>NC_040908.2:20754967-23254967 GCF_004126475.2 Phyllostomus discolor
AAAAAGAAAGAAGGTGAACCTGGCTGCTCTGCTAAAGAATTGGTTATTTCTTTTTCTGGCTTTTTCTTAATCTTACAGTTGACACATATAGACATGATGTCTAATTTTCTGACCTGATGCATGTGAACATCTCCTAAAGTAGCTGGTAACATTTCAGTAGGGCCAGGACAAGTGTGAGGTACGAGAGGGGCCTTGCACATTCCTTGGAGCCAGGGTCTCCTTGCACTGTGCACCCAGCTGCCTCACTCGCCTCACTCTAGACCTAGCCCTGTATTTCAGCAAATATGAATGTTGACTGTGGTGCCTGATTTATTCATGGCACAGGTCAAGATTGACATTCATATAATTAACCAAGAAATAGACACACACATAAAACGAATCGCTACCTGAATTCATGACTATTCCCTGCATAATGATTACATCAGCCAAGCAGGGATGGAATGCCACTGACTTAGAACTACGAAAAACATATAGTGTTAGTATGTTAAAGGATTCCAGTCTCAAAATAATCACAACATCTTCAGCAGACTTATTTTAAATTGAATTTGAAATACAATTTGCTGTCTAAGTCATGGAAGTAATAATTGCCTTAAAGAGAGAAAAACGGCTCAGTGCTCTTGCCACATGACAAGTGGAACAGAGTAATGAGTAAGTGGGAGAACTGGCAGGAGCAGGAAGGGCGCATTTCACATGTGATCATTTGCTAGAACATGCAGCTTTTCAGCTTTTAAAATATAGACCAGACTAGAATGTGGCTTCTCTTTTGGGTAAGTAATGAAGTTTGAATTGGGGCGTTTAACTCTGCCAGTACCAAGAACTGAACTAATCAGCACTATCCATCTCACGTTGTCACAAACGGATGCTCCGGCCGAGACTGCTGGGTCTAACGCTCGGCAGAATAAGCACAGCCCACCTAATGGACAATTCTCAGTCTCTCAGGAGCCTGAATGTGAATGATAAGAAGTTAGAGAGGACAGTGGCAATGAGAAGTCAGGATTCATTTTGTTGCAATACTAAAAAGCCAAGACAGCCAAACCAGCTAAAATATCAAACAGAAGTTGGTTGGTTCAGGGAATCCAAGTTACAGTTGGATCATCAGAAAACAGGAAGGTAAGTCCTGGCTGGTGTGGCTCAGTGGATTGAGCACAGGCCTGCGAACCAAAGGGTCGCTGGTTTGGCTCCCAGTCAGGGCACATACTTGGGTTGTAGGCCAGGTCCTCAAGTAGGGGGTGTGCAACAGGCAGCCACACGTGGATGTTTCTCTCCCTCTCTTTCTCCCTCCCTTCCCCTGTCTCTAAAAATAAATAAATATAATATTTTTTAAAGAAAACAGAAAGGTCATAGATGTCTTCCATCTTCAGGAATAGCTCAGGCTAAGACCAGGGCTGTGAATGTCTCTCTCTCCTTCTCCCTATCTCTTCCTCACTGTCTTTCTCTTTCTCTCTTCTCTCTGTTTCTTCTCATATTGGACTGCCGACCACCTTTCTCCCAATATCAGGAAATTCAACCCAAAGAAAAGGACAGTACCCTGAAATCTCACAGAGAAGAGAGTGAGCAGGAGAGGGAGTGGCTAGAGAGACAATTCCACTATTCGACATGTCACCTTGTACCAAAGACTAATTTACCTTTTAAAAAAGAAGGCAACCCTAACAGATGTGGTGCTGAAGATGAGGTATTTTCTTATTTTTAAATAATTTAAAATGTGGAGGGAAAAGAATGAGGATATTTGAACTGCTTTTAGAGACAACACATTACACCTGTGTTGAAAAGGCCTCTTGTTCACACCATCAGATTCATCAGATGGTGAATCTGATTTTACATTGTCAGAAGGGAAAACAGGGACAAGGAAAGGTCGGGTCACTGATCAACTTGGCCACAGTCCCAGAAAGATAGTTTAGGAGAGAGGGTATGTGGAGCACCATTAATCCCACCCTCCAGAAAAGCACCATCCATGTCCCCCAAAGCCCAAACAGCACCTAAGACAGCCTTGTGCTGTTGTTGCTTCTGTTGTTGTTGCTTCTGTTGTTGTTGTTGCTGCTGCTGCTTCTGTTGTTGTTGTTGTTTGTGCTGTTTTGTTTTGAGGAGTGTGAATGCAGAAAAGGCCTATGGCTGTGGATCTCAACATGATGAAATGTCCCAGGAGAATGCTCAACGGGTATTTCCTGTCTTCATTTGAAAAAGTTCCTGACCTGTAAGCATTTGCATCAGTCAGCATTTGTCAGAAAAGGTGGGAGAGAAAAGTTGTCTCTACCTCTCCTCATTGTAATAATAGTAACAGTGCTGATAAAACAGCCATGGCAACATCCAGAACAAGTATTATTCATTTTAAGTAAAAACAGCTAGCAGATATTAAGAGTGTGCAGTCCACAGATATAGCTCTAAGAGTTTTATATGCATATGATCACTCTCAATACAAAATAATGATGAGAAGCCATTTTCCAAATCAGGTATATATTTATAAGACCCTTAACATCCACCAACACACATTGACTAATATTCATATTCCCATTAACCCAATAGTCAGACACAAGGTACGTGTTTAAAATCCAGTATTGAAACAAATGAGTCCCCTTCCACTAGACCACAACTCCAAGAAACTGTTGCCAAATGTTGTCAACAGGAAAAGGGAAAGTATTTCTTCGCTCCCTCAGAAAATTGAGGGATTTCCTGAGTGTATATAATACTTGAGTGGTAGCAATCTGTGATTTGAATAAATTTATCGATTTAGTCATGAAGTATTCTTGATAAATGCACCAGTCTGTAGCCAATATCACATAAAAAGAAAAAAATTATGAATTAATCACATCCCCACAGAATCTTTTTTTCCTTTCCTTTCCTCTCCTTTCCTTTCCTCTTCTTTCCTCTTCTTTTCTCTTCTTTTCTTTTCTCTTCTTTCTTTAAAGAGAAAGAGGGTTCTCTGCATTCCTTTCACAATTTATAAAGTGGGTGTTGCCTTTTTGGGTCTTTTATGGGTTTAAACACGTAATTCAGTAATATTTACTTTGTACCTATAAAGACATATCCCTTGAACGACGTAACAAAATGAGTGCTTTGGTTAAATTTGACTATGCTCTTCCTGTATCTCTTAAGATTTTATTTTTTCCTTCTGAATTAATAAAACATACAAAATTCAGATGGTACATATGGTGTCTTCCATGGGAACATTTTACTTAAATTATTGAGAATGCTTCAATCTGATTCCACTTTAATAAACACATGAAAAGTATCTCTTACATTATAAATGTGTGACTACCTAGATTAAGCATTTTCATATGCTTTGCTGATTTTTTCCAGTACCTTCAGGAGTTACAATAAATGTTTTATGTTTAATCAAAGGGTCTGATGCATGCTATTTATCACCCATTAAGCACCTGCTTAAATATTTCCAAAATATCAAGTGACAATCTGTACGCAGATACAGCAAACAGCCCAGCCTCATGCTTATACATTCCAGTGCCGTTCCACATACACAGCATTTATTAGTCAAACAGCCCATTAAGTCATTATCCCCTAAATCTTAAGGCTGACCTGCACATAGGAAACAGGGGAATGTAAATTATATTAAAAAAAAGCTCCTGGGGACAATTTGGAAATACTCATTGACATCCTTAAAACTGTTTACAACTTTTTGACCTACAAATTCTACTCTTGGGAATTCAACCTAAGGAAGCAAATAAATGTATGAAAGAATTTCTGTGTTTATCACAGCACAATTTATTTCAGTATAGTTACCATGTCCCAGCTTGCAATTTTACAATCAGGCAAATTTTTCACTAAATGCCCAAAATTAGTGAGCACATACCATTTTACCCTCTGTTGCTTATGCCCGAATTAAGCTGACTTCAGATTGTCATTCAGTTTTTTTTTCCTGAGAGGAAAATGAGTGCCTTGACCTGTAAAAATACTCGGGTCCATTTTTAAAAAGATGGCAGGCCACAAAGCCCTATGCAGGTACAGGGTTGTGCTGTTCAGTGAGTGGACAGTAAAACAATCTTGTCTGTAAATGCACTGATGTGTTAACAGTGATGTCATTGAGTGGTTGAATTAAAAATGGTTTTTATTTTCTTCTCAATACTTACTCTGCAATTTTCAGAATTTCAACAAAGTAATTATTGCTTTTATTATTTTAACCAACTGATACAGTAGATATTATAAAAGCTATCCAGGTCCTAAACATAAATGCTGCCCAGCCTCTAACCTCTCACCTCCTTTACCAGTATATTCTAGCTTCTGCAGGTTGTTTCCTGCATCCTTGATAAAGCTCCAGGGAAGCCCCTGACGCCAGCTTCTTAGACGGTACAAAGCCACTCCACTGAAACATTGTGACCTGCTCACACATCCCAAACCCATCACTCCTACTCATTCATTCTATGAATGAAAACCTAGATGAGATCGCTGGCAAAGTCACACAGGTACGTCATCTCAGGTGGAATTTGAACTTGGATCAGTTACTCACCATGCTTGTTCATTCGGGAATCTAAATTTACAGATTCCATTTCTTTCCACAGTGCAGGACCCCACACATGGAGGCCTTGAAATATTTCAGTTTAACCTAGAAAGGACTGGATTTGCGACAAACCCAGATATCCAGCATCCTACCCAACACCTCCACCTGTCTGTGCAAGGAGCAGCTCAGACGAAAGTTGTAAAAACCCTTCCACCAGCACCCTATTGCCTACAGGATCTGCTCAGACCCCTTACTCTGGCGCGTCGGGTCCTCTAGGCTCTATCCCCAAGACCATTTCTGCCCACAGTGCTTTCTATTTCCAGACATGTAATTTCTTTCTTACCCAAACATTTTATTCACCATAATTTAAACATATAATGTGTTTTCCAATTTACATGCATTTGCTCATGCTGTTTCCACTACTTAAAATTCCCCGCTCTATATGGATTATGCCCACTCATCAAGCAGTGCACCTTAGTTTTCTTTGCATCTATCCTAAGACCCAAGGAGCCTAATCAAATTTCTGGTTCTGTCCTAAATCAGATCAGGGAAACGATAGACTGCTTCCTTTCTCTAAACTATTCAAGTTTTAAAATATCTTTTCTCATTTGATAAAAAAACAATGTCTGTATAATAATGATGACATTCTCTTAATGAAAACTTAAAGATTAGCATGTAAACTGTGCTATACCAACAACAGATTCCAAGACAGAACACAGGATTTGAGACGGGAAAATGGGCAAGTGAATTCTTATCTCTGTTTAATTACAGATCGCTCATGTAAAATTTCCTTTGGCTCTCTCCATCAACACAACAATGATATTCATACCAATTTTTCAGGGCAATTCATCAGCATGGCAAAGCAGAAAAGGAAAATAAAATACTATCAGTCTCTTTGGTTTGATTCCTTTCTACTCTCAGTTTTAGCTCATTAGATTGTATGCACTTCTAAGAGCTGCCACAATACAATGGGGCAAAAACACAAATAAAACCATCAGAGAAAGGCTGGTTGCGGTCATATGGTAAGTGCCGGGCTATGAAGTTCACAATATGTCCTGTAGGGAAAGGGGTTCCTCCTGGGTATTTCAGGCAGGGGAGCAATGTGACCAGATTTGTTTCTTACAAAGTTACCTGGTCAAAAATCAAAGGAGGACTCGTGCTGAAAGAGGGGTGAGGTGTAGGGAGCTATGGCAATGATCGAGCAAATAGTGAACTAAGGTATTGGGGGTTTGGAGAAGAAGAGGGAGGGATGGAGACAAAGGTCATATTTAAAGTGGTTTTGAAAGGCAACATGTTGAATGCTTGAATCTAGGGAGTGACGTTCTGTGTATATTATAAGAAATGGGCTTTTAAGGAAAACAAACATTTTGAAAAACAAACCTTCATTACAAGTTTGCATGGTGTGCATATGTCACACCTGTGGAAAGGCTGTAGGTGCAAACCACAGCTAGCTCACTTCTAATGCCAAGAGACAAAGGCAGCTCTGCGAAGTGTTTCCCTGCCTGTGGAGCTGCCCATCTGTGGGTCTGAAGTGACGAAGACACAAAAGGAAAGTATCCTTCAGACAGAAAATGTTGATGAAAACGTTTCCCTATGAAAACCAATATCAGCACACAAAAAGGGGGAGACATAAAGAGCAGAGGGTTAAGTATGCAGTTAAGTCCAAATGCCGAATGCTGAGTTGCTAAAATAGAGAGAGGAGTGTTTTTGGAATTAATCCTGAAATTCAGCATTCAGTATGCTTCCTGGTTCCTCCGATGGCATTTTATCACAACCTGGGCCACCAGATCACATCATACTGTTCATATTAACTGATCCACAGCTCCAGATTCAGGTGTTGCAAAGAGTCCAGAGCCCACAGATGCTGGAACCAGGCTTAACTGCCCAGATTTTCTCAGCCTTGAGGATTAATTCCCAGGTCCATGATTCCTTCTCATGATGGACATGCAGAGGAGAGGAAAAGGAATTGCTAGTGCTGGTTTCATGGTCATTTCCTTTCTGCACAAAAAAAATGGTAATCATCAAAAATTGAAAACTGGGCACTTTAATTTTCTACCATCTGTAATCATATGCAAGTTGTGGCAAAGCCAAAAATGAAGTCAAAGCACTAAGGCATCTTACATGTCATTTCTTGTGTCATTTTTTGGACTATGGATCTGGAGAAAATAAACTGTTTGCAACAGGGTAATCAGTTCTATGATGCAGTCATGCAAAATCCCTTTTCCAGTGACAGGGCATCATTAGAGAGCAACCACATGATGTGGACAGGGGCTGGCACAGACTCTGGGGAACAGCCACACTCCTTTATTTCAGCTGTTCCATCATGAATCAGAGCAGACAAAAATGAAGATGAGCCTCTTTTAAGAGTAGAAACTCCGTGTGGACATGAGAACAGAGGGCTGCACAGGTGAGCTGACAGCTTCCGCAGGACTTGGTGGGGCGATCAAGTTTTTACTAGATGGGAATTGCTGGTGAAACAAAATACCTAAAACAACAGCTAAATCTCAAGCACTCTCCACAATAATGCCTTTAAAACACATGCAAGTTCTGTCAGAGAATAAATCATTATGTTTAGAGATGTAGGGGGAAAATTAGAAAGTTAACGTTTGTATGAGTTCGGAAAATTAGACAAGATATAGTGCCATTTAAATGCATAACAAGTAAGCCTGGTATATCGGTTCACACATACACAAAAAAGACAGGTGAGAACTACTCTGGGCCCATACTGGAGCTAGGAAATACCTGCTGCGATGTTGCTAGTGATACCCAAGCTTTAAGGAAGAAATTCTGGGTCCATCCATGTTGTCACAAATGGCAAGATTTTACTCTGTTTTATGGCTGAGAAACAGTCCATTGTATATACCTACCACATATTTTTAATCTTAGGTTTCTCCCATGTTTTGGCTATTGTGAATGATGCTTCAGTGAACACAGGGGTACATAGATCTTGTCAAATTAGTGTTTTGGATTTCTTTGGATAAATGCCCAGAAGTGGAATTCTGGGGTCACTTGGTAGTTGTATTTTTATTTTGGAGTGAACTTCCCTACTGTTTTCCACAGCGGCAGTCTGTATTCCCACCAATAGTGCATAGGGTTCCCTTTTCTCCATGTCCTCGCCAACGCTTGTTGTTTGTTGATTTATTGATGATAGCCATTCTGACAGGTGTGAGGTGATATCTCATTGTGGTTCTGATTTACATGATGATTAGTAAAGTTGAACATCTTTTCATAAGTCTATTGGCCATCTGTATGTCCTTTGGAGAAATGTTTATTCAGGTCTTCTGTTCATTCTTCAATTGGATTTTTCTTTGTTGGTGTTGAGTTCTATGAATTTCTTACGTATGTTGGATATTAACCCCTTATCAGATGTATTATTGGTGAATTTCTTCTCCCATTCAATATGTTATCTTTTTGTTTTGTTAATGATTTTCTTTTCTGTGTAAAAACTTTTTAGTTTGGAAGATAAATACTATATGATTTCACTTATATGTGCAACCTAAGAAAATAAGCACACAAAGCAGAAACAATCTCATAGCAACTGAGAACAAATTAGCTTCAGGTAGGAGGGTGCTGGGGGAAATGGGTAAAAAAGGTAAAAGGGATTAAGTACAAATTTCCAGTTATAAAAATAGTTACAGGATATAAAGTACTGCATAGGAAATATAGTCAATAATATTACTCACTCTGGCTGGTGAATTGAGTTCAGTGGATTGAGCACCAGCCTGAGAACCAAAGGGTCACCAGTTTGATTCCCAGTCAGGGTACATGCCTGGGCTGCAAGCCAAGTTGGACCCCCAGTAGGGGGTGTGCAAGAGGCAACCACACATTGATGTTTTTCTCCCTCTTTTTCCTTCCCTTCCCCTGTCTCTAAAAATAAACGAAAAAATATTTTAAAAATAATATTATAATAACTATGTATGGTGTCAGACAGGTACTAGATTTATTGAGGTTATCATTTCACAAGGTATATGAATGTCCAATCACTATGTTGTATACCTGAAATTAATATATTAATGTCAACTCTAATTAAAAATATGCATACTTTTTAAAAAGTATTCTAAGCATGAAATTCTAAGCATGTCATTTCTTTGAAAATTAAGAGACAGTGGAATATACACAAGCTTAAGAGACAGATGCAGGTTCAAATCCCGCCTCTACCACTTAATAGCAATGTGATTTCACGGGTTGTAAACTGTGGATAACAGTATTGGCTTCACTGGCTAGAGTGAGGGTAACAGGTGGAAAACCTGTTCATAATTCATGTTGGTTTACGTCTCCCTTCTTCCTTCTTTCCCCTCTGAAGCCAAGGCAGCCTTCAGCCTCGGAAGGATCAGTTACGGCAGAGGTCGGTGCTGAGCAAGGCTGTGTTCTGAAGCATCCCCGAGCTTTCTCCTTCATTTCAGTCAAGCCACCCTCATTACAGCTTCCATTGTGTAACTCTCCAGTTTTGTTTATTGGCTGATTTTAGAGAAAGAGAGAGGAAGGGGGAGAGAGAGAGAAAAGCCAAAACATTGATTTGTTTCACTTATTTATTAATTAACTGGTTGATTCTTGTATGTGCCCTGACTAGAGATCAAACCCACAACCTTGGTGTACGGGAATGACCAGGATGACACTCGAACCAAGCGAGCTACTGGGCCAGGCTCATTTTCTAACTCTTTAGAGATGAATTTATGTGTCTGCCTGGAATGAAAAATTGCCTGTGCTGTGCTATGTCCTAATCCTGACAGCTAAGATAAAAGTTGCATGGAGAACTGGGTTGTGCTCAGGCAGTAACACAGAAAATACAACTCCTTGAGTCAGCTTAGTTTTACTACTTTCAAATATCGTTGCAAATATTTCCTCCTCTGTTTCAGTTTTTAAAGATTTGATAAAACAAAAACCTCTTGTTAGTCCCATAATTCATGCTTGCACAGAGCAGATCTAAATGTATTTTTTGAGGATATGCTCTGGCTGCCGAGCTTTACAATGATTTCATAAAAATATCAGACATGAAAGAAACACAGAGGATGAATTGTCTCAGAGAGAAACAAAAAGTTCCTCCAACTTCTGCAGTTTGTACTCCATTATACTGCTGAGACGTTATGCCTGATTTGGAGAGAATGAAAATAACCACACTCAAGCACAGAGCACAAAGACAGGCTGTCTGCTTCCCCAGCTCCCCCTCCCACAAATTCCCAGCACCAGGGTGGCCAGGAGATGACAGTCAAGCAATCAAGGGGCTCTTTGCTCAACTGTTCATTGAGGCCACTCCACCCTGTCACTCCTCTGATCCCCTGATTACGCAGAAGGAAGGCCTAGGGATATTTTTCTCCCTCTCTTGGTCACAAGGTATTAACAATGAAATGAAACAATGAATGAATAGATTCTGGTAGATGTAATGCCTGGAATGCAGTGTGTATATGGCGAGTGTATTTGTCATTAGATCCAAGATGGCTTCTTCCTCCTACATTTTGAATATTGGGACAGAATGTTAGAGGATGCTCCTGATGTCTCTCTCTCCCCCGCCCCTTCCTCTCTCTTTATCTAAAATCAACCAATAAACAAAACTCGAGAGCTAGAAAATGGAAGCTGTAATGAGGGTGGCTTGACTGAAATGAATGAGAAAGCTCTGGAGATCTGTGTTCATGGCTCTGATGAGGGTATGATATATCACAAAAAGAGACAGATTTATGTCTATAATATAAAATATAAAATAAAAGTATCTGTACTGGGGAAGAAGCACAGGTGACACGAGAGGAAAAAAAGAAGTGGTAGTATCTGATACACAAAAAATGTTCAACATACGTTAACTAATTTGGTTGTTATTGTTTTGGTTGTTGGTGGACTGCCATCACTCCCAAGGGTAAATGTTGGAGAAATTGGACAGGTAGAGGTCGGAACAAAATATTAGGAAAGATAAATAAACAAATGTAAAGGGATATTTGTAAAAATTTGAAGAAGGAAAAAACATATACGGAAACAAAAAGAAATAGAAATTAGGTAATTGATAATGATTTGGAACTTTATTAGGTGGGTAAATACAGATCAGTGTCAGCCATAAAACCCTGGGCAAAGAACATGGACTGTGCACTGTATAAATAAGATATTTTGATGTGTTTTTTTTCTTCTCTCTCTACAGGGACAGACACCACACAGAAAATTCACAGGGTGTGTAAAAATTCAGTCTATCTTTCTAAACCAACTTCTCCCTGGACCTGTTTCTCATTTTGTTCTGAGTTGAACAAAACACAGTTTAGTGCAGGATTACAAGTAAGTTGACTTTTAAAGAGGCTCCTCACTTCAGGAGCTCTTCAGGAACAGGGAGCAAAACCCGGGTGTTTTCCATTGTCTGCACACTCTTCTGTCATTGTCACCAACACACAGCGCCCGTTTTTCGGATGCTTCAGTCTCATATCCGCTGCAGCTGACACTTAAAACAGAATCAAACATTTTAATTGTCTTTTCTGAAGCTTTTGTTCACAGTCGAAGCCCAAAACTTTCCAAGAACAACTTAGGCTTCTCGGAATTTATTTATTATCGTTGATGATTCATGTTTTTAATTAGAATTTTACTGTAACAAAACATGTTAATAAATGCACAATAGCGAGCTTTTAGTTTCTTTATTTAACAAATTGCCAGGTCAGCCCTGCATTTTTTTCCTACCAAGGGCCTCATTTCCACTACCATGTAATAATAAGCCATGAGTTCAAAAAGGCCATGTCAACACATATGTGAAATTCACCCAATCATGGGATAAATGCCAAGAGCATCTTACTGCCCAAACTGTACTCATCATTTCACCGACCAAGTTTTAAACAGTTTCAAGGTTATTGCCAGCCAGTGTGCTGCATGCTGTTCAGTAAGTTAGTTTTTTATTATAGGTGAATCAACATAATTCTTAAACATACAAGAAGGTCCACGCTTGCCCAACTGTGAGCTTCTAATGAGAAACTGTGCACTCATCTTTGGCAGATCCACACAATGGTGAAATGAACTGTGGCCACAATTCAGGCCCAGGCCATCCATGTGGATAAAGCCTCACTACACATTCAAACATCATCATCTGTTTTGGAAATAAAACCCACTAACTCACTGAGCCTTTATTATTAATGTACTGACAATGCTTCAGGCACTAGGCTATAGATCTCACATGTGATGTATATTTCATTCTAAGAAACAATGCAGTGAAGCAGGAACTATCATTGGGCACAACTTACAGGTGAGGGAACCCTGGTGACAGAATGAAGTCACTCCCGAGGGACAGCTAGTTGATGGCAGTTAGGTTTGAATTCAGGTCTTTCTTTCTCCAGCACTATGCTCAGAAATCCTCTTCACTAGCTTCAGTGCCCATAAAAATCACCAGGAGGTCTTATTAAAATGACAGAGTTCTGCTCACAGAGATTCTGATTCTGATCCAGAGAGTCTCAAATAAGGCTCAGGATTCTACACACCAAAAAGTACTCCCTCTCCAGGTAATTCTAACAAAGGTGGTCAGCAGATCACACTTCTGGAGATGCTGGAATCCCTGCAGGGTCTCTCTGGTCCTGCTCTGTGGCCTATTCTATATTTTAAAGATGATGGCAATATCACCCGTACGTGCTCTTTTCTTCCAATATTTCCATCAAGAGATGGAATTTATTCCTTGACCCTCTTGAATCTAATAGGCCCTGTGTCTGCTTTGACCAATAGAATACAAAACAAATGATATTGTGCCAAGTGGAGGTGTAACCCTTAAGTAGCCTGGAATCATTTGCATCTTTAATCTAAGAGAAGACCCTGACTTCTATGCTTCATACCTTCACTATGCTATGAGAAGCCCAAGCCACAGGAAAAGGCTCCAAAGGATACAACACCTTGTGATAAAAAAGAGAGAAAAAATCTTGAGAGGAACAGAGAGAGGTGTTAAGGAACACCAAGGCACCAGACATGAGTGGAGATGCCACCTTGGACGCCAGCCCTGGCCCCCCTAGTGGACACCACGTGGAGCAAGGCTGAACCATCCATCAGAGCCCTTCCAAATTCCTGACCCACAAATCATGAGCAAAATAAATGGCTATGTCAGGCCCAAAGTTTTGGAGGAGTTTTTGATAGAATAGTAGAAGACTGGATATATACTACCAAAATATACTAGCAATAACTTCACTAGTATATTTGAAATTGTAAAAATTGAAATTCTTATGCAGACAGAAATTTTAACCAAAAATTAATGTAATTGAATAAAATATCCTTCCAGTAATTATCTGGGAATTTCCTTGAATACAATTCTGACTCTAAGATCAAATTTCTATTACGGTTTACATATTTCAAAGTTTAAAATATTTTTATATTCTGAAGTTCTTGATACATATCCTTTAATTGTATATTCCCCCTTACCTTTATTTTATGTTTCCAGCTTTATTGAGGTGTACTTGACAAGTAAACATTGTATATAGTTAAGGTATTTTGATATATGCATATACATTGTGAAATGATTACCATAATCAAGTTAATTAACAATCCATCATTTACATAATTACCATTTGTGTCTATGTGGTGAGAGTACTTAAAATCTACTCTCTTAGCAAATTTCAAATATGTAATAGAGTATTACTAGTTAGTTACCATGCTGTACATTATATCTCCAAAACTTAGCTCCTTGCATTTAGAACAGCTCCAAAATTGTGCTGTCTTCTGCAAAAGCAATGGGATGTGAAGCACACACAGAGATCTATGTTCTACTCTTTTGCACCTGATTCATCTGTTTAGAGATAAAAGTCAGACTGGGTCATTAACTGAATTTGTATGTGTTATTCCCCCAGAGAGCTGAATTGGGACTGAAAGGCTTCATTATCATAAGTTCCCAGATGAACACAAATCCAGAGTAAAATTAAACAAACTTTTAACTTTCATAAGCAATTAAATTTTCAGCACTAATCCATTTCTGTGCTGGAGATGTAATGGCATTTTATCCTTTTAACCTCATGCCTAGACACTGCACAGAAAATCCTGCTTTGATCATTAGAATGGATGCGCGTACCAAATCGTTGAATAACTACACTCATTCCCATCTGCTAAGGAGGCACAGTGCCACGGAGCGGTGCCTCGCCAGGACTTTTGAGGCATAACAATCAATCAATTAAGATAGGATCAGACATAAACTATGCTGACTGCAACAACAGTTCTGCCCCATCCTATTTCTGTTTAGCTCTGGGCAAAGTGTTTCAATGGAAACATTATGGCCGTCCTGTGTGGACACAGGCTTAGTGCCTGGGAGCACCTGATGGAAGCTGTATCTGACTTGCTAAAAATATGCACCATGTAGTGAACACCTCCCTGTCAGGGCCACCTGAATTGGAACACCATGTCATTCCCTTGACCTGTAGTAGAGCTCTAACTCATCCTAATCTATAACTGCCCCTACTTGGCTTTCTTGAGTTTATCTCTGAGTTGTTTCTTTCTTACAGAACCTATGCCAAACTGTCTCAAATTCCTCAAGTCTTTAGCACCACCCTTTTCTCAACTCCTTCATCCAGTCTTATGATTCAGCTATAGGTTACAGCTGATCACTTCTCTCCAGCAATCCAGGCCCATATACCCAACTGTTCGTAGTATACCTCCACTGCGATGTACATGGGCGCCTCAGTATTAATGCATCCCAAAATGAATTTTCTATCTTCAGCTCACCACTTCCGTTTAATGAATGTCAATGTCATGCATTGAGTTCTGAAAATCCCTCTCCTTACTCTAAGTTACCAAGCTTCTCCATATTTAGCTCCTCAGATCTCAAATTTAGTCCCTCCTTAGAGTCTTTCTACCGCAGCCTTGGTTCAATGCTCATCATCTCTCATTTCAATTGAAAAAGCTTTTCAGACTGCCACACACTAGCCTATCAAAATATGAAATTTGTGTATGTCTTATCTTCTTTTAGTACCTCTTTACTTTATGCTACAAAAAGCTCATGTTGTACTCTACTTGTCCTTGCTCTAGAATCAGCATTTCTTCATGGAAACCTGGTGGTTGTTGTTTTCAGACCTTTCAGTGGAGGCCAAGATGTGGACCCTAGGTGTACTCCTTGCTATAGTGAAAGGTGTTATTCCAAGACCTCTTCACTAGAGAGAAGAGCTAGGGAACGTGTCTACACACACACATTCACACACACATTTAGATCAAACACGAACAGGTTGCAAAAGAACATTGGCTTGGAATGGAAGAATAGACAACAAAAATGAGATCAACAAAAATAATAGTTTTTTTTTCCTCCTTTTCTTTTTTTCCTTTCCTTTCCTGAATAATTCGGTCCTAACACCATTGGGTGGGACAAAGCAAGAGGGCTGTCCACATGGATGGCTCTCTGGGATGGGATGTTAGAGATCAAGCAGGGTGAGGAGTGTGTTTACACAGCAGAAAGGCCCGGTTTGAGTTACCCAAAGCCCAAGGCAGAAGTGGAGGGAGAACCAGGACAACTGTGTGGAATAGTGGGCTGGGATGGGCTCCTGGAGCCTGAGCTGGAGTAAGGTTAAGATCTGCAGTCAGGAAACTAGAGACTTAGGAGAGCGCATTGTATAAATTCTAGTTTGAGTGTGAGACCATGTCTTGGCCGGGGGAAGACCAATGGCCTCGATTTAAACAAGTTAAGCAGAGAGCAAGAATTCTTTCTTACTTTTATTCTATTCATGCCTTTGATGGGTTGGATGAGGCACACCCACTGTGGAGAGAGCAATCTGCTTTACTGTATGTATGGATTCAAATGTTAATCTCATCCAGAAACACCCTCACAGACACAACCAGAAATAATGTTTACCCAACTATCTAGGCACCCCATGGCTCAGTCAAGGTGATACATAACATTAACTATCACAATATCCATATATGAGGATGTAATTTCAGAGTCTGAGTGGGGTATGTTCATGAGGGGGAAGTCCTGGTGTGAGGTGTCAGGACCTAAATGAGGTGAGAAGGTATTCACAAATGGGGGGCAATCTGCATGGGTGTTACAGCACGGCAGAGCGAGCACGCTATCTGTGCAGAGAAGTGGCTTGGTAAAGGATGCTAGACCCAAGCAGGATGAACAGATTGTCTGTACTGGGGAAGGCTCGGCACGGGGAGCCTCGGTGATGCACAGGGTGATGTGGGTGTGAGGAGGGCATCAGGGGAGAGGCAAGGGTAGCCATGGTGATGGGTGATTGGTTACACACAGGAAGGCTGATCAAATGTGTCACATCTCACACTGAGCTCACACCGAGTGAAGTCCCAGTGTGGACACACTCCTCACCCTGCTTGGCCTCCAACCTCTCACACCAGCCAGCCACTGTGTGGACAGCTCTCTAGCTTGGCCCCACCCAATTGTTTGGGGGCTGGATTTTTTAGTAAAAGAAAGGGAAAAGGAAAAATAAAGGGCTGTAGTATACTTTTATTGGCCCTTTCTTCTTAACTTTGTTCATTCACAGCCAGCATTTGCTGCCTTCATTTCCTCACCCTTCAGTCACTCCTCGGTCCACTCCCATCTGCCCTTAGCCCTCCTCCCTTTTCTGATACTACTCAATCATCAATGACTCCCTTATTTCTCAATCCAAGAAATGGTTTTCAGTCCTTAGGCTCCTAGATCTCCCTGATGAATTTGGCAAGTTGACCTCTGAAAAAAGCCCCTTCTTTCTGCTTCTGTGGCACAGCACTGCTCTGCTGTTCCTTGAATCTCCCTGGCTCCTTCTCCTGTACAGCCTCCTCTTCCTCTGCCCATCGCTCAAACGCTGGCCCTTCCACAGGCTCAGTCCCAGGCCTCTGCTCTTCCCAGCCCCCACACTCCCCCTTGTCAGGACTGCCTCGGCTCTGGTTGTCATCTATATGCTAATATTTTGGAAAACTTTATCTTTGTCTCCACAAGCCTGACTTTGAGCTCCAAACACATACACCCCATTCATTCAACTCAGTAATACTCATTGAGCACCTACTGTGTACCATGCGCTCTGTTGTAGACTCTTAAAAACTCTTTTAGATGTCTCAGAGGCACCTAAAACTCAGCATACACAATTAATGTCATTGTCATCACCTTTCCTCCATGGCCTGTGCACACATCCAGGGCTCTTTATCTCAGTAAATAACATAATTGTCGTCCCCTCTACCAGAGCCAGAAATGTCTGACCCTCAACTCCTCATCTTCACATCCAGTCAATTACTAAGCCCTCCTTATTCTACCTTTTATGTATATCTTAAATCTGGCCAATTTTCTCCATTAACACTCCAGACCTGCGCACCATGATTCTGGATGATAGCCTCCTAATCCAGCATCTGGAGTGTCTTTGCCTCCAGGCCAGCTCCTCATGCACACAAACTCTCAATCTGCTCTCCACGTGGTAGTCAGACTATTCTTTCTATAATGCAAGTTTAATCATGTCACTCAATCCCCAGCTTTGAAATCTTTCATATGGGCTTTCTTCGCCCTTGAGATAACACAGCTCTGTCCATAAGGTGGCCAGCTTAGCTCTTCATCCTCCCTTCTGCTGTGTATACACAGCTCTGTGCAGGTTCCAGGTGTTCTCTTCGCTTTAGAACCTCCCCCCTCTCCTGCCACCTCCACCTAGAAACCCCCTCCTCTTACCCTTTGCCCGACAAACCTCTCCTCATCCGTCAGGTCTCAGCGGTAATGTTACATCCTCCAAGAAGGCCCTCCTAATACATAGACAAGTTATTCTTCTGTTCCCTGGAGCAGCCCCATCGTGTCACACTTCATGCCCACTCCCCTGCAGCAACTTGTTTAAAAGTCTGTGTTCCCAGACAGGCTGAATGTTCCATGAAATCAGGGATCTTATCTACTTAATACCATCATGCCTCACACAGTGACAAGTGTACTCAGTATTTATTTGCTAAACGAGTGAGTGAATTAGTGGTGCAATAATAGTAAACTAAATCCTATTTGGCGCATCCTTTTACATTCAGAAAACATCATGAGTTGATTTTAATGCATTCAATTAGGGTAACAGATAATATGTGATGCTCTGTGATGAAATAAATGGTTGAGGACAGAGTTCAGGGTGAGCCTACCTTGTTCGAATCCCAGGATCTCCCTTTATTCACTGTAGGCCTCAGGCAGCCATGACCTTCCCTGTACCTCTATTTGCCTATCTGTCATATGTTGTACTGAGGATTAAGTAAGTCAATATGTATAAATTACTTAGAACAGTGCCTGCACAACTTACTGAAACACTACAGAGGAGTTATTATTATTTTTGTGACATTTTCATAAGACTTTGCCCTTACAAACCCCATTGATCATTGGGAATGAATTCAAAGGATAAAGAAATTCAGGAAAGTACACGAAATGGTGAATGAGATCATTTTGTGCAAAGGTTCTAAGAGAGTTCAGCCCCAACCTGCTGTGCGGGCGTGATTATGAGCAGTGTAGCTTTTTGGTCCCAGTAGTGGCTCAATAGTTATCTATTTCAAAGTCACCCTCAAGAGAAGTTTAAGTTGTAATTGTCAACCTGAACAAAGGGAACGAACCCCCAGAGATCTCCATGCTTTATGAACATGCTCTCCACTCTGGCCCTAAATCCAGGTATCCTGATCCCTCCTTTGCAGGGACTTTCCAAGGTTCGCCATGGCAACACAGAAACACTGAGACCTCCCATTAGCGCCTGGTAATCATTCATTGCTTCAGGCTACACGTTACTCCTCCCAAGTGACACATTTGTTCTGAAAGGAACTCATGTGGGCGTGGGGGGGAGAAGATGATGGAGAGAGTGGCTCGCTTAGCAACCAAAGTGCCATTATAGGTTGGTTGGTTGTTTTATAATCTGTTCTCTTTTGATGTTGTATTGATCCCAAGATGAGGACAAATGAGTACACTGGAAATATCAGGTGTGGACCTTGTCATTAAGACTCATTCAAAAATACCCGGCAAAGTATTTAATGCATAAATAAATAAAAGATATTTTAACTTTCTAAGTGCCAAAACAAAAGAGAATGGGAAAAAATTAAAGTACATTGGAACAGGCTTATAAGAAGGTAGGGGTTTAATGATTTGTGTTCTTAAAAATTTGTGACAGAAACTTAGTTTTAAAATACAAGTAAGTCATGGGGGTGTAATGCACACCATGGTGGCTATAGTGAATAATATTATATTGCATATTTGAAAGTTGCTAACAGAGTGGACCTTCAAAGTTCTTGTCACAAGGAAAAATCTTCATGTGGTGACAGTTGTTAACTAGACACTGGGGTGGCCATTTCACCATATACACAAATATGGACTCAGCATGTTGTACAGCTGAAACTGATACAATGTTATGTGTCCATTAAAGCTTAATAAAAAAATCAAGACTAGTACCATAGCAGACTTAATAAATGTTAATGTTTAGAAAAGTAAATACATAGAATCTGAAATGTAAAAGCAGCTTTCCCAAAGAGAGGTTTCAAAATATTTATAAATAACATACATAAATAAAATAAAATAAAATAAAATAAAAAGTACATGATCAGTGGTATATATTTCTAAAAAGACAATAAGAATTTTCATTTTAAATGATAGAAAAAAAGGATTTTCTAAACTAACACTAAGCATTATTTACAAGCCCACGAAGAAAATCAACTAGGTTAATATAGAAGACATTTCCCCCTTACCTCCAGAAGATACAAGAAATACTGGATAAGAAATCAGACATCAATCACACTAGCCTAAATCAACATGCAACTTCTGCCAACATCTAAAATATGGCACAGATTCCGAACCTCCCAAGATACTAAATAAAAGAGGGAATGACTAGACCCCAAATCCCTGCACCACCTCAGGGTGAAGAGGAGACCTTTAGTCACACAGAATCAGGTCAAAACCCAGGCTCCCACACTTACTGGGTGCAGAATATTGGAAGAGTGACAACTATATACACCTCAGTTTTCTCATCTGTAATTTGGATATAAAAACATACCCAAAGGGCATCAGTGCATATTAAGTTAGTGAATATCTGTAAAGTGCTACACAATGCTTAGCACTTTAATAAACTGTCATTACTGTTAACAATAACAGTAATAATAATAATTATTATTATTACTAACTTAATAATAAACTGTCATTACTGTTCCCTATTATGACATTTATCACACTGGTCTCCACTGCACCCCAAGTGGTGCTTTTCTGTGTACCTCTAATCATGTATATCACCAGTGGAATTGTTTGAGATTTGGATTTATTTGCACTTAGGTTGAGAAGAAGCTCCACCTTTAGAGTTAACAAAGCCTGAGAATCAATTCTAGCTTACTCATTTACAGGTAGTGAAAGTTTAGGTCCGACTTTCTAACTCCTGCATTTTGTTTTCCTCGTGTTTAGGAGGGAATAAAACCTACCTTGCTGGGTTGTAGTAAAGATTAAGTGAAATAATCTATGTAAAGTGCCGGACATAAAATGATGTTTCATACACAGCAGCAATATTATAGAAACTAAAAAGACAAGAGACAAATGTTCCACTGATGCTTTATTGGGATTTATTAAAGTGGAAATTCAGGTGAAGAAAGAGTGTTTCAGAATGATGCCAGTTCAACAAGCCAATGAAAAATCTCCAGAGGAGATTCTGTGTTGCCAATGACTGGGATAACCTGGTGTGCTGATGATAAAATGTTTTCATACTTAAAAAATAAAGCATTTGTGTGTTTTTGGCAGCATAGAAAACAAAATGCTACTTGGTATGATTGGCTGTAATTGTGTATTTATCAGAAGCAGCTCACTTTGTCTACTCAGCATGCTCTTTCTTGTCATCAACCTACAGAAATAATTATAAGAAGCAATTATAGAAAATTATAGGACAGCAAGACTATTCAGAGGGTGAGACGGCAAGGGGCTTTCCTTCACTCCTGAAGGCTGCATCGATTCACACAGCAAACCACAGTTTATTGGAGTTCAAGAAGTAAGTAATCAGAGTGCACCTGAAATAAAGGCCCTGAAAAATTCTTCTGATCACTTGTATTAATCACAGTAATGTTGACCCTTAGAAAGAAGACACTGAGTAATTAACAATGCAACTTTCCTAGAACTATAAAATCCATAGAACTGCCCTGGCTGACGTAGCTCAGTGGATTGAGTGCGGGCTGCGAACCAAAGTGTCGCAGGTTCGATTCCCAGCCAGGGTTCATGCCTGGGTTGCAGGCCATAACCCCCAGCAACCGCACATTGATGTTTCTCTTTCTCTCTCTCTATCTCCCTCCCTTCCCTCTCTAAAAATAAATAAGTAAAATCTTTTAAAAAATCCACAGAACTAAAATCTTAAATGATGTTATACCTCATGACTGATGTGCTCCTTGTTAACTCTGGAGGAGACAATTTGGGTTTAGTAGAAAGAATAGTACAGCTGGACTCAAGTGTACTTGATACCCAAGTTCAAAGCTCTAGCCTGCCACTTGCAATTGAATCAACACTGTTGCTCACCAACCTGCCTGAGCTTCAGTTTTATTCCCCACAGGATGAAAAAGCAATGACCTCAGCATGTTGTTTACATGAGAAAAAGTATATTCATTACTGGCTCAAAATAGAAGCTACTATTAGTTAAATGTAATTTAAGTAGTTATTAAATGAATCAAAGATTACTTTTAACCTAAGATAATAATTATAATAGCTAACATTTATTACTTATTTAATATGTACCAGATGCTTTACTAAACGTTTTGCATTAATTATCTTCTTTTTTCTTACCACGTGATCCAGCAATACCACTTCTGGGTATACAGCCCATGCAACTGAAATCAGGATCCAAAAGAAGTATCTGCACTCTCGCATTCACTGCAGCACTATCCACAACAACCAAGATAGGGGAGCAGCCTAAAGGTCCACCAGCAAATGAATGGGTAAATACAATGAGGCATGTGTATTACATATATTATTCATAGATGAACCTGGAGGACATTGTGCTAAGTGAAATAAGCCCAACATAAAAGAAAAATACTGCATGGTTCCTCTATATGAGGTATCTAAAACAGTCACACACATAAAACAAAAAATGAAATGATGGTAACCAGTGGCTGAGGGGAAGGAGAAGGGGAGAGCTGCTGTCCTATGGACACAAGATTTCAGCAACGCAGGAGGAGTGAGTTCTAGAGATCTGAACTGCACAGTGCCCGGAGTTGACAACGCCGTGGTGTGCACCGAAAAATTTGTTAAGAGGTTAGATCTCAGCCCTAGCTGGCGTAGCTCCGTGGATTGAGCGCAGGCTGGGAACCAAAGTGTCCCAGGTTCGATTCCCAGCCAGGGTACATTCCTGGGTTGCAGGCCATAACCCCCAGCAACCGCACATTGATGTTTCTCTCTCTCTCTCTCTCTCTCTCTCTCTCTCTCTCTCTCTCTCTCTCTCTCTCTCTCTCCCTCCCTCCCTTCCCTCTCTGAAAATAAATGAATAAAATATTTTTTAAAAAGAGGTTAGATCTCATGCTAAGTGTTCTTAACACAATAAAAAGGGGGTAAAAAGGCCTCTTTCTCTCATTTGAGGAAAAAGTTTGGGAGTGGTTAAGTAACTGAAGTTTACATAGTAGATAATTGCCCAAAATAGAGTAAAACACAAGTTTTTCTCACACCAAAGCCTATGTGTTTCCAAATTATTGGTTTTCAAATTAATTCTTGACAGCGGAATACTTTGTTCAAATGAAATGCATATCACATTTCATTTGAGCCTAAATGCATACAACAGAGGAAAACCAAACAGCCTGGATTCAGGTCGGTACTGGGAACTGTACCCTCATGGTGGCCTCGGAAACACCTCCGAGGAACCCCAGGACACCACACAGACAGAGTGAAAATCATTGCTATGATGAGCGCATTTTTTTCACGTTTATGACTATGACAGTTTGCAACCCAAAGGTCTATGACAAGTAATAATTTGTCATGTCTCTAAGGTAATAATTTGAATCTTGCACTGCAAAACTGTCAGGAGCAAGTCATATACCTGGTAAGTGAGCTTTTCAGAAGTGTAAGAATGTGTCCGGGTTGCACATGATTTGTGATACATGTGCAATTTGAGAGAGTGGCCAAGGCCTGAACAAACATTTTCACCAGCAAAAGACTCCTGAAAGATTTGGACATACTATTGACAAAATATCTGTATTCTAAAATACCTGATTGTTGCAAACTGGCCAAGTATTTCTTACATTTTATTGCTCACGAGTACGGGGTGTCACATTACTCAGCACAGCAGCTCAACGTTGCCTAGGGTTGCCAGATCTAGCAAATGAAAACACAGGATACTCAGCTTAACTTGAATTTCAGAAAAATTACGAATGTCCTTTTTGTACAAATATATTCCAAATATTTCATGGGACAACACTAAGAAATTATTTGTTGTCATTTTCTTATATATTTTTTCTATGTGTTTACTTAGGAAATTAGGGTATTGGTAGCAGGTGGTAAATGGCAACATCTCAATCCATACATACAGACTTTCTGAACACATTAGTCATTCCAGGCAAATGACAGGGCAAAATGAAGCATAAATTATACATAACCTATAAATGAAGAATAAAACATAGTAATTAACATAAAATGGTTTGGATAGATTAGCACGTCAGGCACAGCTAAGAATCGGTGAGCCAGAAGATACATATCAAGAAATTCTCTACGAAGAGATGGGAAATGTGGAAGAGGAGTAAAAGGACATAAAAGGCAGATGAGAATATCCTAGATTTATTTAATCAGAGTTCCAGAAGGAGTAAAGAGAAACAATGATAAAAAAGCACTATTCAAAGAGACAATAGCTGATAATTTTTCGAGGTCAATGAAAGAAACAATTAAATGCAGTAACTCACACACTCACCAAAAGTGCAAGGGCAAAGAGGTCAGCTTTCTACCAGATATATAGCATACAGAACACTCAAGACATTGAATAATCTTGGAATCTGTTATATGAAAATATGTAAAAGTTGAATCAGGTTACAGGTCTTCCAAAAAGACCAGGACTTACAAAAACAAGAATTTCAAAAAAGAAAAAGTATAATTTCATGGCTAAAAAATCTAACAGGGAAAATACTTACCAAAAAAATGGGAGATTGTTAAAATTTTTTAAATCAGCACTCTAAGCATAAAGGACACATTTGAAAGGAAAAGGGTAACATATTTGAAAGGAAGTGGGTAACATATTTAAAAGGAAAACATCATTGAAGATTACAAACTCCTTGATAAACTCAGACTTTTTAAAACAGATTTTATTTATTTACTTTTAGAAAGAGGGAAGGAAGGGAGACAGAGAGGGAAAGAAACATTGGTGTGAGAGAGGAACACCGCTCTGTGGCCACTTTCCCACGCCCTTCCTGGGACCCAAACCTGCAACCCAGGTATGTGCCCTGGCAGGGAACCAAACAGGTGATCTTTCCCTTTGCTGGACAATGCCCAACCAACTAAGCCCCCCTGGTCAGGGTGACAAACTCAGACTTTAAAACAATATGTTAAAAGAGGTAGCTTTAAATAAACTAGCAGACACCTGGCCCTTTAAAAGGCTTGATTTCTTTACAAAGATTTGTGAGGAAGTGGGGGCGGACCTTAGGAAGTTTCTCATAGCCAACACACAAAATAATTTCTAATTATCTACGTAATCAACTTGAAAACATTGAACTGTTTTCGCTGATTTTTTATTTAATTTTGAGGGTAGGAACAAGAAAGCACAGGTTCTTGAAGACTACTAGTTGCTTCTATTAAATATACCTTTATTCTTCCTAGTTTGTAGCTTTGAGAGTTGTGTTACTTTCCCGTTTTTCCCTAACACCAAGAGTATTCCATATTTCCTTTCTTGAATGGAAGTTCTTTGTTTCTTACTACTGTATGATTCTGATAGGAAAGCTTAGAAATACTATAGTTAAGAAGTAGACTTTCCACCAGAGTGACGGCAGGGACAGAAATGGAAAAATGAGAAGGATAGAAGTATGTTTACATCAACACGCATCTACTCAGCTTCAGTTATGTGAAAGGCTCCATGCTAAACTCAGAGAGGCATATAAAGACATATAGCACCTACAAACCATTCCTGCCCCAAACAGAACCATTGGTAAATTCACTTCACTGGTTTACATTTTGGGGACATACCTTCACCTCTTATGGAGAGTGATTATGTGCAATGTTCTCATGAAATTCTCTTCTGCGTTGTGTAAAAGTGCTGTCAATGATACGGTTTCTTTGCTCCATGTCCCCTTTTGAGGATTCCCACATAAAAACATCCTCCAGAAGTCAGTGTCAAGAAATATTTAGTGCCCAAATGTCCAACAATGGGGAAATGTGTGTGTGAAGTATGGCATTTTCACATGACCGAGTGTTATGCAAGCATTAAAAGACTATGTAGAAAGGTGTAAAATGTTCATAATACAAGTGAATAAAACAATACAAAATGACATCTATACTGTGATTGCAGATACATAAAATATGTATTCAAACAAAATACGAATAAACATTCAAACATAAACTATATAGTAGGATAGGAATTAAAGGTGCCTTTTCCTCTCTTTAAAAACATGTTCAGAGTGGTGCAAAAATATGTATTGTTATGGGAAACTTTATCTCTCACAAAATCTGGTGTTTATTGCTTGTGATTCTCTTTTCACCTTGGGAGCAAAAAAGCACAGAGCCACATGTGAGATTCATTAACTAGTATTATGTTAGCACTTGGGGCGGACATTTTTTTTCTTTCTTTTCAAGGCTTTGATTGCATTCTGCTAAATTTCCTTTTTAGAAAGACTAAACATGAAGAAAAATCAACACATTTGATGGGCTTATTTTCATGTAGCTTGTAACATGCTACACAAAATGTAGCTAGAGAGGTTAAGAAATGCATTGGGAACAGACTGGGGTGACACTCCATTTGGAATATTGCCACCGAGGAGGGGTGCTCTCCCCAGGGCATCATCCCATCAGCGATACTTAGCATTCATGCACATTGCTGGAGATCACTTGATTAAGGTGGTTTTTCCAGATTTTCCCACTGAAAAATTGCTATTTTTCTTTTTGTAAGTAACAAATGCTTGGAGGAAGATATTTCGAGACCCTACAAATACTCCGTTTCTCCTCAGACTTGCATGCGCTGGTGTTTAGTGCCCATCAGGTGATCTTGACTACAGCCATTTTTACTGTGATTTCTACCTTGTTCGAATGATGGTTTTCCAACTTCCCTCCTTCCTTCAATATTTACTATTTGGAATTCTTCTATGAGGACAATTTATCCTTTCTCCATCTGTATTTTTATTCAGTTATTTATTTATGTATACCAGTATAGACTCATAGAATGGATATTCATTCTACGAGTTATAATCCAATACTATCATTACTTATTTTGTTGCTGAAATTATTATGGATTTGGCCAATAGGAGCTCATTTGACTCTTGTGCCCTTTTAATGTGAAGCTAGCATTTTTTTTCCCATTTCTTTGCTTTTTGACCCTTCAAAATGCTCTAGGACCATCCTTTGTTTTACATGCCTCAGCCCTGGAATGAACTACTTTTCTAAATGATGCTGATTTCTTCTGTTGAAGAATGGTATTTAGAAAGCAATATCTGCGTGCTCAAGTTAGGTGTGCTCCCTGTTGCTGGAGTGCCATTGCTTCTAGGCTCTCCCAGCAGACCGAGATGCTCAGGCACATGGTTGTCTCAGTGGCCCTGCTCCTCCCCTGGCCAAGTGCAGCCCTTATCCCTGCTCCTGTCCCAGGGGTGTAGTGTGTATCCCTACTTTCCTTCCTCTCACCAAATGGGTTTTCATACGACTAAAACTATGGAATTTATTTATAAAAAATGTGTATTCATTCTTACCTGTTTAAACTTCAGTCACCTTCAAAGTACTCTCCATTTGAAGCAATACACCTATTGAGATTTTTTTTTTCATGGCTTGACACAGTTTTTCATGACACAGTTTTTGAATTGGTCAGTTTTTTTGCCTTTTAGTACTTCTTCAGGTTTTTGTTTCACCTCTCCTACATGGGCAAAACATTTCCCTTTGAGGACTTCTCTCATCCAGGGAAACAAACAAAAAAAGTTGCTTGAGGAGACAGCAGGTGAATAGGGAGGGTGGGGCATGGGGGTCCTGCTGTTTTTGGTCAAAAACTGCTGAACACTCAGCACAGTGTGGGCAGGTGTGCTCATAAATCGCCCATCATGAAATGGGCAAACTCATTGAAAGAGTCTTAAAAAAAATTTCACTGAAGCTGAACGCAGCCTCTCCCAACAATGCCAGTTGGTGCACTGGTGCACATGGGTTCCTAGAACACTCACCTAGTGGGGGAAGCCTGTGCTACAAGGGCCCTGCCCTCCAGAAGACAATTCCAGGGGCTTTTTGGTCCCCCCTCAGACTCTACTGCTAACAACTTTATTTGTTGCCTTTCCCCTTACAGATCAAAACTTTCATTCCATAGGAAAATTGGGGGTGAGGGGTCAAGATGGAATCCTGCATCCATCCTCCAGTAGCTCCTGTGTCCCTCCCATATTAGACACTTTCTTAACGCTCTCTCCAACTTTTGCCATGAGTGCTCAGTGGAGTTTGAGGAGAAAAAGCTTGGAGAGATTGCAGATTCACCCAGTTCCTGTGGCCTGGAGGGGCATCACACTCTGACCAACTCCCTAAGCCCCACAGGGGAACTTTTCTCATCAGTGTCTCCCTGTGTCCGCACCGGAGAAATCAGTGTTCACGTCTTGTCTCTCCCTGCAGCGGCCTCTCTCTCCTTGGATGTCGGTTGAGTCAGGGGTTACCCTCTATCAGGTTTTCTGACAGGTTCAACAAAAGTCACCAACTTGCAATTTGTTTACTCCCTTTTTTTTTCATTGCAAGAGTGTGACAGATGCTGTTTCTATCTCCCTACACCCTTGAACTAGAAGAGTTATTTGTAAAATAAACCCAGGTTTATACACCTAAGCTTATTTCACCAAAATGGACCACTTATTTTTTGGACATTTAACATATATTACTTCATATGTTATCTCTTTTTATGTCTGAAATACTCCCCATCTGAATTGTAAGTTTTGTGAAAGTTAGAACTTTTAATGGATTAGTGGTAAGACTATAGAATTTTATCCTTTTCCCCTGCAGGAAAGCATAATGCCTCAATGATGGACCAAGATACTTAAAAATCTGGCTGGTACAATATTCCTTTTGAGGAGGAAGTGGGAAAAATTAGCAACATCTATGAGCCTTAGGCCCTTCATCTAGATTAAAAAATGAAAGAGTTGGACTAATTGCATCTAACCGTTGGGTTAGGGCATAGAAGGCCTCAGTTAAGTGGAAATGTTTTTCTGAAGAGGTATCCTCCTTAATGCATTAACATTTTAGCAAAACTCCTTTGAACATTACTCCTATTTCTGAAACACTGCAACACGAAACACTGTAGGTACGTTTCAGGAGGAAAAGAGAGGTCAAAGGGTAACACGTAGGGAAACTTCATCCAGAACTGGGTTCCTGAGGAAGGTGAGAGTGAAAGGGAAGAGGTTCCGGTAGAAAGAGAGCAAGAGGATATGGCAAACACGGGCAGCCTGCTCCACAGTGTGGCAGAGAACAAGAACGGAGACCGTAAATGCATGAGTGGCTCTCCTGCACATTGTTGCTGAAAACCTCCAATAACTCAGGTTCTAAGGAAAGTATGTTAGTGTGTCTGGGCTGCTATAACAAAATAATACAGACTGAGTAGCATAAAAAAAAAAACACAGAACTTTCTTGCTCACAGTTCTAGAGTTTGGAAGCCCAAGATGAGGGTGCCACCATGATCAGGTGAGTGCCCCTCTCCTGGTCCACGGCAGAAGGGACTAGGGATCAGTCTCTCCAGAGTCTCTTATAAAGAGCACTGGTACCACTGATGAGGGTGACTTAAGCACCTCCCAAAGGCTCCACCTACTAATACATCAACTTCAGGGGTTAAGGTTTCAACATATGAATGGGTGGGGCTGGCACAAATATGCAGGAAGGAAAATAGTTTTTAAAAAGTTCTGTTTGCTGAACATAAGGCAAAAACTACCCTCATTGGTGATATGTACTCCAGGATGGAACCAGTTGAGAAAAGATTATCAGTTTTTATTTGGGTCATAGACTTAGGACTTACAAAGGCCACATGAATGGCTGAGCCCACAGAGCAGACAGAGAACTGTGTAATATTGCCTGCTCATTTGAGGTGCATTTGCAAACACCCATGCTGAGGTTCAGACATTGATTTCTAATTCTCTTCTCACTAAGATATTAGAGGAACCTCTTAGCCCAGGAGACTGAGAGGGGATGTCTTCAGTCTAGTCTGTTCCATCTAGATTTATCTTCTTACCTTTAGTGTTCTGACCCCTTCCAGGGAACCCATCGTTTCCGTGGTTTTATTCCATCCATACCAGCTGGGACTGAAAAGATTTTCATACCTCCATCATAGCTCATGAAAACTTCTCAAGCGTAATACTCATTCGCTTCTTTTCCAGACAAAGATATAATTAACAATAATGCTAAGTGGACTTGCTCCTTTCAGTAGAATCTGAGAAATCCACGATTCCATTTACTTTCGAACACAGGAATGGTGCCTTCTGCTGTGCGCCCTGGAGCTTTTCCCTCTCTGACCTCACCACTCCGGATTCTAGTCAGCTGCTCTGGAGTTGGTGATCCGCAGCGCATTTGCCATATTACTTGTTTTAGAGGAATAGCTCTCTGATTCGAGTTTGCACTGAAAATAGATTTCTCGTGGGAAGGAACCATTACATAGCTCCCAAACAACTACTCAACATCCTCCCAAATACAGAGGGATTCAAGAGATTACCATCTCACAGCCACTAAAGATATGGCTTTTTGAAAAAAATGATACTCTTGCCCTTCCAAGGAGGCAAGAGTCTCTGTGAAAATTGTAAGATACCCCAAGCAATTAGGTAGGATTTAGTAACTCCATGGTTCAGGTTGGATTAGTTTTTTGCCATAGCCAGGAAAAAAATACATTTTTGGTTAAATCCTCTATAATAGTGTTTCTAAAAATATAGGTTATAACCCAATCATTAGTGAGTTCTGAAATCAATTTAGTGGTTTGTAACCAGCATTTTCTTGTAAAACAGAGTGTAATGGAAGAGAAGAGGAGGACAGAAAAAAGGAGAAAGGAAATGCACATGTAAGGGTAGATATTATTTCATGAACATTTTGTTTCACTTATAAAGAATACCCAGCTACCTCCCTCTTTTGTTTAGTAAGCATATTTTAAGGAACTTGTCTGGACAGTTTGAGACACATATAGATACAACAAATGTCTGAGTGCTCTATCCATTCACATTTTACAAAGGAACATCCTTTCTGCCTTCTTCCTGCCTGGGATTTCTCTCCTATGAATGCTGCGACTCCCAAAGTTCAGCAAGCTCTGATTGTATCACATGGCCAGATCCAAATTCAAGGTCAAGTTTTCCAAATCCACCCATGGCAGCCAATGTCCCAGCTCAGGCTGGAGTGTATTGAATTGGAAATGGAAAAACACACAAAACTCAGAGATTAGTTAAAAAGAGATGGCAACAACTTATCGTCCTATCACACTATGAAAATGATTAACACCTCTGTTGAACACTGTCTTGCATTCTCCTTTAAAACAGCACAAAACTACAAAGGCAGCCAGATGAAAAAGTAAATACAAATTCTTGGCGTGAGGCAGAGAGTGCCAGGTAATAGACCGGCAAACACAGCAAAACACTCTCAGTGACTCAGAACTGCTGGGATCCCTGGAGAGACCCAGTTCCCAGTGAAGGATAATTAACACCCATGGGTCCCTGCAAGCTCAGCCTCACGCTGGCTGCATTATAGACCTACCCTAAACAAAGTGCGGTCTTTTCACTCACGCAAGAAAACCTGAGCAGAGAGTGATCTCTGTCCAAGGATCGGTGACCCCTGCAAATCTGGTCTTGTGAGCTCCCTATTCAAAACCTCCAGTGTCTAATCCTCTCAGAGGGAAATATCTGAATTTTGTAACATGACCTACAGGCTCGACTTTCACTGTCCTTGACATTGCATTTTAGCTTCACCCACTTCCACTTCCACCTCCCTCTGACCTCTCCGACCAACTCCAGTGAATTTATTTGCCAGGAGTTCTCTTAACAGCAGGTCTTTGAACATGCTGTTCAATCCACCTGAAACACTTTCCCTTCTGCCTCATCTACCAACTCCTTTTCATCCTTCAGTTCTTAACTCAGGTGTCACTTCTTCCGTGAAAGCCGCTTTGCCCCATTCCCTCCCCTGCCTGTGCCACCTGCCCCTCCTTTTCTGTGCCCCTGCGGCAGGTACCCTGTCCTTCCACATCACAACATTTTCCCATCTATATTCTAGTCACCTCTACACTCTCTTACGCCACAGCCCACGGGTACAGACAGCGTGGTGTTTCTAGTTCCTAGGGCTTCATTCTTGATTTTCACTTCTCATTCATCCCCAGCATCTGACTCAGTGATATTTTATGATCTTTGTTGCCACAGCGACTGTGTTTTCAGTGTATATTGAACTCCAGGTCTTCTCTGGGGCTTGCTTCCCAGTCACTAAAGGTATAACACCTTTTGCTTAAATATTCTCATCTTTGAAATGAGGGTTATGGTTAGGATTATATAAAATAAGGAAGGACCCTCAGTGCAATTTCTGGAATGTAGGCATTCAGTTCATGGCACTATGACTTTGATCTCTTGTGCCTGTGTAGTGACACCTGCCTCCCCTGATTGCAACCATCCCCCTGCTCATCCCCTCTGCAGAGAATACCTACACACTGAAAGATAAAGGCCCCACTTCATGAATTTCTACCTTTGTCCTCCCTATAGACCAAAGCAACATTCTGGAAGGCAAGTTTAGCTAGGATCTTTGAAAACTATCCCCCCAAATTCTGTATTGATCTCTGGATTTTCAATATCACTAGCCTCCTTACTGATTTTCTTCCTGGAGCTGCTGATAACCTCCTGACCAGAAAGAAGCTTCTGTGTGTAGAACATTTGTCTACTGGTTGAGCCCCCGGGGGCTAATTGTCCTGGGTGGACACCATCAATGAACAACTTCTGTTGTGCCAAAGACCTTCTGCAGAAGATCCTGTTGCACCAAAGAGATTCAGAGATCTGAGTTCTGGTCCCTAATCTGTCGTGTAGTGGCTAGTGACTTTGGACAAATCTCGTAACGTCTCTCTGCCTGTTTCCTCATCAGTAAAGTGAGAAGAATTGAATAGATCAAGTCTATGTTCCATGGCAGCTAAAATATTCTTTGATTCCCTGATTCTGTGTTTGGGGTATATTTCAGTCTGGACCCCAGCAGAAATCAGCTGAAACATTCAAAGTGGGAATTTAAGGAGAACTGAATAAAAGGACTATTTACAAAGATGTGGGTAGGGTGTGAGGAAACCACAAAGGATAATGTAGTACAACCCCATGGCTGGTAATAGCAGAAAACCACAACCATTCATAAAGTTTCCAGAATCCAAAAAGAAAGGCAGGTGGAGAGGGTCACCTAACAAGAGTGGTAGCCTTTGTGGTAGAGGCAGCCAGCTAAGGAAATCCCACCCCATGGGAAGAAATCCAACAGAATTTTTGCTCTCCCCTACCAGTTTCCCACTGATGCTCCTCAACAGCCAGCCAGCTGAAATCCAGAAAACAACAGGGTTCACTGGTGAGAGTCTTACGGGCCAGCCTCACCAAGTACAATGCAGGGTGGGGAAGGGTAGAGAGGAGATTCAGAGGGGCAATCAGAAAATGTCCAGACCACAGGGATGCTGATGACATTTAATTAGAACCTGGGTTCAGAGAGCCTTTTTGTACATGATGAGTTATGGCTATATAGACATAATCATTTTTATTGTCTAACAGAGTTTTGCTGGTCCCTTGACATTCTGGTTAATGTAAATCATTTGCAGTTCTTTAAAGAGATGGCACTGTTACAACCAGCTCTGCCAAACATTAAGATCAAAGCCACAGGTTAGTGAAATCTGAATTTTTTTCATGTTACTAGATAGTCTTTTTGCAAAATAACTTATGGCAACATAAAATATTTAATGTCGTGTAATAACTTATGCACCTTATTTTGAAAACATTTTTGATTAGATGACCTACAGAGTATCCTTTTGAGAGTAGCCTAAATTATTATTATCCAATTCTTATGTAGATTTATAATTAATCTAACAACTATGATCTGACCATGAATATGCCTTTGCCATCTGGTAGCTTTACCCTGAATTTGATCATGAATAATACATAACCATCTGACAGTTGAATCGAATCCATAATGCAGCCATACATGATGCAGATTCATCTATAGTGTGCTAATTTGCATTCTCCATCATTTTCATCTAATTCTTACCCAGAGTTTTTTTCATTGAGTGTCAGACACCCAGGGAACAATCTACCTACACACCAGGCCATATGGGATGCAGCGCATATTCTCCAGTGTCCTGGGGTCTGATCCTAATTGTCACCAGCTGAGCCAAAATGTGTCACTCCAAACATGGGCAGGGGTGCTCTTGGGCATTCATAAGATGCTTAATGGGGCTTTCAGGATGGTGTTGCTGACAGTGTGTGTTCTAATTAGACTTCTAAGTGCACATTTATTTTTCCCACTAGACCAGTCCTACATGTGGGTGAAAGAGACAGCCATATGACTATAGGTGTCACATAGTGGCTGGTGAGCATGACCACCTTCAAAGAAGTGAAGTGTGAGAATTGAAAATTATAAGCCAAAGAAAACTTTGCCCACCTGACCTCCTCACCTGCACTTTTTTTGTGTTATACTTACACGTCATCTCCTGTGAGTCGGTACTTTCCTGTGGCTTCTCTTGCTAGGCCCTTCTGGGTCTGTGAACACTGTTAAAATCTCTACTTCACATGCCTTATTATACACATTCTAGTTCAAATGCTAAAAGTAGACAGTGCTCATCAACATGAAAAGTATTTCTCAGCCCAATTTGTTTGACAGATCATCAGGTTACAAATTTTGTTTTGTACGGTTATTAAGATATTTCTCTCCATCAATCTTGACTCTGGGCATTCCAGCAAGTGGAGCCTAGGATATTTGCAATTCACAGTCATGATCCAGTTCCCTTAACAATTAGTTCTGCATTCCCTATAAAATCTCTAATGTTACGGTTGGAAATAAGGAAGCCTGCATGATAATTTAATGCTGGCAGAAATCTATGAATAAAGTTTTGTTGGTGGTGGTTTTGAAATGACAGTAAACTCGTGACATTTATATTTGAAAGGAATGCCACCTGAATTTGAAAGTGACTACAATTTACACATACAAGTGTGAGGGTGAGCAGTTTATTCCACACTGTGTGCTCATCAAAGTTGGCCTTTGATTTATCTTTTTTACTGCTACTGTGACTAGCAGATCCTGCAGTTCCACTTTAATTAAACCTGCTTATTTCAGCCTAACCAGAGTCATTGATGAAAAGTCACTGCATTAATTGTTGAGGCTTTGGCCCAATTCCTGTTGCATGGATCTGGGGTTATGGCCACCCCATTCTGTCCACAACTAACAGAAAGATGACCTACCTCAAGGCTATAGCACAAGCAACCTACAAGTCAACCAATGACCCACAAGGTGGACTAAGGTTTTGCCCATCAGAGAAGAAGCTATGGAACAAACTCATTTAGTATCAAATCTTGGGGAGTTGGAAAGTCAGATGTAGAGATAGGGCAGTTAGCGATAGGGAAAGAAACTGAGGGAGGGAAGCAAACAGAAGCCAAAAGCAGGCAGAAGCTGTAATAATGTAAAAAGAGTGACACGAGCAGTTGGAGCCAAGACAGTTGGATTCAACCCACCGTAGTTAGTCAGAAGCGAGAGGATGGGGATGTGCTGCTTGGTGATGGAATACACAGCCACGATGCTGAGCCACCATTCATCTCAAATAACCTTGCAGCATTGGGACAGGGAGGCAGGTGGTGCTGGTTAAATCACCCACTTACCTATTTATGCTTTTTGTCTAACCCCTAATCACACTTGAGGTAGAAATCCTGTGAAAAAAAATACTATTTAATCATGTTTTTTAAATTTATTTATTGGGGTGACATTGGCTAATATAATTATACAGGTTTCCAGTGTACAGTTCTATGATACATTATCTGTACATTGCATTGTGTGTTTACCACCCAAAGTCAAATCTCCTTGCATCACTAATAATGTATTTTCTGAAATAAATTTTTGAAAGTTAGTAAATTTAAAAAGTAGAATAGAATCTTTTCTGAGTTATCTAATTCAATCTTGTTAATAGTGATGTATAAGTCTTATAATTGTTTTGGTCTCACCATCTATAATGTAACCTCTCTGCCCTCTTTATCTAATCAGTGCTTTGGAACGGGGGCATTACTAGTTTAGAGAGGGACAGTTCTTCACTGAGAAGTCTCTTCTGTGATTGCAAGGCATTTAGCATTCCTGGTCTAAAGTAGTGACTTTCCGTCTTCCCCACTGCAACATTGAAAAATAAACCTACACATTTCCAAATGTCCGCTAGGGGGCAGTACTGGTTGGATAAGAACTTGAGCTAAGCCTTCTCATTTGTCAAGGGGCAGTACAAACCAAATCTTTAAGTCTTTGATTATTTGAGACTATTGATTTCTGTACCTTCTTTGAATTCCAACTGCCTTTAGAGTCAACAAAACATCACTGACTTCTGAATTGTATTTTAATTGCTTCACGTATGTTGGTTTGTATTCTCAGTTTGATCATAAATTTTTTAAAGCCAGCAAAAATCTAGGAAGTTTTCTGCATCCTGCATAGTGCCTTACATGCTCCTGAGTACTTAATGAATTCTCCAGCAACAGTTCCCACCACATCTCTACCTCTGGCCCTTGACCCTGTAGCAATTAGAAAAAACTCTTCAGAGTTCCCTGAACATACCCTGTGTTAGTTCACCATTATGTCACCACATATACTGTTTTTGTTTTTTTTTTTTTTGCATATGAGTATACTTATACTGAAAGTGACCTTCTTCAAGGTGAAATCCTACCCAATCTTCAAATTCCAGGCTTTCTGGCTAATTACTCCTTTTTCTATAGTTTGTATGAACTTCTATTGATATATAACATCTCTGTTTATCAGTTTCTTGCTCCTAAAGAAGGCAGAAACTGCTTCTAGACCATTTCCCTAACTCTTAGAATGATATTGGTAGGTACTCTGTAGAAATCAAATAAGCATTTTTATTATACCTGATTATGCAATTTTTTACATTTTAAAATTAAATCATTTTTATTGTTATTCTATTACAGCTGCCCCAATTTCCCCCTCATTGCTTTTCCCTGCCCCACCCAGCCGCTGCTGCCACAGTCAATTCCCACACTGTTGTCCACGTCCTTGGGTCATTCGTACATGTTCTTTGTCTAGTCCCTTCCTCTATCCCGTTCCCCCTCCCCTCTGTTCATTTTCAGTCTGTTCCATGTTTTTCTGCCTGTAGTTCTATTTTGTTCATGAGTTTATTTTGTTCATTAGATTCCTCTTATAAATGAGATCATATGGTATTTGTCTTTCACCAACTGGCTTATTTCACTTAGCATTATATTTTCCCTTCCATTCATGCTATTGCATGCCAACAAGTGCTGGAAACAGTGTTAAGTGCCCATCATTAAATAAATGGATCAAAAAACTGTAGTACATTTACACAATGGAATACTGCACAGCAGAAAGAAAGAAGGACCTCCTACTCCTTGTGACAACATGGATGATTACACAAAATTTTTAATATTTATAAGCATAAGCTACATGGTGGAGAATGGAAAATAATGTTGGTCACTAAATAGGAGAAAGCCATTACCTTTTTCTTTGCTATAGCTTGTGTTTTTGCTAAATAATTCTAAAGAAATAGAATAGACAAGGTCTCACTACTGTTCAGAGCTTGATTCCAACTTACTCATATTAGACAGTGTCGTTAAAGCACCTGAAACAGTCTACTTGGTTATGCCTTGTTTAATTTCTCTCATTTGGTTTGCTCCCTTCCACAGTTGTGCCAATCAAGTACTCAAGATACTACATCTGCCGGTGTCAACAAGAAATTAACTCAAGCTGAACACTCAACTGGAGGCAAAAGAAAATAACAGTCTGCATTTCATTAGAATAGATCATTTCATTTCTATTTAACACTTGACTGGCAGAAGTTTCCTCTATTACTTCCTTATGGTACAGAACAGTGATATTCATATGATTATAAAAAGCATTATGCAAAACAATAATAAAAATAATCATACGGAAAACCCTGTCAACTAATACACTATCAGGAAAAGAAGCATCTGTCGATATGCATGAATTAATGAAAGTTCTGGGTCTGGAGCTCCTTTCAGCAACATAGGCCTGGTAAGGAATATTTGGAAATCATCTCTGGTCTCCATTCAGTTCTACTGATAACTGATGGAGTTCTGATTGGTGAGGAGAAGTGAATGGTAACATCTTAAAGGCCATACTCATTGCTGATGAGCCAAAGACTTGAGTCCAGCTGGATGCTGTCAGGGACTTCACCATGAAGTGGGAAGGTGTTTCCTCAATGTCATTCTGTGAGGACTCTTCATCTTAGCAGCAACCATCCAGGTGGTTCAGGATGGTCTCCCAGAAACGCTAAGAGAACCAGGAAACCACAATCCGATATCAACAGAAGAATGTGTGAGAAGTGGAAAGGTGAAGAATTCCACAATTTGAATTGTGGTCCATTTCTACTGAGTTTCTAGCAATTAAATAAGTTGTTGAAACTTAATAGACATTTTGTTATGCCATAACTTACAAGTGTATGAAATGGATTGGTGACAGAAATCTATTAGGAGAGACATATCTGCTTTGTCACTGCTGTTCCATGTAAACATGTTTTTATACTTACTGCTTCACATAATTGCAGTAGTTTTCTTTTTGGCACAGGTGAGGGAAGCTTTAGTAAAAACTCCTCAGTGTTCTCTTTTGTAAAATGAATACTTTCCTTCCAAAGCTGTGGTGTGAAATAGAAATAATAGATGTAATATATTACAGCACTAGGGACAAAGGAAGGGTGTGGTCAATGGTCAATGTTATTATAACCTACCTTCAGGGTTGAAGCAAGACAGAGTACCACTCGCACCAGATTAACTAAATATTTTGACCACACGAAAAGCTAATCAAGGAGATAAAGTAAATCATTTGAATCCTTTTTCCAAAGGAGAGCCCCTAAAACTACAGATATTTGGCCCGTTTTGCCTCAGACTCACTCACTCACTTATAAACTGCAGCTTTTCAGAAATGTAGGGACATAAATTACAATTCTGGTACCCTGAGAAATATTTCACAGTAAACCCCCCTTGCCACTCACCCAGCTTCCTGCTTCTAGAAATTCCCTCACTCATCTTTCCTGGGGCCTTGCCCACTCCTCTTCTCGGGGCAAGAGGCACCCAGATATAATGAAAGGGCTTGAGCTTTGGTATTAGACAGAAGGAGGTTTCAATCCAGCTCTCCCAGTTCTTGTCCATGAACCCTTGGCAGGTCACTTGGTTTATCTGAGTCTCACTCTGCTCACACAGAAACCAGGGAGAGTAAAGTTTATCTTGTAGGACTGTGCAGAGCATGATGTGAGGGTAGGGTAGGATTGTGTGCGTTTGTGTGTCTAGTGTATGGGAGGTTGTTAATAATGGACTAGGAATTATACCAGAAAAATTAAGATTAATAGTCCTAGTATGTGCCACATTAAGTTTATTGTGTTATTGCTACACATATGCCAGAATTCTCTCCCCTCCACACAGACATCCCAGGAATAATCTAGGACAAGAGTGTTAGATTAAGAGTAATAAACCCATTATACTGAGGCAGGGGCTGTTTTTTCCTCTGAAATATTTGGCTCTTTGACGTGCTTCTCCAAGCCTTTATTTCCTCTTTCAAATGAGTTGGTAAATTGTGATGATTTAAAATGTCTTTTCTACCCTTGATGTTCTGTCTCTGTCATTGTTGACTTTGTTTTCTTTCTCAGGCTAATTATTTCACGTTTAATTTTATATTTAGGTTTTTTTAAGCAATCAATCCTGAAATAATTTAAGACTTAGAGAAGAACTTCAAAAATTTCACAGTTTCCATGTGCATTTCACATTCATGGAGATTCCCATTGATATTTTACATATCCACAGTATATTTATCAAGATTAAAGGATTAATAGCAGCATGATACTAATAAATAAGCCGTAGTTTTTATTCGAATATCTCCAGTTTATTCAGTAATGTCATTTTTTCTGTTCCAGACCCCAATCCAGGTTTCTATATCACATTTAGTTATTGTGTCTCCTTCATCTCCCCCAGTTTGTGACAGTTCCTCAGTCCTTCCTCATCTTTCACAACTCGGACACTTTTGAGGTGTACTTACTGGTCAGGTATTTTGTAAAAAATTTCTCTGTTGGGGTTTATCAGAAGTTTTCTCTGGACAAAACTGGAATAATGGGTTATGGAGAACAGTGCTGCAGGGGTGGCACGCCCTTCTCATCACATTGCATCAGGAGCACACGACATCATGATGACATTATTGGTGAGGTTGACACCTTGATCATTTGGTGAAAGTGGTATCTGCCACATTCCTCCACAGAAAAGTTACTGTTTTTTTCCTTTAAATATTCTGGGTTTTTTTGAAGCATTTCACTAAGTCCAGCCTACAAGAGAAGAAAAATAAAATTCCACTTCCTGGACAAGGTTGTATCAATGAATCTCTAATCCCCTAATTTTAAGCTGTTTACATGGAACTTTCAGACAGGAAGAAGAAACCCTCCAAATGCCCAGAGGCAGTATCCAAATATATCACCCTCAGTTCCTTAATCATCTACCTCAACAGAAAAAAGGTTTGACTTCAGTCAGCCAGCCTGTAAATATTCTTGGTATTCATTCTTGGAACCAACTCCCAGATATGCCATATGCTTACCAGTAACAATGTAGGAACAATTATTTTGAGTAGCCTTGAAAGTAGACCATGATGTATATTAAGAATACAAATATCCCTTTATCTCAGCATAAACATTACAATTGGAATAATCTCTATACAAATAGAGGGACTCTGGCTACATGGAGCCTGGGTCCCTTACTAAGTGGTTGCATGGACCATAGCCCCTGCTGGTTCTTGCTGGGCTGTGAAGTGAATGACAAATGAACTGCTATTGTGTTAACCCACTGAGATGTGGGGGTTATTTGCCATTGCCATCAGACTCTCTTCATCAAAGACAGGAAGTCCCCAAAACAGCAGGATTTGTTTCCATTAAATTGCTTGCGTAGGGCCTGGCACAGTCCCATGTGCATGTGGGGACCGAAACGCCTTTAAAGACGGAAAAGAAGAAGAAAATGATAAATAGCAAGGCACTACGGGCAGACATCTGGTTTTTGAGAATAGTATAGCTAAACTCTGCACCTGGTTTCCTACAAAGTTGTCACAAAGATTACCTGCAAAGGAAAAAAAATGGGATGATAAAATTCTATTGGAAATGGTAGCAGGAGCAATAGGCTTAAAAACAGCCCAGATGGAGTGAAAGTTCCCCGGAGGTTTCTGACTCACAATTCTGAGTCAATGCAGGAGCAATTATTTCAAGTATTCTTGAAACTAGACCGTGCTGTACATTAATAGCACAAAAACCCTTTTATCTCAAAGTCAACTTTATCAATGGAAAGTTAGATGGGAAATAAAGCATAATCTAACTTAATGGAAAATAAATAGGGGTACTTGGCCAGGTTTCTATAGCTTTCAAAGAAATTGCCTACCTGGTAATTGTACAGTAATGAATTACCACATATCTATCACCTCTTAAGCGTTGCTGCTTTTCCATTGCGATATATCTCATTTAAAAAAAGCCCTTTTCTGCTATATTATCGATAGGAACTCAATTTTTATTATCAAACCTCAATATTTTTTAACTCACTGAGTATATTCTTTTCTATACTTTCAGTGTATAGTGAGACTTATTATGCAAAACCTATTTATGTGACGTTCCCTAGGTAGACAACCCAGAGGTCCATTCCAGCTCCCCTCTCTCTGTGTCTTCTCGAGGATGTCCAAAAGACACATGTGCCCTGCTCTGGCCCTGAGAAGTCATGGCCAGTCTAGCTGGCAAAGAGAAGGGGTTTGCCAAAAACTTCAAGACTTATGACTCGAGTTCTCCTAGTTAGTCATCCCACTTCTTGAAAACACTGAGTCAGTGGTTTTTGATGGGCTTGCAGAGAAATGCTGCCATAGCCACTGAGGCGAATTATATAAGGAAGTCTGTGGCTTCCTGCCTCCTCTGGCCTGGCACCCAGGGGGCTGACTCGGAAAAGTTGTGCTTTATGCATTCAAACATGGCTCACTGACACTCAAGAGGACTCAACATGTTCATAGGCTCACTTATCGTTGTTTAAAGTGTGAAAAGGCAAGGCCCAACACTTATTTCAGAAAAGACATAGAAGATAGACGTAAATAAAGAAGGATGAACTGCCCCCGCCCCACGAAAGGTAATTTGACAATCAGTTCTTTAATTTAATAGCTGCTATACACTGATGAGCAACTCCACATGTGAACTTCCTCTGGGAGTTAACGTTGACATTGGCAAAATGCATTCAGATTCCCTATAACAAACTGAACAAACTCTAAGAAATTCATTCCACCCCATATCCCCTAATTCCTGACATTTGGGGCTGTGTTCTAATGCCTGAATAGATATTAAAACAACCTAGACGTGATTGGAATTTACCTGGAGTTTCCTCTGAGGAAATCGGTCTTTTATCCTAACTACCCCTTTGGCAGAGGAAGCTCAATAAAATGCCCTCTTTAAGGTGCAGGCATACCTCGTTTTCCTGCGCTTTGCTTTGCTGTGCTTCGTAGATGTTGCTTTTTTTTTTTTTTTTGCAAGCTGAAGGCAAACTCCCCCACCAGCAAAAAGATTATATGACTCACTTTATTGGACCTGAATTTCCCTTGGTTTTCACTAAGTCTAATTAGGCTGCCTTGTTTGAGTGTCCTGCTATTTTCTATTTGGTTTTTCTGTTGTTGTTGTTGTTGTTGTTGTTATCATTGTTGTTTTTCCCCTGAGTGTGTGGGGTGTTACTTCCTTAGTATTCCTATTAGAGAACAATCCCCCTCCATCCCATCCACCTTCTGTGCAGAGAAGAAATCATGAGTACAGCCCTTCAGTTTTCAAGTGGGTTCAGTCTTGCCCAAGGATTAACCATTTGACTGTGTACTTAGGGTGACTATATACTCTATCTTTCCAACTGGGACACTTTTTAGAGCACTATTATTGACTGCACCTTGACAGCAGACATAAACCAGGGCTGTCTTGAACAAACTGGGACATACAATAACACTATAGGGATTCAAAACAGAGCTGTGTGCTCCTATCTCTCAGATATTTTAAAACCTTCCATGGGACATTCATTTCTCTCAGGGGGCTCACAAAACAGACCTCTTTCCATGACATCAGCTGAAGGCCGGGTAGCACAGTGGTGGAGCACCGGGGCTCTGGCTCCCTTCCAACCCTCTGCCCCTCACCTCTGAATAACGACTTCCCATCTCCCAGCTATAGAATCGCATCTCCTAGGCTCCAAATCCAGCACTGCTCTTTCTGAGTCATGTAACTTTATCTGAAAATGACTCACAAGGTTCTGTAGAATGATAAGAGTTACAGTTATAAAACAATAATCAGAGGTCTAATGCATCATAAGCACTCCATTATCTATTGGCTGCTTCAGTAGTAACCCTTTTACTTCATGAGAACATGCCTTCCAGTCATGCCCACTTCTTATTACTCTGCCAGCCTGGTTGATGTGGTGCACGCCTTCCCATCTAAGCACTCGCTGACGTGACCGGTTATTTTACACCTCGGTGTTTGCCCAGGCATTTTGTCCTCCCATTATTCTTCATATGCTGTTTCCTCTTTATTTTTTGTATTTTCATAAGATTGCCTCCAGCCAAATACATTGAATGCCCTTTCACTACTCAGAGTCTCTTCTGCACAATGGAGTGTTAAAGAACACGCCAAAATGAATCGCGACTTCATTTTCAGTGACACATTACTCCGTCTCCATATCTTCATGGGAGTTTCATGTCAGGCATCAGTTTCTATTCTATTACTGCCTGAAGGTTACAAAAGAATGCATCTTCAGAATCATCATTAGTATCTTCTGCTAGAATATGCATGACTCTCTGTGACAATTTAATAAATCTTGCATGAAAACTGGTGTGGAGTCACCTTTTGTCAAAGAAATCATGAGGAGAAAAAGGTGTTTTCCAAGTCTCAAAAGGAAATGACCTTTGTTCTTTCCGTATATTATGGCCATGGTTCAGGCATCTCACCCTGCTTAAAGCAGAAAAAAAATACCTGCCTTAATCTCTTAGCAGGTACAAGCAACTACAAAGTTATAATTATTTATGTGAACCACCATTATCAGAGGGAGGAAAAAATGAACATACTATTTTATTCACATTAACTGATTAAAATAGTTAGGCTTAATTTCCATATCTTATTCATAACTTTGCAAGAATGGGAGGGAGGATAGAGGAGAAAGGCCCCCATAGCATAGACCACATCCTGACCCTGTGACCACCCTAAGCACCGTCTTACTTGTCATCAACACTCACAGTCACTGAACATTTCATTGTCTTCTGGCATTTAAAATACCTAATCTCATTCATCCCTCAGAATAATACTATGTGATGGGTTCATCAGTAGTGTCAAAATACAGGTCACAGTACAAGGGAACAGAGGTGTATTAAAGTTAAATGACTTGGTCAATGTCAATGAACAGGGTCATAAAACCAGACCAGGCTGAATCCAACACCCACATTAAAGATTAGGTTATACCTTATGTCTTTCTCAGGGGAGGTATGGATTAGTCGTGCCTGTGAAAAGTTTGCAAAGGGTGTGTTTACTAATGGTGAGTCAATAGAAATGTTTAATCCACAGAGAGTAGCATATAAATATACAAAAGGCTGCTTCACCAAGGTAAGTGATCGATAAGAAACCTATTGTGTGCTGTGCAAGGCAGACATCTTACACAGTATGTGTAAGTCTAACCAGCTGCTAACCATTTTTTTCAAAGCTACTTTATTCTTCTGTCCAATGAAGCATATGCCAAAGTTCAAAACCAAGAGTACTTCTTCACACAAGTAGACCTTGTAGTTGCTTCTTTGATGAATGACTTCCATGTCAGAGAGACGGGTCCAGGGTATTGTTCTAGAGGGGTTCACTGCCATTGCACCTTAACTGTTTTGAGGTTGGTTATGTCTGTACTGGAAGCATGATGAGGGAATTTTGTAAGGAGCAGATGGTATGTTCTAGAAGTTTCCATCTAAAATTAGACTGAAAAATTATAATAGTAATTAACATTTAAAGCACTTAATAGGTTCCAAGTATTTCATATACATTAATTTACTTAATCTTCAAAATAACTTCGTGGAATATTGCCATTTTTACTGCCATATTATAAATAAGGAAACTGAGAGGTGGTCACTCACTCTAATTGGTGGGGCCCAGATGTCCTTAGTCTCAAAGGCAGGGCAGGGTGAGGATGGCACCTGAACTATGAACGTTGGCTGGACTAGGTACCATTCACTGACCACTTACTGTTTGACTTGCAATCCACGCCCAATACTAACAGCATCTTATTTTACCCCCCACTTAAACCTATAAATTATCATTCCAGTTTTACAGATACAAAACCAAGGTTTACAGAGGTTATTTGCCTTTTGTCATGAAAGGAGAAGTGGCACAACCAGTATTTGAACACAAGAGTTTTTATCTCTAAGTCTGGGTTTTAACCCTCATGACATCCAGCAAGTCTTTGTTTAGATAGAAATTTCTTCTGTCTTTTGAACTTGACACATTTTGCTTTTGTCTCAAGTAGATTATTCGTAATTTATTAAAATCTATTGTTATGCTTACTTTTCCCTATCCATGTTTAATTTATCAATATCTAGGTCTCCCAAACAAGTCCAAAATTTGAACACACTTTCCCTTAAGTCCTCTTTGCTCTTGTCTTAGTGGTATTATTTAGACTGGTATAATTAAGGACATCTGCGGGGGTGTCCAACCCACAGTCTGCAGGCTGCATGTGGCCCAGGATGGCTATGAATGCAGCCCAGCACAACATTGTAAATTACTTAAAACCTTTTTTTTGCTCATCAGTTTTCATTTGGTGTTTGTGAATTTCATGTGTGACCCAAGACAACTCTTCCTCTAGTATGGCCCAGAGATGCTGAAAGGTTCAACACCCCTGATAGAAGGTTACTTCTTCACTGTTAAAATTATAAGTTTCTTTTAAACTATTGCTCCTTTAGACATTAATAAACTTGATCAACTTCTTTAAATGGTGTTGTTCCCACATTCATTTATCCTTCTAAACTGATCTTTTCTTTTATTGTTGTTTATTAAAGTCGGCCCAGTTTTGCCCAGTTGCTCTCCCCTGCCCTGCCCATATCCTGATCCCACAGTCAGTCCCCACTCTGTTGTCCACATCCATGGGTCGTTTATACTTGTTCTTTAATTAGACCCTCTTCTCCTTCTTTCCTTCCTTATCCCCCAACACCTCCCCTCTGGTCCCTGTCAGTTTGTTCTTTGTTTACATGCCACTGGTTCTGTTTTGTTCATTTGTTTGTTTTTTTCATTAAGTTTCACTTATAGATGAGAGCATATGATATTTGTCTTTCACCACCTGGCCTATTTCACTTAACATAATACTCTCCAGTTCTGTCCATGCTGTTACAAAGGGTAGGAGTGCATTCTTTCTTTCTGGTACATAGTATTCCATTGTGTAAATGCATCACAGTCTTTTGATCCACTCATTTACTGATGGGCACTTAGGCTGTTTCCACTACTTGGCTATTGTAAATAATGACACTATAAACATAGGGGTATATAGGTTCTTTTGGATTGGTGTTTCAGGATTCTTCAGGTATAATCCCAGCAGTGGAATTGCTGAGTGAAAAGGCAGTTCCATTTTTAGTTTTCTGAGGAAATTCCATGCTGTTTTCCACAATGGCTGCAACGGTCTGCATCCCACCAACAGAGTATTAGGGTTCCCTTGTCTCCACAACCTTGCCAGCACTTGTTGTTTGTTGATTTGTTAATGATGGCCATTCTGATTGGTGTGAAGTGGTATCTCACTGTGGTTTTAATTTGCATCTCTCTGATGGCTAGTGATGTTGAGTGTCATTTCATATGCCTATGGGCCTTCTGTATGTCCTCCTTAGAGAAGTGTCTGTTCAGGTCCTTTGCCCATTTTTTAATTGGATTGTTTATCTTCCTGACATTGAATTGTACAAGTTTTTTATATATTTGGGAGATCAAATCTTTTCCAAGTTATTGTTGGCAAGTATGTTTTCCCATGTGGCTGGTTCCCTTTTCATTTTGCTGATGTTTTCTTTAACCGTGCAGAAGCTTTTCAGTCCATGAACATGGCATAAGCTTCCATTTGTTTGTATCTTCCTTAATGTCTTTCTTCAGTGTTCTATAGTTTTCCAAGTACAGTTCTTTTACCTCCTTAGTTAAGTTTATTTCTTGGTGCTTTATTTTTCTCGTCACTATAGTAAATGGGGTATTTTTTCCTAGTTTCTGGTTCCGATAATTCATTTTTGTTGGTATACAAAAATGCCTTTGATTTCTGAAATACTGACTTTGTATCTCATTATTTTCCCAGATTCACTTATTAGGTTGAGTAGTTTATTGGTGGAACCTATAGGATTTTGATCTTTCTTTTTGATGAAGCACTTCTCCCAGGGGCATTCCAAAGTGTGAAATTTTTTAAAATTTTGTCAGTCTCCTAATTTCTTTACTAAAATGATACTTCAGCTGGATATAAAATTCTAAGCCCCAAGTTCTTCTCCCTCAAAACATTGAAGACTTTATCCAGTGTTGCTGGTAAGAAATCTGCCATGAATCTAGTACTTGTTCAGACGTTTTCTTTCTGGGAAAATTTTTTTAATTTTATTTTTGTCTTTATGCTCTAAAGTTTAACTGTAACCTGACTACATATTTTTAAATTCAACCTTTTTAAATTATAATTCACATACAATACTAAATTAGTTTCAGGTCCCAAAATAGTGATTCAACATTTATATACTTTACAAAGTGATCACCACAATAAATCCAGTAGCCATTTGTCGCTGTATGTACTTTTTATGATGTAATTGACACTATTCCCTGTGATGTGCATTCCATCCACGTGACTTATTTTATAAATGGAAGCTTAGTTTTCTTATCTGTTGTGTCCAGCACCCCATTAGTTTTTTATGCTGAGCCTTTATATCTTCCTTGAAGCCTGGGAAATTCATGTTTACATTTCCTCCTCTCTGTTTTGCTACTTGCTCACCTCCTGGGAATTCCATGTTATAGATTTTGACACCTTTATTTCATGGTTGCATGGTTGAATGCAACACTCAACATTCCTTATGGGTTCTATCTCTTGCTGGCATTTTCCCTTCCTGATGTCTCCCAGGAAAGTATTGTGACCCAACCCTTTGACCCACTAGCTTGTGCTTCAGTTGAACCCATTCTGCAATTGCAATTGGCTTTCTGGTTGTTTATGGTTTTTGGTTTTTGTTTGTCTGTTTGTTTGTCTTTAACATCAACAGTTATGTTTCATACCCCAAATTTTAAATTAGTCTTTTTTCCTGCTCTATAATATCAAAAGTTTCCCTTATCTTTCTGTGAGAATATTCTTTAGGAACACTGTAAATTAATATTCTGTTTGTTGTTGCTGTTGTTCAATTGAAATTTCTCTTTTTTTCAATTGAATTTATTGGAGTGACTTTGGTTAATAAAATTATATAGGTTTCAGGTATATTCTGCTTCCTCTGGAAAGGCTTTTCATTTCAGCTCTCCTTCTTATTTGGAGCTTATGTTTCTCAAGTATCTAATCTTTTTTCTTGGGAGCACACCTTTTATCCCCTTGAGCAATGGCCTAGCTTGGGTTCCTTCCGGGAATGATGGTATGGAGGATCCTTGGGGCAGAAAACTTTGAGGGCTACAGTCTGGGCTCGCTCATTCCAGCCCCCTCCCCAAGTTCCCTGCCCACTCCTTATCTTGTGGGGTTTTTGCTCTAGGCACTGATCTCAGCAACATTGGGACAACCATCCCTGTTATAACTGCCTAGTGCAGGAGGATTGGGAAGGAATGGAGGACACATACAGAGTCCAACTTGCCCACCACTTCCCCTTGCCATTGGCTCTCCACCCCAAGAAATCACTGCTCCCTATTTTCCTGGGCCATGTGAAAAAAGGTTGGTAATGTGCCATCACTCCTTCCCCCATACACATTAAACTTTCAGTTTTGGGTTCATTCAGAAAAATGTGGGTGAACAAAATGACCCAGCATCATTTCTCTTTGTTTCCTGAGTTTGCTGTCCCTTCAAAATCAAGATCAATCCTTTCCTTCTAAAGGAGTTTCAATTTTGTATTAGTCACAGGGACCCATTAGTGTCTCTATGTTTGTGTGGTCAGGACCAGCTTCATTTGTGACGATCCTGTGTAGTTGTACAGCACCCAAATATAGATGCTGCCTCGTGATTTAATGCTCTACTGTCACCACCTTGAAATCCTGAGTACCTTTTGAACACAGGGCCTGCATTTTCATTTCACCTTGAGCCCCAGGAGTAATGCAGCCAGGGCTGCCTGTGGCATCTCCAAGAATGGCTTTAGCAGTTTATGTCAAGTCACCAAGTTATCTGAAACTAACAAGTTAGATTTCTGAGGAATTCACCCACAGTTCTCTGAACGTGGTCAAGTACAGACTGTTCCTTCAAATTTAACAAAATTTCAACAAGTTACTGGGGAGGGAGGAAAGAATGGTTCAGACCAGCATCTCATATCTGTTATGGCAACTACGAAGAGACAGTACCTGTACACCACCCACCTCAAACATCTGGAGGAGCTAAAAAGTCCTCATTGCAGGCAGGTTCTCATCTAGTAAATGTCCAGCCCTCCTGTTTTTTTTTTTTAGGTCTGAGTTTGGGAACCATAAACTCTGGTAGGTAAAACCTTAGAGCTTACTGTAACCTGAAAGTATCTATAAATGCATGAAAAATCATGCCTATACATCTAGAAACATATTTTCCTGGGAATACAGTCTGTAGCTTCATAAGATTATCAAACACATCCAGACAAAGGTTGTGAAAGACATCCAGCCCACAGTTTTGTGAAAAGATTCCACGGGCTCTGTGAGAGAGAGAATTCAGTTCCTCCCCCACACAACTCACGCAGCACATACAAGATTTTCTCGCTAGAAATGATGTTGTCCCATCCTAAAGGTGTGAATTAAGAGTAATCACTAGTTATTGATGAGGGCTTATTGAGCTTAAAATGTACTGCATGCTGTGTTTTACTAAGGTTAATTTGAAAAAGGATCAGCAAACAAATTCTTCTCATTGGTCCAATGGTCATTCTTCTCAAATGGTCCAATACTTGATAACCTTTTACCAGGTTTCCTTTCTAGTGGTGAAAATCTAAGTATTAAAGTACTTTTTTTAAATTTTATTGAATTTACCAGGGTGACATTGGTGAGTAAAGTTACATAGGTTTCAGGTGTACAGTTCTATAATACATCATCTGTATATTGTATTGTTGCTCACCGTCTGAAGTCAAGTCTCCTTCTGTGACCATTTATCCCCCTTGACCCTCTTCTACCTCCCCCCACCACCCTGTCCCTTTCCCTCTGATAATCACCATACTGTTGTCTGTGTCTATGAGGAGTTTTTGCCGGGGCGGGGGGTGGGGGGGGGGGTAACTTAATCCCTTCACCTTTTTCACCCAGCCTGCCAACCTCCCTCCCCTCTGACAGTTGTCATTCTGTTTTCTGTATCTATGAGCCTGTTTTTAGTCATTTTGTTACTTTATTTAATTCATTAGATTCCACATATAGATGAAATCATATGGTACTTGTCTTTCTCTGACTGACTATTTTACTTAGTATAGGTCCATCCATGCCATTGCAAAGTGTATGATCTCCTTTTTTACCATGGCCAAGTAACATTCCATTGTGTTTAAAAATTTGCCCAGTAGCGTCAGGACAATGATCAAGGTGACAACTTGTTGTGCCAGTTTTCATTCTTGCTAATTATATTCTATTAGCATTGTCTATTACCAAAGATTTGTTTGAAGGAAAATCTGTCCAGCTTTCAATGTGACTGAATCCAGCGCTTCAGCCATTGCTTCCCCCTCCCTCCGTGACCCCACCTGGCCTGCCCCACACCACACAGTTTATCTGAAAATCCCTGCTGCTCCACTTAATTGACTGCTTTCAACAAAGAGAAAAAAAAAATGCAACTCATGCCTTGCATTTTTCCAGTTCACCTTGATAATTACAAGTTTGAAAATTAGAGATGTACAGTGATTGGCAATCTGGCACATTCCCTAGCATCACCGCTGGTACAGAGCTTAGTAAAGCTGACAGAAGAAAGAAAGAAGGAACAAATACACACTAGTAACAACAGCTGATATTTATAGTGTGCTGTTTTCCCGACAAACGTACTTTAAAGATATTTTCAAAACAACCCTCTTCCTAAGAAGCTATCATCACCCCACTTGAGGAAACTGAGACACAGAGAAATAAAATTATTTGCCCACAGTCAGGAGAGGAGCCAGGACCTGCCCTGACAGTTTGACTTGGGAACTCAGTGTTTACAACGACTTCATGATATCTGCTCCCAGAATCAGAGCTCCTGTGTGGCATGAGAATACCAGTGTAACCACACAACTACTTAATAGTGTTCCAACGAATAGCAAATAAATTAGATCATGTGCTTAGTCTCTGCAGATGTATCATAGGTCCACATGAGTCCCCTATAGGATTGTTAAAATAATAAAAATACCCTACAGAGCCCTGTGAAGGCTGCACGGAGTTCAGGAAATGTCAAGCTGGAAGTAAGAACCTTCTTTCCTCAGGAACGATGCCCTCATCTCTATTTCTGAGCTTGCAGCCAGAGTCCAACTCATAGTTGGGACTGAATAAACATTTGCTGAATTAAACTAAATCAAGTGTGACCTTGCACTAGTCCCTTCTCTAACACTGAGTTTTTTCACCTCTAATAAATGAAGAGGTGAGTCCAGAGCTATGGGTTTTCAACCCTGGCTGTACCAGAGAAGCCCCTGGGAGGACAATAAAAAGCACTCATGTTCCCACTCCACCCCAGGGATCCTGGTCTGAGGGAGGTTCCAGGCTTTATTGCTCTTTTTCTCTCCCACCCGCCCCCCATCCCCCAGGGTAGCTAGAGTTGAAAACCATAGACCAGTATTTCTTGAAAGTTTGTCATCTAAACCAGCAGCAGCAGCCTACAAAAACTCAAGGTCATACTGAAAATAGCTCCACTCCACTTACATAGAGGTGCAGACAGATGAGAAATGCTTCCCAGAGAACAATAACCTGATTCATTAGCATATTTAATTTCTTACAAACCCTTAGACACATGTTACAGTTGGTTCAAATGCTACTGCCTCGTGGAAACCACTGACCTTAATTTCCCAACTCCCTTGCCACCCACTTCAACCAAATTTCCTTAGGGGGGAGGGGATCAATATACTTAAACTGACTAGTTATACTGGATCTATTCTCTTTTCCCCTTTTTTACCTACTGGTGGCATTTCTAGCAGCATTTCACCTGTCATCTTTAATGACTCTTATGAAAGGAAATATTTTTAAAAGGATCTTTTAGTTGAAGTAAACAAAGAAAAGCTTAATTTCCTTCTATCTGATTAGATACTCAGATTTGGAAATCTATAAATGTTTCCAGGTCTGCATGCTCCAAAATACTTTTTAAAGGTCATTTGCATAATCCTGTCAAGAATGCCATATGGTTATCGGATCAAAGACATAGTCATTACTTCTGGGACTTTCATCCTGTCCCAAGATTAGCTTCCTTAGCATGTTCTGTGAGCTAATGGACACTTTTCTTTAAACCTAACACAGGCTGGTAACATTCTTCTCCGTGGATTTAGAATTTTAATTCACAGATTATGCAATCACCAATTTTTAAGACGTAATTTGTTTTGAGGGCGAAGTTCTCTTAGGGAACGAAGTTTCCTCCTCAGCTGTTTTGCTTTGAAGAAGAGCTGACGTTTTGTAACACCAGAAGTGTGTGTGTCTTCCACAGCACTGTGCCGTGGTGACTTTGACTCAGATGACAACTTCAGTCTCATTTCTGCAATAGTCTCAAAGGAATTTTTAAATGTCTCCGAGAACAAACAAGCCTCTGGTATAATATTCATATCTATGACATTTTTTGCACTTTGTGAAGGAAGAGATAGACAATTATCACAGTAGAGGGAAAGAAGGGTTTTAAGCCCACAAACACAGGTTTAGATAGGAATGTATCTGTGTTTATGTCATGTGTCTGGGGGGCAGTGTGGCCTCACTGTAGGAATCAGAGGAACCTGGGCACAAGTTCAGGTTCTGTCACTTACCAGCTGTATGGTCTTCTCACCATTTCACCTCTTTGTCTGTAAAAGTAGTAGCAATGATAATAATGTCATGAGCTATTATCAGTATGAAATAAGTGACATAAAGTTCTTAGTATTGTGCTTTAATATGTAACTTCGCAGTCAGGTTTGTTAACAGAATGGTGGTGGTGATGACGGTGGGTGTACATGTGCGCTTTCTGTGTACTGTAGTGGTACCCTGTACCCATGCACCACTCTGAATCAAAGATGTTCTTTATCAAATAATGATAATACCCATTCAATACCTTTATCAGGTAGTATGCTAGTAAATGTCTAAGAACTGTCTCTTGTATCGGGAGTGAGATAAGGGAGGAAACCCCTGGTTTGTAGTATTTCCTTGGTGTAAAACGACATCCAGGGCCAGTCTACCAGCACAGCATGACGTGACTAAAAATAAGTTGAGAAGAGATGCCCATGACTGGCTATAGGTCACTGGCTCCAGCTCACCATTGCGTTTATCAGCTCTCAGTACCAGCAGCCTGGGATTGCTGGACGTGACACAGATTGCTTCCCTCAGAAGAAGCTACGTGGTTCCCAGGGATTAAATTTGCCCAGGCTTGCACTATACATAAAATAACTGAATAAAATACCTGGTGACTATGGCTGAGGCCCCCCTTAGAGGGTCTTGTTCAACAGGAGAACTGTCTGATATTAGAGCAGAAAAGAGCCAGAGATCTGCTCTCATGTCAGACAGTCCCTCTGGTACAATCTCTGATTCTGATAAGGAAATTTGAGTGCCAAGGACTATGACATTAGGTGACTCACCCACACTCCTACTGCTGTTTTCTAATAGTAATAAGATTAGAAACCACCTCTCCTTGCTGTTTTCTTTCTATGACTCCTGCCAGCACAACGTGGGGTCTCAGGCCAATCAGCAACGGAACTCAGTAACAGAAAAAGAATCTGTTTCTGTTTGCTGCAGTCTATTTTTCTAGCCACTTGAAAAGAACACAATGAGTCAGGATTTTTTCCCAAATGCCTGCACATCCACTTAGGTCTAAGGGTGGCCTTGGAATGGCCTTGTATTAATAGTTGAGACTGGCTTTATGAGATGCTTTGGATGTCATCAGAAAGCAGGCCTCTTTGAAGGTAAGCACGCAGGAAAGGGACTTGCAGGAAAGACCACACTATGATAAGATTTTAATGTACTGATGTTCCCTTTTGCAAATCCATTTGGTTTAAATTTACAAATTTTAGAGCACCTGTCTGTGCCAGGCATCACTTTTCTAGATGCTGCAGATTCAGTCAAACAGCACGGAGAAAGCTCCTGCCTTCACGAACTTGCTCTCTGGGTAAGGGAGGGGGCAGTAGGTGGGAAGAGTGAAAAGAACAGAAAGTGATTGATAAGATATCTTATAGTTCCAGAGCAAATGCGTGCTCTAAAGAAAAGCAGATCAAAGTAAGGAGAGAAAACCATGGCAAAGGGTGGAAGAGGCTGCTATTTAGATATGAAGGTCAGAGAAAAAGGTCTTTCTGAAGTGATGACCTTTTGGCAAAGTCCTGAAAAAAACGAGGATCTGGGGGAAAAAGTGTCCCTGTGAATGGAAAAAGTTAAGCATGAAGACCCAAAACAAGCCAGTGCATGTGGAACACCGGAAGGTCTGAGGAAAGGATAGTAGGAAAGATCAAGAAGGACTAGCGTTGTCATGGAAATTTGTTTGGGGTTTGATTCTAATTATGGTGGGAAGCCTTATATGGTTCCGAGCAGTGAAAGAAAGGGACTTGATTAAACTTGGAAGATCATTCCAGCTGCCGTGTGACTGCAGCTACGAGCAGAAGCAGAAAGTCAACGTGGCCAGCTACAGCAGTGGTCCAGTTCAGAGACGATGGTGTCTCAGACAGCTGTTGCAGAAATAGTGAAAAGCGGTTGAATTCAGTATAGATTTCGGAAGTTTTGCTAGCACGACTTTCAGGGAGTCTAGGTGTGGGGCATTATGGGAAAGGAGGAACCAAGGATAACTCCTGGTTCTTAGGTCTGAACCCATAATTTATGGTACTGCCATTAATTGGACAGGGAACATTGAAGGAGAGGGAGTTCGGAAGAGGTCAAAAGGACAGTACTTTTTTGGACATGCTAAGTTTGAGATGACTATTATTAAATCTAAAGATAGATATAGATGTCAAACTAAGGGAAGAATTTGAGTCTACAAACATAAATCGCAGTGGCATTAGTATTTCATTGGCATTTAAAGCGAAAGGATTCGTGAGACAACCCAGTACAGGATACAGAGGAGAGAAGAGGTCTGAGGGCTGAGGACAGAGTCTTGGGACTCTGTAGCATTTAGAGGTCTGGGAACCAGGAAGATTCAGCAAAGAGCCTGAGGAAGAGTATCCGGGGAAGGAGGAGAACACTCACAATTCTGTGTAACCCAGAAGCCAAGTGAGGAAAAGTGCTTCCAAAATAATGGAGTAATTGCTAATATAATAGTCTGCTAGAATTTAAGTAGAGAACTCAGAACTGACCTGTGGATCTTAATAGATGGAGGTTACTGGTAAAATTACAGTTTCAGTGTAGGAGCAGGGAAGAAAACCTGACCAAAATGAATTAAAGGGAGAATAGGAGACTGCCAAGTAATGATAGCAAGTATTAACCAACCACTCTAGTAAGGAAGTGGACTTTTTTTGAGATGGGCGATATTTCAACATGTTTGTATGCTGATACAAGTAATCTGGTAAAGAGGGAAATTTGTATGTTGAGGAAAGGTGCAATCGCAGGAGCAAGACATACCCTTGAGTAGGCAAGAGAAGGTGGATCCAGTGTTCCAGGTGGGGTGATAATGGCGGTAACGGTCCATCACTGCAGCCAGAAGAAGACAGCATACAGGAGCAAAAATGTGGATGGGTCAGAAAATCAGGTGAGGAAATACATTGCAGCTCTCTGCCAATGGTTTTATTTCTACAATTGAAGTAAGATGCAAGATCCTCATCTAAGAGTGAGAATGGGTCAAGGTGTGTGGAGACTCAGTAAGAGAGAATAACCACAGCTGTTGTAGTAACTGGCTAAGGAAGGATGAAAACAAGGGCATTCAAGGAGGATCTGAGGGGGAGCATAAGGTGTGAGAGTACATTGTCTAAATGAACATTATGTGATGTTATCAAAAGTGACAACACAATTAGTGGAAAAATAAAGAAGATATACCAGGTACTTAAATTTTTTTAAGATTTTATTTATTTATTTTTAGGAGGGAGAGAGAGAGAGAGAGAGAGAGAATTATCAATGTGCGGTTGCTGGGGGTCATGGCCTGCAACCCACGCATGTACCCTGACTGGGAATCGAACCTGCGACACTTTGGTTTGCAGCCCACGCTCAATCCACTGAGCTATGCCAGCCAGGGCTAGGTACTTAAATTTTTAATGAATTATGGAGTGTGTCTGGGAGGGGAACAGCTCAGTTCAATATGGCAGGACAGTCACAGATGGTGTAGTCTAAGGTAAGTATGTCAGAGACCTTGTGTAAAATGAAAGTCAAGGTGAAGGTTTGAATAAAATAAACAAATAAAATGGCACATAGTACACACACACATACACATACATAAAAGTGCACAAAGAAAATGTACAAGTACATAAACACACATGTATACACAACAACGAATGCCCACACTGATCTCCAACCTTTCAACTTTCAATAGAAAAACAGGTTGAAGAGCTCTGCCTCCTCTGATAATCTTAAAAGTATTTCATTGCCAATAATCGTACCTCATACATACATGAAAAAGGTGAAGATATAATATCAAATTAAATATTTCTTCATCCTTTTCTTATCCACTTCCCGTATTTTTTAACTTTTCTCTTATTCTCCTTGCCTTTCTTTTGACTATGCTTAAAATAAAAACATTCCTCAGTCCCTAAGAATTAGAAGACAATTGAGTGGTGGTGCTTCTTCTGGTTTCAATTTCAGGTGGGTGTGGAGTTTCGGAGCAGCAGTAGCAAGGCTGCCGCCATTCCCAACACCAGCCTCCTCACAACCCGTTATGGCCTGCCCAGTGCAGGGCCCTGGCCGTGAGGAAGAAGATACAGAAGCACTATGGTAGTCAACTGCAAGTTATGACTGATTTGTGAAATCATGACTGTGAAATCTACTAAATGGGTCTTGACCAACACTTTTTTAAAAAAAATTAGTTTAAAAACACAATAGAAAATTATCAGAGCAAATTACATGTAATAAAGGTAAAATTTGGGGGGAAACATGTTTATATGAAGATTATATATGTATGTAAGTAAACATCATGTATAAATTCTCATACTTAGACACATACATGTTATGAGTCATGATGTAAAATATACTGTGGGTCACAGTCAGCAATGTTTAAAAGCAACTTCCCTAGGGAATCCTATCTACTTGGACAGCTACTGAATTCTTTTTTTTTTTTTAAGATTTTATTTATTTTTATTTTTTTTTTTTTTAGGGAGGGAAGGGAGAAGGGAGGGAGGGGGGAGAGAGAGAGAGAGAGAGAGAGAAAGAGAGAGACATCAATGTGCGGTTGCTGGGGGTTATGGCCTGCAACCCAGGAATGTACCCTGGCTACTGAATTCTAAATCCGTTCAGTAAGAAAGGGATTGCAGAAACTGTGCCTCCCTATCCTTTATCCCTGTCTCAGCCTGTAACTCTACTTGCCTACTGAATATCCCACTCACTCTTATGTTCAGGTTACTCAAAACAACTACCACATTTACTTCAACCCAGCGCATCTCCCAGCCTTGACTGTCTATATCTCTAAAATCATTCATTCATTCACTCAGATGCAAACTTTTGGAGTAAGCCAGTGAGCTGTCAGCATGTTTGGATTCTCCTTAACTGCTTTTGTTCCTCTTTGGTCCCCTATCTAAATGCTACCACCCTAACTTTCCCCCAGTACTGCTGCAATATTCTCATACCAGACGCCCCGGTCTATGATTACCTAGGTTGTCGGTCCATATACCTTTGCCACTTAAATTCTCTAAATCACAGTGTTGATGCTCCTGATCAAATACATTCATTATTTCCCCAAAATTTATCGAATAGATCCCAAGCATGCTTTTGCAGGCCGTTGAATTATTGGTGCCTGGAGCTCAGAGACCTTCTCTTATCATAGGTAAGAGCTTCTCTTACCTATATATCTTAAGACCCCTTTTCTCCACATAACAGGATAATTATATAGTAGGCACACAACAAATTTTGAAGAATAAATAATAAATAAAAAGCATTGTTGTTAAACCATCAGTGTATAAAATGAAAATAAAAGTTCTTATGAATTAATAATTATATTAATGGGAATTCTTAATGTGATTCAACATCTAAAATTTTTAAGAAGGCTAAGAAAACATAACATCACCTGACATAAATAAATATCACAAAGTCAATGCAATTTACATAGGAGTCTGGCATTAAAAATGAATGAATGGATTTATTTTTATAAACAAGTAAATTGACTTTTTGTTCATAACATCAGCACTATATAGGTTTTTGCTACATTTTTTTAATGTAAACCATGGTCAGTTCTAACAAACACCACAAAATTGGGGGCTTTATATATGTAAATAAGTTAGACTGCTTAAAACAGATGGCTCAAAACTTTCCTTCTATATTTTTCATAGAAGTGTCCAAAGTATGAGGAAATGATTGACAGAATGGCCCAAAATTATTTCTACTCCCATAAAAAAATGTATTAAACAATAATGGGAAAATAATCACAATACACCAACTCTACATGAAAACTAAGCTGAAGTCAGAACTGACAGCTCAGTCCTGAAATGCACATTCAGTCTAATGGAAGAAAACATCAGCAGAAAATAATTACCTGTTACTCTCACCCTATTTTCAGTGAAATTAACATGAAAATATTTTAAGTTGTTGTTGGAGGAAAATTCAACGCACAGGTTAATCTTATCTTTAATTATAAAAAAGCAATGCACACATTTTTTTACATGCAAATTCAGTTGCATATTGTTTAGCGTAGGAAAGGTTGGCCATAGTGGAGAAAAATATCTTTCCTTTAGAACAATGGTACCAGGTGCTAACAAATGCATTCCTATTTTTGGTTGTATTTTAATTCTACTAACAAAGAAATATGCAAGGCAGAAACCAAGATAGGAGAAAATTACATCTAACTTTTGTTTAGTTTTAGTATTAACTGACTATACAGATACTTATGAATATTTATATAAAAAGAATTCTAATTTTAAAAATATGTTATAATAGAATGCTTAGTATATACATAACAGTTTAAAGTTTATAAAGCATTTCAAAGATATTGCCACAGTCCCTTTTATGAACTTGAAAAAGTTTTAGGGCCTATTCATTGATATGATGCATTATGATGTCATCAAAAATGATGTTGTAGAAAACTATTTATGACATATTGAAAATTATGTCAACTAAGCAGAGGTTTGATATTAACTAGAGTGGAAACGACACTTTAGAAGGGCAGAGAACTCTCTAGTTTATTCTTTCTCACATTTTCCTGCTGTCTGCTCTGGCGTTCCTCCAAGCAATGTGACTGACTCCGTACACAAGACAACTGCAGAAGGGTTGTTGTTGCTATTGTTTCACCAATAATTCCCACAGAATAAGCTCTGTACTCTCTCTCAAACCCCTGATTTAGTTAACTGTTCCTTAAAGAGATGGGATAATGCAATGATCAAATATTCTGGCTGGAGCCATGTTGCCTGGTTGAACCTTAGCTCTGCCACTTACTGTGTGTCTTTGGGCAAATTACTTAACCATCTGTACAGATGTATGAAATGGGGACAAGAAGATTTCTGGTCTCAAAGGGCTGCTTTGAGGATTAAATAAGATGAGGCACATAGAATATCTAGTGACTGGCAAGTAGTAAGGAGTCATTTGAGGGGATTTTTTTCCCTTCAAAGGACAATGCCAAATCTGTTGGTAGCATCATCAATCATGGATTATAAAGGAAGACAATGCTCTTGTGTTAAAGCCATAGAAACCTCTCCACATGCCTTTCTTGTTCTGTGAGAGTTAGTTCTGTGTGGACAGTAGAGAATATATTAAAATATAAAGAGTATTAAAGCTTATGAAGTCTTAGTGAAAGCTTTTCTCTTTCATAAGTGAAGTGAGGTTTGGGCCAAACCATGACCAGGCAGAGCCTGCCTCCCTTGATAGGATGGATGTCATTTGTCCAGTACAATGTAAGATTCTGCTGACCAGTCACTATCTGCCTTCAAGTAGCCAAAGGATCTCAAAGAACCACACTGACCAGAGAGAGACGTCTCTGATGGCTTTACCAGTAGAATAATGTCCTCACAGGCCACAAGTAAAAAAATAGATTGCCAAAAGTTATAGAGTTTAACCTCATTCTGATAAAATATTAATAGCAATTTCTGGGTGATTTGTATAAAAGACATTCTTTGGGTGGGTGAATAATTTTAGATTTACAAAAAAGTTGGGAAGATGGTAAGGAGAGCTTCCATGTACCTGCCACCCAGTTCCCCTAAGGTCAACTTTTTATATAACTACAGTACATTTGTTAAAACAGAGAGATTGACATTGCTACATTACTATATCTCCAGTCTTTATTTAGAGTTTGCCAGTTTTGTCCAATGATGTCATTTTTCTATTCCAGGATCCCACTTTGCCTTGAGACATCATGCCTCCTTGGCCTCTCAGGTCTGTGACAGTTTCTTTGTCATAACTTTGACAGTGTTGAGGAGTACTAGCCAGGTATTTTCTAAACTGTGCCTCCATTTGACTTTTTTCCAATGTTTTCTTGTTCATGTTTTGAATAGTGTAATAGGTTTTTAAGAATACTACAGAGGTAAAGTGTCTTTCTCATTATATAAGATCAGGAGGTGTATAACAACAACATGACTCCTTACTGGTAATGCTAACCTTGACCACTTGGTTACAGTGGGGTCTCCAGTTATCTCCACTGTCAAGTTACTACTCTTTCCTTTTCTTACCAAATCTAGGGGCAGAGATGCTGTTGTTAATGGTTTGCCACTGCTTCCAGTCTCCCTCAAAGGCAGAGAGAGAGGAAATAATATGAGTAACTTATCTTCTTTTTTCTTGTCCATGTTTTCTAAATTTCCTGCTAATAATTTTGTTTTCTATTGCTGCTGTAACAAATGACTGCAAACTCGGTGCCTTGAAACAACAAGAATGTATTATCTTACAAGTCTGCAGTCTACAAGTACAAAATGGACCTCATTGATTCAAATCAAGATGTCAGAAGAGCGGTGTTTCTGGAGACTCTAGGGAAGTGAGAGAATCCACTTTGTTGACCTTTCCATCTTCTGGAAAATGCCCACGTTCCTTGGCTAACAGTGTCCTTCCTCCGTCTGCAAACCCAGCCACTGTGGGCTGGGTTCCTCTCAAGTTCTGTCACATTGACACTTGCAGTTACATTGAGCATGGTCAAATAATCCAGGGAGCATTGTTTTGCCTGCTAAAAATGTGACTTATTTTGTAACAAGAAAAACACAGTAATGATAAACTAGTCATTTGTAAAACTAATCATTATTTAAATCTAACCAATAATTTTGTTTTGCTCTGCAAATTAGAAAAAGAACCCTTTTCTCAAGGAACTTTACTTCCATCGGATGAAATGTTGTCATAATATATTGATTTAGTCAAAACAAGAAAATAGTACATAAAACCTACAATGCTATTACATTATAATAAGTATATAAATTCATAATGACTGTTATACAAATGGCATCCCTTAAATGTGATGTCCTCATGCTCTATATGACCTGCTCCAGCATTCATGGTATCCACAGCAGAATTAAGTATACTGTTGCAAAACCGTGCCCTTCATTAGTTGTTTTTCATACATTTACCTATTTAATGTTCTTACTACCCTGCTAAGTGGTGATTAATATCACACTTAATCGAAATGAGACTTGAAGTAATTTTCCCAAAGCTGTGTAGCTACTAAATGTCAAAATTAGAGTTAAAACTCAGTAGACCCCATACCAAAGTCCTTATTCTACAGTGGCTCTCTCTACAGCCTATGTCCTTCAAAGTCAAAAGAAAGCAAAGTCCGGGCCTCCTAGATGCTAGAAGAAAATGTAAGTTTAGGAGATTCTCAGTCTTCCTGCTAAACCAGGGGGCATAGCACCTGTCTTTCCACATCACCCCACTCTGCCATCACCACAGTCTTGACCTTATGGAAAATAAAGACTAGCAATTTTTTCTATCTCACCAATAGCATAACTATTTTTAAAACTGTACCAATGCCAAATGGAAGTAAGTAATAGAAACCAAAACTATAGATGGTTGGTAAATAGGCCTTAAGGAAAATCCTGATAAACAATCATGAGAAGAAATGTTTACACTTAGTAGTTCAAATAAATATAAGTTAAGACAACATTTACAGAGCACTTCAAAATAAAAATAATGTTGGGAAATAGATCTCAATATTTGGTGTAGTTCCTGTGGAATTAGGATGCTCATTTATTGCTGGTAGCAATGGAAACTGTTACAACATAATTAAAATGCAATGGAAAATAGCAAGACCCTTGCAAATGTTCATGAATCTTTTGATCCAGACAATCAAAAAACTAAGAAAATGGAGTGTAAGAAGGTACACTGTGCCTGCTCATATAACCAAAAGGACAGCAACAAATTTAAAAAAAAGAAAAAGAAAAACCAGAACTGTCAGAAAATTGAACTGTAGGAAAATCTGACAACCAAGGAGTTAAAGAAACATTCATCCAGACCTGTAGGAGGGGTGGAGATGGGCAGCCAGGCAGAGAGGACTTGCAGCAAGGCAGTAGGCTGGAGGACTGGGTGGTCCCACATTCGAGTGCAGATAAACTGGGAGGAACAACTTGCAAGCAAGACAGACCACACAACCCAAGGTTCCAAGGCAGGGAAATAAAGCCTCAAAACCTCTGATTGAAAAAACCTGTGGGGGTTGCAGCAGAAGGAAAAACTCCCAGCCCCACAGGCGAGTTTGTTGGAGAGACCCACAGGGTCCTAGAACATACACATCCCACCTACCTGGGAATCAGCACCAGAAAGGCCCAATTTGCTTGTGGGTGGTGGCGGAAGTGACTAAAAGCCAGCAGAGAGCTGAACAAGTGGCATTGTTCCCTCTTAGACCCCTCCCCCACTTACAGCACCACAACACAGCAACATGGGTTGCCCCGCCCTGGCAATACCCAAGGCTCCACCCCTTACTACATAACAGCTGTGCCAAGACAAAAAAGAATGGCCCAAATGAAGGAACAGATCAAAGCTCCAGAAAAAAATACAACCAAGCAATGAAGAGATAGCCACCCTATCAGATGCACAGTTCAAAACACTGGTCATCAGGATGCTCACAGAAATGGTTGAATATGGTCACAAAATAGAAGAAAAAGTGAAGACTATGAAAAGTGAAATAAGGAAAATGTATGGGGAACCAACAGTGATGGGAAGGAAACCAGGACTCAAATCAACAATTTGGAGCAGAAGGAAGCAATAAACATTCAACCAGAACAGAATGAAGAAACAAGAATTGAAAAAAATGACAAGAGGCTTAGGGACCTCCAGGACAACTTAAGAGGCTTAAGTTCCTCCAGGAACTTAAACATTCCAACATTTGAATCATAGTGGTACCAGAAGGGAAGAACAGCAGCAAGAAATTGAAAACATATTTGAAAAAAAATAATGAAGGAGAACTTCCCTAATCTGGCAAATAGACTTTCAGGAAGTCCAGGAAACTCAGAAAGTCCAAAAAAAGTTGGACCCAAGGAAGCACACACCAAGGTACATCATAATTACATTATCTAATATTAAAAAATAAGGAGAGAATCTTAAAAGCAGCAAGAAAAAAGGAGAGAGTTATCTACAAGTTTTATGGGAGTTCCCATAAAACTATCAGCTGATTTCTCAAAAGAAACCTTGCAGGCAAGAAGAAGCTAGAAAAAAGTATTCAAAGTCATGAAAGGCAAGGACCTACATCCAAGATTACTCTATCCAGCAAAGCTATCATTTAGAATGGAAGGGCAGATAAAGTGCTTCCCAGATAAAGTCAAGTTAAAGGAGTTCATCATCACCAAACCCTTATTATATGAGATGTTAAAGGGACTTATCTAAGAAAAAGAAGATAAAAAATATGATCAGTAAAATGACAACAAACTCACAACTATCAACAACCAAACTCCCCCCAAAAAACAAAAACAAAAACAAACTAAGCAAACAACTAGAACAGGAAGAGAATCACGGAAATGGAGATCACATGGAGGGTTATCAGTGGGGAAGGGGAGGGGAGAAATGGAGAAAAAAGGTACTGGGAATAAGTAGTATAAGTGTTAGGTAGAAAATAGGCAGGGGGAGGTTAAGAATAGTATGGGAAAAGGAGAAGCCAAAGAACTTATATGTATGACCCATGGACATGAACTAAGGGGGGGAGAATGCAGGCAGGAGGGGGTGTGCAGGGCAGAGGGGAATAAAAGACAGGGGGAAATGGGACAACTATACTAGCATAATCAATAAAAAATATTTTTTAAAAAGGAACTGAGAAAAATAAATTTTATTCAACAGTATAAAAAACCTACATTCATATGCTATTTATTGTCAAAAACCTAGAAACACCCAAAACAAAACAGTAGCAAAATGATTTAGTAAATTACAGTATAGCAACTTGATGGAAAACTGTGTAGTTATTTAAATGCTAAATATAAAGGTAATGTAAAAATGTAGAAAGTGTTTATGGTTTGAGTGGGAGAAAAGAATAGAAGGGCCTGTATTCTGTGACTGTAGCTGAAAAGGTATGTATTTGTGTAAACAAATGCCAAATTGTCTCATTCTAAAAGTCCCATTTTTAGTATATCAACAGCTGTGAAATCACGATGCATTTTACAATCAATACTGTCTTCTGTTTTAATTGGAAGTACTTTCTCTTTCCAAGTGGTACTTGAAATAATAATACATCTTAGATTGAATTAAATGTGGTACTATTAGAAACCATACAAATCTATGAACATTGAGGTGCATAGCTTCTTTTGAGTTGGTGTTTCTGGATTCTTAGGATATAATCCCAGCAGTGGAATTACCAGGTCAAAAGGCAGTTCCATTTTTAGTTTCCTGAGGAAATTCCATACTGTTTCCCACAGTGGCTACACCAGTCTGCATTTCCACCAACAGTGCACGATGGTTCCCTTTTCTCCACGACCTCGTCAGCACTTATAGAGGGGAGAGAGGAGGGGGATAGCAGGGGAGAGAAGGGGAAGGGTCAAGTCAAGGAACTTGTATAAAGGACCCATGGACAAGGACAGCAAGGGGCGGAGGACTGAATGTGGGAGAAGGGAGGTGGGCAGGACAGGAGAGAGCAATGCAGAGGCAGGGGGAGGAATAGGGACAACTGTAACTGGACCACAGTAAAAAAAATTTAAATGATCATATATGAATTAAGATGAACTAATTAAAGATGATACATTTTATTTTTAAAAAGAAACTATACAAATCTGAAACTGATGTGTTAAGGTTGGAGATTCTATATGTTTGTTTCATTTTACCTATGTTCAAAATTAATTTTTTTTAGAATAACAAACAAACAGATTTAAATGGCTCTGATGGGTAGCAGGAAATTCTAAAGGGAGATGCATCTACAAGGAATTGTCACGTGCAGTGAATAAAGCTTCTTTTAAGAAGAGGAAAAGTGTGAAATGAATTCTGAAGAAAGGAGTCTGTTTTTAGCAAGAAAAAAGAATGAGGAGGAAGGGCTTCCAAAATACTCCTTGGCCTGCCTTGTGACATGTAGGATGCAGTTTTCTTTCTCACTTCGGAGTGATCAGGAAGCTTATGCTGGTGGGGTAAAATATAAAAGCTGAAAATAACCAAGTAGCTGTCTTTTTCATCATTCTTCATTAAAAGTGGATCTGCAAAACAAGGTAAACAATTTTAACCTTACACAAAAATTCTTTCCCAAAACAAGAAAACAATGGTACAAATTCACATGGGATTAAAAAGAATCCTCAGTTTTCAAAATACAGTTAGTAGTGAAGACTATATATGCAAAAAAAAGAAAGTAATATTAAGAAAGAAACAAATATCAGGATATTTAAGAGTAAAATTTATTACAATAATTTTGAGGATTTTTCATCAACTATAGTTCAAGTGAACAAAAGAAATGAGCTATCAATCAGTTCTTTTTCTTTACCTTTCTCTATAAGAACATAAAAGATGAGATTCATTTATATCTAACTGAGGTCAAAAGTAAGTGCAACCCAGAAAGAATAACCTAAGTGAGAAAACTAAGTTGGAAAAAAATCTTAAACCTGTAATCATCAGAAACTAGAAATCCTGATTATAATAATTTACTCCAAATAAATTGTGGCATCCTCCCTTCCTTCCCCAGGAGCAAGCCCCGGTGTGTGCAGGGGTACACAGCCTCCAGGAACAGTTTTGATTCCCTAGTTCCTCTGCAGCCTGTGGCCAAGCTTTGGGCAGTGTGATGCAATGCAAAGCCCTACGTGACCCAACTGTATTCCTCTTTAAGATCACTCCCTACAAAGAAAGGTTAGTGGTCTCCGCCTTCCCCAATTTCCCTTTGTTGCTAGCTTTCACTTGATCTAATGAATGGAGTTCCAAGAGCCATCTTAGTTTGCGGGTTGACACAGTGACCAGCAATCAAGACTACGAAAACTGGTAAAGTGGGAAGAAACCTAGAAACTAATGATACAATGGGTCCACTCTCCCACCTTTGAATGGCCACCCTTAGATGTCCACTGCCTGTCTTCTATCTTGGTTAAGCCACAATTATTGCTGGTATTTGATATTTAAAAGTTTAACTCGAGTTATAACTAATGCATCAGGTGTATGTTATGATGTCCTTGCTTTGTCAGGAACTCATGTAACATTCTTCAGAGAATAAGTTTCTTTACCTCATCCCCCAAATTGAACAATCAATACATAAGTACCAGCATCCACTAGGTGTTCTGTCCTATGCTCTGCATTTATAGAGTGGCAGAAAGGGAAAACAAGATGAGAAGGAAGAAGATAGGAAAACAAAAACAGTGTAACTCAATTCAATACTGCCATCTGCGACAATGTGGATGGATCTTGAGAATATTGTGCTAAGCAAAATAAGTCAGACAAGGAGCAAATAAGTCAGACAAAAAGTTAAGGACCATATGATTTTACTCATATCTCGGGTATAAAACTGAAAGCAACAAATGAACAAACAAAAAAAATGAACAAACAAGAGAAACAAACAAACAAAATCTCACAGACAGACAGGAGCATGGTGGTTATCAGAGGGAAGGAGTTTGAGGGGTTAGTAAAGGTAAAGGGAGTCAAATGCATGGTGACGGAAGAAGATTTGCCTTTGGGTAGTGAGCACACCGCAATGTACAGATGATGTATCATAGAATTTTATACTTGAAATCTATATAATCTTTTTAACCAGTGTCATCCACATAAATTTAATTTTAAAAATAACAATGTAGTTGGATAAGGTGATGAAAAGGAAGAGAGCCAGAAACTGGAAGGTCTCCTCTTCCCTTGTCTAATTATTAGCTCAGCAAACCTGAGCTTGGGATTTGAACTCAGAAAGCACCCTTAGTCCTAGCCCTGTGAACTTGAAGTCTTTCCGTAGCCTCTCTGGATCTCTTTCCACTGATGACTATATACTAATCTCTACTGGACAGGACAGCTTTAGGGTAAAAGAAAATCATCTTTTTAGGAATGTCTATTTCAATCCTTTGTGTGAGCTTAGACTTCTTGAAATAAGGTTAGAAATGCTCTCTCTGCTGCATCTCCTCCCAAACACTGATCTTTGACCAGAATACATTTTCTGACCATTCCTTCAACTTCCTTCAAAAACTTGCTGAAGTCTCACTTCATGGATGCAATTGTTAGGACCATTTTCCTGTTCGCTTGCAAATTAGGTATTTCATGCTGATGCATTTGATTATGGAAAATTCTGTTTATCTCTTTTGAGCTTACTTAATGGTCAATTTCCAAAGAGAAATAAACTTGGAGTTGCTTTCAACTGGCTCCTAGAACAGATAGTTCAATTCATGATCTTTAACAACCAACTATGTGCATATTATGACGAGCGTTAAGTAGATACTTTCTGAGGATGGAAGTGGTTTTGGGAAAGGTGGTGACAATAAGAATAATTCAACATACATCATGAAGGCTGCTCAATAATTAATAATGAATCCTTAATTAGTAGTGAAGAATTTCTCATGAGCTCATAAAAAAATGCAGTCATAAACTTTATGCTTTTCACCTCATATCCAAAGCCTGCTTAAAGGAAATATTTATGGAGGACTCTTTAATAGTCTTTTCATTTTTCCTGTCATTTCATGTTTTACCCTCCATTCAAGAGAATCCCTTAGGAAAGTTGCCCTCTTGCTCTGACCCTTGAGCCTTATGCTGGCCCTTGAGCTGGGTCTTAAATAGAATTGTTGCTTCTGTCATTTACTGGGGAAGTATATTAAAATCATACAGCTTCCTGTGATGTTCTTGAGAATATCATCCACTGTCTTTAGGGGCATTCCACATGAGCAATTTAGCTTAAATTTGTTTTCCACCAAAATTTATATCATTGTTCTCCTCAAACATTAAAACTAGGTCCCAAACTAACTTTTCTCATCAATTGCCAGCGTGAGCTCCAATAACTATGAAGACCCAAAGAATGTGAACATTTTCCTCCTTCTTTCATTTCCCATCTCCAGTCTTAACTTTCCTCTCACTCAAATTTATATTGACCCCACTCTTAACACTTTTTTCTCTCCTACTTATATCTAACTGTTTTGATATGTGTGTTGGTCATAAGCAACTTAAAATGAGTTACAGAAAACAAACCATAGATAAGTAAATCAAATTAAGTAAAGTAAGGGTCCATTGCATATTATATAAAATTTAGGCAGAGTGGATGTTTTAAAGTATTCTAAGGACCTGTGTCCAAAGCCCATTTCACCCTCTATATTACCTGCCTATCAAGATATGACAGTCCTAATGCTGAGTGGTCTTCCTAAGCCACAATGAATCAGACCCTGAACAAGAAATATTCTATAGAATATCCTTAACTCGGGGATGTTGGAAACATTGACCACAAAGAAAATCTTTTGTATCCCCAGAAAATTGGCAGAATCTCATGATGTGAGAGCTCTTGGAGGTCATTGACTTCTGGCTTCCCCATGCCACTGAAGCAATCTCCACACATGGCAGCAAGAAAATACGTGTATTTGTGACCCTGAGCTTATCCCAGGAGAGTTGCCATAGAGAAATAGGTCCCTATTTATAAAGGTATTTACTTAGCTTTTAGTCTGTTAATACAATTGAAAATGTGACCATTGAATCCAGGTCAGGTAAAAGCTAACTAAGGCTAACTTTTCCATATATTGTGTACTCGGTCAAGTAATAACTGAATAATGTTCAATAATAATTGAACATTAACCAAGCACCTATTATTTGTAAGGCACAGTGTTAACTGCTGGAAGGGGCATAAATATTAGTCATAAATATAAGTTCAATACTTGAGAAGCTTGCAATAGAGTGAGGAAAGCTAAATCAATACTCAAAAGTCCATAAATATTATGCAGATAACCCATTCTTCAAATGGTATGTAACAAGTACAGAATTAAGAAAGCTTTTATGAAGGTCATGAATTTTACAATAATCCTTGTAATTTCTAGAGCATATTGGAAGGAAGAATGAATGAGATAAGTATGACAGGTAAGATGGAAAATGAGAAAAGGGTGAGGAATATTCAGGAAAGATCCCAAAACTAAACCACTTGGACTGCCTCATTACAGTTGAAAGTAAAAAATAAATAAAACCCTTGGCTTGGCAGGCTGTAGAATTGTGGGAAGGACAGTTCGTTCTTAATTGAGTGGAAAGGAAGGCATCCTTGAACCTTTCCAAGAAAGGGAGTGATGGCATCAGAGATTCCTTGAGAGGTTTAATCTGGAACCAAATGAGGGATGAATTCGAGCTGGAAAGAAAGAGGTAATTGAAAACCAAGAAACTTGCCCAGTTTTCTATTTGTTTATCTCCTCCACAGCAAACAGCAAGTGTTAATTCTGCACTGATTATGTGCACTGCATATAGCATCACACACAGAATTACTACTAATAACCCTTGGAATAATTTACTAATGACACTTAGCTTTCATGATGTGCAACAATAGCAGATATTGAGATACAAAAATCTGTGATCGCTTTATAATTTAACTCTCTCCATCATTTCAGTTTTTAAAAAATCAGAGTATTTCCAGCAGTGTTTTTGGATTTTTTTTTACTCTGGCAATCAGCTCGGCAAGGGGTATGGTTTTCTGAACATTGTTGAATGGAAATGTTTACTTCTGCAAATCCTGCCTTTACTTTCAAAATTATAAGTGTATTGGTTCCCCTCGAGCTCACTAAGTGCTTTTGCTCCACAGCCACTCATCTGAACAGGAGAAAAGCCTTCAACAAGGCAATTTCCATCACAATCGGAACCAATCTGAAATTCAGACTTAGTGTAAAAAATAATTTATTTCCTGCTTTCAACTCTCATTTCTTAGGCACCAAAGAATAATTCTATTAAAAATGCAATTAGCTGCAATCAGCATGCATATCCAAGTCAGCAACTGTTTACTTAAAACCTTCTTTGGCACATTGTTTTTTAAAAGTTTCACAGTTCCAAATCAGCAATGTGTTTGCACAGAGGTAATTTCTGAACTTTGTTACCCATGTATAGCTCCATATTGTACAGTATTGCACGCCCTTATCCCTATTGTGCTGAAGCTAACCTTCTGAAACCCTTGCCAGCTCAGGCTACAGGGTTAGCCCTGCCATACTGCACACGGGGAGGCAGGTTTGCAATGTTTCAATTCCACTTGGTAAGAAATAGTGATCTTCTTCATTAATATTTTTAAGGACACTTTAAAAAATCTCCAAGGATAAAATAAAAAAAATTATTTCTGCCCCTCCATACAGATTAGTCACCTATTGACATTTTTTAAAAATTTTGTGTTCTTTAAAAGGAATAATACACTATAAATCAAGTTATGGTTCCCTCAGTCTCCTACCCTCTGACCCAGTTTCCTCCCTCCTCAGAAGCAACCCCTACCAGCAATTTCCTGCTCCACCTCCAATCCATTGTGAGAGCTTATATGTAAATGTTCCATAAATAATGCATACTGTTATTTTTGTGCTGGTTTTCACATTGAAATAAATTACATCATAAAATCATATTGTTCTACAATATTACCACCTAATATGTTTCTGTGGTCCATCCATGTGTCTGTAGAGTGGTTCTGTTCATTCGTGTTTACTATCGGACTGTGTTCCATTGTATGAACAAACGGCATTATATTTATTCTGTTAGGATATTTCATGATATTTTCTTTATTTGGGTTGGTCGAAATATTTCCCTTTCCCAAAGAATGCTGAATGGCAGGCAGCCGCGTGAGCTGTGCTTGTGCAGTTAGAAGAGTCACCTCTTCGGAGCACAGATTTAGAAGTCAAATGCGTGTGCGCTTTTGGGGGGTTTTTTTGGGAAACTGCCAAACTGCTCTCCAAAGTGGCAGCATCATTTCTATCCCCTTGGCTATTTTGGTCTTATTCTTTTTTTGCTAATCTGATGGGTGAAAATTATGACTAATTGTTGTTTCCATTTGCATCCTCAAGACTACCAGCAAAGAAGGCTGAGCGAAAAGTTCTCCCCTCCGTGATACACTGGGGAGCTGGCCCCCCGCTACACAGAGTGGGAGACAGCACTGTCAGCCTCCCTGTCCTGGCAGGGACTTGTGCTATGGTAGGGTTCCATCTTGTCACTCACAAGGCTCAAAGAGGTGCCAGAGAAAGATCATCAGCACAACCCAGCAAGCCTCCCAGTGTTGCATATTAGTATGAAGAAAAACTCCTTGCCTCCTGTGTGAATGGTAAAGACCTGCCTAATATGACTAAGAATGTCTATCCAAAAGTCACTTTTTAAAAAATAGAAATTATCTGTTCACAGCAGTAAGGCATCATCATACCCCACTGAAGAAAAGTGTGAAATGGGCCCAGTTTATCACTGCAGGTCTTTTCATTTTCCTTTGAGCCCCACTTCACTTTCCCTTGTTTCCTACCCTCCTGGAAGCATCCTGAAACCTCCCACCTTAGCTAAGTAATTCACAGTGAAGTAACAAAGCAAAAACCAAAAACCAGAGGACTGTAAACTAACAAGGTAATGCAAGACCTTGGGCAGGTCATTTTTGTGCTGAATCTTGTCTTCCTTGCAGGCAATAAACTGATGGCCATAATCTACGCCATAATCTAGTATTTGAAGCTTCTCATGTTCTAGTTTTTCCTTCCTCACTCTCTAGCTAAGTTTAGGATTTGGTCCCATCTGACCTCTACCCTCTCTTCTCTCTCTCTCTCTCTCTCCCCCCCCCCTTTCTCTCTCTTTCTCACACACACACCCATGCATGCACACGCACCACCATTCTAGAGATTGAGAGATCACTTGTTCTAAGTCGCTTATTTCATTTCATCTGCACATCCCATAGGAGGGAGATGTCCCACCTAAGGCAGCTGAGCCAGAACTCCCTTCAACTCAGCCAGTGCCTTTTTCTGCCTTTGTAGCCAGGCTCCTGTTCCTTTCTTAGTGTCAATTTATCCACCTAATTGCTAATTTTCTTCTCAGGGAAGCAGAGTGAACTAGAGAAAATCCCCAAGATCCCTTAGCCCCCATCACCCACAGCAATTTGTGCTCCATCTGTCATTTATTCCACAAGGAACAAGGGTAAGGGGAGTTTCACCTGCTACTGGGCTTCCGTATTCCTTATAGTCAGCAGCCACACCATGCCCAGGCTTCCTACAGACAGCCGCATGGCTGTGCATGGAGGCTGGGGCCAGGGTAGCGGGATGGACAGACTGACCCGTGATCCTGCCTCTCGGTGTTCCTGCGCCAGTATAATCCCTTCTCTCTAAGCACAGGCTGGACCTGTGACATTACTTTAACACACAGAATGTGACACAGGTGATAGGATGTCACCCCTGGGATTACATTATATTATAGAAAACTCCAACTTGCTAGCCAGCTTGCTCTAGGCTTTTGCCTTCCTTGCTGGCTTTGAAGAAGCAGACTGACATAAGCCCTCCTGTCACAAGAAAATGAGTCCTGCCAACAACCTGACTGAGCTTGGAAGTGGGACTTGGCCAAGAGAAGCCTCCAGACAAGAATGCAGCCTTGGCCAACACCTTGATTGAAGACTTCCAGGAGACCCGGTGAGGCCATGTACCTGGAGAAGGCCTGCGAGGTGATAAATGCGTGTCATTTAAGCTGCTGTGTGTATGGTTATTTGGTGTGCGGCACATAAAACTAGCTCAGGCAGATGCCCTTCATGTGTAGTGTCCAGCATGGGGGAAAACCACTTGGAATCCTCCGCAGAGAAACAGAAAGGTCCACACTGAGTCTATTCTTTCAGCCCCAATGACAACAGTCCACTGTATGACCTGCTGTCTGCTATGAGGAGGTCAGAACCCTGGGTACCTGGGTCTGCAGCATAGGAGACCGGGTTAGACACGACAGACAGGACCTCAGTGCTTTCCTGACATTCTCAGCATTTGGACTTCACAGCAGAAATGTAGAGAAAATCACAGTAGGGTTTTTAAAGGGGCAAAGGACCAAAGCGTGATTCTACCCTTCAAACGAGAGACTCCAGCCGCTAGTCCCCATCTACTCCTGATTCCGATACGAGCCAATCAAGGTAAGCTATGGCAGGTGAACCCTTTCTGTAATGAGAATCGAGACAGAAGTACTCATTATGGGATACACAAGTCCTGAGAATCGGGCCCCTGATCATCTTGTTCCACATTTCTGTACTCCTGTCAGACCTTCTTTCAGTGCTAGTACTCAGCTTGCTTCCTCTTGCCGGGGAGCATTTGAGCATGCTGGCCCCTAACACGCTGTTTCCTCTGATTTTCACATAGTTAATTCCTTCATCAGGTCTCAGCTGAGGTGACGGTGCTCCAGAACAGCTTGTCCTTACCTCTATAACTAGATAGTGCCTGATGACAAGCCCTCCGGGTACAATAGCTCTCACTCAATTCTTATCACAGCCCAACTGTCCACTGGCCAGTGTGATTGGTGTGATTATTTGCTTAATGCGACCTTTTCCCACAAGTCTCTTTCTGAGCCACAATGGCAGGAACCAGGATAAGTTTTGACTTCTCACTGACTTGCCATTAACTTGCCCACACTGAGCCTAGTGTTTGGCACATAGTATGGGCTCAATAAACATGCACTCAGTAAAGACCTGAATGAAACATATTTGTGAAAAATAATTGAGGAAAAGATAAACGCTAGCCAGAGAGTCAGGAGATCTGGTTATGAGCCCACTTTCTACTCAATTGCTGTTTAAATTTGGAGGGAGCCATTCCTCAGTTTCCCCAGTGTGTGTGAGTCTCTAGCTCTCTGATTCGCTGGCAATATCATTGGAAGTATTAGTTACTTGTTACTAACATAGTCACTACTATTATTTTCTTTACTTTCCCTCTTCAAGGGATCAGTGATGGGAAGACCTTTGAAATCCTGCTTCATTTCCTCAGAGCTCCACAAATTCTCAAGAAAAACTCCTCAGAAGGAGTAGAGGCTGCATATAAACCACAGAGTCCATCGGGGCCTAAAGTTAAAAGGTCATATTATGTACAATGGTCCTCATAGTCATCTGGGAACAATAACTAAAACATATAAATTACAAAACCGGGATGGCCGACTGCTGTATCCATGGAAACAGATGTTGGCTTGGCCAAAGTGCTCTACAATGATTATGATTAATCATCCTTGAAATCACTGTTATTTATTGGTGTATAACTGATGGAACCATGTTGGAAGGGCTATATTGTACACTTTTACAAATTTCCAGTTGCCAGAGCTAGCGCCCTGGCCATAAAATAGCAAAATGCTCTTTAAAATGTACTCATTAAATATCAGTCAAAGAGAGAAAGGAAAGTATAAAAGCCATAGCTCGGAATAATACTCAATAAAAGCAGTATGCCAACACAAGTCACTAATGTTCAAAACAAAATTTTCTTCCCTGCTTCATATAAACCTTGTGCTAAAAAATACTTACGGAAGTGGGAACCCTTCTTTGTGTGTTCTTTCTAAAGCTTATTCACAACTCTGCTTTATCTGTGTTTAAGTCAGAATCGTGCCTTTGGGAAAAGGTTATGGCCTCATTTATTGTCACCTCTTTCTTTAGCTAACCTTCTGGGTCACAAGTATTTTTCCATCTTTACTATGTTATGAATATTCTGAAGTCAGATCCTTTTGCACCTCCCCACTTAAAGGTGATTTATTTTAATTTGTCCATATGTATAGTTGAAGGACATCCAGGTTTGGGAAGAGTCTTCATCTGAACTTGTTTTGTGTGGAACTCAGGGCACTTTATGGCAACAAGGAGCATCTGGCTCTTTTAGAGTCAGTCATCTTAGCTTCCACAAGTCTCCTTGGGACTCCCTAACCCCACTTTGACCAATAAGCCCAGTGGGCACCCAACAAAGTGTGCTCCACCTCACTTGCGCTCACACATGCAGTGATGCACACCTGAGATAGAAGAATACCAAGGGATGTGCCAAAAGACCCAGAGGCCATTGTAAGCTTGTGTGTGTTCCTAATGCATGTTTTCCCAGAACACATCCAATCCTCAGATACATACAGCATTGTTTTCAGAGACAATAGAGGGCTGAGAGATAGGGCCAAAGCCTCAGATGTTGTTGATAGAAGCCTTTCCTAAGCACATCCCTAAAGCTGCTGCCACATCATTCTTGATCTAATGCCACAAATAAACAGCAACCCTTGGGCCTTGGGCTACACTCTTTAAACAGCTCTGGGATTGTTCTGCACAATGCTCTGATTGTCTTTGGGGTGGGGCAGCTGGAGAGAGTTAGAGTGGGAGCTTGGAATTTGCTATGGCAGCCTTACTAGAATACATTCCAAGCACCAGGTGTATTAGCTACTGTTGATGTGCAGAGAGGCTCTGAGATGTGTTTACAGACACAATCACCACAAACCTCCTGTCTTACTATATTCACTACCTAGAAAATGATCCAGAATGCTTTGGGCAGCTGGGAAGGACAAGGCACACAATGTCAATTGGAAGCTGATAAACAAATAAAGCAAAGGTGTTTAAAATGAATAAGATATGTGACTATTACCCAGTAATTTTGACCAGAGATCACTTATTTAATACAACATAAAAGGGCAAGCATGAAAACTACATGCTAAGTATTCGTATATACAGGCAAGCAGGGGGATGACCCAAGGAGGCATGTGGAACTTCTGTATCTTCAATGCAGAGAATTGAGAATTACCTCCAACGGTCATTTGATCCAACCCTCTGAACCATTCAGAGCTAAGAATTCTCATTCTCTGTTTTAAACTGCCTCAGAAAGAAGTCTCTTTCTGGTTTTATTTCAAAGCATATTCCAGAGATTGCTTATAGAGTGTAATTAAGAAAAGTGACAATTTAATATACTCTATCCCAGTGGTCCTCAACTGGGGATGATTTTGCAATCTGAAACACTTGTGGCCTTGTCTGGAAATGTCTTATTTTGTCACAACTGGTGGGGAAGTCAGGTGCTACTAATGTCCAGTGGGTAGCAGGCAAGGATGTTGCTAAACCTCCTACAATGCACAGGACAGCCCATCACAACAAAGAATTACCAATGCTAAAATGTCAATAGTGCCAAGGTTGAAAATCCCTTATTTAGACAAATAATCAGTATGACTGAATTAGTCCTCTCTGAAACAGTTGAGTAAAGGCAAAAGATTTACAGTTTGAATAATTTGTCTAATCATTAAAGCCATCTGTGTGGGCAATGCTTTGGTCCAAACCACTGCATAATCTCATTGAAGAATAATATTAATACTTATTCAAGCAATATTAAGAGACAACTTTAACTGCCTACAGTGCAGGCAGACTCTGCTTTTACAAGGGTCACCACTGGAGAGGTGGGGAGGTAACATACATGGACAACACCAGGTAGGTGGTTTAGAGATGAAAACAATCCATTCTACTTGGGCATGGGGAAAAGTTAATATGGGAAGACAAATTTAAACACTCAAGCTAACTATGCTTTATTTTCTAATAATGCAAGTTGACCATACCCGGAGCTCTTAATTTAAATAATACAAGCACTCTTCTAAATAGTTTACACTCATTACTTCATCCTACATTCCAAACAATCCTATTTAGTAGGAACTATTATTCTCGTCTCAGAGATGAGACAGAGTTCTAGCTAGGACCCGTTTGCCTCCAGAGTGAATGCGTGTAACTGCTGTACCACACAGCCTCCCTGGGAAAGAGGACACGTGGTTTGGGCCAGAGGTGTCATCTCCCAATCATTGATCCCCTCATCTCCACAGACAGGAGCTAATGACCTTTAAGGTCCTTATACCACCAGCATTCATTATTCTAACACCAACAGGGAGACAACTATTTCATAAAACAATCATCTTGGAGTAGACTCCACACTGTGGAGGGAAGCAGGTTTTTAAATAATTATAAAAACAGTAACTTTTAAACAGCAATCTGAGATATTAACTCTAAAAAGAAGTTTACCTTACTCTATATTCACCAAATGGAGCAAAAATGAAGTCCCTGCCATTGCCTCCCCAAGGTCAAATCTATTTTATCCTGACTGTGCAAATACAATTTAAACTTCACATCCATTTCACTCATTTATTTGCTCATTTGTTCAACAAATATGTACTGATTATCTACTGTGTTCTGAGCAATGGGCTGAATACTTGGAACATAGCAGTAATCGATTAGACTCAGAGCTCTTAACCTCACGGAACTAATCAATAAACAAGGAGCCTTGAGAGTTAAAGATTTCCAGGTAAAAGAGTAGGTATAATGTTTCTTATCTTTGAGTTATTGGAATTATTGCCATCACTATTCATCTGAGTTTCCAATTTACACTAATCTTACTATAAAATGCTCAATTTTTCCCATGTGTGTTTTTCAAATAGATGTAGTCATGACTTCCAGAAGGCATGAATAAAATTGAAAGAATGACATCACCTAACTTTTTCCTTGCCATTTATATAGCAAATGAAGATGTATTCAGCTAAATGATACTAATATGATTTTCTTATCTCAACATCCTTTTTTTTTTCAGATAACTTTTAGGTTCTATTCCAGTGTATAGTAACTAAAATATTTTCATAAATTTATTCATGAAAAAATATGTCAGGCTGAGAGATTTTAAAAGCAATTTCAATTTTATATCATGCATCTTTTTCCATGTTGCATTTTAGATATCTCAGTTGAGCAGGTTTCAACATCCCTTTAAACATGAATAAGGAAGATTTTTATCGGCTCCCTTGACAAAACCATTCACTCTACCTTTATTTGTTTGTTGTGTTGTTCCCTGCATCTGGAAGCCCCTATTTTTTCTTCACAAATGAATCTGCACATATTTACAACCCTATTTGAGATTATTTCGTTTATGTATATGTGCTTATGTTCATATTTCCCCTTTTCCTGAGAAGATAGGAACCAGTCTACAACAAGACACATAGAAGCGACCCAATAGCATCAGTTAAAAGTGAAGCCAGAGAAGAAAGTGAAACAAGAGGAGAGGGAAAGCAGAGCCAGAAATGAGTCTCAAATGCATAGCATAATAACCCACACGTGTGTAGTAGGTGAGTCGTAAACCTGGCTCTAAGTTTTCTGGCAGCCAACATGAAAAGAAAAACCTTAGTTACACAGTTCACAGCGTCCAAGAGATACTAACAATCCAAATTTCCTGGGGAAGTCTAATTGTTCTTGGTACTCAGACCAGACAGGAACTTTCCCTGGGATCCTCATGAGCAGATGATGTAAGGAACAACCACCACCCCTTCTTTACAGTTCATCTAACAAGATCCATGAGGCTACTCACTAAAATGACTCCTGATGTAGGCCAGTGACTATCAACTCATGTGCCATGGCAGGCACCCTAGTGTGAGCAAGGGGCAAACCAGTGCACCACAAGAATTTTTGAAACATGCAATACCTGACTATTTAGTCAGGGACACTGAGTTCTTTTCCCTCAGATTGTCAAGTAAAAAAAATGACAACGGCCAGCACAACAATAGCCATCCAGTGTGAATGAATCAATATTATATCTTTTTTTTGTCAGATCAGCAAAAAACATAATGTATTTTTTGGTGCGCTGCAGAATTTGAGTAATTAGCTTATGTGTGCCATGAGATGGGAAAAGGTTGAAAATCGCTGATGCAGGCTGATGAATGGCACATGCAGAGACACGGGCAGAGGAAAGGTATTCTGGAGAGGGGGGAAAAGAAGGCAGGGATGGCCAGCACAACAAAAGCAGGGTTTCTGACCCTGCTGATCAGCTTAGACACAGGGATTTAACTTAGAATATAAGGAGATGAATTAACTCAGCAATTCTCTCTAAATAGTGTTTCTCCTAGCTTCCGATGAATATTGTGTGGTAACAGCAAATGCATCAAGAATGACTATTCTCTATGCCCCTGCATTCATCTTCCAGTGCCTAAGCCAAACCCAGAAGGAGGGCTAGGGTTCATCTTTTTTTGCAGAAGCTGGGGACCCTTCAAGCTATATGTCCAATGGTGTATGTCTAGCCATCACCCTCTACAAGGTGAACAAAGGGAGCACTGGCAAGATAGGCTGAGGTTAGTCTTAAAAAATTATTGTGAGCCCACTGCAGATCCAAGCCAACAGTTGAGCCCCATAGTTCTACTCTATTGGTACTAGCCCAAATATGTTCAAGATAACCAGACATCTACATCAAACAAAGTAAAACACCAACATAACACTGAAAACATCTTTAACTTCAAGCAGAATGCTTTCTGTTGTGTTCCAAGATAAACCATTGTGAAATGCATATCGGGGAAATAGCAACAAGTTGTATGAGATTGTTAAGTATTTATAAACCAATGAAAAGATGAGAATATCTCACAAAGACAGTAATGTATTTGGAAAAAGAAAAGAATAAGAAAAGGCTAAAAGGTTTATCAGTAGCCTTTCTTTTAGACAATAATTGGCCAACAGGGTCAGATGCCTGTTCAAACCACTCCTTGTTTTAAATAATAGAGCCATAATATTCATGTAAGAAACAATGTCTGTGCTACTTGTCTCGAGATAGCCAGAAGAGGGAGGGGTTGAAGTCAGCTTAACTAGATCACTAAGAGCCAAGTTTCAAAGAAGAGAAATCTAAACACAATCCTTTGTAAGCCCAAAGGCCATGGTCTGCCGTGTCCAAAGACTGTTCTTATTGCCTCTGACCTGAGCAGAACCACAATAGGGCCCGTCTTGTGCAAGCATCTGTACCTGGGGTTCTGTCTAGTTGAGCTCCTGCTCTTCAAGCAGCCAAGTGTTGTATACAAAGGATAAAGACCACGGAATGTAAAGACCAAAATGCAGCAGCAAGTTGGTATCTCCAGTGTATTTTGCTAGGAGAGAATGAAGAAAATAGCAGTAGTCTATCAAGCAATAACCTTTGCTTAATGTTTTCTGTTCTACGTATAAACCATTGACCTGTGAAAACTAAACTTGTAATTTGACAATCAAATACCTAGCATGTACTTTAGGGCTATTGTCCAATAAAAGAAGGCTATAGTTTGGGATAGAAAGTATTGTTTTTTCAGGACATGAAATAAATTATACCATTCATCCAATCAAATGGGCCTGTACCTATAGTATAAATATTGGTGGGAAGGTTAGTGAGCTGGGTCCTTGAATAGCCCTGGAGGGGGACAAACACCCTCCTTAGAATGTAACTTCAGGGTCCAGCACAAATAATGCCCCTTTTATTAATTACAAAACCTTTTATTACAAAATCATAAGCATGCAATTCTGTAACATAATAATATCACACTCAAGCACACCATATGACATTTTAGGTGCAGTGTTCAAATTAAAACTATAAATTATCAAACCCATATTATTAGCCTACCAACCACACTCAAGCAGGCCTTACTTCTGCCGGACCCTATTTCTGACAAGAATTATGTTTTTAGGTACACTTTTTGAGGTAGTGATCAATTGGAAATAAGTTTTCAGCTCTATGAGGTTCTCAGTGCTCAAGTGAGATGTTTGTTTCATGGAATACCTCACAAACTTCACTATGGAGGTTATTAGTTGTGGAACACTCTCTGATAAGTGGACATGGGATCCCTGTGTGAGCATTTAAATAGCCCTCAGTGAATAGGAGGCCACCTCACACACCTGCAAACCACTTTCGACCTGTGCTAGTTTCCAAACGCTGCCACGGAACCTAATTTCATTACCTATTTACAAATAAGGTCATATTATGAGGTACTGGGTTGTAAGTTCAACATGTCTTTTAAGGGTGACATAAATCCATAACACAATCCTAACTGAACTTATTCTGAAGAGTTGAGGGCAGCTCTTCAGAACTGGCTGCTTTACCATCTGTAAGTGATCCGGAGGCTGAAGAATGGCGACTTTTTGTTTCCCCACCATGAGAAAGGGGTTGCTCTGTCACTCCTTGAACAGCCAAGACATAGCCTCTGGCGCATGCCCCCTGTTCTTTTCCCAGATGAGAGGCTGTCTGAGGTGGTGACTGGCAGCACCAAACCCGGAGCCAGAGTCTAGCAATGCCACCCATTGGCCGTGGGAACTTAGACGAGTCTCTGACTTTCTCTGATCTGAAGATGACTGGTCTGTAAAACAGAGACAAAAGCAGATCTTCCTCACAGGGATGTTTTGAGATTTAACTGAGTCAGTCGGTGTTAAGCACTTAGAACAGGGCCCATTGTCACACAGTGGCAGTATGTTAATGTTAGATGAACTATCTCAAAGTTAGACACTTTTAGTAGAGAGATTAGCTTTAACTATGAGGAGTAATGCCCACCATCTTAACAGAAAACTGATTAGCAAGAAAGCTAGATTTTTCCACAGGAACCCCCTTCAGGGCCTTCATTTCACATCCCTCCTACCTAGTTGTGATTCCTTTTATTTTTTAATCACTTCCTCAATTAATAATTATAACCAAGAAGCCTCTCCATCTTTTTCACCTCACTCTGATTACCACCTCGTGTCGTTCATTTTCACCAACACGACATTAGAAGGGAATTGCTTCTTGGACTAGTGTCTTCAACCCTGAACAGCTTACGTCGTCCAGATTACTACAGGCAAGTTCCTTAAAACATGAGCCATGTTTTCCGTTTCTTCTACATCCTAGAAAACTTAAAACAATCTAATGCACTTAAGTCAAGCAAGTGCTGGATAAATCTCAGAATAAATACAAAGTTAACCTAGGCACTAAGAAGGGGTATTGCGACAAGTTTTCATCCGAAGATCATTTTTGCAAAGTGTTATTATTCGCAAATGTTCAGAAAACGCCAGCAAAGACATAGAATCCAAAAGCCAAGGAAAGATTGTGGCTGGGAAGACTTGGCTTCAGGCCTAACATTGCTGTATCATGGTTCTGGCAGGTAATCAATAGGAAACTCTGTTGCATAGACATAAATCATAATTGAGTTTTCATCAGTCCTGTGCCAAAACCATTCCCGCACGAAAGCTAGGATCTTGGTGCCAAGGTACCTTATCAGTCCATATGTAAATATGCCTTTTGATGAAATCAAAGAACAGCAGAATTCAGAGAAGATTGCAGGCTGGCACTGGCAAAATCAGGTAGGCATTTAACTCTTTATATTAGACAATGAATAAAGAATGAGTGTAAAAAGCCGCATTTCTCATGCAATGCTTCTCTTTAGATGCTCAAGGAGATTCAAAACTGGGGGGAGGGGGCAGGAATCAGCTCACAAAGGACATTCTCCCTAAAAGCCTGTTCAAAAGAATTTTTCTCCATGAGTCTTGAAAATTTTTGTCTGAAATGTAATGAAAGACCATTAGCTAATATTAAATATAAGCCTTATGTACACAGTTTTTTCAAGGCAGAAGGAAACAGGGTATAAAATTATCTTCTCTGAATGTTTCAAAAGAGGACACATTTTCCAAACTTTCAGCTTTTTTCAAAGACAGCACTTCAGAAACTGAAGATGGTTTTGACTGAATCAATTTAATTCTATGCTCCCTTATTTTGAAGACTGATAATCAGAATAAGATGTCTATAATCAAAAAGACATATAATCAAAAAGTGATAAGTGTTAACAAGGACATCAGAAATTGGAACACTCATACATGCCTGGTGAAATGTAAAATGCTGCAGCCGCTTTGAGAAAACAGTTTGGCAGTTCCTCCAGGAGTCAAACATGGAGTTACTATAGGACCCAGTCTTTCTTATCCTGGGTATACACCCAAGGGAAATGAAAAGACATATCCGCCAAAAACTTGTACACGATTTTTCATAACAGCATTATTCATAGTATCACAAACTTGGAGGCAGTCCAAATGTCCATCAACTGATGAATAAATTGTGGTATATCCTTACAGTGGACTATTATTTGTTAAAAAGTAATTAAGTATTGATACATGCTATAACATGGATGAACCTTGAAAAAAACGCTAAATGGAAAAAAGACAATGAGAAAAGACCCCATATTGTATAATTTCATTTATATGAAATTTTCAGAATAGGCACTCTTTATAGAGGCATAGAAATAGAATAGGTTAGTGGGTGGGATAGGGAGGAATGAGAAGTGACTAGTAATGGATGTGGGGGTCTCCTTTAGGGACAATAAAAATGTTCTAAAATTGAGCGTGGTCACAGTTACACAACTGTGAATCTACTAAAAATTATTCAACTGTGCACTTTGGTGAATTTTATGGTATAAGAATAATATCACAATAGAGCCAGTTGTTTAAAAGGGATTCTAAAATAAGATTATTAAAATTTTATTTAATTTTAGTTATCAATTACAGTTTACATTGAATATTATTTTGTACTAGTATACAGTGTAGTAGTTAGGCAGTCATGTACTTTCCAAAGTGTTCCCTAAATACTTCCAGTGCCCACCTGGCACCACACATAGTCATTACAATATTAGGAACTGTATTCCCTATACTGTACTTTACATCCCCATGATTACTTTGTAACTACCAATCTGTATTCTCAATCCCTTCACATTTTTCATCCAGTCCCCATCCATCATCTATCTGTACCTATGAGTCTATTTCTGTTGTGTTTGTTCATATGGTACTTTAGATTCCACATATAAGTGAAATCGTATGGTATTTGTCTTTCTCTGACCGACTTGTTTCATTTCTCATAATACTTTCCAGATCCGTCCATGCTGTCACAATTGTAAGATTTCATTCCTTTTTATGGCTGAGTAATATTCCATTATATGTATATATGTACCACTACTTTTTTATCCACTCGTCTATTGATGGGCACTTGGGTTGCCTCCATATCTTGACTATTGTAAATAATGCTGCAATAAACATAAGAGTGTGTATATTCTTTCAAATTAGTGTTCTGAGCTTCTTCAGATAAATACCCCAGAAGTGACTGGGACATAAGACAGTTCCACCTTTAATTTTCTGAGGCACCTCCACACTGTTCTGTACAGTGGCTGCACCAATCTGCATCCCCACCAACAGTGTATGAGGGCTCCCTTTTCCCCGTATTCTTTCCAGCACTTGTCCTTTGCAGACTGAAGACAGCCATTCTGACAGGTCTGAGGTGATGTCTCATGGCAGTTTTCATTTTAATTTTTTTGATGACTAGTGACATTGAGCATCCTAATTAAAAAACTTTTAAGAACAACTTGGGGATGTAAATATTTTTATACAACTTAAAAACACTTGTTCACATAAATGGATAAAGATTGCAGTAATATTGAAGGAGACCAGAGAAAGGAATATATATTTAGCTAAATCTTCTGCAAACTGACTACAAAAAATAAAACTTTTATTTTTATTTTTTATATATTTAAGCATATTTGATGCAGTGCATGAAAGAAGCGATGCGATTCAAAGAAAATTGATTCCACAATGCTTAAGAACAAGGCTTGGTTTATGTCGGCCTTCTTATAGCTTCCTTATGCCTCCATCTTGAGAAATGAAGCATTTGGCACCAGGTAGTGTAATGAAAGCAGGGCCTTTTTAGAGTACAATATCAGAAACAACACTTGGCCCATGATTCAATATACTTAGGGGGGCTCAAAATTAGAATTTTGACATTACTTACAAGTGAGTTTATGACATAATCACAGAGGTACATAACCACTCTGTTAGGTTTTTAAAATGTTCATCGTGCATCTTGTGATGGTTAATTCTGTGTGTCAGTTTGACTGAGCCATAAGGTACCCAGAAATTTGGTCAAACATTATCCTGGGTGTGACTGTGAGAGTGTTTCTGAATGAGGTAAACATTTGGATGCATAGACTGAATAAAGAGACTGCCCTCCCTGAGGTTGGTGAACCTCATCTAATCAATTGAAGATCTGAAAAGAACAAAAAGGTTGCATGAGAAGGAACTCCTCCTGCCTCCCTGCTCATGCCGGGGCATTGGTCCTGTCCAGTCTTCAGACCCAGACTAAAGCATCAGGCTCTTCTCAAGACTCAGACATACTGGCTTTTGAACAAGGACAAACACCATCATCAGCTCTCCTGGTTCTAAGGCTGTGGACTCAGACTGTAACTACGGTTTGAATGTTGGCTTTCCTGGGTCTCCGCCTTGCCAAAAGCAGGTCTTGGGACTCCTCGGCCTCCTTAATCATGTGAGCCAATGCCATATAATAAACCATGGATGATAGGTAGATAACAGGTAGATATTCCTGACTAATAAATATCATTAATTTTGAGCTATTTTAGCAGACCACAATACCTACACTATGAATAATATTGTTGTCAATATTTTAATCATATTGTTGATGATATAATTATATCACATTACATGGGTTTTATGTGTATTAAGTCTTTCATTTCCAAATAACACTTATTACATACTAAACATTTTAGAACCTTATTTTGGATTTCCTAGAAGTTTTCATCTCTAGGGGTCTTATATAGTAGTGCTTGTCCAATTTTTTCTCAAGCTTTGAGAAACTCTAGTGAGAACAATTATCTAAGTCAGAACACTTATCTCCCAGTTAACTGGAATGATCTTGGCTGAACTTTGCCTCTGCTGGTACCTCAGAGTCACCAAATGGACAATGGTGATGACAGTTCTTACCCTTCTTTATTAATAAGGTTCTTATGAGAGATATAGGAGATAAGAGACATAAAAAATGCTTTCAGAGATAAAGCAGCATATAGCAGTGATACAATTTACTGTGTTTAAGTAGTTTAATGTTAATAATATTTTAGTTCCAACTGAAATCTCTTTAATGACAATAGAGAAAAACACTTAATGATCAGCTGAACTAGAATAAAACTTATGTTAGAATTAAATTTGAGCATGTTGCCCTGGCTGGCGTAGCTCAGTGGATCGAGCACAGGCTGCAAACCAAAGTGTCGCAGGTTCCATTCCCAGTCAGGGCACATGCCTGGGTTGCAGGCCATGACCCCCAGCAACCGCACATTGATGTTTCTCTCTCTCTCTCTTTCTCCCCCCTTCCCTCTCTAAAAATAAATAAATAAAATCTTTAAAAAATAAAAAAAATTTGACCATGTTAAAATTTATAATGCACAAAAATCACTAGATCATTTCTGCTTCTTTTTATGATTTACAGTGTAATATAGAATAAGGAGCATACTTGTTATAGTCCTGGAGCAGATGAGCTATTACATTAATTTCACGTAAACAAACCAGCTAAGAGGCAGCATGTTTACTGACATGGAAAGCCTCTCCGCTGTTATATAAATAACTACCATGCAGATGCTTACAAATATAATGTTTTCCATGTAATGCCACCAAAGAAAGCCTGTCTCACACAGACGAGTCACATCATTTAAAACTGCCAAAAACTTTGAAGCCAGTGCCAGGGGGAGCATAAGTGCCTAGTTAATATTTGTAGACTGATTAGAGAAGAAAGCATTTATGTGTAAATAAGAATATTAAATATAGAAACCTTCAGATAATTGTTTCACCCGGTATTTCAATACCATGTCCAGTTTGGTGCCTGAAACATAAGAGAGTGGAGAACTTGGAGTGGCTCCAGAGAAAAGCAATGAACATGATTAAAGAGTTGGAAATGGGGTCTATAAATCATGACTACAGGAATTGGGGCTTATTTAACCTGAAAGAAACAGCTACATGACTGCACCAGATTCTTATATCTGGAACTGAGAGTTTCGTGGTGAGTGTTGCCATGACCCATCCATACAGCTGCGTGAGCAGAAAGGAATCAGAAGCAACAAAGATAGTTTCGAAGAAATCTGCTCCTATCTAACTCTCTGTCTTCCTCCGATTTTCAAAACAACCAACAGCACCCCTGGAGCAAGCAGGCTCTACACCAATTCAACCCGCAGACATTTACCAGTGCCGCTGAGGGTCAGGTGCCTTGCTGGGTGTTGAGGAGAGAATGGAGGAGGGAAGGTGGGACCCCAAATCCCCAGCAGTCTCAAGGACAGTAATGTGTAAAGAACAGTCACAGGATGCCAGGAAATCTCCTCTATCAAAGAATATGCCAAATCCCTTAATGTCTCTAAGGAAGGCACAATCACGTTTACTTGAGAAGCAGGGCTGAAGAAGGAGCTGCTTCTCCAAGGGCTTAATGCTGCAAATGAGTTTGCTGCGCAGAAGAAGGTGGGAGGGCAGTCAGGCCGATCTGTGTGAATGTGAGAGCCAGCACAGAAAATCCAAGCAAGGCCCACAGAGAGCCTGAGCCAGTTAGAAAGGCAGGAGCAGACCGGAGAAATGCTATCACATCCATTTTGCAGATGAAGAAACTAAGGCTCAAAGGTCTGAGTGGCTTGTACAAGGTTAACCATCATTAATATCAGAGCTGAGACTTACACCCACTGTTCCTGTTCTCCAGTCTGTTAGGGATCTGTAGAAATCCTTGTTACTCACTTAGCAACCCTGACGTGCGCAACCCTGACGTGCTGTGGTTTGTCTGACAAACACTTCTTTCCATTAACGCTGAAGCTGTTAGCCATAGAAAATCCATCTTGCAGAGTAATTTGGTCAGGGGAGAAGGAGATGATGTTGACGTGGTCGCACGGTGCAAAGTCACTGAATTCTGGAAGCACGCAACACACACAGTTACTTACCAATAAATATAAAGAGTTTCATTTAGTCCATCATTTCATAAAGAATAAAGAACCTCATTTTTATTCGTTCTGTTACACTCTACGTAGTGAAGATATGAGATATAAATGGGAATTAAATCATTTTCAATTTTTTATTTTACATTGAAAAAAAATGGACTATTGTGCTTGTGCTGTTCGTAAGAGTGCTTTCTGTCATCCCTCCTGCTATAGCCTCTCGCCTTCCCACTCGTGCCTTAAACAGAAACGTGTCATGCCTTCAGTCAATCTAACAATTATCAAAAGGTTATCCTGGATCAATATACACAAAATATGGAGAGAAAAGCAGCTTATTGGGTTCCAGGCATATCACAAGATGAACCAGGAGTCAGTGTATTGGGCAGTTGGCAGTTTAATTTATTTTATTATTTTATCTGGTTTATTCTATACTCCAAATTTAGCAAATTACTTGTGAGTGTCTAGATTTTTAAGAATCTAAAATTTCTTATAACTGAATTTTTCTGTTACACTGAATGACTGAAAAAAAGAAAAATATATTTCCCATTCTTTTTATTTTTGTTTTGGAGGTTCAGTGGAATGAATTTCACAGAAAACAAGTATTAGGGAACGTAAAACAATTCTTCCAGGCATCCTGGTATTTATTAGAAGGTTCTGAGGCAACTTCCTAATAAGTTGCCCTAGAAAACCTCACACTAATATTCCTACTGACCACATTTTCAAAATGATCTCCTCGCATCGTGCTACATAACCGAAAATCACCTTAAAATTCAATATCGGAGGATGAACTTTCATGGTTTAATTTCCCAAGTGTCCTAATTGTAGTTATATCTGATTTGTAGGTAGCGGCTCAAGGACGCCCACGCTGCCCTTTTATCCTGCTCGCCCTCCTCTCCTTGCACGGAAGCGCCGTGAGCACAGAGGAGAGCAGCACTGTGCTGTGTTCACATCTGCTTGAGATCGCATCCGTGCACTTGCCTGGCGGGAAGACGCTGAACTGTCACCAGAAAGCAGAGCAATCTCTTAGCCATTAGTTGGTAAGAATCCTGACTGCCGGCTATGAGTTCAAACATAAACATCACGACCTAGAGGTTCTCGCAGGTATTAGTCTCCCGCCCCCTTTCAGGGAACTCCTGGATTATTTCCTTAGAATGAGTGGAAGCATCTAAAAGCTAATCGTTGCAAGTATAAGCTTTAGTACATGTCTGAACTCTTTGTTTCATGTCAAGCCATCTTTAAAAATTGAAAAATCCACTCCGATGCCACTAGTGAGCACTGATCAGGTCTGACGCTGCTGAGGAGAGCGTTTGAGAGACTTGCCCCAGCAGCGCTGGGTTTCCCGGGGCCAGGGGAAGGGGCAGAAGCCCCCTGGCACCTAAGGCGGTAGGTGCCTGAGCCAGAGAAGTAGGAAAAGCTGTGCTAAAGAAAACGGCTCATTTTAAAGTTGTAGCGTCGCATCTGAACGAGTCGCTAAGGAAAAGAGATGCTGCGGGGGGGGGGGGGGCGGGGGGGAGGAGGAGCGGGGCGGGGGGGGGGGGGGGGGCGGGGACAGGACCTGGAGAGGAGAGGTCAGGCAAGCAGGAGGGCGGTTGGAAACAAGGGATGGACGATGCATCCTCAGGTGTGCACTGTGGGAATGGGCTGGATTTATTTAAAAGTCCACTAATGGGGCTGAATTTGCCCCATGAAAACCTCTCCGCTAGCAGGGCTGGGTCTGAGTTTGCCCAGGCCAGTGCACTGCTAAGTCAGAAAAACATTCTTCTGACTGTTCTTCAGACTCCGCCCTTTCCTGCTGATGGGTGAATGGGGCTGAGGAGCTCTTGGAGCACATTCAGGCTCTCCTGGGGAAATTAGCACCAATTATTGGGCTCTCGTGTAGCTGGCGGAATTTCAGCAGAGAGCTGGCGAAAGAGTGTGGAGGCACATGAGAAAAACTGACGGAGTCAGCTGCCATAGGGCCATCTTACCTGTTCTCGGCCAGACAGGTGGTGTCCATGGGTCAGGAGCAAAGGCTCACAGAGGTCTTCAGAGTGAGCAGAAATTCTACTAGCTGCCAGAGTAACAGTGCTACTAGCAGGTGCAGAGAGAAAGGGAAGGGCTATTCCAGGTAGGGGACAGCAGTGAAGTTTGGTACTCAAAGTCCACATGGGGCTGCTGCGTGGATCAGACATGCAGCCATTCAAAGACACAATTATCATGGTATTTCTCTCAGTCCAGGCCGATATGCTTGCTCTAGCTCTCAGTCTGTGTATTTTAGAAAGCTGAGTGGAGACGTGGATGAACAACATCCTCCAGACTGGGCTTCAAGTGGCCAGGCCGTCTTGAGGTCAAGCAAGTAAACAGGGAGTAGGTCATGAGGAATGGTGCCCTGGTGAGAAGGATCAGGATAGGGGGTAAGTCCTGATCCGGTTTGCTAAGAACAATTCCTGTGTCAATCAGGACAGGCTAGGTTAAGCTGCAGCAAAAGTTTCCCCCAAATCTGAGTAACTTAAAAGAACAAAGGCTCATCTCTTATTTGGGCTGTTTGTTTATTAGGGGTCAGTTAGGAGGCCTTCCTCTACTCATGCTCACTCAGGAACCCAGGCCAAGGGAGAATTTATCTGTGTGCTGCCAAGTTCGTTCTGGCAGGGAAAGGTGAACATGGCAAAGCACTTCCCAGCGCTTGAAATTCACCCTACAAATGACATTTGCACTTCTGTTCTCATTTCATTGGTCACAGAAAGTCACGTGCTCACATTTAACCCTAAGGGCCAGGGTAATACAATTCTTCCATATGCCCAAAAGGAGGGCTAAAAACTATTTAATGAGTAGCACTAATGAGTGCCAAAGTGCTCCGTTTCCTAGGATGGCATCGTGGCCATGGCTGGGTGGGGAGGCAGTCTGAAATGATGGGGAATCTCAGCAGGTCACAGTGAAGAGGACACGCAGCAGTATCTCAACATTGCTGCCACCATCCCAGCCTCTATCTTATCCTTGACCTGCATATAAATTTTAAGTGTTCATTCTGTGGCAGGCAGATTAATAGTCTCCCAAGGATATCCATGTCCTAATCCCTAGAACCTGAGTATTTTACCTTGTGTGGCTAAAGGAACTTTGCAGAAGTGGTTAAATTAAGGATCTTGGGATGAGGAGCCTATCATGGATTATCCAGGTGGAGCCAATGTAATCACAAGGGGCCTTGTAAGATGGAGACAGTGTGAATCAGAGAAAAAGGGACATTTGAGGGTGCTGCACTGCTGGTTTTGAAGATGGAGGAAGGGGCCACAAGCCAAGGAGTGCAGGCAGTTTCAAGGAGCTGAAAAGGGAAGGAAATAGACTATTAGGGGCCCCAGAAAGAACACAACCCTGCCTACCCCTTGATTTTAGTACAATTAGAGTATTTCAGGCTTCTGAACTCCAAAATGGTAAGTGAATGAATTATGCTGTTTTAAACCATTAAGTTTGTGGTAATTTGTTCTTAGTAGCAATAGAAAATTCATACAGTGTCCCAGAACATGTAATGTAAGATGAAAGTGCTTAGCTGACATTCAGAGGTTAGAGTGGGCAGGGCTGGATGGCGGGAAACGTTGTTGCAAAGCTGTGTTGGTGCATGATGAGTGTCAATTCCATTGCCAACACTCAAAACCATTGACCCAGGAGGACAGGTGGTCCCAGCTCCAAAGGTAACCCTAATAAAAGAACTTGGCCTTGTCGCTTAATTATACTTGAAATGAGTAAAACACAGCTCCACGTGTACAGTAGAACATGAATTCCTTCTTGCTGTTTTTTCTCCTCACTTTCCCCTCTCCATATTCTCTGCTTTCTCTCAGCCTCAACTCCAGAAGCAGAAGCCGAAGCTGGATGAGGTGCTGTCACGATTCTAAACACCTTCATCTGCACACTATGGCAGTTTCAGCGTTGGAAGGGGTCTTAAAAGGGTAAGAGAGTCAACAACACAGCTCAAACTTAAACCTGCTCCACAATTTCCCTTTAAGGTTAATGACCAAACACCTCTGGTGAGATGGATTTTGCTGCCTCTGCAGAGAGCCCTTTCCATCTTTATACAACAGGAAGGCTTCAGACCAGTATAAGCAAAAATTATTTCATTCTCTTTATCATGTCTGCTCATTGGTTCTTCCCCATCCCTGGAGAAGGCTGAGAATATTGAAGATCTCTAATCCCACTTTTAAATGATAGGCCTCGAAATACTTAAAGACATTTGTGAGGTTTAAGGGAAAAGATTGTAATGGCTAAAGCACCCAAGTGGCTTGGCAGGAATCTCTTCAGATTAATTCATTTTCAGGTTGGAATAACACAATGTTTTGATGAAGTGGATGGAGGAAGATGAAGACTGGGACAGATCCTTGGCGTTAGTCGTCCCAGCTAAAATCATCATGATGCAAGTTTCTGGGTAAGGAGGGGACAGGAAGACAGCGCAGACCTGAAGAGCCAGAAAAGATGGGGCCGCCTAGGAAAGTAGCAAGGAGAGTTTCTCTTGACCTGCTACCCCATTGTGTTCTCTCTATGACAATAGGGTCAGAGAAACTGCCTTTCAAAAATGGGTTCCAGAATAAATCAACAACCTTATTAGGTTATCTCATAAGCAATAACACATCAAGCAAAGGGATTTGACGTAATTGTCGTTCTTTTACAAGTAATTGACCCAAGTTGATAGTCTGCATTTGTTTCCAGATCCATTCTAGGCATTTCTGTGCCCAGCCTGTGACTCCCATAGTCAGTCTGACCCTGACTCACTAGTCCACTGGTTCTTAGTCGGGTTGGTCAATGAGCGACTCCTACAGAAGACAAGAGGGCAGGAGGAGAAGAAATGGGTTATTCATTCTCCCTTCTTGGGCAAATTGATTCTGGCAGAGGCTATGACTGATCCTCTAAGCCAGTTCCTCCTCCATGGGTGGCTTCAGCTAGCTCTTGGATCCGATAATAAAAATTCCTCCTCTACTCCTTTAGACCCTAGGATGGTAACAATTTCTAACTGCCACTTTTCCTGGGTGATTCATGCTTTAGTATTTCCCTACACCCTGTCCCCATCCCAGTTGAATTTGCCTTCTGCTTCTTGTTGGGACCCTGGCTGGTAGGCTGGTCTCCCTGCCTGCTCCTCTGGCCTCCCACAGCAATCTTTCTCAAACATGAGTCACATCACATCATTCCTCTGCTCGAAACTCTCCAGTGGCCTCCTGTCTCACCCTGACACTCACAGTGACGTACAGGGCCCTTCCCAACCCTATCAAATCATCCACAGCTCTACACAACAGCTGTTTTTAATTATTATGAAATTAAAGTATATGTAATGCAGCCTACCTAGATATATCATTTCAAAAATATGAATATATAAAGCTAAAGGGGGGTAGGATCAACGGTGGGAAGTGGGAATGGCTGGGTTGGGGGGAGTGGTGGTGAGGGGGAATGGAGACAACTGTACTTGAACAACAATAAAAAAATGTAACATTAATATAATGACCTAATTGAGGAATAAAAGAAAAATACTAATAACTAAATAATGGACATTACAAGACCAAAATACTCAGACATGACCACTCTGGAAAACATAATAAACTATCAGAGGATTGTATCTATCTATAAAACCACCAAAAACAGATAAAAATATATTAAAGTGCCTACTCAAATAGCACAAATGGCTTACTACGAGTGACATGATTTCTCCAAATGGTTGTTCCTGTTAACAGTTTGTTGTCCCTCATCCCCAAATGTACTCTTCATTCCTGTTCTGCAATAATGGAGCACTCCTTGAAATATATATATATATATTTACAAGATGTTAGCCTTTGTGAGTAGAGGGTGCAGGAGGAAGGGGGATTCCACCTGGTCCCAGTGTGCTGCTCTCTGCAGGCTCCTGAATTGTGTCTGGCTTTTGCAGCACACAGTTCCTGCAGCATGGACAGCTTCTTCAGAGCCAGATCCCTGCCGCCCGAAGGCTTCTCTGGTGTCCAGCACCCGCAGTGGGTGCAGCTTCTCCAATACCCAGCTCCTGCAGTGCCTGCAACTCTCCCAGCACAGGTTTCTGCAGCACAGACATTTTAGCCAGCGGTCACCTCCTGCAATGAGCAGTGGTCAGTAGCACCTAGAGGCCAGCAGTTCCTCCGGCACACCTCTTAATCAGTGTCATAGCAGGATGCCTCTGAGAGACACTCCAGTGGATGGCTTGCCCCAGACCCTGATGTTCCAGCAACTTTCCAAAAGGGTGATTTCCAGCAAGTTCTGCTAGTGCAAGACCACAGCAACTTCTTTATTATCCAGTGAGCCATGTCTTTCCATCTAGTCCTGGCTCTCAGTATCCTCCCCAACCCAGGGCGGGTGGTTCTTCCTTGTGTGTTCTCTCTCAGCCCTAGGAATAGTGCTGATCCTTCCAACTAGCATTTTTGTATTCCTTAGAATTCTCTTCTTACTAACCAATCTCTCCTCCTAATTCTGTCTTATAGGTAATAATGGCTGATATTAAACTTTTTCTGTTTTCACTTACCACATGATTTCTCTCTTCTGATTGGACTCTGACTGATACAATGAACAACTCTTGGTCAAGTTCTTGAAAAGGTAAAACAAGTTTCTTTTATCCACATACTGCAACAGTTGCATTCCTAAGAAATGCAGGAATTATAAAATGGTGCAAACTAAAAACTTTTGTTTATATGTAAAATGGTGTTAGATTCTAGACTCAGAAAACTCTAAATAGTTTTTGTTTTGTTTTGTTTTGTTTTTTACTCTGTGCAGGGATGCCACTTACAGCTGTATATGACACAATCCCATGGGGATATCATGCCCAGCAGATCCATGTCAATGGTGCTTTCAAAAATTCTGCAGTCCACAACCCACATCCCTGTATGTGGCAGTCCTGCCTACACTACACAAATACCCATTTGGATATTTCAGAAGTGGGCAAGACATAGGACAATTCTTCACTGTGCAGAACTATGCCACCTTATTGCAGTATATCTAGTATCTCCAACTTCTACCGAGTCTATCACAGTAGCACACCCCAATCCTTGTAACAGCCAACAACACTCCACAGATTTACAAATTGCTCCTGTGGGGACAACAACCCACTCATGGCTCATTCCTCCGATCTCCTCTGTCATCCTTGCTTCACCCATATCAATCTTCTTAATATTCTTTAAACAGTCTGTGTTTCCTCCTTCCTCAAGAGCCTTTGCAACTTGTTATTTCTCTGCATAGAAGACTCTTTGGCTTAGTATCTGCAAACTCTCACTCCCTTCAGACCCTTGCACAAATGTCACCTTAAAGGGTCTCTCTCTAGCCACCCTATAAAAGACAGAAACACCTCACACACCCCAACATTTCTTGTGCCTCTTATTTTGCTTTAACTTTCTCAACATTGTGATCACTGTTAATAGCACTCTATATTGTACTAAGTTATTTAGCTTCTGTATCTCTCACTTAAGTTCCATGAGACCAGGGACTTGACCTATTTTGTTCACTGTTTATTTCTAGCACTGAGCATAGTGTCTCACTTGCACTAGACACCCAATAATTATTTGTGCAATGAATAGTACAAGGAAATAACTTTATTCAGAATAACACTCCTTTTCCCATTTATCCGAGTCAATTAATTTGGTTGTTTTGCTTCCCTACTCTCCTCCCTATCCAAAACTTGAGTTGCACTGCCCGAAAGAGAAAACACTCAGAGATTCAGCAAGTCCTATCTTAGAATATTAGATCACATTGATGTTAATTGTAAATGGGATGAATGCAGAGTAGTTTTCAGATGAGAAGTTGCATGTTTTCGTAAGTTCATTTGGTATATATGTGCCCTTCGTACAGTTCTGGAAGGCAGAGATAAGGATAGAAATTGGGCATGGCATGACACCAGGTACTTGACAGGTGTCATATTTGATCTATACAGCCATCTTGAAAACCAAAGAAAATCAAAGCTACTTCCCCTAAGAGAAAACTAAGCCTCAATGACAATAGGTAATATCAAAGTGGAACTCAAAACCATGTCTGACTCTAAAATCTATGATCATTTCACCTCATCACTGGAATGAGATGATGAAAAATTGACAAGGTGCAATTTTCTCAAAAATTGTAAGGGTTGTGGTTTCTAGAGAAATATCCTGGATTCATTTCTAAGAATATTTATGCCATGCTCATTAATGGTTAATATTTGGAAACACTTGACAAATAAAGCTAATTCTCCCTCATCTTCAGATTAATTATGTGAGATTTTGGTTTACCCATGGCAAACTTTTGTTTAAAGTCACTTTATTAACCAATAACACCTACTCTCCTTAATGAATTGTTTTGTTGATATTATTGGCAGTTTCTAGTCGGCCTAGTTAATTATTGTGTTCTAAAATAATCAATCTCCTTTGTCTTGCCAGTGCCAAGGCCAAGGAAAATTATGAGACGGATAGACTTGTGTGCTCCTCCCATCCCTTCCTTGTTAGAATCTGGCTATAGGGGAACAGAGAAACACAAAGATGAGCTGCAAGGAATATTTCTTACTCAAGAGAAGGTCTGAACTTTAAAGGTCAATAACCAGAATCCAAGGAGACCAATATCCATTTCAGTAGCCATTGTTCAACTGGCTTTGGAGCAGTGTTCCTAACCTTAGAAGTCAAAGAGGTATTAATCGCTTCTATGTGCACACTGTTGAATGCTATTGAATACTCTCTACATTATCATTTAGTCCTCATAGTACAAAGATTTACTCTTAGTTGAAACTTACAAACGAGGTGAGAATCTTCACTAAGCTTAGATATAAAGGAGCTGGAATACAACCCAAGTCTGTCTGACTCCAAGGTCTGTGTCCTTGGCCACTGAACCATCCATTGTTCAGGACAGGAACATTCCATGTCAGAGAAGGCAGGAGCATTGCAGCTCCAGTGCCAGTCTGTGGAATCAGGACCTTTAGCCAATGGCAAGATAGAAAAAGGCCAGGAGTTGTACCTCTTCCCACAAGCAAGACACAACAAAGTGGGCCCACACTCCAGCTAAGTGTACCAAGTCTTGGGGTGGGTTCCAAATTCTAGCCAGCAGGTACAATGCTAATGCAAGAGATGGAGACTGTGGGCAAAGACCCATGAGTAAATGAGCACAACAGGGCTAAAAAAATGTAAGTCAGGTACATGAGTACTTAGGCACATGAGTCATCTGAAAGCATACATAATCTGTGATTCCAAGGGGCAATGAGCCTCACTTCTTGTGAGACATTAATCACAGCACCTCAAAAGCTTCTGGATGGAGTCATATACAAGGACCTAACTGCAGATGAAAGATTGTGGAGGAAGACAATCATATACATGATCTACTTCATTCATTCATATTATTTCTTAATATTTATTGAGTACATACTATGCACCAGACACTTTTTCAAGTTTAGATTTTTAAGATCCTATCCAAATTTGAATAATCTAAATACGTAGTTTCATTCATCTCTCCAGATTTGTGCTTACTGTTCCTGAGTCGTAGTTTTCCAGGTAGAGGAAGGGAAGGGGATTCTAGACCAAGAAATAAGTGACATGAACAAATGGCCTGAACTATGAAAGAGCTCTCTCTGCTTGGAAAAGGGTGAGAAGTTAAGACAGGTAGAATATACAGTGAGAGCCATGGTGAGTGTGGATGACAAAGTCTCCATCTTTATTTGACTCTATGGAGCAAATTTTAGGTCAGGAAGGAAGATGATGCAGAAATAATTAGAAGCAGTTAAGACTCTGTTTTATACCTCATAGAACACTTCTCCTCAGTGGCTTTAGCTTTCTAGTCCATCACATTCTCAGGAAAAATGTGCTTTGAAATCCAATTATTTCCATTTAGGACCTGTTCCAAAGAAGATTTGATTTCTGGGACAATAACCTGGATGCGTTCCCAGCTTCTCCTCAGAACAGCCTTCACTCACAGCAGGATTTCCTAATTCTCTTGGATGCGGATTTTCAGAACATCATTGGGTGTAACCCATGTGCAAATATAAATTCAATAATCTCATCCAAAGCCAAATTCAAATCTTTTAACAATATTCCTCATTTTAGATTAGCTATGTTTTGATCTGATCCCCTCCCCAGACATGAGTGCCCTCTCTTTATGTCCATCAGAGCTGCCACAGTCAAGTTTATGGGTAGGCTAGGCTTTAAACAAGAGTGCCTAACTAAAGGGACAAGTAGGGGTAGAAATCTAGTACCAGCTGTGCTCTTGATGTTAGGGGACCCAACAGAAGACAGTATCCACCCCAAAAGTAAGGCCTTAGGCCCAACAGAATAATGACAAAAAGAGAGAGTATTTTGTCTAGAAGAAAATCAGTTGAACTTTAGAACAATAACAAAACATGATTATATATAAAATAATACAAAACATGTAAATAAATGCCTGTCTTATAGTAAGCAGAGTAAGCACTAAGTATAGTAAGTAGAGTAAGAACTATGAGGGCTACTTATTATTATTGGTAACAATATTTTTATCATTAATATTATTTTCAAGGCTCTGAGAGTATTTATATAATTAATTTCAACAGAGTTATAAGTGAATTCATGGCTAATGTGCTATCATTTCGGTGTAAATTGAATGTAATGATTCTGATCTATGAAAGAAGACAAACTCTAACATGATATATCTTTTTTAACTCTGATGCAAATATGGCAATATTTTAAGTTTTGACAGAACTGGATGTGAAGGTAGGTAGTCCAGAGTTATACCTGTCTATTTTCAGGATACTTAAAATATTTCATAACTTATATAATATATAAATATTCCAATCTCCTCAAAGAGAAAAGACAGCTTTGATACTGGGAGTGGGGGCAAGGGTCTCTGGCGCTAAGTCAAGTGGCTGAGATCTGGTCCTGTTTACTTCCAATGTGATCTTGAACTGATCAATTTACTGCCTCTCTGACGAAGCATTTTCTCACCTGGAAAATACAAGAATTTAACTAGATGATTTCACAGGTTCTTAGCACTCATATTTTATGATCAAGCCTACTTTTTGGCAGCTATAAAAGATGGGGCTAATTTTAATGTATATTATCTGTCCCCATATCTGGCAGGTACCTGATTGCAAATGCCTAGAAGCTAAAAGGAAGGGTCAAGAAGATGCCATCTGCTTCTATTATCAAATACATTATGAAGCTGCCTCAAGTTTTTTTTTTTTAAATATTCAGTGAATAACAGAGGTTGGCAGGAAATGTGTTGTAAACAATATTGCCCCCCACACACATTTATTGAATGATTCATAACCAGTGTGTGGTAGAAACATAATTTTTAAACCAACTTTCCTCAAAATACTTGGGTATTGTGACATCAGTAACAAATTATTTAGTTGCCATTACATTGAAAATTACAGTGTTTAAAGATTGGTGACTTGTATGTGAAATTATTTTATTCTTATCAACTTTTCTTTGAATCAATTTTGCTATATTATAGTTGGAATGAAATAGTTGCCACAGTTGACTCTTGCCTCTGGTCCTTTCCACATGTCCTTTTTGCATATTCTTTATCCAGTGTTTTTCCATTGAAATTTTTTACTTTCCCTCATCAATGAGACCCTTCACATTTATTCAAACTGCACAAAATAAAATCATCTTGCAGTTTGATAAATTAACATAAGAATATTTTCTTTAAGAAATATTCATTTAGTGATTTTTTCAGTCTGAAACCATGAAAAGCATAGTTGTTCTATTTTATTTCACTCCCTGTTGTCTTATTCTTTCTACTGTTTTAGGCTGACCTCTTTAAACCACAGTTTGCTCTAATTTTTAACAAAATTGTGTTGTCCAAAATTCTGTCTTAAGCAGAATGAGATATATTTATGTCTGTTACTGCCTACCAACAAATCATATCACAAAACATTAATATAAAAATAAATTCTATGTGAAATTTCATATAGCAGTACTCCTATACCAATTATAACTTAAAAGGGGCATTAGTAGCAGCTATGTCTCAGAACTTTGATCCAGCACCATCTGACTCTTCCAATAAGCCAGTCATTGCCCTTCCTCCTCTTCAACTGTAATCCCGTAACTGCCTCCCCTTGACAATCCAGGGTGTTTTCTTGACAACTCTCTAAACTGCCAGCACAGTCTCCAACCCACTGAGGTCATATACATGTTTTAGAAGAATATAGTGGCATCTCCATATTTTCCACATAGGAGGGAATCCTGGACCCCTGTCTGTTTTTAAGAACTAGTTGGACTTGAGGCCGTTATAAACAGAAATTTGCTAATTTTCTTCTATTGTGTGAACATTCAGATTGTGTTGGGGTACCCCTCCTCATAAACCATCCCTTGGTTCCTCAGCTGCAACAGTGACGTGACCTTTCATCTGACAGGGAAGCTCTGTTACTGGGCAAGTCCCAGAGGGTGGGAGTCAAGCCCATGATTTTATGTGGGCTTTCGCGTGTTAACTGTTCTGTGAGATACCATCTGGCTAGTATGAACCAATGGCTTTGTGAACAAAATGAATGTTCCCTATTACTCAGCTGGGAACATTTCTATCTGTTAATAACTGTCATGATTAGCCATCCTGGAAAACTACTTTTACTGGCTCAAAAGTATGTGTGGAGTTTTTTAAACTTTCGTTCATGCTTTCGCTCATTCAACAAATAACTGTTGAGTACTCACTACTATGTGTCAGGTACTCTTTGAGAACTTGAAAATTAACTATATAGGGGTAATAAAAGGACTAAAAACAGTAGTTTTGGGTTTGGGGGGTTTTTTTGCTTTTTTGATCCTATGAGTTTAAATATTCTTCAAGGCTACAACTTAAGAGTAAGTTTTTCTTAAGGCTAAATGACAGATTTATGGATAAATGGAATAGATATCTACCTAAAAGTTCTCAATTGAGCCCACAACCCATCCCTATCTCCTCCATGTGCTTACTGCTTTCTCTCTCTCTCTCTCTCTCTCTCTCTCTCTCTCTCACACACACACACACACACACACACACACATTCTCTTTGTCAAGTTCCCAAGGTTTCCACTGAAACTTCTCATTTTATGACCAGAAGCCTCCTGACAATGACTAATGTGTTGCCAGAGATGGGTACCACACCAGGGCCCTGAAACTCATCCCCCACCTTGGATACATTACTCACTTAGTTGTTGTGCCAGTTGGGTCCTCTGGAAGGTAGGCACTGAAATGGAGTTAGAAATGCAAGAGGTTTATTGAACTGTGAATGGGGTAGGGGTGAGTAATGCTTATGAAAGGTTTAAAAGGGAGAGGAAGCAGGATGGGACAGGAAGAAGATCAGACCACCACACAGATCTGACAACATCTCTGCCAACCCAGTGAGGAGCTATGGAACAATGATGCTTCATTGGGCAGAAATGGCCAGGTCCTACTATTTCCCTGCTCAGTCACTAGTTAGTCATTGCCCAGAAATGACATAACTTCAGCTGGGAAATTGTTAGGAGTCCTGAAGGCAATAGCATCAGGAGGCTGTCAGTTAAGTGCACTCTTCTTTCTTGAAGGGGAACCCAAGGCAACTCTAGTTTGTTCTCAAGAACAAAGCCCTGAGGAAATGGAATAAGACTTCTAAATCTTAGTATATGAATGGGATTGGAGAAAGAGCTGCCTAAAAGGTATGTAGAACTGAGAGGAGTAACAAAAGGAGAGACCCGTGACATCTCTTGAGTATCTAAGTCACAGAGGACCCCCAAATACTGGTGAGGGATTGCAGGGGGTGAAGACAGAGGTGAGGATGTGAATCTAGTTTAAATGATCTGACCCCAGACCGGGAATCACTCCTAATTCCAGTTCCTAAGAGCCCAGCGATATTGCTCATTATCCAGTCTCTCCATTGCAGCCTCTTTATCTGTACAATTAATTAACATTACATGAGTTTTGGAAATTAGAGATAAAAAGAATATCCCTACAATACATTAAGCTTTTAATTTTTATTAGACATTACTATTGTCATTGGTGTTGCTGCCAGGTTGTTTCACTGAAGACCTGTGGGCCCACATTAGGTTTGCCTCAGGTTCCAGGGCAGGCCTGACGGAATGGAGGCAGTCCGGCTGAGCGGATAAGGCAGGCTCTGGACACAAACTACCTGACTTCAAATCCCAGCTCTACTACTCATGAGTTGTGACACCTTGAGTCGTTATTGAACTTCTGGGTGCCTACCTTTCTAATCTGTGAAAGAAAGATAACAACAGTACCTACTTTACTGGGTTTGGTACAGGAGTTCTAGTCAGTACAATGCCCGTCACTAAGTGTTCAATAAATAGTAACTATTAGCCCTTATTTTTTTTCTTTGTTATATCAGTAACACAAGTGTATTTAAAAATTTTTCAACTAGAATAATACCCCCCCAAAAACAACTTGTTTTACATAAAAAGACTAAATGCTTCTCATTTGGCACAATCCCAAGTTAAGTAGTCTAGACTGCAGAGCCAGCCAGAATTCTCTGCAGCTTCCTCCTAGCAGCCAGTATGTTCCCAACATACAGGGCGGGCAAAGGTATATTCACAGTTGTTTATATGGAAATTAATACAATTATTATAAATAATAATACAAGAATAAACTCTGTGTCTCACATACTCATAGCTGTAAGCCTACTTTGGCCCACCCTGGTACTATTTAAATGTTCCTTACTGACTTTTTAATGATTATCTTACATGTATTGTAAAGAGACATCCTCTATCATCTCCACAAATTCTGAAGTTACTTTCCTCTGTTCCAACACACAAAGCAAAAGTGCACGTGATGAACTCATAAGCAAAACTGTTGATGGACTTTATTCCTTAGCGTGTGTTTGTAGTTTTGATTCTAGGTACATTCACAGGCTGTATAACATCTGGTTAAAAACATTTCCAGTGATCTAGGTCTTTGGCAACATGTTGACAAAACTAGATGATTGATTGTTCCCAACCTTCTTTTTGTTAATACAGATGTTTGGATTTCCTGGAAGCCTGGCCCAACTGTTGGTTTGTTCTTGGAAAGCTATTATAGCGTGAACATCTTGACATATAGAACTTTGTTTGATAAAACTACTCAGCAAAGTGTCCTATACACTTAAGCTCACAAATGCTACTTGATTTGTTATTCAACTGAAATGTTCATTAAAAGGGCTTTAGTGGATTCTAGAGATGCTATACTCAGGAAATGTATTGGCAACAAGATACAAAAATCAAAAAACAATTACTAAATATAACACTTATACATTTGAAATACAGACTCCAGACATTCATTAGACTTACCTCAAGGACTGAAAAAGACGTGGTTAAGTTATTCTTTTATGGGTGAATTGTGTTCTGAATACCCAGTTGGTAGTTAGGATGGATTTGTGTGTGTGTGTGTGTGTGTGTGTGTGTGCGCACACTCGCGAATGTTACCTGCTGTTGAGTTGGCTCTGACTCTTGGTGACCCTGTGAAAGAGTTATATGTCCTCAACAGCCCTGCTCAGCTCCACAGACTCACACCTATGGTTTCTTTTATGGGGGCAATTCATCTCACATTTAGTTTTCCTCTCTTCCTGCTGCCTTCTATTTTTCCCAGAATTATTGTCTTTTCCACTGAACCCTGCCCTCTCATGAAGTGCCCAAAGTAGAACAGCTTTAGTTTTGTCCGTTTTGTCTCCAGTGATGTTTCAGGCTTCATTTGCCTGAACAAATGACAAGCTTGCTCATCTTTCTGGAAGCCCAGGGTATCTGTAGAGCTCTCCTCCAGCACCATATGTCAAACAAATCAATCCTTTTCCTCTCGGCCTTTTTCACTGTTCAACTTTCCCATGAACATGGCTGATTTTAGTTTTGGTTTCTAATGACACATCTTTGCTCTCGGTGGTCTTTCCTAATTCTCTCATTGCTGCTCCTCTGAATCTCAGCCTTTTCTTCCTATTTTTGGCTCCAGTCTCCATCTGCATTTATGACTAGACCACGATAAGCAAAATCTTTAACAATTTGATGTCTTTGTTGTCTATATTAAAGTTGTGTATTTCCCCTGTAGTCATGATTTTTGTCTTCTTGATGATCAAATGTAGTCCTGCTTTGGCGCTTTCTTCTTTCACTTTCATCAGAAGTTGTTTCAAATCATCGCTATTTTCTGCACTAAGGTGGTGTCATCTGTGTGTCCTAAGTTATTGATATTTCTTCCACCAGTTTTTACTCCTCTTCCTCTGAGTCAAAGCTCAGTTTTTCATATGACATGTTCTGCACACAGATGAAGCAAATAGGGAGACAGCATGCACCCTCATCTGACAGCTTTGCCTATAGGAAACCATCCTGTTTCTATATATTGTGTCTTGACAGAGGCTTCCTGTCCACAATGTAGGTTATGCATCAGACAATCAAGAGCTGAGGCACACCCATTTCTTTCAGAGCAACTCCTAGCTTTTCATGGTACACACAGTCAAAGGCTTTACTGTGGTCTATAAAACATAGATTAACCTTCTTCTGAATTTCTCTGGAGTACTCCAGTGTCCAGTAAATACTCACAATTAGATCTCAAGTGCCTCTTCCATTTCTGAATCCAGCTTGCAGATCCAGCATTTCTTGCTCCATTTAAGGTAGAACATTGTATCACTGTGAGCATCACTTTACTTGTGTGGGAAATTAGAGCACTGGTCCTAGAGTGACTGCACCCCTGGGCATCGTCTTTTTTTCCCAAAGATTGATTGATTATTTATTTATTTATTTATTTATTTATAGGGGGAGGGAGAGAAACATTGATGTGAGAGAGAAAAAACAACTGGCTGCCCTTCACATGGCACAACCAGGGACTGAGCCCGCAATCCAGGCACCTTTAGCTTTGTGGGATGATGCCCAACCATCTGGGCCACACCAGTCAGGGCTTACATCCTCTTTCTTGATGACTGGCAGGTGTTGAACACTTCCATTCTGTGGGCTATCATTTTATTTCCCATATTTGTTGACATATTCTTGTTAGGATTTCGACAGATTCAGTTTCTGTGCCTTGAAATAATTCTATAGCACCCATCTATCCCTAGGGATTATTTCTTTCCAATACTTGCAAGGAAGGGTTGTCTTTGCATTCTAGAATTACAGGTTCTTCCTCATAGAAATCTTCTACAAAGGCTACTGTCATCCTTTTGTCTCTTCTGTATAAATTGTCAGAATATTGCTTTCCCTTTTCCTTTATTTTCTCCTGGTCTGATATGTGATTCTTTCTTGGTTGTTTAGCATTCCTAATCTAGGTTTGAATTTCCCTTTCATTTCTGGACTCTTCCGGTAGAGGTCTCTTGCTTCTCCTTTTTTATTGTTCCCTTTTATCTGCTTACATTGACTATTATAATACTTCCCTGATAGTCCTTGAAAAAATGCAATCAGATTCTGCCCCTGCTTTTCTCACCTTTGCTTTTGCCTCTTGCCTGTCTCTAACAATTTCTCATGTTTCTTCTGTCGTCCATCTCCATTTTTATTCCCTTCTACTTACAGCATTGTACCTTCCCATTCTTCCCCAATAACATTTCAAGTTTCAGTCCATAGTGCTACTTGTTCTTGGCCAATTAAGCTTGTGAGTGCAACTATGTTTTTATGTGAACTTAAATCCATCAGGGATCTTCTTTATATTGTATTTTGACACTTAGATTCTTTCAGTGTTCTTCTTCCGCTCTTCTCTAATGTTTGAGAGTTCACAGTCAGTACCACAATCTGCTCCTGCTCTTGTTTTGGTCAAGAGAATACAGCTTCTCCATCTCCTGTATCCAATTAGTCTATTTGATTTCTACATTGGCCATCAGGGGATGCCCATGTATACAGTCGTCTATGGGTTGTTTAAAGCAGGTGTTTGCAATGGACAAGTTGTTGTCGTCTCGTAAATACATGAGCTGATCTCCTTCTTCATGTCTGAACCCTAGCCCACATTTTCTGATGACATTCAATTCTGCTTTATTTCCTACTTTTGCATTCCAATCACCTATAATTATCAGCATGTCTTATTTTTGTGTGATCAATTTCTTCTTGGATACTTGTGTAAAAGCTTTCGATTTCAACTTCTTCAGCTTCTGTAGCTGGAATATAAACTTAAATGATGCTTATGTTAACAGGTTTTCCTAGAAGTCTGATATATGTATATCAGACTGTGTGACATCTCGCCTCAGTATTAAAGCCACTCTGTTTCTTCTCGGCTTGTCATTTCCAGAGTAGAACACTTTGTAGTTGCCTGACTCAGAATGTCTTACTTCAGTCTATTTTAGTTTGCTAACACCAAGCACTGCAATGGTTAGCTGTTCCATTTCTTGCTTTATAATTTCCAGTTTACCTTGGTTCATGCTTCTTATGTTCCGTGTTCAGATTGTATGTGTGGTATAGCATCGCCCTTCCCTCTCACCTTCCTGCACAGCAGCTGCTAGACTTCATCAGCTTTGGTCTGGTTGTGTTATTAGCAACCGTGTTATTTGTACCTGTTCTCTGCTTCCCCAGTAACTGTGTGAGTGCTTTTGGATCCTGGAGTCTCATCTTTTGGCACCATCTCCTATTTCTTCTTGGACTATCTCATTAGGATTTTTAAGATAAAATGAAAAAAATAAGAAAAGAAATTGCAGCTGTGGTTTACCATTCACTGCCTTCTGCCACACAGGGTATGGGTCCAAACCACATGTGCTCAGGTCGATGGGATCACAATCACCAAACACCTATGAAATGTAAGTACCCCTGCAGAATGAATAAATGTACTCATTAGCAAAAAATAAAGGAGGATAAAGTTCCAAGGCCCGTCCACAAAAGTCTGTTTAACTGGCAACTAAGCTGTATGTTATTGACCAACTCCCAAACCTCTGTTTTGAGTTTCCTGGGTCCTGTGTGTCCCAGGACTACCAGAGACTTGGTATCCTGATCCCTACACTGCTCTAAGCCAGGACCTTCCTAAACTGAAACCCCTGATCTCAGCAATTACAGGCCATGAAGGGCTGAGCAGCTGTGGAGAGTGGGTCCTAGAGGAGGCTCTGTTGCTAGGCAGCTTCCACCTATGGAAAGCCAGATTTTGAACATGTGTGGACACTCTAGTAATATTTACTGCCTCGATTTTCCCTCCAGTTTACACTTCTCAGAGTTGAATTTTATAACACCTGATATTTCCCACTTTTAATGTTTTCATAGTCTTTTTTCTTCTTCATCTTTTAGTGGCTGGTCTTTTAGAAACAAATCTGAGCAATCTTAATATGCAAGTAAAAACCCACGATGATCCATATGTTTGGTTTTTCCTTCCCTACTGCCAACACACTGAATCACGGAACCACCATAATTGACAAAAATGTGAAAGATGTTTGTGATTCAATGGGAATTAAAGACAATACAAAGGAAAGAAAGCTCCTATATGATGATATTACCTTGAAAATGTATGCATAGTATATCTTGTTTTATTATTTTCTGGCTCACTCTAAGCTCAGACATCTATTTCCAGAGCCTTCCCTGATCCCACCTCCATCTCTGGCCTTATTATGTGTCTCTCCTCTGTGCTTCTATACTCCCTATGCCTCTTCTGTAATTGCCCTTACCACATGGCACTAAAATTGTCTATTTATAGAGTTGTCTCTTTGATGAGGATGTGACCTTCTTGAAGGCAAGAACTTTGACTTACCTGTCCTCTCTTCCCCAGCGCTTAGCATAATGCCTGCATGTAGTAGGTGCTCAAGAAGTTTTTATTAATAACTTAGCCTCTAAACATTATGCTAGATGTTCTATAAACATCTGGATTTATAGTATCATATTAAAAATATAAATATTTTTGTTATTTGGTATTATCACACTTAATTATCACACACACCAAACCCCATGAGTTAAGTGCAGAGGTGTTAAGTCATGCAGTCAGAAAGAGTCAGAGCTCAGCATGAAGTCCAGGTGAAAGGCTCTCCTGGTGCCCACCACTATTCTCTGTGTGAGGTGTGAGCAAAACAGAATGATGCATTATTCACTTTTTTACAAAATAAGCCATCTACTTTTCTTTCATTAACAGGTAATTAAGAAACAGTAGAATTTACTTGCAATTATCTTGTCTTAGACACTCCATTTAAGAGACTAGTCAAGTACACATTTTTCTATTGATGTCTAAGTGACAGCATAAATCATGTAGCTTCAGTAAAATAACTGAGAGGTCACTCCACGAGAATTCTCACATCCCTTGGGAATGAGCAGCATGGGCTGCATGGAAAGCTTGATCTTTCTTGTAACTTATAAAATCAGGTTCTTGTCAGCTATTAAAAGGGCCTAGAGATGATCTGAAGATCCCTCTGGCCCTGGTGGGCACCATCAGCAGGATTAATAGATGAAATACAGTCTGCACACACCCTTGGAAAACACCACCAGCTTGTATTCTCTGTAGTCTTACATTTTCCACTGACAGGCTCCAGGAGCAGAGAGGAAGTCTGGAATCATTAAAAACGACAGCTGAAAAAGGCAGAAAAGCAGAGCTCAGTCATTTCCAAATGGCAACAAAATGATCAGGAGAATAAGTTTCAGGGCCCCAGGGCCCTGTTGCCAAGAGTGACAAGATTAAAAAGGATGAGACACGGCTGCCAAGGAGAGAAACCCTTTCAGAGAACTTGGAAGGTGACACCAAGACATATGGTCAGAGCACAGACTTCCAGTCAGTCGCCTGGTCCACATGCAAGACGAGGCCTGCACTTGGGATCAACATGAAGGCTCCAGGTTGGCACAGGAGTGTGAGACACCTGGAAAAAGTAAGGCGAAAATCAAAGCCCATCTCTTAATGAAGAGGAAATCCAGCAGGATTTGGCTAGGAAAAGAGGGATATTCTGGATTGCTGCCTAGGACAGAAGTTGCTCCTATGGTGTCCAAGGTCAAACTAAGCACTTTTATCCTTAGAGGCCCAAGTTTATGTCATATGTTTTGGCCATTAGATCCTTGTTAGAAGTGGTTTCATCCGTATCTACCAGTTTGATCCTTATGAATCTGTGCCCCCAATAGTTTCTATGGAATATTATGGCCACTGAGGACAACGTGAAGGAACAAATGTTTCCAGGTGATCTAGGGACCTTAATAAAAGATCTTCACCTTCTTTCTCAGGTAATTCAAACTCCAGTGACAATTTCTCTGCCGACCTCTGTCAAGTCTAAGAGGTCAGTCAAGGAAGCTGTTTTTTGTCAAAGTCTTCTGCCCAAATGCAGACTTAAAACTTTGTCCCACAAAAAAATTAACTGGCACTTGGGCTTTTCAGATAAATAAAAATCTCTTATCTAAAACCTGATTCTTTGGTAAAGAGGAAAAGTCTTCCTCTAGTCCAGCACAAATATCTCTCTTCCTGTTATTATTTTCTCTAAGTAATATTTTATAAGTGACTAGAATATGTAACAGGAGGCAGATTTTACTAAGTTTTTCTGAATGTCTACTGTGATGCAAAGTGCTTATGTACTGTGGTAGTAAAATTTTTCTGAGTTGCGAATCATGGCAACTCAAGTTACACTGATGCATGTAGAGTCAAGGGGACTCATTTAAAGATTTCTATAAGATTGCATCAAACCCACAGGGAAGATTTAGCTTACACTCAGGAATGGAGCTGGGACTAGGTTGTCCTCCTGACTCAAACTGGACCAAATAGTCCCCAGGACCTCTCGTGGCAAACCAGAACTTTCTCTCTCTGACTGATTCTTTCTTCTAACTTCAAACTTTCTTCTGCTCATGAGTTTATATCTCAGATCATGGCCACTGAGAGTCACTCAGTTTTATATTCCACTGTATCAGTACTCAGAGGAGACATCTTCCTGTCTGTCTGTCTATCTGACTCTCTCTCTCTTTCTCTCCTATTTTCTATCTAGCCCTTAAATGAATGACTCACAAAGTTAAGTAGCCCCAAATTAAGCTTAAAGAGAGTGAACAGCCCATAACATAATTTAACTGATGTCAAGAAAATACCCAACAAAATCTCCATGATGTCATTAAAGATGAGACAGTGAAAAAGAAAATGAGTGATATTATATTAAAACCACAAGGTTTACATTACTTAAAAAGTGCAGTAGTTTGCAAATCCATGACTGGAATAACAAAAACTTATGAAAAATAAGAACAGTAAGAAAACAAAGAAAAATATAATTAAATAGATGTAGAGTGTGTGTGTGTGTGAGAGTGAGAGTTGGGCACTGGGATGCAGACACAGAATGCAAAAGCTTTGGGGAAGAAAATACCTGTAAAAGATAAAGGAAGGAGGAAGCAGGACAGACAGGGAGAAGCTCAGAACATGATGCAGATTTTACCAAATCTCAGACAAATGGAAAGGCAGCTCCAAAGCAAAGACTGGCTGTTAAAGAAGGCCAGAGTGGGACAGAATTGGCCAGGCCCTAGTCCCTCCGCCATGCTTAGTTATTGGCTGGAAGCTGCATAGCCATGGCTTGAAAGCTGAGATGGATCCTGAAGACAATAACAGCAGGACATGGCCTGCTCACTGCACTCCTTGCAGCTGAATGGCAAATTCTTGCTTGACCCGAGATTTAAGTGGCCCAGCCCCACTGCAGCCTGGGTGAAGAAGGTAGAATGATAGGAAGGTGGATAAAAGCCCACATTCCCACCCGCAGAGAGAGCATTTTCATTTTCTGGCAGCTTTACCAACATTGAACATTAAGATATGTGGTTAGTTTTTAGATTTTCAAGTTTTCTCTACAGAGCATTTCTTATAATTAGAAATTTTTTAACTTCCATATTTATGGTTACCAAAAAAAGGTAAAAGGACATTTATCATTTTTCAGCTACTCAGAATCCACTCCTCCTTATTGGAGCACCTCAGTTTTTATTCTGGGAGAATCACCTCTCCTGCACATTGTACTGTGTCACGGGAAGAGAGATGCCAGTGTTGCACGGTAAATTGTGTCCCCCTAAAAATTATATATGTTGAATCCTTGGTACTGAATGATATCACCATATTTGAAGATAGGGTTCTTATAGATGTAATTAAATTAAAATGAGGTCACTATGGTGAGCCCAAATTCAGTATGACAGGTGCCTTTGTAAGAGAGGATATTCAGATACACACAAGCACAACGAGATGATGACGTGAGGGCACAGAGAGATGACAGCCCTCTGCAACCCAAAGGAACAATCCTGGGACACACCCTTCCCTCCCAGTGCTCAGAAGGAACCCACCCTGCTAACCCATTGATGCCAGGCGTTCTGCCTCTATAACTGTAAAATATATATATGTTGTTCAAGCCACCTGGTCTGTGGTACTTTGCTAATGCAGACCTAGAAAATCAACACAGCCAAGTTTTGCTTCCCACTATAAAGGGAGGAACTGATCCTTCTCTCAGTTATAGCCAGGAGAAATTTTCTGTCATAAGCTCAGCCAATCAGAAGCCAGCTCTCTAGAGAGTGAGTCCTGAGGAAGGTCACAGTTAAGGGAATTCATGGCCACTGCAGTGGCGGTAGCAGCAACACGTTCTGCTCAGGTCATTCTAGCCATGGACAGTTTGCTAGGACCTCCGATTCTCTAGTAACAAATTGTAGAAGTGATCCCTGAAAGTATAGTCCTGACCTCTGATTTTTAGACAGCACCCCTACCTACCACCTGCCCCCATCTCATGAGTACTCCCCTCCCCACCAATATCCTTTCCCCAGTCAAGGTGTGATTCTGTTGCTTTCAACCAGGACTCTCAACTGACACTAAAAGTTTATCCATTAGTGAATAAATCAATTTGGCTGCAAAACTTAGGGTTAAAAACTGTTTATTTGGTGGGTAAAAAATATATAAAAATATCATTTACCTCTCCTCAAAAAAATAATTCCAGAGAATAAGCATAAAACTGCCTTCTGCAGTGGTTCAAGAAGCAAATTCTGAGACATTGCTGCTAAGACAGATTTTCCCATGAATATTATGTGATAGAGAACATGTCTGTTTTTTCAAACTTTTATCCATTTTTTATAAACAAGAAGTTTAGCCCTGGCTGGTGTGCCTCAGTGAATTGAGCCCTGACCTGTGAACTAAAGGGTTGCTGGTTTGATTCCCAGTCAGGGCACATGCCTGGGTTTCCAGCCAGGTCCCCGAGAGAGGGAGAACAAGAGGCACCACACACTGATGTTTCTCTCCCTTTCTTTCTCTGTCTAAAAATAAAATAAATACAGCCTTTAAAAAACAAAAACAAGAAGTTTAATGCCTTTGCGTTTTTCCTGTTTTGCCATTAGCAAGTCATGGTAAAGATTTGTGAAACTGATCAACTTTTCACAGTTTGTTGTAACATTTAAGTCATTGGGGTTTTTTTTGGTCCAGGTGGCCTAGTCCTGTTTTGAGAAGAAAGAGCACAAACAGACCTCTTCCTGCTCAACCCCACAACCCAGTCCGCAGAAACACAAAATCATATTATCCCAAAAACCTCAAGTGGTGGAACTAATTGCATGCTATCTGAATTTGCTACTCTTAAACAATTGTACATTAATAATATTGATTAATGTTTCAGTGCTACCCAAGGTAAATTTCTGATAGGGTCACTTTCCCTGGTCTAATTTTGGTCAATATGTCTTTCAAAGATGTAAGAAGAATGTTTTTAAGATTTAACAGGCACAAAACTAAGAAGGATTACCAATATGTTAGACGCCCAAGTTAAAATTTAAAATGGTATTGACTGACACAATGTAAAAACACAAAGAGATGACATTTTTAAATTTCTGGAATTGAGTATCAAAATCTTGAATTTAGTACCAAACTCCAATGGCAATAGGTGATTTAACATACTCGGGGCAAAGCATCTAACTGAGCAAAGTATAAGGGAACTAAATGAGATGTAGAAAACTCATAAAGCAATACCCTATTTTTAATGACTACACATGTATATATATATATTATTTTTAATAAGACTACATGTGTATATATACATATATATATATAATATATATTTAAACACTTAAAATAAGGATCTGAAAGACTAATACTCAATAATTGGAAGTTTATCTCTAGGAATGGGTGTTTGGGAAAAAGGCATAAGAAAAAAGGATCTGACTTATTTTATTTTATATATATATATAAAATATATATATAAATATATAAAATATATATATATAAATATATATATTTATATATATATATATCTGTGGTCTGAAACTGTTACAGAAATAGTCATTCATATATTAATTGTATGATTTAAAAGATTAACTAATTGAGTACATAAGGTGCTAAGTAAAATCTTTGAATTTTACTTAGGCTTTAAAACTAAAAAATTATGCTCAAATTACAGGAAGAATTAGTTCCCTGCTTCACTGGTCTAGTCGAACTTCATCAGGAAAAATATGCTGACCTTCAGAAGAATGCCAAAATAAAGTGTACACAGGGCAGCAGACGCATAATGGTTAAAAGTTTAGAAACCATTTCATGTATTGGAAAAAACTGAACTCCTTAACAGAAAACAAATGAAGAGATGAATGAAGACTGCAACTATTCTAAATGACAAAAAGAACAGGATCAGCCCTGGCTGGCGTAGCTCAGTGGATTGAGCGCGGGCTGTGAACCAAAGTGTCGCAGGTTCGATTCCCAGTCAGAGTACATGCCTGGGTTGCAGGCCATGACCCCCAGCAACCACACATTGATGTTTCTCTCTCTCTCTATCTCCCTCCCTTCCCTCTCTAAAAATAAATAAATAAAATCTTTAAAAAAAAGAACAGGGTCAAAGTTTTTAACTAGAGGACACAACTGCAATCAGTGGAAGTTTGAGTCAGACTGTAAGTGACAAACAAATTCTAAGAATGAGGGCTTCCCCAAAATGCAGTGCCCTCTGTTATGAGGGTGTGGCTAGGTGACCATTTGACAGATACTGTGAAAATAGTGGATTGTGCTTTGGCATAGTGCTGACTATATGACATCTAGGATCATTACTCTAATAGATTTTATCCAAAGTATGCTTTCTTCACAGATTCACATTATCATACCTATGTTCTGATTTGTTTTCTAGCTCTCCCATAAGAAACTACCCATACTGAATGGCTTAATATGGAAACTTGATGTCTTACAGCTCTAGAGGCCGGAAGTCTGAAATCAAGGCATCCCATAGGCCCATGCTCCCTCCAAAGGCTCTGGGGAAGCATGCTCTTTTTAGTCTTCCAACGTCTGGTTGTTGTCAATCCTTAGTATGCCTTGGCTTACAGATGTGTCACTCCAACATCTGCCTCTGTCTCTGAATGGCCTTCTCTCCCGTGTGTCTGTGTGTCTCCTTACTCTTCTTAGAAAGACTGCAGGCATTACATTTACGCTCACCCTAATCTAGTACGACTGCATCTTCATTTAACTAATTACATCTGCAAAGACTTTATTTCCAAAATGCATTATAATCTGAGGTTCCAGTTGGACATTGTTTGGGGAGGAGGAAACATCATTAGCCAAGTACATGTTCAAATTGTCATGAATTGTGAAACACCATGAACTCAATGAGTTTGTGTTATGCCTGAAGCCCAAGTTTATACCCATAATTCTGGGGGTAAATAGAAGAACCATGCAGATTGAACCATACAGAAATGAAAGGGGAAGTGGAAGTACTGTGTACAGGCAAATGCAGAAGAGCTTACAGTCTGGAGAAGGAATAAATTCAAAAGGAATTAGATTTTTCTGAACCAAGGACAAAACAAGAGACTTTCTATAAAATGAGTGTGATTTTCTTTACCATTTGTAATTTTTTATGTTCTTAAGTGTCCTAGTACCATGTGCATGGTAGGTGCATTATGTATCTCTACAATGATATATACTAACATTAGTTCACTTTCTTTGTAATCAAAGATAATGCTACCAAAAAAACCCAACTTATTTGTATTTAGAGATGTGGACTTTGGGCCATCCCTCTATGAACAGCCACCTCCTGGCTTCCCACTGTAGCAAATTATTAAGAGCTGGAATGGTTCCCAGTCAACTATATTGGAATTTACTTTATTTTCTCATTAAAGTCAGGCAATTGCAGTGTATAGAATAAATTATGCCTCCACTTAAATTACATGTTCTCCTTTAACCAAGGGAGAATTCTTCTCTATTGTTATCTTTGCAATTCTGTCTATAAATGCATAAGTGAAAAGGAGAGTTTTTTTAAATTCCCAAATAAATATCAGCATAGGATTTTACAATATGCTGACATTACATTTAATGTTGCCACATTGAGAAACAACTATTCCATGTAAGTGATTTTTCTAGTTCATTGTCAGCAACTCCTAATAGAGTTCTTTTTCTGAAATTTTAACTATATTGATGAGACTACCTATTAAATATATTATATTTGCCTGCATTGGCGAATGGAGCATAGTAGATTATAAACTTTGTTTTTCATGATTTCAGTTGAAAGTTTCACATTCATATCGGGCTGAATGGTGGCCCTCAAAAAGAAATATTCGTGTCTGGTATGAATTTTGTCCCCACAAAATTCATATATGGAATCCTTAACTCTCAGTACATCAGATTGTCATTGTATGTAGATGGAGATAAGCTTTTTCAGGAGGAAATTAAGTCAAAATGAGGTCCTTAGTGTAGGCCAAACTGATTAGTGTCTTATCAAAAAGAAAATGTTGACACACAAAGAGATACTAGAGTCACCTGTGCAGAGAGGAATGAACATGTGAAGACACAGCAAGAAGGCAGGCATTTGAAAGAGGCCTTGGGAGAAATCAAACCTGCCGACACCTTAATCTTTGGTGTCCAGCCTCCAGGATTGTGAGACAATGTATTTCTGTTGTTTAGGCTACAGAGTCTGTGGTATTTTGTTATTGCAGCCCTAGAAGATTAATATAACATCCTAACCCTTGCAATCTGTGAATGTTACATTACACGGCAAAACATTAAACATTATTTTCAATAGCTAAAGATGTATTTAAGTTAGGATCTTAAAAAGAGGAGTTTTTCATGGATTATCTGGGTTAACATCAAATACCATCACATGTATCCTTAAAAGAGAGAGGCAGTTGAGTTTATAGACAGACACACAGAGAAGATGATGTGGAAAGATGCAACCACAAGCCAAGGAATGCTGACCACCACTAGAAGCTGGAAGAGGCAAAGAACTGAATCTCTCCTATAGGTGCTGGAGGGCCTGAGACAATTTCTGGCCTCCAGCATGTGAGAGAATACATTTCTGTTTATTTGTGTTTATTTTTTACATCAGCCCCCAAAAACTAATACTTGGTTTTAAAACAGCCACATCCTCATGACTCCTAGCATAGGGAATTTCTTTTTTTCTTTGCATTATTTCTTTTTATTGTTGTTCAAGTACAGTTGTCTCTATTTTCACCCCACCACGATCCCTCACCCCACCAATCCCTGTCTCCCACCCTCAAATCTACCCACTTTGGCTTTGTCCATATGCCCTTTATACATGTTCCTTGATGGCCCTTCCTCTATTATCCCCTATTATCCTTCTCCCCACTCCTTTCTGGTTACTGTCAGTTTGTTCTCTATTTCAACATCTCTGGTTGTATTTTGCTTGCTTGTTTGTTTTGTTGATTAGGTTCCACTTATAGGTGAGATCAAATGGTATTTGTCTTTTACCACCTGGCTTACTTCACTTAGCATAATGCTCTCCAGTTCCATCCATGCTGTTGCAAAGAGTAGGAGCTCCTTCTTTCTTTCTACTATGTAGTATTCCATTGTGTAAATGTACCACAGTTTTTTTATCTACTCATTTACTGATGGGCATATGGAATTTCTAATTAACTCCAGACTATTCTGTATGTGTGATTGTACTGGAAGTACTTGTTCTTTTTCCAATAGTATCACTGACAAACATGTTATTTTCTTTGATTCATTTAACATAAACTCACTCACCACAAATTACTTTTGAGAGTTAAAGTGTATTATGAGCTTTCTTAACATCTACCATCTTCCTTCCTTAATTTGTCTAATCTATTTTTTCTGAAATATATTAAACAACTTTATTTATAGTATATATTAAATAACTTTACTTATAGTTTATAGTAAATAACTTTACTTATACTTTAAGTAAAATAATTTTAGTATAAAACTTTTATTTAAGTAAAAGTTATACTTTAGTAAAATAACTTACACTTTAGTAAAATAACTTATGCTTTAAGCATATAGTTAACATTAAAAATTAAATTTGCTTTAAATCAGTATTAGATCACTAAGGGCAACTCCATCAGCAAAGTTCCTGGCTTCAAAGTATCATTTTTTTCCTCTGATATTATCTCCTTTAACTTTCAGATAAGTTTTAAGTTGTTTACCATACTTTTGAGATTTCCAAAAACCTGATTACCAGATATGAGCACATGTGTATAAATTTATCAAATGATTCTTTAAAAAATTATTTTGTTTTCTCTAAAAAACAATTTTAGCCTGTAAGTATGCTATTTAGTATCTATATTGATTCTGCTAGATACTGTTTAAAGTATTTATTTTTATTCATTTGAAATCACAGAATGGCGTTTGGATTGACAACATAAAAGTAAATTTATTTTCATAAAAATAATTTTTCATAAAAATAAATTTGCTTTAGTATAATTTTAACTAAACCCAGAATTACAGCACTTAACAAAGAAAAACCTCATTTGGAAAACCTCTATGATATCTTAAAATTTTACTATAATAAATTAGTAACCAAGGTCATAAATAGTCAATGAACCACAGTCTTATAAATAGTTAGTGTGTGGCTACTGGATGACACACACTCTGCTAAGAGCTAAGTGCTAGAAATTCATACGTACATTTTTTCAAATAATATGTTGATATATGTAATGTGATATACATAACTTTGTTTTTAGATATATAGAATTTTTCCAGGAATAAAGAAGTTTTCCGTGTTTCTTTTTACCTTTCTAAATTAAAAGAATGAAAACACCCCATTATATTTTAAATACACTTCATATCATCATAACCTTCTCAGAATACAGATATTTTTTACCTTTTAGTATTTATAACATCGCTTAAGCAAGTAACAATTCAAGTATGCCTTTCCTGATTTTTTATTCCATGCCTCAATATTACCCATAGGTTGATATTTTACTAATTAAAGTAGAACCTGGATTTTTTTAGTGCCTTCTGCTGAGTCTGATATCAGTTCCATTAGACCAATCATTTTCTAAGCTCTTGAAATCTTTTTTAATTTTATGTCATAAAAAGAGGTCATTATCCAAGTTCTGGATGGTAGCTGGGGACAGAAGCATTGGCCAAAATGAGATGAGCCCACCACAGAAAGTCCTTTCACTCCCTTATGAAAATTCTGATTTTATATAACACTGTTTGGAAAGCCCAAATCAATGGGTACAATTGAACTAAGAGGGTACCATCATAGAAATTTTAATATTATCCTTAGATGTGCTATTTTGACTCCTGCCCTCTCAGTAGTAGCCTGTATTACTTAAAAGCTCATTATAAAACCTTTCAATCCCAATTTTTCTGATTTTAACATGCCCCAGAGGTGTAAAATTCTTTATTTTTTATTGCTACTAGGGCAGTATCAGGTATATTATTCCTAGTGAGTTTTCCCAGTATTAGTATTCAATCTGAGTCAATTTAGTTAACAAATCTTTGTACTATATCTGCACTCAAACTAGACAATTGTCAGGATACTATATTTGAATCAGTCATCAGGGGACTCTTATCTGTCTCTAGACTGGCTGTTTTAAAGGTAATTGGCATTAACAGAGCATTGAGGTTATTCCTGCTCTCATCTTAATGTTAGCAAATTAGTGTATCTGAAATTACAGATATAAAATGACTCTGACTGTCTAACCTGAGAGTTGGTAGGGCTAAGACCCAGCTTGCACACAGCTATGAGGGGAACCCTCCATAAGGATAGAAAGAAACACAATACCTCTACTACATAGGGAAAATAATAAGAGCCAACCATATTCTCTAGATAATCAAAGATCCCAAAATTCTACCCTGAACCATTGTCAGAATAACCAACAAAAAGACAGTACTAAGCTAGTATTTCTCAGCTTTTTAAAGGTAAATATATCCCTATCAGGAGCCAAATCTCTAGTACAAAGTAGGAGGAGGGTCGTCTTTTGCACATTCATAGGATATCTATCTTGCCAACACTCCAAATCAAGAGAAAACTCACAAACTTGAGTTGGCTTTGCATGCCATGGGAAAGTGGAAGCAAACCTCACACTAAAATATGGTACTGGTATGGTACTGGTATGCTAAGTGGAATAAGCCAGGTGGTGAAAGACAAATACCATATGATCTCACCCACAAGTGGAACCTAATGAACAAGACAAACAAATGAGCAAAGTAGAACCAGAGGTATGGAATCAAGGAACAGACCAACAGTGACCAGAGGGGAGAGGGAAAGAGGATAAGTGGGGAAAGAAGGGGAAGGGTCTAGTCAAGGAATAGGTATAAATGACCCATAGACATGGACAACAGGTTAAGAATTGGCTGTGCAAGTTGGGGGTGGGCAGGGAAGGGGAGAGCAATGGGGGGAAATTTAGACAACTGTAATAAAACAACAATTAAAACAAAGTGTGGTACTGGTTAAATAAGGAAAGCTTCGAGCCACCTAATTAATCAAGTTATTAGTGAAATGGAAAATATCTTTTGAAAGCAGGATGACAAGCCCCCAGCACAGAGATTTATATCAAGAAATACTCAGTTAATATTTGTTGAATTAAATTGATAAATTAAATTCACCCAGTATCAGTGTGCTGGTAAAAGTTTAACAACTGGGTCAGGGAGAGGGGGAGCAGGAGGAGCCTTGATTTGTAGAATCTGCCAGTTTCTGTGATGAAAATACTTCCACCATGGTCAATTTCCAGCTTCCAACATGATGTCATTGAGCGTGGAGTTGGGAAGAGATACTAACGAACAGGTCTTGTGGCCCACACAAGCTGGTCCCAGCACACCACTGTAGCCAAGACACAAAAGAAGACAGTCAAAAAATATGTGAGTGCCTGTTAGGTGACAAGCTATACTTTGACCACACCGAGTAATATAGGGACAAGAGACATGTTTTATTCACTTTTGCATTTCCCCAGAATATCAACTATAGTGTGGATAACATAATAGCTGCTCGGAGCACATCTGTGGACAGAACTCGTAAAATCACTCTTCACTCACAGTGTCCATACTCAGTGTCTATTCTGTGTGAGCCCTTCAAGTTCACCCCAGGTTCACCCAAACCTTAGCCTCCATTTTCCAAATCCTTTAACTACCCTCTTGGATGCCAAATCAACATCTGTATCTTCTCCTGGTCCTGCCATCTTGTTACGTAATCAAACTCCTCTCAGCTTTCAATCTGGATTTGTCTCCTGGCTACAGTTTCACCTCTCCCCTAGTTTCCTGGCCCTCTGTGCCTTCTAGATCCTTCTCTCCCATATGTTACTCTAAGTAGCTCCCACCCATTATCACAATGAGTAGGACCCAGAACCTTACGACACCCTTAATATGTCTTTTATTATTTTTCTTTATTTTTAGTATAGTTGATATACAATATTATATTCATTTCAGGCATACAACACAGTGATTTGACATTTATGTACCTTACGCTGTGATTGCCATTGTGAGTCTCATAACCATCTGTCACCATACAAAGTTATTATGATATTATGGACAATATTCCCTGTGTTATACATTGTATTCCATGACTTATTTATGTTATAAGTGGAAGTCTGTACCTCTTATTTCAATTTACCTTTTTCACCCATTTTCTCACCCCATTCCTCTCTGCCAACCATCAGTTTGTTGATTCTTCTTGATTTTTGAGCCCATCTTTCTTTAGTGTTGCCTTTTAGGATTGGTAAATTTAATCCAGCTTCTCCTGGTTCTCATCCCTGACTTTGAGTCCCCCAGCTACCTGAAAAACTGCAAAGCTCCCCTTATTGCATCTAGCTCTTCAGGTGCATTTGCTCCTTAATTTGGCGTTATGCTGAATTACTCATGGAAATTTCTTTTAATTAGTCATATTTGAATTTGATTTTATGTGAATATTCCATGAGATGCAATACTGATTCACCCTCTTTTTCATGAGCCAAATTAAAAAGTGCCCACTGATTTGATTTTATGTCTGGTATTTAGTGAGTCATCCTCTTTCAAACTGGGCTCCAGTCAAAGCCACATAGCTTCACATGACTGGCTTACATCACCACGATTCTTCTTCTTTTCCTTAATTCAATTCCATTGTATTCCTTCCCCAAAATGTAAAGAGCAAAAATGTCATCCCACTCTGTGAGTTAATGCCTAGAAGAAACTTAGGAAAGAAGCTGACACTCATTTTTAGTAAACCCAGCAGGTAATATTCAAAGACCAAGAAAATGGGTAGGTATTATCGCTTATACTGAAGTTTTCATTCCAGGATTCCTTTGGAACCTCCCTCCTCTGCTTCCCATAGCTTATTTTGAAAGTGCCAGATTGCTCTTGTAAAGGCATCAGGGCCCGCTCTCACAGGCACATGACTACTGCCAAGTGCCAAGCTCAGTCAAGCAGCAAAAAAAAAAAAAAAAAATCAGGTGCAGTCACCTACTGACGCAGTAAACCCAGCCCTCAGTGTCTGCAGGGTATCTGATGCAGCAGCTCAAGGCCTGTACAGGAACCCTACAATCCCGAGTGGGGTTACCAAGCCTAAACCAAAAAAGCGCATGAATGAAGTCAAGGAATGAAGGAAAAGCACAGGTTCAGCCTCAGGAAGCGGAAGGTGAAACTAAGAGAATCAAACCAACCACAGAGGAGCCTGCTGGAGGGTCTCAAAGACCTTCTACCCCTGCCTCTGGGGTGGCAGGTGGGGGGGCTTTTCAACTATAGGCTTGTGGTCAGGCTAAACCTGTTACTCATAGAGTCTGTGCAGAAACATGAGTTTTGTGAGGCCAAATGTAGGGAGATTGTTCAACTTCAGAAAAAAGGGTTTATCTTTATATTTTCAGGTATGCATTTACTGTTTAACATTTATGAATCAGTTCATTGTTTCTGTGTGGTGAGCGCTTCCATGAAATTGCGGGGAGCTGATGGAACCTGGTGCTGAAAATAAATTTTATAAACAAGAGTAAGTAGAAAACAATCACAGTAAAATAAATGGTATGATAAGGGATCTAGGATCTTCTAGACAGGGTGTCTAGGTAGGTTTTTTTAAAAACAGTTTAATTTTTAGAAAAATCCATAGAGTATGAGGAAGATATTTTAAATTGAATAATGTTTAATGGTAAATTTTTTTAAACATTCACTATTTCAGTGAATGGTATTTTTTAAATATTCATAAGCTATAATTTAAGCTAAAGAGCCAAGCTTCGTGAAATACCCGATATTGTACCACAGAGATATACCAGCAAACTAACAGGACCCCAACAAAAGAGTCTGATTTTGTGAAGTTCCTAAACTTTTTTTACGAAGTCACAAAGTCCTTGGTTACCTCAGTACATTGTTTCTCCCTCTGCCTGCTACAACTAGAGGGTTTTTTTAAGACTCTAGTTAGAAAATTATGAATGCTGGTTTTTAGCTGTCTGTAGGCATCAAAGTATGCTTCTCAGAGGGTCAACATTTTACGAGCAGGTGTAAAACACTAATAAATTAGAAGTAAAACCCACTGAGTCTTTTGAGTTATAGAAGTTACAAAATAAAACTTTCCCACTCTGGGGATGGCATTGGCAGCATGTATTTTTAGTCATAAACATGTCACAGTTCAGCTTTTCACACAAATCTCTGTAACCACCCTCTTTTTTTCCCACAAGGACAGAGTTGGTCTGCCTTGCCTTTCATGGGAATGTCCTGTGAGGTCTACTGCAGTTAAGTAAACCCCATCAGGAAAACAAGTGGCCCAAGCCCCAGTTGTGGACAAAGCAGCAGGAGAGGTGGAACCGAGGATCCTGTGTCAGGGATAACACCATCTTTCACCAACCCCACTGAGGTGGGCAGTACATCAGCATGTCCTGCATTCACACCATGACTAAGGCAACAAAAGCTTCAAGCGAATCCTTCCGGGTGATCGGGTTTATGCCAGACCACCCCAGAGACACTGAAGAAGGACAAAATCAATGCATCACCTGGACAAGAGAAATAACAATTCCCATGACCACCCCTGGTGCAAAGCAGGGAGAATTTGGCACGATAAGTTAGGGACATAATATATTTAGCAATGGGAAATTATGTTCATTTTTAAATACTTGGTCTACCTCTTTCTCCACAGTCCCTTGCTTATCAGCACCCTCTAGTCACAAAGGGATCGCTTAAACAGTGGTAGAGCTGCAGCAAATAGCCTCAGATCTCAGTATCAAAGTATGTGTCCTGGGCAGACCTACAGGTGACTGCCTCTTCTGCTTATCTCTGACCCTGGCTCTGGTCAGGAAGGCCTCCCTTCGCAAAGTAGCTCCCGACTGGCCCCGTGTTACCATGTAGCAGGCGTCAGCTCCGTCTCAGGAATTTTTCTTGTTTCCAGTTTAACTTCTGTGATACATTCTTTTTAAGCAATTCACATGTTTGGGGGCATATTTTGCATTATTACTTTGTGAAAACATTAATGGGCTTCTATTGCTAAAAGTAATTTGGAATCATTCGGTATCAGAAAAGGACATGGTCCATTTACTCCAACCAGAATCTGTTTGTATCTCATTGCCCCTTCCTCCTGTAAGCATTTGCCTTACTACTCATGGAGCAGATGTAATGAACAAGTCTCCATGAGCTGACTCCATGCAGCCTGATGTTAGGTAGGCAGTGAGAAGCAGAAAGGATCTCTCAGTACCATTCAGCAAGAATCCACCGAGTACTTAAAATTTCCCTACACTATGCTAAACATTTGGAGGCAAATAAAATTTTTGAAAGATTCTCTGGCTTCAGGTTGATTATAATCTTGTTGCAGTAATCCATACATCAATGGGCAAACAACAAAGGAGGAAGGATATGATTGATGTCACCAAGAAATCCCCACACACATACATGCTCCAGCTTCTGGAATGTGAAAGAATGCCAAGACTGTGAATTCCATCGGCTGTCTCTTCTTCCAAAAATGGCCCTCTGCTTTCACAGTATACTGATCCTTCAAACTCTTAAGGAAAAATGCTTAACATTCCAAAGAATTATTCCCACTTTTCCCTCACATCTCTGGGTAGTTGGCATTTTTCTTCATATATGGAGGCAAGGAGGTAGAAATTAGAAATGAGGTCAGTGCTATCAGTTCAAGTGAAAGGACTTTGAGATGTACAAGTTGTTCTTGGATTTAATTAGGATGGACAATCCTAGTAGTATACATGAACAAGTTATCAACTTAAATTATGACATACCTGGTGCACCAGAGAACATGATATTTAAAGGTGCGATAATTAATAGAAAAGGTACCCATATGGAACCCTCTCCATGAGCTACATAAATGCAATAACTATAACTGTTATTCACCCTAGTCGAGGAGAGTCAGTCAAAAGCCAATATCTTATAAATCACCCACAAGCAGAATTTGGTTAATTTGGTTAATGAACATATGTCTGTATCTATCTATTCAGGTAATGTCGTATTTATGTGGTAAAGTTAATAAGCAGTCCATCTCAGTCCCATAAGCTGACTCGGTGGCGGAGGGAATACAGATGAGGGAGGCCGTGGAAGCCAGGACTGCCAATATGAAGTCATTAGTTTCCAAAACTTAACTCACGTGCACTCACCCAGGACGCTGAATCCATCCAGACCCATCACAAGAACTGTGACACACGCACATATCATTAGAGTTACACTCCAGATTTCAACAAGGAATTGAACTTGCACTGTAGGCCAGCTTTGTTTCTACACACCGAGTCTAATCTCGCAGCAACCCCTGAGCATGGACTTCATTGTTCTACACTTTGCAGAGGAAGAAGTTGAGACTCAGAAGGGTTAAACTGGTTGCCCAGGGGAGCTAATTGGTTAAATGACCTCCCTTCCCATCCATCCCCAGCCCCGACACAAACTCCTTAGTATTGACAGTGCTGGGAATGGCCGAGAAAGGATTGGGAGGTAAGTCTGAGTTACAATGTCTGTGTATTCCTTTCACTATGACAGGCTTTATGCCAAGTAACAGAGAAAAAGGGGTGCAGAAACAGTGCTTTTTTCCATCTAAGCATTTGTCTTGGATTACAGACTCCTGGAGAGCAGAACAGTGTCTACCAGGTTCTCCTTATAAAACTGAGCTGTGTAAGCAGGTGATGTGGATGGCAATTTGGTAATAAGAAAAATGAAAAATGAAGAAACATGAATGTGGATCATAGTAGGAGCCTAATTCCATGTTTTGCCCTTGAGTTTATAAAAAGCCTTATGAATGATATGCAGGAAACAGAAGTATATATAGTCTCTGAATCTCGGTGACAATACACAACTCTCCATGCAGACTGTCAACGCTGCTATGTTAACGTAGACACACATCCAAACAAAGGAGGCATTAAACCACCACCAGAGAACTCTCAGCCCAAATTTCGTTGTAGTGTCAGAGGAGAAAGGGTAGATTTCTGAGTCCTTCAAACCCTGCGCACGCCCCTCTACTTCTCACCTACTGCTCAGACCTCGTCAGTCCTGGAATTTTCTGTACAGCAAAACCAAAGGTAAAATAAATGCCAAACAGCTATTGCTGCCATTGCCTTCCCTGCAGTCACTTCACTATTGGCTGTTGTGGGGGGAGGGAGGCAGGCTGCATAGGTTGATGATCTGAAGAAGGATGAGGGATGAGATGTCAAGTCAGGGAACGCGGCTGCCTGTGCCAGGTGGCTTTGACACACGCTGCAGACAGAGCTCATCAGCTCGCTGCTGGGTCGCAGACAAGCAAGCCTGACTGCAGCCGCAAAGACCAAGAGAAAGAGCAGTGCGTGCAAAGATCAGCATATGCAGCCTGCCAATTGGCTCCTTCCCTTCCACCCCCAGCCCCAACACAAGCTCCTTGGTATTGACAATGCTGGAAATTGCAGCAGCGAGAGTGTCCAGCGTGTTGTCAGGTCAAACAAAAGTCTTCAAGTTTGAGCCCAGGTGTAAACTCCCAGGCATTCCCCTCACTGTCTCCCAGGCCGGAATATTCTCCGAGGCCAGCAGTCTCGCAGCAGTACCTTATCCTAAGGAAATGAGATTGGCATTTCTGATTTCCCAGTAAAGCAACAGTGCATCCTGGGACTTTTCAAAGTATGACTACACACACACACACTCAAATGAGATAACCAGGCCTGGCCTGTGGCTAGATTGGCATTCCTATTCCTCTTAAATTCCTGTGACTATTACCTAAGCCTCACTCACCATGCTCCTCTAGGCAAACACACTTAATCTCACTATCACATCCTTGACATTGTTAAGGGATTATATCATGGTTAAATTTTTATACCAGGGAAATATGTGCCCAGGATCAGCGCGGTGTGCGTTGAAAGAGTTTGAACTCCCAGCCCAGCTTTAAGATTTTTTGGAAGGGGTGGGGCTGCATAATAGGAACCCCATTAGCCCATTCTTGAAGCACCCACTCCCGCCATTCCGCTCCCCAGGTTAGAACTGAAACATCTCCTCCAGGCAGTAGAGACCAAGAATCCTTTCTAAAAATGGATGCATTTTAACATTCAGGTGGAGAGAAAGAAATATTATGTTGGTAAATGGTGAATCCCAGTCTACTATTTATTAAATTCTTCCTGATGGGTCTTCCAAGGCTTCCTTCCAGGGTCTTCTTTTGCCCATTATAGCCTTTGCCCAAGGCTATAATGGGCAAAAGAAAAGAATGGTATTTTCAAGTTGGTGCATAAGCATAGAGAAGAATGGAAGACAGTAAATGAAGAATACTTGCTTAGACTCTAAGATCTTCATGATCACTGAAACATGATCAAAAGGGTTCTTAAGGACCCCAGATGTTTGCAGCTCCAAGTCCAGGGGTACCAGTGACAGGACAAGAGGACTGAGAGAGGACTACTGCAAGGGATACTTCACGATTGCGCAGGGACAATCAGGATCTGGTTAGCCATTCAGGGTTGCATGTCTTACTGTGAGTGAACACTTTACACATCAGCACCCAGGCCCCTGGGGTTGCAACTCTCTTCTCTGACTGCACATTGGAACAGGCACTGGAGGCAGAGCGAGCAGGGCTGGCTGGAAAGCATTCATAGCCATGTACCGCATGAGAAGAAAAAATTTGCTGGGGTCTTCTAGAGGAAGCCTCCTCGGCATCCAAGGCAAACTGAAGCATCCTGTGCAGATGAGCACAGAGTAGAGGCTGAGGCCCAAGACACCGGACTCTCATGGCAATCACGATGTTGTCCCTGAAAGGGCAGCCTTGAACATATCCTTTCCTAGCTCCTCTTCTGCCAAAAATAAGGAGAGAATCAGGTTTCCACAGCAGTGGGCTTGGGTAACACACAAAAAAAGAGAAAAATATAAGTATATTTCTCAGATATTTTTGCTGGGAGTAGCCTTGCCTATTTTCTACTTCAGGGGCTATCAACTTTAACCTGCATCAGAATTACCTGGACAGCTTCTTAAGACAGAGGTTGGTGGACCTTCTGGCAGTCTAGAGTGGACTCAGGCCTACCTGCATTTCTATCAAGTTCCCAGGTGGTGCTGATGATGCTAATCTGAGGATTACAGTGTAAGAAAAACTGACCTCATCCACCTCAGTTCTTAAGGAGACAGTCAAATATAACAAATATATATCAAGGTAATATTTTGAGCCAAATACTAAAGAAAAAAAAATTGTACTAAATTAAATTCCTGATTGATTTTTTAAATGTTATGAAACTACTAGAATATAATTCCAGAGAGACTTTTTGAAAATGACACCAAAAGTAGAAACAATAAATGAGAACCATAAGAGAAAATCATAAAGGAATTTTGTATATAAAATTATAAAGTGTCTAAGTGGCAATAAATAAGAAGTATGACAAAGCAAAAAACTGAGATAAAGTATTGGCAGTATGTATGACAGATAAAATGTTATGTCTTTAAATTCAAGGAATCCATAAGGAAAACCCCTTCAGAGGAGCATTAACGATGAAATAATTGGGCAATTTTCAAAAAATAAATACAAATGGCAAATTAATATATGAAATATTTACTTATAGTAATAGAGTAAGGAAAATTAAGTAAGCATTGTTTTTCAATAATGAATTTGGCAAATAAAAATATTGAATGTCGGCACAGCTGACTGCCACATGCTGATGGAGCGTTCATAATCACTATAGTCATCATGTTAGTTTAGGCAACACCAGCTCCTATGACAACAAACCTGAAAGTGAACAACAGTTTAAACATAAATGCATGTATCTCTTGCACATCAAGTCCAAGGAAGTGCTCCTGAGTGGAAGTAGGCTCCCCTCCAAGCAGTGATTCGGAGCCTCGGGCTCCTTCCTTTTTTCATTCCAGCCAGTGCCTCTACCATCCTCAACATGGTGGCTCGGAGGTTCACAATCCAACCAAAAATGGTCAGAGCATGGGAAGCAGCATCACGAGTGTCTACAGGGGAGTCTTGGAATGGCATGCATAACTTTCATTCACATTCTGTTGGCTTAAAGTCATTCATGTGGTATGTGAATTATATCTCAATAAAGCTGTTATTTTAAAAGATGTAGCAAGGGAATTTAGGGAATGTGTTATTATGAAAGCAAAGAAAGCTACCCAAGAAGAGAGAAGAGACTAATATTGCCATGTAATGCAAGGAGGTTAAAGAAGATGGAGCCTAGGAAAAACATGTAGGGCTAATTAAAAGATTTTTTTTAATTCTTAAATTAAAACAGTTTGAGTAGATTGATGAGCATCCAAGGCTGGCGGAATTCATTAAGAAAGGGCTAGGTTAAAGCTGTGCTCAAAAACTATTCTACTGAGTTTTGCAATGAAAGGGAAGAGATATAAGACTACAGTACTCAGTGATAAAGGGGACAATGGAGGATTATTCTTACAATAGACCTAAAGATACATGCAATGATACAGCACCTAACTTTGTAGCAGTGTGTTGTTGGAAGCTGGGGGATGATTTTGTGCAAAAGAAGAGAATTAGTCTTGCCAAGAAGTGATAGTCCTTCCTCCAGAATCTTAAGGAAATAAAAACATTTGCTAAAAATGTGAAGAAATATCGAATAGAGATAGTTTATCAGATGGTTGTAATCACTTCAGTAATATAATGTTTAATGCTATCCGCTAAGGAGAAAGTAAGTAAAATGCATTTAAGACAGTGAGGGAAATGGGGCGAGTTTTAGATCAATCATCACTGGGAACACAATAAAGAAATGGGTTTGTTGTTTTTTTTTTTGGTAGTTACCAAGTCTCTGAGATGAGTATCACATTAACAAATAGACAAGGATAAGAGAATTTGCATTCAATAAATGTTAATTTTATCAAACTTGTATTGCCTTTTTATCTTTAGAAAGCTTAAATTATTGTGAAGTGACCCGCCATGCCTCAATATGGTTTCATTCATTTGTGGAATCTAATAAACAAACTGAACAAACAAGCAAAATGGAGACAGACTCATGGATGGAAAGCAGGCTGGCAGTTTGGGGGGCGTGGGTGTTAGGGGTGGAGGGATCGATCAAGCAAAAAGGATAAAGGACCATGCGTATGGACAACACAGAGGGGATTGCAGTGGGTAGGTGGCACAAAGGATATAAATAATAATGGAAAAAATACAATTAAAAAAAGAAATAAATAAAATGATAAACACACCTTTTTAAAAGTTACCCAAATCCCTCAAACATCATTTCCTTTACAAGTAAAAAGGTTATTCTCATTCTTTGAAATATTTTCCATAATTGGTGTTTGTATTTCATCATAAGTCATCAACCATGTTACTCAGACGAGTCCATAGATTTAACAGTCTCGATTTTTTTTTCATTTGTTCTTGTGTTAGTGTACCAAATCCCACATAGTTCAATAATTTTGGGCAATGCATTTGTTGATTCTAGTGTTGTTTCAACACCATGCATGAGACCTATGAAATTTGAAGTTTGCATTAAACAATTATTGTCCCATTTCTCTGCTCAATCCAGGTAATATTGACCATGGTCCTGAGGGGATGAAACAGAGGCAGGTGACAGGTCCGAAGGGAAACGCCAGCCAGTAGGGCACTAACATCGGCGGACATTGGAAGCCTCTTGGCCTCCTGAGAGCAGGGTGGGTGGCAAGTTCGTGCTGGACAAGGCGGTGGCTGAAAGGAGCATGGAGGAGCACAAGGGGCTGTCCTATCCCAGGACAACTTTAGCCTGGAGCAGCTTGAACATTATCTCATCCGCCTGTCTGCTAGTGGGCCAAGGAAGGAAACGGAGACAAATTATTCTGGAGCCACAAGCCTAACTCCAATTAAGGACTAGCTTCCTATGAGCTCAAATTGGTCCCAGTAGTAAGAATTCCAGTATCTAAAAGCAGCAGGATAGATAAAAGTCATGTTTGAGTGATATCAATATTCAAAGGCTCAGAGCTGGTCCAGACACCAGTCACAAGTATGGAAGCAGAGTCTCCCTCAGACAATAGTCACGGTCACACAGAAGGCTTTGCAATGGCTCTTAGGAGATGTGCACAGTTTGAAATGGGTCTACAGTTGAAGGCTAATGGTAGGGGTCGCTGCTGGCTAGGGAGCTGGCAAGTCCTGGAAAGTTAGCAGGGCCTCAGCAAGCAAGATGCATTTCTGGAGAAAATCCTAATCCCTATTATGACTCTTCCATCAATCAGGAACTGGACAATCTCATCAGTGGTAGAAAGAAACCAGCAAATTCAGGACCATTGAGGTAACCAGGATCTCCCTCCAGGTAAATGAAATACTAGGGTTAGGTTGTCAGACTGGTGTGTCGGCTGCTAATGATTATTCACTTATGCATTAAGCCATTATTGTGTGCCTACTGTGTTCTAGGCTGTGAGAGTTGCTGGTGATGCGAAGATAAATAGAGTGCAGTGTTTAGGCAGCTCACTGTGCCTGGTGGGAGGCAGAGTGAAGAGCCAATGCACCACAGTTTCAGTAAGGAATGCCTTTGAAAGGGAGTGAGGGTTTCCATGAATTTTGGAGGACCTGGTATCTACAAAAAGCAGAAACTGACAACTCCTTCTTTGCAAACTTTCCTAAAATCCACCCTACTCCAAATATAATTCTCTACATAAAAAAAGAAACACAAGAGAAAAATTTACAAGAAATGTAAACTAGTAATTATATTGCACGTGTTAATCCCACAAAGAGCAGTGTGAAACATCAAAAAATTTCATAAACACCCAACCCCATCTGTATATTTACTTTGTGTCTTTCAATAACACGGCACAACTCTTCCATAATTCCAAAACAGCAAGTCAATTTGGTCAAGTCAGTCAAATAAATTTTTTTAAAAACACACAAACTGAAATAGTTGATATCTTCATCCTGGATAGGCACAGCCTAAAACTCAATATTTATTTCTATTCATTGGCTATTTGGTTTAATACTGATTCCCAAATCCCTTTCCTCTACTATTTTATAAAATGCACAACTTTACCCAAGTTAAATTACATACAATATCTTGATACATCATCTTCCAATCATTAGTTTTCATCAGAGAATGTCAGCAGGGGATTATGTCAGATTACTTGGACCAGATTTCTTCTCATAAATCCATTCTAACCTCTACATAGCCATTCATTCTATCAGACATTTTCCATTTCTCTTGGAAGCTTCTTAAAATTTTTCTTAAAAAGAAACTTATCCAAACTCTTCCTGTCTTTATTTATCACAAATGTTTCTTGAGTTCCAATTATTGAAAAGCAATGAATAAAATGTTGAGAGCCGGGGATGAATATACCGTAGTCTCTGGTGTATAGGCAAATTGGGATTTTCTGTGTCATTCTGGACAAAAGGCAAAAGTGATCCCGCATTGACAGGAAGCTGTCCTCAGATGGAGCTGGAGCCAACACCTCCCTGCAGAACTTGTTGAAAGGCCCAGCGCAGAATTTTCACCGACTGGGCAATTCCCCCACCAATCCCATCTTAAAATCAGCAGGGAATTGGATGAGATGAGTACTCCAGTGTTTGTGAAGAAAAGAGTATCAAGTCAGGGGTGTTCCCCCTCCAAAAAGCCAAAATAATAATTTGTGAAGAATGGAGGCTCCAGAAAGACAGAGTTAATAACATCTCGCTCTCTGGTGGGAGGCTTGCTGACCGAGCTGCAGGGCCCTCCGACCCTTGCTGACAATGCCCTAAGGAGGGGCTCGCTGGAGCACCAAAGGTGTGTGGTGCCATCATTTTTCAGTCTGTTTCCCCCATTGTGGAGAGGAGAAAGTGGATGCTTCACAAATTTCCTTTAAAGTTTAGAGGTCATTCCTGACCATAAAGAATGACGCCTCAGCCCTGGCTGGCCTAGTTCAGTGGATTGAGCACGGGCTGCGAACCAGGCATTGTAGGTTCGATTCCCAGTCAGGGTACATGCCTGGATTGCAGGCCACAACCCCCAGCAACCGCACATTGATGTTTCTCTCTCCCTCTCTCTCTCTCTCTCTCTCTCTCTCTCTCTTTCTCCCTCCCTTCCCTCTCTAAAAATCAATAAATAAAATCTTAAAAAAAAAAAAAGAATGACACCTCTTCCTGGATTAGGGATTTCTAAAGGATGGAGAGACCCAGAGACCCTTATGCCAAATGAGCTTAAAGGCTCTGCTTGCCCCGTCTCCACAGCCCTCCGCATGAGTAAAAGCACCCCAGATCCATGGGAAAGGGTACAGAAATAGACTGAAAATGCCCAGGCAGTTGTTGGACCAATAGATGAGATGTCCAATCCAAACAAGGATTTGAGGTAGGTGCTGCTGGGAAAAGAAAGGGTGGCCATTTCTTCTCTAGGGCATGCCTCTATGACAAAGAAAACTGGGGTGAATGTCAATGCCACCCAAAGGAAACAGAACACACCATCTGGGTGGAAACCTGCATGCCAGCAGATATCACCAGCATCAGACTGAGCCTAAGGGACAACAAGGACCCCCACTGACACAAGGGAAGTCACATAAAAAGACTTCACCTCCCCATATGCCTCAATCTGGCCCATCACCCCAGAAAATTCAATGCCAAGGAAAGGACTGTAGGGAGGGAAGACTCAGGGCCATGGCCAAGCTGGGGAGAAGATAAGACTCAATCAAGAATAACAATAAAGCTTTGCATGAACACATTTTAAAGTCTCCAGTTGGGAGCCATTATTCAATAAAATAAAACACTTTCTTGTATAGGTCAATGAGGTGATATCTATACACATAGAAACTTAAAAGCTACATCAAATGTCTAATTACTTCTATTCATTTAGGGTATTTTTCCCTTTCATCAAATTGCTCATCATTATCCCTCTGTTAACCATGAATATGAGTTGTTATAACCCCCCCAAAAGAGCACATGGCATATATTGCAATTATTAAAATTAATATTGATTTTAATAAATCAGTTTAGATTAAAATATTCAAATGTATTTTATTTTCGGTTTTTCAAAAATTTGTCACTAGCATATCTTTTAATAGTATTCGCATGAATAATAAACATTATATTTGTGGGGAAAATGTACTTGCTATAAAACAAAGTACAATAAATGAAATAAAGAATGTAAAAAATACAGCTTCTTGACATCCCTGCAATAAAATTATTTGTGTTTAGGTAAAACTGATTACCATGACTAGTTTGGCTGCAAAGAGAATAAATAAAGTTGCAAATAAAATGAAAAGTCTTTTAACAATAAAATAAGTATTTTTGAATCTCAAGATTGGTTGCACATTTGCAAGAGGTTTCAAGAAACCAGAAGCATAAAAGCCCTGAAGTGTCCCACTTCGGACATTTTAATTTTTTGTGGATGCTTGTTCCATGATGTGGACCCCGGCTCATGGAGTCCAAGTCATTATGGATACAGATGAGACATTCACAGGGATTATGGAATCCAGTGGAGGAAAAGGGAGGGCATGGCTTTTCTCTCAAGGGGAGCAAAAGCCATGGCCCTTGCTCAAATGAGCTTTTATTGTCTTTCTGGGCACATTATAAGAAGGTCCTCATTAACTATGCACAGGCTCGCTTTAGGTGGTTACCTTTTACAGAAAACAAAGAAGCCAATGCTGCTAATCACATCACAGCAGAGGGATATTTGCAAATGAAAAGGCAAAAGTAGTTGGACCAGTTACACTCATCCTTGGAAAGTTTAGCCTGGTTTTTAGAAAGTTGCTTTACAGTAAATGTCCTCAATGCAGGGTGAGGGAGTTTTAGCAAAAAGCAAGATTCATAGCGGCCTAGGTACACTGCAGGCCTGATTCCCCACGGGAGAACCTATCTGTGGGTGTAGGTCCGGTGCATCTCCCAGTGGGAGCTGGGCCCACACCACGCAGAGTGGCCTCCCACAGTTCCACTCTCTGCCTTTCACTAAAAGAGAATCTTCAGCTTCCATGGTTTATATTGGTTCATAAGTTTGCTACAACTCTCAGTGTTCTGACTCTCTGACCTTGGGTTCTACCACTAAGTGGCAACTTCCTTTCATGTGCCTCAGTTCAAATAAACAAGTGAGAGAATTTTATTAGTTCATGTTTTTGTTCTAAACCATGCAATAATGGCCAAGCAGATATGGACTACCCTTGGGTCTTCACTTGCCCAGTCTTTTCCAGCAAGGGGCATACATAAAGCACTTGAAGAAATTGACTTCCCAATGAACTCCAGTCCCGAGTCCCACCATGGAGAATCACGTGATAGCTGAATAATCGATCCTGACTGACCTTATGTTTATTATGCAGTTTTATTGTGGACTGAATTTTCTTACAAATAAATTAGCCTTTTAAAAATCCATGTTATAATTTCATTTTGAGGCAGAAATGACAGTCTTTTAAGAAAATACTTTTCATCCTATTTTGGACCATGACATCATTCCCATCTAAGATCTCAAAGACCATACAGGTCATCTATCCCCTCTGTACTCGGGTGCTATTCCCCAACATTTTACCACGGTTTTAAAATTTAAAAATTGCAAGCAAATTATGTTATACAGTAAAACGCAAAATACAGACATTATCATATTAGAGATAACACAGCATTTAGGTCACCTCAAAAAAGACTGCAGTTGCCTCTATACTCTGAAAACCTCTTCCCTTGTGAAAGAGAGAGTTTATAAACACATACATGCGCGAATCCTAGCCAGAAGAAAACTGGTGTCTAACCTAACCACATCCCCCTGGTTTTACTCAGTAGAGATTAAAAAACAATTTCTCTTGAATAAAAAAAAAAAAGCAGCATCTCTTTTACATAGCCATCACTTACTGAGTACTTACTGAGTTGAAATTTCTTTTGTTAAATACTGCTGAATTTCACTCAAAATTTGAAGCCCAATTCTTCCTTATCTTAAAAGATGCTCAGGATCAACTACTGGCATCTTATGAGACAGATCCCAACAGCCTTTGCCTTTTGGGTACAATACTTTTGTTTGTGTGGCATCATTGGCTTTAACCTCATGAACAACCTGAATATTAAGAAGGCAAGGATTAGTGGCTTCTACAAATTAAATATAAGTACTTTGTTTCCATGTGATTAGCCTGATTGTAGCAGACTGACCAAACTATAAGAATCTCATTTTATTCCTTCCCACTTTCAAGGAGGAAATGACCAAACTACCAGTTAGATTTAATTAGCGATGCCTTGTTTATTGAATAATGGTATTTATCAGCTTGCATGAAATGAATATGCTTCAGGAGAATATTAAAGAAAATCTACTTGCAATCTTTTTGCAATAATGAGACTCCACGGCAAAAAAAAAAACCTGTAGGAATGAACAATACATATTCTAGAACTTCTCTACATATAAGTAGTGTTCTCCAAGGGAAAAGGAGTTGGATCGGGGAAGGCCATCCATCCAATAGCTAAGAGTGAAATTCTACAGAAGGACTGGAAACCAGTTACCCAGGTGGAGGATACCAAGTCAGTTTCAATCAATTGCAAATGAAATACACCTGAAGGGCAGACCAACCCAGGAAGTAAGGGATTTTTAAAAAGAGATTTAAAAAGAAAGATTTTCTTTTCTTTACAAGAGAAATGCATTACTTTTAATGACTGAAATAAACATTTTTAAAGAAAATTATCTGAAATCTTTGTTTTCCCTGGGGATATTATATAATTCCAAAAGACTACATTCAGACTACACACAAGAAAGTGCTTCTAAGAAGTTTTCTTTCAAGCTTAAACAGCTGTGACTTCTGTGGCCTTTTCACCTGGAGAAATAGTACAGCTGATTCAGTTTTTCCACTCCTGTGACCCTTGGCCACGTCCCAGATTTAAGTCACACCTGGGGTTTAGCTTCTCTCTCTAAATGATTTCTGGTCTTGTATTAATATCACCCCATATTCAGTGATTTTGAAATTAAAGGTAAAGTTCTATAAATACGAGACTCAGGCCAGAGTTTCAGAAAGGCAAAGACAAGAAAACCCAGGTGCGCCCGGTATGGAAACATTCTGTCCCTGGGTCAACCCGCTCTGCTCTCCGGCTACGAACTCCCTGCCAGCACCTTCGACGACTCTCACATCTCCTCTTTTGACTAGTACACCCTTTCAATCTTACTAAATTGTCACTTATAAAAATAAGAATATGATCTCTTTTCTGAATAAGAAAAATATCATTATATATAGCTCCCCCCCTTTCAAAATAATGAAAACATTGCTCTACATGATCTAGTTCTGCCTGCTTTTCATGCAGAAAGAATTGCAGCTAGAAAAATAGGGGGATCAGAAATTTCAACTATCTCCGGGTTGTCAAATATCGTGTTGTTACCTAGGGATAAAATGTATTTCTGTGCTGAGGCCCATCCTACTATGTATATGCCAGTGGCCACCCCAGGAGGCAAGTTGGAAGTTAACTGGCATATCAGTCCCCATGACCTCCATCTGAATGAACACAGAACCTAAGCAAACATTAGTCCCTTACTGTGCAAACACATCTTCAGCGGATGTATCTCAGGCCCACATTCAAACCAGACTGCTACTGCCCCTATGTTCTACCACATAGAAATAATACAACACTCGTGTCCTCTGTCCCAAGAGGGTGAGAATTCTTGCCCCAGAGCCAAAGGAGCAGAGGAAACCAAGAGACCACGATAAAGCATAAGGAATGGGAAGAACCAAAGTCAGTAATCTGAAAACCAGGTCACCCAAAGAAACCGAGTTTGAGGTATATCTGAGAAATGGTAATATAAATCCAAAAGATAAGACAGCCAGGAAAATGAAAAGAAAACAGCCAGTCAGGTGGGCAATCCTAAACCAGTCTGGAGGACTGAAAACCACTGGGGACCTTATCCAATACTGGGTTTGTACCTGCTCTCAAGGGCAAAGTGCCCAGGTGATCCAGCTGCATTTGGAGGACCAGAAATGGATCCAAAAGCACCTCTGCTCTTCCCAGGGAGGATAAAGCTGACCTGGTAAAATGTGTAGGTACTAAAATGTTCTGGTAAATTCCTGAGGTCTGAGGCAGTCTGTCCTCTTCCCAGTGAAGGGTCCTGAAGCTGGTCTTAAGGAAGAGCAGTCTTAATAGTACTTATATGTGGCTGGGCACCAAAACCTCCAGGAGCAGTTGTTAAAACTATAGAACCCTGGAACCATACCCCCAGTCATACCCAATTACAAAATTGAAGCTAGAGTTAGTCTATTACCTAGTTCATTCTTTACCAATTAGCCTGGCATTAAACCCAGGTAAGCACTCATGAGCTACTGTTTGCACATAATACTTCAGTTGCCTTCCTCAGATCTCTGTGGCTATTTGCAGTAGAACAAGAAAAACAGCAGGGTTTCAGAAAGACAATAGGAAAAGTGACAGAAGACATGAACAGACAACTCACAGAAACATGTACAAATCGCTATTTAACATAGAAAAGATGTTTCTCATCACTCAGAGTAAGAGAAACATCTGTGAACCCATACTGCGATACCATTTCTTACCTCTCAGATTGGCAAAAATTTTGAAGTATAAGAAAACACTGCATTCTTGTGGCAATTGGGGTGCAAACTGCAATAGATCAAATACTTGTGCTCCCCCCTAAATTTATGTATTAAAACCCTAACCCCCAATGCAATGGTATTAGGGGGTGTGGCCTTTGGGAGGTAATTATGTCCTAAAGGTTGAGCCCTAATGAATGTGATTAGTGCTCTCGTAAAAGGGCCCAGGAGAGTTCTCCAGCCCTCCTTCTTCATGTGAAAATACAATGAGCAAGCAGTTAGCAGTCTGCCACCCAGAAGAGTGCCCTCACTAGCTACCAAATCTGCCAGTGCCTTAATCTTGGACTTCCCAGCCTCTGGAACTTTGGGAAATAAATGTTTGTTGTTTAAACTACCCAGTCTATGGTCATCATTTAGCAGCACTAAGGGACAGACACACACTTTTGGCAACCTTCATGGAGGGGAACTGGGCAATGTCTACCAAAACTCCTAATATGTTTACATTTTGTCACAGCCATCTTTACTCTAAGAATTTACACTGAAAACACACACACGACAATATCAAAATACAAATGCAAAATCTATTTTCAATTTTTTTTTAGATTTTTATTTATTTAGCTTTAGAAAGAGGAAGGGACAGAGAAAGAGAGAGAGAGAGAAACATCAATATGTGGTTGCCTCTCACACACCTCCCCCTGGGGACGTGGCCCACAACCCACGTATGTGTCCCGACTGGGAATCGAACCAGTGACCCCTCGGTTCACAGGCCCATGCTCAATCCACCGAGCCACACCAGCCAGGGATATTTTCATTTTTTAAAAAATATTGGAAGCGACTTCAATTCCCATATGTAGAAGATTGGTTGAACAAGCTATGATGCATGCACACAATGAAGTACTGGGCAGCCATACAAATGGGTGAGGGTGGTCACCATGAACTGAGTATTTATCTCCAAGAAATAGTAAATGAAAAAAAATTAAAGTTCAAAGGGTAGTTAGTAAGCTACCTTTGTGCAAGAAAAAGAGGAAAGAATAAATAAGTACCTAATTAATATGGAATGCAGAAATCCAGTTATGTATTTCTAGAGTTATTCTACCTAAGTATGAGGCTTAGCACTATTTTTTAAATAAACACAATGGTCCCTGAGAATAAATACCACATAGAACTACAGGATAAAATTCCATATTACTAAAGATTTTATGATCTATTTCTGGCTTAAAATGAGTGGAATAAGTAAGAGCTAAGGACTATAAACAGACAAAAAGAAAAGACCTTTTTAATCCTATTCATAAATCTAATGCAAGCACAAAACTTGTCTTAATTTAAGATATATATATATATTTTTTTTTAAAGATTTTATTTATTTTATTTTTAGGGAGGGAACGGAGGGGGAGAGAGAGAGAGAGAGAGAGAGAGAGACATCAATGTGCGGTTGCTGGGGGTTATGGCCTGCAACCCAGGCATGTACCCTGGCTGGGAATCGAACCTGGGACACTTTGGTTCCCAGCCCGCGCTCAATCCACTGAGCTACGCCAGCCAGGGCTTAAGATATATATTTTTTAATTTACAGAAATATTGATATCCCTATAAAGAAAATACCTCAGACCTTACCCACTGAGTATGACTAATGCAGAGAATATCGAACTGATCTCACTGTTAAGTTAGACATTGGTTCTGCAATTGGTCTAATTCTCAAGTATTTAGAATGCCTCTACTCCTGCATTTATCCACACGCATTTGTGTGACACCCAGTGTCCTCTTCACCATCTAATTAAAAAGCCATTCATTTTGTTAAGGGTAACAACATGCCCAGTTAAGAATGCTTGCCACCTTATACTCCCCCTCAGCTGTAGATGGTCAGGTGACATACCGTATTTTTCAGACTATAAGGCACACTGCCCCCCAACATTTGGGAGGAAAATGGGGGTGCGTCTTATAGCCCAAATGTAGCTTACCTGGCTCACGGGGGGAGGGGGGCAGGCAACTGTGGAGCAGGGTCACAGGTTATTAAATATTTTACCACATATTTTGCTTCAAAATTTTTTTCCTATTTTCCTCTTCTAAAACCTAAGTGCGGCTTATAGTCCTAAAAATATGGGTAGTTAGGATGATTGGTGTTCAAACCGAGGAATTCTGTTATAGCCAAGAGAGTACCTCCCCCGCAACTTCATACATGCCCCACAACACAGTTTTCTCTTCTTATTGCCTAAAGTGAGGCACTAAAGTGCGAGCCACCTGGGGACCACACGTCCAAAAGCATGATAAGGCCTCCGCAATAAAGGCGTGCAGGAGAAGAGAACATCACTGGGGACCTCTCCAAACTGTCCAGCCCTGGATTTCTTGGGTCAGAGACAAATAAATCTCTGTGTGTTTAAGCCACTGTTTGGAGGATCTCTGTTGCCTACAGTGGCTCACATTCCTAACTGACTATAATATCGCTAAGTTTCAGTAATGGCTAAGAACTTTGAAGTTCCAGAAAGTTCCACACTCATTCTCTACCATTCTATTTGTGCCTGACAATGGCTAAGAAAACACATTTCACTCCATGAAACACATGTGCAGATACAATCTTAGAGAAATCTGGATTCTTAGCATGAGAAAAAAGATGGAAAGTGTACTTGAGGGGGGAAAAATGGCCCCCAAGAACACACTTAACATGGGCTACATCAGTGCTTTCAAAAAGTAGATTATCCACTGGTGGAATGTTCTTTGTCCAATACCAAATGCCATTACATCCTGCAAGAATAAAATATTTTTTTAATCATAATACCAAAGAAAAAAGAATACATAAACATAACAGTACAATATCGACAGCACAATTTAAACAACTGCAGCAACCTGTTCTTGCCTGGCTGAGTTCATCCAGGACTCCGGCCCATGTCCCCTCATCTCATTTCCCTTCTGATGTCTCTGCCAGTTCTTACTCTTATTTTAATACCTTCGCTCCTGGAATTCCTTTCTGGATCCCTGCTTTGCTTACTGAGGTCCCAACTTGGGAACCTTCTTTCTCTTCACATGCACTTTTCTGGTTCTTAGCTCATAACAGTTTCTCTGCCCTCACTCTCAGAGGTCACCTCAGATTCTGCATTGATTTCTTATGCTTCTGGATTTTGATCTCATCTCAGGGGTTCTGACTCAGGCGCTGCCTCCCCACAGCGCTCTTCAGCCTCTGAGTCACCCAACTCAGTGGACACGTAATCCCAGCAAGGGAATTAAAATCCCTTCACAAGCCCCTTAACCCCGTTTATCATCACACACTCCCACACTGGTCAAGGAGCAGGTTTTGAACGCACTTTTTGCTAATTAAAAAACAAACGCATCACACAATTAAAGCAGTAGTTACTGTGTAATTGCAGCTATGGGAAGTACAAAATGGGAGGCAGATGACAACCATATCCCCTCTGCTCGGAATTAAGCCTTATTTTAATTGTGATTTTAAAGGCGGATATTGAGTCCCCCGGAAGCTCACACACAGCTGAGTGTTTCATCTTCAAGTAAATTCTTTGAAAAATTTATATAATTTTATGGCAACTTAGAGGTCTGCCTATATATATTCATTACTAAATTAATCAGAAGGACAGTGTTCAAAAATGTGGTGTCTCCCAATTATTTTTTTCCCAAAAGTGAAGACCTAAAACCTTGCAGCAACTTTTGGAGTGGTAGTAATATTTACACTGGATTATGTTTTCTTGCCAGAGCGATTTTTTAAGTCACCAAGGAGAAAGAATCTGCATTATTTAAGAGTCCCCTGTGTGGCAAACCTGTCCTAGTTTATGTTTGTTGATTTGAAAGGACATTTGAAAAAGAATGGGAAAATGAGCCCAGGAGATCAATACTTTGAGCAATTAACCTATAAGCAAATAAATAACACAGGATATGGGCTACTTAATGTCACATCTCTATAGACAGACAACAATAAGTTTGTGGGTGAAGCTGAGATGATGGATATAACTAGATTAGTGGCACACTCTGCCAGAGTCAGAAACAAAAGCTTGTGCACCTTCTTTCATTGTTCCATGTTGTAAACGACACTCTCTGGTTTTCCCACTCTTTAATCCCCCCACATTGAGGTTCATCAATACTTTGGACATTTACCTTCATTCTCAAAGGGGTGGCAGGCGATAGCTGTGCAAAAGAAATGATGGAGGCACACTTCACCATTGTGGGGCCAGCGGTCAAGTCATCTTTTAGGACTCCAAGAGACAGATCCAACAAAGGACATGGGTTGAGAAGCAATGGTTTGCTTAGTGTCGTGAAGGTGCTCTTAGGCCCGTGTGCGCATCCACGTATTATCCATCTGATGCTCAATGAATGGTTCACAATTTTGACTTTGCATTAGGATCATCTGGGAGGTTATTTTAAAACACTTCTTTCCTACACCTCCTTCCAGATCAATTGAAATCAAATCTCTGTGAGTTAAGCTCTGGCACCTAGAGAGTTTTTAAAACTCTCCAGATGATTCTAAAGCACAGGTTCAGTTGAGAGCAGCTACACTAAAGAAGTCTCCACTTTGTTCCAGTCCACATACTGTATCAGCAAGGCCAATATCTTATAAGCCATTGGTATCACCATTTCCTGCCTTGGAAAAGTCTCCACAAAATTAATAGAAAACTTCACTGACCACAATGTGCTGATAACACATTGAAACATATCTCCTAGGCATGAGCCTATTTCAGTAAATATTAAAATATATATATTTTTAGATCTTAGGAAATATAGTCTGGTATAGCACCTATAAGTGTTTGGGGTTTCATGAAGGCTAGAAGTCATGTTAGTATGGGATTAAGGCATTTGTGTAAAATTTGAAGTCTTACATGTTTGTTCCAAAGAGAAGAAATACAATAGGTGAAAGGGTGTTCTCTCCCTTGCTTTTGATCTTTCTCCAGTCCTTAAATATTTTGCTTTGATAAGAACTCACAAGATTCCAACATAGAACAAATCTTTCATAGAGGATACTAAAGATCTGCTTTTTAAAAGAACAAAGACTAGATTAATTATTAAGGAGAAATATACAGAAAGTTTACAGAGGAGAAACATTTCACGCCAAATAGCTATCTGTTCTTTGAAAGAAAGAAAAGGTGTAGCATGTTCTCTATCCACTAGTTTCTCCTCCGGGGTAAAACAGAGGCGAGAGCTTTGACAATATTTTTTGTGAGCAGGATGAAATAATGGAAACAATGCCAGCTGCCAATGAAATCAAATCCATGGAAAAGGAAAACACAAGTGGTAGGTGTGGGGGAGGAAAATAAAAGACATTAAAAATTAAAAGCCAGACAATAAATGCAGAAGAGAATTTTACATCTGAAAAGGCTTTTCGAACTACAGGTAAGTGCTAACAATACAAGATGCATCTAGAGAAAGTAAGGTAAGAAAAAGAGCAATTTAAAAGTGAAATGAAGAGAGAAAAGCACAAAGAACAGCATAAAAATTACCTCATCCAGTTTTATCATTTTAATGAACATAAGCCAAAGGGTAAGTCACAGACAAAATGTTTTTATTTTTTTTGTCTCTGTCCTTTCATCAGTTGTCAAGTCAACAAATATTCGGGCAGAGAATAAGAAAAACTTTAAAGCAAGAAATAGGAGTGGGGAGAAAGCTAAGTGTGCATAGTGTTGTCAACACTTTTCACCTTTGCTTTCGGATTTATTTCAAAATACTTGTTTCTGGCATCTTGTATCCCAAGCTCTATTTTGACTCAGTGGTCAATGAACCAAATGTTTGCCTAGCCTTACCCTCAGCTTCTTCAGTTCCACGTGGCAAAGGGAACAGTTGGAGTAACCTGCCTGGGAAGGAAGGCCCAACCCAGCAAGGCCTGTTGCCTTGCTGGCTGCCTTTGGGTGAGGAGGGGTCCAGGAGAGATGTTGATGAAAGAGAGAAGAGGCTTCACTGGGGACATTACTATTCTGCGAACCAATACCAAATAGAGGACTGTGTCAGGGGACACGATTATGGGTTGTGGCGAGCGCTGGCTTCACTGCTCTGTCGGTTGTTCTTCATCCCTCTCCATATTCGGCCTTGTAGATGATGTTCTAGGAATTTCTGTTTTCATTCACTTGCTTTCCCTTTTGGAGGGTGTGGCTATTGGTGGCAATTTAGAAAACTAGTGTTATGTGTCTACTTGAGTTATCTACGTCTGTCATGTCAACGGAAGAAACGTCCAAACCTGTAGAGAAATTTTGCGTTTATTTAAGCCAAACTGACAATTGCCAAGAAGCAAAATCTCAACGGATTGCGCAAATGCTCCAGAGAATGGTAGTTTTGCAGCTCATTTTATACATTAGAAACCAAGGTGGAGACAGAACGTAAGGTGGGGGTGGGGTGGGTACGGTTATATGAAATCAGTTGGTGGTGGATTAAGGGAATGGAAGGAAGCAAAGTGGGGAAATCTCTGAGACTGGAAAAAGGTGGACCAGAAAGACACATTCTTCTTTTACATAGTTGGGGAAGCGATAGCTAACATTCACAGCACACAGAGATGGTATGTGGGCAACAACATGACAATGAGGAGTTCTGTGGTTTCCCACCGCACACGGATGAATTTGTACCCTGAGGGGTCCAGGAAAATGAGATCACTCTGACATTCCAAAGCATCTGACCTTAAATGCAAGAAGACACTAGACAGTCTCACTTAAGGTAAAGACTGACCTTTGTCAAGGAAGCTAGAGGCCCAGGACATGACTACCTGCCATGACCCTTTCAGTTAGGAACTTTTATGTTCAGACCATCTCATGTGGTTACTTACTTTCGGTCTCTGAGTTTGTAAGGCCCACCATGCAGGCCTCCCATGAGCTAGTCAGGTTTAGTATGTGGCCCCTTCTTTATCCACTGTTATTTATTATGTCTATTGTTTCCCTAGATCCCTGCCTCATAGAGCAAATGTGGTAGCTTTAACAGTTGGCTCCACGGAGTACTATTTCAGATGTATTCTCTGCAACCTCACATTAAGGCACTGGTAAAGTTGATTATTATTATCTGAAATCTTTGCTAAGCTTGTTTTGTTTTGTTTTGTTTTAATGAGAATATACACAAGCCAAATACACTAGTGAGAAAGAATATATTTCTCTTTTTATATACATAAAACATTCATCTAAAACTCTTTTTGACACACTGAAAAACAAAATTTGACCAAGTAAACCTGAAGATCTAACTGGGTCCAATTAAGCAGCTCACAAATCAGACAGCACCCCATCCAGCAACCAGACGGGCGTTCTTGGGTGCTGCACAAAAAGGAAGGGTCTTACAAAAAGACGGATGGGACGAGGAGCTATAAACATAAGAAAATAAAGGATTATTTGGGGTCAGGACATCTTTCCTTTGGGAGAAGAAAAGGGGTGGGTTTTAATTGAGCAGACTGCCTCTTCTTTTCACTAGGGATACAGAGGTCCCATGTAACAAATTACCTTACTATTGCTTGACCAGAAAATTTCCTGCTGGTTGATCCAGATTATGTTTCTGGGAGAGGCTGAAATTGCAATTAGATCAGATATTAAATCCAGGTTTGGTGTCATAGGCTTTTAGCATGAGTCATGCCATTTGGGGCCTGTGGGTTTTTCTATTTAATAGATATTAGTTAGGGATTAATAAAGTAAATAATTCAAAATTTTCCTGCATAAGTGTTTCAGATTTTATACTAAATTTATCAGGGAAATTTCAGTTTCCCAGAAAATAGTTAGTGGCTTCCAGCAGTAAAATAAATAGCTCACAAGTACAAAAACTGTGAATGTTTATACACTTAAAACAGCACTTTTTAATAAAGCTCACTATACATTTAATCAACATATTTTTATAATGCATCTATTATGTGGCATATTTTTTAGACTCTAGAATGGACATAAAACTGAATTTGATCTGCTTTTAATAACTTCATAGACAAGTAGAGAAACAAAAAGTTAAGTTGTAAATATAATAATATACCCATGGTCCTTAAAGTGTGGTCTCAAGTCAGTGGTATTAGCATCATATGGGAACTTGTCAGAAATGTAAATTCTTGGACCCCATTCCACACTTAGTCAGATGGTAGAACCCACAAGTCTGTGGTTTAACAATCCATCCAGATGGTTCCAATGGATGCCAAATTTGGACTCACTGTAATTACCCAAGCGCTCTGAGGCAATCACCACACCATGGATAACTACTGATAGGTTCTCAGCTCGCTGGGAACTAGTTCAGAAAGTACGCAGTTGAGGAGGCCATTATTGAGATTTGAAAAGTAAGCCTGGTGAGATGGGAAGGAGGTTCCAGACATGAGCAGTGGCAAAATAAAGACCAATAGAAAAGTATGCCATAGATCAATTTCACATGTTTGCTGTGTGCTGTTTGAATAGGCTTTTTTTTATTGTTATTCAAGTGCAGTTGTCTCCATTTTAGACGTCCCACCCCACCCCACCCATCCACACCTCCCAACCTCAAACCTACCCCTTTTGACTCTGTCCATGTGTCCTTTACACATGCTCCTTGATGGCCCTTCCCTTATTGTCCCTCTCTCCCGTCCTCTCTGGTTACTGTCAGTTTGTTCCGTATTTAATGACGGCCTTGAATAAGTTGGTTTTGTAACTCCAAGCCCTAAAAAGATTTATCCCAGGTGTGTGGTAGTTGCTCAAGGACTAAGGGATAGTCCCGCTTGTCAGAAGGTCAAGGTCCAGATAAGCTGACTCATGTAAGTCTTCTTCTCTAGAGAGTTTACCTGGGTTAGGAATACTTCTAACTGATTAAAAGATCGGCATGAGATGTACACGCCACTGTTATGCAGGCATTATATATCTGTTATTCCCATGTTTTTCCCCATCTTTGGAAAAATTAATTGATGTAAAGGACTTTAAGATATATTTTTTATGCCATATTAAGTGGTCAAGTGCTGAAAGCACTATTCAGCCAAAGCCAAGGCTGTGGCCAAATATCCCATCACACTCCTTGAATTCAAGAATAAATCTTGAATTTTAACAAAAAAAATATTATTACAGTTTTTTTATTAACACTTTAGGGATTGAATTTTTAAAAAGATATAGTGCAGGAATGACCATTTCTGAGCCTTGTCGACTGCTGAAATGCCCTATGACCACTGCACTGCAAATTTATGATGCTTAAATAGATACTTAATTGCAACCGAGGTAAGTGGAAGAACAAGATTCCTCTTGGGTATCTCCTTTTTCTCTAGCACTTTCTTTTCTTCAATATTCTATATCAGGGGTGTCAAATTCATTTTAACTGGGGGCCACATCAGCCTCGTGATTGCCTTCAAAGGGCGGGATGTAATTTTAGGACTGTATAAATGTAACTACTCCTCAACAGTTAAATGAGAGCTCTGTGCTTCGGCTAGGTAGAAACAAGGTGCAGGCTGAATAAAACAAGGTGGAGGGCCGGACTCGACCCAAGAGCCTTGTGTTTGCCACCTGTGCTCCATATTCTTTACTATTTTGAATCAAACAGGATTTATTATAGATGTCCTTGAACAAGATTTTAAAGACTTTTTTCATTAACAAAATATTGATATGACAAAGTTGACAGTCTGCTTGAATTCAATCTCATACAATGCAAAGAATAATAATTTAAAAAAAAACTTTTTCTTGAAAGACTCAGGACTAATGTCCGTGGCTGCAAAGCTACAAGTGAACGTGACCTGTTTTGTTTACCAATGTTCCAATTGTGTAAAAAGTGCTGCGGATACAATAGGACTGAAGGAATATTGATTAAATGGAATTAAATGTAAATGAGTTTAAGTAACCACAAACTAAAAACAACTTCTAAAGCTTATTTTGTTTAATGTCATAAATGCAAGTAAACCAAATGATTCCACAAGTATTCAAACTGCAGTATTTAGCCATGAAAACTCTGAAAGAGAATGAGATGGGACCTCATTAAATTGAAAGTATCCACAAGGGGCCAGAGCAGTTAAAGCCATGGGAGAGTAGAACACAATGTGACTGTGTAACAGACTAGGAAGTCTAAGTATAGACCCAGATACCTGTGGGAATTTGAGGTATGATAAGGTAGAATCTCAAGTCAGTGGAAATAAAGATGGATATTTTAATACATAGAGTTGGGGCTTTTGGGTTGCCATCTGGAAAAAGATCAACTTCTTGTTCATACCATATACCAGGCCAGACTCCAATGGATCAAAAGTGTACTAGAAGAAAACATATCAAATCCCTTTATGATCGTAGAATGGAGAAGACATCTGTAACTGACTTGAAATTTACAAACTCTAAAATAAAATATAAATTCAAATGCATTGTTGCATTTTTTAAAAAGAAAACTTCCATGTGGCAAAAAAATCCAAGCTAGAAAATAAATTTTTAAAATTTATGTTTTTAAAAAAAGTATGTATTTATAATTCACATCATAGATAAGAGGTCATCCCCCTAATATATAAAAGCTCCTAAAAACGGAAGGAAAAGCATCAAAAAATAGAAAAATGGTTAAAAGATATAATCAGAGGGAAAAAAATACAAAGAGTCCTTAAACATACACAACTGTGCTCAGCCTTAACTGAAGATGTGCCATTTTTCATCTACGGTATCGGCAACAGTCCAAAATTTGACAACACATTGCATTGATAAGGATGTAGGATAACAGGCACTCACATATCTTAGCCAGCAGGAGCGCAAAATAGCACAGTCCCTAGGGAGGAAAATTTGACAGTGCATATAAAATTTGGAAAAATTATGAGCAGGCAACATCACTTCTGGGAATTTATCCTATAGATATACTTGAACTCATGAACTGTATAAAGGTCATAGCATTAACTAATTTTGTAATTTAGGGAAAAAATCCAAGTGTCCATCAAAAGAAAGCTGTTTATATAAACTACGATGAAACAGTATCCAACCATAAACAAAGAATAAAGCTCTCTTTGTCCTAATGCAGAAAAACCTCTAAGTTATATTGTTTAGTAAAGAAAGTACAAGAAAGTGTTTGCCATATGCTATCTTTTGAGTAAACAATTAGGGAAGATTAGTATGTATTTGTATTTGCTAATACCTGCAATAAAAAATACTGAAAGCGTATGCAAAAAGATATAGCTGGAAGGGAATGGGCTAAGCAAGGTCACAAGTAGAATAACTTCACAAAATTATACCTTAAATAGAGATTATAATTTGAATCATGGAATTACTCTTTTATTTCAAGAATTGGAAACAGTGAAAAGGAATTGTTATACAATCTAATCTATATTATTTTGCTTTTATTATTACTTCAATGTCTCTAAACGTCTTTTGGCTCCAAAAGGCTGTAATGTCTTTTCCTAAATTTATCCTTCTTATACACTGTCTTTAATATTTGTCTAAATCATGCTTTTGTCAACTTTTAAACAAAAATCCTCTCGTAATCATTATTAAGATTATAGTGTTTACTCTTCTGAAGGTTATGAATTACCCCATTAACAGCCACTTAGTCCTCAGCTTGCTTGACTTAACAAGAGCACTCGGGGGAGTTTATCTCTCCCTCCTCCTTGAAGCACTTCACTCTGATTTCCAGTGCACTCCCTTTGTTTTCATTTCACTCGCAAGTCTTCCCTCTCGCTCTTTGCCCGTCCCGCCTCTCCTGCCCCATCCCACAATGTTCGCACACCTGTGCTGACTCCTTTCGAGACTTCATCCAGCCTCATGGCTTTAAATACCCACCATATGCCAGGGACTCCCAAACGTAAACCTGCAGCCCAGACCTCTTCTGCACTCCTCCAGATTTATGTCCCCAACTGCCCAGCTGAAGTCTCCAAGTGGACATCTGACATCTTAAATGGAAGATGTCTTCCCTCCCAAAGTGCCCCACCCACAGCCTTCCTTATTGTAATTGATGGGGAATTATGTAAATCCCACATCTACTGTTAGGAAATTTGGGCTGCTTCACTCTCAACCCAATTTGCTTGTCACCACATTTACCGTGACACATATGCAAGCAACCACCACCTCTGACCTGCCCAAATGACTGCAGTTGGCTCCTACAGGATTTTCTCCTGAAATTTTTCCAACACAGTTCCACTTAATGCATAAATCAAATTGTGTCATCCCTGTGCTCAGAGTTTCCAATGGTTCCCCATCTCACCCAGAAGGGAAACTCCAAATGTTCTGTAAGGCCCCATGTGATCTGGTTGTCCATTATTCCTCTCCTATCGCTCTTCTCTTGCTCCTCAGCCCGAATACACTGACCTTACTTACATACTCCAGATCTGCTTAGCTAATTCCCCCTTCTCCTTTAAATCTTTGCACGGATGTCACATTCTCAACGGAATCGACCCCAATGATCCTACTCCAAACTGCAGCATCACCCTCGTCTCCAGCGTTCCAAACACCCTTGGCCTTGCTCATTTTTTCCCAAACCACTTACTGTCTTCCATACAATTTACTTGTTTATTATTAGTATTACAAATTTCCCGTCTCCCTTCTCTGTAATGTAAGCTCTGTGAGGGAAGGAATTTTTGTCTGCAAGCCCCTCAAATATTTCCTGCCACGTGGTAAGTGCTCCGTGTAATATTTGTTAAATGAATATATAAACTTCATGTCAGGAATGGAGTTGAAAGGTACTCTGTTTGGAATTAATAAACAGGAGAGTCATTATTTGTTGTCAAATTTAACTAACCCACAAAGCTAATACTGGAAAGGCAAGACTGGAAAAAATAAAATTGAGTTTGAAAAGAGTCTTTTAAAAAAAACATAGATAGCTATTTTAGCAGATTTCTTTTGGTAGATATTTAGGTTATCTGTGATTTAACAACATTTCTATTTCCATCTTTATTCATATCTTTTTCTTCATGTATAAGTATGTCTCTAGAATGAATTGCTAGTAATAGATTCACTGGGTCAGAAAGTAGAAACGTTGAAAATTTTGAAAGATATTGCCAAGTGGCTTTTAATGAGTATGTATCAATTTATACTCACACCATCAGTGTATATACAAACCTATATATTATAATTTTTCTATATTATCATCTTTATTATTGTAGTAAAAGAAATACATGCACAGAAAAATAATATACCACTTTAATTATTGGTACTTTTATGAAGTATTTTAACAAAGGATAAATACAATGACCAAGAAGGAAGTGAACATTGAAAGATGACTAACTTAATTAATAAATGAATGAGTGGCTATATGAATTAATGGAGGAATGGAAGGATAAATGGATGAATGGATGGATGGATGGATGATTGAATGAGTAGATATCTAACCAGAGATGTTAAATATGTGAGAGCAGCAAATGGGAAAACAAGGTCACCTGGTTTTATGGAATGATCCAGGCAACCACAGAGTAGTAACTCAACTTTGGTAGGAAAAATTTTTAAAAACTCATCAAAGGAAACCATTAGAAACTATGTTTTGTTTCTCTTAATGTTTAATTTCAAGGGAAAAAATGAATTAGAATGTAAGAAGCATCAACCAAGCTTCTCTTCTCACAAAATAAAATACTCATGACTGCTTCACTAAAACAAGTGTCTGTGTGAAGCTCACTGCGAATATGATAAGGTTTTTGAAATAAAACTATGTTCCAACCTCCCATCTCTCAGAGAAGTCATTGCTTCAAAGATGCAGAGTAAATTGGGTGATTTGGGCATGAAAAGCAATATCTCACCTTGAACATAGTGAACGCTAAGAGGAGGGGTGTATCCACAGATGTCAAGAATGATGTCTCAAGTCTGCAAATCATTGTGAGACACAGCAGAGCCTTCTAACACTACCTGGTCACCCCCATGAATATTAACACATCTTGGATTCCTTCTCCTTCACAGAAAATCTGGCCGCAGGTCTCGTGTGTCGTGACTAGGAACTACCTTTCCATATAGGACAATCTAGAATTTTCTTTGTTACCTTTGTCTCTGCAAGAGCCCCAGTTCTCTCTCTTTCTACCCAGTGTCAATGCTCTGAGGTTATTAAGAGGGACTTTTTGAGTAACTTGAATAATATATCTCTTCATAAAATTATGAAGTAATATGTTTTGTGTAGTCACCAGAAAATTGTTATGGAGATATGCCTGGCTGGTAGAACAGGTAGGAATGAAAAGAGATTTGTTGTGAAGTCAGAGGGACCTGAGTTTTAATAGTGACCCAGAAAGTTCTAGCTGAATGAACTTAGCATTCCTGCATCTCTGGTTCTTCACCTTTAAAAGCAGACAATAATCCTTACATTGATAGGTTGTTGATTAAGCTAGTCTATAAGAAGCACACCTATCATACATTATTGCCATTATTTTTCAATATGGGTTTTAAAGATAAAACACAAAGAGGAAGGCAGATGGACCTGTGCCATCTGCTGTTATATACTGATTATAGACTTGGGGAGTTGAATAATTTGTCATTTATTCATTTCAAGAAATTTAATGGTCAAGAAAGCAAAGGACTTATGTATCCATTTTTGCATACGCAAAGAGCATTTAGGTGTTCTTAAACTGATGAAGGGCAGGGCATCTTCTAAATTTATGAAACATCTGTTAAAACAGCTGGTTCTTCATTAAATAAAAATAAAAATATACCACTTTTCCTTGGCAATGCTGATAAATGGGAACAGGTGATGATCCCAGATGAGCTTATAATTATAAATGAACCTATTGAAATTCACTGTTTTTTTCCTGATAGAGGCATCAAAATGAAATACATATCTGAGAAGTTAAAAAAAAAAGAGGCCTTGGAGCCCCAACACACACTGGGGACTCTAGGGAGAATGGCTCACTCTCAGGCCCCCGTCGGCTCTGACTCCACATTCTAAATGGGAATTCAGTGGGATCAAAACTGATACTCTGCAAGACTCCCTCAATCTACCACCTGCAAATTTCCAATTAATAGCAACAGAGCAATTTCTACAACTCAAATGTCTATCACAACTACACATATTTTTAAAAGGCACGATTCTCTAAAAGAAGAGGGAAACAATCTGCCCTTAACAAGTGAGGACCAAAAGATATTTAGGGCACTTGATCCTCATACACCCCTGAGAGAGGAAAGTAGGGCTACGTGCATTTCACAGGTGAGGAAACAGAGATTAATTGACTTGAAGCCTTTTGACCCACATGATCGTATTTGGCCAAAACCTCAAGATTTAACACCCACCTTCCCATCAGTCAATGCCTTTTTTGTTAGAAAGGTGGATTAGAAGTAAGAACACAAATCAGGTCACCTGAATTTGGCAATGAGACAACAGGGAGATAGTTTTCCTGCTTGGCTCCTTATTCCTCACCTTACCCAAGTGACGCGTGAACTCTCCCAAAGCACACCTCTCTCTCTGAGCAGGTTCCCACCGTAATCATGGAACTCAAAAGTCCCAAACCGCTGGAGCAGAAGGCAAGGTCAAGAGAAGTGACAACACTCATTCTGAGCCTGACTCCACAGAGCTGCTATGAGACTTTAGGAGAGAGACACCCTCAACTGTTATGAGCTGCAGTGATGATGCATAATTAGACGGTAATTTAACACAGAGCTAAAAAAGAAATGACAGTAATCATGAGGGAAAGGAATAAAATGCCATTGAAAGCAGTTAAATGAGCCAAAGTGCTTGGCATTTTTGTGATGTGTATCTGTTAGTAATTTGTCAGACTGTAACAATAGAGGCAATTTTACAAATAACAGGGGTCCATGAATTCACAGCAGCACTTGCTGGTAGTTAAGACTAAGGAAAAGGAATTGTATTTGGCTGATCAACGTAAAGAAATAGTTGTGAAAGTTATACCCAGCTTACACATTGCAAAGTGAAATGGAGAACTGATTGTTCATCAGGAAAATGCAAAGCTGTACAAATCTGACTTCCGATGACTTCCAAGGTAGACAATTGCTTTGGGGAAGATTTCTCAAAATTAAGAATAGATTAATAATGGTGTTTCATGGGTAGGAGAGAAAGACTCTTCCCCATCCATCACTTGGGGAATGGTCCTTGGCTGTTGCATTTCTCTCCAGTTTTACCTACCACCCCTCACAGGCATCCCAAGTTTTAGCCATGGAAAGCCACACATGTTACCCCCAAAGAGTTTATCTTTTTCATGCCATGCCCATGTAATCCCTCCCAACTGAAATATCCTCCTCTTCATGTGATGCAGAGGGGAATTCATCGCTTCCTGTTAAATTCAAATGACTCTTCCTCCCAATGTACTCCCCTGACTCATCTCCTCAACCTTGGATGTGTATGCATTAAAGCCCCCAGGGCATTAATCTCTCCATGTTGTAATAACTGGCTTGCATAACTTTCTTTCCTCCTAACTGGGAGTTCCTCAAGGGCAATGATTGCATTTCTTTGCTATTTTCTCATTCTTTCAAGCATAACAGATGTTAAATGATGAATGAACAAATGAATGAATGGTAGAATTAAAGCATGAACAGTGAGAAAAATATGTGTTGAAGCCCCTCTCCTCTTACCACTATCGGTCTTTTCTCAGTAACTATGAAAGGCACAAAATCAGAGAATCTATTAAGTTTTTCCTTATTCTAACCATTGCTTCTATCTCAAGGAATAATTCAAAGAAAAACAATTTAGGGGAATATTGACTCAGAATGTCCCTAAAACTACAGTGAATGAAAAATGGGAAGGTAATGGGGACATATGGAATATGGCTTATCTTATTTAGGCCTGGCATTTGAAAAGATGTAGATTATACTTCATGACAAAATGAGTGCATCCAAGCAATCCTAGCCGGTGGTTTCCGTTATTTGTCATTCAACTGTTATTATAATACATCGCACATGTTTAATTAAGAGTTTTTATAGTTTAGGAAAAACCTCAAAGGGCTTAAAGCACATAAAAACGTGAGTCTTCTCCTGATCTAATTATCTGAACTGCAAGACATTTTTTATCCTTTTCTTGGTTCGCAAACCTCAGGAACATCTGAGGTGAAATCTGAAAGTGGCCCCTGCACACAAAGGACCAGATGACACCAAAGAAAGAAGCAGGCCACTCCAGAGAGCAGGTGGCAGGTGTAATGAGTAAGAGAACTTACATACAAGGCTTGTCTTGGGCTGCCCAGAGAGGAGTAGACCTTTGCACCTGCTCGTCAGAACCTTAAAAGTTTGTGTAGAGGCCTTAACCAGGTTCAGCTGCACATACCATCCAGAAGGTCTTATCAACACATTGCTCTCTTTCAAGGCTGCATCATTGAAAACAGCTCCCACTGTGGGAACGGTGGGCAGAAAACGTATTCCAAGGGCAGGGGAGGGAATGTGGAGCCTTCAGTTGCCCAGACCTTACTCAAGGGTCCACTGATAGTCATGTCCTCATGATGGCTTTCTCCAACACTCTTTAATTTCAATATTTCTGTATATCAACACCACCTTGATTTTCTCAAAGAAAACATAATTCAGTGGAAAAATAAGCAGCATATGTAACTAAAAATCAAAGTTAAAATGATACAAGTAATCTTCTTAACCTTCTGAAAAGTTAGTGTGTTCACCGGAAGAGAAAAGTATATTTCCTTGTGTCACTATAACAGTAAGTAAAATTTTTAATATATCAATATGGGAAGGTAAAAAGAGAGAAACAATCCTACACTGATATAAATGATCATGCATATAGAAAAGCTTTTAAAAATTATTGCCTATAACCTTTCAACATAGGATAATTGGCTTTTCCTCTGCCTAAGTCATCTATATACTCAAGCAATTGTGTTTCAACTTTTCCAGCTTAGTCATAACCAATTTATCTTTTCATTTTCCTTCTTAAGTATTATCATAATCTTTATACGCATTTAACCCTGGTAGAATGATGGAAAGGTTACCCAAGTGAATCAATTTGGGATCAAAAAAAATCATTTAACATTTTCTGAAGTAAAATGAGTAAGATTGTAGAGGACGGGGTGAAAGAGGGCACCGAATACTGGGACAAGGCGCTGGAGCACCGGGGGTCTCTCATACGTATGATAGGAAGTATTGCACATAAAGTCCATGTTCTTACAGAACAAGCTGACAATTTATGGCTAGGACTAAATGATATTATATCACATTTATTATATCCAATTTCTTTTTTTTCTGGCAGTCTTATAGAGATGGAGAACTATAAAAAGGAAATCATAATATAGGAAAATAAAATATTTCATGTGCCTTAACCTAGACAGTACGATTCATCCCAGACTTTGGTATACAAAAATGAGTACTTTATAGTATGTATCATGCTCAGTTTAGTACTAAAGCTAGTACTTGGTAGGACTAAGGAAAGTACCATGGCTGCTTACATTTCACCCCAAACAAGATCAAACATTACCAAACTAGTGTTGTTCTGTGGAGAGTGAATTGTTTTTTTTTCTTTTCCCATCAGGTGTATTGTGGACACCTACTGTAGAATATGCTCACAAAAACCTAATTATCTCCACTTTGTTTTGTTCCCACAGGGTTCACATGGTTCCCACAGGAGCTGCTATGCTTTTACATGGCCCCACCCATTGGGCCACTGTTGATTAGCTCAAGGATAGCCACCTGAGCAAGTTGGGCCAGTGAGTGTGTTCCATGGAGGGACATTTGGGCTTAGAACAGAGAGAGCGCCAAGGTACTCTTTCCTCAGGAGATAGAAACTGTCAGCATCTCCTTTTTATTCATGCGGGAATAACTATCAATGATAAGAGAGATTGATATACATGAAATATACAAAAGAGATATTTCTTAGTTGTCATTCACTATAAGAGGAAAACCACAAGATAGAACTTTGTCTATGTAGGTCACTATCTTTCAGCTCTAAAGACGCCACTGCTTTTATGAACAAAGACCTGAAAATGGCCTCTTTTAGCGTCATTCCATTCCTCAGTCAAAGCATCTCTGTTCATCCAATAGTACTAGTCGGGAACCTAGAAGTTCTTCATACATCTTTTTTCCTCATTTTCTATATCCAATCCAACTACAAACCCAATTATCATACATTATAATGATCCCTGGAATCAAATTCTATCCTGATTGCTACTACTGATTCAAGTTAGTTAATTTCTCCTTGATTTCAACAAAAACCATCTAAACAGTCTCCCCCAACCAAATACACAATTGAACCCTGTTACAGAAAAAATTCAGTTCTTCTTGCCAACACAGCAAAGAATTACAGATCAGCAAGCCTATCAGCATGCAAGTAAAGTTTATTAGCAATATGTTCTCAAATGGGCCTTACTGAGGTAGGAGTGAAAGGCAAGCCCATGGATGGCAAAAGCAAGGGTGGCAAGAGGCAAGGTAGAAACAGCATCAGGTCCTTTGTTCTGAGGACTTATGTAGTTGGTGGGAAGGGGGTGGTGGAGTTACATAGTGATTGGTGGATAAAGGTAGTGCCAGCTTCCACGAGAGAGGGGGGTGATGTGACTACCCAAATGTAGGTATGTGCGGGAGTTCTTTCCCAGGTAGTGGAAATGTTACATAAAATTTCAAGGACTCCCCTCCCACCTCCTGGCCTTGGGGTATGCAGGACACCCAGCCATCTTAGTAAGATTGTTACAGAAGACTATTTTCTTAGCACAGTTTCCCCTCTTCCGGTGCTATTATAGTTTTGCTTGTGTTGTTCAGACCAGGTTCAGGACTGCTGGGTCAACATGTGAGACATGTCTTCCTTTGCTTCTAGCCTCCTTATTATGTTCTTTGCTAGATTATAATGGTGAGGGCTCTGCCTTTATTTCCCTTCTGCCACTCATTCCTAGCTGCTACCTAACAACTCCATACTCATTTTAGTCACCAGAGTAAGCTTTTCAAAGTATACATCTGAAATCATGAATTTCTCTCTCTGCCTTATCACTATATGTATAACTCTCCAAGGGACTCATAGTCCAATCTAAGTGAAGACAAAATTCCTAAATGTGACCTACAAAAATGCTGATTTAGTGCCTACCTATTAGCACCATCTTGCACATCAATACCACACTGCTCAAATCTATAGATATCAGAGAAAAACTTTGTATTGATCATCTTTTCTGTATAAATGGCTAAGGTTTTTGAGCTTTTCTAGTTCCCTTTGCTTTAAGGAGCTAGTAGTCTGACCAGGTCCACTGACAACAAAGGACATTGCATAGGTCCTTGTAACCAATGACCTGCCACACAGCTAGTTTTCCTGTTGGTATCACCTCCAAAGCATAAAAAATATTATGTAACTCTGCTTGACAGGTACTCTTCACTGTTTAAATGCAATCCCAAATGCAGGGTATTTTTAAGCATTATTAGTGTGACTGATTTCTTTTAAAAATTTAACTTTTATATAACCTCTAGAAGACATCACAGACTGAAAACAGACAAATTTTGCAGCAGAGACAGTAGAATAAATCCTGAGAACTACCTGAACCCATCAAGAGATCAATGCTTGCTTATAAAGCAAACTCTTGCATTTCACCCTATACCCACTAATCATAATCTAGGAGCCCTCCTAAAATCTGTATTTTATTTTGTTGTTTTAAAGTCTGTATTTTTATAAGTACCACAGGTGATACTTTCTAACATTAAAAGAGAGAGAGTCAGATGACATGAAGACAGAGCTCCCAGGATCAGGCCATCAGGAGTGTCATTGAGAGGTCACACGAAGGAGCAGAAATGACACAGGAGATTATGAAGAAGTCAGAGATGCAGGAGATAAACCACAATAAAGGTGTCATGGAAACCAAGAAAGCAAGATTATCCAGGAAGGAGAACCCAACTCAGTTGAAGGCAGTGTGTGGTCTCATAGGATGAGAACTGAAAGTGTCCGTTTCATTCATCCTCATAGAAACAAAAAATGACCTACTGTCACCAGTCTCAACACAAACTGGGCATGGGAGTGATAGTAATGTAAGCAAAACAATGAATAAAAAGAAAAGCTGGGAACAACACAGTACCCATCCAAAAGAGAAAGCATTTATAAACAAATTTATACTGCAGAATGTTACATAGAAGTAAAACTGAATAAATTACACCTGCATGCTGCAATATGAAGAAATCTTAATAATATAGAAAACAGTGAAAAACTGAGTCCCCAAAAGAAAGCTATATTTAGGCAACAGTCTTTGTGTCATTTCCAAAATAATTAATATTAAATATTGTATATTTTAGGCCTACATAATTATCTGGTAAAATAACTTTTAAAATAAAGGGAACAATATAAAATTTTAAAACTTGGTCACTATGAAGGGTAAGGAAAGCAGAAGGATGTCCCAAATGAAGAGCATTAAAGAAAGATGTGAATACGTGTCCATGTTCTCATTCATATTGGCTTATATAATTTCTATCATATGTAGGTATTTATTATATACCATATTTTTGGACTATAAAATGCACTCCCAAATTTGGGAGAAATAATGATTGTTAATGCAGCTGTTGAGTTCTGTTTACATTTACATTGGTGAAATATTATGTAGTTTATGTTATTAAATATTTTACCACATTTTTTGCTTCAAACTTTTTTTTTACTGTTTTCCTCCCCTAAAACTTAGGTGCATCTTATGGTCCCCAAAATACAGTAATTTAAAAATACATCCATGGGGCCATTTCTGGCAGAACAGTGGGTGGAGCTCCATGGATCACCTCTTTTCTCCTCCCAGAGAAACTGGTGAAAAATTACATAAGAAAAAGAAATGTGTGTGAACCATTTAAAGTCTCCAAAAATGGGCTTACAAGGATATAGCAAATAAATAAATATTTATTCTATATATCTGATATGGAAGGGGTGAATATCCAAAATATATAAGAAATTTATGTAACTCAGTATGAAAATAACCCAATTAAAAAATGAACGAAAAGATTTCCAGCCAAGATGGAGGTGTAGGTAGGCACACTGTGCCTCCTCACACAACCAAACTAAGGACAACAAAATTTAGAAGCAAAAAAAAAACAACCAGTACTGACAGAAAATTAAACTGTATGGAAGTCTGACAACAAAGGAGTTAAAATAGACACGTTCATCTAGACCCATAGGAGGGGCAGAGCCGGGCAGCTGGGTGGAGAGGGCTCTCGGCCAAAAAAAAGCAAAAAGAGGCAGCTGGCAGACCCCCAGCACACAGGGCAGCAGTGGGTGGACCCAGCAAGGTGGCAGATTGTGGAGGGGCCTGGCACACAAGGCAGCTGGTGGACCAGGTGGTCCAACATTTGCCCGCAGATAAACCAGGTGAAACTGGGGAGTGAGACAGACCACACAACCCAGGGTCCCAGTGGAGGGAAATAAAGCCTCAAACCACTGATTGAAAACATCTGTGGGGATTGAGGCAGCAGTGGGAGAAACTCCCAGCCTCACAGGAGAGTCCATTGGAGAGACCCACAGGGTCCTAGAATGTACACAAGCCCACCCACTGAAGAATCAGCACCCGAGGGGCCCAGTTTGCTTGCAGGAAGTGGGGGAAGTGACTGCAATCCAGGAGAAAGCAGAGCAAGTACCATTGTTCCCTCTAGGACCCCTCCCCCATAAACAGCATCACGACACAGTGAAGTGGGTTGCCCCACCCTGGTGAACACCTAAGACTTCACCCCTCCCTACATAACAGGAATGTCAAGACAAAAAAAAATGGCCCAAACTAAAGAACAGATCAAAGTTCCAGAAAAAATACAACTAAGTGAAGATGAGATAGCCAACCTATCAGATGCACAGTTCAAAGCACTGGTGATCAGGACGCTCACAGAATTGGTTGAATTTGGTCACAAATTAGATGAAAAAAATGAAAGCTGCATATAGTGAAATAAAGGAAAATGTACAGGGAACCAATAGTGATGAGAAGAAAACTGGGACTCAGATCAATGGAGTGGACCAGAAGGAAGAAAGAAACAACCAAACAGAAAAGAATGAAGAAACAAGTATTCAAAAAAATGAAGAGAGGCTTTGGAACCTCCAGGAAATCTTTAAACATTCCAACATCTGAATTATAGGGGTACCAGAAGGAGAAGAGGAAGAGCAACAAGTGGAAAATTTATTTGAAAAAATAATAAAGGAGAACTTCCCCATTCTGGCAAAGGAAATAGACTTCCAGGAAGTCCAGGAAGCTCAGAGTCCCAAAGAAGTTGGACTCAAGGAGGAACACACCAAGGCACATCATAATTACATTACCCAAGATTAAAATGAAAGAGAATCCTAGAAGCAGCAAGAGATAAGGAGATGGTTACCCACAAAGGAGTTCCCATCAGACCATCAGCTGATTTCTCAAAAGAGACTTTACAGGCAAGAAGAAGCTGGAAAGAAGTATTCCAAGTTATGAAAAGCAAGGACTTACATCCAAGATTGCTCTATCCAGCAAAGCTTTCATTTAGAATGGAAGGGCAGATAAAGCACTTCTCAGATAAAGTCAATTGAAAGAATTCATAATCACCAATCCCTTATTATATGAGATGTTAAAGGGACTTATCTAAGAAAATAAGATAAAAAACATGTACAGTAAAATGACAGCAATCTTACAATTATTAACAACCACACCTAAAACAAAAACAAAAACAAACTAAGCAAACAACTAGAACAGGTTCAGAACCACAGAAATGGAGATCACATGGAGGGTTAGCAACAGGGGAGTAGGAGGAGGAGAGAGGAGGAAAAGGTACAGAGAACAAGTAGCATAGACAGTAGGGAGAAAATCGACAGGGGGAGTGTAGGGATAGTATGGGAACTGTAAAAGCTAAAGAACTTATAAGTATGACCCATGGACATGAACTAAAGTGGGGGAATGTGGGTGGGAGAGGGTGTGCAGGGTGGAGGGGAGTGAAGGGGGGAAATGGGACAACTATATTAGCATAATCAAAAAAATATATTTTAAAAAAATGAACAAAAGTCTTGAATAGACACCTCTCCAAAGAAAATATACAAATGGCCAACAGAAAAGGTGTTCAACATCACTAATCACAAAATTAAAACCAGAGTAAGATATCACTTCACACTTGTTAGAATAGCTATTATCAAAAAAAAAAAAAAAGCATTGGTAAGAATGTGGAGAAATTGGAACTCTGGTGCATTGTTGCTGGGAATGGAAAGTGGTGCAGCCACTGTGAAAAAAGATGATGGACGTTCCTCAAAAAATTAAAAATAGAACGATCATCTGAGCAAGAAATACCACTTCTGGATATATTCAAAAAAGTTAAAATCAGGCTCTCACAGAGATATTTGCATGCCCATTTCTATTGCAGCATTTTCCACAACAGCGAAGCTATGGAAACATCCTAAACATTCATCAATGGGTAAATGAAGGAAGAAAATGTGGTGTATTAAAAAAAATGGAAGGTTATTCAGCCTTAAAAAAAGAAGGAAATCCTGTCATATGAAACAACATGGATAAGAATCTGGAGGACATTATGCTAAGTGAAATAAGCCAATCATAGAAGGACAAAAAATGCATAATACCAATTATATGAGATACCTAAAATAGTTAAATTCATAGAAGCAGAGACCAGAATCATGAGTTGCCAAGGTCAAGGGTGAAGGGGAAATGAGGAGTAGTTGTTCAACTGATAGCTTCAGTTACGCCAGATGAATAATTTCTACAGATCTGTTGTACAACAACGTAGTGCCCACGGTCAACAATAATGGATTGCAAACATAAAATCGTGTCATGCGGATAGACTTCATGCTAAGTATTCTTACCCCAATTTGAAAAAAAATAAAATAAATAAATTTAAGAATAAGTTTAAGAATTGGAAAAAATTAAATTAAAAGTTAGCTGGAGCTCCAAGGGCATTTGCTGGATCCAGGGGCACTGAGCTTTGATTTTTCTTCAAGGCCTCCCATGGCTGAGAAGGAGGAATCCACCAAAAGAAGGGAGAGACCTCTATGTAAAGAAGACCCCTATATAAAAAACTGTATCCTCAGACCTCAAAAAAAGAGTAAAGTAGAAATAAATCTGTGCCCATTCCTAGTTCCAGACAACAGCAAGTTAAACCACCTATGTTGAACCTTGGCACTAGTAGAGAAGAACAAAAAGAAAATTTTTCAACCGAAAATCAGCCAGTGTGTGGATTCCCAGCTGAAATCCATGATGATCCATCCAGATGATCCAAAAGCCGTTAAGCCAAGAATTTAAATTCACGTGTTCTCAGACTTAGGTTTTTGTGAACAGAATATAAAATAATTGTGTATAATACATTAAGGAAATTTTTAGTTTTGAAAATATAGGCAATAATCAAAATACAAAAGAAATGAACAGTGAGATTTCAAAATAAATAACATTTTAATAAATGAAATTTTTTAGCATTGAAATCTAAAACTTAGTGGATGGGTTTAATAATATATTTGGCAGAGCCAGAGAGAGTCATTGGGTTAGGAGATAGATAATAATACACAACTGTTTAGACAGTAAATACTTGCTTACTGTTCTAAACACTTTAAAAATACTAACTCATTTAATCTTCAGAACAATTCTATGGATAAGCACTTTTAATTTCCTCATTTTCAGATAAGAAAGAGTGAGACATAAATTAAATAAATTGCCTAACTTCACAAAACCAATATTTATGGGAGCTACCTACCTGTCAAAGAGTCCAAAGATTCCTGGTAAATCATTTAACCTGTCCTCTAAATATCCCTTAGATTTACTGACAACAATTAGTCAGCCTGTTTTCACGTTGCAAACCATATCCTAAAAGAATGGTTTGGGTATAATTATTCATTGTTTAGAATTATTCATTAATTATCCCTTAGAATAATCCATTAGGTCATTTTTGTAGATGAGAGAAAACTCAAATGGCACCCAAAAGATCTGGGGGTCACTTAGTCTGTAAGGCTGTCAACATCCCCATGTCAACATCTTCTCATGATTAATATTCATATATTATATGTTAAAGCTTATTCATATAATAGTGAAGTGGCTTCCAGGAAATAAAATCGATATTATTAGCATAACAATAAAGATGTCAAGACCCAGAACATCTAAATTACAGTAAAAAATTGGGGGGTTACCTTGCACAGAGCTCTGGAGGACGTATGGACGGTCAGCAAGCACGTTATCGGAATACATAAGGGGCAGAATATAAAACCTCACCTTGATGCTATCTGCCAGTGTGATTGGAGGGTTGTTACTAGGAGTTTTACTCGAGATGTTTTCGAAACTTCTGATGTGGTTTTTCCGTTGTTTCTTGTTGACCAATAAATAGCTGGATTCCCCATTTTAAGCTTCGTACTAGTTGTATAAAGTTTACTTTTCCGAGAGTATTTTTATGGAATCTGTTTATGACACTATCATTTCTCTAATTTAATATGCTTGTCAGAATATAATTTCTTCTGTATTTTTGGTACATTTCTCCCATTGTTTATCATCATGGGGAAACAAATCCAAAGGACATTTTACCCAAAATTGTCTGGTTTCTGGAACTCAATACATTTTATGGTGCTTGAAACATTTCAATGTCCGTGCTGGTCATTTTGCTTCCCTCAAAAATAAATTTATATTGATTCATGATGCGCCACACTTCTTTTCCATTACTCCAACCAGAAGCATTTTTCAGATTATTTCTCCAAAGTTTACTCTTTACAAAAGCTTTCAAGATAGCATAAGACAGAGTTTTGTGACTTCATCAAAACAGTAACAGCTTTCAGCCAAAGGCATAACTTCAATTTTTATTACAGTACACATTCTGAATATTATATTTGCACACTTGTATTACATTTCCCCATGTACTTTATTAAAAATATGTTATAGATGAGTGTCGGCAACTTACAATTTTTAAATTGTAAAAAAGATTTAAAAAAGATATCTTCAGAAGATATTTAAAGGTATCTGGTACCTTATGCAATTCTTCATTGGAGACATACACCAACGAGTGAATAAACCTTAAGGCTGGAGAACGGGTGACGGGAATAAGAAAGAAACTGCTTTTCCCAGGAAACTAAACAGCCTGCCTTTAGGTCAGCATTTTGGATTACAGTCAGGTAAACCAAAATAAGAAATGAGGTGCAATGAGCAAGAAGAAAAAGACGGTAGAAAGTAGTTCAGTGACTTCAGAGGACTCCGAGGATGAAGGCACATGTTGCCCCTTTATATCGTGGAGAGACAAAGCAATAGTGGTGGACACCAAAAAAACGTAGCTTTAAAATGATTTTGATGAGGGTATTTTCTTTTCCAAACTGCATCAGACTTCACAGCTGAGGTGAGTGGATCAGAAGGACTACCACAGTGAATTCTCTCAACATTACTTCCTATCACACTGTCTAAAAAATCATTTAAAAACATAAACATATATCAATCTGAATTCTATCTCATTGTTTCATACACACACAGACATACATACATTTATCAATTAGTATATTCTAATTAGACTACCAAGTCTTGGAGTGGAGAAACTGTTCTATGTTACTTATTCCAGTTCCCAGCTCAGAACAAAGTGGATAGCTGAGAGTCTAGAAATATTTGTTAAATTGAATTATGATTAATAAAATTGATGAAACTGATCAAAAGTGCCTTTCAGGGGGTCTGATTTCAGAAAAGCAAAAGACGAGACCCTATAGCAGCTTGGATTTAATCTGGATTACACAGATGATGCCTCGGACATGTATTCTCACTCTGACAAGTCTCAGAGCTTTTCAGGGTTCACTTTTTATCTCTGCGAGGGAACATGCAGAGATACTTAGTAACAGAGACACTTTCACTTGAAAATTTAGAGACAACTCAGTTTGGATGGTATGCCTTTCTTAAAAACCAACAGTCAATGGGTAGTTCACACAATCAGTGCACATGAAATGATTGGCACACAGAACAAAGCGCTGCTATATCTAGACAAGAATTTGAACTGCATTCCGTAAGAAGTACGCTGGCAACCATTCATATCAGCTCTGGCTCGACCTAAGAGTGCCTCTCCCTTCAAAACATCCTCCCAGCCCTGCAGGCAGAAGGCTGACTAGGGAGCCCGGAGAGAGCAAGCAGTGTTCTCAGAAACAGAGGGAGGGCTTTAGACCTCAACATGCAGAGGAGTTTTCACTGTGGTGGTTAAGTGCCGCAGGCCAGGAGATGGCAGAACGGAAGCGCAAGAGCATTGCATTCTTTCAGCAGGTTACTGAGCAGTATTTACAATCTGAATGTGGAGCTATTGTAGAACAATAGACTGATCGTTTTTTCCGTAATTAGTAATAAGGACCCTGATTATTATAAAGAAGGGAGCAGCCCCATGAAAGACAGCACTGGACAAGAATGATTTAAGACACACCGAAAAAATTCCTAGACTGACATCACCTAAAGCAAAGACACAAATCTGAACCCAACCAGAAAAGAGGTGAAAATATATGATTGCAAGAATATTCTTCTTGTACATCGTATCTACGTATCCTAAAAGAGAGGTGCTGTAGTATAGTAGAACAAGCAGACAGCTCCTGGCTCTGGCATTTTTTAACTATTTGATCCTGGGAACAGGAAAGGAACCATTCTGAGACTCAGTAGCACTTACTTTACACATTGCGAAAATGGCCTGTGATTACTTGAAAGCCCTGCTAGGGCACCAGGCAGGTCGTAAGTGGATAGCGCATAGCACCTACCTTTCCTATGTCCTTTCTCTTCTTGCTCTACTTGTTCTTTTAAGAAAAAGGAACAGGACACTTCCTGGTTCTGATTCTGCAGTGTCACTTCAGTTCCTTTCAAATAATGCTGTTTTCTTCATCTACCCAGAATTAAAGAAACTCCCTCTCAGCCCTGGCTGGTGTAGCTCAGTGGATTGAGCGCGGGCTGGGAACCAAAGTGTCCCAGGTTCGATTCCCAGCCAGGGTACATGCCTGGGTTGCAGGCCATAACCCCCAGCAACCGCATATTGATGTTTCTCTCTCTCTCCCTCTCCCTCCCTCCATCCCTCCCTTCCGTCTCTAAAAATAAATAAATAAAATCTTTAAAAAAAAAAAAAAGAAACTCCCTCAGTCAAGGACACGAAGCACAGCGAGTGAGCAATGATGAGGCCGGAAAGGCGGCCTAACGAGCTGGTGTCATTCGGGCGCACTATAGAAAAAGCCACAGGGTTTTCACTCTTTCTTCACTCTGTATCTTCATAACTTTGAGTTCAGAAGGCAGGAGATCATCGCTTGGAAGGGTAGCAAGGATGTCATTCTTTAGTATAATTTTTAGACTTAAGGACACTGGGCATGTGAGTCAAAAAAGTTCCTTACAGAGGACTCAAGATAAAGTACTGTTCATGGTCAGTACCTACTGTTTTGTGTTCAGAAAAGGAAGAAAATGGCATAGGTTAAGCAATTTCACCTAAGCATGTGTTAATTATTCAATGAAACCATACATATGTTCCTTCTCAGATGATACTGAATAAAGCTAAATTCCACCTTCTATGGCAAACATTATAGTATGAATGAGAGCAAGATGTTTAGGATCAGGATTTGACACTTCGCATCTCTCATTTGATACATGAAGTTGCTGCATTGCTGTTACTTTCCTTGTTGCTACTAAAGTGCTACTTTAGAAGGTCTACTGACCAAGAACTTTTGATCATCTGTATCACTAAGTCTGAGTTTTTCACACGGGAGGAAGGAAGCCTGAGGACTTGGAGCCGAGATGACAGCCAGCAGTGCTGCACCCTCCTCCCGCCCACACTCAGCTGTCGGCTGCTTCCACCTCTCAGCCTCCCCTTCCAGAAGGGAGCAAAGCTGCCTCAGTGAACCATCTGGGTTCAGCACAGCACAGCCCCAAACCCCAGGAACAGGCTTTTACCTTCTTCAGGGGTTTGGCCTAATGTGTCTCTTAAGAGCAAAATAAAGCAAAATGGGAAAGAAACAATATAACACCCTAGAATCAATTCTAGACCACATCTATCCTAAGATGAGCTCCGTTTTCCACTGTGTGTGTGTGTGTGTGGCTCATTGGTGATTTAATTGCTCTAATTTAAGTACTGTTCATTCAGTTATATTAACACTGTGTATTCTACTCTGAATTCAAATTTATTTACACATGCAAACTCGTGTTCAGATTTAATTTGTGAATATTTTAATAAGCACTGTTAACCCAAGTAAGCACTGTGTTAAATGCCAGTGGAGTGACCACTTACTGCCCAGTTACTCATACCTGCAGGTGTCCAAGGCAGGGCCACCCTTTATAGTCCTCAGGATAGAGGTGGCTGCATGATTATTTTTAAAGAAATAAAGTATATATTTTTACTATAGCAAGAGTGATTTATTAGAGAAAACAATATTTGGTTTCAGGTTTTTCTCAAATCTAGCACAGATATCCCTAAGACGCTCTTAAAAACTGGCTTACACAAGAAAAAAATGATTGACTTATTTCCACACTTTTCACAGGGTTCTTGCAGAAGCTTGGACTAAGAAACTTTTCCCTGAAAATTATTCACTTGAGAAAGTTTGAACAATTGGATAGAAATGATTGACAAAATGTGTTTTTTTTTTTCAAAATAAGTGACCCCCATATGTAGTTCAGTGCCATTCACATGGGAAAACCTTAATAAATGTGTGTTGATGGATGTTCATGTTTTAAGTACATACCGATTAGCATCATTGATTCACATTCTTTGTACCATCATGCTTCAATCACACATGAAGTGCCAGTGTCTTACAATTATGGCTTAGCATTCAGTCAGTCAGCTAGTCAACAAACATTTATTAAGTCCCTGTTATTTGTTTATTTATTCATTCATTCAACATATGTTTATTCAATGCCAAGAATATGCTCGGTAATGGCCTGAGCTTGGGAAATTCAACAGTGAGTTTAACTGACAGTTTCCAGTTCCTCCAGAACTTGCAGACCAGAGGGGAGAGAGAATAAACAAGGAAGCAAATATATACATATTTATATTATATATTTATAATATAATATATTTGGGCATTCAGGTTAGTGTTGAATGCTTAAGACAGGGAAATGGGATAGGGTTTCACTTGAATGAGAGTGAAGAAAGACCTATTGTCTACACCAAAAATGTGAAAGGTCTCCCTGAGAGATTGGTTTTTGAAATCAACATAGTTAGCACTTCAAACACCCAAGGAAAGAAATTTCCAGGCAAACAGAAGAGTCAGAGCATAGGTATGGGAATGGAATGAGTTGAGTTACTTTGAGGAACAATGACCAGTACGGCTGAGGAATGATAAGTATTTGGTTTTATGCTCATGGCAAGGAGAAGATATCTGAGCATTTTTTAAAAATCAGGTTTAAGAAAAAAATAATTTGTTCAAAAATATTCACCCATTTTAATTGTGTAGTTCAATGACTTTTCACAAGTGTATATAATCAGGTAATCATCACCCTACCACCATAATTACGATATAGACCATTTCCTTCAGTCCAAAAAGTGACATTACATGACATCTCATTCCATTTTGCAGTCAGTCCTGTTCACCCCCACAAAACACTGGGAATCACCCTAACTTTGCCTCCTCTGTGGAATTATATAGTGCACAGTATGCAGCGTTTTGTTTCTGGCTTCCTCCACTTAGCGAAATGCTTTTGAGATTCATTCGTGATATTGTGTGTTGACTTGAAATTCCATTTGATGATATCTAACAAGCAATGTTGACTCAGCAATTAAATATACAAATCTGGGGCTCAGGGGAAAGATCTAGAGACAAAACCCTGGAGTCTTGACATCTATACAGCATTTAAAACCATGGGACTCCGTGGTGAAGGAGCCAGCAGGTAGAGAAGAAACTTCCAGTGAAGTGGAAAGGAAATAAGTGATGCCACAGAAGCCAAAGGGGAAGGCATTTCAGCATGGCCACATGTATCAAATATCTAGTTAGGATGAGGGCTTAACTAAATCTTATCAGGTAAGATTTGTCAAGCTGGAAATCGTTGATTACCTTGATGAGGGCTGTTTTAATGGCTCTGTGCCAGACATTGAAAAATGCTTGGTATGCTACAGTGAACAAAGCAGAAGTGATAATATCCACCCTCCTGGAACTTTCTGTCCGACAGTGTGCCTTCCATTAGGTTCTCTTTAACTGTATACAGACACGGAATTTCATGTGTAACTTGATTTTGGAACTTGCAACTGAAATTCTTTTGTTCTTCTTCTTTGTCCCCTCCACAAAATTTTGATACAATTACATTAAAGAAGAATGAAACAATATAATTTTAATGCTAACCATGAGGGGAGGACACCATTTCCTCTTCTTATATTTAAAGGAAGGGGTTTATTCTTTTATAAATTAATAATTCAGAATGTTTGAAGACACAAGCAGTTAGCTGCAGTAATTTGCATTTTTATTTTTTATGCATTTCCTAAGTCCTTTTCTGCTGCTTCTCTAATGAAAATGCTGCCTGTTAAAGGTGAATAGCCTTTTTCTATTTGCTTAGTAACAAGCTTTCTTTAATTATCCATTGGCCAATTTCATAGATTTCACATAAAACATAGCTATTGATGTTGAAAGACTAGCAAACTCATGTGATACTAAGTTTCATTCTTTAACTTAGCGCCAAAATTCTTTTTCAGCTAAATAGTGTTGGGTAGATATTTTTTGTTGTTTCCATATTTTGCTGTTGTTTCTCATTTTATTGTTTTTGCTGAGCTTTTTATTTCAACTGAACTCAAACCAATAATAACCAAGCCTCAATTGAACTCCACAAAGTGTTGTACATTTGGCTTATTTAATCCAAACCTCAGTGGTGTATTCTACCCTCCCACATACACAGTATTAGAGGAAGACAAATGACAAGTGGCCGTAAGGCACCTCAGAAGTTAAAACCATGCATCGCAAATTCTTCCTTCCTCCAAAGGCATACAAAATTTTATTCTCAGGCCTCACCCACCATGGTGAAGAGGCCTAAAACAGAGATGTATATGCTACATTTTAAATCTGACGATCTTTAAAAATATAAATCCTTTGTTATCATTAATAAATGTTTAGTTAGGTACACTGGAAACTCCATTAACCATCTGTGGTTTAATTGTCTGATTGTTCAGTAGGCAAACTCCCTCTGTGAGTGGTATTTTTAAACAATTCAGGGGTTTCCTCTAAATACCTGGTTGGTTAAAACTGGCAAGATCTAGTTGTAAATATTTATAGATTTATTGTTACCAAACTAAGTCTTATGATTCTCTACAGCAGCACAGAGGAAAAGGAAAAAAAGAAGCCCTGGCTGGTGTAGCTCAGAGGATTGAGTGTGGGCCTGTGAATCAAAGGGTTGCTGGTTCAATTCCCAGTCTAGGACACAAGCCTGGGTTGTGGTCCAGGTCCCCAATAGGGGGGGGTGCATGAGAGACAACCACACATTGATGTTTCTCTCCCACTCTTTCTCCCTCCCTTCCCTACTCTCTAAAAATAAATAAATAAAATCTTGAGAAAAGAGAGAGAGAGAAATTATGAAAACGTGTACAGACAGTGTATAGACTGAAATAAGCACATTTGCGGAAGAGGAGAGACCTTTGTTTTTCACAGCCCTGAGGAAAGCTGTGACATGAGTCACATTTGTTTTCTCAGACTCCTCTTCTTACCATACTTCCTACTCTAGTGATCAGATTCTTATTTCTGCAAACTCCCAGCACACAGCTACCACCAAGACTACATTAATCAGAATAGATTATGTTTGCTGTGATATAATCAACACCAAAATCTCAGCAGTTTAACACACGCAAATGTCTGCTGCGCATCTGGGCAAAATCCAGGACTGCAAGTGCTCGGTGACAGATGAGGGATAGCTCAGTGATTTGATCATTTCCATCTTATAGTGCCTCCCTCTTCACATAATTCCGTGCACAGGGTAGTAGGAAAAGAGAGCATTGGAGGGTCTGGCACCAGCCTTTATGGTGACATAGAGTGACAGCCATCCACCCAAAGACCAGAACTTGTCATACAAGCCTGTCTTACTACCAGGGACACAGCCAAGTGTAATTCTTCCCCCGGGCCCAGAAAAGGAGTACCGGAAATGGGTGAGCACTCGAAGTTTCCGTATACTGGCTCTACCTTAAGAATATCCAAGCCCTCAGTCTTTTCTGCTCTGCAAAATTTTCCCAGAATCTGAATGAGGAAGTTGACAAAAACCTTACTATCTTCACACTTCTCCCCCTCATGACACAGCTGAACAATGCAAGCTAAGGGGAAAGTTTTTGTCCCGGATCCCTCAGTCAAGCAGACAAGACATCTTCAATAATTTCTATGGGGTTTTTTTTCCCACCATTTCATGATTCTTCCACCCTGGGTTGAACTGTTCTCTTCAACTTCGGGCTCATGTATCAAATGCCTGGTAGAATCGCCACACGTATGTCTAATAGCTATGTCATGCCAACGTGTCTCACACTGAACTCCTGATCTTCAAGCAAAAATTAGTTCCACCCAGTCTCAGTAAATGCAACTCCATTTTTCTAATTCCTCAGGCGAAATTCTTGGAGTCATGCTTGACTCTCCTCTGTCTATCATACCCTACATCCAATCCTTAAGGAAATTCTTTTACCTCCAACTTCAAAATATCCCCATGGCTTATCCAGACTGAGTCATCCCTTTGGTTATTTAGTGCCTCTTCCACAACACAAAATGTATGGTAAATGTTAACATGTGTGCAAATGTTTTTACACTCTGTGCGTACTCCATTAGGTCCATTTACATCCTCATTACCCAGACCTATCGGTCCCTAGTCTACTAATCTTGGTCTGGCTAGAACATGATCAATCAGCTAAGCAATTTTGCCACTGCCGATCAGTCCAAATGTGTCCTTACCTCAGGTAATTTCCTTCTCCATACAAAGTGGACTGCCAAGTACAGTGCCCAAAACAGGTCCCCTGAGAGAATCTCCCCTCTCCACTGTCTTTGAGGGCCACCCCAGAATGGGGTTGTAGTGCACCAGTAGTTCAATGTTGACATTTACAAACATGCCAGCCCAACCCATTTATGAATAAAGGTTGGGTTTTTACCACCTTTGTCAGCTGGCCATAAGGAATCACCCACCAGACCTAGGTGTGACCAGAGATAAAAGTGCTGGTGCAACTGTGATAGGTGACACAGGAACTTGGGCTCCTGTTTGTGCGGTTTACTTGAACCACTCTTACCTGCTCAAGCCTAATCCCAGATGTACGACTTCCAGACTTCCCAAGCGGGATTATTGATGGGCCCAAGCTGCTGGGTCTGACAGGACCTAGCTCAGTCCTGATCATCACTTACTGGCCTCTCCCTGGGTTGTAGTGAGACAGTGCCTGGTGGATACAGTGCTCTGCTGCAGATGGCATGCACTGGCTCCAGAAACACAGGAGTCTACTCTAAGGCTCTCCTATTGTGGTTCGACACTGCGGGGCCTAAAAAATATATTAATACTTTTCCTCCCACCTTCTAGGTTCTTCTGGCTAGGCTACTCATCAAATTAACAGAGACAGATTAACAGGAGAAAATCAATGGTTTAATATAAGCATGTAGGAAATTCACACAGGTATGTAAATTCTAAAGACAGTGAGGCAACACTGGGTATGTAAGACACTCGGAAAAAGGAGAAAGTAAGGGAATGGGGTGATAGATTTCAGAAGTGAGAACGGGTGATTTACAGGTAGTTGAGGAAGAGCAAACACACATGACAGGTAAATGCTTGCTAGGCAAACTCAGAAACAATGGGACACAGCAGGTATCTAGCTAGCAAATCCCTTTCTAAAATCCTCTGATTTACCATACTTAGTTCCAATTAGGCTAAGGTGACATCCTAAACTCTGCTTTCTGAAACAGGTTTCTCTTCTGAAAACTTGAGCAGGAAAGGAGAGGTGGTCAAAGCCTCCCTCTGAGTCTTATTTCTTAATAAACAGTTTACATCAATACCTCAAAAGTACTGCATTAGGGTGGCAGAATGTTGGCCTCCTTCATTCTTGCCTTTGAAACTTTAAGTAATATGGTTTCACATTTTAGAAGCTAAGTTGGTAGATTGCTTCGTATTTCATTGATCTAATCATTGAGTCCTGAACATAAGTCAGTTCCCTTAAGATGTTGAGCCTCATTTCAGGAGATGGTTATGCAAAAGGGCTTCCAAAGGGAGGCCTATATTGTGTAAGCAATGAAGTCTTTTATACAAGGTGTGTCTATGAAAACAAAAAGGAAAAGACAAAGGTTAATGATCAGAACAAATTACAAATAAACCAGATTCTGAGTCTGTGAGGCTGTCAGCTGAGATTTTTGGACGTAAGTCTCAGCATATTTCGCTGGAATGAAGGCATACAGTGACGATTGGATAGATTCTCCTGGCCTGCAATTTGAATGTCTCTGATGATGTCATCGGGTGCTCACATGGCTTACACAGACAGCATCAGCCACTGAGATTGTTTAAGCATTAGCTGTTGTGATTTCTCAAGTGTGTGTCATATCCTTTAGCTGCAGTTTGCAATTGCAAGGCTCAGAAAAAAGAAAACTTTTGTTCTCAGTAATTCTAAGTTAAAAGATGAAAGACAGAGAAAACATTAGTTCAGAGGATTGTAACTAAATATTTAAGACCACTAGAAAAAATCAGGATCCAGTCCAGTTTGTAGGTGAAAAGCAAAATATTAAAGACAATTAACTGAGCTAGAATCTAATATCTACAACTGTGTATCATAGATTCTACTGAAACACAATTTTTCTCTCTAAAATCACTTCCACTTTTCCAAAGCTAGTCAAATTAAGACTTTATTTACTGTGTAAATCTAGTTTCATTCAATTTGGCCAGATTATTTCCATAAACACAACAGCAAGAGTGTCTGATCCTATAGGCTCACTTAAATCTGCTCTGTGTAACTCTCATGAGGAACCTCCAGGCTGAAGCTTAGTGAGCCTTTCAGGTCCAGGAAGACAAGCCACCTAGTTCCGAGCAGCCTTTGATTGTAGTACCTATAGTTCTGGGTGAATTCCTCAGGTTCAAGGTCCCCCACAATGTGTGGGCTTGCTTCTCTGCCATCTCCCAGAGAAACAACCTTCATTCCTTATCTGGAAAGACTGCTGTGAATTGTGGACGCTCACACCAGGCTGTTCCCGTAAGGGCTTTCACTGGCTTCTGAAGTCCATCTTAATTCCTTAAAGTTGTCTGGTGACATCCAAATCTATGTCTGTCTCCTTCAAAAATTATATTCCAGTCAAGGTCTTGGTTAAAATTAATTATCAATCGTGACTGTTATAAAAAGAACAGGTTCTTATTGAATTTATGCAAACAGAACCATATTACTATGAAAATAGTAATACTCATATAGTTTCTGATTTCTGCAATGATCAGATAGAGAGAAAAATATAAATGCTTAATATTGTTTTTAAAAGTATAATTTATCAAATTGCTCTAAGTAAATCAAGTTTCTTTATATCTTCAAAACAAAGATTTAAAAATCAACAATATTCCGAAGTCATGAAAATTATAATCATCTTCAGCCCTGGCTGGTGCAGCTCAGTGGATTGAGCACTGGCCTGCAAACCAAAGGGTCGCTGGTTTGATTCCCAGTCAGGGAACATGCCTGGGTTGCAGGCCAGGTCCCCGGTAGGAGGTGGTCAAGAGGCAACCACACATTAATGTTTCTCTCCCTTTCTTTCTCCTTCCCTTCCCCTCTCTCTAAAAATAAATTAATTAAATATTTAAAAATAAAAATAAAACCTTTTTTAAAATTATAATCATCTTCAGTTTATTCAGTTCCATATAAATAATCCTTGTTTATCCTGACCATTTCCTAGTATTTCCATGAATCTAATGATTCCTTAGAGCTCTATAAATCTTCTTCCAGTTGAAAGGTATGATCTCAATGTTTATTCTTAGAAACCTTTTAGATAGAATAAGTCAAGCTCTTTCCATGAATCTTTATCAGGTTGAAACATATTTGCAAAAGCATCAGAATACAACAATGACTCTGTATAAATGATTTTTAAAATTACATGGTTGGAGATCTGATTACAATGCAATTGTAACAAAAGAAAATATTCTATCAGAACTTTGTAGACCATTGGAGATTTTTATAAAATCTCTAGAACATATATGTTAGTAATAATACATGTATATAAACACAGCAAAATTATTATCTCTTTATTTGACAGTTTCCTATGTAATTTTTGCATGTAAATTAAGTCAAATCAGCTTTAAATTTTTATTTTATAAGAAAACTGTCAGGTATTTCAGGGACCCATTGGAATGACCCAAAGCCATTTCTATGTTCTAAGAAAAGTCTTTTTCTAAAATGTGAACACTTGGAAGACTGTCAAACATAATTGACCAAAAATTATACATCATTATGAAACAATATTAAATTATCCATTTACCTGAAGTGACAATAAAAGGTATCAAACATAAAAACAGGCTAGCAAAACTTTAGTTCTTAGGATTGAAAAGATTGTTTTCTTATGTAATTAAAAACCTAATTAGGACAATAGGACACAGATCTCTTTAAAATTTTTTTATATAGAACTATTTTACTAAAACATAGATAAGAGCAGGCTGCCGGCTCTGGGGGCACTGGTTAGGGCATGGAGGGAACAAGCAAACACAGGAAAGGACTCATGGACCTGGACAGCAGTGTGGTGACTGCAGGGGGGCCATGGGTGGGTGGAAATGGAAGAGGGCAAAGCAGGAATAAACTGGTAATGGAAAAAATACAATGAAAATGAACTATTAAAAAAAGAGAAAAGAAAAGATTTCTCTTCACAAATTTTTTGCAAGTTTTCTCTCCCTTTTAGTTTGTCTCTTATTCAGAAAAAAACAACTCCAGGACAAAACTACTCTCATTTTCTCCAAAATGTATCCCCATACCTTATACCTTCTATTGCCAAAAATATGCATTTATTTCCATTTAGAATTCTTAACTCTTAGAAAACTTAATTTCTAGTGACAACTGAAAGTAATCAATTTGTATTCTTCAAATTGGCAAATTTATAAATACATTTAATAACCTTTAGAAACAAAGGCTTTCATTGGCAACTATATCTAAAATTTTCAGAAACGTATATTTAATAAAGTAGAAGACATAACTGATCCAAATTCACCATTTAACCTCTCTGTAGCATGAAGCCAAAAGTATATAAACTTACTTTAACAATTAATGTTTCTGAACTTTATGTTATATTGCTATACCAGTTTTTATCATTTAACTTAGTAAAATTCTAAAGTTTCAAGTTACAAACAGAATTTGGGAAACTATGTTTAAGCATATATATAACATATAACAATCATTACTAAAATTTTATCTAAAAACTTTTTAGTACATTTATTAGTTCCTAACAATTCTATGTGATTTTGATGTCGGTTATTATTTAAGCTATTTTCTTGACAAAGTTTGAAACAGAAGTAACATGAACTTATTTTTGTAAACATGGTTAAAATGGAAATACCAACTTAATGTTAATAACTCTTAACACATATCTATTGAATCAAACCAAACTTTAACTTTAATATCAAATATTTTGTTCAGATCTTATGATTGTGAAAGTATTTGAATTAGGTCTATTACATTCCTCAAGTTATATAAGCATTTAATTCCTTGAAGCCAATTAAATATTATAAACTAGTAATACCACCCAGAGGTAGAAAACACCATAGCATGTAAAACAGACAAACACAGATATCACAGATCATACAAATAAATAGAATTATTAATGACTGTAGATAAGGGGTTTTTATTTGCCCTTTATAACGTTTATAGAGGCTGGAGAAGGGGGAGGGGGGGAGATGGCCAAGCATGGACAACCTCAGCTGCCTGCACTTCTGTGAACACCAGCCTCTTCAGTTACCCCAGCCTCTCTGGCTCTGTGGGCTTTGCTTACATTTCTGTTTAGCAAACAGGAAGAGTTATTGAGACTTTTAAATATTCCTATCATATTTTGAAAAATCAGCTTCTTTATTTTGCTAAGTTTCTGATCAGCTATTAAATTCTTTAAAACCTGTTCAAATATACCAGCTCTCATAATCTTATATCCCAACAACCTTTTAAGAATTTCCACCTTACAGGGAAATCACTAACTTCCCCTTCTGCTTTTTAAAATTCTCTTGTTAATTAATCTAATGTATAAATTAGCATCTGTAAGACCCAGAAGGCTAAATAGCAAATTCAAAAATCTTAAGACAAATTATATTTCTGTGTGCTTTCTAAGCACAGGGTAATTATATTTCCAATGTCCTAACCTTTATAGTATCTGCAAATATCTGAAGATAAATAGGAAGGAGTCTGAATGGACTTTGATTTTTGTTCTAATTTCTGTCCTTCCATTTTATTAAGGCTGCTTTAATGGCTAGTTATTATACCAAAGATAAGAGCTCTCTAAATTTTTTCAATTTAAAAGTTTTTCCAATCTGAAACATCCATTGTCTGGTCAGTGACAGTAGGGTTTTAATAGTGACTCCAACAATAAACCTTTTTACATCTTATCCAAGGAAGCAAAAAAAAAAAAAAAAGCGCTTCCACAACAAAAGTGCAAAGGCTGCAGCCCTCATAGGTCTGAAGTTCACTCCTGAAGAAAATTAGAGAAAGCACAGACCTTTGGTACACAGGTGATGTGGATGAGGGATGGGGAGGGGCAGTGCACACGGTGTCTCCAGTCTCCCACAAAATGTGCAACACCAGGCAGACCCTACTGGAATGCGATTTTTCCTGCACTAACAAGTAACGGATGTTTAGCCAACAAAGGTCCCTTATGGACTGGGGTAATTCCCCAGAGAGCTGACACAGCCAGAAAAGAGGCACTTGGGAAGAGAGACACCAGCCTATCTAACTGACTACCAGGTGCACCCTAGTAAGTGCTCCTTCCAAATGTTGGAAACCAGAGAATATATTTTCACTGGTCACCAGCTAAGCTCTTAGGACATATAACAAGATAGAAGGAAAAACCTCATCCAGTTTTTATTAAAGACTCAGAGCAATGTTTATCCAGATATTTCTTCTGCCAATCTAAATTTAGAAGAGAGAAAAGATTCTTCCCACTTCCAACTTTAATCAAATCCCTCAGATAAGAAGAGATCAGAGAGGCTGCCAGGGTAAAATGCTTCCCCTCTCTGTGGCTGGGGTCAGGCTTCCACGATCTCTCAGTGGCCAGCATTGGTATCCCAGCTAGTGAATTCTCCTTTAATGGTTCAAATTGTGAGGATAAGGAAATGCTAATGCTTTTCCTCCCACCATCTAAGTCCCTCTGGCTAAGCTATTCATCAAATTAACAGAGAGAGATTAACAAGAGAAAATCAATGTTTTAATACATGCACATGGGGAATTCACATAGGCATGAAAATTCCAAAGACAGTGAGGTAATACTGGGTATGTAAGATATTTTGGACAAAGGAGAAAAGGGGGGATGGAGAATTAGATTTCAGAAGTGAGAATGGGTGACTTACAGGTAGTTGAGGAGGAGCAGAACATAGATGGCAGGAAAATTCTTCCTACGCAACTCAGAAACCGTGGAACACAGAGGATATTTAGCTAGCAAGCCCCTACCTTAAAATCCTCTTCTTTACCATACTTAATTCAAATTAGGCGAAGGTGAACATCCTAAGATCTCCTTCCTGAAACAGGTTTCTCTGAATCTCTTGGGCAGCAAAGAGGGGAGGATCAAGAGTTCCCTCTGAGCCCAGTTTCTTAATAAAAATTAGCTTAACTCAATACCTAAAAAGGGCAGTTTCCAGAAGAATTTTAGTTCCTGTCAGTACAGACTCCATTGGAGCACTCTTCCTCCCACTGACAGCCCTAGTGCTGAGGGTTTACCAGATCATCTGATCCAAGCAACAGGATTGTTTGCACCTCGAATGTGCTGTGGAGTAAATTTTGCTCTGGGACCTTACTCAAAATTAGCAGTAAACTGTTTGGAGCAATGTTTCCAAGTGCTGCCTCCAAATCCTAAGGAGGTTTACAAGTTTTATTCTTTCTTCTTTCTTACATGCGTTGGGCTCACATGTCTTACCAAGGCTGCCAGAGTACTTGTCACTTACAGCACCTCACATGCCACTTACATGATGTCATCAATATAAAAAGAACAATGTGATGTTCTGTGGAATGTCCAAATTGTCCAGACCCCTTTCATCTGTGTTGTGACAGAGAAAAGAATTCACTAGCCCCAGGGCAAAATTCTGATAGTATAATGTCATTGTGAATGGGAAATGTCTCTGGTATTTCTTCTTCATGAGCATGGAAAACACATTTGGTTGATCAACAACCACGTAACACATACCCAAGGCTATGTTAATCTCCTCTAAAAAAGATACCACATCTAACACAACAATTGCAATTGTGCTTACTACTTGATTAAGTTTGTAGGAGACCACTTTCATCTACCATGATCCATTCGGTTTTCACAGAGGCCAGACTATTGATCAAAATAGGGAAATTAGGGCCCACAACCCCTGTGCCGGCTGTCAACTGCTAAATATGTCCATCCCAATGACACATTTTGGACCTGGGGATTCACTATTAGATGGGCCCCATCAACCCAGTGCACCCAATGAGGAATGACTCAGACTAGAATCCCATGTATTACCTCACCTATCCTAAAAACAGACTCATCATAAAATTTTGGGTTCCCAAAAATCAGCATCAGTTTATTCTCTGCATCTAACAACTCTTGAAAGATCTGAGTATTTCTTTACCCCAGTACCCTGTTACCAAAATAAATTACCATATATCCCTTTCAGGAAAGATGAAGGAAATGACTAGAGTATTCAATTTCTGTGTTTATGCAGAGTCCTTCATCAAAGGAATTCAGCCTCTATTTGTGTCCACGAACTCTGGATCTGAGACTTGGCTTAAATCTAGAAACAGAACAAGGAATCATGACTTTTACACTGAGGTGGCCAGCCCTAGTCTTCTGCTCATTCTTCCTTGACCTCTTCTGTTCAATAAGCAGTATTCTTTTTGCTTACTCCTGTTCTATAATTGCCAAATTCTATTATCTTGTTCTATAAATACCAAGTGCTTTTAGCCTTCTTGATAGATCTCTGTGGGCCAAGCTTCCTGGCCGCCTTTCTAATTTTGCTCCCCAACATGATGATTAAGCCCACCTTACCTCTCACCATTATGTGCTGCCCCCTGGACACTGCTATTCTGGGATTTTGTCATTCCCATTGCTGATAGATAGTCCCAGTCTGGGCATTCAACCAGTGTAGACACAGAGGGCCCTGAACTCCAAAGGATACCCGTACTTGGGGTTTAATGCTCTGTTGTCACCACCTTGAATTTGGGTTTTATAAGTGAAGTTCAGTGGGACAATGGAGCATTCACTAGGGATGTAGAACCTTGGCTCATATGTGGTTCCAACTCCCAGTGCCTCCTCCTCTGTAAGACAGGTTCTTGAACATACATTTCTCTGCCTCCGCTTAGTGACCACTGCCACCTCCCACCCCCCAGCAGGGGCCTGAGTAGGGCAGTTAGGGTCAAGCATGTGCACTGCACAACAGTAAGGGTCTACTCTCACCTTGCAAGTAGCTTGTGCTCAAGGAGTCACACTAAAGAGCAAATAAAACCAAAACAAAAGAAAAAATGACAGGTCAAGAAAGAGACCATTAAAAAAAGGAAAAATATTTCCTATTTTTTTCACCTTTAATGAGGCATAATTGACATATAATACTGTGTATATATAGGGTGTGCAGTGTAATGATTTGATACGATGGCAAAATGATTACCACCATAACTTTAGTCAACATATTCATCACCTTACATAATTACAGTCTTTTGTTTTGATGGTGATGGTGATGAGAACATAAGATCTACTGTCTTAACAACTTCCAAGTACACAATACATTATGTTAACTATAGCCACCATGCTATACATTAGGTCTCCAGAACTCATTGATTTTATAACTGGAAGTGTGAACCTTTTGATTACCATCTCTTCACTTCTCCCACTCCAAAACCTCCAGAAACCATCAATTTACTCTCTGTTTCTAGGACTTCAGCTTTTCTAGATTCCACATATAAGTGATATCATACAGTATTCTTCTTTTTTTGTCTGACTTACCTCACTTAGCCCTCAAGGTTCTACTACATTTTCACACATGACAAGATTTCCTTAATTGTTATGGCTGAATAATATTTCATGAAATATAGATATAGAGTGTATCCATTCATCTGGAGATGGACAATTAGGTTGCTTCCATGTCTTGGTCACTGTGAATATGCTGCAGTGAACACGGGGATGCAGATGTTATCTCTTCAAGGTGGTGATTTCATTTCCTCTAGATACACATCCAGAAGTGGAATTGCTGGGTTATATCATAGTTCAATGCTGACTCTTTTCAGAAACTGTTTCCCTCCATACTGTTTTCCATAGTGGCTGCATCCCAACAGTGCATAAGGGTTCCCTTTTCTGCACACTCTTGCCAAACTTTATCTCCTACCTTATTGATAATAGGCATTCTAACAGAGGAGAGCTGATACGTCATTGTGGTTCTGATTTGCATTTCTCTGATGATTAGAGAGGCTGAGCACCCTTTTTCCATTGCTGAAACCTGTTGCTATTCTCGGGTATCCAAATAGATAGCCATCTCAAAACTCAGAACATTCCTTCCTTATCAGGCCCTGACTTTCGTTTAGAGTTAAAAGGTTAAATCCTGCAGAAGGCAGTCAAATACCTACTTATCAGATTTTCTATAGAAAGTTCAGTCTGCATAACCATATGTACAACATTAACTTCATTTTCCACTCCAACCTCACTGCCTCCAGGTTCCAGAGCTGTGTGGATAACACCCCTGCCCTCACAATAATCCAAACTCAAAACCCAAGTATCTTGTTTGCCTCATCTCTTTCTCAAGAATTCAAGTGTATCTCATAACTTTGCACTTACATGACTTTCATTCTTAATTTCTCACTTCTCATTTTAAAATTTCTTGTTGTCATCTCCACTCCAGTCATCCCATCTCTCTAAGCCCTATTCCCTGTTACTGATTATAACCTCCTAACTGGTCTCCCTGCCCCTACACAAACTTGACATCCATCCTATATGTGGCTATCAGATTAGCTCACCTGAAGCCACCTGGGTCATACGATGAGGCTTTTCAAAAGCTGTCAATCATAAAAAAAGTAAAGTACAACCTACACAGCTAATCAATGCCCCCATGGCCTGACCCTAACCTAGTATTACATAAACTTCCCTTTTATTATTGACGATTACTTTTCTCCATGTGCCAGCCTCGTCATGCTCTCCTTGTCCTTTCCTGATACTGCCTTTCTACTTGTTGTTTTAGGTCCTGTGGGAAACCATTCTCATCTCCCTTTCACAATGTAGCCTAGTGAGTAGAGTTTTGTGGTTAAATGGCCAAACTCTCAAATTGCTGGTCACTTGATGGTGAGTTATTGAACCTCTCTATGCCTTACTTTCCTTCCTTGGAAAAAAAATGGGGGGCGGGGCGGTAAATCATTGCATCTACCTCACAGGGCTACAGGGCTTTTGTGAGCATTAAATAAGTTAATATATGCTTACAGCCAAGTACCTGGTTTGCAATTAAAAGATGTTAGGTGTTACTATTTATCACCCCTTTCATGTGGAAATAACCTATACCTCCTCTCAAATACTATGGTGATTTTTCCGTTCTTCTCTAATGATTTTTATCACCTCCTACCATGGGATATTTATTTTATAGACATCTTATTTTCTCTACAGAATATAAGCTTCAGCTCATTATTGTACATCCCATCTCAATACATTCAGCATAATTAGTATTAAACTGAGTTAATGAACTGTTGTTTGTCAGATTGAATATAATTGTGGTAAGGACTGTAGGCTCTTTATTTTTCACTCTTTCTTAGAAGTTATCATCACTGTCATAACCTGTAGAAAATATAAGTAAAAAAAAGGAGTGTCCGTATACCCCATCCCTGCCTACACCTTCCTTTGCATTGCTTTTTATTTCTCACCGAAAAATGAGTTGTTAGTACAAAATGGCAGTGACAATGAACCATTGAAATGTGGCTAACAACCTTTCTGTCTGGTCTATCAACCCCCTAAATGCCACAGCAAAAAGGCAAACCTCAACCAAAGCCCAAAGAGAAGAGGCTTCTGTGGCTGCCTTCTTCTTGTAAGTTCTGATCATGGGTTATATCTCAATGATGGTACTCCTGTTCTGCCTCATATTATAGACATTTGTGTACATGCAGGCCTTAATCATGCTCACCCCTTTGGCATTAAAATGCAAGTTCCTCAGGTCAGGAACATTTATTTTTATATCCCCTGCCATGCTTTGCACTATACTACTATACCTAGTATGGTTAATACCACAGATGTGAAATATAGAAAAAGGAATTTTGATTTGTGCAGAGTCGATATTGTCTGGTTTTCTGCAGAGGCTGAACAATGTTGAAATTGACTGAGACTGTACGAAGGGTAGCACTGTCTGAAAAGATGGCCAAGTAATATAAAAACAGTCTTGGGTTCCCCATGAAATAATCCAAAACAGAAGTTATTAATCACCATAGCCTAGGGAAGGAGCATGGACTTAGAGTTAAACTGATGAGTTTCGAAAGTGTGCTGCCACTCAGTAGATGTTTAACCCTGAGCACAGTATTTAACCTTTTTAAATTTCAGAATCTCTCATTGTGAATAAGAGAAATATCTATCTTGCAGCCTTGACACAAAACTTAAATGCAGCAACATGGATAAGGTCTTCTGAACAGGGCTCAGCTTACAGAGCACATATTCTAAGTGCTTGATAATGATAGGTCGGTAAAATATATTTTGTTATGTGCCGGTATGTAAAAAAGTAAACAAAACAAGCCCAGCTACCTTGCAGGAATAGCCAAAAGAGATGTCATTAGCAATTAATGGAACAAAAGAAGATAAGATCAATCAGTGCAAGACACGATCAGCATGAGCCTTTGTGAATACAAAAGGAAGCCAAGAGGAGTGTTTCGGATGTGATGCAATGCTTTTCAGCCTCTTCTTCTATGTTGTGCAAAACATTTAAGATATAAAATGAGAGTCAATTTTATCAAATCAATTCCCAGAATAAGTCATCCAGCAAGTACACATTTTACTTTTGCAGAGATGATTGTTTTCAGAATGTTCGTAGCTCATATCGAGTCCTTCATCAAAGCAAGATGCACCACGACAAGGTCTCCGTCCATTACCGCAGAGATGTGGGAGTGAAGGAGGAGCACCATTTCCACTAGCACCATCAAAGCAGCTTTTTAAAAATTCCAAGTTTCTGCATGTTCCCTTTGCTTTCTGCCTTCCTTCCTTTTGCCCCTATCTGTCGATTCTTGAACCCCAGTTGTGAAAACTGGGTACCACATCGAAGCAAATTGTTGCAGCCAGGAAATCACCAACATTAGATTTTCACAGTTTGAGTGGTCTAAACACCCAAATTACCACTGACACCGCTTCATATACCTTGCCCAATTTCCTTTCATGCCTCCCCTCCCTCCCCACCAAACCATGACTGCTACAGCACAGAGAGCCAGACCACAAAAACCACATCCTTGAAGACAGCACTGTTTCCATTCACTGATATTCCAATGGCTTAATGGGGATACAGACCGAGTCCAAAAATCTTAGACCTGGAGAATTTGTTTTCAAAATGAAAGCCTATTAATAAATATAAAAATAATGAGATTAGAAACACCGTTTTTAATGAAACTATATTGATTCTGTACTGTTCTCTTTATTATTTTAGGTAATAAGCAAAAGTTTATTCTAGATTATTGACTTAAAATATAAGGTAGCCTTTGATTTATTAAACATTCCCTTAATGCATTTTCTATTGGCATCCAATGAATTCTTAATCACTGTAAAAGATATGATTATTTCAAAACTTAAATATTCATTCATTAAATTCCACTAGGTGCCCAATATAATCTACTTCATGCAATAACTGCAAAATATAATCAAAGATCAATCCAGGTATTGCTGAGGACAGAGTTTAAATTATTCTTTCATTTTATTCTATTTTTAGCTAACATTGAGTGGTCCCTCTGTACTAGGCATTTCACATGCATTAATCTCACCGAGGCTAGAGGCATCTCTAAGAATTTGGTAATAAAAGAAATTCTCTCCATTTGACTAATGAGGAAACTGAGGCACAGAGAGTTTAGGGAGCTTGTCCAAGGTCACACACTAGGAGCAAGAGTAAATAGCATAGTGGGTCTGGAGAAAGGTAGTCTGACTCCAGACAGCCGAGCTGATTGGCTGTCCTGTTAAGAACATGTAGGATACCTTTTCACTATGATGCTTGTTAAACCCTCCAAATCTCTGCTGTCCCTGCCTGCCGCCATAGAGCATTGCTGGATGTGTGGCGTGATGCAAAAATACAATGCCAGTGGAGCAGAAATGCTTGGCAGCAGGAATCTAGCACTTTACCACAGAAAACTTGGATGCTTTTTTTACAGATGCCTGCTATTGATTACCAGGACAATGAGGCACAAGCCTATGAGTAACATTGCCCAAACACTAATGGAAAAACACACAAAATGCATGCCAATTCTAATGGTGGGTGAGTAATAACATTCTTGAACATGAACAATAGACATTCATTATTTGATTTCTTGTTCATTGATGATTATAGAAAGCCACTGGATACATAGCTATAACTTGTGAAAGTAAACGTTTGTTCTCAGCTACAATTGTTTTTTTCTTATTTTTTATCGCATTCCCTTCTAACATCTGTTTCTCAAGAAAGGGTGGGCTTTAGAAATAATACAAATACTGAACAAGACTCCATTCCTCAGAGTAAAACTAAAATAAGCCCAAGGCTTCTGATTAGCTTTATTAGAGTATCTAGAAAAAGGGCTACGTTACTGAAAAATCACTTCAAGTTGTTTGATTCAGGATTATTAATATTTGAAAGAAGAGAACCATGGTGTCCTTCTAAATATTTATGCCAGAAATTTGCAGGAAGATGTGAGATCCAAACTCGGCGGTCTTTACAATAATGCTGGCTGTGAGTTTAAACACAGTGCTTCCTTTGGAAAAGACCAAAAGACCAAAAAGACCAGACAAACTCCCGGACGTTAACTCACCAGAATGCTCTGCATTTAATCATTTCGTTATCTGGCTCATCATTATCATCATTGTTATAGTCAATGAGGAATAAGGATCTCCTGCTACTTTCAGAAGCAATATTCTCATTTAAACTGAAGAGATAAAGCCCTCTCACTTTGGACCTGCTGAGCAAAGAAGCTAGCTGCATCTCAGTCCACTTTCAAAGCTGACACATCCTAGCAGGTAAGCTTGTCAAACTTTAGAAATGCCTCTGTAGGCACAATAATGGGATTTTAGAATTAAACACAAATTGCAATGTTTAACTTGACTAGAAACAGCACTTGCACACTATATGGTATTGTATGAACATGTATTCCACACAGCCAAGTCGCTGGACTTCCACACTTGGTGGAAAGACACACCGTCCCTCTCTGAGCTTGCTAAGGACTCCTCTCAGGTACACCAGCGTGGCCAGTCTTGGCATCAACAAAAAAAGGAAGCGGATTATGTGCTTTTGGGGCCCCAAATTGCCGCTCTTCAAGCATGTGAAAAAACTCACACACAGAAAAGGTGTTCCGCTAGGGACACATGGTAATGGTAAACTCCAAGGGTCTGTAGTGCAGCCAACTCCAGGATATACTAAGGAAGCAGGTAGGCCCTAGTGGAAGGTTGTGGAAGGTTTGGAAAGGAACGACCCATGTCGGAGTTGGGAAATCCATTTCCGAAGCCTGAGAGCTAAGTAGTGAAAGGAAAATGTCTAAGAAGATACCTCAGCTGGGTAACCAAGAAAGCTACTATGCTATTAGGAAACATGTAAATATCATGTCTTTGAAATAGAGTTGCCAGGCTTTGCAAATAAAAATGCAGGATACACCAACGCTCTATAAATTAGAATTTTAGACAAGCAACAAATAATCATTTAGTTTAAGTCTGTCCCGCGCAATATTTGGGACATATGTACATTAAATGTAAACTTAATTGAGCATTCTATATTTTATCTGGTGATGCTTCTGAATTTAAATGACTGATGTTTCTGTCTGAATTATATCTCTAGGCCTGGGTCTGCCAGAGCAGCAGTTTCCAAAAAGTGTAGTTAGTCCCTGCACCAGCAGCCTCAGCCACACCAGGAAAGCTGAGTTAGAAATCCAGATTTTCATTCCCACTGCAGACCTACTCCAGGCCTGGAACCCAGGAATTATACTGAGGCCTCTGGGAGATTCTGCTTGATGCTCAGGTGCAGAACCACGTCCCGAAGCATCGGCAGGCTGAGGGACTATAGAGTGTTGGTGAGATCATGAATAAAAGATGACCATTGATCTGGGGAATCTAGGAGAAAGGGAGTCGGTAACAATCCCAGGTACATCAGCTGGGCTGAAAACCCTGAGATTCTTGCCCCCTGGGTAATACAACTGTGTTCATTAATTAGACTTGGTTGCTACCATTTCCTAGTTCCTCCTAGCAATTATTAATAAAAACAGTGGTAATGAAGAGTTCGATCAAGGACACTGATGATGGAAATACATGCCATTTTTGAAGGGAGAGTCATGTACTAGAAAAAAAAATTGTGGGCTCCACAGCTATGCAAAAAATGACCTCCACGTCCTGAAAAATGACCCAGGGAAGTTCCAAGCAGGAAGATCCTTATGTTTTCTGACGTGAATATGGCGCTGAGCCTGGGGACTAGTTTCTCTCAGCTGACAGTCATACGTAGGGACTAAAAACGGCCCAGGCCTGGGGCTTTCTCAGGAACTCCTGCAGCATGCCAGCAGGTTGTGGTGAGATGGGAGGGGCCCTCTCACCACCACCCAGTCCAGACTGCCTGATGACACTGCTCCAGGACACACGTGCTGTTTGCCACGCCCCTCCCATCCCACGCTTGTCTTCCCCGGGGCGGGCCTGGCACCAGACCTGCCCCCACCATCATCCTAACCAGCAAAAGGCTCTTTCGAGGCTCATTTAAACTGAAGAGATAAGGCTGGACATGCTGAGCAAAGAAGCTAACTGCATTGTAGTCCACTTTCAAATTTATCTCCTCTTGAAATGCAAAGTAACCTAGTGATTAAGAGAAAAGGCCCCTAGACCTGCTCTGCACTTAACAGCTGTGCCTAAATTTTCTCTCTGCAAAAATGTGGGTTCTGATAATGCCTATCTTTGAATATTGCTATGAGGATTAATGAGTTAATGCATGTATTTTTTATTTACTCTTTATTGTATTTTTTCCATTACAATTTAGTCCCCTTATACTACCTTTGCCCCCAGCAATCACCACATTGTTGTCCATGCTCATGAGTCCTTTTTTTTTTTTCGCTCAACCCCTCCACCCTGAAACTTTCCCCACCTCACTAGCTGTCATCCTGCTCTGCTTCTATAAGTCTGTCCCCATTTTCCTTGTTAGTTCATTTTGTTCATTAGATTCCACATATGAGTGAAATCATGTGGTATTTGTCTTTCTCTGACTGGCTTCTTTCACTTAGTATAATGTTCTCTGGGTCCATCCGTGCCGTCGCAAAGGGTAAACTTTCCTTCTTTTTTACAACCAAGTAGTATTGTGTAAATGTCACATAGGTGTTTTATGCACTCATCTACTGATGGACACTTGGGTTGGTTCCATATCTTGGAGATTGTAAACAGTGCTGCAGTGAACATAGGGGTGCTTATGTTCTTTCAAATTAGTGTTTTGGGTTCGTTTGGATATATTCCCAGAAGTGGGATCACTGGGTCGAAAGCCAGATCCATTTTTAATTTGTTGCGGTATCTCCATACTGCTTTCCACAATGGCTGCACCCATCTGCAAAAGCGTCCCCCTTTCTCCACATCCTCACCAGCACTTGTTGTTTGTTGAGATATTGATGACAGCCATTCTGACAGGTATGTGATGATATCTCATTGTGGTTTTAATTTGCTTTTCTCTGATGATTAGTGACATTGAGCATCTTTTTGGCCCTCTGTATGACCTTCTAGGAGAAGTGTCTATTCAGGTCCTTTGCCCATTTCTCAATTTAATTTTATAAATTTTGGATATGAACCTTTTATCAAAAGTCTCAGTGAATATGTTCTCCCATTCTGTGGGTTGTCTTTATTTTGTTGATGATTTCCTTTGCTGTATAAATACTATTTAGTTTGATGTAGTCCCATTTGTTTATTTTTCTTTGGTTTCCCTTGTCTGGGGAGATATATCCAATAAAATACTGCTACACACAATGTCTGAGATTTTGCTGCCTATGTTTTCTTCTAGGATTTTTATGTTTTGGGGTCTAACGTTTAAGTCTGATCCATTTTCAATTTATTCTTGTGAGTGGTGTAGGAAGATGGTCTAGTTTCATTTTCTGCGCCTATCTGTTCAATTTTCCCACACCATTTATTGAACAAACTATCTTTAGCCCGTTGTAAGTATTTGCTTCTTCTGCCAAATATTAATTAACTATAAAGGTGTGGGTTTATTTCTGGTCTCTCTATTCTGTTCCATTGAATAGGAATGTGACTGTTTTTATGCCAGCACCATGGTGTTTTGATTATTATGGCCTTTTAGTATAGTTCAACATTAGGTATTGCAATACCTCCAACTTTTTTCTTCTTAGGATCATTGTTGCTATGCAGTGCCTTTTGTGGTTCCATATAAATTTTTGAAATATGTGTTCCAGTTCTGTGAAACATGTCATTGGAATGTTGTTAGGAATATTGTTGAATCTATAGATTGCTTTGGGTAGTATGGACATTTTAGTGTGAAAATTCTCCCTATCCATGAACCCGGTATGTGCTTCCACTTATTTGCATCTTCTTCAATTTCCTTCTTCGGTGTCTCATGATTTCTCAAGTACAGGTCTTTCACATCCTTGGTTAAGTTTATTCCTAGGTATTTTATTCTTATTGTAGCAGTTGCAAATGGGATTGTTTTCTTAATTTCCCTTTCTGTTAGTTCAGTATTGGCATATAAAAATGCAACTGATTTCTGGATATTTATTTTGTATCCTGCTACTTTGCTGAATTTATTTCTCAGGTCTAATAGTTTCTTGGTGGAATCTTTGGGTTTCTCTATGTACAGTATCATGTCATCTGCAAATAATGACAGTTTTACTTCTTCCTTTCCAATTTGGATGTCATTTATTTATTATTCTTGTCTGAGTGCTGGGGCTACTATGTTGGATAAGAGAGGTGAAAGCAGACATCCCTGTCTTGTTCCCAGTCTTAAGGGGAACACTTGCAGCTTTTGCCCAATGAGTATGGTGCTGGCAGCGGGTTTGTCATATATGTATGGCCTTTATTATGTTGAGGTATGTTCCCTCTAATCCCACTTTGCTGAGAGTTTTACCACAAAAAGTAAATAAAAGGCTGATATCACTATCATTATTATAAAATCACTGAGCTGGAAGATTCAAACCTCTGATTTCCCAGGCAAACCTAGTCCTGAACCTTTAAACACTAAGTTAATGCATTTAAAGTTTAGAACAAGGCCTGGCTCTCAGGAAGGGCTCAGTAAATGTTAGCTGTATTGCTGCTGCTATTGCTGCTGCTGCTGCTAGAAATCATATTCCCTGGCTCAGGGTTTGAATAGGAAGAAAGAAAAGAATGATTAACATCAGGAGGATCAAACACTGTGCACTGTGGCTTGGCCTACCCCAAAGTTCAAAAGCTACACTGGCTTCCTAAAGATCAGTTTAGAAGATAGATGGATAGATACATATCTCCTGGGTCTTTATCCTAAAGGTCTGGTTTGGTGAGCATAGGATGGAGCCCTAAGGTCTGCATGTTCAGCAAGCACTCAAGGAGTTCCTGATGGTTTGTGAGGTTTAGGAACCACTGTTCTGGGAGACAGCACCTTAAGACACAGCTGCCCATGGCTTCAAGAAGGACCTTTCCCGAGTGACTTATTCTTCCATTCAATCAATTGCTTCCTTCTACTTCAAGTAAATCCTTGAAAAGTCAATTGGTAGAAAGTGTTAAATGGTTTATTCTGAGACTCTCAGCTCCGCTGGCATCCAGAAAGGCTATTTCACCATGGTGATGTATGAGAAATAATAGTAGCTGCTATATGTTAAGTGTTTACAACATGCCAGGTATCATACTAGGTGGTTCTTATCCATAACACCTATCTTTTCCAGGAAAATGGTATTATTCTCATTTTTCAGAAGAGGTAACTGAAACAGAAAAAAGTTAAACATTTGTTCAAGGTCATAGTGCTTCAAAATGACAGAGTCAAGATTCAAGTCTATCAGTCAGTGAAGCTTAGGCCTTTTTCTCTACTCCGGTAACTCTAAAACCTTAGCATGGAGGGGAAAGAAAAAAATATAGAATTCCTGAGCCACCAAAAAAAAAAAAAAGAAAAAAACCACCTCCAAAAAGATTCTGCTTCAATAGCCCTAGCTATGGCCTAGAAACCTGCTTTACCCTGCATGCAAGTGGCCCTAGCCCACATTTAGGGAAACACTACTCAGTACAATCTGCCTCAACTTATTTTTCTTTGGTTTTTAAAATACATTAATTTTTTAGAGCAGATTTAGGTTCTCAGCAAAATTAAGAGGAAGGTACAGAAATTCCCCATATACTCCTGACCCCACACATGCACAGCCTTCCAGGCTAGCAAAACCCTGCCCCAGAGTGGCGCATTTGTTACCACTGATGCACCCACGTAGACACGTCATGGTCATCCAGAGTCCGTGGGCCCGTAGTTTCCATGAGGGTTCACTCTCAGTGCTGTATGTTCTATGGGTTTGGACAAATATACAATAACATGTATCCATCACTACCGTATCATATAGAGTAGTTTCACTGCCCTAAAATCTCTCTGCACTCCATCACCTTGATTTTACATCTCTTCAACCCCAGTGAATATAAAGAGGTTTAAAGAGGTCCCAAATATTTTCTAAAATGATAGTTTCGTGTTGATTTTGAAATGTTTGAATAAAAGTTGTGCGATTAGCACTCACTCCAAGGAAATCTTAACTCTAGTTATTGCCTCCAATGGCAACAGATAAATAGCCAAGGCTCCTTTTGGATTATGTCTTCATCAGACACACTACTCTGAAGAAGATTAATTGGCTTTAAAAGGCTGCTGTTGTTGCCTTTTGTTTTCTAGCCATGTTGCCTAGATGAAATATACTTCCTTTTACATTATCTTGAAAGTGGAAATTATATTCAGGTTCCTGAGAGGAACACACAGACTTTCCCATTTTTCTTTATCTAAAGTAACTACAAAAATCCTTTAAACATCTGCAGTGCAGACAAATAAGAAATTACTAACATTTATGCCTCGGCATACAATAATATCAATAAAAAATATATTCATGGAAATAGAAAAACGGTGACTTCATTTAAACTCAAAATTCAAATCCGATCTTGATGTCATTGTCCTGCAATAGTGGCAATTGTGGACATTTGCTCCAGGGCACAAACTTCAGCTCTTTTTTTAGAAAGCTCAGACCACACGTGTGCCCCATCGCCTCAGGGAGGCAGAGGAGGTCCTAGTCGCAAATCAGCTGAGTGTGACATTCAGAAAGAACTTGTGGTGTGACATTCAAAATTGGAAGAAGGTCAAAATATCCCCATCCTCAGGTATGCACCAAACGATAGCTTGTTGCCCCCGAAATAACTTCAAAAACATCAAAATGGACAGGCAGGCCAGACGGACGGGAAGAAGCAAGACTTTACTCAAATCCATTCATTTTTCAAAGTTTCTGTTCCTCCTATATATAGGTGGGGGAGAAATCTCCTTCCACATGGAATTATTAAGAGAATTAGAGACTTTTGGTCAAGACAGAGACATAGGTAAATGCAGCTGAACTCCTCACACAACTGCAGAAAAATTACAGCTAAGCTACAAAACAAATATCACTCAGAACTGTCAGAAAATCAAGCTGTATGAAGTGCAACAACTAAGGAATTAAAAAAAAAAAACACCTTCATCCAGACAGGTAAAAGGGATGGAGGGGTAACAATGCCAAGATGTGGAACTGGCTGCTCCCAAACCCATGTGTAGTGGGTATAAAATGGAGGGATATCCCAGGATCAAGGGATACCAGCCCCACACAGACCATCCTGCCCAGGGTTCCAGTGCCAGGAAGATAAGTCCCCATAACTTCTGTCTATAAAAACCAGTGAGGATTGGTAGGCAGAAGAAACTGTGGAATTCTCAGTCCTTTCCTCTTAAAAGGCCTCTCGCCACACACAGACTTACTCAGACTCTCTCCCTCTGAGCTCCAGCACTGCGGTAGCACCCAGAAGGGCATCAGTGGTGTATGGGGAGGAACTTAAGTGTCTGGCATCAGGGCAAGAGCTGGGGGACAGCTTCCTCCCAGACAGAACTTCAGACAGTGGACATTGTACCTTTTTGAACCCCACACAGACCAACAGTGCAGTGGCATCATATCTGAATCTCTATCAACCTGTTTCACACAGTTAGCTTTACCCTTCCTTCATGGTTACCTAATAGTCAGCCCCATCTAACTTACAAGCCCGCCAAGCTCATAACAGAAGCTTTTCCATTTGAAGGGCTGGGCTAGCCACAGGCTTCAGACCTTCCTAAATATGCTCAAACAAGCAACAGCTGAGCACAGCCCTCATGCATCTCACTGAGTGGCCCCAGGCCCAGTGCTAGCAGCAGACATATGCAGATTGCCTTATAGCTTAAGCGAAGGAGCCCCAGACAGAACATTAAGTGGAGGTTGACCTTAGCCTGCACCATCTGGGAAACTCCAGAGCCTGTGCACCCAGAGGACAGTCACAGACCATGCTGGACACCACCTAACCACCTCCACACACCATGGAAGGAGGAGGTTGCTGGCCAGGAGTCATAGTCAGTCCTACAAGCTGTCTGGACTAGGTAAATCCCTCCCATTGGCCTGCTGACAGCATTCAAGACTCACCTACAAAAGGAAGGAGTACTCAGCCCACACAGAGGGTACACCTCAAGTATACAGCTTGAGAGTTAGAGGGGGCTGTGCTACTGGACTCTACAGGACACATACTATATTAGGCCATGGTACCAAGACACAGAGTCAAAGCACCTCCACCTAATGCATAGAAACAAACACAGGGAGCCTACTAGCATGAGTAGACATAGGAATATGGCCCAAACAAAAGAACAGAACAAAACTCCAGAAAAAGAAGTAAACAAAATGGAAATAAGCAATCTATCAGATGCAGAGTTCAAAACACTGGTTTTTAGGATGCTCAAGGAACTCATTTCGTAATTCAACAGCATAAAAAAGACCCAGGCAGAAATAAATTTTACACTAAGTAAAATAAAGAACAATTTACAGGCAATCAACAGTGGAGTGGATGAAACTGAGAGCCACATCAATGATTTGGAACATAAGGGGGAACAATCAGAAAAGGAAGAAGAAAAAAAGAATTAAAAAAAGGAGGATAGGGTAAGGAGCCTCTGGGACAACTTTAAACACACCAACATTTGAATCATAGGGGTGCTGGAAGGAGAAAAGAGCAATACATTGAAAACTTATTTGAAAAAATAATGAAAGAAAACTTCCCTAATTTGGAGAAGGAAATAGATAAAGAAGTCCAGAAAGCACAGAGTCCCAAACAAGTTTGACCCAAAGAGGACCACGCCAAAACACATCCTAATTAAAATGCCATTGGTTAAAGATAAAGAGGAAACTGTAAAAGCAGCAAGAGAAAAGCAAATAGTTATCTTCAAAGAAGTTCCCATAAGACTGTCAGCTGATTCCTCAAAAGAAACTTTGCAGGCTAGAACAGACTGGCAAGAAGTATTCAAAGTGATGAAAAACAAGGACCTACAACCCAGATTATTTTATCCAGCAAAGCTATCATTGAGAATCAAAAGGCAAATAAAGTGCTTCCCAGACAAGGTAAAGCTAAAGGAGTTCATCACCACCAGGCCATTATTACATGAAATGTTAAAGGGATGTATTTAAGAACAAGAAGATCAAAACTATGAATATTAAAAAGGCAACAAATTCACAAATATCAAAATTGAATCTAAAACACAAACTGAGCAAACAAGCAGAACGGAAACAGAATCATGGATATGGAGATCATTTGGAGGTTTTCCAGTTGGTAGAGGTAAGGGAGAGAAGGGAAAAAAGGTGCAGGCATTTGAGAAGTACAAATTGGTAGGGACAGAATAGGCGGAGGGATGTTAAGAACAGTATAAGAGTCCTGGCTGGTGTAGCTCAGTGGATTGAGCGTGGGCTGCAAACCAAAGCATTGTAGGTTTGATTCCCAATCAGGGCACATGCCTGGGTTGCAGGCCACAACCCCCAGCAACCACACATTGATGTTTCTCTCCCTCTCTTTCTCCCCCCCTTCCCTCTTTAAAAATAAATAAATAAAATCTAAAAAATAAAAAAGAAAAAGAAAGAAATGCCAAATTTAATTTAATAAAATTCTTATTAAAAACAAACAAAAAAACGGTATAAATCAGGGAGCAGCCAAAGAACTTATATGCATGACCCATGGACATTGCCAGAGGGAACAGGGGGTACTAGATACTGGAGGGGCACAAAGGAGGAAAAATTGCAACAACTATAATAACATAATCAATAAAAAATTATTTTTAAAATGAATAAATTTTAAAAGAGAATTAAATGAGGTCATTTTTTGGGAGCACTTAACACACTGCCTGGCACAATGACATGGAGAAAATACTAAAAATACATATATACAATTTGCCTCTATTATCCTTCAACAATAAATGAATTAGAAAAACACTGAAAAAGGCTACAGGGCATAGTAAAAAGGGAAGTTGGTAAATAGTGTTCTCTGGGAGCCTTTTAATGGTCACTACCTCGCCCACATTATTAAAGTGCCCGGGTTTAAAGTAAATGGATGCACAGTCTGATCACATAGAAGTGTTCAGGTCATTTGTGGGAGAGGTGACCTGGTGAGGACACCTTGCATTAATGTTTTCAAGGAACAAATTTTACCTAAATACAAATGTGCTCACATCAGGCTCCCCCGAGGTGTCAATGTTCTCCGCTGCAGGAAAGCTCAAGAACTCTGTTTATGTTCTTTTTGTAACAAACACCCACTAATCGAAAGTAAAAGGCTCTCTCTGGCCCTGCTTCCCAGGTACAAAGCAATGTTTCTCTGATTAATGACCTAGATATCGACAATAACCGCAAAGCCAACATCCTCCGGTTCTAGCAGAATCAGCTACCTCTGCCCAGGTGTGAAGCCAGCCAATGCCCTCGTCCTGGGGGGTGTTTGGTAATTAGCGGTACCAGCAGGTGTTTGGACTCGCTGCTGTTCCTGGTAGTTGAGCATATGTGTCAGGTTCCCGTTTGGGGGAGTAAAGGGGGTGAAATAAATGTCAGCCCAGCTCCAGCAAGGTCAGCTCCTTAAAGAAAGAAAAAGTAAACTTTCTGCCTCTGCCTTATACACCACCTTGGGGTTTCTGCTGCAACCCCCAGCCAACTGTGAAGGTGGCTTTGCCACTGTCTCCTGCTCCCATGTAGCGATACCTCCTCATGGGGGCACTCTCCAAATAGCTGCCTTGGGATTTGCTGTGCTCTGGGCTTTTGTGACAAGATTTTCAACACTTGAAACCTTCCTGTCTTGAGGCTTAACCATGTTTTCTCAGACCCTCCTCCCTGCCTTTCAAGGGACTGCTTAGTTAGGCTGATAATATAACTCTGCTGAGGTTTCATGAGTGCCCAAGTGCTACTGGAAATGGGTTGCATCCCATACTAAGCCCCTTCCCACAGAGTATATCCACAGGGCTGCTGGTAAGCTGACTCACCAGCTGGGGTGGGAGGGGTGCAAAAGAAAGAACCCAGATTTACGGCATTTGCTGTTTCCATGGTGCAAATACTCCCACCACCACCACCAGTTTCAAGATACCAACACGACAGAGTTGTGCACAGATGTCCAGATCGGCTGAGTGAGTTCCTGCAGACCCCTGAATACGCCACGACCCACTGGCTTCTAAAGAAAATGTCATTACTCCCAGGGAGTGAGAACAACATAGCTGGACTGAGTTGCTTTAAGAAATGTGTTAGGGCAAAAGGTCATCTCACAGAATTCTTCAGATTGCTTTGAGGACTTCTGCAACTTGGGAAAATGAACTCGTATGTGTAATGCCTCTCCCTCCAGGGGGCTCCTTAAAAAAAAAACTATAAAAGATTTTTTTAAATATACAAGTGTACAGCAAGATACCAGATGATAGCTTTGAACAAATTTCCATGAGACAGACAGGAAACGTGGAGTCAACTGATAAATAGCACAGAGCGGAGGCAGCCGCTCTAGGAACACTTGCAGAAGGGACAGGGTGGACACCTGATGTAGCCTGGCCGGCAGGGCCCTCGAAACACTCAGCATTCTGGGAAGACTAGAACTGCTGGAGAGAGTGGAGAAAGGGGCTGAAAGTTGTAAGGAAGAGTGGGAACGTCAAATGGTTCATGCTATCGGAAATACTGCTGGCTGACAAACAACTGAGTGAAGACAGTACCCAGGGAATCCAGGGAAGTTGGGACTCAGTGACCCTTGAAGAACTCTCTAATTCCAACCAGATCAGATTCCTCCAATATCCTCCTCGGGGGATTCAGATCAATCGTAGAGTGTCAGGGTATCTATTTATATCCAGCCTTGGAAGTCCTGCCGGATAGATATATCCTCATAGGTGTCAGTGAACAGCTATGTTAATGTGCACTTTGGGCAACAGCCTGAACACTATGTACTAAGCAAGTGTAACTCATACTCCCACAGAAGAGAGCACTGGAGCAGATGACTGTCACACTTAGGAGACTGCTGAGTACTCTGGGGAACACAGACTTTAGGAGGCAGATAATTTCACCTTCAGATAAAAGACTGTGGCCCTGAACAACTTGCCGATGTAGCAAATGCCCTCATTTCTGTCTATAGAAACACCTGTGCATCCATTAAACAAATACACATCCATCTACTAAGTGCCAGTTCTCTGCTACATGTTGTGGAGATAAAGAGATGGATCAGGGAAGGTTTGACTTCAATTTACTTAGAGGAGAAAATCAGTCTCCATGTAAGTGTGATGCCACAGGGGACACTGGTGTCTTAAGAGCACAAGGAAGTGACAGGGCAGTTATTAAGAGAGAAGGAAGCGTTCCAGTATGGAGGAAGCATTGTGATGCTAAGGTTGTCAGATTAAGCACAGTACACCTAGTAACATTTGAATTTCAAATAAATAACACATCCATTTTTTAGTATAAGTATAAGCAGACTACCGTTGAGGCTGGGTTTTGTAGAGCAGGGAGGGTATGAATTGCCAGAGAGATTGGGGGCAATGCATTCCAGGCAGAATGGGAAATAGAGTTTGTTATTCAATTTTTGAACTTAAATACACCTTCCCAGAAAAGCCTTCCTGACCACCTTCTTTAAAATTGTAATTTCCCGTCACACAGGATTTTTCTCCATAGCATTTAACGTCACATGACATATTGTGTGCTTATTTATTTATTGTGTGTCTCCTCCTCCTAAATGCTGCAGCAGGCAATGTGGTCTGTTTTATTCACTGCTGTATCCCCATGCCTACAAAAACTGACGGCATAAAGTAGGTGTTCAAGACATATTTGTTGACTGAATGAATGACAAGTGAACAACTCAATAAATGAAGAAAGCAGGTGGAACTGTCTCATTTTCTTCCTCCTGTGACTGACACTTGGTAATGCTCCATTTGTATCTGTGGAAATGCGAAAACACCGAGGCAGTCCCACCCCTGAGGGGCATCTGAACTAAAAGCAGACAGAAAGACAGTAACAAAAGGAACCTGTGATCATAAAGAAATACAAACTTAACCAAGAATCACAAATAGTGTATGCAAAACCCACCTCGCTTCTGCCAAGCCACTGCCAAACCAGTGTCTGAAGGACCCAAGTCAGCCGCGCTAACACTATGGGAGGGGCGGAGCTTGCAGGGAGAGTAGGATGCAGAGGCTCTGGTCCCTCTGGGTCTTCAGAGAGGTTGAATTCCTTGCCTTCAGACCTCTTTCCTCTACAGGCCACATGCCCCCAGGAGGCAAACAGGAGCCCAGCCTCCTGCTGCTCATCTCTCCACCAGCCTTGCAGATGGTCTTCAAAGGTGATAGAGGGACCAAGTGAAAGGAGAGCATGCATCCTGCTTAGAGGGGAATGATGTGTGGGAACTAGAAATCAGGAAAATAAACTTTTGCCTACCACCTCTGGTAGACAGGGGTTGCTTGGCAGTTTCTCAGAATCAATCAATCGATGCTGTAAATTGTGGCAATGCCCCTTCCCCCCACCCCTGGAGAGGCTGATACAAAAGCAACATCTCCTACAATTAAAGTCAGGCCTGGTCCCTGTCAATCCGTCTCCCCATATAACATGCTCTCTGTCAAGAAAGATGCATGTGTCTGTAGATATTAATTGACGGGTAGATTGAAGATAGGAGACTCTCAGAAAGGAAGAATCAGATGGCCTTGCCACTTAACAGCTACTGCATCACTAAGACCATTTATTACTTAGCTAATACAGTAAGTGTATCCCTAGTGCTTTCTGCATGCACAGGTCACCAAACTGCTAAAGAGAAAAAAATTAACAAGTGCAGGCAGAACTCTGGGTTTTAGATGGTTGTGCATTTGTGCCTCTAGCTTCCCATTTTCCTGCTTCCCAGTGACATCTCAAGGCCTTAATTCTCTGTTATTAAATTGTCAGTCAATGTCTTTTATGTACTCGTGTCACTTAGACTAGTATTCCCAGAAAGAGAAAACAAAAAAGGAAAACTGAGGAAAGGAAGAAGGAAAGGAGGAAAGGGAAAAATAAAAGACAGGAAAGGAAAAACATACAATATAATTGAGTCTGTGTTTCTGGAACATTAAACAATAAGAAAACAAAGCCAAAGACCCCATTACAATATAAAACTCTGCTATCTTAGAAATTATACACCTTTAAAACAGTAGCAACTTAAATTTATTGGATTAAACCTGAATTTAAGAGCTCTGAACTATTTAAAAATTTGCTCACTGGCATATCTCCAGAGGCTAGGAGAGGATCTAGCACATAGTAGGCACTCAATAAATATGTATCAAATGCATAAATAAATTGGATTAATTTAGATATCTTGGCCAAGAAATGTATTACATGACAGTATTCTTACTTGAATGTTTTATATGAAGAAAACTAAAAATGGAACAAGGAGCTTTCCATTTAATTCAACCCATTCCCCATGACACTGAGAATAAGAAAAAAGTTAATCTTTGTCCACGCCTTGGCTCAGAGCAGAGCATGAACACCCATAACCAGGGATGGCACCGCCACCTGGATACTCAGTTACTGGGAAGAAAATAAAACCAGCTCCTAGCCATCGCTGAGTCCCATTCAACATCTAACGCGATGTCCTTTCTGGGAAGACCGCCCATGTGCACTCCATTATCATGGCGCATCCGGCCCAGATGGTCCTTCCCATTGACTGACCGCGTTGGCAACGTGAGGCCGTGACAGTGCTGGCAGGAGATGGATACATTGCTTATTCTGAGACTATAGGCTTAGCTAGACCAATGAAACCTAAGAAATTTTGCATGGTTATTTCAGCCTCTATTCCTTCCAGCACTTATTATCGTAATTCCAGCAGGACACCAAAGCATCTATTAGAGTCAGGCAGTCTGTGAAGTCCCAAACACTTTGCATTTCCCAGAAGAGAATCAAGTGAGCAGAAAACATATGCTTGAATGATTGTAAGAAAGGGAGATGAAATTGAATGCAATGGTCAGGTGTCAACTCGGCCTCCTAGCCAGAAATTTCTTTTCTTTTTTAAAAATTTTTATTGAATGTATTGAGGTGACATTGGTTAATGAAGTTATGTAGGTTTCAGGTGTACAATTTTATAACACATCATCTGTATATTGTATTGTGTGTTCACCACCCCAAGTCAAGTCTCCTTCCATCACCATTTATCTCCATTTTACCCTCTCCTATCTCCCCCATCCCCCTTCCCCTCTGGTAATCACCATACTGCTGTCTGTGTCTATGAGTTTTGCTTCTATTTTAGTTGTTGTGCTTAATCCCTTCACTTTTTCACCCAGCCCCATAACTCTCCTCCCTTCTGACACCTGCCAACCTGTTCTCTACCTGTGAGCCTGTTTCTATTTCCTTTGTTAGTGTATTTTGTTTATTATATTCCACATATGAGTGAAATTATATGGTACTTGTCTTTCTACGACTGGTTTATTTTACTTAGCATAATGTTCTCCAGATACATCCATGCTGTCACAAATAAATTTCCTTCTCTTTTTACAACTGAGAAATATTCCATTGTGTAAATGTACCACAGTCTTTTTATCCACTCCTCTACTGATGGACATGGGCTGCTCCCAAATCTTAGCTATTACAAATAATGCCGCAATGAACATAGGGGTGCTTATGTTCTTTCAAATTAGTGTTTCGAGTTTCTTCAGATATATTCCCAGAAGTGGAATCACTGGGTCATAAGGCAGTTTCGTTTTCAATTTTTTAGGTAACTTCATATTTTTTTCTGTAGTGGCTGCACCAATCCCACCAAGAGTGCATGAAGTTTCCCCTTTCCCCACATCCTCACCAGCACTTCTTGTTTGTTGATTCATCGGTGATAGCCATTCTGACAGGTGTAAGGTGATATCTGACTGTGAGTTTTAATTTGCATTTCTCCAATGATTAATGACGTGGAGCATTTTTCACATACCTACTGGACATCTGTATGTCCTCTTTGGCGTGAGCTTCTCTTACACAATTCAATTTCTTACCACGAGAAATAGCACTTAGAGGAGAAGGACACGGAACACATTTCAGAATGTGCCCTGCTCTGGCTGCTGACACAAACCCAGCTGACAGGCAGTAAGATGTCTTTAGGGCCACAGGGGAGAGAAGATCAGAACAACAGCTGCTCGAGTGGAGAGCAGAGAAGTAGGAAACGAATTAAGAAAAAATAGATTCAGAAACTTCGCATGGTGGAATCTGTTGAGTCCCACATTCACTTTCCTTTCTCTTTTTTTCAAGAAAATAATTATTTTCTTTGAACAGTCAACTTGGATGTACTCTGCCCTATCAGGGTTATGAAGTTAAATAAAACATTGTTCAGCAAGTATTTCCTGAGTGTCTCCTCCGGGCCCTCATGGAGCTTTGAAGTGAGGGTACAAGTTCTCACCCAGAACCTATAGCCTCCTTGAATATGAATCCAAGGTATTGATTCTCTTTTTAGAACATCCACATAACTAATTACAAATGGGTGTGTCCACGATTCATGGAATTTTCAAACCAGAACTTCATTTGGACCAGAAACTTGTTAGACAATGAGATACACCTAAACATGTCAGTTGGCCACGTTAACTAAAGGTTGCCAACCAACAACCTAGAGAAACATAAAAAATTTCCTGATTGAAATGTAACTTAAGCTTCCCCAGGCCTCCTGAACCAGTGAGTACAGATGGCAGCACAGAAGCAGAAATAATGTACATCTCATTGACTCTTACCCCATCTACTTAAAAAGAGTCAAACCCCACCCCCTCCTTGTATCTGGTAATGCCCTAAGTTGTCTCTTGGGTCCAGGAACTAGCCTGTGAAGTGCACATTCTGCCACATTTTTCTCCTGCTCTGCACTCCCCTCTTCTACTTGACAGCCACTTCATTGAATGTGTGTCTTCTGACATCGGTACTGCTGCTCTCATGAGAATAGGCATGTCTTTGACACCCCTACCCTCCCAAAGGTGCCAAACCTTAAGGTGCCAAAATGGCCCTGGGAGCAATGGGGCAATCGTCTCTCATTCACTCATGGCAGACACCAGATGTGTCACATGCCTCACAGTACCCTCATGGACCCTTCAACTAACACCCCCCCCCTTTTATCATAATGCTCCACATAGAAAGCTTTGCAGCCATATTTCTATTTTCTTCCTTCCACATATGTGAACTTAATAAAATAGGTACAGTTTCCTGTGCCTATTCCTGTGCCTACCCTCTAAAAGTACAGGCCTTGATGCACCTGAACCCAGTGGCTGGCATAATTCAGATCCAAACTGGAGTCCTTGATGAAGATAAATCCTGGATTTCTATGGCAGAGTCAGTAAATATAAATGTGGTTTATTTATTCTCTAAAAACTACAGCATCCATATTGTGTTAGATATTGGAAATATATAGAGGTTTTATAAAAAGATGATCACTATATTTATAGAACTAGTAAATTCAACAAGTTATAATTAGATTTATAATTAATAATTAAGGCAAAGTGTTATGAATAAAATAAATAGGATGGAGTGGTTTTTACAGGCCTACTGACACATAGCCAGCATCCTGGAGCCAGCCTGAGAGCTCTTGACAATGCTTTGTTGTCCATGTTGTGTTGGCTACCGCAAGGCTGTTGAGATGGAACAAAAATGTCATCCAGGTAATTCTTACAATTCAATGAGTTCTACAGAAAGAAGCACACTGTACTTTCTCATTTTACTGATAAGCCAGACTACTGTCAGGTCAGTGAAGAGGATTTAGAACTGCTCTCAAGCTTCATGACTCAAAAGATTATGCTGGGTTCTTTGTGCATGAGCTGTGAGGTATTAAGCCCCTCCATTTTGGTAATGTCTGTGACTTGATAAGGTTCATAATGCATTATCCAGTTTGCTGATTAAGAAAATAAACTATCAATTCAATGTCATCCATTGACAATGTCAACCCAGGTGGATAGACATTAAGTCAGTACTACCACAAAAAACACTTCTTGTTGATCTTAATGCCATGAGAAATGAAGTAAAACCCATTAAGGTCTAAATATGTTGTCTGTATTGCTTTCCCCCTCAGCAAACTGCCTGAAAGAGACCAAAACTTCTGATACAATCAGCTCTTCACAGAATGACTGGGGTGACCATGAAGTATTCTCAGGTCTTAACCATACTCAACCAATTAAGTGTTTATTCATTTATAACCCCACATCACAGGCTACCCCACAGTTTTACCGATGGCTATTTTGGGTCAAACTCTGTATGAATTGAGTTACCAGAGGCTGTTCACATTTAGCATGTGTCTTTGGTTTTGTATTAGGCATTCAATATTTTACTGATACATCATGTAAATCAATTACTTTAAAAACTATTGAATATGGACTTCCAGTCAAGATGGAGGGGTAGGTAGAAACACTTTCCCTCCTTGCAAAACCGAAAGAAGGGCACCAACACATTTAAAAATAAAAAATAACAAGAACTGCCAGAATATTGAACTGTATGGAATTCCAATAACCAAAGAGTTGAAGAAACATTCATCCAAACCGGTAAGAGGGGCAGAGATAGACAGCCAGAGTAGAAAGAACTTGGCAGCAAGGTGGCAGCTGGAGGACCAGGCAGGCAAGGCGGTGGCTGGAGGACTGGGTAGCCCCACGTTTGCATGTGGATAAACCAAGAGGAACAACTGGAGAGCAAGACAGACCATGCAACCCAGGGTTCTGGCATGGAGAAATAAAGCATCAAAACCTATAACTGAAAAGTCCTGTGGGGGTTGAGGCAGCAGGAGAAACTCTCAGCCTCACAGGAGATTTCGTTGGAGAGACCCAACAAATAGGGTCTTAACCCTACAGGGTCCAAACCCACCCACCCGGGAATCAGCACCAGAAGGGCCCAATTTGCTTGTGGGTAGCAGAGGAAGTGACTAAAAGCCAGCTGACAGCTGAGCAAGTGGCATTGTTCCCTCTCAGACCCCTCCCCCACATACAGCACCACAACACAGCAACATGGGTTGCCCGTCCATCCTGGCAAATACCTAAGGCTACACTCCTACTACATAACAGGCACACTAAGACAAAAAAAAAAATATGGCCTAAATGAAAGAACAGATCAAAGTTCCAGAAAATAAACAACTAAATGATGAAGAGATAGCCAACATATCAGATGCAGTGTTCAAAACACTGATAATTAGGATGCTCACAGAAAGGGTTGGGTATGGTCACAAAATAGAGGAAAAAGTGAAGGCTATGAAAAGTGAAATAAAGGAAAATGTACAAGGAACCAACAGTGAAGGGAAGGAAACCGAGGCTCAGGTCAACAATTTGGAGAAGAAGGAAGAAATAAACATTCAACCAGAACAGAATGAAAAAACAAGAATTCAAAAAGATGAGGAAAGGCTTAGAAACCTCTGGGACAACTTTAAACATTCCAACATCTGAATCATGGGGGTGCCAGAGGGAGAACAGGGAGGGCAATAAATTGAAAACTTATTCAAAACAATAATGAAAGAGAACTTCCCTAATCTGGCAAAGGAAATAGACTTCCAGGAAGTCCAGGAATCTCAGAGTGTCCCAAAGAAGTTGGACCCAAGGAAGCACACACCAAGACACATCATAATTACATTATCCAAGATTAAAGATAAGGAGAGAATCTTAAAAGCACAAGAGATAAGGAGACAGTTACCTACAATGGAGTTCCCATAAGACTATCAGATGATTTCTCAAAAGAACCCTTGCAGGCAAGAAGGGGATGGAAAGAACTACTTGAAATCATGAAAGGTAAGGACCTACATCCAAGATTACTCTATCCAGCAAAGCTATCATTTAGAATTGAAGGACAGATAAAGTGCTTCCAAGACAGGTAAAGCTAAAGGAGTTCATCACCACCAAGCCATTATTACAGGAAATCTTTTTTTTTTAAGATTTTATTTATTCATTTTAGAGAGGGAAGGGAGGGAGATAGAGAGAGACAGAGAGAGAGAGAGAAACATCAATGTATGGTTGCTGGGGGTTATGGCCTGCAACCCAGGAATGTACCCTGGCTGGGAATTGAACCTGGGACACTTTGGTTCCCAGCCCGCGCTCAATCCACTGAGCTACACCAGCCAGGGCCATATTACAGGAAATCTTAAGGGGACTTACTTTTAAAAAAGAAGATCAAAACCATGAACATTAAAAAGGCAACAAATTCACAACTATCAACAACTGAATCTAAAAAAAAAGCAAACAAAATAGGCAAACAACCAGAACAGGAACAGAATTATAAATATGGAGATCATTTGGAGGGTTATCAACTGGGAGGGTGAAGGAAGAGAATGGGGAAATGATGCAGGCATTAAGGAGCATATTTTGTAGGAACAAAATAGACACAGGGAAGTTAAGAATAGCATAGGAAATGGAGAAGCCAAAGAACTCCCACACACAACCTATGGACATGAACTTAACTAAGGGGAGGAATTAATGGAAGGAAGACGGTACAGGTCAGACAGGAGTAAAGGGGGAAAAGTTGGGACAACTATAATAGGGTAATCAAAATATAATTTGAGAAACTAATGAATAAAAACATATCCTGATGACTTCAATTATAATTTCAGAGAATGGTTCCCCCTGGAGCTATGTTGGCCACAATGCTTATAATCTTCACATTTAGAAAGCACTCTGTCTTTGCTGATGAATGAACTATACGCATGTAGTAGTCTACCCTATAATGTATGGGACAAATGGACCAATCAATTCACATGCTTTTTAGTTACCGATTGTTAATGCATTTCTTTAAATACACCACATTCAATCAGTATTACATTGAATGTTCCCACTGGTCTGGAAAACCTTAGGGTTTAAGAATTTGCAAAGTTCACACTATCGTTCTATATTTTTATACCATCCAACAACTTTTTGTTTCAATAAGTGTTCTTTTAAGCAATGTTCAGAGTACACAACAAGATATTATGGAGCATTTGTGTGCAATTATACAATTACTTTTAGTTGTTAAATGTAAGTGACTACTTATTTACTGATGACTGAACCCCACAATCAAATTAAAATTTCTAATAAAATGTATTGATGGTATATGTTTCCATCTGTAAACAACTGTTTAATAACAGTTAAGCAAAAAATAAATAAACAATGTATTTTTAATTATACTTAATTGATTGTTGCTATTACACTTCTCCCAATTTTGCCCCCTTTTCCTCCACCCAGCACTCCCTACTCCCTCAGGCAATCACCACGCCATTGTTCATATCCATGGGTCATGTGTATAAATTCTTTGGTTACTCCATTTCCTATACTGTACTTTACATCCCCATGGCTATGCTGTTAACTATGAATTTCTACTTCTTAATCCCTTCACCTCTTCACCCATTCCCCCACATCCCCCTCCCATTTGGAAACCATCAAAACACTCTCCATATCCATGATTCTGTCTCTGTTCTTCTTCACTTAGTTTGTTTTTAGATTCATTTGATGAAAGATATGTATTTATTGCCATTTCATTATTCATAGTTTTGGTCTTCTTTTTCTTAAATGAGTTCCATTAACATTTCACATAATAATGGTTTGGTGATGATGAACTACTTTAGTTTTTTTCTTATCTGGGAAGCTCTTTGTATGCCCTTCAATTCTACATGATATCTTTGCTGAGTAGAGAAATCTTGGCTGTCGGTCCCTGCTTTCCATGACTTGGAATATTTCTTGGCAATGTTCTCTAGCCTGCAAAGTTTCTTTTGAGAAATCAACTGACGATCTTATGCAACTCACCGGCAGGTAACTAACTTCTTTTCTTTTGCTGCTTTTAAGATACTCTCTTTAGCTTTAACCTTTGGCATTTTAATTATGATGTGTCTTGGTGAGGGCCTCTTTGTACCCATCTTGTTTGGGACTCTGCTTCCTGGATGTGCGTGTCTATTGCCTTCACCAAATCAGGGAAGGTTTCTTTTGTTGTGTTTTCAAATAGATTTCCAATTTCTTGCTCTTTCTCTTTTCCTTCTGGCACCCCTATTATGTGAACATTGGAATGTTTGACATAACCCCAGAGACTACTAACACTATCCTCATTTTTTTATTCTGTTTTCTTCTTCCTATTGTAATTGATTGTTTTTTTGGTTCCTTATGTTCCAAATCACTGATTTATTCTCAGCTTCATTCACCCTACTGTTGTTTTCCTGTAAATTGTTCTTTATTTCAATCAGTGTATCCTTCATTTCTGACTGGATTTTTTTTATGCTGCTGAGGTCCTCATTAAAATCCTTGAGCATTCTTATAACCAGTGGTTTGAACTCTGCACTTGATAGATTACTTAACTCCATTTTGTTTAGTTCTTTTTCTGGAGTCTTCTTTCTGGATATATTCTTTCATTTGAGCCATGTTTTTTTGTCTCCCCATTTTGGAGACCTCCCTGTGTTTGTTCCTATGTAGTAGGTAGAGCTGCTATGACTCTGTCTTGGTAGCATGGCCTTAAATAGTAGGTGTCCTGTAGGATCCAGTGGCACAGCATCTGCTATCACCCAAATGGGTATTCAAGGTGTGCCCTTTGTGTGTGCTAAGTACTCCTTCCTCCCGTAGTTGAGTCCTTGATTGTTGTTGGCAGGTCAATGGGTGAAATTTATCCAGACCAGTCAGCTGCAAAGACTGGCTATGACCCTGACCACCAACTTCTGACCTCAGTGGAGGATCAGCTGTGCAGGAGCAGGATGGTAGTGTTTCAGTGTGGTCTATAGCTATCCACTGAGTGCTCTGGCTCTAGGGTTTCCTGGGTGGTTTAAGTCAAGATCAGCCCACACCTGTGTTTGGCTCTGAGGCCATCCTGCCTAAGCTATAAAGCAATCTGAGATGGCTGCTACTTGTGCTGGGCTTGGAGATCCCATGCAAAACCATACTATGAATCTAGGCTAGCTGCTGCTAGTACCATGCCTGGGCCCACTTAGCAAGAGGTATGAGGGCTGGCAGCTGGCTTAGGCCAGCTTATTTGAGACGATTTAAGAAGCTGTGAAGCATGAGCCAAGACCAGTCATTCATATGAAAAGTCACTGTTAACAGATTGGGTGCACCTGTAAGTTAGGTGGGAGAGAGTCTCAGGGGGTTTCCAGGGCAGGACAAAAAGTGTTAGCCAAGTTGATGGAGTCTCAGATATGGTACCCACATGCTGTCTCTGTTGCTCTGTTGGGGGGAGAGTACAGAAAATGGACACTGGCCCCTGCCCACCTTTCTGTCTGGACAAAAACTGTCCCTCAGCTCAAGCCTTGATGTCAGACACTTCAGTTCCTTCCTGTATGCCACTGGAGCCTTCCAAGCTGCTACCCTAATGCTGGAGCTGAGAGGAAGTGAGTCTGAGTAAGTCTCTGTGTAGGTTCTTTAAGAAGAACTCCTTGGGACTCCAGAAGTTTCTTCCACCAACTCAGTCCACATTGATGTTTACAGCTAGAAGTATGGGGACTTACATTTCTGGCACAGGAACCCTGGGCTGGGGGCCTTGGTGGGGAGCTGGGACTCATTACTCCTGAGATATCCCTCCTGAATTTTTATCCACCACACATGGATAAAAAATTGTACATCTCTGCTCTTCCTGACAGTCTGAATGGATGTGGTTTCTTTAATTCCATAGTTGCCAGACTTCCACCCAACTCAATTTCTGATGGTTCTGAGTGGTGGTTGTTCTATATTTTAGTTGTAATTTTGATGTGGCTTTGCAAGGAGATGAGCTGTGTTTACCTATGCTGCCATTTTGACCGGAAGTCTAACAATGCACTTTCAAGGAGCACATAACTGATATGCAAGTTAAACATGTAAACAAAAATACTTAGTATCATACACAAATGCTTTATATTAAGGAAATACTGATTAATTGAGGTAATAAAATAAGAAATATCATCAGAAATATAGTTGGAGTTTTATCATATTATGTATTGCCACAGTGGCTACTATACTCCTTCCTCCAACAGCATGACTAAAAAATTCCAAAGAAATGAACATACACACACATGCATGTAGAAGAGCTACATATGACAAATTCAGGACAGAAAATTCTATAGTAGCAGAGGTAGAACTCAACACCTTCCAACTCCCTCCCCCTGTTCAACTCCTTCTTCTAGTCCATTTCATTCCAAGAAAAATGAATTCACATACTGGCGGAGGAACCAGCTCTGAAAATTCCAGTATCATCCTCTTTACACAGAATCTTGAAGCAAATAAATAGGCAGTGATCTTTTTCATGCTAACAATATCCCCTTGCCCACTCAATGAATTCATACTCAACCATAACATCCCAGCCCAATCACTACTTCTGTGTTACATTCAGTGTCCCTAAACCTCACCCTCAGCAAAAACAAACATTTTATTCACACTTGACTTAAATACTTTCTGCACCCTGTAAGTACCCTATCTCTCTCAATGTCCTTATGAGACTACATTGGGATTGTTTATAAATCTATCTCCCCACTAGTTCAAGAGCCCATTAAGATTGTGTGTTATAGCCGAGTATTTCCAACTTTTTCTCCAGTGTCTAGCACAATACCTGGCACAGAGAAACAAAACATTCGATATTTGCTAAATCACTACATTAAGTTAAACTTGATAAGAGTATCATTTCTCACCTCTACCAGAGAGAATTGAATGGGAATTGATCTGATATTTTTACTCTTGACTTCATCAAATTGTTCTGTACTTTTATTATACAGTTCTCAATTCTGTTTGAATACTTCCCTTGCTTTACCTAATTACTTTGACATACTCATGCATAGTTCTATGAAAGTATATTCCCTTCCATTTGTATGGATGAGTGGAGCAAAATGAAGAAAGGAGGAAAGTATAACTTTATGGCAAAAGGAATGCAAACTGCAACCTAAAAGCTTGGTTCAAATCCTGGTGCCTGAATATTCAAAGATGGGTCATTTAGGTTCTGTGAGCCTCAGTTTCCTGCTTTGTAAATTGAGGATGATAATGCCTCCCACTGGGTGTGGTTGTGGAAATCAGAGAAATTATATGCAAAGCCTTGACTCAGCACCTAGTACACAGTAGGTGCTCCACAAATTACACTAGAATGTATGTGAAAGCATTTTGTAAACTGTAGAGCACAATGCAGCTGTTAGTCACAGAGTTAACCCCCCAACCTGGCATTTCATTGTTATCTAGACTTATCGTAATTGTAACATTTAGAAAAGTGTCCAGAAAGAAGCCAAGGCAAAGTAACCAAAGGAGGGAGAAAAACGAAAGGAGTACAATACACACCTGATTGCTTTTTGTTATACTCATATGTTTTGTGAATGATCAAAATTCTTCCCCCTTTCTTGCCTAAATGAGTCTCAGATGATTTAACCAGTATTTGTATCCCCAGCAGTCCCAAGTAATTGCTTTATTCTGTTTACACAATGGCCATCACTCCAAGTAAGGCACTTCAATTGTGGCCTCCTCACAGCTCCTCTGGGGGCGTGATGAGCTTGGCATTGGCCCACTCTTTACCGCCCTCAATCCTCTAACACCAAAAATGGAGATTCATTTAGGACACCCTGGGATGCAAATAGCCAAACCCAACTCCAGCTAGTTCTTCAGGAAATCAGTCAGGAGGCCCCCAGACCAAAGTGGAGCTGGAAACTGGAAATACCTTTGGAATGTGGAATAGGTGTCATCTTCCATTTGTCATCTCTGCTTCCCTCTTCTCCCATGATTCACTCATGCTTTATTCTCCACGATCTGCTTCTCTGTTTCCCAATTCACACTCACCAGCCTCACCTCTTACCTTTCATATCTTTGTCACCCACCAGTGCTCATTTTACACGTGTCCCTCAGTTCTGGCCACGAGTAGAACTTAAGTGGCTTCTCTGGATCGGAAGTGCACCCTGTTCTCATCAACACCCGTGGGAAGGGGATGGGTAGTTGAAGTATGGGAGCTGCAGAGGGCAAGGGAAAGTGATGCAGGGACAATGACCAAGACAGGAAATACACTTCAAATTCTGACACAGGAGAGTTATAAAAAGTAGAAGTGGTTTTTCCTTATAAAGGAAATGCTGTCACTAGAAAGAAGCAGTAACTTTTTTTTCCTGTCTTATTTAAAAGGTCAGAAACAAGGCTAAGAGGAAGACACCCAATGAGTGCATATATCTGCCTAAATAGAGCAAAAGTTAGATCTGTCTATTGATTGCTGACATAGTAAATAGGCTATCTTGGGAAGAAGTAATGCAGGGTGAAGCTGGAAGGATTATGCTGGCCATGCAGGAACTTGTAAAAACACTGGTCATTCGCCCAAGAAAAATGGGCAGCCATTGAAGGAATTTAAGTAAAGGAGGGATAAAGCTCACTCTGGTTCTTGGGTGGAAAATGAATGAAGGGGCACCAGAATAAAAACAAGGAGGCTACTGCAGATATTCAATCAAGAGATCATAGGCAGAGATCAATGGGTTTCTTCTATTTTTCCCAATTTGTTTCTGGTCCTTCAAATGACCTCAGGTGTCAAAAAGCCATTGCATTATGCTAAGCGAAACAAGCCAGGCAGTGAAAGACAAATACCATATGATCCCACCTTTAACAGCAACCTAAACAACAAAACAAAGAAACAAGCAAAATATAACCAAAGACACTGAAATAGAGGGCAGGCTGACAGTGACCACAGGAGAGAGTAGAGGGAATTTCAGGGGACATTGGGAAGGGTTCACGGGAACAAACTTAAAGGACACATGGTCATAAACTAAGGGGAGGGTGGTAATGGGAGGGAAGTGGGGAGGGTTGGGAGGGGGGGATGGATTGGGAGCAAAAAGGAGAAAACTGTATTTGAACAATGATTAAAATAAAATTTAAAAAAAAGCCATTGCCCTTGTGAATGACTTCATTCCCACTTTCTATAGGTGGTTTCATTATTGTTGTATTGTTCACTAACGTTTTAGGACCTTCATGTTTAATTCCACCCAATACCACTTTCCCTTTTAAAAAAAATCTCAGAATCTCCAGGCTGGTGAGCATGAGGTGTTCTGGGAGGGTGGTGAGCCTGGGGACAGCACAGAGGCTCCCTGCCCCTTGCCCCACACCTTGCCTTATGCATCTTTTCCATTTGGCTGTTCCTGATTTGTATCCTTTTATAGTAACCAGTAATCCAGTTTCAGAGTGAAGTTCAATGCTTTATGTATTAAAAGAGCAAAGCCATTTTAAGGGGGAAAAAAAAAGTTTGAAGTTGAATTGTGGATTTCCTCCTTGTCCATCCTGGGGGCTTCTGCTATTTCACACGCAGCAGGCATGGACTTGGAGGAGCCAGCACCCACCCAGGGAACCACAGAAGGGCAGTTTAATTAATCGCCCTTCTTAAGTTTGTCATTGATGAAAGGCAGCCAGTCCAGAATCAGCTAACAGTCAGTGGCCTCTGCCCACCCCTTGGCACTGAGTTGCCCCACATGCCTACCATAGGAATTCAGTTCTTCCCCAGCATCCAGTTACTTGGGCCCACAGACCTGTTCACATTGCCTACAGCCCTCTGCACCCACCTCTCTTACTATGGATGCCAATTCCCTATCATTCGGGTAAACAAGGTTATTAATAAGAAAAATCTTATTCTGCCTGTTTATTTACAACAACCATCTCAGATTTTAAAATATACACGAAAAGAATCTTACACCAAAGACCTATACTTACCCACATGTCTGATCTCATTTTATTCCATATTTTTCCTTCTTCTCTGTCTCTTATTCTTTGAGTATTAGCCTTGGTTCTGAGTGCTAAGCTTCAGTGATCACTAGCCAACAAGGTGTCCAGAGGACAATGGCCAAGATAGGAAACCCACTTCAAACTATGACACAGGAAAGTTATGAAAACTAGAAGTGTTTTTTTTTCCTTATAAAGGAAATGCTATCACTAGAAAACAGCAATAAGTTTTTTTCTGTGTTACTTAAAGGGTCAGAAACAGGGCTAAGAGGAAGATTCCAAATGAGTGCAGATATCTGCTTAAATAGAGCAAAAGTTAGATCTATTTATTGCTGACATATTGAATAGGCTATCTTGGAAGGAAGGAAACTTTTAATCCTTGGGAATATTTAAACAGAATTTGGACAGCCATGTGACACGGAGTTGAGGAGAATCAAGCACCAGATGGAGGCTGCAACTGGACGATCCTCAAGGTCCCTCTGGAACCTTCCCCTCCACTACACCTAATGATCCATCAGCATCACTCACATGGGGGCAGGTGGAGCTGGGCCTTATTTTCAGGTCCCAGGTGACAGAGAGGAGACCACACCCCTGAGGGTCAGGCTAGTGTTTGCAAGATGTGAGTATATGTTTAGTGACTTCATTTCAAAAATATGTCCATTCATTTTAACTGCTGATTTCAGTTATTAAAACTTCAGTCCCTCCAATAATTCATACTCTGCTGCTGATTTGCATAAGATGGTTACATGTAAAGCAGTCACCAAATTTATAAAAGAGAAAATGCTATTTTTCAATACATTCTCAAAAATAATTGTTAGGAAAACCTATATAGACCTTAATTTCTTTTAAAAGCCTGAGTTTCATGTGCTTTCAACAACAGATTTAGTGATATCTATTTCAACCTGGCATGCCTAGCAATTAAAACATAATATTTGGTGATGAGGAAATTCTGGTTACAAGGTTCTTTTCCAACACCGGACAATTTAGCTTTAAAGGAAAGAAAGCAAGAAGAAATTGGTCATGCCGACATGACCGTAATGCTTAATTCCATCATTTTATTCTCTTCAAACAGACGACAGCACTAATTATTGCTCTTCAGATGCATTGAAGCTCCAACGCTCAGCTCCATATATGGAGATGATTTAAGCAACCTGATGGAGCAGAAGTTGGCCAGGGGACCTGCCTCCCCTCTCGATCCAGCCATACGCACAAGCTCACATTAAAAGTCCCCCGTGTTGTCTCCTACCCTTATCGAATTCACTCCCAATCGATGCTTTAAAGAGAAAACATGTTTCTTTGTTCTTATATGTCACTCTTGTTTTCCTTCGACTTTCATCTCTTATCCTCTCTTTCCCTCTCTCCCGTTGGGTGTGTGTGCACACACACAGCCACTCCCATGACATCTCAATAGACATTCTAAACTCCTCCCTTCCTACGCCCCTTTTCTTCCCTCATAATCAGTTAAGTGGAGGTCAATGGAGAACACAAAGAGCAATGAACCAATGAATTTGCATAATGAACTGTCTTTTAATTACAGTAATGTAAAGTCTGGAACTTTCGAGTATGTGTATTTTTCAACTTTAAAAACATGTCCTTTCAACATCTTCAAAACTTGGGTGATGAGAATATGGTTCAAATTTAATAATAGCATGAACATTGGAGAGAGAAAAATCTGGGTTTTAATATGGTAATTATATAGTCTGATTTTTTTCCACACTGCTGTGGGCAGGCAATGTGATACAGCCAGTCCGGAAACAACCTAGACATACCTAACGAAATTAAGTAACATATTACACATGGTCCGTCAGTCCTACTCCCAGGCATATACTCCCTACGCCCACATTCCGTAGTGCAATGTTCGCAAAGATATACACCAAGACATTGTTCGTGATAGCAGGGAATCCAAAGCAACTTGGGCATCCATCACTGGTGAAAGGTATAGTAAGTATAGTGGACTCATATCATAGAAGTGAACTGAAGTTATGTGCAACAATGTGAACAGATATTATAAATCTTACCATGTGGGCTTCCTTAACATGACCACCTACTTCATTAAGACTGCAAGGAGAATCTCTAACTCCAGTCTACTAACAGAGCCATATACAATCAATGTAACTCAACCAAACCTAGCCATGAGAATGACCTCCCATCACCTTTGCCATAGTCCATTGATTAGAAGGAACTCACAGGTCCCATTCACACTCACAGGGAAGAAATGACACAAAGATGTGAGTTATTCCCACAAAGGTGGGAATAACCTTTGTGGGAATAACTAAGGGGTCACCTTAGTGTCTGTCACCACATCAGGCAATGTTCTAGACCTTGACAATGAGATTACATTAGTGAGCAAAAGAGGAAAAAAAGTCTGCCTTCATAGACAGTACAATCTAATACACATTAGACTGAATATATATTCCTCTTTTTAAAACCAGTAAGGTGATACTGTACATAATCTATTGTATCTTGCCATTTCAACTTATAACCTAGCTTGGAAATTTTTCCTTTCAAGGACTGACAGAATTTAGGTTATTCTTTAAAGCAGGTGCAACAGTGCCCCACATATCTTGGGCAGGTTTATCCAAATTTTATCTCCAGAAGGTCATTTATAAAGATGTTCTATTCTGCTCTAGCCTTGGCTTTGCTTCATTCCAGCTATAAGAACTTGGAAAAATTACTTAAGACTTTGCATTTTGTTTTGTTACTCTATTACAGAGTGGTAATTTAAGTGGATTCATGTTCCAAAAGCACAGGCTATAGTGCCTAGAACATGGGACACACTTCACATATTACCTTTCCTTTCTTGTGTACTTTATCAACTACTTCATGAAATGCAGCCCACATTTTCTGTATTTTCCAAATTAGATAGGAGAAAAGATGCATTCTTAGAAAGGCAACAGAGAGAGAGAGATAGGTAACTTTGCAACAGGGATAGATAAGAAATGTCCCTGCTCGGATGATGAACTTGACCTCTCTACATTTCCTGTGACTTAATCCTGCCCAGTTTGATTGTCTTGATCAAGACCTGTCCCTGCTCCTTTTTTTCTTTATTACTTAAAACATATCCCCTCCAATCTATGCTCTCTGCATTTTTTCAAGGGGAGATATAGGTATTATAACTTTAACTGAATATACTTGCATAATCTAATTTAATGTTAATGTGCTCATGATGTAACATATACATCTAAGAAACAATGTTCTTAGTTACATAATGTGCCTAACTCAGGGGTAAGATTTCACTGGTGCGAACTTCACTCCAGGTAGGAGGGGACTCACTAATGAAGTGAATATTTGAGGTGGGGAAATGCTTGTAGTCATAGCTTCAAATCACACCATAAAGGTGCCTCCCCCCGCCACCCCTGTTAAAGCGTGCCTGCACCCAGAGGATCAGGAGTCTGAGGAGGTGCTAGACTTGGCTATGTAACCTCCAAAGGAACATGTGTTTCTTCAACCAAAAACAGCTTTTCCTTAGCTTTAAGCTCAAGAGAATGGAAGATTGACCTGAGTGGGGGAACTCAAAATAATTTTCTTTCAGATCTAACTAAAAGGCAAATTAAAGACTTTTGCTGATGAGAAAGGGAAAAGTAAACTCATTGTGTGCAGAATCTTTTCTCTGTCTTTCATGGAAAAGGAGAACAGGTTTACCAAGGAATCAGGTTTTCTTGCCTTTGCATCTCTAAGTATAGGCATCTGTTCAGAGCGACACCTAGTGGTCACCAGAATGTCTTGAATAGCAAGTCCAATGAATACTCTGTGTGTGTGTGTGTGTGTGTGTGTGTGTGTGTGTTTGAGCATTTGTAAAGGTCTGTTTTCTTTCTCCATATTCATAAGCTGTGAACAAACTGAGCTGTTCATTGGTTTGGATTCCAGTACAACCCTCTGGCCACATACCCACTTATTGTTAAATCATAGAGAAAATTAATATTTGAATAGTGGGTAGAAGTTGCCAAGTAGAAAGGAACAGTGATTCTGATGTGTGAGAAAAATGATTTATCCAAATCTGGAATCTGAAAGGCAGAAGCAAAGCACAGTACCCAACCTAATAGATTTAAAAGGACCACTGGCTTTTGTGGTTGGACCCTTTCGGGCTCATGCCAGAGTTTGTTGTTATGTGGTTCCCACTTTGCCTTTAAAACCACATCTGGGTGGACCTGTCCAGTTGCCCAACTCTATTCCTAATTGAACAGGGGAAGTTAGAGAGATGAGAAGTTAATAATGGAGGAAGGACATGTCAGCTTCTCCTGGTGGTCTGTCTTACCCAGGAGCCATTCAAAACTCCCTGGTGCCTTAAGAAAGGAATTTCGGGACTTCTGGCAAGATGGAGGAATAGGTGAACGCACCGTACCTCCTCGTACAACCAAGATTAGAAAACCAATAATTTACAACAATAATTTACTATCAGAATAACACCCAGATCCGGCAGAGGATTTATCTGAATGGAAGTCGGGCAGCCAAGAAGTTGAAGTAGACGTGTTCATCCGGACTGGTAGGGGAAGACCAGCCGGGTGGGCGCGGGGCTGGCTCGGGTCGGAGGTCGGGGGAAGGTTTGGCGCGAAATCGGTGCAAAAGCCATCCGGGGGTGCAAGAAGGCAGCGGTGATCCCTGAGTACGCAAGCTGCGGCTGGGGGACCCAGAGGGGTAGCGATTGTGGACCAGGGCAGAATTTGCGGCCCAGAAGCCCAGACAAGGGTCTGAGTCCAGGGGAACAGAACTACCGCCATTGTTTTCTCCCATCCCGCTCCCGCTCCCCCCCCCACCCCCGCCCCCACCCCCCACATATAACGTCACAATCTAGCGACTGGGGTGCCCAGCCCCGGTGAGCACCTAAGGCTCCGCCCCCCACCATAACAAGAGCAACCAGACCGGAAAATAAAAGGAGAGACAGGGGAAAAAAAATATGTTTTCAACAGAGCAGATCAGTCCCCCAGGACTCATCCTTTTGAGCGACCAAGAATTAGCCAGTCTATCAGATGCACAGTTCAAAACACTGGTGATCAGAAAGCTCACGGAACTGGTTGATTTTAGACGAAATTTAGATGAAAGAATGCAGATTACCATAAAACAGATGCAGGAAGACACTCGGAGGAGAGCCAATAGTGAAAGGAAGGAATCTGAGTCTCAAAACAATACAGTGGACCAGAAGGAAGATACAATCAACCAAGCAGGAAAGCATGATGAAATAAGAATTCAAAAAATTGAGGAAAAGATTAAGAGCATCCAAGACACCTTTAAACGTTCCAATATCCGAATTATAGGGGTACCAGAATCGGAAGGGGAAAATCAACAGATTGAGCACGTATTGGAACAAATAATAAAGGAGAACTTCCCCAATCTGGCAAAGGGAACAGTCTTCCAAGAAATCCAAGAAGCTCACAGAGCCCCAAAGAAGTTGGACCCAAGAAGAAACACACCAAGGCACATCATAATTACATTAGCCAAGGTAAAAACGAAGGAGAGAATCCTAGAAGCAGCAAGAGATAAGGGGACAGTAACCTACAAAGGAGTTCCCATCAGACTGTCAGCTGATTTCTCCAAAGAGACCTTACAGGCAAGTAGGGACTGGAAAGAAATATTCCAAGTCATGAAAGACAAGGACCTACATCCCAGATTGCTCTATCCAGCAAAGCTTTCATTTAGAATGGAAGGGCAGATAAAGTGCTTCTCAGATAAGGTCAAGTTAAAGGAGTTCATCATCACCAAGCCCTTATTTTATGAAATGCTAAAGGGACTTATCTAAGAAAAGAAGATAAAGAAAAGACATGTATAGTAAAAGGACAGCAAACTCACAAATATTAACAACCACACCTAAAGCAAAACCAAAAGAAACTAGGTAAACAATTAGAACAGGAACAGAACCACAGAAATGGAGGGCACATGGAGGGTTAGCAGCAGGGGGGTGGGAGGAGGAGAGAGGGGGAAAAGGTATAGAGAATAAGTAGCATAGAATGTAGGTTGAAAATAGATAGGGGGAGGGCAAGAATAGTACGGGAAATGTAGAAACTAAAGAACTCATAAGTATGACACATGGACATGAACTAAAGGGGGATATGTGGGTGGGAGGGGGCACAGGGTGGAGGGGAGAGAAGGGGGGAAATGGGACAACTGTAATAGCATAATCAATAAAATATATTTAAAAAAAAGAAAGGAATTTCTATTTCCTCCACTTATCAATGGATTCTCTCTGGAATGAGATCCAGAAAATTTTGGATTTGGCTTCCTATGGCTTGAGGTGACAAAGACTTATTCTTAGGTAGCGTGCAAAATGAAAATTGGGAAAGCCACCAAGAATTTATCAAATCTAATTCTCATAAACTTCATTTTGAGGATTAAAAAAGACAGGCATAATAAATATGACTGAACTTGGCCACTAAAACAGATAATGAAAAAAAAAGAGCCTGGAAAATAATAATGGAAAGAATTTTATGGGAGAATGTATAGTAGTTCAGATTCTAGTGGAAACATAAGAAATTGGTTTTCCCAACTTTATAAAGTGAAGGTTAATGGCCCCAAATTTTGCCCATTATTTTACCTGGGACCTGGTATTATTTCATTACATTTTATAGTTGACTTTTAAAAGCTTATACCAAAGGAGATCCAGAGAATACTTCTTATCACAAAATTGAATGATGGTCCCTGATGATTTGTACACTGTTTCTCCTTGTCATCTCTACAGGTATAACTCTACCTAACTGGACTTGGAATGCACCCATCCCAACCCATTACCTTACAAATTGTTCGACTCCACATACACTGGTTTTCTTCTTGATGAATTTCAAACCTGTTCAACTGAAAGAGCAAGCAAGATTTGCACACATTTCTTTTTTCCTCTACTGTCTACACTTTTATGTTCTTTGTCACCTTAAAATATCTGTTGAAAACAACATATAATGTTGTCTTCCAAAACACTTTTGCCTCTGTGACCAGTCAATGATGACTTTTGCTACATTAGTTCAATGAAGATTTCCCAGTTTTTTAAAATGAGTACAGAACCTGCATATCACCATATGGTTAGGAATATGGTCATTAACAAAATCTTTTTGAATAACAATTTCAAATGGGATAAAGCAAGGACATGTCTGACTTTCCTTATTTTTAACCAGTATCTTAATATGTTTTTTTCATGACCTGGCTGCCTGCACTCCCATGCTCCCCATGCTCAAAAAATAAATACATAAAATAATAATGATAAGCATTTCCACCTATGCAGATGGCTTCATATTATTGTCATGCATTTAGTAGTTTTAATAGAAAATTGGCCCTGCTTTCTATACCAAACAGCCACAGTCAGACAGTTTGAAGCCCAGGCATCACTTTTGAAAGAAGTCCACAGCATCAGCATTCACTGGCTTCAGGTTAAAATCCTGTGGCACAACATGATGTATTCAGGTTCTTAGTTGTACGTTTTGAAGGGAATTCTTAGATTGCTCAAGGTAATATTTTCTCTTGGTATTCTACTGAGTTACTCTACGTCCCATGTGGGCATTTGTTTACACATCTTATGAAATATTCCTAGACTGAGAGTACTGTGGTCATGATTAGGGACTAAAGTTTTAAGATCATGAACAGCCTTCTTCATAGAAATGGAGTGAACCCAAAACTACTCCATAAGGAGAGTTTTGGTCCAGCCCAGGAGTATTGCCTCTCCTTTTCTTCATGTGCAGAGTACCAGGAAGGGTACCAGTGGTTTTTTGTTCTGGACACATATCTTTCTCAGTTTCCTCGGCCTTCCTCAGAGGGTACAAACCCCATGTCCAGCTTTGCTGAGTGGAAGAATTCACAGCTCTCCTCTTAAACAATATATAGAAGCCTCTACCTGGTGCTTCTCACATCACAGATGACTAATTTTAACTCAAAGTCACTTAATATTTATCAAAGGTTGAGTTGGAGATAACATTATTTGTATAAAATCCTTGGTAAACTTATGGGCCACTTTTCAAATCAAGAAGGTAATTAGAAAAATGAAACTAAATACATTTTGGAAATATAACATCCCAAGAAGAGGTACTAATTAAAATACAAATCAATACAAGAGATGTTTAAATATATTCTTTTTTACCAGGAAGTTCTGGGATACATCTCTCATCTTTTTAGGTAAAATCATGAAAGATAAATATATGTGTAAGTAGATATCTATGAATGCTATTTTTAATTAAATTTATTGGGGTGACATTGGTTAATAGAATCACACAGGTTTCAAGTACACATTTCTGTGATATATGATCTGTACATGGCAATGTGTGCCCACCACCCTAAGTCAAACCATCTCCCATTACCATATATTTGGCCCTCTTTGCCCCTCCCACTTCCCTCTGGCAATATATTCTATGAATATATTTCTAATATATTCATCTACCTTTGACAGGTAAAGAATCCTTGTGTGCCTGGAAAATGTCAGATCCTAGAACACAAGTGCTTTTAACTTCATTTATTGACATACCCTAATCTCTCAATTTAACTTTGAAAACACTGAAGTTCAAACAGCCTTTTAGCTTTGTGGACCTTTGAGGTAATACTTCCCTCCTTTATCCATGGATGTGCAATACAGTTTTCTATGTAATAGAAAGAGAGTATAATCTTCTTCCACTCCACCCACCTCCCTCATTCTTTGCTTCAACATGTCTAATGGAAACAGAGAATTGCTTGGCACTTTGCTGGCAACCTGTTTAACCGTTGCCTAACAGTTGCCTAAGTGTTTCTTGAGGAAACACAGAAGATGGAACAAGCTGTTTAAAGGAAAATATGGGTGTGTGTATGTGCGTATGTGTAGGAGAATATATAATATATTTCCTGATGTTTTTTACCTCTTCAAAACTCCCAAATCATAGGGCCCTAAAGTACATGAAACAAAATCTGACAGGATTGAACACAAAATAATTTAATGATAGTAGTTGGAGACATAATACCTTACTTCCAACAACAGAAAGGCCAAGACTGAAGATCAACAAAGAAAGAGAAGACTTGAATAAGAACACAAACCCCCTCCACCTCACAGAAACTGTAGAAGGCTCCGTCCAACAATAGCAGATTATGCTTTCTTCTCCAGTGAGCATGAAACATTCTCCAGGAGAGGCCGTGTGTCAGGTCATAATACAAACTTCAATAAAGTCAAAAAGAGAGGAACACTATGAAGTACATTCTTCAACCATGGTGGAATAAATCAGAAATCAATTAACAGAAGGAAATTTAGGAAATTCACAACTGTATAAAAATTAAACAACATGCTACTACTAAATAATCAATGAGCCAAATAAAAAAAAAATCACAAGAAAAATTAGGAAATATGCTGAGATTAATAAGAATGAAACACAACATACTAAAGTCATGGAAAGCAGTAAAAGTAATGCTTAGAGTGTTATTTACAGCTGTAAATGTTTATATTTTAAGAAAAAGATCCCAAGTCAACAACTTAACCTTCCATTTTAAGAAACTAGAGAAAGAAGAGCAAACTAAAGCAAGCAGGAGGAAGGAAGTAATAAAGATTGAATTGGAAGTCAATTAAATAAATAACAGACAAACAATAGAGAAAATAAAATTAAAATGTGATTTCTTGAGGAGATCAACACAACTGACAAACATTTAGCTAGACTGGGCCATGAGAAAAGTAAAAAGACAAAAATTACTAAAATCAGAAAGCAGGACTATTGCTACCAACCTTAGAGAAATAAAAAGGATTATAACACAAAATATAATTGTATGCCAATAAGTTACATAATCTAGATAAAATGAATAAATTTCTAGAAAGATACAAACCACCAAAACTAATGTAAGAAGTAGAATGTCTACATAGACCTGTAACAAACCTTCCTACAAAGAAATTCCAGGATGAGATGGCTTCATTGGTGAACTCTGCTAAATATTCAAAGAAGGATGAACACCAATCCTCCATAAACTCTTCCACAAAAAGGAAAAGAAGGGAATACATACTTCCTAACATTTTAATATTAATGACTTCAATAGACATCACAGGAAAGGGAAACTACAGGCCAATAACTCTTACAAATATAAAAGCAAAAGTCCTCAATAAAATACTAGACAAATTGAACCCAGCAACATATACAAAGTACACCATGACCAAGTGATTGGATATTTATCCCAGAAATATAAGGTTGATTCAGTATTTAGTAATCAACTGTGTAATATACCAGATTAATAGATTATAGGATAAAACCCACATGATGGTCTCAATAGACATAAAAAGCATTTGACAAAATCCATCACTCTTTCACGAATAGAAATAACAAGTTAAGAATAACAAGAAACTTCCTCAAGCTGATCAAGAGCATCTATGAAAAATCCACAGCTAACTTTATATTCAATGGGAAAAAAACTGAAGGTTTTCACCTAAATCAAGAATAAGATGAAGATATCCATTAACAGGCATCCATTTGGAAAGAATTAAAATTATTTCTATTTTAAGATGTCATAATTTTGTACATAGAAAATCCTAAGGAATCTACATAAAAACTATTATAACTAATAAACAAGTTCAGCAAGGTTGCAGGACATAAAAACAACACACAAAAGTCTAGTGTAAAGTCTAAGTTTATACACTAGCAATGAATAATCAGGAAATGAAATTTAAAAAAACAATTCCATTTACAATAGGATAAAAACTAAAATACCTAGGAATAAATTTAAGAAAATAAGTATAAAACCTGAACTTTAAAAACTACAAAGTATTGTTGAAAGAAATTAAAGAATATCTAGATAAATGGTAATAAAATGGTCATGGATTACAAAGCCTAATATTGTTAAATAACAACACTACCTAAACTGACCTAGAGTTTAAATGGAATCCCTATCAAAGTACCAGCTGACTTTCTTACAGAAAATGACGAGCTGATCCTCAAATTTACATGGAAATGCAAGAGATTGAGAACAGCCAAAACAATTTGAAAAAAAAAAAAAGAACACAACTGAAGGATTCAAATCAAATTTCCTGATTTTAAAACTTCCTATAACGCTCCAGTAATCCAGACAGTGTGGTACCAGCAGAAGGGCAGACATAAAGATCATTGGAATAGATATCAGAATGCAGAAATCTCACATTTATGGTCACTCCATGTTTGGGGATCAGTTGACAATACAGAAACCTACAGAGACAGAAAACAGAGTAGTGTTGTCAGAAGCTAGAGGGAGCGGGGAATGAGGACCAACTACTAAAGGTTACTAGGTTTCTTTTGGGGTGATGAAATATTCTGGAATTATACCATGATACTAGGTGTACAGTTTTATAAATATATGAAAATCCACAACTGCCCATTTTCTAAAAAATGAATGAATGACTTTTCTAAATCACCTTCATACTTTGGGGCATTTATCTAAGTTTATCCTGCTATATAATTATTTCAGAATATACATAATCTCCCCATACAGACTGTGTGATGCTTGAAGACAGGAATTCCGTGTTCCTCACTTTTGTACCATGCCAAATATTTCTACATAGTAAAAAAAAATCAACCAATAACATTTTCTGAAAAATTCAGTATCCCCAACACTTCGAGCTTCCCAACATTTGTTTCCTTAAGAGCCTTCCAAATGGCTTGAGTAGACTCCAAAACCATTGATCTAGTTAATCCAGCCGCTCCCGCTCACCTTGGAGATTTGCAGCAAGCAGTTGCTGCCAAATAATTAGAACCAAGAGCTTGTTTGTGTCAATGCTGATTTTGTGCCATTTCTTGTCTGAAGAGTTACTTTGTTAGAGTGTTTTTCATCACTTCAGTCATTCAAGTCTCTGTTATGTTGATCCTCCAGGTCTCTTGTAAACCCAGGCTTCCCTGTTCTCCCACCGTCCCTGCTACCTCTACCTGTCCTTCTGCATCTCCTGCTGTCTACACCTGGAGTTCTGTAGCCAAACAATGAGCACTTTCTCCAGTTTTGTCGTCCCAGCCTAGTGCCAGGCTGCCAATTACCTACACCTCCTTCCTGGGCATTTATTCATTCATTCACTCATTTGTTAAGTAAATATGTATTGAGTACCTACTATATACCCACCCTGTTCTAGCTGGCTATTGCTCTGATTACCTTTTATGTTTATTCACTGCTGTGGAAATGGAGTGTTTACTTATACAACTAAAGGAATTTATGTCCCATAGGTAAGAATGTTAGAGGAATTTTTGTTTCACCACGTGAAACACTAGCTGACTCACTGACTAATAATTTTCATATTTGAAGGACCTTGGAAAATGAGGCAACTTCTTTTCATCTACTATAGGCACTAGTATTTTTAATCAACTTTAATTTCAAATCTATCTTGCAATGTAAGCAAATTACCATCAGTTGCTTGGGCTGTACTGGTTATCACTTCAGCGTTAGGGTTATTCTCCCCGCTTAAATCAGAAAAGAAACATTATTGAGCATTATCAAGTCTTGCTTATATGTGTATTCACGCCGTATGATTACTGCCAGCTCTTCAGAAAATCTGGTCTAATTTCTGGAAGCCTCTTCAGTCTGTCATATTAAAAGATGCACCATAATTGAATCGACCCGAGAATTTGATTATCTTCACCTATTATTTTAATAGTGCAACAAAATCCTTCATTCTCATTTTAAGAGGGCCCGAGGAAAGCTGAGCGGGGGGGCTCCATAATGAAACTGAGTTCAGTCAGCCCGGAAAAGCACGGATGTGAGCCCTGAAGGATTAGTGGGGCCGAACCCCCCAGCTCCCAGCCTGACAGATCCAATTTCCAAAGAGTGTCTGCGTGAGAGCATAGTGCCTGCTCAGGCGTGCCTCCTTCTCTTACGTTTCCCCAAACAACCATTAGTCCCGTTTTGTAGCAACTACCTACAGAGAAGAGGAACCAATATATTTTTTTGATCGAGTCTCCTCTCGTGTACAGCTGCCCACTTTGTACATACAGACAGAATGTTTGATTGGGCAGGAACTGGCCTTCCTCCGCCCACCCAGACCTCTCCGCAGTCTGGTAACTAACTGTCTCTACCTGAAAGGTCGGGTGTGTTTAAATCCTGACACTAATCCATAGTATCAGAGCTGGAAATCCCCTTAAAGCCTTGTTACTCAAAATCTAGGCTACAGACCAATAGTATCAGCATCTCATGGGTACTTGTAGAAATGCCCATTATTAGACACCACTGCAGATCTTAAAGAAATCAGAATCTCCGGAATGGGGCCTGAGAATCCATATGGTAACAAGGTCTCTGGGTGATGCTGATGCTCACTACATTTTCAGAATCACTGGCATATTTCTTGTCCTGTGTCATTTTAAATACTCAGACCTCTTGCCTAATGCCTGTTCACTTCTTTCCCAGACCCTCTGGACTGCTTTCCTGGCCTGTTGTTTCCTGTCCCTGTTACTTTTTTTCTCCTAGGTGAGGTTCCTGACTCCAGCCTCCACTGATGTCTCTGGACAGGTCTCCTTATCTGCACATTTCTTCCTGCATTTGCTCACTTTGTTGAGCTCATCCTCTGACTTGTTTGCTTACAGTAGCCACCTTCTGACTTCCTTTCCAACCTCCCTCCCTGCCCAGGGCTCCTCCTGACCTGGCTGCACAGGTGACATCTACACATGAGAGCCTCCAGGCATGGTCCCCATTAGCACAGGTCTCCCCACTGTCCTCTCTGCCATCTGTCTTCCCCTAGCAGCCCATCTTCCTCACAGCTGCCAGATATATTTCTGAGGAACAAAATTGATATTATTTTCTGCTTAAAAACTCCTATAGACTCCTAGTTTTCTGCACCATAAAGTCCTAGCTCCTTAGCATGACACCTGAAACCCTCCACGGGCCCCTTTCTCATACATCTGACTCTCCTTCTTTCCCTCCATTCCTCTACCCACCCCACCACAATGGCCTCATGTCCCCAAGCTTGTTCTCAGCCTATGGACTCTCACTAGCTGTTTCCTCTGCCAGGAATAGTCTTGTGTCTCATACGTGAATGACTCACTTGTTGTCCCTCATATTTTAGCTTAAAAATTACTGATTCAAAGAACTCTCCAATAAATCACCTCCACCTAAAGTAGCCACTTGGTCCATCTGATATGACCATCATGTCTGCTTTAAGTCACTATAAAGCACTTAATACCCCTACATTTTTTTTTTCTTGCTTATTCCTGGTCTGTTTCCATTCATTTCAGCCTAAGCTCCATAAAAGCAGAGACCTTTGTTTTCTCATTCATTCAGAAACTGCGCCTAGACAACAGAGTAGGTTCTCAATAGATTATTTGAAAAAGATAAAATGCAAGGAAGGGGGAAAAAAAGAAGGTAAGAAACATATATAATAAACGTGAATGAGAAAGCATTTTCCCATATTATAAAAGTAAATGCATGAGGAAGACATGAAAACAACAACAATAAAATAATGCTGATGATGGTGTGGCAAGCTGGGACTTCCCAGCTCCCCCTTGGCAAAAGTTAATCTCTTCACCTTTGCCAGCACAGTGATTTCTGAAAGTCCATGTAATAGCATTTCTCACCTTGTGTTGTAATTACTTACTCACACCGTTGTCTCTCCCTATAAGCTACGATCTGCTGTGGGCAGGAGATGTGTATTTATAGCCCTGGTATCTGGCACAGAGCCTGGAAAATAGTAGAAGCTTAATAAATGCTGAAAGAACAAATGAGTAAAAGAAAGAGAAAGAAGGAAGCGCTAGAATGATAATGTGAGGAGCAGAAGATGTGATAAAATTCCTCACCTTTTTTGTTGCTGTTTCCTGGTCCAAGTCATTGCAAATGAATGCAGCAAGGCATCCACTTACAAGGTAGGCACTAAATAAGATAGCGTAGCGTGGAGGTTAACAGCATGACTCTGAAGGCAGTCCATCCGGGTTTACATCCTGGAGCAACCATTTACTGGTTAACAAATTAGTTAACCTTTTTGTACTTCGGTTTCCTCATCTGTAAAATGGAAATGATGAGGAAATTCACCTCATAGTGCTGTGTGAGAACTAAGAGTTAATTCATGTGTTAGTTAGCTTTTGATGCATAAAAAAAAAACTATGCCCAAATTTAATAGTTTAAAGCAATTATGAAGTCATGATTCTTTGAGTTGACAGTTTGAACTAGGCTCAGCTAAGGAGTTCTAAGTGGTTCTGCTGGTCTCGCCTGGGCCCATTCTGTGCTGACAGTCAGCTGGAGGGTCCACAGGGGCTGGCTGGCCCCAGGTGGCCTCACTCACATGTCTTGTCCTTGGCTTGGGTGACTGAGCCGGTCATCTTCAGTGTTTATCAGCGTAGCCTGGACTTCACACAGTGGCTGAGTTCTAAAGGCTGAAATGTGAGGTCAGGCACAAGTACCAGAGCACTTGCAAACCTTTTCTTTTGTCACCTCTGCTGAGTTCTTATTGGCCAAAGCAAGTCATATGGCCAAGTCCAGAGTCAAGACATAAAGAAATTGACTTTACTTCTTGATGAGAGGAGTATTGTGGCTATTTTTTTAAGTATACGAAAATACAGGAAAAAAAAAACACTTGGGATAGTGGCTAATACATAATACACAGTGTGCAAGTACTAGTTATCAGTCCAGGTGGCAATACCCATACAGACGCTTCCCGACCCAGCCCCTATTGTACTGCTCTGAGTGACAATCAAAGTGAATTATTACAAAATTAGAAGTAGAAACAGGAAACAGAACCAGAATGAAATATCCTCACACAGTTTTATTTTGTGGGGAAAAAAATGGTAATTCTACAAAGCTAACTCCATTTACAATAGGTTCTTCAGGTTTCTGTATTTCAGTGTGGCTTAGGAGGCAGGATGCTGGGTTCTGGGATCAAATTGCCTGTGTTAGGATTGTGAGAATTCTAGCTCACAACTAACTTGCTGGGTAACCTCAGACAAATTGCTGAAGCACCCTAAGCCTTGCTTTCTCCATCTGGAGAAATGGTAAATTTTAATTCTTGAGGTTTTTAAAAGAGGCTTAATATGTACAGAGCTTCTGGCATATAGCAAGCATCCAATAATATTAGCTATTATTTTTCTTATTTTTCAAGAATCAAAAATCATCTAATATAGTTCAGAGATTTCCAAACTCAGTGGCACATTGGAATTACCTGGGGAGCATTAAAATACTGACACCTGTCCAATTCCAGAAACTCTGATACATATGGTCTTGAAGGAGACCCTTTGCCCAGTGGATTTTTTTTAAACAAACTTTTGACATTCTTTTTTTAAATAATTTTCTAAAGATTTTATTTATTTATTTTTAGAGAAGAAAGGGAGGGAGATAGAGAGAGAGAGAAAGAAACATCAATGTGCAGTTGCTGGGGGTCATGGCCTACAACCCAGGCATGTACCCTGACTGGGAATCGAACCTGCGATGCTTTGGTTCGAAGCCCACTCTCAATCCACTGAGCTACGCCAGCCAGGGCTACCCAGTGGATTTTGAAAGCTCCCAAGGTAGTTCTAAGGTTCAGTGGAGATTTAGAACCATGGGTCTACTGAAGAGGATGTTAGAGATGATCCAGAGTAAGCGCTTCATTTCATAAACAAGAAATCTGATACCCAAAGAGGTGATAGGCATTACTTAATGGCAGCCAGCTGATGGGTAAGAAACCTGGAAACTGTTACCCAGGGTCTGCTACCCACAGCTCTTCTCCTTCTATCTCGCCACTGCCAGGACAGGTGACCCCAGGCCAGCCCGTGTGACCCTTCTCACGAAGAACCAGGAGCTGAGAAAGGGGAAGTCTACCTGCTGCCAAACTCAGCATTCCCACATTAACTCCAGGAATGATTTGGGTTGTCCTTGGTTGTACAGACTTCTCACTGCACTTTTCAGGTTTGAGTCATAATAGGGCTTGGATTCTGCCTATGTTTGTTTGAATTAGACTTTTATTTCATTTATTCATTTTTTCCTTTGCAATGGAATTTCATCTTATAGTCACATTCATGCAAGCTCTGAGCTATATTTCAATTCGGGAAGAAAAACAGACTTTTCTCTTTTTTTTAATTTAATTTTTTTATAGCTTTTCCATTACAATCGTCCCCATTTTCCCCCCATCACTCTCCCCTGCCCTACCCACCCGTACCTCCCACATTCAATCATCTTTCCCCATCCCCCCTCCACCCCATTGCCTTTGTTCAAGGGTCTTTTTTTTTCTTCTTTCCTTCTTCCTTTGCATCCCTCCCCTGACTCCACCCCATGAAGGACATTCACCTGAGATTACTACCTTCCTTGTGAATAATCTTTAGTGTAGGGAATTTCCTGCTCCTTTTAAACTGTTTTATGGCAATAGAAGTGTTCCTCAGTTCATAATAGTGATTCCGTTGAAATGCCAATAATTCTCAGGATCAGGGGGCGGGGGTCCCCCTGAGGCCAGGAAAGAGGGGCCAGGCCAGGGTGCGGGAGGGAGGCGGGACTGTGAGGCTGGTCTCTCCATGAAAGGCTGACCCAGGAGGGCTAAGGGAAAAGGAAAGTGGGTGGTGTCAGGCATTTCTGAGGAGCAAGCAGAGTACTCAAAAAACATTCCTTTATGTCTTTTCTTTCCAGCTTTAGCCTTTACAGATATTAGCCCTTTGTCATTTTCTCAGAACTTCTAATTACTAAGATTGACGGGAACAAATTTAATGAGCAAGAAAAAGGTGGGTACAGAGCCAGATTCGCAGGAACCTGGCCTTTTAAAGAGGAAGTATTCTTATATGAATCAAGTTGGATACCAGATTGAAAATGCAACATAATCTCATTTTGTGTGTGTGTACACACATGTGTGTATATATATTTGATTATGCCACTGAATGATGGAATCATAGAGAATATTTTTTATTTCTGATTTTTTATGATGAATATGTGTTATTTGTGTACCTGAAAACAATAAAGTCATTATTTTAATAACAAAACAAATGCTATTGATATTCAGATACAGCCCTGCAGTCATTCTCTTTTCATAATCATCATACCCAAACTGTGTTCGCACGATATTTGGGGTCATTCAAGTTATCAAATTACTCGATTTCTTTAATTACATACTGATTCATGTGTGCACATGTGTGCATGCGTGCTCAGGTCTGTTGTATTTCTGGCCTTTATTCCAACACCTACTTAGCACTTTAAGCCAATTTGTATCATTTCCCTGGCCTTCTCAGCATTTGTGACATTTCCAATTCCATCTGCAGATTTAATTAACGTGTTGCTTATTCACTCTTCCACATCACTGATAGCAAGAGACATAAAACTGGACTCCACAGTGGCTGCCACGCCACTCCAATACCTCCCACAACTGGACACGTCCTCCTGCTTTACCCCGTTCCTAAGCCAAGCTGATTGAAACTGATTTTGCAAGTAAAATTCACTTAGACATTGCATCAAATGATTTATGAAGTCCACACAGCCGTGTGGTGTCCCATTAATCACAGACACTACAATAATCTATTTGTGTGCAGCAGGCCTCATAAATCGGAATAAAATAAATTCCACAAGCGCATCCCCAGGTTCTGCGGCAGGGCACACGGTTCTATTCAGGGCACCATCCGCATAATGCAATGTTAGCAGACTTGCAGATTCCTGAGCTTGGTCAAGCAAGTAGAAATACGCATTCATTTGAAGATGCATGCCAAAGCTAAAGAAATTACGGTGGTTTGTTAATCCACTGGCGAGAGAATTTCTGTAGGGTTCAGTTCTCTCACATTTTTTAGGAAAGCTGAAGTAAATAAACAGACTATATGAGGCACAAGTGGTGAGACGATTTTGTTAACAAACAGTCCAGAGTCACATTATCAAATAAATATTGAGCACTTAAATCTCATCACCATTTGGAGAATCTCATTTCAAGGATATTATTAAATAGCTGCGTAAATTCTCTTTTGTGATTGTTCTTTTTCACATAACAAAAGAATGTTTTTAGTTATGGCAAGCTCACTTCCTTTGTGAATGTATTTCTTATCTTAAATACACTGCAACATTATTGCAAACCGTGACTGGTAAAGACTGTGAATGATCTAGCTAGGAAGTAGCCTTTTTTTTCCTTCCAAAATGTAAATAGATTAATTTTTAATTATAAAAAGAATATTTTAAAGTAAAAATTTAACAATATAAGAATACATTGCATGAAATAATAATAGCATGAAAATATATAAAAGAATTGCACGAATCCTAACACACAAAGATGATGGCTCTTAATGTATTAGGTGAATAGCTTTTCCAGAATATTATCTACACGTGTGTGTGTATGTGTACAGAGGTAGATATAGAGGTACAGACATAAATAGAATGAGATAAGATTCTACCACAATTGTTCTATTATTACCTGCACTTTTCAACACTATATTGTGAATATGTCTCCAATATAATAAATATAGAGCTATGTTTATTTAATAACTATAATTTTCCATTACATAGATTTACTTAATCAAAACTCCATCAATGGACATTTAGTTTATCTTTAATTTTTTAACTCTAAGCAAAACTATGGTGTACATCCTGGTTATTAAATATTTGTACATGTAACCTTATTTTCTTCTTTTTAGAATAAAAAGCTTTCTTAGAATAAGAATAAGAATTCTTTTCTTTTTTTTAAAGACTTTATTTATTTTTTAGAGAGAGGGGAAGGGAAGGAGAAAGAGAGGGAGAGAAACATCAATGCGTGGTTGCCTTTCATGTGCCCCCAACTGCGGACCTGGCCCACAACTCAAGCATGTGCCCTGACTGAGGATCGAACCGGCAACCCTTTGGTTCACAGACCGACTGTCAGTCCACTGAGCTACACCAGCCAGGGCAGGAATTCTTTTCTTAAAATAATCTCTTAAAATTGTGATATCTGGTCAGGGGTTTATCCAGCTAGTATTTTGACATTTATTGCTAAACTGCTTTCCAGAAAAAAAATGTACTAAGTTATACCATCACCAATAATTCATAAAAGTATTTATTGCCCTCATCACTGCTAACCCTGGATATTGCTACTCTTCAAAAATGTTTGTCAATCTGATAGATGAAAAGTGTTTTCTCATTATCTTAATTTGCATGTCTTTGGCTACATTGAATTGAACATCTTTTTATATGTTTATTGGTCATTTATGTTTCTTCTTTTGGGAGTAACCTGTCCTTGTATATTTCCACTTGGAGGAGGCAATGTTAATCATTCTTACTGATTTATAGAAGTACTTTTATACTATGTTAATGCTGCTTTTAATCAAAACCATGGTACGGCCTAATGAGTCTAATTTCCTTGCAGATTTGCAACTGAATCACAGGTCAGTTCCAAAAATACAGTGAGAAATGGCAACATTCTTAGAAAACAGATTTATCCTCCAAACTGACAATGTTAGTGCTTTGAAAACAATACTTATTTGTATGTCTGATTCTTAGACATTTATTTAAATAGAACATTATAATCCTAAGGCTTAAGAGCCTGTGCTTTGAAATCAGATTGTCTACCTTCACATCCCCCTTCTTTCATTTAGGACTTGGATGATGACCTAAGGCAAGTTACTTAACTATTATGTGCCTCGGGCTCCTCCTCTATAAGATGTAGATGATAACGTCCCTACTGCACAAAGTTGTTGGGTATTCAGTGACAGTAAGCACATAGAGTATTTATAATAGAACTGAGCACATTTAGGGCTGAGCTATTTAATAGCTATTATTAAGTGCAATATTATATGATTTCACAAAATGCTCAAACCTAAGCCACCAGGTGTACTTTAAGGCATTTCTTAAATGTATGGTCATTGCTCTATTTGTAGGTAAGCTGTCCTGATGATATGTTCAGACTACGCGCATTTCATTTTAAGAACTTAAAACTAAAAGAGAAAATTCTAGAGTGAGATACAAATCAGAGACCAAAGAGCACTCTCTCCATTGTCCCTTTGGTAGTTTTTTTAATATAACAAGAGAATAATAATGATGATGGTGATGATGATAATGTTCTAATTCTCACACAGGTCTAAAGAGTTTATGCATCACCTGAGCAGGCTTGAGAGAGCTGAGAAGCAGGACAAGGGTGAGTTGGACGGTGAATGGGTGGGAAAGACCTGGAACTCAGTTGGCCAGGACGGCTGGGTAAACTCATTGTACGGAACACGTAAACAGCCACTGCCCTCATCTGCAAGGGGAAGGCCCTGGAAGCACAAGCAGCCCAGCCGAGGTGTTCTAATCCTGCAACAACATAGCTGGACCAGACCCGGTGTTCGCTGAGCTGAGGGTGCTACGGTGCCACACCGAGGAAAGGAGTCCCCAAACCTGGACCTCGGTCTTCTTTTCTTCCTTTCTTTCTTTTTGTTGGGTTCTTCCTTTGCATTTAAATTGATTCTTTTTTGGTATGTAGTTTCTTTATTTACTTACTTATGTAGGATCTCAGTCTTAACTCAGGCAGATGGCCTGTGACCTTGGGATATTTATGTAATGTCTCTGAGCCTCCGTTCCTCTTCTGTAAAAATATGTCTGATCATACTTTACAATCAGATTGCTCTAAAGATTGAAGGAGTTAAGATATGGAAAGCATTTAGCATATACCCAGTTCCGTGTGTTCAATTAATGCTTACTAGGAAGCCGAGGAGACACGAAAATTATTTAAGACCTAAACTCCATGGGCACCAATTAATCAGAACAAATGCCTGACCAGTGAGGCCAATTAGAAAAGAACTCCAATGAATAGAAGTTGTCCCAGCCAATAAGAAGGGATACAGCCCTGCACAGCCCACTGATGTGTACTGTTTCTTAGGATAAAAGGGAGTTTTCATGTTGGAAAGTGATCCAGAGTTTGGGGCTTGGAGAAACAAATAAATACTCGACACAACTCCATCCATCATGCCATATAAACAGTCTGGAATCAGATCGGGGCAGGGGACAGTAATATGTGGAGATCTGTTTTTTCCTGGAGTGGGCTACTCTGGAACCAGGCAAAGTGCCTCAGGCTGATGTGGCAGCAGCTGGCGCTCAGAGAGACAAGGGCCGCCCATCGGAAACCCAACAACCAAGGCCCAGGCATCCGAGCACTGCCCCGACGCTGTCCCCCTCGGCTGAGGGTAGGATGATGCACACCACCAGGCATCTAGCCACAAGGAGTAAGATTCCAGCTATACAGTCCAAAAGAGAGAGAGACAGAGAGACAGAGAGAGAGAGAGAGGAGCTAATAACAAATTTATTAATTCTGAATTGTGGTGATTAGAGGCAAAGGATTCTCTTGTACTGTCTGCTCAGCAGCTGGAGCCTGCCACACCCTGAGGCAGAAAAACAAAGAACCTGCTAATCCAAAGACGCAGGGAGGAGGGTTCCATGCTACAGCCTCCAAGTATGAGGCTGCTAACAGCAAATTTACGGTCATCAGTATCCCAGGACCTCATTTTCCACATCTATACAATGAGGATATCTGAAGACTCTTCCAGTACTTTAACTCTATTTCTTTAAGAAATGTCAGAGCAAAGAGCAGACACCCTGGGTAGGGCACTAACAGGGCCTCCAGCTCAGTGGGCTTGTACTCCCCTCACAAAATGTCCATGACTAATAGACGGTAAATAGTACTCTTTATAGTTAAGTTATTCACCTGAGAAAATATGGTTTTAATGAAAAGCTAGAGGCATTTTTTTAAGGTTCTAACCATGCAGCAAAGGACAAAATGAAAAACCAAAAGATGTTTAACTTGTTAGACTTAGGGACTCCTAATCCATTTTGGAATTTCAAAACATGTTGTGGCAACGAGGGTCTTGCATCACAGTTCATCGTCTTCCAGCGATGCCATTTCGTCTCCCGACTAGTTTTCGGGCTTCCAGCCATTGTTCCTCTGTTACTTTGTTGCCATCATTTCAACTTTGTTATTAATAAGATACCATCGTTTGCAAGCAACGACATTATTTTATAAACCACCGAGAAAGTAAACAACTGTCAATTAAACCATGACACGCCGTCAAATGTGGGATGCATCTCACTTCAAAGTTCTTAAAATGTTGTAAAAGTGTCTCCAAGTCAACAAGAGACAGCACCTTTATGAAACAGGAATCTGAGGAGGTCACTTGTCTCTAAAAGCTGCAGACGGTCCCCTGTAGAATGAAGTCTAAACTCTTTGCTGTAGATTGTGGGCCTTCGCCAGCCAGCCCCACCTCACTGGCTTTGTCTCCTAATGGTTGCCTCCAGGCAACCAGTCACCTCCAACTTTATTTTTTTTTTCCATTGCAAAAGCACATGTTTTTTCTTACAAAAACATACAGGGTGAAGCAAATTGGATTTATAGTTATGAGTACACAAAACAGAGTTTATTCTTGTATAATTATTTATTATTGCATTATTTTCCATAAGAACAACTGTAAACCTACTTTTCCCCCACCTTGTATATTAAGCACCTGCTATGTACCAAGTCCTGTTCTAGGCACTTCCCTGTTTCCTTTGCTTGCAGTCTCTTCTCTTCCCTCCCTCAACCTTAAACCTGGCATCTGTTCTTCCTTCAAGATCCGATCCAACTCAACTATCTCCTCCTTCATGAAAAGGTTTTGTGAAACTCTCTCCAATCTCCTCATGTAAATTTCCACTGCACTACGTTAAAACTGCTGGCTTACCAGTTGCCCATGCGAGATGGCTGATACCTCAAGCACAAGGAAAGTGACATTTGTGTCTATAATCAGAGTAATGATTAGGAATGTGGGATCTAGCTATGCCTGGTTTCAAAGTCCCTATGCTGCCTATTAGGAAATCGTGCACCTTAAGTGGGGAGACAGATGCGAAGAGTAACATCTTAGGGGAAATGCAGACTGTGGGGGAGTGTGATCACTAGGAGGCAAAGTTCTTGGGTTCGATTCCAACACAGGCCAGCAGTACTACTGTGTTCTAGAACCGGAGACTAGGCCTCACCTAACAAGCTTTACAAGTAGCAAACATTTAGCGAATATCTGACCCTATTACAGGTTTTTAAGAAATCTCAAGCCCTGGCTGGCATGGCTCAGTGGATTGACCGCGGGCTTCGAACCACAGTGTCGCAGGTTCGATTCCCAGGCAGGGTACATGCCTGGGTTGCAGACCATGACCCCCAGCAACCGCACATTGATGTTTCTCTCTCTCTCTCTATCTCCCTCCCTTCCCTCTCTAAAAATAAATACATAAAATCTTTTTAAAAAAATTAAAAAAAGAAATCTCAGCATTAAAAATGTTAGAAAACTTATTAAGTATTACAAGTTTAGAATCCTGTAGGTGCCAATTCTCTAAGTGACTGAGGAGAAAAATGAAACACATAAAATAACATACAAAGTTATGTGACAGCAATGAACACAGAATTTGACCCTGTCAACCTGATTCCCAAGATCATGTTCTTTCCCTTAGAGTGCTTTTTGGCAGAATGCCTTACGATCATTGATGACATTACTAATTTAGGTAATAATCTTTCAGAGAAAAAATAAAATAGCCCTCTTCTTCAAACACCTGTAGCTGGCATGGTTGGCTAGCTCTTCTCCCTGGCAAATCGAACTGGAAAACAAGACATGGGCTTTGGCACCAATCAGCTAATGAGAAAGACACTATGGAGTCTCTTTCCTGTATCCTCTTCCTACATGGTTTCATGTCTTATACGCGCAGTCTTCCAGTTTTCTTGTTAATGTCAGAGCAGTCGTCATTTCCACAGTCACAGCCTACTGGACACTAGCATTTGGCCAGTGAACTTGATTTGTTGTACAAACTTCTTTAGCTTGAAAAAGCTGGTGAAAAACAAGCAATGTAGCCAATAAAATGGCCAAGGCACAGAAAGCGATCAAAGAAAATTAATACCTGGCTGGCATAGCTCAGTGGATTGAGCGCAGGCTGCGAACCAAAGCATCACAGGTTCGATTCCCAGCCAGGGCACATGCCTGGGTTGCAGGCCACGACCCCCAGCAACCACACATTGATGTTTCTCTCTCTCTCTCTCTTTCTCCCTCCCTTCCCTCTCTAAAAATAAATAAATAAAATCTTTAAAAAAGAAAAGTAATAATAAGATGGATATGATGACCTTAGAATCCAATGTCAAAATATTAAAATATTCTTTAAATTCAAATGGCAATAGTCTTGGTAGGTATGGCTCAGTGGACTGAGCACTGGCCTGGGAACCAAAATATCACTGGTTCCATTCCCAGTCAGGGTCCGTGCCTGGGTTGGGGGCCAGGTGCCCGGTTGGGGGTGTGTGAGAGGCAACTGATCTCATACAACTTTGTTTCTCTCCCTGTCTGTCTGCTTCCCTTCCCCTCTCTCTAAAGAAAGAGTAAATACATAAAATCTTTTTAAATGACAGATATAAGGAGGTACTGATCTGAAGACCATAATAAATCTATGGATTTAGTGCAATGAGGGTGATACTAGTGAGGAAGACCTCCAAGTGGGGCAAGTTTTACAGAAGAGGCTTGAAGAGGAAGTAATACATTCTGAATGACCTGGCAAAAGGGAGAAAAACGAGGACTTGAAGAGCCTCATTCTCCTGCTAGCGCACACAGCCTTGGTAACTCACCACAAAGTCACGGGCAGAGGTGGTCTGAGTGTGCGGAGGCTCTGAAATAAAACTCTCTGGTTAGTAAAAGGAGATGTCCACCCTCTCATCTGAGTGAGTGGAAAGTTTTATGTTACTTATTTTAATTGCTTTTCATCAGTACGAACAAGTGCTAAGGTCTTCTTGGAACATTATAATATTGAAAATATTTTAAATGCCAGGATTCATAATCTAATCATTATGCATTCATTACATAGTCAACAAACAAATGCAAGTTAATTATAAGTATATGTTGAATTTCATTTTGTCTGAGAACACACAATAATAATTGGGGCCTGAATAAATAGTAAATGTTATTTCTATCCGAACTAAAATAGTGTGTTAGGACAGGCTACCTGCTGTAACAAACAACCCCCAAATCTCAGTAGCTTATCCTAGTAAAGACTCGTTTCTCAGTGGAATCTCACTGAGATTCAGCGAGGTGTGTATGTGAATGTGTCGTCCATGGAAGGTCTGCTTCATGCAGTTTTTCAGGGATCTAGGATCTATCCATTGAGTGTTTCCAAATTCTTCTAGGCCCTCAGAGTCCTCTGAGATATGCTATGTAGTCTACCAGCATAGGGAATAAAAAAAAATATGCAGAATTGTGCAGATGTTTCAAAGGCCAGCCTAGATAAGATCCCCATTCTTTCTACCCCCATTCCATGGCCCCACCCAGCTATAATGAAGATGGTTAAGTGTGTCCATGATGAAAAGCGGGAATATAGGTATAGGTAACCTAGGCAGTGAATTTTCCTTTCAACAACAAGACAGCTGTACGGAATCTGAAGTAGAAATAGAAAAGTACCAGAATTCTAATTAGCGTGACCATATTGGAATTTACATTCAAATGAGTGATGTCTCCTTGTCACCAGCCACTGGAAAACCTGTACGCTTGTTCCATGGAAACAACCAATGCTTAAAACACTTAAAAAGTGTTTTTAAAAAATGTATTTTCTCAGGAGCATGGGTTGGTTCTTTTAAATATTCCCAACAAATCTCCATCTTTTGAGGATCACTTTGAAAGGGGTTATAAAAAGTAAGTTGGAGCCAAGTCTGGTAAACGAAGAATACATTAGATGTGACCATTAAACAATGAGGCTGTTTCTTCATGGGACCATACCAGGCAATTCCAAAATAGACGTCCTAAGAATGTTTTGAGTCATACCATCATGCCTTAGGTAAATATAATTTTATTTTTTAGCATAGATGCCATGTGAATTTGGGGAAAGCATCTGCAATTTGGATCTCTGACTTTTCAGACTATTAAAACCACGTAGTGGAACAGGCAGCTGGGCAGACAGGAGATGGAGAGACGGGGAGTTAGAGCAAGTGGGAACTCCTCTTCCCCGTTGTGACGCAGGGCTGGGTCCTCTTTCCTCCATCTGCTTACACTTGCTTTCTCCAGCTCTCCAGAAGGATACCTGCAAGCACAGAAAATCAACCAAAGTAGCCTCACCTTTTGAAGAGACAATCATGTATTCCCTTTTATTGGTTCAGTGTTATAAAAGCACTGCTTCCTCGGGGGAAATTTTTAATTGAGGACATAACACTTTTCCTTAAAATCACACTGCATACAGTTTGCCAAGTTACATGATTTGGTAACTTGTAAGGTTAAAAATATTTCATGATTCATAGCTAAAACTTCCAAATGTTGAACATTTGGGGGGATCTAATGAAATAATGAACTCGAACACAATTTCTAAAAGTTACCAAAAAGAAAAAGGGAAAAGGCTTACAATATAAGGCGTTTTTCAAGCCCCAGGAAAATGTCTTTAGCCTGAAGGTCCTCCTCAGTCGGGGGGTGAGCCCTTCCTCTCGGTGTTCGAGGGAATGTGTACAGATTAAACTTTGTGGTGGGCAAGCTGGCAATGTGTGTAAAAAATGAGCAGACTTTTTGACCCAAAATAAACAATTCCACTTTAGAAATGTACTGAAGAAAATCACTGGACAAGTGCTTAAAACTTTGGCTAAATGGAAATACATTATAGCTTTGTGACAGTGAAAGTATAAAACAAATAAACAAAAATCCTGAAGGTATATTTATACAGCATTATTAAATGTAATGTAGTAAACCCACTCAATGGAATGATATTCAGTGGCACAAAAGGATGCAGTTATTGATCCTGAAGATCAATATACCAGGTATAGCTATAAGTGAAAAAGCAGTAATACACTAGGATGCAGATCCCATTTTATATTTTATTGGGGAAAATAAGTCTTCAAGAACGTGTACCAAATATGAGTGGTTAATATCTCAATGGTGGGATTTGAGGTGATTTTTATTTCTTCCTTTTTAAAAGCTTGCTTGTATTTTTTCACATTTCCTCCAATGAGCATGTATTTGTAAAAAATATATATCTATTAGGGGCAGTATTGCATAATGTGCATTCTTGAGCCACAATGTGTGGGTTTAAACCTCAAAGTTTCCTTTTAAATAGTGTGGCATTGAATATATTATTTAACTTTTCTGTGTTTCTGGTTCTCCGCCCGTAAAATGTTGGTACAGTAATTATGAACCTATTTCATCAGGTTATAGTGAGGTTTAGATGTGTTAATACACCCAAGTAATTAGTATACACATACAATAAACTCTACATAAGTATTTGTTTTTCAGTAATTAGGAAAACAATGGAGATATTTCCATTTTGAGAAAAGCGCTAATTACTATTTTAACTTTTCATACACAAATTAGCAAAGAAGGCAAGATATCATCATAGCTGTTAGTTTTAAATTAGGTCCACAGAAAGTGATAAAACTGGAGAGAAAAGCAACTCGCCATTTTTCAACTTCCTGTAAGAGGCAGTTAAATATACACGGGTTCTCAAGGCAGAATAGGGGTTTCAAACATCATAGTCATCCTCATGGCCCTGAGACCTCGCAAGTCACACAACCTTCTGTGCCTCAGACCTCTCGCCTATAAAATGGAGACAATAGAAGACATTGGAGGCGATCTAAGGCATTGGCTTTATCAGGCTATTCTGCAGATTAATTAAAATAGCCCATGTGAAGTGCTTATTAGCAGGCACTCTGCAAAGCTTAGCTACTACTATTATTATTATTATCATCATTATTTTTAATTACTAACCTTTAAAGTAAGTCTTACACTGGAATGAGTTCCAAAAATAATATCAAAAAGGCTACACTTCCAACACTAGAAAAGACTACAACGTAGGACCAACGTGAAAAGTGCCAAAAAGGGGGTTGGGGGAGCAACTATCAGGTCAGACAGACGTTGTGCAGTAAGAGGGGCTGAGATATCACAAGCAGGAAATCCAGCTCAGGTGTAAAACTTGAGGAGCCATTCAATGGAAAGGCAGAGAACAACCATTTCAATCACACAACCCATGCCCTGTGTGGTTGGTATTGTTGTCCCCATTTCACAAAGGAGGAAACAGATGCAGAGGGGATAAACGCCTTGTTCAAACTTGTGAAGGAATCGGGGAGAGGAATCCTAGGCCCAACTTGAAAGACAGCCTGTGCTCTGTGACATGCCTCTTCTAGTAGCTCTGAAGCGCCCGCCGTGCCCAGGCAGGGGAGGTAAGGCAGGAAGTCCCTTAGTAAAATGAGGTCCTGAATGGTGATAACACACCCCAAGTGCCAGATCCAGTGTTCAAGGCCAGATGGCTGAGTTCCCAAACTAGGTGTCCCCCAACATCCCTGAAGTGGCCCAAGCCAAGATTAAGTGAGAACCCATGTAGAGGGGATTCCAGCTGAGGGGAACCAGCGATGGAGTGGTGGGAAGTGAAAGGAGCCAGACCTGTTGTCTGGATTTTTTCACAGATCTTTCTGCTATCATTACAAAACCAGACTTCTTACTCTTGTGCAACTCAGTTCAAAGTGTGTGTGTGTATCAGATTCAAAAGGCAACTTCTACATTTTTCTTCTTGTTTTTGGAAAACATCCTAGACTAGGCACTGTATCGGGGGAAGGGCTCTAACACTAGAGTTCTGTTGGTGCCTTATTTCCACTCCCTGCTGGGCCCCCAACTGGGCACTTTGATTTTCAGACATTTGCAACAATGTAGCAAACCCCTCCCATCCAAACCCCACAATGGCCAATAGAGGGCAGACTGTCTCTTCTTCAGACCTCCATCACTAGTATACTCTAGTTCCCTTTCCTTTCCCACCTGCGGGATTCTTTTGTTTTCTGGGGTGTTTTTGTTTGTTTTGGTTTTTCCAGTTTAAAAGACTCCCTCTTGCCCAACCATCGTTTCAAGTGCTTATTTTAAGGGATTTACTGAAACCAAGAGACAAGGGCCACAGACAAGAATATTCAAATATTTTTTTGGTCTGTAATTCTTTCCTCTCTCCCTTTGTCAACTCACCCGTGCATGTATTCTTATAAATCATACCCCCTTCAATGAGCTGTCAATCTAATGGAGTTCAGAGCTATTTAGATAAAGATTTAGAATATAACATAAATGCTACAAGCAGAGGTCCTTACAAAATGCTACAGGATTCAGGGGAAAAGCTCAAGACACTTCCCAGAGGCAGAGGCATTAAACCATGTTCCATGTATGATACCAACTCTTACATTTGTATTCAATACATGCCTTGCAGGATCTATGGGATCTCCCTCAGTCCACTTTCTCCCTTGACTGCCAATTGTCTGTCACCACGCTGGGCCCACCAACTTCTCTTTTCTGTATCCTCAGTCTGGTCTCTAAAGATGAGGGAATCCTTCTGTGTTTGAGCATCAATCTCACTGCCTTGGCTTCTGCAAGAAACAGCTACTTTGTAACGGAGATCCTAGCTCACACTCTGGTTTCCAAAAGCTGCCAGGCCTTTGCAGGTTTCTTACTTGCCACTAGTTACTAGGCTTCAGGTCACTATTCCTGTTTTCTCCTTTGTTTCTCTGACTTATCAATTCTATGGCAAAGGACTCCCTGTAACTTGGATTTTTTGAGCTAATACATCCATCTGAAGACTCTCTCCAGTTCTAAGTCTGGCTTGAATGTCCATAAGAAGTCAACCATTATCTTCCTTCCAGGTGGTTCTACCTCTGGAATCCCAGGAAAGATGGTGACCTCCATATTGTCCCTTGCCTGTGTCCAATCTCTAGCTTCCCCTAACCCGAACACACTGCCTTGAAAAAAAGAAAGTAAGAAACACAAATAAAAAAGCAAGACCCAGTAATGGCTATTTCTTTTTTTGAAAGGAACGTGGTTTTCTCACTTCTGCATTTTTCCCATCACCTGACCGTGGCTTTTCCTGTTGAGCCCTACAATGTTATCTGCTGTGTTTTAAAAATGTCTTTATACTTGCGTTTGAACAGAAATATAGATAACCTCCTCTGCAAAGAGTGGAAAGGGCCTTTTAACACCGAACAATGATGACAGTTTGTTGGCAAACCCCACAGGGGAGTGCCGCCGCATAGTTGGGGTACAAGAAACAACCATGTTTAATGGTGCTGTGCGGCTTGCTTCTCTTGGATTTTGCTACTATCAAATCTAGCATATTTTATTTTAGTTTTATTGATTTGAGGGGGAGAGAGAGGACCAGGGAAACACCCCCTCGTTGTGCACTTGTTTACACATTCACGGGTTGATCCCATCCCCTGTTGGAACCTGCAGCCTTGGCGTGTGGGGACAATGCTCTAACCCCACTGAGCTACCCGGCCAGGGCTAGCATATTTTAAATGGTTTATCACTTAACATGTACAGTCATAGACCTTAAGGTATGAAGTCCTTCTGAGGTCACTTAACCTGACCTCTCCACAATTGCAGGCATTGCGTCTACAACGTCCTTGGAAATGAGTCATCCCAGCCCCTCCAGAAAGGTTTACCTTCTAGGAAATAGGGTGCTCATCCCCCCTCTCCACTGCTGAACATCTTTTCTACAACCCTCTGATAATCAGTGATGGTTAAGGAGCCTCTTCCCTTCCGAGGGACAAAGGCAGATGACTGTAGAAGTGTTTGGTTTTCTGATGCCAGAGACTGGGGAATATTCCACTGGTTTCTTTGGCTTTTCTGTTCAGGATTAGAGTGGCTAAACCAAAATATTTATAATAAGTATAAATTTGTTCCGCAAACAGAGGATTTCAAAGGCATCTTTGTTTCCTTTCTCCTCACACTGCCGTGCTTTTAACTTTGGTTCATTAGTCATGATTTTCAGGATCCATTTGGCTGCCAACCTTCCTGCAGCCAGATCACTGTGGGTCAGAAGGTCTGCTGGCCAGGCCCACCTCACACCTGCCACAGGACCCGATTGTTTGTTTTTTTCCACACGGATCCAAGTCATTTTTGTTAATTCACTAATTTTACCGACTCCGGTACTCATCCTGTGAATGCATGGTGGGCCACGACAGTCCCTCATCTGGAGACACTTTTCTGGCAGCTCCAGAAGACAAACGATGCCACCGGAAGCATTTTGCATCACTTCTCTTGCTTTTCTTTCTTTTTTTTTTTTAAAAAAAAAAACTGGTTTATCATAAAGAATACTAGGCAAACGTCGTCTTTATTGATAGATTCACAATAAATGAACAAAAAAACAAAACCCACCATTTTTGTCCGTGAGTTTAGGGAAGAAAAGGACGCTGTCAGATGACCTTAACGGTGCCAGAGATACACGGGTCTAGTCACGTCAAGACGTGTGATAATCCAGCCTTTGGCCTTACTCAGGGGAGAAAAATTCAGCTCTGTTACTTTCCATTCACCCCCTCCCATAATACAGCACCTCGGCGCAGAGCGCGGCGACAAAACATGCCGAACGTGGACAGTTAAGATTCAACTCAAGCCACAGCAGCCCCCAAGAGTCCCCCCCACCCCCCCGTGGTATATTTATCGAGACCGTTTAAAGCACTTAATTAATTCACCAGCAGCTTCGCTGGAGGCGCCTCGAGCTTCCCGAGACTCCATTACATAATATCTTTTACAAAGTCTCTTCCCAGCTCGAGTGGAAGATGGATTCTCCTCCAGTTAGCGAATGTTCCACGCGTTTGCTTCCCTTTCCCGGGCTTCGGTCCGGAGGGTGCCCCAGCCCAGGCTGCAGCAATACCCTCGGCCCCGAGCTTCTGGGGACCTTGTCGCTGTCCGAACTCAGAACTGGCTCCGGAGGTCTCGCCCTCGGGGCTCCCAGGCAGGCCACGGTGGGCAGGGTGCCGGCGGGCGCTCGGGACGCCGCGACTCTCGCTGCTCGCCGCGAGCGCCCCAAAGCCTGAGCCGCAGCGCGCCCGCGGGAAGAGGCGCGCAAAGGCTCGGCCGCAGGGCCGGCTCGGAGCTCCGGGCTCCGGGAGGAGGAGGGGGAGGAGGAGGAGGAGGTTTGCTCGGGAGGAAGGGCCGGGCCGCCGGGGAAGGGGGCGGGAGGAGGAGGAGGGGGCCGGCCGGGCCGGGAGGGGTGGGGGGGCAGCCAATGAGCGGCGCGCGGCGCGGGGGGGCGAGGGCTGGGGGGGGATGAGGTAGGAATGGGGGAGGGCGCAGCCCGGGCGGCGGAGGCTCCAGCCATAAACAAGCGCCGGGAGGAGCAGCGCAGGAGTCGAGCGGGGCGCGCGGCGCTCACACAGCGGACCTTCTCTGCTCCACCGCGCCCACTCGGCAGCTCGGGAGGCGGGGACCGGCCCGGAGGCTGCGCCGCGGCCGCGGAGAAGCAGAGGGAGGCGGCGCGGCGAACCCGGGCTGGAGCGAAGCGCAGCCGCCGCCGCCGCCGCCAGAAGTTTGGGTTGAACCGGAGCTGCCGGGAGGAAACTTTTTTTCTTTTTTCCCCTCCCTCCCGGGAGGAGGAGGGGGGGAAGCTACCGCTGGCGCCAACGCTCGTGGGCTCGGGGTCCGCGCGGCCCGCACGGGGGGCGGGGGCCTCGCCCCGCTAGGGGAGGCGCGCCCCGGGGGCCCCGAAGGGGGCGGCGAAGACCGCGGGCTGCGGGTGCTGCGGCGGCGCGTGTGCCCCACTCAGGGGAGGGCGCCCGCCGCGCTCCCGGCCCGGCTGCGAGGAGGAGGCGGCGGCGGCGCAAGAGGATGTACTTGGTGACGGGGGGCAGGGGGCTGGCCGGCTGCGGGCACCTCCTGGTCGGGCTGCTGGGGGTGCTGCCGCCGCTGCTGCTGCTGCTGGCTGGCTCGGGCACCTGGGCGCTGGTCTGCCTGCCCTGCGACGAGTCCAAGTGCGAGGAGCCCAGGAACTGCCCCGGGAGCATCGTGCAGGGCGTCTGCGGCTGCTGCTACATGTGCGCCCGCCAGAGGAACGAGAGCTGCGGCGGCGCCTACGGGCTCCACGGAGCCTGCGACCGGGGGCTGCGCTGTGTCATCCGCCCTCCCCTCAATGGCGACTCCATCACCGAGTACGAAGTGGGCGTTTGCGAAGGTACGGCCTCCCGTGGCGGACCCCCCTCCTACCTGGCCCGCGCCATCCTCTAGCGCTGAACAAAGTTTGGCCGAGACTTTCCCGAGAAGAGAGGATTCCGCAGGGGAAGGGGAGGCCCCCGACCCCGGGAGGGAGCCCCCAGCGTCCCTCCTTTCCCGCTCACGGCCTCCCCCCCACCCCCACGCCTGGCCCGCCGCGGGCGAGGTTGGATTTCGTGGGTGGAGGCAGGCAAGTTGGGGGATCGCCCCCGGCCGCAGACAGACTCGCACGCGTGTGGCCATTCGGCCTTGAGCTGGGTCGGGTGGCCCGGCCCTACGCCCCGAGGTGGGGGCGCCACGGGCGGGGGGCGCCGCGGTGCCCTCGCGAGCCCCCCGGGGGAATCCGACCCCTGCCGCCCTCCCCACGCTGGCGCAGTGAGGAACCGAGTGCCGCACACCGACCGCGAAATCCTGTGTCGGCGGCGGAGACGTGTCTCCAGCTTACTCCCTGTGACTCTTTTATTATTTTTTCCTTGTTTTCTTCCTTCACCCCCTTCCTCCTCGGCTTATAAATCAATTGCGGCTCCAGCGTGTGTCAGCCCAGGAGAAGTTACATGCGGTGGTTACTCATTTATTTCCCTATTGAAAACGGTCAAAGGCTTCCTCTCCTGAATGAAGGGGGGAGGGGTTTGCACCTGGGAGTGAAAAGTTGTTTCTACTAGTGGCTGCTTTTGGGGATCAGATATCCGCGTGTTTCCAGTCGCGTTGCTGCTGCTGCTGCTGCTGCTTTTGGTTTGTTTGACAGCGAGGGTGGTTCTGCTGGGTTCTTCCCTAAACTGCGTGCACCGCGGTGCCAAGACGGATGGGAGGAGGAAGAGATTAGATTAGTGGAGCCTCCCCGCTCTGGAAGAACCCCTGTGAAAGGGTGTTGTTGGCCTTGCACCCGGCCCTCCTGCCTCGGCCCCGGCGTGCCTGGTCTGATGTGGGGTCTGGGCAGAGGCCGTGAGTTATTTTTATTTGGCGAATGGGCAGGACTCGCGGGCACCAGTTAGACGCGGGATCGCGGCTGGGGCTGACGTTGGGAGGATGCTGTTCCGGGGCACCCTAGTGCCTGAGCGGAGGAGCAGCAGCAGCCTCACCTCGCGGGTAGCGGCGAGGAAGACGGACAGGCACCCTCGGCACCTTGTCCCTTCCTTACTACTCACAGCCAGCGCCTAGGAAAAGGAGGGTTTATTCCGGAGCATCCTTAAGTGTGTACGGTGTATTGTGCTGGCAGAGTGGAAAGAGGGTAGCAGCCCTAGGGATCTGATGGGTCTGCTAAAAGGCTTGAATTCTGCAGTTTTCTTTAAATACACAACATGCATATTTATTCATACCTGCGGATTTTTGAGTTCGGACAGGAAAACCCCCAGAGGGCGTCCTGGTGGGCGGTAATGAACAGAGGGAACACTCCTCAGAAGGGACATGCGCTGCACCCCTGGGACACTGGGTTCGAAGAGTTCATGTGCCTGAAATACAAATGCCTCTCACCTGGTGTTAAGTCCCATTTTATAACGTTTTGATGTATCACATCAGGAGAACCATCCAGGAGATTAAGTTTTGATACAATGTAGGATTTAGGCTAAAAGATGCACCTTTGGACCCTGCCACTTGTTACAAGTTACTGAAGCCAACCTCCCCCCTAAATCTACAAAGAACAAGCAACGTGAAACAGGGTTAAATGTAGTGGAAACTGCTGTGCTGGGAGAAGGTTCTCAAGATTGTAACCCTGGTTTTCTTTCTTCGTGATATATTCCTGGTGAAGGAAACGTGGAGCCCAGGAAGCAGTCCCAAGAATCAAGTGTTTTAGCAGCAACAGACCCGTGCCAGGGTCTACAGTGATTTTGGCAGTGTGTCGGTGAGCCTCTCATTCCTCCGAAGTGATGCGATTCCTCACAGCTTCCTTTCTTCTGGTAACACCCCATGCACTTGGTATTAGCCTTGAAAAGGCCAGGAAATGTTTGTTGCCCTGATTGTATCTGAATTCGTGTTCTCTAGCAACACTTTTCATTTAGCAGGCCTGTCTTCCACTACCGAAATTGAATGCCCAGGGCACTTTTATTTTATTCTTATTTTTTCATTCTAAAAGCAGCAGTAAGTCACATTCTGAACCCATGAAGCCAGAGTTAGAAGGACCATGTTACCTGGGATGATATAATGGTTGGGTTTAGATATTTTCAAAAGTGTGCCTAAAATGTCCATATTTCCACGTTACTACAAGATATATGAAAGACATAGCTTAAGTGAGTCACCTTTTTCCTTCTTTTTAAGAATTAGGGGAATCTGTACATGTCAGTAATTATCTAGGAGGTGCTGACTTTCTGTTTTGTTTTCCTGTTACTTTGGAAGAAATTTCTCAATGGCCAGTGTTTCCCTCAGTTTCAGTTTTTTTTTTCCCCCTGAGAGTCATGCACTGAAACATGACCATCACAACAAACATGAATAGGAATTGATACATTTTGTTCATGTTGAAGTCTCTTTTGCTGCAATTTTTGCACTAAAATGACCCCTACTGGTTGTATCTGTTAATGAAAACTCTTTTGAAAAGCTTTAATTGACTCCACTGAGAAAACATAGTGCATGGTATGGAAATAATATGACTAACCTACCTGCTTTCGATGACATAATTTAAATACAATCACATTGCTCTGTTTGCCAACTTGCACTGATTTTTATTTGTGTTGCTTCCCATGCTGCAGTTTGTGGGGGGTGGTGGATGGAGGGAAATCATGTTTTTTAAACCTAGTTCACAAAGTGAGTTAGATCAATTAGGGCAGAAATGGACCCTTTCCAACTTGGGGTTCACTCACTGCCTCAGGTTGTTAAGGCATGCCGGCCCGTAGTAGGCTCTCAATAAACGTGCATTGGGTAAATGGCTGAACAGGCCTCTCCACAGAAAGAATACCGAAGAAAAAAATATGTTCTGAAAGGTTAAATAGTGTGAAGAGCCGGGTCCTGTGAATCCCGTGATACGTACACTGGAACTTCTTTTAGGCACCGCTCAGATTGTCATTAAGTACATTCTGATTATTCTTTTTTTTTTTTTTTTTTAAGATTTTGGCGAATGCACTTTAAAACATGAGTTGCAGTCTAAAAAGTGTGTGCCGGGCCTTGGGAGGACACAGGTCCCTGCCCCATTTCAGGTCACCTGGTGAGTCTTCCTGTGCCTTTGGCAGTATCCCACGTGGCCTGTTTCTCGGCTTGGCTGCCTGCCTCCAGGTAAATCGCCTAAAAGCCAGAGAAACAAGTTTGGATTCTGAACTCTGGAGAAGGACACCGGACGGGAGACCTCTTCAGGAGATCAAAGACAGAGCGTTAAAAAATGACTGAAGTGGGGTTTTCCAAGGAGGGACATTTTGATTGGACGGTGGGGGTTATATTTTGAGATAAGGGGGTGAGGACCTTTTTTTTTTTCCTCCTAAAGTGGCCTAGTGCTTGCGCTTCGGTGAGGGGTGGGGCCAAGGTGCAAGGCAGTATGATAAGTCTTCTCTCTTTAAGTACCAAAGGGCAGGTGATGGCAGGAGGTCGACTGCGTGAGCACAGAGTGACTTGGAAGCTGGTGGACACACTACTGAGTGGCTCAGCCCTGAGGACTTGGTTGTATTCGATCCAGGTGATCCTTGTTGCAGATAAGCACCAACTTTCTTCCCGGGGATCGTTTCCTCAGTGGCATCATCTTCATGGAGCATCTGTGTTGGCACTACAGCCCTCTAAAAACTGCCCCTTTCAAGACACAGTCCTCCTTTTATTTCCCCAGGTATTTTAAACTTTCCTTCTCCCCACTTTTGTTTCTTTCATAGGGCAGTAAGTAAAATCAAGGAAATGTTCTGGGTACTCACACAGAACAGAATGTGGTTTTCTGATACTGTTGCCATTGGAAGATTATAGCTTGTCTTCTAATCACTGCAAGACATTTATTGAGTAATAGGTTTCATTTTCTACCTCAAAGTCTTTAGGTTGAGTGAGCTTTTCCATGCCAGAGAGAGAAGCAAGCAGAGGGCCCATAAAAATATATTAATAGGGTATGGGAAGAGAATCCAATGCAAATAAACAAGGAAATAATTAGTTCTTCCTGAAAGTAAATATTGACAAAACTCGGAGAGACTATTCACTGCACATATACAAATGACAGGACTTTCTGACCTTCACTTTGACTGTCGAGCTCACAGAATCCTCACTGGTATTGAGGAGTCCAGTCACATAAAACACTTGGCAAAGGAATTGCATAAGCCCAGAAAGTCAAAAAATAGCAAGTCTGGAGACATTTGCAGCCATTAACATATCTTTATCAGTGACCAGGGCAGTCTACAGGCCATATGTTGGCAGTGCAGCTGGGAACAGATAGGTTAATTTATGAAGAAAATGATTCAGAGCTCTGCTTAACGATGGGCATGATATCCACCTGTAGGAGGGGCTTAATGATTTGGTGCAGGTGTCTGTGTTTTGTGGGGCTTGATTAGTGTGTAATGATCTGGACGAACTCGGGAGCAGCTTGGGGATGCAGGAGGCAGGCATTATGAAGTTGGGGAAAATGGCTAAAACAGATGACCCTAAAAAGGCAATGGAGTAGGAGGACTAAAGAATGACAAATGGGAGAAGGGGAAAATATTGAATTCGTCTTAGGGCAACTATGTCATCCTTTGAAGAGTAATCCAAAACACATTCCAGACATTAATCGTGAAATTCCTGAAAAAGGTGGTTGTGTTTAACATCTTTCAGGCTATAGCGCGAACATGAGAGATGGCGTAACTCCTTAGCGTGTAAATGCCATCAAGATAGGAGGTGGTGAAGTGAGTGGAAGGTAAATAGGTTTGGTGAGGCAGGTTCCTGTAACTCTGCGTTCCGTACGGCCCGTGCAGTATCAGGATCGTGGAGACGCCCCAGTAAAGCTCAATTAATTATTTGAGGAAGAAACAGCGGACTAGCCAAGCGTGCATGAATAACAAACTAAAAGCTTTTCTTCTCAGAGATTGAATTCTCCACAGCTGAATTTTCAGAGATCTGACTTGTCTTCGCATAGAAATCAGTCACTCATTCATTGATCTTCCGCTCTGTACAGGGCTTTCCGCTGGGGCTGGGGAGCGGTGGGGGCAGAGCCTGGGGGCCTCTAGGGTGAGTTCTGCACCCTTTACACTCTTTTAATCGAGATAAAGAATAAGGCAGTAAAGACTTAAGTCCACACGATGATGTACGTTCAAGCCAAGCAGAAGGGATTCTGCCAGTCTGCATGTGATTAGTTGGTGAGTGAAATATGTGGTTAAAATTTGTTCTAGGAATCACAGGATCTGAGATGATCTTCTCATCCTCTGGTGGCAAAGCTGAAAGGGAGAATTCAGATTTGCACTGCGTGTGAGAGAGAGTATGAGTATGCGCTCTTTTGGGTGGGGGAGGGGTCCCTACCCACTCTCCTTAGAGCCTGTGCAATACAAAACAGTGTTTCCCAACATCTGAGAATGAGGCTGCATTCTTAACACTTTACTAGCTGTGGTTCAAAGTGGCAAGCTGCCTTTTGAGAGTGATTTTCTCTTTGTTCTGGCTTGTCCCACCAGGCAGATGAGCGTGGGCAGTGAACTGGGAGGTGTCCCTTTATTGGCATCTCCGTATTTCACCCACTCTCTGCCTCTGGGCCCAGCCAATTAGCCTGGTCAAGTCACGGAAAACCTCTGTGCTTAGACAGGGCCTCTTGTGCCTTATGGACAGAGGAATGGTTGAATATACTTTTCAAGTTAAGAAAGCCCTCAAGGTGAACACTAGCAAGTGTTCATTTGGGGCCCACATTAGAAAAACATCCAAAAAGATCCCTTTTTCATCTGTTACAAAATGAACAGGTTTCACTCCCTTAACTCCCTTCCCCTGATTAATTGCCAGTGTGAAACACGGGGCTCAAATCGGCACTGTGCTTCTCCGTGCATCTCGGTTTTCTCATCTGTGGAGTGGGCTAATAATGGATGCCTGTAAGGCTCAGTGAATGAGTCCCTATGAGGCACTTAGAAGAATGACTGGAGTAGACAGTAACAGCAAAGCTACTAATCATATAAGTGACACAACTGATACAGGCTGATTGTCTTGTTCTGCTTCATCCTCATTGACCTGAGTAACCGATCATCAGTAGTGAAGGAGTTTGGATTCTCAGGAAGGGAGCGAATTATTACTGAGTTCGCATCCCTCCTCCCAACACCATAAGTGCATCGAGTTAAAAGGCTTGTTTAAAAGCCTCTGAAGTTATCTGTTCCTTTTCCTCCTGAAGCCCATTTGTTAGACTTGGTCTAAATAGTTCCTACCAAGTTGGTATATTTTGGGTGAAAGTAAAGAAAGAGAGATCTGAAATTTTCTTCATTAACTTGTAGACATTGTAAACGTATAACCATTTATCTGTGGGCTAATATTTTATTTGAGAAAGAGGGGGCACCGAAACTTGCCATAACCAGTGACGTACGTTTTCCTGCACATGACATGCCGGAGAACTTGGCTGCTAGCTCTTGGAGCGCTCACATTGACGGTGACCACAGGATTTGGCCTGGCTCGAGCTGTGGAAACAGCTTGTCTTGCCTGGGGCCCCACTCCCACCTGTCACTGCAGTTGGTACAAACTAGGCAAAACCAGAGGTCAGACACCTAACCAGCCCATTGCTTGGTTTACTTTCTAGCCCTCCCCGTTCCCCTGCCACCCTTCCACTCACACATATTTACTGAGCAGCTACTACGGGGTCTTGTTTTGGGTGCAACATGGTGGCGATACCACTTCTCTGAGCCCGAGTTTCCCTATCTGTTCATAGTGACAGCTACCACCTATGTTTGCAGGAAGGATAAAATGAGAAACAGACTGTGCTCTTAAAATTTTAATGTGCATACAGATCACCTGGGGATCTTATTAAACAGGCAGGTTCTGATTCAGGAGGGCTGAGGCAGGTCTGAGCTTCTGCATTTTTACTAAACTCCCAGGTGAGGTCAGTGCTGCTGACCCAGGGGCCACACTTCTCTGTGGCAAAAAGCTGGCTGGTACCAGTAGAGCATGTGGCACCAAGTGTGGCCTATAGTAACACCTATTATTATGATAATTATTTCTCAACCAAAATGAATAAGACAGGGGCCCTGCCTCCACAGAGGCCGTGGAGTGATAGTAGTCAGTGGAGACAGTTAATTACAGGCCAAGGCAGCTACAGCTGAGCCCGGGAGATAAGTGCTGGGCCTCTCCGGAGAGCTAAGGGGGTCCTAACCCTGACTCTGACCATGAGGAAGAGTTGGTGGGGGGTGTAGCACCAAGTAAGCCCCAAGGATGTTTCCTTTTCTCCCTCCGTCTGAGGGTTTTAGAAAATAGGAGCTAGGCCTTGGGGGGCCAGATAAACCTCTGTCCAGATCTCAGCCCTGTCGCTGCTTTAGCCGGGAACATCCAGCCTGCTTAGTCGCTGGGGCTTCGGGCTCCTCATCCGTGAAAACGGAATTTTAATGGCTTTCTATCCAGTAAGTACTGTGGTGAGGATAGGAGGGAATTAATACATATATGTGTTACATATATTATATACGTGTGTATAACAGCCAGTAGTCTTGCTACCAAATAGATTTTGAAAAGATTAATATTTTAATTTCCATTCTGTTTTCCATTCTTTCTCCTTCTGTGTTAGCTTTTTCTTTCTGTAAGTTTGGTTTTTTCTTAATTTAACTTACGGACCTAGAGAATATTATGTTAAGTGAAATAAGCCAGTCAGAGAGACAGATACTACATGATCTCACTCATATGTGGAATCTAGTGAACAAACTGAACCAACAAGGACAGTGGGGACAGACTCATAGATGGAGAGCAGGATGACAGCTGGTCGGGGGTGGGGGGAGGTTAGAGGGGGAGGGATGGAGCAAAATGGAAAAAGGACTCATGGACATGGACAACAGTGTGGTGATTGCTGGGGGGAGGGAGGCAAAGGGGACTAAATGTAATGAAAAAATACAATAAAAATTAAAAATAAATAAGAAAAATATCTGTTTTGTGGACACACACACTTCCTCCACAGAGGACTCAGCTGCAGAAATGTGGCCTCAGGTGCTTGTCAGAGAAAACAGGCCCGTGAAGTGCTGAGGACAAGGGGCTGTGCGCCCAGGTTTCTGGACCGAGAGAACATTCGGTGGTCTGGCCTGGGATGACTGTGCTTCCCAGCCCCCTGGGGTTCCAGCGCAGTGTGGACATTTGCTTGATTTTGCGGTTTGACTCCTTTACTTCCAAAGAGCTATTGCAAATTAGTATTTTTTAAAAAGTGACATATCTTAATGTTGATGGCATATGGTTTCATGAAAGTGAATGAAATTTCCTTTTGTTAAAAGTTTGCTGTGAGTTTCCGGACGTCACTGGAGATACTGGAGATCCCAGGGGTATCGCCCAGGCCAGATTGGGATGGCTGGGGTTACGGAAGGAAACGGCACAGGCCCGGCTGGCTCAAAGGCAAGGTCAGGCTTGGGAGTGAGCAGGAGGTGGGGGCTGGCCCAGAGTCCATGCGTTACTTACCTTGGTGCCACGCGTTCCATCCATCTTTCCTATAGGCTAACACTGCAGCCAAACTATGGATTTGCATTGTGGTTCCCCTGGAAAGTCTTTGCACAGCAATGGAAGGCTAGAAAAGAGCACCTACAATTAAAATATCTGACGTTCTTGTCTCCTTATTTCCTAATGTAGTTTAGGTCCCACTTTATAATTCTGTCCTCATGCCTGGAAGTATTGCTTTTTTATCCAGTAAATAGGGTTGGAGTACTCAGGAGGCAGATGCTTTGTATTAGCTGTTACAGAACAAGGAGAAAGGTCTTGCTGAAGATACAATCCTGAGAGAGTCAATGGTTGACAACTTTGTTATTTTCTTCTTGACAACCAAATCTTATTATAACAGAAGCTGATGAGTATCTCTACTAATTGATTGGTATTTAGTAACATGAAACCTACAAGCAAGATGAGATAAACTCCCAAATTTCAGGGTTTCATTTAAGTATATGTTTATCATACCTATCAAACTGAAAAATAACACCCTAGTTTGAAGTATGCTGGAAACATTTATCTTACAAACACTTAAAAAAGAAAATTAAGTGTTAATTATATTTTAAGGTGTTGTCCTTTCACATTTCAATTTCCTGAGGAGGTTATTTGAAGAGTTTCTCTACTCCGGAAATTTTAGCTAAGTCTTTAGCAACCAGTCACTCTGGCTACAGCAGGTTAAAAAAAAAAAGATATACTGTAGGCTGTAACTAGAGACCATGCCTGTCTTGTTTAGCATTTCAAAACAAAAACCATAAACAAACATCTCAGATTCAAAACAGAAAGGAATTTCTGGCAGGGCAGAAGGAAACCTGAGCCCATGAAGTCCTGGTCTATCAGAGGTAACTTATTTAGCTTCTTATCCAAAGCCACGAGCAAAACAGTTCACAGCTGTGATAAAGCAAAAAGGCATCTCAGTATAGGAGACTTGTGATACCTCTTTTTTAAGACTCCAAAAGACCTGCCAGAATGAGGCAAAGCCACCTTGAGCAAGTTTGACCTGACCCGGACTTAACAGTGTTGAGAGTATGTTCGTACGTACGTATAAAACCACGTCAGCCCTGGGCTGAGCGAGGAGTCACCCACCATCCATACAGGGGGTATGGACCTCACAGAGGGCGCGAGGGACATTTCATCATCTTGTCAAAGGCAAAGCTTGAAAACCTTCCTATTGTTTTGCACTTTCCATAGTTTGGAGCTTTGCTTTAGGAAAAAAAAAAACTGTAAATGACATTTACATTCTGAGTGAGGAAAAGAGATAGATTGCAGACAGTTTTATCTCTGAAAGCCAAAGTAGAGGGATTATTGAATGGTTAAAGACTGGGTGTGCTGTTTCTTTTTCAGAACCATGGAGTTGTCATGTTGCAGACAAATTTTAGGAACGTTTATTACCACTATCTATGACAACATGAAGGGTCAAATTCTGTATTTTAATCAAAAGAATAAATGGATTTGTGTATATCCTAGCTTGTTGCAGGAAGCATTTAGGCTGCTCAGAAAGGTGAATATCACAAAAATTCTGCTACCTGAGGATGGCTTGATAAAGGAGAAACAATAGCCATGGCTTCCAGGTCCCCCCTCATCCCTTAGGGATTGGAATGAAACCTCCTCAACTTCCTTTGACTTGACTTTGCCTTAATGTGTCAAAAGGGCATTAAATAGTTACCTGCAAGAAGGTAGGGGAACTAAACCAGATCTCGTAAGGCCTTTCTGGTCATAAGATCTATGTTTCTATTACAAAAGAGTGCTGGGCAAGAGACAAATATTACCTTGTGTTTGCAGAGCTAGAGAAGGAGAGGGTGGTGAGTGTCTCCTGGATCCTTTGCCAAATGCTGTCAACAGAAGAGCTTGCAACAGGTCAAGAGTTCTCCCATAGTTACCTTTAGTGGAGGGGGTGGGGACAGCAAAACATCGTTATCTGTCGGGAAGTTAGTGACATCTTTTTAAGTGTTGGCAATCTTTAAGCTTTATTAACTGGCCTAACCTGGATTCAAGGTAGAATGTATGCCTCTCTTTTATGTCGGTGCTGGCCCGCTGCTTTTGCTCTCTCTCCATTTTCTCATTTACTTCATTAATTATTACGGCTCTGAGGTAGGTGGGTGACAGATAAGGAAAGGGAGAAGCTTGAGCAAAGACAGGCCAAAACTTGCCGAAATTCACATGCTCCTTTCTGCCTCTGACACTAGGAGGGTTGAGTAATTGCTGTTCCCCCTAATACTGCAGGCAGCAGCCAAATTCTCAGCATTCTTTTACCTTTGCTGCTGTTTTCACTTGCCAGGGAGTCTCCTGCAGGAGCAGACTGGATTTAAAGAAACATAACAGGAACAGTGCATGAAAGCAGAGGCACTGGCCGAATGGGACACCTGGGTGCCTCGTATTGGGAGAATGAGATGATGGGTCTCTGCAGAAGGACCTGCCACCAGCCTGGCCAGCTCCCCTACCCTCCCTGCCTCACACCTTCCCGGCATTACCAAGCCAGCGAGGCTCTTTGGAGTGCTTGTGAGACCGCAGATCTTCACTGTGTTTCAAGTTCAGGCCAAGAGCGAAGCTTAGAAAGTGGTCTCTTGGGGTCTGGAAAGTTCACCCTTCCTGTGCACATTGCCCAGTGGCAGGGCATTGAGCAAAGTGGGGTGCTGTGGACCTGTGGCTCTGGAATTGGATGTAATATGGGTTATTCTAAAGAATGTGACTCTCAGCACAGCCCGCGGCGCACACCAGCAATCAAATTGCTTTGCCTTGTGGATATTACATTTTTGCCAAGAGCAGCCTTCCAGAATGAGGTGCTAGTTAATTCCAGTTGGGCATTTATTCGCTAACAAGTCTGCTGAATGCTAAATACTCCATTTGGGAGTGTGTGACATGAGAAAACTCAGCAGCTAATTATTATGTAGATCTCTTCCATGATTCTTGCTTGCAGTTCAATTACCTAAGCTGCTGGTCCCTAGAAATGTGAATTGCTTGGTTTTCTGTAATATTTTACTTTTTGCTAAAGATTTCCTTTTTGATTGTTTTTGCTCCAATTTGGAAAACTGCTGTAAGTTTACGAACGGGGTGGACATTTCATGTTGTTTAATACAAAACACTTCTAGTAGAGTCCTGTGGCCACTCTCTTCCCTTCTTTTCTTCTCTAAGATAATATCAAAAGTTGTATCCCGTTCCGGACCTTATCCTCTCTCTTCCTGGGTAGATTTCTGGACAGCTAATAGGAGTGGCGACTGAAATAACCATTGAAGGGATGGGTGTTCATTTACTAACCGGAGCTTTTGCCTAAATAGATTTACTTTACTTTCTTTTGGTATATCAATAGGTCTTTATTTGGTTTTCTTCCTGCTTGGTTGGTGCATATTAGCTTGAGAACTTAAGCTGCGGGGGCAGTAATGAGAGTCTGCCTGCCTGGGGTCAAACACTTCTCTCTTGGAAGCAGCCAGTGGGTGCAGTGTGTGTTCGCTGCCTTCAGAGTCAGTGCTAGAAGGTCCATTGGGTACCTCCCGTGCCCACGTCTTTGCCTGTGGTTTGGCGCTCCTTTCCTGGGGACTCCCTGCCATGACCCAGTGCGGGCTGGGGCACAGGTGCCCTGTAAGCCATTGGAAAGGCTGGCTTTTCCAGCAGTCTTTTCATGTACCTCTGCGTTCTTCCCAGCACAGCTGCACGCAGTTCTCCAGCCATCGGTAACCCAGATGTTAAGCGTTGGCATCAAGCGTCAAATTCTCTGTGAGGACCCCTTGCAAAAATGGTGTCTGTGCTAACAGGCGAGCAGAAGGGTTCTGTAGAAATGCTTGGAGGGGAGTGTTTGCCCGTATATAAAATTCATTTGACACTGTGGGATATGACACTCTGGATCAGAAAGTGCTAAGACTTCATAAAACAAGGATCTCTGCAAGGTGTGGGAGACTTGCTGGCCTACAAAGATATGCCTAGGGTGGTAAAATATATCTGTAGCATCAGCAGGTAGGCCCCTGGTATAGCTACTGTGTAAGTGATAGAAAGCTGTGCTAATTCCTTCTTTCAAGATGTAGATAGTTTGTGCCTTTGGACCTAGAGTTCATGCATGCCTACATGCATGTGTTCCGTCGCTGCTGAGGGCTCAGCACAAAAAATACTTTGCACTGTATTATGGATGTGCCGAAAAACAAATTAAGTGTACTCTTTACTCTGTGTATCAGCAAACTGAAAATGACTTAAAGTGCTTTGGCTTTTAAACTCTCTTGTTAACTGGGAGATCTGTATGTAGGCAAGTAGAGTTCAGTAAAATTACTAACTTCATGTTTTTGGTGATTGGGACAAAAGTTTGATTATCCTGAAGGCAGCGTGGGATGACTTTTATAGTAGGTTATCACTAAATGTAGTTTTTGGCCTCGTAGAGGAATTTCAGATGTGATAACAAAAAGGAAAAGGAGAAATTTCGGGTGAGAAATGGAATACCTCTGTAGGAGATAAGCAAAACAAAAAACAACATGTTTTTTGTTGTTGTTGTTGTTGATGTTATTGAAAGGTGATTAAATGATTTTCAAAGACTATGTTGGGAAAAGGTGAGCCCTCAGCAACCATGTTTATTGGCTGTTTATTCAGGAAATTGTATTCAGTGCTCTGGAAGGAAAAAGGAAAAAGACTCGCTGCCAACAGAGTTCTGGAAAACTTCAGGGAGATAAAGTGCTTACATGCTTTAATAGCATTAAGCATGTCTAAAAAGAAATAATATAATTACAGCTACATTTGGCACTGAGAATGGTCCATGTATTATATTTTTTAAATTGTGTGTGAATATGTATGCATATGCCCTTGCGTCGGAAATACTCGGGCAATACCGTTTCTGGAGAGAATGGAAAAGTAGAAGGTATCGGGAGCTACACACAGAGAGAAAATGGGGATGACTTCCAGTAAAGAGGAAGAGCGGACTTTTCTGTAGCAGGGAGATGGTTCATATGCATAATGATTCCAACTTTACTTTCTTAAAAAAATTATCATAGTTTCGTATGCATTTCACTGCCCTTCGTGCCTCAGTCATTTGCATGTTGTTACAAAAAGCCCCACAGGTAAGGGGAGCTTAGAGTCCTAAATTCAGCATCTGACTGTTCTCCCGAGGTTTCGGCTTTCCAACTTCATTTCAAGTGTGTCTTCAACAGAGACCCCTTTGAGAACTCCGAAAATCAGGAGGTACGTTGGACACACACTGTAATATCTGTTGAAGCCAAAGATGTGGGGGCAGAGCCCGCAACTGGAAAATAGGTGTAGTGTTGGCCTTCAAAAGCCCAGAGTTATCTTGACATCCTTCTAAATGTGCTCTCCTCCTTCAACCCTTCCCGTGTTCTGCTGGTTCCTTTGTGAAGCCTTCCTGCCCTGCCCAGGAAAGAATGCCCTCCTCCCACCCCCAGTGCCCACAAATAGCACTTTCTCCTTCCCTCGCTGTAACACTTTTCACACTGTGTAGAGTTCGCATTTCTGAGCGCGGCCTCCCTGTGATCCACTCCAGTGCCAGGATTGTGTGTTATTCTAGCGCTTGGCACATAGAAAGATCTCAACGAGCATTTGTTGACTAAATCTAGACTCAAGGTCATCCAAGATGTTACACAAAAACTTTTCCATCTGCACCGTGGGGTTTGCACTGTGGAGACGGAAACAAACGACGGTACCAGTGGAGAGAGTCCCAGTGAGAAGTCACGTTGCTGCAGAAGGAAGCTGGAAACCCGTTAACCGGGCCCGGTCCTCTTCCTCTCCCCCCTGCCCGAAATTCTCCTTAGAATTTAGTTTTCCAATTTTACTGTGATGGGTTCCTTTCAGCTGTGTTTATTTTGGCAACTATTTAAAGGTATTTTATTTTTACTCGTGAAGCCTTTCCTTGCCAGTTTGTCATAAAGGTGTCATCTTGCATTCACCAGCCCTTCATCAGCTTGTAAGAATTTACCTCGTGGGTGGCGGCTTATAACCTTCTTACCACCAGGGACCTGGTGCACTGGCCGGCTGAGATGCAGTGGTGATCAGCTGCTTGTAAACAACTGATAAACAATTATGAATTACTTTATAGATGCCCTTCAGGTGGCCATTGACTAATTGATTGCAATAAAAGAGACTTTTATATTTTCAGGAAATCCAGGATTTGGGTCTTAAAACATGTACGTTGACTGATCAGGAGGGAGTGTAATTTAACGAACATGGATTGAAGTTTTCGTGTCAGGCCAGTGCATGCAGCAGCCTATTTACTGCTCCAGGTGATCTCCACATGTCCCGTGGAATTTCTCTGGGGAAGGAAACCCTGAACCCCCAGCAGAAGGGTGGAAGCCTGTGACTGTGAATAATAAAAGTGCCTCACAATGGTTTGAACAGGAAGTCCACAGGAATGCAGTATAAGGAATTTAAAAAGCAAAATCCCATTTGGATTTACTCCAAACCCTATGACTTCAGGGACTGAGGAATTCTTGATGACTCACGGACAGAGCCCCAACTTGCTGTTTAGCAGAGCGGGGTTGTTCCTCCTTTCGTGCCAGTCACGAACTCCTAGTTTGTTTGCTTACTTTCTAAAAGCCTTCAGGTGGTTTACCAATTAAGACAGCAAGACATGAGACACTTAAGGGTACAACAGCAAATGACAACCTTTGGGTGGTACATTTGGCACTCAGCCAAATGACCTGTGTAGCTTGGTTGGGTGTCGTCCCGCAAAGCGAAAGGTTGTTGGTTCAATTCCCAGTCAGGCATCAGTGTTTCTCCCACTCTCTTTCTCCCTCTGTTGCCCTCTCCCTAAAATAATAAACACAATCTTTCAAAAGAAGAAGAAGGAGAAAGGTTTGGCCATGATGAAATAGACAGGGTCATAGACACGTAGACACAGGTGTGAGCTCAGGCACCTATACCCTTTTATCACTGGCCAGTGTGCCCACAGGGCCCTGTTTTCTTGGGGCAACTTTAGTTTTGATGTCTCTGCTGAAAGCAGCTTCATCTTCTCCACATTTAAGATGCTCATCTCCCACTTGATGATAGTTCATAATGTTGTTGTCTTGGTTGGTGTCTCTGTAGTCACCTACTTTAGAACCTTTTATCAATTGCAACTGTCGTTAATGAAAGTGTCAGGAAGGGGGGGAGGAGAACCAAGAGTTCTCTTTCTTTATAATGCCATGGAAAGTGAGGATTCTAAGCAAGGTAGTTTTTTGAGGGTCCACTATTGATTGTCCTGTGACTCTAAAACTTTCATGTGCCTTCATTGGTGTTGAAAATTTGAAAGCCAGCACCCAGACCTGGGAGCAAGACTGTTCCACTTGATGGTGGGCACTGCCCAAGTCAGAACTGTGTGTATCTTAGAACCTGTGATTCTCAGTTAATTTAAGGTAGTAGTCGAAGGACCCAGAGCTCTTCTTGCTGCTGGACTGAAGCACAGCTACCCTCAGTCTTCAATAGAATAAATGAATGGAGGCAGAGCACTGGGAAGCACACTTGAGGGAGGGAGTGGCCCTCAGGTTGAAGGTCAAGGTAAATAGTGCTGGTAACTGAAAAGTAGACTTCCTGGCAGGCGAGAACCGGAGAAGTGGGTGCGAAGTGCAATCACCAAGAACCATTTTAGCTGGAGAGATTGCTGTGTGTCCCCGAGTCCCCAAAAGAACCTCTCAGAGCTATTTGGGGGAAATCGGTTTCTGGAATTGGCCTTTGACTATCCTGTCATGCCTACATCTGGACCCAGAGGCAGTGCGTGCGGGGGGAAGGTCACCTTTGTGCTAGAGGAAGCAAGCAGATGGGGCTCTCGGAGGGGTGGAAATGAAGCCGCCCCGCGACCTAGGGAAAGCTTTGCAGGGGAGCCAGCAGACTGGCAGAATGCAGTGGGAAGGCGTCCCCGAGTCTGTGTGTGATTTAGAGGGAATGGACGTCTGTCTTTCATTACAGTGGAACACTGCATCGTTACAGCGGACAGCTGCGCACACTTTGCAAATCACGTGGTGTGTGCAGATGTACACATCCATATATGTAACATGCACACACATGTAAAAAGTACCCTCAGGGTCCACGTTCCTGCCCTGACAGTCTCCTTCTGTCCATTCTTCCTTGGTGACAGATGGCATTTGCTTCCCATTGCAACCGTTAGGTCCTGCGAATGCCAACAAAAATAAAAGATTTCTGTCTCTGGCCATCATTAACGTATTTGTATGAAGAAGTATAGGTAGACTCTCTCGTGTGCGTCTTGCATGAAGCTGTGGGCATCTTGGCTCCTGTGTCTTCTCTTCTGTAATTACATCAGGTTCACAGTTGCGGGTGTTCTGCCCATGCCTTGCGTGGAGAAAGGTGGCCCATCAAAAGTAGAGAAATTCTTTAGAACTTTTCAGACTCAGAGATTTCTGGAGCTCGGTTGCAGGTGGGAAAGGGCCCTGCCTTGTAAAAAGAGACCCACCCAAAGCCCCTTAACGGTCCCTCAGAAAGGCGTTACCTCATTTCCCTCTCTGAGGTTTTATTTCTTGAACATTTTATGTCCCATAAGTAGCTACGTATGTCCTGGGAAATTTTTAGGTCCTCTACCTAAGAAAACTGTTGTAAAGACAAGAGAACTTTACTAGACAGTTTGGGACATAGAGAAACAGTGATCCGGATGCTCCTGTTCCAGTCACAACAGGCTTTGTATTTTCGTATTACGTACACTCTGTTGAGTCTTCCTTTCGCCACATACTTGACCAAACATCTCGTGTCTTGCTTTTTTTGCCCTTAAAATGATATCCAATGCATCTTTCTATGTGACTGTGTAGCCTTCATTATTATAACTTAAACTGATGAGTGCAGGTGTAGTGACTGCACATTTCAACTTTATTTTCTTTCCCCCCTTCCTCCTGGGACTATATAAAAGGCAGGAAGCGGGGAGGGGGTTATTCCAGGTGAATTCAAGAGAAAACTCTGTGTCTTGTACTTTGTCTTTGTGAGTGCCTCGGTGCTGGAAGCCGAGGACCACTGTGGTCTCCCTTCCCTCACTAAGGATCCAACCACTCTCCACCTGTGTGTCTGGCCCTTGCGTCTAGGGCTGGGGCGTGAGGATGGTGGCCCTTCATTGTTTCATCTGGTCTCTTTGCTGCCACCAAGACTGTTTTGACGCTAAGGACATTGAACTTTTTTTTTTTAACCTTTTCCTCTGTTAAGTCATGAGCAGTAGACTTTGGGCAAATAGCCAGCCCTCTGGGGTAGACACATTTTAATTCTGTTGCTTTTTTTTTTAATAGTTCATTATTGGAGTGCAAATGTTTATTTAGTATGAAAAATGGATATAATTAACTGTATCCTAACTAGGGACTGGCTATTAACTTCAAGATTAATTTTCAACCTTTATGCTTTGCATGCATGTGGCATATGCTCTTATTACCAAGGATTTTTATCTGAGGATTTAAAATAGTTTTCCACTTCTACTGTTTTATAAATGAAAACCAGAGGCCTTGAAGTTATCCAGCCAGTTATACATAAAATTTGGAAAAACTTGGATCATTTTCGGGGTTAAGTTTGTTGAAATTCTATGAGGAAAAAAAAAAGACATTTTTTCCTTGTATTTTTATTGGCTGATATATTAATAAGCAGTTTTTACAAGTCAGATACTGCCTCCATGTTCAGAAGGTTTATATAGCATCCATTGTAATATTTCAGATTCATTTCTCTCATCTTTATTTACAAATAAAAATTCTCACTCCAGACCAATTGTGCAAACAGTAAGCAAAATGAAATCACCAGGCTTCAGATATACTTTATATAAATTTGAAGCACTCTTTGGTTTATGAAAAAGACAATTTTGATGACCTCTTCCATACTCAATTACTGTCTCTGAATTATACGTTTTCGAAAGCGTATAAATCATGAGTGACACCTACCAGTTAAGATATTCAACTGAGGACACACTGGCCCTTTGCCGGGCTGCTCGTGTGCTGACGGCGGGGCCTGTTGAGACCCCTTCAGCAGCAGCATGTAGCAAAGTGACTGTGTGTGCACAGCTGGACTCTAACAAGCACTTTCTGGACCAACATATTCATGTAAAATCAAGAAGCAGGCTTTGAACTGAAAAATTCGAAGGTGAAATCACCTCAAATTTAATAGGTTAACCATGGATGTTTGTGGAATTTTAGTTACATTATGGGACATTAACATAATTAGACAAATATGTAATGTTTTTGAAAAAGCACAGTGTTAAATAGATACTTGTATTCAATAATACCAAGCAAATCGTTGGCACCCGCTGCCACCACCACCAAAATATGTGTGCTGCCATTGTGTGTCTGCCGACCACTCTTTGGGGAGAGGTTTGTGGAGCCTGGGACGCTCCTAAGCTTTGGATCAGTGCTTGGCTTATTGCTCTTGTTGTAACCATTCATAAAACTTTGTTTAAAGGTGGGAATCAATACATTGTCTCCAACACTAAACAGTTAATCATTAATCAGTTGATCTATATTATCAGCCAAAATGGCTGGTGGTTTCTCTTCAAAAGCTTCTTAGCAATGTGGTTCTAAATGTTTCAATCAATGGACACTGAATTCAGTTGCTGTGCATGTTCCTGAGAGTAAAACCTCTGGGTCTGGGGCTGTGTTCCCGCCGGGGAGGGCTGATGGAGTGTCGCTGGGCTGCATTTCCTTGCTTACAGAGCCTGGAGCTTGGCCAACTTGGATGAGGGGCGGAGGGTTGGGAGGAAAGGTTCGGGTTTGAGAGCCCTGGGTTTATTTCTGGCTGTTGAGATGTGAGACTGTGGGAGAAGGCATAAATATAGTTTCAGGGAGGTCGCACGCTCAGAGGTTCTCGCCAGGGGTAAATGCTGGATGGATTTGTTTATGGACGGATTTGTTTATAGCAGCTTCACGCTTTTACCCTTGGGAGTTGGTGCTTCCAAGGGGCGCCGCTCAGCGTCTGGATCTCATTTGGTGGGTGTCTCCAGGGTCTCCCCAGTGCACCGACCACGGCCCCTTTGGCCCCTTTGGCCTCTTTCTTTCAGAATTTGTAGTCCAATAACTTTCTGGCCTGTCAGGAGAGTTGATTGTAAAGAGAGAGAGAGAGAAGAGAGAGAGAGAGAGAACAATGAATGGCTTGGGGAAAGATGCTTTTGTAAATACTAGAAACACACAGCTTTTAGGGCTGGAGTCATGGGACATGGGGGTTTGTGGCTCTGTCTGTGCATCACCGCCTCCAGGGCACCAAGAGAGCAAGGGCAGCTGCTCCCGAGGCCCCAGTCCCAAGTCTTGTCTGTCTGTGGGTTGGTCACTGATTTCCCCTGGACACAGGCTGTACCCCTTTCCCTGCATCCCCCCAAGTGGGTTCAAGAGGGCCCACATCCAGCCACTGCCCTGGTCAACCCCAACCCTGCACACTGGTGCCGTCTGCTGTTAGCAGCTCGGGGACATTTCCCAGGGAGCCCCACCACAGCTCTCTCATCTAGGGGCACTGGCTTGCCTTCACCCCTGGCCCTGGTTGCTCCCAGTGCTGGCCCTGCTCCCCAGCCCCCTTGCTTGCTCCCTGGACCTTCAGCCACCGTAGTCGTGGGGCTCCGTACCCACCCCAGTGGCTAGAATGTGTTGGGGGCTTCTTGCCCTGCCTCTATGGCCAGCACACATTGCTTCCATTTGTCAGGGAGCATTAGGGATGCAATCTCAAGAAAAACTTCCCAGAGGATATGACTTCCTCAGGAGGAGTGTAGATGATGATAAGTTCCTTAAGGAGAAACAACGTTTTACTTAGGAAACGCAGTGTTGTGCACCAGTGAGAGTTTTGGCTCTGGAGTCTGTTCATAGTCCCACCCAGAAGCTTGCCTGGTGCGGTCTCCTGGCCAAGCTCCTTGACCTCTGTGCGCAGTTTCCACCTGTAAAGTGGGAATGACAACAGTATCTGCCTCATCGGGGTGGCTCTAAGGAATGTAACTGAGTTGACTCATTTATGTGAAGCACTTAAACAGTGCCTTGTACATAGTAAGCACACGGTAAATGTTAGTGGTCGTTGTATCTTTGCTCCTCAACATTGAACACTATGGTTTATACTTAATAGGTCCTCATTAAATGTTTTGTGTGGAACAAGAGTGATAGTCAAAAGGTGGGAAATGATTTTCCCATCTCTTGTCATGTTTGGTTGCCGGAAGCTTTGTAGGCACGAGGGCACTCACCCCTTGGCTGGGGGGCAGGGTAGTAAGATGTTCCGGGTTCAGTATTGGTAACCGTGTGCCTACGGTTTGTTCATCAGACCTAACACACCCAGTGTGTCAGAAGTTTGATGCCTGCTGACTGACCCCCAAGGTAACTTTGAAAGGGCAAAACAGCTTAATTGGGTGATTTATTTCTAGTAAGCATTGCTATTGGAACACTTCAGACTCCAGCATATTTCATGGCCATATTAGCCAGAATCTCTCCTTTTTGGGTGGGTAGATCAAGTCTTTCTAACTTCTACTTTCTAACTTGTGTTTGCTTTTAAGATGGAAGATGAGTAGAAAGATGCTTTTTAATTTGCATGTATTCTTGCCCACTCAGTGCCTAGCATTGGGTCATGCAAGTAGTAGTTGCTCAGTAAATAATGCTTTTAAGTTAATGAGTAAAAAACAGGACTTTTCCCCCTGCATTGTATCACGCTGATGGCTGGAAGGTGCTTCGGAGGAAGTTTTTGTTCATGATTGTCCCCCAGGCAGATTGTTTCTCTCTTGCTGTGGGGCATTGAGTGTGAGGGCTGCTCCTAGAGTTGTTATTGCTCATCTACCGTGAAAGGAACACATGGTCCTCAAACTGCCCAGATGAGGTGGCGGGGAAGGGGTGCCGCGACTCACCTTTCTTTGTTGAGCTGTCTGGACCGCACTCAGGAGGGGGACCACAGACAGCTCTGTCAGAAGGAGGTGTGCCATTGTTGTTGGGTTTTGTTTTGTTTTTTTGAGGAAGTTTAAAAATTTTATGCTGATCATAGTTCGTGTGACAAGGACCGAAGAATGGCTATCCTTCTGCTGTTTTGATAGGGGCTCTATTTCTCAGGACATGAGTTTTTGACCCAGTTCCTGGAGATTACAGTTCGGAAAAGATGGTTTTTACAAAAGTGACAAGCGCATGAATCCGAAGTCCCTTGTATGCGCTGCTAAAAAATACTCACTGATTCAAAAAACGAGCTATGTGACAGAATCGCAGCAGCACTAACCGTCCTTTTTCTGTGGAGGAGTCCAAGAGCTTGAAACAGACACACACACATACCTTCTCATTCAAACCCAAGTTACCCTGGCATTTTAAATGCCACGTCTGTTGCCATTTTAATAACTTTTTCCCTATTTTTTTAAAGGTCTCAATGATGTAGCCTACAATGAAATAAATAAATGATCCGATTTCAATGCAAATAAGTGCAGTATGGTTCTTGTGTAGCAAGATGATTTCACAGGAGGTTTGAAGGATTCCTCATTTTGTAGAAAGAACAGAGAAAAATGGTTGCCACCCATCTTTCTTGCATCTCTCTCACCCCAATGGAAGCAGCCCATTGAAAACTCAATCTTTGCCAAGGAGCTGTTGCAGGGCACACTTCAGGGGCATCTGATGGCTTCTGCTGGAGCGCCACCCTGGGCTCCCGGGCAGGAGTCCACAGGCCGGACGCAGCAGTCTGAGACAGCCCCGGGGAGCAGCCCGGGCGGTGGCGTGCAGGAACCACTCCACAGGACCCTGAGCCACTTTCTTATGAAAGGTGATACGGACTTGGGGCAGCGGGGGAAGTCCCCGTCCTGGTTAGTTCCAGATGATTTGCCACACAGAAAGCACATGCCCTCACTAGTGTTTGGCTCTTAGTAAATAAAGGGAAGTGTTTTTGTGTTGAATCCTGGCTTGACACGAAAGTGGCGAAAATTGATCAGTGTCTTTGTTTTGTTTCGTTTTGTTTTCAGTAAAAGCAATTGCTTCAAATGAGCTGACGCCACATCAGGGTACCTTTTTGTGGGGTCATTTTTATCATCTCATCCACAGCCTTGACTCATGGGGTTTTAGTGAAAGCAGTGATTGGCTTTAAACAAGGAAAAAGACATTTCGTGGGTTTTGACCACTCTGGGTGTTTTCTCCACAGCGTCGTGTGGATGCAGGACCCGGCCAGCACGCTCTGTGCGACTTTGTCTGACATGTGAATGGCAGCCCTGAGTGGCTTCGTCGTCCTCTATTCCTGCTCCCCAGTCTCCCTGGCACCATCTCTCTTTTCCTTCCCTCCCACGTACTGTTCCCATCAATCAGGTAGCTGATGGGCAGGCTGACTCCTGTCCCAAGGCGGCCCCGTGCCAACCCAGCCAGGCTCTCCCACTCCCCCGTCCTCCCTCCCGGGGAGGACAGTCACCTTGAATATCTGGGGAAGCGGGGGAGGGGCGCCGGGCAGCGGGGCGGGAGGCAGAGGGTGCCGCACCCAGACTGAAGTCAGCTTTCTCACCTGTTCACACAGTGACCAGGTTGGGCTCCAGGTCCTCATTCCTCCCATTTCTGGCTCCAATGGAGTGGAACTCCCCTAAGCACCTCCCCTGGGTCCCCGTGGGGCCTGAGTTGTCAAGCCCCATCATGTTGTCGCCCTTGTGTCCAGAGGGCAATCTTGATGGAATGTACTTTCTGGAGCCTGATTTTATGAGCCTTGGGCCCTTACAAGCAGGGGGTTGGTGAGAGGCCCGTGAGAGACCAGGGCTTGAGGGCTGGGGCCCAGACTCTGCAGAGCTAAAGCCCCAGGGATGCGGAGATCACCAGAGAGACAAGACGGTGCGTCGGAGGCGGTGGAATCCACTGTTGCGAGGGGAGAGTTTGGTTTGGGAGGTGAAGGCAGTTTGGTTGCCTTCTGAGGCAAAGTGGCATTCTGTTCCAGCCAAAAATACATCAGACCTTGGAGCTGGGTGAGGTCAGAGAACTGTTGCTATACCCGGCATCAGAGAACCGTGGACTTGAAAGGGCCCGCAGACCAGTACCTTTAGGCCAGCCCCTCATTTTACTGGTTGTGGGGCCGAGGCCGCAGCACTGTGTCGTGTCTCTCAGGCTTCTTACAGTTTCTGCTGTGTGTGCGGCGATGGGTGGCCTCCTTCCGAGCCCAGAGAGGGTCAGGGACTTTCTCTTGCCCACCCTGGAGGGAGCCCTTGGGCCCCTTTGTCCTCCCCACCCCGTGACCTTGTTTCCAGAGCAGTGGACATAGGCCAGCTGAATGAACTGGCCTCCGCTAAACTTCTCCCTCCCTACCTCCCAGCCTGCCGCCTTGCCCCACCTCACCCCCCACGCAGGAATCCGGAGCACTCTCCATGGGGGGTGTGAAGCCACAGGAATGTGGCACTCTGACCCCTGGCAGTTGAGTGTCCTGGATGGACCTGGCCTGGGAAACAGGAAGGACTCAAGGGAAGGGGGGGAAGAGTGCCCCATGGCCTCCGGGTGGGATGGAGGGAAAGGAAGTGCCGGGCAGGACAGTGTGACCTCCTGTCAGCCAACGCCACGGGAGGCCAGGTGGGGAAGTGGGTGGGCGCCTCTGGCAGAGCAGGGGATTTTAGAAGGGAGGGAGGAGCAGACCCGAATGCAGGAGAAACTGTTGTAGGGGATAGTGAAGGCGAAGGTGGAACGAGGGATGTCCAGCCACTGTGCAGAGGACACACACTTGTCCCTTTAGAAACTGGGCATGCTGAAAGGTGGGAAAGACCCTCCTAAGGAAACCTCCACCCCAGTTTGAGACCGCACTGTGTTTAAACATGCTAACCCTTGGCAAGACACAGTCACCGAGACAGGGTTATTCAAGGAGGTGGCTGCCCATTAAGGCTGCCCAGCGGACACTTGCCTGTCCCTTTCTGCGTCTGTCAGCGATGGGACCCCTGGACCGTGCTCAGTCAGGTCAGGGACCTCCCTCAGAGAGGTTTTCCAAAGCTGTGAGGTCGAGCTTCAGGGCGATGATGTCCCACCAGCTCCTTGCCCCTCTGCGGGAAAAGGGAACCTCATGTCCTCAGCTTCCTCCCAGCCACAGCCTGCGGGAGAACTAGGGTGCAGAGCGAAGGCCTGAACCCTCCTCACACAAACTCGTGTGGAACCACGAGCCAGCTGTGCAGTGGCCAAACTACACATGAGGCTTGCCAGGAGGGCAAGCCAGCTTTTCATGGGGGATGTTTAAAATTACATTTCGTGCTCACCGGGAAGGAATAGAAACGAGTCGGCAGAGTGTTTCCGAAACACCTGTTGAAGAGGAGCGATACCCTAACTGCCGCCCTACCTGAGGGGATTGGGTTTCCTGTGCCGCGGGAGTCTCTCCATGCTGTGTCAGCTCCCTCTTCCCGTGCCCAGGCTGTCGTGAAGGATTATTAGGTGTCATGCCACAGCCTCTCTGAACGGAGGGTGCTAATCGCCCTTCCTTCTTTCTCGCGTAACATTTTACAGAGCCCTAGGAATAGAGGATCTGGTAATAAGCAGAAATGTCTTGGTTATTAGACTCATTCACTGGCCCTGCAAGCCTGGGCATAGGGCACACTTTCCTCCCCGTAACTGACACCAAAGCCACCAGAGGTTTGTTCGCCGCAGTCATTGTAACAGGGAAGCAGGCCCGTGTCGCGCTGCTCAAGGTGTTTGTCTTATGGTCTGCCCTGAGGCTGGACCGCACGTCTATAAATTTGGATGTTTAAAACAACTGAATTATTAAAGAACACATTTAGTGCCTGCGTGTAAGTTTAAAGCTATGCATTTCTCCATAGCCTAATCCTTTGAAAATTGGTGATCCTTATTGTTAGTTAAATAGGGTATGGATTTGATTAGAGGATCCTTCGGGCATTGTCTACACTTGATACTTGCTTTTGTATCCTAAAAACCATTAGTTCCTGAAATATACTGAATCTAATAGACAATTTTTAACCTTTCAGGTAGGAGTTAAGGTGGATCTCTTTCCACAAATTGTAAGTTTCACTACTTGAACAGTTTTCCGGTGACTTCTTTTACACTCTAAAGACTACAATAGAATAATATTGCAGAATCCTGACTTAGAAAATCCACCTACCTAATTGCATATGGGAACACATACTGCTCTAGCATGTGGAAAAGGAGTGGGTGTCTCGTGTGGGTTTTATTTGTGTTTCCTTTTGGATGCAAATAGTTATTCTCCATATATGCATGCATGCATTCTAATTTGAAATGTAGACATATATCAGTTTTAACTTTGACACTACATTGTTTTAAAAATACCCAAAGGTACTTGCTTCCTACATCTCTGGAGACATGAATTACTATACAGTTTATTCTTTTGCATGTCAAATATTCCAGAAAGATATTAACTGTAGATGCATAAGCATTGAAGCAGTTAAGCAAGCCTGACTCTTAGACACTAACAGAATATCTTTAAAGCTGCTGCTTTTCACATGTTATTATTAATCAATGATGTTATCTCACAGAGCGGTCACCTACTCTACCTCACCATTTATTTTTTTTCCGTTTAGTCAGTGGGGATTGGGGTCTGCCATGTGCCACTACTGGGCTCAGCCTGGAGTGGCTATAGAAACAAGGAAGTCACTGTTTCGGCCCCAAAGAAGCTCAGAATTCAGCTGCTGACAAATAGCACAGTGCGTTCAGATGAGTGAAATGTCATGCGGGGCAGAAAAGCAAGAAATAGATGTCTTTGAGGAGAAGACGTTTGAGCTGAGCATGGTGAGATGGTGGCAGATTTCCAGGTGAAAAGGGAACCAAAGATCCTTCCTCTGAGGAGGAAGTGGGATCAGCAAAGTCCTTTCAAAGTGGAAACGCACACTATGTACTCAGGGACTTGACGGAGTCGGTATTTATGGAGGACCTACTGTGATCAAAGCCCTGTTCCAGGTGCAGAAGATGTAGCGAAGAACAACAGAGATGCAAATCCCTACTAGCCTGAAGGGACCAATGGTGCTGGGTTTGCATTTTAAAGTAGAGTGGTCGTGGAAAGTCTTGCTGAGAAGTTGACATTGATCAAACATCTGAAGGAGTGAGGGAGTGAACGGATCACATACCTGGGGGAGGGTGTTCCAGGTGGAGGGAACACTATGGACAAGACCCTGAGGCTGCATGGCCTAGAAAGGAAGAGCTGTTGGCTGTGCAGTGGGCGTTACAGGGAAGGTGAGCTGGGGCCACCTCATTTGTCAGTTGAGGAGTTGGACTTGACCTTTGAGGCAGGCGGGAGCCATTAAAGACCTTTAGATGTTGTTGATAGTGCTAGCATGGTCATCACTGAGACACCCAAACTCAGTGCTCAGTGAATCAGAGCTGCGTGTCTGTTAGGTGCGGAGGTTCCATTACTGCTCAAAGATAGGGAAGCCCAGTGTTGTGAGGAATGTGCAAATGTATGTATCAGCCGTGTTCTTAAGGTCTCTTAGTCTTCCTGTGGGCTTGTTACCTTTACTTTGCATGATCTATTTCACGTGAACCTTGTGGAGTAAATGATTGCTGTGTAAATCAAGTCCTCCCAGATACTAATATTCATTTGTTGACCTACCCTGACGCAGGAGACCTGCTTTTCATTGTCCCCTGATTTACGTTGCTTCTAGGCGGAGGGTTCTAGGATGCCTTCCAAGGGCCTGATGCCTGTAAATGACCGTATCAGACAGGCCCCGCGCAGCGTGCCGTTTCCTGATAGGACACACTTGTCTCTAATTTTCACTTATAAATTACAATACTACTTCCTACATAAACAAACAGCAGTGTGGATTTTAATGATGTTTTAGGAGGAAAAAATCTGAACGTCTACATCAAACCTTCACTTGTGATGAAACTGGAGGGCAGTAGGAAATGGTAAGTTGTGCACACACAAAAAAACATTCGAATATTGCTGGCATAGTGTGCTTCGTGCCGGGACCAGGTAGCAGGACCTTCAAGGAGAGTGTGGAATTAAAGGAAGTCAGACACAGCGATGCCCGTACTTCACGGAAGAGTGTAAAGGTTTGGGTTCTGAGGCCTGGTGTTTAAGGATGGCATTTCTTTGTAGAACGGGACTGGAGTTAGTGGTGGGGATCAGCTAGGGATATAATTGTTGGAATGTAAACGTGATCATTCTTTCACTGCTTATCATCTTCCACTTGATTTGCTTCAGAGAATTTAGATACATTATTAAGGTAAAGTTCACAGTGTGGTCAAGTTGGTTTGTAAAAACATTTCTTACAAAACAAAAACTAACCGATTTCACAAAATTATCATCCTATCATCCTGAAAAGATCCCTTAAATCTACTTACAGAGAAGTTTACATTTTAAAACACCATGATCTGCACCTCAGGAGTATTCCTGTACACTGTATATGAAGGCATTGCTGCCCTAACAAAGAAACCCGTGTCCTGGATGATAGACTAGCTGAGACTGTGTTTATATTGTTGGATTTAGTGTTCTGTTGTTTCCTATGCGGCTCCACTGGCTTGGCTCAGCAGGTGGCAGAGAGAGCCCTCTGCCTGCCCCTGTGGTAATGACCGTCCGCAGTGAGCGCCTGGGCCCTTTTCACCCCCGATGGGCTTCACCGCAGTGAGATGGGGAAAGAGCAGTGGGCCTTCCTCCCACGCCAGTTTTCGTTCCTTCTTTTCCCTGATGCTTGTGTCCTCTGGACTCGCTTCAACTTGAACTTTTGCCCACCCCTTTGATTATATCACTTCCCTGTTTGTTCAGGTCCCCCTGTCCTATGCTTGATGATAAGTCTCTCTGGAATTCAGACCCGCATTCCTCAGCTTCTCTCCTCAGCCAAACGTGTGCATCCATAGAAAGCGCCTAGCGTCATTTCTGGCACATAAAAACGTGGCTCACTAAATGTGAACTGTTACCAGAAGATTTATCTTGGGGGGGTGGGGGGGAGGTGTGCCTCATTATCCGTGCTAACTGTTCAGCTGGTATAATGAAAAATTTACATCCTTCAAATGCTTATTTTCAGAATACCACGTTTATTTTGTTGCTCTTATTTAAAATGCTGGTCACGTTTATGCTTCTCACTGTAGTGGCTTACACTTTTGGATGAATGCAATCTAGAAAAAAGGCGTTCTCGTATCTGGCCCTGTGTTTTGCTCCTGGCCATATGACTAGCTGATTTTAGGTTAGATCATACATTAATGTTATAAGATGGTACTGCACATAATTCACACCCATAAGTCCCTGTCTGGCAAGACACGTTAACTTATGTCACATTAATTATGCTCATGATACGTGAAAGTAGTAGAAGGGGAGATAACAGAGTTTATTATTTAAGTTATTTATCTAATATGGTTGAAGAATATTTATTCAATTATTGGGCATACAATAAATATTTATTGACATATGGCAGCATCAGCCAATACAATGCTGAGGTTGAAAGGAAACTTGAGTTAGTATTAATGTGTCACAGGTAGGAAGACTGAAATACAAAGATGCTTCTGCTATTTCTGAATAATTGACTTGTTTTTCCTCACCACCAAACTTACTTTCCAGAAAAGTCATGCACTTAAAGATTCAGATGGCTTCAGATAAATTCAAGTCCTCTTGTCCTCTAACCCCATTTCTGTTCACTCCTTCTGCAGAAATTTATTTTGCCAAGCTGCTCTTTGCTAAGCCTTATGACAGCCCAGTAACAAACGGAAGAGTCAAACTAGATCTTTAGCGTCAAGGAGGCCACTTTCTGCTGGCAGAGATTGGAGGAGCCATTCCATTATGCTGCCATAAGTAAAGTAATTTTAATAGACGGTAGAATTCTGGGGGAGGAGTTAATACTTACGTTAGTTCCCATAGGGTGAATGAAAACTGGAGAAAGTATTAAAGGCTGAGTAGGAGTTTTCAAAGCAGGTAATGAGAAGAAGCTTCCTGCTATCAAATAGGAAATTATCCATCTCTTACTTAACAGTTTCCTCTGTTTCAGGATTTGTAGGAACACAAATTCATTTTATTCGCGTACTTGCCTCAATTTTGGTTAGAATGGAGGAAAACTACTTAGAGCATTAAATCCTTAGCACTATGCTTGGTTCTTGATGTGCTGTCAAGAGTCAAATATTTGTTCGAGGAATGAATGATTATAAGAAAGAATGAGTTAATGAATTGACAGCCTATGGTTCACCTCTGGTCCTCCTCCATTAATTGTATTGCTAAGGTCTCTGACAAAAATAACAGCGATGGAACATTTGCTTATTATTTTCCTGTAAATTGATTTAGTAAATTGGATCCGTACTATTTTTCGAAGAGTTTCCCACTTGGACATGATATAAATCAGCAGTCATATTTGTTTGCTATCATTTAGAGGTTTGTATTGGTTAAAGAGTTAGTCTTCAAACTACATTTGAATGCATATTTTAATATTTCCATTGTTTAGATCCAGGCTTTAGCCATTCCAGTGTAGAGAGTCACATACGCCTAACATAGCACTTTGTGGAAAGGTCTGTAAAACAAATTTTTGTAACATGAACCATTTCTGATAACCATAATTCTGTGTTTCCTGCTTTGCACTGATTATGGCACAAGGAAGAGAGGGAAAGGGGAGCACCAGCCTTTGGAACGTCCGTGCACCTTGAGCTTGAGGCAGAGAGAATGAAAGCTCACTGCATTCGATTCCTCCTTGAGCAGAACCGAACGCCTGATAACAGCCGGCCAGGAACTGGGGGAGTTAGAGCAACAATTGTACATTACACTGGAGCTTCTCTGCCGGTGTGGAAAGAGATGCCAGTATTAGCTATTTGCATCTTACTGTAGCTACAGGGATATGTGAACAGCTGGAGAATTAATTTGATATATATTCCCAGAAGCCTTTTCTCTGCCAACAGAATTCCATTACTGTGAGCTTTAGAGTGTGTACTGTGAATTTGTTCCTTGCCTTTTAATATTTGCTATAGCATATTTCTGGTGAGTGGATTGCCACATAATGGGGTGTGGCTGTATCTTGGTTTGGAGTAAACTCCATTAACCTAAGCCAGCAATTTCCAACCGGTGCACCACAAGAATTTGTAAAACATGCAATACCTGACTGTTTAGTCAGGGGCACTGACCTCTTTTCCCTTAGATTGCTACCAAAAAAAAAAAAATAAAAAAAAAAATAAAAGCCAGCCAAAACAATAATAGCTGTATGGTGAGAATAAAGCAAAATTATCCCTATTTTTTTTGTCATATCAGCAAAACTTTTTTTTGGCATGCTGCCGAATTTTAGTGATTAGTATATGTGTGCCATGGGATGAAAAAGGGGGAAAATCGCTGACCTGAGCACAGACAAGGTAGGAAAGGTAAGGCTGTGGGTATACAAGTGCCTTTGACCTTTGGGAAGTCGTATTTCAGATGCACACACAGCACTTTGTCCAGCAAGTGCAGTCCTACTGTGTGTTTCGTTCTGTGTTAGTGGGATCTCAGACACCAGCAAGCAGACGGAAGATGTTTTGAAGGACAGGGAGGTGGAACCTAGGACCAGTCAGGCAGGGTGGCCACGGCTGGCTGATAGAGCTCCTGGCGCAGAAGGGTTTGTCCCCTGGAGCTGAGGCTGCCCAGGCCTGGGATTGGATGTGTTTTCATCCGAGTTCCAAGATGCGTCTTCCTTCACATCCTTTTCCTCCTCACTCTCTTTCCTACTCTCAGGACTGAAGCGGTTCTCTTACTAGGCTTTTAAAACCTTTTATGTCAGATATAGGAGGAAGGCATCATCGTGAAGGTTAGAAGAGACTCCAGAAAGACCAAGTCCAGCATATGACTGAGGAAGGCTATCGGAAGGGCAGGTGTTCTTGCTTCGGCTCCACATGTGCGCTCTTAAAACAAAAAGATGTTCTGCAAAATCACTATGCTGAGAACAAGAGCTGTTAAGCAAAGTAGGGTTTGGGGCTGGTCATTCAAAACCCATGGAACTCTGTACACAGAGGATAAATGTAAATAATAATCCAGATAAGAATGCTGACACAGGTCAACCAGATCTTGCGTCGGCACCTTCCTCCTGGGCAGCCCCTCCTTGGCAGCCTCATCTGCTCCTGAGCTCACGTTGCTCCCTTCAGGGCACAAAGCCTTGGCATTCACTTTTTTTTTTTTTTGGTCTCTTACCTTTTATTGTTGTTGGAGTACAGTTGTCTCCATTATCACTCCACCATGCACTCTCCTAAGACCAGTTAATGGTCTTTAATGGAGACCAGTTTCATTTGAAGTACAAATAAGATCCAAGGGTAGTTTCTTCATCAGGATTTTTAAAAACAGAGGAAAATATCTCTTGGTTTATTTATTTCTACTTGCAACCTTCTTGGACAGTTTAATGTTGTGAAAAGAAGCCATTTCTTGCATTAAAGGAAGGGATTTACACAGGCTTATCAGCCTTTTCTTAAGGTGATCACTTACTGCTAAGGCTTTTCCTTTAATTATGAGAAAACTTGCTTCTGATCTTCTCATACCATCAACGTGCTGGAAAAAAGGTCATGTCTGAACTAACACCAACTACTGCATTGTTCTGACTTCGTTTCCCTATGTACCAGTTACCCATCAGCTGAATCACATTAAAAGAACCCGCGTTCTTACGGTTCAGGGGTAACTGTTCAGGGGAGAGGCGTCAGAGTGCCCTTTGCTGTTTGCATTGGCCCAGGTGCTCCAGCAAGACATGCTCCTGCCCTAGAACAGCAGCTCTCAGAGTGTGGGCCACGGACCCGGGGGACTCCAAGGACACGAGCTCAGAACTATTTCATAGTCACATTACATGTTACTTGCTTTTATTCTGTGCCTCGGTGTTTGCACGGGCGGTTCCCAAGCAATGGTGGCAGAAAGGCTGGCATCTTAGTGTGTACAGAAGTCATCGGCACTGCACTCTGCCATTCGACCCTTGCATTCATCACTGCCGTGTACTTGCAGTCAATCCTGATGACAAGATAGTAAATAGCATAAAAATTAATGTCCCTTAACAGTTCCCTTGATTGAAGCAGTGCAAGTGATTACATTTCAGCCCTCCATGACACACACACCTTATGAACGTTCCTGGGACCAGATGGGACACACACACAATGCACCTGGGCCATCTCAGCTTAAAGCATCAAGTTTCCAGACGTCCCCCAGACGTCCAAGTGGAGATTGCAGATTATCGGTCAGATATCCCCACTTCTTTCCGGCAGTGCTCGTATTGGCACATGTGGGGACGTGCGGATGTTGATCTGTACGTGAAATTACTAGATTTCTCTCACTTTATATTTAGAAAAAATCACATCCTGGTTTGGTATCTTGTGCAAGTTACGTAGTTAAAAATACATTTGCGGAGTTATTTTAGTTGTCTTGACCTTTCAGGCTGGGAGAATTCTTATCACATGGAGGGTACCAAGAAGAAACTACTGGCTATAAAGTGAAACAGGACAGCACTCCTGTTTTTAACTCCTTCCGTCTCCCCCCGCCCCCACCAGTCCAAGGAGAAACCAGGAGCTATGTCAGAGAACCCTCATCCTTATGCTATATAATATGGATTTACTTTGGGGGGGAAAAGGAGCTTTTAAAACATCAAATTTCCCAAGTGCTATCAGCAGCACCATTGGGCTCAGATTTGATTTCCGTAATCACACCTCGCCACATTTTTGCTTTCAGTCCCTGTTAGTTGGCTGTTAAAGGATTTAAAAGTATAATGTCCTATAATAGAAAAACATAAGAGCATTTGTCTCAGAAGCATGTCGTATTTGACCCTGTTAAAGTGATGGTTGCCAAGGGAACTCTTTTCCAGGAAGAAAAACAAAGTATTGACTAGGGTGGGGACATAGAATGGGAGGGATCCCTGTCAAAAAGGAAAATAAGAGCATATAAGACAATTTTGGCTGCAGAGTCCAGTGCCTTCTGACGGGGCATGGTGGCCATGACGTTTCCTGAGGGGACCGGCAAACTTACCCGTGCATCTCAGGATGGCCTGTCACTCCTGCTGAGAGGCATCGGCTGAGAATGAAGCAGGAAACAGGAGCCCGGGAGAGCATTAAGGGCAGTTGCCTTCTGATTCTGATTCCACAGTCGGGAAAAAGGGCCTTCCTATGGGGAGGCGGAGAGAGCATCTGGCGGCGCGAACAAATTGGCTCGGAGACGGGCTCCTTGGGAGGCCTGCTGCTGCCAGCCAGGTGATAAGGGGTTGGAGTCTTGGGGCCGCGCGGGGAAGCAGACTGATGATGGGTGATTCCTCGTGAGGACAGGGCCAGGACATGTCCGAGCATTTTTGGCAAATGTGTGCCTCAACGCTTTGCTCATAAGCTTTTTAAAAAAGGTTTTTTACTGGGCAAACATATTCTTGACATTGAAACATTTCCTTGTAATGTTACTTACGGACATATTTTTAAACAGAACGTTTTCTGTTCAGAAAAGCATGGGCAACAGCAGTGACCATACCAGTGACGTGATAAGACAGATGATAGATGGTAGATAGATATTGAACACTGCACAAAATCCTGGGGTTAAGGGAGTTCAAATTTGAATAAGACCTGGCTCTGTTTGTGAGAACTCTTTGTCTAGTGGGGAAGTTTGACTTAACACAAAAATCAGTACCGTAGGGGCCAAGATAGCCATGTGGGTGTTTGCGGGAGCTCAGAGGATGGAGCAGTTCATAGTTGGGAAAGACTCCTCAAAGGAGGCATCGTTGGAACTGGGTCTTGAAGGATGAATAGGAGTCACTGGAGGACCAGGAGAAGGAGTGTCTAAGCAGATCATACTCCATGAGCAAAGGCAGCATAGGCACGAGACGCATCATGAAGAACCTTACAGTTTTATTCTTACTCTTGCATTCCATAAGAAGTGTGGACCTTTTTTTGTTATTGGCAAGAGGCGGCCACTGGACTGAGCAGGTTTGTTTTTTGAGGAGGAGGATTGTGGTGACAGACAGTGGGGGTGGTGGGGTGGCGTGGGGAAGAGGGAACCGTGCTGTAGTCCAGGTGGAGGGCATCGGTTCAGGAGAGTTCCAGTTACAATGGAGGGAAGGGATGTTTACTGTAGGAAAAAGTCTGCATCAGGATCCACTCAGTTTGGTTACATGTTGATTGTACATATTAATAAAATGTAATATAATAAAGACATTTTTGTCAGAATATGGGAAGGAGGAGAAATAGTTACTTGAATTTCTTACAAGTTTTTACGTTTCTAGGGTTGAACTGTATTTGAGTTGCAGATTTAGATGTACAAACACAAAAATTCCTTCATGGCAAATTTCATTGGATTCGATGAGGCTGGCGGTGCTAAATAGCATGTCAACAATTAAATATAGAGATAAGAAATCATTTACATGTGTAGCTTTGTTACATATTAGAACTGAAGACTACATTATCACCTACTTCTCTGTGTTGAATTATTTCAATATATTCTTGTCTGGTTTTCCTTTCAGAGTAATTTAGTAATTTCATTGTTGTCTTGATGATAGGAATGTGTATGTATGTTTTCTGTCATTTCTAAAGACAAAATACATAGGAAAACATTTTAAAACAGATAAATTGTGGTTTTGTTTAAAGTTCTAAAATCACTGTACTGAGAGCTACAACTTTGATCTATGTGAGCTTGATCTCCTGAAGTTAAAACACAGGAGATTTTCTATTCTCCCTTTTCAAAGAATCACCCTGCAGCTCTTTATGTCGTAAATGACATCCTTCCCAAGACCCCCTTGACAAGGAAATTATTTATGTCAGTGAGGAAAAACAGTCTTTTGCCTAACTTGTGCAGTAAATCAACACTGTCACCAAAAGTAAAAGTTAGCCCCGTAAAAATCATAGCCATTCATTTATGCCGTCTTGGAGAAAACACATTCTTAAAATGGCTTTCTCCCTGCCTTTGTTTGAGCAACAGGTTTAAGGTATCTTTAATTCAAGCACTTTAAAAATTCTCTTCAGATATGGTATCAGAAACATGTTATTTAACAGTCAGTACCCAGTTAAGGTGAGATAAGGTAAACTGCTAAAGATAACGTTAAGAGGGGGAAAAACCCACATAACGTCCCAGAGATCCATAGAGAAATAATCTGGTTTTCTGCGGGAGGTGTTTCAACTCTGAGGACCATCTTTAAGGTTGAGTCTATCTAGGGCCTGTCATTTTTGTTCCCTTTGTGTGAGCCGGGTCCCCTGAAAGCTGGCTGTAATAGTCTACTTCTTATAGTCTACTTACTCCATCCCATGACCTGGACGCTGATTTTGGTCCCCAGTTCAGAATTTGATGATCTTAGCCTCTCACCAGGCCGTAGTCCTTAGCTTTGTTGTCGTTTCTGGCTTTGGTTGTGTATAGTGATGGATGTTAACTGAAGCACACTAGAGGGCATCTCCACCGTTGTATCCTGTTCTTTTTTTCTTTTTTTTCCCCAAAGAGTTTTATTTATTTATTTTTAGAGAGAAGGGAAGGGAGGGAGAAAGAGAGGGAGAGAAACATCAATGTGAGAGAAAAATATCGATTGGTTGCCTCTCATAAGCACCCTGATGGGACCCAAGCTACAACTGAGGCATGTGCTCTGACCAGGAATCAAACCAGCAGCCTTTCACTTTGTGGAATGACGCTCAGTCAGCTGAACCACACTGGTGAGGCTGTATCCCTTTCTTAATTGTTGCTGGTATCTGACTTTTTATATTAGCTGTCTTGGTGTATTAAGTTTCAGAGCCATTTTAAACCTGAAGTTGGTTTCTACCAGATGGAGTAAAAGATTGCGTGCTTTGGGGGGGATAATCTGTAGATGGACTAACGTGAACCCTGTAATTTGATTGAACATGGAAAAATCCAGGAATCTATGTTTAACATTAAAAATTGTAATCCCAATTGTTCTTGTAATAATGCATAAGAGAAGACAAGAGAAGTAGTGGGTTTTGAACACAAATGTTTGTTTACATGTGTGGCTATATTTCAGTCTCCTCAATTAGTAGGAGACGGAGTTTCATTCATTTGTAAAATTGCAGCCAAACTGCTTTTCATACGTCGAGGTGTCAAAATTGGATGTTAATCTTGACATCCTTGCACATCTTTGCTTTCCAGGAGGCCTTTCTTTGAGCGACGCTGACATTATGTGATCCTCACCTGTTTTACAGATGAGAACTGGAATGACGACCAACTGCTTGGTTTTGAACCATGTAAAGAAAACCTTGTCTCCGGCTGCAACATAATCAATGGGAAATGCGAATGTGTCACCATCCGTTCCTGCAACAATCCCTTTGAGTTTTCAAGGAAGGACACGTGCCTTTCAGCTTTGAAGAGGATTGAAGGTAAGTACTGATTTTCACAACTGTAAGCTGAGTATCGTGCAACCCTGAGCACTGACAGTACTTGAGCTTGAAAAGGCAAAGACAAGCTTATAGAGACTGGCAGTTGATATAATCCCAAAACAAGATGCATCCAGTTGGCCAGGGGCTGATGTGATGGGGTGTGTGCCCACACGCGTGTGTGTTTCTGGGAAGCCGTGGGATGGTCATGCCGTGGTGGTGTGAGCAGGGTACTTGGCGCGAGCTTGCCTAGGTCACCTCTGCGTAACGGAGCTTCCACGAGTGGTGTGCTCGAGACCAGCATCTGTTGTCACCAGGTCCATTCTGCTTGATTTACCGTAGGAAGATGCTCCATGGGGAGAGTGCTAATTAGAAGTGCGTATCATCTGGCAAGAACGTCTGTCTCTTTAGATGAGGTGGGAGCGCGGTGGGGTGGTGACCGAAGGCCGAGGTTGGTTTTGCCGTGGGGCAGAATTACACAGGTGTGGGTGGGTCACGGGGCACTTCGCCTCTAGACTGAAGTCCGGAATCACATTAAAATAACAAGAAGAGTATATTCATGTGGCTCATAACTTTTGCACATTCATGCATAAAACCTAGAAAAAAGGATTAAGGACTTGAAAATACAATTTGTAAGAGCAGTATTTACAAGTAGTATACCCAGAGTTTGGTGCCGTGGTTCACCACCAGAATTAACAAAGGGTAAGGCCTTGCTTGGGTCTCAGCCCTGTAATTGAACTCTCTCAGCTTCACTTGGGTTTCACTTGGGGTGGGGGGTGGGGGGGAGGACTGAACCACACACTCTTAAATGTACCTTTGTCTCTAAAATAATGCCATTCTGAGATTTTCAAAGTCTGAAATCAAACTCATGAGGGCACAGTAGTGCAGGACCCAAGTTTTTGAATTGCATCCGGTTTCCAACGTGTTAGATAGTAATAAAAAATAAGACATTTAGAAGAGCCTCTAAAATAGCATCTCTTTGTATTTACCAGTGCTGCCGAATCCTTAAAAGAGAATACAGTGTTGCAGAAAACAGCAGACGTACAATTGTAGAACCACAGAGAGTCTTAGGTAACATTTGGTCCGATGCTTGCGTTTAAAAATTGGAAAACTGAGCCCCACACCGCGGGCCGCTTACAAACCTAGGACTAACCATGCAAGTGTTTTTCAATCACACGACTCGACAACACAGTCAACGAACTCATTTCTACCGTCTTGTGGTGTTTTGCTCACTTCCTGCCAAAAAAATGATTTGGCCAACCTCAGTATATAGCTTTGAGGGATGTAGATGCAGTAGTCAAATGTCTGTTTAAACAGTTAATTTAGTTACTCGTATGTATTTTAAATGGCATTATAAAAAAATGGGACAACAATTTAGAGGACTGCTTTTTTGCCGTTCTTACAAGTCATGAAAGTGTGTCATTCAGATGTGTCAAATGCGTCACCGCCATTGTCTTTGAGTAGGCAACCTCCCCAGTCATTTGACCCCCTGTTCCCGAGCACACCCCCATCCGACCACCTCAGTTGTTGAGGTGCGTCAGATTTTGCATGCACGTTATTACAAGAAGTTTTGTTCTGAAACACAGTATGTTTTCACATAAAGCTGGGCCTGTTTGCATTTTTAATTAGCCAGGTGTATATTTATGATCTTTACAATGTGGGGATTAACTGCATCGATTTTTAAAGTGATTCTAAAAAGGCTGTTTACAAGATACAGCACTTCCAATTTTGAGATCCTTCTCTGAGGAATAATTACTGTAGCTGATTAAGTTTCTGTACCTCTTTTTTGTTTGTTAACAGATTCTGTCGAGCAACCGCTATATAATCCAGAAATAGGATTGGCTGAGGTCACTTAAGGTTAATGTATCTTCTACAAATAGTACTTTGTTTTTCAGAATAAAGCACCCTACAGTATTTGAGGTCATGTAAGAAGTCAGCATTAGGGGATTTTCTGTTTCTGAGAAACAGTTTTGGAGAAAAAGCTTTATGTACAGTCAAGTATGTATTGCATATGAAAGAATGAATGAAGATAGTTAGGGCCCAAAAATGGGGCCCAGAATTATATAATAAAGTATGACGGAGGAGATGGAATCTGAACAATTTAGAATTTGGGTGGCGATGGATTCCAGAAAGGGGAACGATGTGGACAAAAGAATAGGATGTAGAAGTGAGGTTTGTGTGACTCACATGAAAGACACTCGGGAAACTAGTCTAAGACAGCAAGGTTTTATGTTGCTACTTAATAGGAAATAAAGATGGGAGGCAGGATGGGCCCAGATTATGAAATATCCTCTACATCATGCAGGGAGCTTGTGCCTGGTAATACGAGCTATCAGAAATCATTGTAGGTTGTGAGCGGAGAGAAGCAGAGCCCGGGGAAATCAGTGTTTGGCAGGCTGGGGTTGGGGGATGCAGAGTGGATTAGCAAGTGAGAGGCTGCAGTGGAGAGGCGAGAGGCGCGTTGGAGAGCTGCTTCAGTTATGTCGATGTGGCGCCACACGAGACTGGGCTGGGGGTGGCAGGAAACCGCAGGGAGGAGGTGGATACACACCGTTTTGGCAGGAGAACCTGCAGTATCTATCATCTGTCTAACAGATAAGGGGAGGATGAAAATGCACAAAGATGATTCTAGGGTTCCTAAACCTGAAATCGCAGAAGAATAATAGAGCAGGTAGCAGAGACAGGGAAAACTCTTTTGAGATGTCTGTGATAGGGTGGGACTGAAAAACAGGGTGACCGTTTGAGGGGGATATAAGGACAAGAGGGACTTTAAAACTACAGATGTTACAGCATGTTTGAATGGTGACAAGAATGATCTAGAAGGAGAGACGACTAAGGTAAGAAAGGCGATGGTGATTGCAGGAGCGGAGTCTTTGAGGAGGGAGAGGAACAGAATCATTCCCACGTCTGAGAGAGGGATACAGCAAGGTCAGCTGACATGAGGTGGAAGGAGAGGTGTGAAAAATTGAGGGGGGAGAGAAAATGTAAAGCAGACATCTCAAAGAGGGATGAGTGAATTAACCAGAGAAATGTGTTACGGTCGCCTGATGGTGCCCACAGCTTACTTCAGGTTAGGGGTGATAAATTTGCAGGGATTCCAGCCAGCACGGTTGCATACTTTTTCTCCAGCCCCAGAGCAGATGCATTGTACGTGAAGAGGTAGTTTTAACTGGTGTCGGATTTTTCCGGGTGAGTCTGATAGAAGGAGGGAGGGCATGGAGATTGAGACTATATGCCAGAGAGTACTCATGGGGGCGGGGAAGGGGACAGGAGCAGTGAATAGGGAAGAAACCCTGAGCCAGAGGTTCAGTAGATAAATGCCACAGCATGTAATTGGTGCATAATTAGATTGCACGTGTTTCACGTGAACGAGTCTTTCTTCTTTAAAGGGGAGCAGGAAGAGGGATCTGAGAGTGACAAGGAGAACAAAGAGGACACCTACCCCACCCCCAGGAGTTATGGAGTGTGGGAGATGACACTGTCCCCACTTGAGAGGACTTCCAGGGACAAATTGGTGCTGAGAGTACCCAGGTGTTAATTAGAGCACAAAGGTGAAGGGAACGTCTGGAGAAGAGAATGACAGCACAGGGGAACTTGGTGACAATGACCGTGAATTTAGGAGGCACGGTAGAAGGATTGTGCAGAGCAGGGGTGTTTTGGCAGAGCCAAGCAAAGAAGCGGCCAGTGTTGATGGATGACCTGCTGATTCAGACTTGATTCTCGTGGTCTCTTATGGGACAGTGAATATTTTGTTCCAGTTAACCTCTTCTTTAGAGGCCTTTTGGGGGGGCAGTTTAGAGTGTGAAGGTGTATGGTTGGGGGTGGAGCAAAGGGACTAATGTTCTTTGCAGAGTATGAGAGAACAGGAGTCCCCATGTCTGTGCGGTGAGAGTGAGACCTGAACATGAACTCTAAACATCACTACAACAACATGGAAAAGTGGGTGAAGTCATTGCAGGGCATTTCAACCTCATACTCGTAGCTTATGGAGAATAATGGCAACTCCTGGGTCCTGAAACGTTCCTGTGTACTCCTTGTATTTGTTTAAAGGGAAGGAGTTGGTCTTGGATTTTACCAGATGTTTTCTTTCCAAAAATCTATGAACATAACTACCCTAAAGTCAGGCTGTCACAGATCGAGAGGACGTAGGGTGCTGGGTAACAGCCAGCCGTGGTTGTATACAGAGTGGTTTGTCAGATTGGTCCGGATCTCTCCGAGGAAGAAGAGGAGGGCTGAGAAAGGGAATGACCCTCACGTGACCCATCCCACCTTGATCCTAACAAAGCTGATGAATTCATGCCCCATCATTGGTTTGGTTTTTGCTGTGCTGAGCTCTGCCGAAGTCAAGTCGATGCCTCTTCAGAAGAGGGAACCAGACTAGCAGAAACAGCACGAGGCTCTGCAGCTGCCAAAGGGTTTTCTGGACGGCCTGCTCTGGGGTTAGTCATCACAGTTACAGTCGACACCGGAGACCTCCGTGATATACAGTGAGTAAGTTAGACTTTTAAGTGTGTATGTGGCTCCAGGTAGGGGTAACTGGCTTTTACTTTCTATTGGAATAAAATATTACCATAATGCAGAGTGGTTGTAATAAATTCAGGAAGTGATCAGAAATACGAAACCATGCCAAGTTTGAGGAATGATGTAAAACACCCTGGAAACCATTCATCCATTTATCTATTCAGAAAATATTTACTGAGTGCCAAATATGTACTAGGCACAGTGCTAGTCGCTGAGGACACAGCTTCCAAGAGCTAATATTCAGAAGGGGGGGTGATGACAATAAATGCAGAAATGAACAAGGAGATACATTATGATCAGACCTATGAAAAACAGTAATCTAATAAGGATAATATGGGAGAGAACTACTGGGATTACTGGGGGAGCTGATGTAGATACGGGTATCAGGGAACTTTTCTGCAAAGGGAGGTGATCTGAACCAAAATCTGGATGGAAGAAGGAGTCAGACTTATGACCGGAGGGGTGAGAATTCCATGCACAGGGAGCTGGAAGTTCAAAAGCTCTAGGGTGAGAATGAGCTGGGTATGTTGAAGGAACAGCAAGAAAAACCAAGAATGCGTGTGATTGGAATGTAGTGAGGGAGGGAGGGAGGGGTAAGGGTCAGATCACATGATGCCTCATAGAGTACCCTGAGGTGTGTGCATTTTTGATGAGCACGTAGGAAAGTTATTTAAAGAATTGTAGCCCTGGCTGGCATAGCTCAGTGGATTGAGTGCGGGCTGGGAACCAAAGTGTCCCAGGTTCGATTCCCAGCGAGGGTACATTCCTGGGTTGCAGGCCATAACCTCCAGCAACCGCACATTGATGTTTCTCTCTCTCTCTATCTCCCTCCCTTCCCTCTCTGAAAATAAATAAATAAAATATTAAAAAAATGTACTATGTCTCAAGGAGCACACAAAGAAATACAGTATTATTTAAAAAAAAAAAAAAAGAATTGTGAACGAGGGTGTGATGTAATTCGATTTGTGTTCTAAAAAATGAATATGGCCAGAAGAGACTGGTGGCAAGGCTGGGAAAATGCAAGAATGGGAATAGAGTCCTCAGGCAGGGGCTCTTTCAGTAGTTTAGGGAGGAGGTAAGAACCTGGGAGCTGGAGATGGAGAGATGACTGGATCTGAAATGTGGTTTGGAACTGGAGTGAACAGGACGCTCTGATGCGTACGTGGAGGGGGCAGAGTGAGGGAAAGCGGAACCAAGGAGTTCTCAGATTTGGGGTTTAAACAAGTGGTAGGGCCTCTACTAGGAGTTGGAGCCAACTTGAGGGAAGACTAAGAGTTTTGTTTTTGCAAATTAAATTTGACACCCAAGTAGAGCCATTTGTTACTTAGGTAATTTTTGATGTAATTAACTCATTAAGAAGCGTTCGACGTGCATAGCTGTGCAGTAACTACACTGAGGACCACAAAAGTCCACAAGGAGGGTGGGGGAGATCATAGGGAAAAATAAAAACAACCCAATTCACACTGATGTGTATCACCAGACAGAGACCAGCCGGAGGGATGTCTGCATGGGATCCATGAAATGTGTTCCTAAATATTCTTTTTAGCCACTGCTGCATCGAACAGCACTTGGGTTACAGGAAGAATAATAGGTTTATGTGGAACCTGTTCCCACTGGGAGCTGCACAATGAACATTTTGCAAAAGGAGGAATATGCATGGGACTTACGCATCCTCCTTTGTTTCAGCTAAACACTCTTAGAGATAATGTTAGATGATTTATAATTTGGGGCTGCATTTAAATTTTCTTTTCTTTGCAAGATACTTTAGAGAAAAGATAGCTAATTAAAGATTGGCATGTGATACTTACATATCCATGTCCTATATTGAGTGGACAAATAACAGCTGCTGTACATTCATAAGACAGAAAATCAAGGAAGGCTTTGGGGAGGAGTTGGGAACTGAGCCCAACTCTGGGAAATGTGTTGGGGGGGGTCAGCAGGCGGGCAAGGATTAAAGAGCATCCTTTGGAAAAGACAGGATGGGGGCGTTCAGATAGGAGGTAGTTAGGGTGGCCGAGTCAGTGGGCTTTAGCGGCTGATGGACTTTGGAGGATGAGGAAGGGGAAGACTCCCACATTTGGGGAGGAGGGGGTGATTGTCAAGATAGAGGCTTTGGGGGGCATGATGGCCAGGATAGATAGCGGTGTCATTTACTAGAACGTGGAATACCAGGAGAGCAGCTCTGTGGGATGTAGGATGAGGTGGAGGTTGAGTCTGTGTTTGAGGGATCTGTGGATAACCAAGGGGAAGATGAGAGGGTTCAGGATCTGGAGCTCAGAGATCTGTGCTGGAAACAAGGATTTGTGAGTCATCCCGCCAGGGAGAATGCGGTGCTGTTGTCAGCGTGGCAGTAATGGGCACGAGGAGGTGAAAAGTGACTGCCAGTGTTACAGCGTCACGGGTGAGCCGAAAGATCCTGTGCAGTGACCGTGGCGCACTGAGCGCTCTGGTGGCATCGTGGAAGGGAGCTGAGGACTCCCACCGTCAGCCAGCTGCACGCTAGCCTCAAATGCAGCTGTGGCACCATGATCTTAGGGTGTATAAGATGGAACATATCATTTAATTATTAATTAATTGATGAATTTGTACTCCTTTATTCAAAAAAGACTTTAAAAGGGTTTGCGTATACAAGAGCTGGTCAAATTTGTACCTGAGATTAGAGCCGTTCCGAGTGGGAGCACGAAGATGATTAAGTTATTCCACAGGCAGGTACATGGCATGATAATCATAGACGCGGTCCAGAGGAGTGCGCCCCTCAGCGTGCTCCACGCGTGCCTTCGGAGACCGCTCCTTCCGTTTTAGAGTTGCTTTCGCTGTTCACTGATGTCTCCATTTGAAAAGTATGTACTGAGCGCTCGTGTGCCACTGCCCCTCCGAGTCCACCAGTTCGACTTTGCTTTGCCTTTAACTGGGGGACCAGTTCCCAAACAGCCTTTAAGGTTCGGGCCCATAACATTGAAACGTGTTTCAGGTGCGCTGTGGGAACTTGCTTTTGACTTTTTACAAAGATATTTTGTAAATGTCTTAAATGATGTTTTTAAGAATTTATTCAGGAAGCTTACATTGCATAACATATCTACATATATACACACACTCGGGCTGAAATTAAAGATTAGAAAGAAGATAAAGATTTGTTTACACAAAGTTTCATTTCTGTATTTTTTTTTTTGCTGCTGAAAATCAAAGGAGGTTTGATTTTACATAGCCTCTGAAAATGAACTAGTTTTGACACAGAGACAAGTGGCTTTTGTTTTGTAGACTTTTCTTCCCTCAGTTTTTTAAAACCCAAATAATGGGCTTAATTTTTGATTAATTCTTCTGCATTCTAAATTTACTGTTTCAACCCTACCTAAGGACATATTAATATTCTGTGAACTTGTCATTCCATTTTTAGCTTCTTACACTTCACTTATTTCTTTCACATGAGTAAAGTGTAGGTGCCACATTTATTCTTGGTGGTTCTCTTTCCCTTCGTCTGCAGCCTTCAGTAACCTGTGCTCTGAGGGGCCTGATCACATAACGAACCCTTGCCGCCACTTGTAATGTTCGCCCATAGACAAACGTTTAGTTAGTATTTACAACTATCTTTCTTTTCTGTTTCATGGTACCGTTTGCTTTCATGGATAGAACTTTTTTCCTCAAATCATTTTTGGCTTCTTTTAGGAGGTTAGAGGTCGGGGCAGTCACAGAGATCACCCAAGAAAATGTGATTAAATGGATGTGGCACGTTGTTTAACAGTCATTCCATCTCTGAGATGGTGCGACAGAATTCCCTCTTGACCCGCCCGTAGCAAGAAATCTGCTGCCACCTCCTAATACAAGTCCAGGGACGACAAGGGCACCGGCTCTGCCCGACCTGTATTCCCACAGGCAGTCTGAGGTCCCTGGTGAGGCCTGGGTGGCGTGCGCACACGGAATCTCCGAGGCTTCTTAAATGAGAGAGAGCTGCATGGTCACACACAGATTTCAGCTCGCCAGGACTGGGCCAGCACTGGTGAGCATACATTGCCAGCGAGCCCCCAGGAGGAGCTGCCACTGCCAGGTTCCCCCCAGACCCTGAGCGGCAGAGCCAGGGAGGGTTCGGGGGACCCTGCCTCTCTGGATTTGTCACGCTGGCGTGAGAGCACAGCTTGTCCTCACGCAGTCATTGGGCTGACTTTTGAGTTCTGCTTTTGTTTTCAAAAGCCTGAAGCACTTGTTATAAATTGCTCTACTTCCGATATTAATACCCAGTCATGATTTCGTTTTTACAATTTTTAAAACTTTTTTTCCCCAAGTAAATACAAGAAGAAATGAAAACTCATTCAAGGCATTTCATAACACGTGCACAGGGTCATGGGGTGAGGAGCAAACCAGGTCCTAAGGGCGGACGCTGGGGAAACTGTTGGTTGCTTATGCAGAAGAGCCTTCACGTAAGTTTACCTATTAGCTCTTTGCTAAACCTTAGAAATACATTAACACCTTTTGTCTATGTGTTTTTTTACAATTATATGCCACTATCCCCAAGTCTTCCCTAATATAGTTCTGACTATAGGGAAAATGATTCAGTGTGATCGTTGTAATCAGCCAAGGCTCACACACGCTGAGAGCCAGACTGTGTGTTCCCCCAGCACGGACCTGCCGTAGTCCGGGAGACGATGACCCAGGAGAGTGGGACGGACACGGTCCTTACAACTTATGAGCACTGGGATTTGTGGAAGGGAGGACAGACATGGGGTAGATTTTATACATTTATGAGGTTTATGAAATTCAGGGGGAAAAAAAGGTCTTTGGGAAGCATTTGGCCTTTCAAAATTGCTGTCACATAATCCTTGGTAATAGAATAATACATGAACATAACGACCAAAAAAAAAAAAAAGATGTCACCTCTCAAAGTCTGATTCTTATTTATTCTGAAGGCAGACGTTCAGTGTTACGGGGACGGTGCCTTGTCTCCTTCAGGGCTTGGACGTGCACCGGTTCACAAGTTGTGAGTTAGTCACGTGCTTCATCAGCCGCGCTCCTTGCGGATGCCCCCCGTCTGCTCGGGCTAGGGGCCTCCGAGTCAGGGTCAATCAGGCTTGTGAATGTGTTGTGGTAGCTCCTGTACACTGTTTATAAAATTATTTTCGAGGAATTCAGTTAGCATGGCTTATCAAGTTGGGAAACACTAGCCCTTCCCTTGACCAAATTGAAAAAACATAAAGATTTAACCTTGTCTTCCAAGTAGATACGGGACCTTATTACCATCCAGGTCCCAGCTGATGCTGATTTTTTCCCTTAGCCATCCAACTGCCATTGAAGATACTTGTTTAAGGAAGGCAGCGAGGCTGTTATGTAACTTTAAATCTGTATTGCTGTCGCCCTGTCTTTGTGAAAACAATCACAAAATGATAATATGACCTATCTTCCCGTTTTGGGAATATATATATAAAAAGTGACTTGGAAATATAAATATATGTGTTCCATTTTAAATGCCAGCAATATCAAGGGGAAAGAAAGTGTAAACCGAGTTACTTATTTTCCTAAGCAGGAGACTTTTTATTGTGCTTGACAACTGAATCAGTATTTTAGAATTTCATGTTATAGGTGCAAATTGTTGTTTTGATAACTGGTCCAGGGGAAAACAAGGGCTCCCAAAAGGCGGAAACCAGTTTTGACTCTCTGGGAAATCAAAACAGGAAACCCAGGGAACTTGGCATAGGGCCAGCTGGAGAGGAGCAGTTGCTAGAGTAATTATACCTGCATCTTAATTGTTGGAAGTCGTACCATGACCTTCTGGTCTCTGTGATTTTGTGTGCCCAGCAGTAGTTTATATCCTCATGCTAAGAGGGGTGTGTGTGTGTGTGTACAGGAGCATTTTATGTAGCCACATTGGGGTTACAGTAAATGGTGAGTCCTGGGCAGCTAGTCCATTGGTTAGAGCATTGTCCCAATATGCCAAGGTTGCAGGTTCAATCCCAGGTAGTGCATTTACAAGAAACAACCAGTGAATACATAAATAAGTGGAAGAGCAAAGCAATGTTTCTCTCCCTCTCTCCCTCCCTCTCTAACCAAGAAATAAAATTTAAAAAAAATAAAAATAAGTGGTGTGAAAAACAGATTTTCAGCCAGACCCTTAGAATGATGCTTTCTATACAGTTATACGTAAATAGCTGGTAACATTCTATACCATGTGTTGATTTTCTTTGCTTTAACCCTTTATCTGTGCTTTCAAGCCATCCCTCCTGTCCCCACTGTGTGTAGGCCAAACACATGCTGTCCTCTTCCTGTCCCTCCTCCCCGGTTGGTTTCAGAAGGCGTAGTTGACCAGATTTTGCTCCAAGTGTGTGCTTGTTTCAAGATTAAATACCATGCCCTTAGTATGTATTTTTAAAAGCATACTTTTATAACAGTCACAATACTTAATGTGATTGTTATAAGGACAAAAAGCACCCTGGCACCTTCAGCCAGAGAAACGGTGTTCCTTAGGGACCCCGCTTAAAGCCTTAGGTTTCTGTCTGAGGACAGCCTCCAGGAGGTTAACGTTTTCACTTCTTGGTAGCCCCAAGGGGTCCCTTGCGAGTTTGTGGTTTCTGACTTGGCTGTGGGCAGCCTCTCAGGGATTCCCAGGGCTTGGCGTGTGCTCTCTCACACAGAGCTATTGAGTTGCTGTGCTTCGCCCAGCTGTGTCCAGCTAAACCCTGGCCCCCACAAACACTCTTCCTGACGTGAGCAAAACATCTGGACTCCCCTTCTCGGAGGCCTTCTCAGCCGCTGTAGAGGGAGCTGAGTGGAGACCACTCCCCACTGCAGGGCCCCCTTCCTGAGAGGAGTGGGGCCTGCCCCTTTCGTGTCCTTCCGCCCCAGGCCAGCTCTCTCCAGCAGCTCTGCTCTCCAGAGGGCGGGGACCATCAGCCTGTCATTCCCAAACTCAGGCCCCGAACATCTCATTCGTTAGTGTAATTAGTGTTCCAAAACCATGATCTGGGATTTGGGACAACTCGGGCTAGCTTGGTAGTTGATATTATTTGTTCTGCATCTAGAAAAAATGAAGTCCGATAAAAGGGAAGTTCAAGAAACAGTTTGGGAACAGAATCACTTCAGCAGGAATTTGCATTCCGTCGGAAAGTGATCATATCAAATGTTTATAGAAATCTGTCGATACAAGTCAGGATTCTGGGGTAGGCTCAGTTGTTTGCATTTCCCACCCCTGCCTGCATTTCATATGTACTTGACCAAGAGGTCCTTCAAGGGAGGAAAAAAACTTTTTAAATAGAAAGTGTTTTAATTTTTTAATCAAGAAAATCTTTACGAATGGGAGACCAGGCACACATAAAGGATACACCTCAAGACAGAGCTGGAACTCCTCCCTCTTCCTGAAAGGTGGCAGAGCCGACCTCGGGTCGTAATGGGGAGGATTGCCAAGTCTGTCTGTCTGCTCTCTGGCCACCCCATTCCGTTTTCTCATTTCTTTTTACTCCAGAAGCCCAACTAGAGAAGCCAGTTAGTAGAAACCTGCTTTTTACTAATCAGCACCTATAGTCCAAGGAAAAAAAATTAATTAGTCTTATTGATTACACTGTATAGAACGTTACATCAGCCATCATTTGCATTTGAATCCTTTCTAACTGAAATTCCAATGAAAGGAATCCAGCCCAGAAGCAGGAGAGCTCTTCAGTCAGGATGGAGCCCCTTCCTGACGATGTCCCGCACCTGTGGGGCGCCCTGTGGGGAGCCTGGACCTGGGGCTGGCCCGGCTGCCCAGGGGCTTTCAAGAGGACGTGGGCTGGACTTGGTCACGGGGGTCTAGTGGGGAGAGGGAACGGGCACACAGGCAGTCGCAATAAGAGCCCAGCAGCCATTCCTGGTCTGAGCAACACCGTGCGCAATAGGCGCTCTGGAAGATAAATCCAAATGTATTTTAATCGGCTTAAAAGGTATTTTACGATTCATAGGCATATTTTATGTATACTCCTAGAACTGGTGCCTCTATCTTTGTGAACGTATGATTTTTCTCAAGAAAGGCATTAAAGAACACTAAAATTCAGTATTCGGATTTTTAAAAGTAATGTTCCAGTGAAAATAAAATGTGACTCATTTCCTAATTCATACTGACCTTCACAAAGCCTGCTGTTCTGGGCACTGGAATAATGTATTTTGAAACCTATGACAGGATTCTTTCAATGCTGCATGGTCTCTGAGATGAGAGTAATAGACTCATGCGGGTTGTTGATTCATCTAAAGCTCGGGGTACACTCTTTGCTAGGGTGCCTTCCTGCTTTTGATTTGAGGTCTCTCTATGTGTGTTTTGCATCAGGAGGAAGCAACAGCTGTAAGTGATACCTGTAAAGTTGGAAGAGGGAAGGAATTAACACATGATGAATTAATATTTGTGTGACTTTTTAAGAGAGTGGAATGTTCCTTTAAATTGTGGATGTGTTCTTTTTTTTGTTTTTTTTTTTTTTTTTTTTTTTTTTTGTTTCTGGCTAACAACTTCCTAGTTTTCCTATCCTTTATTATTCTTTTCTCTGTCACTGGGATTTTTTGGTTTTTTTAATTTCCCGAAAAGCAAGTAAAGTGCTTCCTCCTTATCAGTAGGATTTCTCTTCCTGTTCCAACAACAAAGAACAATACAGGAATTTAATAATGGTTAAAAAAATTGATACTTCTTTCCTAATATATTCATATATTTGTCAGTAGATAAAAACCCAAGTTTTATAGACATAGAGAAAGACTCTGCATGTCAGTAAAATGAGCTCATATTTTACTGTGTACTTCTTAGGACTTTTTTGTCTTCCTTTTACGCAGTTTGGATAGTTAAATATAAAATAATTTTTCCCTATTTAAAATCTGTTCCCATGTCCTGTTGTTAGGAGTAAAAGTCTGGAAATTTAGAAAGCTAGGTGAGGCCACTGGTTGTTGACCGACCTAACAGAAGGGCATTTTAAAGGTGTCTAGAATACATTCTGATCTTGTTTGTATATTTACATGGTACAAAAAATTATTATTTACTGTTCTGCTTTGGCAAAAAAAAAAGTCTAGTCGGCCTCCCGCAGCGTTTATAAATATCAGGGGCATATTTTGGCAACAGTGGATGTGAAAGGACGCTTGTTTCGGTGTTTTGATGCAGTTTGACTTCATGACGGAGGAGCGTGTAAAGCGGCTGCTGAAGGGTCCCCGAAACCACATCGAGCACAGGCCCTGGCGACCTGCCCCCTGGGGGTCCTGCTGTAACCTCAGAGGACTTGTTTGCTTCCCTTTCCAAGGCATGAAACAAAGTCTGGTAGTCTCAGGTGTGCCTGGCCCAGGTCTGGGCAATGAGCGAAGTTTTTAAACCTCACCTAGAACATTTGAAGTTGCTATGTATCTCTGCAGTAGTACAAAGAAAATGCAGTGTTCTTCTCTTTATATGTTCTTCGTTCCCTTCAGCGTTCTGACCACCGCAGCCCACAGGGGACCCTTCTGAATGTTTTCTCGTTGGGAGCCACCCAGTTCCTGTTCTGTCAGGAATCTTTCACGTGAAATCGGGCTGCGGTGGCGCACCTCAGTGGGATGTGGAACTCCCAGAAATGTTACCAATGTGTTCTTTCATGCCTCCTGGCCTGGGCTGTGTTGACCTGAATTCAAGCCTTATTATAATGTTTTCCTTCGGGGGCCTTGGGATATGTCCGTAACTAAGCAAACATCTTTAATCCAGAGAGGGTATCCCATGTGATGGTGTGTGTTTGTGTGCATAGGAAACATGTTTTTTCCCTCTAAAAAACACCTCATGTGTCACATGTGTATTTGTGTATTTCCTGTGCCATGAAGTGCATTGTATACACATATGTCCCATGTCCTTGTATGATTCTATAGACCTAGATGAATGTAAGCACATACACATTCACAGTACATAACAGTTTATCCATGGAAATAAATGCAACCAGATGATTACTTTTATCTGATATGTATATATCTGCAGGGACCTATTTGTTATTAAGTAGTATGACAGCACTGATAATGGCATTCCATTCTCTGATTAAGAGTGTCCTGAAAGTTTTGTTCTTCTCTGTTGGGAGAAATTAGTCATAGAATCGGAACACCAACTCTATGGCCCAAACAGGTCCTTTTTAAGAATTGGTGTGATATTATGCACGTTGAGAGTAGCTTATGGAAGAAAAGGCAAGGCTCTTCAAATAAATATTATTCCAACTCCTTCCACTTTCATTTCCCTTATCCCTATAACAACCACACCCAGCTTTGCTATTGAGCTGTTTTGTGTCTCTGTTTCCCACATGCCGGGAAGCTGCCCCTATTGAGTAGCAAAGGAAATATGAGAGATAAAGTTGAAAACTGTCTTCCTTGTGTTGACATTTCTACAGCAACAGTCAAAGCTTGTCCCCCTGTGGGTGGACGAGAGCCGCCCCGGGTTCATGATTAGATGGTGCGCCCGTTAGTAACCATGCTGACTCCCAACACAGTTATGTAAAACATTCCAGCAAATAACCTGGAATTCCGGTACACAAAAAAACAAAACTTACCCACTGTTTTCAGTTCTATATATGGAAAGGAGACTGCTAAGTATCAGCATAGCAGGAAGTTCTCCAAATTTCTGAGATTAATTCATTCTGGACGACCCTAAGGAAAATTGCATTTTTCAGGAGCCTCTGTGTTTGGCCCGTCAGGGCTTTGCAGTGGGAATTCTCTGCTGTATTTTACTGCTCCCTTGATGGGTGTGAGCTCTTCATTACATCTTTGCCACATCTTACGGCTGGATCACTGTTCAGGCCACAGGGATTTTTAATTAAATCACACACAAACTTGATGCTTCATGGTTTTGTGTTGTCTGTTCCTCAATCATATTATTAACCTTTCCATCAAGAGTTTTGCTATTTCTTAAGAGCATTTCTTTGTGTAAATGGGCTTTGAAAACTTTGACTGATATGAGTCATACCACCAAATGGGGCGGCCCATTTGACACACAGTTTTTAACATAATATAACATGATGGATTGTGTTGCATTTCCCATGGGCTGAGGTACTGTTTCCTATCACCAGAAAACACATTTGGTCCTTGTAAATCTCATGTCAGGTACTTCCTACGGAGTGAAATAGAATGATTCATCTCGCATTACTCATTATTATCTGTAGCATCAAAAATAATGAAATGTCCCCAGAAAAACAGGTTATAAAATGATGGCACATAGCGGTACTGAAGGAGGCAGTGAATGTGAAACGGACTTAAGAAGAACTTTATTCACCTCCTGGCGTTTTGGAAGGACTTGGGCTGTCAGGGCAACGAACTCATCTGTATTAATACAAAGCACTGGAAATTTAAATAAATGGTGTCTGAAAGCGATACCAGGATTTTTCTGGACTGCTGCTGAATAAATTCTGCTTGTTAAATGTCAGCCTAATATGTGTCATTGGCATGCACACGCTGAGAGGGCCACCAAAATATCCATTTCAGGCTTTCAAATATTTAAGCTCTTTAATGTTCTTTTGACCTTCAGTGAAAGGACAGAGTCACATAGCAGAGGAAATGCCTCAAATTCTAGCATCTGGGCTTGTTTCCTTATACTTCTCTGGCACGGTTACAACAGTCGGACTTTTCTTTCCTTTAATATTTTTCCACAGTACAGTCAACACGGGCTTTTTTGCACAAGCAGGAAAGGACAGTCGTGAGGCCAGCAGCAATACTGTGTTTCTGCTCTGTGCTCGGGGGCAAGACCTCCTTGAATGGCCTTTTGTTCCAGAGGGAGCCTAGGATCAAAAAGCAAACAAACAGAATCCCACAGGAATACAAACTTTGTATAAAATCAGATACCTGCGAACGGACACGTGAATGTGTGTGTGTAAACTCAGACCTTCATGCAGTCAGCGCCCTGGGCTTGACCCTGTGGAATCTTGACCAGTGTGTTCTAGTCATTTCTTCTGTACGAGGCTACAGTTTGGGGATCTTCGTCTGGATTTTCAGCTGCTTGAAGATGCTTCTTCAAGAGTTTCTTTGGTAGCTGAGCAAAGATCCTAGTTTAATTAAAGTGCTCGTAAAGGGCATTTATTTTGACATAGGTGCTTTGTTTCAGCTCTGTTAGTATCTCAGCCATTTTCTCATTTATCACTAGTGAAGGGTCTCTTAAAACTTGAGGCAATGAAGCAATGGCATCTGATTTCCAACTAATTTATTAATTAATTTTTAATCTTCATCCGAGGATATGTTTAAAGAGGAGGGGTCGGGGGAGAGAGATGTGAGACAAACATTGATTGGTTGCCTCCCATGTATACCCTGACCGGGGGGTCGAACCTGCAGCCCTGACCAGGAATTGAACCTGTTGGTGCATGGGACAGTGCTCTAACCGACTTAGCCACTTGGCCAGGGCTGATTTCCTATTAATTTAAATACCCCTATCAAAACAGTAAACTGACAAATCTTCCTGTTTTCTTGTTTTCTCAGCACTCCTTCCAATGTGTTTCTGTGTGTGTAAGCTTTTCTGGAGATTTTGAATCCTATGAAACAACATTCCGTAGATGCTCTTTTTCCATAGGAGCTGTCTGGTGGCCTGGGCCTTCCTCTCCATGGGTCACATTGGCCGAGTGGTGCTGGAGACCCTCAGGCTTTCGCATCACCAGTGCTCGGGGGTTATCTGTGTAGTTCTGACCTGAAAACGTCCGGAGGCAATAATATTATGCATTGATGTTAACGGACTTAAAATTAAAAATGGCCTTAAAAGTTGTTTTCAGAAGACATCTGACGCACAAAAGCTTGCTTTTATCCTGAAAATTATATATTGAAAATATCCTATAAAATCATGTTGAAAGGGATAATGACCTGCCCTTAACAAATGCCTATATAGTTTTCCCTAATTCATTCATTCACTCATTCATTCATAACAAGTATTTATTGGGCACCTGCCCTGGGGCAGACACTGCCAGATGGAAGGAGAACAAGACAGGCCAGGTCCCAGTCCCTTGAGCTTCCAGTCTTATGGGGAAAATAAATCAAAGCCATATATAAAACTCTGTGAGTCCAGTTGGATGACAGAATGCTGAGACCAGGGCGGGGTGACTTGAGAAAGTCTCTCTGACAAGATGATGTTTAAGTTGGACTAAAAGTTAAGGAGGAGCTAGCCGTGCAAGGAGCCTAGGGAAGAACATGCTAGGCAGAGTGAACCACCTAGGCAGCGACGCAGTGTGGGAAAGAACTTTTGTGCTGGGGGACCAACAGGCTTCCTGTGACTGTAGTGCAGTGAGTGAGGGGTGGGGAATGCAGAAGGACAGGAAGTTGGAGAGGTAGGGAGGGACTAATCATATAGACTATGAGGTAAGGAGTTGGGATTTTATTCTAAGTGCAATCGGAATCCATTCCAAGTTGTAAGCTTCAGATGGAGAGGATAGGACACCCTCTTTAGGGTCAACTTTGGCAGCTCTGTAAAAGCTGCCCTGTAGCAAGAGACCAGAGCAGACCCCAAGGGGGGCTGTTGAATGGGGCTCTGAGGGACATCCACAATGTGACACGTGGCCCGACAACGGTGTTGGCAGAGGAGTTGGAGAAAAGGGAGTGGGTACTCTGGGTCATAGGAGGTACAGTTAAAAAATTTCAAACTGATTGAATTGGGGGTCAGGTTAGGAGGTGGACTCCAGACTGACTTCAAGCTCCTGGCTTGAGCACCGGGTGCCGTTTCCTGAGATGGGGAGGACCGGACGGAAAGGGGAGTCCAAATGACCCTTTGAAATGCATCCAAGTGCATCAAGGCAAGGGTCATTTTGAGTCCTTCTCTTCATATAGGGATGGAATTTTGAAATTAAGTCATGAAAGTGTTTCACTGTCTGGAACACACGAGCAGAATGCTGAAGCTTCCAGCCTGGTGGCTTCTGGTTGCACTATCTCGGTGTGGTCTTCTGCTGACCCTGATCCTCTACCTCTTTCCTTGGCAGTGTTTCTCTCTCCAGCTTTTATTGTAGTGTGTCAGCAAATCCCCTCCCCACCCCAGTTTGCTTAGCCTCCTTTTAAAATTGATTTTTGAAGTTTTTGACAACATGCATCCACTGTCTTAGGCATGACTGTCCTCACGCTAGAGTCCCAGGGGACCAAGGCCACCAGAGGGAAATGTGTGTGTATCTGTCACTGCTCATGCACACTCCTGAACTTTCCAGAAAGCCCCACACTGTTTAAATCCTTCTCCCCCCCCTCCTACCCGAGGGCCTGTGCTTCATGGTGGTAGCCAAGGCTTGGTGGTAGGGCCTTGTCATACTTGCTGTGGCTGTGAACTTGTACCATGTTTCACTCTCCTGTGTGCCTGCCTACATTTCCTAAAGCAGAGAAAGTACTTGGTACCTAGAGGGTAATGGATGAAAGTCCGATGATGAAACAATGACAGACTAAAGCTTAATTATAAAAGGTCACTCATGATATACTAACAAAAAAACACCAGACTTTATATGACATTCATGTGGACCCATTGTAGAGTTTTAAACAGAAGCATTATGATATTGTGTTTCCTTGATTGAAAACAATTAATAAAGAGATACCATAAACAGATTGGTTTTCAGAAAGTAGCCTTAAGTATGAAACACTCAGAATTTGGAAATGCTTCAGGGTCACGATTATGAATATTAACGCCCATTGGCCTGACCAGGAGAGGGGTGTGTCATTATTGGAGGTTTCCAGCTGGTAGAAAACAAGACACGAGCTCAGACTGGAATGCTCTGCAGTCCTCTGAAGGGAGACACATAATAGGGTTAGTACTTTGTGACCTGTCATTTGATTTCACTTATGCCTAATTTCATTTATCTGACTCTTTTGGCCCCGGTCACATTTCTTTTCGGTACTATTACTGCCAATTTCTCAAATACAAAGACAAATTCATACTTGCTGTGTGCACTTGGAAGGAACCCTGGCAGAGATCCTCCCGAAACCAAAGGGAGAAATTATTAGCGATATCCAGACCAGTAGCGGACTGGCTCCGATTCTTCCTCCCGTGGCCATTCCTGATTAATGGGAGAATCTGTTCTGTAGTTGAAAAGCCTCTTTCCTGAGCCCAGTCTCTTCTGGCTTCGGAGCGTGACCAGCTGCACAGCTGAGGCCACTGCCAGGGCTCTGTTTCTGATTCCATCCTCCACGCGTCAGACGTGGGGGACGGGGAGCGCAGAGGTGGTCAAGCATCCAAGTCGATTTAGGCATTTCAGCGGATAACAAAGACCCAGCTCCCTCTGATCAGAAGCCCGTCACTCACATTGGACACCGTGCCCCCTTCAGAAGCACGTCGTTCGTCTCTGGAGAAGTTGCAGTTCTTCCTTAGGCTTTTGTTCTTGACTTCTCTCCAGCCCACTTAGCTCCCGTGTCTGCAGTGATTAATATGCTCCGTATCTTTTCCTGACGTCCCTTTCTTCCGCCGGCTTCCCCCTTAACTTACCATCTCTTCCTCCCTCCGTCTTGTAATTTCTGTTTGCCTCCTGTCTCCCTCTACCATTGCATTTCCCCTTCACACTGAAAGAGCCTTAAGTTAGCCTATTTCCAGCAATATTAATGCACCTCAGTTTTTTTACCAACCTAAAGTACTGGTAGCTGGAAAAAATAAAATGCTTTTGTAGCAGATCATACAGTTAACTCTCTTGTTTTCCTTATTCTGGACTCCAGTAATTTTATTTCAGGGACCTATTTATCTGGGTGGTTGGAGTTTGGGATCCTTGTAGCATCTTCAGAGGTTAAAAAAAAAAAATCCCCTGCACAGTATCTTAAAAGCAGTAATAGGAAGATCCAGAAAAACTCATGACAGTTAAATGCTAACTAAAGAAGATTTTAATGCAATAAACATCTACATATACAAGAAGAGGTAAAATGTAGCCCTAGCTCACAATGCTTCCAGTTCTTGTGGGGTGACCGGCATGAAAACAATCGAGTAGGCAGAAAGTAGGATGAAATAAGTGATTTCCTCATTTACAGGTACAAGAAAAAGTCTCCAACAGCGCTGAGAAAGGAGTGATGTTCTGACAGGGAAAATCGGGGATAATTTTTCTTTCCTGGGAAGGTGGCATTTTATTGGAAGCTTGAAGGATGGACAGGATTTCCGTAGCTGGAGAAGGACAAAGGGAGGCTGTGGCGGGGGGGGGGCGGGGGGGTGCCCACACGTGCAGGGTGGGGGTGCACATCTGGCCGCTTGGAGTGGCGGGCGTGTTGCACACATGTGAGTACAGACTCTGCTTTCTGAAAGGTTGTGGCAGCAGGACCAGGAGTGGGTTGGAATTGGAGCCCGAGGGTAATGTGAAGTCTCACAGAAGAGTGTTTCTTACTTTCTACGTTTGAGAAATGTGAGCATGTTTATAAACAGAAGGGAAAGAGCCGGCAGAGAGGGAGAAATTCAAGGCCCAGAACAAGAGTGGATGGCCCCAGATGGGGCAACAGTCTTTCCTTAGAATCCTCATTTCCAGACTTGTGTTGGCTCTCGTTCTGCCATGTCCCGAGGTCCCCGTGGATTTGGGACCTTGAACAAGTCATTTAGCCCCTTGAAGCCTTCCTGGCCTTATCTGCTAAAACAGGACAGTGATCCTAGACTGACCAGGGGCCACTGCGTGACTGCTGTTCAAAGCTGGGTTCAAAGCCAGGCTGCATCCCTCCCATATTGGCTCCTCTCCCCCTTGCCTCCTGCCCTCATTATTCACCTCATTTATCCTGACACTGTCCCCGTCGTAAAGACAAGTGGGGGTCGAGAATTCAACACTAACATATTTAAGGTCGTTTGCTGACAATTCGGTAAAGAATCTGAATGGTTTCAACGCGTCATGTCCAAGAGGAAGGTATCCTGAAGTTTAAAGCTCAAGCCCTCATCAGACACACAGCTCTTTACAATTAGGACAGCAGAGGCACTTTGTTGAGAGAAGACTTACTCATCTTCTGCAACATTAAAACCTACCTGTACTGTAGTCTGTTCCATCAATAGCTTCGTCCTTTTGATTTCCATCTACTGTCTCTCTGGGAAGTGGAGGTTCATGTTGGCACGAGCACGTGGTTCAGTAAAAACTGCAGCCCCTTGAAGGACTTGTTCCTAATCTCCTATTCGCATAATCAACAAGAGTACATTTTCTTGCCCCATGAGACAGATTCACCGGCATCCCAGAACAGATAGTTTTGATATCGGCGATATGTTAAGGCTGCACCCAGGCCACTCACGTTCTGTGTTCTCTGTGATTTTCCAAGTTCCCGGTACGCGTCCCTCATTTACCGTGTTGAAGAGAGCGAGTGCACTGATTTCACTAAGGAGGCTTCATGCCAGGGCAGTTAGCTCTTTTAGTAGTGCTTTTCTCAGTCCTGAAGCTTACGTTAGAATCTGAGCAGCAAGTTTCATTTTATTTTCTCTGGAGCCAGTTGTTATTTGAAGATGAGAAATTCATGAGTGAATAAAACAAAGGACTATGGGAAATATTCCAGCACGGCTGTTCCGGGCAACCCATCTAAACTACCTGAGATGCAGTTCTGTTACGGTGGTCCTAGTCAGCGGTGAGATGAAGCCATGATGGCAGCTCATAAATATGTTTAATCTGTACCCAGTTGATGGCATGGGAGCCTGGTGAGGTGACTGATTTCTTTGGTCTACGGACCCTGCAACTTTCAAACCCCATTCCGTTCTCTACTCGTTTTATACATTCACCACTCACTTCTGACTCTTATTTCTTCGTAGTCTTATTGTTTCCTGTCTGTCTGAGCCCTTCGCTCACATACTCTCTCTCCACCTTCCTGTTCTCTTCTGTCCATATCTTATCTGTCAGATTTTCCATGGCTAAAATGTTCTCTTGCCCACCAGCAAACTGTATTGGTCTGATTTGTTTAAAAGCAAGTCTCTAATTTCTGAGCATGGGACTATGACGTAATGTAACTAGCATTTCTAGCATGTTTATTACGTACCAGATGTCACCAGGCACTTTATATGAATGATTTTATTTAATACTCACAAAACCCCATGAATTAAATTGAAGGGATTAAATAACTTGCCAGGACCCCATAGCCAGGTACAGGTAGAGCCAAGATTGGAACTAAATAGTCTCATTCTGGATCCCGTGTTCTTTTTATTTTTTTTTAATCCTCACCCAAGGCTATGTTTATTGATTTTAGAGAGAGAGGAGGGGAGAAAGAGAGAGAGAGAAATATCAGTGTAAGAGAGAAACATCAATCAGTTGCCTCCCATACACACCCCAACTGGGATCAAACCCACAACCTAGGTATGTGCCCTGACCGGGAATCGAACCTGCAACCTTTTGGTGTACAGTATGACACTCCAACCAACAGAGCCACCCGGCCAGGGCTCTGAATCCCATGTTCTTAATCAGTTCTGTTACTTGTCTCATCTGTTCAGCCCATCAAGACTCAATGATCACCAGTGATGGCTAGACACAGACCGTGCTAGACACAGAGCCCAGAACTGGGGCAAGGGTCCCTTTCTTCTGCAGTGCTGGGTTCTAAGAGTCATTTGAGAGGCAGGTGCAGTCACTTCCATTAATACCTATGCATGCCAGACGACTCTTTAAACATCAGGGAAGTCATTGCCTGTATGGAGCCAGAGTTTGAAGGGTAATTAAGAGTTTGGACCTGGAAAACATTATGCGAAGTAAAATAAGCCAGTCAGAGAAAGGCGAATACCATCTGATTTCACTCTTATGTGGAATCTAATGAACATACTGAAGTAACAAGGGAAACAGAGATAGACTCGTAGGTAGAGAGCAGGCTGGCAGCTCTGGGGGGCGGGGGGGGGGTGATGGAGATGGGGAGAGGGACCAAGCAAAAAGGAGAGAGGACTCATGGACATGGACAGCAGTGTGGTGATTGTGGGGGTAGGGAGAAGGTATAAGGGGGCTAAATGGTAATGGGAAAACTACATTAAAAAATAAAATTAAATGAAAAAAGTTTGCCAACGAGGAAGGAAGAGCAGGCATAAAGACATGAAATACGAGAGAACATGGGGCAGCTGGGCAAGCGGTGACACGGTAACTGGGGCATGTGCATGGGTGCTGCCTTCGTGAAGAAAAGGAGGCAGGTGGTGGCCACGTGTTGTGGGACTTGGGGGCCCAGATGCCAGAGACTTGCCACGGTTCAGGTTTGGACTTTTTTCCTCCAGTCATTAGGAAGCTGGTGTAACCATACCGCGTTTACCTTTTTGAATCCGTCGCTCCTGTTCTTCATTCCATGGAAGCCACTGGTGATCCTGGGAGGGTCGCACGGTAGAGTGTCAGTAGCTGAGAGCTGCGTGATTGGCTTAGAGGAAATTTTATTGCTGTGGCATTGTAAAAACAAGTGCATTCATACAATCTTTTGATCCATGGTCCTATGCAACGACATTAAATTAAATCCAGAGCTATAAACAGAAATTTAATTTCAGTGCTTATATCCTTAACTTGTAAGATTAATACGGAGATATTTTTCCCAAGAAGTTTTTTTGTGTAAGCTCAAACGTATGGCTTGTATGTAATTACAGTTTGTTTTTCCTAATTAAATTTCCTTTCTTCCTGAGAAATTGTGCATTTAAGTGATGCTATGAAAAAGCACTTGGGCATTGTGGGAGAGCTGTAATCAACGCTGTCTGACATGCTTGTTTACTTCTGTTAATCACTGTTTAAAATTAACCTTCATAAAGCAAACATCTTGCTTGATGGCATATTTATTTTCCAAAAATATGATATTAGTCATCTTCCTGGTCTTGCAAGATGACCAGATATGGACCCAGTTGCTTTTTTTTTTCCTTTTTCATTTTAAACTTCTTTCCCAACTTTCAGTCAGAAAAATAATCAGAAGGTATTAACATTTCAATCAGGTTGCAAATACAACTAGAAAAAAGGATCATAAAGTGTAGTAAGGTATACCTCACATTGAGATTCTTAGGTGGGCATTATTTAAAACAAATTCCAGACAAACTTGAAAGTCTAGGAGATGGTCTTTTGCCGCCTTTGCCTTGGAAGCCCATGTGCTTGCCCTGGTGAGGCTGCCCTTGTGTGAAGGATGGATGTCTCTATTCTCTTCCTCCTTCTCCCTCCCTCCATCCCTCCCTCCCCTCCTCCTTTCCTTCCTTCCTTCCTTCCTTCCTTCCTTCCTTTGTCTTTTTTGTTTTTAGCTGCCTTCAGTGTTTGGTGCATTTTCTTTTGAATGCCTTTGGCAATGGCAAACTTTCCTTCTTTGAAGCTGAATTTTATTTAGGGAAATAGCCAAAAGGCATTTGGAGTCATATCTGATTAATAAAATAGGTGAGCACTTTGGGGAATTCTGTTTTTGCTAAAACATAACCTGGAACTATTAGACATTGAGGCTGGTTTTATGGTATATCTCGTGACCTGCCTTTAAAGAAAATGTCAAAAAGAACATTACAGAAAAGTGTCGAGAAATGGCAGAATTGAAATGACTGTATAACTTTCTAAGGTGACTTTGAAGAACAACATGATTTAAATGTATGTGTTAAGTTGAATCATTTCTTGGGTTTTGTCCTTTTATTCACTGTCATAGCTTACACTGTATAAAGATTTTTTAATTCAAAAGGAATTTAAGTATACTTTAACAGCTCCAGATTTTTAATTTGAGCCTCAGTTAGTGTGTTACTATGCGTGCAGGGGTGTGCCTGTACCAGGTACTAAAGTTTCCAGTGAATAGAAAGTAGCCAGGTAAACCTTGTTCCTTCGTGTGATTGAGTGGTTGTAGATGCCATTTGAAATGCTGACTATCCGAGACATCGTTGCCTTCTGATAACCATACAGCCTGAGAGGCTTTGCTCACAATAACTTCCCGAGTTTATTCTGTGTGAGTTATTTCACTATTTATCCCTCCTCCAATCCACCCTTACTTGAAGTAGTACTTACGTGGGAAGGAGTAGGCTCCGTTTCTGAGACTGCTATGTTACTAAAGGTTTGTTTAGTCAGTGATATTACCTATGATGCGATACCTGTGGGGGGAAAAATTTAAATAATGTGATATAAGTCAGCGTCATGAAGGAAATATTCTCCTGCCCCCTCCTTACTTTCTCACCCCAGATTTCACGAAGCCTGTTTTATTCTGTGATTTCTCTCGATGCAGCTCCCTACATCCTCCATTTAATACTTTAGAAGAGGCTGTTTCACCAGGATCTGCCCTCTTCCTGCTCAGTCAGTGATGAGCCTGGGGCTAACATTTGTTCTGATCTTGTCTGTTGCCCCTCCCTGTCGTATGTTCTCAGTGGCCTTAAATATGTCAGAGTCAGGCTGGTTACGGAAGTACTGCGATGTGTTATCGCATCTCAGCCTTTTTTTTTCTTTTTTTTTTACTTTCTTTCAGATGAGCTTTTAAGCATATAAATAGTACACGTAATGGAAACAGTATTTAGAGCACTGGGTGAGAAAGAACAACTGTGGCACTAGAGTCTTCTGCAGTTCCGACCGTGGGATCCCTTAATTTTGTAAACCAGAGATTCTCGAGTACTTTAGAATTCATTTCAGTGCATTATGGCCCTTTAAAGATTAAAAATAAGTATAGGTGGTTTGTTTTCAGAACAGAGTTTGAGAATTTCATCGCGCTTCTTAAAGTAACTAGTGTCTTCCTGGGGAGCCCGGAGCCAGGGTCAGCCAGGACTCACGGGACCACGCACCCACTTAAGGCTTTGGATGGTGCAGGCTTCTGACTCTTCAAAGTCATTACCCTGCTGCATCTGGAGACCTTTGAAAAGTCCACAAAGCTTATTACACCTTGAGACACACCACACCCTCCGCTCAGCTACTGAAGCACTGCATCAATTTTACAGGGTCCCTTTGTTAACAAAATCAATGTGGTTGCAGTACAGTATTTTACTAATATGTAGCTCATTGTCACAGGGTTAGAGTAACATGAGAATCACACGCTTATTAGAGTCCCGGCCTTTTGCTTTTGTTGTGTAGGTAAGAGGGGCTCATGCACGTGATGAATTTTTCTTAGTTTGCGTTGGGGCTGAGTGTTGTCATTTCTGAGTCCTTTACCCTCATGTCACTTGATTTTTTTTCTAACTTTACATTGTTGATTTGGTTCCATGACTTACAAAAAGATCCCAGACCCTTTTGTAACTATTTTCAGGCCAGCAGCTAATGATAATCAGCGCCAACAAAAGCTGCTTACTCTTGTACCTGGCATTAATGTGAGCTTTTAGTGTACTATTTGAACTTCTTAACAAACCCACGAGGTAGAGATTTTTATTATCTTAATTTTACGGATGAGGCTAGGAGAGGTTACCCAGGGTCATACACTACTAGTAAGTATCTGAACTGTGTAGGTAGAGAGGTGGGTCAGTAGGTAGAGACAGGAAGAAGCAGAGACACTCAGAGTGGTAAGGGGGTGTAAGAGTTAGTCGCGTGCCTGCTGTGGTCTCGGTGTTATGCTGGGCGGTGAACAAACAGAAGTACAAGGTTCAAGTGCAATCCCCATGGAGATCACATTTGGTCATAGAATGCCAAGATACAAATATAAGTATAATTAACGACACAATGTGAACATTTTATAGAATTGATGTGTGTCACAGAGTCTGTGAAAATAGACTAGCGGAAGGAATGAGACTTGTGCGGGGAGACAGATGTGAGGGCACAGGGCACAGAGGAGATGACTTTTGCTTGAAAAGGACCAGAATGCTGTTTGAAATTAGGGACTGTGTATTTTCAACTTCATACCTGCGAATCCCTAGCAAAGTGCCCAGAGTGTTACAAGTGCTCGATAAGTGTTGGGTGGGTGGATGGTGGCAGCCTGGCTGGCTGTGCGAATGTGGGGAAGGAGCACTGGAGGAGATGGCCACCCCAAAGGAAAGCACAGGGGCAGAGGGCGTGGCTGTGTCAGTGGAAGTGGAGGGTGCTGGGAGGGTGACCGGTGTGCTGCATCGCACATCACCCTCCTGTTACCTGGACCACACCCCCTACTGGCAGTGGTCTCTGCTCCCAGCTGCCTCGCAGCACCTGCTTTAAATTGAATCCCTATTCCAAGGCTTTGGTGTAGACTTGACGCTTCTTCCATGAAGCCACGCACAGTGTTCCCATCTCTAAGGTTACCGTCTTGCCCTGGCTGATGTGGCTCAAGTGGATTGAGTGCCGGCCTACGAACCAAAGGGTCGCTGGTTTGATTCCCAGTCAGGGCACGTGCCTGGGTTGTGGGCCAGGTCCCCAGTAGGGGGCATACGAGAGGCAACCACACATTGATGTTTCTCTCCCTCTGTTTCTCCCTTTCTTGCCCTCTTTTTAAAAACAAATAAATAAAATCTTAAAAAAAATAAAGTTGCCGTTGTTTTTGTCTCTACTGCTCACTTGCTGCTTAACGTAGTACATTGGGTCACCTCTTTAATTACTGTTTTGTGTTGCCGTTTACCTTTCCCTGTACTGTTCTCTGTTTCTTGGAGTGGAAAGAACCTTAGGAATTGTCATCTCCTAACCTTCCATTGGCAGAAGAGGAAATGGAAGCCCAAAGAGATGAGAGGGATCACACAAGGTCTCATAGCAGTTGGTGGCAAGCCCGGGACACAGTTCGGGGCAGTGCCCAGTTGTGCTGGCTGGAGCTCTGTTCTCTGCCCCAAACTCAGCACTAATGTTTACTTCAGGGTGACATGAGGAAGGGTGGAAGTTAGATCCTGCAGTGCCCTTGGAATCGCTAAGTCAGAGATCCTTCTCCAACCCCAGTGGAGGCTTCCTGGTGACAAACTGTACTTCCCCAACATTCCCACCAGAGGCTCAGAGCTGGAGCCTTCTGAGTGTGTTGTTAAGTGAGCGGGGGGTGGGGTGGGGAGGGCGAAAGAGTCAGGTACGGAGGTTATTTCTAAATAAGAGCAGCCGTGACTTAAGCAACATCCATTTCTCAAATCAACACAGTTGACCTTTGTGATTTATTGATTTAACATTCATAAACTCAATTATTCATGAAACAGTGATCCAGAAGATCTGTGGCGTGCAGTGATTTGTAATTTGAATCAGGTATGCCGTGAAGTACCTTTGAAGGAGCAAATCACTTAGCTGGTGACAGTCCAACCGCCCAGTTCTTTTTAGCTCATTATCACATATGTGGGAATCCATGAACCGGTCAAAACTCTTTTCTTTCTAAAAGAAAGCCAGCTGCTAGGGCTGGTGATAAGAGTGAAGAGGAGTAAAGAGGTCCTGGAAATAATGGTTCTTTACCAGAAAACAGAAATCTGGGACAAATTAAAAAGCTGGTATGCTGCACTTGGCAGTATGTCGAATCTCCGAAATGCATAGTATAAAAATGAGGAAGAGCGATTCCTAGAAATACCTCCGTGAGTGCACTGGCCAACGTGGAAAATCACATTCTGGGCAGCCATAATACATGGCCTGATGCACCAATTAGAGTGTTTGCAAAGACTTGGGGAATTCTCCCATGGAAATGCTTAATCTACTGTATTACCATCTCTTTTTATAGGAGGCCCAGTAATGCTATGGTGACTGAATAGCCTTTTAAAATTACACCATTAATCTTGCAGGTCAGTTGAGATGTCTCATATTTCATATTGCTTAAAGCTTTAAGCTCAAGTAAAGTCTAGCATATATCAGTAGCCACTTGCATCCAATACTGCCTATGCTTTTTAGAAGAATATCTGGCTGATCCGATCCGTCAGCCTCCTGGGAAGAAAATTTTGAATAGGGTACGCAGTAGAGCAGTGGGATCTCCAAGAACTTGAAACTGGGATGATTGTCAGCCCAGAGCTTGAGGTTTTAAGATAGCACAGTAACTCTTCTTAATCTGTTTTTTAAAAAAAAATACTTAAACTAGAAATTTACGGCCAGCTAGCCATAAGTTCCCAGTATCACTAAAGAAAACCCGTGGGATTACCTTTCCCGCTTGTTCATATCTGACCCGCTAATAGGCAGGCTCCCTTTCCCCCTTCGAAGGCACATTTTTATACTCTCGATTATAACGTGGACAAGAGATAGTGCGACCATCAACCCTGACTTAAAAAAAGTGGCTTTTCTGGGAATGAGGATATCTGTGACTTTACAACAGGAAGTACTTGAGGAAGAGGAGTAAGTGGAGAATGAATAGGGAAGGCTGGCCAGCTCCTTTGCTAGACAAAGGCTCCCCAGGGTCCTGACAAGATGGGGCAGGCAAAAGCTTCCTCAGTGTCCACACAGAGCCTAAACATTGGCGGTTGCACCTGTCAGTAGGATTTCCGCATCACCAGGTGCAGATGCCCACAGAAGTCAAGTCCACCCTAGGAAGAGCACAGAAGCACTGTTTAAAATGTGAGGAAACCATGGTTGCATGATGGGCTTTTTCAGAAGCCCTTTTGAAGACCACACCAGGCCAAGGCCCTGGAAGACAATATTTAGCTTCCACAGGAGGTTTCCCCCATCGCTAAAGCTGAGAGACCCTGTCCAGTGTTGTCAGCTCCTCTGGCCTTAGGGTTCCGCTTTTCTCTGGCTGGGCTCCATCTTCTGAGTCGACTGGTTGAAACTGCCAGATGTCCAATTCCTGGGGATTAGGTATGAGGCCCTAGGGCACTCCCACAGGAGCTGTCTTTTTCCAGGTCCCCAGGCCCAAGGCCCTTCTGCGGGCACAGGTTGCCCTTGCAGTCCGTCCTGGCAGGCCTGCCATCCATCCATCCCAGCGTATTTGTTCTCTGAGTCTCGGAGGGCGAGGCTTTGCCTGTGTGGGTCGGAGCCTGTCAGCACCTGAGTGGTGGACAGCACCACAGCTGCCCTATGACCAGAGGTTGCTCTTCTGACCTTTCTTCGTCACTCCACTTAGAACGGGTTACTTTTGGTTTAGTTTAGTTTAGTTTGTATATTTAGCAGACCTCATGATAAAGGGGCTTTGTGATCAGAGTTTTAAGCTAGCGTCTAAGCAATTTTAAGTGTGATGAAAGAGCCGAGTCACTACCAGGGAAAGGCACAGGCTGCAGACCAACGACTGAGAAAGTCAGGGCGATGAGCGTGTGTCCTGGTGGAACCAGGGTGGGGTTCCCCAGGAGATCTGGCTTCTGGCCCCGCCTCAACATTAATTAGGGAGTGACCCTTGGGCGAGACATGTGCCTTCTCTAAGCCACCGTTTTCTCCCCTGTGTCTCAGAATTTCTGACGAAGAAAACTCCTCCTTGGACAAGTCTTGTAGATAGAACCATTCCCACATTTTTATGTGTGAACAAGCATATTAATTACTCCACTTTCTTGTAGGAAAGATTAGACTGATTTGTTGAAAGCTTTAAGTTATAGCACATTTCAAAAGAAGCCTAGGCTTTCTGTTTAAAGTTTGTAAAAATGGAAAATGTAGGTTACTGATGGCTAAGGCTTATCTTTCTGTGTGTGTATGTGAGTATGTATAGAGAGAGATACCTTGTTTGTATTAAAATATACAACTTACTACAATGTCTCATACACGGTAGTTGATGATTAAGTGTTTGTGCTACTGCAAAATGGTTAAGACTCTCCCTAGTGCTTTTAACATATTGATGTAGAGGCTCAGTAAGAAACACATGTATTGCTGCTTACCTGAGTTTTTCAACTGATTCTTCAGAATGCTTCTTTAACTTTCACTCTTCAAAGGGCAATATATTTCCCTTATTTATATCATTTATTTTCCTAAGAAACTGATTTGGAGCTTTCTTGTTGTCCCCATGTCCATGTGTCCATTCCCTTCTTCTCCCATACATAGAAATTTTAATTAGAGATATGACCACTCAGAATAAAAACTACATTTCCCAGACTTCCTTGCTGGTAAGCATGGCCATGTGACTAAGTAAGTCCCAGACACAGGAAGGGAGCAGAATCAATAGTGTAATTTTTCACATTATGCCATTTCCGAGTTGTGCCCTTTCCTTCCACTTTTCTCCCTTCCCACTGGTTTGGATACAGCACGGACAAGGGCAACACAGTAGGTATTAAGGAGCAAAACAATAAAAGGAACTTAAGTTTAGCAACTTTATGCAGCCCCATCCCCATAAAGTCAGATTTTACGGCACTCTCATTCCAAATTACCACAGATTCCCAATTACTGGAGTAGGAATGTGTGAGAATCGGTTCATCAGAAACTACATTGTCCCCTTTCATTCGTTCTTGTTAGACTTCTTTAGGGAATCGTTATGTCCTTGTTGTGTTGGAACTATTTGGACATCACTGTATCCGTGAAGCACAGGAGCAGCCCCAGTACTAAGCAGGTGTTCGCTTTGGCAGCAGCCCTCACCTGTCCTGGCTGCCCAGCGTGTGAGTCTGACAGTCGGCCACTCTCTCCGTGGGCTACTCTCGGAATTCCATCTCAGGCCCGAGGTGGGAGCTCCACGCAGGCGCTGTTCCATGCAGAGGAGGATGAGATTAGCGGGGACTGCTGCTGTTCAGACCCGTCAGGCTCATTGAGCATGTCACTGTCCTCTCATACCTAGGTTAGCTGATCATACCAAGTGCACATCTGTAGAAAGAGAAGCAGAGAGACAGGCAAAGGCAGAGGCAGATAGAAGCAGCTCTGCCTAGAGGGAGACAGATAGCGGTGGAGCTTAAAATGAGATTAAAATGTTCAAACAGCTGTGATCAAAAGCATGGTACCTGGACAGCAGCGTCAGTGACCTGTGAGGTTGTCAGAAATGCACAGATGCAGGCCCCGATGCAGACCAACTGAGTCGGCAGCTCTGGAGGGGAGATTCAGCATCCTGTGCCTTAACAAGTCCTCGAGCACGCTCCAGTGAGAACCAGTGATCTAGAGTGTTGGAAAGCTTGAGAACAGAATGGAGATCAGAGTACTGGATCCAGGCAGACTTCGGCAGGAAAAAGAGGACCTGGTGGAGGAGGTGAGGAAGCATTTTGTTCAGAAACAGGAGTGAAAATGAGCTGCGATTCGCGTGATGTCCCTGAAAGGAGCCCAGACACTGCAGGTACTCTCTCTCCCGTATTCGGTACCAGGAGGCATCTGGCCGCCTGCTTCTGGCTCAGGCCTGTCATCAGCCAGGTGTGCAGAAGCGCCTTTGTGTCATCCCTCAGACACCCTAGGATTCTTACCTCACTGTATTTTTGAAGTGGAAAAGGGAGCTAAAACCCTTGCTGACGGTGAGGGTGGGGAAGGGCTCTTTATTTAGTCGCCTACCTCTCAGCTCTGCAGGCCGAACCCCACCTCATCCCGGAAGAGTGTTTGGAGCCAGGAGCCAAGCCCTTTAATGGCTAAGAAGGGGGGAAGAAAGGTAGAATTTCCATGTAAGGGCTACCAAGAATATAAATGCCTATTTAATAAATTATTTTCTGAAATGCTTTTTCCATTTTGGTAGCTGAAGTTTGAAACATGTTTGGAGTACTATAATTATCATTGCTGGGAAAAAAAAATACACATTGCAGTATTTTTGTTTTTGCCGTAGGTCAAGTTGTAGTTCAGGGTGGAAAATAAACACGTCCCTTTGCTCAGCTGCAGCTTGCATATTTGTAGTCTCCAGGTGCCCTCTCGGCGGTCCGCAGAGGATGAAGGTTTATGCCGTGGGTACACAAAGAATACAAAGAAGGCATAGAAACCCAGGGCCCTTGCAGGGGCTTGGCCCTGGGCGAGGCTGATTAGGCAGTTGGTGCTGGAGCTGAAGGACGGGTCAGAGGGTTAAGGAGGCCTTCAGGGAAGGAGTCCCAAGGAGGGAATGAGGCAGTTCTGCAAGGGGCTGGGCAGTGAAGCAGTCCTTCCCCCCAGGGAAGACCTGCACTGGGTAGGTCTGAACACCAGGGTGCCTTTGTTTTGTTTTGGGAGTCACTCGTTACTGTCAGGTGCCATCTGGTCAGTGTGATAACTTTGTAAGCTGGGCCCATTATCATATCTTGAATGCAGAAATAGCTGGGGACGAATCTCCGGGGAGAACTACCTGTATAAGGCGGCTTTCTTCCTTGTGTCTGGACAGAGCAAAGACTGCTCTCTCGGTATCTCGCCTTTAAAACAAGGAACGAAGAAAGTAATGGAGGCTGACAGAGAGTCAGCACTTGAAAACTTGGGCAGGCTAAGATGACTCTGGGGGGGTGTATATCGTGTGTGTGTGTTTCATAATCAACTCCGCCTTTATCAGCAACAGCAAACATGTAATGAGCGCATCTGTGCATCATGTTGGGTACTGGGTTTAAAATGAACTGAGAGGGAGAAGTGAGCGAATCTGAAGGTCTGAGAGTGCCCTCCATGTGTGTAGGTGTGTGTTGTCTGTGTGTGCATACATGCACACACACGGGTAGGCAAACGTAGGTTTACAGTTGAAAATAATACAATAAAAATAATAATACAAGAATAAACTGTCTTTGCATACTCAACTGTAAACCTATGTTTGCCCACCCTATATAGGCATATAAAAGATATGAAATATTCTATTTTTCTAATGTGGTATTTTATGTGCTACATAAATACCACATGTTGTAGTATCAAAGAATGTGTGTTTTCTCTTAACCTCCAAAACAATCCTGTAGAATAAGCACTTTTATGCCCTGCTTAATGCAAGAATACGAGTATTCTGAGGTCTGACTCCAAGCCTAGACTTCTAATAACTAATGATGGTGGTGGTGGTGATGATGATGATGAAGAAGAATCTGTTGGGCACTTAGATATGCCAGGCATAGTACTACCTACAGTATCTACTTATTTCACTTAATTCTCATTAACAACCCTGAGGAAACTGACACAGAGACGTTACGAACCTTGCCCAAGATCACCCAGCTAGCTGTAAAAAGCTAAGATTTGACCATAGTTCTTTCTGGCCCTCAGACCTTTGTAGTCAACCAGTAGCTATACTGACTCTCATTTAAAAGGTAAAAGTTAGCTGAAAGGTGACCTTTGTTAAATGACAAATAAATGGTGCAAGAAAGTAGTGGTTTATCTTCAGTAAAACAAATTTGAAAAGGAGGAAGAGAAAGAAAAAGTAAATGGCCAAAATAGTCTCTCAAAAATCTTCTACTTTTTATCCATATGAGGTTCCCCCCCCCGCCCCCCGCAGAGTGTACAAACCCTGGTGAGAACTACCGGCTGATCAGTTGTCTACAGTATTCTCTGCCTGTCCTGCATTCATGCTGTGCAGCACTCGCTCTCTCTTCTTGGTGTCTCATCTTTAAAGCATAAGTGTAGTCACTTTCAGGAACCTCTGAAGACCTCAGGTCAGTGTGGAACATTCTTTGGAGTCCTTCTAAAGACTTTGGAAATTCCTATACCGCCTTAGGGACTCGGGAATATTTTGACAATGTTACTGACAATTAATAGCCTTGGTTTAACTGTCCCTTGTTTTTCAGAATCATAGAAGATCACATTTTCTTCTGTGCTACTGTAACTCTACAGCATTAGCAAGTATTGGAGTTTTAACAGAGAAGGACTGGCTTCTCCTTTAATTAAACAATCGTTGGCCGGTCCTCCTAAGGGCTTGGGAATCCCTGCAGCCTGACTGCAGAGAGAGAGAGAGGGCTTGAGCTTCTGGCTGGAGGAAGGAGTTCATAGAAACTCTCCACCAGTTCCAGTCCCTCAACGTGCAGATGAAGAATCCCAGGCCCTCCATCCTCACCTCTTTAAAATCTGGCATTGTGTAATGTTTGTTCTAATCAATGTCATCATCCCACAATGGCAGAAGCAAGTTAGAGCATCCCTTCCTCAGGGGCGGAAAAGGGACCCACCCAGAGTCTGAGAATCACTCAACAAAATAGAGGCTTTGTTTGTGTTCTTCGGTGGATGCTGCCTTCCGTTTCGACACCACCCTGGGGAGTGCCTCGTTCCCAGTGTTTATGCCTTTATGACATTTTCAAGCTGTTCTGAAGATTCCTCTTAAGATGTTGCTGAACTGACTACACACATTTCGTTCATTGAAGTTTTTCCTCATTAGTCATCCGTCCCATTCCCTCATACTCTTCGTTCTTCTTTTTGTGGACTTGTGTTTATGGCAAAAAAAAAAAAAAATGTGGGGAGGAGGGGGGACAGGTATTCAGAGAAGGCTGTAGTTTATTAGGTAAAAATCATCTTTTTGAAGTCAGTCCTCACTTCTTTGTGCATTTATCCAAACCATCCCTTGGCCTGATTTCATTGCCAGATTTCTGAACATGGTTGGATTTTGAAAATTGGTTGCTCTATGTGAATGCAGAAATGTCATTATTTGAATGGGAAATCCCTCTGGGAGTAAATTGAACACATGTTCCTGGTGTGAATTAGCAGGTAATGAAATAAAATGTCTCTGGCTCAAAATCCTAATGAATTTTCATAAAGTGTGATTTGAGCTTCAGTAGGATGCATACGCACACACTTGGAGCCTGACACTCCTTACTCCCTACCACCTACCGCTGAGGTGTGCCTTTAACCTCTCTCAGCTCTTTTTACTCCTCCCAGGAAGCTCTGACCTTGTCCGAGAAGGTTCCAGAGAGCCTGCTGATTCAAATTTGCTAAGAATTAAAGCAGCTTTGAATCAGTCCCCTGGGAGCGTGGAGGGTTGGGGGAAGGGGTGCCTGGAACGGTGAAGTCAGCCTGATCTGCATGCACGTTGGTGTCCTTGGAGGGCCTTTGAAGAATACTGACACCAGGGTCCCACTTCCAGCAATTCTGATTGCACTGGCATGAGGTGTACTCTGAGTTTCCGCATTGTTCGAGTTCCCCAGGGAGTTTGAATATGCTGCCAGGTTTGAGAATCATTATTCTAGCACTGTGGTTCTCTAACTGTAGCATACATGCCAATTACATGGGGGGTTGTTCAGATCGTTGGACATCGCCCCGGAGTTTCTAATTCTGCAGGGCTGGCGTGGGGGCTCAGCACTTGCATTTCTAGCAAGTGCCCAAGAGATGCTCAAGCACTGGTCCATAGCCCACTGTTTGAGAAAACACCATTCTAGAGGCAGTTCCTCTCAAACTTGACAATACAGCTCAATCACCTGGGAATCTTGCTAAACTAAACTGCAGGTTCTGATTTGGTAGATCTGGCGCAGGGGTCTAAGTCTGCAGCTCTAGCCAGCTCTCAGGTGGTGCCGATGCTGTTGGTCCAGAGGCCATCCTTGGGTAGCAAAGCTGTAATCTAAAGCATTATTTTCAACCCAGTCCAGGAACATCCTACATAGAAAAGGTGTGTGGCCTGGGGCATTCCTAGAGGTACTGGGACCTAGAGGTACTGGGACTCAGCGCACAGCGTGGACCCCTGGGTGGCAGGCAGAGAGCTGGAGGGCTCAGTGCTGCTTTGGCATTTGGCCAGTAGCCCTTTGAGCTTGGCAAAGCTCTGTTGACAGGGAACTTCATTGTACAGATTCCCAGTTTGTTTGGAGGAGTAACGCAGGGATTCTCAGCCCTGATCACACAGTAGAATCATCCAGGAAGCTAGGGCACCAAATACTAATCCTCAGGCTCCTCCCCTAAGTACTCTGATTTGCATGAAGGTGGGATCCAGGTAATGGTATTCTTAAAAGCTCTGTAAGTGATTCCGATGCCCAGCCAGCACTGACAACCATAAAAGTATCACATGCTGCAGTTTTACAGATCATTTCATTTTTTTCTCTCTATTTGGCTAACTTATATTCTAGGATGCAAACTGACTTTGTTAGGTATTGAAAACAATTTCCTATGGCATCTTTAACAAACCACCAAGGAAAGGCTCTGTGTAGATTCCATCCCGGTTAAAGCCTAAAATCAGAGAAAAAGAAAATGCTGGGAAAGTACAGCTGGTGTTTCTGAACGAGCTGAAATTATGAAATATTTCTGGGACTGTATCAACAAGCCTAATTTTTCCCCTCGGGGTTATGATTGTGTGGAACAAGTCCTCACTGCGAAGCTTGCCAAAAAAGGTTATGATAAAATCATGGAATGTGAATGAAAGGAATTCACAGTGTAACTTTAAAGGAGTCAGCCTCTAAATTTAAAAATGCAGGGATGACATAGGCCTTGCATTCATAACAGAGGTTTTGGGAACAAAATAATCCCGGGTACAAGAAAACGTCTCTGTTTATCATGTGATGTCCGCAAGGCCAAACAGAAATGAGATTGGGAGGATGGCCAACCAGAAATGGGGGACACACCATAGACCCTGAACCTCTTTTTTTCTTTGTGAATTAATTTTGCATTCTGTTGATACATGTGAGCCAAACTGTAGCCACTGACTGACTAACCCTAGAAATTCCAGGAAAGCTGACTGGGAAGGTTGAAGTTCCTTTTGCATTCAGCGTTGTGGACGTGGTGGGAAACGTGTGGGCTGCGGAGGCGCTGCCACTTGCATTGTGACCTGGCCAAGTTTCTTAGCTGCTCTGTGACTGTCTCCTGGTCTGCCAAGTAGATGTCATCTCTGCACATGGGAGTGCAGAGGGGTGTGACAACGAGTAGAGGCATGATGCCTCAGACATGGAAGGTGCCCAGTTAGTAGAGGTGGCTTTCGTTTCTTTCTCTGGCATGACTATGAGAATTGTATCCTTAATAAGAGACATCCATCAAAATACTTGGGTGGGTGGGCTGGGATGGGAGTAAAGGACAGCAAACTGTACTTGAACAATAATTAAAATAAAATTTAAAGAAAATATTTATCTTGTGTTTATCAGTATTTTTTACTGGTGAATTATACTAGTTTAGATGTCTCCTTCATAGTCACAAGGTGTATTTTTGCACTTGGAAAGTAGACTCATTCTTGCCATAACACCTTTTTTTTTTTAAATCCTCACCTGAGGGTATTTTTTTTTCATTACTTTTAGAAAGGGAGAAAGGAAGGGAGTGAGAGAAACATCAGTGCAGTAGAGAAGCATTGGTTGGTTGCCTCTTGAATGTGCTCAGACTGGGGATTGATCACATGCGCCCAGACCAGGGAACAAACCCACAACCCAAGCATGTGCCCTGACCAGGAGTTGAACCCACAACCCTTTGGGTAATGGAACGACACTCCCACTAACTGAGCCACATTGGCTGGGGCTGCCTTAACAGCTTTATTCTTGCTGCTCCCTGCATCTGGGACACTCCTGCCTTGTAATTTGCATGCTTTCTCCTTTTATTCAGGACCTCTGCTCAGGTGTAATATCATCAGAGAGACCTGCCCTCACCCACCTGGGTAATGCAGTCCAACCCCATCGCTGGTTCGGCTTCACAGCATTTACCGCCACCTGGCATTGTGCTGTGTGGCTCTTTGTCTTGTCTAGCTCCTCTGGAATTGTGAATCCAGGAAAGCCAGGACTTTGTTTCATTTCCTGTCCTAAGCCCTGGAACCCCTGGCACATGGAAGTCATTCAGCAAATATTTGTTGAATGAATAAGTGATAGGATTGGAGAGTACTTCACAGATTGCACCTCAGCTGGTACCACGAGGAGATTTGTTTCCCAGGACCACCGAGTGGCCCCTGTGCCACCCAGAGCTGATGCCATAGCGACTTGGGGATTTCAGATTATGAAGAAATGAGATTGTAGAGGAGGGAGATTACCAGAGTGAGGTGTGGGGAACACAGTGATTGCAGACTTGTCCCCTCTTTAGTCTGTGCTCTACCTGCTAAATTCTGTGATACTAGGTTTAATCAAATTGGGGTCACCTATTTTCTCAGTGATCCTGGCTGCCTGCCTGCCTGCGTGCGTGCGTGTGTGTGTGTGTGTGTGTGTGTGTGTCTGGGGGGGAGAGAGAGAGAGAGAGGGTCAGAGAGAGAGAGAACACAAACAGGGATGAATTTCAGGAAAGGAAAGGACTGAGTACCGGCAGCACCGCCGTTGTAGTTGACTGTCTGAATTGTACCAGTCCATTTATGCTGCCTGTTTCCCAGGAATAAGTATGCAGTGTATCACTTGTCATTTTTAGAGATTTTGAAAGAGGAAGGCTTAGTGGCAGATATGTGGGATTCTATAAAAACTAAGTAGATATGACAAGAATCTAGCTATATAATTTTTCTCTTCTCCTCCCATCTAGTAAATTTTCATTTGATTTCGGTTGTATTTAAACCTGCGTTTAAACAGAATACTCTGGAATGCATTTGTTACATAAACCATGATGTACTTTGCCTGTTGACATATGGGCCTGGAGGTCTACAATTGGCCAACATGCAGTCACAATGGTTAAGGCGACAAGGATCATTACAAACTCTCCATTATCACTGTAGTTAATACTGGATGACCCTGTCAGTATTTTAAGGGCTAACCTCTTACAGGAAAGTTATTCAAATCATAAAACCAGCTTATTTTCCCCTAATTACCTCTGTTGTAAATTATATTGTCACTTTAGTCTTGGTATATCAGGGGCAGATTTTGTTGATTTTTTTTTTATTATTATTATTAAAGATTCCAGTTGCAAAGTGTTGTTGCCAGGGCAACCAGACTAAAAAGCTTGTTAATTAACTTAAGTATTATACATAGATCTGTTAGGCACCATAGGAAAAGAGTCAGGAGAGGCTGCTTTTCACATGGATAAAATTAAAACTTCAGAGGTAGTGTCAGGAAAGTCTTCTGAGTGGTGAGAGAGGCATGGTGTAGCTGTAGCACTCTCAATTTCTCATGGAAGAGAGATGAAATAGAGACATAGATGGCTAAATGAAATCTACTGCAGGACTTATTTAGAAACAAGCTGAGAAGGAAGGTATCAGAAAAACAATTCCTGGTGCTATGGTAACCACAGCTGAGCTTGAATGGCAGGCCGGCTGACTGGTGAGGGGAAGGGAAGGATGCTGGGTAAGTAAGTGTTCTGGATAATCTACTGAACGGTGAACAGAGGGTTGAAAGAAGAGAAAAATAAAGCTAAGAAAGTTAACAGTTACAAAATGAAAAGGAAGATAGAGATCTTAGAAATCGAAATTCCTTTAAAGCATTATTTTATAGTTGGCCAAGTCATTATTAACGGGCTTGAATCTTAGGCCTGACTGTCATGAAATCAGCAACACAGTCTTGAAAATTTAAAGTAAAAACTGAGAAATATGAGAAGTTATGGATTCATTCATGGGAGATTTCTGTAGATCCTTCTTGGAAATTAGATTAAAAATGAAAGATACAGATGATCTGAATGTCATAAAAAGCTTGATTTGATAAGTTTCTATAAGTTTGTATCCAAAAAACAGGGAACATGTTTTTTTCAGATATCCGTGTATTTTAAAGTTGGCCATAGGCCACACATTCCAAAAAACCAAAAACATTTAAAAACTCAACAAATTCACAGAAGTAGAAAATTGTATAGCCTACATTCTCTGGCAACAAGACAATAAAACTATAAGTTAAAAATCAAAAGGAAAATCTACCTGTGCAGAAATTCAATAACATTCTTCTAGAAGGTCTTTGTTAAAGAGGAAACTTAAATTATAGATTATTCAGAAGTGAATTATACTGTGAGAGTAATGTATTTCAAACATTAGAATGTAACCAAAGCAATAATTGGCTAAAGTATTAAAATCATAATTAAAATTGTAGCATTTCTAAGAAAATAGAAGCAAACTTAGCATTAATCTTAAGACACTAGAGAAAAAAATCAGTAAAATAATTAGAAACACAAAGAAGGAAGAAAATTCAAATGCTCAAAAGAATCCATGAACTACAAAAAAAAGAAAGCTTGGTCAATATAGCCCTAAATGAATTTGAAAATATAGATGAATTCCATAGAACTTCATACTAAAATATGTTAGTACAGATGATTCTAAAAGAGGTAGAGCACCAGGATAATGTAATAACCAAAGAAGAAATCTGTCCCTTCTTCCTTAAAAAAAAAAAGAAAGAAAGAACTACTGAGTTGAGATTCAAAGAAGAGATAATTCCTGCCCCGGTTGGTATAGCTCACTGGATTGAGCGCAGGCCTGTGAACCAAAGAGTTGCTGGTTCAGTTCCCAGTCAGGGCACATGCCTGGGTTCTGGGCCTAGTTCCTAGCAGTGAGTGCTTGAGAGGTAACCACGCATTGATATTTCTCTCCTCTTTCTCCTTCCCTTCCTCTCCCCTCTCCTAAAAGTAAATAAATAAATTCTTTTTTAAAAAAGGAAAATATACATTCATCCAAAAAGCAAATTAAAAAAGAGATCATTCCTGTACTTAAACTGTTATATAGCAGAGAAAGAGGTAGAAAGTAAAACAGCTCATTGACAAAGTTAGCGTAACTCTGAAAATAAGACTGGATGAGGTCACTGCACGCAAAAAGGGGAGAGTTACAGGTTAATATTACTCAAGCTTATAAATTTGAAGTTGTTTTAATTTTCGAAAGTCAGGTCCAGCTGGATCTTTCGAAACAGGTTTATTTTAAGAAGACAGGATGGTTTAAAACCTACTAGTTGAGCACATTAGGTAATTAACGGGAAGGCCAATATGATCATCCTGAGAAAAGCTGCAAAAGCATTTAATAAGACTTAATTTTCATTTTTAACATTCTTAAGCCTTTTTCCAGTGTGGTTTTGCAACAGCGTATTACAAAGGCAGTTCTTAAGAAGTAAACAAACCTCTTAAGGCCCTGCCCATAAAACACGCATCAACAGGTGACAATGCTGGGATCGTTCGAGCAAACACAAGCAGCAAGGGAACCGGGGAGGACAAATACGCTGGGTATTAATGAAAACATGTTTTATTGATGCACATGTTTGAAAAGTGATTATACTTGCCAAATATTTCGCATAATGAGAATGTAATAAAATGTGATACAGAATAAGTTAATTACAGCCCATTAGCAGGAGTAGGAATTAATGCTATTTGCAGTTAACAATCACAGAGCTCTTATTAATTATGAGACCATGTGTTTGTGTTAGGCAGATACCCGTCTACTGAGCGTAGTTTACAGACTCTGTCTTAGTCAGTCCCCGCACAGGGCAGATTCACTCTCTCCTTCTCAGCTTTTTGCTGTGTTCTGCCCACGCTGATGGTGTAGCCACAGGTAGAATTTTCTCTTTACTGTTCTTCCCAGAGCACTTGCCACACCGGCCCCCTTGCCGGTCCTGGGGCACACAGGGGTATGCTGCCCCTCTGCAGGATGCTCTCTTCTCCCTGCCGTCTCCGTGGCCCACCCCTCACTCCTTCAAGTCCTTGTTCAGATTCAGCTTTCCAGTGATGCCTGTTCTCGCCAAATTGCGACTGCCCCCTCTTTCGTGCCTTCCCATTCCCCCTCGCTCTGTTCTGTTGCATTTACCGCCCTCTGCTCTCTACGTAGTGTGCTTATTTCTAATGTGTATTGTTTACTTCCTATCACCCCCCCCCACTGCATTGTCAACTTTTTCAAAAATTGCCTTTATTTATTTTCAGGGAGAGGGGAAGGGAGGGAGGGAGAGAGGGAAACATCGATGTGCAGAGAAATATCAGTTGGTTGCCTCCCGTGCACCCCCAACCAGGGATGTGCCCCGCAACCCAGGCATGTGCTCTGACTGGGAATCACATCGACGACCTTTCAGTTCACAGGCCGGCACTCAGTCCACTGAGCCACACCAGCCAGGGCAGCACTGTCAACTCCTTGAGGTCAGGGATCTATGTTTCTCCTCTTTATGCTGTATCCCAAGCTGTTGGCACAGCAGAGCAGCAGGCACTCGTTAAGTCTTTTTGAGTGAGTTTACCAGAACTGTGAGTATAAAGAGTTCCCTATACTACGTTTTGATTAGACGGGAAGTAGTTAGACAACGAAGATGGGCAGGAAAATGAAAGACACAACACTTAAGGTAGAAAACAACCCGAGGAACACTTGGTTTTGGAAATAGATCTACTTTTGTAACAAAAAGCGCTAAGTGAACTGGAAATGAGGAGGCCTGGATTCTTGCTTTAGTTTTACCGCTGACCTTAAGCGTATCACTTGGGCTTCAGGTTCTTTATTTACAAAATCAATGAAAATTTTTCATTGAGAAAACTGTACACTAAGTCTGACCCTGCTTTGTGATTCTGTGTGGGCTTTGCAATGGGAAAGACAGCGCATATGGTAACGTACCCCGGTACTCCACGGCCCTGTTTTCACCGTGGGGGCTGTTTCTCTCGAGGTGTGGATGAGGGCTCCAGAAGCTAGGGGCTTTGCTTGGTTTATTTTCATTTCTAAAATTGAGGTGCGGCCATCAATCACGTACATCACACTAGAGAAAAGAGAAGGAGGTACGTTTGATGGATCTCCGCTAGAGACAGAAACATACCAGCTGTCATTCAGGCAGATTAGAGGGGAATGTGGCTGATCGTCCGCCTCATTGTTGAGACCCCACATCACAGAATTACAGTCTTACTAAGTTCCTCTCCTCACAGTTCAGAGCTGGGAAAGTCGAGCTCTTCCCTGCTGATTATTATCATGTGCCTTGTCTCCAGTCCCTGAGGCAGCCATGACTTATTTGTGGGTCTATTTTGTAGTGTTTAAGAGTGCACTGTTTTCAAAGAACATCCCTCAAAACTTCTTTTAAATTCAGAAATCTCTCATTCGGTCAGTAGTTGAGTCCAGTTTTCAGCTTCTCCAGATCATGTGGGCATCTTCTCTTGGCTGTTCTTCATTCTGGTCGATGCATTTGACATTGATCATTCAACAGAAGTGAGAAGCGGAGACAAAGGCCACTTCTGCTTCCCATGCTGGTGTCATGAGAAGATCTCAGCTAAGAGACTTAGCTGACATGGTCAGCTAAGCTGAGTGTCAGGGCTTTCACCAGATTTCCTTCTCCCTTGTCCTCTTTGGGGTAGTAAATAGACCATTAGGACTGCCTGTGCTTCTGCGGAAAGCGCCCCCCAGCTCCCCACATGCGCTAAATGTTTTCTCTCCCATTTAGAAGAGAAGCCAGATTGCTCCAAGGCCCGCTGTGAAGTCCAGTTCTCTCCACGCTGCCCTGAAGACTCCGTCCTCATCGAGGGCTACGCTCCTCCCGGGGAGTGCTGCCCCTTGCCCAGCCGCTGCGTGTGCGACCCCGCGGGCTGTCTGCGCAAAGTCTGCCAGCCAGGATACCTGAACATCCTCGTGTCGAAGGCCTCAGGGAAGCCGGGAGAGTGTTGTGACCTCTATGAGTGCAAACCAGGTATGCATGAGCCTCGTCTCAGCAGTCGCGTCCCTTCGCACCAGAGGGTCGCAGGCCCTCCGCCCAGCCGGGGTCTCCCCTTCCACGTGAAGATGGGCATCCTCATCAGCGCACGGCCTGCCTGCTACTTTGGGCTAAAGGCAGCCTGACTTCTGGCCTCCCAGCCAGACAACCAGAGAAATAATTCACTGGCACAGAAGCGCCTTCAGAGAGGGACCACGTCTCTTTTTCTCTTTTCCTCTTCTTTTTTTCCCCTCGAAGTACGCTTGATGGGGGAGGTGGGGCTAACATTTATGGTCCCTGCTGCTTCATTCCCCCAGAAAAGGTCAAGAGTCCTCATTTGCAGGTGTAACTGGTACTTTGAATTACTGCATTTGAAACAACCATTATACATAAAGCAGAAAGTTAATTTTAGGTACATACATGCATCCAAATGTCTGGCGTTTTGTAACGAAATACTCCGCCCCAGTCTTTCCTCTTGCCCGCTCCCCACCATCCGTCTGCTGGCTTCGATAGCACGCGCTCGGTCAACTTTGGCCCTTCACGCACCTTCTTCGCCACAGACGATTCACCGTCACGTCCCAGCTGCTTCCTGCTTTAACTTCGTTCGAACATCCTCGTTCTTCTGGCAGCATATGTAGTGTGTTCTACGAACAGGCCTGGACTAGAGTGGCTTCCTCTTTACAAGTTTCCAACTGTTGGTCAGATTTTCTTTTCTGCCAGATGAATGCTTCAAGCAAAACCATCCCTTTTCCATCTCTTGAACAGTCTTACTAGAAACGCCCCCAGCCAGTGGTCACCCCCATCCACCCCCATTACCACCACTGGTTTAACACACTCTGTCTGTCTGCGTCTTAACTCTTAAATACCTCGTCCCCTGCTTTCCTGGCACGGAAGACCTGGGACGTAGTACAGTTCTCTAATGTTGAGTGAAGTAGAAAATAAGAAATTGCCAGGGTAAGGACAGGGGTCAGGGAAGCGAGGACACTGCAGAAATTTGTCAAGAGCCAGTGTTTCATTTGGGGACTCGAAGTGCTAGTAAATGTGGTAGTAAACGGTGCCTCTGTCTGCCCCTTGCAGTGTTCAGCGTGGACTGCAGCACGGTGGAGTGCCCGTCTGTCCAGCAGGCCGTGTGCCCCCTGGACAGCCACGAAACTCAAGTCAGACTCACGGCGGATGGCTGCTGCACTCTGCCCACAAGGTCGGTTTGTCCTCAGTTTCCCGAGCTTCCTCCTCTGCCTTGGGCGTCAGCATCCTGGAAGGCACAGTTCCAGCCATGCAGTTTGTTTGCCCCAGCAGTTAGAGAAACCTGGTCTTCCCCTGCTTCCGTGGAGAAACCACGGAACTGTTACTATGACTTGGTATTTCCATGTACGGTCCCAGGTGCTGCCAGGTGAAGTCACTAATCCTTGCAGATCCTTCATGCTGGGGTGCTGTGCAGCTTTGCAGGCTGGGAACTGTGCAGGCCAAAATGCCCCTCAGGTTGTAGCCAGGGAGGCAGCGAGGTATCCACCCATAGTGGGCATGTTGATCCTCTGCAGTGAATCTTCCAGGAGCTTAATCATCGTGTCCAATAGAATGAAACCCTGCCTGCATCGTAGGATCGCTCCCCAGGGATCCTTCACGTTTGCAGCCACACATCTACTCAGACCTGTCACTTGTTGAGGCAAAGAGGAATCCAAGTTTTCACAGTGCTTTCTGGGGGTAACAAACACATCTCTCTTTGGCTTGATGGGGAAGAACAGTTGCTGGCAGGACATCCACTGAGCCCACGGGACCAGACTCACGCCCCAGCGTGCAGGGCTGCATGCAGGTCCTGTCCTTGAGGAGCTTCCTAGCCCCACCGTAGGGCCGGCCCTCGCGCTTGGCTTTGGGAAGACACTGCCTGGAAACATGGGGCCTAAACCCGTTTCTCCTTCTCAGATGTCCTCTCTCCCTCTTTCTTGCCATGACCTCTCCTCCATCTTCCCCAGGCCACTAAGGCGTCATTTTGACTGAGTCATTTCTCTCTGTCTTTCAACATTTGCTCTACATTTAATGTCCAGAGTTAAAACAGGGCCTTATTTCACTGTGTGCACATCAGCCCCTGAGCCAGGCACTGAGCTGCTGTGCCTGTTGCGTGAGTAGTCGTGATTATGTAGGTGGTCCTCTCAGTGGTTTAGTTAAGGTAAGTGTCAGTTATTTGTCCCTAATTGGTGTACACTTCCAAAGAGTGTTCTGATCATTTTTTTTTCTTCTTTCTGTTCTTAAAATACATTGGTTCTTTAACACCTTCTAACCTTTGTCCTGTCTGAAACCCTAATATTCTCTCAGTTACATTTTACGTGACTTGCCCTATTTTTTGTCCTGTATCCTAAAACATACGAAGATTTCTGTGAAGGTGCCATAGTAACAGCGGTGCTGCAGCACCTTCTTATGATACTATGATACAAGAATTTCCGTGGAAGATGCTTGGGAAGGCGTGAATTGTTGTGCAAACATAAGGCATTCCTAATCAGTGAAGGAAGACAAGGAGTCATCACTAAAAGCAGCAGATAGCCCTTCAAGGTCTTTATGAAAAGGAAGGCGGCACACTAAATTACAGAACCTAATTAATCAAAACGAAGGCAGTTGATAATTAGTAAGTCCTTTAGTGAGGAGGAGGGACAGTTCTCAGTGCTCTGTTGTAACTAACAGAGCACCATCTGCATGTAGGAGGCACACCAGGGGGGCGCAATGGGCAGGAGCTGCAGGAAGACACATTTAATGTCAGTGGAGGAAAAAAACTTTCTCACCAGCAGTGATGTGCTGTAATGAATTGGGCTGCTTCCTGAGATAGACCGAGCTCCCTGGAGCTGGAGCGATTTCTTTCCGTCTGGATGGCCACCTGCCAGGAATGCTTAGAAGAAACATTATGTTGGAAAGGAGGTTCAACTAGATGCCTTCCAGGCTTCTGTGAGTCTTGTAAACATAAACCTTGGGGTGGCTATTATTGTATTGACGTAACTTTGACTTTGCATGCAGAACTAAGGAATGGTCAGTTAAAACAGGGAGGAGGAGGAAGTCATTCAAAATCCCACTGTAAATTATTTGCCGGGGAGGGATAAGTTCTCACAGCTCTTCAGTTTCCTGTATTTGAGATAGTCGGTGACCCCTGCTCGCCCCCTGCCTGCTCCCCACGCGCCTCCTGTGTTGCCACCTGGCAGGGCCCTCCCCACGCCGTCTCACGCTCCATGAGGCAGCTTCTCCTGCTCCTCCTCCAGGACGGCGTTTCCTTTTCTGGGACGTGTTTTTAGTCTTCGGCCACTAAGGATGACTTCCATGTCCCTCCTCCGCTCCCTTTTAATTTAATTCCTGTGCATCTCTTTATCATCGCACTTCTGATCATACATAAAACCGTTAATTTTTCTTGTCAGCTTTTTCCTGCTCTGTGTGACTCTCAAGGGAGGAGAGCATCTTGTAGCCTCCAGTACCTAGCACAGGATCTGATGCAGTGTGTCAGCCTTCATTTATCGGTGAATGGACGAAGGACCACACACACGAGCCTACTCCTAGCCACAAGGACTCCTATGTTGAAGAAGACAGAAATTATCTTCCTGCATTGTCTCGCTTTAAAACCTTGCAGTTTTTCCCCAACCCCCTTTTTTATGGCCCGGTTTCAATGCTTCATAAACCCTGCATTCCAAACACCAAGCTCACCTCTCAAAGCACGGGACGCCTTTATCTCTTCCTTCCACCTTTTCTAAGGCTGTTCATCCTGCAAAACTTCAATTAAATTCCACTTCATTCACAAAGGTCTCCATGCTTCAGCCAGCCCCCATCCCACTCCCCAGGAACTCCCAAAATAGACCTTTTCATGTTGCCGGTTAATCATATACTCCCTTGCATTGTTCTTTGTGTTACCTGCATTAAGTCTTGTCTCACCAATGAAAGCATGTTTCTGGAGGTCAAAAACTGTGTCTTCTTTCTTCTTCTCTGTGTATGCAATAAATAATGAATTGGTAAGTACAGAATATGTTCCGACCGTGGCTTAACCTACTTTAGCGTATTACCTAGGTCCCCAGTTACTAAAGAGGAAGACAGACAAGCCATGCTCTGACAACAGAATAAGGACCCAGTCATGTGAAAGTGGAAATAAAAAGAAGAGATCCTAATATGGATTAATAGTGGTAGTATTGTAAGAGAAAAAAAAGGATATAACTTTGTTCCTGCGTGTGAGCCAGTTCAAGGTTTGCTCTTAAAAAGTGTGATATTTAGGTATAAAGAAAAGGATTTTAGAACATGTAAAATCCTGTTATGATTATTTGACCTTTCCCAGCATAATTGGATCATGGGGAAGAGCTGAAGAGCCGTCTGAGATCAAAAGTTATTATGTGGCGCGTTTGGGGGGGACTGCAGAGTTAGGACAAAGTAAGGTTGAAATAACGGGAACGTTCAGCAGTAGACATTCACCTTTCTACTGAGGATTTATTGCACCTTCCCCTTTAGACTACAAAAGGCGTCCGTGCAGCCTCTCCCTCTCATTTTGAAGAAGCAGCTTCTTCCTCCTTCGTCCCCATCCAAAGGGAATTCCATTCCCCGTGAGCCCGTCTCAGCCCCTTGGCCCCTCTGGCTGCCGTGTGTCTGGGTGAGCGCAGGCTCAGTACATGGGTTTCCTTAGGAGTTTGTCTGTGTTCGGTTCAGTCGTCCCCTCGGTGATTCATTCCTTCATCAGATGTGAATGACGAGGGACAGACACTGGCCTCCAGATGTTCTTTACACGCATGGGGATCTCCTTCCTTCCTGCCCCTGCCTGGCAAGTGCTGCTTTACCCACCGCCCTCTGCCCTTTCTAGGGACCGCTCACCCCTCCTCTCCCTGCCACACCTCTGCTCTTCCTCAGTGCCCATCCTGCATTTTCTCTCTTTTTCTCTGTTTCCTCCTGAACTTCATCCTGTGTGGACATCATCCTGGTGTGTGATAGAATTAACTTTTACTCATTTTTCATTCTCCCTTCCCCTGGCCTGGTTTAGGTTTCCAGGCACCCTGCCAGTTCTTTTCCCCCTTTCCTCGCCCTTGACACTGGACTGTGATGGGAGCTCTGTGGCACCCCCCCCCACCCCCACCCCACGCTGCCCGCCCCCCCCCCCCCACCTTCCAGGAGATGGCAAAAGAGAACGAGTGGGCTGGGCCTTACCCAGGGCCTGGGCACTGCCTGGTGAGAGAAAGGACAAGGGGGGCTCTCCTTGGGGCTCGGGACATGTGATGTCTTTGGAAGGCCTTCTGTGCTGTGTGTGCATGCTCACAAGTGCCTGTAGGCAAAAGGAAACATGCAGTGCAGTCACTTAGGGTCGACACCTTGACCCAAGCGTTGTCTTTGCCGAGAAGGAAAAACAAAAACGTCTCTAAGTAACCTGTGGGTAGCAGCACCAGTGACAGCTTAACTGTGGAACGTGCCTTGCTGTTTACAAAACCTTCACTCTCATTGTTCTCGCTATCAGCTGACCCCGTGAGGAATTTGTGGGTGTGAAAACTGAGGTTGACAGAGTAAGTGGCTTGTGCAAAATCACAAATGTTCTCCGGTACAAGGGGCAGAGCAGGGCCATCTTGAGTCCAGGATTTTTTATTCAAAGGCCCGTGCTGTCCATTGCAATTTTTCTGATAATCATGTTTTGCTGTTTTGAAGCCCAGAAAATATACCAATGAATATGAATTTAGATCTCATCAACATATTTATATATATATATATATATCAGCATAATACATATTAGCAAAATACACGTATGTTTCAGTTACTCATTGCTATGTAACAAGCCACCCCCAAATGTAATGGCTTAAAACAGCAATGATTTATTATTTCTCACGACTGTGTGTTAAGTGGATTTTGTATCTGTAGTCAGCTGGCAGGTCATCCGGGGCTGGGTGGGCTGAGGTGATGTCACTCACGTGTCTAGGAGCTCAACAGGGATGGCCGGAAGGGCCGCACCCTGGGCTTCTTTACCTGATGGCAGAATTGAGAGAAGGAGTAGCAAAGCCTTAAGAGACCAAGACTTGGAATTCATCCATCACTTCCACCACATTCTGTTGGTCACAGCAAGTCACCAGGAGAAGAAAGCCCTTATTGAACGAGCAGGACAGTAGATTCCACCTCTGGGTGGGAAAACCTGCAAAGAGTTTGTGGCCATTTTTAAATTCACCAGAACATACATTAATTCATATAGGCATTTGTTAGACTTTGTTTTCTGATTGTGGAAAGTTGGTGGAGGGCTACAGCCGTGTGGCCCCTTCCAGAGACGAGTGTGACGCCCCCAGGGCCTCTGGTCCCCTGGTGTAGCACAGGCAACCTGGTGCTTAAGCGCCTTTCCCTTCAGCAGCCGCCGTTCACCTGGGAGCAGACTCGCGGTTTAGGAGCACCACCTAGGCCTGCACCAACCACTATTTTTAACTCCTCTCCTTAACCGAATGCTGTGACCACCTAGTTCAAGTGGCTGTTCCCTCAACACCCAGCAGGGAATGCCACGAGATCTGCCTGATGAAACTGGGTCCGTTTTAGAAACAAACCCACAGAAAAACCTTTTAAAGGTGTTGCATAGAAATTCTCCTCAATAATGATTGGTCCGGTAACGGTTGTCCGGGAAAAATGGACCCATCGGATGTGGTAGAGGGCCAGTCCAGCCCCGGCTGCCGGTCTGGGCATCCGTGGCCCCTGTGTCAGCTGGCCCAGGCCTCAGCCCAGTTGGGCTCTTTCTCAAGAAGACAGCTCCGAGGCCCCAGTTTTCCCCAGTACACTCCTCACTCTGCTTTCTCCAGTGTGTGTGCCCAATCTTACAGAATCTTACCTCTGTAGTTTTTCACCCATCTTTTTAGGTGCAGGCTTCCAGGGTAGACATTAACTAGTTAAAAATCTAGATAGTACTACTCTACATGACTCACTTTCACTCTGTAAGCCAAATGAGTTTTTCTATACCCAGTGCATTTTGATTTGTTATTTAACTTATTATTAAGATGAAGGAATATATTACTGGCAGTCACCCTTTCTAAATTTGTTGTAATGAAATTTGTCCCCAAGTTTTTGTTCTGAAACCGGGGTTACCAATTTCTGCCTATAAATACACATTTCCTAAAAGTTACTCAGAAAAATCCAATGTGATTGTTTTGTGGTGGAAATAAGTCGCTGTTTACAGTGTTCGGAACTTAAAATAGGGCCTCTCCTGGGTTGTGCACAGTCAGCACGCCGGGTTCCCAAGCTCCCTCCTGGCACCAACTCTCGGACTGAAGGGTCTGATTCTCTCTGAGAACCTGTATCTGGAGCGTTTATATCTCTTGCTTTCTGAAACGCTGTGTGAAAACACTATTTTATTTTTAAGTCAAGATATAGAAACATTTTAAACTTTTTGAACCTATATCTGGAACATTTATATCTCATGCTTTCTGAGACACTATGCAGAAATACTGTTTTATTTTTAAATCAAGATACAGAAACATTTTGAAACCTTTTTCATCCTCCAAAATATTTTATATTATATGCTAGCTCAAATGTTGACTGATGTGTAACTTTGCACTGGAAGTGTAGTCGAGCCAAATTCATAGTGCTTCCCCCGTGTGTGTGTGCACACACACCCTGCCACCCCTCCCCAAGGAGGCGAGGCCGTGCGGCTCTCCCATTTCAGAGATGGAGCCTCATGAGCTGGAAGGGTCCTCCCTGGTGGGTGGCAGAGCCAGGCTTGCCGTTCGTCCAGAGCACACCAGGCAGCCCTGTCCCCTGTCATCCTGAGCCCCTGCCCAGCCCTACCTCACAGAAGGCCTGATATTCCATGTCCTGCACTCGCTTTTATTATTGTAGTCTGTGAGCGAAGTGCACGTGAGTAAACCGTTCAGCAGCTAAAGAACACTCCTGCCCACATCAGCTGGTACCATGCAGAGAGAGTGTGCGTGAAGCCAGGCCCATTTCTGCGTAAATTTGGACAAGTTTCTCACTTCATCCGGGTCTGCTTTCTTACCTGGGAGAGGAGGAGAAGAGGGGTTTGATCATTGCAAAAGTATAATGGCTCCTACCTTTAAATTCTTTGACTTTCCCAAACCCTTTAGATGGGAAGGAACCCAAGCTGCTGGTAACAGGAGAGTCCTGGGAAAGAAAGGTGAAGGAAATTTTTAGAAAATTCACTCAGAAGATAAGAGGGGAAATACATGGTTTGCATAATGCGAGGAAGGGCAGAAAGTCCAAAGAAAGTCATTAAAAAATTGTTTACTTTTTTTCATTTCCAAACAAACAAAAAATCTTAGGAAAGGCAAAATGAAATACAAAAACTATTAGACTAATGATTTAAACCAGGGTCATCAGCACTGGTTGAACTGTGAAATCTGAGTGATAATCCAATAAAATAGACTGCCTGTTAGTCAATGGCTAATTTAGTATTGCTAGTTACTTGTTTTTTAAACACATCTATAAATAGGTAGTCCCTTATGTAGCAGGTACAGAAAATACCTGGCCAAAGGCTAAGTCAACAAGGTAAAGCTCTGCTCTTAGAAACTGCTTTCTAATAGGACATGGCTCTCCTGCCCACTCAGCCTGCCTTGGTGGGTGTGTTCAGGGAGGGTGACATGTGTGGTGTTCTCATAGCTTGCAATTGCCCTTGCACTGGCACGGACTCCACACTGTGCTTGGGTCTCCCGGACCCACAGCTGGACTGGTTTCTTCCAGCTGTTGGTGCTGTACTTCCCCTGAGCTTCTGCCTTTGTTGCTCTTCCCTGTGACTTCTCTGTCTCCAGCTCCTCCGTGTTCCGACTGCAGTTTTCTGTATGCTACACTAACTTACATACAAACACACGGACACAGCGAGCATTGTATTCATGGGAGAGGTCTCGATTCTTTGTTCCTAACTTTGATCAGATCATCTCTTTCTACGCCTCTTAAAATAAAAAGCAATCTGCTGAGTTAAGTTCCATGTTTTTGTCTGAGCCTCAGTTTACCTTCTCTTATGTAAGACCTTGTCCTTGGAAGAGAGTTTCCGCCTCATACCCAGGAAGTGAAGTAAGGTAACAGGAAGGATACTACCCCTATTGTATCTGAGATATGTCAGGTGCACAGGCCACAACGAGAGGGAAGGTCAGGAATTTACTTTTGCTCTAACATCTAGACATTTATACTCCGTTGCTTCAGGTTGAAAATCTCGGATGCTGAGTTTCCATTCCTCAGTCCTGGCTCCCTTGCATCCTCAAGAAAATGCATCTTGTTAGTATGACATTGTAATATAAGAACAGAATCTTAGCTGATTGCTAGCACACTGTTGTTTGTGATTAGATGTAGATATTTAGCAAAGGAGCTTTCAGGAGTTCCAGAATTCACAGCCTGAAACTGACTCAATGCTGGATGAGGCCAGCAGAATGGAATCTCTGGCAGGTTATAGCTTTTCTCCAGAAGCTCGAGTTAAATCAGAATCAATCTAACCTCAAAGCCACAGTGAGTGAAAACAAGGCCCAGCCCTGACAGTGCTCAGGTGAGTGGCACGTACGCATGGCAGCCAGACCGCCAGGCTCGGGGTGGGGCGTGGTGATGAATGAATGGGCCGGGCGCAAAGGAACCCGACACCTCACAGACATCACTTCGGCTGGTGCAGAAACGTTGCTGACTTCAGGAGGTGATAAGAAGAGAACGCACACACAGGGAAATCTGCCAAGAAAATAATTAATAGACTGGCTTTGTACCAAATAATAAAAACTGAATTTAGGAAAAAGCTTTAAAGTAATAATGCCAGCTTTATGTCCAAAGTAGGATATCGAGGACCTTTAAAAAAAAAAGCGCACATGCACACAGAGAATAACCGATGATAATTTTTCATGCCCCTCCCTATTTGCCTGTGTTCTCCAGTCTTAGAATCATATGGTTTCCATCTTCCTGAGAACTCGGTGGATTTTTCTTATTCCTCTTCTCTAATAACATCTGAGTAATCCGTTTGCTTCTGAGTAATAGTCTTGGAGGGGCAGTGTCAAGAGTCCTTTAACTTGCTGTTTGCTAACACACTTGCACTTGGGTGGCTGAGTTTTCCAGAGCTCCTCAGTCAACTCTTATCTCCAGAGCCTCACTCAGCCCGTCATTGTGCTGGCTGAAGCCTTTAGGGGGTGTTGAGGGGCGGGGGGATAGAAGATTACTCAAGGGTCAGGGACACAGGCACGCTGGCCCAGCCAGACACGTATGTCAAAGCTTGAACTTCCAGAGGGTAGCTTGAAACTGACAGGATTTTTTTTTTGTTTTATCTTGTTTTTCTCATAGCACAGAGAGCAATCCTTAGTTCTTCGAGACAGCATTAAGCAATTTAAATCACTAGGTGGTATTTATTATAGACCTGTATGCTTTTAACAGTGTGCTAGGTAATTAAATTGCTTGTTTACTACCTATTCAAATAGCCAGTGGAGATCGTCCCTAAATGTGCATTTTGAAAAGGACATTATCATATTAAGAGCCTAGTAATTAAGTGTCATGTCCATTTGTTCCCAAGACATGGTCTCACAGAAGATGGCACTCAATAATAGTTCTCGTTTTCTTTTTTTTTTTAAAGGCTTAGCCTGTTAATACAGAAATTTCTCTAATTCCATTTGCTTTTTGGTGGTCTCCTTTAATTTGGGTAACTTAGCCAGCTGCCTTTAAGGGAATAAGTAAAATTAAATTATACAATATGTAAAGTATGCATTAGCATAACACAGATTGAAAGCAGTTCTGACTCTTGACATGCTATCATGGTAGCATTCTCTTTGTTTTTAAACACAGGCAGGAAAAAAATTGGAAATGTATCCGAAGCCCTTCTTTCTCAACTAAGAAAAGAACATCTATTCTGTTGCCCTCTGTCACAGTGATTTTTGGCCCAAAAGAGCAAGTCAACTCATAACTAAAAAAGCCAGAGTCTATATTAAACTCTGATGTTTTTCAAACAAAATAGTTGTAGGAATTCCATGTTATTATTGGACGTATCCCCAGATTGAAGCAAATATGCTTTCCTAGAAGTAGAGCCCTTGCCCACTGGAGACGAGCTATCTCCCTGATAGAGACGTTAATTTGTCGATAATTCACATCGTATGTGGAAGCCCCGCATGTCCTGTACACGTGCCTCATGCCTTTTGTGTTTCACCATGAACTTAGTGTCTAGTCTTACTTTATATGATTCAGTCCTGAAACACAAAACTCAGGGCTCCCACTATGGTGTTCAGTGGCTTACAGTTTGGTCTGAATGGGCCTGGCCATCCCCAGATACTAAATACACGACCCTCTGACTCTCCCTCCAAGGCAGTAACTCAACCAAATTCCATTAAACTTGTCTTTCGTTAGAAAAGCAGAACCCACCGCATGGAGAGCGGGAACCTCTGGGAGCTTTCCCTCCCCACCCTCGTTGATGTTGTTCCCTCGTCACGACACAGGCAACCAGAACAGCACCAGACAGTTCTGCAGATATGGATTGTGAAGTTATTTACATCACTAATAAGCAAATCTAAAGTGTTAAAATGTGGTGTCTTCTGGAAATGCCAAAAGCAACCTGAAATGTCATAGAATGTGTTTTACTCTTCATTTGAACCTTTGCGTTGCATGGAAGTGACAGGGCTCCTCACTGTCGTGTAGACACACTGTGCAGAGGGCTTGGGGTTATAAGTAGACATTAGATTGCTTAACTGAGATCCTGGAGGTAGAGAGACAGCTAGTTTCTCTTGGACTTCATGCTCAGTCTGTTGTGCACATGTCATACAGACAACTGCATTTTAAATGGCCTGTTTCTGGCTTTGCCTTTGTTTGAAAAGGGAAGACGTTGTATCTCATGGCTCTGTGATAATATGATCAAGTGCTTCCATTTCCATAGCGAGGTCATGAAGTCTTAAAGGCTATTGTGATACCTCCCAAGACATTAGATTATGGACTTTTTGAGGGCAAGGATGCACCTTACATGTCTCTTCCTCATCAGTGACTAGCATAAGTAAATACTCAATAAATGTTTTAATTACATGTATAATAGTTCATCTGTGGCTAGTGCTAGCATCAGTATCCCATAGTGTCTGGGGTCTATTCAGGGAACGAATCGGTGTTCTCCATGTGCCAGGCAGTGTGCTCCCTGGTAGGAATAAGATGCAGTCACTGGTGTCAGGAGCTCATAGTCCAAAGAGAAGGCAAGCACGCATAAATCTCCATTTAAACTGCTACACACCTGAGAAGTAGAGGTGTGCAAGAGCGAAAAGTAAGTTCACAGAGCAAAGAGATACTGATTCTGACTTGGAAAACTGTCGGTTTTGACTTTTGAGCTGAATCTTTAAGAATGAGTCAGAGTTCAGCAGATAGAGAAAGAGGGAAAGGGCGTTCTAGGCCATTGCGGTCATTGCTTTTTAAACTTTTAATATGTTTTGCAACTGAAAACATCGGCACTAATCCCACCTAGCTTTATGATTCAAAAAGAATAGAATTCATGACAGTTCTTGTTTTCTCCTTAGAGAACCTCCCCCTTGCAAGACTGCATTCCTTGTTTAAATGTTTTACTACTTTCCCATCGCTTTCAATTAAAGATGCTTCTTAGTGTGACATGCAAGACCCCTTAGTCCCTAGCCCTGGCCTAGCTCTCTAGCCACATCTCCTGCAAGTCCCCCTGCAATGTCCCCCAGACCCCACCCCAGTGCATAATGTCCTCCTGGTGGACTGGAACCATTTGTTCCAACCTAAACACCCTCCTCTTTCTTGCCTCTGTACGTTTGAATAGGCTTTTCCCTCTTCCTAGGGTGTCCTGCCCTCCACTCCTCCACATGGATGGACAATCACACAGTCTGTTGCCCTCACACTGCCCTGCACGCATTTACCCACAGCCTCAGCTACGTATCCTTCTGCCTCTGGTCAGGAAAAGCATCCTGGAAGCAGCGGTCCTGGGGGACGAGCGGAGGTTTGTCGGCCACAGGAGGGCTGTCAGTGTGGAAGAGGTGGGACAGCTGCTGCTGGGCGTGGGCTCCTCCCAGCAGCCCTCAGCAGCACAGAGGAGGTAATTGGTTTGAATCACAGTTTGCACTTGGCAGCCTCAGGGCTGAATTTGACCCCCGAGACGTGTTTTCTTTTTGCGGCCGGAGGCGGGGGCATCTTTAAATTAGTCATCACCATTTAAAAACTGGGAGGCTTCACATAAAAATCTGGCTTCTCTTGAGCAGTTTGGGAGGTTTGGGGACAGTGCCCACCTGTTTTCTACCCGGGAGGAGCCTCGCAGCCCCGTCAGAGGGCAGGGACCCTCTTGAGTTGTCTCTGGGATCCTGTCCTCTGTCAGGATTCCTGCCCAGCTCCTGAAGACACTCAGGTTTGCATCTCTGGGTTTAACACACTTGGGGTTGAGGGACCAGGTAAGAACGGAGGTTAAAAGGGCAGGATGTTTAATGGCAGCTCAGGTACCCACCAAGGTCTGGGACTGATGCCTTGAGGGGGCGCAGTGGGACAAGGCCCAGGCTGAGGAGAAAGGGGAGGGTCCTGGCAGTGGGTGTCCCAGAGAGTGTGAAGAGGCAGTGTGGGGGCAGCGTAGGCCTGGGATGAACCATTGTGATCAGCGAGTAGGATGCTTGACTTGAGAGACGGCAGAGAGCTGTGGCCATAGGCGTAAGTGGCTGAAGTGGTGGGGTTGGGGGGCGGCCAGGATCACTGGATTCCAAGAGGTCAGGGTGATGAAAATGCTCTGTCCACATAGCCACCAAAGCCTTCCAACTTCTAATTACATAAAATAGCTAACAGGTGTGGAATGCTTGCGTGTTCCAGGCCCTACCCTAGGTGCTTTTCACATCTCGGTTTAATCTACATAGCAGTCCTATGACATATGGGTGCTCTAATGATCCCATTTTACATATGGTACAGTGGCCAGAACTCAAGCCGAAGACGGAAATCACAGTGCATTCTCCGAAAACCTTCCCTCCCCCCCCCCATAGGAAATGGGTAGGAGACGCAGCCCCAGTGAGGGAGGGCTTGGACGAGAGAGGAAAGCCGTGACGTGGGGCTAGCCACAGGGCGACTTGGAGGACGCTGAGCTTCCAGCCCAGGCGAATAAGTGAGTGTGGGCAATCTGCCGTCTCCCTGGAGGCGGCTGCAAGGAAACAGCGTTTTCAGGCGAACCGGGTAGACAAGGCAGTAGACAAGAGGTGAGCAGCCCCCTTTGTGATGATGTTCAGGGGTTGAGGGAGTTTGTCGGTGAAGGGAAGGTTGGGAGGGCAGGGAAGGTGGTGTGGAACAGGAGTCCCTGGGAAGTTCGAGCAGGATCTGGGGCTGCCCGTTCCCTTGAGGACGGGAGACCAGAGGATCTTACGCTTTGCACTGGGAACGAGGGTGAGAGGCCTGGGGACTGACAGCCCTTGCGGATCCAAGTGGGCGCGTGCTCAAGGGCAGCTGGGGCAGCCCCTGCTCAGCCCCAATGGGCTCTGGAGGAGGTTCGCAGCCCTGGTGGCGACACTTGACTCAGGTTTTAATAGAAGTTAGTCCTGATGTCATTGGTGTGTCTTCTTCCCTGGTCCCTGGGAAGGGACACAACCATCCACATCCCACCATGCTCTCATTCTGGCTCTGAAGCGAGAATACCTTATGTTGCAGTACAAAAACGTACACATCCAAACCCACTCCTCCTTTTTCCCAGAGTGCACCGGACTGGTTTCACGCACCTCTCACTCCCGCCCCCTCTTCGCTCTCTGAGGCCAGCTAGCCCACCATGACCTCTGGAAGTAAAGGCTCAGAGCCCTTCATGGCTGGGACTCGGTGGTTAGCAGATTATTGGGCCAAATCAAGGGCAGTGCCAGAAGCCGGCCAGATCCTGGATGTCACGTTTTCAGCTGGGCCCCAGGCCCCAAGGATTCTCCGCGGCGGCATCTCTGGGCATCTGGTTTTCCTGCCGCCAGGACTGCCGAGTCCCATTGGAGCTTCTCCAGCTCTCTCCCCTAGCTGGCCACAGCGGGTCAGTGACGTGTGTGCGGTGCCAGCGCTTTCTTGTCACCCCGCCTACGTAACTGTGGGGCATGGTTCTAGAAGATAATTTATGGTATAAAGTGCAGAGAAACCATGTGGGCCTACAGTTTCCATTTTCCTGTACTTTATACCACTTTTTCTTTTAACTTGACACCGTAGTGTAGGTTTCCTGAGCCACATACCAGCCTGGAGGAGGGAGCCGTAACCATCAGCTAAGAAGAAAAGAACTGTAATGTCCGCTTTCTTAAGGGCTTGCCATGGACTTCATTGTTATTACTAGGGAATACAAAGGAATACTTGACCTAATAGCCCTCAGTTTTTATCTTCCCTGTTTTGGAGCACATCCCCCAGTCCTCCCCACCCCCAGGAAAAGTGTGAGAACAAGCACCCAAAAAGCACGGCGTGTCTCGGGAGGGAAAGTGAAGACTGTGTCATTTCTGGTGGAGCAGGTGACAGCTCCCGTCCAGGGGAGGGCTGGCTGCTGGCAGGGAGGGGCGTCCTCAGAGCGGGCCGTGTGCGTGCTGGGCTGACCCACACGTTCCCCTGCCTGGGTGGGCGAAACGCAAGGAGATCATACAAGAATGTTCCCCAGCCTGGGTGGGCGAAATGCAAGGAGATTAGCTTAAGAAAATAGGAGGGAGGGTTTGTGCCTTAGAGCGCAGCCAGTCTCTCCGGAGGAGACAGGAGGAAACTCACGAAGTTCCTTGGGGAGGAGTGCGGTTTTCCGCAAGGAAAGCTTGACTCTTGGGTGGGAAACCCATTTCTTTCTGGATGTTTTATTGGCAGCCTCTTTTTAAAACTTACACATTTCTGGAAAGAGTTAAGCAATTTAATGAGTAGAAAGATAGTACATCAGATTTAATTAAAGTTGAAGCTACTTTTTATGGAATAGGAATGTCTTATGTGTCATTGTAATTTTCATTCCTGACAGTTGTTTCATCACTGTGCTGTGGAATCCCGGTAGGACAAGTACTTTGCCCTCTTAACTCTTCGCTTGTCCTTGCTTCCCGGCTAAAAGGAGACCTCCCTCCCTCCCACCTGCGAAGAGTGGTTTTGATTTACAAGCAGTGGTTCTAGCCTTTTGGAGGGTTCAAGCCCTCACTCCGACTGTGGCGTGAATCCAGCAGTCGGTTGCGGAGGGCCCCACGGAGCCGTTTGTCCTGCAGGATATGGACAGGGATAAGGATCTGCTTGGGGAACAGGAGGAGTCTGGTGCTTCCAAATTCCCTCCTCTGCAGAAGCAGTTTATTGTAGGGCAGTGTTTGACTAACATTTACCCTCAGCTCTGCATGCACCCACCACGGGGGCACGTTCCAGGGGCACTTCTGTGCTTTGCTGAATGGCACGGGAGTGGCAGACAGGGCTCCTCTGTCCCACGGCCTGTTCCAGCAACTCCCTGTAGTTCAACATCCTCTACCGTTTCTCTGGTCATTCCAGTGAAACAAATATTGATTCTTCTTCTTAGTAACGAAGCCACAATTTACTTATGAAGACAAGTCTAGCAAATGGAAACACCAGTGCTGGGCTTATTGTTTCTTCTCCTGCATGGCCTGGTCTTCGTGAGTAGGAAAGGGAAAAAGAGGAGTAAATGTGTAAGTGTGCCCTCCTTCCAAAAAATAAAGACCAGGCAAGCATCAGAGAGAAGGCCCAGCTCAGGCCTGAAGGTTGAGGTGCTTAGTGAGGGTGGGGGAGGGGGAGAGAAGGGGCCAGCATGCTGTGTGAGGCTGTGATATGCCCCAGGCAAGAGTGCAGGCAGTCAGTAGGGAGGCATGAGCCAGAATCAGACCGGGGCAGCGGTGGGAGTAGGGTTGGCACTAATAGAATCGTGGGATTTTACAGTTAGAAGCAAGCTCATTATGGTCCAACCATCTCATTTTATGGCTGAGAAAACTTGAGCGTCCCAGAGTTTAAGTGGCGTGCTGGTGGTCACGCATTTTCTGGTGGATGATTGTAAATAAAGTGGTTCTGTTCTTCACTGCACATGTTTCACAGGAAAGAGTCTTTGTAAATGATCGAGAGCAAGTGCTATTAATCCTCATTCTCATTATAATGTTAAAACTAGTTGACCTTGGCTTTTTCCAATGGAAAGTGCAAATGAAGTGATGGTGACCCAGAGAGACTGCACCTCAAGGAATGAGTTTCTCGGAGAGTGGGTCCCAGGTTCCATTCAGGGGAATCTCCCGGAGAGCTTATTAGTTTGCACAGGCACATGCTGGAACCCTGATCCCCACTTGCAGAAAAACAGTCTTTATGCTTAGCACCCTGGAATCTGCATTCCAGGCATATTCCATAGTCTTTTCCTCCACACACTAATTTTGAAAAGCACTGCACCTGTTAGCTCCCAGTCTAAAATTTATAAAAGTGAAAGCTGTGAGAACAGTGCATGGTCTAACCTCTGGCGTATTAGCCATGAAAAAAAAATTTATTTCAGATTATTGTTCAGATGCCTTTATCATTCAGTATTTTCATTTGCAAGACAAACAAGGTGTGACTCCTGCACAAGGGGAATTCACAGGAGGAAAAATAGGATTTTGATTTTGTAGGATGAGCAGGTACTCTCGCAGAGTGTGGCGCCCCTGGGTGCTGTTGAAGGTCAGAGGAAGGAAAATGAAGCCCGGTTGCTTTTTGAGCAGAGAAGGCCTTGTCGAGTGGGTGGTCTGAAGCCGTGTGGAATTCACCAGGGGCAAGAGAGAGGCAGGGATTCAAAGCGGGTGGACATCGGAGCCATGGCACAGAGTGATAAGGGGCAGGGGTGGGTAGAAGGAGTGAATGGCAGATTGCCGCTGTTGCTCAACTGCTGGCATAGGAGGGACCAGTGGAATCTGGAAGCTGGGAGATAAGGAGAGGCCAGACTCAAGGCACCTTGTGAGCCGTGCCAGAGCCTCCGGGCTGCCTGGGACTGTCTGTGTAGTCCCAGATTGCACAGCTTTTCCACAGGCAGAGGGAGCCAGCGCGGGCTGCTAAGGAAGGGAGTGCCCTCTAGGGGCCTAGATGATTTCTGAGTGCTGTTCATCATTGTTCTCGGGCACTCAGATGCCCACTGAGCCGCATCCACTGCCTATTCTGGAGAAGAAAAGACAGCTTAACCAACCCACCTGGCTGCAGCTGTGATTGGTGATTACATTACGTAAACATGTATTAATATGGTACCTTAATTGGTCATTATTACTGAGGTTGAAATTGAAGGCTTGATTTTTCTGCACATTGCAAATATACGTTGTTTCTGGTTTCAAGTTAAAAAGCCCTTAGCCTATCTACTGTATGATTCTACTTATATGAACCGTCCAGAAGAGGCTCACCCATAGGGATAGAACACAGATTCCTGGTTGCCTGGGGCTGGCAGGGAGGGTGGAGAGAGTACAGGGTTTCTTTTTGAGGCGATGAAAATCTTCGAAAACTAGGTAGCAGTGATGGTTGCACAAGCCTGTGAATATAAAAACACTGAATTATACACTTAAAAGGGTGAATTTTGTGCTATGTGAGTTTCATCTCACTAAAGCTGTTACTTTTTAAAAAAATTTCAAAGCCCTCAGTGTCGCAGGTTCGATTCCCAACCAGGGTACATGCCTGGGTTCCAGGCCATAACCCCCAGCAACGGCACATTGATGTTTCTCTCTCTCTCTTTATCTCCCTCCCTTCCCTCTCTAAAAATAAATAAATAAATAAAATCTTTAAAAAAAAATCTGCAGCATACCAAAAAAATATACTATAAAAAAATTTTTTTTTCAAAGCCCTCGACACTTCTGTTTCAAGGTATCATTGCAAATATAATAGCTTTTCCTTAAGGATTTTTTTTGAGTCCACAATATAGAGCTCTCACTGCTTTCCTTCTCACTTGCTTTTGTTTGTTCAGTTAATATTGTCCCTCTTCTATTCATCTCTAGTTCTGTTTCACTTAAACAGTATTTATTTCATGAATATACGTGAGAGATCCAAAGGGAGCTTGTGGAAAGATGAGTACCCAAGTCCCCACGAAACAGTGAGAGAGACGTGCCTTAAAAAACCAGAGTAGTATTTGAGGCTGGCCCAGAAAGACAGATGGGATCTAGACAGACAGCTGGAGGTGAGGGCTGGAGGGGGAATGGTCGGGGGGAACAGGGTGAGCAGTGCGGGGACGGTGCAGCCAGGGCTTGTCTGGAGAACAGGAGGGAAAATGAAGAGAAATACTGCAGGAGATGGTACTCGGACCTGAGAGGGTCGAGTGCGAGGCTGAGACACATGTGATCAGTCCAGTGAGGAGTACCTGAAGGTTTTTGATGACCAAGTAGAGGAACCGAGCCAGGGGATGGATATGGTGGCATAGTTAGGGAGCAGAGACTCGGGTGAGCGGGGACTAGGTTAGAGTCGAGGCACTGAGGGAGGGAGGGTTTCCAACGTGTGCGGTCAGGGGTGGTGTCAGGTCAGACAGCATCTCTCTCTCCCTCAGGTTGGCCTGTTCCCCCTGCCCCCGATCCATGCTTTCTGCATTCCCTTGCTTGCTCTTCATTCAGGCATTGGGGTAAAAGGTAGGAGGAGGATGGGGGAGAGGGAGACGACGACGCAAAAGAGTGAAAACAGGAGAAAAGGTGGAGAGGACAAGGTACAGTTTGCACGCTTCAGTTCTGTAATTCAGCGCTTCCTCTTCCCGACTCGACAGAACATCTCCTTTAGCGGAAAATACAGGACAGGAAGTCCTATTTAATTTCAGGTCAGTTGATGAAGCCCTGTGCCTCCCCATTCTCATCGGTAGAAGGGAAGCATAATTTTATTAAAGACTTGTAAAAAACTACATTGGACTCACCTAATTTGTGGACATAATAAATTTCCTTGGCAAATAAGGGTCTTGATGGTGTCCCCCATTGTTACGTGACAGAAGGTAGACATACCTGTCAAAAGGCAACTCACATCAGCTAGATTATGTTGAACTACGTGAAACTGCTGTTTGACTGTTTTCAAACTGCAAAAAAAAATGGCTGTTTCATAAAGTTTCAACCCCATGAGTAGTTGCTTGATGTTTATCTGCCACGAATCCACATTTTCACCTTTCCTGGGTCCTTCATAAATTTTTTCTGTCTGAAGGTGCTGATGGTCTTTTTCATCTGCTAACCTCAAGTTCAGGGGAAGCTGTGAGAAGTCAGAAGATGGCCCCAGGGAGGGAGGCCTTGCCAAGAGAGATGCAGAGAAGGGGAGAGGTTCTGGGAGGAGGCCAGCCAGCAAACACCAGGGCGTCCAAGTCCCTGGATCTTGAGTGTTCGGTCATTCTGGTGCAGAAGCAGAACTTGAGCAAGAAGGGTTTTCTTTCTCTAAGTGTGTCCATAGGCAGCTGTGTACAGCGTCAGGGCTTCTGAACAAGCTGGAGACAATGTGCGTGGGTCTGTAGGGAAACAAGACACACAGATGTGGGGATGTGGGTCAGACGTTCAAGGGGAAGAAAAAGACTTAGAGCGACTGAGGCGTGGGTTTCAGGTTGGCGTGGTTTCTGAGAGCCTAGCCGAGCGCCAGACACGGAGGAGCACGTATGTATTCGGGAGAGGTCACTGCAGGGTTGAAGGACAACATCTGAAGACATATTTTTTGGTCGGTCGTATGCTCTTTGGTGTTTGAATTAGAATGATTGGAACACATCAGTAGGCAAGAATGTGAATCCCAGATATCCTGTAGGAGTCTTGCATTGTAATCGCATCCAGATACTGGGATCAGGGTGTGGCCTCTCAGTACTTAGAGTGTCAGCTGCAATAAGTGTAAAGAGCATATTGCTACTGTAATATCACAGTTTATGGTTATGTGCTTAATACTGCAGTGGCTGGCTACGTGAAAATGAAAGACTACAGAATAACCTTACTAGGGACTAAAAGCCCAGCTCATATTTACTCAGTCCTAGAAGATGATTGTCCAGTAGGAATACAATGATAAATCAAGAGCTCCCAGCTCTATTCACAGAAAGCAGGAAGACATTTATTTTAAACCGTAGGCAGAAATACCATTGCAGCAAAACCTTAATTATCTCTAACACCTGCTTCTCCTAGGAATCCACTATAAGGGTCACACCACGTGGAAGAGGCCTGAGAGGGCTGGCCCTGAGGGAGGCCATTCACACCTTTCCGGTGGCTTTGATGATCTTTGGTGCAAATTGTAACTTCCGTTTGTGTTTCCTTTAGTTCTGCCAGGTAACTGGAAATGTAATTAAACCTCTGGGCCTGATTACTGAGGTTCTCAGGGGCTACAGGAATATTTTACTTTATTAAAGATCCGAAGAACGATAGAGGAACAAAACAATCACATAAGAAAGGGAAATAAAACAGAACTAATGAACATGTTAATAGTTCTTCCCTGCTGGGAATGTTCCCTTCTCCCACCCTTGACCCCTACTACTGTGCATAAACACCTACATATTTCCTGCAAGGACATCTCCTTTTGGGGTATCTTCCTTTCACTTCTGTCTACCCGGGAACTCCCATAGTCCTCCTCTCCACCCCCCGCCCACACCTCCGTGCCCAGGGGAATCCCAGGGTGGGCAGCTCACTGCTCCCCTCCCGCCCCCACCGCGAGACATTCCCACCCTGACACTCTGCTGCCCCGCGCTGCTCCCGTCCTGCGTGCTATTTCATCCCAGCATCAGACAGGTGACCGCGTGTTTTTTTTCCTCCTCTGATTTTTACCTGCCTCTGTTTTTCCATATTCAGGCAAATGTCACAGCAGAGTTGAAGTTCACGGGACACCTCGTTCGCGCCTGTAGCGAGAAATGCACACATGCAGCTTAGAAGATCCCAGAATAAAGACTTTCATCCTCCAAATAGCTGTCACAAAGTCCACTTAGAAAAGCGCAGGCCCTTTTCTTTATGAAGAGCTCCCCAGTCTTCAATCAGAGCCTGTTTCTTCCGTTAGACACAATTATGAATTAATTAGCGTGGGTCAACATGAAGGCACCACTAAACACAATCACACACAAAAAGACTGAAAAGCTAACAACCTAGTAGTTGAAAGAGCCAGAACAATCTCTGCAGAATACCTAAAGGTCAGCAGCAAAGCAGCAACGCGGGGCCGTGGCACGCAGCAGCCCTCAGTCGGTGGCGGCCTCTGCAGGCCTCCCTGACTTATGGGATAACATGATGTAATCATGTAAAAATGGCCCCGAGTCATCAAGAAAATGTTATGCTCAATACTGGTCCAGTGAAATAAGAAATTAAGTGATGCATTTTGGAAATACTTCTGTCAAAATGGTAAAAGCTGAAAACCTGGGTGTACATTAGGTAGATGAGCCTTAGTTACGTGGAATGCAGATGATGTCAGAGCCCCCTGCCCATCCCCCAGGGACACCAGATAAACAAGACAGTGCCATAGAGTGGAGTTAGTTGGCCACAGCCACTTTGTGGTCTCCCGACTTCTGTGTTGTTGTTTATTCACGGGGTTCTCCCTCCCTTTTCTTTGGTTTCAGATGCGAGTGTCGCACTGGCTTATGTGGTCCCCCCGTGTGTGAGGCGGGATCCATTCCCCGCATAGTCTCTCGTGGAGATGGGACACCTGGAAAGTGCTGTGATGTCTTTGAATGTGTTAATGGTACGTGGGGTTTCTCTTGTTCTCAGAGAGTGCACATTTGTGCAGGAGGAGGAGGAGGAGGAGGGAGGGTTCAATCTAGCTGTTTCTGCCTTTTATACAGCAGGGAATATCCTCAGGGACTTGATGAAACTTCATGCAGAAAGGAGGTTTGGTTAAGAGTCCAGGTAAAGGATGTGAGGGAACCATCATTCCATCATCCATCAGAAAGAGAATTTTGGAAATGTACTAGCAGATTTCGTGTAGCTGTCATAGTCTGCTGTGTTTCAGTAGTAAAGCAGTGTTAGAATTTCAAAAACATAGGTCATGGAGCCTGTAATCATAGTCCTCCTGTCATCCTCCCCTTACGCCATGGCTCTCAGGAGGTGATGGAGGTAGCGAACACCACATTGGGGCTACTGCCGTTTGAACCAGAAAAGACGTCATTCCTCTAGGTTGACATTTTCCTGCTTAGAGAGAACGTCTCTGTCCAGGGCTTGGTCACTAGCCTTGGCCTGCTTTCCATTTGAGCCATGTGGCCCCGAAATAGGATTCTCCAGTCACAAGATTCCTTCAAATAGAATCCACCTCTCCCTTTCACCTTTTGGGAGAGGGCGTGGTGTTTGGGGGCAGGGCGAGCATTGGATTTGCATGCTAGAAGGAAGGAGAACCTCAAACATGCCCCTCCATCAGAATTTCCAGAAGAAAAACAAAGCGTGAAACACAAGTGAGATGTCAGTAATTGTAGAGCATTGCTTAGTCAATACCTAGATTCACAAGGAAAATGGGAATGGATTTGGACAAATGCAACAAAATTGCACACGTAGAAACATCTGTACCAACTACTGCCTATAAGGAATTAGTTCAGAAAATCATCTGTCCTCCCCCCAGGCCTCCCCTCCCCCAGAAGAATGTTTTATGAAAGCTGAGTTCTGTTTCATTGTGCCCTGTAGCGTTCAGTCCAGTGCACACGCGGTTTTGTTTTGTAGAAACGCTTGCAGGACAGCTTTGTGGTTAAGAGAGAACATTGGCAGGAACCAAATAGCCTCCATTTGAAAAGGGGTTCCTCCACTCCCTAGTTGTGTAATTTGGGCATCTCTTATCCGCCCTGGGCCTCAGTTTCCAAATCCATAAGATGGAGTGAATTCCAGTAAATTAGGTGAGGTTTTATATGTGAAGCCCTTGGACTTGTGCCTCAAGAGCAAACAGTCTCACTGTCTCATATTCCCACCTCCTGTCCACGTGCACAACCACTGTTCTGCACGTTCCGGGGAGGAGAGAGAGTGAGGCGCGCTTCCCGACTTACAGACCTGGTCGATACGAGCACACGAGCGGGAAAGGCTCCACGTGCACGCAGGAGTCTCTCCTCAGCGCCTCCCCGCAGCCGTGGAGTCGTCCAGCCGGTAGTAATGTCTGGTCAACACCAGCCAGTGGCCAAGCAGACCTTCTTGCTCTGGGACCACTGCAGTTTAATTGATGCTAGATGATTCTCTGTGAGCTGGAACTTGTTGCTCCTCACCTCTGGCCCCAGCCTCTCACTCTCCCTTCCAGTGCTCATCTCCCGGCAGGCATGCAGTCTGCCTCTCACTCTCGAACCTCCCTCCGGAGGTGGCTGTTTTCATAACAGCCCGCAGAGGGGTTACTTCGACTGCTCCATGCTTTAAGCCTAAGTCTTTGTCCCCTGGAAGTACCACCTGTGGTAATGCAGTGCGCTGTTGTGTCCTCCAAGTGATGAAGAAGAGTGGGCCTCCCTTCTGTCTTTGCTTAGTGGTTGTAGAAACCCAAGTGTCAGGCCTTTCTTCTCAGGATGGGAGCTTTACCTCATGGTCCAGTGTGACACCCCCACCTCAGTGGCTTGGATTCACCTTCAGGGCCCGCCCCTCCTTGTGGAGCTCTGACTCCAGGAAGAGCATTGGCCATCTGCCATGAGGAAATGTTGAGATGACAAAGCACAGTCACAGTGTTGGTAGCAGTGCCCCTTTCTTGCCACCATAAACGTGTTGAGTGATCCTTGTCTTATTTCTCGTCCTACTGTTAGTGTCTCTGTTAAAGTGTTGGTCATTCAGTTGTAGATGAGACTGTGAAGCTTCCTAATCCTGCAGAACGATGTTTAAGGACATTGTCTCAGTCTGGATTTGACTTCTTTTGATACATGCATGCACACATACACACATCTGCCCTATACAAGCACACATTTCTGTGTACATGGGTGTCTGTTTGCCTCCTAGTGCCCTGGGAAAGTCTCACTGTTGTCATAAGGTTGCCATCAAAGGATATTACATATCAAAGATTCATTATCATCACCTAGAAAAGCAGAGGTTTATTGTGTGTCTGTGTGTGTGTGTGTGTGTGTGTGTGTGTGTGTAAAGCCTTGCTTATCCACAAAGCATTGGAGGCAACTTTTCAGTGAGAACAGGAAGATTATTAATGAAAAAGGAGAATCAGAACCATAGAGCAGTCCATAAAGATTGAAAGTGTTGAGTGATCCTTGTCTTATTTCCCGTCCTACTGTTAGTAGAAACTCGTCCTGAGTTAGCTGAAAGAGAAAAGTAAAAAGAAAGTGCCCGCAGGTATGCAGGCCATAAGCATCTGTCTGCCCAATGCTGGCAGGCTCTCGGCTGCCTGGCCACCAGAGGAAAGGGAGGCAGGGTCAGATCCACTGTCCTGATTTTTAGAGAAGAGAAGCCCACTCACTGGACAGGGCAACACTCATCTCTTATGGAAACTTGACAAGATGCAGTAGATGATGTCCTCTCTTGTTCTGATACCACCAGTGCAAAAACCTGTTTCCTGTGGCTACTCTTCTCTATACAAAGCAAAAGCGAATATGAAAATGCAGCTCAGTGAAAGCAGGTCTCGGAGATCATTTTGACACACGGCTAGAACCTAGATGCCTGTAGCATCCATAGTCTCTTGATTTCGAGGCTCCCACCACATGGAGGAATAGATAGGGAAAACCCAGTTCAGAGGGCAGTGGGCGCGTGGTAACACAACAGACCCCACGTGCAGAAACGGAGATTGCACGGTGGCACTCAGTTCCTGAGCTGCCATCCAGATAACCCATCTGCTTACATTGTTTTGTTTTTTTTAAACAATACACATTGAAGGAAAACACAAGATTACAAAATGTTCAGAGAATTCAGGAACTCCTGAGTTTTGAAAACATTCGCTTGGGTGAATAGGTGGAGAGAACATTCTCTATAAACATTACCTCCCTTTGTGGTTTGGTTTGTTTTGGTTGTGTTTTGGTGGAAGGCTGGGCGGGTTGCCAACCAGATTGTGATGGTTTGTGACCACATTCTCTGATGAAGGCCGGACTCGGGAGGTGTTGGCTGAACAAGGGCCCTGTTGTTTAGAAACCAAAGGGACAGATGGCATGCTGGGGCTCCTTTTATGTAAACTTAGAAGTCATCCAAACCCTCACCTAGAAGGGTGATCTTCATAGACGTGGTGGAACAATCCCAGACATCCCTCAAAAAACAGCCCTGTATCTGCTCCGGCCCACAGACAAAACTTTTATCATCTGTCCACCAGAGCCAAGTGACTGCCCTTCCTTTTACATGGGCATGTGCTCTCGATCTGGGGCCAGGACACCCTATTGTCTTACCCTGGCCCACCTCTGCCCTGCCCACACACATCAGTGTTTGAAATCTCAGGCGTAGAATGTGAAATATTTGGTTTCTTAGATACAATCAGTTGTTCAGTGCATATGACAAAAGTCTAAATAAAAGAGAACATTTTGTTTTGCGCCTCTTAGCCAATAACTGACTCTTCCAGCCTCAGAAACTGACCTGTAAAACGGATCAGTTACAGGGGAGCCATACCCAAAGTCAGCTTGATCCTTATGTAAAATTTCGGTCTAGAAAACTCAGACCTGAAGTCTGTTAATAAGAAAATTAGTATAAAAACATCTATTGAGAATCCACTGTCTGTACAGCAGTACTGCTCAGGAATGTTCCTAGGGACAGACTGTCTATTTCTGCAGTGACAGAGTGAATGTGGCACTTGGAAACACTCCACTTAATATGTATTTACTGAGCATCCATCCTGTTCCTGGAAACTTATCAAGTGAATCTTGCTCAAAGAGTGATATAATCTTTTGCAGTCCTTTATAAGTATTGTTCTGTTTTTCTTATCCCTAAATAGTATCTGCTTGGCATACTATAGCATGCCAACTCCCTTCCTCCATAGGAGAAATAAAGGTTTTTATCCATGAGCCTGTCTTTGTGTTTATATCAGCTTGCTGTTGACTGATGGAGAAATTTTCAGATGATTCTCCCCTGGTATACAGTGGTGTCTCTTTTGGCTTATGATGTCTACCCTCTCGGCTTCTTGTACAGCTCACCACTCGCTGTGAGACGAGACCAGAGGCAAAATATTAGCTGTTTTTTACTAGGAGATTGAAGAGAAAAGGCAGCAACTGTAACTGTTTACATTTCTTCCTGCTGATGTGAAGTTCTATATTCTAGTCTTTTCCTCCATTGACACTGTATACCTATCACCATCTGCCAATCAGTGTAGTGTGGCAGGCAGTCAAGGTTATTAACAGTCAGTACTACCAGGCTTTCCCCCCCCCCAGGGGGTCTGGAATATACAGGGTCCGGCACAAATAACCCCCCTATTTTATTACATAAAAATCTTTTATTGCAAAATCATAATCATGTAATTCTGTAACATAACAATGTCACACTTAAGCACACCATGTGACATTTTAGGGGAAATGTTCAAATTAAGACTATAAATTACTACACCTATGTTATTACCCTACCAACCACACTCAGTGGTATTACTTCTGCTGGACCCTATATTAAGGGGGAAGAGAAGATTTCAGAACTTAGAAAGATAAAATTTAATTGGGCCAACACAAAACACAAAGCACTAAAGAGATACTTTTTTAGTATGCATCTCATCTTTTTTAATGCATCTCTGCATTGAAAAATACAAATTATGTAGCAAGTTACTTCTTTGTAGTATTTTTTTTTTCTTTTCCTCGGCCGTTTAAATTGCCCTCTTGCAGAGGTTGTGGTAATCCCCACACTGTTCTGAGATTCGCATCTATCCCCAACAGGTAAAGAAGTACTTGGTTGTTGGTCCTCAGAGACCACTGCCAGCCTTTGTATCATGCACTTTTCTGAAGAGCCTCTATAAATTCTGCAGCAGTGTCAAATTGGAATTTCATTGTGGGGTGTGTGTGTGTGTGTAATTGTTGTTCTATTACAGTTGTCCCACTTTTCCCCCATTTCTCTCCCCTGCCCTGTCCCCCCTGCTCCCACAGTCAGTCCCCACCCTATTGTCCATATCCATGGTTCATTTATACCTGTTCCTTGACTAGTCCCTTCCCCTTCTTTCCCCTTTTATCCCCCTCCTCCTCCTCTTTGGTCACGGTCAGCCTGTTCCTTGTTTCCATGCCTCTGGTTCTATTTTCCTTGTTTGTTTTGTATATTAGGTTCTTCTTGTAAGTGAGATCAGATGGTATTTGTCTTTTGCCACCTGGCTTATTTCACTTGGCATAAAGCTCTCCAGTTCCATCCATGCTATTGTGAAAGGTAGGACTTCCTTCTTTTTTCCTGCTGTGTAGTATTCCATTCTATAAATGTAGCACAGTGTTTTGATCCACTCATTTGTTGATGGGCACTTAGGCTGTGTTCAGCATTCAGCTATTGTAAATAGCACAGCTGTGAACACAGGGGTGCCCAGGTTCTTTTGAATTTGTGTTTCAGGATTCTTAGGGTATAATTCCAGCAGTAGAATCACTGGATCGAAAGGCAGTTCCATTTTTAATTTTTTGAGGAAATTCCACACGGTTTTCCACAGTGGCTGTGCCAGTCTGCACTCCCACCAACAGTGCACTCTAAATCCCACTCCCTGGCTCTCTGGGCATTAGCTAGTGAGACCTAACCGGCCCAGGCCGCACATCAGTCCTGCGCCCTGCTGCTTATGCTTCAGTGCGCCTCCCCATAAACACAAGTTCGTCTGGAACCACTTTATTCATAACCAGAATCTTCCTTCCTAACTTCTTCAAATCTTACACCGAAATTTGTGGCTTCACCCAGATGATAGATGTGGCTGGTTAATGCAGCCAAGTAATTGATATTGATTGGTGTGTGAAAATTTTTTCTTCAGTTTGAGTGGGTGCTCAGCATGGTCTGAGTATACTGTTTTGCCTCACCCCTAGTGTGCAGGTCTGATTTGTCAAAGCACCCCACTTTCTGTATTTTGGAACTTGAGGTCTCATTGCCCAAGTCCTTCTGATCTCTGCTCAGATTAGTATGGCTAAACGTATATAGGTGAATGATTCTTTTCAACATACCGTTAATTTTCTGAAAAAAAGAAATACTACACCCAGCAAGCACAGGGAAACAGGTGCAGATACATGTACCACCTGTGTCAACACATACACACAGCTTGTCTCTGACTGGTTATGAGACTTTAAGCAAGTCTTCTGACCACTTTAAATTCCATTATCCTCGTTGAAGAAATAGATATCGATACTTGTTCCATCCTCTCTAGAGAGATTGTTATAAAATCGAGTGAGAAAGCCATCGTCATTCAATACGATACAAATGTAGATACAAGGTCTGACAGAAGTAACACCTGCTTAAGTGTGGTTGGTCCGGTAATAATAGGTGTGTGATAATTTATAGCTTTAATTTGAACATTTTACCTCGAATATGGTGTGTTTGAGTGTGATAATGTTATGTTACGGAATTACATGCTTATGATTTTGTAAAAAAAAGATTTTGTAATAAAAGTGTTTGTAATAAAAAAGGGTGTTATTTGTGCTGGACACTGTGCATGCCAAATGCAGGGAGAGTCTATTTCGAACACTCAAGGTAACATATTAAGAAATGATGTTGGATAGAGGGGTCCATGCAAGGCATGTGTATCATAACTCAGCTTTCCTCACCTTCTTAAACAGGGTGTCTTAGCTCAGGAGAACATTCTTCCGCCTGGGAGTATTTTGATTGTACCAGATTTATTGAAACACGTACCATGCAATCCATTAAATGAGACCGTGCAATTCAGTGTTTTGACGTGTCCCCAGAGTTGTGTAATCATCATCACGACCAATTTTAAACCACTTTCATCAGCCCCTCCCCCCAGTACTCTGGAACTCATTAGCAGTCCCTTCTCATTTCCCCACAAAGCCCCCAGACCTAAGCAACCAGTAATCTGCCTTCTGTCTCCATAGATGTGCTTATTGTGGGCATTTCATATAAGTAGAATTATACAGTAGGTCTTTCATGACTGGCTTCTTTCATTTAATGTTTTCAAGGTTCATTGATGTTAATTGTATATATCAGAACTGCATTTTTTTCCCTTATGGCTAAGTAATATTTTGATTGTTTGGATATACAAGGTCTGTCTGGAAAAAGTCCAGCCATTTTTAATATAACGAGAAGGGTTTGTACGACATCAGTGTAACCTGGCAGCCAGGGAGAGTGGACTGGAAGGAGCATGTGTGAACAATGATGATTTCACTCTGCTACTCAGTGGGGCAGCAGACACTGTTGAGTGAGCATGTGTACTATGTGGCCATCACACTCAAAATGACTAAGTGGAGCAATGAATCTGCATCATATTTTCATTACGCTTGAACATTCCTCTGTGGAAACTGTTCAGATGATTCCAAAGGCTGCAGCTATGGGTAACAGGTGATTGGCATCTTCATCATGACAACACGCCTGCCTACTCAGGCATCACATTCATGCACAGTTTTTTGGCTAAACATGAAATCACCCACATGACTCAGCCCCTCTACAGCAGGGGTATCAAACTCATTTTCACTGGGAGCCACATCAACCTTGTGGTTGCCTTCAAAAGCCAAATGTAATTTTAGGACTGTATAAATGTAGCTCCTCCTGAACAGAGTTAAGTGAGAGCTTGGCGTTGCTGCCAGGTAGAAACAAGGTGCCGGGCCGAATAAAACAAGGTGGAGGGCTGCCCATGGGCCTTGTGTTCGCCCCCTGTGCTCTACAGCCTTTATTTGGACCCTGCAACTTCTGGCTTTTCCCCAAACCAAAATCACCTTTGAAAGGGAAAAGATTTCAGTCCATCCATGAGATTCAGGAAAATACAATGGGGTAGCCAGTGGCAGTTGGCAGAACTGTGTGAGGTCCCAAGGTGCCTACTTTGAAGGGGACTGAGGCATCATTGTCCTGTGTACAGTGTTTCTTGTATCTTGTATCTTCTTCAGTAAACATCTCTGTTTTTCATATTACATGGCTGGACAGACCTCGTATACCCAAGAGAAATAAAAATATATACCAATACAAAAACTTGTATACAAATGTTCATAGCAGCATTATTTACAAGAGCCAAAAAAAAAAGTCTCAATCTCCACCATCGGATGCATGGGTAAACAAAATGGTATACCCGTATACCGAGGATTGGAGGTGCTGGATTATATGGTAACTCTACAGTTACTGTTTTGAGGAACTGCCAGCCGTTCTCCAGAGCAGCTGCACCTCTACGTGCTCACCAGCAGTGTGTGAGCATTCTAATTTTTCCACATCCTCGTCCATGTGCATCTATAGCTTTTTCATTATAGCCTTCTAAGCATATGAAATAGTGTTTCACTGTGATTTTGATTTGTATTCCCTAATAGCTAATAATATTAAGCATATTTTCTTGTGTTTATTGGCCATTTCTGTATCTTATTTGGAATAACATCTATTCAAAAGTTTGCTCCTTTTTCAGTTTGGGTTATTTTTTTTATTGTTATAAGAGTACTTCATATATTCACAGTTATAAAAGGATAGAACTCATTTTCAGGTATATGATTTGCAAATATATTCTCCTTTTCCATGGGTTACCTTTGTGCTTTCTTGGTGGTGGTCTTTGAAGGGCAGACATTGATGAAATCCAATTTAATTCTTTTTCTTTTGTTGCTTCTGTTTTTGGTGTCATATCTAGGAAACCTTTGCCAAATCCAAAATTACAAAGATTTACTCATGTTTTCTTCTAAGAGGTATATAGTTGTAGCTATGAGAGTGAAATCATAGCTCTGTGATTCATCTGGAGTTCATTGTTTTATATGAGGTAATACATAGTGGTTCATTCTCATTTTTTCCCACGTGGATATCAGTGGCCCCAGCACTCTTTGTTGATAAACCGGTTCTTTCCCTCAATGGATTATCTTCGCACCCATGTCAAAAGTCAATAAATGTAAGAGTATATTTCTAAACGCTGAATTCTCGATTAATTGAACTGTATATCTATTCTTATGCCAGTGTCACACTGCCTTGCCTACTGTGGCATTGTAGCAGGTCTTGATGTCGGGAAAGTCCGAGTCCTCCAACTTTGTTTTCCTTTTCAAGATTGTTTTGTCAGTTCTGGGTCCCGTGCATTTCCGTGTGAGTTTTAGGACTGGTCTGTAATTTCTACAAAAGGATTACCTGTGTTTGATAGGAATTGCATTGAATATGTAGATCAATTTTGAGAATATTTTATCTTACCCACATAATCTTCCAGTTCATGAACATGGGGTGTCTTTCCACTTATTAAGGCCTTTTATTTCTTTAAACAACGTTTTGTAGTTTTCACAGTGCAGGTTTTGCACTTCATTTATTAAATATACTACTTTTATTCTTATTGATGCTATTGTGAATGACATTGTTTCGACATCATTTTCAGATTGTCCACTGCTAGTGTGTAGATATACAGTTCATTAGAGCTTACAGTTTTACCTGAAATTCTGTAAACTTGTTCAATTAGTTTTGATAATGTTTTAGTAGATTCCTTAGAATGTTTTTAACAAACAAGATCATGTCATTTGCAACTAGCAATAGTTTTACTCTTCCCTTTCCAATCTGAATACCTTTTCTTTCTTTTCTTCCCCAATCGCCTTAGCTAGAACCTCCAATACAGTACTGATCCGTAGTGGTGCGAGTGGCCATCGTTGCCTTATTCCCGATCTTATGGGGAAAGCACTCGGTCTTTCACTGTGAGGTGTGGTGTTAGCAGTGAATTTTCCATAGACTCCGTTTACCAAGTTGAGGATGGCCCCTTCTAGTCCTGCTTTATTGGATGTTTTGTATAATGAAAGGGTAGATGACTCTGTCAAATGATTTTTTGTCATTGAGTTGATTATGCTATTTTTGTTCTTTATTCTGTTGACCTGCCATATTACATAATTGGTTTTTGGATATTAAACCCAACTTTGCATTCTTGGAATAAATTCCACTTGGTCATGGTATTTAATCTTTTTTGTATATTGCCAGAATCAGTCTCTTAGTATTTTTTTTTTAGGATGTTTATATCTACATTCACAAGAAATATTGTCCTGTAGTTTTCCTTTTCTTGTGATATCTTTGGTGGGAGTTCCCTTAAGTCAACCAAAATTAAAGATAAGAAATGAATTTAGGGAGAGTTTTTCAGAGCAGAGAGAAAAATTTAAAATCATTGGGTGTCATGGTGAGAAGACATTCTAAAGGCAGGACATTGAGCCTTTTAAAGAGCACCACCTTGAAACACAGTGGGAAGTTCACAAGGTTTCCATTGAAGAGCTGTTTTTGCTTCTGTCATTTGCTCAATCTATGACTTTAGCAAATTCCATAGGATCCACTCACTTCTAAACTTGGGATAAGAATATCTACATCGGGCTTGTGTTACTGGGATGACATAAGTAATGCACATAGAAATAGTTTTGTTAAAGGCCAACTACTATTAAAATTATACATTATTAAACCACATGGAGAGAAAAAAGCATGTAGATGGTACCCAAGGAGAAACAGAAGAGTATCACCTCCAAAAGAGCCTAGCTAAATTTTTGAGGTAGAACAAAACCTAATGTGAAGACGGGATCATTTCTTTGAGGTAGAGGCTGGTTTATCTACACAGATGTAATCTCTTTAAAGCTCACATTAGTGATGTGAAGGTCACGGGCAGATGGTTCCCTTTCTTTGGAGTAGGGGAAGTCAGCATAGATTTTGCTAAGGGGAAGTTCTATTACTTGGGGCAAAGAGTATAACAGTGTGTTTTGTTCACTTAACATTGCTTTATTGCTTATTACAAGAAATTATATTGAGTTTAGTAAGTTTCCATTGAATTATGACCCCCTGCCAAAAGACACAATTTTCTAGAGACTGTTTGAAAAAAAACGTAAGAGGAAACAGCTCAGAAATGACTTTGAATATGCCTTGTTTGTTTGAACTCCTTTCAGAAACAAAGCCATTCTGCGTGATCAACAATGTGGAGTATAATGATGGAGACCTGTTTCGAATGGACAACTGTCGGTACTGCAAATGCCAAGGGGGCGTGTCCATCTGCTTCACGGCCCAGTGCGGCGAGCTGAGCTGCGAGAGGTACTATGTGCCCGAAGGGGAGTGCTGCCCGGTGTGTGAAGGTGAGGATTGCGCTAATTAAAGATGAATGTGAATATTCATGGCTCAGAGTTTTAGTGTCAAAACTGACCTAGTTCAGACTCACCCCAAAAGAGAGGATTGTTGAAGGAGTTCCTGTTTTATGACATCGTGGTCTCTCTTTGAGGACTGGTAACGCCACATAGACTGTGAAAATTCTGCCCCAAAGGAAGTTACGTCCTGGGTGTAGACAGCCGATCACCTGTCCCCACGGGTCAACATGAGATTTCCTGCGAGTGCTTTCTGTTCTGCCCCTGCGGTTCCAATAGTTGTCAGCGAGTCCTGGGGATGTTCTGTTCACCGTGACCCTGGGATTCACCTCCTGCTCTCCTCGGATTGCTCAGCTGGGGCAGGACAGCCGTCACCACTCACAGTCTCAGCCATTCAGCTGAGAGAGGAACTCACCCTTTGTCCTTCCCATTACCCAAGCCCCTCCGAGTGGGATCAGGACCCTGCTGCTCCCCCTCCTTTGAGAATGTGTGGTGGAGATATTGGGGTCGTCTTGTGGCATGGTGGGGCCACCAGCTGGAGACCCAACCAAGGCTCTCAGAACCCGTTCCATTTTCCCTTCTTCCCTCCAAAAAGTAATAGTTTCATGTTCCTTAAACAGGCTCCGCCTTCCCATGTTTGGTATTCACAAATAATACACATTTCAGAATGATAACTCCAAACCTCATTTACTACAACCCATACCTTTTAGGGATTAAGATACTCAAGTTCAGAAATGCAGTCACTTGTCTGAGTGCACGGTGAAGCCAGGAACAGTGCGTCCCGCCTGTGTCTTTTGTCTCACACGCTGCGCCGTTCCCCGGGGGGGAGCGCCCTGCAAGCCTGCTTGTGCCAGCTGGGCCACGGGCCTGCAGTGTGAAGGCAGGTGTGTCCATCGTGCCTGATATACGGAGCGGGAGGACAGAATGCCGTGTCATGTGCCGTACTTGTCTCTGATTTCCTAAAGTCCCTCTCCGTGTTTGAGTTGTACTTAGTACATCGTATGGAAGATCAGAACGTGTTTAAAGTATACCAGCTACATTCCTGACATTGAGCAATAATTCATAGCAATGAAGTCTTTTCCCCTGTTAGAAATTATTTTAGCCAACATAGGAGAGAGGTGGTTCAGTCTTTAGATGTCTTTGGGATTTTTAAAAATCACACCAAGCTTTGAACCTTCCCCATGGATTTGTTCCCAGCCTTCCCCGAGTCAGCAGTCGTCTCTGAAACTGCGTAGCAGGTGGTGGTGTAAGAACGTGGCTGGGAACCTCTGTGTAGTAATCAGGACAGTTGTTTGGGCACAGACCTGGTTACGTCTCACCTCCTAGCATTCAGGCCCAGGCTCAAAGTAGAAGTGAAGTATGCAGCGTCATCTTTATAAAGGAATTTGTAAAGTCTTATCTCACTCAGGGCTCTCGGCCACTTCCATCTCTGGAAGATTGGCTTTCTAAAGAGGTGGCTGCGTGATTCTGAATGTTGGCTTCTTTCTTAGAATGCCCTGTGACCTCTTTAGAATAAAGAGGACCAAACTCAGGATTGTGTGGACTTCCCTCCCATCATAGCAGCACTTGCTTGTTGAGACCAGATTTTATGTGTTTCTAAAAAAAAAAGGAAATTGAGTGATTTATCTAGTCACTCCATTATCATGGTATTTGGGGACTTTGTATGCAGCATTTATGTCCTGGTCGACAACCTCAGAAAACATTTTATTTTATAGTAGTCTTGGCTGCTTTTGTCTTTCATCCTCGCTTGGCTGCCAGCTCACAGGGAGAAACACAGTGTAGGTTTAGTTTTCCCTGCAAGGCATAAGCAGTGACCCCCACGGTGTGTCTCAACCAGCCCTGTCGTGAGCAAGGCCACAGGGAGAGCTGGTGCTCTCCTCACTGTTGCCCACATGGACCCCCAGGCGCCATGAGATAGAGTTCTGTTCGTCCCGGAAGTAACAGTATCACTCGAAGTTAGACGGGGGCATTATCCTTTCCACTTCACAGGGAGTGAAACTGAGGTGTGATAAACATGTAAATGGACAACTTGGAAGGCGCTGTCAGAGCCTAAGGTGGATCTGAGTTTTCTAATTACCAACCCCCAGCTCCGTGCCCAGAGTTGTGCAACTTTATGAAGTGATAACACCCGCAATTGGTTTTTATGCTGCAGATTCCCCGTCCTGTGTGCTTGGGGGTGGACATAAATTCAGTGTGACAGCGGCTTTTCCGTGTCCCCAGAGAGACAGATACCTTGTGCAGCCCTGAGCTGCTGCTGCTCACAGCTGGAAAAGAACTGCTAATAACTGGAACCTGGGAGAAATGTGCCTACATTCAGGCAGAGATAAGACATGTAGAATGCCCTAGATTTTACCGTGAACTTATGCTTTAATTCAGATCCAGTGTATCCGTTTAACAACCCCGCCGGCTGCTATGCCAGTGGGCAGATCCGCGCCCACGGAGACCGGTGGCGGGAAGACGACTGCACGTTCTGCCAGTGCATCAACGGAGAGCCCCACTGCGTCGCCACGGTCTGCGGACAGAACTGCATGAACCCCGTCAAAGTGCCTGGGGAGTGCTGCCCCGTGTGCGAAGGTAAGCCTCGTGGATCCTCCCGGGTGCCTGGCGAGCGTCGCGTGTGGGACGAGCTTCCACCATTACTTCTCGTTGGTTGGTTACTTCCTCAGGCGTAAGGTTCGCCTTATGCCCTTACCAGTTACAGATGAATTTATCATTTGGGGGAAATGTTTCAAATTTACAGAGGAGAATCGTGGGGCCTGTTTTACCACTGCAGAGACAGTTTTCTGAATACCTCACAAGAATACATACATTTTCATTCAGTTCACTTCAAGTCCAATTAACATCCAAAGGTCAGTGCAGTGAAATAAAATTGGAAATAAGACCCATGACTCCAGCATAGCGTGTTCGACTTGTGATGCTCCCGTAAGCCCAGGAGTCTGAGCCGCCGGAAAAAGAGCCTGGAGCCATCAGAAGCAGTTTTCACTGCCTTCTGTCCTCACTCTGAGCACCTGTCCTACTTCCAATTTCGAGGTGGTGCTGGCTTTGCAGTCCCTCTCAGGCTTGTACTTACGTCTTGGTTCCTACATTCCCTACCTGTCATCTGTTTAATGGAGAGGAGCCTGAGGCATCCTGAACCAGTCTTATGTCTCAACCTCTATTTCAGTCCATTTCCCGCATCCTGGGAAGATTCTTTACACACTCATGCATGTCAGTCTGAATCCTCCGTCCATTTCTGCTAGTGTAGAAAAGAGGTTGAATGTTTAGACTGACCGACCCAATACAGAATATTCGTGATTAAGCATTTTTGCGTAGTAAAGTGAACTGAAGTGCGTCAAAAATTAATCTGTATTGGAGATGAATCCTCCTAGAATTTTAGGGGGGAGAAAAAAACAGCTACTAAGGAACTCACAGCTCTTTTCAGAAATCCGTTCAGTAAACCCAGTCCTCTATCAAGAAGTCTTCTGCTTCTACCAAAATGTTCACGAACTCGCATCTCAGAGTCTGCCTGGCTTGCTTCATTAACCTCCGAGGGGTTAGCATTATTAACGAATGGCCTTAAAAATCATATAAAAATGTAAGCCCGAGGACTCCAGTTCAGAGCACAGCTGCCACACTTCACAACTTTATGGCTTCCAGGTGACCGGCCAGTCCTGTGGAAATCATCCACTCCCTCACACGCATGCCCCTCCCATCCCCTAAAGGCAGCGAGTGGCTCAGTCCTGGCAAAAGGAGTGTGCCGAAACATGTGTGCCTGGTGTACACTTGGCTTTGCAAGAGAGGGTGCCTTGTCAAAACAGATGAAGGTGGGACTGTGCATCCCTGAGAATTAGAGGCGATCTGTTGTCAACGTGAAATATTTAAGTATATATGCGTGCATGATAACGTAAGAAAAATTAAAAGCAGAAATATGTAATCCAGTAAGCACTAACGCTTTAACTTCAGGAATCTTGAATCATAAATGGAAAGTAAGACTAGGAAAACGTGTAAAAAAAAAAAAAAGTAGGGCCTTTCTGAAAGGAAATGGAGGGAACACAGCCCTTCGGCTGCATTCATCCTCACCACTAGCACAGGTATTGTGAGGAGAGGAGAGCAGTTGGTAAACAGAACTGAAAATACGTGAAACCGATTCATTCCTACCTCTGTAACTGTTTGCATGGGCGGGGAATGCTACTTTGATCCCTTCGAGTTGGGCGTCTGCAAACATGCAGAGCTGTAATCTAATCTCGCACTGTTTGAGAAAAGAATGGCAGCTTTGGTTGGCCATTGATTCCAAAACATTATTAAGAACTTCCCGTAATTCACAAACGCCATTGGACTCGAAGATGAATGAGGGACAGCTCCCGGTTTACTTCACAGAAAACGTTTAGGCTGTTTTAATTTAACCCAGGAGACAAAGGACGTCCGTGTTCAGATTATGTGGGGTGAGTGGTTTGTATGTGTGCCTGATTTCACTGAATCCTTACAACACCACTGTGCAGAAGACCTGATTAGTCCATTTTGGAGATGTAGAAATTAAAGTTTATCAAGGGTTAGATCACTTCCTCCAAGATCAATTGCCAGTATGGAGCCTGAGCTGGGGTACAGCAGTCTGTTGGATTCAGCTACATTTTTGTCTGCTCACGCTGCTCCCGGATGTCATCTCAGTTGACTCACGCCCCGGTTTTTAGTTCCCTTGCTGATGCTGGGAGAGATAGGAGTGTGGTTAAGGGGAGGAAATCTTTTGCAGTTTGACAGCGATCCCAGGTGTTTCTGACGTGACCTCCCACCTGCCCTCTCCTCCCACGTGGGGACCTCAGGGAAGGGGAACTTCAGGACACATCCTGGATTTGCTGCTTCAGCCTCGTGCCGGGCCAGGCCCCCGCCTCACAGGACTTAGCTTCCTTATCCCAAGCTTACAGGTTCTTCTGGTCCTGGTTCCTTTGTGTCTCCTTCACACTCTTCATCAGACCGTTTCGAAGATTCCCTGTTTGGTTCTCAGAGAACTAATTTATCTTGTATGTCTTATTTTTGTTTTCAACTTAGGTAAATAGTGAGTTTCATATAAGATTTTGTTTGCTTTTCGGTGATCCCCCCCCCCCCCATTTTAAGATGTAACAGGAGCCCAGAAAGATTCTTTTGGTGTGGAATCAAACAACAGCGCACAGCTTCAGGTAATAGTGCTACTATACAAGGTCATTTATTATTAATAATAAGAAGAAACTTAATATAAGGTGAATGATACTCGAGGTTATTTTTTATTAAGAAGAAGAACTTACAAAATAATACAAGGTGAATGAATTGCATTATTTAGTTTGTAGGATCCAAGAGAGTCTGTAGAACTATTTGAAAATATTTTTCTTAGCAGCATATTTAAAAGGGATTTCCGGTGACTTCAGAATGTAGCAAAAGGATTGGATGAAATAAGATAAAAGCAAGGTTAATGTGTAATACACAATCATCCAGCATTATTTAGAGAAAAACAGAAACACCGGTGTTTATGCAGGTTATCCACACAATAAATTCCTCTGCACACAGTTGCATAACAAATTTTGGCCCTCGCCCTATTAGCTGCAGTCCCAAGATACATAGTCAGAGCCTGAAATTCTATGAAAGGACTCCACACAAAGATTGCAGGTTTAGATTTTTTTCTAGATAAATGACTGCATTACCAAACATGGTGTGTAGGACTTGCAGGGAGGAGGGACTGTGTAGTGGCTGTGGTTCTTATTAAAGGTACATACCTTCCAAGTGACAACATGATGTGCTTGGTTACTCCTGGAGTGCTGGGGACATGATCCTGGGGGCCTGCAAAGACCAGGCGGTCACTTGACAGCTCACTCGATTCACAAGTACCTAAGTGCTTTTTAAATGGGCACTTAAGGGCTCTCATGGTTAAGTCTTACCAAGTTATTGTCAACACCCAGTTCAGGTGTACAGATAAGCCATCCCTGTTGGTGAGTCTGTAACTGATTGTGTCCTCATGATTGTGAGTCTGCTACTTTTCCTCTCCTCTTTCTCTTGTTCATCAACCACATCATTTTTATTTTCTGGCTCTTGTAAAGAGCTAATATGGAAATGCATGGAATAGCATATGAAGTTTGCAATTTAAGGTTACATCTGGAAGCTATATCCTTATCTCCTTCAAAACTAAAAACAAAAAAAAGAAGGCAGCACGATTAGGTCTTCCCCAGCATCCAGCACTGTCTGCATCACCTATTTGTAACCCTTAAGAACAGTAGCTGACATGTCTTGCACACTGACCATGAGCCAGGTCTAAGTGCTGCGGGAGCATCAGCACATTTGCTCCTTACAAGTTCCCTCCTTTGCAAATACTGAATCCCAAATTAGCATCCCAGAAACCAAAGTACAGAAGTCAGGTAACTTCCCCAAGGTCATGGAGCTCCAAAGTGGCAGAGCAGTGTGTCCCTGAAGCCCAGGCTCTGGGCTCTACAAGGCCCACTGCCCATGATACGCACAGGGCACTACTGCACCCCTGGTTGGCCAGTGGTCCGAGAGAGGCTGCGTCCCCTGTCAGCTAGGAATGTACCATTATTAGTTTGGATCTCTAAAACAGCACGTGCCAGGTCAGGAGGTGCTTAGAATTGTCAGCGAATAAATGATGAGTGAGTGAGTTAGGAAGACCAGGCTAGCCAATCACAAGCAGACTCCTCTTACTGAGTCAGGCTGCAGACCCGGGCACAGGATCTCCTAACCAGAGCCTCGGATGCTGATAGCCGTTGGGACCTCTGATCAGTTGAAGAGAGAATAACGATAGAATGCTTGTATGTGAAAATGTGCTTTGAGACCAGAACGCAGAGTGGACTGAGATGTCTAGAGGCAAGTTAGACCAATTAGCGTCACACTGACCGCTCACCCTCCTGATGAGCATTCAGTTTTCATCCCTCCTCCAGGGGCAGCCACTCAGCCTTCCAAGCCTGGGTGTGAGGCGTGGCTCATTCTCTCCCAGTTCAACCCCCGAAGTCTGGAATCACAGAGTTCTCGTAGGGCCCCTCTAGGCCCTCCGAGGCTAATGCTCACTGTCATGTTTAATATACTGCTTCTGAGACACACCTTGTGAGTGTGTAGGTGCCGCTGCATTGTTAGTTCAGCTGCATCCACAGGCGAGAATTTTTATTTTAACATCACACTTAGCTATGGAGAATAATTTGCTATTTTTTCCCCAGTTACATCAGGTACACACACATGCAGCCTAAGCTGATTCTTAATGTCAGAGAGACCCTAAGGGCAGAGTACCATGTTCCATGAAACATTTTGTTTGTTTTATAATTAAAGGTAAGATAAGGTGTTGGGGAGGGAATTTTTGGTTGCGAGATGAATGTGGCCTGCCCATGATGACTAAATTAAAAAAATGCAAGAAATGTGGGCAGGTGTGAGGCCAGCTTGGCTGCGACACCTGACGCGCGAGAGAGAAGTCTTGATGTCAGGCTTGATCTGCCGCCGCCTCTTGAGCTGTGGCTGGATCCCACCCAGCTGGCTGCTCTTCAGGCCCAGGGCGTGTGATCTCCTACCGGGAGGAGCTGATGGCTGTGACGACCATGGGGATTTCAGAGCCAATACCAAGAGTATCACTCTTCAAACACTTCCAGCAACACAGGTAGTATTTCACAGGGTAACATTCAGTGATTTGGGTTGCCAGTAAGGAAACTGCAAACTCTGGTGGGGTGAATGGGTAATTTCCTTTCTACTCCTTCTCTTTCTCTGAGACAAAAGCAAAATCCATATCCCATTTCAGATGGTAAATCGAAGAGTTATTTGTAGATCATCAAAGCTGGGTAGTGGGTGTATGAGTGTCCCATTATTCTACATATTAATACTTCAGTACTTTTTAAAAGTTTTCTTCAATGAACACTTAAAGGAGTGTTGTTGGCAGAGCTGGTGTCCGAAGCTGAGCTGAGTTTCAGGCAGACCTGATAATTCTGCTAGACTTAGCCAAGCCTTGAAGTGGAGGGCTGAGACGTTTCCTATGCCCGGATTACTTCTAATTCTCTGGATTTAGGATGAAATATGATTGAACCAGACTGTCAGCTGTCTTTCTTCCCGCCACCTCACTCTCCTGGCTCCCTCACCTGGGGAGTCCTGGACCTACTTGGGAAGTGTTGAGGAGAGGGTGTTGGGCAATTCCTGACCCCCATGGATTTAGTAAGCTACTCCAGTGCCAGCTCCCCCGACACAGTGTGTGCTGTGTTCTCAGCTCTGAAGGGCTGGAGTCCGGGAGCTGTCAAACCTACTGCCCTTCTTTCTCCTCATCCATCCGAGTTTCATAGGAGCACTATACTCTTTCCCGTAAATGCTGATGATAGAGTTTGAACCAAGCTGCCCTTCAAATGCGACGTCTGCCAGGCTGCCAGAAGAGTCTGTACCAGGCACATATCTGGGCAGGAATTCCTTGAAACCAGAAAAAATGTGTTCGGCCCTGCCCATCATACTTTCTCACTGAACAGTATCTCCGATGATTAAGCTACTGCTTCTGTGGCAGAGAGTCAAACACAGTTTGGCTGACCTGAGAGGCAGTGAAGTCAGAGATGCCACAGGGCCTCGTGATACTACCATCCCGGTGCACACACCACAGGGATCAAAGCTCAGTTTATAGGTGGCGTGGCTTCAGTCCCGTATCCCATGCCACCATTAGTGGGCCAAAAATAACCAAATATTCGTAATATCTCAAAGAATCCTAGGCATGTTGTTTCTTCCTTTAACTCTAAGTATCCTGGAAACTAGCTCCATAAATGGAAGTTAAAATATAGCACAGTCTGTTTTTTGTTTTGGGTTTTTTTTCTTGTCCAAACAAGGTCATATGGTGAGTAGCAAATGCAAAGCCAGTGACCAGTGTTAGCCTGTGTCTTGAACCCGAGCATCAGAAATGGCTTATGGATGAATTTCCTAATGCTTTGATTTTTCCTGGTCATTTAAAATGCCTTTAGATATTCCAAATAACGTGAAAATGTCATTGTTCAAGGCTGATTCTGAAACACACTATCAAACAAACCTCTGCCTCTGATGGTCCAGCATTCAGAGTCACAGCTGTCAGGTATTTCCTGCTAAAGTGGCCTGCAAGGGGGCAGGTACCTCTTTATCCCCCCCCCACCCCGTCTCTTTCCCATACCTAAAAGGGCATTACTGCTGGGAGCCTCATAATTTTCCTACTGAGATAATAATTGAAGCTAATAGTTCAGACCCAGGCCTGCTAATTTTCATCTAATCAACAGAGGCAGGAAAACAGAGTCTGGAATGCCAACTATGTGAATGAAAAATATTTAGTCATTCTTGAAATGATAGGAATGTTTTTCCAGCAAACTTAAATAAACACAATCTCTACTGAGACTGTGTTAAACTCTTTTGGACAGGAGACAACTCTTAGGTAACCAAACAGGAGTTACTGAAGGTCATTAAGAGCCGTGCCCTTCGGAAAAGGCATGCCAACTTGGACCAGAGAGATCCCATCTTCTTCCTGGTACAGCTGTTGACCGGAAGTAGCAGAACTGGCTTCCTCTTGGCTTTGGTCAACCTCACAGAATTTAATATTTTTAACTAGTAATCATGTTTTCTAGTTTTCAAGAGGTTTTTGGCTTTACCTCACTGTGGCTTTCTTATACCATCTGATTTTAAAATTCTTGTCTTTATCACCTCTGACTGTTTGCCTCTGTTCTAAGGACCGGAAGGGTCTCCATGCACCTGTATTTAAAGCACCTGACAGCACTTTTCAGGTGAAGCTTGTTTATTTCCGCCATACAAGGTCCAGCTAGACAGTAATGCAATTATTTTTACACGTGCCAAGATTTACATATTCAAGTGAAGAGGTCTTCATTTCAAATAGTTATATGGGGAAGCTGTACAGTTATTGTGGAAATACGATCATTGAGAATATTTTTGGTACCTCTCTATTAACTTATGTGAGAGCTGCAGTTAAGTACATCCTTCTGAATATTTTTAGCTTTGTAAGCCCCCAGCTTTAAAGGTGTATCAGACTCTAGGAAATAGTCAAAGTCATTCTCATCTAAGTCTGGTGGAAAGGTGAGTGATCGAGCTGGGTTAAATCGTTCAGGGAAAGCAAAAAGTGCCGGTAAAATAAAGGCACTTTGTCTTCCGTGACACGGTAATTTGCTCTGAGAGCAACTCTGAAGAGAAGTTTCAAGTAGAATTTTAACATGAACAGCATTCTAGCACAAGAATATAGCCTCCCAACGTGAGTCCTTTTAGCAATAACACTTAGTTGTAAGTGTACCTTGTGGTGTGCTCATTTTTTAAAAAATCAAGTCACTTACTAGGTGGTATGTTGATGACTTGTAGGGGCCAGCATGTGTATTGAAATGGGCATATATGATATCACAGCATTTTTGTGGAATTTCAGGCGCTTCCTTCAAATATATGTCCAAATTAATTAGGCTGAAATAATTTCCTTGTGGAAATAACTTTTTTAAAAAAGGTGGTAATTCCATATAATTAATTTCTAATATTTTAGTTATCTAACTCCACTTCTGATTATACCGTGTTAAACTGTTCTGCCATAGAGCCTTAAATTCATCTTGTAGGAACAAGGTGATTGGGTGCTGTTTAGTGCCTGAGGGTCAGCATTAGAGATAGTGAATTGTTTTTGAAGACCCTCTTAGAAGCATTTTTTGTGCCGTGTCCATCTGAGCGTCGAAGATACAATGTCACACAAACGATGTCTGGCATGATGGTGTCATGAAATAACAGCGCGGACTGGAGAAAGGAAAGTGTTTAAAAAAGAGTGTCCCTTGCCCATCGATGGATCACCCGTTGTGGCTGCAGAGGCGGCAGGGAGCCGGATCGTCCCCACGTGTCAGCCTCTCAGTGTGCGATTCCCAATACCCCCTGTGCCTGTCAGCATGCAGATTGGAAATGTGTTACCGGGAGACTCGGCAGTGCCCGGTCTTTCTCCAGGGGTTGGTTAGTCCATCCTTTGATGTAAATTGAATGTGGCATGAGTGAGAGTGAACACTTCACACTTTTTGGAAGTGTGTCAGAAACACGGGCGATGGCGATGCCTGCCGTTTGTACACAATTTCAAGTTTGAGCTGAATGAGCAGTTTGACCAAATTTTTACTTAGCATTTCTAGCTACAGGATCAGGTGAATTTTACTTTCACCTCTGAGAGATTCGCTTGGAGTGTCACAGCGGTTTGAAACAGAGCCCAACTCAGGTATCCAGACCATTGAAGACCACAGAATGTTTTCGTAGCCACCAATTAAAAATGAGATTCAGTTCAAGGTCCCAGCTCTCATTTTGCCATACCTTTGTGAATCAGAACCGAGAACCCCCCAGAAAATTCTTAGGCCACCCAACGCTGGTCCTTGGGGACCCTGAGAGTCATGGAGTGCACTGGGTTGATTTTTTTGCCTTGGCTGCTGATGCAAAGTGGCAGTCGAGTCTATAAGCCACCTCCCCAACCAGGCAGGACCTCACAGCATCTACCCTGTATGCTGACCTCACCCCTGGCTGCAGCATATTCTTTTCTACTTAAAATTGACCTTGGCCTTCATTTCCTCCCTTCAGAAGAATTTACATGTGTGGCATAATTTGAGGCTGCCTTGGAGGTGCTTTGGGATCAAGCAAGGTGTATGTCATGCCTGTGAGTGAATGTACTCGGTGCCTCCCAGTTGCCTGTGCCTTGCCCTGTGGTCATTGCCACCTTTAGGTTGGGCATCAGTAGGAAGGCAAGAGGTGGTGTTCTTTTGCACCTTCATTGGAAAGTGATGGCCCTGTCTGTTAACTCACTTTTTAAATCAAATCAGGGAGTCTATTTTATTGGTGGAGCTAAAAAAATGTTCAAAAATGATAAGCTGTCAGTTTGGAATGGCCTCAGGCCTTGGATATTGAGAAGGATCAGCAAGCTCTGATCTTTTCAAGACCCTGACTCTCTCATGCCTTCTGGGAACCAAGTGTTTAAAAGGTTCCAAGCGGGTTTCAGGCCAGATGGATTCAACGGGGGCACTCCACAGGCCTGCGACAGAGACACTGAGAACATCATCATCCGAGTGAGACGCTCCCAGCATCATCGTTCATAAAGTGCTGGTTGCACTGTCTCTCCTTGTTGACATAAGTTTTAGACCAACGGGGTTCTGAAACGAAGATCTGCTCATCCAAGACAGCTTTTAGAGATGAGTCTTCTGTGTCCTCTTTCAGCTTGAGAATGGCAGGGCTACTAAAAGCTACCGAAATAGTATGTGACACTTTGATGAGTTTGCCCTCAGCCCCAAAGATCCGGCGAGGCCCCCGCCATGAGGGAGGAAGAACGGGGTCAGCCAGGCACACTGAATCATTGTTTCTACTCACGTTGGATAAGCTGATTACCAAGAGATTTCTGTTCTGTTTGAGACGCCGTGGACACAGTCGAAATGCGAAACAATGGTACCAGACTGCTGCTCAGCAAATGTGAAAGGCGCCAGTGGCTGGTCACTAACGTGCTCCGAAGCTCACCAGACCATGTGAAAGGGCGTCGTCATGGACCCAGCCGCATCCCAGACGCTTTTCATATTATTGGCAGGGATAGAAAGCGATGCTTAAGTTCCGCAGGACAGGATTCGGAATGTCAAACCAGCCACTATAGCATTTGTCAGCTGACCAACTGAGGCCTGCAGTTCATTTACTCAGCCATCATCCAAGACCAGTTCTAGCGCCAAGCAAGCAGGATAGTCGTTAAACAACAACTGTAGCAACACGTGATATTCCTGTAACCCTCAGAGTTCAGAGAGGAGTCCCCTCTTTACAGTCGGGGTTGAGCCTTGCTTACAGTGATATTGTGAGGTGGGACTTATGGGTACTCCCATTTTATAGATGCCCACAGAGGTCAGCATCCCATGTAAGATCCCATGAGAGAAGACGGACTCAAGCTACCTCTTCTGACCTCCAGTCCGTGTCCTTGTCATTGCTTCTCTGGAGTCCCCCATCATGAGAGGGGAGAGGGTGAGGAAAATAAGGCTGTGAATGCAAAAGTACCTGATCACCACGTCTCAGTTTCAAAAGCCATTCTTGCTCCTGGCTCTCTTCTCATTGCTGAGACCCAGTTACTGTCATTTGGAGCTTTTGTGGCCTAGCCTTCGGTCCAGTTCTTTTCCTGAGCTTCTCCCTGGATTTTGACCTTGCTGTTTGACCTCCAGGAAAGCCTGCTTTCCCCTTGTCGAGTCCCACTTGATCTACAGAGGGTTACTCTCCATGCAGAGCAGGGAGCTACTGTCCCAGCCATCTCTGCCCTCACGCTTTGCCTCCTGCCCAGCTGTATGCACATCTGGCCCTGGGCCCTGGCCAGTGGCACTCACATCCCCACTGAGTTAATGAATGAGCCACTCAGCCCCCCACAGCGTGCCAGGCACTGAGCCACCATCACTAGCACTTGTGCGTTCTGATCCCAACTCTTCCCTCTCCTCCTCATGTGAGTCCTTCCTTTATTGCTGTAAGTTTGCTGAGCAATTAGCAAAAGTGCTCATCCCTCGTCTAAAACAAGATGAGTTGCTGAACTGAGTGAGGTGGTCACAGAAGTGAATGCTCCAGGTAATTGAAATTGGGGTAAGGGGGATAGGATTTTGTGTTATTTTGAAGGGAGACCTGCAATGCTTTGTGTACTGTCGTGCCCTCTGAAGCCAGAGGTCCAGGTCACAACCCATTTTAGGCAAATGAGTATCTCAGTTGGGACTGCTTGGGTTTGGAGATTGTCACTGTTTTCATTATCAGTGCGCCAGGTCCCCAGCAGCCTGCTGATCTAGCATGCTGCTTCCGTGGATCTCTTGTGCCGACAGCCTGCTTTGTGCGAGGGGCCGCCACAGTGAGGAGGGTCCTGAGGAAAGCACTGCCCGATTCTCCTAGTTAGGGAATTAGAGATTTAGCCTGCTAGGGACAACATTGAGTGTGGGCCTTTCGTCAGAAGACGTGCCCTGACTTTAGGTAGGTGCACTGGTGTCTTTATTTCCTCTTTGTTCGTTCACTAAACACAAGGGGGGACACTCCCTCCTGGGCCCTCGGCCGTTCCTCAGAGTGTTGGGCTGAGACACCCAATTCTGACCACCTGACACTCCCAAGTTGAATATAGCTGTTAAAATATCCATATCCTTATAATACGGCACATTTTTTACAGTTAAAGATTGCTAATATATGTTCTCTCTGAAAACGAACAAAATGTATAGGAATAAAATACAAGACAAGCATAGAAGGTACAGATTATTTTTGGGATCCAATCATTTTGTGAGCACTTCCCAAGCTGAATTCCTGGAAAAAGATACCCCACTCTATATAAAAAGTTTTTTTTTAATTTGTCCTTTGTGATCTTTTAATAATAACCTCAGAATCATGCTGCCATCTTTTCCTATTCAATATGAGATTGGTAAAGGAAGAAAAATATGTCCAGCTGCCAAGGTGCCTCGGAAAAAGCAGACAAAGGTAATAAATAGGTCTAAAGTAAATATATGATTGCTTCTCTAGCTGACCATAAAATAATACAAATCATGGGAACATTTTCACACCATTCATTTTAAAATAAAGAAACTGCTCTGAGATAAGTACTTTAGAAATTACAAGGATGTAGGTGTTGTTATGAGAAATGTATACAAAAGAAAAAAAGGGGAACCAAATATGCAGTGCCTGGGAGAATCTGAAAACTCCAGCTGTAGGAGATACTTTTCCACGACTTGGAGTTTCTAAAATACGCATTCATACCCCATGGAAATCCCCATTCCCAGATTAGGGAATTTTTGTATCTTCAATTTTTTTTCTTATTGTCTACATTAATAGAGATTTTCCTCTAGCTTCATTTGAAAAAAAAATTCATTTTTGCAGTATTTCTCTTCCCAGGCTGCAGTTATGTTGACAATTTGGTGATTTACTTGAACGGTCACATTTCTGACTAGTTACGGTCACATTTGAAAAGCGGCCATGGTAACAGAAGGGCGTATGAAGACACAATAAAGAAGATGGGTTATCTCCTTTGGTTTTGTCTCGTCCACCTCAGTCTCCGGTTTGGTGGCCTGGACAGGCTGCCAGTAAGCAGTGAGCTGTAGGAGGCCTAATGTATTCAGCCATATCCAGTGAGCAAAGCTTTGGAATTTGCCCATTCATTAGATATTCCAGTGGCTTAACCAAGATCAGTCCCCAGTCCCCCAGCCTCCCAACCCCCTCCCCCCAAAATACTGAGGGAGTGGCTGAATTAGGTCTAAAAAGAAAACAATGGTTCAGCATAGTCTCTCACAATCGAATAAGCAGGCTTGTGAATTTACAGAGAAGAGCTATGTGAAGCATGTGAACCATTATTAAGAATGTATCTGCTTTAAAAAAAAAAAAACTGATCTCTGTAGAAATTTGCCTACAGTGAGGTTCTTCCAGAAAGACTTTCTTTAGTGAGCGTGTGCGTGCCTGCACTGGTATGGATTTGGGCGGACCAAGGGTTAGAGACCACTGCTACCCACAGCTAGGCCCTGCAGACCAGCCACGCAGCCAGACCCCAACACCGTGAGATGGCATTCCCAGAGACGGTTGAAATCTGGACCTAGTACTCCTCACCCTCCTCCCAGTCAGAGCTGCGGATGGACGCAGCAGGGATGGCTCCGTATCCCTCCCACACGTACGCTCTTCCAGAACCACCCCCCATACTCCACAGCTACGAATAGGTCGCCAGCCTTCCTGGGGCTGCTAATCAGAAAGAGTGCTTCACACAGTTCTCAGTGGAGATAATTAGTATTAGTTGCAAGAGATGACCAGCTGATAGTAATCAAGGTAATGAGAACCTTGTACACATTAACTCCAAAACAGAAGTTCAGTGGGAAAGCACATCAGACACCAAGTTAAAAGCGTCTGTTAATTTTTTCATTTAATCTATATCAACCTGAAATATAAAAAACAATTATGGTATAAATTCCTTAAATTTATACATGTTTCAGAAATTAGTTAATATAATTATCACGTTTTTAAATAACTAAAGGTCAAAATATATTTTTTTGTTTAATTATCCCAAACATGTTAGACTATCCAGTATGACAATAGAACTGATATTAAAACTTTAAATCGGTATCTTAAAAGGTTGAAATTGAATTTCAACCTTTACTTCCCTTTCTCCTTTTTGGAGAGTTTTCCATAAAATAAAATAACAAGAAGCAAGAAAGTAGAGAGTGTACTTAGCTTTGCTTAACATTTCTCTCTCTTAGCTAATCAAACATATGTTTCACGGTCTCCTGCTGTGGCCTTGGAGTAAGAATAATGATTTTCTTTTAACTTTATACTCTTGACCAGATGAATTGTGATCACAGTGCCTGGATGTCCCCATTGAGGAGATGAAACTGCTCCCGGGAAATATTTGAGCATGAATATTAAATACTGGTGGTGTCCTAGAAACTTAGCATCTGACACTCTAAATCTTGAAAAATGTTTTCCTAGAAATGTTTTTACTGATCGCTGGTTTGTTGTGCTTTCTAGGATATGAAAGAAATAGTCTCTTCTAAATTTTAATGAACTAACAAAAATCCCTAACCAATATGTGTTCACGTTGTTGCATGTTATAATTGGTTTCCGTCCGAAATTTTGTTCTCTAGGACATGGGATAAGAATTGGCGGTTGACCATCTGCACTGCTGACACAAGTCCGAGGGTTCTTGTAAAAACTGCTCTTGGACACGTAAGGTGTTGAGAGTCTTTAAAAACCATTCAAGAAAACAACAGGTGGAGAAGAGTTGGGATTCCCACTCAGAGGCAGGGTAGGAAACAGCAGACTGATGTAGACATAACAAACACCATTTTTGTTCTTTATTGCTTCTAGGCTCAGAAAATATTTCTAGAATCCTTCTCCACAAAGAAGCTCTTCCAGGGTTCCTTTTAGAAATAGTTGTAGCCAAAGACAATGAATTTCTGCAGTTTGAAGCCTTCTTCCTTTGGAGGACGTTAAGGTATTACTTTAATTCCTCAGCTGATTCAGTACGAGGTGAGATGGAATGTCAGGGTGGTCCTGTAAGCAGTTTGAATTTCCTCTCGCCAGGTCTTGCCTGTGTGCAAGCATTTTCTCATTCTCCTGAATGAAAGAGGCCCACTCCCATGTCTCTGCCCAACCAGTTTAAAGAGGGACAATTTTCTTTGCTCCAGGCAGCAGGCTTCATAGACAGTGATGCATCAGTGTCTCCAAGAGTCTTATCAGAATTCAGCTGATAACCACCAGACTTGTCAAGGACACGGCATCGCCGCCATCCTTCTAGAAAGGCATGTACTTTCTGGCATATCATTTCAGTATTATACCCCTGTAATAGGAGAGCACAGAAACGTAGGATTAAGTGAGCATCTTTTAGGGCAAGACCCATTAGGACATTTTCCATACTCAAAGCGCTGTTGCATGGACCAGAGAAAGCGTGGGCTAATAACAATTCCTGGTACACACCTTTCAGCATGCTCTAACAAGCAGAATGCATGCTTTCCATATTTCACTAACACCCCTCAAGCTTCTTAATGTATTTTGGGTTAGAAACAAGCACCCTGTGGTACCCTGATCCTGGATTCTTCAAAATGACTTCATCATCCCCCACCAAGACCTTCCTTGCACAGAAACTGTGCAAAAAAAAAAAAAAAAAAAATCTAGCCAGCCCTTGGTCGCTCTTCTTTGAGGACTGTAAATGTCATGTTGATTTTAAATGCTCTATTTCAGGATGGTATCAAATGTGGAGTTAAATATTTGGAATAAGAAACTGAATTTCAGCAGTTTTCCAGCACTTCGTTCTCAAAAAAGCTGCCCCAATGTTAGTACTAGAACCAGCCCTGAGGTTACATATTAATGTAGCGGACTGAAAGCAAATTCAGATCTCTTCAAAAAAATCTATCAGGTCTTTGCTAGATCATTTATGGTTGCCTGTTTCTGACATAATATTATTCTTACTGAGACCTTGTGTAGACACGCCCCCCCCCCCCCCCCCCCCCCCCCCCCCGCCCCGGGAGGTAGCCGACCACTGCAGTGCTGAGAGAACGGTGAAAGGGAATGTGATGTATGACTTCAGGCAGCAGGCCAGGCGGCAACTGCTTGCCGCCTGTGTGTCCATTACACATCGACAGGTAACTCTGGTGACATAGGACAACAGCCAGGAGCACCCCTAAAATGTGCATCATCACCCTCAAAAGGCTTTTATCTCTCTTTTTTTTTAATCCTCACCCAAGGACATGCTTATTGACTTTTAGAGAGAGAGGAAGGGAGGGAGAGAAACATCGATCAATTGCCTCTCATACGCACCCCAACCAGGGACTAAACTCACAACCTAAGCATGTGCCCTGACCGGGAATCAAACCCGTGACCTTGTTGGTGTACAAGACGCTCCTCCAACCAACTGAGCCACACCAGCCAGCGCTCAGAAGGCTTTTAAAATTTGTTCCAGTTTGTATTTGAAAAGGGAAGCAATACTTATATGTTAAGTATAGTAAAATATTGCATTGGCCAAAAAGTCCTTTTGGTTTTTTCCATAAGATGGCTCCAGTAGCACTTAGTTGTCTTTAACTTTGGCGTTGGAAATGATTTTGTTAGACTGTATTGTGACAGCTGTCATGTCAGTGTGCATTTCAAAAAAACCTTACCAAAACTGGTAGATTTTTATGTAGCCATTTTAATATTGAAGATGGAAGAAAATACGCATTTTTACCATATTATGCTTTATTATTTCAAGAGAGGCAAAAACACAACTGAAATGAAGAAAAGATTAGAACAGTTTATGGAGAAGGTGTTGTGACTGATGCAATGTGTCAAAAAGTGGTTTGTGAAATTTCTTGGTACCATTGACATTCTGGCCAAATAATTCTTTGCCGTGGGCAGTCTTATGCACTGGAAGATGTTTAGCAGCACCTCTGGCCTCTACCCACTAGAAGCCAATAACAGGAGACAGCCGACATACTCAAAATATCCAAATCAATGATGTTGGTGAAAATCAAAACTGTATCATTTATTTCATGGAAAAAGCCATACGGATTTTTTGCAACCTAATAACTAGTGTTGAAATGTTGTTGGGGTTTTTTTTAATTTAGACTTCTGTTTATATTTACTCTATCACAGAGTGTCATTGTGTTCAGCCTAATGTACTGAGGGGAAATTGAATAGTTCCAGAGCAAATTAACAACTTTCATGAATAAATGTTGAGTTTGGGGTTTTCTGTGTTTTAATATTAAGGGAGTCAGAATTTGAAATGCATATTTTCCCAATTTCCTCCATCTAATGTGAATCATAAATGAATGGGGAAATAGTAATTTTAGGGGCACTAAATAATTTTTTTCTTCTTGCATTCTGCCACATCGTCTGAGGCCTGGAGGACACCCAGTAGGACTTGTTTTACCTTAAAATGTTTACAATGCAACATTGTAGGATCAGCACCTACGAAACAGCCTTCTGTGTATTTTTTTTAATTTGTTAAACTGAGCAAAAGCTGTTACCGGAATATTGTAGGGAAACATCGAACATATTTCCTGTCCTGGAGAACTGTGTGCTTGCTATGTGTCTGTGACCGTATACCTGGCTGACGTAGCAGTTTGGATAAAACGTGGGGCTATTCATGTCAGTGCGGAGGTTCTGATCCTCAAGCAACCCGTTATTTCTTTTCTTTTTCTTTCTAGCCACAGATCACAGTCCTAACCCCATCCCTCACCATAATACGTGCCCCAAATAGCATATACATCACTGTTGATTCTCTTAACATCCCTAAAATTCACTGAAAGTAAAATTCCACACCGCCTTACATTATTATGCCTTTCCAGTGTCAGTACAATCTGCCCAAATATATATTTTTCTATAATATGTTTTCTGAAAGCCAAAGTTCCTCATAAACCTAAATGGCAGTGAAGAACCCCAGGTTCTGGTCCACATAGATACACTGAAGACATTTCCGCAGCTGTAAGCCATTCACGAAAGCGCCGGACAGTCGGAACCCAGCCCGGTCTCCACTCTAATAACTCTAGAAAGCGATTTTCAACCTTTGCCCTCTCATGGCGTGCTTAACTAATTACTAAAATTTTGTGGCACACCAAAAAATACATTTTTTGTCAATCTGACAAAAAAACAGGTATAATTTTGATTCATTTACACCAGATGGCTATTGTTGTGTTGGCTGTTGTCATTTCTTTGACAATCTAAGGGGTAAAGGTCAGTGCCCCAGATGAAATAGTCGGGAGTCACATGTTGTAAAATGCTTGCAGCACACTGGTTGAAAGTCAATGCTGTAGAATGTAGCCCTAATCCCTTCCTCAGTGGTATAATCTCTGGTGTGGTTTCCTTGAGTGGAACATATCTGTCTGATATTTGTGGTTAGAATAATTTTGACAAAACACTGACAGTCTTAAGGCTGAAGGCTGAAATAGAATCATTATCTTGGGCAGCTAGTTAAGTGCAGTGATAAAAAAAAAAGCTACATAGATTTCAAAACCCAGGTTATTGATGGCAGATTTTAAGAGAATATGGGAAAGCAGCATTACCATATTTAATCCACTGTTGTTTTAAAACTTGCCTACACTGAAGCTACTTTCTGATGTTGACAGTTATGTCAGAAAGGATGCTTTAGTCATTGAAGGAAATGAGAAATGTTGTAGCAGTGGAAAGCTTATGTCAAGCTTTCAGGGAGATGTTCTCCAAACTGCGCTGTAATAAAAATAGGGAGTGTGCCATACCCTCATTCCTATGAATCTTTCCTGGGAGCGTGCTGGGCAGAGCGTCTCTTTAAAAAGTCACAGTTGCCTGCTACCTGTGAAGAGTTGAATCACTGGCCCCTTTTAGATGACGGATAAACATTTAGAACTGATCTTAGCAGTGGCAGCGAAAACACTTATTTTGGTCTCTCTTCCATGGGAACGGGAGGTGAAACTTGAGAAGACAGTGTGGACTAGGGGATGGAGTGCTGGACGGGAGGTCGGGAACCTTTGTTCTGTGCTATTCCCAGCCGGCTGCTGGGTTGCTATGTAAACTCAGATAAGCCATCTACCCTCTCCACACCTCCTGTTTTCCACTTGCGAACGCGTAGGTAGAGACATTCTTAGCTCTTCAAAAAATATCATGAGAAGCAGCTTGCACTGAAGATGTCGATAGTATCTTTGGGTTGAAAAGAGGCTACACACGCACATCAGTATCTCTGTTCCCTGTGGCGGCACTCTAACCACAAGCTGATAGGCAGCTGCCCCTGTTTCTGCACGGCCAGGCAGGTCCCATTACAGCGACCCTTGTATTGCGCAGAACCTAAGAGCGTGACCTTGGAGCCAGAATGCCTGAGTTTGAGTCTTGGGTCTACCACTTACTAACTCTGTGACCCTGGGCAAGTCAGCGTACCAGATTTTCTCATCTGTAAAATGGGGCTGAAGATGGCCCCCGTGTCTCTCAAGTGTGACGAAGCTGGAAGGCATTCCTGAAGCGCACTGCAAACGTTTCATATTCTCATTGCCCAGAACTATTCTTCATTATTAATGTGGTGGGAAAGGTGAAACCTCACCCAAGACCTAGTTTTTTTCTATGTAAGAATGGCTGCTCGCTCCTCTTCCCAAAGGCTCGGATCTCTGCTATGTCCCTCAGTCCTGGGTCCTGAGTATAAGCTCCTAGTCACTGTGACCCATTGTGTCAACTATAACAATTGAAGGACTGTCACGTAAAAGATGAAGAGAAATCCAGATCTTTCATTCTACCCTCAGACACATCTCTGACTTACTAGCTTGAAAAAAAGGCTAACATTTCCGAAGTGTTGCAAAATGGAGAGTGAGATCACTGGTGGCTGGAAGCAGCGTCTTGATTATTATGGAAAGTGAACCCAGGGAACCTCGGGAAGAAGCAGGAGAACAGTTAGCAATGTCGACGGAGTTCACCCTAACCTGTGGAAGCAGCTTCCCGCAGTGGTGACCCTCAGAGAAGTGGTGTGGGAGGGTCCCAAAAAGTGCTAAAGATGCTCAAGCATGAAGAGGTAGAGCTTTAGGATTGTCAAAAATCTAAGTAAAAAGATTTTTCCCCCCAGGAACTAAAGACATGGTGATGTTTTATTGAGTTGTACACTTGAAACCTGTATGGTTTTGGAAAGTATTATCACCCCAATAAATTCAATAAAAAAAGACATGGAAGTATAAGGGTTCGGGATTTGATGAAAATGTATTAGTTTTTGTAACTGACTGCAGTGTGGAATTTCAAAGACTGAATAGCATCTTAAGAGATAATCACGTTTCATTGATTTTTTTTCTCTTTTTCTGTTTAGAGCCAACCTACATCACAATTGACCCGCCTGCGTGTGGGGAGTCACCGACCTGCAGCCTCACGGAGCAGGACTGCGTTTACGGCTTCAGCGTCGACAGCAATGGTTGTCAGACCTGTCAGTGCAAAAGCAGTAAGTACACAGAAGACGGGTTTGTGGGGTTTTTTTTTTCCCCCTGAGCCTAATATGACATTGTCAAAGCATACTATGTGATGGAATGTTTTTTGCATTGCTGTTCATGGCATTCCCTTAGCAACCTGAAAGAAGAAGAAGATAATTGTACTGAACACAAACAAATAGGCTGTCATTTGGGGAAAACAAGCTGCTTCTTCACTCTGGTTTTCATCTTGGTTCCTGTGTAGTCAGGTGCTCCTGGATAGCCAGCTGCATCCTGGGTATGGCCCTTGGAGCTCCGAGTACCTTTTAGTAACTGCCCTGTTGGCTTTAACGTACCCTTGCTGGGTCATCCAGTGACAAGGAGGTCACCCACACAGAGGGCGTCACATTCCATGCGTGGCAGTCATAATCCTTAGCATGTGCTTCGCCTTGTTGACCCCCGCTCTCCTCCATGTGGACTCTAGTCAGGTCCCCAAGCCATGACCTCTGAAACTCGATAGAGTCTGTGACATTTCATCTACGCGCACATGAAACTCAGTTGTCCTTCATGTTTAAGACGACTTAGAGTTCTCCTGATTCAAATTTATTTTGAAAATAAATATTTTCATTCCCCTCAGGCATTTCCCAGGTGATAACACTTTCTAGAACTCTTGTGGTCCTTTCCATCTTTTGACACGCTTACCATCTGTCATTACCCTCCGGGGTGGCCCAGAAACAAACCAGGTGCTCCAGAACGTGCCCTGATCACTGCAGCTCTGCTGCGTGGCCCGAGTCGGCATCGGCCCTTTGAGTCGCACACCACTGGCTCTCTCGGAGTGTGCAAGTATCTGGAACCTTCAGGGCTTCTTGTCGCGTTCACCGCCGTGAGCTGGTTCTTATCCCCTCTGTGTTTGAACATTTGATTTTTTTTTTAGTGACATAAATAAAGGGCCACATATTATCCTGAGAGTTTCAAACTGTTTTCCAACTAGTTGGGATATTTTTGAATCTTGAAAATGGGATTTCCTACCTTATCTAGGCCTCTAGCTTATAGTAAATAAACATAACTTTGATGTCCCCATCTACTACATTGAACTAAAATTAAGTTGTACAGAATGCAGGACAGATTCCTGTAGACCCACAGACCTTCTTGACAAATGACAATGGACATAAATCTCACTCCCTTGGGGGAGTCATTCAGCTAACAACATGCCACCTCTATCTCCACGTGGGAGTCTTGAAACATTCGACCTCTTATCTGAAATCAAAATAGATGGTATTTGTAGCATCCCTTTGCTAGGAAGCCCATTTTAAACTTAAAATGCAATTACTGGGGCCTGGCTTGTTTTTCATGAGCCTAGGCTGGCTCCTGGTGGTCCTGGCTTTCTTTTCTAAATGTCACAAACCACATGGTTAACCATTCTTTCTGCAGAATTTTCCACTGTGAAGGTCAAGCTTAGTTTCTGTAGTTTTAGAATCCTTTGTCTTTTTTTAATTGACCCTTGGCCTCCTTGAGTTTTCTGAACTCACTCTCCGTTCTCTCCGGTCTCTCCTAAACTTAGACAATGCTTCTATAATAAGCAGGTTCTTTGTGAGCCCCTGGGTGTAATTACCCTGGGCTCAGAGACCTGGACTTACTTAATGTAGATAGGTGCTCACTTTCCAATTTATCTGTTATTGTGCACTTTCTTTTCATCTGAATCTTCATTGTTCAGTCTTCTCTGTTGTAAGAATATTTTGATATGAAAGAGAAATACAAAATAGGAGTTGAGTAATTTGGCTTTCTTAATTGCATGTTGTCAGCCCTCAATTTGCCTGATGGAGTTCGTGCTAACACCGAGTTTATAAACGTGACTGCAGGGATTGCCGTCTTCACGTTTCCCATAAGCCTCCAGCCATCTGGGGCTGTCCTGCCTTCCTACAAGTTGTTTCTGTTCTCAGGAGGCCAGGCCCTGTCGTGCACCTGTCTGCCTTTTATAGCTCCCTCTGGGAACCCAGTCCGCTGGGGAGCTGCCTTGGCAGGCACATGGGTTTACATAAATGGCCAACTTTGTTTTTTGACAGCAGCATAATTAGTGATTGTATCGGGAAGCATTTATATTTTAATCCTCCTTATCTCTCTTGAGCGACACATCCTTTCTGATCATGGGAGGGCAGCTAAATTTTTTTCGCAACTTTTTGATGTCTAAAAATACAGATTTCATTGTTTTTAATCACCCCACCTGCCACCTTCACTTGGGCTTTGCTGTTACCAATCTTTTGGCCCCACGGTCATGCTTACATAAAACCCCCTCCGCTTCTCAGTAAGCCCTTTGAAGTGAAGTCCAAAGAAGCAGTTTCCCTCAGTTACCATCAAAGCAAGTCTAAGACCTCTCACTGGCGTTCTGCAAGTTGGGACTATTAGGAAAATTCTGCTCTGCCTGTCTTTCTGTTACTATTGCATTCTGGCTTTATGAAAGGAATATCTGTGCACACCACCTGTTTGCTCCTCCGTTTCATTAACATGCAGAAGGAAACATGTACAGGAGACTTGCGTTTTGTCAATGATTTTTTTTACATATAAACTTTTATTAGCCATTTATTCTTTGCAGATTTTATCTCTTTGCAGAGTTAGTCATCCTTCCTCCCTCCTCCCCCTCTTCTTCCTTTGCCTGATGTAGATAAGCATCTGCCGAGTTCTAGCTACTGTAGTAGGTGTTAATGCCACAAAGATGAATAAATTAAAAGAGCTGCCCTATGTAAAGAAATCTGTACCCAACACACTAATGAAATATCATTTCAAGGCAAATTCCATAACTCGTAAAAGTATATTCTTTTATGAGGATGCTTTGGTCCTGTAGGAGAATCCAAGCACTTGTTTACAGCAGAGTAGGGCAGTAGCCGACCCATCTCCCTGGCCCACACTCAGCTCTCAGTGCTCAGCAGATGTTGGTGTGTGAATGAACAGGGAGCCATCAGAACTAGGGATGCTATTGGACCTCTTTCTTGTCTGATATACCCTCTGAAGTCTCGCTGTTCGGACCATGTATCCGTATTTCACATTGAGATTCTTGACCCGGGATCTCACTGCCACCAAATACCTAAAAGTGTAATTAAACACCACGTGGGATTTCTCAGTTTGACCTCATCATCAGAAGCCTAGTCATGGAGCATTCTGCTCTCAGCCCCGCAGCAGCAGTCCTGATTATCGCACATGTACGGAAACCGTACCTTTGGGAGGTGAGTCGGATTAAAGCGAAGTACCCGACCCCTGGCTGCCAGATTCCTGTGGTTGCATGGACCCAGCTCTCTTCCCAGGCTCCAGTGTCACGCTGACTGGCCCCCACCACAGCAAATGGCTTTACTTCTCTGGGCCTCTGTGTCCTCTATATCTGCAAAGGGCAGATAACAAGGCCTAACTAATGGGTTATTTTGAGGATTAGATGAAGGCATGCAAAGCTAGCGTTACTCACTGGCATATGGTAATTGTTTATGCCACACGATAGCTGTTTTACAACATCCATTTCTGAGTCAGCCCAAGTTGACATGGAAAGTCCCCAGCTTCCCCTTCTTTGTTCCAACACCAACCTGCCTTCGGTTCTTCCTGTCCTCTGAGGGTTCTTCCTGTCCTCTGAGGGCGCTCACACAAACAGCTTTCCTTTTACCTTTTCATTAGAACCCTCGAATAGTCTCGTTCTCTTTCACCCAGTTTTAGAAAAAAGGAAATTCCGCCTAGTGAAGGACTGCATAGAAGTGTGTTCTTTTTCCCACCGCAGCTACTTGATGAGTAGTGGTTTTGGCTACATTTCTCCATACATTATTTTTCTGCATCCCACCAAAAAGCCTGCTGCCCTTGCAGTGCTCCTGACCATTGATAACTCAAGTTTTCTGGTAGGGATTATACCCTGTTTGCGTAGACAGCTGGCATCAAGATTGCTTAGAGTAAGATGAGCCCCAGGTAAATATTTTTCTTCTGTTCACTGGGTGGTGGTTTACTCATTCATTTTTGCCTCCCATTCATCTAGCATTTGTTGAGTGCTGTGAATTGCCAAGCACTAGGAATATGAAAAAGATCAAAATGGACCTTATCTTGATTTGTGTAGTTAATGTGTTGGTAATATCGGTAATATGCTAATGTGTTGTGATAATATTGCATCATAAGCATATTATACACAATCACTTTTAGGATTGAAATTAAAACCCAGTAGAAACATGCCCTTCAGAGTACATAGAAGTTGCGACAGAGGATTCTTTTGTTTGAACCTGTAACCAAAACCATTCTTATAACCCTGCTAAGCAAGGTAATAATACATCAAGGGACTACGGAGAAATTGAAATGATCCCTGACTCCTTTTCTCAAGGGCATATGTAGAATAGGGAAAAATGTGGTGGAAAATGTTTAAGAAAGTACAGTAGCAGCAAAAATAAAACAAATCATTTGGATAATATACTAATAACCTGACACTATTGGTACAAGCTATTAATAACATTACTTTTTAACCATACTTGTTACTGTTAAACAGACTTCCACTTAGTATATGAACTGTATGTAGTGAGTGACATCTATATGAATTAAATACCATTAATCCTTCGGCATCTTATTTTCTACATCTTTCTGTCAAGTGGATTCGGCTGGATTATTTGTAACTTCTCCACTTTTAACATCTCTTAATTCTAGACTGAAAAATGCTTCTATCTAGAAACCGATGAAGACATAGACAATTAATGGCAGCAGGAAGAAAAAGCCTTTGTCTTTTTCGGGGAACATATATCTGAACCAGGCATCTAAAGAAGGTTGCGGCATCAAATAGAGAGGGAGGCAGGCTCCCCGTTTTTTATTTCACTGTAACCCCGAGCAAACATTTAATCAGGGTCACAGTTGGGACCACCGTTGACGGTGTCGCATTTCTTTATTTACTAGTTTCAGGCACTTCCTGGGGTCCTTCACTGACCGAGCAGGTGGGTGGGCACTGCCAGACCGAGAGTGCAGCGTGCAGCAAAGAGGAAGGGCAGCAAAACTCTAGGGGCACCGCCCTGTTGGGTTCTGTGTAAGCCTCGGGGTGTTCACCTACAGTACAGTGTGAACGGACGATGCCTCCCACAGCTGTGCCACACCGTGCACAGCTCCACACCGTGGCCTGGGAGCAAACATATCTTTTTCTCCAGAGTGAAGAGAAAGTTTATTGCATAGTGGCTATTGACCCACCATAATGCACAGGCCTGTGCTTTGCCGTGATTTATAACTTTCCCTTCAATGGTAATTTCCCCCTATGGATCAGGATGCATTTATAGATCACAGTGAAGTCAAAATGCTGAAAAATTATGAACACAAAGCCACCATTCTTTCTGTGGTTGCCTCAAGTGAGGTACCAGAGCTTTTCAGACAAATTTATAATCCCCCCACCCATCTATGAATAAGATGCTTCTGATCGGTCTGTGCTGCTCCTTATGTAACTGTTTGCCCTAATGATATATTTCTTTTTTTTTAAAAAAAAGCCCATAATTGTTACAGTATTTCAGAAAATTTTCAATACTATCGAAGTAAGTTTTTTTTTTTATCCTGTTATTTTTCTGCTAATCTGGCAGCCTTGATGAGAGTGGAGGAGTGAGAAACAAGAACATTGGTTGATTAGTTCATTCTGCAAATGCTTGTGGGATGAACACTCACTCCTTGCTGAACATCGTGATAACACCTGGACTGCATGGATCCAGAAAGGGGGTTCCTACCCGGGAGCCCCTTCTGTTCCGGAACGGAATCAAGGCAGGCCGAGACCGCAGTGTGCTGACGCGCAGCCAGGGCAGCGTTGCGGCATCCCGCCCTGCGTGGCGTGGCCAGGTTGCTGTCCATGAACACCTTGAACATTTGTTTCAGTAGCAGCCTTTGCTTGACATTCTCTTCTATTGCAAAGCAGAGGTGGTTGAAGGCAAATTTAGATTTTAATCACATTTTTTAAACTTGCGGAGGCAACAGTTTTCTTTAAGGCTGAAGCCCATTGTAATTTAAGGGCTACGGAAACACTCATTTTTTTTTAAAGGACTAGAAAAATAAAGGCACAAAGGTGATCAGACTCCAAAGTTTTAAGGAATTTAGTGCCCAGGGATGCTGGCTCTGGGACGTTCTCAGAGTGTGTTTAATTTATCTGTTACCCAACATGCTCTGCTTGGTGTTGTGCCTTAAGCATTCTGGCAACAGAAAAATGGGCCCACAGCTTAGTGTTAAAGGAATGTGGCTAGGAAGTCATCTTCCTCCTTTATCACCCTCTTGTCACGGGGGAGAGATGGAAAAAGATGACCTTTCAAGTCATCAAGTTACAGATTTTTAAGTGAGACATTTAGAATTTGGCTTTTAAGGGTGCAAATAAGTAATCAGTTGTTTCACAGTGTAACACAGACCCACGAGGTTGTATTAAGTACATTTAATGAAAGGTTTATGGTAATAACAAAGTAGAAAATTATACCATAAATCACATTTTCCTTTTTAAAAGATAGCAAATTAAATATTCGAGTAGTGCCAGCTAGGATTCATGAGAGATGCTCTCTTAAAATATTAATGTAAACCATAAGCTCCTTTCACCTATTAATTGTAGTTAAGGTTTAATTTCAGATTAGAAGACTTGTGTGCAGAAGGGGCACGTGAGTTCTGCCTCTCCTAGTAACTTATGCATTATTTATAATATTTTGCTTAAAGGATGTCCAGGGAATATAAGGATTAATTTATTATTTCACCACAAACAGTCTCTGCTTCCCATCTTACTAATCCATGCAGAGCAATAACCAAACATGGCCACACCTTCGCCATCAGAATGTGACTACCTGTCAGGTTCCGTGGTGAGTTTAGATGAGTTTCTACTTGCTCTCGTTCCGTCACCAAGCATGTTCTCTTTACCTTCGCATTTTTATTTTCTGTATTATGCTGTTCATCCCTATATTACACCTTTTAAAATCTTTCTAGAAGACTTCTATTGAACTAATATTTCTGGTAGTTTCTTCTGCCAGTCACCATTGCTTCTTTATTTTTTTTCTTCCAAACTAATAAGTTAAAACTGACCAATAGGGGCCACTTTGAGCATTTCAGTCGGGGGATGTTGAATATCAATTAGAGATTTCCTTGGCAGATGTGTACTTGAGTCGTTTAACTGAGTGTATCCACATACCTGGATATTTGCCAGCAGGAGAGAGAAAAAGAGCTAAATGAACCACTTGCTATCATTTTATAGGAGACGTCCTTTTTAAGGAAAGAGTAAGAAATCCTTTATGCTTCATTATATAGTATGCAGGATTACATGGTAACATCTGAAACTTGTGAGAGTAAACACGTGTAAACATTTAAGAACATGCATTATCATGGTCATGCGGTGGTAACAAAATACATAATGAAGTTTTAGGTGTGAAGTTTCTAATTCTCACGTTTTATCAATACATGGTAATCAGGAGTTTGAGATGACTAGTGAGAACAAATTTCATGAAAAAATTCAGTTTCATCCGTACCACAAACAGTGTGTACCAGCCCAATTAGAGGGATAACAGGAGAAAGAAGGGGAGGGGTCTAGTTAAGCAAGATTTATAAAGGGCCCATGGACATGGACAGCAGCAGGGTGGGGACTGACTGAGGGAGCATGGGGTGGGTGGATAGGGCAGAGCTCGGGGGGGAGGGTGGGAAACAGTAATTGAACAACAATAAAAAATATGTATTTCAAAAATCGAGTTCTCAAAGTTGGACTTTGCTTTGTATATTACCCAAAATGTGGAGTTACACTGTGATAACCATGAACTAGCATGATCTGTACATTTCAACCACTCCTGATGCCATGGTGGAGCTGAGGAATGCACGCGTGTGGAGCATGGGAAGGCAGGGGAAGGTGCCGAAGCGCCGATGTGTTCTGCCCTGTTCCACGTTGCAAGGAACATGCCGTGCGTGTCTTCGCAGGGGAGGAGCTGTGCAGGGGCCTCAAGCGAGGCTGCTCGTTGGACTGCCCCTTCGGGTTCCTCACCGATGACCACAACTGCGAGATCTGCTCCTGCCGCCCCCGGCCCAAGAAGTGCAGGTTCCGATTCACGGACTGTGACAAGGACTGTCCGTTTGGATACCAGTACGTATTCCTGAATTCGAAGATCTGTGCTTCCTTGTCTGGGACTTGGCGAAGTGCCCATACCGGTCTTCGTTAGCTGTTTTGTGTCTTTGTGAATGAATCGACGAGGTCCCAAGTCCAGGGTATCCATGTGTGTTTGATCGAGGGACTGAGGAAGGAGGGGCGGGACGGTGGTCCCAGAGTCAGGCTTTACTCTCCTCTGTCAGGAAGATGGGCCACAGCCTTGTTGAGACTCTGCCCTTGGGGCCTGTTCCGTGGGACTGCAGGGGGGTAGAGTTGTCACACCCCAGTCATGAAGGTGCTGTACCCTTCACAACTGCCCAGGGACTATTTTGTAATAACTTACTTAATCCACTCTTAAGGTCAGTTGACAGGAACACATTTGCAGTACCGAGTACTCTTACCTGTCGTGCCTTCAGATCTTGTCTGGGCACCAGTCTACAGCTCATAATAGTTTTTCTCTTTATGTAGCACTAGATTTTATGAAGATAATGGACCATGACTTGTGTTTTTAATATTCTTGATTGAGTCAAAGCCCATATGCCAAAGTCAGAGTATTCCGGGGTGGGGGCGGAGTGTCTGTTCCGTGCAGCACGGAACAGACACCTCACATTTGTCCCCCAATTTGCCTGTGTTAGCGTCTGCCCATGCCTTTATATCGAGTTGGTCTCGTAAAAAATTACCTTGCAGAATATTATTTTATCATTCCTCTCTTGGTTCCCTTCCATTTTAGTTCTGCCTTTTCAATTTGACATGTTTATGTAGCATTACTACTAATAAGGGACGTAGAGTCATCATATCCGGCCCATCTTATTAAAGTCATCATTTTGATTCTTGGAAATCCTGGTTTAGCAAGGGAGTGGAGAATCTTAATTTTAATTGCACAAATTGGGAACATTAATCTTAAAAGTTTCCTAAGTAAATTCATTGGTCTTAATCCTAAAATATGATTATTATACCAATAATAAATATGTATTTCTTAGCTTAACTGATAATGTAGAATAAATTATTATTGTAACAGTAGCTACAACTACTTGGTGTACAGTATTACAACAGTTTGGAATCAAGGCTGCATTCAAGCCCAGGCTTCGTCTCAGTGAGAAATCTCTTAGAGCAGGGGTCCCCAGCCCCTGGGCTGTGCCCGGTACACATCCCTCCCTCTGGGGCCTGTTAGGAACCAGGCCACGCAGCAGGAGGTGAGCAGGGGTGCTCGGAGCTTTGCTTATTGCCTGAGCTCTGCCTCCTGTTTCTCCCTCCCCCCGCCCATGGAAAAATCATCTTCCACGAAACCAGTCGCTGGTGCCAAAAGGGTTGGGGACCACTGTGTTAGAGGATTACAGATGTCACTTTGTATTCCTGTCGGTAAGCACCCTCAGCCAGGACCAAGTTGGCCACAATGGAGAAATGAGTACCGCATTAGCTAAAACAGTAGCTGCCTTTCTGGCTGCACTGGCCAGGACAGCGTCTGAAGCAGAAGTCTTGTCCAGGCACCACGTGGGAGTGTGAGGACGCAGGCAGCCGTCCGTGCTCCTCGTACCCGCCTGCCCAGTAGATCACTCCTGTAGGGGAATGCCTCCGTCCAGAAGGGCTGGGGGGCACAGTGTGTGAATGAATGAACAAATGAGTGAACAAATAAGTTGACAGGTCTTGAAAAATCACACAGTGTAGGACATGAGTACGGTTAATTTGTTTAATTCCTTGTCCTTATTGTGTTAAAATAAATGAGGAGACCCTTTCACCTGGCAAACCGTAGGCAGTCACGTGAGCAGTGGTGACGCAGGTGGTGGACCAGGGGGTTCCCGTAGGGCTGTCATCTTGTAGAGCCTCTTAATTTTGTCCAAGATGTGAAAGAACAGGGGTTTTCTTTCTTCATATTTTTTTTTTAGTTGAACACACTGTTGCCACTTAGGGCTAAGGGGCGTGGTAAAACCTGAGGGGAAACCGAGTAACTGCTCCCAGAGAGGAAGTGCGTGGAGTCTGAGAGGGGTCAGTCCAGCGGCCAGTGGGCAGAGAACAAAGGAAAGGGCGAGCTCCTTTTGTAATGGGCTGTGTCCTCTTTTTCAGAAAAAAAAAAAGGAAAGAAATTATTGGTAAGAATATTTTTTGTCCAGAAAATCTCCACTTTATATATAAATGTATGCTTAGTTATTTAAAATCATCTTTCCAGTCATAAAACATAGGCACTCTAGCCTATTAAAGGAAGAAAAGTTTGGCCAGCCTTTTTTTCCTGTGCCCCCCTCACCCCCCACGCTTCTGTCGCCCCCACGGATGGAGCATGTTTCATTCCACTGATGCTCTTGTCCAAGTGATGAAGCAACTGCTAGGCGTGGAGTGCAGAACCTCTCAAGGCTTTTATTCCTTATCAAAGTGTGCATCACCTTCCCAGTTCTGTGGGTCCTTAACTCCTTTCGCCTCCTGTAAGTTTCAGTAGATATATCTCATTAACATTTTACTACTGAAATTTCTCAGAGGACTTGGTCGCAGGAGGAAGCCCATAGCCCATACAAAAGCAGGACCTTTGTCCCTAGCGCTGGCCTCCAACACTGACCACCAATACATCCATCACCAGCCTGTTCATGGAGTGGCACATCCATCCTATTACATTGTGGGACCACTTTTCCTAATTAAATCCAACAGTCCTATTCCTGGGATTCTGGCACTTACATCCCAGAAGCACATGAGCCACTCCAGGCCTTGGCTGTGGATGGAGAGGGGTCATGGCCACAGGGAGCTCATTACACATCACCCCGGGAGGTTTGGAGAGCAAAAGTCAAGTCATTCCGCTTAGTAACAATATCACTTCAGTGACCCTAGGTCTGAGTGCCCGGGCGTCATTTGAGACTTTTGGATTTTTCTGACCTCTGACAAAATCTTACTTACCCAGGAAGAATAAGCACGGCTGTGACATCTGTCGCTGTAGGAAGTGCCCAGAGCTGCCGTGCAGAGGTAAGTGTGAAGGTGTGACCCTCCCCCCACCCCCAGAGCACCCAGGGGCCCAGCAACAAAGAACAGAAGGACATTACGTAAATGACACAATTTCAGTGATTGCCGTCTACTCTGACACAAGTGTCCCTCTCTGGGGGACCATCCTTTTCCCTCTCTTAATAGGATAAAAGCTCACAACAGAATTTACAGAAAGCCTATAACAGACAAGCGCATTGACCAAATTAATCACTGCTTAGCTCTTCCGTTTTACTTGTCTCGGGAACTTCAGCCTCCAGCACCTTTATCCTGCCCTCCCTAGTCCCCCTCTGTCCCTGGTGGAAGGCTACACCTGATACAGCAAAGATCCCTTTGCAAAACCCCAGAGCTGAGTGTGGCTGAGCAGTCTGCTCAGTATTTTCTGGTAACCCTGTTTCCATGAGAATTTTGACTTCAGGTCGGTAAGCACATGCCAGCCTGTCATTGTGTGTAGGCGCGAACCCCAGCGTGTGTGCCTTTTATCTGGGCTTCCCTCCCACTCGGGCATGGTCCTGATGCCGGGGAGTGTGCGCCCCAAGCAGCGCCCCTGTCCACAGCCCAGCTGCAGCTTGGCCGCCCGCCCCACTGTGTTTTAGTCCGCAGCATGATCCACAGATGAAGCCATAAAAGATCCCTGAAGTTTATTCTGTGGGTTTTCAAAGTTGGACAGTTGTCATCTCAATGGCGTTTTGAGGGGTCAAAATAAACAAAAATCCAGTCACTGCTTTCATGGTTCTGTGGAACAAAACTGCGTTAGTTGGCAAGGGCCCAGGACTCCCCACTGGGTGACTTCTGGAGTGATTATTCTGCACGTATGAAACACATGGGTAACATTTGCTGGGATATCAGTGCTTGTTTATTGTATAAAAATGAGAAAGTTGAGTGAAAGGAGTAAAACTCAACTGTAATCCCACCAATAGGAGAGAAATATATTTGCAGGGGTTTCTTCTATTTTTATTTTTCCAAAACTGAGAGCATATGGACTTACATTCTTTCTGTGTGTGAGCTGTCCTTCATAGACGTGCCTTTGGGTGGCTGGGTGGTGTCACCTGTGAGGACACCTCAGGTCGTTTCACCAAGCTGCATCTTCACCAAGGCTGCCTTCTGTCTGTGCAGAGGTCCCTGCGTCCACCAAGTCTCCTGTCCTGTCGGGCACGTGCCTGTCCATGGACGGCTACCCTCACAAAAACCAGGAGAGCTGGCACGACGGGTGCCGGGAGTGCTACTGCCACAACGGACGGGAGATGTGTGCCCTGATCGCCTGCCCGGTGCCTGCCTGCGGCAACCCCACCATCCGCCCAGGACAGTGCTGCCCGTCCTGCTCAGGTAAAAGCTGGCTGCCCTGTGCATGCTCCCTGAGCAAGTGATCTCCACCTAGCATGAGACCTAGCAGGGTCTCGTCCTATCCATGGCTCTGGACAGGGGCGGGGCGGGGGGAGAGGGAGAGGGGATGACCTGGAATGCATTTCAGTTCTCCATGGTTTTTGTCAACAACAGCCACAAAGTCAGCCGGGTGCTACAGATTATTAGCCAAAGACCAAAGAAAATTCTAAAGCTCTTAACATTACACTCCTTATTTTTGAATAGTGCACTCAGTTATATGGGTCTCTGAACTGCATTTCTTAAAGGTTTGTGAGCACATGTACTTAAATTCCAGTTCTCCATTTTATGGAGAGTGTAGTAAGGCTGAACGTCACAGTTAATTGAGAGATTGGTGTCAATTTTATTCCATAAAAGCTTATTATTTATAAAGCAGTCTTGGAGATGGAGGGGATTACTGAAGTCTGTAGCTATTGCTCTTTTTTAAATTAATGGATGTGTGGCATTCTTGCCAAACAGAGAAATTGAAAGTGACTGAACATCCAAAACATTTAAAATCATAATAAGGGTCGTCAAGATGAGTTTCCAGAAGAGCAGAACAGATAGAACTCGGGGGGCCTGACTTCGGGTTGACGGAAGCAGTGTTATTACAGCGCCTCATCTGGTGTTTTGCATCCAAAGAGCTCAGCAGCTTATACTCATTACTCCTTCCTCTGTGCAGGCCGCTTTGAGTTGGGGAGAAATACACGTAAACCATTTTTCATTTGGCAAACGAAGATCAAGTCCTTTACCCGATAGTATGTCCACTGGAAGGCTGGGGAGAAGGAGGCCTCCCATTCTTACATCAGATTTCTTTTAAAGTTCAAGTGGAATTGTCAGATTTTGGAGTCATGATTACTTTTCCCCTGGTCCACCTTGGTCCCGTATCTCCCTGTGGAGAAGTCCGCTTCTGTAGTGGGTGCGGTCAGGAACTGAGGAGGTAGGGGGACACTGGGGGTCTCTTCCAGCTCTGCGGTTCTACCCACCTCGCGTCTATGGGATCCAAGTGACGGGCAGCCCTCATGGGCCCCTGCGAAGGGCCAGGCCACAGGGGGCGCTGCTTCCATTTCTTCCCACCATTCGGGCAGATGCGCTCTGCATCTAAACAGCTTCCTTACACACGTTTTGCTAGTTGAAGATGAAAAACCACGCATATCCACTGCAGCAGAAGCTGAATGAGCAGTTTGACGAGACAAAGCTCTGTGTTGACTCTTGGGGAAAGGAAAAATGTGTTCCAGTGGAGACCCCTTGCTTCCATTAGAGGCACGAGCGTGTCGTGGAGTGAGGGCCGCACCTGGGTCTTTGCTGAACACGCCCTCATTGAAGACGGGGTCAGGCTGGTGGCAACACAGGGACGTTCTGAGAGCAGGCAGTTGGGGTTGGCTTAGGGACTGGAAGTTAGTGGACCAGAGCTAGTTTTCCCTGTTGCAGAGATGTGGTAAGTGCGAATGCAGACCCACACCCAGTTATTGCCATGTTATTGTGGGTGCGTGTATGAACACATATATTATACATTGCTCTACAGGAGTGGGCAGAAAGTGTACATGATACAAATAAATAATATAGTGAGCAACAAATAAAAGTACAAGGACAAACGCTCACAGACTCGCGACTGTAAACCTACTTTTGCCCACCCCTGTGTATGGATGCACAAGCATATTTTCTCCAAATACCTTTATTTAAGTGATTTGTCACATACAATTCTTCTGACTAGAGGCCGTAAAACAGTTGCATTCATGGACGCTTGCCTTAAAGAATATTTTCTCCCCTCTCCATTCAAGAATCAGCTGGATTTTGGGTTTGGACCCTCTCCCCCGGCCGAGCTAAGCGAGCAGCTCCTAAACTCTTCTGACGGAAGATTTACCAAATGATACTGTTTCTCAGTTTTTTCCCTCTCTTTCTCACCCTCTACTTTACCTCCTTTAGCTCCATCTCTCTGGCCACTCTCATGCTTTACCTCGAGGTGCACGGTACATACACAGAGCTAAGGGAATTATTAGCAAAGAGACCGGCAAGCATCCTTTTCCTTCTGACCACTTCTCTGCATACCAGCCTTTAGAAGGGCAGATTACATCTGGCTTCTCCATGTCCTTTCGAAAGCAGCAAGGGAGTCTTCTTCCAGCATTAGTGTTTTGATGCTCTTTGGAACAATGTTTTGCTTTCACTGTAAACCACGAGAAAGGCACTTTTGTCATCGTGCCCCAGCTCCGTTTTCCTTTCACCTTCCTGTCTACTTTCCTCATTCACTGGAGGCCTTGGTCCAGGGCTCACGAATGGAAGCGCTGGCTGACGTCAGGTTTCTGTTACGTGTCCGCTCGGTCACAGTCGCAGTCGCACAAGTTCCCCTGAGATGGAGCCATGTGGACAGTGACCTCCTCAACTGGAGGTTGGCCCCCACCCCTGCATCTCATCAGTGTTGACTCTTGTGCTGGCCACTCCTTGAAAATGACAGCCTGGGAGCCCTGAGGCGATTTCAGCTCTAGGCGTCTGCACAGACAGGGTGGTTCTTCTGGGGCCCGATCTCCGCTGAGCGCCAGGCCTGTGCTCGCCGCACTGTCTCCAGACTGCTGCTCGGCAGGGCTCGACACTGTCAACACCTCCTTGAAGTGCTTGTTGCATTTGGATTACACGAGTTTGGTTAACGTCTTCATGCTTCTCACTTCCTCAGCACAACTTCAGGGCCACGCCCAGAACCTCTAGACACTGTCAACATTGAATTCCCTCTCTGTCATTATCACCTCCCCAAGAGGCCAGAATCGCCTCTCCTCCGGGGAAAGAAAGCATAGTCAGCATCAGCCTCTGAGCATTCACCTCTCTTCATGATGCTCTCGCCAGACAAATGTTTTTTCCTCAGGTGAGGGTTTTCCGACCCTTGATTCTGCAAAAACATTCCTGCTCAGTTTGCTGGCAGGGGACCTAGATTGGGGCGTGGCCTGCTCAACAGCAGGATGTATTTCCAAGTATAAATGTACTCAGAGTCCCAGAGACAATGGAGAGGACCGAGCACAGAGCAGTTGGACATTGTGTTGAACCTGGAGGCATGTCCGTGATACAGATGTAGACTTGGGTTCAAATCCCTTGTCTGACCTTAATACTCAGCCCACAGTTTCTTCATATGTAAAATAGGTTAACAGCAAGGTGGGTGTAAAGAATAAATGAAATAACACATGTGGGGCACTTTGCATGGAAATCGACCATAACAAACATTCACATAAATTTTTTAAAAAATCTTCATTCTAAACAGTTCCTAAACATATTCACAGAGATCCCCTAAGAGGCTTTAGTTCTTTTCTCTAGGGTAGGAGTTCTCTCCCTGTAATTTAATTCTCTTGTTGGATTCTCTCATTATTATTGACAAATTCAAACCACTTGAATCTCATTCCTAAAACAAACTCTTCTCCTGTTGCCTCCTATTTATTTCAGTGGATGGAGTATTCCCTTCACTCTTCTCTTGGTAAGAGCGGAGTGAGATAGTTCATGGTCAGTCCATCTGTCCCTTAAAGCAGACAGCACCAGGTTCTCGGAGCATCGGTGTGACTGCTGATGAACAACTTCTCATGCTCTGATTTTGCATCCTTCCTCAGATGATCTCGTGGTGCAGAAGCCAGAGCTCAGTGGCCCTTCCATCTGCCACGCGCCCGGGGGAGAGTACTTTGTAGAAGGAGAAACGTGGAACATAGACTCCTGTACTCAGTGCACCTGCCACAGCGGGCGGGTGCTGTGTGAGACCGAGGTGTGCCCGCCGCTGCTCTGCCAGAACCCCTCGCGTACCCAGGACTCCTGCTGTCCGCAGTGTGCAGGTAACCCACGCCGGGCCGGGCACACGTGGCGGGAGGGCTACCGCTCAGCTTTGTCACCGTGCAGGGCCAGCAGGTTGAACCCCGCCCCCGTGTGGGAGGGTCCCAACGCCAGCCACCAGGAACCCAGGCAGGAACCATGTGGCAGCCTGCTTTCTCAGTTCCTCCCCTCTGGGGGCCACGTATTTGTGAATTCAGTGTTCCTGGCACCTGAGTTGGCTTTTAGAACAACAACAACAACAAAAAAAGGTGATTGTTTCTTTCTGCCATTTTTTTAACCCTGCTGCACCAAATTATTCCAGATCATTTTGCTGATGCGAAAAGTCACCTTTGCCTTTAACAAATGGGAAGAGCTGTTATTGATAAATAATATCAGTAACGTTTTCTGACATACAGAAGAAGGGTGGTGAAGATTCTTTGAGAATGTTAAATGGGAGTCACTAAAGTATACATCATGCTCACTCCTTCAAACCTGTGATGATTAATAAGTTAATACCCAAAGGAACTAAGTGACTAGCGCTGCATGTGCGAAGAGTAATATTGTTTTCTTCCTTTTATTCTCAGATCATCTGGCTGTAGCTGGAAAATTTATGGTCGTGAAACAAATATAATCAAATTTTGTCAGGCTTTTAAACATAAGTTACTGGTTTGTAACTAAAGTAGCACTTCAAATTAACACTAGAATGTATGACTTTTTTCCAAAAGATATCTAATTTGTAAACATAAAATTACCAAGGTGACAGGTCACTAGTTTTATTTTGTTGTTGCTTAATCTTTCATCTCTCCAATTTAAATCCATAACCATTTCCCTTCTAAATGTGTATTCTTAGGCCATTTCTACTCAGTAAAACAACAACTCGTGCATTTTATTAAATACGTTTTTTTTTTCACATTGGGTTATCTAGTCAGCTGGCCAGAACTCACTGCCCTGTCATTACATCCAGCACAGTCTGTGTCCAGACTCATCCTGGGTCCGCGCTGGTAGTCTTTTCTCACTCGCATCCGATGAACTTGCAGGAGTAGCCACACACTCACTGTTGTCCTCGTGCACCGCTGCCCAGGTACAGCCATCGTAGTACCAGATCCTTGGTGTAATTAGAGCATGTTAATCTGAGGAGCTTAATTAGCACCGCATCCTTTCTGGTATGGAATCGTTCGTATGTATTACACCGTTAGGGTATGTGTAACCTAGCCTCTACCATATATTCATCGTTATCACTGTTTGATTCAGATGCCGACCCTGCTGATGACTCGGTGTCGATCGTACATTACCCTGACTATTCCCACCCTCCTAGTAGAAACCACTGTGAGTGGTCGCTCCGTTGGTGATCATGAAGTTACATCCATTTAGGTGTTCCTTTTACAAATACTGCAGAACGCCCATATTGAGCCATGGGGATCCCCAGGTTAATGAAAATAGATGCAACTACTGTACTATGGAGTGATAAATAATCCAAAAGGATGGCCGGACAATCCAGTGGTCTGCATTTCAGGTAGTAATGACAAAGCGAGAGGATTGCCTAAAGGAAAGAGTTCAGAGCACAAAACACCCAGGAAGCTTAAACCGAAGTGGCAAGTACCTTTGGTACCACTTGTATAGGATCTGAGGGCAAATACAGGGGTGATGAAAGGAGGGGGAACAGTGTGGGGGGAAGAACTTCTCCATGACCAGTGGGCCAAATTCACTGGGAGGACCCCTGACTAGACTCAGATCGGCCCAAAGATCGGCTGCCTGAAACAGCGCCCCCTGACGACGATAAGGCAAGAGTTCTTAGAGCTGCCTCCCAAGGCGAGTGCGCGTGTGCAGAGGCCCGCACGCTCCATGCAGGGCGGGGGTGCACCACCACTGCGTGCCTGGCTTCTCATTCATGAACATGCACCTGGGCGGTGGTGTCTTCCCTTACACATAATCTGAGAGAGAACTTGAAGCGATAACCCTCATCCCTAATGTGAGGATTTTGTTTTATACGTCAGTATCACAAAGGTGAAGGAGAGCATATCTAGACTCTGTATTTTAAAATCAGTCACCACCCCATAATTGATCTTTGCGAACTTTCCATTCATGGCTGTAGTACGCTGATAAAAAGATTAAAAAGCCTTAAAATACAAAACATTAATTTCTTCCTATCACAGTAAATGTCAACAAGTAGCATCAATAAATGCTGTGTTACACGTCTACCGTGGAAAAATACCCTCTCTGCCCTCAGGACACTGGCGTTCTCAGGTGATGCAAAGGCGACGCGTATGTGCAGGAGCAGAGCAGCTCCTGCAGGGCTGCGTCCCTTGTGGTGATTGTATCTCCCAGGAGGCTTGCCGTCCGCTCTGTCACTCTGTCCTTCAGCGCTGCCTCTGCTCTGGCCCAGTCGGTGTGCTGCTGGGTCGGGAAATGGGTTCATGAAGATCGAACACCCCTGCAGGTGATGATCCTTCACCAAAGTGAAAAAGGGAGAGAGCCGAATAGAGCAGAAATAAAGAGTGGGTGAACACCAGCACGAGATCCAGTACAAGCAGAGTAAAAGAGTTAATATTTGGAAGCAGAAGTATGAAGACGGGATCTGGGGCAGGAAACGTAGGAAGAGAGGCCCAAAGGAGGAGTGAGAAGGAGTAGGCACGGTTCCCAAAGGACCTTTTCAGGCAGTCGGGGCTTGGAGAGAAGTTGCCTCCTGCCTGGGGGAGGAAGCTGCACCACGTCCACACCTGAGCTCCAGCTCGCACTGCAGCATTTCCGGCACATCTCGGGGTCCTTGGGGGGGCTTCTCCAGGCCCCAGTAAGAGGCCTCCAGACTCTAGGATACTCATTTCAGCTGTCATTTCAGAGCGTTGTTGATGCCGTCCCTGCTTCCTTTTCTGAATTTTTAGACCCGAGGTCCGACATTGCTTGAAAGAGGGAGGCTATCCTAACTTGCAGAAACCTCATGGCAATTAGCAGAGCCCCGCAAGGACTGGAGTGTGAGTTGTCCTGATTTCCAGCCAAGGCAAACGTTTGCGTGTCAATCTCTTAAAAAATTATTCCTGGACGTGGATGACCCAGAGAGGTCACTGAGGAAGTAATCCCGTCTTAGTCGCCGACCCATTTGGAAGTGGTCTGTGGTCCTGGAGCACCTTCGGAGCAGTGGGACCGAGGGTTGTGTTTTGGGCGGGACTGCGGCTCCGGGCTGGTAATAGGTGGTGTGATTACACAAGTTGAAGGGGGATGGTGTGGGCCCATTTTATTGTGCTGGCTTCCTTCCATCCCTCAGGCAGGGCCCAAAATAAAGCCACCTTGCTCCTCACAGAGGCTCTCATTGTCAGGGCAAACGTGTTGGCCCCAGGGCGCACTCACGAGGTGGGTGGAAGGGCATGCTGCTGACTCACTGTGATAACTGCACGTCCCTCGCAGGTATTTCTGTTTCGAGGCTGAAAATAGCAGAGTTCCTGAAGTGGAACCTGAGAGGGCGAATGATCATCCTTATGACCACGCGCCCCCTGAGGAATGTAGGTCTCATAGATGTTTGCTAGGTGGGACCATCATGGACTCGAGTCGTGAAGGGAGTTAGAAGTACTTTCTCTCGTAATTATCACATAATTACCTCATAGTTATGAGGCTTCTCAACTAAGGACCTCACTAACATATTTCTCTCTGTTATGTCCCAGTCATTTTTCTGCTTGAAGTTGCAGTTTTCATGTAATCTCAGTGAAGGACTGGACCCAAAGGGAAGCCTGGGTGTCCTGGTGGCATCCATTCCCGTTTCAAGGGGTCACTAGGTCTGGGAAGCCTTCGGTCACTGTCTTTAAACAGCAGAGACGGACGTGATTTCTCTGTGGGCGCATCCGTATCAGTGATTTGGTTTCCCAACATCTTTCAGCCATTCATGTGAATGCCTGAATATTGGAATATTACATACAGGTGTTTGAGGGTGGGTGCGGTGAAACTATTTGGGTATTGCTTGCTTAGGACCGCTTATTATAGCTGCTGCAAGCAGGAGAAAGCCCAGCTGCAGTTTCCAGACAGGCGGAGGTTCTTCTCCATGCATTACATGACGCTCAGAGGCGGGTGTTTATTAGTGTGAGTCCAGTGTCTTGGTGACATCGAGGTCTTTCTCTCAACAGGCAGGATAAGGATGTTGCAGCCACAGGTAACGCACTCGTATTCAAGACAGGAGAATGTGGAAAGATGGCAGTAACACTGCTTCCACCCTTCATTTAAGAAAGGGAAAGGTTTCCCAGAAATCCCCTCATTAGCCGCTAGGCCCCACTGGCCACAACCAGGTGACGGCCCTCCTGAGCTGCAGGGGAAACTGGAAAAGCAAGGAGCAGGATTGTCCAGTTTGACTTATACCCATTGTGACTCCAGTCCTCAACCCCCTCCCCCCCCCCTCGCGCGCACACACACACATCAGGATTTTATTAAGCCAAGGAAGAAGAGCAGAGTGGATATTGTGCAAGCAACTAATAGAACCTCTGCAACAGATCTTTCGTGGTTTTCGTTGTTTGGCTTTAAAATTCAACAGTCTGCCTGAATCAAACTTGCTGTTTCAAGACTGAGACTTTTTTTTTTTTAAGGAGCGTGGCACACAAAGCCCAGGTGACTGAGAGTGCTTTCTGCGGGACAGAGTGAAAGTCACTGCGTGGCCCGCACAGCTGGGGGCCTGCAGCGTCTTCTCCCCGCTGACCTCCTGTTCCCTTTTCCAGACGCGCCGCTCCAGCCTTCCGCGCCCCACAACGACAGTGTGCCTAGCTACTGCAAGAACAGCGAAGGGGAGATTTTCCTGGCCGCCGAGTCCTGGAAGCCCGACGTGTGTACCAGCTGCGTGTGCATGAACAGAGTGATCAGCTGTTACTCCGAGTCCTGCCCGTCGGTGTCCTGTGAAAGGCCCGTGTTGAGGAAAGGCCAGTGCTGCCCCTACTGCATAGGTAAGACCAAGAAAAGCCATCCTCCGTCTCTGCCTGGGGCCACTGCATCTGCAGTGACAGCCACGTTCCTAGATCTGCTGACATTTTTGAAATCTGGTTTTCTGGTTGACGTGCCAGGCAGGGGACAGATGTGGAAGATATGCTCCCAAGCTAAAACACAGTGAGAATAAAATGCCCTGGGAACGTCATGATGTTACAACCCTGTCACGTTCTGTGGGGCTGCTCTGCCATCTCCGGGTCCCCAAAGGCCAGAGCTGTCACCCTGACATTTACAGCGGTCCTTCGTTCCACACAGAAGCCCTGGGTCCCGTTGCAGCACACCGAGTGCCTGACACTCGCCGCTGCCTTGCCATCGACTAACCACAACATACGAACCTCATCTCCCAGGTATCGCCTCTGTCTGCGGGCGATTAATTGATTTCATTTCATCCACACCGTTGTCCATCTTCAGGGCCTAGGGACACAAAGTGAGGCCTGAGTAACTGACAGAGCCCTCTCCTTCGTGTGACCCTGGGGGTCTGTCTTGTGAGCAGAGGACACGTGTACATGAGCCCCTGGCATCCATATGGAAACCGGTCCTGTGAACAAAAGCCAGATGCTGTTCTGGAGTCCAGAAGGCGAGGCTCAGACAGCTGGCAGCTCTAATAAAGGCACAGTCCCTGCTCCCAAGGCTCTCGCTCTCCTTTATCGCTTCTGTGTCAAGTAAAGCTCATAAAGTCAAGTGAAAGACAATGACGTATCTCAATCCAGTAGTGAACCTCTACCAGAATAGCAGGTGAAAAATCAGGCATGCTGTATTAATTGCAGGTCGTGTGCATCTTTTGTTGGGGAATTTTGCATGCTGTCTCAATGCAAGTCGTGGCGTACATTTGAGGAGATACCTGAGGAGAAGGAGAGATGATCTAGGCGCAGAGCTTTGTAGCAACTCCCACGGATGAGCCTTTGACTGGTACTCAGGTGCCTGTTGGCCATGACTCGAGCGTATCAGAGCAGCCCCTCTCCTTGACCGTGACCTCTGGCCTCTGCACGGAGGGCCACTTCCTCTGAGTCTGATTTTGCATGTTGGTAGACAAAAAGTGGAAGGATGTTTTAAAAACATAATTTCTGCTCTCAGGAATTTTACAAAGCTTAGGTAGTGGTCTAAGAGTATTTAAATTCATGTTCGGAAGCTAGATTCTCTTTAATAGGTTGACCATCTATGTAATTTCTTCTTCAAACCATGATGCTTTTGAGAGTGCAGTGGGATCCACTAGGAATCTTTGACGGGACAACAGCTGTAGACCAGGCAAGCTGGGCCATGAGCTGGTTCTACCTTTTCATGCTGGGACGTCAGGTTCCGCCGTAACACTCATCAGCTTTGTAACTCCTGAGGGAAGCCAAAAGTACATCAAGGAACACATCCAGCTTTGTGCTGCTGCTGATCTTGTCAAAGAGCTGACCAAAATTTCTCAGAAAAGTAGCCTGCCTCGGGTCTGAATAAATAAGGTCTAAATAAAAGGCATACCTATTTACTTTATGAAAAAGGTAGACCTTCTTACTTATTTAACATGAAAGGCCACTAGTTCAGGCCCGGGGCTGGAGGGAGGAGGCTGTAGGGCCAGTATCACCACCATACTGAAATGTCAAAATGTCAGTCCCGAGAGAGACGGTCCCTGGGTCCACCAGGGGGCTTGGGCCGCACTCGGGAGGCCAGGGCCCGGGAGGCCTGGGACTGTGTGTTGCCTTTAGCGGGGAGGTCTGGCAGTGAACCTCTCCTGTGGTGAAATTTCTCAGATTATTTTGTTTAGATAAAAGTTTCTGTTATGTTTTGCTACTTAATTGATACATTTTTAATTAGTACATCGCCCAAATAGTACATTTGTTTCCAAATGATAATGGCAAATCATTCCTCTTTCTCACAAAACCTATTTAACACATTCAAACTCATGAAAAGACAGCTGCGAGTCGTAGTATTCTATGCCCTTGCTTTAAAATTTTTTCTTTTATATTACCTATCCCAATTTCTGCATCATTGAGATGACACACTCTTCTTTAGTGTACAGAGGGAAACACCAATTTGGTCCAGATTTGTGATTTTAAGTTAAATTACTAGCATTTTTAAATTTAAGTTAAATTGCAACTGTGGCTCATATAAGCTCTTAATGGTGTACTGGAAATTTTGTTTCTGTTACATCTTCCCCCACAGGTACCCCCCACCCCCACTCCTAACTGACACAGGTGTAATTGTATCCCATAAACCTATGGTTTATCTTCAGGGGAACATATTGGGGACGCTTACCAATTGCAGAGCATGCTGTGTGCGGCTGCTCCTCCCTCATTCACCTTAATGCTTTGCACATGTTGTTTTATCACTGAAATAGTCATGAATCCCCTTCTGTATTCTTTATACTTACTTTGCAGGTAGCCTTGCTCGATTAGCCTTCACCCTTTCTCGCCACTGTGTCCAAGCTTGCAAAGTCAAGTTCAGTTCATGGCTGTGAGGTGGGATTTTCTGACTCTCCAGCTTGCTCCCTCCCTCCCTCCAGGCTCACTCTCCTAGCAGTTTCCCACCCACGTGGTCCCCCGTAAGGAAGGTGCCAAGCCTCGCAGTACTAGTAACACCTGCAGGCCGTCATGTGCCTCAGTGGCAAAGCCTGTAGCAGCCTCCAAAGATCACCTAGTGAAGGAACAAGATGGGAAGGCCTGTGTTTTGTGTGTCTTAAAGCACCCCGGTGTCTCTCCAGGGGGCAGCGAAGACCGGTGCTTGCACCATCTCCCATCTTAGGCTTTCTCACGTTGAACCCAGCTCCGCCTTAGCCCAGACCCCGGGTCCCCGGGATCCCGTGTGCTTTACCCCCACCCGCAGTGCTGGCCTCCCCATGGCTGCGGATCTCCTCCCTGGGCAAAGCTGCTCCCCGAGCAGCTACACACAGATCTCTGAACACCTCAGACCTGCCTTTCATCTGACTTCTTCTTTCCTTGTGATAAAACCCCTTAACAAAAGCATGCTTGCTTTTACCCCGAGAAGTATTCTTTTCTCTTCCCATAAGAAAATTGCAAGGCGGTAATCCCTCTAAAAGTAGTGTAATTATGAGGTTTTGTGTTCCTTTCAGCCCAGCGATCAAGTCGCGGACGTGCAGCGGTGTTGCTTCTCTCTGATGTGTGAAGGCCCCACGTTGTGTGCGCCAATTTAGTAGGATGTGTAACACAGACATCATAGGAGTGACGATTAATTTAGAAAGTGAACAGCTTTGTCTAATTCCCTATAATACCATACTGATCTTCAGCCAGCAACTGATTAATAATATTTCTCCTTCATAGAGGCGATGCCTGCACCTTATGGCAAGTCAGTCCAATGTGGCATTCTGTTCCTTTTTGCTTGGGCATGTTCGTCTGTTTAGGTGTCTTTTCCTGGAGATAAATGCAGATGGTGTCCCTTCCGAACGCCTGCTGAGCGTCGTGCGTTTGACTCAGCCCAGGAGTCGAACGTAGTAAACACAGGGGTGGGCAGGAGTAGGCGTACGCCATCGTGAGCATGCTAAACACAGCGTCTCCTTGAGTTATCACTTGTTAATTGTTGTCGTGTGTAGTTGTACTCTCACTGCACGCCTACTTTTGCCCATCCCTGTATTTCATGTCGCAGCTCTAACCAAAGATACACAACCCATGGAATTATTAACACGTTGTGCATTTTTGGGCCACAGTGTTACGGCATCTTCATTGGGAGATTTCTCGCAGCTGGTTCTCCAAGGTGTTTTCTTAAGATTATAAACTTCTTTGTGTTTCTTAAAATTGTCAACTTCTTTGTGTCAGAAAGAAAACTTCCTTTGGAGCCAGAGGGCTGTGGTCCCACCTCGGGCGTGTTCTTGCCACGTGTCCCGGCGACACGACATCCCCGTGGCTCAGTCACCTCGTCTGTGAGACAGAAGGAGAGTGTCATCTTGGGTGTCACTGAAGTGCCGTGGACGTGGGTGGACTACATGGGTGAACGTACTTAGTGAACAGTCAACACGGCGTGAGTGTGAATTGGCGCCATATCTCTTCTCACCCCGAACAAGGCGGATGGATATATGTAACATACCTCACATCGATTCTGGTCTTTCACTTTCAATAGAGCACCTGTCTGCCTTTCTGCAAGAGGTAGGCCTGGAGAGGGCAGCCCGATGACAGGCTTTTAAAGGACGAGACTAGTTTGAATGATGCTGCGGTGGTGGGCCTCATCTTGTACCCTCTCAGTGTAAAGGGCCCCTCCGTGCCCACTTCAGCCCCTTCCTGCAGGCCAGGCAGGAACAGCGCGCTTCCAAAGGGGTTGCGGGACAGCTGTGTGAGGCTGCGCCTTGTCCACAGACCTCAGAGATTCACTGGCCTTTCATGCCCTGGATGCCTCCTCGGGAGAGAGAAGGGAGCTCTTTTATTTTTTTGTTGGCAAGTCCTTGAGCTCATTGACATGACCCACTGTGATTCCTGGGAACGGAGCAGGGCGCTTCTCAGCAGGGCAGACTTGTAGGGCAGAGACTCAGGTGGCTTCCGGTGTGTCCCTCAGCGCCCTCAGTTCCTGTGGCCCCTACGCCACAGCCCTGGTGGTCACAGTCAGTGCTGGGGTGACTTAAATGGGAGGGGTGGGAGGAGAAGGCTTCACTGTGGATTGTTTAGAGGGTGTACGGCTGAAAACATTCTGGTTGTCATGCACTGTACTAACTTTGGAACAGGTCTAAAGCTGTCGCTGCAAAAATAAACAGTGTTCGATTTCAGTTTGTCGAGGTCTCCACCTCCGCCCTAGGAAGCATCTCGTCTTGCTCATTCCATAAGCAGCTCTCAGGGTCCTTTTCAGGCCCCCAGCTGTGTAAGCAGAAGTTCACATTGCTCTGGTGAACTTGTCTTATTTGAAAGAGTTCTGTTGCACAGAAGGGAGACTGACATTGTTTGCAGGGAACCTACCAGCAGCTGCCTTTCCCTTATTCCTGCGCAGGAGGCCAGCCCTGATTGGAACCCCCTCAGAGTCAGGGAATGCCCCCTCTAGGAGGACTCCGTGTCTCCTGAGGGAATGTAATCAGATGGGAGGGAAGTCTACCCCCACACCCTCCGGAGGGGCTGGCAGAGTATTCCGACAGCACGTGGCTGCGACATGATGAAATGTCACCCGTAGGTATGGACACTGGACACTCAGGGGTGTCCAGGTGCTTTCCCCCCAAGGTTTTCTGGACGAGATTCTGTACTCGACTCTTACCCAGAGAGCCTCCTGTAAGTCCTAGAGGAAATGTTACGTTTTCCTGCTTTTATGGGCCACCTCAGTCTTCCATCGTGAGTGTCCCTGCCTGCCTTGTAGACAGCATGATGTATTTTCAAAATGATTTCTGTGTCTCATCTCCATGAACCTACGGGCACGCCTTGGGTTGTAGGCCTTGTGAGAAATGAGACCTCATTTAAAGTTGAAAATAGGATGTTTCCTTGAACTTTTGTCCATAAAGTGCTTAATTACCCCGTAATTGCTGCTTCATATAAGGATTCAGGCCTTTGAGAGATCGTCTTCTTTGCCTGTGGTAGGAATACGCCATAAATCACTGTGTTCAGCAGTTTGACAGGGTTTCTGGTGTAAACAGGCCCAGGCTCCCATCCCGAGAAACAGGTGGAATGAAAGAAAGCGAACATGGTCTTCCAGGCAAAGCTGTGGTCAGGTCCCCTCCGACGGCGGTCACGGCATCATGCAGAGATCGGAGTTGGCCTTCCCAGTAACCTTGTCCCGGTTCTTTCTCCTTATAAAAATGAATTACGAGCAGATGTTTCATTTATTAGAAGCCAAAGGTTATTAAAGTACTTGAGTTTTGAGTTAAATCAATGAACATTTCTTGCATTTTTAGCCAAAATCCGTAAATCATTTGCTGGTAGCATTACTGTGTGTTAGATCTCTCTATCTCATTAAAGCTGTCCAGCCTGCTGGCCTCACTTCAGCACAACGGCAGCTGAGTTACAGTCTCACGTTCTCTCCCAGTCCGAGGCGCTCCAGGGAGCCAGCGTGTCCAGGGCCGGGTGCCCTCCCCTGTGCCTGTGGACCCCCATGCTCCTCTCGGCGACCTACATGTTATTTACTGTATTTCTTCTTCGTTATGGTTTCTGTCCGTCTCCTCTTTATGTAAACAAAGTAAATGGTTTCACAAGCAGGAGGCATGCACATTGTATTGAGTCTCAACGTGAAGTACAGAAATGAAGATGGTGTCACAGGCCAGGGATTTCGGTGTCTTGTCAATTACGAAAGTAAAATATAAGGAAACGGAAATGCCTTCAGGGGAGGGGGTGAGAGAGAGAGCACCGTGATGGACTGGTCCACTTACAAGCCCAAATTCTTACAAGTAACCCTCTACCAACCTCAGCCAGCCGGGTCACTGGGGGGACCTGCTCTTTCCATGCCCTTTCCTAAATCGTGTGTTACCCAGAGTGCACCTGGCACCTTTCTCTGCCTGCCTCAATGATTTCTTTTCATCCCTCGAGCCTCAAACTTAAGAAACCAAATGGACATATCATGTTGTTAGCAGGGCCAACAATTTGCACATCTTTTCAAAATGTTTGGCTCATCCCTTCGGACCTGGTCTAGAAGTGTCTCCCCGAGGGCAAAGGCTATACCCCTGTGCTGCGTGTTCGGAGTGCTGTGCTCCGTGGCCACCTGCAGGAGGGCCCGGCTGCCCACGCCACCCCTGCCCTGGATTATTTTGCAGTGGGACTTGCTCTGAGGGTAGGAGCTGCATTTAGTTTCTTGGCCGCTGGGATCCCAGAGTCAGTTACTTTTCGGGACTCGGAATAGTACCCTGGAGATTTGAGAGAACTGTCGCAGTTGCTCAAGCGGCCTGACTTCCTCCCAGGAAGTCAGTTACCCCTCCGCCAGGATGCTGACTCCATGACCGCCACTGCCAGATTTAGCACCTGGAGTGTTTGTGCAAGCAGGATGTCTCCTGGCAGACAGGGTAAGTCCGACTAGAACATAGGTTCACAGGGAGTGGGGTTTTTGTGTTCCTCCTCGGAGGAGAGAGGAGGGGAGAATCTGGAGATGCTGTCCTTCCAAGGGCTGATGTCGATCCCTCATCGTGGTCAGATTCCAAGCAGGGCTGCAGCTGCCCCATCGGTGATTCCCAGAAGCCCGAACTGTGTCTTCATAGAGGAGGAAAACCTAGAGTCTGGGTCTTCCCAGGTGTTATAGTGTAATCAGCAAAGTAGTTCATGAGTAAGAGTGTAGTCCAACTTGAATAGCATATCAAAGCTTCTTTTCTTATCTGGAGAGAAGGGTGAACAGCTGGGGAGAGGTCAGCCTGATAGGAGTTAGCATTTCAAGCCCTCGCCCTTTTTCATCCCTTTTTGTACCAGCTGGAACCGAGGGAGATGAGAGGAGGAAAAAACCCACGTGAATTCTCCAAACTCCACCGCTGTAAGACATTGCAGGTTTGTGTTGTAGCCCTCGATGATGCAAGGCAACGTTGCTTCCCTGTGGATGCAGAAAGGGGCCCGTGTGTCTGAACCTGCGCGTTGAGCGGCTCTGCGGAAGGAGCCCCCAGGCATGCGCGTCCCAGGCTTCGGACACCCTGTGGACTTACTTGATTGCAAAAGCAAGTCCCCATTCCTTAGCAGGAACTTTGTAAAGAAAGAAGCCAAAGTTCATTTCCGGCTGAATCCGATGGATGAGATGAAGGTCAGAGCTGAGGAAACCAAATTCCAAAGCTGAGCTATACCAAGGGGTGGCCATAAAATGGTAACCGTCTTCCTGGCATGTTTTACAACGTGTCCCTGAACGCCACGGGGAAAGGAAAACCCCAGAGCTGTGTGACGCGTGGGCGGTGTCGTTGGGATGTTCACAGCCCTCAACAGGGACTGCTCAGAGGAGGGCCACGTTTGTCTGAATACAGAACTGCAAATGAGCAAACAACGGTGTTTGCTTTTTTAAATAAGCTTTATTATAAGTGCCCTACCTTCTGTTTTCCTTGAAACAGTCCCCTCTTACAGACAGAGGGGTCTAGAGGCAGGCCTGGGAAGGACCTTGAGTCTCAGTAACCACTTCCGTATCTCTGCTCCTTGATAGGCCAGGTTCATCATGGGTCAGTGGGAGGGGAATTCACCTTTGAAGACAAAGACCTTAAGGCCCAGCAAACACAAGGGGGAGGAACCCTAAGTGCCCACTTTCCAGAGTCGGAGCCATAACAGTGTGTGTTGTGTGGCCCGGGCTCCTGCCCATGAACTTGGCCCCCCCGAGGTCAGCCCACTTGAGTTCCTGTCCTGGCCTTGCCACTTCCTAGCCGAGCATCTCGGGTACGTAATGTAATCTCCCTGTCCCTGGGCTTTCTGTAGAGTTGGAATAAGACCCGGTCCTATTGGGCCGTGCGGTCAGATGAACTTGACACATGTGAAATGCTTACTTAGCACAGTGCCCAGTACACAGGAGGCACTCAGTAGGTGGAAGTTTTGGTTATTATTAGGTATTAAAGAATAAAACAAATGTCATTGCCAGTGTAAGCAAGCCAGTTGGCATGGTAAATATAAGTCAAACAGCACCGCTTACTCGAGAGCCAGATATAAACCGTTTACCCTTAATCATAGAAGACTCTTAGTTGGATATTTCCGACGTGTCTCTTTCTATACCCCTTTTCAGCCTGAGTGCTTCCAGCACTTTTAGAGGTGCCTTCAATCACCCTACGCTGTTTCCCCCAAAGACTGCAGCGGCATTATGAATTTCCTATTTAGAACCTCAAATTACACAGAGTAGCCAGCAGGTCTCTCTGTAGACCAAGGAGTGCCTGAAACTCCCTGAAAGCTTTCTCGGGTGAACCCAGATGTGCCCTGGAAGGCAGCGGCACGTCCGGGGAAGAAACGAGCATGTTCGTGAGGACCAGGGCACACCGAGGTCCGTCTGTCCCCCGACATCCACCCCTGCTTTTCCAGGCCTCTGTTTAGATCTTTGCCTTTCAGGTGAAATTTAGTCAAAAGCAGAAAGAGTTCTATAAAGCCTTACTAACTAAAATCTAATTAATTATAGACTAATCGAATATGGGCCTGGAAAAGATGAGTCAGGGTTTTTATAAAAGGAAGAACCTTCCATTTATTTTACGTGAAATGTCAGTGGAGTGGAGTGGCGACCTGCTGACAGCCTCCGCGTGGCTTTGTCTGGAAGTGTGTTTGCAGAAACAAACCTCCCACTAGGAAAAGTGGCAACACTGTGATTCAGACCGATCGGCTCTGGCGGTAATGGAGGAAACCACAAGGTTCCCCGCGACAGGGGGAGCATTTTTCCGTTGCTGTCTCACGGGGGACTGATCCCCGCCCCCAGGCCTGCGGCCCTGACGTGGCATGTCCACCACTCTATGGCCCACCCCCGGGCAGCCCATTGGATCTGGCTTGGCCTCGCCCTGAAAATGTTGTATAGATGAAAAGTTGTCCACTCCCCCTCACTGCCCAGGCACACCTGAGACCATGTGAGGAGGGAAGGAAGAGAGGGAGCCCTTAGGCAGAGTTCAGGGCAGAGTTCCTGGGCCACGTGGTCGGATGGAGCCCGGAGTCTCTGCAGGTTCCTCTGTACACTGGCTTGTTTACATCTAGTTACTTCCACTCTATAACCTGGGGTTCCCCAAGAGCAGGGGGATGGCCCTACTTCATTGAGTGTCAGTGAGGCTGAACCCCGCGGGGGGGGGTGGGGGGGCGCTCTGGAGCCCAGCATTAGCACCAGGATGCTTGGTGGAAACTCGTTCTTTTCTTCAGGATGGGGCCCCTGCATCCTTCTTTCAGAACCACCTGGTGTCACTACTGCCCCCCGCCTGCCTCCTCCTGCCCCCTCTGACCTCCCGTCTTTAAGAAGGTCAGCTGTGAGAGCACCGGTTGGTCGTGGGGCTCATGGGTCTTGTGGCCTTGCCAAGCTCTGCACAAAATCAGTAATTAATATTGCTTTAGGAAGAAATGCTTTCTTCCATAGAGAATTCTCTGCATGATAGACTCTAGATTTGATGGTGAATCTAGCATCCTCAATGAAATGTTGGCCGGAGGTCAGAATATTGCTTGAGTTAGGTTCATTCATTGGTTTTTACTCAGCCATGTGGTATGAACGTTTGGGAACCTGAATGAAGTTGCCCCCTCTAAGGACTCCGTAGTAGCAAACACTTGTCTCCTGAGTTGGTTTGAAAGCCTCCAATTGAGTTTTCAAGGTTAACAATCAGTGCATGAGAGAACTTCCAGGAGAACATTTACAACTACAGTAAAATATGTTGTTCCATAGCTATTGAGAAGAATTTCTGTTTATAACTAGAACTTCCTGTGATTGAACCTGAGGCAGCAATAATGAGAGAAATCACGGGGGAAATGCTGAGAAACAGACGTCTGAGGGAACACAAAATGTTGCGGTGACAGGGCGCTGTCAGTGCCGTCGGTAAGGTGCCTGCCCTGAGCAGTTGGTAAGAAAAGAATGTGGACATCAAAGACAGATCTGGGAGCGTGTCTGTCTGGGAGCCTCCTCTAGAAAAGTTCAAGGCAGGAGCTTTGTGCTTAGAATTCAGAGGGGCTTCCAGCCGCCTTGGCATGCTTCGCTGCAGCGTTGGGGCTGCCAGGAGGACATGGCTCCAGGCACCACACGCTTGCCCGTGTCTTGCAGCACCCACCTCACGCACCCTGGGTTCCGTGCTTTGTGTCTGGGAATGAATACTCTTCCCTGCACAGCTTCCCAGAGGCCCCTGGGAAGAACCCTGACCCCTGGGCACTACTCCTTAAAGAACGTTCCTTCCAGATGCCCATATAGTTTTCCATTTTCTAGTGACCAGTGCCAAGTGGAAGTGCTTTCGGCCTTTGAGCAGGAAAACTTCCCCAGATTAGGAGGAGTCATCCAGTCATTGGCCTGTCCAGTGACAAAGTGCTGCCACCCCCCACCCTGTTTCTCCATTGACTTGCCCCATTTCTGCTTTGCTGGTCGCTTGGGCCTCTCTGTGAGCCTTTGTTCTTGAACTCTAAAGGAAATGTGACTGCTGGTTAGTCAGTGAGATCAGGTAAGCCAGGGGCAGGTGCTGAGTCACAGAGAAGGGACTTGGAACCAGGAGGGAAAAAAGGAGTATGACCAGGGAAAATGGAGGGGAGAAGAGGAGCAGAACGTTTTAAGCTGTAAATTCTCATTAAAAATATATTGTTCTCAGAAACCGTATATTGCTGCAAAATGGATTGAAACGACATGTTGTTTTTAAACAGTAAATATATCTTTGTTGATGGGAAGGCAGTCCACCCAGCATCACTGGAAAAGGAAGGAAACGGTTATATCAATGCTGATTCTCCCTCTAGGACAGGTGGGGTCCCCTGCTGGGACAGGCCATTGTCATTCCTTAAAACTCCCCTGAATCACTTAACAAAAAAGATGAACTGAAAGTAGGAAATTCTTGAATTGTTTCCTTAAACATACTTATACATAGACAGACTTTTTAAAAAATCTCTTTCCAGATCGAACAAAACCTCTGAACGTGTCTCTTACCTACTTGAATTTCGGTTTTAGTTTTTTCATGCAGTTTATTCAATAGCCATTCAGTGACTGAATTCGTGTACTCTGCAATGATAGTCCGATGGCACTTGCCCAGTGGGTATCCTTCCCAGCTGGTGGTGACAGTTACTGCCCTGTGGCAGCCTCCCAGGCCCTTGGCCAGGTCCAGGCCACGGGATGCAAGTTCCAAGGCTCCTCCTGGGCAGAGGAGAAAGGCAGTAGGGGGCCTGGGGAAGCGCAAGTTTCCCCAGACTCTGGAAGCCCTAAAGCACCTGGTGATGGCACAGAGCGGTTCCCCTTTATGTCTCAAGTGCGACGAGGTGTTGGTATGCTTAATCACGTCAACTGTCATCTGCTATTCTTCCCCCCAGAAGACACCATCGCAAAGAAGGTGGTGTGCCGCTTCGGGGACAAGGCCTACGCGGACGAGGAGCGCTGGGACATCGACAGCTGCACGCACTGCTACTGCCTGCAGGGTCAGACCCTCTGCTCGACCGTCAGCTGCCCGCCTCTGCCCTGCTCGGAGCCCATCAATGTGGAAGGGAGTTGCTGCCCAATATGTCCAGGTATCTGAGCCATTGTCCCACAACTTGTTGAGCCGTAAACTGAAGATGAGCCTAGAGCAGCACCCATCCGGGCGTTCATGTGGCCCAGCGGTGTGTCAGCCCCGCTGGAGTCTCCCTGTACAAAGACGTGGGGTGGGGGGGGGGATTGAGGACACTGACCGGCAAGGTGAGGGCCTGATTTTGTGTTCTCTAAACATCAGTGGCAGTCGGGTCTCGTGGGTATAATGGGTGCATTAACAACACCTGCCCCATCCAAGCAGCACAGGGTTAGTGTGGTGTTGAACCCGCCTAGTGAAAATGGTTCAAGGTCAGACATGGAAGGAAATATAAGGTGAATACATATCAGAACAAACATGGACAACCTATATCTAAAGACTGTGGTGTGGCTCAGTCTTTTTTCAGTTCAGTTCCAGCAGTACCCATCCCATTCCCTGCGGCCTTCTGCCAAGTGCTCTGCTGAACTTTGCGTCTCTCCCACGTAGCGCGTAACCGCTGAGCGTGCGCCAGCTGGCTGTCATGGACTCCCCACCCCCACCCCGCATGCCTACGGCTTCCCACACACCCTTCCCGCCCTTCGTGCGAGCTCAGTAGTTCACCTCCTAGTTTCCAACCTGAAGCCCCCACAGCTGCCCAGACCCCCCTCCCCCAGGCTTTCTTCCAGTGTCCATGTCTGTGTCTCCCACAAAAAAAAAAACAGCTCTTTTCTCCTCTGCTCCTAGTCCCAGAGCAATGCAGGGCCTGCGCCCAGCAGACAGCCTCCCGGCAGTGTTCCACATAGAGCCCCGAGCACAGAGACTTCACAGGCAGTGCGGACCACACAGGCCGAGGAGAGGGCTCACTCGAGGGCCCACTGAGGTCCTCAGCGAGCCGGGAGCCTCTGCGTCTCCACCTGCATTCTTGTGTTTCACAGCGGCATTACATGGGAGAATCTCGCGCCATGCAATGCAGTGAGCCAGGAGTCAGGCCAGCTGAGTGCATCGATTACTGTGCAACTGTGAAACGGGGAGTCATTAAACTCTGAGTTTCACTGAGTTCCGCATACATCTGACTTTCATCTAGGTGCTGTGCAGACCAGCCCTAATTGAGCACTTCTAAAAATGTTCCTTTGTGCCCTAAGGAGGGCGGAGTATTCTGCCAGGTCAGAAGCCTGACCCCTTTTCAGAGCCTTCAGTTGGGTACTTCTCATGCTTGAGCCTCATTGGCCTTGTTGAAGGATAGATTGAGAGTCAGAGGATCACTTCTGTGAACCTTTATCACTCAGTGCGCACCTGGGAAAAAACGGAGTCCTGACGTGTTTTCAATGAGAAGAATGAGGGGAAAAGATGTATTTCTTACTGGAGTTGTTATATTCTAGCACATGTCACCTGTTTCACAAGTTTTGTGATAGTTTTCCTAGTAACGTGCTCTTTACGACATAAATGGTGAAACTTGACCTTGCTTATTCAGCAAAGGTCCATTCATGCCAGCCATGCACAACCTCTGTTCCAGGCACTGGGGAGGCTGCGATGTGAGGATATCACAAGTCCTCACAGAGCTTGCGTTTTCACGGGGGAGGGGTGGACACGTCAGCAGTAACTAGACACGTCAGCAGTAACTAGAGAGCACACAGGGTGAGGATCCTGGCTGCGGAGGAAACACAGCAAGACAAAGTCCGGGCCTGGAGAGGTGGAGATTGTTTTCTTTTATACGGTGGTCCAGGAATGTCTCACTGCCAAGATGACATTTATTAAAAAAACAAAAACAAAAACAGAAGAATCGCAGAAATTGTGAGGAAAAAATAGAACGCTCTAGGTAGAGAGGGCAGTAAGGAGGCCTGTGGGGGCTGGCCCCATGAGCAGGGACAGTAACAAGACGAGAGCAGAGAAGTAGCCAGAGGCCAAAACACCATCTCACAGCTGATCGTAGTTTATTGAGAGAGAAACTTTGCTTCCAGGGTTTTGAGCAGAGGAGTGATGTGATGTGACTTCTCCCTGGGGTTTCTTGGTGCTGGGCTGAGCATAGACTGGGGGGTGCAGAGGGCAGGGGTGGAAGCAGAGAGAGCACGTCAGAGGCTCTCCAGTAATTCAGGTGAGAGAACGGTGGCTCAAACCACGGGAGTAGTTGCAGGGGGGTGGGGGGGTCCGATTCTCACTGTATTGTAAGGGTAGACTTGATAGGATTTGAACTGGATGTTGGGACCCGGAAAGAGAGGAGACAAGGACGACCATGTTTTAGACTAATAAACCATGGAGCCGTATCTCGAGGGTAAAATCAGTTCAGTTTGGGGCATTTTTACTTTGAAATCCCCATTAGACATCTCAGTGCAAGTAAGAAACAGTGAACATTTAATCTGAAGTTCAGGAGAGAGACTGGAAATCTATCTGTAAGTTTGAAAGCTGTCAGCCACAGGTGGTGTACACCTTGAGACTGGGTGGCATCCCCCAAGGGGTGAGTGTAGACAGAGAAGCACAGAGAGCCCCGGGCTGAGCCCAGGGTGACCCCCCTTCCCCTGCAGCTGCCCACCAGCTTCTTGGGTGTTGTTTCACATTGTAGTTTGTTGTTGATCAAAGGGACTGAAAATATACTCACTGAAGATCAGTTTCCAGTCTGCACAGTTCCAGTGGTAACACAGCGGACATTTAAGACTTAAATCAGGCAGCAGCTTCTGAGGTCTGCAGTCCGTTCCCAGTTACAGAAAGAGACTGACAGGGGATGGCTGAGCAACGCATGCAGGGTGGGGGACGCTTCGACTCGCTCACTTCCGGTGACAGGTGAAGGATTCGACGAGAGCAACAGTGGTTCCAGTAGCCGAGTATTTATTTAGCTGATAGAAAGTAAATGAAATCCTTCCATTTCAGCCAATCTGGTACTTGCACAAAATTAGAGAGGCCAGAGTATCTGACTATGGTAGAGAAGAAAACTGTTTTCCTCTCCTTTTAAACCATTACTCTCCCCTAGTTACAAGGGGAGAGTAATGGAGGAAATATGGGGACAACTGTAACTGAACAATAAAAAAAAATTGCTTTTAGAAAGAATGCATTGCCGACCCCGGCAAAGCCAGTGACTCTCTAGCAGCAGTGATGTAAATGCAGAAACGGGATCTTTGTGTCCCGGGACACACCGTGTTGGGCTGAACGCACCATCCATTTGGATTGTGGAAACACAAGTTAACAGCAAGTACCTGCTCCATCATCTCTTACGGACAATGTCCCCATCTTTCAGAAATGTATGTCCCGGAACCAACCAACGTGCCCATCGACAAAATGAACCGCCGTGGAGAGGCCGACGTGGCGGTCCCCGTGTGGCCCACATCCAGTGAAAATGACATCGTCCATCTCCCCAGAGGTGAGTGCCAGTCAGCTGAGATCAGTCCAGTCTTATGTAGGGTCTTTTATTGTTTTATTTTTAAAACGCGTTTAGATAACTTTTTAAATGGCATGTTAAATAACTACTCTAGAGAAGATGGGATTGGCTGTGATGTATTTAACAACCCGAATGATAAAGTCAGTCCGCAGGCCACTGGACTTCCGGCCCCGAATGTTCGGAGACTTAGTGATGATGGAACAAAATATGTTCCTTGTCCTAGGTGGAATTTCTAAGCCATCACCAATATCTATATGCATGAATAAACCTGGTAAGCAGAGTAACAACAAAGTAGTCACTGTCCCTTTGGATTCTGTTGTAAGCATATGCCTTCGATTACCCCCTAATTCTGGGTAGTTTTCACTCCATGAGAGTTGGATTATGCGTTGATTCCTTCACTCACCAGGTTTATTCCATGCTTTCTATTTTTCTTGCTCTGCCCTTTCAGCTGTGCATAGTAGAGATGTTATTCAGTCCCTCAGCGGTTAAGGAGTAAAGCGAAGCAGTTTGTCAGTGTTGCCTTCCCTATGAAAGCCGACCTCTTGATCAGAGTAGTGTAATCTTGCTCCTAGCCATGACCCAGTACTGGCTCCTGCCTACTCCGAGGACACTTTCAAAACCATTGCTGCAGTTTTTATAATGTTTTTGGAAGGAGCAACAGTGTTCATTGCTTGAGAGATTAATGGTCTGTTACGCTAGCTATCCGAAGTGCTATGCTCAGATCACGCCAGATAACCTGGGAGCCAGATTCCTGGACAAAGCGTCTTGGCTCCACGTATAAATGCTCTGACTGCACGGCGCGTTAGCGCTGTGTTTACCTTCATCCGGTCAGTAGGTACTCGTGATGCGTCTGTGCACACTGCTCTCCATGCTGGGCTTTGGCCACAAGAATAGCCTCATTTATTGAAATGTGTTGAGGGGGTGTGTGTGTTACACAGTAGTGTGTCTCTGGACCTTGAGGAGAAATTTTCTCATGTGCCAGTAGCAGGGAAATTCTAAGCAACGGACTGATTTTAATCTTAAAGACATTGTGAATCTTACTGGTGATACTTTATTTCCATGTTTTGCTTTGGCTGCTAGGAAGGCTCAGAGCTGAATTTCATGGCCTGCTTTTAGCATCCAGACAGAACTTAAGGACTGCATTTTGTAAACAGACCTTAGTTGAAGTTTCCTTTTCCTTGCACCAAGATATTCCTTCATTTACTTTTTAAAAAATCTTCTTGTATGACATATGTTCCGAAAACCATTTCCATTGTCATTTGGAACGTGGTAAGGCAAAAAGTCATTCTTTTATTCGTTGTGCATTTAAAGCCGGAATTCATCCATGTTATTTTTACCTTTGGCATTTTTCTTGATGCTGATAAATGTGTTCCTGTTTTTTTCTCCCATTCTGTAAAGTATTACCATCTACACCTATCCCCCCACATATACACAGAAGCATGCTCATAAAAACCTGATTTTCAAGCTGTAGACACTGACTATCACTCAGCGGTGCTACTTCATGAGCTGAGTTTCCAGAACAATTTAGGAGCAACTCCTTTTGATTGTATGTGTCCTGTGTCTTTCACTAACCTGTCTCCGATACAGTCAGACAGTGTGACCACAGTGGTTTATTCGAAACGAAATAAAAGTAAGGAAGCTTCCAGGGTGTGTTCCTGATTGGTGTGTATTTAACTCGTTACCTGTCTGCCTGTCATTGCAAGAATGATGATGGAAGGACAGAAAGACATACATCATACAAGCAAAATCCAGTGCTGTCCCGTGTGCACTATATTGATAACTAGGAGAGGAAAATGATCTAACAGGACTAGTGAGTTTGCACCAAGTTTATGAAAAGTAATTTTTTTGTTCAGAGCTCGGTAAATCAGAATATCAACCAAAAGACCAAGCTCTTGATTCTAGCTTGATTTTTACTATTACACTAGTAATTAGTCTTAGCTATTACCCTAGTAAGATGAAGAATATACTTTAATCTATTTGCAAATAAACAGAGCTAATATTTTTGCTTTAGAGCTAATATTTTTGCTTTAAAATGTTAGAAGCCAATAAGTTAATATTCATAACAATATTTTTAGTACCCCATAAGAATTTTCTTACTTTCTTAACTACAAGCAGCATCCTCCTGCCCTGTTGTTGACCTCCTCGTGCTAACGGTTCCTCGATTAACTCCATCCCTGAGTCTGCCCTCTCCCAAGAGCTCTTCAGATCAACACTAGATTGACTTAACCCTATTCTAGCTTACCGTACTGTGATGCAATGAAACCACGTTGCTTATTCCTCTTTGCAATGTAATTAAAATAGTCCTTAAAAATTCTGGTGTAGATATTAAACATCTGTAATCTTTTTTCCCCCTAGAAATGGGTCACCTCCAGGTAGATTACGGAGATAACAACAGGCGACACCCAGTCGAAGACTCTTCGCTCGACAGCATCGCCTCGGTGGTGGTCCCCATCATCCTGGGCCTCTCTGCTATAATAGCATTCCTCTTCATCAATCAGAAGAAACAGTGGATACCCCTGCTTTGCTGGTACCGAACACCAACTAAGGTAGCATCCTGAAACAGTTTGTCTCTTGTCTTGAATGATCAAACTAGCAAAGCTTACACGCTTTTCACTTGCTTAAATTGTCTGATATCTTTTTTACTAGCCAGTGAAATTTTTACTTTGCTCTTCATAGCCTCAGGTGCACACTAGGCTGCACACTAGGCTGCAGCAATCTGATCTCTAGTACTGGCCCAGGGTTGGCTCGGTCATTGGATGAGTTACCTATCATCCACTGGTTAACAAAACCTGACACTTCACAGACCTAGTTTCCTAAAGTTACTCTGAAGTTTTCAAAGTACCACCTCTGGATTGATTCCTAAGTCATTAGTTATATAGGACATTAAAAGCTAGTCACCTGGTGTTTGTCAACAACCTATCAACCTAGAATTGGGAGAGAAAAGAAACCATAAAGGGAGGTTGACGATACGCTGAGAGGCCAGAAGAGGGCTAGCTGACCGTGAGGACATACAGAAGTCCAAAGGACCTGGACACATGTCCACGGGAAGCAGAGAGAGGGGAGGGAGCAAAAGATGAAGAGACTGCGCAGAGCAGCACTGGACAAGGCAGGAAGGCAGACTTCACACGGAGGGGGAGAGAGGGTGTGTTTGTTGTCAAGTCTGCCTATTTTAAAAGGCAAGGAAATTCGCTTTTCATTAAAGGAAATAAATCGTGATGCTTTCCAACCCTGATTCTACCTTTTGCATTTAGTTTTTTCCTAAGAAAAATCATACAACCTTAAGGATGGAAAACAGCCTGAGTAGTTATTTTATCAGTTTACCATCTAGATAACCCTTCCCTGTAAAATCCCAGCAGATGGTTTATCCTGCCTCTGGCTTTCTGGTGACAAACCAGCACTGGGTGCAGCCTGCGTGTGGGGCACAAGCTGGGCCAGGACCCGGGGCAAGGACTGAGCAGGACACGGTCCCCACTGTGCAAAGCTGGGGAAACAGACCCCCCGATAGAGTGCGTGGAGGAACGAGACACAGACTGTCACACAACCTGAGTGATTCAGAAGTGCCTGTTTCTCTCAAAATCTGCCTGTCTGGTAACTTCCTCTCGCTCTTCAGCCGTCCTAAGTACTAGTTTGCACTTCAAGGATTTGAAAATGGTTATGTCATTCACCTTGCCAATCTTGTTTTCCCCCCAGTTCCCTCATCCACTCCATTTGACATAATTTACTGACATTTCACCTTTAAACCCAGGTTGACAGCATCCCTCATAAAACTGTCATTGGCACTAGAACAGATGTAAGGACCACGTGGAGTCTGCCCATCAGTGTCCTGTGAAGCTACTACTCCACTTGCATTAGATACTAAATTTGCACTAATCTGTGATACGTAAAGCAGCTAATTCTTTATGGCTTTTCCTCCTCTCGCTACATAGCCTTCTTCCTTAAATAATCAGCTGGTATCTGTGGACTGCAAGAAAGGAGCTCGTGTCCAGGGAGACAGTACCCAGAGGATGCTAAGAATTGCTGAACCAGATGCAAGATTCAGTGGCTTCTACAGCATGCAAAAACAGAGCCATCTACAGGCAGACAATTTCTACCAGACGGTGTGAAGGCAGGCAAGTTGGATGCGGTTTAGAAGTCAGAAGCGAATAAATCTGCTCTTAAAAGTAAACTAGGACTTGTGCACTTGCTTAGCGGACGGTATCGGACTGTGACTTGATGTGCAGCGCGGAGAACTGACTGGGAGGGGCTCTGTCTCCAGCAACGTGCAGAACAAGCATTCCCGCCTTTCCTCAAGATAACTGACCAAGTGTTTTCTTAGAACCAAAGTTTTTAAAGTTGCTAAGGTATATTTGCTTGTGCTATAACTGTAGAGATATTCGGGGGTGGGGACAGGTGAGTTTGGTTGGGGGAGTGGGTGGGAGGGTGGTGTCGGGAAGACAGATTGGTCAGCTTGGCTGGGGGGGGGGCGACCCCCAGCAACGCAGGCGAGGTGCGGTGGCCCGGAGAGTAGCTTTTCCTGTTGCTCTGAAGACTGCACTGGTTGCAGCACACAGCTCAGGCCTGAGCGAGCAGGAAACAGAAAAGGCCCTGGGACCCAGCTGCCACGACCACCTAGAACGACCAGACGAGCGCACCAGAACCTTTCGATAGCCATCCCAGGTCTAAAGCCACAGTTTCTTTCCTAGAGCCGCAACTGCGGTAGGCAGTAAGGAAGCAAGAGAAGTGTGAGGGCGGCATTTCTCTCAGGCGGGTTACTAAGGATATATACAGTTAGACTTTTTGCTGCTTTCGTTTTGTTCCACGCCAATCAGCCAGTTCCTAGCAGAGTCAGCAGACACACAGGACCTACAGTCATTTCTCGATGTGAGCGAGCACTGGAGCTTTTCCGACGGCAGCGTGGCAGGCGGGCGGGGAAGGCGGCGGACACCGCGTGTTCCCGGGGGCTGTGCTTCCTTGTTCGTGGTCGCTTTGTTCTGTTGGGTCGTTGGTTGTTCATAGTTTTCGTTGAAGTTCTAGCTTAAGAAGAAACTTTTTTTAAAAAAAGACTTTGGGGATTTTTTTTCCTTATTATATACTGATTCTACAAAATAGAAACTACTTCATTTTAATTGTATATTATTCAAGCACCTTTGTTGAAGCTCAAAAAAAAAAAATGCCTCTTTAAACTTTAGCAATTATAGGAATATTTATGTAACTATCTTATGCTTCAAAAAAAAAAACAGAAGTATTTGCGTGTGTATATAATATATATAAACATATATATTTATACACATACAATTTATGTTTTCCTGTTGAATGTATTTTTATGAGATTTTAACCAGAACAAAGACAAATAGGCATTCCATATCAATGCTTTTGATCACTCACAAATTTTGAACACAAAATCTCATTCTACCTGCAGTTGAACTGGGAAGAAACACATGTGCGAGTGTGTGTGTGAGAGAGTGTACGCACACGCGTGGGCGGGCAGCACCACCCCTGCTGCGGAGGGGTGTTCCTTGATTAAATCTTCTTCCTCGTTCGGATTTGCTTTCGGTCGGTTTTCAGTTCCCTCCGCCTGCCAGCAGCACTGGTGGCAGTCTGGGCGCATCACTAATCAGCTCCTGGGTTTCGTTTTCTTTTTTCTTCAAACAACTGTTTGAAACAACTACTGGAATATTGTCCATAATAAGCTGGAAGTTTGTTGTAGTTTGCCTCAAATATGACTGACTGTATACTATTGTGTTAACTTTTCAAACAGCTCTTAGCACTTTTATACTAATTACCCATTTGTGCATTGATTTTTTTTTTCTTTTAAAAATGCTTGTTGTGAAAGACACAGATACCCAGTATACTTAATGTGAAAAGAAAACGTGTTCTGTTTTGTAAAGGAACTTTCAAGTATTGTTGTAAATACTTGGACAGAGGTTGAACTTTAAAAAAAATTAATTTATTATTATAATGACCTAATTTATTAATCTGAAGATTAACCATTTTCTTTGTCTTAGAATATCAAAAAAAAGAAAAAGAAAAAAGGTGTTCTAGCTGTTTGCATCAAAGAAAAAAAGATTTATTATCAAGGGGCAATATTTTTATCTATTTCCAAAATAAATTTGTTAATGATATGTTACCAAAATAGACTTACATCAGCCTGATTATTATAAAATTTTGTTGACAATTAATCCATTCCTGGCATAAAAAGTCGTTATCAAAAAAAATTGTAAATGCTTGCTTTTTGTTTTTTTCAATCATGGCCATATTATGAAAATACTAACAGGATATAGGACAAGGTGTAAATTTTTTTATCATTATTTTAAAGATATGATTTATCCTGAGTGCTGTATCTATTACTCTTTTACTTTGGTTCCTGTTGTGCTCTTGTACAAGAAAAACAAACACGATTTCCTGGAGAATAAAACGGATCTATGGCAGGCACTGGGAGTGCGCTCTCGTACCGTTTGTTCTGTTGTCTTCAGAAAGCCAGGGCCGTAAGGGGAGGGCTTGCAGTTTGGTTCTCGCAGCAAATAAACACTTTCAATCCTAAATCACATAGTGTAACTTTCAGAAAAACTCCACATCTGGGAGCAGGAGGGAAACCGTCCTTTGGTGGTCAGGCTGTCGGTGTGACGGCCTGCCTGGGTCTCAGCAGCCACAGACTGTTGCTGCACTGCGTCCTGCAGGGGGCGCTGCCACAGCTGCAGCCAGTGTGCCACAGGCTCAGGACAGGTCCCCCTCCCTGCTCCTTACCGTCAGGAGGCCACTCGGGGTTTCACCAGCTCGCACTCAGTAGTGGCGGACAGTGCGTGGGAGAGTAAGGGGGGAAATCTAGCACTGTGAGGGAAGAAAAATCGTTAAAGACCGTACCAAAAACTCTGAAAATAAAAATAAAGCTCTCAAGCACACATCACAGGTCAACGTTTATTAAAGGACATGGACCTGACCGGAAACGCAGGCCTGTTTCAGGACGAGTGATGGACCCGTGAGCGGCTGCTTCTAGAATCAGCACGTTGGGAAAGCGCGGGCGTGCGGAAAGGAGAACACGGTCACGGGGAGTGGGCAGCGCTGCCAAGTACAGCTGCTTAAGCACCTTAAGGATATGAACGCCTTTGAAAGGGCACTTCTCCGCAGATACATGAGACAGAACAAACGTTTTAAGTTAAACGGCACAAGATTCTGAAATTACATGGCAACCTCAGGTTCAAACACGATAGGTGGCAGAACGAGCGGCCGCCTCTGAAGCCAGCCCTCGCCGCCAGCCTCCACACTCACAACTGTCCAGCCCAGACGACACGTATTCTGGTTTCACCACCTCTGGGAACAGCCTAAGCTTACGTGTCGGTCTCTCTGGACAATACTGGTAGGTGATATTTATAGTGACGATGCTCATAAAAATCAGTGTTGGTTTCTGCCATCACTGGGGAATAGCTATGTTTAGTCCAGTTCTTCAATGCAGTTGAGATCCAGAAAGCCGTAAGAACTGAAGTAGGCATACTGACAGTTCATGAAAAACATAACTGCACATGCATAATTAATACCACACCACCTGACTCTACAGAGTTGGAGAAGAGTTCAAAAGTGTTAGTATTTAACCAAAAAAAATCCCTCGATTTCAAAATAGTCCTCTTGGTCTGTAATAAAAGAATTAGTGAAGGCATGATCTATTAATACTGAATCACAAACCCAAGTTCAAGTGTGCTGAGTTCCCGATAGCAGGAAGGCGACGTAGCCAGCGTTCAGAGGAATGCTGTGGGAAATCTAGCTCGTAGTCCATGAAAGACAGAACTGCTCCTGAAGTGACGCTGCCCTATGTGGGGCACAGAACTGGAGGGAGAAAAAGAAAATAAATGGAAATGTATCTTTTGTATATGCATATGCAAAACATATTCATTTTATATACATCTTATATCTATATAAAGACACCATTAAGTAAAACTAAGTATTAATGCAAGGATCTATAGTACCAGTTAGAAACAAAAGGTTTTAAAAGGCTATACACCCACCAATGACTCGTTCTCTTAAGACACTTGTTAGAACTGCCCAGACGTGAGACACCAAAAGGCCATGACCCTTAGGGTACCTGCCACTTAGACACAGAAGCCCATAGCGTTAGCCCTGTTAGCCCTGTACCATGAGGCTTATAACAAAGCAAAGAGACTGCCTGGCAGACTCAAAGGTGCAGGTCTCTGCCCACGTTTTGTTCCTATCTGGGATCGGCCCTGGGCCTCTAACTACCAGCCTTTGGTTCGACTGTTGGAGGCGGGTGAGAGAGCAGCTCAAGTAGCCCAGACAGCGTCTGAACCATCTTCCTCAGGCCAAATGAGGCCACTTCCTACCTTCTTTCACTTCTCACCTGGCACCCTAAAATTAAGGGAGCATATTTAGGCAGCCAAGCCACAGTCATTGGTGTTAAAACAATGAGAAGAGAAAGCCCACCAAGGAAAGGGAAGGCAAGTTCTTTCTCCCTTGGAGCAACACCACCTTCCAGGCAAAGGTTCTACTACTGGTCCCGGAGGGAGAGGACTCATCAGCTGCCTGTGTATCTCCAGGATGGGTGGAAAACTGCGTTGAAATCACCCTACGTCCTCACCGCCCCATGCACTTGAACCCCTCTGGGCATTGCACTCCCCTCCCTTCAGGTTCCTGGGCTGCAGTGTCACTACGTTGGTCTGAACCCGAGCTCATTTTCCACCCAGTCCTTACGAGGCAAAGCCACAACAAAAACACAGCACACACACACACAAGCAGCTCGGCAGGAGCAGATGCGGGACCGGCAGACCCGGGCCCACGGGGGAGCCGGCGGCCCGAGCGTGGGAGAGGAGCTGGACGCATGCTGCTTCCCGGAGGCATGCAGTGTAGGTTCCCAGGTGCAGCCCAGGTTTGAGAGGGAAATATTAACAATCCTGTCCCCCCAGAGCACTCTGTTCTCTGCGTCGTAAAATTCCTCCCTGAATTCATGATAAAACAGAATGCTTCAGAAGCTCATCCTCTCTGTCCCTCATGGCAGGGCCCTGGGGACACACGATAATTAAACATTGACATGTTCTTTATGTTCATCTCATTCCTGTTTCACATCTATAAGAACAAACCTCAGAACAATCCAGCTTTCATACCAGTGCTGGCACAACAAAAAGCAAACAAAGACATCAGATGTTAAAAAAAATTTTCAGAATACAGTAAGAAAAAGCCTCCTATCAGAAAAACAGAGCTTACGAAAAAGTCAGTGCCTTTCCTACCCTGTTAACTGCTGCTAGCTGGCTAGCTCCATCCACATCGAGTCTCCTGCGGGTGATCCTTAAGTATCACTCCCTTTAAGCTCCTGTGTCTACCACTGAGGTCACCTCTTCATGAAGAAGAAATATACCATCTGAGTTATCAAACATCTCAGAAATCCCAGCCTTCCTTATGTCCAGCCAACAACTGATAGAGAACCCCTCCAAAAAGAGAAGTTACCAGAAGAAGTTGCTCTTAAAAGTGGATCCAACCCCACAGGATGCACTGTGTGATCCTCTGAAAAGCTGCCACCTGAATCCCTGCTGCTTTTCAAACATAACTGCGCTGAAGACCATTAGTTTTGCCTGGAACTACATTCCTCAGCCCCCCCTTTATCATCCACATCTTGCCCTCCCTGAGCACAGTAGGCAACCCACCAACCTCTGAGCCGTCTGCCTCCTCACTGGCCCTATCCTGTCTGATCCTGCTCTTGCTCCTAAGATTATGGCTCATTTGTCACCATCCTGGGTTCATGGGAGTCCAGTCTTTTCCTTTTCCTGGCTCTGTTGCCTCCTTCCCACAGCCTCACTACTCTATCATCTTCCTATCGTCGTCAAGGTGGCAGAGACCGCCGCTCTCAACCCCGCCCAGTGGCGACGCTGAAACTCGCAATTCTGGCACCATGTTCACACTGTTCCCTCCACTCCCTGCCTCCAGGTCTGTAACTCAGTCATGGAAATGATTCCCAGCTCAGGGCCTCGAGTTAACTTCCATATAAACATAATTTATAATGTTGGTAGCATAATTAAGCCATATATCCTCACCCTGTGCAAATGAAATTAATAAAGGTTGTGCATTGGAAAGTTATTTTTAATCCATTAGCAAGACAATGCATCTACTGACTAGCCAGACCCTCCCAACCATGGCACATGAGCCATTATAAAACTCACCTTTCAGTATATAATCGGTTAACAAGCTTGGAACTTTTTCACTGTCGTCTTTCATGGCACGAAGAACTGTGAAATAAAAGAGGAGGAAAAGGCAACAACTCTAAATTCAGATAAAAATATCACTGATTTCAATCACTGTAACCTTACTCGTAAGTAACCCTATGGTATAATCAATTCACACAAAGTATTATTTTATGCTCAAGCGTAATATTTTAGTTGAATAAGTCCTTATTCAGGTAAGGATAGTCCAGTTACCCGAGAGCTATTTCCCCGATTTAACAAAGACTGGAGGCGGGAGGAGTAACCTGGTCACTGACACAGAAGGAGCACACCTGCCCGACTTCTTGGACACTGTTAAAGGACCAAAACGAAGGCCAGATGTCCACGAAGAGGCACCAGGGAGGCTGCCCCACTGCCCAGGAACCTGGGTGACTCGGCCTCATCCTAAAGGGAGTCTGAAGACTGTACCTCTAAGCAAAGGTTAAAAAAAAATCTAGATCATCGAGGTACAGGTAACCTACAAATAAATCCTGTGCCTTTGCAGTGACTGGCAACTCAGATTTTCTCCAGCGCATCCTAGGGAAAAGGCCTCACTGTTTTCCCAGACGTAGGACAGCACTACACAGGGGACCATCAGGTCAGCCTTCCTGGGCTTAAACCCGGCTCTGCTGCTTCCAGGCCAGTGACTTAACCACTCAGGGCACCAAGTTCCTCATCCAAGTAAAATGAGAATGACCACCAGACCCGCCTCCAAGGCCTGCGGCGAGTATTCAGCTACTAGTTCAGATGGGAAGGACCTTGAATGTGTATGGCACATAATATATACGCCACCTAAGCATTACCCACACTTATTAACATGAGCATTATTCTAATTCTTATTACTACTATCATTGCACCTCTGGTAGCTTTTACCTGCTGCATAACCATAAACGCTGAGTCTCCACAGGGCTGCCCTCTACAGGGGGTGGGAGCAGAGGCTCAGGTTCTCCCCCAGGTTCTCAGGAGATGACCACTTTTTGACTTTCAAAGTGAAGGGCATCCTCCCATCAAGTGTCTTCACAACAACCCTGTGCTCACAGCTATGTTAACTCGGGCAATCACTGACAGCCAGGGGTCCAGCCTGCAGCCCACATGCCACATGCGTCCCGAGATGGCTACGAATGCGTCCCAACACGAAACCGTAAATTTATTTAAAGCATTATGAGATTCTTTTTATGATTATGTGTTGCAATGTGTGGCCCCAGACAACTTCTCCCAGTGTGGCCCAGGATGCCAAAAGGTTGGCACCCCTGCCACATTCACTCACCCGAAGACTCCAAGTTGTGTCAGACTATGAAGACATTACCTGAGAACCGGCCTAAGGACGTTTTGATGTGGGGATGACGATGACTTTGACCATTGAATGTCTGTCCTTGGTCTCTACAAGCCCTGGCTTTTAGGCAGTATTTATGTCCCCATCTTAGTCCTACTACGTCCAGGACTTCTGCTTCCAATCACATCTCAGATTTGTTTTCACTTCTACATAAAATCACACCCGCAGACCTGGCACCACAAAAAGCGCAGCGCACCAGGCACGGAGAGCCGCAGCCCCGTGATTAGCCGGCCCCCCGTGTGACCTCGGACACTCGCAATTTCTTGCGTTCTCCTGCAAATCACAGGGCTGGCCACCCAGCTAATCTCTCAATGCTTTATTTCAGACTGGCTGGCATCACTTGATTTATCCATATTTAAGTATTAAGTGCTTTTCAAGGATCAGTCTCCACAGGAATGAATACAAGCCTCAGGTCAGCAGGCAGGCGGCTAGGAGGGAACACACTCGCTTTCTGCCCTGTGCTCCCCGGCCCATCTCCATGTCCTCCGTTTCCAAAACACTGAACAGACAGCATCACCAATACCCACTCCTGTGACGCTCCCCCTTGAATATCAGCAAATGCAACCCCTTCGGGAAAAACAAGGCTGAACATACACAGCACCGGGCAAAAGCAGGTTTACAGCCGTGAGGATGAGAAACCATTTATTCTTGTATTTGTATTAATTATTGTGTTATTTTCCATACCAACAACAGTAAACCTACTTTGGCCCGGCCCTGTACATTAACTTATTTACTCTGAGGGAACTGGAGCAATTATTTTTTGCCTCACTTTTCACTGAGACCAAGAGAGGGTGACTTCCAAGGATATCCCCATAAACAACAGGAACGGAACCAGAATTCAGGGCTCATTTATGGTGATCCTAAGAGACACTCAGTATCATGCATAGTTAAGTCTTACACATTATTTTTGTTAGACTTAGAGTATTTTTGTCTGCTTTGTCACTAAAGTATCCCAAGTGCCCAGAACTTGACCTGGTACAGGGGAGGTCTTCCTCAAATGTTTGCTGAATGAATGAATATTCTTAAAATATCACTTCCAGTTTATGTTTTACCTATATCTACTGCCTGGGGCTCTACAGGCATTAAAGAGAGAGAGCGAGCGAGCGTGCACGCGAGCACACACAAGCAGGCCATACTTCTCCTAAATTTTTCCTATTCAGTCCTGAGTATTTACATGAGATCCATAAAGCATCTTATTTATTGACAAATGGGAATGTTCTCAAACATACCAAAGGTAATGGAGAATCAAGTTACATTTTTCCCCAGAATTTCCACTTGTACATTTAAGAGCCAGAAAATTTTTAAAAAATAAAATAAAAACCATAAATCAACTCTAGATTTGGTGTTAGATGTCATAACCATTTATACTTTCCTCCACAAAAGGGCACAGGAGACACCCATCAGGTACTACCCCAAATCAACAAAACAAAAACAGCAGCGTACTCAGCCAACTAAAATCATTATTTAGAATCAGCAAAAGGTAACAGATTACTGTTGTCTTTACTCACTTTTTGTTAATATTTGAAGATCTTCAACAGATGGTGGTCCATTTTTTTTCTCATAAGGAATAACTGTTGTCAAGTACTACCAAGTTAAAAAAAACAAGTGTCACTTAAATCTGAATTACCTGATCTGCAAACATTAGATACAGCTACTAGTGGTCCAACTCATAACATTGAACCTGAGTGACTTTGTAACAAACCCGAGCATCTTACTGCCTCGGCCGGAGCTCCTTTTTTCACCCACCTCTATCTGTTCCATCCCTGCCCACTGTCAACATAAGGAGCCACTTTTTCACCTTTCAGTTATTAAAAATCTCACGGGATTCAAATCATCTGAGGATGACCGGTCAATTTGTTCATTTTCAAAGTGAAGTCGTAGCTAACATTCTCCTTACATATTTTTCAACACATTTTTAAAACAGTAATTTTAACTAAAAACATACTTGTAACAGTTTTGTATAACCAAATAATTCTCAGCAGCCAAATAATTCTGTTTGAGACCATTTTTTCTGGTTGAACAAAATGGTCACATGAATGACTTGATAACTTTAAAAACACATACTAGCTTCTTCCAGATACTACCAAAGACACATTTACCCAAATAATTAAGAGGTGCATTATTATTATTATTATATTATTATTGTTTTAAGTTATTGTGTAAGTAGTTATAAATACTTAAAGGTATTAAAGGAAAAGAGAAAAGTGAGAGCAAGAATGGCCTCGGGAGAAATGAATCATGAAAATTCAGGTCTGAAATTGAGACAAACTGCCTAGCTCACCAGTGTAATGGCCCTCACGTGTCAGAGTGATGCCCTGTAAGTATGTCCCATAAAAGCACAATCTAAAAATCATTGTCCAGATTCTCCTACTCTGGCCACTCCACCAAACATTCACAGTTCAGCCCAGGCTGCATACGCTCACTTAGAGACCCAGAGTTTTCATTGGAATCTCTTCGGCCCCTCCCACTCCTTAGCCCCGCCCTACATGGCAGCTGTGACCCTACTCCTCTGAGTGATTTTTATCCCACTCAATCAAAAAACAAGATAGACTTCCTTAACAATAACTGGGTCCATAGAAAAGTAGAAAAAGCGAATTGTTCAATCTTTAAGAAACTTAGTTTTCCATCACCTTTTCGGTATAGACCTCTGCAAGGTGATGCTCAGTTGTACAACCGAGAATGTTTCTTGAGAAGCACACCCAGGAAGCGGGAAACGTGCCCTCGCGAGGCCTCACCGGCGTCAGGTGTCACAGACACCCGGCCCGGAGAAGCGCCAGGAGGCCGTCCTCGGCACGCACGCCACCTGGCTGCACTTCCAAGCCTCCCTGCCTCCTCCCATGTGTGCGGTCAGTTCAGAAGTTATTTAATATTGATTATTGTCCTTCTGAAAAAATACAAAACTACCTTCAGTACAAACCCTAGGCTCAAATGCCTTCTTCTGATAACTTCCTACAAGCTGCATTCTGTACTTTCTTAACCTTCACTTAAGTGCTAGATTGAAGAGTTTTGTTTTGGGAATGAAAATTTTAAATTGTGAAAAAGTGATTTTAAGCACACTCAATGTGTTCTGCATGTTTGTGATATTCCTGAAATCATAAAACAAAATTGTTATAAAAAGCAAATTGCTGTTCTCATATCCATGTATGATTTTGTAAAAACAATGAGCTGACTGACTTCATGATATACCTTAAACCACGTGAATATCGTTTAAAAGGAGGTGAGATAAACTCTAGAGAGATTTTTGACCTAAAATGCTAATCTAAAAGATATCAACATCTGGTTTTCTTTCCTCAAAATGACATCTTGTTTCTTATACTTTTAGAGTTAGAAAAGCATACTCTAGTTATTTTGCACAATGATATATTCCATACATGCAAGTAATTATATTTATGTTAAATCTATTTGTTTAAAGGTTAAGACTGAAAAACAGAGCTCTACAACATGTATTAAGAATGCATTTAGTCTATTGTCCGATGTGAAAAAATGCTTTTTCCCTTAAGGAAAATTCTACACATTATCCAGACTATAAATATAATAAACTTTAATTTCTATTTTAAGCAATGGTCTTAGTAAATTAGTAAAAATGCCAGCTTTTAGGACCTTCACTTACACAGGAAATGAAAAAGCAGAGAAGGAGGAAAATAAGGATAACCGAGCACCTGTTTCTCTCCACCTGAATTTCCAAAGGTGTGGCGGAGGCCATTCTGAATGACATTTGAGATCCCTTCCATGCTGAAGCGCTACAAGCAGCAATATACGGCCCGGAAGAAAAGGACAGAGAAAGAAGTTCAAAGACTATTAGTGAGAATGTAACCCGATGGCTTATGTGCCCAGGAGGCAAGCAGTTAGAAAATGCCACTACTCATTCACATAAAGCAGACAAATTCATGCTGTTTTGAAAACGTTTTTGATTCCATTTCTTTGCAAGTCAAATGCAAAAGCAACTGCTTTTATGCCACTATGTTCAAGTTTTCCTACCGTAACTGATAAATTTGCTCCAATGTAAACACTATAAGTTGTACATGTTTGTTTTCTCCAAAATTTACACACAGTTTTTAAGATAGCTTTTGATATTGTTTACCTACATTTTTATCAAAAGCCTGAAAACTATCAACAGTATGCATACTTGCGGCCTGAGTTTGTATATTTCTACCGTAAATTTGGTTAACGTTTAACACAGCATTTGGCAAATGAAATGCTGTTGCTTGGAGAGCTGGTCACCGCTTCTCACTCGCTCTTCAGGCCACCGCCACCACCCAGTGCAGAAAATTCGAGCCACCGGAGCACAGTGGGTCCCACGTGCCTGCCAGGCCTCGCTCTTCTGCAAAGACTCATTCCCTCTGTTTCTGGAAAACAATTCTAGGTTCTTTCTCCCAGCGACCTCCAAGACTTCCTAGAATTCATTGTACTGAAAAGGGACTATTTCTTTCCAAATGTCTTATCTTGATTTGTAGCCATTCCACCATGTCATCGGGCACAGGGAAAAGTGTCCCCTGGCACCTCGATGGCTGCTGAGTCAAAGGACTTGGATGAATTCTCACGCCATGACTAACCGAGAGGAAAGGCGGTTCTGATTCACCCCATGGTTCCTTTCCCTGGAATTTTCTCGGGGAAAGTTGACTCAGGACACACATCTGAGGAGTGGAGAGAGAATATTTCTCAAGGCTCCCAGGAACAAGAGCAAGGAAAACGAGGCAACAGCCTCTGCCCTCGAGAAATGGAGAGTTTAGTCGAGTGGTTCTCAACGTGCGGTCCAGAGGCCCCGCCCCGGGGGTCCCAGAAACCCTCTCAACGGGCCCATGAGTCAAAATTATTTTCTTAGAAATACTGAGGCTCAACCTGCTTCTTTCACTCTCATTCTCTAATGACTTAGAAGGAAATATTCCAAATGACTGGATGCAGACGAGGTCTGAAAATCTGGCTGAATTCAATTGTCAGATATCAATGAGATCGACAGAAATGCATAGCAATGCCATTTTGCTCTCTAGATTTTTTGAAATATAGTTATTTTTCATAAAAATACTATATATGTAAGCATTAATAAATTTCTTATTGGTATTTTTAAATGAATTAATATCAGTTTTAATTTCTCATACAGTAAATACTGATATATATATATATATATATATATATATATATATATACACACACTATATAACCCACATAACCAAACTATGACCTATGTATACAAAATACAACCTATATAAACAAAAGCTCTTTCAGGTCTTTGATAAATTTTAAGACTATAAGTCCCAACAACAAAAGGTTTAGAAACACCAAAAATTTTGATTTTAGAAGGAACTAAGTGGATCGGTACTAGTCGCATCCTCAAAGGTATCACTGAAGTTCTCGAACCACATGTGACCATCCCGTGGGAGCTCACACAACCACGCTTCTACACCCCCAGCCCCGGCCTCCTTCCCACCCTGCCCTTCCCTGCCCAGACGGTGGTTCGGCAAGAATCCAATGTCCGGTCAAGGCGCCCTGACTGAACATGCTTCATTCTGCTGATGGCATACTATGACCTTAGACATAATTGGCTTGTTTTAAAAGAAAAACCTACAGGTAACTATTTTTGTATATTTTTCACATGCAATCATATAATTTGTTTACTTTTTTAAAAACAGATTATCAAAAGAAATGACTTATCTTAGTCTCCAGAGTCTACAATAAAAATTATCGGAAATCCTTTTCAAATAAATGTCAAAGCATTTTTTAATTCTATTAAAGGTATTTCCTTCCAAAAGCAACAAAGAGAAAAATACTTCCTTTTCATATTATCTGATTCCATTATCTACAGACAGATATAAACTCAGAAAATCTCAAGCAATATGAAAAATTTTAGAATCCGTGTACCAAGAAACTAAAGTATACTTTATATTTGAACAGCACATTGTAGAAACACTACCTTTACTTTTTACTTTTCCAGTTGGAAACCTAATTTCTATTTCTGAAGTTATGGTAGATGCAAATTCTTAAATTTCTAAAATATACATGTAATTTAGGTCTCCTTACTAAACGTGCATTTATTGATAGTGCTGAGCCATTTCAACTACTGGTAACCTGACCTTTTCTGAAACACGGCTTTCATGCAACCATAACTCCAGACTTAGTGGAAATGAATGAAAGTGCAGTCAAGTGAAGCCACAGTACTAGGAAAAGTACCAAACTGACAACTGGTCCTAGCGAAAGAGGGTGAGTAAAGGAACCTCTGCCCTTGTGACTGACAGCAGCTGAGTCAGTAGCTGTGGCCAACAGGCCCCACTGCGTCCTGACCAGGCAAGTACCGTAACCGGCGGCCGGTAAGGCTCTCCTGCTCCCGTCCCACTGGGGAAAGACAGACAAGAAAATCAGAAGGCTTGTGGGAAACACAAAGAAACAAAGCTCTGGTTGCCATCAACTCCCACCTCCCCAGGAATCACAAGGCAGTAACAAGTTTCTGCCTTCACTACATTTTCAAACTCTCCCTTCTCTACTGGCTCTTTCCCATGTAAATTCTCAAACCCTTGACCTCATTCCTTTCCCCGGGGTTTCCTGAAACAGCTCTGCCCAGGTGTCATTTCTCTGATGCTGAGGCCCACAGACACTTTGCAGGTCGGAGACATCCAGTGAGCTCCCCGCCTTGCACCTGCTCCCTGAAGTCCCGGACACCAAACACCCCCCGAGTCCCCACCCCCGAGTCCCCAGCCCCAAGTCTCTGGTTGCTGCTTCTGAGACGTGCCTCGTCCACGCTTCTCTTTAACACACGGGTGTCCCCAGGATCTCGCCCCTATTTTTTTTCTCATGGAGACTCTCTGAACATTCCCACTCGATACTGTCAACTTTTGCCTCCATCAATGTACAGCTCCACTCTGCTAAGATCAGTAAAAGGCTAAGAACAGAGCCCAGCACAGGCTCAGTAAACGGTAGCTGTCTTTATTATAATTTTTCTGACTCGTGTGTTTAATGGCTTACTGGATACCTGTACCTAAATATTCCTAAAATTCATATCCAAAACTGAATTCATCCCCCTCCCCCCACCAAAACTCAAACAAAAATAAGAAACTTCTCCCCTCATCAGCATTTTATACCTCTCATTCATTTACTCATTCTTTCCAAATATATTTGCCAGATATTATTGCAGGTATTAAGGATTCAAAGTTAACACACCAGCCAAGACCCCTCCCATCCTCAGGAGCTGACACTCCAGTGTAAGAGGGACAGAAAAAGTACGAGGAAATGAACTAGAAAACCGCAGGTAACGGGTGTCCTGCCGATAGCTACAACGAGGCAATTAAAAATTGGATGTCTACTTTGTACCCAGTGGTCAGAGGCGAGTTCCTGAGGAGGTGACATCTGAGCTGAAACATGAATTACACAGCCTCCCAGACGAGCTACAAAGGACAATGAACAAGAGATCCTCTCAGACAACAAAACCCCAAGCAGCCAAACTGGCCGACCAAGGAGTTCGCTCTGCGGCCAGTACACAGGGGTCCTGTGTTCTCCCGCAGGATGTGAACCAGCAGCCACTGAGCGCTCCCATTCTCCCCGCCGTGCAGTAAGTTTTTACTGCAGCACGCTGTCCCCTCGCCACCTCTGCGTGCTGGGTGTGCTGGGACCGGAGGCTTAACCTTTGCACCACGGGGAGCAACATCCGGAGCTGACCGAAAGGACAGCAAGCCCCCCACGATGGTGCCCTGAGGCCGGACGCAGTCAGGGTAGCGGGGACCTGCCTTGCTCCCTTAGGAGAAGGGATACAAGTCAAAACTCAGTGACCTGACCCTCACTCCTCCCTGCCCCGGTGCCGAACCAGTCGAGCTCCTTCATCTCTCTGAAATGCAGCCACTTTCTCATCCCCGCTGACTTTTCCTCGGCTCATTTCTTACCTGAATGACTGCCACAGCCTCCTGATCAGCTCCTTATTCCTAGCTGTCTCCCTCCAGCTAGTACTCTTTGAAACACTACAGTTACCCTTCCAAAAAGACAAATCTGAACATGTAACAAGCCACGGAAAACCTCTTTTTGGTTTCCTACAGCCTTTAAATAAAGACCAAATGCCACAGCGTGGCATCCAAAGCCATCCATTTTCTGGTTCCACTCTGCTGTTTGCACAGCCTCTCCCTGACTGACTTCCTCTCCCTCCATCTAGCTTTCTCCCTCAACTTCTACTCATAATGAGCAGCCCACAGTTCCCCACATGTCCCTAACTGTCACCTCCAGGTACCTGCCCACACTCCCTGTCCTCAGGATTCAGCGCAGCCTTCCCAGACCCCTAAACCAAACCAGGGGCAACAGCGACACACACACACACACACACACACACACACACACATCGACCAGGGGCAGTACCAGGCGGAAGAAGCACTGAAAACACGGCCGTCGTTTTCAGTGTAGCAATTATCACACTGTACCTAGGTTTCTCCACCTGGGCCCCACTGACATTTTGGGTGTATCATTCTTTGTGGTGGGGGAAGTCCCATGCACTGCAAGGGTGTTAAATGGCACCTCTAGCCTCTACTCAGCAGGACGCCGGGGCACTGTCCCCCACCGCACCCAGCTGTGACTGTGACAGTGACAGTCTGGTGGGGGGCAAACAGGCCTGGGTGAGAATCACTGCATACAGTGAGGGGAATGTCTTGTCTCCAGATCCCCGGCCCACAGGCAGCACGCCCTGGAGGCTGGGATTCGCTGTGCCCTTGACACCCTTTCCAGCACAGAAGTAAACAGCAATATATGTTTGATAGTAGGTAAAGAATAGATAATCACAACATTTCTTTCAAAGTGAGATGAGGCATAAGATCTAAGAAAAACAGCAGAGAAAGAATAAGGACAGTTTTATCAGATCATTTTTTATTCAATTCTCAAAATCTTTAAGGAGAGAAGGGACACCCGCTACTTCTCTTGCTTGCCCACCTCACCACGCAGGTGGCATCTGATTGACAGCCATGGGCGGAAGCTGCAAAACTCACAGCAACTGCTACCCATGCCAGTGAAATACTTCCAGGTTTTTATACGCAACCAGGAATCACACCTCAGTCAAACGTGTTTGGAATCAAAAAATTTTTCAACAGTCACCTTGGATAGAAAACTGTCGAACTAGAAATCAGAGATCTGGGTTCTCTCCCAGCTTTGCCACTAACTAAGCGGCACGACAGCAGTCCCTGACCCTGCCAAGGCCCGTTTCCTCACCTGTGAAAGAGATGATTAAAAGGGTATCATCATTAAAGGTCTTATTTGTAAATTCTATGAACCTACTATGAATTCATTCAACCACGATACATTACTTTTCAAGAAGGCACATCAAAAGCATACACGTAACAATAGTACAGGACTACGAGGCCACACATGAGTGGTCAGGACTGACAGAACTCCACGGCCAGATGATATTCAGAGGAGTCTACTCCAAAGGCTTCATTTTCTACGAGGAGTGAGTACATTCTGAGGAAGGAGAGAGACGAGGTCTCATTCTCTCTCCACCCCAGTGACCAGCGCAGCACCTGCGTCAGAACAGGCACCTGTCTCTCAACATCCTCTGGGCCAGAGCTGTGATTCTCCAAGGCCAGAGCCCGAGTCTCAGAGGTGGCGATCACCACGCATGAGGCCTCTTGCCATCTTGCAGGAGAGAAATTTTTTTAAACAAAAGGCAAAACTAATCTGAGGGTGAACTGAAGAAAGATAACATGACAAGCTATAAAGTTATTTGTCAAAGACATAAACTACGGACCTGTGAAAAGATCCACTGAAGAACCTGGTCTAGGGAGGCAGGACGAGGTACTGCATGGGCATGATTTGTAAAACAACAGCATGCACAAGAAACACAACACCCCGAGGATAATACGGAGCAGCAAGCAGAAGATCAGCCGATTAGGAGGACCGAGGGTGGGAAAGGATGGAAGCGTGGGCCCCGAGACGGGAAGAGACAGAGACGGGGAGGAGCCCTGAGGGGCACACAACCGCTCCCGCTTCACAACTGCCCTATAAACTCCAGAAGCAATGCGCCCTTTGGAAAGCAAAATGAAACTTAAAGATAAAACCTCAGAGACGGATTAAATTTACTTTTTAGTAACCTCCACCTCATTTAGAAAGACTACATTTACAACCTTGGGAACAGATGCAGTGCTATTAGGTGCTTATGGGACTTAACTGGGCCACAGGGAAGACTTCCTCCACGCTTCGATTTTATAAGGAGGGAGGGAAGGAGAGAGGGAGAAAAGTACCACAAATGTGTCAAAGCACTAAGAGACCCGAGTCCCAGGATTAGGAACGCTGGATGAAATGAGGGACGTTAAACAAAGTCTGTTATAGCTTATGTAAAGTAAGCAACTGCAGTGTCGGGGTGTCAGAGAACCTAATCCTGCCTCCATTTACTGCCTCCATTTAGTGCACCATTCCCAAATTGGAGGTAAAGAATCCGAATGATCAAATTCCAAGTGAGGCACTGGTAAAGATTCTGTGAGCCTAAAATTATTTTGCCATCTACCCATCCTTCCCCCCCGCACATCTTCATGAAGGAGTTAACAGCTCTATCAAATGCCCTTCTCAGAATGGGATTGTTGAATAAACCATTTATAAGCAGGAAAGTGATTAAGCAGTACAGTATTCACTTTATTGTTCCCCTCGCCACTGAACAAGCGCCAAAGTCACAGGGGAAAGACGGGGAGGAGGCTGACCAAGCACCGGGCTTCAGGCCCATGACAGACCCTGAGAGCACTCATGACCGTCTCAGACCAAGTCCTCCCCTGGCGCGAGTCTGTGCTAAAAGTCTCAAAATCAGCCATTCTCTGGGAACTCGTCTCAGACTACACCAGGAGCAACACAGTGCAAAGATACAGATGATGTTTGTGTGTTTTTTATCTACAAAAGTCTGAAAGAACACAAAGAACTAAGTCAAGATCTCAAAGCCCATCCACAACAGGCCTGCGTAACTCTGAAGTGGAAAGTGCGGGGTGTCTGTCCAGGGTCCCCCCACCAGCCTCTGTGAGGCTCTGCACAGCCTCACTCCATGCACCACTGCCTTGCGGCCTCCCACTTCTACTGAGCTTTCAGTCACTCACTCATGAAGCAGCAATAATAATGATCATGATGATGATGGTGTCTATGTTGTAGGGTTGTTGTGAGGATTCAATGAGATTGTCCATGGGAAGCACTTTAGCAAAGTGTTCGGCAAATACATACATTCAAAAAATGTCTGGGCTGTATTCCTTCAAAAAAACTAGCATAACATTCAGGGCAAAACTCCCATGGAGAAGTAACCATAGCTTTCTACCTTTCTCCAGAACAGTATAAATAGTTATTTCAAGTTCTCCTCAAAGAAATAAAATGGAAGCTGAGAAATATTAAGTTCCTGATTATAGTCTATAGCTTAAAAACTGAAGATAATATGAAGAAAAGACATGCTGTATATGACTGAATACAGAAATGGGCCAAAAAGCTAAAACAGAAAATAAGTAACATTTTAGGTAATTCACTGTCTTTCTTAACCATAAAAAGAATACAGCTAAGCACCCTGGCTGGCGTAGCTCAGTGGATTGAGCGCGGGCTGCGAACCAAAGTGTCGCAGGTTCAATTCCCAGTCAGGGCACATGCCTGGGTTGCAGGCCATGACCCCCAGCAACTGCACAATGATGTTTCTCTATCTTTCTCCCTCCCTTCCCTCTCTAAAAATAAATAAATAAAATCTTAAAAAAAAAAAAGAATACAGCTAGAACACACTCCATAAACTGAAAAGCAACAAGGATCAGATGTAGCTGCATAGTTTGCCGATTCCTTTCTCCAGTCCTAAACACATCGACTCACTCTACAGCCAGCATATTCACCGGGTCAACTAACTTCACGGAAAGCAAAATCCAAACAAGAAAAGAAAACCTAACCAGGAGGCCAGGAAATTCAGATGATTTCTGCTACCAAACTTTCAGCCTCATCTGACACCAGCTGGTACAGATCTCTTAACTAGCCAGGAAACTTTAAAAATCTCAATATCAAAGCTGATGTCAGAAAAAAGGTTAGGAAAAGCAATTAAGAAAAGCTTTTACCTAACCTATACTCTTACTCCATTAATATACATTACACTCACAAGTTCCAAAATGAAGAGTAATTCAAATATAAATATTATGCTTTATAAATCATATCATTGTCAGTAGTTTAAATGACATGATTTTCAAAATTAATTTATAAAACAGTAGTTTTAACTCTTAATAAATTAAAATTCTTAAAATAAAAAAATGAGAAAATAGAATAGAAAGCAATAGTTAAATGTAAAAACATTATCAAGTAAATATAAATTCAAATCATTAAGATGTAAAAATTTATTTTGCTTATTTTGACACATCTTTAAATAAAATAATTTTAATGTGAATTATAAAGCAGTTATAAATGCAAATTCTACAAAAATAAATTTTTCAAGTAAATGTAAATTATACCAAAGCAGATAAATACTTGAAAATGTCTTGAATATTAAACCACTATTTTATAAGTTCAGTCTCAGAGCAGAAAAATGTGAAGATTTTTAAAGTTAGGAGTTAAGAGTAATATTATCAAATAATATACAAATGTTATACTCAAAGATATTTTTAAATTCTTACATAATTTAATATTAATGTGGTAATTAAATTAAGCATTGCCAAAAATGTCAGAGCCACTAAAACTTGAGTAAGATAACTAATCTTGGAAATGTATACATTTATTCTTGATATTTATGGATACTCTAAGTATATAATAATAATGCAATTTCCTGGCACACTATGGTTTTTACATGAACATGTATTACATTAACAAATAATTAACAAAACTCTCCAGGACCCAAAGGAATCAGGAGTAGACTCCTCATTTTACTACATTTTACCAGCAGTTATGCTGGGCCATGATACACCAAAAACAATTGTAAAATACAAACCGTAGATAATGGTAAAATATCAAAAACTGTATATATATTTCTCTAAGCAATACTACCTTTTATAAAATAAATGTGTTCCTCATCTAAAGTACTTCATAATTCATAGGTGTGGGTTATTAAAACATAAACATGACTTATCCAAGTTTCTTTCCACCCCACAATGACCTTCCATTTATAGTCCTAACACTAGTTTTTAAGAATGCTCCCTGCAGTAAAAAAAATGCAGAGTACTATCAACCACCATCAACAAATTAGCACTGAAAACGTGGTAATATTTACATTCAAGTATGTGCACAGGGCCGACTTCATCCTCTCAAGCACAGCTACTCAGGAAAGGGGGCGGGGAGCAGCAGTGGAATCGGCCCCTTTGCCCACTTCTCCTGTACCTTCTTTCAACTGCCTTGCATCACTATGCAAAATAAACACAGCGCGTGCAGGGACTGCCAATACTTTTATAATTTTTTGTTTGTTTCCAGATCTAGAGACAACTGGTCTACCTGCTGTTTCTCGTCACTTAGCTACAGGAAATCTGACACATACAATAAAAGTCTGTTGCTAGGCAGGGTGCCTGCAACAAGCACCTTGGACATGGACCAGCCAAGGCCTCGCCATCTGCAGGTACCACTCGGGCTGCTGGACAGGGACTCGAGGAAAGGAAAACTCAACACAGCCTTGAGATAAAACAAGGCTATATTTCATAATAAACGTGAATCACAATATGGTGATCTTTTCATCTAGACAAACCCACATGGAGTTCACATCTTTTTTTTCCCCCTCTAATTTTTTAATTTTTTTAGTCTACTCAAGGGTGGCAAGCTTTTTCTATAAAGGGCCAGATCAAAAGTACTTTGGGTTACAGGCCACGCGGTCTCTGCTGCAACTACTCAACTCTGTCCTTTAAACACTGAGGCAGCCGTAGGCCGTAGGTGAGTAAACGGATGTGGCTGGGTTGCAATCAATGTTTGTTTATAATACAGGCAGAGGGTCAGTAGTTCGCCTTGCCAACCCCTGGTCTAAATCATCTTAGCAAATGTGAAATTTTAAAATTTCAAATTAATAAAAAAAGGAAGGGGGAGCCAGACCCATGTTTTTCTTAAACAAAAGCCACAGATTCAAAGTTGTTCCAAGATAGTTCCTTCTAGGCTTAGAGCTAGCATAACTCAGAATAACTTCCGAATGATCTAATAGTATAGCTGTCTAAATAAAAATAAATTTCTCTTATCTTAAAATCAGCTTTAGTCAGGATTAAATGAAAAACTATTACTTGGACATTTTTGCATGTAAAAGAGAAACAAAATAGATTGACTATTAGTCATAATGTGAGCTAAGTGAGTCATAAAGACAGATGGGAAACATATCTGTGAAAGAAAAATACATAAAGAAAGAGCTCTCTCCCATCTTGAAGCAGTCATCCTCCCAGCCCCCAAGCAGCAATACATTAGGGTAATGGGATTCTTTTTATAACTGAGTTGCTGACTGCTAATATCCCAAAAGTTTTCAGAATAAACTTCAAGTTAGACTGGAGCAATTATATGCATCTTTGCTGATGGTGAAGGCAACACAGTAGAACTTCCTCTGGAAAGTTCAATGTGATTGTGGCAAACAGAAAAGATATTACAGATTCCTGTCTTTTCAACCCTAAACTCAAAATAAGCATACTTACACATGGTATGACATTTAATTTAAAAACGTTACAGAATTCTAAAGGAGGAAGTGTGTCCATTTTCATCCAGATAGGCTTACTAAGGTCTGATGCTAAGCAGGTGTACCCCAATGTCTTTGTAACTTCAGATAAGATGACCACCACCTCTGAACTAAAGCGTAACTGATGCACTTCAACTTGTGTTCACGTGACCTGCCACTGAAATGCAAAGGCCCGTGAAATCTATTTGATGTAAATAGAAGACTAGCAAAAAAGAAAATCCATGATGGAACAACGATAGTTCAAATACCACAGATCCAAATCCTCTGGGATCCCATCTTCTTCACAGTGAAGTTTCAATTCAACAATCACGCACTGAGTGACAAGCAAAGCACCACAATGAGGTGAGATGCTGGGGAAGCGATGCGTATGATCTTTGGGAAGCCTGTACTCTTTCCAAGGACAGATTGAAGCCAATGGTTAGAAGACTATGGTACTGTGACATTAGAAGTAGTTGCACCCTCACAAATAAGAAAAATCTCAAATGTGACACAGTAGGAAACTCACAAAATGAACACAAACAGCAGAAAAAGCCATTGTTTGCCTGTCAGATAAGAATATATTAAAAAATAGTAATATCCATTGCTGCTTGGAGGTGTGGGGAAATGGCCACACACTCTTGCTGATACTGGGCTACATTTCTATAGAACAATGTGGAAGGCTGGCTATTTTAAACCCATTAAAACTACATATGCTTTGACCTAAAAATTCCACTTGTTTCCGTGAATAAATAGAGTGTAGTTTCACTAACCAATATATAAGAAATAAATTCAAAGTCAGGAAAATGGTAACTTTGGTTTGGTAGGGTAGTTCCAAATTCCTACCACATATTCAGGAGAAATGTCTAGTAGGCAGTTGGACATACAATAACGAGCATTTACGCAGGATATATGCTAGTCTTGCATGTGTTATTTCATTAAATCCTTCTGAAACTCAAGGGGGTATGTATCCAGTGGCAGAAGCAGGGCTCAAACACAGCTCTTAACCCAAAGCTCTTAATGTTCTAGTCGGCCTCCATGGATTTAGCACTAGGCAGAAAGATCCGAAGTCAAAATACAGATTTGCAAGTTTATCTTCCTTTTATGCATTTATTCAGCAGAAATGTATTAGGTTCCTGATGTTGGATCTAAGGATACCAGGAAAATAAAGTTACATTTCCTATCCTTAGGGAACCATGCTTTCAGGAAGACAAAAACAAACAAACAAAAAAATGCACTATGGTACAACAGTGCTAACAGAATTAGTTAAGAGGACTAACACTAACCCCAAAAGGAGAGAGTAGTCAATTCCATGTTGGAAGAGTCTTGGGGAAGGTTCTAAGAAACAAAGATGATTCTTGACCATGATTTTTGAAGGAGGAGTTTTAAAATACAATCCTGGTGGACAGAGGAAGCGGGGCAGGAGGGCCACTCCGCAAAAAGGCAGCAGCCTACACAGAAGCCCCGATGCCCCAAGCAGCCCAGCCAGCGCAGAGAAATGCACGCCGATGAGCAGACGGTGCCCGTTCATCATTCCAGTCTCCACCCACCCCTCTGCTCTTCCAGATGCCAAACGACAAGACAAAGGAGATTGAAGGTTTCCTGCTCTCCCGAGTGTCATTTTTCAAAGACAAGACCTACTCCTCCAACCTCCCCTCCAAAGTGAGAGTTGCAAAGGGGGAGGGCAGCGTGCCTTGACAGTCAGGGGGAGCAGTGACACAGTGACCTCCCTGATGGAAGCAGCTCCCTAGCGGCGTCACCATGGACCGCCTTATCCAGCCTTTTGTTTTCTTGGTTCCATTTCTTACTACTGAAATTATATTGTCTCTTCCTTTCCTTGTTTGTTGCCTGTCTCACTCATTAGAATGTGAGCTCCAGGAGACAACGGCCTTGGTCCATTTCGTTCAACACTGATCCACGGCAGCCCTGGCACAAGGAACATGCTTTGCAAATACCTGCTGAATGAATGAATATTGCTTTAGCTTACCCAACACATGGCCTATGATTTTGAAAATTCAAACAATTCAAGATAACATTTCACTTCACTATGAGACTCAATATTTTATTCCATATATAACAGTATTTGCATGTTCCCAAAGGAATTTTCTAATGCTCTAAAGAGCAACCCTAAGCCCCCAGTGTTTTTCACTGCAGAAAATGTCTAAAACAAAACATGTCTCCAAAATTAGCACCTAAAAAGTTTAACTCTGCTCTATTCCCACCCAGGTATTTCATTACACTATCCTTGTAGCAAAGAGAACAAGCCAGCAATTCTGGATAAAGTGTTACACCAACTACAAACTGATGTTTTGTTTCAGTGAAACACGCATAAGGAAAAATGGAAGGAAACCATTCCATGGTGAAGGGAAAAGTCCAAGTCCTGCTAATGAAACAAAAAATATCTCAGGAGGAAAGAAAAGGATGGCTAATGTTATCAGAAACCAGATAACATGTATCTGTGAAAAGGTCACCAGTTTTCAGACGTCAGTGTCACTGATGATGACTAAGGCACAGAGATCACGTGCCTTAACCGCATGTCACAAAAACTATCTGGGAAGGTAACATCTTTCGGGATGTTGTTTCTCCAGCTGACCACTTCACTTCAGGGTTCCTTGAGCCGCCTGCCACTACTTTCAGAAGCACAGGTTTCAGGCTCCTTGTGTTACAGATGGGGCGGTCTTTCTCCAGCATTCTAGACCTGAGAAAGCCAGAGGGAACCAGCACAAGCTTAGCAATGCCGTTCCTAGCCTGATTAACAGTTTTGACACAAATATGCCAGGGTTCAAGAGGCAACCTTCACAAGTCCAAATATTGTAAAAAATATATATATATACAGTTATTATGAGTCTATTTCAAGACTAATAAAGGTTCAAATGAGACCTACATGCTGCCTTGCCATTTCTCGATACAAATGCCATGTAAAATGACACAATGAATCCACTCTCTTTTTATGTGGGAGTTACAAAGAAAAGCCTTTAAACTTCTTTAGGGATAAATTTATTTTCTGAAGCCAAGTGTTAACACCAATAAATGGAGGATTTACATGTAATCCCTAAACACAGACAGGCAGAAATCACCAACCACACTATCTATGACTTTTTAAGGAGGCATTTTATTTAATCACACTTGTATAGCTGGGCAATCTAAAGGGTACAACTTTTAAAAATAAGATATAAAATACTATCCCTAATATTTTTAAAGCAAACTTTCCAAGATTATATATTCAAATAAATGTTTTGGGGGTTTTTAAGTGTCTTTTTTTCCAGAGTAGTCACTAGAATTGACTAAACACCTGTTTATCAATACTGCCACTTCTTGAAAGGATTTTGTACCACATATCTGAGAACTTTTTCAAAGTTCATTTATAAGCTACATCCTTTATATGTGCCATAGACATTGTACACAAGAAAACACCCATCTACTCATGGGCCAAGCACAGCACGACGAACAGGCTGTGAATGGTGAGATTCTTTTTGTTTGTGTCCACTGCTCGCCAGTTACCCAGCAAACCAGACGGCATCCTCCGTCCTGGATGCCATCAGCCTGTGGTCAGTGAGATCTATTTCTCTGATAAGTTTTCTTTAGAAACAACAAACCAAAACTTAAAGAAAGAATGTTTATTATTGCAAATCGCTACAGCCAGTCTGTGGTGATCTGCATTGCCACCTTACCAACACCATAAACTATGAAAAGTGTATATGCCCTTCAGAAAAATGGATCTCTCTGTCTGATCATTATACTCTAAAAATAAAACATTCTTTCATACAAACAAAATGAAGGTGACAATATACAAGGTCTCAGCTGATCAAAGCAAAAGGAAAGACCGTAAGATCCATAAGGAAATGCATCTCATAATTAACAGTTAATGTTTGTGATAAATTTTAATCAAGTAAAAATAATAGGACCACTTAAGAAAAATGAAGGAGCAGAAAACAAAAAACTTTGTATGAGTAAAAGGCTCAACTGTTCTAAACCTGCTTTCAGCAGCCAGGAATATTTCGGTCTGCCAGGTACTCAGCCAGATGGCTGGTGTCGCGTATCTGCCCCCTACATCGTCATGTTCCACCTTGACTGGTAAATCAGGACACTGTTTACAGAGCAGTCTGTGCTTTTAGGCTCAGCACAGTTCAGCTACCTCTCAATGTGGCCCTTTTAATTTTTTATTCTACAACTCGTGAGAGATAAGCAGAAATAAGAAAAATAATACCCTTCATAAGCCAAACATAAATAAGCACTAATAACATTTTGACGTATTAAAATGGTCACTTCTAAAGCTTTTTCCTTTAAGACATCCCCCTTGATTTTTCTGCCTCTTCCTTCTACTTACTGCCCTCCTAAACACTTCGGTACCGAATTACCCCGATAACCACGGTGCCGCCACCACAAACACTCCTCTCTGAAGGATCTGAGCACGGTGGTATTCTTGAACAGAATCCCTTGAGCACCCTGCTGAGCAGTACCCCACCCCACTTGGCCTGCACATGGAGGCCAGCCCACCGCTCCTGGCTGGAGTGCTGGGATTACCATGGAAACCGTCTCCACTGGGCCATGCCTCCTGCAAATCATCACTTACTGTGCCCGGCATATGACTTCTCTCGCTCTTCCCATTCTGAGAGCTGCCATTCTTGAGTTTCTTTTTTTTTTTGGCTGTTTCTTTGTGCTCTTTCTGTTTGTTTTGCACTTCGATGAGAACAGAAATAAAGCTGTTTTTCACTTCCTTTTCAAACTCTAGTTCATCTCGCAAGGCCAACTGCTGCACCAGCTCTTCAGAGTATTCCTTAATGGCAGTCTCAATTTCTTCCAGGAGTTCATTTAATTCAGATACTGAGAGCCTTTTTACTCCTGTGACCGAAAGCAAAGCACAGCAGACAATAAGACAACATGTTTCAAGGAAGGATAAGAGGGTGTTTCAAGCTACAGAGCAAAACCATATTCTAGGCAATTAACTTGTTTGTGATCTCAGAATCCTAAAACTTCTGGTGGGCAGGTCTAAGTGGGGCTGGGTGGGCACAGTTACTTCTCAAATTGCTGAGAAGTATAACAATTTTTTTATTTGTCTAAAGCAATCATCCCATAAACTATACTTCAGTCAAGACTTTAAAAATTACACAAAGGAAAACCCAAACATGGGGAAGAGCAGACAGCACAGCAACCACCTGCGGACAAGAAATCACACGCAGTGTAACAGAGTTCTGGCGCAAATCTGGAGAGAGAAGTCCCCTCGAAAGAACTAAACTAAATGCATGTTTAACCACAGAGCCCGAAGCGTGAGTTTTAAGACGGTGAGGATGAAGGGGAAGAATATGCACTGAAACCCCAGTTCGGTTTTTCTCACCATTCCCTCAGGTGAGAGGCCGGACGTCGCCGAATTCCTCTTCCCCGTACCTCAGAAAGCGACTGTTTGGGAGGAGGGTCTTCAAAGACAGAACTGAGTCGAAATGGGGTCATGAGGGTGGGCCCTGACCCAATGTGACCGATGGCCCTTACAGAATGAGATCAGGGCCCAGACGCACACGGAGGAAAGTCCACGTGAGGACAGACAGAAGACGGCCGTCTGCGAGCCAAGGAGAGAGGCCTCAGCAGAAACCAGCCCTGCCGAACCCTTGACCCCAGACTTCCAGCCTCCTGTTTAAGCCGCCCAGCCATTGGCACTTGGTTACAGCAGCCCGAGCTGACACAGGATTCAGAGGCAAATGTGACACCGTCCCTGACCAAAACATGTCCCGAGTGTTACTGGATGGTGGGGAAAGGCATTCGACCCAGCCAGTGAGGATCCAAGACTTCTGGTGGCAGGCACATTGTTACGTTTAAAATATACAAAAAAGCACAAAGAGCACTGATTTAAGTAAGGTTTCTTACTCTCTTCATAACTGCTTGTACTAGACCTCTTAAGAGTTTGAATTTCCTGGGAAAGCATCGAAAGTCGATCTGACTGTGTGGGCGTTTCATCATCATCCAGGTCAGGCGATTCCTGCATCATTTCTTCAATTTCTTCAATGACCTTCCAAAACATACACACCACTGTTAATCACATGCACGTGGAAAACGGCCCCTCTGGGACACAGCACTCAGGAGGCAGCCAGAGAAGAATCACACCGGATTCTCCATTAATCAACAGTGTGCGGAGTGCACGCTCTGAATGATCAAATCTCGACTGTAAGAGGAAACACAGTTTATCCAAAAGAATTTACAATATACTAAATACAAACTTAAATAGATGTGATTCAATCCAGCCATCGTGATTCAGCAGGCCCTATCAGATCTGGCAACTCTGAGCAACGGTGCTATAAACACGCATGTAATCTACTTCAGACGCGCCAGAAGCAGACCATTGTTACAGTTACACAGACGTAAAGGACAGAAAATGTATACCCAAGCAAGTGCTCAGTGTGAAGTCATTTAGTCAAACTGACATAAAATTTAGAAAACACAATAATACAAAAAGTCACATATAAAGCAAGAAATTACCTCAATGGCAGCAAAATTCTCTTTTAACAGCAGAAAAAATTTTTCATATATTAATTCAATGGAAGATGAAGGGCTATTCAAAAATTACTCAAAATATGGAAGCTTAAAAAAAGCTGTACGAAAGCAGGAAAATTTCAGAAATACATGTGCCTTCATTTAAACAATGATCTACTGTCATATGCAATGTTGCTCAAGTTTTACAATAGCATCTTGTCCTGGTCCAGATTTCGAAAGTTGAGAAGGATATAGACCTCAGAGGAAATTTAAGGAAAACCAGAAAAATTCCAGTAGTTAGAAAAAACAGACCTTAGTTAAAAAAAAACTATTAGAAAAAATACAATGTGAATCAGCAAGCATAACATGTAACACTTACAATGAGGAGAAACAAAAGTAAACCTGAAGGAGATAGGGATTATGTCAACTAGTAATAAGATTTTCCAAAACTAGGCACTAAAGAACAGTAAAATGAGGCACCTGATACAGGCCACACAATTGTATCTCTAAGTCTTAAAAGCAGGGATATCTCCTGGCATTCAGGCCATTTACTGGGGAGACAATGATTTCTCAGGGTCACACATTTCCCTGGAACATCTCGCTCACCCCCACTCAGCCTCCTAAGCTCTTGTCCTGCTTTGTAAGCACCTCCCTTTTCCCAGGCCTAGAGCAATCTAACTTCGAGTATAACTAAGGAGCATCAAAATGACACATTTCAAAATGTACCCCTCCCAACCTGACCACAATATATCTCTTTACTGACCTTATTTTCCAGCCTAAAAATATAGTGCGGCAGACGTCACAGGCCAAGCAGCCGTGAACGTTTTATTTCAGGAAGCAGTTCTTGCATCACATTTGGACAACACAGCAGAAGTGGGAAGAGCATTCAGAAAATGAGAAAGCTGACTCAACTGGCTTTGCATGAACACAGGGTTGGCATTATCAGAGCATTCCACAGGAATAATGCTCACTTCTTCCTCCAGGACACAGTATGTACACCCAATAAGCACTAATGATTTTCGCATAGGTTTGAGAGAAACTGGGTAATTTCTACACACACATAGTACAGAGGGCCCATGTCTGGCTAAATCTAAAGAACTAATAAAAATCACAATTTTTTTTCTGACTTCCCTGTAAGTAACACTCCCTAAGTACCTGGTTGTACTGTTCTAACAATGCTGATCATGGACACTGTCTATACTGGAAAATCTGTCCAGCTAGCACAATCCCACCTGCTTCAGGTGACATCCTTTCTTCCCCTCTCTGGGCAGGAGCCAACTGGGGAGCCTACATAAGCAGGAAGTACTGGAAAGACAAGTGAACTCCCACAACCCACCACTTGTTACCACAGTAAGAAATCATTTTTCAGCCCAAGTTCCCTTTTCCTTCAGTTCATGGGATTCTCCCTTGTACCTGATCTGCAGTGAAGAGGGGCTCCTCATTCACACAGGAGACGATGATTGAGTGCATGTCCAGCTGTTCTCTCAACTCCTCCTCGTCTGATGTATCGAAGAGCAAGCTGTCACTTACCTAAAAACAAAATAACCCACTATTACAAGCAGGACCTTCTGATCGCAATAAAGTCAAAGTGTCTTTGGGGAAAGCATCGGCTGAGCACTCTCCTCCAGCGAGAGAGGTTATCACAGTTGCTCTGTAAAGCACTTTACATAGTCACCTCCAACAGACACGAGAGGAATGCACAGGGTCTGGCATAGCCCCTTTCTAATACGTTGGTAATTTATACCAAATCTTTTATCATCAGCATGTAATTCTGCAACATAACAATATCACACTCAAGCACACCATATGACATTTTAGCTGAAATGTTCAAATTGCTGTCCATCTCATGTGAGACAGTCACATACCCTGCCAACTAGACTCAATGGCATTACCTCTGCCGGACCCTGCAGAATAAATACGACATTGCTAAGGGGCTGCGAGCATCTCCTACAGACACACACTTAGCTGTTTTCTCCACGGGAAGGGTGCTAAGAAGCTGACTGATAAGCATGAAAATACAGGGATAGGGTGTTAGGAAGTTGCAGGGAATTAAAGCAAATGGGGGGAGAGGTAATGGGCAGGGTAGGTGGCAAATGTCATGTAGTTAACAATCTAGTAGTAAGACTGGTATATATTAACATTCCACAGAAAACATAAAGTTAGTTATTTGCAAACTAACTTCTAACAGTTGGAGTAAAACAGACGTAATGACCTCCCTGGCGGACAGGAACATGAGGGTCACACTTAGCCCTTTCAGTGGAACATTTCTTCCAAAAAATAGTCTGTGTTGCAAAATATGTTCAAACCTAATTGTGTTGCAGATTTTCCAGAGCTCCATCTTCCACACTGCTCTGTGCCCCGGGAGGCTGACCTTTATGGACTACATCAGAGGATGCCCTGACTTCCAGCTTCCAGCTAGGTTCAACACCGCTGGTAGACACTGGCAGGAGGCTGGAAGGGGGGAAGGTGAGGGCTGGGCATGTATTCCGCCGCCTCCCTTGCTGCCAAGACTGCCAAAGGCTGCAGCTGCTGGCAAGTAGCCCTCTCCCCTACAGCTGCTCTCGCTGGGTTCTGGTGACTTCTTCCCTCCTTTCACTCTTTATGTCAAGTGCCACTAGTACTGCTTGCTACTGCCAGCCTCAGGGTATCACACCAGGCCTTGGTGGTGTCCCCTAAATCTGCCCACACCAATATAAACAGCCCCCTTAATAATGACTTCGAGTTTAGTGCTAGTACTCATTGTAAAAACCTTACCTGGGAAACTCAGCAGGTTAAAATGCACCGCACAAGAGGTAATGTGACATGACTATTCAGACGATGAAAGAACCATAATTAGAACTCAGTGCCTCGGGAAGGGGCAGCACACACTGAGTTCCCAAAGGACAGGCGGGCAGCAATGAGCTGTGTAAGACGTAACCATGTATTTCTACGACATAGCGAGTAATCTGAAAAACTGTATTTGACCTGGGAAAGTATTTTATTTATCAACACAGAGGATATACATAAAATTGAGGACACAACTGAATACTGTAGGTCCCTACATCCACCTACAGGATTGTGGGAAGTTTCACAGTGAGCACAGCCCACAGAGGAGGAAGCAGGGCGAGACAGGTGAAGGAACACGGGTGTGCTGCCTTTCGTGACCTCAGGTTGGGGGAGGGGCCAAGCCGGCACTCCAGAATCTACCGGCTCCTGCCCACTGCACCTCCATGCTGTACCACAGTGATGGTGGGTGCATCTCCCCATTCTATTTCTTAGTGCACCACCAGCCTAGGAGGGCCTGGCCACGGCCTTCCGCACACCATCATGAAATTTCTGAACACTGTGCGAGAAAAGGAACCTAAAATCTTCCAGAGAGAAAAAGCCTATCACATTAAAAGCATCAGGAATCAAAATGTCGCTTGCATTTTCAACAGCAACAACAGAAGGTAGAAAACAATCAATATATTGGTAATTTCCTCATTTCAATTAGTTCCACCCTAGAATCCTAGCTAAACTAACGACTCGGTGGGGACTTAGAATAAAGACATTTTCAGACATTCAAGTTCTCAACAAATTTACCTCTCACGTGCCCTTCTCCGAAAGCTACTGCAGGGTATGTTCCATTAAAACTGGGAAGGAAACCAAAAAGAAGATGTGGGATCTAGCATGTGGAAGAGGTGAGGGGAATCCTCGTAACGACAGTGAAGATCCCAGAATGACGCTGTGAGCCAAACCGAAGAGCGACTGTGCAGGTGAGAACCGCTAACCGCAGAAGGCAGAAGGTGCCGCCAGGACAAAGAGCGAGCGCAGGGAGAGGCTGACAGGTCATCCAGTGCACTTCAATCTCTAAAATGAGTCTTACGGCTCTGTTGAGACTGAATTAGTGATCCAACAATAACCGGGTCACAAAAGGAAATCATTATTACCATAAGAAAAAGTTACAAGTGAAAATTTAAATGTAGTAAAATGGGTCAACTGTGAATATTTAAATAGTCAATGTAAGTGGTGAAGATTAAGTTAACCAGATATTTTGATATGATTATATTGGAAAGATAGGGGAAGGGGACGTTCTTGTGAGGGCTACGGAGTTGGGGTTGGAGGGAGGGCTATGAGAGAGCTAAACCTTCATCCTCTGGGTAGAATAAGTGGATAAAGTCTAGAATTAAAAAATAAAATCCTATAAAATGATATGCATATGTTACCTGTTGCAGAAATAGGTGAAGCAGGTGAAAGTGGTTGCCTCTGATGAGCAGAAACCAAAGAGGGGATAAGCAGGGCAAGGCTTCTTTTTCATGGTAAGTCCTACAGTTCTACTATACTTTTTCAACTAGGGCAGCTCTGCTTTTAATAAGAAAGGAGAAAGGTCAAGAGATTAGGCTCTTGATGGGAGAGGACACTTGATTTCAACACTGAAGAAGTGGAGAAGAAAAATCCCACAATATGACCATAATGGGGTACGGATGATGTGGAATAGACCACACATTAACTTCACTGATCCTGAAATTTCAATACCATCCATCACTCTTCTGTGTTGCAACTTGAAGACCACAGTTTTGCTTAATTTTTCCCCCATAGACAAGTTGTACCTTATAGACAAACAAAAGCTTTAATTTGAAAATTATTCCTAAGGAAGATGTTATTATCTTCTTGCCATTTCTACTCTTAAAGATATAAAGGTGCATCAACAAAGCTAAAGTCCTTGAAGAAAAGCCCACGGTAGGGGGAAGGAGATGACACAGGACATGTCCCTAAGGCAAAGGACTGAGAAGCATTCTATACATCAGCATGATCAACAAAGGCCCTGGATTGGGAAGCAGTTTACAGCTATTGTCAAAACACATGAGTGATACCAGTAAGCCGTAAGAATAAATTTCCATGACAACAGAATAATGATCCCAGATCTTCATTCCAGGGAGGGAGCCAAGGCCATTCCATACGGACAGGGCATATGTTAAGGGCTGGAATCCCTTTCAGGCTTTGAAAACTAACCTTGCCTGTCATGGGTATCATTATTCACCCTCCCATTCGGCATCAATGCGCCTTCTCTTTGCCAAGCATTCCAAACACCACTCCTTCCTGTGCCAGGGTCAGACACGGAGTTGGTGAGGCTGTCTCCCTCCGTGAAAACAGAACTGCCTCACATGGAAAAAAACGTGCCCGTGGAAAAATCTGGACTGCACTAGATGCCTTAAAGACCCATCAAATTTCTTCTCCGGTTGCCAAGATAATTTCCTACAGGCCTCGTTTTACATTCGGGATAATCCGAAGAATGCTTCCAGAAGGTAAACAAACACTCGTGACTGCACGCCAGGCACAGTGGTAGTTACTAAAGGGACAGATACAAAAATACGTACCAGGAGGTCGCAATCCAATGACAGACCCAGAAACACATGATTAATAAGAGAACACAGCAGTGATCTGAGACACGGACAGAGGGCTGTGGGGACTGGCACCCAGGAGGCAATGGGGCTAAATCCTATGGAACATACAAATTCAGTCAGGTTTTCACACCTAGTGTAACAGACTCCCACGGAGAGAAGCACATTTTTCCTTCCCTGCAAGGATTTAGGCCACGGCTAAATTACCATCTGTCAGACAGGCTGTAGATGGGGATTCCCCCCAAGTGAGAGGTTGGATTAAGTGTCCTTTAATGTCCCTTCCAACTCTAGAATTGTATAATTCCATGAGATCAGCAAACGCTAAACCAGTAATAGGAAGCTTCAAAGAGGAAGGGAAACTTGAACGAAGTCCAAAATGATAGCTAGGATCTCAGTAAACAAAAGACAGAGGATAAGATATTTTGTTGCATTCCTTTTCATCACACGTATGTCAGCTCAGTCTGCAAAACAGCTTAATGGGGTTAATAATTAGAACAAACAGTGCAAATTCTGTATCTACTAGACTACTGGGAAATACAGTCAGAATTCTGTATTTTACTAGAAAATAATGAGGCCATTCTTTTCTGAATCACATATTTAAGAAAATCATGTTCACAAAACATTAACAATGTTATTTAAAATACTAACAGGCCTACTGCATTAAACTCCCAGTAATTATGCAAATACACTAATGAAATATAGAGCATGCCAAAAGATCTGGCATGGGCTTACACTGTTATTTGATAAGGAACTCACAACAGTCAGGCCCTGAAACTGACATAATTTGGCTACGATCCTCATCAGCTTTAAACAGCAGTGCAATTTTCCACTTAAAGCAATTCTCTTCCCTGTTCTGTCCCCCTTGCCACCCCATCACTTGTGCTCATTTTCCTTACTCAAGGCATCTTCACTTTACAACACCAAAGCAGCCTCAGTTGGCCAAGAATACATTTAAAAGCCAAGAACTGAAATGTCTTTTTAAAGTTCCCCAATATTCACACTAATACAGTCTATAGGCAACATGCTGTATCCAGCAAGTCATTAAATGCATCAAAAAGTAAACTCGGCTGATATTCCAGTACCCTCAACGCAGGCACATGCCACGTAACAACATTTGGGTCAACAACTAACCGCACACACCACAGTGGTCCCCGAAGATTATAATGCAGCTGGAAAACTCCTACTGCCTAGTGACACCTAGCGCACTGCATAGTACTCAGGTGGTTGCAGTGGCGTAAACAAACCTACTGTGCTGCCAGTCATATAAAAGTACAGTGCGTACAATTATGCACAGTATGTAATACCTGATTATGATAACAAACAATGAGGATACTAGCTTATGTTTTTACTATAGCATACTTTTTATCATTATTTTAGAGTACCTCCCTTCTATCTATAAATGTTTGCTGTAAATCAATCTGTGTGCCATTGTTGGGAGCCCCCCAAGGCTAAGGCTGAGAGACCTTGGGACCCTAAGCCACTGAGGAGACAAAGCTTATCTCCCTGGCAGGGGCACCGCCTCTGCCCCTTTACTTCACCCTGCCTGGCCCCCAATGGATGACCAGTTAGCCAATGATGGGTAAGATTCCTCAAAGGAGGGGCGACCTAAGACAGACATGGTCATGAGGAGGTCATCAGGGAAGGACTTGGGGGGCTACGGAAAAAAGGGGTGATGGACCCTCGCCCCTCAGCTTTGACACAGCCTGAGTCTCCATTCTGTCTGCAAGAAGTCTCCTCATCTCTTGGTTGCCTTACTTCCCCTGCCTGACTTAATCCTAAAACAATGCCACAGGTGGGGATGGCCATGTGCTGGAAAGGACAGGTTCCCTGGGGTGATCAGGCCTAAGAAAGAAGGCATAAAATCATGTGAAACCTGTTTTGCTGATACCCTCAATTTAAATGATAAGAGTCCAATATGAAATGAGTTTGTTTCCCCAAAGTTTTATGGCCCTTTAGCTATCTGACCGTGACTCAGAATAAGCCCTCATAGTTCTTTGAATGTATATTGTTTGATCATTACTGCCTGACAATGATTGATGAGCTTTATTTATACGCCCTGTATTCCTATGAAAATGAACCCAATAAAAGCCCATTGAGGAACAAGCTCCTGGCCCTTCTTCTTTGAGACAGTGGCCACCTTTCCTCCCCAAGCAGATAGTGTCTTGGTAGACTTGTTCTCATCCTCACACGTGGCGGGTGGGGGAGAGGGGGCCTGTGGGCGGAGCCCCCCCATGCCATGTTTTACCTTGTATGTCTCATATTTACTGTGTGTCTTGATTGCCTCGCGTTCTCTTGCACTTGATTTAATCTTGTGTTGTTTTGTAAACGTGCTATATAGGCTTGTAGCCTAGGAGTAACAAATAGGGTACGCTACACAGCCTAGGTGTGCAGTGGACTACACCACCTAGGTTTGTGTGAGTATGCTCTACAATGTTCACATGACAAGGAAATCACTAAAACACATTTCTGAGAACATACCCCCATTGCTAAGCAGCACATGATTGCACTCAGCGTGGCAAAAATAACGCCCCTCTTTTATTACGTAAAAATTTTTTATCGCAAAATCATCAGCATGTGATTCTGTAATGTAACAATACCATACTCAAGCACACATGACATTTTAGGTGAAATGTTCAAATTGCTGTCCATCTTGTGCGAGACATTCATGTACCCTACCGACCACACTCAATGGCGTTACTTCTGCCATACCCTGTATATTAAAGTAAAGGCTAGGATTCTCACTGAGTGTTCTTGACATATCAAAATTGTGTTACTTAAGATGGGAAAGAAAATGCTGGTCATTGATGCTCATACACAGGTGATGAAAATTTAGCTAAACGTAAAAAAGCGAGTGTGTGCTAGGGAAGGATTGGAGGAATGTGCTAGAAAATGGACCATAGCAAGTAATAGAGGGCCAGCCCAACTGCTGCAAGCCTGGAAGTAAGAGGCAACTCATGAATTTTGGTTTATCAGAAATGCTCCTTTTTAGCCCTGGCTGGTGTAGCTCAGTGGATTGAGCGCAGGCTGCGAACCAAAGTGTTACAGGTTCGATTCCCAGTCAGGGCACATGCCTGGGTTGCAGGTCACGGCCCCCAGCAACCGCACATTGATGTTTCTCTGTTTCTTTCTCTCTCTCTCTCTCTCTCTCTCTCTCATCTCCCTCTCTTCCCTCTCTAAAAATAAATAAATAAAATCTTTTAAAAAATGCTCCTTTTTAGTCCATTATCAGAATCAGTAACTGAGAAACGACTGGTTAGATTCCTAACTTACCTCTTTTTCCGAGAGGTTCAGAGTAAGCAAGTGCAAGGTCCTGGTGTGGGATGACTTCCAGTCCACAGGCATCACATTTCCGTAGTTATCTGTCAGGGCATTCCAAATCCTTCACAAGAAGAAAACTGTAGTCAATGAAAGTTAACGTTCTATCTGTCTTCTACTCAATAAATACCCAGTACTGTAGTGAAAGAAAAACAAAAAATATCAAAGAAAAAAAAAACATCAACAAAGTATCGCCCCCTAAAGAAGACTAAATGAAAATCATAGAATTAGGCCGCCAAGAAGCCCTGTGGGAAGGTGAAGTGAAATGGGAAACTCTTCCAGGTCGACAACTGACCCTTTCCACTGGTACTATGGGCCAGGCACTACTCTAAACAATTTATATATTAACTCATTTAAGTCTCAGAAACAGTATTATGAAGAAGCATTACTATTCTCACTTTACACACAAGGAAACTGAAGCACAGGGAAGTCGAGTCATGTTTCCAGAGCCAACCTAGCAGTAAATGGTACACTGTGCTGTACACTTCATTTTCTTCTACAGGTCCCAACACCTAGACCATTTCACAGAGTAAATCATCTGACTAAAGGTTTGTTATCCTTTTGGGAAAAATGACTCAGTTGTAATGTGAGATCAAGGTTTAACATCTAATTTGTAACATAATGATTAAGGACTGAAACTGACAAAATGAAAGGGGAAAGAAGTTCACATTATAATGCACGCGAGTTGCATTCAATGCAGTTATGCCACCTTATTATCAAACATTCTGATGAGGCAACAGAGCACGTGACTAAAATTCAGGCAACATACCCTCTGGTCTTCATTCTTCCTCAAACAATGAGTCTGTGGTCATGTCTTTTAATCCCTCTGTGTGTTAGCCTCCCTTCTATAAAATGAGAGGCTGGGACAAGAAAAACAGACCATCCCTCCCAGATCTATTATTCTAAGCATTAATTTCAATGAGTTGAATTGAGGAAAGCCCCAAAGCATACCAGATAAGAACAGCAAACGCCAATTTCATGACCAAAATGCAGGTTTAGGTACCAAGGTAATAACCAGCATAATAAAATACAACAATGTATGTAAAAAAAATTGAATTCAAAGATATAAAAGGCATGAAATTTAGTTGAAGTTAAACACTGTACATATAGGCTACTTAACAGCTAGAGGTACACACACACGTCATAAAGAAAAAACACTCTAAATTTTATAATAAGTATCTAATTGTGAATAAGCCATTACATAATTAGGTGGTGTTTATGCTCAAGTGTGTGAGCCATTAGCATACAAAAGCAAGACCACCAGCTTCAAAATAAAGAAGCAACATACTTGGTTTAATGCATTGGGATGTGCTGCTAAAGAGATGAAGCAATGGGACCACACTGCCAAGAACACAAAATCCCATCATGATGCTTGGCTTTGGAACACACACTAGCCTCAGTGAAAATGCAAAACCAAAGGCTCTAGAAAACTGGCTTGTTTACCCAGCAAGTCTCCCATATGCTTGGTGCATTCCTATTCCCCTCTCTGTTGGTATCATAATTTCCTCTAATGCCAACATGCTCAAATTGGAGGCAACCCTTCTGGACTGTTAAATGCGCTGGGTTTAAGGCCCATATATTCCTAGGTAAAAGATTTTCAAATACTGAATTACTGACTACATATCTAATCCTGGTGGGGAATTCAAGTAGGAAATTCTAGCAGGTGACAGCAGTCCAGAGTTTTGGGGACTGCTTGCTTGCCCCTTCTTATATGAGGATGTAATAAAAGGACAAGCGGAGTGGAATACTCCACCTAGAAAAAGTAACTGAGACTGAATTTCATCTTTCAAGAAAGAGAAGGATAATCAATAGTCCCCTATCTCAACAAGGTCAGAAGAGTTCTAGAATTCTCCAGTTAAGACTTGGATTGCCTTCATCCTTATCATAAAGTATTACAAGCAGTCATAAATAACTGGCAAGACAGCTCTTTTCAGAGGTCAAAGTCCCTTCAACATTAAATCCTACACGAGACCCTTCTAAAGTAAAAACTTACCTGCTAAGTACAAGCTCTGTATTTAACCAAAACTAAAACTGGAGCTCAGAGAACTTAAATAAAGTGCCCAAAGGCAAGGCAGTAGCCGAGTGAAAGAATTCTCAGCTCTCTCTGGTGAAAGGGGCAAGAAATGGACCCTAAAGAGCAATGCAGAGATTTATGCAGTAGAACGGGGATAATGAGGGTGGTGGCCAGCCCCAGCCCTGGAAAAGACTGAAGTTTCTTATGCATTCCCGAATCAAGTCACACATGTTACCAACGCATCTTCTACTAAAAACCATGTTCAGGAGTAACAAAAATTTTAAGTTCTTATATCAACTTAAGATTTAAGCAAAGACTAAAATACACTACTTTCCCAACAGCGCAGGTGAAGCAAAAATAAGGAATTTCAATTACCTGTGTACAAACTACCAAACTGTTTTAAGAAGTTACTCTTGATAAACCCAAACTCATAATAAATATAATTTTAAAATCCAGAATATGTCCTGAGTCTAGTGATTCAGGGTATATAAATATGCATGATATGAATGTGTGTGTGTACACACATACACACACTACTATCTTATTTTGGAAACAGAATTTCCAAAATGTCATATAATGCCACTGAGTACATGCATATCTGTGTGTATAAAATCGCTACATAAATTCTTCCCTCTCCACCTGAACACTGCACAGAGGTACCAATTAAAAGATATAGGCTCCAAGCACAGCTGAGCTCAAACTACTGCTAAGCCACTTAGAGGCCCTCATTCCCAACTCCCTCTCCTCAAGCTTCCTGCCTTACTCCTGATAAATTTGCCTCACAGAGGGAAGGAGACCATCAAGCTAGAAGCCCCTTTCTATGCCCATGGATCTTTCTCTGTCTCATGGGATGAGTTTTTCCCTAAACTCTTAACTTCTCCATCCTACCAATGTTCTGACAACCCATCCACACCCATGTCCTCAGTATTTATTCCATTAATTTCACCCTCAGCCTCTCGAGGGGAGCCTCCCCCTGACATTACAATATGCTTAAGTTATTTCACTGTCATGTTGGATTGGGATTTTTTTGGCACCTCCCCCTGACATTACAACATGCTTAAGTTATTTCACTGTCATGTTGGGTTCTTTTTTAAACCACCTTTTGGGGTAATACTGTGGTACATAACCACAACCCTTTTCTAACCAAATTATAATTACAATTCAAAGTGCTTAAATAAAGTGCCCCCAGGAACTCCATCTCCCCCTTTCCCCAACTCTCATAAAGCCCAGTAAATTTCCTATCATTGCACTTAAATAATTCTGTAATAATTACCTGTTTATGCATTGGTCTCCCTACCAGGCTAGGAGATTCCAGCTATTAATAACCAGAGTTCTTAGTTTTTTGCCTCTGTAGAGGCCTGCACTGTACCTCGGCTCTCAGGTGGACCCAATAAATTCCTGTGCCACAGAATGCTGCTTCAACATTGGTACCTCTGCACGTGCTACATCCTCGAACTAGAATACTAAACCTTTCTGCACCTGCCCAGCAAACGTCCACTCACCACTGGGATCCAGTTTTCACACTTCTTTCTCTATCAAGTCTTTCCTGATTCTCCCCCCTCTCCTTCCCACCCATACTTTTAAATCTCCTAAATTTTACATATCTATCCATCAGGGCATTTGTCACACCCAGACAAATATTTGTTTACAAATCTAGCTCCCACCCTAGGTTGCGCCCTTCTTGCAAGGGTCAGTCATCCTAGCATTCCCAGTGCGAAGCAGCCTCCGGCACTTAACGGACACTTAATAACTTGTTAAAAGAATGAACCGCTACACCTGTGCCCGAGGACGTACTGCCTCTGACTACCGGCTCTACAAGGACATTCCTCGTAAATCAAACCACAGTCGACTCAAGGCAGGAGAAAAGGGGGGCAAGGGCGGAGGTTTAAGGATGGGGAGCAAGGGAGCAGGTTTAAATCGCTCAGCACGCCGAGGTCGCTTGCCCCAGGGAGGGAGGCGCGCGAGCAGGGAGGGGCGGGGACTCGGGGGCCCGGGCAGACGGAAGGAGGGCGCGGGGCGGGGCCTGCGGACGGAGGGCGGACGGCGCGAGGGGCAGGGGGAGACTCCCGCCCGCTCCCGGCCCGGCCCGGCCCGCACTCACTCGTCCCCCTGGAGCAGGCTGCCCTCGGTGATGGGCCGCACGGCCGCTCTCGGGGGCTCGGCGCCCAGACCCGAGGGGCGGAAACAGAGGCTCAGCTTCTCCTCCAGGCTGCGGGCCAGCGCCGCAAAGCCGTCGCCTGCTCCTCCGGGCCCTGCCCCGGCCTCGGGGCTCGCGTTACAGTTCTCCTGGTCGTGGAGGGTCCCGGCCGGCTCCTGGAACTCATAGAAATCCTGCCAGTCCCCGTCCGCCGCCATCGCCGCCCGCTGCAGTCGCGCGCCCCGCCCCGCTCCGTCCTCGGGCCCCGCCCTCGGAGCCCTGCCCCGGCCGAGGCCCCGCCCCTCCCGGCGCGGGCGGCTTTGGTGTGTCCTGAGCGGATCAGCCTAGGTCTACCCTTCTCCTGAGTCTCCACGGGATCTTCCAAGGGTCCCATCAGAAAGGAAAACTTCGACTGCGTTGAGTCATTTCCTATAGTGTCTATGATCCCGCAGTAGCTTTCCCTCTTAGCTTTTCTTAATGGGAACCTGGCCTAGATGTGGCTGAAACAAAGGGCTTCTTTAAACTTTTGACCTAACGTCAGATTATTCTCGAAGTCACTTTCCCAGGGTAACCTGCTCCTTTTGCAACTTTCCAACCAGAATAGCAGCCAGAGTCAGTTGGAAATGCTTAAGTGATACCGAAATTCATTCCACAAATGCCTAAGGTCTCCCTCTGGAGCATACAAAAATGAATAATTATGTAAGTTAATATTTGCAAAGCACTTAGAGCAGTGCCTGACAGTAAGTACCCTATCTATACAAGTAATACATAGCGGTTCCTTACAAGGGGCTACAATGTAGTTGTAGTGATAAGACCAAAGGAAACCATTTATACGAAATCAAAAGTAGGTATGATTAGGAGTAGAGAGTTACTGATGATCAACGAGTATACAGTTTCAGTTTTGCAAGATGGGAACAGTTCTGGGGAGAGATGGTGGTGATGGTTGCACAAGAATATGAATGTACGTCAACAATATCAAAAAAGAAACTAGATGTTGGTCTCTAGTGTTGATGATATTGGTCTCATCAGTATCATCAGAAAATAGCAAAATAAATAAAATGTTAAATATGAAAAATATGAATGTACTTAATACCCCTGAGCTGTATACTTGAAATGGTTTAAGATGGTAATTTTATGTGATGTGTATTTTACCATAATAAAGCAACAGTGGGAAAAGTAAGTGTAATCATAAGGCCATGTGAATATGTAAAGACAACGATACCTAGGACTGCTACTGCACAAGGGTCTGCTGCCCGAGCACATAGTGGCCAATACCATGGCGCTGACTTTTGAGGAAACAAAGGAGCTTCATTTGCCAGTCTATGGACATGAAGACAGGAGGTAACGCTGAATCTGTCTTCCTGATCCAGGATTCAGGGTGGGGCTTTGAGGGACAACACCTTTAAGGTTCCCAAGAGTTCCTTGTGGGTGGTGTATCCAAGGCTTCAACTTTGTTTCTGGGTCTTGTTAAACAGGATAGTTTGAACTGATCTATAGTTAAAGGAGTTGGTAGGAGTTACATCTTTGGGCTGTAGTCGTACTCATATGCTTCATTTAGGAAATGGGATGTCATTGGCTCATGAAGGATGAGCTTGTATTTTGAAAAATTAATCTGGAGGTAATAATAGAAAATAAGATTTTTCCCAGAATGCTTTGTTCATGTCTTGGAAACCTATCCTCAAGAAGACATGTTAATACCAAAATTTCCTATTTACTATTGTCAATGACTCATTCCACGTTAAACAAAATATATCTGTGACTGAGCCTAAGAAACTGTTGATGATTTCTTTAAAGGCAACATTGTTGAAAGGAGCAGATGTTGGGCTCCACTTGGCAGGGAGTTGCCATGTGCAGTGATGTAACAAGGCATTGGGTTGGCCAAAAAGTTCATTTTGCTTTTTTCATAAGATATTCCAGTACTGCTTCGTTGCCTTTCATTTCATTAGAAACAATTTTGTTAGATTCTGTTGTGACGGCTGTCATATCAGTGTGCATTCAAAAAAAGTTACCAACATTAGTAAATTCTTGTGTAGCCATTTTAATAGTGAAGATGGCAGAAAATATGCAACATTTTGAGCATTTTATGCTCGTTATTTCAAGAAAGGTAAAAACACAACTGAAATGCAAAAAAAAAAAAAAGATTTGTGCAGCATATGGAGAAGGTGCTGTAACTGACCAAATGTGTAAAAAGTGGTTTGTGAAGTTTCTTGGTACTATTGACATTTTGGCCAAATAATTCTTTGCTGTGGGGCTGTCTTATGCATTGGAAGATGCTTAGCAGCACCCCTGGCCTCTACCCACTAGAAGCCAGTAGTGGCAGTAGCTGACAAACTCAAAATATCCAAATCAATAAAGTTATTGGTGAAAATGAAAAATGTGTCTTTTATTATATAGGAAAAAAGTAACGGACTTTTTGCCCAAGCCAATGCTTGTAAAGCTCTAGCATCAGAACAGAGCGTTGGTCAAGCTGCACTCACACCCTGGTCCCGACTTCCCTGGAGAAGCGTTTCTGTTGTCATCTTCCGTCTCTCCAGGAAGCTGCTGCCCCTTTCCCAACTCTCGGTGTGTCAGCACAGCGTTCTCTGAGAAGTTCTCAGAATAGCTACCTCCTCCCTTGGTTGTCTGACCAGAGAGATGAACCTCTTGTTACTCCCCAGTGTTTTTCCACCCTGGGTGCTCCCCTAACACACCCAAACATGCCTTCTCCACCCCCGATTTTTCATCTGAAAAGCAATTCTTACTCTGAAACAGAGAACCTAACTGTAGACATTAAATTCTCTAGAAAACAATGTCTTGAGTCCTAAAGTAGCAACTGCTGGTGATTTTTTTTCTTTTTACTGTTAAACTTGGAACTACGTTGGCTTTTGGAAAAATGTCATAAATTGCTATTTTGCTGAGATTTTAAAAAAAAACACCAAATCTTTCGTTCCATCATGAAACTGTGATGGGTGAGGGATATCAACTACTGAAAACCACAGGAGACGAAAGACACCGGTTCTGCAGGATAAAGGAAGCTGGAGAGAAAGTGCAGTTCAGGTGAAGGTGACAAGGTTGCCTCACACTATGAGGTGACGTGATTTGGGTCGGCACATGCATCCGTCATTCCTGCCTCAAAGCTTAGGGCTTTGGTATTTGACAAGTAAGGACACTTTCTCCTTTGCTGAATACTTGGTTTGATGCCAACATATCATTTTTATTTGTCAAGATATTTTTTAATTATTTGTTTTCTCTGCTTTGGTATTCAAGTTTGCTTTGTCACAAGCCTCAACTATCCAGCCCTGTGAACACAATTCACTGAAAATGTTGATAGGGAAAAAATAAGTCAGAATTTTCTTATTTTATATATTTTTAAAGATTTTTATTTATTTATTTATTTTTAGAGAGGGAAGGGAGGGAGAAAAAGAGAGACAGAAATATCAAAGTGTGGTTGCTGGAGGTTATGGCTGGCAACCCAGGCATGTACCCTTGCTGGGAATCAAACCTGCAACACTTTGGTTCGGAGCTGGCGCTCAATCCACTGAGCTATGCCAGCCAGGGCATAAAATAAGTCAGAATTTTCTAAAGCCTCTCGCTCCTGATAAGATTTCACTCCTTCATGCAATAATAACTTTCACTAATGGAATAAAAACAGCCAAAATTTAAGAAGCACCAGAAACCATTTCCTGTGATTACCACCTGAGAAACGTTGTAGGTTACAGAGAAGCCTAAGAGAACTTAGGCTACAACTACTGTTGTAGGTTACTGAAAAGCTCTCTCCAATTCTCCCAGTGAAATGAGTAGAGGAACAATAGCACATGGAAAGATTCTTGCATCTGAACAAAGGAGAGACTGTGATAAGCCTCTATGATTATGAGCAGTGTCCTAGCTATGAGCTTTTTTATAAAAGCTAGTAGCTTTTATAAAAAGGAATGTGTTTCTGTGAATTGTTTTGAAGATCAATTTGTTTCTAATTTTGTTCTACATCTAAAAGTGATATTAAAATAGTCTCCTATAAGCAAAGGGCGACATCAGCTAAAGACTTGGCTTTTAATACTCCTTGAAGCAGCCATTGATTTTATGTGTATTTAATAATAAATGTTAAGTGACCCTGGAAGCAGAGACTCGTTCCCAGTGTAAAAATAAAATAAACAATATCCAGTGCTTTGAAATTAAATTCTTTAATCAGAGATGTGCTAAAAGGAAACATGTCCTGAGAGTAAAGAAGGATGCTCAAATTAGTAACTTCTTCAACATACTTATTTGCAAATAGTGATGGTTAATTGCATCAAATTATTTCTGAAAAAAATAATTAAAAACTTACTTGTAACATAAAATAATGTTTTCATTTATACCCTTGGAATTTTTAATTAGGCTTTGAAGTTCTTTGAATCACAGAAAGTCCTCTTATGGTTGGTAATTGTATTATCATATTGCTTGTTTTGACAATTTGCAAATAACTGGTTTTAAAATAAATGATGGGTAAGCACACCACTAGAGGCTGTGTGTGACTTAAAGCCATGCATTCACTCATTCAGCTCTATAGCCTTCAAATAGTATTCCTTACCCTAGCTCCCTACCTATGTGCCTTATTCATCCCCTTCCTTCACATTTTTCTATGCTATTTGTAGCATTATTTATCTACAATTATTTTAACTACTTTCTACTTTCTCATCTCTCTCTCCATTCTTTCATTCTCCTGATTTGTTCCCATTGACTTTCTCCACCCTACAAAATCATGAGCTTGGATTCAAGCCATACCTGTGTTTAGAACAGCCTTTTCCCAACTACTCCAATATTGTCACTGTCATTCAGAAAGACATTTGGAACTCTCCTATACAAATAGTCTTTTCCAGCTAATCCAAGCCTGATCCCTAAGGATAAGGACACCACCCATGATCCCCTGACCTTCATCTTACCGTCATTTCCAGGGATGGGGCTGAACAGGGCCTAGCCCACCAATGCTAACAGGATGGACACACCGAGAGAGTGCAGGGCTCCATCATACCCTGTGTGTGCCGCAGTGGCAGCTCTGAGCTGTTGCTGCCCATTCTGATGAGGAGAGGCCCCGCTTCTGCCAAGTCCCAGGCCCTTCATTCGAGAACCATGGCCTCTCGCTCCGCACAGCCCACGGTGTGTGGCAGTCCACAGGCTGCTAAGAGGACAAAGTGGTCTCTGTGGGGAGGTGGGGAGAAATGCCTCTCAGTCTTATGTTCCATGTCTATTACACTCCGGTGTCTTAGTTAATCATTAAAAATCTTTGGTTTTTCCGATCCTTAGACATAGGCATTCATAGGCATGAATCTATGGAGCTGGGTCCGGAGTACATTTGAATTATAGGTAGGTCATGGCCCTCAGAAACAAGCCTTCCCTATCACTCTGGGATTTGTTCTGGCTCTGTCTGTTCTTAGGATGGAGTCTGTTCAAGGAGACACCTCAGAACATCATGCAGATGGCATCCTGTTGATGCCAATTGACCAGACTTGCTGGAATCCCAGCTTAGGCTCAGACTTAGTCAGCCTGAGCCGTGTGTCCAGCTGGTGAAATTGCTCTCTGCATACCTAACTGTCCAAGAGCACAGGCCCTTCGGTGTTCTTCCTGTTTCTCTGACTTTCCCTGATGACAAGTCTGGGAAAATGAAAGACCCTAACATAGTGAATTTAAGAAAGATTTTAAAGCATAAAATATTGTTTGAAATAAAAATAAAGTTAATATTTATTTTACACTATTACAACTAAGGACCACTTCTTAAAATTGAGGCTTTGGAAAGAAAAAAGGAAGGAAGGGAGAGAGGAAGAGAAAAAATGTGAACAGATGCATAGAGTGTATTCACTGATTTACTCTCTGAATCACTTAGGGGGACAAAGTGAAGGAGGGAAGGATGTGAGGGAGGAAGGAAGGAAGATTTTCTTAATTTTCAGGTTTTTTTAATATTTCTCACATGGATTTGACCCACCCCCCAAATTTTGAGCAACTATTATAGCTTAATTCATTTGTTACAGATTCTGAATCCAATTAAAATGACTTTAAAAAAAATCTCAACATTCTTTTTTAAAAATATATTTTATTGATTATGCTGTTACAGTTGTCTCACTTCCACCCCCTTCAGTCCCCTCTGCCCTGCACACCCTCTTCCACCCACATTCCCCCCCTTTAGTTCATGTCCATGTGTCATACTTATAAGTTCTTTAGCTTCTACATTTCCTATACTATTCTTACCCTCCCCCTGTCTATTTTCTACCTACCATCTATACTGCTTATTCTCCATACCTTTCCCCCCTCTCTCTCCCTGCCACTCCTCTATTGATAACCCTCTATGTGACCTCTTTTTCTGTGGTTCTGTTCCTGTTCTAGTTGTTTGCTTAGTTTGCTTTTGTTTTTGTTTTAGGTGTGGTTGTTAATGATTTTGAGTTTGCTGTCATTTTACTGTTTATATTTTTGTCTTCTTTTTCTTAGACAAATCCCTTTAACATTTCATATAATAAGGGCTTGGTGATGATGAATTCCTTTAACTTGACCTTATCTGAGAAGCACTTTATTTGCCCTTCCATTCTAAATGAAAGTTTTGCTGAGTAGAGCAACCTTGGATGTAGGCCCTTGCCTTTCATGACTTGGAATACTTCTTTCCAGCTCCTTCTTGCCTGCAAGGTCTCTTTTGAGAAATCAACTGACAGTCTGATGGGAACTCCTTTGTAGGTAACTGCCTCCTTGTCTCTTGCTGCTTCTAGGATTCTCTCCTTCATTTTAATCTTGGGTAATGTAATTATGATGTGCCTTGGTGTGTTCCTCCTTGGATCCAACTTCTTTGGGACTCTCTGAGCTTCCTGGACTTCCTGGAAGTCTATTTCCTTTGCCAGATTGGGGAAGTTCTCCTTTATTATTTGTTCAAATAAGTTTTCCACTTGTTGCTCTTCCTCTTCTCTTTCTGATACCCCTATAATTCAGATGTTGGAACGTTTAAAGATGTCCCAGAGGTTCCTAAGCCTCTCCTCATTTTTTTTGAATACTTGTGTCTTCGTTCTTTTCTGATTGGATGTTTCTTTCTTCCTTCTGGTTCACACCATTCTTACATGTATTCCTCTTCCCAAGTATATGTGTATTAAAAGTGTTAGGAGCAAAGATAATCTGAAGTATGAAAGAACATGGGCTCCTATATTTTGCTTTGAATGATGTATACAAAAGATAAAATTGGGCAGTTTATTTCTTTAGTGAAATGACAGGTGTATAGTACTAAGATACAGTGTTTGAAAGATGGCCAGAGAGGTGGCTACTGTAGCATGTGAGGGGCTGGTGCTTTCCCGAAGAAGAGGGCTGCTGGGGAGAAGAGACATTTACGGGAAATAGAAGTCTGACAGCTCCCACCTGTGATAGTGAATAGATGGTTCTGGGCTGAAGCACTCAGCGACTTCTCAGGCAAGAACTGAAGCACTCAGTGACTTCTCAGGGAAGACCTGGACCGGCCTCACGGTTGCTCCCCACCTCACCTCTAAGACAAAACAGTGCCACCATTAACTTGCAGTCACAGAAACCATCCTCATACTGCAAGACGGTGGTGGCCTGGACCCTCTGCAGGGGAGAGGAATGAGGCCTGGGCGACGCCGGTCACAACCACCTCCCATGACAGCAATAACTGACATCCAGACTGAACTGGTGAGATTCAAGTTGGTCAGCATTCCTGACTTACACAAAAGTAAGCAGCTAAACTGGAAAGCTTCATTAACCACATTTACCAGATGACCTCCTTCTGTGGCATTGAGACTGAAGCAGGAGTCTACAGTCTTTACGGGTTTGGTAAATAAAGGTGTTTTTTTTTACTGCTTGAAGCACATTCATTAGTTCACACATTGCCTTGACTACTTCACACTACAAATGCAAGACTGAGTAACTTCAACAGAGACTGTACCACCCACAAAGCCTGAAAGGTTTACTAGCTAGCCTTTTAGTCCAACCCTGGACCAAAGGGATAGAGCTGTGGGGCCATCACTGTACTAAGGAAGTAGGTGCATTTGATACTGAGAAGGAGAATTGTGGACGCCCTGTCCATCATCCCCTTTTATTACTGGGCCCACAGTATAGTCTCCAGGACAGAAATGAAGCAAAACCGATCATTGGAAAACGATAGCTCCATAAATGAAAAAAAAAAGTATCCTCAGGAAAGAAATAGCGGAAAAACATGTTGTTGTTATTGTGTTATTATTATTATTTGTAAACCAGTTACTGCTGCTTGCTACAAAACTTATCTAGGGCCCAACCACTATTCATTGCTCAGAGTAAACACTACTCTCTCCAAACTAACAGAAGAGAAGAGATAGATCAATGGTTTTCTGATTTGGGGATGGAAAAAGTGATTTCTAAACATAAAAGCAAAGACAAAAACTGATAGAGAAGAAAAATGACTCATCCTCCACTGTAATACTGAGGAGAAAGTACATATAAAATTCTATAAATTATGAATACATATCCTTTCAACACATAATTTCATCTCCTAAACCACCTGGAGAAAAAAAAAACCCACCAGAGAAAGGCAATAGCTAAAAGTGCTGAGCATAATTTGGGGCACAAGGCAGGCCCCAGAGAAGTCTCTGTATACTAATGAGAAACCACTTCCAAGGCGGGGAAGCCAGCGTGCAGAGATGAGGAAAGTGGCTGCTCCGACAAAGGAGGAAGGTCAGCCTGCTGGGACTGGAGGGCTGAGCATCTGGCCATTACTCCTCCTGTCGCGACTGTACCCACAGGGGAGCAGCTTCATGGACCACATTCCACGGGAACCGTGGGCGGGGCTCCCTGGCCAGTGGGAGCAGAGCTGCAGTGATTCCATGGGGAGCCTCTCAGCTCACGGGGGAGGGGGGGGGGCCTGTGTACCCCCCTCTGTGCCCTTCGTGCAGCCCTTTGTTATCCTGGTACAAAGAGGTGTGAGGAAGGAAAAATAATAAAACCACTTGAGAGGCCGTGAATCTCTCATTTTATTATGTTATCCCATAACAGATAATAGGTTAGAACAATATTTTATGAAGAAAGTTTTTAAAAACCTTAATTAGCTCATTAAAATCGTATCGCAAAGCAGAAATCATGTTGCACATAAGTAATGGAACTGATTTAAAGTTTAAAACATTAATTTCTTTGTTATAAACCACCACATACAGAATTAAAAAGCAAATGATAAATTGGGATTACATTTGAAACGTAAGAGGCAAAAGATGAAAGTCCTTAACATCTAAAGATCTTTTACAAATCAGTGGAAAAATAGAGATAGCCCTACAATCGGTGAAGATAATGAATGAGCAAATGGCTAATAAACCAATTAAAAGTTCAGCCTTAATATTAAAAAGGGAAATACAAATTAAAATGAGATATTTAGTGCCTATAAAATTGGAAGATAATGTTTAAACGGTAATAGTGAACATACTATTTCTGGTGAAGGTTAAAAGGAAGAGGTACCTTCACTTTGGGACTAAGTATAAACTGGCACAAACTTCCTAGGGGGCAACCCAGCAGCACAAGCTGTCTCACGAATTGTCTGGCCACACATTTTAGACGGGGGAAATGTGATGCAGGGATTGGTTAGAAAATTGTTAGGAGGCGTGGAGGTAGCCGAGGGAAGATGATGCTACCTAGAGGTCATTAATCACGGGAAACTAACTCTACCCCCCGGGCTGGAGAAGCAAAAGGCAGAAGAAGATGGTGCTACCCAGCATCCACCAGCACCACCACAGACTCTGAGCAGAGAGCCTGGAGACCTCAGTCCTCCCTGTTTCTGCGCTGGCCGCCTGTGATCACCTACAGCTGGCTCCCCAGTCCTCGGAGGGAGCCAGAAGCCAGAGAGAGCCAGAAGTGGGTGGGGGGGGGGGGGGGAAACGTGGCTTCTACCAGCAGATAAAGGAGTCTGGGAAATGTAGTTTACAGCTCCCACAGGAGCGTGTAAAAGGGCAAGTATGGGTCTCAGAACCAAAATATAAAATTCTGGTACATGCATCAGTAACATAAAAATATTTGTACTATCTGTTTCAACAACTTTCCTATAAAACTTTAAGAAAATAAGCAGCAAAATACAAAATAAGATTTGTGCACAAAGACATTTGTCATGGTGTCATACTCAGCAATGTTTGCCATGTCTGGTTCTGTTTCCCCTTCTGGCCCCTTTGTGGTTAGGTAAGCTCTTGCCACTAGATTTGACCAATGAGTTCAGAAGTGGCCATGTGTCACTTCCAGGATGCATTTCATTACCAACGTGAACCTCTCCAGAGCTAGCTTTCCCCTCTGGCACAATGACCGATGACCTTGGAGATGGTGCTGCTCTGTTAGACTGGGTCCCTAGGTGGCTATGGTGTGCGGAGGTCCTTCGCTAGCCCCATACATGAGTGAAAAATAAATCTCTGTTATTTTAAGCCACTGAGATTTAAGGGTTGTTTGTCATCCCACAGACTAGAAAAATGAAACTTACACACACAGAATGACTTATGAGAGCAGAGAATTGCAAACAACCAAAGTGTTCAATTATATGGGAAAGTGAAATAAATTACTACACATATATATTACAGAATATATTGTTGCCAGTGAAAAGTACTTTTGGAGAATATTGAATGGGATGAGGAAATGTTCACCATAGAAATTAAATCAGAAAGAACAGAATAGAAAACACTATACAGGGTGGGGCAAAAGTAGGTTTACAGTTGTTTGTATGGAAAATAATACAATGATTAATAAATAATAATACAAGAATAAACTCTTGTTTCGCATACCCACAACTGTAAACCTACTTTTGCCCCGTCCTGTGTATTATGAGATTCATGAAATTATACATGAAATTATATATAGATTGCTTTTTGTAGTAAATGCTCAGTGGTATTAGTTATTATTGTGTAGCCAGACACGTGTAAATGTCTTCATGCTGAGCTCAGCTGATGAGCCGCCCCAGTGTGGGAGAATGTTTTACATTCTGGCAGAGGGGATCCTGAGCAGTGGCTCACGTTGCCCCCATGGCTGTGGCATCGGCCCATGCTGCAGTCCCTCCTGACGCATGTGGATATGATCAGTGTCTCACCTGGATGTCCCCTGTGCTGCTGGGGCAGGAGAGGCTGGGCGCTTTCAGCTAAACGATGCTGCAAACCCGTTGGGCACCCATCCAGCAGTGATTGTGAGGTCCCATGTTGCAGGCAGGGATGTGGGAAGTGCCACTGACTCACATGTACCCTCTGGCTTGCCCTACAGCTGTGGCTTTTGCTGCAGGTACCACAGCTGCTGTCTTGGATCCGGCCTCCCTAGAAGCTGACAGAGGAACCAGGTGGTGCAACCTGGGAGTGTGGGGGAGTAACAGCCTGCAAAGCAAATTTTGATCAACTGGAAATGGAAGGCAGAGGGTAATTCTTCTCCAAACACCCCTGGAATGAAGATGTAACAGCCTCGTACCACCTCGCTGAAGACATCCTGCAAGAATGGGCAACCAAGAATGGGCAATTGTCATCAAGAAGCTTCATAAGCCACTCTTGTTCCTCCTTTGCCTCCTCCTGCTTCAAAGAACTGCACTCCCCAGTACGTGTTTTAAGGTGTAGCCTCAGGCAGTGTAGTCTAGGGAATGCGCCCACACTCCCACATCTCGTGGTTCCAAGCACAAGAGCAACGCTTCTACAGTAGCTCCCATACTGCTGTCCACCTCGTCGCTGCCACAGCGATGTCTCCCTCCAACATCCCCTCCCCAGTCTCTTTCAGGAAGAAACAGGAGTGAGGACAGGCCACAGACACAATATACATTGGAGGTTTTAGAGCCATAATTGCTTAAATCGTAGCAAAGCTGTATGGGTTTTGGATATTTATTTTCAAAACGCAAAGAAAAAAATACAGCAACATTCCATTTCCCAAGAGATGACAGTAGATGCAAGGCTTGCTGATACAAGCATGCATAGCTTTTCTGATGTTTTGCCATCAGAGGGTTCCATTACAGTGTGTCGCAACCATCACAGAAAGTTTATCTCTTCCTGCTTTCTTTGTCTGATCTGACTTTCTGCTGCCTCATTCCCCTGCTTGTACCTGGAGGACCTAGACAAGCTCCTCTGTGTTGGCTTCTCACCCTCTGACCCACACAAGCCTGTAAGAGATGAAAAACAGCTCTGGGCCAAATCTCCTTGGCACAGAGGTATGCGCCAGTCCCCCTGGGCCCCTGACTGCTTACCTTGAACTTTAGGACTTCAGATCATGCCTTGGTCTGAGCCCGCTCTGGGCTTGAGCCTTTCCATGGGTGTAGAGCCAGGCTCCTGGGGTTCTTATGACTTCTGCAGTTTGGGTGTCCTGTTACCTGTGAGTCATCTTGCTTTTGGACTCCTGCCTGCTTTCACTTCCTGACATCTGAGCTCGTGCTGGTACCTCTCACCCTTAGGCACTGACTGTTGGCACATGGCAGATGCTTCTGGCCCCAACTTTTTGCCTTGACTAGTAACCCCTAGATTCCCCTATCTTGTAGCATAAAACCTGGCTCCTCAGTTTTAAAGACTTCACAACTTTCATACTAAATAATACTAATTATTTATCAATGATCTCAGTTGGTGAAAGCAGAAGCCAAAAGGAGTTATTAAAAATGTGATTTTGTGAGGGAAAAATTTTTAATTAAAAAAAAGAAAATTTCAATATTATGAACACAAACAAGTTTCCCCTTATTCTATAATTAATGGTGTCTAAAATTCATGTATTCACTTACCTAATAAATATTTAGCAAGCTTCTAGTAAAAAATAAAATAAAATGTGATTATGAAAGCTAAAAGAGGGCCCTGTTATGAGAACAAATTTCCGTTAGAAAATATCAGTAATATTTTACTGAGCACTTACTATGTGCCAGGTGCCAGTCTAGGAGTTTTCAACCATTATCTTATTAAATCACAACAGCCCTATGAAGTTTACATTTTATAAAAAGTAAGTACATCTCCTCCATTTTATTACCTCTGCATGTTGTACAATAGTTGGTCAATATCTTGAATTCTCTCATTGGTCCTATTATGTCTTTCATAACAAAAATAAGGATTCAATAATAGATACTAATTTCAGTGTGGCCTCCATATATTAAATTTTAATTTCTGTCATTTGTCATCTTCAAAGCCAAGCAAAGCCCTGAGGCCCCTAACAACCCAAAGTCCCGTTATGGATCAATATTGAAAATGGCCAATCCTTTTCTTTTCGAAATGTCACTTCAAAAAAAAATACAAGAAATTCTTGTAATAGATAAATATGTATATTTATGTAGTACAAAAACTGGGAACAACATGGTTATCCATCAGCAGAAGATAAATTAATTCAATTAAAACATGCTAAACACTATCAATCCCATTTGAAAGGAGAAGGTGGATCTGTAAGAACTAACATGGAAACATGTCCAAGATACAGTGTTCAATGAAAAAAGATAAGATTACAGATTCTATTCACGCACCAAAGAGTATATTTATAAATTATACGATTTATACATTTAAATATATGACATATTGATGCAATGTCTGAACACCGAGTCGCTGACATTAGTGGTTTCTCTGTGGCGTGAGGCCAGCCGTGGGGCAGCGGCGGGGTGCTAGAGTGCATTCACTTTCTGTTCTATGTACAATTGTATTCGTTATGTGTTAGCAGCATGTATGACTTTCATAAGAGGAACATTAAATATATCGATATCCATGTTGAAGTTAAAGTTTCCGTGGAGCACGAATTTTACCCGGGCAGTAGAGACCGACCGTGTTCGTGAAAACCTGAGGCCTCTCCTTCGTGTGGAAGTGGCCAGACTGCCCTCCCGATTCTTCAGTCACGGGCTGGCAGCGTGGTGTTGCCTGAGGTCAGCCTTTTATACACAAGTATTCAAGATTTCTAGCATATTTCGCTACCTATTTTTACATCCCTCTGTTTTCTTGCATAATTTTTTATCAGGTGATGTGTGTTGGAAATCATGCTGTGATGTTCATGTTACATAAATAGAGGAGCATATTGAGTTCCACGGGTTAGCTCATATTAGCCCAGTTAAATCAGATGCTAGTGTCTATGCTTGACTGCTCGCAAGAGATGTTTTAGAACTCTTTAATATATTTGCAGATAATGAGCCCCTCATCCCTCATACACTCCTGCATGGACTTGCTCCGTAAGGAGGGACCAATGTGGAAAGACACAACAGGGAAAATGCGTACCCCATAAAGTCAGCCTTGTTACCCTCACAGGTTTTTTTTTTACTGTTGTTCAAGGACAGTTGTCTCCATCTTCCCACCATAAAAATAGTAAACGTGGTTTAATTCACAACTGGGTCACAAGTTTATATAATAAACTAAATTATCTAAAATTTGGGTTATCAACTTAATACACTATTCCTAGCATTTCTAGCCTTAGAATTCTAGCTTATTTTAGGGAAGGCCCCACTCTCCCTCCTTAGATATAACCCTCTCACTATGAAAATGGTGAACACTGGCATTTTTATTATTGTGTATATTTGTATAATGTGTTACATTTATTATTGCTTTCATGGGTATATACTCATTCAAAACTTACAGAAACCTAATTTTAAAGAGGAGAGGTCCATACTGACCCTTAGTACCAAAGAAATCCACAAGGCAGCCCTTTGCATGGACCTGAAGATAATGTTAAGGTAAAAAGTTGTGGGTATAACTTCAAAAAATAGTCTAAAATAAATGGATTTCTCTTCCAGTGCCTATATCATTGAAATTCCTTTGGAAAAATAATAAACAATGAAATATAGGTAATATTTAAAACATTACTCAAAGCAAGAAAGTATGAACCAACAATGTTATGTTAATCCCAACTGCCCCTCAAGTGCTGGGCCCAAGACTCAGAGCATGCTGGACCCCTGCACACTCGTCCGGGACCTACTGGGGGCAGGCTTCACCAACCACGAGATGCCTGGGAGACACTGTCAAGGGAACTGGTGATGAACATAACCATACTTAGAGATAGGACTAAAATAAATTCTGATACATGAGTGGGAAAATAACATGCAAATGTTATATGCTCTGATATTATAGAATTAATTCATCTGACAAAATTTGGGAGAAAAGGGGAGAGAAAATGGATTGTGGACCAAAATGTAAAAGCTGAAACAATAAAGCATTTGGAAGAGGGCATAAGAAAATGTCTTAGTGACTTAGGTGTAGTCCAAAGCATCCTAGACAGGTCACTGGAAGCCACAGTTATAATTTTTTTTAAATAACCAGGTAAATGTCATTAAACTAGAAATACCTCCTTATCAAAAGACATCACTATGAAAATGAATAAGCCACAGACTAGAAGAAAATATTCACAAAGTGAGTATCTGGAAAATCACTGGTATTTGGGATATTAAAACAAATACAGAAACCTACAACTCAATAGTAAAAAGACAAACAACACAATTTTTAAAACAGGCAAAAAATATTAACACACTTAATAAAATAATATACACACATGGCCAATAAGCAAGTGAAGAGTGCTCAAGATCACTGGTCACCAGGGCCATGGAAAATAAAACCGAAGTAAGTCGCCACGGCATGGCTGCCAGGATGGCTGAGATTATGAAAGACTGACACCACCAGGGGTGGGTGAGGGTGTGGAGAACCCACAGTCGTGTGCACCGCTGGTGTGGACATAAAATGGTTCAGCCAGTTGGGAAATGGTCTCCGTTTCTCAGAAACTAGACATACACCTATGCATAAACATACACTTACGTCATACTCTCTGGACCCAGTCAGTAATCCTACTCCTAGGTAGTGACCAAGGAGAAATTCTAAAAGCTCACAAACTTTTTGAAGTCTTCATAGAAACTTGACTCTTCATACCTCTAAACTGGAAATAAAGTGTGCGTTAATAAGAAAACAGAAAGTTGTTCTAGGTTCTTCCAAGGAAACACTGAGCAATAAATAAGACTAAACCACAAATCTCAAAGACATTCCACGGAGTGAAACAAATCTAAAGAGTACACACTGTCTGACTTTATTTCTGTGAGGTTCTACTGTAAAACAGGTAAAATTAATTTATGGCAGAAAAATATCACAAGTTGGCCTCTGGGAGACGAGTGGGGACTGACTTGGAAGGAGCACAGAGAACTTTTGGGGCGTGATGGTAACGTTCTGTATCTTGTGAAGGGTGAGGTTACACAGATGTACATAAGAAGGCATGTTGGCGATCTGGGTATTTTACAGCACGTAAACTTTACACCAAAAGAAAAATAATGTAAATAAACGTTAAGCTCTAGTCAGTGATGTGTGTGCTGAGGTATCCGAGGGTGAATGCACTACTGTCCGCGATTTATATGGAAGTGCATCAGAAAATGAGACAGACTGATGGATGGACAGACGGACACATCCATTAAAGGCAGCATGTAGGTGGTGCGTGTGTGGGTGTGCCCTGGAAAAGTTCTTTCAGCTTTGCTGTAGGTTTGGACATTTTCATAATAAACTGTTGAGGGGAAAAACGCGGAGAGGTAATAGGGTAAATAGAATCGCATTAATTACATCACCAGTAGCTGGAAGGAGTCACAGGGTATCATTTACTGCTGACAAACAGAACTGTAAAAGCCTAAGAAATAAAGACGAACACTAAGAAAGATAACATTATTGACTAAAATCGGAAAGCAGTTGAGAAATGACTGGAGAAAGAGAATGCAAGCTGATTTTGTTCTATTCAAAACATAAAAGCGGTACATGTTAACTGAAAAAAGAATTACTAGTATGAATAGTATGTATTTTTGAAATGAAAGAAGTGAAATCAAATATAGAGGTCATGTCAATAAATATAACCGGGCTTATCTAGGATAAAAACCGAATTCAACTCTATGCCCTACACAAGAGACTTGCGTTAAAAATGGGGATTCGGAAAGGTTAAAAAAAGAGGTTAGACAAAGCAGGGCCAGTAAAAAAGAAACAAAATGACAGCGAGGGTCAAGGCTTTGATATCAGGCAAGGTAGCATTCAAGCCAAAAAGTATTAAGCAAGACAAAGAAAATAATACATACAACTGTGCTTCCCAATTTAGTAACCAAAACGGGGGTGATGCGACTGAGGAACTGAATTTTTAATTTCATTGATTTAATTAATTTTAAGTAGTGCAGAAACCATCTCTATCATCACGGAAATTTTATTGGTTACCACAGGAAGTTCCATCTGCTAGTGCTGCTTTATAATGTTAAAGTCTCTAAATCACAAAGATGTAACAATGATCAATATCTATGTACCAAATAACATAGCATCTACTTTCATAAAGAAGAAATGATGGAAAGAGGCACACTCACTATAATAAAAAACTTAAAAATAAAATTTATTCATGCAAGACAAAGCAAGTGGAAATACTCAGTGCTTAAATATTAAAATTGAGGGCTTCGTGGGCTGATTATTCTTTCAATCCTCAAAATGTTTCAATACTTTTCTCCCCCAGCACAAAGTTTGTGTTTGCCACCCTTGAAAATCTTTGGTGTTGGTACTCAATCCATTTTGTTTTTCTTATGACTACACATTGCTAAAAAAGGATTTATGGGCATATATATAACTTTTCTAAAAACACACTTGCATCATAAGTTGACTAACCTTCAGAGCTGTGGTGAGAACACAATTAATGGAAGTTTTTGAAGTGTTCTGAGTTTTTAGGAAGAAGGTCATTGCATAAACATTTCTGTTCTGGCCTTTTCACAAAGTACATTGGGTCCCCAAGGAAAGACCATTTTTGTCCCGCCTCAACTCTTTACCCTAATTAAACCCTCCAGCACCCGGGTCCATCCAAGGAACAATGCTCCTGACTCAGCTGACACTTCCTCTGATAATAAGCTATTGAACATTCGCAAAACATTTCTTGAGACTTCCTGTCTTAAACCTGCAATGATGACCTATAAAATAATCCAAACTTGTAGCACTTCATCTAAACTTCTGCGGGGGCCAGGCAGAAGACGGGAGAGTTGTGCTGATTTTCCCTTTAAATTCAAGACCTATCAAGGTCCATCCACGTCAGCTTCCCGGCATGTACGGGAACAACTCTGGGGCAGAAGGAATGGCTCAGCAGGGAAACGCCATGAAACTAGATGGAACCTCACCAAAGCCATAAAAGCCAGTCTACTTCCTTCTCTGACAATGACTGTGTCCCTCGCAAACACTATCCCAAAGCTCCAAGGCCAAAAAACAGTTTTCTTCAACCAAAAGCTGTTGTAACACAGTACTGTCCACACCTATTCCAACTGTGTTTAGGGCTCCATAGTGCATGGGGTTGCTTATAAGAGAAGGCTTCTCCCACCCTTGTAATTATCTTTTCTACAGCCCATAAATAAAGATGTTTATTTTTAAGGATTTGACAAGGAAACATTTTGAAGGGTTTGCATATTAGGTGTTTTGGGTTCCCTGTAACAAATAGGACCTGACCATCAGAATGCCTGGTCAGCTAGGTGCATGGAGTAGCTTGTGTTACAAATGATGTTTCTCATTTCAGCTCGCTTACCTTGCTTCTGTCTTTCTAACCCCCATGTCTTACTGTTGCTCACAAGACAGCATAAAGAAGGGAGTGACTGAGATCGAAGCCGAGGACACTGAAGAAGTCCCACAGCCTGGAAGTGTTGGCCCGTCTTGAAGACCCACTGGATGGCTTGCCCACCCTTTTCTCCAGAAGCAGCACATGGCCACCAGTTGACTGTGCGTGAGCAGTGTGGTGTGCCTCAGCTCAGCTGCAGACGGTCAGTTTTCAGATCTTGATCAGCTCGAGTCAGCTGTAGTTGATGATGACAAGGTTGTTGTCGCCGGGTGGGAAGTAAAAATGCAGTATCCACTCTGAGGTGCCTTTATCACGAGTAATGGATTTTTCAGCACCCGGAGCACCCTATTACTTGATTACTTCCTATGGCACAAGTCAGAGGAGAAGGTCACACTCAGCCTATCTTTGGCAAGACTCCTCAAGTGGTATGAAATCTCAGAAGTGGTGGGTGTCAGGAGGCTGGAAGGGCAAATATGCCATCGAGGAAGGTGACCGCATCTGTCAGGTCAGGGTGAGCCCTCAGGGCCCACCGGGGAACTCAGTAAAATCCTATGGACAACGTCTGGAAGTCAGGAGAAGTCACAGTTCTGCACTGAGGCAGTCTTTGTGGAGGGTTTCCTGGTCCCTCCCGGAGGTTGCTGATGGAGGACTCCTTCACCAGAGAGACTGCAGCTGTTCTGTCCAAAGAAACACAGCACAAGCCTAAAGCTGTTTTGCTGCCCACCTCTCTGGGACACCAGTGACATCAGTGACTAAGCAGCCTCCACATGCCAATGGCGTGTGCTTCAGATGAACGTCAAGGGCAACTTCTGGCAAAAGGAACCTTCATCCACCCTGTCTGAAGGGTGAGTTAGCCTTGATAGTGGGGGGCGGATGAGCCCAGTGGATGAGGCCCTGTTTGGATCACTATGGTTGTGTACATGGGTGTTTGGTTTTACTTCTTTTCTCAGAGGAGCAACTTCGCTGACTTCACTAGTGAAGCATCAGCAGAGTTCTCCAACGTAGAGGGTCTGGAGTATTTTCTTTTATGACTTTATAATATAGATGTCCAATCATCCTGTCTTCCCATCTTTTTTGTCAATCCTAGTTGGAGAAGGGAATTTGCTCAGCAGGTTGTGTCCTGGAACCCAGAATGTACTGCAAAGGCCAGCTCAGCTACCCCCAGCTGCAGACCACGGAACTGGCCAACACACAACACAGGTCTCAAAACCAGAGCCTAGACACATGGCCCAAAGCGAACCTGCCAACCCAAGGGGCGAGATGGAAAAACCCTGAGTATCGTATTTTTTGTTCATTCATTCAAGAAAGATTAATTGGTCATCAAAGAGATGCCAGACACTGTTCAAGAAGCTGGGGATTTGCCTATGGATAACGACAACAAAAATACTCATCCTCTGGGAGTCTGACGTTTGGTAGGGAGAGGACAGCGTTGAAGGAGTGTAGAAGTGTGGAAGAGAAACGAGGCTGGAGGGCGTCCCAGAATGCGAGTGGGTAGCTGCCGCAGGTTAAGATACCATTTTGCCAGGGCGAGAGGGGTGTATTTATGAAGCTTGACACTGGGCAACAAAGCCAGTGGACCTAGAGCAGGCCTTTGTTCCTATTTTTCCACTTGTAACACAGGGATGAGGATATCTGTTTGTACACGCTTCGAATTCCGGGTGTGAAAATAATCCCTGATGTGAATGCAAACTTGTCTCACTCCAGCATGAAATTCCCTGGGCTTCGTGATCTTGTCCCATTTCTGAAGCTGTGTGCTCCAGTAGGACAGCCCCGGGGATCCTGTCAGGGGACCCAGGTTCTGGGCCAGCTCTGCCAGCAGGAGATGTGTGACCTTTGGCAAGGAGCTTACTCTCTTGGAATCCCAGCCTCTTTCCCTGTGAAATGACTGAGTTCTGGGCCACGTGATCTTTAAGCTCAAAATTTTTCTGGTCTCTGATATGCTTCAAAGAAATATCATCTCCTAAAACAGTCTTACCAATATAAATAGTACTCATGATTAGGAAAAATTTCTTGTTGGAGCTTGTGGCCTGAACTAATATTTGTTCATTTAGTGCAACAATATTATTCCTATTTCATTGGCTAAAATTACATACTTTCCCTACTGCTCACTTTGTTCTTCGTATCTAATTTGCTAAGATTTGAGATCTCTCTCAACATTTGCCATATCATTTAGCTTTTTGAACTTACAGATTTTTCTCTCTTTTTTTTCTGCTCTAAATAAACGTTCTTGATGTTGCTTATGCTGTCCGGCCCAGCGTGTGAATGCTGTATACCTGCCTACACTCATGAGTGCTTACACTAGGCCGTGCACAAAAAGCTCACACGACCATCACACCAACTCTAAGGAATATACAGTTACCCTCTTCATTTTATAAGGGGAGAAACACATGCATTGAGGGAACAGAAATTACAGACCTAGTGAGAGCCCCGGTGGGACTGTGGGATTTAGAATTCACACTCCAGGCCTCCACCCCAAACTGCCTCAGTTGGTATCTAAAGACAGGCGGTCAGACAGAAAGAGAAAGAGAAAAACAGAAGGATGGAAAAAAATTATATTCAGGGGAAAAATTAAAAATGTTTATATTATTTTTCATTCTAAATAAAAAGAACTGTATTTAGTCACATCAAAAATGTGTCGTATTGCAGTCTAGATTATGTGCTATATTGAAAACTGGAATACAGGCGAGGAAAATCGTACTTCCTCTAACCACTATAATGTTGCTATCTGGGCTCCACGTAGGAAGTAGCAAGATAGAGGCAGTTTTTCTGTCTTTTACTCTGAAATCAGGTCCTGAGCCCTATGACAAGGGTAAGACAGGCAGCAGGTGGCCCCGGGCCACAGCTGCCCAAAACTAGCCCAGAGGTTCATGTCCTGAAGGGGTGAAAGCTAATCCACAATTCCGTAATAATAACCGGGGACTCTTCTGAGCATCTGAATAACCCGGTCTATTTTCAGGTAAGGTCAACCCAGGAAGCTGAGTTTAGAACAACGACGGGCCAATAATAATAATAACCTTGGCGGGAAAGCCTGCCGTTCACTAACAATCCCAAGTGTGCAATGCTCTGGCTCACAGAAGTTCATGGCCATTTGGGGAAGGGTACGATGTCTCACTAAAAGCCTCGTCTTTGCTCGTAAAGTTCTGCTGCCCACAACAGCGTTGCAGGCCATGACCCCACTGCGGAAGCAGCGTATGTGCTGCACGGTGGGCCAGCAGCACAAACCCAGCTGTAGGCAAGAGGTCTGTACCCTCAATCACATCTACTGACAACCTGCAGCCTGCTAGGTCATGGGCGGGATGCTCCACTCGGTTTGTTCATGAGTCACTGTAACTTCAGGGATTTTTGTTTTGTGCAAAGATCAGAAGTAGAAGAATAGATTCATTTCATCAGGGAGAGCTAGAGAATAACTGTCTTGTATTTGTAAATTCTTCATTTCTACAGATCAGCAATCACTCCTCACTGCCTTTAAAAAATTATTTATTTTTTCAAGGATATGTATTTGCCTGTGTAAGCAAATACATCTATGTTTTACAAAAACTGGAGAAACATGTATATCTAGTAGATACCAGTCTGCATTTCATTACTTTAAAACACGTTTGCCTAAAACTAGACAAAAATATTTTCCGTCAAGGCTGTAAGATTTTTAAATAACATTTATCTTTTTTATTTACCATCTTAAGCATGTTTAAGTGTACAGTGCAGTAGTATTAACTATATGCACATTGTTATGCAACATATATCTAGAACTTTTTCATATTGCAAAACTGAAACTGTTTCCATGCGACAACCACTTGCCTTTTCCTCCTTTCCCCCTCTGCTGGAAGCCACCATTCTACTGTCTGTATCTGTGATTTTGACCATTCTCCCTTGTGCACATCAGTGGAATTGCTAGGTCGAATAGTTAGTAAACTAAGGCAGGGAGGAGGAGGGAGACATGTCTCCCCGTTGACTCAGCAGTCCCGAGCCTGGTCCAATAAGAGTGCCGGGTGTTGCAAACATCGCAGGCAGGGACAGTGCAGGGGGAAGGGGGTCCTTCAGACTTTGTGCTGGGAAAGGAAGTCTCTGTAGCAATTTCACTGAGCAAGACAAAAAGCCTTTGCTAGCTGAGAAAGAAAGCCTTTGTGGCTGTGCATTATTCCCAAGGTTTGCAAGGGGGAGGATAAAGGGGATCCTCTGGCTGACTAAGGTATATAATCTCTGAACCCCAAAAGCTGGTGCACTCAGATTAGCTCAGTGCCCACTTGTAGCCTCAGCTCAAGTGTATAGAACATACCAGCAAACTTATTAACAGCTTCATTTCCTCTACACGTGGGGCATTTAGACTAGCTGGGTGCCTACATGTGCGTGTTTCATAAGTAAACTTGCTATCTCATTTCCACTGTATGTGTTTGTCTCTCAACTGAATTGGTCTCTTGTGAGCAAGACAAGAACCAAGGAACCAGCTTGGGGGAAGGGGACCCCCTGACTCAGGTTTCTCCCCGGTAAAAAAGTCTTCCAGCCCTGGCTGGCATAGCTCAGTGGATTGAGCACGGGCTGGGAACCAAAGTGTCCCAGGTTCGATCCCCAGGCAGGGTACATTCCTGGGTTGCAGGCCATAACCCCCAGCAACCGCACATTGATGTTTCTCTCTCTCTCTCTCTCTCTCTCTCTCTCTCTCTCTCTCTCTCTCTCTCTCTCTCCCTCCCTTCCCTCCCTTAAAATAAATAAATAAAATCTTAAAAAAAAAAGTCTTCCATTTCCTTTTTGTCACTGCCTTTTTTCACTTAGCACACTATCCTCCATGTCCATCTTGTGATAGCATTTGACAGAATTTCCTCCCTCTTTAAAGGCTGAATAATATTCAATTGTGTGTATACATCACATCTTCTTTATTCAGTGTCTATGGGCATTTTGGTTGCTTCCACTTCTTGGCTATTGTGAATAATGGTGAAATGAACATGGGTGTGTAAATATCTCTTTGAGATTCTGTTTTCAATTCTTTGGGATATACACCCATAAGTGAGGTTGTTGGGTCATGTATTGATAGTGATTTTACTTTAAAAATTTTGAGGAACCCCTCTCTTGTTTTCCATAGCAGCCGCACCAGTTTATATTCCCCCAACAGTGCACACGGATTCCAATCTCCCCACATCCTTGCCAACACTTGTTATTTACTGTGCTTTTTGATAATTAGAAATAAACTTCATTATCAATTTAATCAGACATTCTGACTTCCGTCCTCTGTGCAGAGGGGTTAAATAAGAAGCTGCTCACAGCCATATTTACTGTTTTTTTTTTTAATAGTGACCACCCTAGCCCTGGCTGGTGTAGCTCAGTGGATTGAGCGCAGGCTGGGAACCAAAGTGTCCCAGGTTCAATTCCCAGCCAGGGTACATTCCTGGGTTGCAGGCCATAACCCCCAGCAACCGCACATTAATGTTTCTCTCTCTCTCTCTCCCTCTCTCTCTCTCTCTCTCTCTCTCTCTCTCTCTCTCTCCCCCCCTCCCTTCCCTCTCTAAAAATAAATAAATAAAACATTTAAAAAAAATAGTGACCACCCTATCAGGTGGGAGGTGATATCTCATTGTGGTTCCTCACTCTCTTTTATAAAAAGGAAAATAACCAAGCAAATAATTCCAAGTGATTTAATTAAACAATGGAATTATTAGCATACGATCAACAAACACTATTTTCTCTCTGGTACTAACTTGTTCTTCGTCCAATAGTGTAAAGCACTGCTTATGCAACAAGTAGTGCTCGTACCCAGACCTGCTGATGCAGCATTCCACCTCCAGATAGAGTCAACATAACTGCGTATGTCTGTCCGCTAACAGACTTGTATAAGAATGCCTACAGCAGCTTTGTTCATGATGGCTCACAGCTGGAGCCTACCAAAGTCTATCATCAGCACAAGGGATAAATCAGGTGTCGTATATTTACATAATGGAATACTAAATGGTGGTGAAAAAATGAACATCTGTTGCATGTGACAATGTGGATGAGTTTCACGTGCATGGTGTTGAGTAAAAGAGGCCAGATCCAAAAGATTACATACTATGTGGTTTCATTTTATGAAGTTCAAAAATAGGCAAAATTATGAAGCTACTAGACAGAATATGATTTCTTTCCATTGGTGGCATATTGACTGGTAGGATACACAGGTTAGTTGGGATGCTATAAATATGCTATATCTTGATCTGGGTGATAGTTACATAAGTGTATATGTATATGAAAATTCATTAATCTGTATAATATATTTAAATCTGGTAGACTTGCCTTTATATAGGCTATGCCTATCAGAAAAGTAAAAAAAATAGAATCTTAGCAAAAGGACCCATTTCTATTGATAAGATACCCCATTTTTTTGTTTTGCTTTGTTTTGTTTTAAAGAGAAGTTACCACCGCAAAATCAAATAGTAGGTATGTTTGGGGAATGTTGAACAGGACAAAAAAAGAAAACACTCCAAACTTAGCGCTGAAGTGAACTTCAAAAAGAAATGTGAGACAGACACAAAATAGTAAACTTCATTCATTCTGCACCTAAGCCACTCTCTGGCATTAAATTGAAAAATGTATTAACTTGGAGGGTGTTCGTAGTTTTCTAATTTACTATGGTGTCCTTGGCACTAGAAAGTGTTAATTTTTAAATGGTAAAAGTCATCACTCAGTTGTCACTTGCAACCATTAATTGGGAATCCACTGTGAGCTTAGCTTTGTGTATGCACAGTTGTTGCCTTGCATTGTTAGGCATAGTTGGTTGGAATGTGCTCCTTATTGCAACAAAGTAATCCCATCATGCAAGCAGAGGATTGAAAACCAAGCCATGGCTGAAAGATTAGTGTTCTACATAGCTCGGGTCTAAATAGAGTTCCATCAGCTCTTCAATATTAAAGGAAGCACTGCCTCATGAGGTCATCTTAATTTACGGCCAGGATTCTTTATTAGTAATAATAACATGGCAATGTCTAGATTTTGAGATATAAAAATAAGCCATAGAATAAATCCTAGTTTAATTAGCCTGTGTTTTTCATTGCAAGACATCTTGGCAACTTCAGTAGCAACATCTATTCTGGGATAGACAATTAGGTGGTACTGTATCCCTCCAGAATTAGAAACATATTCAATTAAATACAAATCCTCCTCTTGTGTGCTGAGCCAAATGAAAAGTTACATTTCCTATCACCACCCAGTCTACCCAAGGTCATGTCTCACCTGCACGACTATAGTGACATCCCACCCAGTGTCCCTGCTTCTACCCTTGTCCTTAGTCTATTGTCTACCCAGCAACTGGAGTGCTCCTTTTAAAACATGAGTCAGACCAGAACCCGTCTTTGTTCAAAACGCTCCGCAGGCTCTCCATCTTACTCAAAATAAAACCCAAAGTCCTCACAGTGAATTACAAGCCCTTTCATTATCTGGCTTCGCAGCCCTCTGACCTCTGGAACAGCCTCCCCTTTCACTCGCTCCACTCCAGACAGCTGGCCCCTTCCTGACCACTCCAGGCTGAAAGGCCTTGCACTTGTTCCCTGCACACCTACCTGCACAGCCTGTCCTCTGATTGCAATCCTGACTTAGTTCAACTCCCACTTTATTGCAGAGATCCCTGACTATGATAACTCCTTCAAGCAACACTTATTTCCTAGCCTGCATGCTTTGTTTTTCTTCATAGCTGTTGTCAGCACCCAACCTGTTACAAATGAATGTGCCTTTCCATGGGTTGTCCACGTTTCTCCTCTAGAACGTGAGCTCCCCCTACTGGAGAAGATGGACTCCGCTCGCTGCTGCATTCCCACAGTCTAGTACAGGGTCTGTTACCTATGACAGATGTTCCACAAACACTTGTTGCTTAATCATGTAATGAACGATTTCATGCATATTCAGACAGGATGCAATCTGTAGGTATTTTTTCAGTTAGGAGTTAGAAAATAATTTCCCAGCTGTTTTGCCTGAGCTATTAGGACATTATCAGCATTCTTCTAACAAAGTTATGTGTGGATGACTTTATGTTTATAACAATTAAAAAGGCACTGAGATATACCTAAAACACTGCAGCTTTTAAAAAACTTTTTAAAAAGATTTGATTTATTTATTTTTAGAGAGGGAAGGGAGGGAGAAAGAGAGAGAGAGAGAAACATCAATGTACGGTTGCTGGGGGCTGTGACCTGCAACCCAGGCATGTGCCCTGACTGGGAATTGAACCTGCAATGCTTTGGTTCGCAGCCCACGCTCAATCCACTGAGCTACGCCAGCCAGGGCCATCACCGCAGCTTTCATCCTGGTGACATGACATGGAGCATAAAGTTTATGGTACTGGCTATATCATAATTTTTGACCGACAAACTCAGTGCCCAGCAGCAAACCTATCTGCTTCAGCGTCACAGAGCTGTAGTCGTCATTGCTCAGATGCAGCAAGATGTCCCTTCCAGTTCCTTGACACAGACCGTCTGGGGCAGGAGACTCGTTTCCACTCCCTCACTGTTCAAGAGGAATGTACAGACACACACTACCATTCCTCAAACCACGGGATGTGCACCGAATGCAGCCCAGCAGATTGTCTTTGTACAGTCTGAAAGCTAACAGTAATTGTTACATTTTAAGGGTAAAACAAACAAAAAAGCATGCAACAGAGACCAGACATGGCCCACAAAATATTTGTTACCTGGCCTCTTACAGGAAAACTGTGCTGACCCCTACTCTGCAAAATCGGACTGGAGGCCATGAATTAGAGGGGGAAGGGGGCTTGAAAATGAACACCTGAGACATAGACGGTGCTGAAACATCAGGTGTGGCTTTCTGAATCAGTCCACGTTATGACAATGAGTTTCCTAACACAAGATGGAGAGAATACATTTTTTTTTCAAAGACTGGGGGAGCTGATACTGGCAAGAAAAGTACAACCCTCCCTATGAACTTTGACTCTTGAGTTTCAGCAGGGGAAAATCCACATAAAATTAATTTTAAAAAATAATGTAAGGCAAAACCTAAATAAGAAGAAAAAGAAGAAACTCAGTGGCATTGGCCAAGTGTTTCTTTGTGGCGAGGACTCCAGGATGTCCATCCATAATTATACTCCAATGATTATTTTAATAATGAACTACTGAACCTGAGCTTGGGATAAGGCTGTCCAGCTAAAGACTCTGTTCCCCTCCCCCCAACCCCGCCCCTTGGAGCTGGGCATGCTCCAGTGAGTGGAATGGGGACAAAAGAGAGGCATGACCCATTCATGTGATTAACCTCTGGGTTGACCGTAAAATGAAATAGCCTGTGTTTCCCCTTATACCTCCTTCTTCCCCTTGGCTCAGGAATGGAAGATGCAAGTTGAGGTCGCAGAGTCACCTTACCAACCTTGAAATGCTTAGCTCAGCAACTTTTTAAAAAGCAAACTAAGCCCTATCCTGTTTAAGCCATTGCCTTTGGGGTAGTTTCTGTTACAGCAGCTTATATTGAAAGCTGAAGGACAGTGATGTGGCTAGTGGCATTAAGTTTTTATATACATCAATGTAAAATATATATTTTAACATAAGATGGAGTGATTTAAAATTTTTAACAGAGTGAAGAGCAATGTCTTAGATATCACCGAGATCTTATAAAATCAGACTCATGTGTTAGTTCACAAGATATATAAAAAGTCATTTCTGGTTTTGGAATTTAAATTTAAAACTTTGATGAGCCTTAAGTTTATTTTTTGAGTAAGAAGATAAAAAGTTAGTGCTATTTATATTTTGTTCCGCAGGGCTATCCTATTGCTCAAGCATCACTTCTTGAACAACCCACCGACTGGACAATCTACCTTTATTGTTCATTTATGTATGCATTCCTTCTTTAATTCTACACATACCAACTGAATACCTACTGAAGGAAGTCCCACTGAATTTAAGCTGGAGCTCGAAGAATGAGACTGAGCCAGCCTCCCCAAAGGGCCTGGGGACAAGGACACCCCACGGAGGAAGGAAGGTGTACAAGGGCTCCGAGGGAGAACAAGAAAGCGGGCCCGTGTGTCAGAGACACACTAGCACGAAGGTATGTGCTGTGAGATGAGGTTAGTGAGACTAGAGCATCCAGGGACTTGGGGCAAGAATATGGATTTAATTCCAATTGCGTGGAAAACCACTGTGGGCTTTTAAGCTAAAGGTTCACATAACTCTGTTATGGTTTTAGGCAATGATTCTGGATGTTTTGAGGAGAAAAGAGAGAAGGAGGCGAACAAAAGAAGTAGGAGAACTATAGTAAAAAAAAAACCTGGGGAATTACTGACGTAAATTTGGGGAAACAAAACTTTCATATTCCTTAAGGTCTAGTTCAGATTTCTACTCTGTTCCGTTGATCTGATTTTTAATCCCACATCAGTAACACATTAAAAAGATTTCTACAGCTTTATAATACATTTGATGATATAAAGTATATATTATTATATTATGCTACATATGTAACATAAATATAAATTATAGCTTCATAACATGTTTGTGTTAGAGCAAGTTTTCTCATCCCTCCTAACTCAGAATTTCCTAAATATTCCTGTATGTTTATCCTTGCATTTCATCTCTGAAATCATACTGCCAAATTCCACAGGTAATCCTGATCAGATTTTGATTGGGACTGCATGAACTTTACAAATTAATTTAAGGAGAATTAACATCTTTGTAAAATTAAGTCTTCCTATCACCCGAGGTATGTCTCTACATGTATTCCTATATTCTTGTCTGACCCTCAATAGTTATTTTTATAATAATTTTTATGTTATTCCTGTACATTTTTTTAAATTAATTCCTGGATAATTTTGTTATTGTTGCCATTGGCATTGGGATTTTTCCTTCATTATATTTCCTAACATGACTTTTGTTGTATGTCCTCACATTTGTCGTGGAAAGGGGAGAAGACCTTGAGGAGAGCTGAGGTGATCACAGAGTTTCCCCCGATCCCTCAGTCTCACACTTGGATTAAAATTTTGAAATTGAAAATCAAGAATTTACAGACTCTGTTAATCTGCTTGGACCATCCCAGCTTCCCATGAGACAAAGAAGGCCTCGTGTCTCCTGACCACCTGGGGAAAGGTTGTAGGAGTAAAAAGGATGGGGAGAAAAAAAATCAATTAATACTTCAAAATATCACCCTATTATATTCTATATAAATTATCATACATATTTATAGGGTAACATAATGCTGCCTGGGGTTTTTTATGTTGCCTCATATTCTGCTGCTCCCCAAAGACAAAGGTCCACACTCTCAAGGAGATGTACACAGCATATGCTCACTCTCTCTCTTTCATATATATCACATATAATTTATATATGTATGTATATACAAATATATATACAAATATATAAATACATCTAATTTATATATATTTATATATATAAATACATCATATATATATATGCACACACACACACCCTAAACTGCAAAATGGAATTCTCCAAGGGATACAACTACAAGTTGTTTTATTTTATTCTCAGTACTCTTCTGTATTTTCCAAATATTTGCCAATGAGCCAAATTTACTTTTATAATCGGGGGAAAAAGTTCGCTACCTAAGAGAATTTCAAATAAATCAGAAAAAGTGGAGGGGGGGAAGACTCAATGCCTAGCTATCCTCAGAGTATGTGGTTTCAAAGTACTACGCGCATCTAAAATCTGAAATCTGACCATAGGATCCTCTGAAGGACGGAAAGACAGAAGCCAGGAAAGAGAGAGAAGCAGAGGAAAGGGAGAGAAACGGAAAAACGTGGTGAACTCAGCACGACTCCACAGGGTCTCTGAGGACTGGGAAAAGCCAGGCCTGGCAGGGCACTTGTTCTCCAGTGAAGTAGAATCTTCTTCAAAATGGAAAACACGCCCTCAACAGGCAGGAGAAGGTAATGGGCTGAATGAATTGATCTCAAGTTTAAATAACCTGTGTGCAGAAGAAATCAATCAAAGTGATAGCAAAGCCACTTGAGGCGACTGTTACAAGAGCACAGGTAATGGAGGAATGTCTTAGGAAGCCTGAACTTCAAAGAGGAAAACAATATGTTGTGCAGAAGCCACATGCAGGTGACCTTAATATTCATTCCTGGAAAAGTCTAGTTTGGATTATGAAGTTGGCCTTAATCTTTGGAAAGTGCTAGCACTTCAGCTTTTAAACTCCTGCAAGAAAGAACTTTGGCTCTGTTTCTACCCATTAAATCAGCTCTAATTGGCATGTGCATGGGATATTCTTTAAGGAACAGTTTCCTTGTGCTCTGGTGAGAATGGAACAGAACAATGATGGGAAGGCTGGTATCACAAGCCATTCCTATCCCCGGAAATATGAATGCGGCAGCCAACATTTCTTCCACGGCTGTTCCTTCCCAGGCACTGCGCCGGGGATATGATAATGACCCTTCCACCACCCCATCTCCCAGGAGGTCACATTCCATACAGGAGAGAGCTGGTAGGGCTCTTACAACTATGATGGCACGCAGAGACCATCCTGTCTGAAACAACTTAGAAATGACATACAGCCTTTCAAGGCCATAGGGACAAGACCATGAAGAATTTGCCATTTGAAGAGGTTGCCCCGCCAGGCAAAGCACTGTCTTTCCCTGGGTGTAGCTAAACAGAAGCCAAACGGCTTTCTTTCTGGGATGCTTTAGATCTTTTTGGATGCAAGTTTAGGTGGAATATCCTCTGGAATTCCTTGTGTTCTCTAGCTGTCATACTCCCGTAAGAGCAGTAAGGACTGAGAGAGTAGAAAAGATTTATGGGAAAGAGGGAGATTTAACAAATGTTCGCACTGATGCACCACGTATTTCTGCAATGCATTGGCCACTGCGTATGTGATTTTACCAACAGATTAAGCAAGATGCTTAATTTGGAGGGAGCAAGATGCCACCTGAGTACATGCGCCCCCTCTCTTAATAATGCACAGAAACGAAAGCATATTTTACATAACACATTATTTTCCCCCTTTCTTCTCAAAATTTCTCCTATGCAGGAGCTATTTCATCCAAAAAGAAACAAAAACATCAGTAACAAGAATAAATACCTGAGCACACTTATTAATAATAATAGGAGATAAGACAACAGTTGTAAAAGAATATAGAATGAATAAATTAGTCATTTTATCTACATATGCAATGCCAAACAACCAGCCTGCTATCTGCACCACATTACCTGAAATCACAGATTATTTGTATATCATACCATCTCAACCTAAATTGGTATACACATTACATTTGAAAAGACTCAAAGTTGATGAGACTTTAGGGCCTCTGGAATATTTAAAAATAATCTAACAACTGAAATAATTCTTTCCATATTCAAAAATGCAAAGCTTAGAAGAAAATTTTTAATATAGCACACCACTTGCATATTTTAAAATTTTGCTATGTTTGTTCACATCTCCAAAGAATTAAGGCCCAATTGATACCATTCAGGTGGAGATTATGGCACTTTTGAAGTGAGATTATGCTATTATGTACCCAACATTTTGGTAAGGACGTGTTATCTTCACTTAAGAAAAAGACATATTACATTATTTATTTATGAGAAACCAAAGCATTCATTGCCTTAGGTGATCATTTGTATCAAGGTTCCCTTTCTGCCCATTGAAAGGGCAAGTTACAAAACTCAATAGCGCCCCATTGTGGAATTGTGCAAAAAGTGACAGCTAACCAGGGTTTTGCTATTTTTCTTTCTCCTTTGTTTTGTTACAAGGGTTTCTCTTTATAAAAGAAACTCTCTCTGGTTTAGAAGCTATAACTAAGTTCCTTAGGAGCTGAACAAAAGCAAGGAGTGGATCATTTCCATGAGTGCATTAACATATACATATTAGAGATGAATTTATATTTCTTAAAAACAAAATACCCTTCATATATCCTTAGACACTGCGACTATTCCAAAGAGTATAGAGAAAATAAAAGATACTTGTTCAAAGTGCTGTCTTATTTTTTCACTTGATGTCCTCAAGGTAAGGATATTTAAATCATAAAAAGAACATTAGCTACATCATAAATTCTCTTACCCTAAAGGTAGGAGACAAAAATGGGCATAAAATATAATGGCACCCTATTTCCAAGCTTCCTTTCATAATTATATCAATTAAATTTTATGAGAACTATGTATATAACTCACACACTTATTTTCGTCTTTCTGTTATGGAAGGTACATTGTGCAGGTCTAAAAGAGAGCAAGGCCCGGGACCTTGGACTTGGAAACCGTGCCCGTTCCTTCGAGCCCCTGACCGAAAGCACCTGGTCTGCAGTGTGGTCCATCTGCTTGATGCCTGGTTCCAGTGAACGTTTTCTCCTGCATATTACAGCTAGAACTGCTTCCCTGTTGATTCCTCCTCCCCGCCATTACCCCGACATTTGGGGCAGCCCTTAAGGCTTTAAAAGCGGTGAATCTGCTTTTCAGGTGAATTTTCCTCACGGTCTTAAATGCTCTCTCCCAAGACATCATTTCCCTGCCTCTCACTCCTCTTGTGGCAATTAGAGGACTCCTGTTGTGAAGGACACCACCTCCAAGCTTAAACTAAAACATAAAAGTGAAGTTATCAGGGGGAAAAAAACAATAACAACAAAAAACAAGACTATCTAGCCAGATGAGTTTCTAAAAGCAATGAACACGTCTTCCAGAAATTAAGTTTCCATTAAAGAAGCACAAGTCAGCCCTGGCTGGTATGGTTTAGTGGGTTGAGCACCAGCCTGCGAAACAAAAGGTCACAGGTTCAAATCCCCATCAGGGCACATGCCTGTGTTGTGGCCCAGGTCCCCAGCAGGGTGCATGTGAGAAGCAACCAATTGACATTTCTCTCACACTGATGTTTCTCTCCCTTTCTTTCTCCCTTTCTTCTCCTCTCTCTAGGAATGAATAAATAAAATCTTTAGGGGGGAAAAAAGAAGTACAAGTCAGCAGAAACCTAGAGCAAAAAAAATCTAAAACTGGTGCTAGTCTCATCACAACAATAATGTACATTTTTCCCAAGTCTTGAATACAATGGCACTCCTTAAAAAAATAAGCAATGGTATTTAAAGTAGAAGGTCCTAAGATACCTGAAGACTGTGCAGTATTTGTAAACGCCAAGGAGAAACTGAAAGCATAGGTTGAGAAGATGCTGCAAAGAATTACAGATAAACTGATGGGCATTTACCAAGTCAAGCTGCCATGCAATTAATCAAATTGGTGACAGCAGTTCAAAGAAGCTGATAAACAACTGGAGTACCAGTGGCTACATGAATGCGGCAATCACAAAGCACCAGCAATGAAGAAAATAAAAGCAGGAAATTTTTAAAAACAAAGCAAAAACTATCTTCTGATCTGAAGGATAATTTCAGCAGGTTCTTATTCAGTAAATAAAAAGAGCCCACTCACTTTCACTCAGAAACCATCCTCACTGACATATATTTGTCACGATTTTACACTTGAACCAAGGCAGCATTTCAAGGCTGTCAGGAAGAAACAAGAAGAAACATTTAAAGATGAAAGTGGTAAGAATGAATTTGGATCTTTTATTCAGGGTTTTGAAAAATAAAGAATCTTATGTTTAAAAAAAACCCCTGTGAAGTGGAAGAAACAGACCTTGAATTGTGGATTGTGGGCTTATCTTCCTTGAATGCCATCTGGTGATGACCTGCGCGTTCAGCATTTCAAGCGTGCGTCCCAGAGCAACGACTTTTCTTCTGATGGGCGCGCTGGAGCCTCAGGCTACGAGAAAATATTTTAAAATTTCCTCTTGAACTCAGACAGTATGATTTGGGCCCCAAGCCTACATGAGTTGCAGGTCCATGATTACAAATGCTCAAAAAATTTCATTTTTTTCTACCCAGAGATAAACCAAGACAGAGTGTTCCACGTCATTTCTGCTATTGAACGGGAGTCTCCCTAATCCACCCCCTTCCTAAGGTTGCAGTTCAAGGAGTTTCGAGGAGTCTGGCCATACACTGGGCAGCCATTTATCTCTAGTAGAGGGATGGGTGGAGGTGGAAGAGGGTATAAGGGGGATAAATAGTAATGGGGAAAAATACAATAAAAAAAGTATGTTTAGTAGACCCTCGCTCCTAGCTCCTGTCCCCATGTAAATGCCAGAACCCAAGTCCCTGGATAACTAAAACTAACAGCTCCCCGCCCCGAGACCTCCTCCCAGACCAGCTGCAGCATCAGCTCACCTGTTTACCAGGCTTTCATTTCTTTCTTTTTTCTGGCCCCTGGAGATTTTCCACACTTTCTGCACATTGCATAATAAACATATTTGTAAGTCATTTCAAATAAATGGCTGGGTTTTTTATGAATGCTTGATAATATATTTATCTGCCTATTGAACTATTTTATTTTTCACAATTACAAATAACACTTGGGTAGACATCCCTGCACCTAAACTTTTATGGGCATGCTCGATTATTATCCCAAATGCCCTGGGATAGATTTCTAGTAGTGAGTTGGCGAGTGAAAGGGCAAGCATACGTGTATATTGAAGGTTTCACTTCAACCATACATAGCACACTTTCATACTTTTCTTATAATATTTATTTAATTCTTCCTTGTTTTATACTTACTAATGGACTTGTAGTCTCCACTAGATTGCAAACCTGATGCTCGGTAAACCCATATTCCATTAGTTTGAGCATAAATACCTCCAAAGAACATAATAAAAGTGTACTGGCTTGAATTAAAGCCAAGTTAATCATTTTAATGGTTCAAAATCAATAGTAATGAACTTGTCCTTGAGATTCTTTGAGAGAGAACCTCAGCGCAGAAAACAGCCTCTCAGTGCAGACCCCCTGCCTGTTCAGGTTTTGAGGTACGTTTCCAGAGAGAGGATGGAAGATTGGGGACTTCAACCCAGCAGGCACCCAAGAAGGTGTCCACGACCAGTGTTGGGTGTCATTAAACATGGTCTTGGGAAAGATGTGGGTGATCTACAAGGTGTTAACTTTGCTTCATAATTAGATAGTCAATCTTTGCCATCAAATTGGCTAATTCTTATCCTGTGATTTGTTAGTTGCCTGGGACTCTCGCTTTCTGGAGATTTTGCTAGAAGTCCCACGCATCTGTGCAGCGGTGCATCCAGGCTCCAGAGCTGCTAACACATCCTGGGCAGTGGCTTTCGCTGTGGTCACTGCCATAGCTGGGCAGTACTCCACACCCCAGCTCATGTGTGTGTTGCAGCTGGGGGCTTACCTAAGTTACAACGAGATCTAGTGAGGAGCTGATTAATCAACCTTATTGCCCCTAATAGAGAGTGTTATGGACTGCATTTTTGTTCATCACCCCAATTTTGTCTGTTGCAACCATAATCTCCAATGTGTTGGTATTAGGAACTGGGGCCTTTGGAGGTGATTAGGTCATGAGGGTGGGCCCCCTATGGTGGGATCGGTGCCCTTATCACAAACACGAAAGAGCTTCCACTCTCTGCTCCCCACGAAGTGAGGACAGCGAGCACATGGCGGTCTGTGACCCAGACAAGGTCCCTCACCAGGACACCACCAGGTTGCCCTCCATCTCAGACCTGCACCTTCCAGAGCTGTGAGGAACTAATGTCTGCTGAGTAAGCCCCGGGCCTGCAGAGTTCTGTTACAGCGGCCGAACTGCCTGAGACGGACAGTGTCCAGCAGATACGTATGTCCTTGCCAGGACAAGACCTCCCCCACCTTTTTCCCTTGGCCTTTGTGGCCAGTTGTGTGGACTGCACTTCAGCTTGCCTGTGAAACAAGCCATCAGGAAAAGCTTGATGCTCTTGCTCTGAAGTATCATAAAAATTAGCACTGGCCCTCATCTTAGCAAAACAGGAGCACAGATTTCAGAACCACATTTCTGGGCATCTCTCTCCCCACTCTTGTGTTTTGTTTAGTGACATCATGCATTTTTGATTGCTGTTATTAGAAAAGATACAGTAAGCTCTTTGGTATATACGTAAGGTCTATAAGATCACAGTGCTATGAATATGTGTGCATTTCCTAAACTATAAATGAGAAATTATGGTTTTGAGTTATAGTAATGTTGTGGCTAAAAGTATTAATACTCACCCCTGGCCGGTGTGGTGCAGTGGATTGAGTGCCAGCCCCAGAACCAAAGGGTCGCTGGTTCGATTCCCAGTCTAGGGCACATGCTTGGGCTGCAGGCCAGGTCCCCAATAAGGAGTGCTTGAGAGGCAACCACACATTGATGTTTCTTTCCCTCTCTTTCACTCTTCCTTCCCCTCTCTAAAAATAAATAAATAAAATCCTTTTTAAAAAGAAGTTTTAAAAAGTATTAATACTCAACATCACTAATCACCAGAGAAAAGCAAATTGAAACCACAGTGAGATATCACCACACACCAGCCAGAATGGCCATCAACAATAAATAAACTAACAACAAGTGCTGGTGAGGATATAGGGAAAGGGGAACTCTTTTACACTGTTGGTGGGAATACAGGTCAGTGCAGCCACTGTGGAAAGCAGTATGGAGATACTTCAAAAAATTAAAAATGGATCTGCCTTTTGAGTCAGCAATCCAACCTCTGGGAAAATATCCAAAGGAACCCAAAACACTAATTTGAAAAAACATAAGCACCCTTATGTTCATTGGAGCATTGTTTACAGTCACCAAGATATGGAAACAGCCCAAGTGTCCATCAGTAGATGAGTGGATACAACTACTATGGGACATTTACACAATGAAATGTGATTCATCCATAAAAAAGAAGAAAATTTTACCATTTGTGACAGTGCAGATGGGCCTGGATAACATTATACTCAGTGGAATTAGCCAGTCAGAGAAAGACAAATGCCATATGATTTCACTCATATGTGGAATCTAATGAACAAACTGAACTGATGAGGAAAATAGGGACAGACTCCATAGAGAGCAGGATGGCAGCTAGTGGTTGGGGGTGGAGGGATTGAGCAAAAAGGGAAAAGGACTCAAGGACGCAGACAACAGTGTGGTGATTGCTGGGGGGAGGGTGTATAGGGGACTAAACAGTAATGGAAAAAGCACAACAAAGATTTTTTTAAAGCTGTGGTACCTTTGCATAATGAAATACTATGCAACCCATAAAAAGAAGGAAATCTTACCCTTTGAGACAGTGTAGATGGACCTGGAGAACATTACATTAAGTGAAATAAGCAAGTCAGAGAAAGACAAATGCCATAGGACCTCACTTATTTGTGGAATCTAATGAACAAAACTGACACGGGGCATGGGTACATGGAACAGTCTGACAGCTGTCAGAGGGGAGGTGGAGAGGGACTGGAAGAAAGAAGGTGAAGGGATTAACCAAAGAACACGTTTGCATGACCTGTGGACACTGCCAACAGTGCGGTGATGGCCAGGGGAAGGGGGAGGGGTGACGGCTGGGTGGAGTTGGGCAAAGGGCGGGGGAGGACTGTCCAGCTCTGTTTCTTCCTTGAGGCTAGATGAGACCAACAGACTGGTGATCAGCTGGTTTAATGCCAAGAAGAATTAAAATAGGGGTAAAATATGAAGGGCGTCAAAGAGTGAACTATGTTGATTGGCGAAGAGGCAAATGATGACATCTGGGGAAAGTCTGAATCTAGAAACAGTGAAGGCAGATGTTAGGGCAGGAAATAGGGGTTCTCCTAGGGGTTGCATCTGGAGATGCAGCCAGAATGTGGGGGGAAGGTGACGGGGTCTCAGATACAGGTGATACTGATGAACGGAGGTGTGTCCCTGACAGCCAAGGGGGCACAGGAGGGTCTGTGTGTGCACGCCAAGCCCAGGAGCATAGGCTAGAGGAACATTATTGTTTGTTCAGGTTGCTGGGGAGACACTTTGGGACCAGCCAGGGGGCTGTCATAACACTTATGGGAAATCGTTTACTTTGGATTTTGTAGGATTAATCAGAGAGGGGTGAAGTGGAAGAGGAGAAGGTGAATGTGGGGGATGGAGAGAGAGAGGCATCAGAGACGAGACCCCTATAAGCAGCCATGGACCTGCTCTCCCAAGAAGACACCTCAGCTTCTCTTGTAATAATAAAAATGCATCAGAATTTCGTCTACCTTAGTCAGAATGTCACCCTGGAGCCTCCCATTCCCAGCTGCAAAACACTGGTAATTGACATTGGTGATTATGGACAACACTCAGAGAAAAGCGAGTAAGTTAGGTTCAATAAAACATCAATTTCACTTATGTTCATCTGGTCTCTAATTTATTCATGAGCACTGTGGAGATTTCCATCAGCCAAGCACACACCCCACAGCCATCCGGTCACTAGGGGTTTCCTAACCCACTTTTAAAATTATAACCACAAAACCAGCACCCTGCATGATGTAAATTGTTCTTGTATATAATTCAGTAACTTCCCCCTTGTCCTCCCTTCTGTAAGACAGAACTCTAATTTATTTCTCTTTCCTTCTGTGGATAAACTCATTTTTTTCTTGTTATAAAAGAATTCTAGTTGGCTGCCTTGGAACCAGCCAAAGAATAGACCTGAATCCTCAGAGCGGAGTGGAGATTACGGAGTGAAGTTCAGCTGACCTCACGCCACAAAGTAAGCTGCAGTCCACTTAACCTGCCAGCAACGATACATTACGTTCCTCTGCTTAAAGGACACGGGGGTGGCACCGGGCCGGGTGGAGGGTCTGTTAAAGAAAAGCCCTCAGTCCCTCACTCCCGCTGCCGTCCGCTGTGAGGGGGCTGCCTCCTGCCTGTCCCTGCAATTCATCATGGTCCGGCTCCCACTCAAGTATCTAGGGAGGGGCCCCAAGGTGGTGACAGTTTGTCTTTCTCTGCTCTTTTGACAGCAGGTGGGGGAAAGGGCGATAAACTCGAAGGAATAACATTAAGATATTCTCAGGTGAGACCTGTGTGTAGCCAGAGGAGGGCTGACTTCCCAGACACATCTGTGGGGGCAGATACTATTTTTCTTCAAATCTGAGGTCATTTTGTCGATGCTTTCTATCCCCGTAGGCCAGTAATGGTTTTGCTCACAAAGTGACCCAGCCCATGGAGTAGGGGCCTCGTGGAGGGGGAGCAGAGGCCGGCCAGCCTCAGAGGACTTGAAGGCTTTTGAGAGCTGGTTAAATATGCCATACTCTATAAATGCCTCAAATACAGTGGAGTCTGGCAGAAAGTTCTGGTCTCCTCCCCAGCAAATTCTCAGTTATTCTGGTCTCCTGGGAAAGTCATCCCTATTGCTCTGTTTTTTACTCCTGCCCACCTCCAGGCCTGTGAGGTGGCTTGTAGAACAAGTCACAACACACAGCAGAGTCACTGGGAAGAAGGGCAGAAAAGGGACCATGTGGATGAGCAGGTGTTAATTCCCACGTCCTACACATGAGTGTGATTCAGTGCCAAACACACACCATGGAAGGCCAGGCGTTTGAGGGGACTCGTGGGGCAATTCCCTGTGGAGGCCTGTTACTCATACACATCCCTCCCCCAGTAACGACGGGAACAGAATCTCTCCTTGTAGTCGTCAGAATGTTGGATGGATTAAGTGAAGCCTACATGACTTAAAAGCAGAGTGCCGTAGCTTGATTATATTGCAGTAGCGTGGATTTAGTCACAGCACCCCCACATTTACCCTCTGAGCCAGGAGGGTCGGTGGGCCATCAGCAATGACAGGCAGACTTCGTCTGACACACTCAGTTAAAGGCGCTGAATCGAGCCCGGTTTCCCTACTGGGGCACTGAGGCGGGGCCGGGCCTGTACATGTGCTTGAACTCAGTGTGAATTAGCTCGTCCCTTCCCCAGCCACACCCAGGGCAGAAAGCTGCTCTTCCCTTACATGTACCTTTCAGACCAGAAATTCAGTCTTTAACAGGAAATGTAGGAAAAAAACTGAGAATGCAAAGAAAAATAGGTTTATTCACAAAACTGAATGTGCTCTTGGAGCTAAAATCCAGGGCAGGGCGGGTCTGCAGGCTGGGGCTCCAGAGCTCCGGCCTTCTTCTGCTCTACCTCTGCGCCTATTCAAATTCAATTTTTTTCTTTCTGCAAAAGTTGGATGAAGCTATCGGTGTGCTTCCCTTACCAGACGGGGTCCCATAGCCTGTTTTCCCACCACTGGAGGGTAGAGGTTAAGAGACCACTGTTGCAGTCTGTGAGAACGGTAAGTTCAGAACACAGTTCCATCTCAGCGTCTGTGGGGGTGACATCAGCAGCAGTGTGGCAGCGAGCCCGTGCTGGCCTCCGTGGTGCACTCTGGGTGGACCCAGCTCACGGTCTGCACATCTTCTCCTGAAGTCTGTGCCACCATCCCGGCCCTCTGGCTAGAAGCTCTGCTCTCTCAGAATCTTAGGTTCCCCTCCCCACGTGAACTGTGTTGCAGCTTCCATACTGGGTGGTTTTCAGGACAAAGTGGCAAGAGAAAATAGAAAAAATAAGCAAGATTCCCCCAGATGATTTGGAGAACAGGGGCCCATTTCCCCAGGTCCTTGCCAGGGACAGGTTGCCCTCGGCATTTCAGAAGCTCACATCCCAGTGTGGCTGCAGCTTCAGCATGGGAGCAAGGCCAGGAGAGGAGAGAAGAGGGAAGGGCCCCAGGCAGGCCCCCACAGTCCCCTTGTCCAGTCCTCTCCCTGTCATTCCCTTCCTGCTCGTGGAGCAGTGCTGAGACTCACCACCTTCAGGACAAAGCTGAGATCAAGGAGGGAAAACCAATCAGGTCACCGCCGTGCTGGTCATCTGTCAAGTTCTGACTTCTGCCTCCAGTCTGCCCACTGCTGCTTCCTTTTCGGAGTCCGCAGATACCGGCTATTCTGTTCTGTCCCAAGCTCGTGGCTGTCATCAGTAGGGGTACGCCTGGCCGTGGACTTGCTCTGTCTTGGCTGGCTCCATGGTCATCTGTTTTCTTTTCTAAGAAGAAGAAAGGGAAGGAAGAAAGTGAGTCTGGACAGCAAGTAGACTTTCTTTAGAAGTCCGTGGACAGTGTTTTCTTTACTCACAGTCTGTTGAAGTGCTGTGTCGGCTGGCAGGAGGTACTTTTATTTTCTTCTCTCTGGGTATTCTTCCTGAAGAAGGTGGATGAAGTTGTACATATAGTGGGACAGGAAACTGGGCGTGCTGTCCTGTGTTCTGAGATGCATGGTGTTCTCACTGTTCTGCATTTCTGAGCCTCTCTCACCATGTGGCTGAGCTGGAGACAGGACCATCAGTGACTGGCTCCCCCAGGGCCTTTCTGACACCGACTGTGCATCCATCCCGCAGGACGTTGGTCTGTGCTCATTGCCAGCCGAATGTGGAAGGTCAACAGGGTTCGAGGGCACTCAGTGGAGCCGCATGTCGGAGAAGCCCTGGGTCTCTGAGTCACTGCATGGAGAGGTTGCCTGGCTCACATCAGACTGGGACATGAGGAACAAGCAGGATTTCACTGGGTTCAGACACTGAATGGTCTGTTATGACAGCTCCATGTCATTACCATAATGGATACAGTCTTTGATGCGCAATTAGGATCTCCATGGCTAAACCACTTGTAAATGTCAGTTTTGATGAGTCACTTTCTGTCTCTCATCTTAGTTTAACCTCCCGCCCAATGGGGTGTGTTAGGTTCATCCACCAGCATTACTCTTCCCTTCTCGCGGGCACACTAGAGATAAATTGGAGCTATCCCTGGAAGAAGAGAGCGTATGAAGACAAGGCACTATTACCACCACAATTTTAAGCACCATTCTGCCAAGCACACAGAGAAAAAATAATCATATCTTACCTTTAACAGCATAAGTATCATTTCTGCAATTGCAATTGACAGACAACTCAAAAGCACACGCTCCCAGTGATGGTGCTGCCTTCACTTTGGTTGTGCATCCCTCCGATCATCACAAGTCCATCCCTCTGATCATCACAAGTCCTTGAGCAGTGGCACTCACGGGCACTGTGCCTCTGACAGTCACCAGGTCCCAGCCAACGTGCCGGGAAGGTCTTTTACATCCTTGGTTAAATTTTTTCCTAGGTTTTTTACAAATGTACGTCTATTTATTTTTATATTTTGTATCATAGTGACACAAAAGGAGTATAAAATTTCTGTAGAGTCACACAGTGTGCTTCCAATATGAAAATCCCCATTATGTTTTACTTATCCTTTTGCTTTATGATTTTCCTCTGGGTGTCCAATGACAGCCTTGTCCCATATAATTCTGATGCAATTGTTAATGGGATTGTTCTCTTATTTTCTCTTTCTGATAGTTTATTACTGGTATACAAAAATGCAGCTGATTCTAGATATTAATTTTGTATTCCTCTAGTTTACTGAATTCATTTAGCAATTCTAAAAGTTTTTTGGTGTAATCTTTAGGATTCTGTATATACAATATCATGTCATTTGCCAATAACGACAGTTTCACATCTTCCTTTCCAATTTGGATGCCTTTTATTTCTTCTTGTCTAGTTGCTGTGGCTAGGATTCCTAGTACTACGTTGACTACTAGTGGTGAGAGCAGACATCTTTGTCTTGTTCCGAATTTAAGGGAGATGCTTTAGCTTTTCCCAATTGTGTATGTTGGCTGTGGGTTTTGCATATATGGCCTTCATTGTGTTTAGGTATGTTTGTCCTATTCTCACTTTGCTGAGACTTTTTATTATAAATGGGTGCTTTATTTTATCAAATGCTTTCTCTGCATCTATTGATATGATCATATGGTTTTCATCCTTCATTTTATGTGGTGTATCATGTTTATTGATTTGCAAATATTGTACTAACCTCGAGTCTCCAGAATAAATCCCACTTGATAATGATGTATGATCTTTTTAATGTATTGCTGAATCCAGTTTGCTAATATTTTGTTGAAGATTTTAGCATCTATGTTCATCAGGGATATTGGCCTATAATTTTCTTTCTTTGTATTGTTTTTATATGATTATGGAATTAGGATAATGCTGGCTTTGTAAAATGGGTTTAGGAGTCTCCCCTCCTCTTGATTTTTTGGAATAGTTGAGAAGGATCGGTGTTAGGTCTTCTTTGAATGTTTGGTAAAATTCACCTCTGAAGCCATCCAATCCAGAACTTTCATTTTGGGGGGAGTTTTTTTTATTACTGCTTCAATTTTTTAGATGTAATCAGTTTATTCTGATTTTCTTATTTTTAATTTAGTTTTGGAAAATTGTACATTTCTAGAATTATCCATTTTGTCCAGTTTGTCCAATTTGTTGGCATACAGTTGTTCATAATATTTTCTTACAATCTTTTGTAGTTCTGTGGAGTCAGTTGTTTTTTCTCTTTCATTTCTGATTTTATGTATTTGGGTCCTCTCCCCTTTTTTTCTTGATGAGTCTGAATAAAGGTTTGTCAATCTTGTTTATTTTTTTTTAAAAAACTGGCTCAGTTTCATTGATTTGTTTTGTTTTTCATTTTTGTTTTTTATTTTTTTGGTATTGCTTTTTTAGATTCAATTTCCTTTATTTATGTTCTGATCTTTAGCTTCTTTCCTTCTATTCACTATGGGCTCTGTTGTTCTTTTTCAAGTTCCTTTAAGTGTAAAGCCAGATTGTGTATTTGGCCTTCTTCTTGTTTCTTGAGATAGGCCTGTAATGCTCTGAATTTCCCTCTTCGGACAGATTTAGGGTTGCTGTGTTCTCATTTTCATTTGTTTCAAGGTATGTTTTGATCTCTTCTTTGATGTCATTGTTAAGCCATTCATTGTTTAGTAACATGTCTTGGTGTGCTTTTCAGTGTTCTTCTTGTGATTGAGTTTCATACCATTATGGCCCAAGAAAGTGCTGGATATGATTTCAGTCTTTTTAAATTTATTGAGACTTGCTTTGTGTCATAGGATCCATAGTCTAGTATCAGCTGGGTGAGCTCAAGGGCTCCACAGAGTGTCCGTGGGTTCTCAGAGGCCAGGGAGCTGCTTCCTGCTGTGGGTGATCCGGGGTCCCCGGGGATGTGGCAACCGAGTGAGAGCATGGTGGGGTCACGCAGCTGCAATCCTGTTGCCGTCACAAAAAGTTTAGTCTTATCCTGTGTGGCTGATCCTAGCAGGTGCCTCCCTCCATTTCCTTCCTAAGAGAACTGCAGTTCTGTTTGGACATATGACCAAAGGCATGTTTATTGGGCAGCACCCTCCCAGCCTTCGCCCCCAGGGCTGGGTGAGCCAGCTGGCTGGGGCGCAGGAGAGAACAGGTGGGTGAATAACGTTTTCTTGGGTGGGTGTAAAATGCTATGACAACCATTAAAGCTTTAAAAAAAAGTGTGTGTGTGTGTGTGTGTGTGTGTGTGTGTCTTCTCCCATTCTAGAACTAAGCAGCCAAAGCGAATGCCTAGCACACTCTCAAGGAAGCACAGTCCTGCCTTGCACCAGCACCAGATGCCACCAGGACAGTGACAGAGGCACCTGGAGGAAGAAGGCAGGACACTCCTCTCCCAGCAGTGTGACCCCGTCCCGGCGGTGAGTCTGTCTGCACAGCTCACGGCTGCTGGGGCCAGTGAGGCTTCAGACAGGAGACTGACGTGATCTGGTTTATATTCTTCAAACATCACTCTGAGTTACATTTTTATGTTTATATTTTTAATTTTTACTTATTTTACTTCACTTTTTTATATTTTTAATAATTTTTCTAAATTATTCTATTAGAGTTGACATTCAATATCAGTTTCAGGTATACAGCATAGTAGTTAGATATTTATATACCTTACAAAGTGATCCCCCCAATAACTCTGCTGTGGGGCCTCCTTTAAAAGGGTGTTAATCCCATTCAGGAGGGCTTTACCCTCACGACCTAATCACTCTCAAAGGTCCCCACCTTTTATCTAGTTCTAATTGAATTTATTTGGGTGACATTGGTTAATAAGTATGTACGTTTCAGGTATACACTTCTCAATGCCTCATCTGTATAGTGTGTGTTTGGCCCTCCAAGTTAAGTCTTCCATCCCCATTTATTCCTCCTAGACCCTCTTCTACCCATCCCCACCCCACTCCCCCTCTGGAGACCACTCCGTGGTTTGACATTTGCAGTGATATTTGAGCTGTGTCTTGAGAGCAGGTAGGATTTAGACCAGCGATTTTCAACCCGTGTGCTGCAGGAATCTTTAAAACATGCAATAGCTGACTGTTTAGTCAGGGGCACTCATCTCTTTTCAAGGCTTTTATCATTTTTTTCTTTTCTTCTCTTTTCTTTCTTTTGTTTTCATTTCTCTTTTTTTTCTCTCCCTTTTTTACCCCTTTCCTTAGACGTTCCTAATGAATTGACCGTTACATTTCCAAAGTTCTGAAATGGCCAACAGACCTAGAAAGGCATTTCTTTAGGCTCCTGCTTGAAACTGTGTTGTTATTTTTTAAATGTGACAATCTAACAAAAAAGGGTCAGTGCCCCTGACTAAATGGTGAGATATTGCATGTTTTAAAAATGTGTGTCACACCGGATGGAAATCGCTCACTTAGACAGATGCAGAGGGGAGCGGTGCCTCAGGTGCGGAGAGCGGAAGCGCAGCCAGGAGGCAGGAGACACGAAGACACAGACCGGAGCACCGCCCCGCAGAGGCCTGGGAGTCAGGGGACAGGCAGGGGAGCAGGAGACCCTCCATGAAGAAGGAGGGGCAGGAAAAAGGGGGCCTTCCATAGAGGAAGCAGGGCAGGGGAGACAGGAGGCCAGGAGAGGGGCAGAACAGGGGGAACAGGGGACCCTGGGAGGGGCAGGGCAGAAAGTACAGGGAATCCTGGAAAGAAGCAGGGAACAGGAAAGAGGCGACCCTCCATGGAGGAGGCAGTATCCCCTCCACCTGTCCCTCATTCCCTGGCCTTCCTGCGCTTCCCCATCCATACAAGGTCCCCTACCCCCTCTGTCCTACACCCTCCATGGAGGGTCCCCTCCCCCTCTGCCCTGCACCCTCCCCCCTCTGCCCTGCACCCTCTGTGGAGGGTCCCCTCCCCACTCTGCCCTGCACCCTCCATGGAGGGTCCCCTCCCCCCTCTTCCCTGTACCCTCTGTGGAGGGTCCCCTCCCCCTCTGCCCTGCACCCTCTGTGGAAGGTCCCCTCCCCCCTCTGCCCTGCACCCTCTGTGGAGGGTCCCCTCCCCACTCTGCCCTGCACCCTCTATGGAGGGTCCCCTCCCCCTCTGCCTGCACCCTCCATGGAGGGTCCCTCCCCCCTCTGCCCTGCACCCTCTGTGGAGGGTCCCCTCCCCACTCTGCCTGCACCCTCCATGGAGGGTCCCTCCGCCCTCTGCCCTGCACCCTCTGTGGAGGGTCCCCTCCCCACTCTGCCTGCACCCTCCATGGAGGGTCCCTCCCCCCTCTGCCCTGCACCCTCTGTGGAGGGTCCCCTCCCCACTCTGCCTGCACCCTCCATGGAGGGTCCCTCCGCCCTCTGCCCTGCACCCTCTGTGGAGGGTCCCCTCCCCACTCTGCCTGCACCCTCCATGGAGGGTCCCTCCCCCCTCTGCCCTGCACCCTCTGTGGAGGGTCCCCTCCCCACTCTGCCTGCACCCTCCATGGAGGGTCCCTCCCCCCTCTGCCCTGCACCCTCTGTGGAGGGTCCCCTCCCCACTCTGCCTGCACCCTCCATGGAGGGTCCCTCCCCCCTCTGCCCTGCACCCTCTATGGAGGGTCCCCTCCCCCTCTGCCTGCACCCTCCATGGAGGGTCCCCTCCCCCCTCTGCCCTGAACCCTCTATGGAGGGTCCCCTCCCCCCTCTGCCTGCACCCTCTGTGGAGGGTCCCCTCCCTACTCTGCCTACACCCTCCATGGAGGGTCCCCTCCCCGCTCTGCCCTGCACCCTCCATGGAGGGTCCCCCATCCCCTCTGCCCTGCACCCTCCATGGGGGGTCCCCCATCCCCACTGCCCTGTCATGGAGGGTCTCCTGTTCCCCTGCCCTGCCCTGTCACTCACAGGCCTCTTACTGGCGTGCGCTCTGGTCTCTGGTCTCCGTGTCTCCTGTCTCCGGGCTGCGTCCCCGGTCTCTGTACCCGAAGCACACTTCTCACCCTCTTCATCTGTCTAAATCCCACCTGTGCTCTCAAGGCACATCTCAAATACCATTTCTAATGTCAAATCACAGTGTGATCTTCAAAAAGTGTAAATGAGATTATGTCATTCTCATGCCTAAAAGCCTTAATGGTGTGGTAGCATTTTCAACCCACCCAAGGGCCCTTCATCTGCCCACCCGCCCTGCCCTGCACCCCGGCCAGCCTGCTTCTCCCTGCCCTGGGGGAACTTGCTGTAGCTTTGGGGGCGGCTTCCCCAGTTCTCCGTGTGGGCAGCTCTGTCTCTACAGCAAAGTCTGAGTTTGAATATGACGAGATGTTGGCGAGCCCTTCCGTGCCCCTGCTGGGCAGCCACTGCAGAGGTCCCAGCCCCGCACTGTGGGGTGCACCGCAGCAGCAGGTCACAGAAGGAAGACAGGTCACAGTGGTGAGACTGGTCATACAGGTATCCTGGCAACCGCCCCGGGTCAGCCAGGTGGGCCAAGTAACCAGTTGAGGCTGGAGGAAGGCACCACAGGCCAAAGTTTTCGGGGCCCCTGGAAGCTGGGGTGGCTTTGGCAGGGACATGGGAAGGAACCTTCCCGTAAGGAGCAGATTCGGCCAGCCCCCATGAGCAAGGGAGGGGCCTCCCAGAGCCTGCGGGGAGGAGCACAGCCCGATGAACCCGCCTCAGGTGTCCGACCCACAGCACCTGCGGCCCCACACTTCGTGGTGTGGGCCACCCGTCTGAGGTCATTTGTTCGGGCCACAGTGGAAATCCAATATTGTCCCCATCACTCCCTAGTCACATCACACAAGTCCGTTTTCTTCATGGCTGTTAGTGTCCTCTGAAACGAAGTGTGGTTCTGGTTCACTGTCTGCCTCTCGGCCCCTCTCAGCACCCGAAAGGCCTCGCCCCGAGACCCAGGCTCGGTGAGGAGTGGAGGGCACACACGTTTCTGATTTCATACAATTTTATTTTTGTGATAAAACATTAACAGATGATGTCTTAAACATCTTTAGGACATCCTCCCAAAATAAATTCACAAATGAAAAAAAAACCTTTTTTTTTGGTTAAAACCTTCATCTCAAACGTTCGGTCAGAGATGCAGTTGCCGCTTTGTGAGCTGCTCGTGGAGGCTGGGACTGACAGCAGACCCGGTTCACACTAGGATTTGCCTCCCGTCCCCACAGGCCAGCCCTTTGGTCTTCAGTGGCCAGTTGACCCTGGTGTTGCTTCCGGCAGGGCCAGGGGACTCCCATCCTGGGGCTGATACGGCCCTGGTGATCCTAGCTCCTGAAATTCTCATTCATTTCTTACGAGAGACCAGGAATTGTGGTCATTGGAAGTGGGGGCAGCTCGGGTGCTGTGTGCTGGCGGCTGCAGGCCTGCGTGGGGAGCGGGCAGTGTGGGGCAGCCCCCCATGAAGCTGCCTGCTAGCTGGCCCGTTGCCCGGCTGTCCCCTTGACAGCAGCTCCCCTCTGGCCTTGTTTGAGGTTCCCAGGGACAGTTTCAGAGACAGGGTGATGTCGGGTGTCTGGACAGTCTCCCTGGGATTAGGAATGCAGACGCTTTGGGATCAGGAGGGGCAGACGCAGCTGCCCACGGCGGAGTGCTGTCTCTTCCCAGGAAACGCTCCCCATCGGGAAACACCAGCAAATCAGAGAGCAGTTCTGCAGAGGGACGAGTTTTCCTTCCAAAGATGAAATTATGAAAACGAAGAGACAGTGTGCGCTCTGTTGAGAAAACCCAGATGAAACCGTTCTGCAGAATGTGTCTGTTTTGTGAGCTCTGCACCGTGTGACTGTGTCCGGGAAGCAGGAATGACGGGCACGGTGGCACATGCCAGGCTCAAAAGTGTCTTTTCCTTGTGACGTTTCAGCCATGCTATGAAGACCCACAAAGAACAGCAGCTGTCGGGGGTCCCTGTGGTGTCGGATGAGACTCTGTGCTGGCAGGGCCTGAGGGCTGTGGGCCCAGGACTGCCCGGAGAGGATGCCCCGCCTGTCCTGCCTGGGGGTCTGTTTCCTTTGTGTGCCTGGACCTGGCAGGGCAGAGGCTGAGTGCCCTCCATTGTCCCATGTCACTGAGCAGCTCTCCATCCAGCACTGAGCTCAAACCAGAGCAGTGCCCAGGGCCGCCTTCAGACACCTTCAGTTATCATCACGGAGTCGGCCTTTGTTTCAAATAAATCACTTCCCTGCAGCAGCCCAGGAATTGGGCCCTGTTTCCCTCCCCCAGGCTCGTAACAGCAGACACTGATTTCTTGGTAACAGCAGACACTGATTTCTTGCCCCAAGCCCCTTACTGCAGTGACACTAAGAGTTGTATCTGTAGGAAAATAATATTTTAATCTCACCCAAACCCCCCTCCAGCAGGAATCAAGCGTTTTATGTTTCTGGTCCCCCTGGCACCTGGAACAGCCTTTTACTTCCTATCTGCCTGCCCCTGTGCCACCGTGCCTGTAAATCAGGTTGTGGTCGTCACAGGCCCTGTGTATGACCTGCACAGCCTCCCTTTCATATGAACCATTTCTTTATTAAGAAGAGACAACAGTAGTAAAGTGGTGGGTGGGCATCAGCCCGTTTTACACATGAATGGTTACAATACATTTACATAATTCAGCCCAGCCGGGGTCTTTAGATAGTGGTGGAAGAGAAAGGAGGGAACCTCAGACATTTTGTCCAAATCCTTCTGACATCAGGACACACAACTGTCCCCTCTCCCTCGTTCTGCTGTCCCCTAGAAGTGACACCATGTGCAGTAGGAGCCTTGCTTGTCTTGTGCCGTGGGACAGTGCTGACCCTCCTAGTCCCAGGCCCTCCATGGTCCTAGCTGAGAGGATGGCGTGAAGGAATGAATTCGTCATCCATCTACACTGCCTCAGCCCCGATGGTCCCTAGTCTACAGACAGCGGGGCCCTGCAGAGGACTGAGAGAAGAGTCATGTCTGAGTGGGGGACAAGTCCAGAGCAGGGGTGCAGGTAGGGAGGCAGGGGGAGAAGATGCTGTCATCATGGGAGACTGGGGGCCACGACAGTGCTGGATGGACTCTGGGACATGGGCCTCCTATGCACTGTCACCATGATGGAGGGCTGGGGCCTCCTCTCTGCGGCCCTCTGACTCCTGGGCAGGGAGCCCAACATGCACGGGACAGAGAAAGCTCGGAGACGAGCATACCATTCTTCATGAATTTTACCTCAGTTGTCAGCTGGGTGACCAGTCATCCATCTCCCCAAAGGCCTTCCTTAGCTGGCTGCACTCACACGGGCGCCCGAGGAGACCTGTGGGTAGGAAGATGAACCAAGGGTTAGGCACAGAAAAGAAGGAAGTAGCCACTCCCCCAAATATAGATGTTTCTCAGCAGACCCCGCAAGCCCTCAGAGGCTAAGACTTCAGTGGCTTGGCTCAGGGTAGTAGTGTGGAGGTGGAGAGAAGACAACACATTTGGGAACAATGGTGGTGGCAGAACCGGGACACAGTGATTGAATATTGGGGTGAAATGGGAGGGGTTGGAGGGGACACCCAGTTCCTGCCTCAGTGACTCAGTGGGAGGTGGCACCATTGTTACACTGGGTTGGGAAGAGGAATGCGTGAGCTGACAGGACCTCTGAGACATCCACGTGGAGATTCGGAGGGGACACCTGGGTCAGGGCGTGATTCGGGTGTTGTTGGCATGTGTGTGGAGTAAAGGAGGCGTCGTGGAGAAGCTGGCTACAAGGACGTCTGAACTGAGGGAAAAAAAAAAAAAACAGAAAGAGCAGGTGTGCTTTTCTCAGAAGTTTGGCGGCCAGAGGAAGAGTGGACCCTATGGCAGCCAGAGAGGTACTGAGAGAGGACATCATACTCCCGGATGCTGTATCTGAGCAGAATTATGTGGGAGATGGGATCATACCTCGTGGGCAAGCAGGCTGAAGTCCTACAAGGACGTGAGGGTGTTCAGGAGCAAATGGAACACGGGAACAGCCTGGCAAGGTGTGGCCGATGGGGAGAGCACGTGGCAGCTACATGCACACCCATTTCCCAGCCTGGGGCAGTTTTGGTTCGTGAGTTACACTTTTTCCAAAAGTGCAATTTTAATGCATGTTGTAAAAATCCTTGGACCCTTTATGTAATACCTGGTTCTCCATTAGGGCCAGAGGGTCCTATGTCAGCAGAATCCCCTTTTTTACCTGCAAAAGAAAAGCAAAGTCAAAGTCACCAAGCAGAGATGGGACACGTTTCATGAGTTCAAAACTGTCCAGAGTAACACGTTATGTCTGCAGGGTGTAATGCCCCGGAGATTCCCAGACTGAATTAGGGGTTGGACTAATCATCCAAAGAGATGATGGTGAAGAGTACCCAGCAACCTCGATTCTGTAGGTACTGGGAAGCATGGAGAAAGCCTGTTTTTTATTCTCACCAACCCATTCTTGGAGATGCTAAAAATTCAGCTGGCATGAGAACAGAATAGATTGGTTTACTTTTTTTTTTCCCAGTAAACTCTCACCGAGCCCTCTCTGCTATTTTTATGATTTTATGCATATGCTTTGATATTTTTCTATTTCTTTTCTCCATTTTCTCTCAAGAGCCTACTCTTAACCGTGAAGCGTAATGATAGGAAACATACATTTGTTCAAATAGCATTGAGAAGTGGTTTACATTTTTGCTTCATTTTGCCCAAAGAGGAGTTTTTCTTCCTTTTAAGGTGTTTCCAACTACAAAATTAGGGAAAGAGGGAGGCAGACCACCCACAGAGAATTTGAACTCTCGTTGGCTTGAGTTCACTTTTAAATTTGGAGCCAGAAAGCCTGAAACTAAAACAAACTGCAATGCATTTGGCTATGTGTGGCAGGAAATGAGCTTTCCAATGCTGAAATCATAAAATCATTTATCATAAGAAATCTTCTTTAATGATAATTAATAGCCTTTTCAACTCATAAATTCTACTTTATTTTTTTCCCCAATACAGATCTTATTTTGCTAACTGGGCAGGACAGCCATCGTCGTGGTAAAGGGAGAGGGGCCGTGCTCCAAGTGTACTGCCTGCCCTGACACTAGCATCAGAAGTCTAGTGCTTGGGGCTAGGGAGCCTCCCGTGCAGAACAGAGGTTATTGGCATATAGAGAAGGGAAAACCCCGAGAACCTAGGAGGGGAATGAACTAGAGAAAAGAGCCTAGGGCTGAGCCTTGGAGACACCAACAAATAGAGGAAAAGCAAAAGAGGAAGTGCCCGCAAAGAAGATGGGGAGAAGGGGTCCTGGAGGGGGACAAATCCAAGAGGGTGCTGCAGCACTTAAGGCTATGATCTGCCCTTGAGTATCACATACCTGTGAACCTGTTTGCCAAATCAACTGACTTTACAGTTCCATCTTGATCTGAGAATTCCAGAAGGACACGTTCATACTGTCGCCGTTAATGAAAGAGAGAAGAACTCTACAAATCTTCAGAATGATCAAACACAAGCCATGGAATTAACTTCAGTATCAAAACAACATGTAGACTGATGATCACTCCCACGGGAGGCAGCCACTCACATCCTAAAAAGAAGGAATTCTATTTTGGCATCTTAGAGTTAGTATGGGGCAACAGAGCCCTTCGATACCTACATTGACTGATCGTGCCTTCAGGTATTACAAGAATTTCATGATCAACATTCAGGGCAACTGGGTGAAAGGCACTTTGCACATTGAAATTTAAAAGCAGATTCTTTCTGCAAACCAGTTATTTACTGAGATCCTTGAGCTGTGACTGTCAGAGTGAGGCAGAGTGGTCAGCAATTGTCTAGTGAAGTTTTGAGAAATTAAACTATTACCAGAAAATAAATTTCTCTTCTTTTTAATAGCAGCTTTGCTTTTAAATTTTTTCAGAACAGCTTGATATTTAGTAACCTCAGTTATTACACAAGTGCTCAGACAAAAATATTCACATTATTTATGACTTTGTAAGCTACTAACAGGAATATTGATAATATTATATTTCTATTTCTAAGTATATAATTATTTAACAAACATTTATCAAGTTCCATCTGTATTCCAGGTTCTGCACCAGGCCCAGAGGATAGAGAGGAGCAACACTTAGCTCCTGAATTCAAGTTCACAGATATTCACAAATAATTATAGCAAGTGACTCATACCTTGAATTGCCTTCAAGGTGCTGAGGAAACTCAAAACAGAGAAGATATAGACATAGAGAAAAATAAGCAGGAGTGTGCTGGGTGGAGTCTGGGAGGAAGGACATTCCTGGCTGAAGAGCTGCACCTGCAAAGACAGGAAGGAGTCGCACCACACAGAACAAACAAAGCAGACGGCCCCTTCTGGCTGTGCCAGGCAGAAGGAAAGGGGTGGGAAAGAGGCTGGGTAAGTCAGTGGATGGACCATAGAACAGGTATGCCATGTCCAGGAGTTCAGACTTCTTCCTGCAAAGAATGGGGAGCCACCAAAAGATTATAAACAGGATGTGATCAGATGTCTGCTTACAGATTCCTCTGGAAGCAGCACAGAGAAGGGACTGGAGGTGCTAAGACAAAGAAAGAAATTGAGAATGTGCACAATTGTCTAGTCAAACAATGATGAGCAGGGTGGAATATTATTTAACCCTAAAAAGAATTCAAGTACTGGTATATGCTACAACATGTTGAACCTCAAAAAATTATGCTAAGTGACAGGAGCCAGTCACACAAGGCCACATATTGCATGTTCCATTCATGTGAAATGTCCAGAATTGGCAAATCTATAGAGATAAAAAGTAGATTAGTGGTTGCCGGGGGCTGGGAGGGGGAGGGGTTGGGGGAACAGCCAAGGGGTGCTCCTTGTGGGGTCATGAAAATGTTCTAGAATTGATCGTGATAAAAGAGGCACAACTCCAAATATACTAAAAGCCATTGAACTATATACTTCAAATGGGTGAGATTTATATGTAAATTACATCTCAGTAAAATATTTTTTAAAGAAAAACAATGAGACTGGAAGAAGAGTGGGGACCATTCTCTGATTCTGACCCATACAACTGAGTGAGCGAAGTCAGCCCAAACCAGGACAAGAAATTCAGAATGATGACAAGCCCCTTTCTAGACATTTCTGGACATTGGGTTTGAGCCACCGTGAAGTATCAGGATGATGAGGAATAATAGCTAGAGGAACTTATGAGAGTCCAGAGATAAGGCTGTGAAAGAATTTAGCACATATGTTGTATTTAAATCTATGGAAGTGAATTCAACCAACGAAAAGGGCACCGTCAAGGATCGTCATTTTTAAGAAACAGAAAGAAGAGGTGCCCTCAAAGGAAGGTGAAAAGAAACTATCAGAAGGCAAAGAGGTAAATAAATACCCTAGCCCACTCACCAAGTTCAGTCAAGTCACTCACTCACTGTCTCAAAATATTGGTTTGGCCAAACGTTCATTTAGTTGTTTCCATACAATGGCTCTAGTAGTGCATACTTGTCTTTAACATCATTCAAAGCAATTTTGTTAGATTATATTGTGACAGCTGTCATATCAGCATGCATTTAAAAACACTTATCAAAACTGGTGATTTTTTGTGCAGCCATTTTAATATTGAAGATGGAAGACAATATACAACATTTTTAGCATATTATACTGTATTATTTCAAGAAATGTAAAAACTCAACTGAAATGCAAAAAAATATTTGTGCAGTGTATGGAGAAGGTGCTGTGACTGATCAAACATGTCAAAAGTAGTTTGCAAAGTTTCTTGGTACTATTGACATTCTGACCAAATAATTCTTTGCTGTGGGCTATCTTACACATTGGAAGATGTTTAGTAGCACCCCTGGCCTCTACCTACTAGAGGCCAATAGTGGGAGATTGCCAACATACTCAAACATCCAAATCAATAAAGTTATAGGTGAAAATGAAAGATGTGTCTTTTATATTACAGAAAATACTAAATGGACTTTTGGACCAACCCAGTACTAGGGAGCATCTCTAAATACAATCGTGCTAGATTAGGGAACCTAGTGGTCAAGTGCACTCCTCCTGGACTCTCTAGGATGGCCACTTCCCCATGACTCAGCCCACCAGCTGAACACTGACCACTAGACTTTGGCACTTTCATGAAACAGAGTGTACATGCCCTTGCTCACCTGTCACCTGCTTGGGAACTTCGTACACTCTTCACCATGCTGTTTTCATTTTCCTGTTCTGTTAATGAAGTGGTTATGTTCAGCTGTCATCATAATCAGCATTCATTTAATTCAAGTGTTTTGTCATTAATCTTTTCTGCTAATTAATCTCTTTATGCGTTAATATATCAAAAATATGTGAAAGCAAACTATTTTCTTACTAGAAAATTAAAAGCCTCTTCAACATAAAACCAGGGTGGAAGGAAATATAGCTAGACAAATTAGTCCAGTGAAAACCTCCCTTTGCTGAAAAACTGACTCTCCAGTCTGCATGAAATCTTGCATTCAGAAAACTGGAAAAATAACTCACCCAGACCAAATCTTTTCCCATTTTTTCTCAGTTAGCAAGGCATCCCTTCTCAACTAGCTAGTGGTTTAAAATAAAGATTTTTCAATACTCATTTTTATATCTAGTCAGGATTTCTTCACTGGGATTTCAAATGCAGAATTAGCAGCAAATGCTGCCAAGAGGTGCTCCCAATTATATCCTATATTGTTACCTTTCCAGCGATAAAGAGGCTAAGTGTAAATCGTGAATTATTATTTTAAGCAATCTCTTTCATCTATGTTTTTCTGTCCTGATCCTCACAGCAACCTGCGGCGGAGACAGCAGTGTCAGGTGAGAGACCACCTGGGTTCAAACCCTGACTCCATTTCTTAGTTAGCTATGTGGCCCCAACGGATAACACTCTTACCTTCTGCTTTCTCATTTCTAGAATGAATGATGTTCATCGGGTTGCTTGAAGATTAAATTAATTCATATGTGCAAAATGCTTAGAACCGTGCGTGATATACAGTGAATGCTCAATAAATATTATTAATACAATGTGCCCCCCTCTTTTCCACTGAGGACACTTTCCAAGGCACCCAATGGATGACTGACCCTACAGATAGTATCAAACCCTATTTGCACTATGTTTTTCCTGATATATGCATACCTATGATAGAGTTTAATTGATAAATTAGGCACAGTAAGAAATTAACAATAGTAATAAAATAGAACGATTATAACAATGTACTGTAATAAAAGCTATGTGAATGTATCTCTCTCTTAGCAAACTAATGCAAATTTGTTTTTTCTTCTTCACAATTCCATGGATAGAAGATTCATTCTTATTGTTAGCAACCTCAGCATATGACACCTTTCTTACCATGTAGAGAACTTGTACCTTTCTCATTTGAAGGAAGCACTTTACAGCTTGTCCCTGGCATATCCAAATTGCCCACATCACTGCCTTGTGCTTTGGGGCCATTATTAAGTGAAACAGGGTTACCTGAACACAAGCACTGCGACACGTGACGGTAGATCTGGTAGCTGAGGTCGCTGTTAAGTGACTAACAGCTCAGGAATACATAGAGCTCAGAGATGCCGGACAAAAGGATGGTTTTATGCTGAGGGCACTACCTCACGAGATTTCATCACACTACTCAGAATGGCACGCAATTTAAACCTCATGAATTGTTTCTTTCTGCAATTTTCCATTTACTCTTTTCAGACTACAGTTGACCACGGGTAACTGAAACTGCAGAAGGCTAAACCATGGATAAAAAAGGAACTTTTGTAGTATAATAGGTGCCATCATGATTATTTCCCAAGACCAGAGGCATAGAAAGGCAAAGCCACTCAACACAGCAGAACTTGAATTCCAGTCCCCATCTTAGTGAACGCCCCAGGAGTACACTGGGTGGTGCTAAATCACGGAGGGACTCTGAGACCAGAGTGCTGGAAAGACCCCACCCACACCTCTCCTCCCATTGGAGCCAATTGGCTAGCGGTGCTGCATGAACTATCTGCTTGCAGTCAGACCTCTGTATTAGGAGGTTCCATATTTGTAGATTCAACCAATGCTTGGTAAAAAAAAATTTTTAAGACACATTACATTGTTGCTGCCATGTATAGTGGGCCAAAGATAGTCGTGTCTCTGCTGAACGTGTACAGACTTTTTTTTCCTTGTCATCATTCCCTCAACAATACAATATAACAACTAGTTACACGCCATTGACATTGTATTAGGTACTCTCAGTAATCTAGGGATAATTTGAAGTATATGGGATGACGTGTGTAGTTATGTGCAAATTCTATGCCATTTTACATAAGGAACTTGAGGATCTGTGGATTTCGGTAGCCATGGGGGACCCGGAACCAGGCAAGGGATGACATCATTTGTCTTGTGTCTAGGTACAACCAAATGCATCTCTGGTTTTCCTCTGTGGGATAGAGTTCCAGAAGGTAAGTTATTAGGTCAAAGATTACACACTTTTTTGCCAAATTGTTTTCTAAAATTTTACAACAAATTTGGTTGTACCAATTTCTACTGCTTGCTAGGTATAAGTAGTGCATGGAAATGCTGCTCTCCGCCCTTACTAACGTTAATGTTTTCTTTAACAAATCTGTGTCGAGTGGACATACTGAAAATGGTGTTTCAGTGTCATTTTAATTTGTATTTTTCAAACGTCCAGAGAGGTAAAATGGTTTTTCCCATATATTTATGCCCATTTGCTGTTTGTGTATGCATATGTTTATATCATTGGTCTGATTTTCCCATTTGTTGGGAATTTTTTTTTGAGGTTTCCTTATTGACTTTAAGTATTCATATTTTACAAATCTTAACCATTTGTCATATTTATTACAAATACACTACCCCATTTGGTCATTTGTCTTTTAATTCCTTCACAATGTATATGTGGATTTAAAAAAAAACATGTTATAGGCTTATTGGTAATAATCCTGTTAAACCTATTGACCTTTTCTTTTGTGATTTCTCCCATGGCTTTTATACCACTTTAGTTTGGGACCATCTCAGATTTTGCCCTTTCAAACAGAAATTCTATTCTTCATACTTCTGATGGGAACTCACAGGACCACCTTCCGGCAGTGAAACTCCTGCCACTCCGGCCACCTCCACCCAGACGTGAATCACCTGCACACGCTTTTCCAAACAGTGATTTGCTGTCCTTTTCTACACTAAGACCCAAGCATTATGGCAAACACGTTGATCTGTGACCCGGGCTCTGTGCAGGCATCCTTGGGGTCCCTTCTGCAGGGAGAGCCAGGCCCCTTTCTTGTGTCATTTAAAGGGCACCCTGAGCACTTCCTTTATGCATGTAGTGGGAATTGGTTTATCTCCAGGGGCATCACTTTGATTGCTCTCCGTCAAGGCCCAGCTTCCACTTACTTCTCATTCACACAGATTTCACAAGCCACCACAGTTGGGTGCCATGGCAAAATTTGCTATATCCGTCTCCTCCAGAGCAGCTGTAAATATTAAGGAAAGGATCTGATTCCTGAATACTCTGATCTTATCCAGAACAAGGCTATATAATAAGAATCATTAATAATAATTTGTTTAGCAGTTTATAGATAACAGGGTGGTTTATTTTATCTTTACCTCATTCGATAGTCAAAATGGTCAGGCAAATTATTTTTCTCATTTTACACATGAAGCATCTGAGTGTTCAAATGACTTGTTCCCGACTGAAGAGTCGAAGACGTGAAGATAGGTCATCTGACGCGAATATGATGTTATTTGTACTAAAACTTATCTATTTCTAATCTAGTTTTCTATTCATTACATCCTCATTTGCCTGTTTTAATTTATTTTTATATTGAAGTGACTTCAGATTTACAAAAATGCTGTGGAAATAGATGAAAAAGTTCTGTATACTTTTCACCCAGCTTCCCCAAATACTAACATTCTACATAACTACAACTCGTGATCGAGATAGGAAAGTTAACATTGATTCAACATCATTATCTACTCTTTAGATTTCATTTAAATTTCACCAATGTTCCCATTAACATCTTTTTTTCTGGGCCAAGACTGAACGTAACAGTACGTATTGCCTTCATTGTGATATCTAGGCTCTTTTCATCTGTCACAGTTCCTCAGTCTTCGCCTTTCACGACCCTGGCACTTTTGAAAACTATTAGCCTACTACATCCATAGACTGTTCCTCTGTTTGGGTTTGTCTGATGTGCCCTCATAATTACAGGCAGTTGTGAGTTTTCTAGCAAGGATGCCTTAGAGGTAGTACTGTGTTTTTCTCAGCGCATCACGTTGGGAGGCACGTGATGACAATTTGTCTAATTACGAATAATGTGCATGGTGATCATGGGACTAAGGGATCTTCTGGGTTTCTCCGCTGTCCAGATATCATTGTCCCTCATTCCATGAATAAGTGGCTTCCGGGTAGACACTTTGAGACTACACAACTACCCTGCTTCTCATCATCTGTCCACGCACTGCTGTGTTATTTGCCGAACGGTAGTTTTCTATTTCATCATTCTTTTATCATTTGTTGGAATTCTTTTGTAAAGAAAAGCTGTTCCTCTCCCCATTTATTTATTCAATTATTTATTTATATCAGCGCAAACCCCAAATCGTATTTTATTATGTTTTAATTATTAATATCATTATTTGGTTTGTTTGAATTGTCCCAGATTTGGTTATTGAGAGCTCCTTTAAGTTAGCTGCCGCATCCTCCTGACGCCCTCAGTCTTCTCACTCACTGGCTCCAGATGTCCGAGGTGTATATTCCCATCCCCCGACCCTAGAGTCAGGTGTTTTCTTAGGATGTGCAATTCTGTTTATTGAAGAATAATATTTAGAAATCCAGTTTTTGTTCTTCATATGCTCACCAATAGTGGGGTTTCATTGCTCCTAGGCATCCTCAGCAAACAAAGCTAAGAGATAGATGTATGTACGCACACCTATATCAATTTCTCTGTTGGTAAATAGGGAGAGTGCTACTTGCTTTTTACTAATTATCTGTTCTTTAATAGATTTCTAAGCTGAGTTGCATCAGCTAATGTCTCCACTACAGTGTGAACAGTAATAGAGACAGGAGGTGTCTTTCTGAGTTCCTGACCCTAATAGAAATGCTTCTAGAGTTTCCCCATTGAGTAAGATGATAGATTTTGGGACAAAGACATATTTATTTTACTATGTTAAAGTATCTATCAATTCTCATTCTCTTGAATATTTTTATCAGCAAGAAGAAACCTGAATCCAGACAGAAGACGTGGGGAGAAAGCCACAATGGCAAGCATAGACACTGATAAACGATGCCAGTGTATGAACTACAAAAATCTTCACCCCTCTCTTCACTCACACCCTTGCCATAGCCTGCTTGTGGGCGGAGTCTCATTCCCTGCCCCTGATCTTCGGGCTTACTCCTAACACTTGTTTTGGCCAATGGAATGGGCCAGAAAAGACAGCGTGCCAGTTCTAAGACAAAGCCTGAAGAGACCTTAGATGTGTCCTGCTGCCCTCTTGTGACTTTGTCATTGTCCTGAGAAGCTCTCTCCCTGTACAGCTGTTATGCAGCACGGGCACCTAATAAACACAGGCAGAGCAGATGTTCCTCAGCCAACCCACAGACCTGCTACAGCGAGAAGCAGGAGTGCGCAGCTCAGCACAACAAATCCTACACCAGCAGAGCCCTGGCTGCCAGTGCCCAGTGAACCAGTCCTTTATTTGAGACTCCACTTGCTTACTTGGCATAAAAGGGAGAGATATAAGGCCTATAATCTCCTGCCAAATATTTTAAGCCCTTGTTTTGAATGAGGTACTTTTGTATCTTTCTAATCTGCCAGACCAGCAGACTTTTTTAATGCTAGGATCTGTGTTATAACCTCTAGTTCCCAGTATCGTCCTCTTGGTTTTTCAATCTCTTTTATGCTATCGCAATCACAGTGATTTATCTGTATTTACTTTTCTGTCAGTTTGGCCTAGAATATCATGGGTGTTGTCCAACACACAATGAGGTCCGTTTAGAAAGTATCCAGCCATGTAATGTGGAAAACCGAGATATTTATTGAAGATACAAGATACAAGAAACATTGTACATAGGACAGTGACACCTCAGTCCCCTTCAGAGTAGGCACCTTGGGACCTCACACAGTTCTTCCAGGATCTCTTCCACTGTTCAAAACACTCTGCAAAATCCTTTGTTGGAATTGCCATCTGCTTCTCCATCGTGTTTTCCTGAATCTCATTGATGGTCTGAAATCTCTTCCTTTCAAAGGTGATTTTAGTTTGGGGAAAAGCCAGAAGTCTAAGGGCACCAAATTTGGGCTGTAGGGGGACTGAATCACCTGGGTGATTTGAAGCTTTGCCAAAAAATTCTACATGAGACATGATGCATGAGTGGGCCTGTTGTCATGATGAAGCTGCCAATCACCACTGGCCTGTTGCTGTGGCTGTTTTCATCATGTTGTATTTCTCACCTGACAAAGAACACTGAGGTAGTCTTCCTTACTAATTGTTTGGCCTGGAGGGGCATACTGGTGATGAACAACACCTTCCCAATCAAAAATGGTCTTGATCTTGCTGTGACTTTGCTGTGCCTTCTTTGGGCATGGAGAACCAGGTGATTTCAATTGGGATGCCTTCATTTCCAGATCATAGCCATAGACCCACAATTCATCTCTGGGTACGACCTTCTTCAGGAAATCTGATTCATTGGTAGTGATTTGAATAAAGTCATTAGCAACTGCAACATGATGTTCCTTCTGCTCTGGTAGCAGAAGCTGTGGAATCAATTTTGCCATGACACATCAAGGCAGGCCAAGATCCTGCATCAAAATCTCAGACTCAGTAGTTTTTGGAATCCCCAGATCAGCTTCTAGTTCTCACACTGTCAGTCACCGATCTTTGTTGATTGCAGCCCATACACGTTAAACATTCCCAGGTGTTCTGCTTGTTGCTGGCCTTCCAGAATGCGGATCACCTTCAACAGATTCCCAACCATCTTTGAAGCATTTATGCCACACTTTTATTTGTGCTACACTCATTGTATCATCCTGAAAGTCTTCTGAATTATCCAAATAATTTCTATGGAGGAATGTTTAAGCTTCAGGCAAAATTTGATGCAGATTCATTGCTCTACTCACTCAGTCATTTTGAATGTGACAGCCACACAGTACACATGCTCATTCAACAGCATCTACCTTCACTGCACTGACTAGTACAGTGAAGTTGTCATTTTTCATGCATGTGCATTCCAGTCCAGTCTCCTTGGCTGCCAGGTTCCAATGATGTCACACAAACCATTCTCATTATGTTAACAATGGCCGGACTTTTTACGGACAGACCTTGTACAGTGGTTCTATCTCCTTTCTTTCAGGGAAGTATTTGGGAATAGTAATCTTCCCAACATTCTTTAATAGCCTGAGGAAAAGGGTGAATTTTATTGGTCCAGTATCTCTTTTGTACCACTAAATGTACCTGTTATAATAACACCTACCAAATTTCTAATCAATTTTCCCTCTGATATATATTCAAGAACTCTGCCTTATAGTTTTTGAGGCTCTTTCACATTCCTTTGCAGTCTCTTTTGGCCCCTACAGTCTACCTACCTGTTTGTAAGCTATGGGTACACTCAGTTTGGCTCCACCAAGTTTTTGAAAGATACGCTTTTCTTCCAATAACCTCTTTGCTTCACACAGATAGTGATAACATAAATTGAACAAAAGTCAATTATGTTAGCAAATTTTCCATTCACCTTGACACTACACAGAAGACGTGTTTGCAGCAGTAACATTCAATGGTGTCCAGGGAACTGCCGCAATGCCACCTGCTTAGTGCAGTAAGCTTCTACCAAAGTACATGGAGAAAAAAGCCTCAAAAGTGTGGTAGAGGAGTTCAAGGCAAATCATATTTCTATGCAAAAAATTGATGTAGCACCAAAGACGACATCGCCTCAACGTTTCAGTGAGCTTGTGTTATAAAAGGTGTAGCTCTTGTGTTTTATACCAGCACATAGTGGATGTACCAGGGGTGTCTGAAAAGTCTACCTCATTATTTAGCCTCTTAAACAGCCATCCTGCGTGTTTTAAAAGTCACATAAAAGAATGGGTTTGTGATACGAAGAACACGTTTATTTCCCTGAGTTCCATCTCTAGAGTCAAAAAAGAAAAAATGAGGCACTACTTTAAAGAGCCATCAAGTTCAATGTTTATGAAAATAATAAAAACTTTTAATAGAGAATATTCTAAAAGAGATTTGAACTTTTGTACTAAATACAGTACAAGACTGTGACACTAAGTTTATATAGTGACAAACAGCTATTTCAGAAAGATGCTTTCGAGCAACCATAAGTGATTTATAAGCAAAACAGAGCCTCGAGTAGTACTGTAGGAAAACTGAACATCACAATTTCTATTCTCAATTAGAAATAATCTAGAAGTTCAGTTCATGCCATGTAGTAAGTACAAGGCCACTTACCAAGAAGCTGTGATCTTGTGTTAGTTAAAGAAGTTAGATTTCCCTGAGGCTACCAGCTGGACTGCTCTATAGGTAAAATGTTGCTGCCGCCAGCCTTGGGTGTGGAGGGCTGAATCAATTTTCAGCGTGATTATCACTGGTAGACTCCAGGAGGTTTGCTTTAGTGTTTTTTATTCTATTTCATCCAAATTCTCTTTCCCCATAGGCGAGCATTCTAATGTACTTGTGATCATTCATTTAGTTAATATTTTTTTATGTGTGCCTATTATGTGTCCATTTTGAGGCCAGGGACACATCAGTGACCAAAACACATTTTAAAAATCCTGCTTTCCAGGAGTCTACATTCTAGTAGGAATGCATAATAAAAAGCAAGTGGTAAATATTATTAGAGGGTAGTAGGTACTATGAGGAAAATAACATGGATAAGAGAGAGGAGAAGAATGCTGGGGGGTGCAGGTGCCATTTTAAACAGGGCAGCCAAGAAATGCCCTACTCAGGAGGTGACGCATGAGCAAGGACATGCAGGAGTGAGCGTGCGAGCCAGGAAGGGGTCTGAGAGGAGCCCGAGAACAGCGAGTGCAGGCTCTGAAGCACGTGGGGTTCATGAGCACACATTCACTTATGTGTTCCTGCAAAGCATAGTTTTATGGACATGTATTTTTTATAACTGTATTTATAATGGTGTGGGTTCTCCAGAGAAACAAAACCTATAGGAGATCAGATAGATGAAAGGATGCATAGGCAGACAGACAGATTTACTATAAGGAATGACTAGCATGATGATGGAGGCTTAGAAGTCCAAGGTCTACCGTGAGCACGTTGGAGACTCCAGAGGGCTGGTGGTGTGATTCCAGTCCGAAAGCAGAAGAACAATGTCCCAACTGGAAGAGAGGCAGATACAATTCCTTCTTCCTCAGGCTTTCATTCTATTCGGGCCTTCAGTGGACTGAGTGAGTCCCACCCACATTGGGGAGAGCAATCTGCTTTACTCTGTCTACAGATTCCAATGCTAGCCTCATCCAGAAGCACCCTCATAGACTCAACCTGAAATAGTGTTTATCCAAACCCCTAGGTCCTGGTGGCATAAGCAAGTTTGACGCATAAAATTAACCATCCTGATTTTGTACTGTGTTCTTCATTCTGTTTCTTACTTTCCTCCAGAATAGTGTTTTTAAGATCGGTAGCTGTGGTAGGCAGAACTATAAGGCGGCATGCATGATCTTCACCCCTGGGGCAGGATGATGTTGTGTTATAGGTCAAAGCAACACTGAGGATGCAATTACAGTTACTGATCAGTTGACATTGAAATAAGATTATCCCATTGGCCTAAGTAATCACAAGAGCCCTTGCAAAGCAGTGTCTCTGGGCTGTTGAAAAAGAGGAGTCAGGGAGAACCCAAGCTGGACTAAGAGACAGCACACTATGGGTGGCTGAAGGATGGAGGGAACCGTGTGGCAAGGAGTGGGATTCCCTGTAGGAGCTGAGAGCTGCCCTTAGCTGACAGCCAGCAAGAAAACAGGGACCTTAGTTTTATAAAAGCAAGTAACTGAACTCTGCCAGCTTCATGAACTTAAGGTGGATTCTTTTCCAGAGCTTCTGGATGAGAAGCCAGTCCACCTGACACTTTGTACTCGGCCCTGAAAAACTCTGAGCAGAGACTCTGGCCTACAGAACTGAGAGATAATAAATGGGTGCTGTTTTAAGACAGAAATTTTGGTAATTTGTTACACAGCAAGAAAAAATGAATACAGTAGTGTTGATGTACATTTTATTTTAAAAATCACCTATTTAGTACTTGTTTTGTATGAGGCAAGACTCTAAGAACTTTACAAGGATTAATTCCTTTGTCATAACCCTATGATACACATTTTACTCTTTCTCTCATTTTCCAGATGAAAAAAACTACTAAACAGAGGTTAGGTTACTTGCCAAATGTCAAGTGTGCCAAAACCAACAGTCAGACTTAGGTGATCCAGCCTTGGGACTGATGTTCAAACACCACATCTAGTCTTCTGCATTAAGCTGAGGCAAAATACATCATACTGTATATCTCCCTCACTGAACTCATGAATTTTCCAGGGAGGGATTTCTCCTGGCCCTGGGCAAAGAGCTCACCAGAGGGTCCTGGGGCACACACGGAAGGTGACTAGGGACTTCTGGACGGCTGTCCAGAGCAGTCACACTGGTCCACACTACCAACAGCCCATCTGGGCCACCACATGCCTGTCAGGGGCTTGCTCCAGCTTCTTAACTTTTGCCAATCGGATGAAAATAAAGACATCTCACCACTTCTTAAAAAAAGGAATTTGTATTTTAACTACTTTTTATTGTAGTGTGTGCCTATGTGTATATATATATATATGTCTATATACACATATGTGTTTATATATGTCTGTATACATGTTTATATATACAGGTTAATATACATATATAAACATATACCATTCTAACCATTGTAAGTTACTTTATTAGCATTAATTACATTCAGAATGTTGTGCAACCACTGCTATTTATTTCTAAAATTTTCGATCACTGCAAACATCATTGCTTTTTAATTTGCATTTTTCTTTGAGCATCCATTCACATGCTTTTCAATATGTGTACATTTGATTCTACCTTATTCAATAGAAGAAAATAAATTAAACTAATAAAAGAACTTCTGACATATGGTAAAATGAAATGGTAATACTGAATCCTTTACATTTTTCTAAGTATTAAGTGGGATGATACATGCAGAGGGCTTATCACCACCACGCCTAGTAAAAGTAGGTATTTGATAAATGGCAGTTAGCATTATTGTTAATATTAATGATATTATATATAATTCTTGGACTGCCATTTCATCTGACCCTCCCCTAACTCAAACAGTGGGGCAGATCCCCTTCCGTGTGACAGCACCATCCTTACCACCAAGGGACCTGAGCTCAGGATTTTATAGAAGAAGAAACAGGGTAGAGAAATAATTTAAATGCAGAACAGAATGAAGAAAAAACAAGATCAAATTACACTCGAACTGTAATCTTACATAAAGAGTGATTGCAGGGTGGACAGATGAGCACGGGAGGGCTGCCGGCGGCAGCGGGGGTGGCTCCCCGGGGTTCTGCTGCTGCGCGGTGCCAGCTCCCCTGTAGGCGGAGTGGCTGTGTGCTGCCGCCCACGCTGCTTCTGGGAAGGAAGATGCTCCGACCCAGTGATACACACACTTCAATCTCCAGGAGCACCAGATATGCACTTTTTTCTGGTCGGTTTTTATAATGCTGTGACATGCAAATATATATTTTGGGTCTGAATCCCTTCAATTTAGTTGATGACACTGATATGTAAGTTACTAAAATCAGCAGATTTCGCCTCTGATGTGAGCTCTCCATCACCAGGTTTTCTGAAACAAGCATGAGTCAGGTTTTGCTTCCCACTGTCATTATCTTGTGTCCGGTCACTGGCAGCAAAGACTACAGTAAGCTTGCCAAAATGCAGAAGGGACGGGAGCAAACTAAACCAAAACAGAGCTCTGACATGTAGGAAAAGTAAGCATTTTCGTTCCAAAAGTGAGAGGCTAGTAGACTCAGCTTGGTGGTGTTTGCAGTTGTCTTCGTGCAGTTCGATCCAGCGATTCACTAGCACTTGGAAAAGAAAGAAAACTGAATCGCCCTGCTGAAGTTGTCTTTATATTATATATTTTCATTTTATCTTGGTGCTTCTCTTCTACTTTTTAGAATTTCTAACTGTAGAATTTGCTTACTGAAAATGTTTGCTTTGGGCTAGAAAAGAATATTTAGAAATCCGTATCCCCCCCCCCCCACTAAAAAAAGCAAGTGGGAGTGGAAATTTGAAAGAGGACCGCCTAATTCAGCACTAAAACCAGTGTGAGAAGCTGTGTGTGTGTGTGTGTGTGTGTGGTGTAAAATGTGCTTTTCAAAGTGCTCAGAGGTTGATGGGAATGTTTGATTAGCTCCTCTGAGAAGAAAAGGTGCTTGGACCTCTTGTTCTTTCTTCCTTAGAATAATTTGGATGGGATTTGTGATGCAGAAAATCTTAAGGAAAAAAGGATATCCATTCTGTGTGGTGGAAAATTTTTGAAAAAAAAATTGCCTTCTTCAAACAAGGTATGTCTGATGAATTATTAAGCTATGCAGCTAGTTTGCTTTCCATTCCTTGTGATGAAAACATTAAAATGTGTTTAGCACTAAGAAACTGTAATACATGCTTTGACCCAGTAACCAGCCTGTACAAATTTCAGTCTCAAGAAAATTGAGGTGGGAGTGGGTGGTAGTTGACATCCTTTAAACAACTAATACTAGATATGTCAACTATAAATAAATTGTACAAGGTTTTCACTGTATCTTTAAGCCAACTTAATTATAATTAAAGTAAGTTGAAAAGTATGGCATTGTGTAGAACTTTGAAGTATTTAAGGCTTTTTTATACCTTGCTTCCTCTATGTAATACAATAGCAATGTAATGAATTGCTTATAACAATGTATCAAAAGCAGCATGAGAAATGGGCACATTGGTGCTAAATGAAAGGGGAAATTATTTAATGTGGCTCTCTACTTCTCTCTATTCAGACAGATGTCCGTGGAATGTGGCTAGATGGGCAATTCTCTATCTTGTTTACACTGAAAGTGTTTTCTTAGGCTGAATGCTTTTTGACTGATAAGCCCAGGAAAGGGTTGGCATTGTTAAGTCTACTTTCCTAGCTCAGCTTCGCACGGGAAAACAGGGTACAAAATCTCTTTTAAGCATGATTAGTGTCAAACCAGCATAAACATGAAATAAGTGCCTCAAGTACAGATTGAACCGAGGGGATAAGATGGAATTATTAGACCTGGTGGTTTGCGCTGAAAAACCCACAGCATCTTTGCCATCTCCAAATCAAGAGTGAATTCAAGATTTTCTCTGGGTTTATTATAAAAATAAAACAAGGCATTCTTGGCCATGGTGGTTATTCGAAAAAAAAAAATGTGAGCACTAAGAAAATAACATTTGACCATTAAGTTGTGTTGCAACAAATTTGGAAGTCTTGGCGGTAAAGTTCTGAGGCTGTTTCTCCCTCTGTCTCTTGAAAGATGAAAACGCCCTGCAGCAAGGAGAGATCAAATGCTGTTTGTTTGTGTATTTCTCTGCCGTCTGTGTCAGCGGCAAGTGGCAGCCCTGTGCTGGTAGGAAAGCTGAAAGTGCCTGGCTTTTGTTTATTGAATTAAAATACCCACTTTTGCAAAAGGGCTTTAGACAAAGAATTGCAAGTTTACAAGAGCCGCATTTTAAATTGCAGTATGATGGTTTCCCAGACCAGGCTTCATTTAAATATATCTTACACCTCACCACTGAAAGGAAACATCTTAGGAGCATTGCAAATGCTTAATTATCTATCCCGAAATAGTGTTTACTTTATGGATATAGTTTAGAGGACCTAATTATCTCTTTTCCCCTAAGTTACTGATCACATGTAGAATAGTTCCTTTCAGAGAAAATGCACTGGGTTTGAAAATGGTTTATGCACAGCATCAGAAGAACAGAAATGCTCGTGCTGTTCTCATCTGGGATTCCTGTGAGACACAGGGAAGCAATGTTGCCCAGTGCTCTGTCTCAGCCAGAAGTCCTAAATTATAGGAACAGCTCTGCCGCTACCTGGCTGTGTTACCTTAGGAAAGGCGTGTAACATTTCTTGACGTTTGTTTCCCCATCTAGAAAAAAGAAATAGTAATAAAAATGCCTGCACACACCCCTCCCAGGGTGGTCATGCGGCCCAATGACGAATCTTGGTTCCAAAAAGGTTTTGAAATGTGAAAATTCTATTGAAATGTAATCTTTTTCTGCACATATTTATTTTTTAAAAAAGATTACACTAGAAGAAGCCGCTGGCCTTCAAATCAATGCTTCCTGGACCCCACAATGCTTCCATTCCCCATGCCCACGTGTGTGACTTTTCTCCTTGCTCGCGAGGAGGTGTGAGTTCGGTGTCAACGGTGGGAGATGCAGGAAAAAGCACACTGGTCTCTGTCGGCAGAACTGGTCACTCTTTGCTGCTGACCTTGGAGAGGGTACTCAGCATCTCTGTGTCTCCGTTTCCTCACATGTGAAATGAGGTTGGACGAAATAGTCTCTAAATCTCCCTCCTGATCCCGTGATTCTGTATATTGGCACCTCTCCAACGGGGAAACCTGGCCAGGCCAGCTTCACTGTGGAGACTCCGTATGTTGCAAAATGAAGAAATGTCAAAATGGGGTTTCAGAACTATAGTATATTTAAAATGTTTGTGCTTACCTAACTAAAGACTCTACTATATACAAAACTGGCATGCACGTATCCGTGTGTGTGTGTGTGCGTATCTCCATAGTGTACTGAGGACAGTGTGGTCCGAGTTTTGACAGACTTCTTTCAGTTCTCTGTTGTACTTCTGTGAGTGCCTGTAACACATCATGTGGAAGTAATGTCAAATATCTAAATGTAAGGCCTGCCAGGCAAGGCCAAGGCCAAGTGGCCCTCTGGTGGTGCTATGGAGCCCATGGGAGTTTGTCGGGCAGGAGGCCCTGCTACTTCTCAAGTGTATTATTAGCTCTGCAAGTTACTTAAACTTTCTGAGCCTCAGTTTTCTCATCTCAAAAAAGGGTCTATTGTTAGTGTCTCCGTCTTAGGATTGTGGCAAAAAGCCGCAATCAGTGCTTGGCACACTGTTGGCATCCAAATGTTAGCAAGTATTTTCTTTATTATATGTGACTAGAATAGAGAAATCAGATCAGCTGTGAAGCAAAGCAATTGTAATTCTCTTCAAACTTTACAATGTTAACTCTTTGATATGGTAAGCAAATTGACTTGTGGAATTATGTGATATCAACACAATTATTAGAAATATGTAGCCATCTCTTCATTCAGAGGATCTCAGCTAATTCATCAATCAGCAAATGATAAGCAAGAGGCAACTTCTGTGATATCTATAAAAAGAGAAATCCCAGGGGTCCCCCTCTCGCGGTCTAAAAATGTGTCTCTCTGTGGTTTGCAGAAGGTGGTGGAATTCTTGGCCCCATGAACAGATATAGTGTGAGTCAGAGAAAAGTGCAAAGGAAACCTGCTTCTTTTTGCAAGTATGAAAGGTCCTCCTTCAAGTGGCAGTGAGTAGCTTCTGTTAGTGCAGAGAACGGGGCAAAGAGGAGCAGTAGTTTAGGCGTCAGCAATGCCTTTTTGATAACGCTGACTGTTACATTCTAATCAAACTGCAGCAGTATAGCCCGACAGCCACTGGTGGCTCAGCTGCAGCTCTGACTCCTGTCACCAGCCTGTACCACAGGCATCACCTGCAGCTAGCCACTCCAGCTGTGCACCTGCACCCTGCTGGCCCAACTCCCAGCACATTTTGGAGCTGTGCACAGCCTGTGGTGAGACCCCAAAGCCACAGGAGCGCACGCTGACGGTTAAGGGCACCAAAGCTGTGAGTGCCCCTGCAGTTAGCCCTGGCCCTCGCTGCTTGTCCTGGCTCCTGCCACTATCCATGCGTCTGCAACTGGCCCCCACCACTCCAGGACACAGGCATCTACAGCTGGCCTCTGCCACCAAGTGCGTGCGCACCATCAGCTCTGGCCCTCGCCCTTGCCTGCCCTGGGCCTTACCTGCTGAACCCTGAAGCATCACTGAGGACCCCAACAGCCCTTCCAGCCACTGCAGATCCCCCAGAGTGCTCATCAAGTACTATACAATTGGTGATATGAACCCCAGCAGTCTGAGCTGTCTAGACAGCATGGCTTTCTGGACCCTAGGCCACCACAGCCCCCCAACTTGGTGCCCTGAACCACTAGATCCAGAGTCACAGCACACCCCAGCATGCCTCCACTCACTAGTGACGATCTTTGCTGACTGAAGTCAGCCCACAAAGTCCAGAAGAGGCTACCCGGGTCATGAAGAACTGGGGAAACATGACGCACCGAAGGAGCCTAGTAAGCCTCCAGTAACTGACCCCCAAGAAACAGAGATGCATGAACCACTGGACAAGGAATTTTTTTTTAAAAAAACTGCTCTAAAGATGCACAGAGAGCTACAAGAGAATACAGATGAACAATTTAATGAAATTGGGAAAACAATGCAAGAAAAAACAGAGTTCAACAAAGAAACGACATAAAATAGAACCAAATGGAAATCTTGGAGCTGAAGAACAAATTTTTAATTAAAAAAAGTATACACACGCACAAAAAAAAATTTAAGTCAGTATGAGATCTTTTAAATGAGTTCCTGTTTACAGACCAGGAGGTGAAAGACCAAAATCCAAGGAGCTTCCAAGAGCCCCATTTACAATGGAGCAAAGGCTACTTCAGTTCTGTTGACTGCATTTTCCTACGGTTACCTCATTTGTAAAACAAACAGTTGTGGATGCTGGATTTAGAATTTGTTTCTAATCAACTAGAAAACTTTTCTGCTTCAACAGACTGCAAACCTTAAAGACATCCTGAGAGACTGCCTAACAGAACTGCTAGGGGCCGCGGGGGGAGTGTACAGAGCAGGCACCAGGGAATGCTGGGAGTTGAGACTTATAAAAGCTGCATGTCATGTGGCAATCTGCAAAAGGCCAATCATGCGGCAGATGTGACTCGGCTGAAATCCACTGCCGCATTTCAGGGCTTGTATCCTCAGGGAGAAAGGTGAACCAAGATAATGAGGCCAAAATCCTTTCCTGAGTCAAGTCCACAAGCCAGGGTCTTGGAACAAAATAAATGCATATTAGTTTGGCTTTGATTCAGTTTGGAAAATATTTCAGCATTTGTTTTTTTATTCTGGCCTTACAATTTAAAAAAAATGTTGAGTCCATTCCTGCTTCATATTACTTCACTGGATGGGTTTTTTTCCAATTATTTTTAAGAATGCTGGATGTCATTTTTCAGCAATTTGATTGGTCCAATTGTCCTAGAACCATAGATGATTTTCATGGCAATGGGCTAAAGATCGTTACAAATCTCAGAGCAGAGAGGGACGGAACAAAACTACAGACCTGCTGTGTAGCTGGTGTCCTAGAAGAATTTAACTAAGGGTCAGTCACAGACCTATGCGGTTCCTTCACCAAGCAGTCCACAAATCAAGCATGGCTAACCCTGAGCAACATCTTGTACAGAAAGATTCCATTGGTGGCTTTACCTCTATTAAGTCCTCAACTAGAATCTAAATGTCTATGGTTTACAAAGGATGGTGATGAGAATGATGATGGTAATCGTGATTAATCTCCACCCCAACGACAATAAAAATAGCTAACACCCAGCTATTCTTATGTGCCAAGCACTGTTCTAAGCCCATTACACATATTCAGCTAGAATTAAGCAACCATATGGGGAGGGTTGTTACTCTCCCCAGTGTACAAATGAGAAAACTGAGGCCCTGAGAAATTAAGGAAATGTTACTAGCTGTGTTCTGAGGTCACACAGCTAGTAAGTGATGGAGCTCAACTTCAAGCCCAAGCAGTCTAGTTCCAGATCTCACACTCTTAACCTATCAGGCAATAACTACACCATCCTGGTTTTTCCCTCACTGCCCCAAATTAATCTTTGCCATCCCTGAAAACATTGTTTTCAAGTCAAATCTAACTTCCAAGAAAACTAGTCTTTCTCACAAGTATGGACTCAGCACTAGTAATGATGGAAAGGACTGAAGGCAAGGGACTCACAGGAGAAGGGCTGTTGGGAAGGAGGAGGGGGGAATTCTGGCATTGTGGATCATCTCCTGATTTAAGAGCTGCTTCTCAGGTGTGCTGGGAAGACATGATTTTCAGGAGGAAAGCCAAGGAGCGGGTATCATTATCAAGGCCTTCGAGTAGCCAGTCTCCAAAAAGTGTCCTTTACCGTCCCTCTAGGGTGAAGTTCTCAGCGAGTCACAGAAAGAATCTGACTTCCCTATGACTCAGATTCCTTTAAAAAAAAAATCACCTTTGCTGATAAGGCTCTCTACATTGACAAGACTCCCATAGACATTTCTCAAATTCTTTCCCTCAGTGAGAGAAAGGCAAAAGTTGTGTGTGGACATGTGGTAAAAATTCATGAAAATCGCCCTTCAGGCTATAGTGAGATGAAACTCTGTCTCTGCATTCCTTCTTCTCAAAAAGAAAAAAGAATCGATTCCTTTGGGGGAAACTAATGTACAGTTTGCAAGGGAAGAGGTCACTGGCATCTCAGTGCGGGGTGAATTCCCCCCTCTGGGTTCCTCCGTGTCCCAGACGGAGGAAACATGCTTTGGATGCAAAGGTGCAAGTCAGCTTGCCCAGGCTGGCTGCCTTGTATAATTTGGTCAGTAACTCTGTACTCCGAAAGCTAAAAGGAATTTAGGGAACCTGGGGCAACATTCGATGACAGCAGCAACAACTATCAATGGGGCCACCACCATGTGGCGTTCATAATTCCATCTGTTTGGGAAGATGAGTGAAAAAAAGAAGTCTCCATTCTCCCGGAGCTGCCAATCTGTGGGCACACAATAAATACATTCACATACCAGGTCTGGCAGTGATCTGGGCTATGAAAAGCTTAAGACAGTAGGATAAGGGGGCTAGACAGCGCAGTGAGGTGTGGGTGATGGTTTACATTGTGTGGCCAGATGAATGTCTGGTAAAGGCATATGGGAACAGAGAGAGAGGCGAAGGCAGCCAGGGAGCAAGCCGCGTGGGTACTTGGGGAAGAACATTCCAGGCAGAGGGAAGAGCGAGTGCAAAGGCCCTGAGGTTGGACCGCGCTTGGGAAGGCAGCCTCTCTGGAGCAGGCTGAGTGCTGAGGAAAGGAAGGGAGACCCAGGGAGTGCTTTGGACGAGCAGACGCAGAGGGTGCCATCTTAATGCTCTTCGGTTTCCCTCAGCCGCCCGCAACTGCCCACTCACACAGTGTCTGTGGGCAGTTCTTGCCTCTACCCAGGTGGAAGTCTGAGGAGGTCCCTTAACATGCAGATCATGCTCAGAGTTTTTTTTTAAGACCTTGTTCTTATTATATCTCCAAACAATCTTTGTTGTCGTTAACATAGATATAATACTTAGGTAATACTTAAAAACTTTAAAATGGCCTTCGCAGTTTAAAGGATCGTCCTCCACCTCCAGGCTTGCTTTCTGCAGTGGGAAGGGCCATGACTGGATTCTCTCCTCTGCCGTGTGCCTTTACCCCGCGTCCCCTTGGCTGCTGCTGATCGTCTCTTTGTGTGCAGAGTTGAAGGGGGGGGTGGGCAGAGAGGGAAGGTGAAGGTGGCAGAAAGGCCTTCCCAGTTACTACTGTTGCCCTCTGGCATTCATAGCTCTTTCTTGTTCCTACGGGGCACTTCCCACTTCATGGGGGACCCCTCACCCACATTCTCTGGGTGCTGATACATGAGAATCTGTTCTGGCTGGGTGTTTGCCATTCCTCCCTCTGCCCCTGAGCAAGTAAGTGGTGATCTAACTCCAGCTTCTTTCTGCCGTGGGCTCCTCAGCCTGTCACACACGGCCGGTTTCGGAGAGACCTAAAGCAGCTCCAGGCTGACTCTCAGACAGGGCGTCTCATTTGCCACGAGCTACTCCCTCTCCTGTAGATGTCTTAATCCTGAGTCAGACGCCAGGGCCCTGTGCCCCAGTCCCAAGGAACACCACCACTCGGTGATTTCAAACGGGGTGACTGGGCATCCAAGCTGGACTTCCGAAGGAGGGAACCAAGAACCGAGACCTTCAGCTGACTGCCAGACCTACCAGAGGTTACAGACGCCAGGAGGATAGCTGAGAAGACCGGAGAACAAGAATAGCTTCGGGAAGAGCTGTTGGTATGTCCCCTCCTGCCCCTCCCCACACTCCCACCCACTCCAGGCAAGAGTGGGAGGAGCCTCGGGACCACTTTGGAACACAGAAGTAGCTGGCACTTCATCCAGCTGAAGCTGAGACAAAGGATCATCCCATTTTAACATCCACGACACAGTCAATTACAATACACTCAAATGTCTATTTAGATGGGTGTGTTATGCCTGGTTAAGCTTAAAAATACGCCTGATGCATCACTTTACCCTAAATAACATTTGTGTGTGAGAGCGAGAAAGCTGTGAGTGAGTTCAGGCCCCAATATAACTCAATCTCTTGACCTTAGAACTAAGACAACTTTATTACATAATATATATATATTACAGTGTGTGTCTTAACTATGGTCAACAGTGTATTTCAAAATCCTAAGATATATGTATCAAGGGAAAAAAGAAGTGAAACCCTCAGCAGGGTGGACAAATGGGTTTACCGAGAGGGGTTAAATGTTTGAGGCCTGCGATGGAATTCTGGTTCCTCTCATTCTATGACCTCGGAGAGCTTACAAGGCTTCTCTAAGCCTCAATTTCCTACTCTGAAAAATGGGCATAAGAGTGCTTACCTGATAGGATCACCAAGATAATTAAATAAAGTCACATATGTGTAGTGTGTAGCATATGGTAAACATTCAGTAAATGATATTATTGTTGGAGTGGATTCTAAACTCCCAAAGCTTTCCATGAAGAAGAACAAAGGTACCAATTCCATCTTGTGTAACAGCCCACTAGACAGCTGGGCCAATGAATTGGCCAGAGAGCCATGAAAGAGGGTTCAAAGACTCTCTCAGAGCTGGGCATGGTCCAGAGAGGGCCCCCAGAGCAGGAGGCTGCGTGGTTTCCCTTGGAGAGAGAGAACTGACTCTCTTTCTGCTGGTTCCTACCCCCTTCTGGGACTGTGGACTGTGGACTGTGGACTAAATGGACTATACCCTCTATTTCCCCAGTGGTTGCTGGGATTCAAGAATGCACTTTGACCCATAGCCCCACGCCTGCCTCTCAGCAGCTTGGGGACAGCTCGAACCCTGTGCTGTCCTAAGACAAACCCACTCTTTACCAAGAGGCCGACAGGAAGATACTATGGATTTTACAGACACACCCTCATCCTCCTTCCCACCTCAGCTAGAAGGCTTTGCCAGATGCGAAAAATGTTTTTCTGTGCCTCAGAATTGAAGGCAGACGGAAAAGAACAGAATGTTCAGGCCAGTCAAGGCTCTTGGGACCACAGTTGGACTGAACCAAATACCCAGCTCCAAATTCACAGCGGACGGCTCCTTGGCAACCACAAACCTCAATGCCCCAGGGAGCAAACTCACTGGGAGGAGGCAGGGCTAATCCAGTGTCAAACACATTAGGTAAAGGAGCTTCAGATGAGAGAAACTCATCTTCCAAAGCTCCAGGAGAAACTTTGAAACCATGCACGGTTTCCAGAGTAACTAAGAGGGGCGGTCATGGCCCACCTCATCCTTTACGAGGCCCTTCCCCCTTCCCCCAGATTTACTGCTCCTCGTGCCCCCTTCCATTACAGAGGGTAAATAACTCTTGGAAGGAGTTCTTTAGAGCTCATTTGGGGGCATGCCTGCAAACTAGTATTTTTTCCCACTGGCAATATAAGATCTAAACTACCACTTCAGAAACGTAATTACTGTTTGCAGCCTCACTAGAAATCACTATTGGTTGAAGCCTTGGTGGATGTGGTAAGCATTACCATATGTCAGGTTCTTAACAAAGTAAAAATGACAGTCCTGAAACACATGCACCGAAACAGGCTTTCCCTTCTTGGTTTTCTGACATGTAGAAACATGCCACATGGATCAATGAACCTAATGGTGTAGGCATATATCTGTCACTGAACACATGTGCGAGCTCTTTAACCCGCCCAGTGGCGGAGGAGTGACTATCTTTGCTTTAGCATATAAGCTAAAGCGTATATATGTGTATATATATATATATATACCATAAAGCATACCGTATATAAAGCATACCATATACATATATATGGCCATTAAAAGTGATCCTAGATAAAGGGATCCTGAGTAGTTCACATTTTAGTCATCAAAAAAGCACCTATAATATTTGTGGAAATTTTCTAGATGGGAACATCAATAAAACATAACACTCTTATATACATATATGGGGTACCCCCAAAACCAGAGTTATCTTCTGCAGGGTGGGCCCCTTGTAGCACAGGCTCCCCTACTAGGTGAGTGTGCTGGGAACCCATCTGTACCAGTGCACCAGCTGGTATTGTGTGAGAGGCTGCATTCAGCTTCAGTGAATTTTTTTTGAAGACTCTTTTGATGAGTTTGCCCATTTCCTGATGGGTAATTTATTTAAAGTTCACCTGCCCACACCATGCTGAGTGTTCAGCAGTTTTTGACTAAAAATGGCAAGACCCCTGTGCCCCACCCTCCCTACTCACCTGATCTCGCCCCAGGTGACTTTTTTTGTTTGCTTCCTGGATGAAAAAAGTCCTCAGAGGGAAACAGTTTGTCCGTTTGGAAGGGGTGAAACAAAAAAATGGCAGAAGCACTGAAAGACCTCAAAATCTCCAAGTTCAAAAACTGTTTGGAGCCATAGAAAAAAACACCTCAATAGGTGTATCGCATCAAATGCAGAGTATTTTGAAGGTGACAGAAGTTTAAACATGTAAGAAAAATACACATTTTTTATAAATACATTCCAGTTTTTGGAGGTCCCACAATATATATGTCGTGCTGGGCAATTCTTTGTTGTGTGGCCTGTGCTGTGCATTAGAGGATATTTAGCAGCATCTCTGGCCTCTAACCACTACACTCCAGGAGTATCACCCCCAGTTGTGACAACCAAAACCGTCTTCAACATTGTCCTTCCGTGGGGAGGGATGGGGATGCAAAATCACACTTGGTAATGAACCCTGACCCCACAGTGACGTTCTTACAGCATATTTTCAAATTCACACACTCCCCCTTTCCTCCCAGAGCATCCCGGGTGTGTAGGCTGTGTTTCTCCTTCTTGGTGGCGGCCACAGCTCAGGAGGCTCTTCTCTGCCTAGAGCCTGGCCCCGGAGCTGCGTGCAGCTCTGTCTTGATGCTAACCAAAAAAACAAGTATCCGTGCCCTTTTCAATTGAAGTGTTTTCATCTTACTACTAATGGTTTCAGGGAAATAGGAGATAAATAAAACAACAAAGATGAAAAGGTTTTAATCAAAGCTTCAAGGAACAGGAACTAACCCAAACTGGCTGGAGTAAGAGGGCCCAGAAACATCTATGACATGCACAGGAGACCAAGTCCAGCTGGACTTCCTTCAGACTGGAAATGGGACCTGGGAAGTGGCCAGAAAATAAGGCGTCTGCTCTCTCCGCTTTTCCCGGGAGCACACGCTTTCTGTCCTCCATCTCATTCTGCCCTCATCTTCTTCATCTTATTCAGGGCCCCATAGGGCCTTCAGCTTGGCTCCCAAGTTTTTAAGGCTCTCAGTGTTCTGATCCCAAAATCCCAAGGGAGATCTTGATTCGCCCAAATTATCTTTTTTTTTGCTAGACAAAAAAAAAGTGACCAGCTTAGTGACTTAATTTCAGCAAGTGTCATCTCTGCACCTGAGCATAATATTTCAGGCCTTTCAGGGGTTTTGTGAGGTTAAAGTTATATGTGTAATCAGACATTTAAAAGTGAAAATACTAGCCTTGGCTGGTGTGGCTCTGTAGGGTGAGTGCTGGCCTGAGAACCGAAAGGTCATCGGTTCAATTCCCAATGAGGGCACATGCCTAGGTTTCAGGCCATGTCCCCAGCTGAGGGGTGTGCAAGAGGCAACCAATTGATGTTTCTCTCCTTCTCTTTCTCCTTTCCTTCCTCTTTCTCTAAAAAATAAATAAAATCTTTTTTTTTAATTAAAAAAGTAAAACTGAAAATACTCTACAAATTAGGAGTGGGATTTCTATTTTATAATAACACTATATAATGAATCATGAAACCATTTGGAATTTATAATAACAGTCATATCAGGAGTTTGATGTAGCAAAAAGAGCACAGAAATAAATGGAGAACTGGGCTGTGTGACCTTAGGCAATGACTTCACTGCTCAGAATTGTAGGAATGATAATGCCCATTCTACTTCAAGAGGTTTGTAGGTGGTCCAGGTAAGAGAACCATTGAGAAGATGCTCTGCAGGCTCTGGTATACACCTATCTGCTCTGTAATGACAGGCACTGTGAGTTAGCGAGCAGTCAGGAGTTGTCTTTCAGCTGCAAGTCCAATTGAAAGGGAAGTTAATTATCTCACTTAACAGAGATGGACTCAACCTTGAGGCATGAGACAGTCATAGCTCCAGCTCCATTTCTCACATGGCTCACTTAGCTGCCTGCCTGCTTTTCATGTTGGCTTTTCCTCACATCAACCTGTCTCATGGTCACAAGATGGCTGCCAGCAGACCTGGAACAATCCTCCCCCTTGTTCATGTCCAATAAGACAGGTAACCTCTCCCTGAAAAACATGGGAGTAAAGCCTTTCCATTCCATCTGATATAATCCACGACATGCCCACCCTTGAACTAGTCACAGGCTCTTGGAGAAAGCCTTGAGCTGAGGTCTTGAAGCAACCATCAGCAAGGAGGAATATGTGTATGTGTATAACCACCCTTGGCTCAGCCTTGGATGGACCCACTTTCTCTGAGTCCTCCGGCTGCATTTATTACCTTTACCAAATTGTGGCTGTGTTAACAAGGAGGAGAGGGTGGGGGAAAGCAAGCGCTCTGCTTGGCAACCAGCAGTGTCCAGTCCATACTGCTTAGCTGAGCATGCCTCTTCAAGTAGCCTGGTGCATCCTTACGAGCCGACATTTTGAGGAAAAGCAAAATTTCCCTTGCCTTCCCTGCCTAGTTGGCTTGCACTTTGCAGTTGGCATTGCTTTAAGATAAAAGAAGGAAGGAACTAGAAAGAAGAAAAATAAGGAAAGAAAGAAAACCTACTGTCCTCTCTAGCTCACACTCTCCTTCACAGAATCCCCGGGGATTATAATAGTGACTTCTGGTATCATAGCAACTGGAAATGCAGTGTTTCAGACCCAGCCCAGAGCAAGATGATTTACGTAAAGGTTTCTATGGAAATTGAGGCCGCCTCCACATTGCAAAGGCCCCTCTTATCGCCTCTTGGCCTTTTAGCTAAGATCAAGTGTAAAGGACCTTCTTAGTGCCAGCCTTCCTTGTTTCATTTTCACCAGATAAACTCACATCCACTGACAAGCAGCTGAGGCTTTACATCGGGCCAAGATGAGGAAAGCAAGACTGCAGCTGTGGCCTCTCCCCATTCAGAGATGTCTGTCCTCAAGGGATTTTTGGCATTTTGGAAATACAACGCAAGCCTCTCATAACTATTAAATGTTTCCAGATGGACATTGGCTCTCTTGGCCTCATGGACAAAGAGTATTGTTAGGTGCTCCCCCATACAGCATCATGGATCGGACAGACACCAGCATTGTATAAATCCTACACGTCCACTAGGACACACTTTCTGCAACTGAGTGGCTCAAGTAAGTCTCTAGGGGGCTTATTAAAAATGACGAATGCGAAAATAATTTTTAAGCCCCCTCTGTCTTCCTATGGCCTAAAGGATCAACTCCACATTCTTTAGGAAGGACATTCAAGGCTGACACAGCTCCTTCTGTGCTCTCTAAGTCTGGTTCCTCTCCCAGCCTGGCCAAGCCAATCCCAGTTCCTGAAGTTGCTCTGTTCCCTGCGCCCCAATGTCCCTTCTTCACAAATCATCGTTTTCCAACCCACCAGTTAAATTAATCCAAGCCTCTTGCAGCCCCCATGCTCTAGGCCTATTTGACATCTACCCTTTTTGCCATCTCTGTATACCCTGTAGCAGAGGTTCTAATTCTGGCAGCACAGTCGAGTCACTTGGGAGCTTTAAAGCAACATTAGTACCAACTCAGATCAATTAAATCAGAATGCAGATGAGAGGAGTGTCTTGCTTATTATGAAACAGTTATGGCAAGTGGAGGAATGCAAATGCAGAGCCTCTGGACTTAGGATTCCTGGTTTGAATTCTTCTCTTCTCTCTTGGGCAATTTACCTAACCTCTGCATGTCTCCAATTCCTTACCACAAAAATTAAGGCAAGAAAACCACCTACCTGATCAGGTTGGTGTGAAGATTACATGAGTTGATATATTACTGACATTTAGCATGTGCTCAATTGATATTAGTTATAATGAGTGCATCAGTCTCCCTCTAAAAGACTCAAAGCAACTTGATGATAGAACCTGTATCTTGTTCCTGTCTGCCTAGCACAGAGTGCACACAAATTTTTTTTTCTGAATGATTAAATGGATATATGAATGAAGATGAATTTTGGCTTGAAGAGATCAGGAAGATTTACATAGAAAAGATGGCCCATGAGCTCAGCCTTGAAAGATGGATAGGCTATGAGATGCAGATGAGAAGCGGTAAGGTATTCCAGCTAGAACAATAATAAGAGCATGAGCCAAGGCATTGATTTGCAGGGTGTAGAGAAAAGACCAAAATCCTGGAGTGTGCTGAGGTCAGAGGAAAGGTTTACAGAGGAGAATTACAGTGAGATGATTTGAAAGATACCATTTCATGAAGAGTTTTTAATGCCTCACTAAGGAATTTGAATTTTATTCTGTGCAGAATGAGGGGACTTTGAAAAAGAATTCTGAGAGGGTAAATGCATAATCAGAAATGTGCTTTAGGAGGCTGATTCTTTCCAACTGGAGAGACGGATGACGTGGAGCAAGGAGAACAAGGAGCAGGGAGTGGTTTAGGAGATGACTGTGGCTCCTCATTTGATATCAATATCGTCTGTGTATGGTAAACCTTCCCAAGGGATCATTTTACTAATTTCTGATTTATTAACATATGTGCACAGAGCAAAGATTTAAATAAAACAAAACTGTAAGACATATTCCAATCTCTGATCACCACTTACCCAATTCTTTCCCTGAAGCAACGCCTGTTACTGAATTAAAAATAGTTATAAGAGAGTACAGTGAACAATTTTATACCAACAGACTGGATAATCTGGATGAGATTAACAAATTCCTAGAAACACAAAACCTACCAAAACTAATTCGTGAAGAAATTAAAAAACCTACATGGGCCTATGAATAGTAAGAAGATTGAACCAGTGATCAAAAATCTCCAGACAAAGCCCTAGACCTGATGGCTTCACTGATGAATTCTACCAAACATTTAAAGAACTGACACCAGTCCTTCTCAAACTTTTCCAAAAAACTAAAGATGGGGACCTTCTTAACCAATCCTATGAGGCCAGTGTTGCCCAGATACCAAACCAGGCAGAGACACTACACCAAGAGGAAACTACTGTTTTCCTTATTGATATCATATGCATTATGAACACTGATGCAAAAACCCTCAATACAATATTAGTAAACTAAATCTAGCAGAATATTAAAATAATTATACACCATGATAAAGTGGGATTTATCCCTGGAATGCAAGAATAGTTGACCATATAAAAATCAATTAATGTACTATGCCATGTTAATAGAATGAAAGGGAAAAAATACACAATCATCTTAATTGATGCAAAAAAAAGCATGTGACAAAAATCAACCCTCTTTCATGGTAAATAAAAACACCCAACAAAATAGGAATAGAAAGAAACTACCTCAACATAGTAAAAGCCATAATGAAAAACTCACAGCAAACATGATTCCCAATGGTGAGAGACTGAAAGCTTTTCTCTGAGGTCAGGAACAAGGTAAAGACACACATCTGTTTTTACCAGTTGTAGTCAACATTGTATTAGAAGTTCTAGCCAGAGAAATTAGGCAAGAAAAAGAAATAAAAGGCAACCAAACTGGAAAGGGAGAATTAAAATTATCCTGTTTGCAAATGATATGATCTTATATGCAGACAATCCTAGAGATTCCATAACAAAATTGTTAGAACTAATAAATAAATTCAGCAATATAGTAGAATACAAAGTTAACACGCAGATTTCAGTTGTCTTTCTATACACTAATAATGAACGATTAAAAAAAGAAATTAAGAAAGAATTTTGTTTACATCAGAAAGAATAAAATGCTTAGGAATTAACCTAACCAGGGAGGTACAAGTCTTGTACAATGAAAACTACAGAACATTGCTAAAGGAAACGAAAGAAGACCTAAAAAATGGAAACATATACCATGTCTACAAATTGAAAGATATAATATTGTCAAGATATCAGTAGCACTCAAAGCAATCTACAAATCCAATGCAATACTATCAAAATCCCAATGATGTTTTTTGAAGAAATAGGAAAACCCATCCAAATATTTATATGGAATCTGAAAGGACTCCAATAGTCAAAACAATTGGAGAAGAGAGCACCAGAACTGCTCCTGGTTTTAAAAACAAACTGCAAAGCTGCAGTAATCATAACAGTGTGGCACTGGCATTGACATACACATCTAAACCAATGGAATAGAATAGAGAATCCAGAAATCAACCCTCCGTGTAAATGGTCAAGTAATTTTTGGCCAGGTGCCAAGACCATTCAGTGGGCAAAAGGCAGTCTCTTCAATAAATGGTGCTGGGGAAAGTGTAAAGAAAAAAGCTGGACCCATGTAAAGAAAAAAGCTGGACCCTTGCCTAACATCATATACAAAAATTAACTCAAATAAATCAAAGATCTAAAAATGAGGCAAAATAACTATAAAATTCTTAAAAGAAAACATAGGACAAAATCTTCACAACATTGGATTTAGCAGTGATTTTTTGGATATAACACACAAAGCCATAGATACACAAAAAATAAACAAATTGGACTTCATGAAAAATTTTTTTAAAAAATGCATCAAAAGATGCTATCAACAGAGTGAAAAGACAACCCATAGAATGGGAAAAATATTTGCAAATCATATATTTGATAAGGGGTTAAATACCCAGAATGTATACATAACAAAAATTCAACAACAAAACATGATTAAAAACTGGGCAAAGTGCCTGAATTGACATTTCTACAAAGAAGATAGACAAATGGCCAAGAAATACATGAAAAGATGCTCAATATCACTAATCATTAGGGAAATGCAAAAGAAAACTATACCTGTTAGAATGACTACTATCAAAAGAAAAAAAGTAACAAGTGTTGATGAGAATGTGGAGATGTTGGAACTCTCATGCAGTGTTACCAGGAGTGTAAAACTGTATAGCCACTCTAGAAAACACCATATGGTCTAGCAATTCACTCTGGGTAAGCACACAGAAGAATCGAAAGCAGGTCTCAAGGGATATTTGCACACCCAAGTTCATAGAGCATTATTCACCATAATTAAAAGCTGGAAGAAACTTGAGAGTCCATTGACTGAGGAATGATCAGCCGATGAATGAATAAACAAGGTGGGGTATATACATGCAGTGGAATATTATTCAGCCTTAAAAAGGAAAGAAATTCTGACATCTATCACAACATGGTTGAACCTTGAGAATATTACGCTATTAGAAATAGTCAAGTCACAAAAATAAAAATATTTTATGATTCCACTTAAATGAGGTATGTAGAGTAGTTAAACTCGTAGAGACAGAAAGCAGAAGGTGGTTGCCAGGGGCTGGGGGAACAGGAGAATGGGGAGCTAATGTTTAATGGCATAGAGCTCCCGTTTTTATAGGACAAAAAGGGTTCTGGAGACGGATAATTGTGATGACAGCACATGATGAATGTGTTTCACACCACTGAAGTGCACGCTTAAAAATGGTTAAGATAGTAAATTTTATGTTTGTGTGTTTTACCACAATAAAAAATTAAGAGAAAAATACTGTGAAGAACCACATAAACATAAGGCCATTTTATTGTTTTCTACCAACTTGTTCTTTTCTAGCTCTGGGCAACAAGAGATCTAATTAAATTAGCTGGCTACTCCACTTACATTAATGTATGTTTTTATTTCGCAATCAGGCTTCATTTGCCTCACCAGGACTTCCTATTCAGCACTCTTTATATGACAACTCACGGCACAATCCATAAATTTCTGAATCAGTGACATGTGTTTGGGAAGCCGCCGTCGTTCCATTTTTGTCAGAAGCCTGGTGAGCACAGGAGGAATTCAGGCTCCAACATCACCACTGTGTACCCCGCAGCTCTGTGACACGGGTCCCCCCACAGGAACTGCTTAACCGTGCTGGTGGCTGTCCTCACCCCCAGCCTCTTGAAGGGCTGAGAGAGGGTTAGAGTTTTTTTCACACATTTCAAAAGGCACATTTGCATTTTGTGTGTACAAGTAAATGGACTGAGCAAGGAGAGAAGCTGGTGTTGTAAGGAGGAAGACCCAAAACATTCTGGTTCCAAGAGACCGGAGTGATTCTCTTCGGGGTCCATTACCGATGAGTCAGCACTGGGGTGGTATCTCCTCTGGGGGCACAGCATGCTTCCTGGAACCCTGCTCTTTTTATTCATCCATCAAGTTCAGGTCCATCGTGTCTTCTAAAGCTGTGGGACGGATCTGAGAGCACTGCTCTCTGCAACCCATCTCCCTAATTTGGTTTGTTTGTTGACTATCAATAAATAATACTTACGGAAATGTAACTTACATTCCGTTCAATACACCTTAGAGAATGTTCAATTCAGTTTTTTTTAGTGTATTGACAAGATTGTCTTCCCTTTGTTTTGTTTCCTTTTTTATTTCCTAGGGAAAAGAGAGGGTCCTTATTCATTGATTCAACATGTATTTGATGAGCACATAAAAAAATAAAATAAAAATCCCTGCCCTCATGGAGCTTGCATCCCTCGTGGGAAATGAAAACAATAAACAAACAGAATAAGCAAACTATAGAGTACATCACAGATGACATGTGGGGAAATGTCACAGTGGCATGGGGGAAATGGTAGGAAAGGGATAGTGGTAAGAGAGGGGTTACCATTTTCAGTTGGGTGGGTAGGGGAAGTCTCAAGAGAAGACAACATTTAACTGAAGGCCTGAAAAAACAGAGTAAATCATGTTTTTATCTGGGGGTAGTGGGTCTAGGTAGAGTATAAACAGTAAGTGCAGAAACCATGAGGTGAAAGGTATGTTCTAGAAACAGCCAGGAGGTTGGTGTGCCTGGAGCTGAATACATGATGGGGGAGAACAGCGGGAAGGAAATAAGGTTTGCGGGGGGAGGCAATGACCAAACCATACAGAGCATTGAGCCACCTGTGAAGACTCTGGCTTTTATTCTGAGTAAAATGGGGAGCCACTGTGGAGTGTTGACCAGAGGAATACCGTGAACTGATTTTCTTTGAACAGGATCATGTTGGCTGCTGTGTGCACTGTAGAGATAGCCTAGTAGGAGGCTGATTGCGATAATCAAGGAGACAGCAGGTGTGGCCTGGACCAGGTGGCAAAGGAAAAGATGATGAGAACTGGTCAGATCCTGGATATATTAAGAACGTAGGGCCAACAGGCTTGGCTGATGGAAAGAAGCTGGGTATGGGAGAAGGAGAGGTCACAAATGACCCAGATGAAAGCTGCGTTGCTGAATGGCGACAGCCAGTGGGTGGGGCTGGTTAGGTGGGTGCAGAAGGGCAGCTCGACAAGCTGCATTTTCCCCACAGGAAAGTGAAATGTTTAGGTCTGAAAACATGTAAGCTGTTCTAGAGCATCTCAAATTAGTAAAGAACAAAAAAAATTACATTTATATCACACTATTTTCAAAATATGACCTAGAACTTTAAGGATCAAACTGCCAAACAGATTATGTGGATAATATTTTCTACTTTGAGGCTAAAGGCCATTATTTGCCCATTGCTTAACCAGAGGTCAACTTCCTTAATTGGGAAATTTAACACCACAACCATTGCTGCAAATTGGCAAAGGGATCAGTTCCATTCAGGGTTCCTCTTGCTGCCTAATTTAACTGTAATAAAACTTTTCATATATTAAATAGCTTTATTTAATACAAATACACCAAGTACTTGTATTACTACCTCAACTATCTTCTAATAGTTTATTTTTGTTAAGAAACTTCACATGGCGCCGTATCTAAATATTGGATATAAGCTTGCACTGAACCTAGCTAGTACCAGGTTGTGCTTCTCTCTTCCCAAATCTCTATTCAGTGATGTCCCATTGGTGGCTTCAAAAACCTACCAGCTGTGGTGGGAGGATTTACACCACAGAAATAGACATACACTAAGAGTCAGGGCCCCCCCCCACCCCACTGACCCCCCTGTCCCCAGCCAGCAGGTTTCCCAGCATGCCACAGAGCATAGCAGGGTGTAGGGTTGTGAATGCCAGCTTTAGGCCACACAGTGGCGGCACTGGGGGAAGGGAAATGAAAGCCATTTGTCCCAGGAGGGAGGAATTCTCTATCATTGATATTTAGAATTGCTAGCTTCTAAGGATCATCAAAAGATTCAGATTGGCTTTAAGTCTTCAAATTCTCCATGGACAATGCTCATCCTTACTGTCTGTGCCCAGGGCACAGCCTTCCCACCTACTCCCACCTCCACTCCAATCCTCCTCACTGCCTGGTCATCATGGGCAGGACATTTTACCTTCCTAAGCCTTAGTTTCCTCATCTATTCAATGGGGACCATAAAATCTACCGCCCTGGCTTACTGTGAGGATTTGAGACAACAGAGAGTCCACAGTATGTGTTCAATTAAAGGTAGTAGGAATAAACCTCAGCTGGTTTCCTTACAGCCTTAAGAGAAGGGGGAACCATGTATAACTCATCAGCATCTTCGTATTCACTGTGCTTCATGTTCTCTGAGCCTCTGTTGATGCTGTTGCCCCACTTGGGCCGCTGTCCCCCAACCCCTATTTCTGTATATTCAAACTCTACTCATTTTTGAAAGTTGACCCAATTGCTACCACCTCTATGAGGCTTTCTCTTATTCCCCTGGCTGACATATCTCCCCTTTCTTTAAAACTCCCTGGCCTCTTGTGGGAATCTCTGGCACTACCTCAGACCTACCAGATTAGAATCCGGTTGGATTGCAGCATTTTAACTAGAGTCCTGGGTGATCCGTATGCTCATTAAGATTTTGGAAGCCTTAGTCTATACCACTGGTTCTCAAACTCAGCTGCATATTGCAGTAAACTGGGGAGTTTTTTAAAAAGCTTAATACCTGGACTCCATACCCAAGAGATTCTGATTCAGTTGGTCTGGGGTGCAGCCTGGGTATCAGAGTGCTTTAAGACTCCTAGATGATGCTAACACACAGCAATGTTTGAGAACCACTGCTGTATAAACTCCCCTTATCACCCTTACAGGGCCTGCACAGTTTAACGCTATGATTTGTTACCATGCATGTTTTTCCACCTCTATTAAACTACATCTTTTAAGAGCAAAAATTGTTTTTAATAGCACTTTCATCATCTCATACCTAATAATACCTAGCTGAATAATAGGAATTTAATAAATATTTATTAAATGAATATGAACAATTTATTTATAAACTAAAAATGTTCTCTCAATACTGTAAGTATGGCTTTGTCCTGATTTGAAGACTGGTTGAACATATTCTTGAAATTGTCAGGTTATCTCCTCAATTCCAAAACCAAATTTCTGAAGAACAGAAGACTTGTGGCTAGAATGGGTTTTCTAACACTTTTTAAAACTTGTTTGTATCGATTTGAGAGAGAGAGAGACATTGATTTGTTGAGCCACATATTCATGCGTTCATTGGTTGATTATTATATGTGGCCTGACCTGGGATCAAACCCACAACCTTGGTGTATCAAAACAATGCTTTTAACCAACTGAGCTACCTGGCCAGAACTAGAGTGGGTTTTCTGAATGAGAACAGACTCTCTGGGTACCAGTACACGGGCTACTACCATCCACATGAGCTCTTAGAGGAAGTTGCAGCTTAAATCCTAAGACTCTTGAGGGCAATGCAACATGAAGCAGCCCCACCCACGTGCCACGCATCCAATTCAGAACTCTTGGCTGAAATATGATGATGTTATTGTTTCTTCCTCCCCAGGGTGCCATTTTGACATTTATGGGGATTGTTGTCCTCACTATGAAGGCATCTGTTATTGAAATGTTCCTTGGTAAGTACTGTTATATGTGTGTCTGAATACACTGTTAACATTCTCCTAAGGTCCAAAGAATCCTGCCAAGAAAAAGTTTAAACAGAGCATATAAACAGCACAGAGTATCTTTTTGTGATAAACTTTTTGGAGAGAAGTTGAAGTGAGAATGTTAAGTACAGATCAAATTCAGGATATATGTGTAAATATATTTTTATATATATAGCAAGTACACCCATTACATTAGAGTGTCTCTACATCCCCCCCCTCACACACACACACACACACACACACATCTGTGTGTGTATTCTTCAGCAACTAACAAATATTTCAGATAGAACATATTTACAGATTCTGAATTTAGAGATCTGCTTATCTCTTAATCTCCCAAAAACAATTGTATCACTGAAAATGGCTTTATTTGTACCACTGGCAACTCGCACCTTCAGAGATGAAACCCTTGGCATTTACCCATTGTCACCGGGGAATGCAGTTCCGGGTAGGCCCTGAAGAATCAGCAGGTTGGCCAGGAGAGGGAAAGGCACTGATGGGTTTAGCAGTCAGCTCGAGGGTCATCTCCTGTTAATCTTGACCCTGTTGTGCTGTGAATGTCTCGGGTCAAACTGTTGCCAGGAAAGACGTTCAGACAACCTGTACTAGAGTGCTAGGGCGGCAATAACAAAACACCCAAATTGGGGGGCGAGCACCTAGAACAACGGAACTTTATTCTCTCACAACTCTGAAGGCCAGAGTACAAAATCAGGGGGTCAGTGAGGTTGGCTTTTTCAGAGGGTAAGGTCTGTTCCATGCCTCTCTTCTAGCTTCTGGTGCTTGCTGGCAATCTTCGGCGCTCCTTGGCATCAACCCATCTCTGCCATCATTTTCACATGGCATTTTCATGTGTGTGTGTTTGCATCTGTGTGTGTGTGCCCAAACTTCTCCTTTTTATAATGACACCAGCCGGTCATACTGGATTGGGAACCCAACCTACTTCAGTATGACTATGTCCTAACTTTACTAATTACATCTGCGATGGCTATTTCCAAATGAGGTCACATTCTGAGGTATTGGGGGGTAGGGCTTCAACATACGAATGGGGGACACAAGTCAACTCATAATATAGTCAGAATGTTCAAGGTCTGTGCAGACCGAGTCTGCAGGGCAGAGCTGGGGACGAGAAAAGAAGAAGGTGGCACGGGCTCTGGCATGTGGCGTCTGGACTGGGAGTCAGAGGGAGCATGTGGAGCTGGTCCTGTGTCTACCACCAGCTTCCTAAGGAATATGCGCCGTGGGTGCACAGGGCCCTTCATTTCCACCTGGCCCTTCTGAGAGGCTGTCTCCCCTCCGTGCTAACCTAAGGGTTCACAGCCTTCGAGTGTAGGGCAGGATAGGGGAGTTGGGAGCACAAAGGATTTAGCTACTGTAAACCAAACCAAACAAACCCTGAGGCTGTTTCACAAGCTGCCTCATCCAGGCATCACAGAAAGGAGGCTTCACATGCCTTCGGGTGCCAGCCTCGCTCAGCCTACCACTCTGCAAACCTCTTTTCCCCTCAGGGCTGCTCATTCAGAAAGCAAGAAATCAAAGTAGGAAAGGGGGATCCAGTCACAAATTCCCTCTCAACATCTTCACATGTCTGCCTCACAGGCATCTCTCACACTTGTCTGCTTGTCCCCACCCCCGGGCCACTCTCTTTCTTAAGTCCCCCATCTCCTCTCCTTACTACTGTGACAGCCCTCCTGCCCCTCTCACTCACTCCCTACCACACTTTGAGTGATCTCCTGAACTCACAGAGCTCAGAAAAAGCATTCACTCAGTAGATTACTGATTTGTTACAAATAACATTGAAAGATGTGAACCCACAGCCAGATGAGGGGAGATGCTGGGTGAGGTCTGGGGAGAGCTTTGGTCCCCATGGAGTTTAGGGCCTGGCTCGGTAGCACACAGAAACATTCTGGTTTCCTAACCTAGACACTCCCAAACCCCATCTTTTTTTTTCTAAATATGAAGACTTCATTAGATAGACATGATTGATTAACTCATTGATCATGGTGACTGATTCAAACTCCAGCCCCTCTCCCCTCTGGGGAAATCAATCAAGGGGAAGTTCCAACCCACTATTCATGCTTGGTTCCCCTGGCAACCAGCTTGTTCATCTTCAGGGGATTCCCAAAAGTCATCTCATTAACATAAACTCAGATGTGGTTGAAAGGGACTTGTTATGAATGACACAGCACCCATGTCACCTTTATGACTCTGAAGCAATTGCAGGGACTGAGGACAAGATACCAAACGCTATTTTTTAAAAAGATGCTCCCATTGCTCTTATTGCTCAGGAAATTCTGATGTTGTTTGGAGCTGTGAGCTACATTGTGACTGAAACTGTGGCCAGAAGTACAAAATATGTATTCATTACACATCACACAATCACACAGGGTCATCCTATGATCCCCCCAAAGCCCTCTAAGTTGATTAATCTATATCAGAGCCAGCACGTCAGTTCGGACAGGTTTAGATTTATGATGCAGCAGAGTTTCATGCTGCCCGTTGTCACTGGAGCACCATGTATAATCAACGGCTGCTCTTAGAGTAGCGAGTGGAAGGAGGAGGCAAAGGTTGTGGCCAGAAAACTTGCATTTCGGTTCCAGCTTTGCCCCCAAAGAGCTACACCTTTAGCCAACCTGTACACCCTGACCTTGGTTTTTCTCTATAAAATAGATGACCTCCAAAGCTCCTCCCAGCTTTAACATTCTATTATTTAAAGCACAGTTTTGTGATTTATATGATTGGAGAGAATGATGTCCTGTCTTTTCTACGAAGCTCTGATTTACTTGATGCTACATGTTTTGTTGAGTACGTAATCCTAAATTGAAGCATGGGGGGAATTTGAACTTTTTAAAAATGATCTGCTTTTTAAATCGGTTTTCAGTAAGGCATTGTGGACACTGTTAAAGAGAACCAGAGCTGGGCAGTAGTAAAAACAGACCTGAATCAGGAACTATTGCAAACGGGGACAGGAGACCTCAGTATGGAATTAGGCTCAGTTGCAAAGACAGCAATGAAAGTGGGGATTTGCAGTCAAGGAGGAGGTTGCAAGGGCCAGTGGATAGAAATTCCTAAGAAGAGACATCAAAGGAAGGGGGATTCTTGCTGAAGTAACTTGACAGAATTCTTGCTAAAGGCAGACCAGGGTGATCAGACATCATGGGGGAGGGTTCCCTCTGAACAGGATTCTTGCTAAAACCAGGCAGTGCAGGTGCAACAAGGATGGACGTTGCAGCCCAAGGTCAAAGCGTAGTTTGAGAAGAGGGCTTAGAGGAGCCTGACTACAGTCAGGTCAGCACCACCTGAGTTAGATCTTCAGGTGCTAAACAGATCTAACAAGAAGTTTATGGGCTAGAATGAGGCATTTCTTTAAAAGTTTCAGACATATAATAAGCATTCTGTAAGGACTCACTGATTTGATCATTGATTATATGTTCTGACACTTCATGTCTTTTCTTCAAAGTAAATGGATTCAGATTATAACTCATTAATGACAGGAAAACCAGAACACAAGTTTCTATGAACTGCATCAAGGATTTTAAAATGCACTTTTTTTTATTGTAAGTCTATATGATTTCAATACGGGCATTTTTTTAAAAAAGTTATATTGGCTTTTTCTAGTTGTAAAAGAAACATATTCTGAATAAAATATAGAATATATATGAGAAATATACTACAAAATAGGAAAACACAGAAATGTGAAATAGAAATTAGAAATTATATTTTCCTCCTTATTAGCATCTGTTGTATTTGTTTCAGTTGTTTCTCCCTACATATATTCTTATTTTGTCAGAATCATTTAAAAAAAATTTTTTTACTGTTGTTCAGTTACAGTTGTCCCCATTTTCCCCCCATTACTCTTCCCCACCCTACCCACTCCCCCTCCCACACTTGGTCCTCCTCCCCATTGTTTTCTCCATGGGTCCTTTATGCATGTTCCTTGACTTGACCCTTCCCTTCTTCTCTTTCTCCCCCCACTCTGCCCGTTATCACCCTCCACCCTCCCCTCTGGTCACTGTCATCTGGTTCTTTATTTTCATGTCTCCGGTTCTATTTTGCTTGCTGTTTCATTTTGTTGACTAGGCTCCACTTGTAGGTGAGATCATATGGTATTTGTCTTTCACTGCCTGGCTTAGTTTACTTAGCATAATGCTCTCCAGCTCCATCCGTGCTGTCAGGAAGGGTAGGAGTTCTTGTCAGGATCATTCTTAAGGTTAGAGCTGAGCATGTCCCAGGTCATTTAATCTTCTACATATCATTTGTAATAAATGCTTAGGAGTCCCATATTGTTGAAACATTTCCAATATTTCATTGTTTCCAGATTGCCACTAGAAATAATGCTATAGTGAACATCTTTTACATAAATCTTCATCTACATCTCTGATTATAACTTGAGCTATATTCCTAGGGGTATGTATTCTAGAAAAAAGATATAAATACTTTAAGGCCATTGATATGTATTAACAAACGCTTTCCAGAAAGACTACCTTTTTAGACTCCAGCAACAGAAATGCCGCAACCCCCAATCCAACCCAATCCTTAAATACAGGGTTAAGTCTAATCTTGCATTTAATCAACATTTACTGACATGATATGAGAAACCATCTCATCACTTTATTTTAGTTTGCATTTTTAATCATTAATGAGACCGAGCATAATTTCAAGCTAATTCATTTGTATTTTCTCGATCTATAAATGGTCTAAATTGAATTTGAAAACAATCACGCCTCAGCTATGACAACTGTACCTCCAGCCACACTAGAGAGGAAGAGAGAGAAGTGGGGGGAAGTATTTTATTGGAAAAATAATGTCAATATTTAATTTGTTTTGAAATGTCCAGTGCTACTAAGGAAAGGTAAGAACTTTTCCTGCTATTCTAAACTGAAACACTTAATTCTGAAAAATCGAAAGGAGTGCTGCAGAGTTGGCAGGCCGTGATTGCCTTGGAACTCTGGGGTCTAGACACGATTTCCTCCGGGCTTCTAGACACTCAGGGCCTCAGCAGCCAGATGACGGACCGTTCCTCCAGGAGGGACTGGCTCTCCCACCTGTGTTTGCTTTGTACCTTGATGTGGGCATCTGCCATCTCAGTGCTCTGACTGGCTTCCTAAGAAAAGGAGCACAAGACGGATTTTCCTCTCATCCAAGTTCAACACACAATTCATCATTTGCAATGTAGCGAGAGAAGTCCCGCTGGTGAGGAATAAGGGCTTGCTGCAGGGCACGAGCACACTTGCAGCCGTACCGACCAGGCCTCGCCTTGAGGAGTAGTTTCTGAGGAGCTTTAATTGACAAGCATCAACGACGAGGGGATGTCTGTGTGCCACTGAAAATCATGACTTTGTTAACCACAGCTACAACGTAAAACTGAACCCAGCTATGCATGTTTTCAGCCTGGCAGGTCCTGGGTGAGCAAATGCGAGGGCTGGGTGGTCTCGCTGAAATATCTGTTGTCCTAGCGACACCAAGGCTTATAAACCACTGGCCACAGACACACGGGCTTAACACAGGACTTGGTTTTTCCACAGAAATGGATACCCATTTATCACTGCTTTGCTTACTCCACCTACTTACCTTGTGCCATTTTCTTTCTGTGTAATATTTACTTAGCATTTGCTTTGTAAAATATTCAAGGAGAACATTTATTTATTTTCGTCTACAAAATGAAAATGTGGTCTCTGTAATGTTAAATGACACAGAGGCTACTATAAAAATGACGCCTCCTGGACACTCATACACACCCACGCCCCAGAAGTAAATAACACCTCAGAGTCTGCCTCCGTTCTACGTGGCGGGACTGTGGGTTCTCGCCAAGTGCTCCTTCACATTTCTGTTCTCACAGGCCGTAGTATGTCAGCTGTCCTGGCCTCAGCTGATGCCAGGAGTCAAAACCAGGGATAACGCAGAGGCTGCACCGTGGCACAGATTAGCTAGAGAATCACAAGATAAATAAGAAGTTTTCATGCAAACATTTGGTGACATTGCCACTTTTTACTTTAAAGATACCTTGCAATTCAAGAATTTCTAAGTCCATTTATGCCTAAATGGAGCCTCTGTGTTCTGTTAAAAAACAAACACATAAACTAAGAAGTAAAATGCCTATTTTGATGACTCTATTGCCTCGTGTTCACGACCAGAGTCCCAACCCTATGCAGAATGTAGGTTTCTCAGAAAAGTGGCTAAAATAGAGGTAAGTTAAGGCAGTACCACCTTTGGGTGGGTAAGCAGAAAGGATGCCTGGAGGAGGAAGATGAAGAATAGAGAACTGACTGCACTAGCCATTTGAAAGGGAAAACATTGCTTTTCAATCTACTGGTAGAATTAGTATAGGTACAGAGAAATGAGCATTTTGCCAATAAAAAAATTTCACAATATAAATAAAAAATTTAAATGGGCACAGCTTTCAGACAAGAAATCCTATTTGGAGATTTATTTTAAGGAAATCATCGTGGATCAGTGCAAAGATGGAGCTATTTATATTAAATTGGAAATTGGCCAAATTATAATGTGTGCATACTGTACCCATATTTACAGGCAATTAAAATTATTGTAAGAGTAACATTTAATGACAAAAAAGTATGTGTATATCCTTGCATAGAAATAAGTTCTAAAACATTGTAAACAGTATGAGCATGATTATTTGCTTAAAAGTACCCACATGAATACATACACACATATAGAAAAAAACTAAAAATATGCTTTTGTGTTCATCCATATTTTTTGTACTGCTTTTTGTGTTTTTTTTTTATTTTTTTCTACAAGGAATATACATTATTTTGGTACTAAAATGTCATTGTTTTTTTTTTTAAAAACACAAGACTCAAACTGGTAATGTGACTTTGAATTAAAAAGAATAAAGAGGTCCCTTTCTTCCCCTATTGTTACACTTTCTGAGGAGGAAGCTCAACTCTCTGCAGTTGGCCTTTTTGGGGGTGGGACGTGCAGAACCCGGTGCTGCCGGGTGGACCCCCTGAGAAGTCACACCTCAGTCGCCTTTCTCCTCGTCTTCCTTTCTAGGACAGCTCTTCTCTGGGGCTTTTTAATGTCCCCTCCATGCACCCCTACCTCTGCTGTACTCTCATGCACACACATGCACACGCACACACGCCATTTTCTGGCCATTTGGAAACTCAGTGTGACACAGAGGAAAGGCCACGAGAAGAGTCTGGGTGCGCATCTCCTTCTACTGTTCACTCCCGGGACCAAGCAAATCACATTCCCTCTTTGCAAAACAGAGATGGTAGGATTGGTGTGTTGAAATCTAAAGGTAGAAAAACAAGGGATAAGCATTGAAAGGTATTTCTGACAGACCTTTCTCAACAGAGGTTAGGTATACAAAAGATACATCTTTTTTCCTAACACTAACATAAGGGAAAATGAGTTTCACCATGAGAATACTTCAATATGTGATCAACGCAAACATCAAGGTCAAAAGAAAGAAAGTGTATAAGTGAAATCATATTGATTAGTTATTTTGTATTTTCTTCATGTAGTTTTGCTGGTGACTGGAATACATTCAAATAAAGAAATGACAAAGAAGATTAAAAGGCCTAAATTCAGTAAGTAAAACCGCAATTTCTCACTGACATAAGGATTGTGTCTCCCATGAGGAAAGTTTTTACACTTGTTTTAGATCATTTGGAAGGTTGTTTTGGTTTTGGCTTTTTTTCCTTATCTCAATCACTCTGCACTCAGATTAAATCGTTATGATTCTTATTTATCACCCACTCCATTCCAAAAAGTAATTGAGATAGGAGTCCTGAGTTTGGAGCGAAAGATATGCAGTTCTACTACACTAGGAAAATTCAAAACACACATACAAAGGGCAACACCACATCCCTAGGGCTAAGCCGTAGTAGGTAGTATTTTCCTGCCATTGAGATGATGTCTCCATTCCCCATACTAGAAAATTCAGTCTGGCCAATGCAAAGGTCCAGCAAACCTGCCCACCTGCCAGCATGGCCTGGAGTCAGAAGGTAAATTTCCCAGAAAATCCCTTGAGGTTTTACACGCAATCCATGGAAAGAGGAAACATCAGTTTCATTTTGGGGTGGTATATCAGTGAAGATTAGATAACAGAAGATCTAACTGCTTTGATTAAGACAGAATTTTCTTCCTCCTTTAAACATGGTCAGTCTGAGCTTCTCAGGAAGCTTCACAGTCTTCAAGGACCCAGACTCCTTTGCCTTGTTAGTGCGCTTTTCTCCACGTGGCTCCCGACTCATGGTCTACAATGGCTACCCCAGCACCATCCATCGAGTTCACATCTCAGTCAGTAGGAAGGGATGAAAAGGGGCACACACCCACTCCCTTTCAGAACGGAGGTTGTTTGTATGTCTCAGAGCAGCGGCAACCTCATTGGGGTTAAAGAGGCGTCAGGGCAGTCAAATACACCACCTCCACTTACATGCCATTGGCCCTCGTTAAGGGAGAGTGGGAAATGTCTTGATTTCAAGCCTCCACACGACTAGGAAAGAAGGGAGAAGGGATGTTGAGTAGTAACTAGCAGGCCAGGACATAGATGGGAAATTTCACACTCAAACGTTGTGAGCGCACTGAGACATCTGGATCCAGATTTGCAGGCTTGCCCGAGGCTTGCGTTAAGGCATGTGGAGGAAGGACCATAAAAGAAAGGCTTTAGATACAATCAGTGTCCTGTGCTCTCCACAACCGAAACGTCTTCATGGGCATGTAATCATTGAGGTGCCGCAATATCAGCAAATTAGTAATTTGAAATAGAAGAGATTTGCTTCACACACCATTCTTTTTCTTCTGCTCCTTTAAACCCTCCCTGTGGGATTGCTTGTTGAAATGAGACCAGAAGGGCAGCCGTCCACAGCCTCCTAGCCTGAAACACTGAAAAGGAATCAGTTGTTTGTTTATTCCTGTCAGGACTAAGAGCCAAGAGAACAGACCCAAGGGCAGACATGTGTTCAAAACAATGACTGGGTTCATATGGAGACAAATGCACACCCAGGTATAAATCCCTCTGAGTTGTTTCCAGTATCTTCATGAGCTCCTGTACAGAAATCATGAAAGGTGCCGTGACGACGGTTTCAGTGACCATGAAAGTCCTCGCTGAATGACCCCAGGGCAAACCTCTTTGAGGGATTGCAAATGGATTGAATTTCTGATATGCTAAACTCTACCCTTATTCTCAAAATCTCCCTAGCACTTTTGAATCAATAAGTGCAGGAGGCCTTTTTCTCTAATTAGAAACTCCGGCACAATCATTAAACAACGGGGGAAACGATACAATGAAGGTAATAGGATATTCCCAAAGCGTGGCCGAAATCTGATTCTTTACCTCAGGAGTATTTCCAAATTACAATCTATAGCTTGAGGCCAAAGTGATTTTCATTTTTTCTACTCAGTGTGGTGAATCTGCCACAGGGGTAAGTGACTGATGGCAAGGGAGGCACATCATTCATTCACTTGACAAGCATGTATTAGGTGTCAGCCAAGGGCCAGCTACCGTATTTAGATGCCAGATACAATGGCAATGCAGACACGGTCTTTGCCCTAGCAGAACTCAAAATCCAGGGAGAAAGAAAGACATGTCAGCAGGCAATTATAATGTATATACACGTAAGTGCTTGGACTCAGGAGCTAAAGTCACTCTGAGAATATGGAGAAGAAGCTGTGTATCTGGGAGGGCTTCCTGGAAAAAGCGATGCACATACACTGACATCCGAAGGCCAAATAGGAATTGGCCAAGCAATAAGGAGGAAAGAGTATTATGAGCAGAGAGAAAACATCACACCCAAGTCCTAAAGAGTGGAGAGAACTTTTTAACAGTAGCTAAGTGTGGATGAAATATAGAGTAGGAGGTCAGCGTGTTGAGATAAGAGACGGAGGGGTAAGCAGGTGCCACACCTGAAGATCTTGTTTCCATGTCCAGGCATCTAGACTTCATCATGAAGGCAATGGGGAGTATCTCAGTGCAGGTTATTTTGGATGCAATTAGCAGAAATCCACAGCCAATTTGCTTAAGCAATAAAGAGGATTAGAGCAGGATGTGGGGCAGCTCGCAGAACCCATGGCAGGAATGACAGCTACAATTTGTTTGGACTGTCCCCCTGTTATAAATACCTCAGGAATCAGCACCTCTGCTTCCCTGCGTGTCTGCCTCACTGTCTCCCGCTCTCTCTGTGCGGACCGTATCTCTCAGTCCAGGTGCCAGATTCCTGGCAGGGGACAATCTACTTGCATCAGCCGATGCTGGGAAAGTGGTTCAGAGAAGAGTAAAGTGGATAGAGTTGAGTTAGGGAAATAAAACAATCCTGGCAACAACAACAACAAAAAATCCCTTTGTACCAACATGTAGAGACAGAAGAAAGAGAACACAATTTATTAATAAATAAGCCTTGCAGATTTATACCCATGTTCAGATGAGATAAACGTGTCTACCAAGAATTTCACAAGAATTCTACCAAGAATTTACCGTACAAATTTACAGTGAAGCAGAAAACAGAGCAGTTACAACTTCTCTTCTCTCCCTGAGCGATGAATGCACACATCTCACAACTGTCTCTGGTACACCTAGACATCTCTGACTCCTCTGGGGTGGTTATGGATCCTTTTACTCTTAGAGCTGACACCTCAAAATATATCTTCCAAGGAGCTACTGAGGGCCTTAAGTGGAAAAGCAAAATCATAAAAGCAGGGCTTTAAACAAATCACTTTGGCTTCAGTCAGTGGTTCTCAGAGGCCGTGCCTGGACCAGCACCACCAGCATGTCCTGGAACCTTCTGTCCACCCACCCCAGACCTCCGAGTCCAGAACTCCAGGGGGAAGGGAGAAGGCAGCAGTCTGTGTTTGAACAAGCTTTCCAGGTGATTCCAATGCCCAGTAAAATTTGAAACTAGTAGGCTAGAGAGAGAGCCAAGATCAGGGCAGCTTACAGATAGGAGTGTGAACATTAGCGTGGACGGGTCCTCTCCAGTGTCCAGACAGCCCTCAGTTGCCCCAGGTGCTAAAAAAGTCAAAGTCCATCATTACAGAAAATTTCTCCTTCCCTGTCCCAGTCCCCAGATGCCTTCAGCAATCTAGAACGTCCAAGGAGGTCCCCTGAGAACATGAAAGCCTGGCTACTTTCTTAGAATACTAATGGGGAAAATACAATAAGAATAACCATAAATTGATGTCTTAATAAATTAACCTGTTGTATAGTCCATGGAAAAGTTTACCTCACTGTATGAAATGAGAGTTTTATCAAGTTTGTTTTTAGCAGTAACTTTTTCAAGGCTCTCGTTTTCCTGATGTGTTTTGGAGTCGTTGACTGGACCTTACCCAGAGGTATCTCAGTGGCAGACTTGGTCAGCACAAACCTACTCAAGCAGTTTCTAACGAATGACCAACATGTGGCTGCATTTCTCTTGATTGTTGAAGGCTACAAATAACCAGGGAAGGTTTTAGGTGTGTTCATAACACTCTACTCCTGAAGCAGTAGTGGCACTTTATGAATTTTAAGAATTAACTTCACTTACGTATAGATGACGCATTTGGAAAATGTCCTACTCCAAGTCAGGAGCCTCTCAGCACATAATGTAATAAACCCCATCAAATGTTTCCACATAAATTATGTCAACCAAGGACTCTAGAAAACCCCCTGCCTGGCAAAGTATCTGTGCTAGAGAGGGAAAAACTATTAAATTGTAAAATCTCCTCAATAGCTTTTCTACACGTGAGGGAGTCTGGGAAGAGGCTCAGAAGCACTGGCCTTAGTCCAAAGCGAGTTTGGATGAGCTGGCGTTACACAGGTGAGAGCGTAATGATTAACTCCAACACGTGACTGTCAATCCATCCTGCAAAGCCTCTGGCTTCAGTGACCATCTAGTCTAGCATAAGATATAATAAATGCATGCAGAAAAAAGCCTTCCTGGACCCAACTCCCACTGCCAACACACACAAACACACACACAAAACTAGTTTGGTGTGCTACACTTCCTCTACTACACACTTACCACGCATTATTATAATATCGTTTTCTATACAGTCTGTCTTCCAGGCCAAACCAGAAGCAACGTGAAGTTATGCTTAGTGCTCATTAGGTATTTGTTGGATGGATGGACAAAGAACAACAATAAATCACTAGAAACTACAATAGGATTCACACTGGTTTCATGAAAGAGCATCCAAGGAAGAACATGAAAAATCAGTAGAATTTTACAGGCCCAGGCAGGAGGGAGGCTCCCTAGGTGGACTAAGCCCAGATATCATGGGAAGCAGGTAGAAGGTGACCTCGGGAGATAGTGAGTGGAGTGGTTTTGTTGAAGTGCCGGGAGTCAGGGGAGATGCAGCTGGAAGATGGGTTCAGACCGGGTAATGCCAATCTGAGAAGCTTTGTTCTCCATACCTTAGAGGGTGGGGACTGTGAGAGTTTTCTGAACAGAAAAACTAGATCACGAAGACAACAATCAGCAAGATAAACAAAAGCACGCTATTCTCCAAAGGCAATGAAGCTGCATTCTGAAATATTTTCATTATATTGAAGTCTGTTGAAACAGCCTTAACCTGGCATGAAATATACAACATTAATTCAGATAGTTCTCCCCGATAAGTTCATCTTAATACTTTGTACAGCATGGGAAGACTTTTGCAATCAACCTTGACAGGGAATGATTCCCAGAAGTACTGAGGTAGAGGTCACTGTTCTGGACTTAGTTATTTCATGCATTGGACACTGACAAAGAGGTATACAGCTCTGTGTTCATAGAATTTTGGTATAACGTGCATACCGCTCCCTGAGCAGATTGACATGTTGCTAGTTGTAGTGACTTGTAAGTAACCCCAAGTGCTTCTTAGATGACTGGTGCCAACACCAGTGTGTTCTCCGGACAGAGTGCTGTGTGTGCCCCACCCCAGACCATGGGAATGGAAGGGGATTAACTTTCTAACCCTCTTCTGGTGCGTGGGTGAGAAGGGAGGGGGACTCTCTCAGCGCTGGAGATTTTTAGTTCAGTAAATTCTACGCTGGCCATTCTCAGAGAAAACAGGAAAACAATGTAAGGCAAATTACACTAGAAGAGTTGCCTTGCAGGTATTTGGTGTGAACGCACAGATAGACACACACGTACTCATACACACAACCTATTTATAAGACATATCTTTCATTCACCCACAGGTGACCTTTGAGTTCAGAAAAGCCCTCTGGCATCAGAGTAGGGAAGCGGCAATTTAACTCCTTCTCTTCAGTTTTGGAAGAGGCAGCCGGGTAGAGCTGGCAACTCTTTGGGTTTAGAGTCAGAGGATCTGAGTTCAGATCCCCCATCTGCCACTTAACCAGTACCTGAGCTTGAGCGAGTCAACTTACCTGTCTGGAAAAGGGGGACAGTATGCCCCTCGGGATTCTCTAAGGGTCAAATGAAAAAATGTGTGTTGCGGTGTTTTGTAAACTAAAAATAAGTTATTTTTAGAGTCACAGACTTCTGAAGCTGTCCAAAAGCTATGACATTACAGAAAAGTTAATCTCAGTTATCCAATCACTCCATCACCATCCTGCCATGGAGTGTGGCTATTTTCTGAAACCTGGCAAAAACATTGCTTAGAAGGACCAATCTTTACAGACTTTCTAAAGTGCTTAAAGCTTGAGCTTGGAGTTATCTGCTGAGGCCAGTGCCCTTTGCCAGGTTTGTCTTTTTCAGTGATTTCCATCACATCTCCTATGGTTTCCCCAACTCTCTGCATACACATCCTTCTTGAGAAATCTTTAGTTACCAAAGGAAAATATTTCTGTAACCCCCCAGTGCTGCACATCTCCTTGGCAAAGGCTTGTTGGCTCAGGCGAGAATGTGATGTAGTGTTAGAATCAGATATATAAGGGTGTAAATCCACCATCGATCAAAGCTATAGCTTCATCATCTGATGTCATCTCAAGCTTAGCTTGGCCACCATGGCCCCTCAGGTGTCAGATTACATCTGTGAAATTACCAATTCTATATAACCTTTCGAAAAGCCTGGAGCTCTCCCTGTGATTGCTGGAGAATCGGACACAAACTCCTCAGTTTTATCTCCCAAGCTTCTCCTGTGTTCCTGTGGCTTTCCTGTCCTGCTTTGCCCTGCAACTCAGCCACTTTACCAGCTCCTCAAAGGAACTTCCTTTCCTTGGACATTTGATCATATCTTGGAGCCTTTACTAGAGATTTGCAAGCATCAAAAGGAGGAGTCACCTCACGGAACACTAGATCTTCCACCAGCACCTCATTCCACGCCCTCTCTCTTCTTTACCATTTCATGCCCAACCCTCTCTCTCCCGTATAACAAGCCCATGCAGGCCCTTGGAAGCTCAGCTTCCATCTCCAGTAGGCTTATCAAGAAATTCCTACTGAAAAGAATATCGTGCAGTCTTGAAAAGTTCTAGCAAAAACAATTGTTGACATTTTGGTTACAGTGGGGTTAGTAATTTGTCTAGTCCCCATGTGATTTGATCCATGCCGACCTCCCAGACCTGACTGCGGACCTCCCTCCCTCCCTCACTGGCCTCCAGGTGCACTGGCCTCCTTTGTGTTCACGAACCACCAAGCCCATTCCCACATCAGGGTTTTTGTCCTGGCTCTTCCTTCTGCTTGGAAGGTCTTTCTTCCAGGCCTTTGCTGGCTGACATCTTTTCATCGTTCAAATAACAGTATTAGAAGATTAAGTAGAAAGGAATTTAGGGACCAAATCCTTGAAGGCCTTATAGCCATCTTAAGGAGCTTGGACATTACCTTATCCTGAAGATAACAGAAAGCCAATGAGGGGTTTCAAGCAGGAGAAGGATGGAATCAGATCACATTGTTAAAACATCACACTGGCTGTTCAATGAAGAAAGGACTGGGGCAAAGGATGCGTAACATGGAAGCGAGAAGACAAGACAGGAGGCGACCGTGTTAACAGCTGAGAGAGGACATGTCGGCGACTTGGACCAAGGTGGAGGTAGAGAGAAATAGCAGATCTGGAAATAAAACCGACAGGACTTGCTAATGGGCTGGTTTCATTCATTTATTTAATCATTTGGCATCCTGTTGAACAACAAACAAAAATCCCTACCCTCCTAGAGTACATTTTCTGGTAGATGGATGCAGAGATGAGTGGAACTGGGATGTTGAAAAAGTAGTAACATTTAAACACATGAAGGGAGGAAGGGTTCCAGGTGTGAGAACTGATACAAGCTAAGTCTGCAAGGTAACATTCATTTGAAAACTACCAGTGTTCAAATCCAGCAAGTTCCATGGAGGGGACCATGGAAAGGCCTTAAGGATTCTGGAATTCTTCCTCAAGGCAGTAAAAAACTAAAGATAGTTTTTGACCAAAGATTCAAATTTAATTGAATCAAATGATCAGTGACTGCCTAAGAAAAACGGAAAAGAATGCTTTCAGAAGAAGTCCTTCAAAGTCTTCCTACAAAAGAAGAACTAACCTGATCTGGTTGCTGGGTGTTAGGATCAAGAAGAAGAAATCATTCATCTTCCAATTTTATTTAATGGTCATTTTTATTTGGTTTAGCTAACTTTTGCATAATTCTCTTAAAATGGGATTTTACTCTAGTTGAATACCACAGTCCAGCAAAACCATTTAGTGGCAAAACTGTTTATGGATAAGTGCTTTTATGTTATAATTCCTCTTCACTAATGTACAGTAGGCAAACTTACAATGGCCTTCTCAAATTGATTAGGAAATTTGTTTTCCAGAAGCAACATGGCTTGCCTGAGATCATTGAAAAGATGAATGGCAAAATAAAAAGTAGAATACACAATTGCATTTGGCTTGCTGCATCAGTGACTGACTGAGCACAGCATCACCCAATCATCACTCTGTTGCTAGACCAGGCAGGAGACCCGATGCAGAACAGAAACATCTGTAGTTCTGCCTCTCAGATCCCAATATTGCGCATAAATGGTGGCTCAGACAGTACCAGTTTTTCCCAGGAACCCTCTGAGATCAGTACAGCAGACTCATTACCTCAGTGAGTAGCATCAGAAGGATATCCTACAGTTCTAGCCATCCGGGAAGGAATCCTTAGCAAATTCTAGGATGCTCCAATGTGAGGTCTGTCATGAAAGTGACCATGACCTTGAGAAGTCAAGGTAACTTTAAGGGATCATATAAGGGAGAAGAAAAGAAGATGGCCAAAGAACAGGTCTTTGTGCAAAAGCTCCAGCGAAGCAGCTCTGGGCTCCCCCAGGGTCTCTGTGACTTTAGCTCAGGGTTCCCTCACTGCCACCAGCAACTGTCCATGCATGAAGAAATGGGAGGGTCTCTCTTCTTCTTTTCTCCAAATGTTCCTGCGAGTAAACCTTTTCATGGCTTCTGAAACAGTTCTGACCTGGTGTTAAGAGTGTGGACACAGTATCCCCTCAGCACCCAACTCTCTGTTTTATCATTTGCCAAATGTCTTCCTGGGAATGATACTTCTTGAGCTGCCTTAATTTTGACCTGTCCTCTTAAAGGCTAATGTCTTAATATCACTTTTAAGATCAAACCCAGAGAATGGAAAAGGGGCATATGAAAATGAGCCTAAGCAACAAAGGAGAAAGAGAGAGGAAAGGAAAATCTAAGCTCTCAGATGGAAGAGCTTGAAAGTATTCAGAGGAAATGCAAAAATAAGTCATTTTATTTGGGATTAAGGTGGATAAACACAAGGTTCTTGGAAGGTTACAGGACAGCAGACAGTTTCACAAGTAACTGTGAGGAGACTGTAAAGGAAGAAACCATGGCTCGCACACACTCGGAGACGAGCTGCCCAGAGGATGCAATTGGCTGCTTCTTCCCAGCTGGATTTAGACAGTATAATTTCCAATGACTTTGGCAGTAATTCTGAAATTTTTAATTAGCTCACTCTCTCCAGCTTGATATTCTGTACAAATTTAACAGGTATTTCACCTTTAGCTACACTTTGTCATTGCACCTTGTTTTTCCAAAGTGCATGAGCCTAGGAGCTTGGTTACGTTCCCCCGCCATCGCCCCTCCGCCCCTTCCCCTTCCCCCGCTGTGGGATGAGCTGATCCACCAGTTTTGCTAATCCAGTGGGGTACGGAAGAAGCAGATCTTATTTAAGATATTTCTCAGGCCTATGTGCAAACAGGACAAAACAATTATAAATAACAGATGCCCCTTAAAGGAAGGGGTGGGGGAATTGATTAGCAGGAAGCAAAATATTCCCCTGCGAAATTTTTCCCCTTATCTTTTTAAACCAATTACTTCATGGAAAATCCCACTGCAAGGGCTATGTGCACAGTGAAGTCTTTCAATAAGTTTAATCGTCACATAAAACTCATATAGTAAGCATCTAGATATAGCCTCAACTTCAGAAGATTTGGGTTGGTCTGCCAGGAGGTCCAAAATCTTAGGGAGCCAAAGTTACAACCCAGTTCAACCCCAGTTCAAGAAGCTTGTCACCTCCTATTTCAAATATATAAGAACCAAGGAGGAATACTTTGCTTTTCTTTCCATCTAAGGGAGTAGATGCATTTGAGAGTGGGGAAGTGATCTTGAGAAATGAGGAGAGATGAACACATTCAGTTACGCCCAGGGATCAAACAACTAATTTAAGGAGAGACTACACTGGCATCTTCAGCCCCCAAAATGCCTTTTGAAAAAAATACTCTAACTCAAAATAGTAAATGCAGGCTTGAGTATCAGGGTTTAAAAGAATAAAAGATAAAACGAAAAGAACTCCGGAGAGGAGGCAACCTGTGGTGGGAAGAATGAAACCACAAAACTGTTTTAAGCACAGTGCTCCACTTCTTAATGGAAACCACAGATTGTTTGAGCCTGTGATCAAGCTCAGCCCTGGGGCTCCCAGGAGAAGGGCTTCCATGCTGGCCCAGCCCTGACTGGCCAAGATTGTCTGGGAGGGGTGTTTAAGAAAAGAGTAGGAGTTCTCAATTCATTCTCTCCAGCCTGAATGAAATGCAACTCTGTTCCATTCAGGTTTGTAAGGGTTAAGAAAACGAGTGTGCATTCTGGATACAGCTGGAAGCCATTAACAGCTCTGAGACCATCTCAGTGACCCAGTTAGAGGGTGGGTGGCCTGGCAGAGATCCTGAATCCATGCACATGTACGTAATCACAGACTCCAAGCACTGGGCGGGGCTTTATTTCTACCTCCCACCCAATGTGGAAATCGCCTCTCCAACTGTTCAGTTTCTGCTTGCATACTTCTAGCCCATTCACTGTTCGTGGGGCAGCCCATTCCTGCAAGGGCAAACTTTATTACTAGAAAAGTTCTTCTTGGCCAAACTTGCCTCTATAGCAACACTACCCTTTAGTCCTAACTCTGCCTCTGGTTTCACAGCAGAAAACAATCCTACTTGTGAGGACAACTATCACTTGCTTCCAAGTTCTCTCCTTCTTAGGGCCAAATCACACATTTCTGCCATCCATTCCTCACATTTGGTAGTTTCCAGACCCCTGCTGAGCCTGCTTATTCTCTGAACTGTGCTCCTGTTTCAGAGTCCCTTCTGAAGAATAGGGCCCAAAACGGAATCCACTCCCAGCTCAAAGGGCGTCAGTATAGTGTCATCTAGGAGTTTTTGCAGGAAGTGTTCATTTCAGGGAAGGTGCAGCCACTCTTCCTTGGAGGCCCTGCCATCAGAGCATCTACCCACCACACCCCTAGGCAAGCTTTCAGCTCCAGAAGACTTGCCTACTACACTGAACAGGGCTAGCCTGGAGATTGCTGTCACAGAGCCAAAAAGGAGGGAGGAAAGAGTGACTGAAGACTCCCCTGGGTGCTCAGCATGGAGTTCCAGCTTTCCACCACGTTGAGGCAGATAAGATCACCCCCATCTTGACCATGGGTCTAAGACCCATCCACTAGTACCAAGACAAAAGATCACTTTCATTTTCTATCTCCCCTGTCCAAAGACCTTCATCCCACATCCCACACGGAACACAAGCACTCAAGCCTCCTTTGCCTGGCCTGGCCCTACCGATCTCCGCCCTCCCTCCAGGTTCGCTCGCACGGCCCCTGCTGCAGCAGGCTGCCCTTGTCGGGGCCAGTCCTGACCCCTAGGCCCATGCTCCCCTGCTTGCCTTTCCTGGAATAGCTTTCCTCCCCCCTGTAAGGTTGTCTGAGAGTCTTCTCTTTCCCTGGGCTAGCTCCAGAGCACCTGAAAAAAAGAGGGCCCTCCAGCCATTGACTGCAGATGATATTTCGGGTCACTGGAAGTGGATCTTTTCCCAAAGTTCTCTTCAATTAATTGATTGTCTAGAATAATACAGGAATGAGCCTTTTGTTTTTGCTCTCAGCGGTTAAATGCAATGGAAGGTCTTTGTCAGTCATTTGGCCTGAGGGATATCCTAATTAATTACGTCTTTGCTTTCATTATATGGAGGGTATTTAAGGTCAGCCCAGGCTCTGGCTTTCATAGATTAACTAAATGAACATTTATGACCTAACAGAGTCACCCCAGACATAGGTAAGCTGATATCATAAGGTGTAACTTTGACCTCATTTTATATCCTCAGCTGTGCCTCAGATCAACTGCGATGTCAAAGCTGGAAAGATAATCAATCCTGAGTTTGTTGTGAAATGTCCGGCAGGATGCCAAGACCCCAAATACCACGTTTATGGCACAGACATCTACGCTTCCTACTCCAGCGTGTGTGCCGCTGCGGTTCACAGGTGGGCAGTTCCGAGCTGCTTAACAACTAGCAATCAGGGCGTGGGCAGGGAGCCAGTGCCGGGTTGCCTGACTTAGCAAACAAAAATGTACACATTTAGCTGAGCATTCTGTATCTCATCTGGCAACCCTATCCCATGGGATTCTGCAGGAGCCGTGCGGGGTCCCGGATGCCTTTCACAGTGCTCTGTGGATGGGGTGACTGGCTTCTCTTTACACCTTAGTGAAGATGAGAGGGAGATTCATGTCTGTGACAAGAAAACCAAAGTTCTTGATGATGTAAAGCATTTTTTTCTACCTGTATGTGCTGAGCAAGGAAACACTAGCGATGAGACTAAGGAAGGCCCAGAAGTTTGGAGAAGAAACGTCCCAGCCACGGGGGTGGCCTGAGACAAATGGAACCGGAAAAGTGAGGAGGGGAGGTGAGGTGGCACTGTTTGGTCAGCTGTTTGTTGGTTTGAGGTCCAGGCAGGGGGACAGGAGGCAGGGTGTGCTTTGGACTAAGTCACTGCCTAAATGAGGAGAGGCAAAAGTGACCCCCACAGAATCCTCAAACCTCTTTCTTTTAGGCTTAGAGTCAAAACACAGGAAATGTCTATTTATTTCATATTTTTGATAATAAGGTTAATGTGTGTGTGTCAAGCACCTCACCTGTGATATCTTACTTAAACCTCACAATTGCCCTATGCAGTATGTACTATTATCTACACCTTAAGGATGAAGAGAAGTTGAGTAGCTTTTATAAAGCCACACTATCAAAATTTAGTATCAGAGCGTGGACTCAAATGCAAGCCCAGTGCCTGCGCTGCTAACCACTACCCGGCAAGGCTTTGAGATGTAGCTCCAGAGTCAGGACTTGGATAATGGATACTAGGTGAAGTTTCTGAATTATTTAGGCTTCTGGTGTCCTTTTCCTTTTCCTTATTTGTATACTAGTCATTTGATTGTTCATTTGTTTCTCTGCCAGAGAGAGGGGAGAAGAAGTAAAATTCATTCCCTTCCAAGGTTTCTAGCCAGTATCTTCTCTGAAATTTGGAGAAGCAGTAAGAAAAAACAATTAATGTGTAAAATAAGAATGAAGAATTACTAGTAAATTTTTTTGGCCACACTCCTCTTTCTCCTCCCACCCCGCACTGCACAGGGATGATGAGCTGATTTTTTAATGTTGGCATGGCTATGAAAGCTCTATCAAGGATAAGTAGTGGCCTATTAAAGAAAAGCAACACTAAATGCTGTTTCTTAACTCCAGACTATGGAATAAAAATATTTTGCATTCACTCTGAAGTCATTTTCATGCAAAAAGGAAAGAGGTATATAAATCTACACACATGCATGGGCACAAACACACAGGTGCATGCCTCCCACACATACTTGCACACGTGCATGCTCGCATCATCCCTGTACACACACATGCATGCCCATGCAGCTCCACCACATCGGCTCTCTCCAGGCTGCGATTCGGGATGGTTGGCACGGGCTTCCTCTAGCACTGCCTGGCACGTTTCCTGGCAGGACGGAGCCACATGAGTTAATACTCGTGCACAAGCATGAGCGCACACACACACACACACACACTTCCTCAATACAATGGGATATAAATCTAAAAGCAGAATAGTTTCTCTGGGGGAAAATAAAAAGCTGAAAGTTATTTTTATTTCCCCCACTAATCACAAGTAAAGGGACCACGGGGCAATTCTTTTCAATAATGAGAATTTTCTGCCTGTGCCAGTGGTATGCTGGTAAACATGGCTGATCTACCAATTTTGTGGTATAAATACTCCCGTCATGTCTGATTCCACGCTAGTGGTGTGAAATGGACCAGCTCCCACAGTCCTGAAAGCTTAACAATTGGCTTTGGAAGGCAGAGCCTACACACCACCGACAAGCCTTCCAATACAGAAGCATAAAACAGTCCTTTCCATCAGAAAATGTCCAGTCTACTTGGGAGACAAAATTAACTCAATAAATATTTAGGAAATAGCACAAGGCCAAATAAAATCTCAATTGTGAGACAGAATTCTAAGGTATTGTTAGGAAGGGGCCCAGCAAAGTCGTGTCTGAATCTCTGTGGAGAAGGTGTTAGGGACCGAGGGAGGCGGCAGTGGGAGCCAGGTCGTCCAGAGCACACAGAGCAGCTAGAACACAGAGACAGGGGAGTGAGAATCGTGGGGTCTGTCAGGGCAGCTGAGCCCAACCTGTCTACAGCTAGGGGAAGTGAGGTAAGGCTTCTAAGAGCTCCTGAAAGAAAAGAGGGCAGGATTGCAAAGACGTGAGGAGTTCGCTTCGGGAGGTACCTGTGCTTTTGAACCCTGAGAGGCAACTGTGACCAAGTGGGACAGATCCAGGATTCCAAGTCAGTTAGACCTAGGTTCAAATCCCCACCATGCACTTTAGTCGTTACAAAATCTGGAGTCACTCAACCCATCCAAGCCTGTTTCAGTGAACTGGGAATAACAGCATTCATTTCATTCCATAGCTCATAGGTTTGCTGAGGGGACCCAGGGAGATACCATGTGGGACTGATTTTAAAGCAATTCAGGGCTTTAAATGTCAAGTATTATTATTGCTTTCTTTTCTTCTGGACCATGGGGAAGTTGAGCATTGAAAGTTGTTGATTCACCATAAAGCAGGAGAGCAGGAAATGGCAAGTCTTATTCCTGAAGGGAAGGAAGGGTGTTGATAAAAACAAATCTAAGTACTTTTTTTCAGTTCCCCTGTGCCATAAATTACAGATATCCCAAAAAGCCATTTTAACCTCTGGGGCAAAGAAATGACACCGTGAACATGATAGTCAAGAACCAGAATGGAGTCTCTGCCACACACAGAAGGGAAGAGGTAGATATGTTCATTACATCACATCAAGATCTAAAACGAACAAAATCCTAGAAATTAAATACACAATTCCAGTCTTTGAGGACCTTTTTGATGAGTTTAATTTAGCTCCTTCCCTGGCCCAAAATAAAAGGAATAATTTGCTTTTAAAAACGTCATTCCTCCAAAGGATCACCGGTTCGATTCCCAGTCAGGGCACATGCCTGGGTTGCAGGCCAGGTCCCCAATGGGGGACACATGAGAGGCCACCACACACTGATGTTTCTCTCCCTCTCTTTCTCCTTCCCTTCCCCTCTCCCTAAAAAAATAAATATATAAAATCTAAAGAAAAAAGTCTTCATTAAAAAAAAAAGTCATCCCACACACACCCTGTGAAATAACTGGAGTCATTCTGCGATGTCGCTAAACCAAACTGGAAATTGTCAGGGGAGAAGTTCTACTTAAAAGAATAGTGGGAACGAGGAAACCAAGGAGAAGAAATCTGAGGCGTGGTGGCAAAGAGAAATCCCCGCCGGACCGAGCAGTCCGGTGCTGGGAGGGCAAAAAGAAGGACCTCCGAGCTGGGCGGTAGGGTGCTGGGCCGAGGCCTGGTTCTGGGCTGGGCCGCAGGTCAGCCGCGGGTCAAGGGAAACCTTTCCGTCTGCCCACTGCTTTCCCAGCTCTCAGTAACGATGGAGGCGGAGTTGAGGTTCTATCAATCAGCTCAGATACCATTTTGTCTGTTCCTCCTTCAAAGCAACGTTTTTCCCCTTCACAGCGGTGTGCTCGACAACTCCGGAGGGAGAATACTCGTTCGGAAAGTGGCTGGGCAGTCTGGCTACAAGGGGAGCTACGCCAACGGGGTGCAGTCCTCCTCGCTGCCGCGCTGGAGAGAATCCTTTGTGGTCTCAGGTATGCCCGCACCCCCGCACCCGGGGAGGTGCGGCCGCACGCGGGGTGGGGCTCGGGTTCAGCGGGCTCGCGGGACAAGGTGTGCTCTTTTCAAGGTGCTGTGAGTTTTAATTTACGGCCCACCTCATTCCATGAAAATCTGAAGCATTAGTTCTTCTGATAATTAGGATCATGAAACAATGAATTATAATTACAGTGATAAATCACTGCGAAGTCTGGAAGTTTTAAAAGGCTCCAATTACTCACTGGAAACACAACTGCAGCTATCTATCTGTAAGCCCAATCAAACTTTTTAATTAAGCGAATTTAATAACTGGGGTTTTTAACTACTCCTTTTGTTAGGCCAAATCAGTCTCATATCTAGAAACGAAAAGATACGGACGCGGGCTCTTAGGGCACTGAGCAAGAGTTTTATTTGAGGTTTGTTTTTATTTAATCATTGTTTCGCTAGTCAGTCAATTCTCACTATGTCGCTTCATTGGATCTTCTTGATAATCATCTTCACTTTTTCCCCCTTTTTCAAAGGGGGAATGTCGGTGAGCTAATAATGACTAGTGTGATTCCACAGTGAAAAGGTAACCAAGTATCTTTATGTTATTAGGAACCCCCCTTTTTACATTTGGGAATTTCCCCAACCTAACCTTTCATTTTGAAAATGTTTTAATTTACAGAAACATTCAAAGATTATTAGAGCGAATACCTATATTGCCTTCACCTAGATTCGCCAGTTATTAATGTGTTGCTACATTTGCTTTATCTACTTATCCACCTATTGTTTACTTCCATTTGTCTGAACCAAGTAAAAGTAAGCTGTAGGCATCAAGGTACTTTATCTTCAGCACACATCTTGTAAGAACAAGATCATTTAAAAAAAAACCACAATGCCAATACCATACCAAAAAAATTAACATTGATACAATATTATCTGATAAATAGTTCTCATTCAATTGTATCCAATTATGTTAAAATAGTCTTCAGAATAATTTCTTCTTCTTTGGATCCACAGTCCAATCAAAGATCATCCATGGCATTTGGTTGTCATGTCTACTTAGTGTCCTCCAATCTACAACTATCCCATCACATCACCTTTTCGGTCATGAACAACAATGACATTTTTTAAAGATTTTATCCATTTATTTTTAGAGAGGGAAGGGAGGGAGACAGAGAGAGAGAGAGGGAAACATCAATGTGCGGTTGCTGGGGGTTATGGCCTGCAACCCAGGCATGTACCCTGGCTGGGAATCGAACCTGCGACACTTTGGTTCACAGCCCGCACTCAATCCACTGAGCTACGCCAGCCAGGGCTAACAATGACATTTTTGATGCTGTCCCATAACCTGACCACAAACACTTCCGATTGTATCCTCATTATTGGATTCAGGTTAAATATCTCCTCGGCAAGGATGCTACCACACAGGCAGCATCGCAGCATGCCTGTTATGCCACATTGCAAAGACTGTATCAGGAGGCACACGATGTTACCGTGTCTGACTACTGGTGAGGCTAAATTTGATTATTTGAACATTTTACCTTATCTCTCCATGGTGACGACACCTTGTACTTAGCAAGCAGTCTTTGGGTGATACTACAAAACAGCATGAATAGCTTGTTTCCCAATGAATCACCCCGTGGTTTTGACATCTAATTGATGATGCTTGCCGTGGCAAGAATTACTTTAGTAATTGCAAAATTATAGTTGTTCTAATTCTGTCACTTATTCCACATTCATTAGCTAGTATTTTTGTATAAAGAAGAAACCTTCCCCCCTCTGCACACTTAGGGTTCAAATTAGACTGGTTTCTAAGTCAGAGAGTAGAAAGTCATCAACCACAGCACTATGAGCTTTGTCTTGGACAAAGAATTCAGAATAGGGGGGTTGTGAAAATGCTAATGTCTAGAACACAAATTTCTTGAGCCTAGAGAGAAATATAATCTCTGCATAGATATTTACCAAGTAGCTCCTGGCTAAATAAGAGTATTTTGATCTCAAGTACCTCGCCTGCAATTCAAGAATCCCAACAGAGGTTTAAAAGAAAAATTAATTAATAAAATAAAAGAAACATAAATTAAAATTAACTACCCATTTGCTGAGATTATTCCTTATAAATCTCAACTTCCACATTACCTCACTCCATGTACTGACATTTAATCGAAAACCTTTTTGCCAATAATAAACATTTGTGCTTCTGCAGCGGTGAGGAGTATCTTTCTAACGGACAAGTTAGGAGTATCTTTCTAATGGATAAGCATAATCTTCCTCAGATGGCCCAGATGCCTCCAAGACCTTTCTCTGGGTTTTTGTTTCTAATTGTCACATGCCACTGCACTCCTTTACTTAATTTGCACTGGTCTGGGAGGGGGCTGGAGGGGGGAAGGTGCCGTTTTGGTCAGCAAAGTCTTTCGAAAGTCTAGGGAGGGAGAGGTCAGAGAGGGACCTCCTAAAACTGCCCGTTTGTTTTTTGATCTACGTTTCAGAAAATGGAGCTCACGCTCCTTTCCCTTCTGAATAGACACAGAAAGAACCACAGGACTTTAGAAGGATAGGAAACAGAGACCATGTCTCTGCAGCGCTCTGTTGACAAAGCCAGGCCACAGCCAAGGGCCCTCCTTGCGTCTGAAATGACCACCGTTGCTGTCTGTTCGGATCAGGCCCTGACAAGGGCAGGGGACCTGGAGATGCCAAGCTCCGCTCCCAGGTGACGCTAATGACATGAAGTAACTCCTCTAAGCCCAAACATTTTGCCTCGTCCCCACTTTGAGTGACCTTTATGGGTAACACCAGATAATTTTGTTTGCATTTCTATGGTGATATGTAGCTCCCAAACCTTTAACTTTGTTTCCACGAGACTCCACGACCCTGTGTGGTGAGTTGGTTTACGTCAGTGTGCCTGTTTTCGGAAGGAAAAACACAGGAGTCTCAGAGGTTGAGGCAGTTAACCAATGGCAAAATAGAAACAAAAATGTATATATTTCTTAATCGCTTACATATTTTTGATTATAGTTTACATTCAATATAATTTTGTATTAGTTTCAAGTAAAACTTATAGTTTCTTGCTCCCAATCTCCTCCTGAGACCCCATTATTTTGTCTGTTTCATGACCCTGTAACCCTTTGTGTCAAAATCATGTACTAGATTCTGTTCTACCCACCCCCCGGGCTCTCCATTTAGCAACCCTCACCATCTCCTCCCTACCCCCACCTTATAAAAATATTCCCTCACACTGAGAATTATAATGTTTTCGTTATCAGATGGAAATATTGGATAATGGGTATTTGAATTTTAACAGAGATCTAAGCATTAAGATAGCCCTTCACTGAATAAATATTTACTGAGCTTCTACTACAGGTCAGACACTGCTGTGGGCCCTAGGAGGAATTCAACAGTGTGAAACAAATCATCTGCCTTTGGGAGACTCCGTTACATCCCAGAGAAACTTTCTGTTTCATGGTGAAGCATGACCTCATGGTGGGGAAGGCTGTGGGGGACAGCCTTTCGGGCAATTTTCAGTCCTGTCCAGCTCCATCCTCGCTTACCCAGCCCCTACCCTCTGACTGGTCTTGTTTCTCATGCCTCCATTATTTCCCTGATATACATTAGCATTCCCTCCCTGGCCTGGCATCTAAGCTTCCTCTCTCTGGGTGGGCAACAAATGGGTATTTTCAAGGCTGATCCACATTTACCTACTTTCAGGTGTCTGTAGTACCGTGGAACTCCCAACGGACCCCACAGGGTCCATGAAAGTGAGGGGCGGCCACTCAGGCACAGCCAGCCTGGGACCAGAGCCTTCTGGCATCTAAAGGGGAGCATGGGGGCTGTTTTTGCATCCATCTCCTGACCTAATTAAACATTCGAAGCCACGTGTATGAAAAACTAAGCTTCCACGTCCCATCTTCATGGGCAAAATCACATTTGCTAATGCTAACTCTGAGTCATGGAGATTTTATTGCTTCTTTGTGAATACTAATAAAGCACAGGCTACCCCAGAAAACAAAATGCTATTTGACTTTTGTGTTATAATCAACAATTCAACATGGGGTAGACGGACTGATCTCACTGAACTCAAGAAAGATCAGTCAGGAGGAGGGACTCGGCTTCTCAGAACAGAGCCATCTAAAACCTCTAACCCTAGAAATAAAATCTTTTCTTTTTCTCTTTTTGCAGAAGGTAAACCCCAAAAGGGCGTAACCTATCCATCGACTCTTACATATTCATCAGCTAAAAGCCCAGCGGCCAAAGCAGGCAAGTGTTCACGAGTGATTTCATCTAAGTCTTCTGAGTTCATACACACGCATTTATTGTGTTTTAGGAGACAGTGTAGAAATTAACATCTAAACCAGTCAAGGCCCACTGACTGCAGGAATATTTTAAGCAGTGCCAGAGGAGGGGCCCAGATATCAATGGGATCTGATGGCTGGGACTGAGGGGCAAGGCTTTATTTTTAGTTTTCTGGTTTTTGCAATTCCAAGATTGTCTCTGTATTTGTGTCATTTTCATTCAGATTTCAAGACCGTTGCCTTGGATGTTACTGTATTGTTACTTTAGAGATAACATTCTGTTTGGAAATATTCCCTGGCAGCCGAAAAGCAAAAGGCTGTCTTCACTTAGGTATGAAATGAAGGGAAGCAAGGAGAATGATGTGGTTTATGAGATAACAGCACGCAGCTCATCTGCATAACCCGGGCCACAGACACACCGTCTCTGAGGCCGTGCCGGCCTAGCATCATGTAAACCACAAAGGCCGTGTGGGCACAGGTAGACCTCAGGCCAAAAAAATACCTTTTTCTAGGCTTCTCCGTTAAAGCGGGAAGAGGGCTATGCAGTGTTGTGTCTCTGGGAGTACTTTGATTTCCCACACAAAGGGAAGCTGTGAGCTGCGTTATAATGAGATTTGGTATTCCTTCCAGAAATGTGATGGGCTAACTGATTTGGTGCATGCACTTCAGGAGAACTTGGTTTAAGGATAGCAAGAGAAGCCAGCATTTATTGAACACTTGCTGTGTGCCAGACACTGTTCCAAGAGCTGATTATTGCATTTAATGACCCCAGCAACACCATGGGCATGTACTATTCTTAGCCCTAATTTTCAGTTTGAGGAAAACACAGCACAGAGAAGTTTAGTAACTTGTCCTTTGTCACACAGCTAGTAAGTAACAGAGCTTAGAATCAAACCCAGACAGTCTGGCTCCAGAAACCTCTCTCTATACCATCAATCTGTATTTTTTATGCTAATTAGAGTGGATATAAAGAGTCCTGATTTGAGAAGCCTTGGCATTCAAGTAGAAAATGTTTTTAATCTTCCCCCTAGTTACTTCTCCAGCTGTATCTTCAATGATGTCTTAATTGTTCTGGTAATGTAGACTTGTTTGGGTTGAAGTGCAAGGTACAGCTGTTCCCCACCCCTACCCCCAAGCTCGCAGCAAATGATGGTGGCTCGGGACCATTCCTGAGATGCCTCCTTCCCTCTTGGTGTGGGCACAGAGAATGGGAATAGGTGACAGAGATGCCCTAAGTGGCCCATTGATGGAGGGAGAGTGTCTTGGCCTTTCTGTTGTCTCCTCTAAGGCAGCAGTTCTCAGGGGTTTCTGAGCATGCGATATGTGTGGGTATATCTGGAGCCAGGGGTCCGTGTTCAGATGCATCCTGGTCTCCTCTTGTTGGACCAGAGATCCACATCCTACCTCTTTCGCTGAGTTAGCTGTCTGTTCCTTAGCTCAGCAGCCTCTGGGCAGCCCCTTTGCACAGAGCCATGGGAATGGCTGGGGCGCTCTTCTTCCCCTCAGGGGTTAGAGGAGAGCAAGAATGGGGTGAGGTGTCCTTTGTCTTCACATCTCACTTCACCTTTGACCTTCTGAGCCCTGCACCCCTCCCCACTTCAGAAAAAATCTCTATGTTCAGAAATCTCTATGTTCAAGTAAGCCCCCCAACTTTAGGGATCATGTGTCAAGCACCCCCTATTTTTACATAAGAGGAAGAGAATACTTCCAGACTCCAAAAATACTCCCCCAAACCTTTTCAGCAAGTTCTCTTTCTGCCCTGCACCAGGTGGGCCCTTGGGCGCTGTGGCTCAGAAAGATGAGGGGGGAAGAGAGGCCTGTCCCCCCTCCCTGCAGGCCCCCGTGGGCTTAGTGAGCAAGTCCCTTGAAGCCCCTTTCCTTGGCTTTTGGGGAAAACAAGGCATGGAGGAAAGGAGGAAAGATTCCTTCACTATGAACACTGCTGTCCCTGAACAGTGGCTACTAACCCCTCCTCTTCTTCTGGCCCTTTCCTTCTGCTGACTGGCCCTGGTCAGGTGGGGTCGGTGATCATGCGGGTTCTACTCAAATGGCCCTACCTGTGGGAAGTCCGGAGGCACCTCTCCTCATTTAGAACATGGTTCTGGCACCTTCCGGCTTCAGCCTGGAGCCGTAGACAGAATCTAGACAACAGGGAGAGTCCGGACAACCACCTGCCACTGCAGCCATCGATGATGGATGGGGTTTTTCCTCTGTGCCAAACGCTTGTACTTCACAGTGACCCTGAGGCAGAGTGCCAGTGGCACCCCACTTTCAGATAAGGAAGCAGACCCTCCAATATGTTGAATCCCTTGCCGTATGAAGGGCACCACTCCAACTGACCCACACAACATTCAAATGCTGATCACATCCCCTCAATGGTGGTAAAGTGTAGGGAGAGACATTATAGCCAAATAGCAGTTTCAACTATAAAATCCATTTGGTTTCTACATTCTCCACATCAGAGACCATTTCCCAAACTTCTCTCTCTACCCCACGCCCCAAGGCCCAGCTCACCGCCATCCACCCCCAGCAAGCACTTGTTCCATGTGCCTGCGTCACTGACGCCCAAGAGGAGTGTGGGGACGCCAGGCAGGCTTTCTTGCACATAAATTTCAAATGAGCAAAAGCCATAGTTAGAACACCAGGTCAAGTATTGCCAGTGATGTCACTTATTCCTCCACCAAACCATCTCAACCTTCAATGGCAGTCTCCCTGGGCATTAACTATCCTATTATGAGATCATGTGTAGTTGTCATAGTGGGAAACATTAAGTGCATTCATTTCTGTATTTATTCATTTATTCAATAACCAGATATTGAGTGCCTTCTGTGTACCAGGCACTGAGCTAAACTACAAGAATTCCAACAAAAAAGGGATCCTTGGGATCTTGCTCAGCTTCCAAATACAGGGCCATCTCTTTAAAGGGATAGTCCCACCACGGGGTACATTTCATCAACTCAAAGAACTCCAGTGAGAACTGTAAAAAAGGATGGCCCCTGTGTGGCTGCTCTTTCTTAGGCGATAAATTCCTACAGAAAGTGGGGGAAAGCAGGAGAGTTGGAGCTGCGGGCCAGCAGCGTCCAGGTCTCAGCACGCCCCTATAAAATACTTCCTAATCGCTCCAAGAATGTGCGTTAACAGGTAGATCAGGTTAGGATGACCCCACAAAGCATAACCGCCTTCTTCCGTGGGGAATTCTCTCACTCAAACAATAGAAAGTATCTTGATTTGCCCTGGGCAGCTTCTGCTGAGGACAGACATTCCTGAAATGTAAATGCTATTCGCCCAGACAGCAAGAGGCAGCAAGCGACCCTAGTCAGCCAGCTGTTAATTGGCTAGAGCCTCAAGCTACCCTGAGCTAAATAAAAACAGGCAAGTGTTTGATTGATAATCTGCAAGTATAGTGTCCTGTCAGCTTATTTATATATTTCTCTCCAAATTAATAAATATATCCCATTTCATAAAATATGTAAGTGATCCTATTAAGTGGCTTTTCCCTATATAAATGAGGTAGGTTGAACCTGGGGCTTCATCTCTCTAAAGAGGCATTAATATTGGTAGCATTTACCAGAGGCTAAAACAGAAGGGTACTGGAGAGAAATTAGAAACTTCCCCAAGACTTGTTATGAAAGCTCAATTCCTTTAAATTAATGGAAATGTCATAAATCATAGGTTCAGCTTCGCCCAAGGATGGCATGAGGACTGGCCAGACCCCTGAGGCCGCTGCCAGCTCTTTAGCAGTTTATCTGGCACAGTCCACAGGCCAATTTAGAGGTGGAACAGGGTACATGAGGGATCTGCGTCCTGCCTTGACAGGCCAATGCCTACAGGAGCATCCCCATAGCAGGGGGCTGTTTGCCGACCTGCTCTCCCAAGTCAATGCTTTGACTGCTGCAGAAGATGACAGTGTCAGGGAGAGGGAATGAACAGGTGCTGGTGCTGGACAGTGGATCTCAGCTCCCCACCTACACGTTTCTCTGCAAAGTTGGTCCAGGGCCACGGTAGACACGGTTTTCCCAGCATGCTGAACAGTGTGCAAGGGGAAGCTAGACGGTTCCCACCACGGTGCAGCACCTCCTTGTCTCGGGGGCTATCCTCTAGGCCTACTGACCTGTGTACCAAAAACACACCCACCCTGAGCCGAGTTAAGGCTGGAGCTGGGATGCTGTGGTAGGCTGAAATGTAGCCCCCCTCACCCTAAAACATCCATGTCATAATTCCTGGAACCTGTGAATGTTACCTTTGCAAAAATGGCCACTGCCAGTGTGATTGAGTTAGGGATCTTGAGAGGGGGAGGTGGTCCTGAATTCTCTGGGGGGGGGACCCTAAATGCCATCACATGTGTCCTTGTAACACGTGATAAGCTTTAACACACACACAGAGGGGGTCAGCGGAAGATGGAACAGAGAGAAACTTGAGGACTCTTGGCCTTTAAGATTGGAGTAGTGTGGCCACAAGCCACGGCATGCCAGCAGCCACCAGAAACTGGAACAGGCAGGAAATGGACTCTACCCAAGAGCCTCCCAAGGCAGCTCGGTCCCGCGCCTCCAGACCTGTCAGAGGACGCACTTCTGTTCTAAGCCACCAGGTCTGTGGTAATTTTTTACAGGGGCCTAGGAAACGAATTCAGATGCTCAGATATAGAAGCTGGCAGAATGCCCCTCCACAGGGTCCCGCAGGCATTTGTGAGGGGCCTATTGCCCTCCCATGACTGGGGTGCTCTTCGTTTGTGGGACCATTTTGTATCTCCTTCTGGCCCAAACCCATGGTTCTAAAGACAGTCCCCAGTGCCCAGTGGGTAGCCACTTGTCCCCTTGCCCTAAACCTTCAGAGATACTCTCAGGGCACCCAGAGTAGTAACAAACTGAGACTCATTTAAAATTGTGAATACACTAAAAATCTAGAATGCATTCTTTAAAAGTAAGTCATAGTGAAAGCCAAGAGTACCTTCTATCCGTAGGCTAATGCTAATTAAAACACCAAAAAGGTATTATGTTCATGACCCATTGCTTTCAGCATCTGGAAAATTAATTTAGTGATCAATCATGTTGCTGCCTTGTCTACATTTTTTGAGGCTTGAACTGTCGCTTAAGCGCTTTATTGTTATTTAATCTTTGGTTTGTGTATCGGTTTATTGCACCATCTAGATTGTGCATCCCTGCAGGGCAGGTGGGCTTTGTTCCTAAGCTAGTGTTCAATAAACAATTATCTTATTTCTGTCCTGAAGAGCCTCCTGGCTGTTTGATAGGCCCCAGAGTAATTTCATTTTCTTACAGGTGAGACCACAACAGCCTATCAGAAGCCATCATCAGTTCCAGGGACAACCGCACAGCCAGTCACCCTGACGCAGGCACCGAGGACCACCCCAGTGGAAGGCACCCCCACCACCTTGCCAAAGCCATCCCCGTCTGTGGACTCTACTGCCACCAGCAGCCCCAGACCACAGCCCGCAGGCCACAGGAGTCAGGAGCCGGGTCAGTAGGTAGACTGTTTCCACATGCAAGGAAGTGGGAGACTGGTTTCTAGATGAGCCCCTCTGTCTGAATGCCTGTGTGTGGTGACCTTCTCCCACCTTTAGAACTGGGTATCTGGGGATGCCTGAGACCTGGGCCGGGGGTATGTGGTTGAGTTCTCCCAATTTAAGGGGCAAACCTGAGTCCAGTAATAATAGTTTAGGATCAAGCTAAGAGCTAAGCAAACCATGTAGAAGGGACTTAAAATAGATTCAATAATAGGACCTTTGTTATACTTTTGAAGGTGGAATATCGCATGAAACTTTCCCATTACAAAATCCCCATTTCTCCCAATGCTCAGTTGAAGGGATAAGAGGTTTCTATGTAAATAGTCTTGAGTTCTGTTTTGTTTTAAGAGACAAATGATAGACCCCTGGAAGTTTTCAAAATTAGAAACAAACAAAACCAAAAGAATCCCTTTAGAAAAAGCCAGATAGCCAAAACTTTTCTTCCTTTTCTGATTACTTTTTGTCTGACTACTCGTATCCATTTCCTAAGTCATGTTTTAGGTTTTGCCAAAGTCCAGTTTATGGAATTAGTCTCAGTATGACCTCCAACAGAACCTTAGGAGCTCCTCGATAACCCGGTCTTCAGTTTCTGTGTAGCCATCCTGGGCTAACCAGTGCCTCCCTCACTTCTGAAGGTCTTCTGGCCAGGGGGTGGAACATCCCACCGCTGAAGTGCCACTGTTGTCTCAGCAATTTGCTCTAAATATCTCCCACCTGGTGCCACCATTTCCTTCAAGGAAGAAGTGCTCAGAACTTGATCTCTTCAGCCTCACCTCCATCTTCCAGATGTTACGGCCACACAGCAATGGCCCTTCCCCCCCTGTGTCAGAGCCTCGCTGGTTCTCACTCCATCTTCTCATTTAACAAATACGAACAGCACCCTCAAGGTGTTACCCACTTTCCTAACCGTCTTACAAATATTAGCCTATTAAATCCTCAGAACAACCCTCTCAAGTAGATACATTACTTTCAATTTGACTGATCCGCTGTGTCGACGAGGAAACCAAAGAGGGGGATGGTAAGGAAGCTAGCCCCAAATCCCACAGCCAGGCAATGGCTGGGATTTGAACCCCAACAGCCTGGCCTTCCTGTGACTCCCCTTGCAGGAGGCATCCCTGCCATAAACCAACACCTAGGCACTGATGTAGTGTCACAGATACACGCTCTGACCCACCTCAACATGCAGGGGGTGGGTGGCAAGATTAGAGGGTATTAGACACTGTCAACTCCCACCACGATTAAGAATAAATAATGGAACATTATTTATGGATTTTCTGTGTGCCAGGCAACCTGCATGCATTATTTTATCTAATCTTCCCAACAAGCCTATGAAATAGAGATGATTATTATTCCATTCAATGAACAACTCATGGAAGAAGCGATGATATAAAGTCCCCAAATGAAAACACCATAAAAATAATTGCTGAAATACAGTAGACACTCCCCCGCCATCCTGTTCTTGTTGCACTCAGGCTGATACAAACACAGGCACCCTATGCCTGGCAGCAAGAGAGAAAACACTTAGGAAGCACGCCGGGGGTCAGGGGTCCCACAGGCAGACATGTTCCTTTCTCTTAGTTTTAGGCTCTGGACTTCAGGGCCCTCCATTCGTTCAAAGATTTTTGAGTAGCTGAGTAAGTTTTTGTTTGCTCCTTCCTGGTGTCTCCTTAGAGGACACCAATTTTTGCATAACACATATAATTATAATTAAACATGTGGTGTGTTTGCCTGGCTACACTGGAAGCTTGGAAATCCTGCTACGAGTTGGGCCTGTGCTTATGGAAAACCTCAGACAACTTGAAGTAGTGGCTCCCAACCTGGCAAAGCTTCATTATTCCTGGCCTGAGAACAGGAGCCTTGGACGGCAGCCTCCCCGCCTGTCAGCGTTCCTTCTTCATCCTCGTCCAGCGCCCACGCCCCCGCTGCCCCACAGACTGCTGGACCCGTACTCCGGGAGCAAGCATCCATGCAGCGTGCCCTGGAATTGCTAAGGAAGGAGCCAGACCCAGGAGGGTGTGGGGAGGAAGAGAGGACTTTTAGCAACTTGTATTGCCTATGCAAAGGACTTTCTTCAGGACAGAAGAAAAGTGAAAATTGATGTGTGAAGCCCTACATCTTTTTATCATAACAACTTTATTGAGATACTTTTCACATTCCATACAATTCACCCGTTGAAAGTGTACAATTCAGTGGCATTTAGCATGTTCATGAAGTTATGCAAGCATTACTACAATCAATTTTAGAACACCTGATCACCCAAATAAACCCTAGACCCCATCGCATCACTCACTAGGTCACCCTAACCTCTCCCTGCTCCAGCCCTAGGTCACCACCAGTCTGCCTTCATGAATGCCCTCCTTAACCTGTGGCTATAGGTGTTTGTTGTAATATTCTACACCAACTATACTAAATAATATTCAGTTTACAAATAACTCCTTTGTGTCTTCAAATGGGCTGGAAATATTCTGCCAGTTATAAGAGAATAACTCTACTGCTGATGGCAAGGCAGTTGCTGTTATTATATTTATCAAGGGTGGTTTTCCCTCTTATTTTGACTGTAGTCAGAAGATTTGAGAAGTGACTTGGATAAGGGTGTTCTAATTCACTTATTTATTCAACATATATGTATTGAGTGTCTACTATGTGTCAGGCACTGTTCTAGGATCTTGGGCTACTTGGGTGAACACTCCCCAGCAAGACCCTGCAGCAGATCACTTTGGCCTAAGACACCCGAGAAGTGTGCAGCTGGGATAGGAGCAGCCTACATTCGGGGTCCATGATTGCCTTTGCTCTACAACAAGGTACAGAGCTGCCTCTCAGACAGGACAGAGGAACTGGGAGGGATTCCAGTAGAAAGGAGAAAGTGTGTGGCAGGAAAAGACAGGAGAAGAGGACTGAGGTAGGTGAAAGCACTCCAAGGAAGCCAGGGCTGGACCAAGGCTGCAGAGTCCCCTAACTGATCCACGAATGTGCAAACTTAACAAGATATTGAGAAAAAAGCCCAAGGCTGGGGGTAAGGAATCCAAGAGCCAGAGTGACAGAGACCTCCTTTCCCAGGCAGGAGTGAGACTGTTCTTCAGGGCAAGGCGCTATTGGCACCCACAGGAGCCAGGAGGCCACAGAGCTGCATCCCAGGGCCCCAGGTGGTGGGAAGAGAGGGGGCAGAGGGCAGCCTAGAGAACCATATCTGTACACATGCTGAGGAAAGAGCTCTGGAAAAGATGGAAAAGATGGCCTACCTACAGAGTCAGCTGAATTTACCACAGGTCTACAAGGTAGAGTGGCTATTCCCAGCATTGTTTCCCTGGTCAGGTTCATTTTAAGAAGCTCCATTGTTGCCTCATCTGATAGAACAAATTAAATGCCTCCACCAGGAAGGGTAGACCAGGGAGGGAAGCAGAGCGCCACCTAGTGTCAAGGCACGGTGATGGCTCTGATCATTCACCTTTCCACTGCACCCTCTGTCAAAGAGCAGCTGGAAAGAAGGAAGTGGTGAAACCTGGGGCAGGAAGGGGACCAGCATCTGTAACTGCCCGTTCCTTCCTCATGCAATTTCCCTTTCCACCAACACTTATCTCATCTCTGAAAGTTTAATTTCCTTAAGGTGTCTGGGGAAGGTTTTTCTTACAATCCAGTCTTACAAATAGGAAGACAAACATTCCAAAAGAAAAATGGGTGAAGGTCATGACCAGGCAAGCCAGAGTTTAAGAACTATAAACGGCCAATAAATGTTACAGGAAATGGTCGACCTCACCAACAATAAGATAACTGCAAATGAAGCAATATGTCATTTTTCACCAAATTCACAGTGGAAATTGATAATTCACAGTTATGGCAGAGGGTGGAAAAATGACCCAGGATTTGCGCTCACAAAAAACATATTCTAAGGGAATTGCCAGCCACGGGTGAAAAGAAGCCGGGACACAAATGGTGTCCATAACAGAAAATTAAATGGAAAAGAGTTCATTGTCCACCATCGGAGCAGTCAAAGAAGTCATTATGCAGCTATTAAAATTGTGATGACGACACACACTTGCTGACAGGAGAAGACCGGCCTGCGACACATCGTGAGTTCAAAGAAGTGGGCTACAGAGGGGCACGGGCACCAGTGTCTTATTTGTCACTGTGTGCTGTGCATGAGAACACTGCGTACAAGACGGGATATGATGCCATATACCAAACTGGACACCAGTATAGACTGTGTACACTGCAGGTGATGGCTCACTCTCCTTAGCACGTATGTTTACGGTGAGCACGTGTCATCTTTATAATTAGACTAAAGCTATTTTGAGTTGTGTCTAAGCAGTTGGAACAAAGGCAAAGGGAATGGAAAATTGATGGCAGGTAGATTTGGTTGCAAGAGAAGCTGATGGTTTTCCATGACCTCTTATCTTTTCCACTCCATGAAATTTGGTTCTTTCCCTCAGCTGGTTTTTACATGATCCTCTTTCCCCCAAAGGGATTTTGCATCTCTCTGTACAGAATCTCCCATCTCCTTTCTCCTTTTTAAAACCTTGCTTCAGAGACATTGCCCAATAAATAATGAATGCTGAAGCATATTTCATTCTCTCACAGAGTAATTAAGGATAACCCATTGTGTACCTTTAAAAATGACTGAACGCTAATGCTATTTGCCTCAGTGCCATGTTAACACCGTTTAAGCAAATTGCTAACTGTTAAGTGACATTTGTATTGAAGGATTACTTTAACCTCCCCAGGAGTGGCACGGTCAAGGAGAATTATTGTAAGAATGATGAAGTATAAAGAAATACAGCTTTTGTAAAGGATGCGAAATACATGGGTTATTATTACCTGGAGTTTTCATTTAGTGTTTTGAGTTAAATTCTGTTCTTTCCATTTCAATGCCTCCTCCGGGTAAGGTTCAGACTGCCCAAGGACAAGCTTTACCTTGGTTCTGGCCTTGGTAATGTCTTCTAGGTTAGAGCATGTAAAGAATGAGAACAGTGAAAGTAAAATTCATGCTCTGACTGGTCAAATGTCATTACAGATCTCGGGTCCACCATCACCTACCCAAGCAGCAAAAACAGCCCCTGTGCCAACCCAGGTAAGAACCTGAACTCACCTTTCTAGCTACTGATGAAAGCTGAGCTTGTTTACACAAGTTCTGTCTTTACAAATCCTTGCCATTTGACTTAAATTTGGACAGAGAGCATTAAGCCAGAATGCCAACAAATGACATGGCTCAAGGGCCCAACTTGTAAGGAAACTTGTAAGAAAAGTAAGGAAGCCTTACCATAAGTAAAGCTTTCACTCTTCGCCATTCCCGGGAGGCAATTCTGGGGGACTGTGATAGAAATTCCTAAGGATTCGGTAACTAGGTTCTTAGAAACCTGAAAAGGGATACTCTCTGGGGCTTATACTTCAGGAACTAGGGTAAAAGAAAGAGACATTTTCATCATTTCCCAGGAAGGAGCAAAGCTACGTTTCCCCGGGTCCTTCTATGACACGGGGAATAAAATACATTCTCCTCCAGGATTTCGCCTGTGAATCGTGAGACTCCCTGGCTCCCCTCTGCTCACTTCTGTGCACATCCCTGCAAGGTTCGTCCTCAGCACTGGGAATGCAAGGGGATGAAGCAAGTTCTTTTGATGTAGTTGAAGCCTGCGGCAATTAGAGGGGGAAATCGAGTTTGCTTAGAGGCTTTCTGCTAACTCTGAGCCCCGAGCACAGAGACTTGATAGAAGTACAAAACTCCCTTTGCAGCCGCGGGGCATTAGGATAGGGGCTGGACCTCCAAGGAAAAGAGACTATTGTTTCTTTTGCTAGGGGATACCTGCCTGTCCTCCACATGTTAAAAGATTCCTAGAAACTGTAGGTTCTCTTTTGCTTTGATGCCAGATTGGAGCAGGGGCTCCATGGGGTCCTCGGACAGGGCTAGCAGCTTCTACGAGCTTCACGATTGCACCTTTGCTAATGTACCTGCTGTCATTCTGGACAAAGGGCTTAAGAATCAGATCACCGGGCAGGGCAAGGACTCCAAGGCCATTTTAGGCCTTAATAGGCCCAGGGGACTGCTCAGGCAGCCAAGCATGGGGCACTCCTTCCTCCCGTCCCCTTGGCCAGGATCTCAGCCTCCTCTGCAACCCCCCAAAGTGAGGGCCAACCACAGAGAGCTCAGCAGACTTCCAAGGAAAAATGTGAACTAAGGCATTTTCATCAGGGGGCAAAATAAGGGAAAGGAAGCAGGCTTCTGGCTGCACGCAGATCAGCTGACCCTGGGCAATCCCCTCAGGTATCCAAGCACAGGATTCTCCAGGAGCTGCTTGCTATTCAGGGACCTGCCAGAGCAGGGTCAGCCTGGCGAGGCTGCCCGCTGCTCACCATCCCCACTCCGCTTCATTTGCAATCACCTTCCTCCCCACACACTGCTGGCCTCAAGTCCAGGCCACCCGAGTTTGCGGGCAGGCCAAGTTGTTTTAACCTCTAGAAAATGTCTCTTGGCTTTGTCTGTTCTGTGTGTTAAAGAGATACCCAAAGAGATGTGTGCCAGTCCAGATACCCAACGGCTCCCACTGGCTTGGGTTTGGGCAGCCTGTGCCCTCACCTTGCCCATCCCAGAACAAAGCACAAACACCCAGACACACCACTCGGATCAGACACGGCTCGGGGAATGGTTGGCAACAAGACACAGTACCTATCTCCAGGTCCTACTTCTCACTGCCCAGCGACCCGAGATTGCTTTCAGCATGTGCCCACATTCTCTCCTCTTAACTGCTGGCTCTCTACCGTTGAATAAGTCTCTCTCTTTTCTTCTCCCTTCTCTTCATGCTCCCAGCTCCTTTTTTTACCCCCTACCCACCCACCGTTGCTCCCTCCACCATCCTTACTGCAACTTTGCTTCCCTGTTGCTTCCCTGCAACCTCAGACCTTTCCACAAAGTCCCAGAAAGCCCTTGACTTGAAGCCTCTCCTAATCCAGACGCCCCACCCCCCACTAGGTCCTGCAGGTGGAGGGAAGCCCCTCTTGCACACTGTGAATAAAGGTAGCCCACTCTGCCGGACCCTGCCCTCCCAGCAGACCTCTGGGCCGGGACAGCAGCCACCTGTGCTAGGGTGGCTGCTCCTGCCGTTTTCCTGGGAGGAAGTAGGAGTGGTGTGCTCCCAAAGACTTCAGTTACAACTAGGTGAACTTTTCCCCAGAACCACCCTTTTGCCGTCTGGCTTCATGGTACCCTGAGCTCTGTTTGATCAATAAGCTTCACTGGCCTGTTGACTTTGCTGCTGTGACAGCTCCTGCCCAGGACCTCCAACTGTCCTCAGCGTTCCCATGGCCACGGCTCCCACACAGCAGCACCTGCTCTCTGTGTGCTTCCTGGTTCACTGCAGCAAGAGGAAGTTCACAGGAAGTGTGCAGCCCTCGGGGCAGGAAGCCAGGACCCACAAGGGGAAGTGTGGAGACTCTCCCAGATGCCTCTCAGATGCCACCCCCTCCTAAAACTGCACCCCAGGGGAGCCACTGGGGAGAAACCAGAGAGCGGAAGGGCCACCTGTGCTTTTGTTCCGTCAACCTACAGGCCATGTGTTGCAGCTCCCACTTGGGTGCCTCGCTGGTGGCTTCCAGATGGGCTGGGAACGGAAGGGGCTGTAACCAGTGCAAAAACATCACCAGGGTCTTAGAGCGGGGTGGTTCCGGGCCCTCCCATTACAGGTGGTGTGCCAGGGAGTGAGCTCTTCGGCGGCCTAACCGAGTACCCAGAGACACTGCAGCAACACTGACTGGTCATGGATGATAAACAGATAGTGGTTAAGTGCAGGCTCGGGACCTGCCTGCTGGGCTTGCAGTTCAGTCCGCTACTCCCTGGGCAGCAGTCTCCTCATCTGTGAAATGGCGTCATCGCTGTACCTGACTCCACGGGCCCTCGTGACCTAACCTTGTCACGTGCGTGGTCAGTGCCGGACACTAAGTACGCTCCTGGTAACAGTAAATGTTAATGGTTTCTGCATTTTTACCCTGGAAATCATTCAGAACCAATACTGGTCTTAGACACTGACTGCCTCTATGATGTGGCCAAGCAAGGGTTGTTACAAAATCAATTCCCTATTTTTGTAGGAGTGCCTCCCACTGTTCAAAGTGAGTTTTAAAACATATTTCCCACCAGGGGAGGCGGGGCAGGACAAGTCTGCAGCTTCAGCTTCAACAAGAGAAGACTCAGGATCGGAGAGGGCAGGCGAATCCCGCAGGTCCCCAGCTAGTGTCTGGTAGACACAGGGCAGGTCTTCCCACTTCTCTTTTCCACACCACCCTCGTGCCCCAATGAAAGACTACAGATTTACTTCCTTCTCATTGCAACCGAGTCCAAAAATACCAAGTCTCAGCTGTCCAAATATTTTTCAGCCCTTGGCTTTTGGATAAAAGTGATTTGGGTCGAGCTTGTCCCAAGTAAGTGGAAGTGCCACCAAATAGGACCAGCTCCGAGCACAAGAGCAAGAGGTTTGGAATCCCTGATGCTGGGGAGCTCTCTGTCTCCTGCTGAAGCAATATGGCACCCAGCATCTTAATTCTCCGTTCCATCCAAGGGTGCTGGAAGCCTTGGGCAGCACCTGAGATGTCACCTGCACCTTTTTTTTTTTTTTTAGGGAAAGGGCAAAGTGCATATTTTCTTACCAGTAGGTGGCAATAGAGTTCAAAGGCTAAAGCAGCAGAACATTTAAACATATAAATATTTTGAAGGTGGCGATCCTCTCGCCCGGTCTGCTAATGTTATTCACAAAGGAATTAAGGTTCCCAGAGGGCACGTGACTTATTTAAGGTCACAGGACTGGCTAATGGCCGAGCTAAACTACACTCAGCTCTCACTAATGAACCAGAGTGTGCAAGGGCACAGAGTGACTTTCCAGATAGCTTGGCATCTTCGTCGTGTGGAAAAACAATCACTTTTTTGAGTGTGTTAATAATTCTAGCATGAAGTAACGCTGATGGTCTTTAAGAAATCGCACAGTTGATTATGCCTCAGCTTTCGGCTTTCTGAGCTGGAGGTAGGTGGAGGGGAGGAGTGAGGGAGGAGAAAGGGAGAGAGGGCCAGAAACAGCTGTTCTGGTGTCCTTTTGAGACTTCCTGACATGTCTGTGCTGCTCAGAGCCCCTCCCAGCTTCAATTCCCCCAAACAGGGCAGGGACTGTTGGGCAAGAATCTCCCCTTCCCGAGCACCCTTTCTACTTTACGAGCACCAGTGTGTGCGTGTGTGTGTGTGTGTGTGCGCGCGCGCGTGTGCGTGTGGAGGGAGAGAGGGGAGCATGCAACATTTACCGCAGATAGAACGCCCGGTGCCACTCGCTTTATTCTGCAGAGGCACACAGGGAGAAGCGGAGCCTTAGGAAATGAGTGCCTGCCCCCTGATGGGGCCACATTTCCACCATGTAATTTCACGGAAGAGAGCACAAACAGGCGGGTGGGTGAGACAAATGTACCTAGGATGATGTTGGGTACACACTGTGTGCTTAATTAGTGTGGAGGGATGAATGGGTGGATAAAGATTTCAGATGGATACAATGAAAAAATGTTCTCAAAGTCTCAATACTCCAAGAAAGAATGCACTACTTTGGTTGTATATGTAATGAGTTCCCTGTCTCTGAAGGTATTCAAGCACTAGCCATCCACTCATTTGGTAAGGATGTTGTAGAAGCATGCTGGGGGTTTGGTTTGGGTTGGATGACCTTTTAGTTCCCCTCGAATCCCAGGATTCTCATTATTCCATGATTCTTGATGCACAGTGAAAGAAAGAACAGGGCAAAGATGTTTTTGTCTTTGGCCTCAAGACCTTTACATGAGAAAATCCCATGCATCTCAGGGTGCTCCATCCAAAGGGCTGGCCCCGTGCCCCTTCACCAGACTTTCCAACACGACAAGAAACTGTGACCCTCCTGGGAGTTCACATGAGGGACTCTGCTGATTTCATGTAAATAACAAGTTTGTTTCTTTTTTATTTTGAAAATCAGGGGACACGGACCTGTGGAAACCTGGAATGGTGCTTTTAGATGCAGGTAATGATACAGCCCAACCCCCTCACCATGACTAGATCGAGGCGCACAGGGTTAGACTAGGGTGTCTAACAACAGCGGGCGGGGAAGGGGGTGCCCAGAGGCAGCTTCTGCCTCCCAGACGGGGCCTGACAACCACGCAGGGGGCAGGTTGGTACGCCCACAAGGAGGCCTGGGGTAAAGGGACAGCACTGGATAACAAAGGAAAAGCAAACTCTGAAGACCACGTACCAGAAGGGAGTGAGTGCCCTGCTCCCAAAGTGGATTTAGATCCTCACTCCATCTGTAAAAGCTCTGCCTTCCTTCTATTCCCCTTTATTATTATTTTTTTTTTGCAATGGGTATTCAGGTTTTCCTTTCCCCTGAATGAGTGCTGTTCACCATTTACTGCATGAAGTGCTGGAAACTCCAATAAACACGGCCGTCCAGCTCTTGGTCCAAGGGCAGATTTCACTGATAGGTGGGAAATGGAGGTGGAGCAGGGGACTCAGGCTTCAGACTCACATTTCTTCCCCTACCTCCCACGTGGAGCCCTGGGCAGTCCCTCTGAGAGGCTGCTGGCTGAGAAATGCCAGTAGACACCCAAAATGAAGTTTTCAAATGATGTGAGGAAGTGGGATGAGCAAGCTGACCTTTAATGGGAAGATGAAATCATGTGCTTTGTAAATTGGAAAAACTAACAAGCCAGGAGAAAACTCACTGCAGCCAAGAGTGAGCAGAACCCCCAGCTCCTTCCTTCACTGCTGGAAAGTCAGGGGGCGGGGGCTGGGGTGGGGGTTTGAGCATCCTGAAAACAGGGACACTCCCTTCAGGCGTGGTACTCTGCCTGTGAAGCTCATTGGCCTTACCAAGCCTAAAAACATTCTTATTTATTGTCTTTTAATTCCTTAAACGATACATGTGTGATCTCAGCTCCCATGTAAACAGCTTCGAAAAGAAAAAAAAATCCCTGAGGCTGAAATGCAGCTCATACACACAGCTTCTCAAAGCACAAAACTCTTCTGCATCTTTATCTCATACCTCAGAGGGGTTGCATCTGAGACCCTCTTGTTTGTTTGATTTACTTGTATCTTCTCTGTTCCCCTCCAGTTTGCATCCAACCTCGTTAGAGGGTCCTCCTCGTGTCTCACTCATCTTTGTTCATTGACTCAACCACCAAATGTTGGTCAAGGACCTACATGTGATGGGCACAGTGGAGGTTTATGTGATGAGCGAGGCACATGCCCTGACCTCAAGATTTGCAGAATTTTACAGAGGGATAAATTATACTGGCAAAGCACTTAACATTGGCAGATAAGGACATGAAACCTCAAATAGAATAAGTTAACAGGCATTAGGAAACAGGACTCGAGTCTTTGATTTCAAGTCCCTGTGAGCACCAGCAGAGGACTGTGTCTTTAGTGGGCTGCTAGTCATAGTAATTTGTTATTATCTCTTAAGATGGGCGTGGTGTGGAGACGAGAACCATTACCAATAAGCCAAGTCCCCCCTGAGCTGGGTGTGAATATCCACTATGTCCCATCCCCTGGGTAAGGCCAGATGCTTCCTGTTCTCTCCAGTCACCAGAAGTTTTACTGCCCTCTCCAGGATTTGTTCCAAGGGAAGAATTAAGCACACAGTCATTGGACCCCATGTTCCAGGGAGATCCAAGTAAGTTAATTCACAACTAGAAACCCAGAGTGGCTCTGACATTCGATCTGCTCTCTCCTCTCTACCCACTCACTCCACCCAAACCCCCACCCTTCCACCGTGGATCTGGTATCTCCTCCCTTCTGTCACTCTGTTCTACGGAGAAAGGGAAGCTCTGAAGGATTGACACTCTCCTTCATGTGGATGTGCATGTGGGAGAGAGGATCAGATGTTTCAAGTATCACTACGGCAACAGGGTGGGATGGAATGGGGAGACAAGGGTAGATGAGGAGAGGAGACTTGCGGGCCAGCAGGGACGGTGGTCCAATGGAGATGACAGTAGAGAGAGCTCAGAGTTGAAGAGATGCAGGCAGATTCAACAGATATAAAGAAGGCAGAATCTAGAGGGTCAGCGGAGGAGGTGCAAGAGAGGGAGCCGTTAAAGATGAGTGGAGCGACTGGGGCAGAGAGCACTGCCACGAGGGCTGCTGCAAACAGAGCCGGGGAAGGGGGTGGGGGCAAGGAGACCACTTATGTCTGTCGTCCTCTGCAAGACATTCAGGGCAGTAGACAGTTGACTACCCAGACATGACTTAGAAGGAACAGCCCAGCCAGAAATTTAGAATTGGAAGATGATGAGCTATGGTTCAAAACCAAGGCTATGAGAACAGGAAATGTGACCTGGAGAGACGGGAAGAAGAAACAGGGGGCTTAAACCTGAAGAACTTTAATGCTAAATAGGTGGAAGAGAAGCCACCTGAGGACACAAGAAAGGAGGGACCCAAGAAAAAAGAGGAAAACCGGGAGGGAGCTGGGTGTGCAAGCCAAGGAGAGCATCTGCAAATTTCCTCAGAAATTCACTACCCATCAGCCACCATTGGGCTATGACAACCTCTCTATGCATGAGAATCACCTGAAGACATTCTTAAAAATTAAAGATGCCCAATTCTTGCCTCACACCTACTGAATCTCTCTCTATCTAGATCTTGCTATTATTCAAAGTGTGGTCTGGGGACCAGAAGTATCGCCACCACCTGGGAGCTCGTTAGCAATGCAGAATGCCGGGCTCCACTCCAGACTTACTGAATCAAGTAGTGCCTTTGCTCACTAACCCTGAAGAAGCACAGCCCAGAGGGATTCCCAGACATCTTTATTTGTTGATGCTGCATAAGCGACTGATATTTATCGAGGGTTAAGAAACACTGGCCTGATGTATTTATATGGCCAACACAAAGCATTAATCTATAAAGTGTACTTTGTTGGAGGAAACCAAAGCAATTAAGAAAATTGGTAGATTGATTCCTGTAGACAATATATCTTACCTTTTCTTCCTAGTCCTTCGATGCCTACCATAATAAACCGCTGATGCTAGACATTTCATAACCCAACCTCCCCGTCAGTATTGACATCATCTCAATATGAAAAAGCCACTAGGTCCCAGTGAGTACATGCTCTGAGATGGAACCATTGCCATTAGAACGCTCTAGGAAAGGGGGAGCAAAGGTGACCCCAGTATCAGCCATCAGGCCAGTAGGTGAAGAGAACTAAGCAAATAGAAAACCACCTTGCTTTCTTAAAACCTGGTTACAAAGTGAACATGTCCATCCTGAACACAGTCGAAGATGTAAGAAATAAGGAGAAAAAATGGTCTATGAAGAACCAAAACAGAGGCTAAAAAATCCATGTACTCCACTTCATTCATTTAAAAAGAAAATCCCCTTTGGTCCTCACTCTAATGAATAGTTATTTTTAAAGTGTTCATGTTAAAAGGCATATTGAACTACTCAGCTGACATCTGGAAGGCAAACCCTCCGCAGGAGTGCTTCTCCAACTTGAATGTGCACTCGAATCACCTGGAGATCTTGTTAAGATGCAGGTCTAACTCTATATAGCCTGGGTGGAGCCTGGGAGTCGCATTTCCAGCAAACCCTAGGGGACCTGTGGGCAGCAAGCCCTAAAGTACACCACTGCCACCTACTGGCAACAATTTGCATTGCAAGCCCAGACCTAGGAAAGAAGGAGCAAGCCGTTTGGGGTGCAACCACCCAACGAACCATAAAGCAGTTCTGCTTCTCTTTTGCTTTATCTCAGACTTTAGTGGAATCTTTAAACTCTACTTCCTGATTTGTTTCTTCCAATCCTCATCTCAAGGATCATGCTTAGACACAGGCAATTTGGGGGCAGCAAGGACAGGGGAAGCCAGCTGAACAGGAAGAGTCAGCAGGCACTGTCCTGGCAGGAAGGAAGTACAAGCTCGCAAGATCTGCTGATGAGCCGAGTCACCAACTCCAGAGGGAGCGGAACCAGCCCACAAAGGTCCCCATCACAGCCCACTTCTCTGCTTTAGATTGCCATGAAACACTACAAAAAATAAAGCACATTCTCACATGCAACTCTTCCCCTTAATCTGCCAATTCTGTAATATCACCCTTTATTAACTATTTCTCATCAATTCTGCTTAAAACTGTGTAAATTCATGTCCATTTCTTGCTTTCATTTAAAAAAGAAAGATGGACTGTGGGAGCAGGGATGAGTGGGGCGGAGGAGGGCAAAGGGGGAAAAATTGGGACCCCTGTAATAGAATAAACAAGAATAAGAGAAAAGGAAAGAAAAAAAAACTCGCTGCCTACAGGGCTTCTCCTCCAGTCACATGGAACCAACGCAACATGCAGTGGAAGGACCAGATTCGCAGAGCAGCCTCATGGGCGACCCTGCAGCTGCTCAGAGAGATCCCGGCTCGTCTGGGCTGAGTGCCGCCCACACACCTACAATACTCCAGCCCAGAAGCTCCTGACTTCACTGTCTCTCTTTCTTCTTCTTCCCCATCGAACTTGGTTTTGAAGTATTTTGTCTCCCAAATTGCAGTGGTTAAATAATTTATTTCTCATTTCTTATTAATCAAAGGGCTAGATACCTCCCAATAAGAACTTTTGATCAGCACTGAATAATCAGTTTTATTATCCTGCAATGGTATCGTTTCAGCCAAGAGCAAAGAAGACACTAACTTCCACCAGTAGTAGGTGGCTGTCCACAATCTCTTATAAGCGTTTGAAAGGTTGAAATAGCTCGCAGCCCCACCATCCTCCTCTCCTCCATCATAACCTTCATATATTCGCAGAGGTCCAGAGGTACAGACTATAACTTTCCTAGTCATTATCACAACTAAAAGAAAGGAGAAAAATCTACCATGGCTACAAACAAGAACTGACATCTGTAGATATATGTGGGTAATTTCTATGGTTGCCTTGCCCAGAGAAGTGAAGGAGAAGATTGGTAACAATTTCTCATCTTGTAATTCCTGCCCCTCAGCATGGGCTTTGCAGAATTTTTCACACCTTTATAAAGACCCAGTGCATAATTCTAAAAAGTCAGAATGAGTGTGAAAGACTACAAGCTCCTGGGAATCAGTCCTAGTGAATGCCCATGTCTGGGGGTCCGCACTTAATATGGTCTGAGCCCAGGAAACTTACTGAGGGCCTTCCCAAACTTCACCGGGAGGTCCCTGCTTCTGGCGGAGTCTGGAATTATGGCTGATACAGAGAATTCTAAAGCAGCTATTGTAATAAGTACTAGCTCACATATCTAAGACCTTGGTGCCCAGTGAAAATCTGTTATGGGTGTAAATAAATAAATATACACTGCATCTTGCTACTTCTTTTACTTTCTTTTCTTTGAATCTCAGGGGGCTCTGGTGGAGAAAAAGGGGAGTGAGAGAATGCACAGGTAAATGCAGCAAGAGATAATCAGAATAATAGGGCCTTTTTTCCTTCCTCAGACTGCAAAGTTGACTTATCGTTTTTAATTGATGGGAGTGCGAGCATTGGAAAACGTCGATTCCGAATCCAGAAGCAGTTCCTGGCTGACATCGCCCAGGCTCTTGACATTGGCCCGGCGGGTCCACTGATGGGTGTTGTTCAGTATGGGTAAGTGCTATTCTGAATTCCAAAACCAAGTAAAGCCGCATGCTTCATTTTGTGCCTCAAATAATACCAACACATCCTAGAGCACAGATTCATTCGCTTCCATGATACTAATGTAAATGAAAGAAACCGAAGCAGTTCAGATACCATCTGAGAGATCTGAGACTTCCTGAAGGGACAGATTAATAAACACTCGTAAGTAAATGGTAGTTGTGCTTGTGACTGGCGGAGGGTTTATGCGGGTGTTAGGATCTCTGGGTTCAAGTGTGAGCTCAGCTGTGCGGCCTTGGGCTAGGCCTTCATCTCTCTCATCTCCAGTTTCCTCGTCTGTAGATCAAGGTGGATGCGTTTGAACACTGACTATTAGAGCATTTGTTTGAGGGGCCGCACCCTGTGCTCCTACATGTAAGTAAGACTCCTAGACAACGTGGTCCTTTAGGATGAACTCTCTCTTTCTCCAGATAACCTTAGGTCATTGCACTGGTGGTGGAAAAGCTCCCCAGGCAATGCAGAGACTGGGTGGGAAGGGGAGTAGCCCCCATCACTCAGCTGAGCACCAGGTGTCTGTCCCCAATTTGTTTTATTTTAGTTAGAATAGAAATTCAGGGTTCATTGAGTGACATCCAGTCTCAACCTTTCTCTTATTTGGGATAACAAGTCAATCTTATTTCTGGTATAAATTGGTTTCTCCCTAAAACAGATATACAGATATTGACAGATAACAAGCAAACAATGAAAAGGCCAGGCAAACATGAATTTTAAATAATAGGTCAACTTTTAACCCACAGACACTCAGGGCAGGATAATTATCTCACTCTCCTCAAAGGACTGTTGGACCCAACGTGACCCCTCCCTCCCCACAGATCTGCAGCTTCACCTTGAACTGGAAACTAACCTAGACCTTGGTGCCTCTTGCTCAGAAGCTGCAACACAGCTGATTTGCTCCTCCTGAAAAGCAGCAACGTTCATGCCTGACAACACCCAGGGGGTCTCTAGGCCTTCAGACCTGTCCTGAGGACTTCCCAGAGCAGCACTGGAACTGAGATTGCCATATTAAAGACACTAGAATCCTTATTTTGGAGTTGTCAAAAGAAATAAGCAAAAATGCCTCATTTGCATAATAACTATCACAAGTATTTTTAGAATTAAATTCCAATAACATATGTCGTACCATCTTCTATTCCTGTGAAGAAAAATTAGTAGATGAGTTAACTGACTCGTATATAGTTAGAGTCAAATATATGAAAAATAACCAATTGCCGCAAATGTCAACTCTCAATGTCAAATGCTCTGTCCTGAGGATTTTATATAACTTGAAATAGGAAAATAAGTGGGGTTTTTTGGTCATTGTTTTCTTGTTTTCAAAATGTCACCCTATTTCATTCCTGTGTCACTTTTCAAAGATAGAACATGAATAGCGAGCTTCTCCAGGGAGGAAATGGAAGTGTTTTAGTGCCAGATGTCCCCGGTCAATTTTATTGGGGGTTCAAAGCTTGCTGTGTCATCTTGCATTAAAAATAGCTGCTTTAAAAGCTGCATATACCAAAGCTTACAGCATAATATGAAAATAAGGTGATAAATATGCCAAGGAAAAGAAAAATGACAGCAGAATAGTGTTGTGTGCTGATGAGAAAGAACGTGGATGAAAGAACAAATACAGCAGAGAAGGAAAAATAGTTCAAGACACCCCTCCAAAATAAACCCACAAAACCTTTCCCCCACATTTTCCTAATGTGATCACCATTTACAGCTAAGAGTTTACCTCCATGCTTTCCAATTTTTCCTTCTAAAAATGTCTTTGCTACTTGTCTTTTTTTGTTTTTTTCCCTACCCAAGGGCCTTATTAATTTGGAGCACGGAAGGAAAATGTGTCTGTTTTCACTCCCTCTAGCACTCATAAAAACTAATCGATCATCTTCACCCTCCTACAGCCACAGGGTGGAATGGGAAGCGCAATGCACTGGTGACAGGCCACCTTGAAATCTGGCCTGAGTCCTGCTGGGTGACCTTAAGCAAGTCACTTAACCTCTCCATGTAAGTGCTGCCATCTGTAAAGTTCTGGGGCAGAGCAGATGATTTATCGGGTCTCTGCCAGCCCTGGCATCCTGTAACTCAGGGGCTGGCTCTGTACTCAGAAGATATCCAATAAATGAATATGTTGGGCTGGCAGACTGGATGAGCCGCCTCTCCCCTGCAGCCTTGGGTTCCCATGAGGTGGGACGATCAATAATGGAATGATGGCATGCACTGAGTTTACACGTCCACCAGTGGGACGTGGGGAACAAAACAGTTTGGCATGCGGCATTAGAAGTGTGTGATGAGGCCAAAGGGGAAATCCATGCACCCAGCAAAAATTGCTTTTGATTGCAGCTGTCTAGTTTGCTTGCCTGGGATTTCCCCTCCGATCCTTTCTTTACCAAATGGTCTTGGTGCACAGAAAGGAAGGCAGTGGGGCAGGAAAGGGCAAGGAGACAGAGGCAGATGCAAAGATAGGGCCTGTGTTTCTGGAAAAGGAAAAGCAGGAGGAGCCAGTGCTTGGCACACTGGGAAACTGAGTCCTCCCATTGTATTCGGGGTTCTCACTGGATTCCGACGCCCACTTCATGACCCCTGTACACTGGGGACTTAGAAGCTCCTGGTGCCACCTGAAGCCTCACGTTACAGTGAGGAAATGAGGCTCTAAAAAGCCACCCCCTCAAGAACAAGTACTGGAACGGGAGACAGGCTGGGCAAGAGCCGGTCACGGAGGGAAGCCTCTGTACCTGGCTTTTCCCCTCCTCTCAGGCTTCTCGCCTGCACGAAACTATGGAGGCCGCTGGTCCTCAAGGCTCCCCAGGAAGGTCTCTTTCCCTTGCTTTCCCTCAGGAAAGCCGAGTCAGGATTTAAACTTTCATGTCTAGATTGAGACTTTTAAATTTAGAATTGAAAATACACTAACTACTAAAGGGGAAAGAAAGGCAAGTCAGAAATAAAAATACAAGAAGTATAAACATGGTCTGATTCACCAAATGCAATGTTCATTCCACATTCTGATCCCTAAGTAGCCTACACACCAATCTTTTGGGTGTAAGAAACAGAAAACCAGTCCTGGTAGCCCAGGGGAAGGGAGGCTGAGGTCACAGGACTGACAGGGCGTGGGTCATTCCCTCCCTCCTTCTTTCCTTGCCTCTCCTTGTCTCTCTGTTGGTCCACTCAGTTCTCCTCTCAGCAGACTGGTGTTGTCCTCTACCAGGCTCTTGGTTTCTGCTCCTTCTTAACTTCCGCTTGCACTGACTGCATTCTACCTCTGGCCCAGGCCAGGGGTGAGCCGCCACCACCGTGATGCTAGCATACTTCCTCTGCCACGTTCCCCCTCTCTGCACGTGCAGAGGCTTGTAACCCCCAGTTACGTAAACCTCTCAACAACCACAACATCCTTTCCACAATCATCACCTACCCCCTGTGAGAGAGGCTGTGTTTGAAACCGACTCAGAGAGGCTGGGGGACTTTCCCAAGCACACACAGTTAAGTGCATGGCCGCCGGGAAGAGGGCAGATATTAAATCTTGGGTTAATCCCTAAAATGTCAAACAAAATGGGCTTCAAAGCAGAGATTTTCTCACCTGCCCAGAAAGCTTCTGATAATGGAAGCTTTCCACCAAACTGAGGACCGCGACACTCACTTGAACAAAAGGCCAAGGATCGAGCCCTTGTTTTGCCCACACAATCTGCTTCAGAATTAATGCAGCCAACAGCTTGTGATTGCACTTGATGCCAGCAGGAGCACTAAGAGGTGAAGTGAAAGAACAGGCAGAGCAAGTAGCTCTTAGATGAACTCCAGTAAACAATGAACAAGGCCCAGCAGCCTGCGCTGTAGCTGCAGCCCCGATCCACAGGGTCCATGCCCCCTAGACCCCTAATGTGATCTCACTTTAGTCCCCAGGTCGGCATAAATGCACATGTTCTTTAGAACTGTGTCATCAACCCTAGCATATCAACATTAGGCAACAGTTTAGAACAAAGCAAAATGTGAGCATTCCTTCATTAAAAAACAAAGTAGATTTTCTTTCTTTTTTTTTTGTTGCCTCATGATTCTGACAGTTGTCCTGTGTTTTAGGGAGTGGCTCTGAGTTGGGTTGCATCTCCTTTCTCTTCCGCTCAGCCCCAGACTGAACACTGTCTGCCATGCACTCACCTGAGCCTCCTTTCTTGCCCCCAAAAAAGCAGAAAGGATGCCCAGAGGCTGTTGTGGACCAGCCACCAACTGTGGGACAATCAGAGTGGAGGGAAGAAGTGAAATGCCAGGTCTGGTGTGGGGGGCAGAATAACAGCCTCCCCACCCCCAGCCGGCCACATCCAAATCACCGGAACCTGTGATGATGCTTGCCACTTTACTTGGCAAAAGGGACTTTGTAGGTGTGATTCGAGTTAAGGATTCTGAGGGGGAGATTATCCTGGATTATCTGGGTGTCCTAATCCAATTACACAACTCCTTAAAAGCAGAGAGCCTTTCCCAGTTATCATCAGTCAGAGAGGATGTGCCTGTGGGAGAATGATCAGAGATGTGGCTGCAGGCTTTGAAGATGGAGGCAGGGGCATGACAAGAGATGCAGGCGGCAGATAGAAGCTGCAAAACACAAGGAAATGATCCTCCCCAGAGCCTTCACAAAGGAACACAGCCTGGACACCTTTATTTTAGCCTAGAGACATCCAGGGTGGACCTCTGACCTCTGGAACTAATAAATATGTTGTTTAAGTCACTGAGTTTACAACAGAAAGCAAGTACACCTGGAGGGAGGACCATTGTGTCACACTGACTTGAGTCTGCACTGGGGCAGGGTGCAAGGGCCCAGGCACAGAACCCAGCAGCAGGAGGGGGGCCAGGACCCCGGGACCACAGGGCAGGGAGGAGCTGCCCACCCTGACTTCACGTTGGTACTTCCCAGGGAGCTTGTAAAAGTGCTGAGGCCTGGCCCTCACCCAAACCTATTAATATTAAACCAGAATCTGGCAGATACCCAGAAGTCAGTATTTTAACCCGTAATTGCAATCTCTAGCCAAAGGTTGAGAGTTACCAACTCCCGAGAGGGGAAGGGACTGCTCAGCTCCCTAGATACAGAGTGGCAGCACCCACCTGGAACACAGTCCTCACAACCCCACCCAGTGCTATTTTTGCCCTGTCAGCCTCCTTCGCCTTCACAGCAACTAACAGGATCCCAGAGCAGGTGCCGGGCTTCTGCCTGGAAGGCTCTCAGGGCCTAATGGCACATGCAAAGACCTCACTGTGCCACTTCTCTCCTCTCTAAGACAGGCAGGCGAACCCTGGAGCCACACTCCACAGGACACAGTCTCCAGGCTGAATGAGCTATGAATACAGTTTGTGCAAAAATCTTATCCTTTTTCTATTCCCCACCATGCAGCTTTCCCAGAGGTACCAATAACAGGACTGCACTTGACTTCCTCCACTTTCCCTCAACGGCTCCCCCTGGACCCCCACAGCATAGGCACGGGGCTTATCCCAGGCCCCCTGAGACCATTCTCCCTAGATCTCTAGATGCAAAGACAAGCAGATGGTCAACGCAATGCACATCAGAACCACTTGGGGAGCTTTTGAAAACTTCTAGTGGCCATACCAAACCTCAGATCAATTAAATCAGAATTCCTGAGTGTGGCATCATTAATTTTTAGCGCTCCCCAAGGGATTCCATTGCACAAGCAGAAAGTGAAGGCACAAGTATCATCTCAGGCCTGTGCTGTCCTCCAGTGAATCCTGGGCCCCTGGACCAGCCCCCCCACCTCCCTCAGGTTACCAGTCTAGGGGTCCCAGGAGCTCCATCCCCCTTCCTCTTCTCAGCCTTCCTCTTCCCTGCTGTAGGCTTCTTATTCATCCTCCTCCCTTCCTCTTGTCACCGGCTACTCCACGGCTGATGTTCATGATTCTTACAGCATCCTCCGAGACACTGCTACTTCAAGTACCATCAGGGAGGCTGTTAGAAAGGCAGGATCCCAGCCCTCACTCGGATCAACAGAGTCAGAGCCCACATTTTAACAAGGTCCCCCAGGTGAGCAATGATCGGATGAGTTCAGGAAGCCCTGATGCCACCACATTCCTGTCCCGGCGCTTACTGAACCCGTGACATGGCCACAGACCAAACCGGCGAGCCTGCATTTCCTCCCGGGTCAGCAGGTTGCGCACCCACCTTTCCTCGGGCAAGAAGAGGCATGCAGGTTCATTTTTTAGTTTTTGGTGGATGGATGGAGTTATTGTTACTAATTATTTTTTTAAAAAACAGTCATCTAAAAACTAAATTCCATGATAAGTCCCAGCTCTCCATCTCTGATCCCAGGAAATGTGAGAAAGGGCCAGTGTCTTCTCACAAGGGGCCACTGGGCTGGCCCTACTGCTCAGCCCTCTAAGAGTATGGGGCCGAATAATTTTCCTTTCAGCCAGGCACCGCCCTCCAGAGCCCAGCCTGCCACCCAGCCTGCAGCTGCCGGCACGTCCAGCCCTAGGACGTCTTCCTGAAGTCGTAGGCACAGTTCATCTCAGCAAAGGGTCCACCCATCACCACATTTTAGCCATTAAGAAAGTTAAAAGAGCAAATTAAATATTTAGATTATCTTATTGTACCCTTAAGTTGACATCTTCTTGAAGGAAACAATTTTGAAAGTTTCTTGCCATAGGGAATGATGAGTAGTTAATACGTCTCTGCTGGCACACAAATTCATTCAAGAAGCTCATTTCACGGAGCTGAACGCGCAGTGGGGCAAACCAGCAGGCTCCGGGACCTGAACCACATGGGAGCCTTCGGACTGCCAAGGGGCTTCAGGGGGCCTCTGGGATCCAGGGCTTCCCGAACCTTCTTCCTGAGGGTCATTTTCAGCTGGGTCCTTTGTTTATTAAACACTTCCCAGACCCCAGTCCGGACCTACTAAACTGAGTTTCTTCCAGAAGGAGGCCTAGTGATCTGTGTAGTTTAATTAATACCCCAGGCAAGTTTGATCATCAGGGAGGTCTGAAAACACTGATATCAGCCCCAGTTCCCTACCCGCAGGCCCCCAAGCATCCTGAGAAATCACCCATTTCCTACAGGTGTTCTCTCTTTCTTCTTGTACGTTTTCTATTGCACAAATAATCCCTTTGCATGCACAGCCAAATTCTGGATCTCCAGAATGTCTCCTCATTAGTCCTAACTCTTCTTCCAAACATAAAAACAACTTTATGTTTTCTCTTTGAGCTATAAACTTCTTTATTTTTTCTCTTATTTTCAAAGGAAAGCTTTGATGGTACTAAAAAAAAAAAAACTGTGTTCTCCTTTAATGAGACCTTATAATAAAATTATAAATTAAAAGGTTATTTACATGAAAACGTAGTGGTGCACTTCTTTGAACATTTCAAAGCCTACGCCTCTGAAAAGTAGCCAGGCTAGGCTGTCAGGCCACCAGCCCATATATCCTGGAAAAAGGGCACATACACCATGTGCTGGGACTGAGAGCTGCCACCGCCTGCAGGTAAAAGACTTATCATTCATTCCTATGATTTCATTACAACTTAATAAAGATTTATTGAGTGTTTCCCATGTACCAAGCACCATGCCATTTGCAGGGGATAATGAGGTAAAATTAATCTAAGTGGTTTGATCACTTTTGCCTCTAAGTCCCTCGGTGGATGACCTGTGGTTTTTGCCCCTCGTCATAATTTTAGCAATTGGAAAGAGTTTCAGAGGTCCTCTCATCCAAACTTTCAATCCATTAAAAGTAAATAAATAAATGTGATAGAGATTCTGTTCTTCAGGATTTCACCATCGAGTATGGGAGGCAATATTTTTAAAAGAAATAACATTAAATAAAATTAAAAGCATCTATTCATTGGGTATATGAATAGCTCATGTGTCTGCCTCTGAGGATGGCTTCATCTCCCTCAGTGACGTCACAGAGGGAGAGTGTGATCTGTGTGGAGCTCCGAGACAGAGTGTTCAACTCCACCCACGATGTGCCAAGGGAGGAGAGGACATTTGAGCTTTCTTTCTTCACTTAGTTACTCTACAGTTGTATCTGCTACCTCTGTACGATCAGTCCTAGGGACAGGAAATACTGCGACATAGTGCCTGCTCTCAAGGAGGTTACTGCTGATCTTCATAATTTACAGATTCCATATTTACAAAAACACCTACCCCCTAAAATTTATTTGTAACTCCAAAATCAATTCCTTGTGGCACTTTCGGTCGTTTCTAGACATGCAGAGAGGGGGAAATTTGAGTCCCTCAACACACACATTCCTGGAGGTCAAACAAGGCCATGCTCTGCCCTCTTGTTGCAGCTCTCGTCCTGTAGCCAAGTACTCTTCTCACAGTCTGCTTAATGCCACTTTTGATTGCACTTTTACACTTTTCTGTTGGTGATTTCGCTATTCAAAATGGCCCCCCATGACACAGGTGAAGGTGGTCAAAGGTAGAAACTTGCGGTTACGAAATAAATCCATCCCAGGGAGGCAATGTGGAGCACAGTGACTATAGTTAACAATACTGTAACATATACTTACAAGTTGCTAAGAGAGCTTAAAACTTTTTATCACAAGAAAAATAATTGTAACTGTGTAGCGATGGATGTTAACTTATTCTGGTAATCATTTCACAATATGTACCTGCATCAAATCATTATGTTATACATCTAAAACTAATGAACGCTATGTATCAACTATATCTCAACTCTAAAAAACGAAACAAATAAAATGGCCCCGAGTGCAGCGCTGAAATGCAGGCTAGGGTTCTCACTAGCAGAAGGTTGTAATGTGCTTACGGAGAAAACACGACTGTTAGAGAAGTTTCCTTTAGGCATGAGTTATAGTGCTGTTGGTCATGAGTTCAAAGTTAAGGAATCAATGATTTGATACATTTAGAAAAAGAGGAAATTTGCTGATCTGTGTGTGAGTCTGCTCTGGAAAGTGCTGAAGTAACGTCTATAGTACATGTTGAGGTTATGAAAAAGTGGCTGAACTTATAATTTCATGAAATGATAGCTGATTTAAAAAAAGAAAACATAGTGTATAGTACTGTGAGGCTGAAAGTGAAACATATTTATGTTAGCATTACCCAGCATCAGCAAAATGTTAAACACATTTCAGTTAGTGTTTATAGAAATATTGCATGTCACTAATTATTTGTAAGAAACATAAATTAGGTTTCTTCAGACAGAAATATATATAAATCAAGTTTATGTATTGATCTATTGATGCAAATGTTGTGACCAGAGGCCCATGGGAACCTAACCCTGTATGTCTCCTAGGAGCAATGGCTCAGTACTTGCTAATCTGATGTTGCCAGTGACTTTATAGAACATAACTCTCACACATAACAGAGACCCCATCATTTACATAGTATAGCAAAGAGACAGGTAATCAACAATTGCTCTACAAAGTGATCAACATTAAGGCAGTGCCCACATGGGGTTCTGGGGGACAGCATGGCTGTGACAAGGTGATGGGGTTCTACATTTAAATACCTTTTTTCTAAAAGAACTTGTGAAAGAAAATTTTATATTTTTGCTTTTTAAATTATTTATTTATGAGCAACACTTAATTTGTGATCAGCTATGATTTCACCTTGAACAGACATACTCGGGAAATCTTACAAAGTAAGGAAATCTAGCCAACAAATAATTTCTAAATGTAATTAAAGTTTTATGAGTTAAAGTTTTTACAACTAATGAAGTATAGTGTTATTTGGTAGACAATTACATATATCTTATGGTAAATATCAATTTTGCCTTTTCTTATTTTATAGCCAATATTTTTTTTTCAAATTTTTCTTTTGGGTCCTGAAAAAGTTCATATTTTTTTGTCTCCAAGGAAAGATCCAGACTTTATGGACCCTGAAACTTATGCAATTTGGGGGTTTCTTTAAGAAAACATAAAATTACAAATACAAAATTGGGCCTTTAGAAGAGGTATCAGTATTATTCGGTTAATCCGCCTCTGCTCAGCCCTGCTGGATAAAGCACCCTCTGCAGAAGCCAGTATGGACACAGGCATACCAGGTAGGAAGCTGTAACAATAATCCAGGAAAGAGTTAAGGTGCAAGTCCAAACTTGAGAACAGAAGGGAGAGGAGATACAAGAGATATTCAAGACGCCCATCTGACAGGACATGGCCCTGGATGAAGATGTCAGCAAATGTCAAGAAGGCTGGGATGACTTAATGAGTCAGAAAAGGGAATCCAGAAGGGGACATGGGTGGTTGGGTGGAGCACGTTTGGGAGGTGAATGACTTCAGTTTGGGAAATATGAAACCTGGGGTGCTGGCGGACCACCCCCAGCCACAGGGTACATTCCAGATGGTAACGTATGGAAGTCATTGCATGTACATCTGGGGTTTGAGAGAGAGGACAGACCAATGCACATGGGACAGCTGCTGGCAGGTGAATGGTCGCTGCAGCAGACGGGATCTCCCAGGGAAGAGCTTAATTACGGAGGCCTGCATGACCGAGACAGCACCCTGGGGAACACAGGCTTTTGGAGGCAGAGATGGGTGGAAGAAAAAAGAAGTATTTGTTTCTTCAAAACTTTGAAGTGTACCTGCCAGGACCACATACTGTGCACACTGTTGAGGGTTAGAGAAAGCTGAGTCAGGCACAGGGGTTGTCACCTGGGGCTGGGGGGTCCGGGTGACAGGCAGCTGCAGCTTGGAGGGTGAGCGATTGCATTTTCCAGATTAAGGAACCAATGAACAAAAGCACAAAGTGAGAAAATCAGTGAAATAGCGAGGAGCTCATTCTGAGTAGAATGTAGATATTGAGAGACAGAACAGAATAAACATGATAGGTGGGAATTAAATTATGGGTGAGTTTGAAAGCCAAAATAATGAAGTTTAACAATAGGGCCCTCTGATGATTTTTGAGCAGAAGAATTATACGGTCAGAGCTGAATGTGATGATGGGTTCTCTAGTAGTTATGCACACAACTAGCATTGCAGAGACCAACACAGAGGCTCTTATAGGACCAACAAGAAATACGGGGACCTGAACTCAGAGGGTCACCACAGAAATACCGAGGAGGGAGTAAAAGTCAGTGATAGTATATAGAGGAATTTACGGGACTTGACTGACAGGTACTGATAGGTTCCATGAGTAGGCAAAGGTGGAGCCTGGGAGGCAAGTAAAGCTTTTATTGAAATTGATTGGCAGGGATAAAACCCTGCAAGCCCTGGTGCCCAGAGGGAAAGAGACAAACAGACATCACTGTGATTCCTCCTCCCTGCGACCTGTGTGTGGGTTGTATTACAGCAGCCGCAGTTCACAAGGCTTCACACTGTAGGTTGATGGTGAATTCCAGTCTGTTAAATGCCTACATTTCTCCATTTTACAGTTTGCTTTGTTGTTTTATTTTTTAATCTTAAACTAGAACTTGGTTTTCATCTGGTAGCATTTCACCTCGTTGGATTTTGCCCAACGTCCACTTTGATTGAGCTTGTTTTCAACCTTCCTTTGTCTTCCCTGATGGTGGCTGCTTTGGTTCTGTCTTAGAACCAGTCTGGCTTCCCATATTTATTAATACAATGGAAGACCGAGGGGCATCTTTAGAATTCTCCTCTGACATAGGTGACCTTCAGATAGCTAGGAAGGTCAGCAAGTAGGGACGGAGCAAGGGAAGAGGGAGGGAAGCAGAGAATGTCTCCTCCCAGGTCCCCGGGACTGGCTCCTCGGTGACCGCACTGCCAGGTCCTCTGAAAGACTCACAGACTCCACTGGAGGCACCTTCGACGTCCAATCTGGAGCTGCCTAAAGCTGCTTCTTCCTGGATCCACTGCTGGTGTCTAAAAGGCTGCTTTTAAAAGTCTCCTTCACCTTCTCCTTGAGGACTTAGCAACCTGCAGCCAGCACCAGCCACATAATTTGCAGGGACTCTATCCAAAAATTATTAAGAATTTCAAGACGGCAGTACCAGAACAATGAACCAAGTGCAGGTTCCTCTGGAGTATAGGGTCCCTGTGTGACCGTAGAGGTCACACTCCCACGAACCCCTACCCTTGGCTAAGCATCAATGCTTCATGAGACGGGGATTCACTGCACATCTGCACATCACCCGGGGCATGGACACACACACCCCCCGCAGCACCCCCATCCCACCCTGCATGCCTTCCACCTGCTCACAAAAGTTCTTCCCCGCCCACTGCTCCTGGGCCCCCAGCCTGTTCCCCCAGCTTCCCCAGGGATTCTCCAACCTCGAGAAGCATGATCATTCTGCTTCTCCACTTAATTCACTCCAGCTCCTCTCTGTCAGGCTTCAACAGAATAGATGCTGATCTGCGTGAGGTTTGAATATTCTCACCCAGTCACAGGAACTACACCATGGAAAAGTTGAAGGGGTGTCTTTTGCTTGACACCGCTGTTATGATGCAATTCCAGTGCAGGGGTCTCCCAGGGAGTGGCTAACGGCTGAGGTTTTCTTTCTGGGTAGGAGGGTTTGGGGCAATCTGGGGACATCCTTACGTTTGCAAAATCCCACTTGACAACGGTCCTGCTCTTTAGCTGTATGACTGTTATTACCTTTGTTTTTACTTAGATGAAGAAACTGAAGCCCAGAGAAGTTAAATGACTTCTCAAGGTCACACAGCTAAGAAATGACACAGTCAAAACTAGAACCCACCCCTTCTGAAGTCTGAACCAGCTTGCTTTCCTCTGTACACACTGGGGAGGAGCCCAGCCCCCACTTCTCACCATTACCTCTGTCCACAGTGGGGCATTTTACTGAGGCAGCTTCCGTTTGATGTGTATATAGAAGAATCAACTGTGATTTCTGCTTTCCTCCAAAGGTAATAACTGTCTACCTAATTTTTATTTCTTGTTCTGACTCTTCAGAGACAACCCTGCTACCCAATTTAACCTCAAAACTCACATGAATTCCCGAGATCTGAAGACAGCCATAGAGAAAATTACGCAGAGAGGAGGGCTGTCTAATGTAGGTATGTGACCCAGATTCATTCTATCTTGCTATCTCGGTTCTCATTCACCATAACTGTCTTCTAGCATTATAACTAAGAGGATGAAATAATAATAATAATCCTTCAAGGGATGATTCACACAATATCTGTGCCTTTTCTCAAGTATTACCATAGATTCGGGGACAAGAATTTATATCACACACGCTCTGGAGCATTCCAGCGTGCCTGGCTCCTCGGGATGGCAGCTTTCTCAGGACAAGCGGGACTGCTATTGTGACTGCTTCCTTACTGCACCACCAGGCACCGACTATTTACCCTTGAACTTCATAACCAGTTCCACGCAGGAAGTTTCAGTTGGGAATCTTATTCTAAGCCATTTCTGTTCCGTGATGACTGTGCCGAGACAGACGTGTTCCTTGTGTTCACCTGTGAATTCTGAGCCATGGGGGAGGGGGAATACCAGGAGTCTAAGTTCTGGTTCTCAGCCGGGCAGGCCCAGAAACTCCATTTTATTAAGTTCATTCAGCAGTGACTTGGCGTTAGGAAACCGCTTCACACTGACCAAGCTCACAGGCTGCTAAAGAGCCCGTGCCAGTGTATTGGTTTCTAAATGGTGGTCTGGCTTTGGGGGCACAGGGAGGGCTGATTGTCCACTTCCTGGGGCACGTGGTCTCACCATCATAGTCCAAGGGAATGAAGAAGTGAGCCACAGTTACTTGGAATGGGATGCAAACAGGGAAATGAACTCCAGTTCAGAAGATGGCTTCTAAAAGCTTCCTGCAGACCCAGGGCTCCGAGGGCCTGCCTCTCCCAAGACCAGGAAATCTCTTTCTCAATCCCACCACCATGGTCTCTTCAGGAATCTGCTTCAACCAGGAGGCCACCACGATCAGGGAGCTTCTGAGATAGCTGCCAGCTCCAAAACCATGCCCCGCCTGCTCCATTCACACCCACAAAACTGAAGTTCTGCATCTTACCACCGCAACACCTACAAAGCTGGGGGCCAAACACAGGCAACTCCGCTAAAACTGCCCCAGAGAAGTCAAATACTCTACAGATATTTGTCAGAAGAAATAACACAATCAAAAGTATAGTCTCTGCCTCAGTTTCACCTTCTAAATCTCACATAGGTACATCAATTCTCAAAGCTAATACAAATCTGGAGCTGTGGCCGGAGTCTCTAAAAAATGTAGTTTTGAGATTTCAAGCGTCTGTTTTCAAGACATACTGGAAGGCAGATGAAATGTCTGTTGAGCACTCATTGACCCTGGTCCCCAAATTTAAGATTGGGTAAGGTCAAGGTGCTCTTCTTATGGCTCCCTGTGCTCTGCCTACTGGCACCTAATGTTAAGCCACAGGCCCTTGGGCCTTGAGGGAAATTATGCTTTAGTTATAAAGGCAGTTCTCAGCAACCAAGCTTTGCCCTTAGCAGCTGTGTTCTCCGCTATCAGCTCACATGGAATCTCCAAGACATTTCTCCAGCAGCCAGTTGATCCTTTCATTCGACAGGTACAAGTATACCAGCCAGATGGGCCAGGATGCTGGCCCAAACCAGAGAAGCATTGTGTGTAATGACATCAATCCTAAAGCCTTAGGAAGGCAGTTCTTAACTTTTGTTTGGATTGAGAAGCCCTTTGAGAATCACCTGAAAGCTATGACCCTTCTACCCAAATACGAGGGGGGACCCAAGAAAAACTGAAAATACCTTCTGGAGGGCAGGCCCCTTGTAGTACAGGCTTCGCCCACCAGGTGAGTGTTCCAGGAGCCCATCTGTATCAGTGCACCAGCTGGTGTTGTGTGAGAGGCTGTGTTGAGCTTCAGTGAATATTTTTTTAAGACTCTTTCAAAGCATTTGCCCATTTCATGACGGGTGATTTACGAACGCACCTGCCCACACCACACTGAGTGTTCAGAAGTTTGACCAAAAACAGCATGACCCCATGCCCCACCTGCCCTGTGCAGCCGCTCTCACCCTGAGTGACATTTGTTGTTTCCCTGGATGAAAATAACCTCAAAGGGAAATGTGTTGCTGATGTGGAAGTGCTGAAACAAAAAATGGCAGAAGCACTAAAAGGCATCAAAATCACTGAATTAAAAAACTGTTTTGAGCAGTGGAAAAACCATCTCAATAGGCATATTGCGTCGAATGGAGAGTACGTTGAAGGCGACTGAAGTTTAAATATGTGAGAATAAATACACAATTATTTTATAAATAAATTCTGTTGTTTTAGGCCCCCCTCATAATACTTATACACAGAAAACATTGTATAATTTCAGGGACTTAGGGATACACACCCCCACTGGCCTACCCTAGGGGTCCACAGAACCCAGTCTAAGGACCCTGCCTCACTATATGCAGCTGTGCTGACTTTAGGATGACCAGTCATCCCAGTTTGCCCAGGAGCATATGGGCCTTTCAGTCCTGAAACTGGCAAAGTCTTGGCAAACTGGGACAGCTGGTTACCCCACCTGACTCCAAAAATTTCCTGAGGCTCTTTTTTTAAAGATTTTATTTATTTATTTTTAGAGAGAGGAGAAGGAAAGAGAGAAACATTGATTGTCTGCCTCTTGTATGCGCCCTGAAAGGGGCTTCCCAACCTGGGACTAAACCCACAATCCAGGCATGTGCCCCAACTGGGAATCAAACCTGCGACCTCTCTGCCTTTGCAGGTTGACACCCAACCAGCAGAGCCATGCCTGACAGGGCCATGTGGCTCCTGACATGTGTTTGGGAAAGACACGTTGGAGGCTTCCTTGTCCCTCAGGACAGTTACTCTCAGCTGAGGCAGTTCCTTGTCATGGAAATCTAGGTTCAGAGGCAGGGAGTGACCTACTTAGCGCCACACAGCCAGCAGGTGACAAAAAACCAGGGCGAACACACAACTGCATCAGCTCTTAGTGGGTGCAGCACTTCCCTGACGAGCCACACCTGTACCCCTGAAGTGGAACCAGACAAAAGGCACCCCTGACCCCGGAATACAGGCCTCCGCACCCAGCAGCTCCTAGGGTCCCAGGCACACCCCAAGCCTCAGGAGGCCAAACAGAGGCTCCTGTCATGCAGGTCAATGGGCCCCACCTCATGTCCCCCCAAAAAAACACGGGGCCGGTTTAGGGGCTGGGCAGGGTCCCAGCACCTAGGCAGAGAAGGGACTTCTTTGTTCCCATGAAAGTCTTTCTTACCTGCTTGCCAGCCCCTGCATTTTATTTTTTTTTAAATATGAGACCATTAGAAATTAAAGACTTGAAGTGAAACCAGGAAGGGAAATGGATAGTGGTAGCATTTGCACAACGTTGTGATGTCTGTAAACCACTGAATTGTCCACCTGAAGACAGTGAACATGGTAAACGAAGCCACAGAAGCAAGGGAGAGAATGAGGGTGTTAATATGGACCTCTTCGTGCTGCTGCGATCTATTCCTATCATTCTAATCAACGTAATCACTCCAAGCATGAATTTTCTTTTTCTTCCAGGCCGGGCCATCTCCTTTGTGACCAAGAGCTTCTTTTCCAAAGCCAATGGAAACAGAGGAGGCGCTCCCAACGTGGCCGTGGTGATGGTGGATGGCTGGCCCACGGACAAGGTGGAGGAGGCCTCAAGGCTTGCGAGAGAGTCAGGAATCAACATTTTCTTCATCACCATTGAAGGTGCCGTGGAAAACGAGAAACAGTACGTGACAGAGCCCAACTTTGCAAACAAGGTATGCACCTGCCCAGAGACCCACACGTGGTAAGGATTCCCTGCACTTTGCAAAGCTGGAAGAGCCATTGAGGCTGGTTTTTGTTCCTTCAAATGAGTGTTCAGCTCAACTTCTAGGCAGGAAGGCCTCTGGTGAGGGACTGGTACATCTGGAACCTGGAATTACCCTCTCAAAGCAAAACCCCTCAGGCGAACTGGTGAACTAAGGTTGGCACCAGCACCATGGGAAGATCAGTGTCCCCCGGGTCTCACAAGGAGGCTTTTCCAGGCTTCTTCCACAGTGCATGGGATCACCCAGGCAGCCCAGCGAGCCTTCACACAAGCATGCACACAGGCACCATACACTAGCTCTCGAGTGCGTATGCATGCATGAACCCTGCAAATTAACCAATCTGATAAACAAGTGAAGGGTGGTACCGAGCCAGGTCAGGGAGATCATGTTTTCAAACGCTGCTCTTGGCCATCTGCTGCGACTGCCACACACAGGCCCTATCTGCAGCCACTGGCCTCCTGTCCGCGTCCAGCACCACCTCCCTCTCCCACCAGGCCTTGACTCAGACTAATGGGGGGAACCCCTCTCTCCACCCATCACCTAGAATTCGGCTCAGCCTCAACCCTCACCTCAGATGTCACCTAGTCCATGGAAAGTTCTGGGAACTGCATTTAGGTTTTTATAAAACCAATTAAAAACACTTCCTAGGGCCCTTTTAAGTCATTTCTTGTTTTAAAATAAAGTTTTAATTACACGAGTCCATCTGGCGACATCGGGTCTGTGATCCCTCTGTGACCCCTGGAGAGGGAGTGGCAGGCGAGGAGGAGGCTCCGCTTAGGGAACATCAGCGCAGTCACTTCCAGGAGCACACAACCAGGTGGCTCGAAGCTCACTTGCAGCTGCGTTGTATTTTTTCTGGAACAAGCTCGGGTACAAGTAAATAGTTCTTTGCCTGGAGGCAGGGTTGTTGGGTAGACAGTGATGGGGTTTTAAAGGCAGAGAGACTTATGTTCCGGTTTCAGGGACTCGGGGCTGTGGCTTCCCAGCTGGCTCTCCCCGGCCTGTTCCTTCCTTTCAGAGGGGTTATGATTCCAATTGGTGGGAGGGGGCGGGGGTGTCACGAGAGAGTCTCTCCAAGGGCATGAACTGCAACACCTGACACGAAGGGCACCTTCTCGCTGGTGCAGGGCCGCTCTGGAGACGTTTCTTGAGCTATTTCTCCTGTGTGTCTTATTTTCCAAATCAGATCAAAAGCGTGAGTTAATCCTCCCACACGCCGGTGCCCGCCGGTGCCGATCTTACGGCCGGCTGCCGGCACAAACGAGCTGACTCCTCTGCAGAGGCAGACACAGGAAGCTGAAACCAGAGTTTCACCCCTCCATTTGGATTTGCTTGATGGATGGCTGTCCTCTAAACAGAGACCTGGCTGAGGCGGTGGGAGGGCATTCAGAGATAACATGAGGGGTTTCTGCCCCAGCGAGTGACAGACTAGGTGAGCAGAGATGGAGAAAGAGCTTTAGGAGGACTAACTAGTGTAGACAAAAAAGAGCCTGTCTGCTCCTGGCCCTGCCCTGGTGGCCGAGGGTAATTGTGACAGACTGGGTATTTGACCCTCTGACCTGGCTGGCGTCCCTCCGTTCTGTCTTCCAGGCTGCGTGCAGGACAAATGGCTTCTACTCACTCAGTGTGCAGAGCTGGTTCAGTCTCCACAAGACAGTGCAGCCCCTGGTGAAGCGGATCTGTGACACCGAGCGGCTGGCCTGCAGCAAGACCTGCTTCAACTCGGCCGACATCGGCTTTGTCATTGATGGCTCCAGCAGCGTGGGGACGGGCAACTTCCGCACGGTTCTCCAGTTTGTGGCCAACCTCAGCAAAGAGTTTGAGATTTCAGAGACGGACACGCGCATCGGGGCCGTGCAGTACACCTATGAGCAGCGGCTTGAGTTTGGGTTTGACACGTACAGCACCAAGGCTGACATCCTTAATGCCATCAAGACGGTGGGCTACTGGAGTGGTGGGACCAGCACGGGAGCTGCCATCAACTTCGCCTTGGAACAGCTCTTCAAGAAGTCCAAGCCCAACAAGAGGAAGTTAATGATCCTCCTCACTGATGGGAGGTCCTACGATGACATCCGAATACCAGCCATGGCTGCCCATCACAAGGGTAAGCTGGTCTCACTAACCAGTCTGGTGAGAGCATCCCTCTGTGGCTTGGTGGGCCAGCGGGATGAGGAAGGGGCTGTGTTTTTATGTGTTGCTTTTGTCTACCACTTAGTAGAATGTTCAAAACCGTAAGGAGAGTACAGGGGTGCAGCTAAACACCACGCACCCCTCTATGCAGTGAAGAAGGAGTAAGGCAGGGCACACAGAGGCAGCTCCCAGCGCCATGGCAACCCCCAGGCTGCAGACGACGGGGAGGATCACCCACTCCTTCACGTCCTATCCCCCGAGTCACTGCACAGGGAGGTGTGACACGTGAAAAGGAAGTTGGCTCATTACTTTAACCGTTATTGAAGACACCAAATTGTGTTAGAATTTTGAAAAACATGAATGTTTTAAAAGAAAAGTACTATTTTTGCAAGCAACTGCTAACCAGATGTTGGGGGTTTAGGGGAGACCACAAAGAAATTTCCATCCAAAACATTCAAAGAGATATTTCCATATAAAAAGTTGTATGAGGGCCACAGAAAGTTGAAAACCATGAAAAATGAACTGTTATTTCTGTAAATGTTTAGAAAATTAGTCACATTTTAATGCCTCTTTCACAGAATCTATGTATAATCACCATTTCGAAAAGGATCATAAAATATCATAAAGGTACAAACAACCTAAAGAAAACCAAAACCCCAAGTGACGGCAATAATGGTGCCAATACTGTAGCTCCAGCTACAACCTGCCTCCAGGTGGTCGGTGAACAGCAAAGGCCCAAAGAGAAGGCCTAGTAAACAGGACTCACTCATTGCAGAGGTTCCTTTCATTTTCTTTCTTCTTCTTAATTTGTGTTTGTCTGCAGCATTTTCAGTCTTCTTTAAAGCTGCTTTTAATCTTTCCTGAAACAAGGAGGGGTAAAAATAAACAAGCCTTAAAGCAAACCAGCAGCTCTGACTTCTGGAAACCGAAGTAACCAGACACCAGGTTTGGGCAGTCCCCCCATGCTTGCCCCTGCGGAGCGCATTCAGAATGGCAAGACTGTAGATCGCCCATGTGCCAGCAGCCATGGTGTCCCTTACGCCCATGTCAGCAGAGTGAAGATAGTTTAAGGCTCAGAAGCAACCCCTCCCACAGTTCCAAAGGGAGCGGGCAGAGTGAAGGGGGCAGCTCCTGACTACATGTCTAGGGCTCTGCTGCCTTCTCCAAGCACCTGTCCCCCCTCATGCTCAGCTCCTCTCACTTAGTTTTCCATACGTGCCTCCCTCGGGCCTCATCCAGAGGGTGGCCTCGGCCATCTCCTCGTCAGAAGTGCACACTGAGGGAGATGTCCTAGGAGCTACGAGGGCTGTCATGTTCTAGGCAGCTCTGAAGAACTAGGACCAATAGATACAACTGACAGGGAGGCAATGGACACCGTGTCCCTGGGGGTATTCAAGCCAAGGCTGTCTGAGCATCTCTCATTAAGTGCCAGTTCACGGTTCTCTACAACAAGGGTGGGCTCAAGAACCTGACCAACTACATTCTAATACTGTTTGCGTGTCTTTATTTGGGGGCAGGGCAGCCTTTTCTTCTTTGAGCAGAAATGAGTGCTTCATCAGTCTAAGCCAGACCTATCCTGAGCAAAGCTGATCCTCTGACACTTGCCAACACTTCGAAGCCCGAAGCTAGATGTGCCCAATGTAGACAATATTCAGAGAAGACACTCGAGAAGTAAGAAAACAAGCTGACAGCTTAACTGCAGTTTAATGAGCCACAGTGGAAAAGAGCTTAGCCCAGAACCACATGAGGCATAGATGGCTCTTTAATCAGCCGGGCGGGGCACCCAGGAGACTCTGGAGATAGTGGCACTGTGGGCAGCTGTGGGAGCGAGGCCTGGGCAGAAAGGCCGTACCCAGGCTCTGCCCTCTCTTTCTCTTGCTCACCCAACTCTGGCCAGCCTGCAGGTGGTGTGGGAATAGGCTCTTGTAGAGAAAGGTCACGTGCCTGCTGACCAGCTGCCTCCAACCCAAACCAAGACCCGTATACACCAGGCAGTCTTGGTTTTCCCAATGAGAATAGCGCCTTGTCTCTGAACCTGCCCTCTGCTGCCTGGGGCATCTTGCTCCTTGGTGTAGTCCAATCCCTTTAGCTCTGCCCTATTCTTCCCATTTGCATCTAGACATCCTCAGGTCTCCCCCTACCTAAAAAACAAAACAATCTTCTTTGACTCCATGTTCTGCTCCAGCTCCAACCTGCCTGCTCTTTACAGCCACACTTCTGGAAGGGTTAGTTATCTGTGCTGTCCCTGTAGTTTCATTCCTTTTCCACTCTCATCTCACAGCAGTTCATTTGGTTTCTTTGGCATCTACTCCCCTGAAACTGCTCTCTCCAGGCAACCAATGTCTCATTTTTGTGTTTTCTAAATCCAACGAGCAGGCTTCTGTTTCCATCCTACATGACCTCCCTGCAGCATTCTCCACTGTTGGCCATTCCCTCATCTCGAACCCAAAGGGCTGCTTCCTGGCAGTGATGGAGCAGATGCGATGTTCCTGCACTGGGAATGAGCTTGGAATTTACGGCTTATAAAGTCACCCTCAAGCAAGCCTGGAGTGATTCAATGCCATTTTAGTTAAAAAGATCTTGAACTGACTCTTTGATGCATTTAAGACTGAAATTTTGTTTGGCTCTATACACAGGGTGAGCAGGGTGCTATGTGGTATGATCTGCATGGCATGAAAAGTTTCACCTACCCCAAAATATCCCCTGTGCCACTCATGGACATGAAATTCTGATTTTGTCTGATTTGTGCCCTCAAAATAAGGTAACACAATTATATCAATTGTGTTACTGTTGGCATGTAGCAGGTGTTCATGCTTTAGGGCACATGTTTCTTTTTTTAAGATTTTATTTATTTATTTTTAGAGAGAGGGGAAAGGAGGGAAAAAGAAAGGAAGACAAACATCAATGTGTGGTTCCCTCTCATGAGCCCCCAACTGGCATGTGCAACCCAGGCATGTGCCCTGACTGGGAATCGAACTGGAGACTCTTTGGTTTGCAGGCCAGCGCTCAATCCTCTGAGCCATATCAGCCAGTACTGGGGCACATTTCTGATTTTAGATGTGGTTGCATTCAAACACAATAGCCAGTGGAGCAACAGGAAGGCAAGAATTCATTAGCAGTACTTTTTCTTGGGCCCATTTGCTTCATTGAAATTTTGTCCTCACAGGTGTGATCACCTATGCAATTGGCATCGTCTGGGCTGCACAGGACGAGCTGGAAGTCATCGCCACTCACCCTGCCAAGGACCACGCCTTCTTTGTGGACGAGTTTGACAACCTCTACAAACTGGTCCCCACAGTCATCCAGAACATTTGCACAGAGTTCAACTCACGGCCTCGGAACTGAATTCCAAGCAGGCAAAGGCTGCTTTTCTGATGACTCCAGGACAACCCCAGTGCTTTACAGGCATACACGGAGCTGTGAGGCACGTAGAGCTTGAGAAACGCTGTGTTGTTATGGTTCTTCACCAGCATGGGTTTTTCATACTTCAAAACTTGGACTTAGAGAGATGATCATACATTTGTAGAGTGAGCCAAAATGATACATCCTTTTGAGGGTGTTGAGGGTTTCCATTTTGACAACTGTTTTCAAAATAACTATTCAGACTAGAGTACAGCACTTATGACAGTCTTAACCGAAGCTTTTATGAGGTTTTTAAAAAAAATTTTACTGCTTATGAGAACTCTGTAACCCTCCACAAGTTTCATGTTTGCCATGACAATACAGGAGCTGCTTAATTAAATATGGACTCCATGTGATCATTCTGTGTCACAGGTACTGGTCACAGTATTGGTCACAGGGCCACCCTCTGTTCTTCTCCTTCCCCAGAGAACTTGCTGTGCACTCACTCCTGGCCCACGGTGCAGAGCAACTGAGTTCCCACAACTTCTAGCTTTAGGACCATTTGGGGAATAGCCCTGGAGAACCAAGCCAAACTGGCTTAAAAGCAGTGCATTAAGCTGGTGAGGACACTCTCAGCCCACGCTGCATACGAGAATCACTTGGAGACTAAAATGCTGGTTCCCAGTCCCCGTCCCAACACCAGTGAAATCTGACTCTCCAGGAGTGGAGCCTGAACACTGGCGTGTTCGAGGGGCTCTCTGGTGAAGCTGAAGTGCTGCCAGAACGGGACTACAGAGCCACCGCTGAGCAGTCAGGGTCACAGCTATTCCTGTTTGTGCCTGTTCTTCTTGGTTCCATTCAGCTTAGCATTTGTCCTGGGTTTTTCATTTGTTAACTAGATATTATTATTAATGGCATTAATAATCTTATTAATAACTAGAATTATTATTAAAATAAGTTGGGATAGGTTCGGGTGAACTCTGTTTTGGCTGAACTCCTGTCCTGGGATAGGACTGTTTTGCTTCCAGCTTCTGCCAAGCACTCATGGATCAGGATGTGAAATCACATGCAAGCAGGAACCAAAGAACCACAAACAGATGACATTTGAGAAGTTATGTTTTGTAAAAAGTGTGTGGAAAAATGCTACTCTGAATGGAGGCAAAAAGATAGCACCTGTATAAATACCTGGGACAAAAGATTTATGCAAAAATTTTTCAATTAAATTTATCATCCACTTAGTAGAATTTGCATAAAGTGTAACAAATCTCCCAGTACCTGGAGAGCAGTATATTGTCAATTTACAACATGGGCTACAGAGAAGAATCAATTAAAGGTGTCAGCAATTTCAAATTTATTAACCATAAATTTAACTTTAAAGGCAATTGCAAACAAATATGTTCAAAAACTTCAAAATATAAAACTATTTTCAAAAAGGAAATTCTTTGTGAAGACACCAGTGACACACTACTAGCAACCAATTCAGCTAAGAAACTAATTAAGTACTTAGAGGAATTATTTTGCCTATATTTTTAAATGTGTAGATAATCAATATAAAGTTTTTTTCAATGTCAATTTAATGTACATGCACAAGTAAGTTAATTTTTTTAAGAAAAATTTTCTTTTAGATAATAGTTTTGGAATATACTTATTTTATAGAGGCCTTAGTATAAAAATCATGTTGTCATCAATAAGTAAATATTTCCAAAAATAATACATTTTTAAAAATTTAATTGTTCAAGTACAGTTTTCTGTCTTTTACTCCCATTCCGGCCACCCCCACCCCAACCCTCCCCACCTCCCTCCCATTTCCACCACCCCTAGTTTTTGTCCATGTGTCTTTTATATTTGTTCCTGCAAACCCTTCCCCTTTTCCCCTGCAATTCCTTCCCCTCTCCCCTCTGGTCACTGTCAGCCTGTTCTCTATTTCAGTGTCTTTGGTTATAGTTTACTTGTTTGTTTGTTTTGTTGTTTAGGTTCCTGTTAAAGGTGAGATCATATGGTATTTGTCTTTCACTGCCTGGCTTATTTCCCTTAGCATAATGCTTTCCAGTGCCATCCATGCTGTCACAAAGGGTAGGAGCTCCTTCTTTCTTTCTGCTACATAGAATTCCATTGTGTAAATGTACCATAGTTTTTTGATCCATTCATTTACTGATTGGCACCTAGGTTGCTTCCAACAAAATAATACATTTTTAATTATTCTGGTATCCTCTTTAATTCAAAAAACTGTCCCAGTTTGGGAAATAAATTATATAGTCACCCTTAGTTACAGAAATTATAAAATTTTGCCCTGGCTAGTGTGGCTCAGTGGATTGACTGCTGGCCTGGAAACCAAAAGGTTGCCAGTTCGATTCCCAGTCAGGGCTCATGCCTGGGTTGTGGGCCATTTTCCCAGTTGGGGGGGTGTGAGAGGCAACCAATTGCACATCGATATTTCTCTCTCTTTTTCCCCCTCCTTTCCCTTCTAAAATAAATGAAATTATAATTCTGAAGATAAATGGAACCTCCTCAGATGGACCCATTGTCTCTATGTCATCAATAAATGTTTGCATGTGGAGGAAACAGGATCAGAAATGAAGTGGGCTGATGCTCAGAGGCTGTGGTGTCATCAGAATTGTCTATGGGGATGTTCAAGTCACCAAAGATGGTGACAGGAGTCAGGATAGAGAGAGAAATAGGGAGCCAAGCTCTGGTATGCTCAGCAGAGAAGGTGACCATGAGGTGGGGACAGGGCTGCGGTGACAGGGGTAGAGGGCTGAGGCCAGACCTTCAAGAGAGCAGGGTGCTTTGAGGGAGGAAGAAAGGGTGTTTGGAAAAGCAAAGGGACAAAGAGCAGACCTGTCCCCATTCCAGGCCTGAAATCTGTGGGGTGAGAGAGCACAAGCAGACTCTATTCAGGAAGTGGCAGAAGACAACCAGGTTTCAGGTAAGCTGGGGCAAGAAAGGGTTGAGGCATCTGGGAGTTCGCTAACAACAGAGAGCAGCTCCCCAAGACATGATGAGAAATCTGGGGTGGGGGTGGGGCTGGGTCAGGTCAGGATTTGCACAGAGCTGTTTGGAGATAAAGGTCCTAGTGGTGATGGGTGACATGGAAGGGTTGGATATAAATGCCGCCTTGCTCAGCCTAACTGTGCCTAACACTGCCGGGGAGGCACTGAAATCTTACACTAGAAATATAAACTTAGAGACAATTTATGTCAAACCCTCCAATGGCAAAAAGTGGTTGTGCAGATACGAAGGGACAGAACCAGAATTCAGATGTCTTCCAACCTACTGACTCAGTTGACTGTCTTACAAGGTTTGAACACCCCTACTCTCTCCCCCATCCCTATCCTGCACGCACACCTAGTTCGGCACACTCACGGGCTCTGGGCCAGCCTCTGCAGAGCTCTCTGGGTCCTGCAGACTCGGAGCCAATCTCTTAAGGTAACTCTCATTCTCTGGTGTGAGCAGAAAAGCACTTCCATGCCCTCTCCCCTCCAAGTCAACCAAAAGGAGCAGACAAGGAGCATCGGTCCAGCTTCTCTGGGTGCGTATAATGCCTAAACTCTACTCAACTGTTTCACCTCTCAGGAGTTAGGGCTCTTTGAAGCAGGTTTCTTTGCTAAAAAATTTTGCAACAAGTCTCTGCTAAGAATTTTCAGCCACAATGGCAAGGTTCAGGTATTTCTTGTTTCTTCGGTCTCTTTAAACCCCTTTGAACGGGACAAAAGCCCCATGAAGCAGGCTTTCTTGGGGGACTGGCATGGCTTTCTAAAGAAAACAAGGCTTCTGAATCCAAGGGTTTTTCAGCCTCAAGGAGGAGTTTCCAAATAATGATGTTATTTTCCAGTCACAACCTTAAGTAAAGTTCTCCCCTTAGATTACCAACACAGAAATGTGGTAAGTAGGAAATATACCTGAAAGCACGAATCCAGTTACTTCGGAAAGAGACATTTATTCACAGCTGTGAAGCCTTTGAGGGATTCACAGTTCAGTGGGAAACCACACACAGATGAACGATTAAAACCGTATAATTAGTATTATGGGATTATGCACAAAGTGCATGACTGGCGATTGCAAACCACCTCATGAGAAATCAAACCGTAATAGTGCCTAACGGCGAGAGTTTGCTGCACGCTGGGTATTGTTCTAAGCACTTCACGTGTATTAACTCATCTCTATGATTTGCTGAGAGAGGTACTATTATTATTTGCATTTCACAGATCATGCAGCTGAAGCCTGGAGATGTCAAGTAACTTGCCCAAGGTCATAGAGATGGGAGAGGCAGATCTGGGAATTAAACAGAGGCAATCCAACTCCGGAGTCAACATACTTAACCACTTCGCTCCTTAAAATGGTGGCATATGTAGTAACCAAAGTGGTCGAAGAGGGGGTTTTCTAGTAAGTGTGACAACTTAAAATACATGCGTAATTCTGCAAAGTGTATTCTCAGGATCTACTAAATATACAGAGTCTATTAAATGTCCAGTGCAAAATGCACTTCCCCCATCACTTCTCTTGATCGCCTGGACAACCACCTTTCCCTCACTTAGGATGAGTGATTTTAATGTATAGTCTGTAGTCCCTGTCGCTCCCTGAACACATTGGGCTTCTCATCCCCTTGTTAAACTCCTACTCAGCCTTCACGTCTCAATCCAAGTGCCACTTCCTCTCCGGAGCCCTCCCTGACCTGCTCAGGTAGACATAGGCTGTCTGGATACAGAATCTTAACCCACCTATTTTCTAGTGAACGTTTTAGTCCCTTCTCATTAGGGGACCCAATCTATACATGTCATCAGGGACACAGAATACTAAGTCTAGTTCTGACTATGCCTAAGTCATCTGACAGTGCCAACCCCCTAATACAGTGGCACTGGTAGAATGGGAGGTAGAGACGTTTCAGGAAGAGGGAAATGGAGTATGACGGCAAGAGAAAGAGAGGGTCTAATTCCATCCAGACTGCACGACTCTTTCAAACGTCCTCCTAAGTTTCAGAACTGTGTGTTACAATCACTGTTTTCAGAAACAGAATCTTCAAGTATCTATCCAAAGGGTAACTCTGTTCCTCACCTTCTCTCATTTTTCCTACAGAAATAACAATCCCATTCTTAGTTTACCTTCATGAGTTTTATTGAACAAACATGTTTTAAGCACTTATCATGTGCCAGGCATTGGGGCAAGCACTAGGGTAATAAGACCAGTCCCTGCCCAAGGAGCTTTAGAGGCTGGTATGGGAGAGACACACACAAATCGATAACATCTGACTATCATGTGACAGGAGACAGGCAAACTTGGGAAGCCTTCCTGGGCCAGCTTTTGTCTGTTTTAGCCAGATGAAGAAAAATGGAGAAGTCCCAGCAGAGGGGATCAAGGGAACAAAGGCAAGGAGGCACGAATACAGGGTGACACACAGACAGGATGACAGCTTGCGACTCAAGGCAGGGGAGTCAGGAAGTGAATCAGGAGAGAGAGGCAGGGGCCAGGCCATGGGATGCTGTGTTGGTTAAAGCTCTCTTGGTTGCAAGTAACAGAAACTCAATCCACAGTAGCCCAAGTAAAGGGGAAATTGTTGGGTGGAAACAGGAGTAACTCTTGAACTCCAAGGTCAGAGACACAAGAGAATCAGCTAACCCTCTCCTGCTACTCTCCACAATGATCTCCACCAGGAAATTGTTGAGGACCCCTGCAGAGGGAAGAGTGAGACCCCACCCAGTAAGGACTGACCCCACGGTGCAGCCTCTTTCCACAGGGCTATCAACAAACCACATCATTTTATATGACCACCTTGCAATTAGTAACTTTTTGAAATTTCTTGAAGCATCAAGTTGTCTTGAATGCTGACAGATGCACACCCACAAGCACCTGAGTATGGAAAACCAAATGCAGGCTTTAAATAATAGCCCTCCTCTGTTTTGCTTAGAAGCTTTACCCAAGAAAACCAATGGCTGTCTCTCAGACTCCCTTTCAGTTCTCTTGGCCTCAATGGCTACAAGATGTTACTTGTTTATAGGCCATTAGCCATTGAAAACTGTGAAGCCTGTCAGGGAGGCTTAGGTGCTAACTCTGGGATCCACTTCTGTTTTTGGTACGAAAGCCTAAATGTACTATTTTGATAACCACCCACATAGAAAACAAATAAGGTGGAAATACCACAATTTCAATGCAAACTTTTTCTTTTCTTTCTTTCTCCTTTCTTCCCCTTCTTTCTTTTTTTTAAATATCCTGTTTGAAAAATTGAAAAATACTGAGCTTAACTTTATTCCTGCCATCCCTCTTACACAAACTGGGCCTGCAGCAAACAAGCTGCCCAAGTAAGCAAATGCTATACTTGGCTTGGCAGCTGGGGCTTTCTTATAAAAAACACAATTCCAGCTGAATAGCTCCTTTCTGTGATTCCTCTAGTTTCACACTTCATTGAGGTGAGCAGGGTGTATTCAGGTTAATGGCAAATTGGAATCTGGGTTCTCAACAAAGAGCCTTTACATGACTGCCCAGGGCACAGAAACCCGGGGGGGTCTGGGAGCCATGGAAACTAGGTAAACACCAAAAGAAGACCCAAAATCATTTTAATTATTGTTGGTCTGACACCCCCCAAGGCATCAGTAAACCTGCATCTTGATATTATGATACTGATTTTTTTCAATTATCTTAATTCTCTACAAGTTCTCCCTGCAATCATAGTGAAAGGGAATTTCTTTCCAATCTCAATAGGGAAGTTGCGTGGCATTTTAAAGCCCAAGAGGGAACGGGGACAAGTCGAAGCGTACAAACCGCTGTGGTAATGACTGCCTAAGATACACACCAAGCAAAATAAATGAGCAGATGAAGTTTTCTGAAGGGCAAAGTAGTGGTGTAATTTGGTTTTCTCCTAAGAGAATACTGTCTTTGAATTGGGGCACAACTCTAGTGTGGAAACTCAGGGGATCTTTCCAGCTCCTATGACCTAAATGAAAGGCCTGGAACACCCACAGAGGGGGCATTCTCCTGAAGTAGAAAAATCAACCCTTTCATGCTGGAGTAGTTCTAATCCTGGACAGTGAGCAAAGGTCTCTGGAAACAAAATACTGGTGGAGCCACGGCAGCCTCGGGGTGTGGAGGCGGGGGGTGGGGGGGAGTTGTCCACCTGGGCAACCAAGTCTTTCCTTGCAGGACTGCAGGCTTGTTCATGGGCAGATCTGGGACATCCCTCAGAGACCTCCACCCCAAAATACTTGGTCCTGCACTATGCCAATGAGGACAAGCCAATACCACTGCGTAACTAATTCTTGTTCATATGACTTTGCTTGCGCCCTCAGGCTGGGGAGGCCTAGAGACATTCTGGGGACAAGAGTAAAACCAATCGTAGACATCAGTTACAAAGTCCCCATGTGCCATGAACTGTGCTGCAGCTTTACTTTCACCGTGTCATTGAAGACACATGAAATTTATACTGGGAAATAAATGTGTCCTTCAAAACCATTCTTCCACACTTCATTTGAGAGAGATTGGTCTTGAATGACAATCATAATTGGGAGTGGGCTATGGGGTGAACACATTTGCACAGCTCATTACGTCCTCAATTAGTATTCCGCTTTCCAAATGAGGGCAGTGAGACTCAGAGAGGTGAAGGAGTTGGCCAAGGTCACATTGTTGGCCAAGGTCACGCTGCAGGTGGGCCGTGACCTGGGTCTGCTGACTAAAGCTTTAGTGCCCTGTTGAGTACACAACAGCCTCCTTGCTGGCTTTCTCCTCTCTTTTCACCTGTGAGTCACCCGCTACTTCGCCCTCAGCTGCTTCCCTCTTCCTTCCTCCAGACCCCACATTTTCAGCGCCACGCTTTTGGGGGCCTATCTTCTTCTCCCTCTTTTCTCCTCTGCAGCATGGAATCCAAGATCTTGGGAAGTTACTTTGAAGTGCTTGGTTGCCTTTGGATGTCTCAGGGGTGAAACGGAAGGAGTTCCCATGTGGAACTCCCCGCAACCTTTCTATTTGAAAGAGAAGGCATTTGGTTAATGGATTGGTTTTGCTTTCAAGGGACTCTGAACATTCACAACTACTAAGTATTGTACATACAAGTTGCTCTGGAATATTCGGGATAATCACCTTGAGGAAAAGCCAGTTCAGGTCTGTCAGGGGCAGTCTCCAACTCCAGGCTCCAAGGTAAAAACCTTTCTGGTATCTGCTTCCTCCCACAGAGCATAATGTGGTGGCTGCTGTGGTGGCTTGTCAACAATAGCCCCCGATCTAAGGCCCGGAAAAAGCGGAGACTTGGCTCAGGGGAAGTTTGAGAGCCGGAGGATACAGCCTCTAGTGAACAGTGGAAGTGTGCTCCGCTGAGGTAAAGGGGAGGCAGCTTTTTATAAAGTCCGCGCCCTGGTTCCTGATTGGTCCGTTTTTATGTAAATAAGAATCCCTAATCACACAATTCTGATTGGTCCAAATCGCAAAGTTCTAACTGGTCATAATCGTGCATTCTGATTGGTCCTTCTGGAGCCACTCTGATTCGTAAGGTGTGAAAGAAACTACAGCTAAACAGTTTTTTGTTTTTTTTTTAATTGTTGTTCAGGTACAGTTTTCTGTCTTTTACTCCCATCCCAGCCCATCCCCCCAGTCCTCCCCACCTCCTTACCACTTCCACCTCGCCCCCTAGTTTTTGTCCTGTGTCCTTTACACTTGTTCCTGTAAACCCTTCCCCTTTTCCCCTGAAATTCCCTCCCCTCTCTGCTCTGGTCACTGTCAGTCTGTTCTCTATTTCAGTGTCTTTGGTTATATTTTGCTTGTTTGTTTGTTTTGTTATTTAAGTTCCTGTTAAAGGTGAGATCATCATATAATATTTGTCTTTCACCGCCTGGCTTATTGTACTTAACATAATGCTTTCCAGTTTCATCCATACTGTCGCAAAGGGTAGGAGCTCCTTCTTTTTTCTGCTGCATAGAATTCCATTGTGTGAATGTACCATAGGTTTTTGATCCATTCGTTTACTGATGGGCACCTAGGTTGCTTCCAACACTTGGCTATTGTAAATTGTGCTGCTATGAATATTGGGGTGCATAGGTTCTTTTGGATTGGTGTTTCAGGGTTCTCAGGATATAATTTATAAACCCAAGTCTCTAAACAGTTCTTATTAGAAGGGGCAGGTGTCAGCCCATTGGTTAAAAGAGGATGCCAGGAACTCCCTTAGAAGGGTTGACTCAGAAGGCCAGTGGACAGTCCCAGAGGCTGACAGCTGTCTGTGGCTTTCCTCTGAAATGTAGAGGGTGTGAGAGGCCTCTGTCAGCAATGGCTGCAGGATGCTAATTATGAATTTGAGCTCAGGTACCCATGAGGAGTCCTTCTTAGTAGATACATTCCTTCTGGAGTTTCACAGGCATCATAGAGGCCACATGGACAAGGCTCAGGAGCAGTATGGCCAGTCTTGTTCGAATGCCCCAAGATCATCCAAAGGACAAAGCAATGTAGACAGTTTCAGAGGAGCTGTCACAAGGCCTCTGAATAGCCTCATGTCAGAATAGCCTCATGAAACATTCTTTTCAGCCTCCATAGTTTCAATGATGCCTAGGACTTTCCTTCTGGCCCTTCCTTTGGGTTCACCTGCTGCCTATGATGTGAATTCACCATCCTTTAGAATTGTTGCCCCACCTCTCATGTTGCCTGTCATCTGGCCCCTTTTGCTTGGCATTGTCCTGTAGGACAAGGGAGCTGACTTAATCCACTTGGATCTGTTTTGTCCTTACCTGCCAACTCTGTTGCACAGAGGCAAGCCCACCTGAGCATGGCAGCAACCCCTGTTGCATACAGAAGGTCCGGCCACTTGTCAGCAGTTTGTTCTGGATGCCCTGGGAAGTCGTCCCTGCCACAACAGTGTCTCCCAAGAGGTTTCTGAATGCACATTCACAACCATCCAAGTCCTAGCCCAGTACCCTCCCCCAGCTACAAGTGGTCTGCCAGTGACTGGAGAACTTTTTCTTACTGCAGAACAAAGTGCAGAAAAAAGAATTCCCTTCAGATCTATGAATGCTCACGATTAATCACACTGCCTTCACCCCAGTGCTGCCCTGAAAGCCTTTGAGGCTGGGATGGTGGATACGTTTTGCCAGCAGATCAGCTAATAGTGACTGTCTGAAGAACTTTATGAAGAAAGATTCTGAGGCCAAGGCCCTCACAGAAATGCTAAAATCAATGAGTAATGTCTGTCAAAGCAGGGGAAGGCAGGTAATGCCAGTTCTCCCAGTTGGTATTTACCCACCTCTGTGGTTTAGGAGCAAGGCTGCATCTTGAAAAGCACACTTGGGGAATTAAAAGAGAGCTTTCTTAGTTTTTCCTCATGAATATGGCATTACCTATAAATTTACTTAAATCTATTTTCTAGAAAAAAATTAGGACTGGAGAAAATTAGTTTTACTTTCATTTGACTCCTTTTTAAAGGTTTCTAAATAAATCACCTGGAAATATTCAAGTTATGAATGTTTCTAAACCAAGAGGTCTTTGTAGTGTTGCTTTTGGTGCCTGAGTCCAGGCTTCTCCGCAGTGAAGTTTGCCACTGTGATCTCGGCACTGTCAGCAGCTGCCTAGGTTTGCAGGAGTGGGATGAGGAAGAAGGGAGTGGAGAAACTGGCCTCCCGAGGGGCTTTTGTGTGTCTGGCACTGTCTTTGGGGGGCTTAATTGGGATGACAGAGGAGAAGACACCATTTTTAGAGGGAGAAATCGAGACTTGGAGAGGTTAAGTAACTTGCCCCACGGTCAAACAGCTGATGTATGGCAAGTTTAAACCCACGTCTGTCTCAGAAAAAAATTACTTAAATAAATGCAATCTGATTTAAGTAAATGCAACAAAATCATGCACTAATATTTTGGTGAAAACAACAGTTGTGTAAGGTGTAGAAGACAACAGAAAGCCGATAAGCTAAGAAGCCCTGGAACAAAATTAAGTGAAGCTAGGAAGAAGGTTCGACTTTATAAATTCTGAATCACATGGAGTAAACATGAAAGAAGGCTGTCTAAAAAGTGAAGTCAGAGATATAGAATTACTTCCAGAAATACTGTTTTAGAACTCTCAAGTATATATAGAAACTTCTGAAATGGCTAGGGAAGAACAACTTTCCTAGAAAGAACAAAGAAATCCTGTGCTTTTCCTCACTGAAGAATGCATCAGGCCTCACTTGATTTTGGAATTAGATCAGCTACCATATGCAGAAAAGTAGTATTTCTCATTACCCAGAGACTTATACTGTCATTCTCCCTGGGTGTGAGGAGGTGTGGCAAGACCCCTCCTAGACCTGTTCAGGCAGGAGCTTGTCTGGAGAACCTGCCAGAATAGCCTCATGTTACTCATCTTCTCAAAACAAAACAAACAAAAAACAAACAAGAACAAAACAGCCTGTATTTTCACTGGGGTTTTTTTTTGTTTTACATTTTGATTTCTGCTCTTACTTTTGCATTCTCTTTTGTTTGCTTCCTTGGGGTTTCCTTTATTCTTCTTGGTCTAGTTTCTTAATGTGAAAGCTGAGGTCACTGAATTGAGTGCTTCCTTCTTTTCTCCTACAGCAGTTTGGTGCTATAAATTTCTCTAAGCATTCTTTAGTTGCACCCCACAAATTCAGGTATGTTGTGTTTTCACTTGCTTCAGTTCAAAATAATTTCCCACTAGTATTTTGTAACAGACCTTATTTTTAGAGAGGTTTTGCATTCACAGCAAAACTGAGCAGAAGGAATAAGTGATTTCCCATATATCCTCTGTCCTCTCCCAGCATCCCCCATGATCAACATTCGACACCAGGGTGGTCCATTTATTACAATTGATAAACATACATTGACACATCGTTATTACCCAAAGCCCATCGTTTTCAGTAGGATTTACCTTTGTGTTCACCCATACATTCTGCAGGCTTGGACAAATGTATAATGACGTGTATCCACCATTATAGTATCACACAAATAGTTTCACTGCTCTCAAATTCCTCTTTACTCTACCTATTCATCCCTCCCTCCCTACCAGTCCCTGGAAACCACTGATCTTTTTACCGGCTCCATAGTTTCCGGAATGGAATCTAGTTAGAATCACACAATACGCAGCCTTTTCAAATTGCATTTGAGTTTCCACCATGCCTCTTCATGACACATTTCTTTTCAGTGCTGAATAATGTTACATTGACTGGATGTGCCCCAGTTTATTTATCTGTTTGCTTACGGAAGAACATCTTGGTTGCTTCCAAGTGTTGGAAGTTATGAATAAAGCTTCTATAAACACCCTTGTGCAGGTTTTTGTGTGGTTATAAGCTTTCAACTCAGTTGTATAAATACCAAGGAGCATGATTGCTGGATTGCGTGCTAAGAGTAGGTTTAGTTTTCTAAGAAACTGCCAAACTGTCTTCCAGAGTGGCTGTAGCACTTGCATTCCCACCAGCAATGAACATTACTGTTGCTCTACATCCTCGCCAATCAAAATACTTTTTCATTTTCCTTTGACTCATTGATTATTTAGAAGTGCTATTTAGTTTCCAAATACTTGGGAATTTTCCAGACATCTTTCTCTTATTGGCTTCTAATTTAATTTCACTAGTCAGTGAACATATTTTCTATTATTTGAATCCTTTTAAATTATTGAGACTTGTTTTATGACCTAGAATATGGTCTATCTTCATAAATGTTCTTGGCACATGAAAAAAAAGTATATTCTGCTGTCATTGGGTGCAATGTTCTATAAATGTGAATTAGGTCAAGTTGGCTGATAGCGTTACCTAAGTCTTCTACACCCTGACTTTGTTTGCTTCTCCTACCAATTATTGAGAGAGGAGTATTGAAATTCCCAGCTGTCATTGTAATCTTGCCTATTTCCCCCTTCATTCTATCAGTTTTTGTTCCATTTACTTGAAGCTCTGTTATTAGATGCTTAAACTTTTAGGGTTGTTGTGTCCTCTTGATAAATTGACGCCCATTATTAAATGAACTTCTTTATTCCTAGTGGTAATCTTTTCTCTGAGATCTATGTTGTCCAATATTAACATAGTCACTTGAAGCTTACTTTTGGATGACGTCTTTTTCTGTACTTTTACTCTTTAAAAAAGAGACATTTGTTGAAGAAGATACAAGAAACACTGTACATAGGACAATGACGCCTCAGTCCCCTTCAAAGCAGGGCCTTGGGACCTCACACAGTTCCAGTCTCCATCAGCTGCCCCGTCTTATTTTCCTGAATCCATCGAAGTTCTGAAATCTCTTCCCTTTCAAAGGTGATTTTAGTTTTGGGAAAAAGCAGAATTGCAGGGTGCCAACTTTTAATGTATTTGAGTCTTTATATTTAAAGTGACTTTCCTGTGTACAGTATTTCACGTAGGTAAGGTCTCAGGTGTTTGTGCCTAATCTTTCAATCTCGCCTTTGGTATTTAGACATTTATGTTTTATGTGATCTCTTACATGGTTGGGTTTAATATTATCATCTTGATATTTGTTTTCTGTTTGCCATATCTGTTATTTGTCCTTTTTCCGTTTTTGTCTTCTTTTGAATTGGATATTTCATTGCTCTTCTATTTTGCATTCTTTGTTGGCTTATTAGTTATTTTTTTTAAGTGGCTGCTCTAAGTTCAATAGTATACATCTGTAACTTATCAATCTATATTGAATACTACACTACTTCACATGTACTACAAGAACAGTATAATTCTATTTACTCTTTGTAATTTTGTCATGTTTTACTTATACATTTGTTTTATAAACTTCTGTATATGTTTTTGCTTTAAACTATTCATTATCATTTAAGGTGATTTTAAAATAATCTTTTTTCTATTACTAGCTGATATCAATTCCACCTTGTATCAATTCCTGATGCCTGGAAAACTTTCTGTAATATATCAGGTATCTTGCATGTCTTTACCTTTATTTTTGAAAAGTATTTCTACTGGGTGTAGAATTACAAGTTGATGGCCTGGCTGGTGTGGCTCACTGGATTGAGTGCCAGCCTGTGAACCAAAAAGTCACCAGTTCAATTCCCAGTCAGGGAACATGCCTGGGTTGCAGGCTGGGTTTCCAGTTGGGGGTATGCACAAGGCAACAGATCAATGTTTTTCTTGAACATCGATGTTCCCCCCCCCTTCTTCCTTCCTTCCCCTCTCTCTAAAAATAAATAAAATCTAAAAAATATATATTTAATAAAAAGAATTGCAAGTTGACAAAATATTTTTTTTCTTTTCAGTATTTAAAGATGTCATTTCATTGTTTTCTGGGATATCATTGCAGTTATAACAACACTTAAATGTCATCATTTACTAGTTCCATCGTATGTGTTTTTGGGGGTCATCTTAAATTTATTAATGTTTCTTGCTTTGGGTTGTTTTCTTGCTTTTTTAAATTGGAAGAGTTTTTAAATTAGTGAGAAACTGTCTACTGACTACATCATGAGCCAAATACTTTGCAAACTTCCCAAATGACAGGAAAAAGAGAAAAGTTTTGGTAAGACAATGAGATTTGAGGAAAGGGGAGAAAAGAATTGACGTCCTTCCTTTCCAAAGGTAAGGGAAGTGGAGAAGCTGAGTAACGTACCTACCTCCTCAGCCACTGATCCAGGAATCCTCAGGGGGGATTCTGAGGAAATTCTTGATCCACCTTGAGTTTCTCAACATGCCATAGGGAATTGAGTGTGAAAAATGAGTATTTTTTTTTGTTTGAACTGTTCACCATTTATGATCATACAGCATAGTTAGTGGAGATTAATTTTGCCTGTTTTGTCCTTTATTTAAAGAAAAGCATACAGCATTCTTTTATACCTGGCTTTTTAGGCTCAACATAATGTTTCTGAGATTCATTCATATGTTGCATGTAGTTATAAACTGTTCATTCTCACTGCTTTAAAGTAGTCCATTGTATGAATGCACAAAAATGTATTTACTCATTGAACAGTTGATGGATATTTAGGTAGTTTCTGGTTTAAGGGTATTGATAATATTGTTGCTATAAATATTCCAGAACATATCTTTTGATGAACATATGTCTGCCTTTTATTGGATGTATGCTTAGAAGCAGAATTATTAGATTCCATGATGTGAATATTTCACTTGGGTAGTTCTTGCCCAATGGTTTTCCTACATGTTTGAATAAATTTACATTCTTACCAGGACTGTGTGAGACTTCTGATTACTTCCACATTTTGCTGACCTTCATAATTTCTTATACCTACTAAGATAGTCCACTAAGGAAATCTGTATCTCTTATGAATATGCAAGCTAAAGTTCTAAATAAAAGATCAGCAACTGCAATACTGATTTATAAGAAAAGAATAACACATTATGACCAAGTAGGTTTTATTCCAAGGACACAAGAGTGGTTCAACGTCAGCAACCCCACACACAATCTAGCTAGTCAACAGATTAAAGAAGCATAATATATGACCATACCAAAAGATGCTGACAATTCTGCAGCTGTTTCTAATGAAATCTATTGGTAAAATAGAAAATAACTTATTTAATAATATTCTTCACTGAATAGCAACACAAATATTCTAAAGAACTAAATACTTGAACTATTTCAACTAAAATCAACAACAGAAATACCTATCACCATTTTCACTCAACACTATAATAGAGTTTTAGACAACAGAGATTCTAGAAAAGGATCTGTCACACATTGGGGAAAAGTTCAAATATTTTTGTGAGAGCCATCATTACATTACCAGGGAAAGTCTGGAATTAACAAGAAAAATCTAGAAAGTATATTAATAAATTCGTTGTATTCAAGATAAGTACACAGAAAAAAATAGGCTTTTTATTTATAATAAGCTCTTAGAAATGGAAATGGGTTTTAAAATCCATTCACAATAATGACCAAAAAGCTAAGAAACAAGAATACATTTAATAAAAAAGATGCAGGGCATAAATGAAAAAAATGCTCAATACTTACTGAAGATGCAGACAAGATCTGAGCAAACAGAGAGTGGTATGATTTTCTTAGTTCTTAGAAGACAATATCATGTGTCAAATTCCCCAAAGGTAATCTGTAAATTTCATGCAATCTCAACCCCTAATTGGGTAAAATGATTACAAACTTCAAATGCATGAGAATAGCAAAGAAAGGTAGTAAAAAAAAAAAGCAGTAGGCAGGAGTGTGGGAGAGAAAAAGCTTTACCTTGCCATTTTATAGTCACTGTATACAAACATTGTAAGTCACTGTAATTGAATTCATATGATATTGCCATATGTAAAGAGAACTGAAAGTGAAACAGAAAGGTATATTGAAACATCCCATTATATACAAAAATTTAATATATGACAAACTTGGCATTTCAGTTCGTTGGGAAAAGAGAGTTTATTACTAAAGAGTGAGGAAACAACTGGCAAACCACTTAGAAGAAAGTACAGTGGGATCCATCTCTTGTATTCAATACAAAAACAAATTCCAAACGGAGTAAAGACAAGTGTGAATGTCACCAACGGCAAACACCAAAAATAAAATGCAGAAGCTATTCTAGATTATATGTGCCACCTGGGGCTGAAGACCTTAATCAATATAGAATACTTTGAAATTTTTATATATTCACAAATGTCCATATATTGCAAAATAATATAACATACTTGACTGTATACTAATATAAAGTTTTATATGGGAAAAGGAATTATAAATATGGTTAACAAATTATAGATTTGGGGAAAATTTGCAAATTAAAAGAGTTTATATACAATATACAAAGAGCACTTACAATTTTTTAAAAGATTGCAAATATGAAAATGTTAATAAAGTAAAAAAACGAATGAAAAAGTAAAAACTTTAAATGTGAATACAAATATAAATATGCAATTCCCCTTAAGAGTAAAATCCAAATGGCTAAGTTTTCTATGGAAAACATACTGATTAATGCGGTCAACAGGCAACTTACAACAGTTAGAAAAAATGTTCACAACCAAGAGTAGAAAGTCTCTATGTACTATACGAAAAGCTCCTACAAACTAGTTAAATGAAAAAGCCAAACACAATATAAACATGGACAAAAGTATGAATAAAAATAAAAATAAATGTAAAGGCAGAAGCAAGAATATAAATATTTGTGGTAGGCAGAATCTGACTCCCAAGATCTTTTGCCACTGGATTACTCCCTTGACAATGTTACATTTACAGAGTACAGAGACTTGGCAGATGTGGTTAAGATTGCTAACCAGTTTACCTTAACATACAGAAATTATCTAGGTGGGCCTACCCTAGTCACATGAGCTCTTTAAAAGCAGAGAGTTTTCTCTTGGTGGTAGCATAAGAGAATACAGAGGGGTGAGCACAACAAGGGTCTAATGAATCCTTGATAACTTTGATGATGGAAGTGACCACCTGCAAGGACTAGAAAGTGACCTTCAGGAGCTGAGGACAATGCCTGGTGAACAGCCAGCAAGGAAACAGAGATCTCTGTCCTACAACTGCCCTGCACTCTAGACTTGCAAGAAATCAAATTCTGCCAACAAAATAAACTTGGAAGTGAATTCTTCTTCAGGACCTTCGGTTAAGAGTCCCACCTGGCACACACCTTCACTTCAGCCTTGCTGGGCACCAGGGAGCCCAATCAAGCCTGCGTGAAGCTCTAACCCACAAGAACTACGAGGAAACATGAATTTTGTTTTAAGCTGCTAAGTTTGTGGTAATTTGTTATGCAGCAATAGAACACTAATACAATAGTAATTTAATTGTGAGTGAAATTCAAATGACCAAAGAACATAGGAAAAAATGTCCAGATTTTCAGTGGTCAGGAAAATACAAATAAAATAACACTGAGGAATCACTATACCGATTAAGAGGCTTTAAACAAACAAACAAAAAAATACAATAGCTACTGCTGGTGGGTATAAATGGTAAAGACTATTTTTATACACTTACTGAAGGACATAAATTGTCCCTAACTTTTTGGGAAACAGTCTGTCAACATGTGTTAAAAACTTCAAATCTACACATCCCTCAACCCAGCAATCCTTCCCCAGGGACTTTTTAAACCACCATGGTTGTGAGTATGTCCGCAGACAAAACTGCCATCATTGGAAAAAATCTGGTAACAAAGTAAAAGCCCACTGATAATGGAAGTTTAAGTTACCAACACAGAGTAGTATACAGCATTAAAAAGAATGCAGTACGAGCTATGAGATAGACTTGGAGGGGTTTTCGTAACATATTGTTGGATGAGAAAAGATGCAGAGAATATGTATAACCCAACTTATCTAAAGCAAACTGACCCACCAAAAAAAATCCCCACCCTTTATTTATAAAATTGTGTATATTACGAAATTCAAAATGAAGCTATGTATATATGTAGACTTATAAGGTACTCATAATACACATAAAAATTTAAAAGCAAGTTGCAGATTATGGGTAGAAGACAAAACCCCAGCCCCGCATGTAGTATGTGTATCTGTATTACTACGAACAGCAGCAGACATAACATTGGGCTACTACAAGGGAAGTGGGGTGAAATGGGGCAGTGGGTTATTAGCTCTGCATCGTGCCCTTTATTATTCCATTTATTGCTTTTGTGGTCTTTTAATTGTATTACAGTTCTCTTAATTTGCATCATTTTTATAATCTGAAAAACATAAAATCATCTCCCTCTCACGCTTCATTTTTCCTCAGCACTTACCACTAATATTCTATATATTTTATTTATATTACGTGTTGTTCCCCTGCCCACAGGAATGGAAACTGCATCCGGTAAAGAATTTTGTTCACTGCTGACACCAGCACCAAGAACTGTCTGGCACAAAACAGGCACTCAGATATTTGAGGAAAGCAATGCTTTGTGTATAATGTCTTCAGGACTACTCTCCATGTTCATTTAAACCTTATTTCTCTTAAAAACTTGATATTCTAGAAGCTATCGGGAGTGTGACAGAATCACATGGTTAAGAAGTCTGAATTCAGGGAGTGAATAAATTATTTGCTGGATGCTTATTACTGCCTGATTTTATCAGGTGTTTTATTTCTGTTACCTCAAACCAATCTAATTAGGTAGATCTATAATCCCCATTCCATAGACAAGGATCAACTCGGAAGAGTAAGCTTGTCTACAATGTCACAATAAATGTCCTCTGTCTGGGCCAAAATCCTGTTCTTTGCTATGTGCTGTGTTGATTTTAGAAGAATCATATTTGAGTTTTTAAAAAAAAGAGATATAATTTTACATGCTATAGATTTAATATTCTGAGATTTATTTAGTTGACTATTTCATTCTGTTGATTCACTACTCTGTTGATGATTCTATTAAGATTTTAAAAGGCATTTGATTGTGAAATAGAATTATCTACTCTAACTTGATTATTTTGCTCCTGAAGCAGTTAAGCTGTTCAGCTCAAGGCCACAAGCCACCTGGGCCCTGCTGAAGTGTAGCCGCAAACCAAGACAACACTGAACGTACTCCTAGGTGAGTTAACAGACATTAAGATAATTACCATCAAATCTTCAAGATGACCAGCAGCCCTGAGAACATTCTGAGAGATTTTGCCCCAGATTCCTCAACTCCAAAGCAAGCTCCCCAGGGGAATGCCTTTCTTGACAAGCTTCTACTGGAGGAGCTTCCTTCCTCCGTGGCTTGGGGACAACTCCTGTCCCCGATATGCTTTGCTCCAAGGCAGGCACAAGGGGGGCATTGCCCTGGGCACTGTTGCTACCTCCAGGTGAGTCCAAATCCCTCCTCACTTTAAGGTACAGACAGACCTCAATCTTAGACTCAGTTCTACAGATTTAAACACATTTGAGAGTGTCTAGGGACTGGCAGGGTTTGGGGGTTTTTTGGTCTTTGAGGAACTGTATATTTTGGAAATGTATTCTCTGATTACTCAACCAACAAATATTCACTGAGTACTTCCTATATGGTAAGGCACCAGGAGAGGTGCTAAGGGGAATATATATTTAATTAAAAAGAAAAAAACAACACAACACTCTGGTCCCTGCCTCAAGCAGATTATAGAGACTAAAGCAAATAACCATGAACTGTTTCATTTTGTTAGTTGACAAATGAGCAGTACTTAATATGTAAAATCTGAGCTGAGGATAGGGTAGAATCAAGGCATTCTGAATAAAACCCATCACATTATGGGCTACCCATACCTTAAAAAAATTCAATATTTTAAAAGATAATATGAAATAAATTTTTATCTTCCTTGCCAATTTTTGTACTCAAAATAATTTCTAAAAAATCAAACAAAATAAAACTTTTGTGTTTACATTCACGACACAAATCTGCCTGGATCTGCATACAATCCTCAAGTTCAAAAGTGAAATCATTTCTGCCTCCAGAAAGCAAGGTTTTAAAGGAAAAAAAAAGTATGCTCGCCAGCTTTATTGTTTTTTTTCATTGGAAAAATTAAGACGTGTGTTCCTAGGTATCCTACAGCAATGAGAAACGGGAGCTTATGGTCTTGCTTGTTCATAGGACTCTTTGAAAGGAGTAAGCTCAAGTCTGAACGTTTTAGAATTGGGAGAAAGCCTGGTTTCTCCGACCACGAGACAATGAAACTGAACAAGTGCTATTTCATCAAAGAACAAAGCTTTCACTTAAGTAAATTGTTAAAGGGTACTTTGGTTGTACCTGCACACTTTTAAAATCCATGCATGGCAAATAGGTTGAACTTAACCTTAATGTTGTTAGCTCTGAGGGGGACACTATTATTAGCATTGTTAGTATCTTAACGTTCCATTCATTTTAATGGACCAAATGCATAAGGTTCCATGTTTACCTGCAAGCCACACACAGGACTATCGCTTTTCCTGTCAGCAAAACGCTGAGACATTTACCGTATAGAAAAGCGTCCCTACATAGCAGTTGGGTATTGGGCGCGTGCATACAGGAGTGTTATTGATCAATGACGGTCAAAAGATATGTGAGATCATTGAATTTCTTCTTAAATATACCTTGAGTGAAATTACTCCATCAACAGGATATTCTGAAATATGTAGGTTCAACTCTGTAGAAAAAGATGTAAACATCTGTTTTAAATGCTTTTAAAAGCACTCAAAGTCATTCAAAACAGAACTGATCCAATAGAAAGGACTCTCCCATCTTTTCATGCGACCATCACGGACATCACATGTGGATGTTTCTAACACGGCTAGTCTTCATTCTGACATGCAGGTGGCGTGGCCTTCCTGGGCCTATGTCAATATAGCTTCCTAAAGTGTGATCAAAGCTGTGTTGTCTGACACTTGACCAGGGGGCTTCAAGAGAATTCCGATTATTTCCTAAAATCCTTTAGATAACAGGAAGCAATGACAAGTCAGAATTGGAATCACTCACTTTTAGAGGTCAAAAAGACCTCAGAGGTCAGGCTTTCCAACCCATTCAGAGAGAAAGGGAGACACTGGGTGGTGGGCCTTTCCTTCTCAGTGTGGTACTTCTTTCCCCACACCCCTGCCCAAGTTAGCCGGCACCCAAAGTAAACTTTCTGATGAAATTTCTTTTGCTCTAAGGTAAATTAATCTTGTTCATGAAAAATTTCTGCCCTGGTGCCACTCCCATAAAGAAGTAATTAAATGTTAATATACTTCAATATTGCAGCACATTTTATATACATCATGAACATTTTTATAACTCATGCTTAACATTAAATTTTGTTCTCTATGAAGCTTTTAATTAACATTTTTCAGTACGGGACTCTCATTTGTGGGTGTCCTTACCATTACCCTTAATTTGATGCTATTACATGAGGTAATTCAAAAATATCTTTGGTTTGAGGTTATAGATTGGGAACCTGGTATACGCACTGGATCTTACAAGGGCATGAAAAACTTTGGCACATGAATTAATAAATACTAACTCTAGTACTCCAAGTGCTATTTAACAGATGTTTTCCTGTGGGCTTTCCTTTACATCACTGGATTAATTATCTCTTTAAAGAGGCACATAGGGAAAGTAATGTAGAGTTAGGCATCTGGACCAGTCTTCATGTAAGGTGAATGGCTGAGTCACCAAGGACAGGAGAATTTCCTATGAAATAATCCCTTCCAATTAGCAGTATATCGCTGATACTGTTTACCCAGATAATCAGATCCGTCTTCAACTCTGACCAAACCACCATTACCTTTGGTCTAATAACAACTAGGACTAACACAGGGGTTAAGGGTTGGCAGGAACTAAGTGAAATTTGAAGTGAGTCATTTTTTTTTTTGTTTAGTGGATTTTGGACTGTTTGGTTTTCAAAGTAGGAAAAATACACTAAATTAAAATTTGTGTTCCAGAAAATAATAATTCAGTTTTTTTCAGAGCCGTATATCGGTGCTCCTCCTAGAACCAGAGTGTCCCATGCATTGGTAACTAAGAAATAACAAGTCGTAGTCATGTAGGGTACTCCACAGTGGTGGTGTTGGGTTAGACAGCGCTGCCGACTCCCAGGTTTCCTGGAGTACACCCTAAGTGCCATGACAATTGCAGAACCCCTCAAAACCTCAGTGGCTGTATTGGGAAACCCAATCCAAGTCAGAATACCACCCTGAACCTGGGCTGACCCCAGGGGTCCACCAGCCCATGAAAAACTTGGGAGTCCTATTGACCTTCTGAGCTACAGTAGTCTAAAATAGCTCTAGACAAGTATGTCTCAGTTCTCATTAAAAGGAACAAAAGGGACATTTCTGACACTACTGACAAATATGTATACACCAAAGGTATAATACTTATTGCTACAGCAGCATTCAAAACATCGAAGAACACTGGGTAGGTTTCAAGGGCACCAGAAGGGGTATCATTTAGATTCCATACAGTATTGTGACTCCAGATTGGAACAGAGTTTGGGGCAGGGAAGCCTTTGAAAACATAATGTTGATCTGAAGGAGCAAGGGAAAGGAAAGGGCTAATGCTTGTCTGTTAAGTAGCCAAATAAAGAAAAAAATTATATTTATATACATGCGTGTATAATTTTTAAAAATTATATAACTGAACACTTGAAAAAAATAAGCCCGTGTCCCTGAAAGTATCGTTGATCCAATCTTAAGGGGTATTTTTCACTTCACTGGCCTTCCAAAGGTCCAAACTCTCTATCATGATAAACTCCTCCACTGTTCTTACAATTAATAGTTAAGTATGGTTCATTATTTTGGATTCACAGCTACTTTGTCTAACACCCTTTTATTTCTCTGTACCCCTCTAGCAGCACCCAAAATAACAAAATCAGGTTGCATTAAAAGTATTTTTAACTGCAAATATGTTAGATTCCAAATCTGACAAATATTTCAATTCATGAGACACCTATAGCACATTATCTATATTTGTACACTTTATTTAAAAACAAGTAATACACGTAGAGCCACCAAAAAAAGGATATCTTAATTAGCTTATCCATACCCTGAATTTACAAAAGAAACTTCTTGCACCACAAAGATTAGCATTTGGATTAATTTACATTAATTGATATTATAACTGATATTTAAAATACCTGAAGATCAAACAATCTGGCCCAGGGTTCACCAGTTTGGGCGGGGGGAGGGGGTAGCATGTGGAAAAAAGGAGTTATATAGGAATCTGAACTGATGATGCCCTGAGGTCAGCTCTAGTAAACTGAAGTCGAGAACACATAAAATAACCGATAGGTTTCAGGACTACAAATAAGTGGTTCCTCCTAAAAACAGTTACTAGACCATACAGTTGGGATGAGCGTAAGGGATAACTCTTCATGGGGATTGGAAAACCGTGTGGAGAAGAGGGGTTGTATTTGTTTCTCACAAAAGGCAAACTTCAGCCAAACAAGAAAAGGGGAGGGAGGGAGGAATGCGACACACTGAAGACTTTCTGCTCGCTGGTAACACCAAGTTAAGCAGCCCTCTCTCCAAGTCAACTAAAATACCATTCTTGGAGACATTTTCAGAAAGGAGCTAATATACAACCAGAAAAAATCATTCTACATAAACAAGGCACTCACTGGTTCACAGCCTGTTAAAAACCCAGGCAGACATTACAGTTAACCTAAATTAAAATGAACTTTCTAATTTGCATCAGAGGGATGACAAACATGTGGTCCCAGTTAAATCAAATCTAAAGCTTGATCAGCAAAGATCCAGGAAATTCTGACCCCTAAGCACTACTTCAGGAATGCTGCTAGAATAAGTAAGTGGGATCTAGGATCTCTGATTGGCCTAATATTTGTTTTAAGAATAATGAAAAAAAAAAAAAACCCTGATGCAATCTGTTAAATAGTTTGTCAACCTTCTGTTCCTTATAGTGACATGGAGACCCAGTTGGATAACGAATACGGCCAATTAAAAAGCCTTCAGTGGCAAAGGTAAAAATTATTTCAATCATTTACCAATGACCTATCTTCTGTTTCTAAACACAGCTGTTAGTCTTCTGGACCATCCCCTAAAATGAACTTTGGGAACTGATACACTTCACAAAAATATACATATAATTTCTGCCAACAACTATTTTTGTACAACCTGAGTCCCAGTGTCAAACACTTAAAGGTCTGCAATTATATAAATAACTAAACAAGTAACAGTAATGGAGGCAACTGCTAAGTAAATACAACTAATGATTATGTACTTAATTGCCTTGAAATAGTTTCCAAAGAGTAAAGTAAGCTGAAGAAAATTATACTTAGAGCTCTTTTTCCATATAAATTCATTAACAGTTTGGCTCTTGGTTGAAAACATCACACAGACATATATACTAATCAGAGATTAACTATCTTAACTATCAGTATTAATGATAAATTTTAAGCAGTTCTTTCCAAAGAAAATCAAAATTAATTGTACGTCTTTCAATCTGATTTGTGACATCTTAGTTCAATATAACTTAAAATGACAAAGCCTGAGAAAAGCACCAACATAGATTTTTAAATTGCATCCAACCATCATTCCAGATGTCATAAAGGTTTGCTTTCGTTAAAATGGCAGCAATGACAAAGAGGTAGATATGAAAGATGCCATTTAAATACTATTCTTAGGTGGAATTTTAACTAGTTCTGGTGTTTATCTAAAAATAATTTTTACTAGTTGAATGTCCATTACATAAGAATTTCATGACATGATCTTGTATAAGGGGGAAATATATGAAATACTAAAAAAAAAAATGAGTTTTTAAAAATTACATTTACTTATCCAACATGAATGAGACCCCATAATTTTGGTGAGCCAATAATTTCCCCTTTTACCTGAACTTGACTATAATGAAATAAAGAGTTATTTTCTTCACTATTAAAATATTTAGGAATTCACATTCAGAATTCTTGGAAAGTATAAATGGCGCTCAGAAGAGCACAAAGACAGCGCATGAAATGTCCCCTGAAGTCCTAGAAGCTGAGCAGATACATTAAAAAGACATTACGGTCACAAATCGGGACCTTCACAGATCGGGGCATGCACACACACACACATTCCACACACACAGTTGTCCTCGCTCTCTCTCCCCCTCCCCCCCAAACTCAGTCCTCATCCTCACTGTAAGGCTGCATTTGTGTTTTTTTTAAAAGGCACCTCTCTCTCTAGCTATTGCCTTCTTGATGATACCTGTTTTTGTTAAAAATCCTGAATGTTTGATGGAAACAGTTCAGTACTGAGATTGAAATATTTTTCAATTCACATTTAAATAGCCAAGTTTTCTTACATTCAGATTTTAATAAACTAGAATGACAGTCTTTAAAACAAGCATGCTAGCCTATAATGAATATCGTATTTACAGTCATTTAAACATTTGGAACTCTGTATATTATACTGCAGAAGCAAACAGCACAACACCCATCACACTCCTCATTACCTGCTGTGTACACTACCTCCAAAAATGAAAATACAAAACAGTAAAATGCACCTATGGTTTTATATATATATATATATATAGCCTATATATATTATATATATTCTTACAATATATATAATATATATTTATAAAATTTACATACATTTTAGACATTTTCAAATAAATCTTCATCCTCTCCAACAGAAATTTATAACAATACTGAAGGAATGAAAGTCAGCTAAACAAAAAATTTCTCACAAAGTTCATTATCAGTGATGCAGCTCAATTTCTCCCTTTTTAGTCATAACTAAAATGATTATAAAATCTAAATACTTGCATAACGAATTATCTATTTAATGGCAAAAATTGATAAACCTGTTCAATAGAAAAATACTGAAGGTCATTATACCACTTATGTTAAATATCAATCTATGGTCCGAGTAGCAAATGAGCTCCATATGACAGCTGAGTTTTGAGAAGGGTGCTGTGAGCTCCCAGAGATGTACCACGGCATATGAAAATAAGGCAGGAACCCACATCTCTTGATTTTCATACTATTCCAATACATTTCATCCAAAATATTTACAAACCAAGCCCTATGAAAGCATTTCAATGACTGTTCAAATCATGGGGTTTTTTTTCATTTTGTGAATTTTGCTCGCCTTTTCAATAGGCTGAGGGAAAAATCAGACACGTGTATATGCTTCTATCAGACTGGAAGGCAGCTTTGGCTCACTGCTAGGCTGCTCTCACACAGCGCTAGTAGAGAAGAATCTCTGTTTCTATGTACAGTCTCCAGAGGCACAGCACTGGCTTCCTAAGGAACCTTCAACAGGTCCATCACTTGCACTATGGTCTACATATCTCTTGGTTGTTTTTCACTCACTACCAGAAAAATTTCAACCATGAGGTATAAAATGTAGGTGAAGAGACAGTCTTGGCTTTGAGAATTTCAGTGACATAAATAAAGGTGGTACTGAAGACCTTTAATTACCTTAGAAGGTAATTAAAGCAATAACTGGTAGAACAATAACTTTGCAGTTGTCCATCATAAACATGCCAAGGGTGGGCACCCAGCTAGAATTTTCCAGTATCCTTCTACAAATGTTAGGCTAGCAACACCGTTACTTTACTCTGTGAAGAACCAAAGGAGGAATTTACCAGACACAATGTGGAATGCCGTATGTGCCTGGGAATATAAACATTCACCCGGTATGGAGCTCGGCTACGGTGTGGTAGCTCATGTCCAGGTCAATTCATCTGATTACAGAAAAGAGTCCCTTGAGCCCAGTGTTAACCAAAGCACAGATGAAAGGACAAGGTATCGGTGTCAAAATATTAAAGCATATTTGTATAACAACCAAGCAAATTTAGCACAGGTCCTTCACTTTAAAGATACTTTGCCTGTATACTGAAGAATTCTAGAAGCAGACAAGCAGAAATTTTAAAGAAAAATTGTCAATTATCATCCACATCAATGCCAGAATAATTCTTCAAGAAGTACATATCATTAGAAGTGAAATTGCTATGACAATGGAATATGTGGGGATAGGAATGTAGGAATTGTACTAAAAAGTTAAAATATTTATGGACATGTATTTTTTTTTAAAGTCTGAAAGCCTATTATATATACATTTTGCCGAAAAGTTGGACATTAGTAACTTATTTCCAATTTCTAGATTGGTCTCTGACATTCTGAGCAAACAAGAGAGTGCGAGGAGAGGGGAGAGCTGCAGGGACGACGTCTGTGCCCCAGGGTCAGGGAGCAGGGTCATGGGCATCCCAAGAGCCGACAGAACACATGTTGGTCAGAGGCAAGGGGCTCAGGGAACCCTACTCCTTTATGACGTGGTTTTCCCCAGAAACGACACTGACTCACTGCCCATGAAAACGTGCCATGTTTTAAATTAAACAATGGATGAGGGGTAGGGAGGGGAAGAGAGAGAGAAAACTATTTATCCAATATTATACACTGAACTCTTCCATCCAGCTTTTCAAGAGGTTCTTCTTATTGGAGATGCTAATAGAGGACTTCTGGAGTATAAAACATTTGCTTTATTTAGTATGTTTGTAAAAGCAGCTGACTGAGATTAACCATACCCCTTGCACTGTTAAAACATAATTATGAACTATTTTTTGGTAGGTATCAGATCATTTGACTGTGAGAGACAAAAGGAAAGTATAAAGATCATCCGAGATGTGGTTATGTGGGTTTTGAGGAATGAGTACTTGCAAATGACTACAATCTCTTCAACCACTGAAAAGTTAAGATTTTATCAATATGAAATAATCACTCTGATACTATAAATATCATATGAATAAAGTGAATTTTAAAATTAATAGAAATTATTATAAAGATATGCCCTGCTTGCCCTTAAAAATAAACAGAATCTTACACCTGAATTAAGTTAAATCCTTTAGTAAAAGCAGAGTCTATCAACTATTCTTCATTATGTTGAGTGTTTCTGATAGTTAAACTTTAGAATGGTACCAAATGCACTTTCAAAAATGTAATACAATATAGATATCTGCTTACAAACTGAATGTTTAGCATTTCTGAATAATAATATATTTAACATATTATTGCATTTCTTTTTTCTTCCCTAATAGGTAAAATGCTTTGCCAGGTGCTTTATGTGACCAGCTGAAAGGAGAGCTAAATTAAAAACTCATTTTAACACTGCCTGGTCATTATGCATACAGAGATTAGTTCAGCAGATATGGTAAAGATTAATGTTTTGACTACCTAATGTGTTTAACAAGATTTCTCAGGGGAGAACTAGGACTAAATTTCAGCTTTTCCTCTACTCATTCCCAGCCATCAAGGTTTTTAATTATCCTTTATAGTGTGCCCCATTTACTCAATAGGGGACAAGCTAAACCTATGTTCGCTCAGGCCTGCCTAGCGAATTAGAACAACTTTAGAAATAAAAATTCCTACTTTGGGAAAAATTTGAAACAGTTTCAGGCTCACAGATTCAGCTGAGCTTGCAGCAAACTGAACAAACCTTAGTTTTAGAAAACAGTATACGAATTGCAAAACTATACTTTAACAAATGTTCTCTGTGCTCCTTCAGCAGAACAAAAGGGCAAAAGGAGTTGATTCTTGCCCTGGTCTCTTGTATCTCTTTTGTGCAGTCGATTATTTATAAAGAGCTAGAAGGTGAAGAGGATGCATTCTGTCATACAAAGACTTTAGCCAGTGCATCAGCTCCAGCACTGGCTATATAGCATTTGGATGGGTGGAAAGCTACATCATGAATTGATTCTTCAAACTTTTTCCGATGAGCTGTGAACTCTTGGATACATGTCTTACTTTCTAGGTTCCATAAACGTATTGAACAGTCATGACCTACATCAAAAGAAAAGAAATTGAAAGGAAAAATTACATTAACATGAAAATGATAAGAACAAATAAATAATACATAGTTGATGTACTTACTGCCAGACATCAAGTACAGGCCATTAGGATCAACTGCTAAACTTGTAACAGCTTCTAGGTGGGCTACCATCGAATGGATCAGTTTGCCTTTGGAAAAAGAGATCATTACTCTTTATTAATAGCTTTCCTCATCCTGAATATATGCCAATTACCACATTACACTGGTTTCTCCAGTCATCCCTTTCTGTGTACTTACTGCATCAACAGCTTTTTTTCATCAGCTAAAACAACAGTGTCTTTCCCCACTCTAGCCATGGTAATGATGGGAAACAAAAGCTCAAATTCCAGATTATATTTTTGTCTTTCAATCACAATATAAAAGTCAGTAAACCATGTACATTAACTAGAATTCAAACATTAACCATCTATTTTGTATCCTTTAGCTGCAGGCAAATTATATGGATTATGGGAACAGAAGAAGAGACTGAGACAAAGACAGAGAACAGAGAGAAAACCTCGCCACAACTTTGGTAGAAGCAATACATAGAAAGAGGTTGAGAATATTAAATTACTCATCATTCACAGCTAAGCAAAGTCAGTAAAAGTCAACACAGTTACAAAGCCAATGCAGACAGTCAGGTACATCCGGCTGCGAACACAGTGTTGTTCTCCCAGCACAGGTCTTCATGCATTTCCACTGGACTAATGAAATGTAATCCAGAAAAAACCGGGACAGCCCCAATTCAAGTCAATCAGGAACAAACAGGATTATAATGCAAAAAAGATCAGTCCATGGAAAAATGAATTAAATAAAACCAAAGGACAGGGGTTGTCCATCTGAACACTAAGGCTATTCAAAAACTGAATAATTTCAAACAAAATATAATGCTCCTATGCCTTTACTTCTACTTTCCTCCAGTAGTTTCACAGTAAACGATCATTTTTATTGGTATTTGAATGAAATTTTTGTTGTGTTCCTAGGGATAACCTTGACTCCAGGGCCAAAATATAGCATGTACTTACTATTAAATAAACCGAAATAACTCTACAAGCGATATGACAGATAGTCCTTAGCAGATTTGGATGACATACACAGAAACCGAGCTGGGAGAGTATCTGTGCTTCAACACCTACTCCCTGATGATGGAGTCACGAACAGGCACCAAAATCAGCCTACTTATAGTGGAGGGGTTTTTATTTCTTTAACAATAATCAATTTTTAATCAATTTTTACCTGTATTGTTATCATAGAATTTGATGTGCCTGTCTTCATGAGCAGTGATGCTGATGGGAAGAGTGGGATGGCTGATGACTCTATTTATTTGGCAGGAAGAGTTGGAGGCTTAAAAATAAAAAATGAAGGACAATACAAATTAGTCAAAGCTACTATTTCTTCCCACGAAAGAAATGAATACTCCCCTAAGAGACGAGAAAGTAAAGGTGATTTTAATTTGTTTTTAGTTCATTTATTCTGCAATTGTGTTCATAATTTCAGTGCTAGGAAACGAGAGCTGCCTGAGCAATGCTATACTGACAAACCCAGAGCTACCTAAGAAGTAGAATTTCCTTTTCCACGACCTGTTGTCTATGGGTACCACCTATGGCTTAGCCTAGAGCCAGTGCTGTTTCTCTTTCTATAATGTTCTGTGATACTTCTGCTACTTTTAAAAATTCCATCCTTACTTACTTGTACACAATTCTCAAACTTAAATCTCAACCATTTCTAGATACAGAGCTCTTTATTACATGGTTATCATGTAAAGATACACAAGACAGAGTTTCTTAACATTTTAACTTTCTTTTTTCATCATAACAGAAATTCACCATCTAACAATCCAACACATCTGGAATCTTAAAATAGTAAGCACGCCAAAAGGACTTATGCACCACTTAACAGTTTTTGAAAAGACTGCAATTATATGCACAATGGGACAGGTAGGACATATGTCATTAAACACATAATCACAGCGCACGCATGAACCAAGGTCCAGAAAAAGTCGTGACTCGCCCAAAATCATACAACAAACTCAGTAACTATTCTGATTGCTACATCTATCCCAACCAGACAGCTCATGCAAATCAGACAACTGCCAAAACTGGTACCTATACTATCATGAGTTCTTCCTGCAAGTCTTCTAGCAGAAGAAAATCAGTAAGAACTTAAGTTTAATTAGTAATTTATGTTAATATACCTTTTATAAGGAAAAATGTACATAAAGGTAACACTAATTTAACACATGTCAGAGTTACAAAAATGCATTATATGATCCTGGGAGAGGAAGGGATGTCCTTATAAAGTGCATTACTGGGACAACTGGCAAATTTGAATGTAATAGACAACAGCATGTGTCACTGTTAAATTTCCTGATTTTGGCAATGTAATGTGCTATGGCAGAGAATGTACTTGTTCTTAGAATTACATGCTAAAGCAGGAACCCCCAAACACGGGAACGCAGACCAGTACCGGGCCATGGGCTGTTAGGAAGTGGGCTACACAACAGGAGGTGAGCAGCAGGTGAGCAAGTGAGGCTTCGTTTGCATTGCCGCCTGAGCTCTGTGCCTCCTGTCTCCGTTCCTCCACCCAGTCTGTGGAAAACACTGTCTTCCTCGAAACCAGTCCCGGTTCCAAAGGCTGGGAACTGCTGTGCTAACTAAAGGACCAAGGAGTACAAGAGTACGATGTTTCTTAAGCGGTTCAGAATTTTAAATTATACACATATATGGAGAGTAATAAAGCGAATGTGACAAAATGTAGCAAATATTAAAAATTGATGAATCTGGGTGAAAAATAGTCAAAAGTTATACTATATTTTTGAAAATTTTCTGTAAACTTAAAATGAGTACAGAATAATGAGTTTCAAAACAATTTTTAATCAGAATAGATATCATGAATTTATATTCACATAATAGAAAACACAGGTAAAAAAATAGTGGTAATATTAGCCTACTCTATTGGATTTTCCTACGATTCCTAGAAATATGACACCTTCAAAACTGAAGATAGTTTTTCCCCATGCTAACAGCAGGCAGCCACCCAAAGTGTCACCTAAATACACAACGAAAAGTCACCTGACCATGCGGAGTAAGCTTTGGGTCAGTTACATCCAATTTAAATGGTCCTATACAAAGTATTTAGTTTCAAAATTCAGCCTATGGAATTTTTTTTTTGCCTCCACAGATAACACACCATTGAATTATATCCTCTTAAGGTCTAGCAGAAGAATAATGACAAAAAAGAAGCATTTTAATTAAAATATCCAATATAATCTGAAAGAGAAATTTCTGTGAATAGCTTCAATTACTTTGAAATCTGGGAAATAAGTGATAGAAATCAAATGATGGAAGTAGACAAAAGAAAGTTGTTATTTAGCAACTTAAAAGGAAGTTTCTCCACTTGAACAGTAAATCAGACAAGTAAGCAAATGCAAAGAACCCTAAAAATAAACTGAAGGCCTACCAGCCATCATTCTAACAATGAATTAAGACAATCCTCCAAATATATTTAAATTGCAACTCAGAAATGGTTTACCTTTTCACTGTGTTCACAAGCACCCAATTACCTGCTTGGATTACTTGTGACTTTATCACAGTCAAATTACCATTGACATCAATGAGAAGAAAGATAATTTAATCTGATCATAACAACAAAAATCCTTCATTGTTTTAAACTCTATATGAAATTCATTTTCACTCTGAAAAATGTTTGGTCTGAACTTTAATTTTTTTAAAAATCTGCTAAGTTCCAGAATAAAGCAACATAGTCAAATATAAATAGCTAAGGGGTAGTCACAGTAGAAAGAAATAAAAGACTAACTTGAGTTTGTTTTATACAACTTTGAAGTAATAAAACTGATAATTTAGGAAATGCCAGGACATATTATTTAACTCAAAATCATTATCACTTATTCCAATAGTACTGTCTTTGTACAAAACATCATGGGCAGCTTTCTGCAGCAAATGCTTCCAGGTTCAGGAAAAAAGTCATGTGATATTATAGTCACACATTTTGAAGAAAAAAATAGAATCTCACTCACCATACTTAATGTCTGACTAATTTGTAGAAGTCACTGAAAAAGCAACATTTACCACTCAAGACAGTAACTCAAAGAGAGTTACTACTCAAAGAATTAACTACAATCTCTAAAGGTAATTCTAAAAATGTTCACATCCTCCTTAATTTCATATTGGGATTTTACTTTATTATTGTCACTTTAGGTCATGTATTAAATGTGATTTTAAATTCACTGAGAGTCTAAAACCTACATTTATTGGCAAAAAAAAATTCAATTTTTGCTATTCCATAATCTCAATTTTGATTTTTGGTCTCTTTTATATCCAAATGTTCAAAGCTCTGTTCATGCCTTCTTCCCCAAACAATTCTCACAGGACACCAGAAGAAACAACGGACAACATATTAGGAAGAGAAAATAAAACCAAGGTGAAATGTAGGAAATTTGGGGGAGAAAAAGGCAGAAGGAACATACACACACCATAATAATTATTTTGAAAGCTAGCTCTCAGATTAAAATAATAATTTATGTGTATGTAAGTTTTCTTTATCAACTGCAACCTGAACTGTAATTGTCTGGATTAAGCCTAAAGATAGAAAGTAAAGGTTAAAAAGTCCAAAACAAACTAGTTCTGTAATATCTTCTTTACAATCTGTAAAATTATTTCCTGACTTCATATATCCAATAAGAAGCCTCAGGTTTGGGATTTTGAGAGGTACAACTTGACCTATACTCTAATCAGTAATGAACTGTGTCAAATTATATTAATAATATAAAATTTAGTTGATTTAAAAAATTAAATTATGAGAAATGAAAAATATTTTATATTCAGAATATACATTTTCTCTAAACAAAATTAAAAACATAATCTGGCACAAAATTAGCTTGACTCTGGAATAGCTCAAATGTATTTCAAATAGTGTAGTTATAAATGTGCATAAACTTAACCCAAAGACTTAAAACCAATAGTAAATTATTATATCCTTCTAAGTAACACATTCTGTGATTTAGCAAGCAGAAGACTTTGTAATGACAAGTATTTTTCATAGATGACTCTAGTAGTTATAATTTTAATGATGTTTAAAAATTTATCCAAACACAGACTATGGAAATACTATTATACATACTCATATCTACATTGGATTCTAAAGTCAGAATGCGTTGTTGTGTTTCCATGTTGAAGATGCTTGTATATCCTTTGCTGAATGATGCTACCATATGGCTCGGGTCACTGCTCACTAGATCCACAGAGGCAGGGATTCCCAATTCTACAACAGTCAGAACATATTCAAAGAGAATAATAATCAGAGGGTCTATTTAACAATGTGTTTAAAATATAGCAAAACAAATAGCAGCATGATTTCCTTAAGAGTAAATGATGTTTGATATTAGGATCAGAATTTGCTTATTGACACTCAATGTAGATTTCATTACTCTTACCTGTTCAGTACATCTTCTACCTGTTATCCAGCTAATACATATATGGAATGCAAGCGTTTATTCAAAAAATAAATGGAAAACATGTATGGACTACAAGTTTTGTTGCTTCTATCTCAACGTGGGGCTCAGAGTAGCATCGTGGGAACTCTTCCTTCTAAGGGCTCATCTCTTATTAGGAATTCTAACTTATCAAAAACATGGAATTTAAGAAGTAAATTCCAAATTGTTATTGGTAGTCATGAAAATATCAAATGCAGGCAGTTCAGCCTGGCCGGGGAGCATCATCCCAACACACCAATTTTGCAGGTCCAATCTCCAGTCAGGGCACACACAAGAATTAACCAGTGAATGCATAAATAAGTAGAACAACAACTCTCTCTCTCTCTCTCTCTCTCTCTGCCCCTCTCCTCTTTCTCTAAAATTAATCAATATGTTGTTTTTTAAATGCAAGTAACTTATCAAAACCTAGACAAGTTATCACAGCTAAAGAATAAAGGTTTTTTTATATATCATCTAAAATAAGTAAAACTTGGTTAAAATTTGGCACTTATTTATAAACATAAAAAATTGAACAATGTGTACATATGCATATAATCTGACTTTTTCATCTGGTTCAAAAATCTAACTAAAGCAAGCTGTTAAACAGTAAAAAAAAGTGTGTATATTGTAAAAGATATATTAATGGCCAATAAGCACACAAAGTGCTCAGAAGAATTAGCCAGCAAAGAAATGCAAATTAAACCACAATAAAATACTGCTACACACCCATCAGAATGGCTAAAATGAAATACTCAAAATACCAATGTTAGTAATTAAGGATGTAGAACAACAGAAATTCTCCTATATCGCTGTCAGTGATGCAACATGGCAAACTACTTTGGAAAAAATGTATCACATAAAGTTAAACAGATAATTTTACTTCTAAAGCCCAGCAATTCTACTTCTAGGTCTTTACCCACCTATAATAAAAACATATGAATGTTCATAGCAGCTTTGTTCAAAATAATCAAAAACTGGAAACAATGCAAATGTCTGTTAAGAGGTAAATGAATATACACACTGTGGTTTAATGAAATAAGCATTAAACAATATAAATAAAATCACTGATATCACAACATGGATGAATCACAAAAAACATTATAGGGAGAGTAAAGAGCCAGGTATAAAAAGAGTACACACTGTATGATTTCATTCATATGAAGTTTTAGAATAGACGAAACTAATTTATGATGAAAGAAACCAACAGTGGGTCCCTCTGGGTAGGCATGAGGAGAGGGGACTGGCTGAGAAGAACACAGAGAAGCTTTAGGGAGTTAAATAAGTTCTATATCTTGATCCAAGAGTCATGCATTTGTCAAACTCATTAGAACATTTCGTCATAATCTGGTTTTTACTATATACAAATTATATCTCAAAAAAATTTTTTAAGTGTACTTTCATCCAATACTATGTTTTTAAAATTTATACATAAGTTGAACATTCAAATAAACACATTTTCATTACTTCAAAAACCCTTCAAATTAAACTGTAAGAGTCTGCGGAATCCTTTATTTGCATGTTTGTTTTTAAAATAAAACACAATCCAGAATTTTATAAAATAATCAGTAAAATAATTGAAGAAGTATGTACCTTGATTATCATTAAATACACTTAAGGCTGGCGCTGCCTCGGCTGTATTCCACAAGCGGAGAGTGCCATCTGCTGAGCAGGACAGCAAGCGCTGGTGTGCCGCACTGTAAGCCAGACCCCACACTGCATCGGTGTGGCCGAGCAGAGGACCTCTCAAAACAGAAGGATCTACAGAAACCAGCAAGAATGTAAAATCAGGAGGAGAAAACAACTTATAAAGGTACTCAGATTCCAGAGAAAATAAGAGAACCTGATAACAGTATAAAATATGCTTCCTACTACTGTTCATTATTCTTTTTGAAATACTGCAATAATTAAAAATAGGCTTGAAATATGCAAATATAGTTTAAAATTTGTACATTAAAATTACAAAGTGCCTACTTTTCTCTTTTAAAAAAGTTAGGTAATTTGTTCTCCCTCCCTTTTTTCCTTCCACTTGTCTAGATATATTCAAGTCCATGTCAACACAAATCAATCATTTGAATTTAACCTACACTGAGAAATCACAACTCATATTCCCCGAAGAAGTAAACAGAGATCCTCCCCTCCTCTGACCCCCTTCAGCAGCACTCGGGATGTACTCCTTTAGGCCACTTATCCTCCAGTACTATCAATGGCAATTACTCCTGTTGAGGCCTCTGACAAAATGAACATGAACTGAGACCTACAGAATCCCCCAAATTCTCAAGCAGCAGTAACTGACATGAATGATATGCATGGGAAGGAGGGAAGGAAGGAGGGAGGGAAGGAAGGAGGGAGGGAGGGAGGACACCGGGAGTGGGTCACTTAGCAATGTTTCATGATGAAAATCATATTGGAAATTTTAATTATTAATCCTCACAATGATTCTGTGAAATAGTACTTTCAAGACGGCTCACAGATGTTAAGTTTAAAATGTTCTTGTCCTATATCCTCTCTCTGTCATACCATAAAGTATTTACTGAAGACAAACAGTGTAATAGGTGCTATGCTACACGCTGGGGCCACACAGATGATTAAGACACAATACCATCCTTGTCCTCCTCAAAAGGCCATGTGGTAAGTACAGTAATAGTGAGCAACACCAGTTACAAGGAGAGTAACAGGGATGAGTGAAAGCTTCTTAGTGACAATGACACCAAGCATGTGCAGATGTTGGACAAAGAATAGAGGAAAGTCATTCCTGTTAAAAGAGGCAGCACCGACAAAAGCACACAAGAAAAAATAGCCTGATTTGTAGAGGAAACAAGCAATTCAGTATTATTGGAGTATGAAGTTCAAGGGAGGTAGTAGGTAAGATGAGAGGGGCTAGTTTATGGTGAGATTTCTATGACATATTACGGTACTTGGGAATTATCCTGAAAGCAGTAGGGAACAAATGGAGGATTTCCCAGGGGCAGCAGGGTAAAATATGCATTTAATAAGGTAACTTCCCCCCACCTCCAGTGTGAGCCTTTTATTTATTTTTATGGCTTTTTTTATTGTTGTCCAAGTACAGTTGTCTCCATTTCCCCCCATCACTCCCCCACAACCCCAGCCATCCCCACTTCCTACCCTGGATCCTACTCGCCTTTGGTTTTGTCTATGGGTCCTTTATATATATTCCTTGACAATCTTCCCCCTCCCCTCACCCCGTTATCCCTTCCCACCTCCCCTCTGGTTACTGTCAGTTTGTTCTTTATTTCTATGTCTCTGGTTGTATTTTGCTTGCTTTTCTGTTTTGTTGACTAGGTTGCACTTACAGGTGACATCATATGGTATTTGCCTTTCACTGCCTGGCTTATTTCACTTAGCATGATGCTCTCCAGTTCCATCCATGCTGTTGTAAATAGTAGTAGCTCCTTTCTTTCTGCTGTGTATTTCATTGTGGAAATGTACCACAGATGTTTGATCCATTCATGTACTGATGGGCACTTAGGCTGTTTCCAGCACTTGGCTATTATAAATAACACTGCCATGAACCTTGGGATACACAGGTTCTTCTGAGTTAGTGTTTCAGGATTCTTAGCATATAATCCCAGCAGTGGAATTGCCAGGTCAAAAGGCAGTTCCATCTTTAGTTTCCTGAGGAAATTCCATACTGTTTTTCACAGTGACTGCACCAGTCTGCATTCCCACCAACAACCTCGCCAGCACTTGTTGTTTGTTATTTTGGTTGTAATGGCCATTCTGACCAGTGTGAAGTGGTATCTCACTGTGGTTTTAATTTGCATCTCTCTGATGGCTAGTGATGCTGAGCATCCTTTCACATGTCTCTGGGCCCTCTCTATGTCCTCCTTGGAGAAGTGTCTGCTCAGGTCCTTTGCCCGTTTTTTAATTGGGTTGTTTGTCTTTCTGGAGTGGAGTCCTGTGAGATCCTTAAATATTTTGGAGATCAAACCCTTGTCTGAGGTATCACTGGCAAATATATTTTCCCATACGGCTGGTTCCCTTTTCATTTTGCTGATGTTTTCTTTAGCCATGCAGAAGCTTTTTTATTTTGATGAAGTCCCATTTGTTTATTCTTTCCTCTGTGTGCCTTGTTCTAGGGGACATATCAGTGAAAATATTGCTGCATGGAATATCTGAGATTTTCCTCCCTATGCTCTCTTCTAGGACTTTTATGATGTTGCAACTTATATTTAAGTCTTTCATCCATCTCGAGTTTATTTTTGCATATAGTGCAAGTTGGTGGTGAAGTTTCATTTTTTTGCATGTAGCTGTCTAGTTCTCCCAACACCATTTGTTGAAAAGGCTATTTTTACCCCATTTTATGCTTCTGCCCCCATTGTCAAATATTAATTGATCACAGAGACTTGGGTTTATTTCTGGGCTCTCTATTCTGTTCCATTGATCTATGAGTCTGTTCTTCTGCCAGTACCAGGCTGTTTTGATTACTGTAGCCTTGTAATACATTTTAATATCAGGTATTGTGATCCCTCCTACTTCACTCTTCTTTCTCAAAATTGCTGCAGCTATTCAGGGTTGTTTATGGTTCCATATAAATTTTTGAAATGTTTGTTCCAGATCTGTGAAATATGCCACTGGTATTTTAATAGAGATTGCAACGAATCTATAAATTGCTTTGGGCAGTATGGGCATTTTGATGATATTAATTCTTCCAATTCATGAACATAGTATATGCTTCAACTTATTTGTTGAAGCATAATTTCCTTAATTTCTTCATAACAAGGTAACTTTGTACAGAAAACAGACTAAACAAGATCAAGATAAAGGCAAGGACAGTTTTAGTAGACTGAGAGTAATGATGAAGACCCAAGCAAGGGCAGTGGTAAAAGGGACAGAGCAAGAGTAAATTAAAAAACAGGAATAACATCAAAAACACTAAGTAAATAATAAGGTGTAGATAGTAAAACAGAACAAGGAAAAAAGGGATAACTCATAGGCTTCTAATTTGGGTAGTTCTGGTAGAGACACCAACTAATAAATACCGTATTTTGCCATGTATAATGAGCTCCTGTGTATAACTCGCACCCACATTTTTGGCCCAAACTTTTGGGGAAAAAATCTTTCATTTTAATATTTTAATTCAATCATTTATTTACTTAGATACTTGTGTTTTTTTGTATTATAAAGGAATTTTAGCATTTATTTTTTAACATATTATGGTACAAGAAATTTTATGTAATGAATAATTACAAACGCGAGAACAGATACAAGGTATTTCAGGTACTACCCATGTTAATTGCACATCCTTATTTTTCCCTCAAAAATTTGAGTGAAGAAGTACACATTATACACGGCAAAATAGAAAGAAGAAACAGCATTTGAGGGTATTTGTGGACAATGAGGCACCCACTGTAAAATGTTCGACAGGCAAATGTTTAAGCCTGAGGCTTAAAGAAGAGCCTTATGAGTCAACATCACAGAAGTGGATTCGATCTAAAACAGAATAGACTATATGGACAATGCAAAGAATGAGTCAGGGTATGGACCTGGATAAATGTCACTATTTAAAGTAAGAAAAATAAAAAAGGTTTATGATGGACAGGGAACAGAAATTGTCAGAGTTACATTTCAAAAAATCCCACAGTGGACAAATTTCAAAGAGGATGGAGTTGTCCAGTTTGAGAGCCAATATATATCCAGTAAAAAGAAGGGTTTGGAAAGTACCCTCTGGATCAGCACTGAAAATCTTGTATTTAAAATGGCATGACCAGAAGATGAAATACAGAGGGATGGTGGTACACAGGGAAAGGACAAGGAATTATACCTAGTAGTTGTGTTTTCTAGATAATACCACAAAGAGATGCAAATGGTGAAGGAAAGAGCCTAAACAGAAGCCAGAGAGAGAACCGAGTCAGAAAACACCTCCCCTTGCCCAGGACAGGGGATAACTGAAGTTACTTATATGCTGGAGATGGAAAGAGAACAAAGAGGGAAAGGCTTAAGATGAGAACGAGAGAGACTTGGCATGGGGTTTAGGAGGAGGGTAGTGTGCAGCCTCAAAGGAAACGAGAGAATGGGGTCAACAGCAAAAACAGAAGGGGTTGGCTTGGGGCAGAATGAGGACAACTGATTCTCAGATATATAAAAAATTGAGGAAAGGCACGAAACAGATAAATGTGTAAGAAAACTGGGGAGACAGGAGGTTGACTTCTCACAAACATGTTAAATTCCTATTAAATAAATGTTGGGAAATTTTTTTATTTACTGAACTTCTTATCTTCATTTAGGTTTGGCAATAAAATTAATCTAAAGTGATAATGAAAATAAAATATGGTTTAATGAAAAATGATACTTTATACCATTCTAGAATTTAAGAGGAAACCAAAACAGTCAATTCCTAAACCAGTTTTTACAAGGAAATTCATGCTAAAAACTAGTGATAGATTAAAATAAGAATTTGTGCTTCATGGTACTGTTCCCAAGACTAAAGGGCACTCCTTAATTTTTTAAGGCCTTTTAAATATTTTGGTGCCATGGACTTGAAAAGTCATTAGCCTCTATGCCCTCCAATAATTGATCAAGAAGATGATGCCAACGTGCATTTTCCTTCAAAGTTGTCTATTAGAATAGTGATAAAATATTATTACAGATCAATAATAATGCATCAAGTACTGTTCAGATGCCTAAAATGAGGAAAATAGTTGTCAATCAGGCCAGGATCTCCAATCAGTAAGACTCTGGATGGCAGGAACTGTTTTCTCAGGAAGAATATTTTTTTCTTTTTTCTTTTAGCATTATAGATCAAATTAGTTCCTAAATATAGGAGTCCTTTTGAACAATAAAAAGATATGGTTCTTTTTTCTGATTTATTTTTTTAAATATCTCATTTTATCTTTATGTGTGCTGTGTAAGCTGTGTGAAAAGAAAACATTCTATTCCTCTGTATCTTTGGAGACTCACGTACCATAGGAGTCATAGGGATCGATGTTGGGGTTGGTGGTGTTCCAGCCCTGGATCAGCCCGTCGGTCCCACCGCTGTAACACTGCTCGCCGTTGCTGCTCATCACCACACAGAGCACCGGCCCTCTGAGAGAGAAAATCAATTGCTAGTCTCAAAAATAATCTGATAATAGGACTTATTATAAGTAAGAATACTTAATTATCAAAATGCCTTTCTACTTTTCAGTGTTGTACAATGAGTAAAAATACTATCAAAGCATTGTTCATTTTTCTTCCTCTGCTAAACCAAAAGTTGATAAACTATGGCCTGAGGGCCAAATCCAGCCAGTGGTCTTAATTTGAGCAGTCTTCAAACTAAGAATAGGTTTTACTCTTTTTAAAGGGTTATAAAACTAAACTAAAATCAACAATATACAACAAATATGTGGCCTGGAAAGCCTAAAAATATTTACTGCCTAACCCTTTATATAAAAAGTATGTGATCTCTGTGCTACAAAGCAAGTGACTATGTGTGTACACACACACACACACACACACACACACTCCTTAAGCTTAACGGGAAAACAGAAAAAGCAAGTAATATCCTATCACAATAAAAAATTCTTGGATATTTTATATAGGTTATCTTTAAGGAAAAGAGGTCAGGATTTCTAATATTTTAATCTAATTTCCTCAACTTTATGAAAGATATATACATCATTTAAACATCATGCAAATAAAACCTAATTTCAGCAAGAATCCCTATTTGGCACTGATAAACTTATTTTAACAATTATCTGCCAGTTTCTTTTACACTTACAAAAAAAGCTACTAAATACAAAAAATTCATAATATGAATACATAAGTGAGAGAAAATAAAATATCCCAATGAGGCTGACGGACAGTGATGCTGATTTTTTACAAGGCACATACTTACTTATGAGCCCTGAACGTATAGATAGGCTCCACGTCAAGAGAGGTGCTCCTACGTCAGAAAGAAGAGAGGACTGTTACCACCCTAAGTCTCAGCAGGAAACAGTACCACTGAATTATGTCATAAATTCTAGATTCAGTTTCCAGTTCTGTTATTAACTAAGTTTAGGCAAATGATTTAATCTTTTGGAATTTCAAATTCCTCTATGTTTAAAATAAAACAAAAGAAATAGGGATAATACCAATATTCACAGGATTAAATGAGATCCTACAAGTACTGGTTTGGCCAAAAAGTCCGTATGGTTTTTTCTGTAAAATGAATGACACATTTTTCATTTCCACCAATAACTTTATTGATCTGAATATTTTGAGTATGTTGGTTATCTCCCACTATTGGCTTCTAGTGGGTAGGGGCCTGGGGTGCTGCTAAATATCTTCCAATGCATGAGACAGCCCCACAGCAAAAAATTATTTGGCCAAAATGTCAATAGTACCAAGAAACTTCACAAGCCACTTTTGATACATCTGATCAGTCACAGCACCTTCTCCATATGCTGCACATGTCTTTATTTGTGTTTCAGTTGTGTTTTTACCTTTCTTAAAATACAAAATAATATGCTAAAAATGTTGCATATTTTCTTCCATATTCAAAATAAAATAACTGCACAAAAATTCACTTTAAATGCACGCTGATATGACAGCTGTCACAACACAATCTAACAAAATTGTTTTGAATGAAGTTAAAGATAATTAAGCACTACTAGAACCATTGTACGAAAAAACATACCAGACTTTTTGGCCAATCCAATAAAACAGCCTAGGGGAGGACCATGCACAGAGAATTTCAATAAATGGTACTTTAATTCCTGGCATTTCCATGAAGGTTAATATATCTGCCCTCAATACCTGCAGAAACTGTCCAAGTCATCAGTTCATTCACTACTCAGAATGCTGAGTGTATGAGTACTGTATAGCACCTAAACAGGCCATGACTATTAATGGAAACTGGATTTAAAGTCAAATACCATTTTCTATAGTGTATTACAACTATTTTTATAGGTATATGATCTCTCTCAAGTCATTTCCAAAGTTTTAAGTTCAAAGGTAAACAGGCCACTGTTATTTACATGTGAAGGTATTATTACTAAGCTATCACCAGCAAGATAGCTTAGTAATAATTATTTCAATATTTTTCTAAAATTCAGTCAAGACTATATGGTGAGACATTCACATAGTCTCTAGTCTAATGTGGTGTTCATTGTGACCAAAGAACTAGAAAGACAAAAAGCACAATTTATACCCAGGAAGTGATTTTTCTCTGCTGCAGATATCTGATCCAAGTGAGGATTCACTTGGTTTTAGTAAGCTCTAGTCCATGTATGACTCACAGCAGGAATGTCCCTAATCATAGATATCCTCTACCAGTAATAAAACTTCTGTAATCTCCACCATTTAAAATTCATTCCTACTCTTCTAATAGCAGAAATGCCTGACACTATAAAAGAGCCCTTGCTGGCAGCTGCTGGGTTCTGGGCCACGTAACCCAAGGGAAAAAAGAGAAGAGCTCTAATAAGGACCCCAACAAGCAGGATCAGGACTCCCGTGGTGACTGGTAAAAGGGTTTATAGCAACTCACATCTGTCCAGATCCAGAGAGAAACCAAGGGGCCAAAGCCAAGACTAGCAGTTAAATGACAGCAACAACACTGCCTTTCAGTACAGACATATTGGTGGGTATGGAGAGTACCAGAAGGCCAAAAGGCAAGACCAAAGAGAGGTCCCTCACCCCTTCCAACCAGCTTTCCCTCCCTCCCACTCCTTAAGTCCAAGGCTCATAAACAGTGGGACAGGATTGGGGTGTGAGGTTGATGATTAAACATGCCTATCCCTGTTTATAGCAACAACAGAAACTTTCAATACATTCAAAGGGCTCCCTAAATAAGACAAACATTTAAAATACTGTATAAGGATTGTAATTAGGATTCACAAATCGTGGGAAACCATCACATAATACCATTTCTCCCTAAGTGTCAGTTTTCCAACCTAATACTAGATTGCTCGATTTTGAGTATGAAGGGAAACACTCTAAATTACATGATATGGTGAAGAAAAAAAAACACTAGAAGAGATATACAGACAATTTAACAGTAAATAATAAAGTATTTTTCTGCTGAAAATCTGTTAAAAATATGTCAAATAAAGTTAAAGTAGAATATTCTCACTTTTTGGCTGGGGCTGTTTTCTGTAAATTCCACATTTTTAATGTGTGATCCTCTGATGCTGTTATCAAAACAGGCTCAATGGGGTGGAAAGCAAGGGCTCGAATGCCATCAAAGTGACTTCTTAATGTAAACTTAGGGTTCCAAGTCTTCCTCAATGCATCTTTATTATTTGCTATCTATTAAAGAAACAAAAGGAAAAAACACCTATACATTTAGCTCGGCATTGGGAATATAACTACATTTCAACATTAATTTTTGTTGATTTATCATTAAACCATCACATTTTGCAATTTTCAAAAACATTATAATTTTTTAATGTAAATAACCAAACCAATAGGCAAATAATAAGAAAACAGGTAACAATTCAGTATAGAAATATGATCAGATAATAAATCTTCACTAGGATGATTAAAAAAGACAAGTAATGTCAACCTAAATTTTAGTAGAGACTAATTTTGAGTAACTGAAAAATTAAGTTATCTTTAAACATGTTAACATTATAGAATATTATTGTACTTTTGAGATTTTCGATATTTGCTAACAAGAAGTAAATTTTTCATCAAATTGGCAAAAAGGTTTATAAACTGGAAATATAAAATATTAAAATTAGAAGAAACAATTAGATGTTATAAAAATAGATACATCAGTAAAACACACACATCATTATACTGCTTTCCTTCACAGAAACTCCATCTCAACAACTAAAAAAAAAACAAAAAAGCACAATTTTTTCATTCCAAGTAATAGGACAACTAACAAGGTTTGTGTGTCACTTTACACTGGCACCATGCATAAACTCTTCACACTCCAAGGGTAATAATCATGCTAGGTTTAAGCAAGAGTGAGGATAGTACTCGTGACACGCTGGAGAAACAGTACCAATAACAAAAACCAAAAAGGTACTAACAACAGTTGCTATTTTGAGCATTATTCATCATTTTGAATATTATTCAAAAGACTCGGCATGTGTTAACTCAATCTTCATAAACTCTATGAGGTTGGAATTAACATTATCCCGACTTTACAGACTAAATATGTAAGAAAAAGATAAATTAAGTGACTTGCCCTCTAGTAAGCAGAAGAGTTAGGATTCAAACCCCAGCAGATGGGCTTCAGAGGGTATACTCTTAATATAAACTATAATTTAGAGCTCAGAAGTTTAACAACCTGGAGAAAAATTTGGGTGGGACAAGTCACAACTGGGGCAACAAGAGAAGACAAAACATACTATGCAATATATTATGTAAGAATTTGGGCTAGTTATTCTTGGGGGAGGGAAAAGCTGAGTTGCCTCCTATCTGCTCTTCTCAAAGAGCTAAAAGGCGTTCATATGTAAAAGCAATGAGATTCCTTCTGAATAGCTTAATGAGGTAGGCAGCCAGTAAAATGGTTCCCAATCAACCCCACCTACTTGTATTTATGCTTTGTATAGCCCCCTTCCACATTACAGGGTTGCTCTGTGAGACTAATAACAAACAGCAGAGTGGTAACAAATCACTTTCAAAATTCGGTTAAAAAACCTTCCCTCATGCGTCTTCTTAGTACCTCTCTTTGAAGGGCAATCACACTGGGAGAAGCCAGTTGCCCTGCTAAGACGCCCATAGACAGGCCCATGTGGTGAGGAACTAGTCTCCAGCCAACAGCCAGCAAAGAAACAAGGCCTTCCAACAACCACATGAGTGAATCTGGAAGCAGATCTTCCCCAAGTTAAGACTTCATGTAAGACTGCAGCCCTTCCCAATGTCTTCGCTGCAACTACACGAGTGACCTGAAGCACACAGCTAAGCTACCCCCAGATTCATGACCCAGAGAAACTATGAGATAAATATTTGTTTTAAGCTGTAAATTTGGGGCAATTTGTTATACTGTGACAGATTACTAATATGCCTAATAAAATTATGAACTACTTTTAGAAACAGAAATACATAACACGAAGATTTCCATTAATTAAGAACTATGAAAAAAGTGAGCTTTCTCTAGAGCTGAAAGAGGACTGAGTTTCACTACATACTGAACAAATCTTTGTGGGGTTAGTATTGAGGGAACATCTGCGTGGAGCCAAGAGGAACCAGACCACTGGGACTAACTGTACTAAGCACAAGTAGAAAAACAGATATAAAAATAAAGAATTGGAGAACCAACAAAATGGTGAAGAAAAGCCAGGTCTGCATCAAGAGGAAGACAGAGGCCTAAGGAGAACCTGATATTTGGAATTTTTCCCCCAACGGTGTTTCCTGATTCCAGGATGGATGGCTGAGAGGTGGGGCTGTGCTTTTGACAGCTCGGCAGTGCAATGGGGCACAAACTGGTGTCCAGGAACTGCCCAAAGAATGGGGCTTGGTGACCTACATTGCTTTGGGTTTTGATTTCAAAAGGCTGGATCCAAGATATAAGCATGAACTGTAAGCACACAAGCCCTTACAGGGACTATAGACTAGCTTTATATCAGCCCCAAAACTGAAAACGGAGTGAGGCAATACAGATTTCCAGTGGCTGCAGAAAACCAAAGAAGCAAACTAAAATATGCTCTCTGAGGGAAGACATCATCTTAGATCTAAAGTTATTCTACAGACAATTTTTCAAATATAGTTATTTGGGCATAATAAAATATGTGTTCATACAAAATAATACAACATAAACGAAAACAAGCAGAAACCACACATAATAGTAACAGGAATACAGGTTTCTGATTCAAATTTTTTTTTAAGATTTTATTTATTTATTTTTAGAGAGGGAAGAGGGGGAGAAAGAGAGAGAGAGAAACATCAATGTACGGTTGCTGGGGGTTGTGGCCTGCAACCCAGGCATGTACCCTGACTGGGAATCGAACCTGCGACACTTTGATTTGCAGCCCGTGCTCAATCCACTGAGCTACACCAGCCAGGGCTTTGATTCAAATTTTATAATAATCATGCAAACTATATGCAAGACAAACGACAAAACTTAAAATTTTGGGAGAAATCTGTAAACGATGAAGAATTCTGGAAGCAAAAGATATGAGACATCAATTGATGAGCTTAACTGCAAATTACACGAAACTAAAGAGAAAAGTAGTGAACGGGAAGATGGGTCATATAAAAATCTAGATTGAAGTATGGAAAATCAAAGGATGTGAAATACTGAAAAAGGGAAGAACAGACAAAGGATATATAAAGAAGACCTAACACTATAACTAGAGTTCTAGAAGGAGAAGAGAAAGAGAGTGATGAAAAAGCAGTATTTGAAGATAAATGGATGAAAACTTTACAAAGCTGATGAAAACATAATACTAAGAAGATCTAAGGTTACTAAAAAGGTGGCTAATATTTAACCTTCAAAAAGGTTAATGAGCTTTTTCTGTGCTGTTAGGGCTCTTGCAAACACGATGGATGTTCCTAAAACCCGCTGGTCTTTCTGTAAGAAGTGTGGCGAGCACTGACCCCACAAAGTAACACAGTTCAAGAAGGGCAAGTATCTTCTATATGCACAGGGGAAGCGGCACTATGATAGGAATCTGAGTGGCTATGGTGGGCAGACTAAGCCAATTTTCTGGAAAAAGGCTAAAACTACAAAGAAGACTGTGCTGAAGCTTGAACATGTTGAGCCCAAATGCAGATCTAAGAGAGTGTTGGCTGTTAAGAGATGCAAGCATTTTGAACTGGGAGGAGATAAGAAGAGAAAGGGCCAAGTGGTCCACTTCTAAGCTTCATTTCTTGTTTTATTAGGTGACAATAAAATCATGAGGATATGTTCACTTCAAAAAAACCCAAAAGGTTAATAAATATTTTCACCAATATGTCCCCTACAGCAAGGGATATAAAGGAAAGAATAAACAAATAAGACTTCATCAAAATAAAAAGCTTCTACATGGCTAAAGAAAACATCAGCAAAATGAAAAGGGAACCAACTGTATGGGAAAATATATTTGCCAATGATACCTTAGATAAGGGTTTGATCTCCAAAATAGATAAAGATCTCACAGGACTCCACTCCAGAAAGACAAATAACCCAATTAAAAAATGGGCAAAGGACCTGAGCAGACACTTCTTCAAGGAGGACATATAGAAGGCCCAGAGACATATATGAAAAAATGCTCAGCATCACTAGCCATTAGAGAGATCCAAATTAAAACCACAGTGAGATACCACTTCACACTGGTCAGAATGGCCATCATAACCAAATCAACAAACAACAAGTGCTGGCAAGGTTGTGAAGAAAAGGGAACTCTACTACGCTGTTGGTGAGAATGAGGACTGGTGGGAAATACTGTGAGAAACAGTATGGAATTTCCTCAGGAAACTAAAAATGGAATTGCCTTTTGAGCTGGAAATTCCACTGCTGAGATTATATGCTAAGAATCCTGAAACACTAACTCAAAAGAACCTGTGTATCCCAAGGTTCATGGCAGTGTTATTTACAATAGCCAAGTGCTGGAAACAGCCTAAGTGCCCATCAGTAGATGAGTGGATCAAACCATGGTACATTTACCAGTGGAATACTACACAGCAGAAATAAAGAAGGAGTTCCCACCCTTTGCATCAGTATGGATGGAACTAGAGAGCATTATACTAAGGGAAATAAGCCAAGCAGTGAAAGCAGGTACCATATGATTTCATGTGTAAGTGGAACCTAGTCAACAAAGCAAACAAGTGAACAAAATAGAACCAGGGACATATAGAGAAATAAAGAACAAATTGACAGTGACCAGAGGGGAGGGAAGAGGGGGATCATGGGGAAATGAAGGGCAAGGGTCAAGTCAAGGAACATGAATAAAGGGCCCATGGACAAAGACAACAGTGGGGAGGACTGAATTTGGTGGGTGGGGAGTGGGTAGGGTAGGGGAGAGCAATGGGGGGAAAAAGGAACAACTGTAATGAACAACAATGAAAATAAAAGGTTAATTGAAAGAAAATTAATCCTTGGCCTACAAGACAAAGAAATATCAGAGGGGAAAAAATCAGACTATAATTGAAAGAACAATGAAATAACATATATCGAGTGCTTAAGAAAAAAAAAAGAAACCTTGCCAACTAGAATTCAGCATTAGCGGCAAGTTAACCCACCTGGGTGAAATAAGGAACATTTAAGAAAACCAGGAACATTTAAGAAAACCAGGAACAGAGAACTGGGCACTAGTTAGATAGATCCTCAATGAAGAAAGAAATATTAAGTGTTCTTAGAGTAAAAGGAAAGTGATCCCAAGTGGATAGGCACGCAGGGTAGAATGGGAAAAAGAAAAATGGATCATGTAAACAGATAATCCCAACTGAATATCGAGTGTACAAAATAGTATCTTGTTAAAGATCAATGTATAAATAAAATATGTAACAAGAATGACATATACATAGCATGGGAACTTTTTAATATAGAGTTAATAGTGCTCAAAATGTATGTGCTTATAAAATTTTGATCAGGATATGTGTTGTAACCTCTGAGGTAATGATTAAAAGAGTAATGAAAAGTGTATAAACTTCAAGTAATGGGGGAAAGGGAGAATAATAAAAAATAATCCATCCCAATATTGGCAAAAGTAGGATAAAAAGAAACACAAATAGATGCCATGGTTAAATCCAAAGATATCAGTCATTACTTCAGAAAGAAATGAACTAAATGCTCCAATTCAAAAGTCTGTCAAATGTTAGATGGAAAAAACAAAAGTCAACTAAATGGTATTTTTAAAAGACATACATAAAACACAATACAAAAATGCTGGGGAAAAAATCTGTATCGCAAATGGGGAAAATGGAGTACAAGGAGTCTGTTTAGATTAGGTTATTATGTAGTTTAAGGTAAAGAAAAAATGGACTAGGGGAGTAAAAGAGAGAAAACTGTACTTGAACAATGATTAAAACAAAATTAAAAAAAAAAGAAGCATATGGATTTCTTCTGTTTTTGGAGATAGAAACCAAACACCTACTAATGGACTTAGCAACAGAGAGTGAGAGTTTTGGATGTGCAGGAAGAGGAGTGAATGGTGAGGGCTCCTCCTTGGAGTACTTTCTTATCGTGTCCATGGTCTACTTGGGCATCTGGCCGACATGCCCCACATGCAGCAGGAGCTACACTGTATTCTCCAACAAAGACAATGAGGTAGCAAAGTGAGAGGATATTAATGAAGACAAAAGACAGGTTGTAAATAGCTTATGAAATAACTATTTTCCGATATTTATTATGATGAACAAGTATAAATGCATTTACAATAAATGTGTTTGGGATTCATAAAGGTATAAAGTCTTCAATTTTAGTCCAAATCACTGATGGGCGAGTCTCAATATCTGCAAAGAATCCTGTACACATCCCTGCCTAGTAACAGCTAAAATCAGTTCTCAGCAGGATATTAGCATACTAAAACAGCAAGGCAAATGATACAGTTAGGCAGGCATGAATTTCAATTAACTACTGATGCCCTAAAACATAAAACAAAACCCAAATTTAGTAATGGGAAAGGGAATTCCTTCCTTTATCTAAAAGCAATAAACAAGCTATACTAACTTACAGGTTTAGATAATTTTAATCTCTATATGAAGTGGAAAATATTATTTATCTTTATAATATATTCAAGTTTTCAAAGTTTGTAATTAAAACGAATGAAACACTATACCTTTGCTTCTTTATTGCCATAATTTTCCATAAAATTAACTTTTTCTTTCAAAAATGAGTAAAAACAATAAAAACAAAACTATCACTTACATCGTAAGTTAGTGTATCTGCTTCATTGGCGACTGTAAGGCCTGCCAATTCTCCAAGTCCCAGTTCATTTTCAAGAGCTTCATCTGCTCCCATGATGAATGACTTCCCAGAAGAAGGAGGAAATGTGAGTGCTTCCACTGAAAGAAGATACAGGAAACATAAAAACACTTCTAAAGAGTCAACAATTAGTCTCATAAAGGCATGTTTGATTGTTTTTAAATGCTTTTAAACACAATAAAATTCAGTGTGCGGAAAATCTTGAAGAACTGGTTGCTTTTTCCACATACAACCATAGCTAAACATATCATCTAATTATTGTAAGAAAGTAAAACATGAAACGAACCCAATAGTTTTGTTCTTTTTTTTCACTGCACAAAAAAAAGTGAATCAGTTTTCCTCATTTGATAATTCATGATAATTACCCAAATTATTTCCATGGACTATTAAACAGATATAACAAGTGATTCTGGCCATTACAGGTCTGATTCAAACAAAGTTGTTACTTCTATAATCTGGAGGAATATAGAAAATTTCAGACCTCCAGCCAAGATGGGGGCATAGAAAGATACACTCTGCTTCTTCACAAAACCAAAAGAAGGACAACAACAACTTTAAAAACAAAAAATAACCAGAACTGCCAGAAAATCAAACTGTATGGAAGTCCGACAACCAAAGAAACATTCATGCAGACTGGTAGGAGATGCAGAGATGGGCAGCCAGAGTGCAGAGGACGTGCAACAGGGTGGTGGCTGGAGGACCAGGGCAGGCAAGGTGGCAGCTGTCAGACTGGGAGGTCTGACATTTGCATGCAGATAAACCAGTAGGAACAACCGGGGAGTTAGACAAACCATGCAACCCAGGGTTCAAAAGTGGGGAAATAAAGCCCCAAAACCTCTGGCTATAAAATCCTATGGGGGTTGCAGCAGCGGGAGAACCTCCCAGCCTCACAGGTTTGTTGGAGAGACCCACAGGGTCCTAGAACGTACACAAACCCACCCACACAGGAGGCAGCACCAAAAGGACCCAATATGCTTGTCGATAGCGAGAGCAAGTGGCATTGTTCCCTTTCAGAGACCCCTCCCCTCAACATATAGCACCACAACTCAGCAATATGAGTTGCTGCACCCTGGTGAATACCTAAGGCTCCGCCCCTTACAATGTAACAGGTGTGCCGAGGCAAAGAAATATGGCCCAAGTGAAAGAACAGATCAAAGCTCCAAAAACAGAACTAAGTGAAGAAGAGATGTAGAATGAAATAAAGCAAAATATACAGGTAACCAACAGTGACGGGAAGGAAACTGAGACTCAACTCAACGATTTGGTCCAAAAGGAAAAAATATTCAACCAAAACAAATGAAGAAACAAGAATTCAAAAAAATGAGGAGAGGTTTAGGAATCTATGAAACAACTTTAAACATGCCAATATGCAAATCACAGAGGTGCCAGAAGGAGAAGAGGGAGGGAAAAAAATTGCAAACTTATTTGAAAAAATAATGAAGGAGAACTTCCCTAATCTGGTATAGGAAATAGACTTCTAGGAAGTCCAGAAAGTTCAGACAGTCCCAAAGAAGTTGGAACCAAGGAAGCACACAACAAGGCACATCATAATTAGATTACCCAAGATTAAAGGATAAGGAGAGAATTTTAAAAGCAGCAAGAGAAAAGGAGACAGTTACCTACAAAGGAACTCCCATAAGGCTATCAGATGATTTCTCAAAAGAAACCTTGCAGGCAAGAAGGGACTGAAAAGAAGTATTCCAAGTCATGAAAGGCAAGGACCTACATCCAAGATTACTCTACCCAGCAAAGCTATCATTCAGAATGGAAGGGCAGATAAAGTGCTTCCCAGATAAGGTCAAGTTAAAAGAGTTCATCACCATGCCCTCATTATATGAAATGCTAAAGGGACTTGCCTAAGGAAAAGAAGATCAAAAACTATGAACAGTAAAATGACAATAAATTCACAACTATCAACAACCAAACCTAAATACAAAAACAAACTAAGCAAACCACTACAAAAAGAACAGAATCACAGAAATGGAAATCACATGGAGGGTTATGGGGGGGAGGAGAGGGGAAAAGGTACAGGGAATAAGAAGCATAAATAGTAGGTACAAAATAGACAGGGGGAGGTTGAGAATAGTACGGGAATTGGAGAACCCAGAGAACTTATATGTATGCCCGTGGACATGAACTAAGGGGAGGGGGGATGCACAGGATACTAGTGGGAGGGAGGGTGCAGGGTGTAGGGGAATAAAGGGGAGAAAAACATGGGACAACTGTAATAGCATAACCAATGAAATATACTTAAAAAAAGAAAATTTTAAATGAAAATAGTTACAATTGTAAAATATGCCTATGAGGCAAACTCTTAGATGGCGACAGAAATCAGGATTGCCTCTGCAGAGGAAAGAAGGGGCAGTGATTAGAAGGCAGCACTAGCAGGATTTCTAGGGCCCTGGTCATGCTCTGCTCTGCTCCTTGATGCAGTGGTGACATGGTTGGGTTCACTTTGTAATAATTCACTGAACTATACTTTCGTGACTTGAGCAGTTTTCTGTAGGTATGCTATATTTCATTGAAGAATGTTTATTTCAAACAAAAAAATTTTAAGTGTCCATTTGAACACTTTTCTTTAGTTTCCAACTATGTTTCAAGATGTCAGATTTATATGGTGATAAATATACATATCCTTAGTTTATAATACTGGACATATCAACCTGATCCCTTTGGTCATTATCACAGAAGAACCAGTTAAAAGTAAAATGCCAAATTTATTATATAAAATAATGATTTTACTTAATTTGGACAATAATAAAACATCACTTTTTTCCATTGCAAATTATTCTGACAAACTCATGGATGGTGTTCCAGTAGCATTCTGTAACTGGTTACTTTACTGATGACAAATATTTGAGTTAATTAGATGAATTTAGTAGTTTAAACTTTGACTGTTAAAGAAGTAAATTAAGTCTTCCTTAAAATTAACAAATCAACTTATCAGTCTGTGCAGAAACTCTACTTAAAATTCTTGTAAGAACAAAGGAGAGTACAAATTAAGACATTTTCAAATCACCATAAAATAAAGCAAAAATGATTTCAAAAAATGGGTTTTACCAGAACATACCATATATCCTCTGCGGGTATTCAAAGAACTCGAAACATTTACAATTGATGAGGGGATTGTTTAAATCAGAAAAGCAATTTTTATGTCAAAATTTCAACCACATGATTCATGTAACACTATAAGACTAGGTCTTCAGTCCGGTGTTTTGTTTTGTTTTCATTTCTAGTATTTTCAGATAGCTTTATTCAGGAGTTAAACAAAAATTACTCTTCAAATAAAGACTAACAGTTGTGGAATCTGGCCATACATACTGTTTGGGCTAATTTAGCTGATGCGCTAGAAATGGCCAAGCAGAACCTGAAAACATGACCAATGGCTAAACCAGCAGACTCGAGGGCTGAAGAGAGAGAAAGCAACAATAGGCACAACCTTATTTCATTGCTAAGATTTTCTAGAACTTACTATAGTGCCGCTTAAGTGTGGCTTTCCTTCTTAATACCATAACAAGTTATAAATGTATATAGCATAGAGGCAATGGAAGCTTTATCTGAAACTGCAAAGACAAAATTTAGAGTTGTTTTTAATGTTTATACATTCCTTTTCAAGTCTTAAAGATTAAAGTTGGAACCAAAACCCACTGAATGTAAGAAAACCTACATTTGGGGAATATATAGATCAAATATTGGTAGACCACAATTCCTCTTTTAGAGAGTCCTTTCTAATAAGAATTTAGATATGTACATCCAAATGTTTCTTGTGCTCCAGAGTGTCTTAATTACTCACCTTCATCTGCCCTATTTATTTCGTGTTCAGGAAGCCTGGAGCTGCTAGGTCTGGAAGGTGAACCCACAGATGGTTGCAATGAGGGAAGTTCATCAACATCTCTTAAATTAGCAAGCATATCTTGTAGTTTTGACCTGTTGGGTCCTAGCCCAAAAAAGGTAGGGAGAGAACAAAAGAGAAGAAATAGAATTATCCAACTGCATTAAAATGGTGCCATAAAACTTCATTCACAAGTCCAACATTCACCTTGAAAGCCACCCTAGTATATTAAAAATTATTTTCCAAGTTTTCAAATTACTTTAAAAGTTTATTATTTCTTGAAAAGACTTATATTTTACATATACTGGTATTTTAAAAATTAAGGGAATAACATCACTGTTTATATGGACAAACGCTCATATGCAATTTAGACCATTAAAAATAATATTCTATACTCCTGGCATGTTACTCTAAATTCAGACAGACAGCACAGATGGTGAAACTACTGCTGTGTACTGAATTAAACAGTAATATCAGTTTTTGTTTGTTTAAATTAAGTTGCATTCATTGCCTTACATCCTGAAGCTATGGTACCCAAGGTGAAGTCTCATGCTCTGCTGATTACTTACCAGAAATTTGATTCTTCATTCTCTCACATCCCTGTTTTGACTGTTTTATATAGGATAGAGGCTGAAACAGATCTTCGGTAGTTTTTCCTGTTATAAGTTTAATTAAGAATGGGAAATCTTACCCATAGTCTGTTATGTTTTTTTCCCTAAACCAGCACAAGCAATATTAACTAATACCTAAAAATATATTTCAAGACAATATGACTGGAGTACACAATTTGACTGGAAATATTTCTACTTAGAACATATTAAAAGAATTCAAACTTTTCCAATGAAGAAACAGTTCAATTAATAATATACGGTGAATTATGAATTAATTCTTCATTTATCAATTCAAAGCTTTGCTTCGGTTCTCTTTTTATCATTGTGACTTGTTCCTGGACTACCATTTATCCAGGTAATATGAACTGACAACGCAAACACAATGTGCTGAACCTCAGTCTATAGTCTATCTTCAGTAAAAGACATTAAAACTTCTCCCCACACGAGAGGGGGACCCAATAAAAACCTGGAACTTAGTTATTAAAAATTGTGTATTTATTCTTACACGTTTAAACCTCAGTCACTTTCGAAGCACTCTCCATTTGATGCAATACACCTATCGAGACATTTTCTTCACTGCTCAAAACAGTTTTTAAATTTGTCAATTTTGATGCCTTTCACTACTACTGGGTTGGTTTGTTTGTTTTTTGTTTGTTTGTTTGCCTCTTCCAAGGGGCAAAATGTTTCCTTTGAGGACTCTATTCATCCAAGGAAACAACAAAAAAAGTCACTCAGGGTGAGATCAGGTGTATAGAGAGGGTGGGGCATGGGGGACGGCTAAACACTCAGTACTGTGTGCACAGGTGAGCTTGTACAACCATTCTGAAATCAGCAAATACATTTGCTGAAATACATTTGAAGAAAGAGTCTTCAAAAAAAATTCACTGAGTCCGAACACAGTCTCTCACAACAACGCCAGCAAGTACACTGGATACAGATGGGTTCCTAGAACACTCACCTAGTGGGGAAGCCTGTACTACAAAGGGCCCACCCTTCAGAAGATAATTCCAGATTTTGGGGGTCCCCCTCACAGAGTCATTTTTCCTCATCATGCCAAAAAACTTTTTGCTGTATGCATGAATAGTGATCATAATCTCCACATTCAGGAAATCTAGTAACTTCTATTAATAGGAATACTGTTCCAGTCAAATGGTGCAGTTTTAGATTTTAAGTGCTGAATTTCAACTACAGTGATGCCTTGATATAATTTGATAAGAACAGAATAATCCAAATAGTAGGTGGATTCTATATATGTCCTATATCATTCCAATCTAAAGATCTTTTACATTTCAAGACATTCATTATTATAGGATAATGACTTAAAGAAATATATCAACTTTAAGCCAGTCTAAAAATTAAAATATTCTCCTTGTTTCTCATGTATGATGTACAAATTTTCCACAAAATTTCAGTTAAATTGCTTTCATCATGATTCTGAAAAACCATAACAAATCATGCCTCACTACTGTTTGTTAAGATTAATTTTTATCAGTTTATTTGGATAAAAGGTACAAATATTCTCAATGTTTTAATATTTATATTGATTTAACTTATATTCAGGTAACACCAAATAACATCATCTCTCATTTATGTAATGGCTGGTATGATATAATATCAATAATGGCCACTGTCTTTTAACCATTCAAGCTAAATACCTGTAAATTCTAAAATATTTTAAATAAAGATTTAAATGTTTTCCAGTAATTACCAGGTTGTAAAAGAATGTCCTAACAGGAATGATTGGTCTTTGATAAGCTTTAGCATCACTATAAAAAGAAAAAATATATATCCTTCCAGTCCTTTGCAACTTTTAAATACATGTTTCACTAACCTGAATTTTAATCTCACCTTACATCACTTTAATATCCCAAAGGATGAAATTCCTATTGCCATAAAAAAGGACCCAAATTCATAATGTTAATGAGTGGAAGCACAAGGAGATAGTTTAAGCTTGCTCTCCTAAGAAGATAAATTTAAGGTTTTCAGGGATGCTTGAAAGCTATTGTATTTCCATTAAATTTACATGCTTAATTAGATCTATTGCTAAACTTTATTAATACTTTTAATGAATTATGTATGATTCACAGGGCTAAAAATTTAATTTTAACTTGTTTTTTTGATGTAGCACACATTTTATTGGAAGAAAAAAAAAAAAAAGGTCATTGGTAACATTATAAATGAAACTGGCCAAAAGTGTTAAATTAGAAAATAAGTAGTTTTCAGAAATTGTATATCTGTGCCCTGTATAGCATATAGTGGTGAAGCCACATGAACTGTGTGTTATGAACACATAGAACATTCAGGGGTAGAAATTAATGTTCTGTCTCCAATTTTATAATTGATAAGCAGTAAGTTTGGTGGATTGCCAGTGAGTCATACTAAATGAGATTTAAAATTGTCTAAAACTGTGAACAGTGAAAAATCATTATTGTAATTAAGCGCATACATTTTTTAAAAATCAAATTATCACTATGTTTAAATACATAGTCCCACTTTCTCATGAGGCTGGGGATTCATTATTAGAATATCATATGCATAGGTTTGTTTTATTTTGATTTTTTAAGTTCATAATTAAATAGCTAACCATTTAATTTCAACCCCTGAAAGCAGGTGAAAAAGAAAGAGGTCAGGAGTAGAAAGAAAAAGAGTAAGTAGTTTTAGGAAAACATTGAAAAAAAAATGGGGGATATGAAAGAGGCAAGATTTGTGAAATATAGATACAATGTTTTCCACTTACTCTTCACCCCCTTTTTCCCCTTTCTCTCCTTTTTGTATTGTTCCTTGAGTTTGGTAATTACTCCCTGGTCCACATTCCAAGCTTCAGGCATGAGACACTGGTCTTCCTTTTCTAAATGGAGTGAAACAAATGAAACAGCCTTTTTCAATAAAATACTGAACACCGTAAGTCAATTCACTGTCATGTCAATAAATGACACAATAAACATTTTCCCTGTAATAACATTAATTTTTAAAAGACATTACGTATATGTCACACAAAATATAGTATCTAAGAACAGCAACCAATTCTATTTCTTAGGTAATTATCAAATTTCTCTTGAAAGAGACAGAAAAAACACCCTGAAAGATATGAGTGACTTTTAGTAAACTGAGCCCCAAAATGCTACAATCAGGAACCCCTCATTTTAATCCCATTTTCTGAATTCAATTAGGACTGAATCACAAATTTTTTAAATTAATTTATGTAATTAGAGATTATTACTAAGAGATTATACAAAATAGTCTTCAATAATCTTTTCATCTCAAAAATTTTACTTTTTTGGCATGTGCTCATCAACACCTTTATTTTACACGACTCAAGGAACACTTGAAAACTCCACAATCAACCTGCATTCAAAATTAAAAACAATTTGATTTGTTAGTTTATAAATTCTTTAAAAAGAACACAAAACTTCTAGTAGAAAAGAAATTCTAATCACTAATTTTCACTCTTTCAAAAGAAAATTTGCAGAATGTTACATATTTTATACTTACTATAAAATAATTCATATACTCTATAATGTTATATGTTAGTTCAAAACTCTCGTTTGAATTCAACACTGATATATCCAACAGCTCATTCTACATTCCCATTAGGAAGTCTAAATAGTATCCCAAACTAAACATAGAAAGCCAAGTTGCCATAGAAAGCCAAGCTGCCAAGTCCCCACCCAATCTGTTTCATCCACAGGATTCCCCATCTTATTGATGGCAATTCCACACTTCCTTTTGCTCAAACCAAAACCCTCTCTCTCACCCAACATCAACTATTTCAGTAAATACTGTTTTCTCTACCTTCAAAACACATCTAGAATCTATTATTCAGCATGTCTACTATTTCTCTAACCACACTCCCTCTTGCTAGAATTACTGCAATAGTTGTCCTCTCTCCCCACCAAGTCTATTATCAATACTGGTTGCCCTGGGTTCTCAACATGGCAGCCAGATAATTCTTTAAAATAAAAATCAGATCCTGCCATCCCTGTGTCCAAATCCTTCCCATGGTTCCCCATCTCACCAGTGGTCTCTGTAACCTTACATAATTTGGTCACTTCTTACTATATTGCCCTTAGAAAAACTCTGCTCCAGCCACTCTACTTTCCTTGAATTCCTCAATCATACCAGGGCTGCTGCTATCTTAGGGCATTTATTCTGGCTTTATCCTTCCTGAACACTTTCCCCAGATACTATATGCCTAACTTCCTTATCACCTTCAAGGTTTTGCTCAAATGTTACCCTCTCTTGGCACTTACATGACCACTTTATTTTAAATTGCAACCTGTCTCCTCCACCCCACATCGACACCAGAACTCTTTATCCCCCTTATTCTATTCTTCTTTTTCTGTTTTCCATAGCATTTACCACCTTCTGACATACTATACCATGTATCATGTGTATTGCTTATTGCCTATATGTTCTTAGTAGATTGCAGGGACAACAGAGATAGGGATTTTCACCTAGAAGACTGGCAAATAGAAGGCATTTGGTCAGTATTTGGTGAATGACTGGAATAAACAGTAATATGTCTATTTTTAACAAGTTCCAATCCACAGTTTTAAAAAATTGGTTATACCCTGGCTGGGTGGCTCAGTTGGTTGGAACATCATCTCATAGACCAAAAAGCTGCGGGTTCAATTCCTGGTTAGGGCACATAGCTAAGTTGCAAGTTCAATCCCCAGTCAGGGAGTGTGTGGGAGGCAACAGATCAATGTTTCTTTCCCACATCAGTGTTTCTCTATCTCTGTCTCCCCCCACCCCATTCCTCTTTCTCTAAAATGAATAAACATATCCTTGGGGGAAGATCATAAATAAACAAACAAATAAACTGGTTATCAGGCCTGTGAATATACTAAACACAATTAACAAAAAAACCTCAACATTTTTATAGACTGAACTATTATCTATCAATAAAAAGCCTCTTTTTCCAGAAAGATCTAGCAATTTTCTTGGGGTAGGTGGGAGTGGTGGGGGGGAAATGGAGACAACTGTACTTGAACAACAATTAAAAAAAGATAAAAGAGAAAAAATTAAAAATAAAAGAAAAATGTTAATTCTCATCAATCAGATCTGAATAATTCATTAAATTGGGAACCTTCTGCATACTAAAATGCCTTCAGGGTTTTTTTTTAATATTAGTCTTAAAAAATCAGCCTTATCATACATAATCTTAATTAGACTCATATTAACAATAGCAATGGAAGGTCATAGAAGATGTGTGGTAAAATCTATTTTTGGCAGAAACTAACAAGATTCTTAACCTAAACTTACTCACTTTTTAAGGGGGGCTGGTGAGGGATAAAAGAAGCACTTAAAATGGTTTAAATGTCCCTTCAACTACACAGGAATGGAAGCATCTATGTGTTGTTAATTGCTTAAAAGTAAAATGCTTTGAATTAGAATTATAAAATCCATGAAACACTGATAAAGAACCCTCCAGCTGACTGCAAGATTCCATTCACTCATATTCATAAACAGAAATGTTCAGTACTTTACTAAAGAGTGAGACATCAGATGTGAGAACAGCCACTCATGTTTTCACCAGTAACTTCATAGCAAATTAGGTTAAATGTACACACATGAATCATATAATATAATGGGCCATGACTCACACCTTAAAGCAAAGGAAGTTACATAAGGAACAATGCAGCTGTCTTTAGAGAAAAATGAATCCCAATAAGAGCCAAGTATTATTTATGCAGGTGTATGACTCCTCAAAGAAAGACCACTGTGTAGCACAGTGGACCTCGCTATATTGGCAGAATTGCCACCTGAAATATCTGAACAACTTGATATATAAGCTCATTAGGGAATAAGACAGGAGAGAGTCATTTCACTTTAACTTCCCCTGGGTTCCAATCTTTGTTCTGTTGGGAAAAAAAAGTCAGTCACTAAATAGTCATTATATTCTTCATACTATGACTTCAAGTAATTATCCCAAATAATTCTTCAAATATTTGCCACAAAAAAGAAAAAGAAGTGGTATTAGCATTATCAGAATCCCTGAAGGGAAATCTGCCATTAAAGTGCATAGATTGTAAGCTAAGGGTGTTCTAAAGATAAATATTCTCTCATTCCAAAATACCTGTTAGGTGTTGAAAATATTAAAAATGATTAGAACAATTTGCACACAAAAAAATTTGATGTTTTCTATAAACTGATGTAACCTGACTAGAATGAATAACTACTAACACTTCTTTTTTGCACAGATGATCCCACAGATGACATCTCTAAAATCTTCCAATGCAGCGATTTTCAACGCTTTTCATCTCGTGGCACACATAAACGAATTACTAAAATTCTGTGACACACCAAAAAATACTGTTATTTTTTGCTGATCTGACAAAAAATAGGTATAATTTTGATTTATTCACAGTAGATGGCTATTGTTGTGTTGGTTGTTGTCATTTTTTTATTTGACAATCTAAGGGAAAAGAAGTCAGTGCCCCCGACTGAAGAATCAGGCACTGCACGTTTTACAGCTTTGTGTGGCACATTGGTTGAAAATCGCTGCTCTGATGCACTGTCATACTCAATTTCCACAAAATCTAGATTTGCAAGTTCTGTCTGGGCAGAAAGTAGAGACCATTCTATATATAAATTCAAATTATTTTCATACTGCATCATTTGTCTTTTTTTTAAATGAGGTAATTAGTTGTGTAAACTTCTTTAAATACCTAACACACACACATATACCCTCTAGACAAAAGGTGACAGTAATAAAAAGTTCATAGGATGTCCAACATTTCAGCACTGTAAGAGATTCAAGTGTTCTTCAAGGTGTTGCCCTCTGAGTAAAATATTAGTTCCTTTATTTACGTAAGTTCTCTGGTTGGACCCATCATCCTTCCTTACCCCAGTCTGTTCCATCGCCTGCACTTCTAGATTCACTGTCGCCTTCCTCTGATGTAACCAAGAAGTCAAATTCCTTTAGAGCTTCTTCTGTATCTCGATCTTCACTGCTATCAGACAATGCTTTTTTCCTAACAATCTAATGAAAAAAATATGCTAAATTGAAATATATTATGAAATTAATTTAAATAAAGGGGAAGGTATCCCTTTACCATTGTAGGAGGAACCCCAATTATTTTCTTCCAAAAATGTCTTTGTTTTGTTAAATAACTATAATACCTATTCAGCAGTGGGAAACACAGATGTCACTTTAAAAAAATACACACATTACACATTCTAAAGTAGTAATTTAAATTTTGTTCAATGATGGCTTGTTTTAAATAAACTAATGGAAGCACATATTGAAAATACTGGGATATAAGACATGCATTTAAATTACAGATATATCCTTAAAATACTGTATTATTAGAACCACAACCTAATCTTGTATTTCTTGAATGCAGTCTGTGCAGTGTGCAGACATTCTAATCCAACTGAAGAAAGAAAACACTTCGTAAATCATTGCAAGAACTTTCAGAATATAACCATGATAAATTTTAGCTCTAATACATCATTGCCTTACAAAACTTACATTCACAAAAAGTACAAACTCAGTAATTCTTGCCTCAAGACTTAGAAGGTATTCTGTTGGTGGCAGGGTGTTGGGGTTCACATTATTATTTCTGCTATCCCAACCTTGCATCAATATTCTCTAATAACTCTCTATATATTCAAGTTTTTCCTAAAATACTGATGTTTCAAAGTGAGACTTGACTTAGATTTAATAGAAAATCTAGTAAGGGCTGTTATGTCTTATTTTTACGTATTTAGGAACATCTCTGGAATCACAAAACCAGTTGGAAGATTAAAACTTAGGCTTAATACATGCAGAGATGATTTTTGAGATGCATATGCCAATACTATTTATGAATTATCTCCTTTTTGGTCACCACCACCAGGACCCCAAAGAAATTAGGACAACTGCTTTGCAGCTTCTTTTGATTAAATGGACTCAGTATCTCACCTTCTCCAGACCTCAGCTTCTTTACTTCATGCCAAGTAAAAATAGCATCTGATCAAACTTTATCATTGGACTATTTTGAGTGGTTTAAAATTATAATGGTTCCTGGCATAGCTCAGTGGACTGAGTGCGGGCTGGGAACCAAAGTGTCCCAGGTTTGATTCCTAGCCGGGGTACATTCCTGGGTTGCAGGCCGGAACCCCCAGCAACCACACATTGATGTTTCTCTCTCTCTCTCTCTCTCTCTCTCTCGCTCTCTCTCTCTCTCTCTCTCTCTCTCTCTCTCTCTCTCTCTCTCTCTCTCTCTCTCTCTCTCTCTCTCCCTCCCTCTCTCTCCCTCCCTCCCTCCCTCCCTCCCTTCCCTCTCTAAAAAAAAAATTAAATAAATAAAATCTTTAAAAAAAAATTATAATGGTTCAACAAACAGATCAATGGAACAAACTGAAGACTCTAGAACTAGATGCTAAGAGATAGCATTACCTGACTTGGTGGCCCTGTTCTCATGCTTGTGACTAATACCACTTGTCAATCACAGTACTTTTCTTTTTCTTTTTTAACAAGAGGAAAAAATAACCAAATTTAATTATATGTGCACATAGGGGAACCTCATATACTTGAGAGCCAGAGACTCCACATACATGAAAAGTTCAGGGACAGGAAGAAAAAATGAGGTGTATATATATGACATTTAAAAAAATTATTTTATTGTTGTTCAATTACAGTTGTCTGCATTTACCCTTCACCAATCCTCCCCCACCCCAGCCTTCCCCACCTCCCTGCCTTGCTTCTACCTGCCCTTGGTTTTGTCCATGTGTCTTTTATAGTTGTCCCTGAAACCCCTACCCCCTTCCCCCATTATCCCCTTCCACCTCCCACTGGTTACTGTCAGGTTGTTCTTAATTTCAATGTCTCTGGTTATATTTTGCTTGCTTGTTTGTTCGTCTAAGACCGGATGGAGCCTCAGAAACCCTTCTCAATGCAGCACTCCAGGATGCCACTATCAACAGAAGAAAGCTGGCACAGTGCACAAAACCTAATCTGCCTTAACTGTTCTGGTATACACAAAAACTGAATAGGAGAAATCAAGGATTCTTTAATGATGCTAGAATAACTGGTTTAACTATTTAGAACATTACCCTAAAATCAAGAAACACTTTTATTTTTACAGCATTTCCGAATACCAACTAGCAAAGCTATTAGACAAACATAAACAGCAAGATCAATTTGACAGAATGTGAACAGAAAACCCATGCTGAAGGCGTACTCTTTTATAAGTATTCACAAACCAGATTATTAGCATATGGTAATAATCTGTTCTAATTTTCCCTGGGCAGGCATACTAAGGTAGAAGTGTCTCTGAAGAGTTTATACCAACAGAGGGTGCTGATCTCCACAGTACCAGATATAAATGCAATGCCTAACCCACCTTCCTTTGCCTACAGGCTTGATTCCTCCCTTTTCATGACCCTGATGGGTCATCAGATAGAATTTGGAGGGATCACCACCAATATCCTATAGACAGAAAATCTATGTTCTCAATGCCTGACGAAGAAAGGACAGGGAAAATACAGAAGTATCTGGAACTGTAGGTGCAAAGTCTGAATGTATTGCCAGCATCAGTTCATACTAAATATGGCATTAAGTCACAAAACTAACTCTTTGGGAAAAACGTTTCTAGGTACTCATCTCCTTTATATAAATTAACAAAGAAGGAAGATAAATGGCAAGTTGAAAACCACTGTCCATTAAGTATCCCATTTAAATAAATAAACAAAAACTCCTGTATTTTTAATAGCTAGACATAGAAGAAAAGTAAACTGTGGTTACCAGTGGAGAGCAGGATTAGTAAATACGAATGGGTGCAGTTTGTTGTAATAAGTACATATATTACGTTGCTTCTTTATAGCCAAGGTTCCATCCCACTCCTACCTTCATTGAGCTTATGAATCAGTTTAAGAAATTAAGTCAAACACAAAAAAGTTAAGGGTTGCATATGGTGCTAAGGTTAGGGAAAGGGATAGGCTGTCACTTTGGAACACATTAAAAGCAGTGTAACACAAATGGGGATGAGATTCTTTACACTGTGACTAAAACAACAGTTCATGATTCTTAATCCCATTAGCCTTTCTTCCCAAAGTGTCTGAATACAGAGACAATGTTGCTGCTTACATTATCCTTTATGCAGTTCAAAATTGATCACATTTTATATGCATATATAATTTCAAGATCATTATTACACTTAACAAATGATACGGTGATGAGAATACTGGTAACAATGGTAAAGAAAAATCAGATGAAGAGGGTGATCTTAGGGAAAGAGATGGACACAGAGAGAAGAAAAATGATCCAAAATATAATTCAAAGAACAATCAAAACTCCAACAAAGGGCAAAGAGTAAGAAAGAAGGAACAAACAGTTTTTGAAAACAACCAACGGCTACTAAGAGCTGTAAGTTTCTGTATTTTCTTAGTTGAATCTAATAAACTATTTTGATTAAAGAAATAAAATATTTTTAAAAACCTCTTTGGTCTACTAAACATTTTAATAGGATAATTTTCAGCCATTCACTTTTTATATATAGTACTACAATAAATCTTCTAAGTCATGCATATTCATCGCCAGAGTTAGATTTTTTTAAGTCCTTTTGGCATGTTAGACTATTAGATTTGTAGCTGTGAAAATTAACATAATATATCATACTAGTTCACAAAACTATTGTGAAAAAGCAATTATTTGTTTAGAAATATTTTTCCTGCAGAACTACAAGAATTTTTGAGTCCAATGTTTCAATGGGGTTAAGTATTTTTACATTAGCTGTGTCTTCATTGCTTGGTCACAGAATTGCTATGGCCTGCACTAACTGGAAGACAGCATATTTGCAAATTCGGTTACTTAAAAAGAAACCAGTTTATAGTTAGGAATTTCTAGTGAGACCATAGGTAATGATCACAATAATCAACTTACAGATTTTTAAAATATCTAAACTGATATAATAACAAAAAAAACTTAAAGCATCATACTTAGTTATTATTTACCATTGAGCTATGAATACATTATTTTCACAGGAAAATAATATCTCAATGCAATTATCTCATAGAAATCACAAGGGGACACAAAATTTCTAAATTATTAGGACAAAAAAAGTTCCATGCAAGTTTAGGCATTTTCTTACACTACAGTAACAAAAAGCACATGTTACTACTACTTGTTTGGATAATAAAAAAGGGGTAACTTCTTAAAAGTTCAAATAATATCCATGGCAGGGCTGTATGAGCAGAACACAACTGAATAGTTAGCCAGGGAAACAATAATCTAGAAGTAATAATTTGAGTCTCTGATGGAAGCAGATGGAATAAAAAACAGACAAGTTACACTTAGAAAACACTGCATAGTTAAACATATTGATACTGACACACAGGCTGTCCAGACCGCTGGGAGTGGGTTGAGGCAGGAAATAGCAGAGGATGCTGGGGGAGATGAAGGTAGGCCATGAGGGGGAACCTGGGACACTTCCGCACTGAGCCACACTACTTGGGGTACTGAGGTTGTTGAGTGCAGTCAGATAATACTTTCCTGAATCACCCAGGGCCATGGCAGCAACAATGAGTTTCACAGCTCTGCGGCAGGTGGGACCACGCTGCCCAGGTAACCAATGCACACTCCCCCACCCTCAGGCAAGATGATGACAGGAGGAAGTTCTCGACACTGAGTATGTACAAGGCTAACAAGATAACTAGACAAAGTCCTCCTACCCCTTTCGGGTACCAGATTGGGAGTGGGACTAGGGGAAGGCAGGCACAAGCACAAAAGAAGTTAAAATTGTGTGGGGGTACTGGACCAAAGAGGTCTATCAGTCTAGCCTGGGGAAAAGAAGAGATTAGTTGAGAAGCAGACCACCCAAAGTGAGTAAAAGTTTAGGAAGTTAATTGGTCATTCTGAGAAAACATCTGGTCCATCACAAACCTGAAACTAATATAAATACAGGGAAACAAAGGAAGTTCTATCTTGCTCGAGGCTCGCTGCTCAGGACCTGCACTTGGACCCTAAACTGTCCCTTCCATGGGGCCCATGACCTTAGCAGTCACGTGGACCATGGCCTCCAGGAGAGTATCCCTCTCCCATGCTGACCTGGTGGAGCATTCACGTGTGCTTTCATGCACTCTCTGGCCTGGGAGTAGGGGACCCTAGAAGTTGCATGGCCAGCTCAGGCGGTGCCAGCTCCATGCACAGTCTCCAGCAGGCAACCCGAAGTTGGACAGAAATTAGGAATAAGCTGAGTTACCTGGATGATCACTTAGCAGCCACCTCAGGTTCTAAAAAGTGGTACTTTAAAATGGAACAGGAATTCTGGGTACTGCCTTTTGTCTGAGTTTTGTGGAGTCGATAAGCTTTGAGACAGGGAGTCCCCCATGGTCCCAGATTGTTCAGTTTTCAAATAAAAACCCTTTTCCTTTCTTACAAGCCTCTGCCTCTATATTTTGCCTTTTGGTGGCAGGGGGCAGCTGAACCCCACTTTGGTTCAGTAACAATATCATTTTCATATATAGTGTCTCATTTATTCTTCACAGAATCCTCTGGGGATAAGATGGATCTGTATTATAATCCTCATTTTATAAACTAAAAAGCTAAGCCTGAAGGATTAAGCATAGATGATTAGTAACAGAAATGAGACTTAAACCCAAGGATTTTGACTTAAGATCTAGTCTTTACATTACCTTACATTCCTCTTCCTTCTTCTAAATAAAAGTAGAAGAGGTTATATGAGCATTTTCCTAGATAAAATAAAGCATACCCTTGTCTCTTTAAAAAGAGGGAAGAAAAAGGGAAAAGATAGGAGAGAAATAAGGGAGTTAAAGAGGGGAAAAGTAGGGAGAAAGAAAGGCCCTGGCTGGTGTGGCTCAGTGGATTGAGCACGAGCCTGCAAATCAAAGGGTCTCCAGTTCGATGCCCAGTCAGAGCAAATGCCTGGTTGTAGGCCAGGTCCCCAGTGTGGGGCATGTGAGAGGCAACAACACACTGATGTTTCTCTCCCTCTCTCCTTTCTTTCCCCTCAAAAATAAATACAATCTTAAAAAAAAATAAGTAGGGAGAAAGGAAAGAGGGGAGTGGGGTGGGGGGAAAGGAGATGGTAGAAGGGGACAGAACACAGAAGGGAAAGGAGAAGAAGCAATTTAGAGACATCTCTTATTGTAGGAAACTACCAGGGAGAGTCAATAAACATAAATATGTAAACAAAACTCCACAAAAACCCTAAACAAGCTTGAAGAAATCTAATGGAAGAGTTTGAAAAGTCTGTAGAACTTGTCTGCCAAAGCAACCCTGACAAGAGCAAAACTGCATCCATTAGTTGACGGCTCCATAATGGGTCTGTCAGTTCCACTGTCTTACAGCAACCAGTAACACTGCACTGTCACCACATTCACCAGCTCCGCAGAAGCGTTCAAAGTTTAATGGAGTAACAAAAAGTCAAAGAACAAGGCAGTAACAGAAAGCTGCTATACTAAAAGTATTCTTGACTTTGAAGTCAATATTAAAAATTCTTTTAAATTTCCCCAAATTCATGAAAGAAAAAGTTAAGGACTTAGGTTGAACGACATGAATTATTTTTAAAGTATGCATAATAGTCCCTAAAAATATTTATATCTGAGTTACCCAACTTACTGTTGAAGTATCAATAATGCTTTTCTCTCGTCCATCAATGTCATCATCTTCATCTTCATCACTGAAATCTGCAGTTACGTTTTCAGGGAATTTGAAATTATCCAGCACAGAGGCAGGATCCGTTAACTCGGATTTCCTGGTTTAAAACATGTACATCTTGCTCAGTTATTTTTTAAACTAGCCATAAGAATTGGTCTGTGATATGATACACTAACTTCTGTTTATATTGTAACTATGACCCCTCAAATCACATCATGAACAACACTGATTCTTATCCATTATATTTCCTTCAATTTTAATTGGAAAAGCAATATAGGAAGTGATTACTATTTAAAGTTTTTTTCAATCCTACCTATTTAGATTAATGGTAACCTAATGTAAAGAACTCCCGCTTCTGAATCAGAAGTGTTTTGATCCTAAGTTAACCTTCACCTATTTCTTCAAAAAATTTTTTCTCTGCCACTACTTTTCTCTATTCTTTTCCTCTATGCAACTCTTCCTATGACACATAACTCAGAAAATAACTAGAAAATATGTCATTTTTCTCTGATGAAATCTTGTATTTCTGAACAGCTAAAGAGTGGAAAAAAGCAAATGTGTACATAAAATTACTAAATACAATATAGTAGTCAAATCAACATTACAACAAAACTTCATCCTATTGGTGAACATTCAACTTTTGGAAATGATTTCAAATACGTAAGCTTTTAATTTAGTTCTCTAAAAATAAATTTAATAAACAATTTCTTAATGGCTAGAAAGGATGATTTCTCTCTAGTTCATTAAAAAATGTTTTAGATTAGAAGGCTTTTCCATGACAAAATTTATCCACAGCTATGAACAAAATTTTCAACACAGATAATAAATTTCAAATCTGCTCTGAGCTATGTTTTAGGTTTCCCCACCCTATTCTTCATTTCTAATAAATCAGGCATTCAGAACGATACCCTTGTCAGCTTCAAAAGGCAGGTCAAGGCCAAAACACAAGATAACTGGAGTGGTCTGAATTTTCATAAGGTCTTAGAATGACTTCACACTTTAGGTAAAACTATAACCAGGAATAATGCCTACACTGTCCATGTCTACACAGAAAAACACTCTGTGCCTCACATTTATGAAAGCAATTTAATGTAGTTTTAATTACTAATGAATACACTTAAGAAGACTCCAAAGACATCTGTTTACAAAAGTCGTGTTTTTGAACATTTACCTAAATCTTACAATTTCAGTTTATGTCCTAGATAACAGAAATTATATTCTCACTAGAACAGCGATTTTCAACCTTTTTCATCTTATGGCACATGCAAAGTAATTACTAAAATTCTGCAGCACACTGAAAAATATATTTCTGACCTATCTGACAAAAAATTGGGTGTGATTTTAATTCATTCACACTGGACAGCTATTGTTGTGTTGGCTGTCATCATCTTTTTTATTTGACAATCTAAGGAAAAAAAAGTCAGTGTCCCTGACTAAATATCAGGTATTGCATATTGAAAGTCACTGCACTAGAACATATCGAGAGTTTAATTAAAACCATTCTTCCAGACTAAATAAACATTAAAATAAAGTAACATCATATTTAGACTTTCACAGAGATTTTGGCTTTTTATTTAAGAATCCTGTCAACTTTTTTTTCAATAAAGAAGAATCGCCTATTTAACTTTTCATGACCATTTTTAACAGAATTACATATAACTGTATGATACATGATCCAAAAAAGCAAAACAAAGTATTTCAAACAGCTATTGAATTTTTCACACTTACTCTATCAATGAAAAATATATACTTAAAATAGACATTTTTCAAAGGAAAGATGAGTTACATCATTATTAGATAAACAAAAGTGGCTAAAATAAGGTTTACTTCTAGAGAATCTGCAGTATTTATATGACTTTTGGGTAAGAGATAATGAAATTTCATTCTTAAAGATTTGAACTGAATTTCCAAAGTAAGATCTTTTATGAAGTTCTTATAATAAGTGACTAAGCTTCAAGGCATTAAAACCTGTGTTAAATCCAAAAATTTCAAGCTAACATCTTAAATTAAAAATCTTGAAATAACCACAAATAACACTAATCACTACACGTTATCTTCTACCAAGTGAATTTTAAATTATTGAACTAATTAGATTTCTGTAGCAGTATCTAACAGTACAAGTATCATATCACCCATAAACCAAATACATTTAATAAAAATTAAAATCATAGCTAAAATACTTTCCAGATAAAATACTTACCCAATCATTGCTGTGTCTTTAATTTCACCCTCTGTGCCATTTATAACTGAGTCCTGATTTTTGTCCTCTTCCCTGTCAGTGACATCACTAGAAAAGCCCAACAAAGCTCGCACTCGTTTAGACTTCACATCTAGAATAGTATCTGTGTAACCCACCTCCTGCAGATACCTGTGTATGAAAAGGATCCTTATAATTCTGCCATATTAGGTCAGCATTCTATAACTCAATACGTAAACAAAAGTATTCTTTTTAATTCACTGCCTGCATAAAAGTTAACAGTATAGTACTATACTAGTATGACTTGCTAACAAATAATCTTCCAGCTGCAGATGGAGCTGTCTCTTGCAGTACCAGTCTCTACGGTCACTGAGAAAAATCAAAGAACTAGACAATAGACCATTCATTATATTTATCAGAAGAAGATGTTCCTTAACAGCACATTCTTTCTTCTAGGCAGTTTTGGAGTAAACTCACTCTCAGATACTACTGAGTTACTATTTTATAACAGTAGTTATCATAACCAATAGTCTCTTTACATTTCTGATGTACAGTGTCACTGGATCAACTGAAAACTAAAGAGAATATTTCTAGCATATATAGTTTTCTCCGTGACATACAAGAACATAGCATATTCCAGAGTCACTTCTATGGAGAAGTTTCTAGCCTGGGGCAACTGTAAAATTAAAAAAAAGGAGATCATAATCGAAATATTCAAATGTGGAATGTGGGGTATCTGGGTGCATTGGGAGGGGGGCATGTTGCAGAGAAGCAGCAGCACAGAAAAAAAAGAACATCCTTTGCATTTCGAGTAAGACCTAGGTCTTAAGCCCATTTCTGCCACTTTTTTCCTGTTAGTTGAATTCTCCTGAACCTCAGCTTTCTTCCCCCTAAAAGAGGCACACTCAATACAGTGTCTGGTATATACAAGGCATTCAATATGCAGTAACAAAGAAGATGACCAGCCCCTCACCCAAAGTGGTAGTGCCAGGAACATGAAGAAGGCAATGTCACTGACTGCATCATTAATAAACATGACAGACAAATGCTAGACATTAATGTAAGTAAGCATCAGACTATGGGATGAAAGAAAAAACAAAGGTAGACAAGATAACCACTCTAAGGTCAATTTGTTTCAAGATCTGGTATTAACAGTTACTACAGCTCAAAGGGATACCTTACAAAGATGTATGACCAAAATGGAGTAAGTGCAACCTTTCAAATAAAGACACTTATTTTTCAATCCTATTCAATATTTATAGAAAGGGTTTAATTAAAACCTGGGTAATAAACTTCTAACTTTCCTAAATTTAATCAGTTGTTCTTGCAAACTAACAGAAAGGTATGTTTTTCCATTTTTAACAAATAATATTTGACACATAACTTCATTTTGGTAACAAAATCACAATACAAATAATTGTTTGAAAAACTGCACTTTCCATAGATAAGCTGGCTTTACTAAACAGTTACTTCCTCCTTCACTGATGAACTGTCACCTTTCCTTTAAGGGGAAGATTATCAGTCTTCAAAAGTTTTTGAAAATATCTCTTGGATTACTTACTATAATAATTTCTCATTTTAAAAAACCCCAGCAGATTAAGAACACCTATTAAAGGAAAATGCAAAAATCATATTTAACACCAAAGTGAGGATACTAGTGAAAACCCCATTTATTAAATATTAGTGAAACTGCATTTTCTTCTAACATCAAGTAGATGAAAAATAGATAATAAGGAGACGTTTCACTATTCTCTTCCCATCATTAAAGGGAGTGGCTGGCATACATCCACTTTGGAAATCACAGATTTAGACTATTTACAAGTGACCTCAAAAGTCGAAAACAGACAGCAAATTTCACTTCACTGAAGCACAGACCTGAATGCCAGTTTCAAATGTGATATGCAAGGACCAGGCAGTGAGCTGGTGTGGCCCTAGCCCACCATCTGACATCTGAACCTCAACCCAGCTCTCTTCCCTCTTTACAGTCTCAAATAACCATTTCATAGGAGAAAGCAGATGTTAGTGCAATAGTGGCAAATTGGGGAAAATCAAAAAGTTGTTCAATCAATCAAAAATAGGAAGTTTAAAAGCAAACAAAATTTAATACTGATTAAACATATTAAAACTTGTATATTCATGTATAAAAGATGCAAGAGTAACTTTAAGAGAATTCTTCAAACTATAAATTTAAGTATACAATAAAATCTAAAAGCTTAAAATTGTACTTTTTAAAAAAAATCCTCACCTGAGGACATTTTTTTTTCATTGTTTTTAGAGAGAGAGAGAGAGAAAGGGAGAGGGTTTAAAGAGAGGAAGGGAGGGAGAAAGAGAGAGAAAGAAATATCAATGTAAGAGAGAAATGTTGACTGGTTGCCTTTTGTATGTGCCCCAACTGGGAGCCAAACCCACAACCTAGGCATGTGCGCTGACCAGGAATTGAACTCGTGATCCTTCGGTTTGCGGGACCACACCTAATCTACTGACCCACACCAGCCAGGACAAAACAGTATTCTTTTTCATGAAGCTAAAATTATGAAAAGAATTTATTCTTAATAATTCTTATTAATAGTTAACAAAAAATAAATTCCACTATGGGGAAAAATGTTTAATATGAAAAAGGAAAAGTAATTCACTTAAGCTTTTCACAACAGCAGTATAATAATGTGAGATAAATTATTCTACTGAGTTGGAAATACAAAACAAAACATCTCACGAAAAGTATAAGCTTCTCCTCTTCAGTTTGACCATGGGTTACTTACTGTCTGAGTAGTTGTCGACCTTGTTTCCACATTAACTGGCTGTTCTGTTGTGGCTGGACCTCTGTTTCATTACCTTCATCTAGAAGACATTAAATCATAGTAAAACTGACTTGTTATATACATTAGAGGTCATCCTGATTCATAAAAAACATTCCAAAAAATTTATTAGGTTAAGAATATGTAAAAGTGCACTGTAAAGTATGTTTTAGGACAATGTAAATTATGTTTTTAAGTTGAATTTCCATAACAAAACTCTAAATTCATTATTACTACTGGATTCCTCTCAGAGTGGTAGAACTAAAATAAGTATATTTTCCAAATCTTTAGGCAGCCTGAGAATTTTCCTCCAGAACAAAGACCTACCCAAATCAAGTCAGACTGTAAGAGCCCAATAAAAGTATTAATAAAGCACCACATGAAAATTAGAACAAAATACCCTGAGGAATGGTTGCTTTTTTTAAAGGCCAGTTTGATTAAAGAATAGATAGGAAGTGATGTCAGTCCAAATCTATGTCCTTCACTAGTTATAAAAACCTTAAGTATTCTTTTTAGACAATCTTTGAATGAAAATCTCATAGACCTTGTAAAGCTTTAAATTCATTATTTGGTAGAAGCTGCATCCTTTCAAGAAGGTGGAAAAAAAATACAGCCTTCTCCATAGTAAGTCTGGACTAAAGAATTTCTAAACTACACTATGGCTCTACTTTAAAAATACAAGAAAAGCTGACACTTTCCATCAATCCTGATCCAGTTATAAGAAACTGTGATCTTTATAGGGTTTTATTCAAGTGAAGATATAAGAAAGACTGAGAATATTTGTTTTATCGCATTTGATATCACTTACTGTGTTTCAGATGCTGTGTTAAAAATGTATAAATTATCTCTACAAATTCAGAAGACAGGTGTTACTACTAGCCTCATTTTAAAGATAAGAAATGAGTTGTACAGGTTAATTGTAAGGTCTCTAAGTTAGTAATAGAGTTGTAAGTGTTGGAGTCAAGTCTGACTCTAGAGCTTACATATTTTTCTCCACATTCTACCACTACAATTTTAAGAAATTAGAAATATATGTAAATTTAAAAAATCAGATCTTGCACTTTCATTTTTCTTCTAAAATGAAAAGTGCAAAGCTCTGTGATACACCAAAGAAATAGCGGTAGAGTAGAGAGAGGGTGGAAAGGGAAGTCAGGGGGCCTAAGTTAACTCAAAAAGGAGAATTACTTTGGGATAACATCAGAGAGTATACATTTCTTTTTTTTAAAAAGGCAAAACAAATGTCTCAATACTAGTGAAAAATGATATATCTTGTTTCCACTGACCCACAAATTCAGAAACTGTGTGTATACAATAATATGTCCCAATATGTCCTCTTCTTAAGCCAAGTGAGTAACCAACCTATACTTGCCAAGAAAGAACATTTACACTGACATTTCAAAAAACTAAAAATGTCAGATATGAAAGCACTTTCGAGGTCATCTAATTCCCCATTAGAACAGGCCTACGTCCTTTCTACACCATCCTCAAGTATACGCAAAACTGCCTTTCCCTAGTTTGGCAGCTAGTGACGTTACTGAAGTGTGGTACAAACAATCAATGGAATACTGATAGGAACAAGGAGCAAACTACTGATACACATCCACAGAGGTCTCAGATGCATTACGCCAAGTGAGAGAAGCTAGCATCAGAAGGCTACATTTTGTATGATTTTGGAATCCCTATGACTTTCTGGAAAAGGCAAAACTACAGAAACAGAAAACATGTTGGTGGTTGCCAGATGAGAGGGGAAAGGAAGGGGTCAATTATAAAAGGCAGTGGTAACAAGACTGCACATATTTGTGAAAATACTAAAAAAATGAATAGTACTGTATGCAAGTTATACTTAATAAAAAATAAACCAAATCAAATAAGAATGTATTTTCAAACTCTTAAAAAATCTATATTCTTTTATTGAGATCAAATCTGACTCCCTGAGTAACATCTGGCATTCACCACCACCAACAAAAAAGCCGGAGGTTTAAAGAAAAAAAAAAAAACTCTTGCATATGTGAACTTGATTTTTTTCTACACTTTATCAAGGCTAAACTAACAAAACTCCCAATGGTTAGTAAGTAGTTATCAACTACCAGAGTCATTTTTACCTTATCAAGTTAAAAAAGTGACTATACAAAAGTGAGGATTTTAAAGTGGGTAAGAGTTATATTTCTTGGTAGTATTAAAAGCATTTGACTGGCCCTTCTAGTCAACTTGGAGTAACAAGGGCCAAACTTACTGTCCTGGTTGAAACAAGTATAAAACAAATAGATGAAACGATAGCTAAGGGACAAGAAAGGACAGCAAAGGACAGTGATCTCTGAGAGAGGCTCTCTGGGGGAAAGGAAACACGGTGAGCCCTGCAACGGCTCCACTTTCCTGCCTTGATAGTGCTGCCAGAGCACACCACAGGGAGAGAAGCGAAAGCAGTATCTGAAGAAACACTGGCTGAAGAGTGTTTTATGAAAACTATGAACCCATAGATCCAATAAACTCAACAAGAAACACTGGTTGGGGAGTGGGGACCATCAAGCCAAATCATAATAAAATTGATGAAAACCAATTAAAGATAAAGAGAAAAATCTTAAATGTAGCCAGAGAAAAAAGTCACATTCTACACACCAGAACTATGGTAAGGATAACAGAAGATATTTCTCATCAGAAACGACGCAAGCAAAATAATGACTTTTTCAAGACACAAAAGCTGAAAGAATTCATTATTTGCAGCCCATACTACCAGCTATGTTAAAGAAAGTCCTTAATAAAACAGAAGGAAAATGATACTAGAAAACATGGATCCATACAAAGGAACATGAGTACTGAAAATATATACTTTTTATAGCATTCAAATCTCTTTAAAAGAGAATTAACTGTTGAAACAAAAATAATGCAGTGTGTGGTTTGTAACACAAATATAATAACTGCACAAAGACAGAGAGAACAGATTCAAGTACACTGTTATAAGTATCTCATATGACACATGAAATGGTGTATTATCACCTAAAGATAAACTGTAGTAAGTTTATAAAACCTAAATCAACCACTTAAATAACAGTGTTATACAGCTAATAGATCAACAAAAGTGATAAAAATGGAATCATAAAAATTATTAGATTAATCCAAAAGAAATTTGAGAAAGAAGAAAAGGAAGCAAAGAACAGACTGAACAAACAGCAAGGTGGTAGCCTTAAATCTAACCATATCAATAGCCACATTAAATGTAAATAGTCTAAACATCTCAATTAAAAGGCTGAACTTGTCACTCTGGATAAAAATATATTTTAAGTATCTGGCTTCTAATATTAAATAAGAAAAAATATGGAAGACAAATAGATTTTAACATAATCTGGGGTAATATTCTCTTAAAGGGGAAATGTGAGGGTTTGGAAGTGGAACAAAACAAAACAAAAAAGTCAGAGGGGAAACTAATTTTTTTGTGAAAAATATTTTAGAAAATGTCTGTCAGTGTTAGAAATCGTAAATGAATAAAAGAACAAGAATGGGAAAACCCCTGCGTCTTTAAGCTTCTTCCCATTTGGATATACTATCTCCTGCCCTTCTCTCCTAGTCCCACTTTATCAGCTATCTACAAACCCCTTGATAATAGTGCTCCAAACCAGGCTCACATGCTTCTTCCACAACCAAACTTTTACGTCCTCTTGTGTGAAGAGATCACCCATTCATGTGGGTGATCCACTTGAGCTTCTCTAATAGAAGCTACCACCACCCTCTCTAGCTGTCATACCTTACTTAGATCTTGTCATTACAAAGAACTGTCACAGACACAAAATCACTCTCTGAGCGTATCCTTCAGGTTCAGTACTCCCCATTCACTAACTCTGATTTTGCTGGAACTTTAGACCAGAGGCCAGCAAATTACAGCATGTGGGTCAAATCTGACTGACCTGCCACACCCACTCATTTATATATTGTGGCTGCTTTCATGTTACCGCAGAGAGCTGAGTAGCTGCAACAGCAAACATACGGCCTACAAAGCCCAAATATTACTATCTGGCCTCAGAAAAAGTGTGCTGACCTGTTCTAGATCATAAGCTATCCCCTTATTCTTAGCCATTTAGGCTCCTTTTATCTTCACTTCCTTCCCTCTGGAGTTTTAGTTCAGTCTATCATTTCAACCACTCTTATGCCAATGTACTCAATTTTCTTGTCCCCTTGTCTCTCCATGAATTCAACTATTAACTGTTTTCAGTATATTTATAATAAGTGTACAAACCAGTACTTCTGTATAGACTCATGGTCACACACCTCAACCTGACCTTAGCTTTTCTCAATCCTACCATTTCTTAGCAAATTTGTCCTGCTGTTCATTCATAATAAACCTTCTCTACTTTTTGTACACCTCTCACACACTCTTAGCAGATAATCTTGTCTTGTACATAAAACTATATTAGTTACCCACCAACATAGTGAAACCCAACACCTAACTTTACAAGCTCCTCCTGCCATTCTCCAGCTATGATCAGAACCCAACCCCTAGCACTTCTTTAGATACCTTCCTATTTTTTATATCTTTCTCCTCTTTGTTTGCTCCTCCTCTAAGAAGTATTTCACACACACATGGACACACACACACATTCTTTGACCCCTTGCGTCCTGTCAGCTGTTGCCTTCTAATCTCTCTCCTTCACCTTCACAACCTAAGCTTCCTGAAAGTTGACCACACTTAGTCTTCATTTTTTCACTCATGTCTGTGTTTCCGTCCTCACCTCTCTCCTGAAACTGCTTACAGTAAAGTTTTCAGTGACCTGTTTGTCACCGAACCCTAGAAATATTCTTCAGCCCTTCAGGCATTAATCAATACTGTTGAAGAGTCATTACTTCTGAAAACTGTCTCTTCATTTGGCTTCCACTGGTTTCCCTCCTACCATTAAGACAACCCTTATGAATTTCCTTTTCAGGTTTCTATTTTTTATCAGTTTTTTAAATGTTGCCATCCCTCAGGATTCCATTTTAGGTCCTCTTCTCACTCTGCATAAAGTCTCTGGGCGAGCCTTCCACTCCAGTGACCCTCAGTGTCATCAGTACTAAACGGTGAAGCCTTTCAAATATGCATGTCATGCCCATACCACGGGCCTGAGCTCCAAACCCACACACCTGTCTACTTGCCATCTTCACTTGATTGCCTAACAAATCCAGAGGTGAACCCACCATCTTCCAAATCAATGTCTAGCCTAGTTTTTTAAATTAGAAGAATGGGAGTCATCTTTGATCCTCCTTTTTTTTCTTCCCCTACATCCAAATAAGAACTAATTCCTGCCCTGACTGGTGTGGCTCAGTTGGTTGGAGCACCAACCCACAAAGCGAAAGGTCACTGGTTCAATTCCCAGTCAGGACACATGCCTGGGTTGCTGGTTTGGTCCCGATTGGGTTGCATTCCAGAGGCAACTGATTGATGTTTTTCTCTCCCTTTCTCCCTCCCTTCCCCTCTCTAAAAATAAATAAATAAAATCCTTTAAAAAAAAAAAGAGGATACTCTCAGGAGAAAAAAAAGAATTCCTATAGATTTTACTTCCTAAATATTTCTGAACACACCCACTTCCCTTCAACTCCATTGTTAGTACACTTGCAAGGTACCGTCCTCACCTACCCAAGTGGCTGTTAACAGCCCTCTAACCAGTCTTCACATTTCCAATTTTACTACTCTCTATCTAATCCATCTTCCAGATCAAAGAGCAAATCTGAGAACAAGAATCTGAATTAAGTCCTTCAAATGCCTTCTCATAACTTTTAGAATAATGTGTAAACTCCTTAACATAATTTCCAAGACCTTTTAACACATTTTACCATCTGTTCCTTCCCTCCCCAGCTAACTCTCTAGCTGCATCTATAAATACTCATTCCCCGCTCCCAATACTAACGACTTGTTTCATTTCTCAAATGTGCCATGTTCTGTACCTCAGAAGCTTTGCCGCTAATACTCCGCCTTTCTCCCACCTCTCGTTTAACAAATATTTAGCCAGTCTGCTTTCTCTAATTCTTACTTGTCCTTCAGATGTCAACTTTACCGTCACTTCCTGCAATAAGCCTTCCTTGACTACATAAGGCTAGATTTGGTTCCCCTGCTACTGTGCTCTGTAACACAAAACCTAATACCTTCCCCATTATACACATCATTTTATTAGAATCACTTTTTTCTTATCTCCTCTGTAAAAATCCAATAGGGTATTATCATCTTACTCACAAAATTTGGTGCTGGGTATATCAAATATTACATATTAAATATTTGTAAGCTGAACAGGTAGTTTGAAAGATCAATAGATAGAGTGATCATAGGTACTAACTAGGTACTGTACAGTAAGAAAATAAACCTGGGAGTTAGGAATTATTTCCAGAATTTTTCCCAGTATACCAATAAGGAATGGAGCAACCTCAGAGAGATTACATAATTATCACAGGTATTTAAAGTGTCAAAGAGTACACTCAAACTTACATGTATATGATTTCAAAGCCCAACTTTTCCTACTGAACCACAATGTTTACTTATAAACATGTTGTATATATTGCAAATAGGTCTTTATACTCCTAAATTGATCTAAAAATTAGGAAATAAGCTTTTTAATGTAAAAGTACTGATTAAAATCACTCCTTCAAATTAGGCAATATACTTTAACTTTAGGACAGTCTTTAACAAAAAGTCTAGATATAAAAGAAAATATATTTTGTCTTTTTAAAAATTTAAGTACACCTCAAGTTAAAAGAAAAGACACCAAAGTAAGAAAACAATTAAAAAGCAAAAGAAAAAATATGCTAATCATCAGGTATCACTCTCATTTTCATGGATTCAATATTCAACTGTGGAAGCATTTAATAACATTACTATGCTGAACTATAAAATTAGCAGCACATTTAGAACTTATTTTCTAACATTCTTTATATACTGTCAAAAATACAAGAAGTGTTGTAAAATGGGAAGAATATGAATTCTAGAGTCAGACAGACTTGGGCTCAGATCCATATTCCCATTACTTAATAGCTGTGTGACCTTGGGCAAATTTCTCCACTTCTCTGAGTTTAAATTTCACGTAGTTAAACTGAGGATAATACTATCTTTATAGAATAACTATTTTAAGAATTAACACACATAAAGTCCCTGGTACAAGGCAGGTATAAGTAAATGATATAAACAATAGTTGATATCTTCAGCTATTTGATCCATGAATTTAATCTAAAATTATGTCAGAAACACACTCACCTGAAACATGGTGGTAACTTCTGAACAGCTTGTCTTACCTTTCCCTTATACCTTCTAATAGGTAAATTATATCTATATTCCTTAATATCTAATTGTTTACAGGTACTATTTTTGTATTGTTTGGTGAGGTAAAGAGAAAGTTAGGAGAAGAAAAAGAAGAAATAACATAGTCCTGGACAGGTGGCTCATTTGATTGGAGCATTATCCCATATACCAAAAGGTTGTAGGTTCAATCCACAGTCGGAAGGCAACCTTTCAATACTTTTCTGTCACATTGATGTTTCCCTCCCTCTTTCTCTCTCTCTAAAAATCAATAAACATAGCCTCAAGTGGAGATTTTTAAAAAAAGAAGAAATAACACACAAAAAATAAATGTTTCAGCAGTTAAAAGACAATCTGGTTACAAAAAAAAAAGAGAGCGAGACAGAGAGAGAGAGAGAGAGAGAGAGGTGATCTGGTTACAGAATCTGCAGAGGGTGACAAAGTCCAAAAACAATTTTACACCTGAAACTGAGGGATTAGGTTTATGGGATGAGGAGGTCTCCTGTACTTAAAGTAGAAATCTCTTACCTCCACAGCTCCTACTTTCTCTTTCAGGATTTCAGAGCATGATGTACTTTGTACTGCACATCTCAAAGTTCTCATAAATACTGGAGAGATCCAGGAAGAATTGGTTATTTGATGCATATTAGTTACCCCATGAATTCTAATCCTTCCAGCAAGTGTAAAACATAAGCAGAAAATGGGGAACTAAAAGAAAGGGGAAGGGAATAAAGAAAGGAAGGTGGTGGAAAATGATCTAAATGACACTACATGATTAGTGCCAAAATATAAGTAGGTCAGCAAAATTAACTAATATGCAAATAACTAAAAATTAATTTGTAATTATAAATATTGTTGCTACAAAATATTGGATATTAACTTCTTTTTAATCACTTGAACTTCCTTTAAAATTAGCTTACCAGAATCATAGCTTGGAGGCTTCATATCTCCCTGATTCAATTCTGTCCCATATTTCAACTTGTGGTATTTGGCTCTAACAAAGAAATGAGAAAATACAAACCATCTTAAAACATATTTAAATAAACTTTGAGATATGTAATAGGAGTAGTCATCAGTATGCAGCAGTCCTAGCTAACTTTCAAAGGCCCACAGCTTTCCAAGGTGTCAAAGCTATAATACAAAAGCGTCTGCCATTATTATTTTGTTGTTATGCCATCAAGCGCTATTACAATAAAGGACTAACACTCGGAACTATACATCTTCCTTCTGTACGTACTAATGAACTATATTAATACTCTAGTTTTGTTGTATTTAAATTTTCTTGATGACTACCGGAGTATAATTCTATTATCAAAAGCAGGAAATAAGTTTGGTTTGTAAAATAAACTTATAAAAGATTAACCTTTCTCAAAATTGAGTTTTTTTAAAAGAAAAATCATCTATAATACTCTGTGCCTTGTCAGGCAATTATACTTGCCAAGTATGCATTATATTTAACAATCCAAAGGAGGCAGGGGAAACCAGCCCAAATAATGAATGTTGAATAAAATATTCTAGCAGGAATGAAAAAACTTTTCCAAATAGTCAAAGTACCCTTTGCCTTTTCAGGACAAACTCAAAAGAACTATGAACAGGAATTCTTGTCTATTTTCTTTTAAAGGTTATATGTATGTTATTATTTCTGGTTAACCTGATTTAACCATCACAGATTTAACCACCTGAAACCAGAAAAATAATCTAGATAAGGTAAAAACTTTTAAGGTTAAGTAAAAATGGCCATACTGACTTGATGTATTAGTATATTTTGACTTGTTTGTGTCCCCAAAATATTGCAGCCATTTACAATAGCTATTCAATATAATGAGATTGAGATAATAACAATAATATGAAAACTTAAGTACTAAAGAAGTAATGAAAGGGTAATATAGCCAAAATTGAAAGTTATTTTTTTGAAAGTTATTTTTACCCTTATAAAAACCTAGTTGAGCACTTACTATAAAGTTTTTATATTTCAAGGAAAGTACAAAGAAAATGAAAATTGTTTGCTCAAATGTATGAAGTACTAGAATTCTTCATATTATTTTACAGTTACAACAGAAAAAAAATCAATGTTTTATATGTAGAGGAATCTTAAGAAAACCTATAAAAATTATAGACGATTGATGTTCTATTTCTTAGTGTAGGTGGTAGGTACATCAGTATTTTTTATCATAGTCTTTATTTTTGCATATATATAAAATGTTTTGTAATAATATGTAACCATTAAAAAGGAAAAGGAATATTTGCTAACACAGACTGATGTCTAAGCTAAGTAAAAAGAAAGTATAAAATACTATGTACATATGTGTTTCGTATGTATGTTATATATACTTCATATGCACTGAATATTTCTGGCAGGATACATGATACATAATATATCAGTTAAAAAGATTTCCTTTTGGAAGGGAAATCAGTGAAATGATTCAGAAGGGAAACTACTTTGTGTTATTTGGCTAATTAACTATATATATATCTATTTCTTTTAAAAATTTTTTTGTCCCAAATTATTCAGAACATCTTTTTCTCTATCCCCAATGCTCCTCTTAATCAAATATTTCATCATCATACTAAACATTTCCTAGTCTATTTCAATGTATTTGTCATAATGTTGATTTTAAGAGGGTAAGATTTATAAACATTAATTTGACTCAAAGTAACAATACCTCCTCGAAGTCAAAACAGCAACTGAAAGTGACTGGCCTGAGAACCGAATAGAAGTAGCAATAAAATTTTATGATGTTAGTTTATATACTTTTGTTATATACATATAAAGAGAAACATTTTCAAATACAAAATACTGTACTATAGTGCATTCTAGTGGTTTTAGGAGGAATCACAACAGCTACAAAAAGGAATAGAAAATATTCTATGCAATATATGTAACAACAATAAAACACTATGAATTAATACTTTATAAAAAATTAGACAAAGACAAACTAAGTACAGAACTGCTGTGTTTACAAACTCTGTTCCCTTAAAAATAATTTGATTAACTTTAATGAACTATTACTGAATTCTCATGATATGACAGGCACCGTACTGGCTGCTAGAAACAACTGGCAGTTTGTCATCAGTTATAACGGCGGAGACAAGGAGATGCCTAAGACACAGAAATGTAACTCAATAATTATAGCAACTGTTATAGAAACTCAGATGAGGCATTATCTCATTCTGGCCATGGTGGTGTCAAGCAGAAGTACCAAAAAGAAGGTAACACATGAGATTTTAACTAACCCTCAAAACACTATTAGTTTCCTAATCAGACAAATAAACTCATGCAGAGGATATTTCTGTCTGAAGGAACATCTTCAACTTCCTCTAAGTGTAAAAAACAACAAACAAACAAACAAAATGAAGTGGATCAAAAAACAGCTAGCAGTGTGCATGTGTGTGCTATGTGTGTATGTGTATGTATAGAACTGGAAAGGAGCCTGGATGTAAAAGGTTTTACCACGAAGAATTTTTGAATTAGCCAGATATTTTTAAGCAGGGTATAACATCTATGTTTAAAAAAATGAGTTCAATGGACATGGAAATGTTTAAGGGCTCTAATTCACAAAGAAATTATTTGTATTCCTTTATTATACTTCAATAGAGCCATTACATCAGGAATAATCTCAAATCATTCCATGAACTTCAAAAGATACAAAATCAGGTACTCTTTTCCAGGAGAATCCCATTAGCTTAAAAAAAAAAATCTTCCCTAGACCAGGCCAGTTCTTTATCTCTTCTGTTCTCCAAACTAAACTACTTGAAAAATAAGCAACTATATCTGTCTCCACTTTTTTATCCTTCTCACCCTTCAACCTACTGTGATCTGGTTTATGTTCCTGCTACCTCACTGAAGCTGTTCTGGCAAGGATACCAAGACACTCCTCCTAACTGGCAAATCCAAATGACTACTTTTAGTATACAGTTTACTTGGAGTCTGCAATTGTCATACTCCCACTTTCTTTAGCTTGCTTCAAATAGACTGCTCTTTCCTTCCTTTTCCAACCACTGTCTTGTTGGATCTTCTTCCTCTGCCTTTTCTTCAAACATTTCCATTTCTTGTAGTTTTCTTTTCCCACAATATTTGTTCTTTTCTCAACTACTCCTACATCTTTACCTACAATATTGATGTATACATGTCTGTCCATGAATCCTCTCCCATATTTGCCTTTAAACCATTAATTCTTATCCTTTAATTCTTAATTCTTATCCTTAATTCATTTGATAACTTCCAAAACATACTTCAAGCTGGAAACCTGAGAATCATTCTTAAATTATCTTTCTTCCTCATCCCTTATACCCAATCAGCTTCCAGACTGTTATGGATTCTATCTATTAAAATGTTTCAGAGTTGATGCCTCCTCTATTCCTGCAGCTACTATGTTATCATTTCTCATCATACATGATTAAAATCTTCCTGCCCATATTAACAGACTTTTCCAGTCCATCCCTCACATTGAGGTCAGGATGATCTCTCTAAAATCTATTTCACACTATTCCGTGTTTAAAACCTTTCAATCACATGACAATTAAAATGCAATATGTATTCCTAGCCTGGATTGTGGACCAGGAAAAAAACCCCCATAAATATCATTATTGGGAACTTTGGTAAAAAAAATGATATGAAGATCGTCATTGGAACACATAAATATGGGCTACGTTAGATAATACCAACATTAAACTTCCTTAGTTTGATACTAATCTGTAATTATACAGCAGAATGTCCTTGCTCTTAGGAAATGTAAGCAGAGCAATTCAGGGGAGAAGAGATGTAATGTCTGCAACTAAGTAGTAAATGGTTTGGAAAGAAACGATGTGCTAGAATGTGCATGATAAAATTAAAAATATACTAAAAATGTGGTCAGACTAATGAATCTGGGAAAGTGGTATATAGGTCTTGCAACTTCTATTAGTTTGAGGTTATTTTTTAAAGTTTTTGAAATTTTCAATATTCCCTATTGTGTGTAAGATAAAAGTTTTAATTTCTTCGTTAGGCTTTCCATGATCACTTATCAAATCACAACTAATGTCCTTCCCTCCAATGCACAGTAATTACAAATTTCTGAACACACCAGACTGTTTTATTCCATGAGAAACATATCCTTTCTACTTCCTGAACCTTACCTATCTGCCAAACACACTATTTTTTGTAATGATGTTCAAGTCTCACCTCCTCTAATTACACCCTCCTTTCTACTTCCACCTGCCAGACAGAAATAACCACTCCCCTCTTTGTGACTCCACTCTGGGCTACAGACTTCTCCCAAAGCACCCATCAGACTGCACTGCACCGTGTGGTTTCCAAGTCCGTCTCCAGTTACTCTAAGCACAGAAGGGCAAGGACTATGACCTATGTTTACACTCAGCCCCACCACAGTGCTTAAGCTGGATGCATAGATTAGTATGTTTAATGAGAAGACACACACACTCACACACAATATTCTTGATTACTGTGGTATTTGTGTATTTCAATTCTTCCATCTCACGAGATACTATACTGTACCAGTAAAGAATACAGGCTTCGGAATCAGACACACCTGAGAGACCTGAAGCACTGCTCCACCGAACTCTACAACTCTGCCCAGTCATTTTGTCTCTAAGCCGCAGGGCCTGGTACATAACATTTAATAAATAGTTGCCATTTTAATATTACTCTCTTTTTGCTTATGCCTATAACTTAGAGAGCTTAAAACATCAAATATTCCCAAACTACTACTTTTGAAAGTCTTTTTCCCATCTCTCCAATACAGTGTTCTTTTCAATCAACTTCTAAAGGAAATGAACCACTTATTTTTCACTAAGAAGTCAACCTGTTTTCAATCTCTTATGCCATTTAAAGATGCACATGAGGGTGAACACAAGTTCTAATAAAGTCTTCTTTATTTCTTGATATTCATAAATATCAGCTGTTAAATGCTATTTTATAGTAGTTTTGCGGCAAACAGCCCATTAATCAACATGAAAATAATAAGAAATACATGTGATCACCAACAATAAAGCAAAATAGAGAATTTCAATACCATCTATCAAGTACTCAAAACAAAGAACTATTTCGCACTGCTGACATATACAAAAATCCAAAGACCATCATCTGTTAACGCAAATGAACCTAAGTCATACGAAACTCTCATCTGTGAATTGTCCTTGACTTAAAACCCAAGTTTAGTTACTTGAGTATCTCAGGCACCAGCAAACTAGAAAGGTAAGATTTGCTTCTGGAGAGATACCAATAGATAGCTGATAGCAAAGGAACAAAATACAAAAAATGTCTATAAAAAGATTCTCAACATAGTCTGCCAGGAAAATTTTTTACAAAGAAAATACATCAAATTGAGTAATATTAGATAACAGGAAAAGGGCTATAAGCATTCTAGAAATCTCCTTTACAACTCAAAAACTATTTCAATTCTATAAAGAAATGGATAGTGCCCTGGCTGGCATAGCTCAGTGGATTGAGCGCGGGCTGCGAACCAAAGTGTTGCAGGTTCGATTCCCAGTCAGGGCACATACCTGGGTTGCAGGCCATGGCCCCCAGCAACCGCACATTGATGTTTCTCTCTCTCTCTTTCTCCCTCCCTTCCCTCTCTAAAGAATAAATAAATAAAATCTTTAAAAAAAAAAGAAATGGATAGTAATAGTTAACTATATGTTTCTTAAGAGAGAACAGAGTAGGGAAAATGTTGCTAAAATTGTTCAAATCCCATAAATCAGTTTACTGGTCATTAATAATAAACATTAATACAATTAAATTAGCATATTACAACCATTTATAAATGTCAATTACAGATAATACTTCTTGAATTCAGAAGTATAAAGTATTAAAATTTGGATTTGTTTTAGGAATGACAGAAAAATTATTCCAATATTTAAAACTATCTTCTATTTTACATAAATTACCTTTCCTGTTTAAGCGCATACTCCAGCATTTTGATCCTTCTCACAAGATCCTTCTTCAAATTTTCTTGACCTTTCCTTTCCCCCTGAAGAAAGGCAATCTGGGCCTGAGTAGGAAAAAGAAAGACAAAACTCAGTTTAGACCAAATATGCTTTTTTAAAAACTCAGTTAAGAATATTTGGAAGACAGGACAACTAGATGCAAAAACATTTCTTTTGCATATCTGTCACAAACTATGTAAGTATACTGCAAGAAAAAAGGTTTAAGGTCTGACTGGTGTGGCTCAAGGGATTGAGCACCAGCCTGTGAACCAAAAGGTCACTGGTTCAATTCCCAGCCAGGGCACATGCCTGGACTGCGGGCCAGGTCCCCAGTTGAGGGCATGCGAGAGTCAACTGATTGATGTATCTCTCACACACCAATGTATCTCTCCCTCTCTTTCTCCCTCCCTTCCCCTGTCTCTAAAAGTAAATAAATGAAATCTTTACAAAAAATACGGCTGAATACTGGAAAAAAGGTTTAATTAATTTTTTTAAAGAAAAGGATATCTATACACATTGTATTTCAGGCTAGGGAGGTTACAAGGTATAGTCCATATCCTTAAGAGTCTACAGTCTAAAACAACCAATAAATGCAGACATATGCAAAGCATACAGTATAGTGTATTCAAGTGTTTGTCTCCCAAAGCATTGGGAGTTCTTTCTTTTATAAAGAGTGAAGATGGGAAAAGAAAAACAATTATAAGTAAAATCATGAGTTCTTAAAACACCCTTGCAAAGTAAAAGTTCTCAGAGCTTCACCACATATTTAAATTTATGATGGACCCCTGTCAAGAGACTTTATACTGGACCTCCCCTACAAACAATAAATAGCTGCCTTTCCTCAGGCTCCACCTTTCATTCCAGCCCTACCCCCCACTTAATATGCAGGAAAAAAAGAAAGTGAAAGCTGGAAAAGGGAAAATTATAGATAATGGCCCTCTTTAGTTTCTTCCCGAAGAATTATTGTACTAACAAATAGAACCCCTACATTTTAACATGACACAAACTGTAAAATTCTTGTCTTCAGTGAAAAAGAGGGCAAGGAAAGAGCTGATCTTCAGAATAACTAAAAAGACATTTAGGCCCTGACCAGTTAGATTAGTTGGTTAGAGTGTTGACCAAATATGCCAAGGCTGCAGGTTTGATCCCCAGGCAAGGCATATACAAGGCACCACCAATGAATACATAAATAAGTGGAACAATGTTTCTCACTCTCCATTAATCTCTCTCTTTCTCTAAAATCAATAAATAAAATTAAAAAAAAAACATATTTAGGATTGAAATAATATCTTCCACTTAAGGAATTGAAACCATGTCACAAACACTGATTTGCTAAAGTAACTCATAACACTACTGAGAATAGGGCAAGAGGTCTACTTAATAATCATCAAGGCTATCAATTCCCACATGCTTTCCCCTCCCATTTTTATTATATTAACCCAGGCAACGTTATTTATATTTCTATAGTGTCTTGCATTTTATTAAGCAAGAACTACATTAAATGGTGACCTTACCACAACCCTAAGGAATTGTGGGGACTGTCCAACTAAGTTTTAGAGAGCAAGCCATTAAGCTTACTTCTACTTAGTTTGAATGACACTAATTTTTATTTATTCAGTACAGAAATGAACAAAAAATCCAACTTGCAGAGTTTCATAACTTACAGTTATTGTGATGTAGGTACTCTTGCATTTTTGTTCTCATTGCAACAGGCTCTTAAAATTTTAATTGCAATTAAAAAATATTTTTATCTTATTGAAATAATTAAAATAATCTAAAAATAATTCAACTGCATACAAAGGAAAATGGCATCAAATATATATATAACATATATATAACATATAACACATATATGTTATATATTTGATATATATATATAACATGTATATAACATATATCAAATATATATAACATATAACATATATATATATATATATAAAACATCAGCCCTGGCTGGCATAGCTCAGTGGATTGAGCGCAGGCTGCAAACCAAAGTGTCGCAGGTTCGATTCCCAGCCAGGGTACATGCCTGGGTTGCAGGCTATAACCCCCAGCAACTGCACATTGATGTTTCTCTCTCTCTATCTCCCTCCCTTCCCTCTCTAAAAATAAATAAACAAAATATTTTAAAATAAATATATAACATCTGTTTAATAATCATATAAACCTTTTGAAATTATTTATTCTGTAATAAGATCATTATTTTATATAAGCATAACAACAATAATAATAATACATGCATTTAAAGCTGACAAAAATTAAAGACTTGTCAAAAAAGCACTACAGCCCAACCTGTTTGTCCAAACAATGCTTTGGCACAAAATTCTATTCTTCAAAATGGCTTTAATAAAAACAATACTGCAATCAGTATAATTATATAATCAAAGTAATAATAAAATTGCTTGCGAGTTTTTCCCTCTCTACACCCTTTGGCTAGTTTTGTATTTCCATCACTGTCACTGTCCTGGATGATTCTGAAACTTCAGCTTCCAATGTCCAAGTCTTCACTGTAACTCATTCCCCAACCCACAAACTATCTCCTTATGCTCCCAGTACACTTGCTTTATCGTCCTATGAATTCACATATTGGGTTAGTTAAATAGTTAACAAAAATAGAAGATCCATAATTGTTCAAGAGAAAGATTACAAAAAGGGTAGAAGCACCTAGAAGGGAAACAAAAAGGTGTAATACTAATATGTGTGATTTTCCTTGATGGTAAATCACAGAATACCTTTGTGGTTATTTCCTGCCAAAGATACATAACTGGAAATCAGTCATAAAAAAACATCAGGCAAATTCAAACTGAGGGACATTTTACATGAACTTTCTTGTAAAACTCAAAAGTATCAGGTCCTAAAAGTCAAAGGAAAAGACTGTTTCAGGTTGAAGAAAACTAAAAAGATATGAAAACCAAATGTAACATGATTCTGGACTGGATTTGGCTATAAAAAACATTATTGAAACACGAAACATGAATGAGCTCTCAGGATTAGATGACAGTTAATACATCAGTGTTACTTTCCTGATTTTGATAGCTATATGTGGTTACATAGGATAGTACTTGTTTATAGGAAGTAAACTCTACAGTATTTTGTGGGAAGCAGCAGGCCATCAGGTTGGCAGGCAACCTGCCCTCATATGGTTCAGGACCAAAATAAAAACTTCTTTGTTTTGCTCTTACAACTTTTCTGTCAATATAAGATTTAAAATCGTTTATTTTAAGAAGGAAGGAAGGAAGGAAGGAAGGAAGGAAGGAAGGAAGGAAGGAAGGAAGGAAGGAAGGAAGGAAGGAAGGAAGGAAGGAAGGGAAAAGAAGAAAAGAAAAGAAAAAAGAAAGGAAAGGAAAGAAAGGAAAGAAAAGAAAGAAAGGAAAGAAAGGAAGAGAGGGAAAGAGAGGGAAAGGAAAGAGGGGAGGGAAGGGTAAGAACTCATGGACACAAGCAACAGAGTGGTGATTGCAGGCAGAGGGGGTGTAGGTGGAAGAGAGAAAAAGGGGGATAAATGTACTGGAAAAAATACAATAAAAAATAAAATAAAATCTTCTATTTTGAAACAAACACTATCCTATGCCAACCTACCTGATGATAAGATACAAACAATACATTTTAAACAAGCATCATGCATAATGATGAAACCCAAAAAGTAGTGACATTCAGGAACAAAACAAGAATGTTCATTTATCACCACAATATTTAACATTGTTCAGGAGGTGGTAGCCAATGTCATTAGATAAAAACAAGTAAGTTCAGACTTCCAGTCAAGATGGAGACATAGGTCAACATGGCTCATTCCTCACACAATCACAGCAAATTTACAGCTAAATTAGAGAGTATCACTCGGAACCGTCATAAAAATGAGGTGTATGGAAATCAAACAACTAAGGAATTAAAGAAACCACACTCATCCAGACAAGTAGGAAGGATGGAGGGGTGGAGACATGGAACCAGCAGACCCCAAACTCAAGTGTGGTAGATATAAAACAAAAGGACACCCTGGGAACAACAGATTTCAGCCCCAAACCAGACCACCCAGCACAGGGTTCCATCGGCAGGATGATTAAGTCCCCATAGCTTCCTGCTGTAAAAACCAGTGGGGGCTCAGTCAGAAGAATCTGAAGGATTCTCAGGCCTCTCCTCTTAAAGGGCCTTACATCACAGATTCACTCACTCAGACTCATTCCCTCTGGGCTCCAGCACCAGGGTAGCATCTCAAAGGGCACCAGTGGTATACAGGGAGGAACTTAAGTGTCTGGCACCAGGGCAAGAGCTGGGGAAAGCTTCCTCCCAGACAGAAATGCAGATAGCAGCCATTGTATCTCCCCCACACAGACCCACAGTACAGTGGCACCATATCTGAATCTCCATCAACCCAGCTCACACGGTAAGCCCCACCCTGACAATTACTTATGGGTCTGCCTCATCCAACTTATGGACCCACCCAAACTGGTAACAGTGGCTTTTACATATGTAGGACTGGGTAAGGTGCAGGCTTAAGACCTTCCTAAATCCACTCAAAGGACCATAGCTGAGCCCAGCAGCCTGTACCTCTTGTTGAGAGGCCCCAGGCCCAGCACTAGCAGTAGCCATCTGCAGATCACTTTATAGCTTATGTCAAGGGACCCCAGACAGAATACAAATGGATACTGATCTTGGCCTGCACCACCTGGGAAACCCAAGGGCCTGTGCACACAGCGGACAGTTACACAACACATAGGAACACCATCCCATCACCTCCACAAGCCATGGAGGAAGACAGCTGCAAGTCAGAGCCAGTCCCACCAACTGACTGAACTGGGTAAATCCCTCCCATTGACCTACTGACAGCCATCAAGACTCATCCAAAAGAGGGGGGAGTACTCAGCCCACACAGAGGGCGTACCTCAAGTACACAGCTTGGGACACAGAGGAGGCTGTGCCACTTGACTCTACAGGACACCTACTACATTAGGCCATGCTACCAAGACATGGAGTCACAATATCTCTACCTAATACACAGACACAAACACAGGGAGGCTGTCAAAATGAGGAGGTGAGGAAATATGGCCCAAATGAAAGAACAGAAGAAAACTCTAGAAAAAGAACTAAACAAAATGAAGATAAGCAATCTATCAGATACAGAGTTCAAAACACTGGTTAAAAGGATGCTCAAGGAACTCAGTGGGTACTTCAAGACCATAACAAAGACCCAGGCATAAACAAAGGATACACTAATTGAAATAAGGAACAATTTACAGGGAATCAACAACAGAGTGGATGAAGCCAAGAGCAAATCAATGATTTGGAACATGAGGAAGAAAAAGACATCCAATCAGTACAGTAAGAAGAAAAAAGATCCCCATAACCGAGGATAGTGTAAGAAGCCTCTGGGACAACTTGAAGCATTTCAACATTCACATCGCGGGGTGCCAGAAGGAGAAGAGAAAGAGCAAGAAATTGGAAACCTATTTGAAAAAATAATAAACAAAACTTTCCTAATTTGGTAAAGAAATAGACATGCAAGTCCAGGAAGCACACAGGGTACCAAACAAGACAGATGTATAGAGAACCACACCAAGATACATCATAATTAAAATGGCAAAGGTTAAAGATATAGAGAATCTTAAAAGCAGCAAGAGAAAAGCAGATAATTACCTATAAAGGAGTTCCCATAAGACTGTCAGCTGATTTCTCAAAAGAAACTTCGCAGGAAAGAAGGGACTGGCAAGAATTACTCCAAGTGACAAAAAGCAAGGACCTACAACCCACATCACTCTACCCAGCAAAGCTATCATTTAGAATCGAAGGGCAGATAAAGTGCTTCCCAGACAAGGTAAAGCTAAAGGAGTTCATCATCACCAAACCATTATTATATGAAATGTTAAAGGGGCTTATTTAAGAAGATCAAAACTATGAACACTGAAATGGCAATAAACATGCAACTATCATAAACAACTGAATCTAAAAAACAAACTAAGCAAACAACTAGAACAGAAACAGAATCACAGCTATGGAGAACACTGAGATAATGGCCAGTTGGGTGGGAGGTCTGGGATAATGGGGGAAAAGGTGAAGGGATTAAGAATTACAAACTGGTAGCTACAGAACAGGCAGGGGGATGTCCATGTTAAGAGCAAGTATAGGAAATGGAGTTGCCAAAGAACTTATACCAATGGCCCGTGGACATGAACAAAAGGCGGGGACTGCCAGTAGAGGGTAGAGGGGGACAAAAGGGGAAAAACTGAGATAACTGTAATAGCACAATCAATTTAAAAAAAAGAAAATAAGAAAAACATGTAAATTTAAAATTAGAAAAGAGGAAATAAAGTTATTATTATTTGCAAATAATATGAGTGGATATGTGGAAAATCCAAGAAAATGAACTATTATAAAAATAGAGGAATGTTAGTAAAGTAGCTGCATATAAAGATAATAAATTGAAACTCATGGGCTTTTATAAAAACCAGTTAGATAACATAATGAAAGAAAACAATCCCATTTATATGAATAACAAAAGTGATAAGATAATTAGAATAAAGAGCTAGCAAAGAGTATTTTAAATGGCACCAAGGAGCAAAATAAATGTCTTGAACAAATGAGAAGCAAAGCAATGTTCCTAAAAAGAATAATGCATTACTATGATTTTATTTATTCCTAAATTAATCTTTAAAAATTATTCAAGCCCAATTAAAATACCAAGAGTGTTTTTAAAAGCATCATACATCATGATTCAAAAGTATATATGGAAAAAGAAATAAGCAACAATAAACAAATTACTTAAAAGCACTAAAATATTTTGAAACTTATTATAATTCTATAAGTCACTTAAAAAGTGTTACTGACACACAAACAGATACACATATACATGGTACAAACAAGCCAAAAAGAAACCCAAATATATACAGGAAATTAGAGAAAGCTAAAGGTAACACTGCAGCACATGACTGGGAAAAATGTGGATTACTCAATAAATGTTGATGGGCAGCTTTCTGAAAATTATTTCTCAGATCAACTCAAATGCCACATGGATCAAAAATTTTTGAAGGAAGGAACTTCAAAATATTAGAAGAAAAGGTAGAGTTTATTTTTATTTTAATAATTTCAGGGTTAGGAATGACCTTCTGAGAATAAGACAAAACCAAAGCCATAAAAACTAATAAATTTCACCTCAAAAAAATGAAATATTTATATATGGCAATAAAAAAGTTGCTGAGTTAGTATCATGAGAAATAGGACAATTCTTTTTCAACAAACATCCAAAGAAACAGGAAAACAGTCATATCACAAATAATAAGAGTTTACTTTTCTTAATGTATTAAAAGCATCTACAAATCATAAAGACCAGAAACTTAATAGAAAAAAACACACAAAGAACATGTCGATGAAGAAATACAAAAGGCTCAAACATATTAAAAAGATGTTCAATCTCACATGCAAAAGAAATGCCAATTAAAATTATAATCAGTTAATATTGTTAAATGAATAAATTTGAATATTTGAGATTTACGACTCAGAGCCTCATTTTTAGGTGACCCCAAAGTCTCATCTTAGCATTTTTGCATACATAAGAGTTCTGGTCTTATGCCCTAACTAGACTGGAAGTGCACTGTGAGAGGGAATGTGGTGCTATCTGTCTTTCCTATATTCTTCCTAACAAAAATTTGGACCATGGTATGTAGTAGGTGATCCCTGAACATGCTACTGACTGAATGAGAATGGCTGATTTTATTTTCTCATCAGGATACAGCTAAAAACACAATCATAAACAAAGAACTTGGGAGAAAATAAAAAATGCTAGTGTGTACTAACTGGTCTGTCAGCTTGAGGGTCTATATAAGATTTCATGCCTCTATGGGGTAAAGAGCTGTAGTTCTGGCACAGCTCTGTTCCTCACTCTTATCTGCCCGTTTGCTTTATTCTGGACACCTAACATGCCACAGATGGTGTAAGTTGGATTCTCCAAGTGTTGTCCCAGAGTAGCAGCGTTAGCATCACCGGGGTGCCGTGTAAAAATGCAAATTCTCAGGCCCCACCCCAGAACTTTTGAATCATAAACTGAAGGTGGGCCCCACAGATGAAAGATGCATTTTAACAAGTGATTCAGATGCTTAAGTTTGATATCACCAAGTTATGACACTGTCTTTAGGAGAAAGGGCTAGCCAGAGGCAATGACTGTATGCTGGGAAAAAAAAAAACAATAGCCTCTATAGAACACTCTTCCCTCTGATTTCACCGGCTCTAGTGTAGCTCAAATGGCACCTCGTCAGCAAAGCCCTTCTTCCACACTCAACCCTCTCAGGCGCTCCACGTCCAACTGACCACCCTTTCTCACAGCACTACTACCACCTAACAGCTTAAGAGTGCATTTATTTATGACTGTCTGTCTTCCCCCACCATTTAACTTCATGTAGAAAGGATCTGCTTTAATCAATGTTGCTTCTCCAGTGCCTAGAACAGGACCTGGCATGAAGTAGGCACTTGAAAAACATCTGCTAAATGAAAATACAGATCACTAATGCCAAAACCCAGACTCACGAACATTCTAGTATCAGCCTTCACACCACAGGCCCTAAGCTGCCAATCATAACACCTTTCCACAGTTCTAGTAATTCCAGGTAAACAGCAGAGCCTCCCCTACTACACAATAGACACACATACACACACACACATAAATCAAAATTTAGGGACATTACTGCTAGTGACAAAACAAATAAAAAAGAGCTCACAGTCCAGTGAATGAAACATGTATGCTGAATAAAAAATATGTGGCATAGGTTGTGTGCAACTGGAACCAGAAAAAGAATTACAGACAAGAGTAGTGACTATACAAATAAATACAGTGAGATGCCTATTTAACTCTGGAGTCAAGTACAGAAGTGATGTATTTTATTCTGGCATTAAAACTCTACAGCTAGGTTTATCTTTTAATAAACTAGTGACTTTTCTGAAATTTCCTCATAAAGTTTCTGTGTCATTATTTTCATTTACCTAATATTCCTTTCAATTATAAATTTTTCTTATTCACTCACTCATTTTCAGAACATAAATTTCCAGAGTGATACATTCCCATACATTTCTTCTTTCCCATACATTCTTGCTCAAGAGACAACAATACCTTTAAAAGGACAAACTAAAAAGAAGACATGCGATTGAGAACACAGAAGTTCTAACAACAGAGGGAAGCCAAACAAAGTTTTAGATTAGGAGCTGGCTCACAGATCTAAATAGCAAGTAGCCAACACTAGAGCAAGACAGGAAAACTCTAGGAATAAAATCAACAGTTTTAAACAGGGGGTAAGGGACCTGTGAAACTATTTGGTAATTTTGACCACACATAAATTTGTATTTAAAGGCTACTGAAGTCTGTGAAAGAAAAAAAAGTAGAGCAAAGTTCAAAGAAAATTAAGCCATGAAAAAAATGAGGTAATCATTAACTCTACAGAAAAAAAAAAAGTTGCAGAGGAAAAGAAACAATACTAGCATACTATTTGGCTGGCACATAAGTGGATATTACTTATGTATATTTACATAATAAACATTAATTTTAAATATTTTGATATAGTAAAGGGATAGGAAGTAGAGCCAAGAAGTAGAAGGGTATAATATAGCTAAATCCTCATCTAGCAAACATAACATTAGTGGTATTATTTAAAACCGGCAAGGAGGAAGTAGTGTAAGAGCACTGTTTTGAAACATGAATAAGTAACAGAAAAGGCAATTAAGAGTTTTAAAAAATGGGAGTTCCAGCCAAGATGGAGGCGTAGGTAGAAACGCTTCGCTTCCTTGCACAACAAAAGAAGGATAATAACCAATTTAAAAATAATAAACAACCAAAACTGCCAGAATAGCAAACTGCGTGGAGCTCTGACAACCAAGGAGTTAAAGCAGCATTCATCCAGACAGGCAGGAGGGGGCGGAGATGGGCCGCCCACTGGGCCAAGGGGACCACATGCGGGAGGAAGGGCTGGCTCACCAGCAAACTAAAGACTCAAAACCTCAAGTGATAAAACACTGTGGAGGTTGCAAAGGCGGGAGAAACTCCCAGTCTCACATGAGAGTACGTTCAAAAGTGGGGGTAGAGCAGAGCGAGCACTGTTCCCTCTTGGACCCCTCCCCTACAGACAGGGCCAACCAATAGGGTTGACCTGCCCTGGCAAATACCTAAGGCTCTGCCCCTTTACAACTTAACAAGCACACCAAGACAAAGAAATATTGCCCAAATGAAAAAACAGATTAAAACTACAGAAAAAGAACTAAGTGGCAAGGAGATAGACAACCTATCTGACAGAGTTCAAAACACTGGTAATGAGGATGCTCACAGAATTGACTGAGCTTGGTGACAAAATGAAGAAAAAAAAGAAGGCTACACAAAGTGAAGTAAAGCAAAATATTCAGGGAACAGTGAAGAGAAAGAAACCAGGACTCAAATCAATGATTTGGAACAGAAGGAAGAAATAACTATCCAACCAGAATAGAATGAAGAAACATGAATTCAAAAAAATGAGTAGACTTAGGAACCTCTGGAACAATTTTAAGTGCTCCAACATCCAAATCATAAGGGTGCCAAAAGAAGAGGGGAAGAAATTGAAAACTTATTTGAAAAAAATAATGAATGAAAACTTCCCCAATCTGGTGAGGGAAATAGACATACAAGTCCAGGAATTTCGGAGAGTCCCAAAGAAGAACACACCAAGACACATCATAATTAAATTGCCAAAGATTAAAGATAAGGAGAGAATCTTAAAGCAGCAATAGAAAAGAAGAGAGTTCTCTACAAAGGAGTTCCCATAAAACGGTAAGCTGATTTCTAAAAAGAAATCTTGCAGGCAAGAAGGGGCTGGAAAGAAGTATTCAGAGTCATGAAAAGCAAGGACCTACAACCAAGATTACTCTATCCAGCAAAGCTATCATTTAGAATGGAAGGGCAGGTAAAGTGCTTCCCAGATAAGGCCAAGTTAAAGCAGTTCATCATCATCAAGCCTTTATTATATGAAATGTTAAAGGAACTTACCCAAGGAAAAGAAGAAGATCAAAACCTTGAACAGTAAAATGACAACAAACTTAACAACTATCAACAACTGAACCTAAAAAAGCAAAACAAAAACAAAAACAAGCAAACAGTAGAAGAGGAACAGAATCACAGAAACGGAGATCACGTGGAGGGTTATCAGTGAGGAGGGGGAGGGAGGAGAATGGGGGAGAAGGTACAGGGAATAAGAAACATGAATGGTAGGTACAAAATAGACAGGGGGAGGTTAAGAACAGTGTAGGAAACGGAGAAGCCGAAGAACTTGTATATATGACCCATGCACATGAACTAAGCAGGGAGGGAATGCTGCAGGGAGTAGGGGTACCAGGCAGGGGAGGATAAAGAGGAGGAAAAAAGAATTGGACAACTGTAATAGTTTAATCAAGAAAATATACTTAAAAAAGATTTTTTAAAACTTCAATGATAAGTTTTCTATGAGGTTTTGACAACTTCAACATTCCATATTTTAGCATTTTGTGCTTCTCAGTTGTCTAACTTTAAGAATCTAAAAAGGTAAACTTTAATTTTTAATGAAAAAAGCATGCTTAGTGATAAGAAAATCAGAACTATCATTCTAAATTCTGAATAATTGAGGCATTTCCATTTTATTAAAGCAAAATTTTTAAAAGCTTTAAAATCACAAAATATTGGTAATGCAACTATAAACAAAATCAGAAATGTAGACTGTAAAGTAATAATTATATTTTATTTAAAATAAGATTTATCTTCATAGAAAATATTTAATTCACTTTCTACTTAAAAGAAATGTGTATAAAATTTGAAAGTATGTGCTTTAGAAAAGAAAAAAATGTTACATGACACCGATTTTAAAGATTTTTCAGGACATGATGCCAAACACATTTCCTGGCAGTCCATATTTAAGACACAAAAGGAACAGAAACCTACACTCACAACTACCCAAACCCATGTACCATTTGCTGCAACTAACCTTAAGCTGCAATTATGAAGCCAGTGGCATCCCTGAAATGAGCTCTGTCAGAATGACTTGGCAAGGCCCAGGTAGTGCTCTACAACTTGCTCTAAAAAGCTCTTACCAGTGCAAATCATAAGGCAGAACTAGCTAGCCGCAAGAGGAATAGATAGACTGTTCTCTACATAGTAACATAATATTGTCCGTTTACAAGAAACATTGCAAATATCAAAGATGTCTGGGACATACCACCCACCCTTAAGGACACAATTTAGCTGGGAGACAGGACATACATATACAGACATATATTTAATACATAGTCAGTAACAACATAACCTAATATATGATTCATTCAAGAACCATTTATTAAGCAGCTACTATGCTTCAGTCACTCTGCTGGACTTTAGGGAAACAAAAACGCCCTGAAGTGACTCATAGTCTAGTGAGGAAACAAACATGCGAAGTGTGAGATAGGTGGTATAACTGAGATTCAGTTGAAGTCCTCGCCACTAATTCTCTCTTAACTGAGCCTATGGATTAACCAGTCTTCTCTAGGCCCCCTGTAAAACTCTGCCCAGAGCACATATTAAATATTCACACGTAGAGCAGGCTATTCTTTATAGTTTATCCATACACTTCGGTTCCCACAGCAGTGTTGTATAAGCTCACCAAAAGTCAACTGGTTTCCCTCCAAACCTGCATATGACATGCATGCTTGTTACTCTGATTAGATAATTCAATTAAATATTATATAAGCCACAGAACATGGGTATCAAAAAAGACTAGGTTGAATGCTTTGGAAAGACAAGATAATTAAGGAGATCTACTGAAAATATCGCTGTCAAATTAGATATGGGTGAAACAACTAAAAAAGACTGGGAGAAAGGTCATAAAAATCTAGGATTTTGCACTTCGTGCTTTACTCAAGGAAATCCAAAACCAGAAATCATAAATAATTGTATTATGTATTATATATTATTATATGTACTACAAATGCATTAAAATTGTACATAATTCAAGAAAGTCAACACAGATCTCCCATCAGCTTTCTAAAAAAAATGTGAAGGGTCAGTTGGCTTGGTCTTACACTGGCAAATAATTATGCATTTATATATATTTTAACTTAAATTTAAAGTATCATCTTAACCATCCTTTTGAATTCATTGCCTTACCCCCAGTCTGGATGGTGTTGGATAACAAAGCTTCTCTCATACACACAAGCATGAAGCTTCCTTGTGTCTGGAGGTCAGAGTGTTTTCCCAAAATAAGTAAACTGAATCTTTGGAAGATTATTAGAAATTTATCCCAGCCCTGTACATTGACTCAGAACATGAGAGAACAAGAAAAATATCAAAATATTTCCTTCTACTTACCACGCCTAGGTCTATCACTCAAACTTTTCTTATGGCAAATTATTTAACTTATGCATAAATTAGGGAATGATTATTAATAGCTACCACACATAGTTTTACAAAGATTAAAATAGATTATACATGTAAAGTGCTTAGCACTGCACCTGGCACAAGGTAGATGCCCAATAAAGTGAAACTATTATTGTTTTAGGAGGGAGAAGAAGAAAGGAAAGAGAGGAAACAACAGAGGAAGTACTGGATTCAATTACTGGGACCATGGTACCATCCTCCCCAACTGACTCCACTTTTTCAAGCTCAGTGAGTGTGCTGACCCAGATCCACTGGCTCCTCATTTCCTCCTTTCAGCTTTGTATGACTCCACGTTCCTTGGGAGCAGGTTTTAATTGTGCCTATAATTTAGGATCCTTTGCTTACTACTTCACCTTCTCATTTAGGAAGTATAAACAAAAAGATTGAGAACAAGTCCCAGACTGGGCTGTAATTTTCCACCAGGTAAAGCAGGTATCACCCTTGTGGAATCTGCCACCGTGTTTATTTCTCCTAACTAGATATGCTGGTATTGGATCCAGCTTGTGTCACATGCAAATGAGCGCTAATGGAGCCTGTGTGTAGAGTAATGAAACACTCCCCCTGGACCTTTTCTTAGATCTCTGCAGTGCACTCATGCCAAGAACGTACTCACCACACCCAAAATACCTATTCCACCCAACCTTGCGCAATATTTCCCAAAGCTCACCTAAATTCCAGGACTTGCACTCACTTATTTTCTCCCCATTTTATCTCCAAAACAAAATACCTACTCACTTTTCCTTGTGCCACACTGCTTCTAGCTAACTCTACAGTAACTTTTGCTTCTTACATATCAGTATTTTCTAATATTCCATTATCTTGTTCAGATAAGGCACTTTTACAATAAAGGTTAAACAGCATTTAGTCTGCCCCCAACAAGTGGTTTTATTTTCTCAAATACCTTACTGCATAAGAGCAAAGATATGGTTAACATTTTATCCTGCTCAGACACAGTGTATGTATAACAGGTGGGCTAAGAATTACCTAATAACCAAAGTACTACACAAACTAATAATATGATCAATAAACACAAACTATGTAAAATACACTCACACACACAGAACTTAATTAGGCTGCTTTCAAGGCAAGATGAAAAGATCCAAAGTTGCAGATGTTTTTAAAAATAGACATTTTATTTCAGTATTGAAAGCCTTATACAAAAATAAATAAAATTATTAAAATAGAGTGACACATTGATACTCAGTTTTGAGGAATACAAATTGTGAAAGACTTTCCTGAGCCCCTTAAAGAATTATCCTCCTTGAAAAAAATTATCCTACTAAGTTGTTCTACTTGAAGAAAAACTTGAAATAAGTGGTAAGAATTTAAATGATGACAGCTATTCAAAGCATACTTAATCACCTACATATTATAATTCACTTGGCTCCTTCAGAGCAGGAGCCGTTCCACAGGACCAACGGAAGGAGAAGATGTAGCACGTGAACAACGCCCCGGCCTGGGCGCCAGACACCTGGGATCTAAACTAAGTCAGCTCACAGAGTGACCGAAGACCAATCTCTTCACCTCTGTGGCCCTAACTAACACACAAGAGATGAGACCACCTAAATTCTAAGGTCCCTCAGGAGGTACAATATTCTCAGTTCAACGAAGGGGACCGAAAAGTGAGACTGGAGATATGGAGGGAGGCGGGGGGAACGCGTGTGTGACGTGCGTGTGTATGTCTCCATCCCAGCCAGCACCGGAATTCTACCATTACAAGCGCTAAAATGAAGACTACAGACTATACACCCTTTAGAAATTAAGAACACATTAATGTGTTCAGTGCGGTTTCTCCCTCCTGTGTGTCTGTCTCTCCTTCTCCCACCTCTCTGGTCCCCCCTCGGATCTCTTCCTTTCTTCTACCCCTTCCCCAACTCAGAACTGTCTCCCAAACTCCAAATTTTCTTCTATTACTATCTGAGGGCTTCAATGCTTACAAATTATTACCACCTATTACCTCCATCTCTGTCCTGCCCCTACGCACAATATGATCAGTTTATTGTCCTTAAATCACTATCAATAGGGCAAAAAGAATGTAAGTAGCTACTACACAAAACAGATCACTAAGACCAGTTCTTGGCTTCTAAAATCTGATTGAAATAAATAATACAATCAAATGAATTCTGTCCACAGAAATTTCAACCAATGAAAGCAAACCACTTACTGAGCACATGTTATGGGCAATATACTTTGCATATTTTATCTTGACAAAATCTTACAACTACTCTGCTTAGTGGGTGTATTATCATCTACAATTTGCAGTTAAAGCCCCAAAAATTACAGAGCAAAAGCGATGAAGCTGTATGACTCCATGACCCACACTTTCCACAGCAAAATTATGATGATCAATAGATTGTTTTGTCCAAACAGTCAACAAAGCAAGAAACTCCGAAAATCCCAAGGGCAATTATTTCTAATAGCTCAGAATTGAAACACCTTTCAGAGACTGATCAATAAAGGAGTCTGTTTATGTGCTTTGAATTCTGCTTAAATTACTAAGATTGTGGAGAAAAGTTGTAGGCCTTCCTCTACCACTAGAATTCAAAGTAAAGAAAGCTTGGATAATATATAACCTTTAGGGTCAAACTGGTACATCTCTTGATAAAGAAATGCCATCAGTGATATTTCTCCCCAGATAATTACTGGGTCCATTATTATATGTCAGTTTGTGAAAGTAAGATTATAGAGAAATCCACTTGTACTAATGAAGCCTAGAAAAATAACTGCCCTACAGGAAACAGATAAAAAATTCTGGATAAAATATTTTTATAATCATCTTAAAAAGCAAAGCTTAAAAGATAGTAAGGAATTATTTGGCCAAAATTGAAGAGAAATTCAGAACCTAGTGAAGTAAGAAAACAAAAGCCACTTTTTCCCTTTGGGTGCTGGCCAGTCAGAACAAATCTGAACTTTAGTTTGGACAGCCTTGCAGGACCCAAAAGGCAAAAATCAAAGATCAAGACCACGTGGAGTGGAGAGTCCAACAGGAAATATACCCCACATTTTGCTGAGACCCTAAAAGGGTTTATAGCACAAAGCAAAGGTGAAGCAGATGGATATTGACCCTCAAATGTATTCACAACCAAAATTTGCATCACCTGGATGGTCCAAAACTTCAAGCAATGAATTTGCTTTAAAGTAATTCAGTCTGGTAAGGGCTCCAGAAACTTTCTGGAGAAGCTATCTTTATTTGAGACCTCAGAGTACTCTCATACTTTTTCAGGGACAGTGAGCAGCACACAACGGTAACAACGCATACAAAAAACCAAGTCATCAAAGAAAGAATCAGCCCAAACAACATACCACAGAAAGGTACCTCCAATATGTCCCAGAAAGGGGCATATAGGAAGAACAGAGACACCAACTATAAAATAACTATCCTTATTAGGTTTAAAAAAAAAAAGACAACTGAAAAATATCTGCAGGAAAAGGAAACTATTAAGAAAAGATACAGCAGATTTAAAAACATTTTTTTGTCCTCACCTGAGGACATTTTTGCATTGTAAAAAGAGGGGAAGGGAGAGGAAGAAACATTGGCGTGTGAGACAATCACATACCTCCCATACCTGCCTGGAGCAGAAACCATACCTGCCTGGGCCAGGGACGGAACCCCCCTTTGATTACCAGATGACACTCCAACCAACTGAGTCACAACAGCCAAGGCAAGATTCAGCAGATTTTAAATAAGCAAAATTACAAACAGGGTAGCTTTAAAAGATTAGATTACACTTAAGAGAAGATTAATGGACTAGAAGATACATGGGAATAAATTATCCAAAATAAAGCAGACAGAGATAAACAGATGGAAAATGTAAAGCAGAAAAATGCCTAAGACACAGTCTGAGATCCGAAGGAAAAGAGAACAAGATAGAAGAGAAATCCAAAGAGATAGTGAGTGAGAATTTTACGGAACTAATGAGATGCCAATGCACACATTCAAGAAGCCTAACAAAGTCTCAAATAAAATAAAAAGAAGTGTAAACCCTGACACATTACAATGAAATACAGAACACCAAAGTCAAAAAACCTTAGGTGTAGCCAATAAAGTAAGCTAGAAAACAGTAAAACACAGTGAAATCTCCATGCCTCTTGCTTTAAATAAAAAGAAAAAATGATTAAGTATTCATTAGTGAACAATTATTTCAGAAGGTCCTAAGGATCAAACAAGATAATGTACTTGAAAGGTTTTCAATAAAAAAAAACTACACAGGTGTTTGGAGATTTAAGTGAAAGAGCTTGGACAAAACCCACTTCATTCTCGGTATTTCATCTCTCTCGGGATCTCATTTCACCTGTGAAAAAAGGATGTGACTGATTATTTCCAAAGTGCATTCCAGCCCAAAGATTACTCTATCATCTTGTCTCTTAGTCTAAGGGAGGTGATTCAAAGTACAATAGCCTATTGCCTAAAAATAAAATGCTAGCTATCATCAGAAAGAACAGAAACATAACAGAAATTATACCCTAAATTCTATAAAAAGCCATCCATACCTGGAATACCAACACAAGCGTTGCAACTGCCGAACTATACGTGTAAAAACAGGAAAGGACAACTAAAGCAGTTGTTCCCAGTCTTTGTTGTATATTAGTACTACTAGGGAGCTCAAAGGATACTAATGCCAGGGGCCCTAATTCCTACACTCTAATTTAACTGGCCTGGGGCAGAGCTCATGGAATTGATTTTTGTAAAAGATTTTATTTATTTATTTTTATAGAAAGAGGAAGGGAGGGAGAAAGAGAGGGAGAGAAACATAGATGCTCAAGCGAAACCTTGATCAGCTGCTTCCTGCATGCCTCCAGCACATCCCCAATGGAGGACCTGGCCCGCAACCCAGGCATGTGCCCTGACCTGGACTCAAACAGGCTATAGAACCAGCAACCCTTACTGAAGGATGACGCCCAAGAGCACTGAGCCTCGCCAGTCAGGGCAGGAAATTAATATTTTTAAAAGTTCCCCCAGCCCTGGCTGGCGTAGCTGTAGCTCAGTGGATTGAGCACAGGCTGTGAACCAAAGTGTCACAGGTTCGATTCCCAATCAGGTCACATGCCTGGGTTGCAGGCCACGGCCCCCAGCAACCGCACATTGATGTTTCCCTCTCTCTTTCCCCCTCCCTTCCCTCTCTAAAAATAAATAAATAAAATCTTTAAAAAAAAACTTCCCCCCGATTATTCTAAGATTGCAGCTAAAGTTGAGAAACACTAAAATAAAGGGACAAATATTAGGATATATTTTAAAAGAGTAAAACCTCCACAATCTTTCCAATATATAATTAAAGATTATAAAATTATCAAGGATGACCACAATAAAAACTGAATGTTTACAAATACACCACCATACCACAGAGGAGTGCAACAGCTCCAAGTTTATTTAAGTGCCCAAATAAAACCAAAAATTAGTTTTACAGAATGGTTAGTAAATGTATATAATTTGTTACCCAAGAAGTCATGCATGGTTAAGACAAATGCAAAAATGTTAACGTAAATTTTAAGATAACAAACACACACATAGTGAGTTATTAAGTAAAGCAAGTACATTTGAAGTATATTATCAATATTTTGAGGCTGGCTCCTATGAAATATCCCTTAGTGCCACCATCAGATCCAGAATATTAGACTGCATCATTCCAGGATAGCACTTACATGCTCTAACTTTAGAAGAGTTGATGACTGAAATATTTGCTTTTCTTTTCTGTACAAAGAGATATACAAATTTAACATCATGCACTCGGTACCATTTATTTGTTTATTCAGCACTTACTTTGTGTTATGTATCAAGCCTCTGCTAGATACTTTACAACATCTCGTTCAATTCTCACAAGGTAGTTTATTATCCTCATCTTACACACGAGGAAGCTAAGGCTCAAGAGCCCAGAGTTATGGCAAATATATATTTTTGGCACAAAATAAAAGTTAAGTCTTAGTGCAAAGATTTAAATCGAGATCTATGCTATGTTGCTTCTCACTGTAATTATAAGTAATAGTTATAATAAAAAATAAACTGTTAAGTGTCCATCGTGTCCATTTAAATGCTCAGTAAGTCTTGTCAACAGTCCCATGAAGATGCTCAGTCAAAACACTTCTGAGTCCTGTTTTCTCAAATCCCACATTCTATCCTCCAGCGCATCTTGCTGAGTCTACCTTCAAAAATGTATTCAGAATCCATTATATCTTGAATGTGTATCAAAACATATAATCCCGTTTCTCATCACTGACACTCTAGCTCATCTCTGGCCTGGACTGCTCAGCAAGCCTCCCAGTGAGACTCTGCCTTTCCTACGTCGTCTCCCCTCCACGTCTACTCAGAATCCTAGCGAAGGGCTCTGTTCAAAGATCACATCACTCTTTTGCTCAAAACATTTCAACAGTTGTCCATCTTGCTGAGGTAAAAATCCCAAGTCCTTACCATGGCAAGACTCAGTATCTCTGACATCATTTCTTCTACCTGCCTCCGCTACTCCAGCGAAACCTGCCTCGCTGCTCTTCGGACAATGTAAGCGTGTTCCTCTCCCCTGCTGTTCCTTCCTCCTAGAACACTCTTTCCTCTGATTTCACCCGCTCTGGTCTTGCTGAAGTGGCACCTCGTCAGCAAAGCCCTTCTTCCACACTCGACCCTCTCAAGCGCTCCATGTCCAACTGACCACCCTTTCTCACAGCACTACTACCACCTAACAGCTTAAGAGTGCATTTATTTATGACTGTCTGTCTTCCCCCACCATTTAACTCCATGTAGGAAGGATCTGTTTTAATCAATGTTGCTTCTCCAGTGCCTAGAACAGGACCTGGCATGAAGTAGGCGCTTGAAAAACATCTGCTAAATGAAAATACGGATCACTAATGCCAAAACTCAGACTTACCAACATTCTAGTATCAGCCTCCACACCACAGGCCCTAAGCTGCCCAATCACAATACCTTTTTCACAGTTGCAGCATTTCCAAGAAAATAACAGAGCCTCCCCTACTACACACCAGACACACTCCCTGCCCCCAAATCTAGGGCATTAACATTTACTTTTTGTTTACACGCTTGTTTTCCCATAAGTCAGTGATTTTCAAATACTGCGCCTTAGGTTCTCATTGCCTCATAAAGTTCTTTCTTCCTGCGATTCTCCCCACTCACTGCTAAGCTCTTCTGTGCATTTCTAAGAAAACTTAAACCCCGAAAATGATAAACACTGATTCTTCTGCATTTTGTTTGTTCCAGCACTGTGACTAGACTGCATATCCTTCAGGTAATCTAGCCCAAAGTGTGTCACACCAAGTTCTCTCAAATGCAATGGATCCCATTTCCAATTCTTTTCACAACTACAAAGCCCAGTAATAATTTTGACCATTCTTTTCCCATGAATTACCTACTCTCATCTGCATGGTGGTGGGGGGTGGGGAAGAATGATGAAAAGTAAAAGGAGAGTCACATATTAACTCAAATGGGCCAGGGAGAACAAAGTGACAAGTAAGTTTTTACCATGTGACCAGTTCTTATTCTCAAGATCTGAAGGAGGAAGTGGTGAAGGCGGGCCAGGTAGATAGATGAGCGCTCGGATTGCCTTTCACAATTCTGCCCTGGCAATCTGAAAGAGCAAGACTGACAGGTTCCTAAAGGGAAAAATTAGACTTAATCTTAAAGGTATAATCTTAATCTTGGTGTTAAGGACTGCAGAAAAAATTTAAAAATTAAAAGGAAGACACCAAGTATCATGATCACTCATTCGACTCTTAATTCCTATTGTTTTTCTAGGAAAATTCTAATGACAAAAGAAAAATAAAGGGATATGTTCAAATTTAATGATGTTGATGTAAAGATGTGATTTTTGAAAATACATGTTTTATGTATTTTTTATATATTTCAATAACGCTAATAAGGGAGTCAAAAACCTCAGGTTCTTGCAAACTCTCTCCCCCCAAAAATACATAACACTTGCTCTGTTTGGAAAATATGACACATTTTTCTTAAGTTTCTCCATGGATGCTTAATATAATTTGAGCACAGAACAAAAGGTACTATAAAAATGCAGTGTCCTTAAAATAATTAGCACCAATGGGAAACCTATCTTAAGTTCAACGTTCGCCATAAATAACCCAGGATGCTGTGTGTGTGCATGCAAAATTGAAGAGTGGCTACAGTTACAGGTAAATTTAAAAGTTTAAACACAGTGGGGTGACATGGGTTGGAAATTCCCAAACTTCCACAGGTAGGAAGCTAAGAGTTGTTTTCTTGTTTGTTTTTGACCAAATTATTGTGACTAATCTTACAGTCCCTAAATAGGAAAAGAAATTAAAATTTAAGTGATCCCACATTAAAATCATCTCCACAACTTCACAACAGTAAAGTTAAAGCCTGCCTTTAACACTTCTTGAAGTCTGAAATCCACAAACTCATTCATGGAATTCATTGCTAACAAAGGTGAATTACCAGTAAATTTGAATGAAGCACTTAAGTCTGATGGTTACTATACAGACATGTACACAGACTCATTACAAGTATCAAAATACTAGATACTAAAGTAACACAACAGTAGGAAGGAGAAAGCCACCAAATAACAGAAATATAAAGAACAAGGAGGAAGCTCAGAAAAGATGGGTCACTCCCTCACCTCATTCAACTAGTCTCAGAGGTCTTCCCTGACCACCCCATCTAAAATAGCGGCCCCTACCACACTCTATCCCTGTACCCTGATTTATTCTTCTCATAGCAGTTGCCACCATGGGTCAGTATATTATTATAATATATAGTTGCATTTACTGACTGCCTCCTGACTAAAACGTAAACTCTATGAAGGCAGAGGGTTTGTCAATTGTGTTAAACCCGAGGCCTGGAGGCACACACCTGCCACTAAATGAGCCAATAACTAAGTGATGAAAATGAAGTTCAGAGAGGGTAAAGGATTTCCTCAAGGTCACACAGCTAGCAGCAAACCAGCCCAGACTATAACCCTGGCTCCTGGCTCCTTCCACTGCCACTTGAACTACACCAAAGCAGCCTACTTCAGCACAGATTCTACTTAACAGACTTCTCCTTTCCTTTTTCTTAAGTGCCAAAGAAAATACATGTTACCAAAAAAAAGTGACACACTGGTTAGCATTTTAACATAAAGTGTTTCACCAACCAAAACTATACTATGATTTCATAAGCATCTAGGATTAGCCAGCAACGCTGAAAGGCACAGCCACTCACAGTTCTTTACTTTCCTTGTGAAACTGGTGTCCGGCTTGGAAGTTTTACGAACAGCCAGAGAAACCTGCTTAGCAGTTCAGAATGGCCTGTATCAGCCGCACTTTCATCCTTCTAGGAGGCCACCATAGCTCCTCCCTGGATATGCTTTACCTTGCAGGTTATACAGGAAATGTAACCAACTTTAAAGCCCCTTTTAGTTCTTTTTAATGTAAAAGTCAATCTCACAAAACACTGAACATAAAATTAATCCTCGGGAAGTTTCAGAATCTGAGAACAGGAAACCGTCTCTGAACCTGACTCTGATCATCTAGGTCCTTCATTTAAAATCCATGAATCTGAAATACCTAAAAGAAACGCGGGAGGGGGTGAGGGAGTGGGAAGAAGAGAAGAAACATTTACATATGTAAGAAGAGGCAGATATTCCTAGTAACACTTTCCCCCAACGTCAGCTTCTCGCCTCAAGTCCAGGCCTCAGAGACACAACTTCTGTTATCTCCTTTGATCACCTTCCTCTCAGAAAAGCCAAGCGCCAATACCTGCTGCGGGAACGTCTCTAGACCTAGGACTGAGGATGGATGACTTGCCACGCGCCTTTCAAAGCTCCTGTTAGCCCAATTAGTATACTGAAAATGAAGACGACCTAGAATGTGGGATGCTAAGAGAGCTGAAACGAGACAGAGTTAAGAGAAAGAGGGAGCAAACGAAAAGGAGCGGGGAGGATAAACAACGCATCAGGGCGGGAGTGGGAGCCCGGGTCAAGGAAGTGGGGGCAGGCAAAGGTGAAGGGGGGAAGGGGACCGTCCTGGGTGCGAAGGGTGGGAGCAAAGAGGAGGGGACCAGCGAGGGCTGGACGGGGAGGGGGAAGGGTCCGGGGCGGGGCGAAAGGGAGCGAAGAGGCGGGATGAAGAGGGCCAGGCCGGGAGGGTCTTTACCTGCAGCTCCGCCCGCTCCACCTCCCACTGGGCTCTCTCCACCTCGAAGCGGGCCCACTCGTGCTGCAGGAAGTGCAGGATCCCCGGGAGGCTGTACTGGGCTCGGGCCGCCCCCGCCGCAGCCGCCCCGTCCCCGGCCGTCTCCGCCAGAGGCCCGAGACCCTTGGCACCGGCAGCACCCGGGTGGTTGTTGCTGAAGAAGACGCCGGGACCCGCCTGCTCGTCCATGGCGGCCGCAGAAGCCCGGTGAGCTGCCCAGCGCCTAGCAGCCGAGGCAACGGCGGCGGCCAGCAGCGCCTCCTCCTCCCTCCGCCGCTCCCCGCCCACACCCCAGTCAGCAGGGAGCTGCCGCCTCGGCGCGGGGGCCGGCCGAGCCCGGGACGGGCCGGGAAATGGGTCAACTGCGGCGCGCGGGCGGCCCTGGGCTTGCTGGGAAATGTAGTCCAGGGGCGTGGCGACGGAGAGCGTGGCCGGGGCGGCCCTCGGGCTGCGAAGGGCTGCGGCGCGCCCGCGGCCCCGCCCGCGGCAGTTGGGGTGGCCCAGGCGGGGAGCGCGCGTTTTCTTAAGGGCTGGGCGTGGCGCAGCCGGGCGGGGACCGGAGGTCTCCCGCACGCGGAAGTCCGCGGGCGGCGCTCCCCGTTGCGCACCCACACACGGAAGTTATTAGGCCGAGATACCAGCTCGAGCTGCACAGCTTTTAGAGCTTCCTGGTAGTTCTGTTAAGAAACAAGCTCAAAGCGAGCCTCATCGGTCGAGCTCCAGGACTCAGACCTCTCCCTTTGGGTGTTGACATCTCAACTGAAAAAGTGCAGTCAATCTGCGCATTGCTGTCGCATCTCCCCTTTTCACTCAGGAGTTCAAACCTGTTGCCGCCTCGGTTTTCACTTAACATGAACTCTGATCACCTCTCCTTGTCTGGTTTGTTGACGCCTCATCTGAAAAAGTGCTCCGCTGAAGTCGCTTTCCCTTTATAGTTAATCGTGCAGTAAATCTTATCCAAGGTTATGTTATTTCGGTTTCCTTTTACCTGCCTTATTCCCGGGCAGTTTTTACTCAGTTCGACTCAACAAATATTTGATTGTTGGTTATATCTGTAGCTGGGGATATAACGATAAATGACATTTCCTGTCATCAACGGGAAGTTGGCAAGTATATAGTCAATCTCACAGTGCCTTAAGGAAAACAAAGCCCCTTTCCGCGCCCTAGAACTGTTTTAGGTGTCCAGGCACTTCTCCAGTTTCACTTGTCCAGTTCCCAGTTTCTCCACGGTTCTCCTGCAAACTGGCAACAGTATTAGGCTACCAAAGGAACACCAAAGTCCTTTCAGCTGTTTCTCTGTAAATGTTATCCTTCTCCAAAGTCCCTGAAATTGTCACCGTGAGTCCAGACTTGAAAAAGGTATAAGAACTGAAGATGAAATCAAGCGCTTATTTAGTCTTCATAACAAGTTATTTCTAATTTTGTTTTGTGGGATGGACTCCTGGGATGTCAGGTCTGATCGCCATTTAAAAAGTTAAAGATACAGCTTTTCGTCTGACACCCAAAAAAGAAAATTTTTAAAGATACAGGCTGGTGAGTGACATGTCAGGGAAGCACATCCTGTCCCTGTCCTCTCCCCCCTCCCTTCCCATGGCTACTTGTGGAAAAGACAGGAAACACATTGTCTCTGCTCTGTCTGCAAATAAAGATGGCAAACTCTATTCTCCCACTTGTTTTATTTTTTATTAGCTGAATTTCTGGGGATGACGTTGGTTCACAAAACCATACGGGTTTCAAAAGAAACTCAATAAAACAGTCCACACACTGCGTACTGTGCCCATGCCCCAAGCAAAGTCTCTCCATGCCCATGCCCCCAGGCTCTCCTACCCCCATTTGCCCACCTCCACCTAATCACCACCCCCCTTTTCCTCTTGGCTGTCACCACATTGTTGTCTGTGTCTATGAGTTATGTATATATGTCTGTCGGCTAATGCCTTTAACTTCTTTGATCCAATCCCCCACCCCTTCCCTTCTGACAGCTGTCAGTCTGTTCCACATATGCATGCCTCTGTTTCTATTGTGTTCATTAGATTCCACATATAAGTGAGGTCATACGATATTTGTCTTTCTCTGTCTGGCTTATTCACTTAGCATAATAATCTCCAGGTCCATCTATGCTATCACAAAAGGTAAAATTTCCTTCTTTTTTGCCGCTGCATATCGTATTCCATTTTTTGATCCACTCATCTACTGATGGGCACTTGGACTGTTTCCAGGTCTTGACTATATATGCTGCAATGAACATAGGGATGTGTATATTCTTTCAAATTTCTGTTTTATTAATTCATTACTTATTGTCATAAGTTTTTTAAACTCTCACCTGAGGATATGTTTATTGATTTTAGAGAGATAGGAAGGGAGAGAGAGAGAGAAACATCAATGTGAAAGGGAAACATCAATCAGTTGCCTCCCATATGTACCCCTGACCAGGGATCAAACCCACAGCCTTTTGATACGTGAGATGATGCTACAACCAAATGACCCAACCGGCTAGAGCCAATAAAAGTTTGATGTGTGGGCAAATCCCCAATGTCTTAATTATTTGGCTGTAGGTATCCTTTGAGATACTGCCCAATACTCTCATTTTACAGCTCAGGAAACTGAAGTTCAAATAAGTTGAGACTTGTCTACAATGAGGCTTTGATTCAGTGGCACAGGCAAAACTAGAAACCATTATTCCTGCCTGCTAGTTCACCGACCTTTCCATTAACACTGCCTCCTTTCTTATCAGACCTACAAGAATTCTAAGAGGACAATAATGCAATAATGGCATTTTTTTTAATTTGAAGGATTTAAGTAACCTTGCAGGCTTTGAATGTTAAAAGCTTTTTTTTCTGCAATAGAAGACATTTCTGACAATTCAGTTAAATGTTCATAATGCACTATTAAACAAAATTAAAATGTAGTGGTACCTGTTTAAGACCCCATAAGTCCTTTAGCTAAACTCACCAAAGAAAAAGAGAACCCAAATAAAATCAGAAATGAAAGAGGAGCTATTACAAGTGTTACTACAGAAATACAAAAGATCGTAAGAGACTACTATGAACAATTATAAGTCAAATTGTACAATAAAGAAAATGGATACATTTCTAAAAACATAAAGCCTACTAAGACTGAGTCATGAAGAAATAAGAGAATTTGAACTAGTTGAGGGGACTGAATCAGTAATCCGAGACCTCTCACCAAAGAAAAGTCCTGGACTAGACGGCTTCACTGGTAAATTCTGTCAAACATTCAATGAAAAATTAATACTAATCCTTCTCAAACTCTTCCAAAAAAAAAAAAACAGAAGAAGAGGGAACTCTTCCACTCTTATTTTGAGGCCAGCATGGCATACCCTGATACCAATACTAGACAAGGACACAAGAAAAGAATATTAGAGGCCAGTATCCCTGATTAAAATAAATGCAAAAATCCTCAACAAAATAAAAGCAAATTAATACATTAAAAGGATCAAACACTATGATCAAGTGGGTTTTATTCAGGGATGCCAGGCTGATTTAACATCTATGAGTTAGTCAATGTGATACACCATATTAACAAAACGGATGAAAATCATGATCATCTCAATAGATGTAGAAGAAGCATTTGACAAAATTCAACATCAGTTATGTTAACAAAGCAGGTATAAAGGGAACATAACATAACAAAGTCCATATATGACAAGCCCACAATTAACATCCTATTTAATGGTGAAAAGCTGAAAACTTTTCCTCTAAGTTTAGGGACAAGACAAGGATGCCCACTGTCACCATACTTAGTGAAAGTCCTATCCAGAGTAATTAGGCAAGAAAAAGAAATAAAAGTCATCCAAATTGGGAAAAAAAGAAGTTATACTATTTGCAGATGACACGTAAGATACATAGAAAACCCTAGACACTCCATCAAAAACTGTTAGAACTAATAGGTATGTAATTGTACGGGATACCAAATAACAAAATTCTGCTACATTTCTATACACTAACAATGAATTATCAGAAAAAGAAAGACAATAGTCCCATTTACAATTGCATCAAAAACAATAAAATACCCAGGGATAAATTTAACCAAGGCGGGCAACATAAATTTAACCATATTGAAAACAACAAGACATTAAGGAAAGAAATTGAAGACGACTCAAAAAACTGGAAAAATATTTCATGCTCATGGATTGGAAGAATCAGTGTTATTAAATTGTAAACAGTGTAATTTGTAGATTACCAAAGCAATCTACAAATTCAACACAATCCCTATCAAAACTCCAATGACATTTTTCACAGCAATAGGAACAAATCCTAGAATTTGTGTGGAACCACAAAAACCCATCCACTTTGTGCTTATCCATCTTTCACATTCGCTGTATTCAACACGAATTACATTTTTTAAGTAAATTATTTATTGCATATAACATATGAGGTCTGTCCAGAAGGTACACAGCCATGTAATATGAGACATAGAGGTCTTATTGAAGAAGATACAAGAAACACTGTACATAGGACAATGATATCTCAGTCCCCTTCAAAACAGGCACCTTGGGACCTCACACAGTTCTCCCAATTGCCATCAGCTGCCCCATCGTATTTTCCTGAATCTCATTGACTATCTGAAGTCTCTTCCTTTTCAAAGGTGATTTCAGTTTTGGGAAAAGCCAGAAGTTGCAGGGTGTCAAGTCTGGACTGTAGCAGGGCTGAGTTGTCTGGGTTATTTGGTGTTTTGCCAAAAATCTCTGCATGAGACATGATGCAGGAGCAGTCAGGTTGTCGTGGTGAAGCTCCAGTCACCAGTTGCCCATAGATTTGGCCTTCTTAATCATCCGAATATTTTAATGCAGATTCCTTGCTCTCCTCGCTCAGCCATTCTGAATGTGATGGCCACACAGTACACATGCTCACTCAATGGCATCTACCACCCCCACTGACTTGTACGGTGAGGTCATCATCGTTCACACATGCTCATACCAGTCCACTGTCCTTGGCAGCCAGGTCACATCCATATTCACAACAAAGACCCTTCTCAATAGGTGTTCAGAAAATACAGCAAAAATGCTTTTGAATTTGAAAAAAGTATTCTAAAAAATTAATAGCTAGGAAGGACACAGCATTTATAATGAGTTAAACCTAAATATTTTCCACTCTATGGTTTTCCAGATTTAGAAATCTTGGACAAATGGTTTAAACTTTTTCAGCTGCAGTTCTCATTTTTAATATGAGAATAATATTTACCTTATAAAGTCATTATAAAGATTAAATGAGAGAAAAAATGTAAATCCCTAGCATAGAGCCAGACAGACATACAGTATATACTGAATGATAGCTTTTATTTTCAGAGTTCACAAGACTAACTGAAATAACATGTAAAATTTACATACCAGGGGCTCAATTATTCCTTTTGCTTTCTTATTCCTTATGCAGAACTTTAACTCTGCAGAGTTAAAATAAATTTTTTGAAAAATAATGTCCATGCCCAACCAGTAAGCCTCAGACCTCAAGGTGTTGCTGATTTCCTGATTGTTTTAATAAAGCCAGTGACGCAAAAAATAGTGTTTCCTTTCCATGCACAGACAGCAGCTGTCAAAATGTTGATGTACATTGATAATTAAATAATTGGAATGTTTGCTATTTTTGGTTTATACGTGTATGCTTTGTGTGGCAGTGATTATAGTTCTACAAAATGGCAAATAATTCACCTGCTGTCTTTTTTGTATCTTTTACTAAAATGAGTGATTTTTCTAAAGGTTCCAGATGACCTGTTATTTGTGTCTCTAACTGGTAAAAGAAAAGGCTTCGAATTGAACTGGATGGCCTTTTCAGAATTCTGCCAAGAAAAAATAAGAGTAGATAATTTGGCAAGAAGCTAGGGTAAATGGAACTCTGGGAAAGAGGAATGTGCAATAGCCCACTGTTTGTCGTCCTCTTCCACCTCTGTTCACTTCCCAATTTCCCTCATCTCTCCTTTCTGCCCACCCTGCTTCATGGGGCTTGGCCCTGCCTCTGTGGTTCCTCAGCCTCCAAACTTGCTCCCTATTCAGAACTGGGTTGAGGATACAGCCAATCACAAGCTGGGAAAGTGAAGGGATTCTATTTCTGAATTTCTTCTTTGAGTTCAATAATTAAATCTACATCATAGTCTTGTGAGAGAATGGAAAAACAGCCTCTATTATTTATTATCATTACTATTACTATTACTATTTTCTTTTGGAAGAGTAGGGTCAAAATTAGAGAGTTGCCTAATTTTAATTTTAAAATTAAAATTTTTAAATTTATTTAAATAAGGTTAACAAAATGAAATTTAATTGTGGTGGCTAATATTTAGAGCAATAAATGCTTCAAATCTAAAGTCAGGATAGCCTCAACAAATCTAAATATCTAACTCAGGGAGACACTAAACTGATAGGGGGCTCTGAAGCTTACCAAGACTTCTCTGGGAATATTGATGGTGAGCAACTTAAGATTCTGTCTCTGTAAGCACACATAAACTGGGCTTGAACATTCTTTTTCTTTCTCCCCATCAACGCCACCACTTGCTTCTTGACTTCCTCCTTAAAATTTTAAGTGAATGAAAGCCCTACATAACAGATTGTTTTCTTGTTCTACCTTTTTCTTAAAATAACCATGCCCCCCCCATTTCTAAGGCAGGAACTAAACTTCAAATAATTAATGTAATCTCCATTGCATAAAAATAACTGGGGCGGGGGCTGGGGAGAGGAGAATATTTTTTATAGGCTCTGTATTCCTGCCAACTACTCAATAGAGACATACTCGTTTCCATGTGGAACCTTCTTTCAGAAGAAAACACCCAATCTTCATTCGGGTTTGAACTGCCCGGAATATCACCCGCCCCCCCCACCCCCCCCACACCAACTCCTGTCTGATTGTCCTTTACCATAAATTAAGTCCGTTTTCAAAAGAATTCAAATGTGGTATTTTTAAAAATATATAAACAAACAAACAAACATGGTGGAGGGTGAGGAAGGAAATCTGGGCTTTGTGCCAGGAAAGCAAGAAAAATGAATCAGGTTAAGGAGGTCCGGTACATTTTTGTTTTAATTTTTGAAGACCCACGTTTTCTTACCTTTCCAAACTAGATTTAACTTAGTTTACATGTACTTCCTTTCCCTCCCTCTGTTCTGCAGGCCCTCGACATCCTACTGTTTGTTGTTCAAGGCATGTTAATTTTAGCCTTTGCAGTTGTTCGCTGTAATGGCAAATTCTACCATTATCCATGTTATCTGCTTTCCCAGATTTCCCCCCAGCTGCAGGACATGAGGTAACAAGAGGAGTGGTTTGAACCGGCTCATAGACACTTCCATGTGAGCTCACAATGTGTAACTTTATAACCAAGGAGTGTTCAAGGTAAAGAGCCAATACACACCTTTTCATTACAGGAACAAAAGATAATTTAGATGGTAGTTTTTAGTTTATGGCTGGGACCAAATTAATGCTGCAACATTTTTATGAGAATGTAACCAGATGAAATGTGAAACGAGTATAAATTATCTAGAAAAGGGTGGAATGGAGCTTTTTAAGCAAAATTTAAGCACTTTATGTAGAAAAAGTACATAGTACATTTGATAACTTGAAAGAAGTCCAATACAGCTAACGATAAAGAACAAGAGGAAAGTAGTAACAATTATTTTTATAGCCAGTACTTATTGAGCATATACTCAATTAGAATAAGGTATTTTGAACTGGTTCCTTACAACATCCCATGAGGTAAGTACTAATGTTACCTTCATTTGACAAATAGGGACACAACAAATGGCCGCAGGACCAGAAGAAATAAAAGGCAAGGTGGCTTGAGGGTCACCAATGGCCTTTATGGGTAAAGTAACCAACTGAAGAGTTTTCAGCAAGGTATCAGATTTGAATATATAAAGTTCATTTCAGTTTCTGAGTGGGAAATACAGTATTAGGTGACACTTCTAAATTGTTTTCTAAAGATCAGACACTGTTTTAAAGTCCTTTCAAGTATTAACTCATTTAATGCACAGCTAGTCTGTAAGATAGGTATTACTATTGTTCCATTTTACAGATGCAGAAACAGGCCCAAATAGGACCAGTGACTTGCCCAGGGTTACACGACTTGTGACAAAGCCAGATTCCAACCCAGGTGCACTGACCTAACCGCCCAGGCCAAACACTGCTTTACTGCAGTCACATGTGTTGATTTGGATTAGGATGCAAGTAATGGCAATAATGACACGTGGAAGGATTTGAGCAGGTATTTAGGAAATAGGGCGGTGCACTAAGCATAGTGAGGGAGGAGTCATGGATGAAGCTAAGATTTACAAGAGGCTACCCAAAAGGTTAAAAGACTTGCACTGTTTGCTGGGAGATCATGAGCTGAGAAGCAACTGTTAGATAAGGAGGTGAGGAGCGCAAGTGTAAATTAACTTGAGTTTGAGGAGCTTCTGACTCAACTAATGGTGGGTAGTCACATATGCAAGTCTGAAGCGGCTAGGGCTCCAGACAACCATATGAAGGAATCTCTGCATATTATTCTCTATCATATCATAATTCATACTATTCCTTCCTACTTATCACAAACCCGTGGTGATTTTCTCTCTCCAGGCAGAATGTGAACACATGGCAGATTCTTTGTGTCTTGACTGGTCTCTATTGTATTCCCAATGCCTGGCATACAGTAGGTGTCCCATAAATAATTGTCCGATGAATGAATAAAAGACAGCATTAGAGAATCTTATGAAGTCTTTGACAAACAGGAATTCAAGTTCTCATTGTGACAAGAAATGCACTATCATAAGGCAATCATCTTTAAATAGCTCTCTTAGGAAATTCTCTGATCGCACCCCGCTTATTTGAAACATTGACCTGTTGGAGTGGTCTGCCAACTGGCCCCCTTCTCTGAAGATCAATGATCATATTGCCCTTTTTCACCCTCCATTCTTCTGTATCACTTCTCGGATACACACCAGTTTGTCTTTGACCTTCACATGTGGCGTTAAACGGCGATCCTTCAACTCGCTAAGCAGCCCACTACGCACACACACTGAGGCCCCACAGTGTGTGGAGGACGACTGTTACCTTCCTTATTTTAAACAAGCATATTTTTACTAAAAAACAGCCCAGCTCTACTGAGGCTTTTTTTTTAAAGATTTTATTTATTTATTTTTAGAGAGGGAAGGGAGGGAGAAAGAGAGAGAGAGAGAGAGAGAAACATCAATGTGCGGTTGCTGGGGGTCATGGCCTGCAACCCAGGCATGTACCCTGACTGGGAATTGAACCTGTGACACTTTGGTTTGCAGCCCACGCTCAATCCACTGAGCTACGCCAGCCAGGGCTGAGGCTTTCTACTAGCTTCATAAAGCTTCATAGTCAACTAAAATGTCATTTTAAAAAATGTCTAGGTATAACAAAATACTTGTGGAAATTGAAGGGCACTCCCAAGCATTTTCTTAGAATTTGGAAAAGACCCAGTTTCATTTCCCATCTGTTATTTGAAGAACCATCACAACTAAGATTAAGCAATATGTGTAAAAATTCAAACCTGTCATATTTTTATAACCTCTTTAAGGAACTACTCCAGAAAATAATCTGCAAGTTTTCCTTTTTAAAAAGTCAAATGCAGCATTATTATTAAAATGTAAGTAGCTATCAAAAAAATGGAGAGATTTAAAGAGAGGATAAGTAATCAGGAGTGAGAAGTTGGAAAGGTCAAACAAGATCACTTAAATTTTCATGGATTCTTTTGACTCACATGCAAAGCTAAGGGGAAAAGAACAAACAGAAGTATAGAGTATATGTGTATGAGGAAAACAATGCCTGAGACGAAAACCCCCGAGTTCCAATGGCAAAGGGGACAGGTCACGTGGACAGGGGACCAAGGCTGTGGATAAGATTTCCTGAGGGAAGAGAAACAATAGTCATACTGGTCGCTTGTGCATGCATGGTTCTCACGCTTGTTTAGTGACTTAGCTCAGAACAATTTTTCTAAATTATGATGAAGACATGCAGTTCCCATTTATTTAAGTAAAATTTTGTGAAGTCCATAAATAATAATGTTATAAGCTCTTAGAATTATAAATGGATGTTTAATGATTGACTCGGGTTTTAAAATGAATCCATCTGATGCGAAGCATTTAAGGCAAGACATTTATTTATAGCTGTACTCTAGCCATTTCTGGCACCAACTTAAAAATTCCAATTAAGAATGAAGAAAATGTGAAGCACAGTAATTCATATAATTAAATGCATTTTGAAAACTGGGCTAATTATATCCTTCCTTGGCATTGTTTGAATAAAAAGAAGTAAGGGATATAAAGTTCTAGCGCAGCGTCTGACACTCAACAGAAATGGCAGCTCTTCTTGCAAGTGCCAATCGGCAATATTTCAGCTGCTGTTTGAATGTAATGTATGTTATACTGTCGTGCTGTGACAGCCGTTTCATATACATGTAAAAACTACTTCTGACTAAATAATATGATGTCCTGGTATTCATGGATTGGCCACAGAGTCATTCTCTTGATTTTAGGGGGGGGGGGGGTGGGCAGGGTAAATAGACAGACATATGCACTGTTGTAGATGTGCAGAAGATTGTGGAGAGAATAGTTAGGAAAAGCTCCTCTCACTTGATAGACGGGGAAACTGAAGCCCCCACAGGTTTAGGTTGTCCAAAATTCTTTCCCTGATGGCAGAACCTACTTAGGGCTGGGACACTTGATTTGGGAGCTGTACCATGATATTATTAATAAGAATTTGGAAAGCAAATAGAGGATACTTTATTTCTTACAACATTAAGACTGTTCAGAGTAAGCTTCTGAAAGAATCCACTGGCTATCATGATGTTCCTCTTAGCTTCTTAATTTTGGATATTCTTAAATAAATATGCTTACTTGGGTTAAGAAAATCTCACGGTCGGGCAATGGAACAAACTGAAAAATACGATTTTTCCAACAAATATTTTATAGATATAATCTTAGAAAACAAGAAGTGGTGTGGAAGAGTTTGGGGAAAGTATAAAGATGTGCTGGGAGGGGCAAAGAGAGGAAGAGAAAGCCTAAGGGAGAGAGGGAGAAGGAAAATGGCACAACTGTTACCAATGGATGACGGAGTCTACTGCAAACTGGGAAACAAAAATTCTACTGTAGCCCTGGCTGGCGTAGCTCAGTGGATTGAGCACGGGCTGTGAACCAAAGTGTCGCAGGTTCGATTCCCAGTCAGGCCACATGCCTGGGTTGCAGGCCACGGCCCCCAGCAACCGCACACTGATGTTTCTCTCTCTCTCTATCTCCTTCCCTTCCCTCTCCAAAAATAAATAAATAAAGTCTTAAAAAAAAAAAAGATTCTACTGCAAAGCGGAAAATTATGGAAAAAGTCTGGGGGGTACCAAGAACAGCAGAAAATAGCCAAGTCAAAAATGAGCATACTTTTTAAGTAGGTGAGTGAAAAGGTGTTATGCCTACAAGAAAGAAGGAATAGGAAAACAGTGTGGCAGGGCCTTAGTGAGCTGAACAGTTACCATTGAGTAGGGAAGCCCACCCCCAGCTGTATACCCAAGGGAAATAAAAACATATGTCTACCCCAAAACTTGTGAACAATTTTCACAGAAGCATTACTCATGATAGGCAAAAGGTGAAAACAATCCAAATGTTCATCAAATGTTGAATGGATAAAATGTAGCATTTATACAATGGAATATTATCCAGCCATAAAAAGGGATAAAGTACTGATGTATATGCTACAACAGGGATAAACATTATGTGAAGTCAAGAGGCCAGCCACAAAAAACCACATATTATATGATTTTATTTATATGAAATGTTTATAATAGGAGAATAAAAAGAGAGAGAAAGTAATCTAAGGTTAAAGAGAAATGGAAAGTTAAATGGTAGGTACAAAATAGGGGCAAGTTCAGAATAGCAGAGGAAATGGAGAAGCCAAAGAACTTATGTGTATGACCCATAGACATGAACTAAGCGGGGGTTAATGCAGGTGGGAGGGGTGGTAATGTGGGTGGGAGGGGGGTACAGAGCAGAGGGGAATAAAGAGAAGAAAAATGTGACAACTGTAATAGCATAATCAATAAAATATATTAAAGAAAGAGAGATGGAAAGGTTGTGAGTGTATAGCATTTCTTTATGGGGCAATGAAAATGTTCCAAATTATTTTTGGCAATGGTTGTATTACTCTGTATATATATTAAAAACTACTGATTTGTACATTTTTCAATGGATGAATTATATGGTATGAGAATAATAACTCAATAAAACTGTTACCAAAAAAAAAACACCTCTCCAAAAAACAAAGAAAATAACTTTAGAAAAGCAAGTCTGAAATGAAAAACAACCCTGTGGAGTGAAAAGTCAGTGAGAAATAGGGGAGAGAAAGTACCTATCCGAGATCTAAATTACTGAATGAGGAAGAAAGGCAAAGATTTTTAAGCTGCCAATTGTTGGGGGTATGAGAGATTACAAAGGAGGTAGATGACAAGTAGGTATAAATGTTCAGAAAAATGACTTGCTTTTGAATACAGTCAATATAACACTGGTAAAACTTGCTGTTTAAAATTTACTAACCATGGTGGCAAACATTATTTCATCAATTAGCTATTTGATATTGTAAAGACTATCATCGCATTGGACATTGGCATAACTATTATTACAACTAATTCACTTTTGTATGCCCTGAAGCACTTAGCTTGATGCCTTATCCACAGTAGGCACTCAATAAATATTTGATGAATGAAACTAACCCTCATAGCCAGAACTCAAGGCTCTGTAATTACAAAACATAACTGAGGCCAAATTTTAGCCATTAAAAAAAAGCAGACTATTATTCCACATCTGAAATATTTTAATGGATCTTAAATGAAAGTTTTAATTTCGTTAACAACTAAAAAATACACAAGCATAATTTAGTAATCTAATATGGAAGTAAAAAGAACTATTAGAAAGGTAAGGACATTTTGAGAAATGCTAAGAAAATGTGACTATTCATATTATATACACTACAAAACAGACATTTTACATTATTTTGCTCACTTCGAAATTTAAATTCTGCTGTTTTACAATTAAAGTTTTCATGACATGTGCTGAATCCTACCTATTTTTTCTGACAATATCAATAAGCAGCCCAACTACATGATACAATTATTTTTCACATTTAAATTTACAAGTCTGGCTCAGTATTTAAAAAATAAATTAATTAATAAAACAGAAACAGTATTAGGAGAAAAATGAAAGCACATTTACCACATTATAAAGAATAAATCACTCCTACAAAACAAGAAAGCAGTGTGAGCATTATTTCACCTAACCTACCTGGAAGCACGTAATACCAATATACAAATAAAGTAAAACCTACAGTCTGGAATGATTCAGTGGCTATCACAATTAGCTTCTAGTTGACAATATAAATAAAAATGAATGGAACAGCAAATTAAAAAAAACTTGTTTTTAGCTTAATTGTTGGTGCAGAAGGCATAGTAGGGGCTGGCTGCCTGGTAGCGGCTTTAGCTTTGCTGGCTTGGCTTGCTCGAACAGCGGTTTCCAGACGTGTTTTCAGCTCGGGAGCTGCTCCCATTACTGTCTTGAAAGCATGTGGATACAGAGGTCCAATATGCATTAAATTCTGGAGTGCAAACTCATGAAGATCTTTGGAGGCTGTGTTTGCTGAGGCAAAAGAATTTTCATCCAGCAGGTAAGAGATCAAAGTGGGAACTAGAAGAGCAAGTAACTGGACTCCTGCAAATAACAAGGTTAGTCCGATGATGCTCATGAATCTGAAAATGACAGTAAACTTTATTTTTAAAACTAGGTACAGTAGTCTGAATCATAATAAAATATAAGTAAACATGAATAATCTTCTTTAGACCTCAATGATAACTCATAATTATTATTAAATATATACCAAATGCCCAAGCTATGTTATTGTTAGGGTTGGAAATCAGGCTTGTTAAGAGTATATGATGTGTGTGTGTGTGTGTGTGTAAATTTTATTTTAAAAACAATGCTTATCCCTGGCTTGTATAGCTCAGTGGATTGAGCACCAGCCTGTGAACCAAAGGGTTGTCAGTTCCCAGTCAGGGCACATGCCTGGGTTGTGGGCCAGGTCCCCACTGGGGACATGTGAGAGGCAACCACACATTGATGTTTCCCTGACTTTCTCCCCTCTTCCCCTCTGTTTAGATATAAATAAATAAAATATTTTAAAAAATAAAAAACAATGCTTAAGAGATTAAAAAGAAATAAACCTTTTACAACTGCCATCTGGTAGAATGTATTTCGAAAGTAAGATTGTGGAATATTTAAGGGTAATTCAGAATAGGGAGGTTGGAGCAGGGAACAGGAACCTGAACAGCATCTATTTACTATGATTTAACTAAAACAAGATATTTCCTTCTCTTCAAAACAGACATACAGCTCTTTCCCATTTCATCATTCCCTTGCAATAAGTGAAGGGAAAAAATCTTTCAAAAATAAGGGATACATACACACTAGGATTAAAAACAAGAACCCATGCCTGGCTGACATAAACTCTAAGCCCTAAAAAAAGACTTACTGGAGACTTAATCCCCTTTACTAATCTCTTTGTCTTTCCATATTAATGATATCATCCTGGAATATTAATTTCATTAAAGCTGCTATTTTTCTTTTAAAAAATATGTAATCATTTGTATGTGTGTCTTATAATGAACACTGAGAATAATGCTTTCCCCAGCTTCAGTGAATGCTAATTGTGGTAGAACGGCAATGCGTGAAGTCAGAGCCGAGGCTGCAGGGGAGCAAGGGAGCAGGAAACGTCTGACACAGAATGTGGGGTACAGTGCTCACTGATGTCACCCAAGATAATCATCACTGGGGCCTTTCCAGAACCCCAGCCTCACTCTGGCCCGGAACTTCCTCTTTCCCTCCTGCATTTTTTTCTCCACAACATCTATTCATTTGTGCATCTCACCATTATACCTACACCTAAAATTAATATAGTTTTAGCCATTTTTACCTCTATGTAAAATTATGCAGAGATATGTCTACCCTATATATACATATAAATGTTATATCTATACATAAAAGCAATAAAACTTATCTAAGAGGGAGAAGGTGTTGGCTGTAGTTCCCCTTTAGAATGTAAGCTCTGTGAGACCTTTGTGTGTTTTATTGCACACTGACTCATCCATGTCTAGAACAGTACCTAGAAAATGGTAAGGTGTCCAATAAGTATTTGTTGAATGCGTGAATAAACATACATGCACCTTTTCTCTTGGAAACCATTCAGAAGTTTGTAATTAATTGAATTTTTTCCATGTTAAAATTTCAGAAGATGTCTACCTGACATATTAAAAGTCCCAAGTGAATCCTCCAATCAGCCAGATTTAGCTCATGTTCCCTCACAAAGAATCATAGTAATACTATATAAGACTTTTATAATGAAAATATAATAGTAAATTATCAAATAATATGCAATTATTTCAGTAAATGTTGTGCTTACTAAAGCAGAAGAGCTTTTCTTTTTTTTCTTTTTTTTTTTATTTTTTTAAATTTTATTTTAATAGTTGTTCAAGTACAGTTTTCTGTCCAGAAGAGCTTTTCAACAGTAGATTAAAGGTGAGCTTTTGGTTTTAACAGTTAAAATATAATTAATTGGAAAAAAATCTATTATAAATTATTTAAGAACCCATCAAGTATCTGAAAATGTGCCAAGCATTTTAGGAAATACATACTTCACCTCTACCTAAAGCTTTTATTACCTAGTTGAAGAGCATACGTATACAGCACATAGAACTAGAGAACTATGTGCTAAAAAACTCTAGGTAACATTGGAGATACAGAGTTCATCAAAAGACTCACGCCGTTGAGCAATACTTTAGGATTTTATAGTTTTAGTAATTATTTTAAAATAACAAGGCCATAACATAAGGCTGATTACAACCACCAAAGAAACTGTATGATGGAAAACATCGGAGTGGCTCAATAGCCCGGCAACATTTGAAGAACTGAGACCTGACATAGGTTTAGTAGATTCATCTAAAAAGGGAGAGAAAAAAACACCCGAAGAGAGTGAAGATACAACCAACATTGTATAGGGATTAAAATAAACAGAGTGAGAAAATTGGACTGGTCAGGTTTGTAGGTACATACACTGGGGAACAGAATAAAAAGCTCTGAAAACCAAGCAAAAATATTTGAACTTGATGAAGTAAAGCAAGAGGAAATTACTCAAAAGTCTTAAACAAGGGAGAAAAAAATTGTTTTAGATATATCTGATGGGAATTTCTGCTAGTAAACTATTTTATCTATTTACAAGAATAGAAAGCAGGTTTCTCTAGAATCCTAGAGAAGTTCCAAAAACAGGACAAGTTTGGAGTAATAGATTGAATAAAGATGATGGAGAAGAGCTAATAGTCAAGTCTAATTTATTACTTTCAGTTTGTAACCTTGATCACTTGGGGTAAGAAAAAATTCACAGCTTGTTTCTATAGTGGATACTGCAAAGTTAAAAATAAAAATTAATATTTGTAAATAATTTGTGAAAAAAGGTGAGTGATAAAATAAATTTAAAAGCTGAAAATTTATCCTTTTGGAATCATATTACTATATTTTATATAACTACTTGTTATAGTATTACTTAACACTATGTATGGTAAATATATATGTAAATAACTATGTATTGCAGTCTTAGTGAGATATATCGATAATACACATCAAGATTTTTTCATTTTTTTAATGGACTGCTTGACTCAGAATAGATTTTTGTACTATAGCAAGACTCTTAAGAGTTAGAGTAAGTTATTAGCATTTTTAAGAAACTCAATATCTTATACATTGATTCATTTTTTTATTTGATAGTATCCTCCTAATTAATGCTATCACATTCCATTAATATTTACCTTTTACCTTTAGTTTATCCTTAGTAAATATTTACATCTACCTTTGGTTTTTGCATAGCATTAGCTTCAGATTTAGTTTCATTGTTGCAATAGCCTGTGTCTAATATCAAATATGATTTATATAATATAGATCTTCATTTCAGACCAGTGGCTTTTATAAGAAAATACTTACTGTTCTGTTCTTCCCCAAGAGCAACCAATGTTTCAAGAACTTTGATTCCTTCTTGAACAGCTAAAAGCTCTGTGTTACTGGTTGGTCTATTTCTTTCAACAGCCTTTAACTTTTCCACCACTATTGGAGCTAATGAATGGATATAGGGAGTTGAAAGGGCACGGTTGGAATGTTGGAAGACTGAGAGGAGAAGCTGGTAACATTTGGCTTGAACCTATATAAAAAAAATCATTGTATTACTTAACATTTGTGATAGTTCTTATCTGCTGGACAATCGCATTGCATCTTAATACATACTGAAAAGATGTGATACTGCAGATGAAAACAGAAATGCAGGACCAGTCAATGCCACTTTCTACTTATAGAAATAGAGTAGAATAATGAGACTACTAATAAGCTAATGAAATAAAAATAACTGAAAGTAAATTAATCAAATAAATATTATTTATAGGTTAACTGCCCAAGCACCGTGCTTATATAATTTGTACATTTCTACAGTGTAGGAGAAGCTAAACACCAGACATTTTCATTTTCATTTTTTTTAATTCTTTTTTAAATACAATTGTCCCTCCCACTTTAGCCTCTCCCACATTGCTTAGGCACCTCAACTCCATTTGAATTCCCTGGAAATGACTGCTGATGCCAATTTAGGTTTTCCAGGCCTAGAAAGCAAGGTCTCCTTGGATCAATTTTAGATTAGAAAGACTCTATATTAATTAAAAAAAAAAAAACAGGAAGGAAGCAAGGGAAGAAAGGAAGGTCCATTAACATACAGGACAAACAGTGGAATGAAACTGCTTCAGCCTTTGGGAGAGGAGGGGTGCTGAACCTTGCCGGAACTAAATCCCCGGGGTGTTTTTCAAATACAGATCTCTGATACAGGAACACAGGAGTAAAGTCTAGGATCATGTAACTAAACTGAAATTTTTCAGATGTGTAGCAGGTTTGAGAAACATTACTTTAGATTTCGACATTGTAAAACAATAAAACTTTTTTTCTGAAAAAAAAAAAAAAAACCTACTTTCCAATTGGTTCATTAAAACAGGTAATAAAATAAATTTATCTTTTAATGCCCTTGGTGTCATTAAGTAAACAGTGAAAAATACAATCATAGATTCACATAAAATCTCTATCGACATAAGCCAAAGTTAACCAAATATTTTTTTTAGGTGTTGGAGAATTTTTGCACATGTAAATTAACATACACATAAGTCCCTCCTAGTGTCTAAACCTTCTGACCTTTTTGAGTTTTTCCATTTTAAAAGGTAAAGAGTAAATATTAGGGTTTCATTTGCTACATCACACATTTTAACAAATCAATCTGAAATGTTCCTGATAAAGCAGAATATTTACCTCTACGTTTAAGTACAACTTACCCAAGGGTCACATGAATTTAATGCATTTTTAAATCTGTTCATGCAGCCGTTCTGTAACGACTGGACTCCTATTATCTCACTACCAGCAGACCACAGGAACAGTGCGATTGCTGTCAGCATGCTTACTTCATCAGGCACAGGCACGGAATCTTCTGAAACAGATGAACAAGGAAATACTGAAATCTATGAAAAATGAAAGCAGTGTGCTGTTTCTCAAGTGCTTTGGAATTTCAATCTTGAACAATAACCCTCTCTCTCCCCAGCAACATTTATAGCAGTGTGTGTCTCAATGTAACACAGCCCATAAACAACTTCATGAATAGAGCTCATCTGCTACTGAGGAAAGAGGAGATACTTTATTAGAAGTTCTATATTCAAGTCTTTTTCCTTGTTTTTCTGGATGGTACAATATTAATTGAAAAAAGTCAGGCATAAATCCTAATAATAACTCTAATATGAGAAACTTAGATATGAAAGATAAAAAAGATAATACGGAAATATAAAATTACAAGTCATTTAACTTTTTTTGAGTTTAGATTAACCAAACATTTCCAAATACTCTCCTTCCAACAAAGTTAAATGATTTTGGTAAGATATTCTAAGTAATTTGCCCTGGCTGGCATAGCTTAGTGGATTGAGCACGGGCTGCGAGCCCAAGTGTCGCAGGTTTGATTCCCAGTCAGGGCACATGCCTGGGTTGCAGGCCATGACCCCCCAGCAACCGCACATTGATGTTTCTCTCTCTCTCTCTCTCCCTCCCTTCCCTCTCTAAAAATAAATAAATAAAATATTACAAAAAAAAAGATATTCTAAGTAATTTAAAAATCCAGGAAAGACTTTTCTTAGTGGTATCACATTCGTATTTAATGAATGTGAAATTCTATTAAATTCTATACAACCATAAGTAAAAAAAATCTTGCACAATTTCCTGAACATAGTAATCTCATAATTTTAAAAGAATTTCTTTTAAACATAGTAATCTCATAATTTTAAAAGAATTTCTTGCTATTTCAATCATTTATTCAGAAATAATAAACCTAATGAAATAGAGTATATAATTAGAAATAAAGAAAATATGTACATTTATTCTAAAGAACAATACTAGCAAACATAAAATAAGAGACAAACTATTTTATAATTATCATTTTTTCCACAGCTGAACCTACCAACATTCTATATATGTGAATTTGGGTTATTTTGGCAGCTGCAAATACCCAATGATAATCAAGTCCTTTATCAAAATTACATATACATTTGATATACACCAGCATGTTCCTCTTATAATGAGGGTACAATACAATAGTCCATTAACATAATATAAAGAATAAAAGTGATATAAAATTCAAAGGATTCAACCAATCTACAATAACCTTAGCCATACATGTTAAAAACTTGTGAACTCCACAGTAGCAACATTCTTCTAGGTAAAATGAGAATAATCTCTTATTCAGAGTTGGGGCCATTGCAAGCAATTTTTTTTTGTCAGAAAATTAACATTTTATTCTTAAATAGTGACTTCAGTAACAGGGATAATACAACATGAGCCCACTGTATCTTAGAGCCAGAAAGTGAAGAAGTACTCAGGAAATAATGGGGTTGTACCAAACCTCCCAACATGCATCTAAGTTTTAAGACAAGGGCATTTAGAGTCCACATCCAGAAAGGGCACTAAAGTTCACATCTGAAAGACGTGACCAAAACACCTCTCTGAGTTGATTCAGTGTTATGTGGCAATTCTCCTCACAAGCTCATTTAACTAATTAGTTACTAGAGAAGAGATAGCCTATGGATTAAAAACTTTCAACTCTGACTAGGTTACCTGGTTGTGAATATTCCAGGATGCATGCAAGGGTGCTACGAATGAGAGCTGTCCACTGTTTTTGAGTGTCCTCCGTTCTGGCCAATGACAGCGTCACAATATTTTTAATCCCTTGAAGAGCTGCACTAACTGGTGGAGGAACCTGATTATCTGCAGACTTTATTGCTGTGTCTTTCAATATCCTTGCAATTAAAAACAGAATGGTGGGCAGAATTGTCATACATCCTGAAATCAAAACAAAGTGGGTTACTCATAAGTACTTTAGTTCCCATATTTCAGTTGTTTCAATTTTTCATATGTTTTACAATTGATTGTGGTTTAATATTTCTTTTCCTTTTTTATACAAAATTTATTGCATTACTCTTACTACAGTTCAATGTTTGAAAAAGAAAATAAGTGGCAATTTATTTCAAAGAAAACAGTATTTTCTTTTTTTTCAGACTAGCCTTGTTTTTATTATTTCCAGTACTTTATCTATTTAGTATTTCATGCCCTTCATAATGAAATTAAGAAAGGAAGATGAAAATCACTACCATATCCACACCTTGAAAAATATCTGAGTAACTTGGTGAATCTTATAGCAGCTCTAAGATGTGTAATCAATCTTCAGTGTATAAAAGTCAGCATAAGCAAGCCAGGTAATGATATACAGAGTATGTGGGTAAGCAAACAAGAAATGTCAGAATCTGCCCTGGCCAGGTGACTCAGTTGGTTGGAGCATCCTCCCATACAACAAAAGGTTGCATGTTTGATTCCCAGTCAGGGCACATACCTAGGTTGCAGGTTCAATGCCTGGTTGGGGCATGTATAGGAAGCAACGAATCGTCGTTTGTCTCTCAGACCAATGTCTGTCTAGCTCTCTTGGTCTCTCTACAGCCCCCATCCCTCCCCCCCCCTCTCTCAAATCAATAAAAATATATCCTCAGGTGAGAATTAAAAAAGGAGAGAAAGAAATGACAGAATCCTAGATTTGTAGCTGAAAGAGCTTCAAGGTCATGGAATTCAACCTCCCACTTAATGACGGACTCCTTTCACAACTCTTCCTTTCTATGATTGTATTCTGCCTGCAAAGCCTATTATTTTCACATCTGTGGGTTTATGTTGAGCTGAAATTTACCTTTATGTCTCCCGATAATACCATTTCTACCTTCTAGATAAACAGAGGGACTTCTACTTCTCCATTCAGTAGTTCTTTAGTTAAGTGCAGACAGCTATTATCTCTTTTAGCTACAATTTCTTCAGTTACTCCTTAGAGTTGGCCGTCACTCTCCACTGACTTTCTTTAGTTTGTCAATGTTGCTCAAAGTGGCAACCAGATCAGACTCTAAAGGGTCTGATCTAAAGTAATTCCTAAAGTAATTCCACCTTGTGCTTGTCTACTAAAATTCAGTGTCTTCCCTCACGGTGTGGTTCTATCTTTTTGTTGAAGTTTGTCAGAAATACATCTGAAAAGAGTATCTTGGGTTTTGGCTCTTTAAAATCTTTGTAGGCTCCTAAATATAAATACACCCTTAAAAAAAAACCTCTCCTTTCACACTTGAGACTTAATGGGAAAATAAGTCATAATAGTGCTTAAAATCAAAAGCAAGCTCATCTTTGTCTACCACAATATAACGCACTTTCAAACAGTGACCAATACTGTACCAGCAGGCGAACACAGGGACGGTAAGTCAGAGAGTATGGTGACTGTGGCTGCCACCAGACGAGCACTTTCTTCCGACAGCCGGGTTTTAGTGGCTATGTGACTTGGGGAGTCTGACATCTTCGTACTGAGGTGCGGCATGTGCCGCACTAAAATGAACATCAACAGCTCCATAGTTGCAAACACAAGAGATTTTCCAGGAATAAGGCCACCACTGTCACCCCCTTCTCCTAACACGGGACAGGACTCTTTTTCAATGTCATCTTCATCTGGGGTAAAAGAAAATTTGGTGAAATTTCCAGTAAAATAATTATAATGACAACAAATTGTAGATAAAACAACATAATACATATATTTGAGAAATTCTTTCAAAAGAATTTATAACTAAATGTCTATTGATATACCATGTCTTTTTCAGAATAATTATCTGCCTTATTAGAATTCTGTTTTTTGACCTCTCTTTAACAGTAAAAGACAATGCATTTTTTACTTGAAAAAAAAATTCATTAGATATTTTTATTAAGAATGTATTTCATGCCCTGGCTGGTGTAGTTCAGTGGATTGAGCACAGGCCTGCAAACCAAAGGGTCGCCAGTTCAATTCCCAGTCATGGCAAACGCCTGGGTTGTGGGTCAGGTCCCCAGTAGGGGGCGTGCCAGAGGCAACCACACACTGATGTTTCTCTCCTCCTCTTTCTCCCTCCCTTTCCCTCTCTCTGAAAATAAATAAATAAAATCTTTAAAAAAAAAGAATGTATTTCATAACAGAAGTAACACATATATTAAGTGCAACCTTATGAAGTTGACACTTTGAAGGTAAAAAGTAGTTGACTATCAGCAATTTAACTTGGTTCTTTTTAATGAAAACAAAGTTGATTGCAAATCTCAATGTATGATTAATTTTTTATTAAAAAAAAAATCTCCCTGACGTTAGTATTTTGAAAATGAGAGTACGAATAAGATCTATGTCAAAGTTAGTGTAATTTCTAGTGCTTACTTAGAGTGTTTCTTTTTTCTTGCAGATAATCCTGAGCAGCTCTCACTATCTGCTGTACGACCCCAGTGACCAGCAGCTGAACGGATGGGGGATTCCAGGTCAACAGGAGGCGGTGCAAGACACTCAGCAACTCAACACCAATCTGCTGTTATGAGTTAATACAGATACATTTAATTAATTTTCATTTCAAAGGATAAATTTATATTATTAAAATCAGCCCTGGCTGGCGTAGCTCAGTGGATTGAGCGCGGGCTGGGAACCAAAGTGTCCCAGGTTCGATTCCCAGCTAGGGTACATTCCTGGGTTGCAGGCCAGAACCCCCAGCAACCACACATTGATGTCACTCTCTCTCTCTCTCTCTCTCCCCCCTCCCTTCCCTCCCTAAAAATAAATAAATAAAATCTTAAAAAAAAAACAAAAAACTAAGAAAACATGCATATAAAAATAAATAAATCTGGTAGCTAAAATTAGCACATCGGACTATGCAACAGATAAAAACATTATCACAGTTTTGAGAAATGGTCACATTGTATCTCAACATATTTTCAGTCAACAAATTATTTTGTTATGTATATAATTAAATAAGTTTTATATTAAAAATGATCACTCTCCTATTTCTTAACTCTATTTGAACTAAGCAGTATTGTGAGAGTCCAGTGACATCCAAGCTTCTGACTTTCAACCTAACTGAGCACCCAAGAGGTGTCTACAGAGATTCTAGGCACTGCTAGTAGTCCCTCCCCATTCACCTCAGCAACTATTTCAAATCTATCACTACTCACTTTAAGCCTTTACTCACTATCTTCCACATCAAATCCATCCTAAACATAGATCAAGTCCTCTAAATAGTCCATACAGAAATGAGGAAAAGTCCATCATTAGACCATTGAGATGAGTACTTGAACCAGTGGAAAACAACAACAACAACAACAACAACAACAAAAAACGATAAAAACCCTGCATTAAGTGAGAGAGAAAACTTCCTCAAACATTTAAAAGTAGCATCAATTCTTTAATGGCCTTATAAATTATTTTAGCCCTTTATCAGTAGAATCACAAACTGGGACTGAGGTCCTCCCTTAAGTTTTTAGTTTTACTTGTCTGCTGATGAATAAATCAAAGAAGGCATAGTGATGGTCACCAGCGTAGTTGTGCCTGGACATCCCAAATTCAGTATGGGGTCTTAAATAAAGCCAAAATCCTGAGTAATCACTATAAAAGATTTCATATGTGAGAAAATTATCTTAAGATAAATGTCATGAAAACAAAGCATAGGATTATCTATCTATAGGAACAGACTGTACCTGGTCTTCTGCGATATGGATCCGGGCGTAAGGAGAATCTAGTAAGGTATGCAAGGCCTGCAGGCACGCTGCAACGTGCTCAACAGGCTCCTCGGGTCTAGGGGAGCAAAGGAACTGTATGCTCACACCTGCGGTGTACAAAATAAAACCACAGGTTTGTCGATATAAAAACACAATTACTTTCATACCAAATTTTTCTCTATTCATATTTACTTTTTTAACAAATTACTTTAACATATATTTATTAATGCCTTAAAGTAGAGTTCAAAATAGTTTCCAAAATAAGCAGCTAAACTTAACATAGATTATAGCTTTGTGATTATGTTACTAATCAAATTGGAGGTGGGGAGGTAGTTCTAAGATCTACCTAAGAAGATACTCATTCTATCTATCTATCTATCTATCTATCTATCTATCTATCTATCTATTCTATCTAAGAAGATATTCAATTCTTTTTATTTCTATGACATTTAAACATAATACATTAAGAATACATTTATGAAAACTATAAATTTACATTTCATTAAATGGTTGCCAAAGTATTTTCATGCCTGCAAAGTTTTTTAAATGGCAAGGCACAATGAATATCATGGGTTACAATTGCTCTTAATATGCATAACGGGAAGGTCACTGTTTTGTATAAAACATACAAAATATTTTTTATATTTTCATTTATGAAATCTACTGACAAACTCTATAATTTTGCATTAACAATATGTTCCTTTTCCCTCCCAAAAAATATAGGATGACTAAGAGCTTCATTATGATGTATAACATCGATAAAGCCATTATAGATTACGATTTATTCCAATTTACTTCAACTTTGCTGTTTATTATTTCCTCATGGAACAATCCGTTAAGTGCCAAGCCAAAAACAAAACAAAAAAATGTTGTTAAAAAAAGAAGTTTATTTTGTTTCTTGAAAGAATGTTGCTCTGTGAATAAATGTGATAGCCATAATTTTTACAGCAGTTTTTAACAATTAAGTTTTTAGATTAAAAATTCAGCTAACAACTTAGAAAATGTGCTTAAAATCCTCCTTTCCTTCTCAGACTTGTGCTATGTAAAACTTTCCATAGCATTAAAAAGAAAGACATGAAGGAGGTCAGATCATCCCACATCAAAATACGCCTCTTTGGTATACTGATTATTTTGAGCTGAAGGTACTGGACAAATAGCAGGTATAGGTAGGAAGGGCTTTCTGACTCTTCTACTCAAAGCAGGTCATAAAATTTTTCATGATAAAAGTGCCCTCCCTGTATCAGCAAAAGAACATTCTTATCACGAGAGACTGGGAGTCCATGTCAAAACAGACCTGTAAAACCAACCTCCTAAAATAACCCTTATGTTCCATCAGTTTCTCCCACATACTTCCTAGTCGCTGTCCCACAGTTTGCTGCCCCTGGCCCAAACCCCCGTGTCGTTGTGTAACATAGTAGATAAGATTTGGGGTATAATGGCTACTGCAGGTCTTCATTTTCCTTCTAAAGACTCCTGTGTACATGTAGAAATATTAAATTACTTTGTATGCTTTTCTCCTGTTAATCTGTATTATGTGGGTTTAATTCCTGGTTCAGTCACAGAACCTAAGAGGGTAGAAGGAAGTTTCCCCTAGCGATACGATTTTTCAGAAGTTATACATGTCGAAAATACATTAATATGGCTCACCTACCTAAAATCAGGTGCATTCTGTCTTTGTTAATTTCTGGTAAAGACTTAGCACTAGGCATTGCTCCTGATGCTTGGTTTAAATTGACAGTTGCAGAACGTTTTTGTAAACCAGATACGGCTGCTGCTTCTGCTGACTCTGAACATGTAAATCCTGTGCTGTTTAACCACAGTGCCACTGCATGGAGAATTGGGGCCCAGGAATTCCGGTAGTGAAGTCTGGCTGTATCAATAGTCTCAGGAGTGTAAAATGCTCCACCTATAAAACAATCATATCAATCAAAAATATTACTTTTATTCTAAGTGTTCACTCACTCACATACGACTAACTTAAAAAAACTCATTACATACTGTCTTAGTCCATTTGGGCTGCTGTGACAACATACCACAAATTGGATGGCATATACACAACAGAAGTTTATTTCTCATAGTTCTGGAAGCTGGAAGTCTGAGACCAAGGTGCCAGCGTGGTCCACTGAGAGCCTTCTTAGGGATTTACCTTTCCACTGTGTTCTCACATGCTGGAAGGGGTTACGGAGCTAGGTAGGGGGGGTCTTTTTTGGGTGGGGCCTCTTTTAAGGGCACTACTCCTGTTGATGAGGGCTCCACTCTCCTGCCCAAAGTACCTCCCAAAGGCTCTATCTCCTACTACCATTATGACAGGGATTAGGTTTTAACAAGGACTCCCAAGGGGATAAAAACATTCAGACCATGGCACATATGAAAGAGAAGCCTGACCAAAGAGATTATCCTCCTTACAAAGCCACCAAAACTAACATCTTTCCTACAGCTGCTGAACCTGTCTCTTCCTTGCTGATGCTGGGGCATCCAGCCTTTCCTTTGCAACCGCCCAAGCCACTGAGCATCCTCTACCTCTCCCCACCCTCTGGCCACAGGCTTCATCTTCATTTTTGCTAGAGACTCAAAACACCCTTATCACCTTCTCTTTCTGTCACAGCCTGGGGGCTCTGCTGCTTCTTTTTGACTTTTCTTCTGCCATTTTTCCCTACCTCCTGTTTCCACTACCAAACTGAGGACTTCCTCACCTGTCCTTGCACACATACATTGGCAGCCAGCACAGCAATATACTTCATCATGCTTATGCATAATGACTTGTTATGCATAGTTACTTAGAATACCCTGGCTCATAGCTAGTACCATAACAGTGAGAACACTTTTGCTTTGGCTAACAAGTAAATTTGATACTATGTTTGAACTCACAAATTTAACATTGGAGAAACATGCTCTAAATGAGAGAATGCCAAGTTGAAGTCAACAGAAATTTAAGATGTTATTATTACTGTTGCTTTTAGCCTCCAGCAATTCCATTTTGTTTAATTATACCTGAAACTCCATAAAAGCAAAACTCTGAATGCAGTACTTACCATCTGGGGGAAGCTGACTCGCAAATTCAGCTGGTAAAGTCAAAAGTGCATAGTCTTTTAGTGCTGCTAACCACAGGCGGCTGAGTGTTGGCAGTTCAGGCTGTACAAGTGTTATTAAACTATCTGGCGGTAGTTCATCTATGGTGCCATAATCATCATCATCATCATCAGTATTTTTAATTGCTCCTTTTGGTTTAGACTCTGCTTCCTTTTTAATATTCATAGCAACCACATATACCTAGTAAGATATTCAGGAGGAGAAAAATGGCACAGTTTTTTAAAATGGCATAATATAAGTTGTTATGATCATGCAGTGAAGTCATCAAAAAGCAACTGAATATACTAAAGAATACACAACCTCATGATTTCCCGATAACCTCAGAGGAATAATGCTACCTGCCTTGGAAGCAACACTTTGCATTGATCTGACTTCTCACTAGTGTTCCACTCACAACATATCCCTTGAGTAGGATCCTCTGATTTTTTTCTGGCTTCTCCTGTTCTACTTTACAAAATCCCCTTTCACATGTGTTTTTCTTTTCTTTTTTCCCACAGGGTATAATTTCCTGTTTACTATTTCCACTTTCATAGACTTACTAGATACAATCCAGCATTCAAAGAAAAGGGCGGAGAAGTCAGAGACGGATTTCCATAAATACCCTTCTAACTCCCCTTCTTATATAGTCCTTATGTGATACTTAGCGACCTAGGTTTTACAACAGATGGCTGAGCCAAGAATATAATTTACTAGTAATATACATTATCTATATCCTTTATCTCCACTTTTTAAAACCAAAAAGATATAATAAAACTTTTAAAACTTTTTAAAACTTGCAACTTCCTGAAACATAATTTTAAAGATTCCTCTTTGTTGAAGTTACTTTTCATTTGTTTTCTTTGTTTTTATACCTTTTAGCTTTGGTAACTAGTACACACAAAGCTGAATCAATTAAAAAAGCAAAAAAATTGAGGGGGAGAAGAAAGAAAATTGCACTAGCTAAAATTCTTGAGAGAACTGGTTTCCCCTACACAGTGTTCTCGCTGTACCCAGTGATTAAGTCCATGGGCGTGCACCTACACTGCAAGCTTCGTGGAGGCATGGTCTTATCTCTATCCCGACAATAGTAGACAGCTATGGAGCAATCATTCTAAGTTCTAGACAATGGTTACAGGAAACAATGAATCTTCATTTTTGAGAAAAAGCATTCTTTAACACTGCAATGGCCTGTATTAGTTCCAATCAGTTTAGAAATTCTAACCATGAACATTTAGGAACAGAAAGTAATTAATTTTAGGAGTAAGAACTTTGGATTTCAAATTATAAATATATGACATTCATATTTTCTAGTAGCCTTAAGCTTGCTTCCCCTGCACCCATGTTTATTATCATGCGGACGCTGTAAAAACCTCTCACAGCACCACAGTATATTTGACCATTCAATCCTCAGATCCTTACTGGAGACTTATTCTTGCCTCACAGTTGCTGTTGTGCGAGGGCCTGAGGCAATGAGGACAAACAGTACGTGGTTTTAGCCTTCGTCTTCAATGAACTCACACACTGATATAATGACAGGGGAGTGAAGAACGTGCTGAAAGGAATGTTCTTTTAAACTTGTTTTGAATGATCTATCTTCCCCACTTTACAACACTCAGTGCCTAGACACAGTGTCTGGCACCCACCTAAAAACTACTAGATGTTTTGTGTAAAGAGTGAATGAATCTCAGGTATAGAACTGTGTGTGGATTTTATCTGTGTGTGTGTATGTGTGTGTGTGTGTGTGTGTGTATTTCCATTACCATTTATCCCCCTTCTACCCTCTTCCATCTCTACCCACACCCCGGCAATCTCCACACTGCTGTCCATGTCCAGAGTGCTTTTTCTTTTTTGCTCAATCCCTCTATCCCCCAAACAACCCCTGAGAGCTGTCAGTCTGCTCTTTATTTATGAGTCTGTCTCTATTTTGCTTGTTAGTTCAGTTTGTTCATTAAATTCCACATGAGTGAAATCATACGGTATTTGGTTTTCTCTGACTGGCTCCTTTTACTTAGTGTAATATCCTCAAGGTCTATCCACAATGCTGCAAAGGATAAAATTTTATTCCTTTTTACGGCCTGGTAGTATTCCATTGTATAAATGTCCCATAGTTGTTTTATCCACTCATCTACTGATAGACGCCTGAGCTGATTCCAAATCTTGACTGCTGTAAATAACATTGCAATAACATAGGGGTGCTTATATTCTTTCAAAATGGTGTTTCAGGTTTCTTTGGACATATTGTGGTTTTTATTTTCTTCATTTTACTTATGCTTCTAATTTTTGTATTTTTCTTGTATAATACCTAATAAGGAAAATAAACCAAAAAATTTGTTCCTATTCACTTAACACCATTTCTGACAAAGTCACATGTTCCCAGAGATAACCAGCTATTAAAAAACAAAACACAAAAGTCCCTAGCTCCCTACAGCCTTGGTATCAATGAGTGATGGCAAGTTTAATCAAACAAAAGACTCGGCCTAGATTATTTTCTATTACTTATATCTGTATGTTTTCCCTGCCTAATTTCCCCATAGTAAGTAAGGGGAGCCCTTCCTCAATATAGAAGTTTTCAAAAAAAACTCATAGAAAAATATAATTTTCAAAGACTTAATAAGAGGTTTTTTTTGAGATATAAAAGTTTATATATTTCAGTGAGAAAGAACAAATATATTTGGATCTAAAGCTGACTTTTTTTTTAACGATTTTATTCATTTATTTCAGAGACTTGGGAAAAGAGGAAGAGAAGCATTGATATGAGAGAGAAACATGGGTTGGCTGCTTCTCATACATGCCCTAGCTGGGGACCGAACCTGCCACCCAGGCATGTGCCCTGACTGGAAACCGAACTGGTAACTTTTTGCTTTGTGGTATGACACCCAACCAACAGAGTCACACCAGTCAGGGCTAAAGGTCAGTTTAAAAAACATGAAAATCAAATAAAAATTTTCAGACCTGCAGAAGTAGAGAAACATTTTCTCATGCATAGAGAAACAGTTCAAAAACAACAGACCATGGTTACCTCTGCCCACGCTTTGAGAACAGCCAGCTTTTCCATGGTTGCGGCACTCTCTCGGTACAGCTGGCTGGACGATCCTTTCCCAGCCTGAACTTTGTCCAGAGAAGAAACAAGCAGATTGTGTACTCGGCGAAGATCGTTGAGATCGCTGACAACTCCACTTCCGATCCATGTACTACATACCTAGCCAAAGAAAATGTTTTAAGGTTTTGTATTAAAAAATTAACATTTAACGTATAGGAAAATAGAGTAAATAAAATTATTTTCCTTGAGGGAAGAAACACAAATCAAAGCAAACAAAACAAAACAAAAAAACCCCCAAAGCTATGCTTTAATATTAGTTTTACTAACAAAACGACAAGCATGGAATTTATTATACTTAATGTAGAAAACAAAATAATATTTACTTATCATGTTTCCATTGTCTAACTGGAAGAAAGTTTTATCAGAAAAAATTTTCTACCTACATCAGGCCAGTCATGAATAATTCTTCAATTTGACAACATTTCTGCTTACTACAGCCTAAGGGTTGCTCTGGGTGCTATAGAAGAGATTATTTTTTTAAGTAAAAGGAAAAATTCTGTTCCCTGTCCTCAAAAAAGAACAGACTGAATGAACTGTGAGAACTTTTAAGACTATAATAGTATACTTAAAAAACAGGAGGGAAGGATTCATTCTGGCAGGAAAAATGGGAATGTTTAGATTTCAGAAAGGACACATATAGGGGAGTTACATGGAGGAAGAGATGAGAGTAGGAAAGTTAACTGCGACTAGATTGCAGTACAATTTAAATTCCATTAGGACTGAACTCAGACTTGCTCGGTAAGCAATCATGAGTTTCCAAGGCTTCCGAGCAGGAAGATATTATTAGAATTGTGCTCCAGGATAAAGGCTGCTCCAGTACTTACGCATAGGAAGAAATATGTACAGACAGCAAGCAATGTGTTTCAGTTAGGTAACTATTACAAAATTATGGAACAGAGATGACAGGGATCAAACTGGGAAAGGAATGGAAAAGGAGGGGCATCGGGGAGAGAGCTGGAAGTAGAAATCACAGTCTGAAAATCAATTAAATATTTTTAGTTGGTGGGGCACAAGGACATGCAAAAAAGTGTGAGGAAGCAAAGGCTGCCAAATGCTGGTTACCGAAGCTGCTAACTTGGGTGAATGGAAGGAAGGCAACAGCACTGCCTAAGAGAGATAACATAAGAAAATAGACGTTTAGTGGAGACAAGAAGTTAGAGAGCATGATTTTGGTTGTGAACATTTTTTAAAAGATTTTATTTATTTATTTTTAGAGAGAGAGGGAGGGAGGAAAAGAGGGAGAGAAACATCGATGTGTGACAGAAACATTGATCAGTTGTCTGCCTCTCATACGCCCCACAGCCCAGGCATGTGCCCTGACTGGGAATCAAACCAGGGACCTTTCACTGCAGGATGACATTCAGCCCACATTACATACCAGCCAGGGCTGGTTGTGAACATTCTGACATGTTGAGTTTAAAGTACCAGAGACTCGGGAAAAGATGTTCAGCAGGCAGCTGGACACTTGGGTCTGGATTTTAGGAGCAAAGTCAAAGGTAACTTTGTAGACCCTGGAATGCTCCACACAGAGGTGATAACTAAAGCAATGTTACTAGGTGAATCTGTTCAGGAATTGATGTATTTTTTAAAAAAGATTTAAGGACAGAACATGGGGAAAATAGTTACACCGACAGGACAAACTGAATAAGAACAAACAATGAAAGAAATTGAAAGGCTAGAAACACAAAAGGAAAACCAGGGAAGTGTGGCGATAACTGGATCCAAGGGAAGAATGTCCAGAAGGAAGGCGTGGTCTGATAGTGCCAGCTTTACTCAACAATTACAAGTCGTTGCTGTCTTATCTGAAATCCTCGGGCCAAGGCGTGTTCCACAAATCACAATGTTTTGGCAAAGGTAACAAGGTACAAAGACCTCATGAAGAAAGACACCAACCAAGATGTGTGGCTGTACCACATATTTGAAACACAGATATTTCTCAAGTGAAAGGCAGTATGAATCACACTAAAACTAAAAGAGATTAGTCAGTATTCTAGTCTCCCTAAGCTTCATGTCAGGGCCAAATGAGTGGGGTCAGCTCAGGTTATGCTACCAAACAAATTATGAAAAAGCTTATGGCTTTCAGAGCACCTGGATGTGGAATCATGGTTAATGGATTGTGTTCCTATATTTAAAGCATTTTAAAAGTTGAGAATAAATATATATGTAACGATTTTATTCTCTTACATTCTTATCCTCAGTGAATTAAAAACTAAATTGAATAAAAATTAATAAGGATATTTTAAAATTGATGATCAATTATAAACATACTGAGGGCAAAATTAAATGCCAATCAAAACAATGTTGAAAATGACGTTTAAAGTGAAAAAGACTAAATATAAGTATAAAAATAAGGAGTTAATACTCCTAAGGAGATGAGACATATTGGAGAGATTTGAGAATACTTCTGTGAAATTTGGTAGAAATACAACTGTAAGTTGAGGAAAATTATAAAGATTGAGGTAGGCACTAAGTTTACTTTGCAAAGACCCAAGTTCTTTTTCCACTTTAAAGAACATCAAGTTAGAAACTGCAGCTACTGCAATAGAGTTTGATTAATGTAGAAAGAAAAAGCCAACACTGAATTAGCAAGATCATATTCAGAGAAAAGATCTTGGTCTTATATCAAAAGAATGGTGAATGAATGTATATTTATAAGTTTTAAGCTGAAATCTGTGTTTAAAATGTGTAATATGTTTATGATTCCCACCCTGCTTTAAATAATGTTTTGATTAACCCAGTGATTACCATCCCCAAATGTGTTACAGTTGAGGGTCTTCCTACAATATCTAAAAATTACCCTGGGATGCCATGTTTCATGATCTGCCTAAAGCCAAGTCCTTACTTTCCCATAAGGAAACACTGCTTCGCCTTTTGCAAAATCAGGTTTTCTTCCAGAAACAGGATAGGAGGTCAAAAATTTATGCCTGCCCCTATAAAAGAAGAAACTGCTTATCAAAAAAAGCAGCTAGGGCCACGTAAGAACCAAGATGTTTAAGGCATCTTCAGTAACAGGAAATTGTCATACTACTCATTCACAAGATAAAATTGTAATAGCTTTTGCTTTTCTAGTGATGAGAAGCTTTGTGAGAGGTTTCCTCTGCTTAAATACTATGCTCTGAAACATTACCAGGATACACTTATGCTATGTGACTGTGACTTCTCAGGTTTGCTGGCATTCCAAAGCAAATGATCTACTCTCACTCCCAAGTATGTACCACGACCCACCCAGACCTCTTTCTTAACCAAGGCTCCCTCCTCTGCCTCTGGTCTGTGATTGGTGGGAGGAGTTCATTTCTCTTAAGGCCACCATTAAGACAGCTGGCTTCAGAGAAATAACTCTTAACAGTGGAAGGAAGAGGCAAATCCATTCAACCCCAGAGAGAACCAAGTCAGAAATTTCAAATCATCGTTGCAACACAGAACATTTTCTCCAGAGAGCCCACATGTAGCTTAATTGTGGATTCAAAGAAATAATGATAGACCACAGCTCTGTACTCCAGAAAACATGCAAGGAGAGAATTACTTCTATTCTATCCTTAGGTGAGCAAATGAGGAATCTGATTTCTGAAAGGTTAGACATTAATGCATGAATCCTTTTTCACGATGAGGCATAAAAAAGAGAAACTTATTAAAGGTGTAGGAACATGTGCTTTTGTGACTCTCTTCAGATACAATAATGTAAGACTAATCCCTGGGATTAATTTTGCAATGAAATATCCATATTGTGAAATTCTTTTGGACAATTTAATATCCAAAAACTCACAGAGTTTTCACAGCCTGTCATCAAAAAAATCTGTTGTCTCCTAATTATCATTATGATACATTCTTTAATTATTCCAGAGTTTGAGACCTTTTATTTTAGTTCCTCTTACGACTGTCATGTTTCTGTTCGCTTCTGGGTTATATAAGAGCTTCTGTAGCCCAAAGTCATGTCCTCAGTGATGACAAAAAAAGGGGAATGCGATGAACAGTTTCTATTTCATCATTTGATACAGAATAAAAAAGAAAACTGTCACTGTTATATTACCAAGATAAAAATAAATGTTATGACAAAAAGGGAATGTGATTAACAGTTTCTATTTCATTATTAGATACAGAATAAAAAGAAAACTGTCACTGTTATATTACCAAGATAAAAATAAATGTTATTTAATTTTTCTATGTTCTTTCTTGGAAGTGAAATTCTAAGATACCTGTGAATTTACAGACAGTAACAAGAGAAAACCGTATCTTTCTTCTTACCTGGCAGGCTTTAGCTATGATGTCTGATGGGGTGTCTTGTGAAAAGGCTGGTCTTAGAGCAGCTCCCACCTGGAAAAGTAAGTGCAAGCATTTTATTTTTAAAAATAAGTTCTCGACATAAAGCCTCTTTTGTCTTTGAAGATGAAAACACACGAAACACTCCTTTGTTCCTTTCTTTTTTATTATGTCACTGTCATCTTTCTTTCCAGTTACACTGAACTCAGCCATGTCATTTTTCTTTTGTTTTCTAGGAGGATACCATTATCAAATCCATATGGATACTATACCAAATAGGCAATGAATTTTGTTTTTTTTCCTTTGTTTTTGTTAAATTGTAGACAGGATTTTCAAAGTTAGGTGTTCCCAAAGATAAAAAAGACTGCTATCCTTTTTTCCCCTGTTTTCCTAAGTATATTTCTAACAATATTTACTTCATGAGGGAATCTTATGTAACTGGATCAATTCTGTTAAATAACTTAGTCCTAAAAATTCACAGTCACTAAAAAAACTGAAGAGATCATTTCACCTCACAAAGAGATGCTTGAAAAGATGATTGTTCAAGAAATCTTATTTTAGGTACTGTTGTTATAGCAATAAGTGGAGGAATCTGAGCTTTACTTTTAATAAGCCAACATCAGTTACAGATTCTTAGATACATCAGATTTAATGTCAGAGCTAAATAAGGGATTAGATGTAGTCAACTCCCAACTGAGATGTCTTCCCTTTCACTAGAGATACACCTGCGAAAGCATATCAACAGCACTGAAGAAATGAACCCAGAACCCCTCTCTGTGACTAAAGACACATGGCTACTAACCGCAGTATTAGTATTGCAACAATCAACTAACCGCAGACGTGGTAGCTGGGTCCTGTACTGAAGGAGAAGAATGCTACAAAAGAGATTATTGGGTCAACTGGTAAAACTAGAATATGATAGATCATATAAAAATAGTGTAACAACGTTGAATTTTCAGAAATTGATAACTCTTCTTGATTATGTTCTACAGTGTTTTTGTCCTTTGGAAATACAGACTGAAGTGTTCAAGGGTAATGACACATGATTTAAATAATTTACTTTTAAAAGGTTTAGAAATAAAAGTGTATGTGTGGGTAAAGAGAGGAAAGACAGACACGATCAATGATAAAGCAAATGAGGCAAAATTAACAATTGGCAGATATAAAGGGTATAAGCCAGTTTTTTGTACTATTCTTGCAACTTTTCTGTTTGATTTTATTTTTAAATAAAATGTTTAACAAAAAGAAACGACCTTCAACCTAATAGGTTGGGTATTTGGGAGTAAACAATTATATACAGGTTTTCAGTAGCCAGTTGGGCTAGCAACTAACTTCCTCACTTGTACTTATGATGGAAAAACAAGGGATTATACATTATTCACACTTTATTTTAAGTTTGAGCACAGCTTTTAGATAAGTTGTGGTATGTCCAGCACCAAGATTTTTGTATAATCACAGTAAAAAAAAGTTTATTCTTTCCTTGCTAACATAAGCTTTTCCCTTTACATAACCCACCATTACTAGGATCACATCAAATACGCCTCATTTGAAGGACACAAATAAAGGAATAAACTTCAGGAGAAATAACTCTGTTTAGAATGAAATAAAAAAATTTTTTGACAGTACTAATTCTTTCAGTAATATTTTATCTGCTGTTTTTAACAGTTAATTTCTTTCAGCATACAGGGCACAATTGCTTTTTGTTTTTAAAAAGGCTTACAAAGAAAGTCTAGATATATAAAAACAATGGGAACAAATCCACAGCACTCTTTGAATGTTCTCTTTATCTTTAAGTGGCTTGGCTAAATATGTAAAACACAAGACAGGAAAGCCAGACTGGAATTTCTATTCTAGGTTTATCACTAACGTACTATCACTACTTAAAAATAGTGACAAGTGTTATACTATTGTTTCCGCAACTGTGGGCTGATTCAAACTATGTAACAGACGAAGGCTGTAGAGATACGCCTACCCCATGAATCAAAAGGTTGTAGTTGCAAATACATTTCTCCAGTGGATCCTCACTCCTTTAATGGTCACCCGATAGATCAATATTAAGTTTTTAAATAAACAGAGTATCTCACATTAGCTTGATACTGCTCCAGAATCACATGACCTGGAAATTCTGGCTCAGGCACAGATGCAAACTTCTTGATAATGTCTTCAAGTGCTTGGAGCCCAGCCATGCGCAGCTGGTTGCTGTGATCAGTTGCAGCCATGAATGCCATGCGAATCAGGTCGGAAAGATGAAGTACCAAGAGGTCATCTAAAAATAAAAATGGGAGGCAAAAGGTAACTTTTCTGAAAAAAGGTGTAATAACATAAAAATATGAAATGAAATAAATTTTTTATAAAGCAGTTTTGAATCACATATTTCAGTGTGCTTAAAAATAGCAAAGATAGACTTACAAGAAAGCTTGCACATCATAAGCTCTCAAGAACACTGGTAAACTAATTACCATAACTTTCCCCAAAGGAGTCTAATTCTTTAAGAACAGGGATTGGCAAATGTTTTCTGTAAAGAACCAGATACCATATTTGCCACCAGATATATGTATTTACCGTATAATGCGCTCCCATGTATAATGTGCACCCATGTTTTTTGGCCCAAACTTTCAGGAAAAAAATCTTTCACTTTAATTTTTAAATTCAATTATTTATATCTAGATACTTGCTTCCTATATTATAAAGGAATTCTAGCATTTATTTTTGAACATATTATGGCACAACAAATTTTATGTAACAAATAATGACAAAACACAAGAACAGACACAAGGTATTTCAGGCACTACCCACGTATAATGCACATCCTTATTTGTCCCTCAAAACTTGGGGCAAAAGGTACGCATTATACACAGCACAATATGACAGTAAATATTTTGACATGGCCAGCCATATAATTTCTACAGCAACTACTAAACTCTGCTGTTGTGTTATGAAAGTGGTCAGAGTGTATCTTCGGGTGGATATGTGGTGCTCCGACAAGGAATAAAGACAGTGCTTGGCTGCTACCCTACGTTCAGATTCACGTTTTATGCATGGTGTTCCATGTTTTAGTTTTTGTTTATTTTTTAATTCATTTGTAGGCTCTGCTACTTCTTAAACACAATAAAGTAAACTTACAGGCATTTTTAATGTACAGACTTCAATATTGTTAATACATACAATTTGTTTCCAGATGTTTAAAAAATGACAGGGAAATGAAGAGACAACAAAATACAAGACACAGAGCCTGCACAGCTCTCTGACTGTCTGGGTCTCTGCCTTGGGAAAATGCAGATACTGGACCTCATAATCTCTTTGCAAATTCCTCATTAATATCTGACCAAGGGGCTATGTGGTACAAAAAGCTTACAAAACATTAAAAATAGTGAGGAGTTTCAGTAATAAATAATTTCTACCTTCTTAAAAATACCTAATAGCATTTCTAAAATCTGTGAGTTTGAATTCTACCAAGGCACTCATAGATTCTGATATGCTCCATGCTGGGGACCACAAAACTTAATGTCACATGCCTTAAAGTTTTCTCATTTCTATAAAATAGAATGCCAACCTGACAGTTTTAACACTGAGTTGTTAAAACTAAGGAAACATAAGTTACTGCCATTGTTATCATTAGGAAAAATGAGATAGATATAGTGATAGACAGGAAGGAAGGAAGGAAGGGAGGGAGGGAGGGAGGGAAGGAAGAAGGAAGGAAGGAAAAGGAAAGAAGAAGGAAAGGGAAGGAAGGAGAGAGGGGAGGAGGAAAGGTAGCAGTCCTCAGGAGTGTCCAAACTGCAATCCACAGGCTGCATGCGGCCCAGGGTGGCTATGAAGGTGACCCAACACAAAATCCTAAATTTACTTAAAACATTACTTAGTTTTATTAGTTAGCTATGTACACTTTCTATATTAGTGATCACAAACCTGGGACCTGCTCAATGATTTTAAGATTACCGAAAGGGCCACTGCATAATTATTAGGGTTATTACATGAGGACTTTTTTGCTTATCTGTGGTGGTGGGTATCACAAAAATTATGCATAGACCTTTTTGTTGCTCATCAGTTTTTGTTAGTGTTTGTGTATTTAATGTGTGGCCTAAGACAATTCTTCTTCAAGCGTGGCCCAGAGATACCAAAAAATTGGACACCCCTGGTCCAAAGCATGTTAGGCCCTGGCCAGATAGCTTAGTAGGTTAGAGTGTCATCCCAATATGCCAAAGTTGCAGGTTTGATCCCTGGTCAGCACACATACAAGAAGTAACCAGTGAATGCATAAATAAGTTGTTTCTCTTCCCTCCTGCCCTTCTCTCTCTAAAATCAACAACAAAAAAAGTTTTTTAAAAAGAAAGAAAAGGGCCTGGCTGGTATAGCTCAGTGGATTGAGTGTGGGCCTGTAAAACAAAGAGTCACAGGTTCGATTCCCAGTCAGGGCACATGCCTGGGTTGCAGGCCAGATTCCCAGTAGGGGGTGTGTGGGAGGTAACTACATATTGATGTTTAACTCCCTCTCTTTCTCCATCCCTTCCCCTCTCTCTAAAATTAAAATAAATAAATCTTAAAAAAGAAAAAAATTAGTAGACTCCTCAGGGAAAAAAAGAAAAGAAAGAAAAGAAAGCATGTTACACAGCAGTAAAATATTGTAAACCTATAAAATAATACTTTGGGGAAAAGAAGTACAGACTTTAAACTTACTTGTAGGGTTTCGAAGTTTAGCAGAACGCGCCATGGCAAGATCAAAGTGAGCCTGGTCTGCATTCTCACACAAATGGATGATCCGACACAGGCAATCGGCGGCAAACACCCGAGTGGCCCACCGAGGTGCCACAAAAGGCTTTGACTTATCTTCTTCGCCTAGTGTGGTAAACATGGTATCATCGTCCATCTCATCTTTCTTTTCAGATTCTTCATCCTTTCCACCACCTAACGGAGTTGCTGTGCTCATATCTGTAACAAAAATAAAAGCATATTAAACCACCTCACACATAACAAAATAATGCTTTAGAAATAACAATGTTCAATTTCTAATAAAAAAAAGAAACATTAAACAATAGAACTGGCAAGCTTTCTTTTTTTAGACAATTAATAACAAGCCAAGGAAAGGGCAAAAAGATATTTTACATATGTCATTAATTTAACATACTGTGCTATATACAGAGTAACATGGGATTGTTTCTTTTATCCTCACCCAAGGCCATTTTTTTTCATTGCTTTTAGAGAGAGGGGGAGAGGGAAAGGGAAGGGAAAGAGAGGGGAGAGAGAAATATCAAAATGCGAGAGAAACATTGATCGGTTGCCTCCTTATGTCCCCTGACCAGGGTTCAGACCCGCACCTTTTGATTTATGGGTTGATGCTCCAACCAACTGAGCCACGCTGGCCAGAGCTCAGTAACCTGTGATTTTTATACAGGAAATTTTCATTTGAACTTAGTCATTTTCCAAAAAATAAAGAAAGGTCACTAGTCTGTAATACACTCATCAACATTTTTACAGATATTTAGATTAAAAACTAAGTATTTTTAAATGTAAGTTCAAATTTATATCTATATATATTTATATGTGTATATATAAGTATATATCAGAGGTAAAAGAATTTTCATTATTTTGAGGATATATTTTCTATATTAAGTACGTACCACTAGATGCTGCCAGGACATCTTTACAAAGCATTAGCCAGTGGGAAAGTTTTTCTACAGCCAGTGATGAAAGCATATGTCCCAAAGTATCATGAATATCAGAACATAATTTTCTGTCAGTCTCCCGGTCTAGCATTCCAAAAAGAAGTCCCTCAAGACCTGTTTCTGTTATATTAACACCTTGGTGCCGGCAATGGATATCACTTTGAGAACTAACTCCAGGTGCAAAAGGACTGACATCTGAAAAGCAATTATTACAGATGAACTTTGCAAAAGATTTTGCTGTATATTGTAAGTAACAATTACACTAAGAATTAAGGTTTACACGTAAATTCATAATAGCAATAAAACCAGCTAGCTATATTTATCTGTGGTCTCCATTCTACATATCTTCAGATGAGAGTTTAATCTGACAATTAAAAGTAAAATCCCGATATGTAACACTGATATTCTTAGATATTTTAAATAAATCTCCAGGGAATGATGCTCAATAAATATATTTGATTCTGACAAGAGAGGTAAAGAGACATTTTTAAAATAGATTTAATTTAATGGACTGAAAAAAATTTGCTATATTTGTTGGAAGAACAAACAAACTTATTTAGTCTCATACTTCAGATATCTTTTTCAAATCTATAAAGCAAGAATACAAATTATAAATGGATTGTATCCTAAAAGTTCATTTAAAATTTTCAAAAATCCTTTCTAAGAAACATACAATCAAAAAATAATACAGTTAATGAATCAGTAGTAAAGTTCTTGCTTTATCTGAAAATCTTTTCATTCTCATAAACAGAAGAAGTAATAAAACTAGCAGCCATAAGAATAAGTACAGTATGTCTGTTAATAGAATTCTCATTATACTATGCTAAAATTGAGAATATTTTGGTATCTTCCTTCTTAGTCCCCACGCAACTTCTATGCATTAGAAAGTCTTTAAAAAAATTATTGCTGACATTATTACAGAGGTCCTCATTTCCCTCCCTTTGCCTGCCTCCACCCATCACTCACCCCTCCCCCTTCCCTCTGGCAGTCCTCACCCTGTTGCCAATGTCTGTAATTCATGCATTTATGTTCTTTGACTAATCCCTTCACCTTCTTTCATTCAGGCCCCTGCTCCCCACTCCCCTCTGATTGCTGTCAGCTTTTCTCTCACAATAGGGGAAATATCTGTCAATTAAGCTCTGAAAATTTTGTTCCCAAACGACATATCCCTAGAAAGTAAAAGAGCAGCTATGAATTCAAGCTATACTAAAAGCCCTCAGAAAGCAGAAAGACATGAGGACCTGAAGCAAGCAAAGATCTACCTGTTACTACCAAAATATCTACAAATATTTCGTAGATTATTGGTTACTTTGGCCTTATCTCTTAGAAGAAAAGTTATATCACAAAAAGTTAACTACTGTCAAAGACTGGAAGCTTTCAAAATCAATCATTTCTCTTTTCAGGAGTCTATTAGTGATACCAAGCAACACCCCTGCAGTTAGTCATCCATTACACAGCTAAATCATTCTCAAGGGATAGCAGAGCACTCAGATACTAAATGGTATCTTTTGAGCTATACAACTTTTTTAAAGGTAAAAGTGTAAAATTATAAAAAAACTATAATTTTTAAGGTGATAATGATTTTATTTCAAAGAATAAGAAAATTGACCATATTTTAACACACAAAATAATGTTACTGAATAAGTAATAGTCATTTGAAACATTAAAGTATTTAAATGAAGAGAATATTGGTTTATAAAATAACTTACTAGCGCCGCTGCTCTCTTTGTCCCCAGCATTTTTTGCTAGGCTCATGGCGTACTCGCATACTTCCGCGGCTTCCCTCTGCGCAAGCTGCCGGAGACACGCCACCGCCGCTCGCCGAAGCAACAGATGGGAGCTACATAAGTGAACCTGGGAATCGTAACAGTTTTAGACATTTTTTTTAAAGCTGTAATTGTACTTGCATCAGGAAGATATATAAACACCTAACTTGGGAAGGGGCTCTTCATTTAACAGCCTCAATTGTTTAAAAAATATAAGCCTTTTAGAAAAATAATGGCCTTTTAGAAAAATAATACCAGTAAAATATAGAGAGAATATTTTGGTAGTGAAAAGAACTGTCTCAAGACCTGGGCACTGAGTACCAGACAATATATTTAGTAAGATTCCAGGAGGATCTTTTTCTTTCATATCTTATTTTATACATGGTCCTACTAAACTTTCTCATTTAATCCTTGAGGTTCTACTAAGGATATCAATTTGGAGACATAATCTTGTGTTAACACAAAGGAAACTCATTGCATTCCCTATGGTTTACTGGTAACTGCCACTGAGATAAACAGTCATGTCATTACTTTCCCAGGTCCTCTTAAATGTGTTCTATCTCATAAGGTCAACCTCAATAGTATCTTTAAGGAGGAAAAAAAAGGAGAAGAAGCAGACAACTTGTGGAGCATGTGTCTGCATCTTCACCACATGTCAGTTGCCTATCTAAGCTCGTATCGGGTAACAGGTTCACCTTGCTCAAGAGGGGTCATCTGTGGCCTCAGAGACTGGGCATTAGGCCATGGTTTTTGTCAGGATGTCATATGTCACACTGCAGATATAAATCTAGTGCATATTCTTAGTTGACTATTTTCTTTGTGGGTGTTCTTTGTAAACATTTGATGTGCATCTGGTTTCTGCCCTGTGGCACACTCAAACTCCTTGATGACCTGGGACTAATTCAGTTCCCTGTGGTCTGTGGTGAAACAGGTGCAAATTTTGCTGAGTGAAGCTAAATATACGACACGAGGCCTAATGCCATGGCCTTTCAGCTCCTTCACCACATCCTGGATGACCTCTTCCATTTCCTCAGCAATATCTTCCCAGGGTTTCAGCTACAGTGCCTTTCCTTTTCCCTATGTATCAGCCTCCTCCTGTCTTTACCTTTCTCCCTTACCCAAATGAGGCTTCATAATCCATTTCAGTGCCGTCTTGTTAACTTCCTCACCTCCCTCATCCTGCTGTCATTGAACTGAATCTGCTTGGCCAAAGCCCAACTGTGAATGTAGCCAAGTGTGGCTGCTCAATGCCTGCACCCACCTTGTTTACAGGTGCTGTAAAAGAATCTCACAACGTGGTGAACTGGTACCATCCTGCATCGCATGATGGACCCAAAGAGGGACACTGACCTCTAGGGAACCCTCAGTCCTAAAACAGGATCTTGTATTTCTCCATTTCCTCCGACTCCCACATCCTATTCTCCTCAAACTTCTCACCCTCCTCTTTGCTCCCTCATTCATGGAACTTCGTCTTCCCTTTGACTCAACTAAAAAGTAAAAATCATTAGATAACTCGCTGTACTTCCAGCCACCAAATCTACAAATGCACCTCTACCCACACTCATCCTCTCCTTTCTCTGGGTTGTCCTGGAAGAGATATCCCTTTATGTATGCCCTGGAAATGCTGCCCCATGAGAAACCTTGGAAGATTATTCCCTCTGTCCTAGATCTTTACCTCCCCAACCCTACTGGCTTCATCTCAGTAGCATTTAAATATGCTCTCTTCTTGCTACTGTAGGAGAAAAAGAGTCTCTCTTGTCTATCACTCCCTGTCCTCTGTCCTCTCCTTTACAGTCAAACTTCTGGAAAGAAGTTTCTGTTTATATTCCATCTGTAACCCAATGTATTTGGGCTTCTATTTGTACTACTCCACCAGATGACTAAACAGTTTCTTAACTGCATCCCTCCTTCCTTCTCAGGGCCTTTCATATATTTTCCCTCTGCCTAAAAATAAATGCTGTCTTCTCCAATACGCTGCTCTTTCCCAAACTAACTCCTATTTATCCTGAAGATCACACCTTAAATATCATTTTTTCAGGGGACTCTTTTCTGAATGTCTGAATTATGACAGGTTCCCTGTTAAATGCTCTCCTGTAGCCTTTTCTAACACTCATTTGTAAATAGTCACTGTTGATAATGTTCCCTTGAAACTATAAACTTCATTATGACAGAGGCTTCATCTTATCTCACTCAGAAATCTATCCCCTGTACTCTGCATGGTGCCTGACACATAGCAGGCTCTCACCAAACATTTGCTGAGTGAATAAATTAACAACTGTGAGGGTAGCAACAGAGTCTCAGAAGTTATCAATTTATACTTTAGGAAACAGCCCTGACCAGTGTGGCTCAGCTGGTTGGGTATCAGACTGCAAAGTGAAAGGTTGCCGATTCAATCCCCGGTCAGGACACATGCCTGGGTTGTGGGTTTGGTCCCTGGTCGGGATGTGTGCAAAAAACCACTGACCGATGTTTCTCTCCCACTTTCTCCCTCCCTTTCCCACTCTCTAGAAATAAATAATAAAAACTTAAAAAAAGAACTTTTGGAAAAAAATTCTGAGTGGGAAAGACTAAAAAAAATATGATATATTCATTCCCAGCCAAGAAAGAAATAGTTCATCAAAATACTTATGACATGAAAAGAAAATCACTACATAAAATAAATCATCATAAAATGACTACCAAAGCTGAAACCCTAGATTTCACCATCCAGGAAACCTATTTTTTTATTTTGGTCCAGTGTGATCTTTTGGGAAACAAACTGGAGCTCTCTAAACAAATCAATACGTGAAAGAGCTTCATACTTACACAAAGGCTAGGAACAAGACTAGATAGATTGACATGTCGTGGTGCAAACATGTGAAGCTGCTGAAGGCAAGATATGGCAGCTGCCTGAACGAGAGAATCTGAATGGTCCTGGGTAATCGCACAACCCACTAAACAAGAAGAACGAATTGTAGAAGTTGTCGCTCCATTTCCTAGTAGTAAAATAAAAGAAAATGGACAATACAACTATTTTATTATTATCAACAAAAATATTTCTAGAAAATTATTTTCTAAATAACCTTCCTTCTACTTACTATTCAGATTGTTTGGAAATGATTTCAAAACACAATGACATATAGATGACAATAATGTACTTCTTTTAGGTTTAGCTAGATTTATATTAATTTACTGAAAAATTATATTGTCTTTTAAATCCATCCATTTTATTTGAAAGAGCTAAAAGAGTCCTCATTTCTTGTTCTCTGTTAAACCAACATTATCATCTCTATTATATAATAACTTGAAATCCCATTTTCCAAATAAGATTAATAGCAACTTTTACAGAGATAGTAGGAAAAGTCGTAGTGTTATATATTGTCTATATAAAAATGTCTTAATTGCCAAATATAAGTGATTTAAAATTTTTCCCAATGCAAAATAATATACACACAGGAAGACTAAACAAGGAAATCACAGAATCATAGAAGTCACATTCTATTTTGAAATACGCATTGCCTCATCATCATGTCAGAAAGCACTTGGTAAACACATATACTTAATCAAAAGCACATATTTATTCTCTCCATATCCTTCTGATATTTACTGAAGAAAGAACTATCACCTTTCTCAAAGGGGACACTAAGTCCCAAAAAGAGACATATCTAAATCACCTATTTTTTTCAATTCCTAGCATTTTTCCTTAAGATCTTTTATTTCCAATCTTTTGTTTCCACTGCTTTCTTTTTAAAAATATCTGTCCATGATGGTTAAGAATACAAGCAGAGGATATTGATCTGGGCTTCATTTCTGATCCCAACCATTCACTGGCATATATATATGATTTTCAAATATATATATTTGAAAAAAACTTTTGACCTCTCTCAGCCTCAGTGTCTCATCTATAAAAAAGAGAGATATATTTATCTCAGGACTGTTGTCATAATTAAATGAGATGATGTTTATAAAAAGTTTGACCCACTGAAAGCACTTAATAAATACAGAAATAAACTCTGAAAGTAGCTTACATATTCAAAATAAATTCACAGTAATTTGCTGACTGCAGCGTTTAATTTAACCATTAGTGGGATTATTTCAGTGTAATTCAGTGGTAAGAACATGGAACTTAGACTCATAAATCTGCTACTCATTAGTTCAGTAACTCTAAGCAAGTTAGTTATCTTCTCTGAGCTCACTTCCACAGGGAAAATTAGATGATACTACCTACTTTATGGCAGTGGTTTTTCAAACTATGCTCCTGATCCTTGGAATTAAAAAGATAGCAAAGCAAAAGTTCATGAATACAAGTGAATTGTTCTCCAGGCCAAAAAATTTCTCCCTTCATCTTTACCTTAATGGGACACCAATTAACATTTCATTTAGAAACGTTTTCTCTGTTCAAGACTTCAAAAAACACTGCAAGTCACATGTTTGTTGTAGGGATTAAACAAACTAACACATGTAAAAAGCAGAGTTCCAGGCTTTCCATAAATTGTAAGTATTCAGTTCACAGTAATGATTATTATTATTACAAAATTTCTTTAAGCAACATGATGATGACATTCAGGAAATTGAAAGATAGCAATTATCTGTCTCATTCCTCTAATTTAAGATGAACTTACCCTGTAGCTCAGGGCCAACAGTAGTGATTATAGCACCCAAGCATCTACCCAAACACTGATGAACTTCCGTATGTGAGGGTGGAACTGTCAGCAGCAAGGTAAGAACTAGAGATAATGTCGGTTCCACATATCGACGATACATTGGGCCACTGGAATCCACTATCAAAGCCAGTGAATGAAGAGACCAAGTCTGGAATAAAATACAATTTTAGTTGTCAGAAATAGAGTACATGAAATTAGTTTTTAAGTTAAATTTTAGTAAATATCATTATCTTAGTTTTTAATCTATGATCTAGAAATATTTAAAAATATATTTGTTAAGAAATAGCACATAAGAGATAGCACATAAACTACCAACTGCCAACAAAAAAAGTAACAGATACAAATGCTATGTTTAAAGTTTCTCTCCAGCATGACTTTGACTGTCAGAAATAAAATTTCAGTGATGAACTAATTTTCTTCTACTATAATATATACAGGGTCCAGCACAAATAATGATCCTTTTTTATAAAAAAATGATAAGCATGTAATTCTGTAACATAACAATACCATACTCAAGTATATCATATGACATTTTAGGTGAAATGTTCAAATTAAAACTAAATTATTACACCCATATTATTACCTTACCAACTACTTTCAAGGAGACCTTACTTCTGCCAGACTTTGTATAACCCTGGTAAACACATAAGAACCCAATACAGGAACACCTAAATATATAAGGAAAATCTAGAGGATTTCATGAAAGCTATAGACAGCAATACACTCATCATAAGGGATTTAACACCCCATTGTCAATAATGGATAGATATTCCAAGCAAAGAATCAACAAGGATATTGTGGCATTGCACAACACTCTAGATCAAATGGACTTAATTGATATATACAGTACCTTTCAACCCAAAGAAGCAAAATATACATTCTTTTCAAATGCACATGGAACATTCTCAAAGACAGACCACACAATAGGACACAAAAAAAGCCTCAACAAATTCAAGAAAATTGAAATCATATGAAGCATCTTCTAGGATCACAATGGCTTGAAACTTTCTAGTTTCAACCTCAAGGAAAAAACCCAAAAGCACTCAAATATATGGAGACTGAATAGCATGCTATTAAATAATGAACTGGTTAACAATGAGGTCAAGGAAGAAATAAAAAAGCTTCTGGAAACAAATGAAAATTAACACACAATAGCACAAAACCTATGGGACACAATGAAGGCAGCAGTCCTGAGAGGGAGGTTCAAAGCAATGCAGGCCTACCTAAAAAAGACAGAAAAATATCAAATAATCAATCTAACCCTACATCTACAAGAACTAGGGGAACAAAAACCAAGCCCAGAGCAAGTTGAAGGAAGGAAATATTCAAGATCAGAACAGAATTGAATGACATAGAGACTAAAGAACAATTTAAAGGATCAATAAATCTAGGAGCTAGTTCTTTGAAAAGATAAACAAAATCAACAAACCTTTAACCAGACTCATAAAGAAAAAAAAAGAGAGGACCCAAATAAATAAAATCAGAAACAAAAGAGAAGAACTTACAAGCAATACAGAAATACAAAGGATTCTAAGAAATTATACAACAAATATATGCCAAGAAATTTGACAACCTGAGTGAAATGGACAAATTTCTAGAAACATATAATCTTCCAAAACTGGTTCAAGAAGCAGCAGAAAGCCTGAATAGACCAATAACAACTAGTGAAATTAAAGCAGTAATCAAAAAACTCCTGGCGCACAAAAGCCCTGGACTGGATGGCTTCACAGGCAAATTTACCAAACATTTAAAGAAGAATTAACTCCTATCCTTCTCAAACTATTCCAAAAAATTCAAGAAGAGGGCAGACACCCAATCTCTTTTTATGAGGCCAGTATCATCCTAATTCCAAAACCAGGTAAAGACACAAGAAAGAAAACTATAGGACAATATATCTGACGAACATAAATACTAACATTCTCAACAACATATTGGCACATCAGATCCAGCAATACATTAAAAAGGTTGTACAGCATGATCAAGTGGGATTCATCCCAGAGATGAAAAAATGGCACAATACTCGCAAATCAATAAATACAATACACGACATAAACAAAATGAAAGACAAAAATCACATGGTAGTATCAATAGATGCTGAAAAAACATTTGATAAGGTACAGCACCCATTTATGATAAAAACACTCAGCAAAATGCTAATAGAGTAAGTATACCTCAACATAACAAAGGCCATATACGAGAAACCTACAACCAACATCATACTCAATGGGCAAAAATTTAAGGTTTCCCCCTAAGACCAGGAACAAGACAAGAATGTCTGCTTTCGCCCCTTTTATTCAACATAATACTAGACACATAGTTCTAGCCACAGTGATCAGACAAAAAATAGAAATAAGAGGCAGCAGAATTAGAAAGGAGGAAGTAAACCTGGCATTATTTGCAGGTGACAATGACAGTGTACAGAGAAAACCCCATAGGCTCCACCAACAAAGTACTCATCCTAATAAATGCATTTGGCAAAACAGCAGGATACAAAGTCAATATTCAGAAATTGAAGGCATTTTGTACACAATGAAATATCAAAAACAGAAACTAGCAAAATATCCCATTTATCGTAACAAGAAAAATAAAGTACTTAGGAATAAACCTAACCAAGAAAGTAAAAGATCTGTACTCAGAAAACTACATAATACTGAAGAAAGAAATTAAGGAAGATAAAAATAAATGGAAGCATATACCATGTTTATGGATTGGAAGAATTAATAACCTTGAAATGTCCATACTACTCAAAGCAATCTACAGATTCAATGCAATCCCTATTAAAATACCAATTGTATATTTCACAGATATAGAACAAATATTTTAAAAATTCATATGGAACCAGAAATGACCCCAAATAGCCTCAGCAATCTTGAGAAGGAAGAACAAAGTAGGAAGGAATCATGATACCTGATATCAAACTATACTACAAGGCCACAGTAATCAAAACAGTCTGGCACAGGCACAAGAACAGACACTTAGATAAATGGAACAGAATAGAGAGCCCAGAAATAAACCCAAGTCTCTATGGTCAATTAATATTCAACATAAGAGGCAGGTGCATAATAAGGAGTAAAAATAGCCTTTTCAACCAATGGTGTTGAGAGATCTAGACAGCTCCATGCAAAAAAATGAAACTCGACCACCAACTTCCTCCATACACAAAAATAAACTCAAGATGGATAAAAGACTTAAATATAAATTGCAACACCATAAAAGTCCTAGAAGAGAGTACAGGGAGGAAAATCTCAGATATTCCACACAGCAATATTTTTGCTGGTATATCACCTAGGGCAAGGGAAATAAAGGAAAAAAATAAACAAATGGGATTACATTAAATTAAAAACCTTCTGCACAGCTAAAGAAGACATCATCAAAATGAAAAGGGATCCAACCACATGACAAAACATATTTGTCAATGATACCTCAGACAAGGGTTTGATTTCCAAAATATATAAAGACCCCGCATGACTCAACACCAGGAAGATGAACAATCCAATTAAAAAATGGGCAAAGGACCTGAACAGACACTTCTCCAAGGAGGACATACAGAGGAACCAGAGACATATGAATGGATGCTCAATATCTCTAGCCATCAGAAAGATGCAAATTAAAACCACAATGAGATACCACCTCACAATGATCAAAATGGCCACCATTAACAAACCAACAAACAACAAATGCTGGCAAAGATGTGGAGAAAAGGGAACCCTAATATAGTGCAGGTGGGAATGCAGGCTGGTACAACCACTGTGTAAAACAGTATGGAATTTCCTCCAAACACTAAAAATGGCACTCTCTTTTGATCCATCAATTCCACTGTTGGGATTATACCCAAAGAATCCTGAAACACCAATTCAGAACCTATGTGCTCTTATGTTCACAGCAGTGCTATTTACAATATCTAAGTGCTGGAAACAGCCTAGGTGCCCATCAGTAAATGAATGTACCAAAAAAACTGTGGTACATTTACACACTGGAATACTACACAGCAGAAAGAAAGAAGGAGCTCCTACCTTTCACCATAGCATGGATGGATCTGGAGAATATTATGCTAAGGGAAATAAGCCAAGCAGTGAAAGACAAATACCATATGATCTCACCAATAAAACAAACCTAATGAACAAAACAAACAAGTGCACAAAACAGAACGAAAGGCATAGAAACAAGGAACAGACTGACACTGACCAGAGAGGAGGGGATCGGGGGATAAGGGTGGAAAGAAGGGGAAGAGACTAGTCAGGAATCACATATGAATGATCCATGGACATGGACAACTGGGTGAGGACTGACTCTGGGAGCAGGGGATGAAATGAGTGGAGGAGGGTAAAAGGAGAAAAATCAGGACAATTGTAATAGAACAACAAAATCATTAATTAAAAAAGTAAACAAATATAAAAAACTGAGATGTTAGTATTTATTGAAATTTAATTTTTTAATAATCGAGCTAATATTAGCCTCTAATGTACAACATCAAAAGACAGGAGATACTGAAATAGTTATGAATCATGAAAGAAAAGGACTGTGTGCCAGATATAGTATAACCAACTAAAATATCACCTAAATGTGAAGGCAACAGAAGCTACTTTTTAGGTAAGCAAGGATTCCAAAAACATACCAATCAAGACCCTTTCTAAAATAATTATTGCTGGAGGAAGTTTTCCTAAGAACAAAGATCTCAAGATAGGAGTTGAGGGTACAAAAAAAGAAAACATTATTGAACAGTAAGTGTCCAGTAATTAAACTTAAATATACGTAGACAACAATACAACTGTGAAGTACGATTTTCGAGTAGATTCTCAAAAAAGTAAGGAAAACTTAACAATTACTGTTGTACTACTCTGTAAAGATATATACTGAAAAATTAGCTTTGAAGGAATGTATTTGATCCAAATTATGGTATAATGTCCTGTTATATAAAAACTATTTAGGGGGGTCTCTTAGAGGAGTTTGGTTCTAAGAAATTAAAGCAAAAGAGAGCTGAGAACGTGGTAAAGATGAAAGAAAAAAGAAGCACCTATTCTTTGACATAAAAGAAGCAAACAGCAACTTCTTGTGTAGAATAATTTCATAATTGCGTTGTTTTCTTCCAAACTAATATAAAACAGCATTTTTTTAAAAAAGTAGTGTAATGCCTCTTAAGGAACAAGATTACTTGATTTTTATTTTTAATGCTTTTGGGAATTTTGTGCTTTACACAACTGGATACCTTTACCAAGAAGTCAAAGGCAAACTAAACCTGTATACTAGACGCCTCTGGTGATTTAGTGTCCTTTACAATCCTGAAGGAACTCACTCATCAACTCAACAAACTAATGGCAAGTAGTAATGGAAATTAAACTTGTGAGTCCCAATATGAGGCTGACAAGTTGAATGCTGTTGCATTCATGTATTCTTAATATTTTTAGGTGCTTCGATGTGAAGTGGTAAATCAAAAAGTGTAGTATATGTTTACATATCGGAAGCTCTTGACTCTCAATGTAGTTATTTCTATTTGTATTTAAGGAAAAACAAACAAACAAAAAATTTAGACTACACTTGAAAATCCAACCAATGACCCTGGACCTGTGTTGGGGGTATTAGAAGATGGGAGAGACAGAAGGCTGGTCATTAAAAAAAAATTGATCAGCCCTAGCTGGGGTGGCTCAGTGGATTAAGCACCAGCTATGGACCAAAAGGTCATCAGTTTGATTTCCACTCAGGGAACATGCCTGGGTTGTGGGCCAGGTCCCCAGGAAAAGGTGTATGAGAGGCAACTGATCAGGTTTCTCTCCCTCTCTTTCTCCCTCCTTTTCCCTCTCTCTAAATTTTTTAAAGTACTTTTAAAAGTAATTTATTTTTTTAAAGTAAATAAATGAAATCTTTAAAAAAAATTGATCTAACAAATGTAAGAAAATGCAAAGGGGAGAAAGAGAGAACAAGTACAAAAGAAAATAAATAATAAAAAGAAAATATGTTTCAAGAAATGTATGTGAAATGCGTTAAATTCCCAGAATAAGACAGTTTTAAGATTAGGTTAAAAAACAAAATCCTGTTAAACAGGATTACAAAGAAGGCTCATGAAACAAAATGACAAAGGAAAGCCCTAACACATTTTTCCTACCAACCTATCAGAATCATTACTATTTGATATAGCAAATAATTTTCCTAAAACATTACTTAAACATTTCATAATAAAAATTAATATTATACCTGGACTTCAGAGGATGTTCCATCTTGTGCTAGAGCCAATAAAATGCTGACACTGGTCTTCAGGTGTTGTCCTGAGCCAATACCACCAACATAACGATGCAAACAGCCCAGAGCCAATGAATGCCCAGTCCTGGATACAACATCTCGAGCTGATTTCAACCTGGAAAAAAAGGGTCCTCCAGGAACTGGTTTTCTATTTCCCTATGACAATAGCAAGCTTTATAAGCCACACAATAAAAAGGATTTATTCTGGAAATCACAACAATCAGGATTGCTCTCCCTCCACTCCCAAACAAGAGTTAATTTAATTTAGAATGGCTGGTTAAAGTGATACATTTCACTAAAGAGAAAGTATAAAGAGGAACCACAACTTCTCAGAACTACTGCTCACAAGCACTGCTTCCCCATGTCCCTTCTCGTTAATGATTATGACTTAGTTTGGTATAATTAGTACTTAAAATACAGTAATAGTTAAGAATGATTAATTTATATAACTAAAGTATTGGTTCTTGACCATTCTTGAATTTCAACTTCTCTACTTAAGTACTTGATTAACAAGCAACAGTTATTAATAACTGCACATTATCATCTTAATCATACTTATTTGGAATTCTGAGATCCCTCTTTTTAATGAATATTAAAAGAAATCCTTAAAACCTAATGTTAATTTTATCCTCTGTTTCAGGGATAATTTAAGAGATGATAAACTTAGCAGCAGTTAGAAAAAGAATGACTCATTTAAAAACGTTCATAACTAACAGAAAGAACAATGTGGGGGAACTGCGGTAAAAGGACCCAGAGCACCTCTTCAGGGCAGAGTGCACACGACTGAGGGAGATCCTATTAACACTCTTCTTGACTCCAGTATGTAACATTCAAAAGCTGGAACTGAAGCCTCACCACATTTAAAGTACCTCACAACTTAGCCAGATTCTAGACTTCAATTAACTACTGAAATAAAAATGAAGCCATTATGAAAAAAATCACAAAATACTGTCATACACTATACCATTTGTATAGTCCAGTCCAGTATATAACTACTGAGTACCATATTTTTCAGACCATAAGACACAGCTAGGTTTTAGAGGAAAATAGGAAAAAGAAATTCAAGCAAAAAGTGTGGTAAAATATTTAGTAACATAAATAACATAATATTTCACCAATGTAAATGTACACCGAACTCAACAGCAGCATTAACAACCATTATTCCTCCCAAATTTAAGGGGGGGGAATGTGCGTCTTATAGTCTGAAAAATACAGTACTTAAAAGACCTCTTTGTCTATATGAGAAACCTATTTGTTGGTAAAGAGACCCACTTACTTGTCAAAGCTATACTGGGCCATTCTAGCAATAAAAGTTGCCTCTCCAACCACCTGAGCCATCCTTCCAAGAGCTTCTCCTGCTGCACACCGTAGGATGGGGTTTGGGTTGTCAAGAGCGCCCATAACCAGCGTCAGAGCAGATTTACGTACCTCCTCGGGTCCTAAAGTACTTTTGTTTTCAGCCAGACCCTATGGGTTTTTTTAAAAGCAAGTCATAATTTACATTAAATAAAAGAAAAAAATGTGCTACAAACTTTGTAAATATACATATATCTTGCCATATTATTTTCTTCAGTCATCTTTCACATGCATGTATTATGCCTAGAATCAATATCTGTTAAGTTGATGGTAATCATTTTCCTAAACATGATTCAGAACATGATACATAACACAGCCATAGTTCAATTGATCCTAAAAACAACAATCCCTGGGGGTGTATCTATCCACACACTAATACTTAAAAGTTGTTTTTATCTATAAAGAACACTATATTAGTAAATCAACTGTTATTCAACTGATTGAAAATTACCATGACTTTAAGGAAGGCCTGATGAGTATGAAACTTTGATTCATTTATATAAAAACTCCAGAAAAGATAATTATGTCACAAAGAGTACATCCAACACATATCTAAAGGCTAAATGAGGCAAGAAAAATCAGTAACTGAATGCTGATATAGTTTGTTCATCATTCTAAATATTAGTATCTCTGTTCTAGCTAAACCTACTGTCCTACAACTTAATTTACTCACTTGAGACCAAAAAAATCCAAGTTATGGTGCCTGGGAAAAATGTTAACTACAGCAGAGGCATTAGCGAGCATACTTATGAAAAATATACTGCAGAGCAGTATTACAGTGGGTTCACTACTTTTCCAACCACTGAGGAAAACCATGACCACCCCACTTCTTTTTTAAAAAAACTCAGTGTTAATATAAGTTGATAGTTTCTGCATGGGGCACATATTAATGGTTATATAAATGGTAGAAACCTATATTTCTACCAGTGCCTGTATCCCCTTTCCCTGATGTTTACAAAATATGATTTAATTCATGCCATTAAAGATTTGTACTTGTTGCCATTTTACCTTAAAACAGTAATACCTTACAATAAGCTTAGTGCCGAATAATATAAAAAATGTTCAAATATTCCATGAGAGGCTGCAGGCTTAAGAGTAGTACAGTACATGAACTCTGAGAGATATGCAGAACAGTTGTTATTTTAGTTTTTACATGTAGAAACTGAGGTTCAAAAGAAGGTTGCAGAAATCACCCAAGATATAAACCAAGTGAGTAGCAAGCCATGACACAATCTCTAAATGCAGAATCCTTTCAACTATACCACATAGCCTCTCCTGATTTATGGTCTAAACCACAAATCAAACTTAGCTTTATCTCATTAACCTTCAGTAGAATATCAGATTTTATTAGACACGTTTAAAAATTCTGAAAGAACTACTGGCATTCGTAAAATCTGATGGGTCAAACTGAAAGATTAACATTACTAAAATATAAAATGCTTATTTAATTACACTGCACCTAGTATGAAGTTTCTACTAATTTAATTCAATATAAAAACAGTTATCAAGTGATATACATTTAAACACCATAATAGTCTAGATATCCCTGCCTTGTTAAAGGCATTAATTAAAATCTTAGCTCAAAATATCTATTATATTTTAAAAGTAAATACCTTAAGTGCACTAAGAACAGCAGTAAAAATATTTAGCTGTACAGCCTGCTGGCGGACACCTTTAGCTTGTTTAACACATTCAGCAAAGTGATCTAACATCTGTAGTCTGTAACAGTGGAAGAAAGATCACATTAACAAAACTTCTTACTCAAACATGGCTCAAAAAATCAGAGATAAGAGGAGTATGAGCTAATTGTTTAACAAACAATGCCTTGGCCATCTCATTTCTAGCTCATTTCCACATCCTATCCAAACCAGATGTCCTCCTCCTGAATTAATCTAGGAACATGTAGTTATCAACTGGAACAAGAAAAAAAATTGAATACCATTTCAATTAGGAAAATAAGGCCATAATTTCAGTGGCCTTTAACATTAACACCAGCATCCATCAAAGTACCTGGCATACAGTAGGTGTTCAAGGTTGTTTTGAATAGAATAACGATCTTAACTATGTATCTGTGTGGAAGATTTTTAAGACAGAAGTAGAAAATTGTGGGAAGGAAAAAAAACATCAGAAGGAAAAAACATAATTTTTTTTCAAATACTCTGAGAAAAACTAGTAACTCATGTCTTATCTTTGGAAACTAATAGGAAGATTTTTTTTTAATTTAGCTTTGGTCAATTATTTGTAATGTAAAAAATCAGAAGTGAAATTTTTTTATTTCTAAATTTTTAAATGAGACAGTTAACAAAAATAAATCAGTAATTTGAGACTATTCTGATAAAAGAGAATGAGATCATTTCAGATTCTCCTAAAAAGAAATGGGAGCCCTGACCAGCGTGGATCAGTGGGACGGAGCATTGTTCCATAGACCGAAAGTCAGCAGGTCTGATTCCTGGTCAGGGCATATACCCAGGTTGCAGGTTTGATCCCTGGTCAGGAGGTGTACGAGAAGGCAAATGAACTGATCGATGTTTCTCTCTCTCTCCCCACCCCCTTCCTCTCTCTCTAAAAAAATGTCATTGTGTGGAGATTAAAAAAAAAAGAAATAGAGTTGGGCAAAAGAATCTAGGCAAGTTGGATTTAGTTCTAAGGTAACCATGACATAAACTAGGAAATCAAAATCTTCCTAATGTCACTATTAGGATTTAAGCTCAATTTACAGTAAGACATGGGTCTCAGGTCAAAGTACCCTTCAAAAAAATCACATAGTTCCTGTCTCTAGTAAAACAATCCAGTTAGAGTTACTGGGGACTAACACTGACTACTTCTACACTGGCTCTGACGCACATTCCCATGGATGGGTGAAAAGGCAGGGCATTCATTACTCAAGGACACCTGTAAGAAGACACACATGGTCTCCAACACTACCGTTAAGCATCATTTGCCTATACCTGACCTCAAATGCATAACTATTTTTTAAAATTTATTTACATTTTTTTCTTACAAAATATTCATTTAATATAGCTTGAAACCTATTAACAAAAAGTTATTACCCAGACATTTATCACTATGACACTCAGAGACATTCATTTTCTTTTAAGTCTTTTCCTTATGTATACCTATCTATACTTGTATACACATGTACAGTTTTATGAATTTTAAAATACTGAACTAAGATTACTTCTTGCCCTTTACTTTTTTCTTTTAATGTAGTATAGTGAGCATTTTGTGCTATCAAAACATTATCTGTAGCCCTGACCACGATAGCTCAGTTGGTTGGGTGTTGTCCCAGAAAAGCGAAAGGTCACCAGTTCAATTCCTGGTCAAAGCATATGCCTAGGTTGCGGGTTTGGTCCCTGGTTGGGGTATATGTGAGAGGCAACCTATCCATGTTTTTCTCCGGCATCGATGTTTCTCTTCCTCTCTTTATCCTTCCCTCCCTTTCTCTCTATAAATGAATGAATAAATAAATAAAACAAAACATTGTCTGTAAAAGGTATTCCAGCCTGTCAACTTGCCATAATTTATTCCTCATTCCTCCAGCACTGAGTATGTGTTATTTATTATATTTTAATAGAATTTATTTATTTTTACATCTCCTTGTTCCACAAAAGTGATTGACTATAATTAACTTATTCCTGGGTTCTAGTTATACCTCTCATGGCTAGTTGTATTACTTTGGACAAACCATGAAGTAATACACCTGAATTTCCTTAAATCTAAAACAAGGACATCAAAGCAGATGCTTTATAAGGTTCCTTCACATTTAATGTTCTTCAACAGTTAGATGGCAACCCAATATTTTTAAAGATATCTGGGTAAAGTAAAATTGCATATTTAAAAATTTCCCGCCCTGGCTGGCGTAGCTCAGTGGATTGAGCACGGGCTGCAAACCAAAGTGTCGCAGGTTCGATTCCCAGTCAAGGCACATGCCTGGGTTGCAGGCCATGGCCCCCAGCAACCACACATTGATGTTTCTCTCTTTCTCCCTCCCTTCCCTCTCTAAAAATAAGTAAATAAAATCTTAAAAAAAAAATGACATTAAAAAAAATTTCCTCAAATTAAAAAGTCTTTAACCAAGTAACCTACACATTTAAAAAGATAACATGAATGTTACCTTTTACATATAAATATAATAATGTTTTTAAGGCATATTTTGTAAAACAAATTATCTGTGAAAGTCCTGCATTAATTTATTTTCCATCTTCCTTTTGGGAAAATGCCGATTAAATTTACAGACAGTATCTGTGGACATAGAGTACAGAAAACAAAAAAGGTCCTATTAAGAAAAAAAATAGTTACCTTAGTTTCCCAATTTCTAGACATGGATCACTTGACAGACAAAAGTTATTGGGGGATATTTCTTCAGTAACAAAAAGACTTACCAAATTGATGTCCCTAATTAAAAATATAATCAAAACCTACTTATAAAATGACAAATAAACTATTATAGTGGATACCAGATGCTGGTACACAGGGTCAAATATTAAAAATAGTTTTATCCCTGGTTGGTGTGGCTCAGTGGATTGAGTGCCAGACTGTGAACCAAAGGGTTGCCAGGTCGATTCTCAGTCAGGGCACATGCCTGGGTTGCAGTCCAGGTCCCCAGCTAGGGGCACGCGAGAAGCAACCACACATTGATGTTTCTCTCTCCCTCTTTCTCTCTCCCTTCCCCTCTCCAAAAATAAATAAATAAATAAAACCTTTTAAAAAAATTAAAAATAGTTCCAAATTATGTGGAATTTTTTAGATGCAATTTTAATCATGTATTTGTCCTTTATGTTATTAAATTTATAAGTCTATTGTTTAATTAGTAATACACCTTATTGCAGAGTTACGGGGATGGGAAAATCTATTCTTTGGATATAATTCATATTTAACTGAAATTACTTGATTGACTTTATACTAACCGGTGTTTATAAGAAACATGAGGAAACACTACACCAAAAAGAGCCACAGAAGCATCAATGACTGAAACTCCAAGAGGGAGAGGACCAGGCACCGCTTCTCCAGCAGGTATCCGTAAATAGATGGAAGAGGGGTCGTGCTCCAGAGCCCCGCTGCCAGATGCACTGTTTGGCTGGAGCTACAAAAGAATGATATAAAAATCATTCAAAATCCACTTTAGAAAATTCACTTACTAAAAATTGCACATCGAAAATAGAATGAGTGAGGAGGAGAAAACATTTAAAACCACAGAATAACTGACTCTGAAAATTTTTAAGTAGATAAAAACGTAATTTGGCCATTTAAAAAAGCCACCTGTAACAACTTATATAATGTTAAGAAAAGGACTGTTCATTCTAAAACATTTTTATGCTACCCACCTTAAAATGTATAAGCAAAGCAATATCAGAAAAAATTTAAACCACAGAAATTTCTTTAAAAGAAATTTTAAAGGTTCTAAATGCTCAACCTACTAACTCCCATTCCTCTACAACCTGTCAGAAAACAAACTAAAACAAAACAAAACACCAATAACCAAAAACCAGCTAAAATTGATCTTTCCCACAGACACCACAGGGTATCCAAATGCAAAGAATACTGAAAAGAGAGAAACTTGTCAAATTCTAACTATTGCTGCAGGTTTACCTGTTTTCACTACTTACCCACAATTGGGAAGCCATCTTTAATTGTCTAAAAAAACTCAATGAAAACCTTAGTCTACAATATTTTTAAAATGATAATATGTAATGACGCCACTATTTTCAAATAAGCAAGTATTTCAATTCCCTGTGTGGTTTCCTACCTGGTCTTCAATGGACTTATGATCAGTTTCTTGAAGCCAGGAACCAAGAAGAACACTGTCATCATAATGACAGAGGGATCTGAGGAGTGAAGTAGTTGTATTGGCTGAATTGTCAGTCAACGTGAATTCCGCCACCAGTTCTCTAAGAAGTGCATTGAAAGATACTAAAAAACAGAACTTCAGATCAGATTAAGAAGAATAATTTTTTAAAAATTTTAATTGTTGTTGAAGTACAATATTCTATCTTTTACTCCCATCCCAGCGCACCCGCCCAGCCCTCCCCTCCTCCCTCCCATTTCCACCCGCCCCTAGTTTTTATCCATGTGTCCTTTATACTTGTTCCTTAAGAAGAATAATTTTTATGAAAATTACAATCATTGCCCACAAAGAGCAGCAACACATTCACAGAAATAAAATAATTAAGTTCCTATTTCCTATTATAACAATGTATATTAAATACTTTAATGCTATTTTTAATATATAATAATGGTACTTTTTTTTACTATTGTATTGTACCTTTTAGCCCAAATCATTTAAAGTAACCAAGAAACTCAAATAGAGAAAAGATTCTTTATTTTAAATATATTAAATATGACATGATTATTATATTACTAATTACCCAATGATATACAACAACTGAACTAGAGCATATCAAAATTCTTGGGCATGGTTAAACTGGAAACAAATCAATGACTTAATTTAACATTAACATCTTATATAACATTTAATTTCTGCAAAGTTCATTACTGGTCTACCTCTAGATTCCTGAATTATTACCTATATTATAATATATATGAAGCAGTTGAGGACAGTTATTAAAAAGACAGACTTAAAAGACGAACCAGCTGGGCTTGAATCCAACCTGTGCTGTCACATACTAGCTCTCAGACTGGGGCAAGTTTTAGTACCTACATGTACCCAAGAATCTTTATTTATAAAATAGTGCTAATCACCCCATAAAGTTGATGTTAAAATCAAAGATGTTAATACATGTGAAGGGCTTACAAAGGGGACTGGGACACAGTAAGTGCTGTGTCCACAGTCTATATGAAGAAAAAGGAAATGGCTGCCTCCCTTGTAGACTGCGTCAGTGGGGGTGTCATGGTCAGAACTCTATAACTCTGAGGGAACTGGAAAGACACATTGGAAAACTTTTATCAGGTACCAAAAATTTTATTTACCTTCATACGTTTTTGGAGGTAATAAAGCCAAGATATCATAAAGTCTTAAACGGACCATTGCAGCACTAGCTTTCAGATGAGCTCCATGGGCTTTAATTACAGATGGAATGCTAAAATACCAAAAGTATGGTTAGTATCATCTTATTAGAATAAGTATTACTTATAACCACTTTTTTCAGCAATGTTTCAAAAGTACCGTCAAACTGCTAGTACTTTGATAGGTATTACATTACCATTTCAGTTTATTTTGTGACCTTTACCATCAGTAACAGAAACAATATAAAGTACAATTTTATTTCAGTATATATCATTAATGCAATTTAAAACGTCACTTTATAAAAATAAGGTTTTATATATTTCCTGTATGATACTAGAGGGAAGTACAATACATGACTATCAATATGTAAAATTGGATATTGCTTGTCATAATGTTTACTTACTGTGACATCATAGTCATGGCACATTCAATAGGGGTCATCAATTTTCTAATCACATCTTCCGTTAGGAGTTCAGGACAATGTGCAACAAAACTCCTCATTGCTAGATAAAATTTTTAAAAGGACAGATTTGGAGCAAGTTTTGTGAGGATCAATAAATTTATAAAATTACAGAAAGGTACCTATAATTCTTATTATAAAATATACGGTTCTAAAACCAGGACAAACAAAAGAACTAATTGCAACTACAGAGAAAAATCATTAGGAAGAGCTCGAAGAAGGACTGGCAGCAGAAATGGAGGGAGGGGAGATATCTGTTAGGGAGATTTCCATGAGCAGGAATTCGGAGATCTATAACCCTACATGAACCTAGATGATTACAAAGAAAGCAGTTTCAAGACAGAATCAATGGCCACAATGGCCCAGTGAGAAGGAATATGTTTATTGGCTCTTCAGCAATACAGCTAAGACTAAAGCAGCTCTTAGATGTATGAGAACAAAACTGACACCTTGCCCTGCCACTCTCATATCTGGCTCCCACAGTTTGAGAAAAGAAGCACTTTTCACCCTGCGATAAACCGAAAAAGAACAGGGTTACCCAGTGTGATTCTAGTTCCCGAATAAAACAAAACTTGAGCCTTTCCTGTAAGTTGCTGACTCCTGAACAAAAACAACTTTATTCATAACTTCTGTAATGCTGACATCTGAAAACATATCAATGTTTGCAGATTTGAAAATGATAGGAGGAAATAGCTGTTTGTCCATTATGGAAAGACTAACTGCAAACTCAGTAAACTTGGGAATCCTGACTTTCACTTTCCTGTAAACACCCACTAGGCTGTGTTTACCTGGTGAGCCCATGCTCCTCTGACAGGTGGAAGGCTGTGGTAACTGGGAATGAGGAGGCCTGGGTTCTAGCTCCTGTTTTCACTACCTCTACTCTCCTTCTCGGCCTCCGTTTCATTTTTATTACATGATTAGCAAACTGGTACAGGTTATTTATAAAATTTCTTTCTAAATCTAAAGATCTACAAGCTTTATATAAACACATATTAGTTTACATAACAAACTTATTATATATTAAAATAAAAATCTGTAGTAGTGATTTTCTGTCAATTCACAAACATTTTGGTAATGAAATAATAGTCTGAAAGTGCATCCCTTTCAGTTCTTACCACATAAAGCGCCAGCACGGCCTTCCAATGTTACCTGCCAGGTAAAAGAATCGCCTCGGGCCTTCTCAGCCTCCAATTCCTTTAAAGAACGAGGGAAAACATTTCGCCACAGTAGCAACATCTTCGGCAGATGGTAACGAACGACAGAGGGTCCTAACCGAGAAAAGGAGAATGCACACCGTGTATCTATAACATACACTACAACAAAAAATTTTTAAAAGAGGCCCTTACAAACTTTAACAATAGCTAGCGTTTCACTCTATCTTTAATTCTAATACTAACATTTTTAAAATGTTCTTATTTAGTAGGTAAAATATGTATCTACTAAAGCATTAAAAGTTCACTTAAAAAGTATCAATATTTTTAGCACACAAACATAAAACAAATCCACAAAAATAATCTAAAACAAATTACCCAAATATATTCAGAATGGTGAATTACATGTTATCAATGATAAAATATATCTAGAACACATTTTATGATGACTTTTCTATAGATATATATACATAAACATATATATCCACTCCTACACACACACACACACACACACACACACACATATTTCTCTACTTGGCAGGGGAACTATATATGGTCAATTTATTTTTATACAGGTGCAGCATATTTAGAATTAAGAACCTATATTTACAGTGCTAAGGAATTCATTTAACATATCACTTAACATAAATTTCTAGAAAAGTTACCACTTTTTCTTTTCTTTAAAAAACTAGATCAAAGCATAGTTGCCAAAAAGCAGATGTTCAAAGTGGTGAGTAACTCTGCACACACACACACACACACACACACACACACACACACACACAGACTTCATAGCAGAAGCTAAACAAGTGAACTAAAGGGTGGACACACCTCGTCACAATAACATGTCTTTCTGTTCTGCGTACAATGCTCCACTTTGCCTGCATCTCAGATTTCTCATAGCACTTCAGAAAGTGAAGTACACAAGGATAACCCCAAGAAGGCAGCACTAGCAATATAGTTTCAATGTCGCCCTACTAAAATTATGTCACTGGCCTTTACTTTGGGGATGAAAGGTGCCCCCCACAACTCTCATCTCTCTTGATTAACGCTAAGCTAGTCAGTGAGACCTTGGCTATTCTGACAGTAAAGATGAAACTCTGTTAACAACTTTCTCATGAAACATCTTCAAGCAGAAATTGCAAAAAAAGAGAAATATACCAAGAGATGGGAAAAATATCTTTACCATGTTATAATCTCATTCAGGGTCTTGAATGTGAAGTTTAACACCTTTAAATTAAAGTCTCTGTATTGTCTACTGACAGTTGTAGGATAAGACAAAAGTCCTACTCAAATATAATTATACCTAAAGTCATCAGTGCTCCGAGTAGAAGCCATCCAGCCTGGGTGCGCTGCAAGGACAGCCTGCTGTTTTGGGCAGCAGTTCTTAAGAGATCTTCAGCAATGCTAACTACCATCTGCAATAAAAGTTAAAGAAATTGAATAAGAAAATGCATAGTTAATATACTTTATTAAAACAGAAGTTGTCCTTTTTTTGTTGTTACTGTTAACACATTTTTAAAGAGACGACATCACAACCACTTAATCCCGACTGCACTGCTGACTTCGGGGACCCCAGCGTAGCGGTCAAGCGTGAGCTCCAGAGCCAGCCTGCCTGGGTGCTTCCCAGCTCTGTTGTTTCCTGCTTTCTGGCCTCGGACAAGTGAACGTCCCTGCCTCAGGTCCCTCACTGGCCACACAGGAATAAAAGTGCCTACTTCACTGTTTTCAGGATTAAATAAATTAACGCAGGAAAGCACTCAGAACAGTGCTGGTCCATGTAACCACATTACAAATATTACTATTATTATTATTATTATTACTGGCACTACTATCCTATATAAAACATTTGAAGTGCTATTATGCGCTATCATAATGAAGTCCTATTATGAAACTGCCATTTAGCTAATCTTATGGTGCTTAGCTGACATAGAGAAGACATAGGAAAAATGGGATGAAACAAGCAGCACATGATGAAATGACAAATAGTGTACAGAGGTGGTAGTGGTCAAAAAGGCTACCAAAGACTGAAGAGTTTTGAAGAGATTTCACAAAAGAGGTGGAACTTGAACTGGGCCTCTAAACAAATAGGTAAGTTTGGTTCAGGTGAAGGAACAAGAAGGTGGACAAAATTCTATTGTAAGAGATTAGCCTGAGCAAAGATAATTACATGGCAAAGGGAGATGGATGCCTAGGCTCAAGCAGTAGCTATGGAGCTCACAGAAATGAATGGACACAGGCCTAATGACCCAGGGCAAAAGGAAGTTAAAATCTAGCCCCAATCTGCCCATATAGAGTTGCAAATAATATTTATAAAAATATTTAATATTCCTGAGAAGAAAACCTGATGGTAGTAGGACATACAATAGAAATCAAAAAAAAGTAACTGATGCATAAACTCACTCAATTTTTATTATCAAAATGCTAAATATGGCAATAGCATATTCTCCTGACATTTTTTAATACAGCAGTGTGAATTTTATTTCTAAAAGCTGAAAGCTCTTATTTCTAAATAATGGTATTATTTAGGGTTTTTTCTCTAAAATAAATTATAAAGTATACTATACCCAAACAAATTCTATTTATTATCCTATATCAGAATTAAATGTCAAATTTTAATTAGGGTCTGTCAACTCTGTATTAGCAGAACATTGTTTTATATTATCATCGTAGGTCTGTGGTCTGTCTCCTGATCACCTAGTTCAACATTAAACACAGAAGGTGTTCCAATAAAAACTAAAGCCCATATGATAGTGCCTGCAAGTCTAGGATCTCTCCCTACCTTTCCCTTGGCATGAGGAATGCCCAATGGGCACTGATGAACTCCACCCAGCAACGCAGCCATTGCAAAACTGTATCCACTAACAGCTTCTGGTGAAGTTTTCAAGTTGTTGAGCCGTTCGGCACACCTGTCTAGAAACGGTGTCAACTGGAAAGGTAATGCCACAGCCACACAGCGCAAACACCATGCAGCAGCAAGCCGAGCAGCTATACTTGGATGAAGCAGCACAGAAGTCACAGTCTCCAAAAGTCCTAATAAAAAAAATACTCAAAATATTACTTTTTAATGAAGTCAAAGGATTTCATGAACTGAAAGACTACGTATTAGGTTGGCCAAAAAGTCCATTTAGTTTTTTCTGTAAAATGAAAGACACATTTTTCATTTTTACCAATAACTTGATTGATTTGGATATCCTAAGTATGTTGGTTATCTCCTGCTTCTAGGGGGTAGAGGCCAGGGGTGCTGCTAAACATCTTCCAATGAATAAAACAGCCACACAGCAAAGAATTATTTGGCCAAAATGTCAATAGTACCAAGAAACTTCACAAGCCACTTTTGACACATTCCATCAGTCACAGCAGGTTCTCATATACTGCAAAAATCCTTTCTGACATTTCAGTTGTGTTTTATTACCTTTCTTTAAATAACACAGCATAATATGCTGAAGATGTTGCGTATCTTCTTCTACCTTCAATATTAAAATGGCTGCACACCACTGTGGAAAGCAGTATGGAGTTACCTCCAAAAATTAAAATTGGATCTGCCTTCTGACCCAGCTATCCCACTTTTGGAAATATATCTGAAGAAATCCAAAACATTAATTCAAAAAAATTATAAGCATCCCCATGTTCACTGCAGCATTATTTATAATTGCCAAGACATGAAAGCAGCCCAAGTGTCCATCAGTAGATGAGTAGATAAAACTACTATGGGACATTTGCACAATGAAACACTACTTGTCCATAAAAAAGAAAAATTTTACCCTTTGTGAAGTGTAGATGGACCTGGATTACATTATACTATGTGAAATAAGCCAGTTAGAAAAAGACAAATACCACATGATTTCACTCATATGTGAAATCTAATGAACAAACTGAACTAACAAGGAAAATGGGGGCAGACTCACAGATGGAGAGCAGGATGGCAGCTGTGGGGGGAGGTTAGAGGGTGGAGGGGCTGAGCAAAAAGGAAAAAGGACTCATGGACATGAACAATAGTATGGTGATTGCTGGGGGTAGGGGAGTATAAGGGGACTATGGTAATGGAAAAAAATACAATAAAGATTAAATAAAATAAACTTGTACAAAATTTCACCAATTTTGATCTTTTTTATATGCATGCTGATATGACAGCTGTCACAATACAATCTAACAAAATCGTTTTGAATGAAGTTAAAAACAACTAAGCACTACTACAGCCCTTATATAGAAAAAATTAAACAAACTTTCTGGCCAACCAATACAACACAATAATTAAAATTATTATGGTTTCACACAGATACTTTCAGAACTTTGCCAAAAGCATATACATTATCTCATAAACAGCAGAGTACTTTAAAATAACATTTTCTACAAAGAACATAGTATAACTATATTCAATAAAATATGTGTTGATGTAAAATTATTCAACAAATTTTAGTCATCGACTTTTTTGATTTGTCTCCCCAAACTTTATTTCACCATTTAATTCAAGACTATCACAGTGAATTTTAAATTAAATAAAACTCAACAATGAACAATCTAAACTGCTAATTTCATGACAAGCAACTGACCAGGCATTAAATATCAATTATACCCATAACTTTTAAAAACAGTGAGAAAATATATCAGCCAGTAACTGGATTGCCACACCTATAGAAGCTTCCTGAATCAGAGGGGAGGCGGTGGCGCTGAGGCTCTGCACCAGGCTCCCGAGCTCCTGCAGGGCGCAGACCATCACGTGCTGGCTGGCTGCGACGTCTGCTGCTCCGGACTTGTTCTCACCACTAGTGTCATTCACCACCGCTTCTGGAAATACAGAATCGTGTGCTTGATGAGTGTGAGTTAAACCGTGATACAATTTTCTTGATCTCCACAATGACATTCTTACATCATCCCAACTGATGTCTGCCTGCAGTTATTTCTCAGCAGAAAATCTGTGTAACTAATAGTGAAGTAACCTAAAAACCTTATTTAATGACTTCATGGTAATGCTTAAATACATGTATACTGAGATTTTTTGTCTGCTCTAGGACAGTGCCTAATTTTAGCAAGCAGCAATGAACTGTAGGGTACTAAAGCACAGAGTTTAGAGAAAGAAGACTTGGTTCAAACCCCAGTTCCACCAGTCATGTTAGCTGTACAGCATTGGACAAGACACTCACCCTAAGGACTAAGTGCCTATTCCGAAGAGTACTGTCATGTTCAAACAGTCAATGCATATGAAGAATTTAGCACAATGCTGCCCCCAACACACACTTAATAAATGTTAGTAGCTATTATTGTTACTTCTTATTATTACTGCTACTTTCAAGTACTGTAATATATTGGTATCATAGTATTGTCAAACTGCTGACCAGAATATGGATTTATAAAGAAAGTGGCTTTAGAACTTCTGACTAGAATGTTTCTCAAAGTCCCCATTAGCTTTGTGCCCTCTCCCCTCACCTTTTAACTTCTACCCAACTTGATATATATTTAAGATAATACAGCTGTACATCCCTTTTCAAATTACTAACTGAGAATACATACTGCCTCATAAATTACAGATATATATGGCACTGTATTTGATTGTTTTTAGGATTTTTTAATCAAATGGCTAATCTATATCCTTAAGATTAATAACTCAAATGATAGTATAACTTTCTTCCTCTTTTTGCATTCATTATGAATTAATATACTACAAAGTTTATAATATAGAATAATAGAATACAACAGATTGTACTCTACATACATTAGAATACATTATGTACTCTAATTAAATACCTCTTTTTTGTAAGATAGTCCCGGACTTAAAATACATGAACTCTTTGATTGCTAGTCTATAAGCTGCCTGAAAAGCAGTTATCTGTATCTGGTTCACTATTTTACTATCACCATTTGGCAGTGTTTCTGGAACTAAAACATTTCTTCAGTGAACCAATGTACAAATATATTTTAGGCTGTAAACCTAGGATGTATTGCCAGTTAACATATCTAAAGACTTATATACCTCATTAATTTAAACACCCTTTAATTCACAATTTATAATTTTCAGTTAGCCCTGTACATTTTAAAAATGATTTGCTAAGTAAGGTATAAACAACAAAAACTATAACTAAACTACTTGTAAATTTATTCACTAAAAGTTTATGTTCCTTTAATATCAAATAAGAGTACTCGACAAAAATGACTATCAAAACACTGCCTGAAATAAAAAGTATAAACTAATCAGATCTGTTAGTATCTATTGAGAATAACAATAAAGAACTAAATGACTATTAGCGTCAACAGCATTATTACATCAGTCCTTACCTACTGCTTTCATTTGTTTTCCAATAGCTTGGCAAATTTCTTTGGCAGCTGCAATCTGGGCTTTTTCACCCAGCAAACTGCCCACAGTAGCCCTCAGAATAAAGGAGACACACCGTCTTGAGTACACAGCCTCTACATGCGTTTGCGTTGCCCGAGGGTGGGAAACCAGATCCAGCACGTGGGACAAGAATGTAGCAAAGCTACGCTCCAACCACTGACCACCCAGTGTTGTGACAAAAACAACATATGCCTATAAACAGATTAAGGTACGACTTAATGTATACAAATAAATGTATATAACTGAACTGAAATGACAGATAAAGCAACCACAGAAATAAGTGATAATAGCATGCAAATGAATTATATTCAAGATTACAATAGAGAAAATTTAAATAATGAGACCTTTTTAGTATTTCTAGCATAGGAATTACTGGTAGAATTATCTTTGACTTAAAAGTATTTAAGACAATAGCTTCATGAAGAACAGAGAGTATAAAGGAGAAAAGCTGAATCCATCCTGGTTATGAAGAATAAGAAAAATATAGACATAGAGCTACAAATCACTTGCTTTTGACTTTAAGATAAAAATGGTTACTTCTGTTTACACTCACTTCAGGAATAAGAAATAATTGAAATGCTTTCGACTAAAATCACAAAGAAACATTTCATCTTATTAGGCATTAATTATTAGATCATAATTATAGCATCTTATTTGGTATTAATTACTACTCTAAAATTATAATTCCAGGTCAGATTTACTTTCAGAATTACATTGGTGATTAATCCAATTGGTGATTATGGGAAGCCAAAATATTAAACAATACTTTTAGCTACAGGATCATTGAACAAAATTAAAATCTAAATGCCTCCAGCTACATAAATAACATTTCAATTACAACTGAATTATTTCACATCTGATTTTCTAAAAAGTAAGTTTTGAAAAAATTGTTAGATATTTATATAATCATAGTACACGCAGGCTTATTTATATATCACTAAGTATCTACCTTTCCAGCAAGCATGTAATTTGAAGTTTAAATGTAATTCATTCATTTGATAAAAGAAATGTTTTTGAAATAAATCAGACAATATCAAAAAATCTTTGTGTGCACTATTACTTAGTAAGAGTGTTCTGTGAATTTCTGTAAGTGTTAAGAACAGAATTCTTTCATAAGTATGTATTACAAACCTGTGTGACTCCAACCCTCACTTCGCGATTCACAGACCCTCCGACCTTTAACATTTCTCCTCCACTCTTTAAGAAGCCTGACCCTCCACGTAGAAATCCTGTGGCCATGAGTTCTAAGACTTCATCAAAAGTTGCTCGCTTCACATTCTGGCGCATTACTTTCAGGAAAAAAAGTAAATGTATAAATAAATATACTTTGTTATTAGTTAAATAATATTTTCTAATAATCCAGCTTTAAAATTCAAGTAATTACATTTTAGCATACCTCAATTACCACAAAGGAGAAAAGGTCATTTAATTTTCCTATTATTTTAAAATTTACAATGTACTTGTAAAAATAAATTCAGTTTGTAGCAGAAATGCTACGAAGAACAGAGGAAACTAGCAATTAAAGTCAGCTCACTAAACCTATGACAAAAGTCTAGTAACGATGTAACCTGGATATGTGTGACACGACAAGGACAGAGCATGCCCCCAGCAGATGCTGCTCCCTGACCACAGACAGCCTCGTTCTCAAAGCTGAAGCAGACATGAAGAGACTCTGTTAAGGCCATGCTTCCTCTACAACAGTTACCGATGCATTACAAAGTCACTAACTACAACCGACTTGCCATCCCTAGCATACAGGTTCACATTTTATGAAGTTCTTTCACATGCGATAGGAAACAGAATCTTCACAAGAATTCCATGGGAGAGACATAAAGCTCACGACCAATTATGTAGGCTTTAGAATTTGACTGCCTGGGTTTTAATTGCAGCTCTGACACTTAATATCAATACTTAGTAGAACACAAATTATGCAACCTCTCTAAACTTCAATTTTCTTGTTTATAAAATGGGAATAACAACAGTACTTACAATTCATAGGGCATTTGTGAAGATTAAATAAACAATTCCGTTATGTGCTTAAATCAATGTCTGGCACACAGCACTTAATACATGTTACCTGTCATCATCTTATTCACAGATTGAAATAATTATTATTAAAGATGAAGAAGACAAAGCTGGGGGTTTCACAGCTAATAAAGCTAGGAGTTAGGACTTGGCTCCAGAACACCTGATTCTCCTTCTGCCAGGCAGAGATGGAGTAGCGGTGGGGACAAGAGCAGAGCCGGTCTGCTCAGCGTGCACCCACTCTGTCCCCGAAGCCTATGAAACTGTGAGGCACAGGAGAAGTCACATGAAAAGTCATTGCTGCCTCTGATTCTGCTTACAATCATAGTAAAGGAACAAATGAAAACCGATACTATGCTACAAATGGGGACCCAGTCATCAGAGATTTAAAGTAAGAAAGCATATAAAGTGCCAGATTCCAATCCCTTGAACATAATACAAAATCTCTCATAAATATTACTGGCTTATATGTCTAATGTACTTGCTACATAGTATCTTGTACATTATCATCATAAAAAAATGTCTTGACTATATCAAGAAAAATGTCATTTGGGTACTTTAATTTTATGAAGAAGTAGACAACTACCTAACAATTTAAATCCTTCAAAGTGATTTGCCTGTAAGTAGTAACCCATTTAGACGGAACCATTCCATATACTTTCAACTGTCTGTTACAGTCTAGATCAGGGGGTGGCAAACAATGGTACCTGTTGCTTGTTTTGGCATCAATGCCGTAGCCATGACTGTCCCTAAGAGTTTAGACACTGCCACTCGTACTCCATAGTTTGAGTTTTCCAAAGCCTTAAAGCAGAGAGTGGCTATGTTTTCCAGTTCAGCAGTCCACATGAACACAGCTTCATTCTGTAGTTCGAGTAGACACTGTAATTTAAAAAAAAGAAAAGTAAATTAAATCCTAAAACTTACACTTCCACAGATGGAGTAAAAAGAACCAGATTTATTCTCCTGAAAGAATCAAACTACATCTGACAAAATATATGAAACCACAGTTTTGAAGACATTGAACATCAGGAGTTATAAAGGATAGTGATCCTTAGATCAGTGGAACACAACAGAGAGCCCAGAAATAAACCTAAGACTCTACGGTCGATTAGTATTTGACAAAGCAGGCATGAGCATACAATGGGGTAAAGATAGCCTCTTCAACGAACGGTGTTGGCATTAATGGTGAAGGACTGAATGTCTTCCCCTAGGGATCTGGAACAAGAAATGATGTCTGTCCTCATGTTTTCTATTCAATACTGTACTGAAGGATCCAGCCAGTCAGTGGAATAAGAAAAGAAATATAAATAAAAGGTATCCAGATTGGAAAAGAGTTAAAACTGTCTTTATTCATACAAAACATGATTATCTACATAGACCATCTGACAGACTCTGTTAAAAAATCTGATCAGTTTAGCAAGGTTGGTGAATATAAGATCAATGTTCAAAAACCAACTGTTTTACTATATGTTACTAATAAACCATTAGAAATTTTTTAAAGTTTTATTTTTCCATTTATTTATCTATCTATCTATTTATTTATGTATAGGGAGAAGGGAAAGAGAAAGAGAAGGAGAAAAGCATCAATGTGTGGCTGCCCCTCGGACACCCCTTAACTAGGGACCTGGCCCACAACCCAGGCACGTGCCCCGACTGGGAACTGAACCAGCAACCCTTTGGTTTGCAGCCCACGCTCAGTCCACTGAGCTACACCAGCCAGGGTGAAATTTCAGAAAGTTTTAAATCAATACTATTTAAAATAGTATAAAAATATGAAATACTTAAGGATAAATCTCACAAAAGATATACAAAACCTGTACACTGAAAACCACAAAATGTTGCTAAGGGAAATCAAAGAAGACCTAAATGAATGAGAGATATGTCATGGGTTGGAAGACAATACTGTAAGCTGTCAACTTTCTGTAAATTGAGCTATATTTTCAATTCAACCTGAATCAAAATCCCAGGATGCTATTTTTATAGAAATTGGTAAGTTAAAATTCATATGGAAATGCAAAGGATCTAGAATAACCAAAAGTATTTTGAGAAAGAAAAAGTTGGAGAGCTGATACCGCTGGATTTAAGACCTATTGTAAAGTTACAATAATCAAGAAAGTGTTACTGACATCAAGATACATAATGACACATAATAAAGATCTAAAAATAGACCTGCATTTATACGAACAACAGATTTGCAACAAACGTGGAAAGGCAAGTCATGAAGCAAAGATCGTCTTTTCAACATTGTACTAGAATAGGGAATATCCACATGCAAAAAAAGAACTGATTCATAACTTACATTATATAAAAATTAACTCAATAAATAATATATTGATTATAAAACTTTAAGAAGGAAACACAGGTGAAGCTGTGGGTTAGGGAAAGTTTTCTTAGTAACAACACCAAAAATAATCTGATAAAATGAACTTTAACAAAATTCAAAACTTCTCTGTTTAGAAAGGCATAATTTAGAGAGTGAAAAGACAAGCTGTAGACTGGGAGAAAATATTTGCAAATAATGTATCTGATACAGGAAAATATAAAGAACCTATAATGTACCCTTCAAAACTTAATAATTAGAAAACAATTCAATAAAACAATGTATAAAAGTTTTTAATAGTCTCTGCATCAAAGAAGATATTGATGGTATATAAGCCTCTAAAAATATGCTCATCATTAGTCATTAGGGAGGTGCAAATTAAAGCCACAATGAGATACCTGTACATACCTATAAGGGCTAGAATTAGAATGACTAGAATACCAAATGTTGGTGAGGATGAGGGGAAATTGGAATGGTACAAGTATTTCAGAAAATAACTGACAATTTTCTAAAAGTTAAACATAAATCTACAATACAATCTAGCCATTCTACTCCTAGATATTTACTCATGTGAAATAAAAAGCATGCATCCATACAAAAACTTGTAACAGCTTTTTTTGTAATAGTTCAAACTAGAAGCAACCCAAATGTCTATTATAGGTGAAGGAATAAACAAATTGTGAAATATAATGAAATACTACTTAGCAATAAAAAACAATAAACTATTAAATAAACATGTGTCAACATAGATGTATTTCAAAATAAGTATGCTAAGTATTTAGCTTTCGTATTTAGCTCCAGTACAAGTCACTGCAGCCCTGTAAGAAGTGGGATTTTCATTAGTCATTGTTCAGGTTAATAACACTTTTCTCATTTTCAGAAATCAATTTATATTTGTGCAGGACACTTTTGGCTAGGAAACCTTAATTTTCAAGACTCCCTCCAAAAAAGAGCACATACTACATGATTCCATTTATACTGAATGAAATGAAAATAATATATGGGGATAAAAGGTGTGCCACCATACTTTAACACTTTAAAAGAATAGGCAGAATACAGAGCATGATCAACGGGTCTAGTACCAACCTTGGCAACTGCACAGCGAACCGCCATCGACCTGTCAGTCAAGAGGGACCTGGCATTCTTGTAAATATCACGATGAGAAGAAGCGGCTGCACCACCCAGTCCGTTTAGAACTTTCTGTAGACTCATTAAGATTTCACTTCGCCCTTGAGACTAGACTCAAACATAAAGAAAACTTAAAAACTATGCTGTAAAGCAAATTCTACGTTTAAACAACAACATACCAAACACAAAAGTTCTCTGGGCCTAATGCTCTTACTCTAAATTGTACATAGTAAGTAATAAAAAAAAAATTAAGTATTCTAGAGAGTACCTGAAAGGAAAAAATAATTACTAAGTTCAATTAAATAGTATCTTTCTGAGAAAGGTTACAACAAGTAACCTGATGTTGTTTCCATGACCTGTTGAAGTAAAATATAATGAAAATATAAAGACAAAATCAAAAGGCTTAGTATGAGATCTCAAGGATCGAAACTTTCAGAATGTGAAAGGTTAGGTAAAAAGCAGTTAAGAAGTAATGTAAACCATCTAAAAGATAAGGAAAACATCCAACACATTTAAAAATTTTGTCACAGATATGCCAGGACCTCATTTTCTTGTGAGGAATTCAAACTCACTTTCATACTCTTACATGCTTGATTCACGTTTCTAGTGTTTTTACTCAAACACATATCTCTTTCACCAAACTGTAAGCTAATTGCTGGCAGGGACCTCGTCTTATTTATCTTTATATGTCTAATGCCTGACAATATCTCTTTAACTCTTATTTAATAAATAAACAAATAGACAAAGAGTTCCCAGAGCTCTTTAGCTTTTGTAGATAAGGGAATTAAGACTATGAGAGTCCAGGGCTTAGTCTGTTTTGAGCAACTTCCAGTTGACAAGGAATTTTCAGAAGCAATAACAAACTGACCTGACAAAACAGAACTAGTTTTGCTTGATATTAGCTGCTGTGGATCGAATAGCATCCCCCCGCCCAAAAGATTAGTTCGAGTCCTAAGTGCAATTACCTGTTGGCATGATTTTATTTGGAAATAGGTCTTTGTAGATGAAATCAAGTAAAGATGAGTTCATATTGGATTAGGGTTGACCCTAATCCAATAACCGGTATCCTCAGAAGAAGACTTTGGACACAGAACACAGGTGCAAAGGGACAGCACCATGTGACAAGGGAAGAAAAGAACGGAGGCACCTACAAACCAAAGAATACCAAGGAATGCCCAGGACTGCCAGTAACCACTAGAGGCTAAGAAGGCAAGCAAAGATTCTTCCCAAGGGGCTTCTGAGGGAGCATGGCCCTGCCGGCACCTTGATTTCAGGCTTCTAGCCTCCAGACCCGTGAGACAATACATTTCTGTTGTTTGAACCACCCAGACTGTGGTAATTTATTATGGCAACCCTAGAAAACTAATACATTAATAGCTATAGTACAAAAAATAAAATGGTAATGCAAAAACATTATAAGGCTAAATAAAAAATGATAGGTACACTTTTTCTTTGTCAAAGAAAAGCATTCTTTTCCCATTCCCTAAAAGATGAGGTAATATCCATTTTAAAAAGGGGCAAGAATTTCCTTTTTTGCAAGTAATTTTAAATCACCTCCCTGCTAAGCAGTGTAAGGCAAACATATGTTTTTACATGACATTTAACTCCTGCCACTAGCAGAACATGTAAATAATATTTGTAGTAAAACTTACCTCTGCACTTTTCAGAGATTTCAAAAGATTATTTACTGTTTCTGGAAATGCACTGCCTAGCATTCTCCCCATTTTTTCATAAAATGCCCCAATACAAGTCACTGCAGCCCTGTAAGAAGTAGGATTTTCATTAGTCACTGTTCAGGTTAATAATACTTTCCTCATTTTCAGAAATCAATTTATATTTATGCAGGACAATTTTGGCTAGAAGACCTTCATTTTCAACTTTAAAAAACACCTCATTTATTCTTTATAATTACAACAAATACTACGGGTTAATCAAATTGTATTCTTGTTAGGAGAACAAATATATATTTACATAATGAATTATACCCATCCTTTGGAAAGAAACCCAAGCTTTCCTTTTATGAAGACTTCTCAAATTATGCCAAGCCACAAAGATCCCTCTCTTCTCTCATTATATATATGTCCACCACTCATTTTTGACAAAATTATATTGTTTACTGTACTGTGACTTGACCATTTTATTCAGCTATTTCTTATCCTGCCAATGGAAATGTAAATCTTGAAACAGGAAATTTATCATAATTTTTGTATTGCTACTTAATATAAAAATAATAGTAAACAATTACTTGCAAAATTTAATCTAAATGGCTTTATGGGACATTTGGCTGCCTAGAAGAAGAAATGTAACAGCACCCTATCTCTTCAGGAAGGGGGAGACCACCCAACCGTCACTCATGTAAACAGTAAACACGTGAATAACTGTGAGTTTAGCTTAGAGGGCAGAGCAGAACATAGAGGTGAAGAGCGTATACACGGGAGTCTGGCAGACGGGTGCCGAAATCCTGGAGCTTGCCACCCAGCAGCTATGTGTCCTCAGTGAGTCATTCTGAGGTAGAGAGAAACTTAGCTCACTATCATACGTGTAAGAGACGGTAAAATCAGGGAATTGACCATCACCTCTTGACTCCAAATCCTATGGTTTTTTCAATACTCTCCAGGCTGATTACAAAGCTAAAGATGGCCAGAATATACTAGGAAATTCCTAAATAGAGACCATTAATCCACTGAAAACACATACAAATGATATGTAATATGTAATAAACTCTACTTAAGCAGAACTACAAAATCACTACAAAATATTTGCGGATTTGCTAAGGGGTAGAGAACTAAATCATCAAAATCATCAACATAGTCAAACTCCAAAATAAACTGGAAAGCACTAATATGCCCTAATCTCTTCTAAAACTTTTGAGGTCTACATCTATCTCAAGCAACACTGAATTTGATCAGGACTTATGTACGCCGTTGAAAACAGGCCAAAGACTCAGTGTTCAGAATAAGTTCCCCATTTCCTCTGTAAGCCACTACGCTGGCCCTGGCCGCTTGAATGTTGGCACTCTCCTGTTCTATCCTTGGCACCTTCTGTCCTCAAACAGTAGTGCCCTCTTCCTAGGTGAATTTACCCACACCAAAGGGGTCAGCCTCGTCCCAAATTGCCACTCTCTGCTCACCAAAACTACATTCTCAACTCAGTTCTCTAAAATCCAGACCAGGATTTTCACTTCCTACTATGCGGTCACTCAGCTATTCCCACTAATACTCCAAAATCAGCACCCCCAGAAATGAACTCATCTTCCCCTCACAACTTGTTTCCTCCACTATGTTGTGTCTTTCTGAAAAGTACTGTAAATAAGGTATAATATTGGTTTCCAATGAGAAGTTTCTTTAGAGAGTAGGTAGGCAAACTACAGCCTGCAGACTAAATCTGGCCCATCATCCAGTCTACCACCTGTTTTTTAAATGACGTTTTATAAGAACACAGCCGTACTCATTTATTTGCATACTGTCTGTGGCAGAGGTGAGTAGTTTTGACAGAGATGTATAGTCCACAAAGCCAAAAATATTTACTACCTGGCCCTTTTCACAGTTCGGCTGATCCCTGGCCTATCACAGCCATCTTCCCCTCTTCCTATCTTTACCCCTTATTAACTTCCCCATTTCCTTCCTTGATGGTTGACCTACTTTGGCTGATGCTTCTCTGAGTGGTGTTCCTCGACAATGCTCTTCCCTCACGGCACAGCTAAGCTTATTTAGGTGTTATTCTTCTCCCACGGCACTCCTCCTGGTACTGTAACTTGCGTTTATTTAACTCTTTCACAGAATGTGTCCCAATAGCCATTATCTTTAAGACTTGCTCCAAAAATGTCTGCCCTTGACCCAAACCACAAGCATGGGCTAGGAGCTGGGTTAAGCTCTTGATCTAGGGGTCAGCAAACTTGCAGGCAAAATGGTACTCAACTCTGCCATTCTGTCATTATAGCACAAAAGCAGCTACTTCCTAAATGAACAGACATGTCTGCATCCCAACAAAACTTTATTTACAAAAGAGGTAGCAGGATTTGGCCTGTGGGCTATAGTTTGCCCATTCCTGCCTCAATCCCATCACCTGGAGATTCTTTATGTTTGTTTCCATCCCAGCCCAGAATATTATCTCCATCCAAATTTACCAAAACACCCCAATGCAAACTGCTGACATTATACCAATCCTCTGTAGTTTGCTGAAAGTCCCAGTGGCAATGGAGCCAATGCTGAAAGAAAACCCCTTCCCAGACCTGCTTGGGGAACTTTTATTGTCAGCAGCATGCCTCAGGTCCAATCTACCTGGAGGTCTTTAAAATCAACAGCCTCTTCTTAAGACAAGTTACACAAAAAATGTTCAACGGTCAATCTCAAAGTACTCACAATTTTGTTGGTAAATAGGCTGCAGTGTCATCTTTACTTCTGATAATGTCATTACATTTTTCAAGTGTTTGAAAAACAGTGAAAGTATCCCCAATGCTATAGAGGGCTGCAAGATTTTTAGCTAACAATTTTCGCGTAGGTGGTCCAGGTGAACTGCTTATTAATCCAGTTAATTGTTCAACAAGTTTTTTCTGTTTTTCCTTAACATCAGTCTATTATAAAAGAAAATAAAGAACACCAGTTTTTTTTCTTTTTTTTCCTTTTTAAATTTAATCTTTATTGTATTTTTTCCATTACCATTTATAGCCTCCTCCCCCCCAGCAGTCACCACACTGTTGTCATATCCATGAGTGCTTTTTCCTTTTTGCTCAATCCTTCCACCCTCTAAACCCCGCCCTCTGCCCCCAACTAGCTGTCATCTGCTCTCCATCTACAGGGTCCAGCAGCAGTAAGGCTTGCTTGAGTATGGTTGGTAGGGTAATAATAATGGGTGTAATAATTCATAGTTTTAATTTGAACATTTCACCTAAATGTCATATGGTATGCTTGAGTGTGATATCATCACGTTACAGAATTACATGCTTATGACTTTATAATAAAAAGAGGGCGTTATTTGTGCCAGACCCTGTATGAGTCTGTCTCTGTCCAGTTTTTTTCTTGTATGTACTTTTGTTGCCTTTTAGTCAAAATAAAGATAGTTAAGGTACTCTAATAATTCAAATCTATATTACTTTAGGCATAAAACCATAAATGAAAATTTTCAAGATGAGTTCAGTAAGAAATGAATCATTCATTGCTACATCAAATAGTCTCCTTCATTCCCCTCCATAGCCAAAAGTTAGTTGCCAATGAAAGTGGCTACTCCTGACTCAAGTTTTCATGCCAACCCACTAAGAAATAAACCATAGTCCAAGGACATAACATATTGGGCACACGGACAACTGATGTCTTAGAACCCAGATAAGCTCTCCTTGAAAAGCAAAGTCAGTAGTCCAAAACATTATAGGTCAGTGAAGGAAATCAAAAGAAACTCTGAAGGAGCCCTAGGAAAACAGAAAAAATACTCAGATCTACCCATAATCAATACTAAAAATCCATTCATTCATTCAATGTATATTCTGCATTTATATGCCATGCCCTATTCTAGGCATGAATATTCTAGGCAACAGTGAACACAACAGACCAAGTCTATGCCCTCATGAATTTACATGCTAGAGAGGAGACACAGAATTCGCCAACTAAATGAATAAATAGTGAGCTTACTACCTTAAGCTGATTAGTGAGGAAAGGCCTCTCTAAAAAGAGGTAAATGTGTGAGATATGCAAATATCTCAGAGGGGAATATTCCACACAGAGGGAGCTGTGTAAAGGCATGGAGGGAGCATGTTTAACATGCTTGAAGACAGTGAGAAGGCCATTTAGGCTGGAGCAGAATAAGAGACAGGATGTAGCAAGAGATGAAATTAGAAGAGAAGGGACTTGATTGTGCCATATTTTATTCTGAGGGCTTGAAGCAGAGGAAGGAAGTGATCTAAATGTTTTAGCAGGCTCATTCTGACCACTGAGCTAAGAATACTTTACAAGGTACGTATCAGAAGCACAGTGAGCACTTAGGAAGCTTTTGCAATAATCCAGATAAGAGATGAGGATGGTAACAATGATGAAAAGTAATTTAATTCTGGTTATATTTAGTGGATAGATTCACTAATGAATATGATGAGTAAGAGAGTAGTCAAGAGTGCCTATAAGGTTTATGACCTGCACAATGAGAAGGCTGGAATGGGCATTTCCTGAAATGGAGAGCATTGGGGAAAGGACAGGTTTGGAAGGGGGAAGTCAAGAATTCAGTTTTGAACATGTTAACTTTGATAGCCAAGTTGATAACATGTTGTTTAGATAGCCAAGATAAAGCGGTAGAGTGTCTCACGGTATATCTTGGAGTCATTACTGTATAGATTGTAGTAAAAATCTAAAATTAGATATCACTCTAAGAGTAAGTATAGATTTTTAAAATAAATTTTTATTTCATTTTTTAAAGATTTTTACTTATTTACTTTTAGACAGAGGGAAGGAAGGGAGAAAGACAGGGAGAGAAACATCAATGTGTGGTTGCCTCTCGTGCACCCCCTATTGGGGACCTGGCCCACACAACCCAGGCATATGCCCCAACAGGGAATCGAACCAGCAACCCTTTGGTTTGCAGGCCAGTGCTCAATCCACTGAATTACACCAGCCAGGGCTTTATAGATAGATTTTTTTTAAAAAGAAAAAGAAGGCTGCCCAGGACTGAGAAACAACTAACAAATGGGAATGAGGAATAACTAGTGAAGTAGGAAAAGAACTAAAAACAAATGGTGTTTTGGAAACCACAAATAGGATGCAATGTGCATACACAGTAACAATAAAAATCAATTGTTTAATTTGAATGGAGGGTGTATAGATGTTCCTATTATTATGCTTCATAACTTAGATAACTTTGTATATATTCTTTTGTATTTCTCATTTTCACAACAAAATAAAAAATATCCAAGTGTTTCAGGTAGAAGATCAACTATGTCCATTAATACAGAATACTGACCCATTGGTTTGGGCAATTTGAGATACTAATGACTGGACAAGAGCTGTTCAGTGAAGTAGAGGCAACAAATGCCCAACTGGAGGGGGTTTAAGAGAAAATAGGAACGTCTAGTTAAAGAAGCCTTACTAAAAGGCCTTCTTTAAAACTAAAGGGCAACCCCCAAAAAGGCAAAAGTCCACAAGAATAAAGAAAGAGGAAAAGAATCAATGCAAAATATAGAAGTCAAGTGTCCCCAACAGGAAAAGCTGAGAAAAGACCCAATTTACAACAAAAAAATCCTCTAAAAGCTCATGTTGTCTGTTGTTGCTGTTTCGAGGCTCTAGGCATGTATGGGAAAGCTATGTCTAGAAGTGGAGGGAAAGATTGAGACTCTAAGAAGCTGTAAGACTCCCTATCTCCCTCCTCTGTGTTCTGGACTTACAGAGCCCAGGCACAGCTGTGCGCTGGGAAATGGCACTGAGAACATGGGGATTGAGTGCAAGTTTACATACTGAATGTATAGGTTCCCAGCCGTCTCCCTCAGTTCCTAGAACCTGAACAACTAGTCACACACCCTAGAACACGAGAGTAGAACAGTCTCCTCTGGGGAATGAATAGCCAAAAAAACCCTATGGAACTAGCATCAAGGGGTCCTCAAAGAACTAGACTAGCCTACGATGAAGTGCAGTTAACAAACTTCACCCCACCCAGAAAACATTTTTACTACTCACTCTTATATTAAGTAGACAACCAAAGAGCATCAGATGTGTGAGGAAAGCATCTAATTTTAAAGACAGAAAATAAAACACACAGATAATGAAAAGCCACACAAAGATAATGAAATAGACTATGCAGGATGAAGAAAACAGAAGGAAAGCCTATTATTAACTCCTTAGAGAGACGAATGAAGACATCGGGATTGCTACACAACACCGAGGGACCACCCGAAGCTGGAGATGCTGTATTTAAAGTGACAGCAGTCATAGAGTCATGTTGTCCTCCAGTCACACTCAGCTGTCCAGGTACAGACATGAATAAGGTAACAAGGTGGATTTAAAGGAGGTTTGGGTTTTGCCACAGAATAAAATGGTACAGAAAGAAATTCCTATTACAGTGTAATATTCTCAAGATCCGTAACTGGCCCACAACCTTTCCAAAAATGCTTTCTCACAAATCATGAACACATAATATTCTTGACTGTGTTAACTGGAGGGGGGAAAAAAAGTAATACCATACCTTGTTGGCAGCAACCAAGACTTTATCAAGAAATCGCAACCATTCGAAGATAAAAACTGGCCTCTTTGCTTCAGTGATTTGAGCCAAAGCTTCTTCGTTTAGCAATAAACTGTGGGCTAACTCCATTACTGAAGTTTTAAATTCACACCTTAAAGTAAAAAATTAAAAAAATACTCGTATGTTAAAAGTCCAGCATAATGATTGTAACCACGAAGAAATGAAATCAAGCTTTACTGCTCATTTCATCTGAAGGAAACATTTGATGCAGAACCTGAGAACTAAATTTTAAACAGGAGTGCAAAACAGTGAAAGAAAGCAATGATTCGTGAGGAAGAATAATGGGGTAAAAGATTGAAATAAACATTGCAAATGAGGCATTTTTTTTCCAGAAAAAAAAAATATGCCTAGCAGAAACACATGTCATTAACCCATTCCATAAGTTGGAAAACTGAAGCAGCAAGATCAAACGCCAGCCCGGCCTGACAACCCAGTCTCCTTTTTTCTTGTCCACTGCTGGGTGCACAGCACCCTTACCCCTCCCCTGCTGCACCTTGCCTGGGAGTATATCAAAACGTCCCAGCAGGAAGATCCCACACTGGAAGTCCCCCAGAGTCTTCCTACAACAAGGAGGTGGGGACAGTCAGGTTCCCCCGGCCAAAGCTTCAGGGACATCCGCGGGCAGTCCCAGAACGCAGGCAGCAGAGGCTGCACGCGCTGCAGATCTGGGTTAACACGACTCCTCTGAAGTCCATGGCACAGCGCAGGGTCTGGGGAAAATGAAGCAGGCCGCCACAGACCTCGGTAGTCACTCGGGCTGTCAACCCCTGGAGGCGCGGGCTCGGAATCGAGTCCGGCGTTGGAAAAAGGAAAAAGTTCTTTACGAATTCGAATTTCCTCCCGGGCCAGGGGAGTGTGTGCACGTCAATGTGCTGGCTTTGCCGGCAGATAAGGCGGCCTCACCTCCTAGTCTGGCAGGGGCCGATCAGCTGAGCTCCAGCCCCAAGCAGCCACCAAGGTACCCGGATGCCCCGCCTCCCGCACTCCGGCTAGCAGGAAACGGGAGGAGAGCGCGTGCGCAGAAGGTTGACATCGCGCAAGCGCACTAACCACGGCCTCCCAGCCCCTCCTGCCGCAAGTTTCCCCTAAACTGCACTCGGAAACTCTGGTACGGGAAGGCGTGCTGACGTTCTGCGCAGGTCGGTGAGCACCTGAGCAGCGCGCACTGTAGTCAGCTGGCCCGGGGCTAGCAGAGCTGCCAGGTAAGGGGCTGGAGGCAACGGATAGGATGATAAAGGGCAGTGATCTGTGTGCTGGTCGTCACACCATCACCCACATTCCCACCCGAAGTGGTCGCGTACGTGAGACGCTTTCGGTCGGGAGGGACGCGAGAGGGTAGGGATCAGTGGTCCCTGATGGGAGTGTTTGAGACTGAGGCATTTTTTTGTCACCTTTCTGCTGTACATCTAACTACATGGCCCCCATCTCTCCATTAGGTTGTGTAGTCGGACCCTCGGTGTGTCTGAAGCAGCACTCTTGTTGCTACCTCCCTGCCCTCTCTTTGCCAAAACCAAAACAAACTCTGCAACTACCCCTCTCAAAAACATTCTTTCAGGTAATCACGCCAACAGCCTTGACGTAATCCTTTACATCACCCCCAATCCATCAGCAAATCTTCAAAATAGCTCTACCTACAAAATATATCCAGAGCGTGACCAGTTTTTACCACTTCCACTGCTGTCACTGTGCTCCAAACCACTGTCATCTCTGCCTGGTTCTCCCCTTGTGAAGTTTATCATTGTGCTTGATGGGAATGGGGGATGCTGAGGTATATTGTACCCATAGAAAGGGAGCTTTAAATAGGGGTTACCGATTCTTTTTAAAGATCTGCCTAGCACTTTGGAGTCTAATGGGTCCCTTAAAAATAATCGAATCCCATTTGCAGTAGCAGGAGCCCTGAGGCCTGCATTCTTTGTCATGTTGAGCGAGTCATTTAGCCATACTGGGTCTTAATTTCTCCAACTAGTAAGCAGGACTAACTGTATTCTTGCCTTGTAGAGTTTTTAATGATGATAAAATGGGTTCGTAAATGTGTGATACACTGGGTAAGGGCTAAGTCGTTATGTGTAAAAACACTGTTACTACAAATGAAGAGTCTGGTGAATGATCACAAATGCTGAATATAATCTTCCACATTTTTAACTTATTATACTATAATAAAAAGAAAAGTAGGCGAAACTAAACTGTAATGTTTAAAGATGCACAAGTGGATGATGAAACTGTGCAGAAAAGGAGGTGACTAGGAGTACAGTTGAATAGGGGACAAAAAGGGCCAATGAGGTTCTGCCTCCTGATGTGAGTGGTGGTTTGTATTATCTTTTACTGTATAATAAATTATCCCAAATTCAGCAGCTCGAATAACTATAACCATTTCTTATATCGCAGTTTCTCTGGATCACAAAATTGTTACTAGTTTAGCTTAGCTCAGACTTTTGTAAGAAGTTGTAGTGAAGATGCCAGCCCAGGCTGAGTCATTTCAAGGCCAGACTGGCACTAGAGGGTCCATTTCCAAAGTAGCTCCCTCATGTAGCTCTCATATTTGTGCTGGTTGTCAACAGGAAGCCTCTGTCCTTCCCAGGTGGACCTCTCCATAGAGCTGGTTAAGTGTCTTCACTACATGACAGCTGACTTCCTTCAGAGTGAGTACTTACTAGTTCTAACTAGTGTCTTTTGTGACCAAGCATCATACTCCATCATGGCCACAATATCCTATTGGATACACAGGTCAGTTCTGTTTCCGGTGAAAGGAGACTACACAAGGACATTGAAAACCAAGAGGCAGGAATCTTTGGGGACCACCTTGGAGGCTACCACCCGATTATACGAGTATTTGCCTCATAATAATTCATTAAGCTGTACATTTTTGTGTGGTTTTCTGTATTGATGATATATTTACACCAAAAAAAAAATCAGACATGACAACACAGGGGAAATGTATTTATTATTACAAATATTATTAAAGACCCTTTTTCCCCTTGTTACTGAACATCAAGAATTGATGATGTTTGGGACACAGTTGTGTAGACATTGAGCACATAGGGGACTTACCTTTGTGGTTTATAGCCCAGTTGGGAAGACAAACATTAAAAACTAGGACAGTAATATTTTTTTTATCCTGTGGAATTGTTCAGACTCTTCGTTGCAGTTGACAGAATCCCCACTCCCACAGGCTTAAGTAATGAGGAAATTTATTAGCCTCTGTAGCTCGGAAGATTCATAGGTCACGGCATCAAATAAAGAGCTACAGAAATCATGGTGTTGGGACCTATGTTGGAAACTCATTGCTTTTAGGCCTGTTTTCTCTATCCAGCTTCATTCTGCAGGACAGCATCTCTCCATATGGCCAAGAAGAGGGCCGTCTGCAGCCCAGCTTCACCTACTTCTAGTTCAGAAACCCCAGTGAAGAGAGTTTTCCCCCCACAATCCACATATTCATATCATGTGAGGAAAGAGAGGTTTCTTTGCCCTCTTAGGTCCTGTGTTATGGGGGTGTGAAGTACCATAATTAGCTGTTTTATGCTCAAGAAACCTATGGAGATTGTCGCCCTCCTCTCGAGAACAAGGTGGAGGCCAAAGGGCTGGGTTCCCAAAGGAAAACATTAACATCTCCTGGGAGCCTGTTAGAAATGCGTAACCTCTGGCTCCAGCTCAGGATCAGACTCTGCCTTTTAAGATCCTGGTGCAATTCACATATGCAATAAAGTTTGAGATGCACTTTTCTGGATAATTATTTTACCCATTTACGGACCAGTAATTAAAACATGATTTGGCTGTATTGGATGCGGACTCTCCTCAAAAATGTTTTCATATAGGTGAGGTGTTAACTCTATGACGTTCCAAATGAGCAGCTAATATAAAATGCTGTAGAGGCCCAGTTTTTGCAACCTGAGCCTAGGACGAAGAAAACATCAGCAGTACATTCAGAGGGCAATGAGAAGCCTGTGTGGCTCCAATAATGAATCCTAAAGAGAGTCAGGGGTCAGATTATGGAGGGCGTCTGCTACAGTGTTAAAGCGACTGGTTCTCCTCTGCCTATAGGGCAAAGTTTATTGAAGGATTTGAAACAGTAAGTAAAATGACCTGACTTTCATTTTTAAAACACTGTGGTGGAGAGGGTGGAGAGGATGGGTTGGAAGAGGAGAAGCCAAAGGCAGTAAGACCAATTAGGAAGCAGGTGGAATAGCTCCGGTGAGAAAAATACCTGAACTAAGGTAGTGGCCACAACTATAGGGGAAAATGCCTCTGAGGGGTGTTATAGAGGAGGAAGTGACAGAGGTTTCTAAGAGGTCGGGAATGGGGAGATGGTAGTGACTTTAATTTGGAAATACAGGGGATGAAGGAAATTTGGGATAGAGGAGAATGAGTTGGAGGGATTGTTGAGTTTGAGAGCTCCACACAGCAAGTTGTCAAAAGGTCCCGTGGATGTGGAGTAGAGCACTGGATAATGTTCATGGCTGGAGATACAGAAAGGTTTATTTCCATTTTGGTAAACTAAAAAAGGAGTAACTGTTACTTTGTCCTCTTTGAATTGCAGATACTTTTGTCACACGAAGTTGAACATGGCAGAAGAGGAGGACTATATGTCTGATTCCTTCATTAATGTCCAGTAAGTAAGTGTGAACACTTCATGTAATGATACGTATAAGGCATTAATGTAGACTCTTAAGCAGTGACATTGACTTTAAATCTGAGGGTGGAAAGTTAGTCTGACCGCTTTAGGGGAATCCTGTCCTCATGTCTACGCGGAGACACTACGAGCCTCTTCCCTTTTAGTGCTAAGCATTTTACTTCTGTCCTTGATTCTTTTTATTTCCCCTCCTCCAAGGAGCTTTACTTTTTTCCTTTATTTCATCTTATTGTCTCTTTTAGCTACTATTCACCTTTGCCCTTTATTGTCGCCAAACACCTTAGAAAAATTAGTTGAAACTTACTTTTTTCCAATTTCTTCAACTGTGTGCTTTCTTTAGTTTTCTACAATCTGGCAACAACTATCATCATTTTTACTAAAACAGCTATTCTCGGAAGTCACTGATGTGTTCTAATATAGATGATAACAAAGATGATGAGAGAGGTAGCACTGAAATATGAGTAAGTACCAGAGTCATGGGAAAACTTCACATACTCATCTAAAACAACCTTTTCCTTTATTCTTCAGAGAAGATGTTAGACCAGGATTGCCAATGCTGAGGCAAATTCGAGAAGCCCGTCGAAAAGAAGAAAAGCAGCAAGAAGCTAATCTGAAAAATAGGCAGAAGAGTTTAAAAGAGGAAGAACAAGAAAGACGTGACATTGGGTTGAAGAACGCACTAGGCTGTGAAAACAAAGGGTTTGCTTTGCTCCAGAAGATGGGATATAAAAGTGGTCAGGCCCTTGGCAAGAGTGGTAAGTCACATCCAGAAATAAAAAGGTTTTCTTACCATCAGATGGTGTCCATGAATACCAGAGATGTCTCTTTAATCTTACTCATCTACACAAAAATTAAAACTTAAACTTCTTAGTCTATTACGTGCTAACAAGCTTTATGGAGAACTTTCACCTTTCCACACCTACTGTAGACAATGCTGGGTGTCAGCCCAGCTCGAAGGCACTAAAGACTGGGATGGACAAAGCTCACGTGGAGGCCACAGCTAAGTGTGCTGACAAGAGAAGGGTTGAGGAGCACAGTGGCAGAAGGGTAGTGAAGAGACATTGAGGACAATGTCAGGACCCTGTCCTGTTTGCTCTGTACCTGTAGCAGCTGCCTGAGTGACCGCTCTGCCCGTTGGAGACTCTCCGTTCTCACCTCTCTTAGGAAGTGAGACTGTTTATTAAGATACAAAGGCCATATATTTAAAGTACTTTCTGTAAGCGTTTCTTCTCTTTATTCCTTTTTATTGTAATTGCTTTGATCTTCATCTGGCAAGCCTGTCACTGTCTTGGATGTTTGATATCAGGCTTTCACATCTTAAAGCCCTACCTTAAGGTGACATAGGAGGCTGTGGGTCAGCCTTATTGAGGACTGGGATCAAAAGGCAGTAATTGATTTAGCATACTGATGTTCAGATTTCAGTTTGAATATTATTGAAACAAGAGGGAATCTGTGTCAAACATTGTAAAGTTGCACACTGTGCTTGTGTTTTGAAGAATTTCTGAAGTAGTTTGTGTTCTGTTCTCTTTGTTTAGGAGATGGTATTGTTGAACCAATTCCTCTCAATGTCAAAACAGGTATGTTATTATTTTTAGGGATACTTACCAGTAATGATATGCTTATGCTTATATCTAACACATACATTTGCTTAATAAATATTTTTATAGTAGTGCTGTTACAGTTCTTACCATAGGAAGCCCTCATTAAAATGTTTCTTTGTTAAACTTCTAAACTAAAAATAAAAAAGTTTTAGTACAAAATAAAATTTAAATCATAAAAATATAGGAGAAAATTGTTGTAACCATTAAAAATGCAAAGGTATTTTTATTGGTTGAAATGCTCTAAAAGTATTCTGAGACAAAATTATCCACTAAAAGTTTTTCTTAAATATCAGGGGGATCACTTTGTTAAGTATATGATTGTCTGACCATTATGCTATACACCTAAAACAAATACAAATTAATACTGAATGTGTACTGTAATTAAAAATAAAATTTAAAATAAATAAATGTTTTTCTTAATACTTTGTATGAATGAAAGAAAATATATGTGTTATTTGTTTACCATATTTATGTGTTTGAGGTTTAAAAAAATCTCTAGTGTTCTCTCCTGTCATTCTTGTCAAATGATTTTGAGTGATTGTACTCACATTACAATTGCCTTTAATTTGTAAATATTTATGTTGTCATGTTTTGAAATATAAAGTCAGTAAGTTTCTTATCAGAGTTGTCTGTCTGGACAGGAAAAAGTGGCATTGGGCATGAGGCATTATTAAAACGAAAAGCAGAGGAAAAGCTAGAAAGCTACAGGAGAAAGATTCACATGAAAAACCAAGCTGAAGAAAACGCTGCAGAACAGTTTCGGTAAAACTTCGTATTGGAGCTGCTTTTGGTTCCATGTTTTCATCAGTGTGGTGTGTTTTCTGGTGCTCGGCCACGTAAAGTGGATAAAGAGAGTACAGAACTGTAATGTACTGTTATTTCTTTCCATTAGAATGAGACTTAAAAATAAGCAGGATGAAATGAAGCTGGAAGGAGATCTGAGAAGAAGCCAGCGGGCCTGTCAACAGCTGGATACTCAGAAGGCAAGCCTGCTACCTGCTTTCGGTTTGGTGGTGACGTGTTTTGGCACCCAGGATGGTTTGCCGTGTATTTATATTTTTAAAAGCCAAACCAAACAAAACACTCCAAGTGTGGTATACCTAGTCTTCTACTGATTAAAGCTTTTACTCACTGTGTACTACTGATCTATGATAATTGATACAATGATGACTTGTTTATGGCAGGAACCTGAATAGTCTGAATTATCCAATAAGGGTTAAGTAGCATTTTTACATTTAATTGTTCTCTGCTCATTTGAATATCAATTACTCAGGGCTACTATGTGTGAAAACTCTATTCCCCAGAATATCTGACTAGCCAGAATAGCCAGTTTTCAGTCCCTATTCAGCTCCTCATGTGTCTCTAAGTAGTAAGATCATGGTAGAATACCATATATTTCAGACCTGAATGACTTTTATTTTTTTATTTTACTGGTTCAAAATAAAATGACTTCATTTAATGAAATTTCTATCATCTTTAAATAGATTGCTAGAAGTAATCTCCCATTTTTCTGTATTTCTCTAGCACTTTGTTTTGAATGTATGTCATGACTCTTAAGATTTTCTAGCTTATATGTATTATTTTATACCCATTAAACTATTTATGATATAGCTTATTTTCCCTAGTAGACCGTCAGCAGCTTGGAGACAATATTCTAATTGGGTTTTGTATCCCCAGAGTTCATAATACAGTGCTTCAGTCTTGATGCTGCACTCAGTAAATATTTAATTGAAAGAATGAATTCATGTTGACATGAACACACAGGTGATAGTCTTGTGTTTAGCTATGTTTAATTGGAAATAATTCTACACTTTCAGAATATTCAGGTTCCCAGGGAGGCCTGGTACTGGCTGAAGCTTGAAGAGGAGGCTGAAGAAGAGGAAAAGGAAGAAGACGAACAAGATGAAGATGAATATGACAGTGAAGATTTAAGTGTATGTTTTGATACCATTTCCTTGATCGGGGTGTCTCACAATTGGCACTGTTAAGATTGTAAGCTGGTACTTGTTTGTCATGGGGTGCTGGCCTGTGCATTGTAAGATCTCTCGCAGAACCCCAGGCCTTCCGCAGCCAGCTGCTTCCTGTACTTGCCCCTTGTGACAACCAAAAATATCTCCAGAAATTGTTAAGTGTACTGTGAGGGGAAGAATCATGCCCAGTTGAGAACTACGACATCTTAAGTTTATATCCCCAAACCAAAACTTCATATAATTTTTCCCTTTAGCCTCAGTTTACCCCCTCACCTCTGCCAGACGATGAATTAGCTGCACATGTAAATTATTTTCATTTCTACTTTGTTTCCTGATAAACTTGTGGAAGTGATCCACAAGGTAATGAGTACCTCTCTCACTCACCCATAAACAAGACAAAACCAAAAAAACCCTCAGTTCTAAGGAAGTGGAGATGATTCAAGAAATAAATACACTGCGTGCACATTTCTGTGGTTACACGTATACAAGCATTTGTAGGGCACATTCAACATTGGGAAGACCTGCGTTCCACCTAAATGGGAGACCACTGGTGAGAACGTCAGTGGCACAGGGGGGCAGTGTTTACCCTCGTCCCACTGGAGACGGTAGATCCTTTGAAAACAGAGATGGTTTCTAAGGATCCTGGCCTAATAGAGCAGCTAAATTCTATTTTCTGAATGTTAACAAGTGGTCCATGTTGTGTCTGGGTGACTTGTGAAACTATCAGGGTAGCTGGTACACTGGGACACATTCTAAAATAATTCTGCTTTTGGCATTCTCCTAAGGGCTGAGAGTGTAGTGGAAGAGGTGTGGCCCTGGGCTAATTCAGCACGATCCAAGAGGCAAGAAAACCAAGATTCTGTTCTACGTGAACCACTAATGTGCTTGTGTCCCGTATCTAGGTACTGGACAAATTACAAATATTGACTAGTTATTTAAGAGAAGAACATCTATATTGTATTTGGTGTGGAACAGCCTATGAAGGTAAGAAAATACTTTAAACTATTTAAAAATATTGAATACAAATGCTCTTTGATTTTTAACTTTATTTTTTTATAAAAGTCACGTTTTCCATAAATAATGGAAATGTCTTATTCTATCCAAATGGTAACGTGGAATCAATATCTTAAAGAAATAGTAGATATAGAAATAATTGAGGCCTTATTAAAAGTGTTTTTAACTTTTCAGAAACTGAACATGTGGAAGGGGATTTTTCAGTGTTTTATTTCAAAAGAAAGAATTCTGAATCACTTCAGGATGATAATTTTTTTCATGCTTTATTTTCAAAGAGCCTTTAGTTGCAGGTAGTTGAAAAATATACTAAATTTTTAATTAGATAGAATATTGCTCCCGAACCATAAACATCAGCATGTTGAAATCCACTCCATTTTTTTTAAATGTAAGAAAGAAATGGAGGACTTTGTACTTGAGAGTGAAGACTTTTCAGTTGTTTCTTTAAAATCACCTCCCAGTGTGTTTAACAATAAGTAGCAAACGCAGCTAAAAAATTTGTGTTACACGGAAATAATTTTCTAGAATAGTTTACTGTACATGTTGTATTGATCCTTTCTGTCCCTCATGTAAATTACAGATAAAGAAGACCTGTCTTCAAATTGCCCGGGACCAACCTCTGCAGATCATGACTAAGATTATTCTCAATAAAGTAGAAATTTGGAAAATGCTGTTGCTGTTGTTTCCTAGTCAGTTGAGCAGTTAGAATTCCCAGCTTTTTTTATGCCTTTTTGTTTTGTTTTGTTCCTTGTGTACTTTAGTAGTTTGTACTTCAGAATGTAAATTGTTCACTGATTTCAATAAAGTAATGGAATGCTATTTCAAAACACAAGTATTATAGACATGGGCCACTACAATTTATGATTCTATTTTGATGCTTAGGAAGTTTGAAGACATCAACAAATAACTCTCTTCCTTCCCTCTTCACTTCGGAACAAATTGAGAACACAAGGGAGTCAGAGAGATACTAAAATGCCATCTTTATGGTCAGTGACACTGAAACAGAGAGCAAGGATGACTTGTTCTCCAGCCAGGCTCCCTGACCGGAGGGGACAGCCGACCCCTGCCTCGCAGGGACGCAGCCTGTCTTTGCATTCTGAGGCCAGTTAGCTTTCTAGGTGATAGAGCCTTCAGGGACTGGGCAACCTGCTAAGTCCCTTCTCCCAAAATCACAGCAAACAAGACACCCCTCTGTCAAGAGAGAATGAGTGACGGTTCACAGAGCTTGTCCCCACACTTCCCAGAGCTCACTGCCTTCAAAGAGACCCTGCCCTTGCTGGATGGCTCTAAGCGGTTTTTAAAGCTATTTTTCTGTCTTAAGCCGAAATCTGCTTTCCTATAATTTAACCAAGTACCGCTAAGCGCATACTGTGGCACACCTCTGCAGGGCTCCATCGAAGGTTGGGTATCAAAATCGTAAGCTTCTTTTCACAAGCTCAGGTGCCTCCTCCAGTGATTCTGATTCAGCTAATCTCGGATACTTATTGGATAGCTGTATTTATTTTAAAGTTCTAAGACTAAGTCCGATAGGCACCTATGGGTGAGAATTAATGCTCTAGGTTAACTATATAGCACTACTGTTCTTGGGATAGGGTTGTAGTCTTGCCTGTACAATTTTACATCTCACCTTTCAGGAGCATCGAGCAAGAGATGACCTTCTTCCTTTTATTAGAAATAGCGTGCACGAGAACATAGCAAAAGCTAGCTACAGTGGTACAAGTGAATTAAGAGCACGTCATGTTTTAGCCTTTGACTGTATGTGACCTAGTTCACTTGTCCTCTAGTTGAACTTGGGGAGCTTTAAAAACTAATACAAGGGTCCCAATTCCAGAGATTCTGACATAATTGGTCATTGTAGCCTTAGTGTCACTACCCTTGATTCTGTGATGCGGCAGAGCTTGAGAACCACTAACCTGGTTAAGTTCTGGACCTCAGTTCTTCACCCAGAAAATGACTCATTTTTATAAATATAAATACATATATAAAATGCTGGAGTTTATATAGTAAGATAATACTGTTTCATATTTACTTGCTTCATTAAAAATAAAATTATATTAATAGCTAAAACAAAGGAGTACATGTGTTCCTCATTATTGTAGTCAGATACTTTCCTGTCATTTCAGCCAACATACCGTACTCATGCAGTCAGTCCCAAAGCCATGTGGATTGTTTCACATGAAACGGAATCAGGAACTAGCTTCCAGGATTCCAGGAACTAGCTACTAGGGTGACAGCCCATCACTGCCCAGTGGCATAGAATATTTTGAGTGTATTCAGAACAAGCATGAACAAGAATGGGAATAACCTTGACAGACCCCATGACTCCAGGCCTAGGGCCTGCCTTGGAGAGTGGGAGACATCCTGCCATTCTTACCTATCAATGGTTAAAAATAAAGGCTTTCAATGTGAGCAAAAATATTTTTATTCATATAGGCCTTTTACAAGTTCACAACTACACAATAATGAAAACCAAGGTAAGCAAAACATTGAATTTTTAAATTAGAACATTTATGTGAAATTTGAAACAAAGTAAATTTTAATATCATGTTGTTTACCTTTGTTTATATTAATGCTGTTTACTTTCAAAGCCCTATCTACAATTTCTAAAATGTTTCATTTTCCTAATTTTATTTTTGTTTTTTTACTAAATTTATTGGAGTACCATAGGTTAATAAAATTATGTAGGTTTCAAGTATACAATTCCATATCACATCACCTATTGTACTGTACTGTGTGTTCGCCACCCCAAGTCAAGTCTCCTCCCACCACATTTAGCCCCCAAACCCTCTTCCCCACCCGCCCTTTCCCGCCGGTAGTCACCATACTGTTGTTTGTGTCTGAGTCTGTTTTATTGTTGTCTTTGTTTTTCTGCTCAGTCCCTTCACTTTTTTAACCAAATACTGGAGCTTCTAAAATTCAAAATAAATAGACTTCAATGTAGCCAACTGATTTGCCTTATAGATACTTTACTTTGTGTTATTTACCAAACATTTAATTGTTGAAATTTTAAAGGGAACATTTAGTATTAGACACATTTTATAAATTCAAGCATGTGAAATTAATATTCATTCCCCACCAACTCAAAAGCCCTTAATACTAAGTTTCTGCTTTATGCAGGGCAGCACACTCATGGCCTTGGGGTGTACAAAAATAAGAGTGCCTATCCCTGCTTTCCAGAAATTCACAGTATGTAGGGATAGCTGAGCTCCAAGGCAAACTGGTAAGAAGAACACTGAGGTACTAAACAATGGGAGTCCTAGGGCGAAGCCTCATTCTGCGTGGGAGAGGGAACACTGCGGAAGAAGCACTGAATTTGGGTTCCAAACGTAACTTTGATATGCAAAGCGATGAGGAAGAAGTCACAATATGATCCAGTGTTGGCACTCTTAGGTATATGATCAGGAGAAGTGGAAACATGCCCACATAAAACCTGACCTGAACATTCACAGTAGCCTTGTCCCTAACAGCAGGAAAGGGGAAACCACCCAAATGTCCACCTACTAGAGAGTAAATAAAATGATAGAGCCAGTCAAAAGAAGTGAAGTACTGATCCCTGCTACAACCTGGGTGAACCTTAAGAACATTACACGAAGTGAAGGGGACCACATATTGTACGATTCCATTTACATGGAAGGTCCCGAATGCAGAAACCTATATAGATAGATGAGTGATTGGAATTGTGGGAAGATGAGGAATGACTGCTAATGGACATGGGGTCTCTTTAGGGGCTGACAAAACATGTTTTAAAAATGATGGTGGTCATGGCTGCATGACTCTGAATATATGTCACAGCGCTCTTTAAATGGGAGAATCAGAGGATATGTGAGTTATATCTCTGTCCAGTTGCTATTTAAACATAGGTGAAGGGAATTTCAGGTAGAAGCCATAGCAGAGAGCCACTGAGTGCAGAAGCCTACTCAGGTAGCCCAGAGCCGACCAGGGCGGCCAGGGCTTCTTCAGGGAACAATGCATATGTGTCATGGGACGGGAGCCTCCAGAGGGGCACAGCCCTTGACCTCAGCCCAGTGAAACGCATTTCAGACTTCTGGCCTGCAGAACTGTAAGAAATGTATTTTGTTTTAAGACACTGAGTTTGTGGTAATTTATAGCAGCAGCCATAGGAAAGTAATATAGGTACCAATCAAATTAACTCCAAAAGAGCCACAGATATTTGAGAGCGTTTTTTTTTTTAAATCCTCAATTTTAAATCCTCACTTGAGGATATGTCCAATGACTTTTTAGAGAGAGCAGAAGGGGGAGAGAGAGAGAGAAACATTGATATGGGAGAGAAATATCACTCGGTTGCATCTCACGGGCACCCTCGACTGGGGATCAAACCCGTGACCGAGGTATGTGCCCTGACTGGGAATTGAACCCTCGACCTTTTGGTGCATGGGGACGACATTCCCCAACTCACCCAGCCAAGTCACCCAGCCACAGCTTGAGAACCACTTTATTTGCCTCACAGTTTTACCTATTACACAGTTTTAGTTAAAGCTTTAGGCCACTCTACAGCTATCAACTACAGGCCCTTCATCTGAGAGCATTCCGAGGAACTCCAGGTTGGGACAGGTCACAATCACAGATAAAGAATCCCAGGCCTTAAGGACGGGATTGGCGGTAGATATGAAGAGTAAATACCTAAAAGGAGACGTCTGCCTGCCATGCTTTGCTCCTTAGCCCTCTTTCCTGTAGAATCTCTCTCTTGGATTCAGAGTGAAGGCATCAGGGGGTTACTTCTCGATAACATGCACTTCACTTCTGTGTATGATTCCGATCCATCCCTTCTGAGTTTCCGTCCTGTTTCCTACAGTACGCTTTACACCCTCGCCTGAACATTCTGGCCGCACCCCAAACTCGGTATCTCCAAGTGATATCCGACATTTTACCTCCCAAATGCGCTCCATCACACCATGTAGATAGATGTGTGGTGGCCCTGCTATTGGCTTAAATTCTAACTCATTAAAAACTATATAATAGGGCCCTGACTGGCGTGGCTCAGTGGGTTGAGGATGCAAACCAAAAGGTCACTGATTCAATTCCTAGTCAGGGCACATGCCTGGGTTGTGGGCCATGTCCCCAGTTGGGGGTGTGTGAGAAGCAACCGAATGATCTTTCTCTTGCAAATCGATGTTTCCCGCTCTCCCTTCCCCTCTCTCTGAAAAAAAAAATAAAAATAAAAATCTTTTAAAAACTGTGTAACAGGTAAAAGTGAGAAAAACATCCCTCAAATACATATGGCTCTTAGGGGGGTTAATTTGGTGGAAACCTGTATTTCCTTTAAGGGCATCATATTCCTGTCACTCACCTTCAAACAAACCTGGAGGTAACCTCTGGTGCTTACCTCTTCCTAACCCTTCACATCCCATTAGCTGCCAAGTCCTCCTGGTTTGGTCCCCTTCTATTAGTCAGGCCCTCTGAACCTCTCAGACTTGTCCAACTTCTCAAATATAGTCTCTTCCTGCTCCAACCCATTCTAGACACACTGCTTCAGGGTACCAGTTGGGTCACACCCCTGCTTAAAAATAAAAAAATCTCGTTTGTCACCACTGGAGGTTACTAGGGCACCGACTCATTCTAAAATTAGTAAGTTAAATATTTATCCCATCTTTCCCATTTGGCTGAAGACGAAGTTTTTCTTTAAAGAAGAATCACATGATAAATGCAAGAGGACTGACAGAATCCTAAAATCACTACTTTGTAACCCCTCATAAAACAAGGCATCCAGACATTCACCAATGGTTGCGAAAACCTGCAGGTGAAAGATGAACAGGCAGCCTTGAAACCGATGGCACCACCACAGTCCACCGATCGCTCTGAAGGCCACCTGAAGCGGAACAAGACAGCAGGCTCCTCCCGAGTGGTGCTGAAGAAAGCGTACAGCATCACCTATGGAGTGTTCTTGGGGAAAAAGTTTCGAACTGGAATCAAATGAAGATTCTAGATCTAACTAGACACCGAGGGGATACCATCAGCCAAATCCTGAACAGAGTAAATTCTACATGATATATATCCCAGTTCCTTCCTCAAATAAATGGCAAGAGGAAGGACGCTGAAAACAAGGGTAAATGTTATGGAGTAAAAGAGATCCTGATTGAAACGGCCCATAGGAAGGTATTGTTGAGATAGGAAAACCGAAGGCAAGCTCAACTATCAAATAGTTCAAAACATCTCATTAATTTTGTTGAGTGACAATGATATTATGGTTTTGTTAATATTAAAAAGATCTTACCTGATAGACACAAAGATCATTTTTAAGTATTTACAAGTGAAACAATGCCTAAATTTGCTTTAAAATATGTCAGCAAAAGAAATTTTTAAAAAGGGGGTAAATGTAATATCCATATGTATCATACACAGAGACATATCTTTCAAAATCTCCGCATCTATGTGCGTACTTTAATTTGCAAATAAGGTCCCTGGCCTCTGCCCCTCCCTTCTTCTGATTAAGAAGATATTTTTTATTCATTATAATTTTGAGGCTGAGAAAACATACAAATAAATAAAAGCTTCCAAGAGATGCTATATTTATTTCATAATAGTATACATATTAAAATCAGAAAATAAAAATAAGGCTACCTTCTTTTGAGGATAGACTTATTCATTATATCTAGATGATAGTTTTTTAGAAAAAAGATTTCTCTCCTCGCAGAAAAATTTCAAACCTACAGGAAAGTTCAAGGAATATGATGGAAACTCCTCTGTAACACACACCTAGATTTATCAGTTGTTCCAATTGTTAACATTTCACCACATTTGCTTTCTATCTCTTCACGTACACATTGATTTTGCTGAGCGTTTGAAAGTTGCAAACACGACGCCACATCAGCCCTGGGTCCTCCTGCATGCATTGCCCAGGAATGAGACACTGTCCTTCACGACCACAATATCATTATCACGCCTAATAAAATTAATGATTATTCTGTGTCATCTAATATGCCATGCCCCTTGCCCAGACTTCTCAGGTGGTCTCCTCTCTACTCACCTAAGTCCCTTGCGGAGTGCCACTTGGAAGCCCTGTGCCACTGTACTCCAGTAGAAAGTGATCTCAACCCTGCAGACTGACAATTTTCTATGCTTAGCTTGCCTTACACCACAGTTGCCATCTCTTTAAAGTGTTTGTTAAAATAGATACAAAATGTATTTAAGATAAAAAGAATAACTCTGTAGTAAACACTAGTAGACTCAACATCTGGGTTAAGAAAAAAAGTTAGCTGTAGCTCTGAAATCCACTTCCTTAGTCACACAACTCCCATCCCTTCTCAGAGACAACCCCTATCAGAATTTAATACTTCTCAACATTTCCTTCCCTTGTTTTTACCACATTTCTTTGGATTCCTAAACAAAATGATTTCATTTAGCATGTTGTGGAACTTTATATAAATGGAATCATTCTGTATATATTTTCTGCAACCTCCTTTGTTGCTCAACATTATTCCTGAGAGATGTATCACGTTATACATTTCTCAGTACTCCGTTTATTTTCACTGCTATATAGTATTCCAATGTGAATATAATACAATGTATGTATCCATTTTTCTCTTGATGGACAGTAGTATGGTTTTCTATTCCTTTGGCTTTTACAAACAGGAATTCTATGAACATTCTTTTAGGAAGAATGTAGGAATTCTATGAGCATTCTTTTAGGCAGAATGTAGGAATTCCATTCTGGAATATACACATTTATGTTTAGAGGATACCAAATTATTTTCCGAAGTGACTGCATACAACTTATCTTGTCATGGTTACCATTTTCCTCCAACTGTCTCATCACCTATTTAAGACATGGGAAGATCTTATTTTTTTGGCCTACAAACAGTAGACATTTGATAAAGATTTATCAATTGTTTGATATAAAAAATTGAGGGATTTTTTCCCCATCTTCATAATAAGATGAGCTGGAAAAAAGTCAAATGTGAAAACATTTTTGAAGTTAAAAAGTGCAAAACTTTCTGCAAACGTGGTAAAAAGAATTCGGGAGAAGGAAAAGAATCCCTAGCAGGTCTCGGACAGTCGCAAGGAAAGTGAGCATCAGAAGCAGGACACTTTTTCAGAAAGGCGCTAATACGTGTGTCGCATCTTCCTCTCTCCCACGACAGTCTTCCGCTCCCCCGCAGTCTTCCACTCCTCCAACGTCTTCAGTATTTCAGCCGTGTTAGGTCGTTTCTTGGGTTCAGCTGACAGTAATTTCTGTAGAAGGCTTTTCTGTAATAACAGAAACAGCCATTATGAAGAAATAAAACACTGAAATAAATAAAATTCAAATTATTTTCAAGTGCTTACTTCTTTGTTATCAAATGTATCGGGGAAAACACCACTCCTTAGATCTTGGAAAATCTGAAAAAAAAAACAAAAACAAAAACATATAACCATTCATTAGGAAATTACTCACTTAGGAGGAAAAACAAACATAGAAAACAACAAAGGCTAGGGCTATCCTGAATGTAGTACATTTTCAGATCTTTGGAGAGTCTCTTTAGCCAAGAAGTGAGCAGGACTCTCCTTCCCCACCCCTCCCATCCAATAAAATCTTTATCATTACGACATGTTGGCGTGTCAAGGGTATCACAGGCCTTCTCTCCCTTCCTTTTGGAACCCTATACAACAGGTATTTTCATTACCTGTTTCACAGGGGAGAAGGCTGTTGACTCCAAATGAGTCCCCTCTACTGAGCTTGAGACTGTGTAGCGGCCCCCACTGCCTTCACGACAAAGCCCACGTTTCTGCACTAGTTCAGCCCCAACGTGTCTTTCCAACCCCATCAACAGCCACTTCCTTGTAACTTATATATTCCAATAAAAATATCAGACTCTGCCTAATATCCCCCACAACACCCTGCACATTCCTGTCTCCATGCCAGAATCACCTTCTTTCTATTTTGGACTGTTAGAAGCCAACCACTCAGTCCTTCAGAACCCAGCTTCGACTCCTCCACAAAGCCTAAATCCTTGCGGCTGGAAAGGTCTCCTCCTAGCTGCTTCCCTAAGACTTCATGCCTTCTCCCAGAACATTTGTAGTCTCTGATAGTACCTACTTTCTAGAATATAAGCTCCTTGAGAATAAGGCCGATTCGCTTTTATAATCCTTGTGGCACTTATCACAGGGTCTTACGCCAAGAAGCAATCAAAATTTTACTGACTGATTCAAAAAGGAATAAACAGCTACGATTTTATGAGATGCGCACACTTTAAAAAAAAAAAAAACAAGCAAATAAAGTTATTGGCCCTTAACAAAAAGGGTTTTTCTGTTTCTTTGTTTTAATTTTTCAGTTATAGTTGAAATTCAGTCCCGACATGGCTTTTCCTTTATCTCCTTTGTTACAGAGGTTCTGTCTGGCTAGTCCTCAGGTGGTGTTCCAGGGCGGCTGCTCCAAAATTTAGCTGTAATACTGATGCAGCGGTGGGAGGGGATGAGCACACTGTTTACCTACTCCACCATCTTGACCAGTACTAACAAAAAATTTTGGTTGCCCAAACATGAAAGAGATAAAAGCCATATTTCATTTGCAGGAAACACTAATATGTGCAAGCCCACCCTTACAGTTATTGCCCTGTCCCATGTGGACAGGGCAATAACTGTCCACAGCTGCACTTGGAAGCTGACGACCAGTAATTCTTGTTGCCAAAGTCTTTCCGTGAGGTTACTTACATGAACCACTTCGGAACGAGTGGGTGGTATGTACAGAAGCTCTGCAAGAATCAGCCCTAAAGCAAAGATGTCCACTTCATTGCCGTATTCCGGTGAAGACATCTAAAGAGACCAAAATATATTTACATTTATCATTCCCCAGATATAAACATCCATGCCTTCTGAAGCCAAAGAAGTTATTTGATCAAAATATGTTATATAACAGTGTTATGTTTGATCTGTGGAGTATGCCCAAGTTCAAATCTTTGTCACTAAGTACCTGAATCGCTTGTGTAAATTAACCGTCAACATGGGAATAATCACAACCATACAATGGGATAACTACAGTTTCGACCTTAGAGTTCAACTGTAGCATTAAATGAGATATGGCAGCTGAAACTGTTAAAATAGTTTCTAGTAGGTGACTTGCATGCAAATGTTCATAGAAGATTTATTCATAATATTCCATAAGTGGAAACAATCCAAATGTCCATCAGCAGGAGTATGGATAAACAAATCATGGTATACAGGCATGCCTTGTTTTATTGCATTTCATTGTACTGCATTTTCGAAAGTTAGGTCACAAATCCATTCAGAAACACTTTACTGTGATGTGGGGTGGCAAATGATAATTGTTTTCTTTAAAGACTACTAAATTTGAATTTATTTAGAGAATGCTGTCTTCTACTTTCTTTTCTTTTCTCTCACCTGTTAGTGCCTTGACAAGAATTCGAATATAACATAAACTTGGTAGATAAAGCTGAGGCAAGAGACAGCACAGGAAGAGCTCTGAGATTGTGCTGCTGTTATTGGCCAGCATCTAGCGTCCTGGTTGCCAGGAAACGCCTTTTAGCACTTCTGTAGGATGGATAGTAAATCAAGGTAGGGAGGAGGAGGGAGACACGTCTCACCTATTAACTCAGCAGTCCTGAGCCTGGTCTGATAATATTGCCAAGTGTTCCAACATCACATGAAATACTATGTTAGCAGGGAAGGAGGGAAGTCCTTGAAACGACTCTATGTAGCACTTCCACTATCTGCGAAAGCCCTGAACTGTGTATTCACTCCAAGGCCTGGAAGGGGGAAGAGGATAGGGTCCATGGCACCCAAAGAAGCAGCCCATACAACAACTTTGGTTAATCGTCTACCTGTGTCACTATCTGTTTTATGAGTGAGTCCATGATGCTTACAGAGACAGCCCATAAGTAACTTCAGGTAACTGCCCTGACTTTAATTAACTGCCTCCTGTCACGTATCTGTTTTACAAGATGAACAAATAGAGTCTGGAGCAAGATAAGTATTCGGGCTAACAGACCCCCACACACACCTAAGTTTGGGTCATCACATCCCCCGGGGAAAGCTGGCACCACCTTTACCCATCAATCAACATGTAACTTCTTCACCCCATCCTACCAACTACATAAATCCTCAGGACAAAGGACCTGATGCTCATGTCACCCCTGCTCTTGCCGCCCTTGCCCTGCCCTGAACCTGTGCCTTTCATTCCCACCTTGGCAAGGCCTATTCTCTTTCATGAGAACATACCACTAGTAAACCTGCTTACATACTAATGGACTTGCTGATCTGCAATTCTTTACTGCACTGGCAAGAAGAACCAGGTTTCTCCCTAACAAAGCCGTGGCACTGTTTGAAAGAATTAACTACAACTTTTAAAGAAATCCTACTCTGTGTAAAATACTATCAAACAGCATCACGTCGTATGGTGAAATCATTTGTGAAAGGAAACATCAATCATTGCAGGAGACTTCATTGTCTTATTTTAAGAAACTGCCATGGCCACCCCAAACTTCAGCAACCAGCTCACTGCTCAGTCAGCAGCCCTCAGCATCAAGGCTAGACCTTCCACCAGCAAAAACATCACAATTCACTGAAGACTCAGATGATGGTTAGCAATTTTAGCAACAAAGTATTCTTTAATTAAGGTAGTATGTTGTCTTAAGATACAATGTCATTGCACGCTGAATAAGCTACAGTATAAGTATGCACTGGGAAACCAAAAAATGTGTGTGATTTGCTCTGTTGTGATACTTGCTTTATTGCAATTGTTGGAAAAGAACCCGCAATATCTCCGAAGTACATGCCTCAGAGGTAGGGAATAGTACTCAGCAATAAAAGGTAATAATCTGCTAGTACAAGCAACAACTAGAGGTTCTCCAACAGACATTATTTTGAGTGAAATAATCAAATAGAAAAGAATACATCCTGAAAGACTCCATTCATATGAGGCTCCAGAACAGGGAAAACTAATTCATGGTGATAGAAATTAGAGCACAGGCTGCCTCTGGGTGGTGGGGAGGAGGGACTGGCTGTAAAGAGCCTGAGGAAATTTTCTTGGGCGAGGAAAATATTCTACATCTTCATAAGCTTGTGGGCTTCACAGGTATGTGTTTTTGTCAAAACTAAAAAACAGACATTTAAGATCTGTACATTTTATGCTACATAAGTTATAAATTACATAATAAATGCTATATAACCTGATATACATTGAACCTTTCATCCTAAAGAAGAAAAATACTCATTCTTTTCAAATGCGCATGGATCATTCTCAAGGACAGACCACATGACAGGACACAAAACCAGCTACAGCAAATTCAAGAAAGCTGAAATTATATCTCAGACTGCAAGGGCCTGAAACTAGAAACCAACCTCAAGAAAACACTCAAAAACACTCAAAAACACTCATATTCATGGAGACTGTATATCATGCTATTAAACAATGAATGAGTTAATAATGAGACCAAGAAAGAAATCAAAAAGTTTCTGGAAACAAATGATAACAAATACAATAGCCCAAAACCTATGGGACACAGATCAGCAATTCTGGAAGGGAAATTCATAGCAATACAGGCCTACCGAAAAATGGTAGAAATATTTCAAATAAACAAACTACTCCTACATCTACAAGAGTTGGAGGAACAACAACAAACAAAGCCCAGAGCAAGTGGAAGGAAGGAAATTACCAAGATCAGAACAGAATTAAATGACACAGACACTAAAACAACAATTCAAAGGATCATTAAATCCAGAACTAGTTTTTGAAAAGATAAACAAAATTGACAAGCCTTTAACCAGACTCTTCAAGAAAAAAAGAGAGAGGACCCAAATAAATAAAATCAGAAATGAAAGAAGAGAGATTATAACTGATACCACAGAAATACAAAGGACTGTAAGAAATTACTATGAACTATATGCCAAGAAATTTGAAAACCTCAGTGAAATAGATAAATTCCTGGAAAAATATAATCTTCCAAAATTGAATAAAGAAGCAGAAAGTCTAAACAGTAATCACACAAAAGTCCTGAACCAGACGGTTTCACAGGAGAATTTTATAAAACATTTAAGGAAGAGCTAACCCCCATCCTTCACAGACTATTCCAAAAACCCAAAAAGAGGGAAGACTCCCAAAAATCTTTTTATGAGACAAGCATCATCCTAATCCCAAAACCAGGTAAAGACACAACAAAGAAAAAACTTCAGGCCAGTATCGCTGATGAACACAGACACTAAAATCCTCAACAAAATACTGGCAATCTGCATCCAACAATACTTTAAAAAGATCATACACGTCACTTCCAGCAAGATGAAGGCATAGGTGGATGCACCGTACCTCCACGCACAACCAGGATTAGAACAACAACGATTTAGAGGCAGAATAACACCCAAAACTGACAGAGGATTTATCTGAATGGAAGTCGGACAGCCAGGAAGTTGAAGTAGACCCGTTCATCCAGACCGGTAGGAGGGGCAGAGACGAGCAGCCAGGCGCGGGTCATGGCGTGGAGAGCAGAGAAAGTTGGGACTGGGCACTAAGGCATCCTGGGTGCACAAGACCGCAGCAGGTGGACCCTGAGTGTGCAAGTGGCAGCTGGCAGACCCTGGCCCAGCGGTGGCAACTGGCAGACCCAGTGAGGCGGTGATTGTAAAGCAAGGCAGTGCGAGCAACCCAGGATCCCAGCGCTGGGAAATAGAGCCTCGGGACACTGATTGAAGGCACCTGTGGGAGTTGAGGTGCACAGAGAGACACTCAGCCTCACAGGAGAGGTCCTTGGAGGCTCCCACGGTGTGCACAAGCCCACCCACATGGGAACTGGCACCAGAGGCACCCAGTTTGCTCGGGGGAAAGCAGCAGAAGGGACTGAGGTCCCACAGAGAACAGAGCAAGTGCCACTGTTCCCTCTTGACCCCGCCCCCACATACAGCGTCACAACCCAGGGACTGGGGTGCCCCGCCCTGGTGAACACCTAAGACTCTGCCCCCTACTGTAACAGGTGCAACCAGACCAAAAAAAAAAAAAAAAAGAGAGAGAGAGAGAGAGATGGCTCAAGCAGAACAAATCAAAGCCCCAGACCCCATCCTTTCAAGCGACCCAGAGATAGCCAACCTATCAGATGCACAGTTCAAAACACTGGTGATCAGGAAGCTCACAGAATTTGTTGATTTCAGTTGCAAATTAGGTGAACAAATGCAGGCTACAATAAGAGAAATGAAGGAAAATGCACAGGGAACCAATAGTGATGGGAAGGAAAGTGGGACTCAAAATAATAGAGTGGATCAGAAGGAAGAAAGAAACAACCAAATAGGAAAGAATGGAGAAATAAGAATTCAAAAAAATGAGGAGAAGCTTAGGAACCTCCAGGACATCTTTAAACGTTCCAACATCTGAATTATAGAGGTACCAGAAGGAGAAGAGGAAGAGCAAGTGGAAAAGTTATTTGAACAAATAATAAAGGAGAACTTCCCCATTCTGGCAAAGGAAATAGACTTCCAGGAAGTCCAGGAAGCTCAGAGAGTCCCAAAGAAGTTGGGCCCAAGAAGGAACACACCAAGGCACATCATAATTACATTAGCCAAGGTAAAAATGAAGGAGAGAATCCTAGAAGCAGCAAGAGATAAGGGGACAGTAACCTACAAGGGAGTTCCCATCAGACTGTCAGTTGATTTCTCAAAAGAGAACTTACAGGCAAGAAGGGCCTGGGAGGAAGTATTCCAAGTCATGAAAGGCAAGGACCTACATCCCAGATTGCTCTATCCAGCAAAGCTTTCATTTAGAATGGAAGGGCAGATAAAGTGCTTCTCAGATAAGGTCAAGTTAAAGGAGTTCATCATCATCAAGCCCTTGTTATATGAAATGTTCAAGGGACTTATCTAAGAAAAGAAGATAAAAAAACATGTATAGTAAAATGACAGCATACTCACAATTATTAACAACCACACCTAAAACAAAACCAAAAGAAACTAAGCAAACAACTAGAACAGGAACAGAACCACAGAAATGGAGATCAAAAAAGAGAAAAGAGAAAAAGGAGATCAAAACTATGAACATTAAAATGGCAACAAACTCACAACTATCAACAGCTGAATCTAAAAAAGAAAAAAAACTAAGCAAAAAACTAGAACAGGAATAGAATTATAGATATGGAGATCCTTTGGAAGGTTATCAGCTGTGAGGGGGAAGGGGGAGGAGGAGGGGGAAGATATAGGGATTTAGAAGCATAACTGGTAGGTACAAAATAGACAGGGGGATGTCAAGAACAGTACAGGCAATGGAGAAGTCAAAAGAACTTATATGCATGACCCATGGACATGAACTAAGCAGGGGGATAGCTGGAAGGAAGGGGTTACCAGGCAGAAGGGAGCAAATGGGGAAAAACTGTGACAACTGTAATAAAATCATTAAAATATACTTTAAAAATAATAAATCAATAAATGGTGAAGATGGACAATTTTATGTTATATGTATTTTGCCACAATTACAAATAAATAAATATATTTTTAAAATGCATAACCTCACTCACTAATCATCAATCAGATACAAGAAGTCCCATTTTAATGACAGAATACCATACATGCTCAGGGAAAAGCTTTAAAATACGAGCAATTTCCACAAAGAAAAAAATATTTTAGAATTTCACTGAAAAATATAAATGTGACCTCGAGGTAGCTTGTGTTATTGCTCCCAATTGTGCACTGGCCTCCCAGTGAGAGCACGGCATTCCCCTACATGCTTGGCCTTCAGCTGGGCCATGCAATTGGCTCTGGGCAACGATGTTTAGTGATGTATGCCACTGCTGAGCAGAACCCTTAAAGCCATCACAAGACTATGACAATAATTTTTCCAGTAGGGATAGCAATACTCAGGGGTCTTCCTTCAGTCTGGGTTCTGGAGTGAAGGAGACACATCGGGCAAAACTTCAGCCAGGCTGCAGCAGACACATCAGGTGAGCAAGAAATAAACCTTTGGCTCTAAGCAAACAACTAGAACAGGAACAGAACCACAGAAATGAAGATCACATGGAGGCGTAGCAACAGGGGAGTGGGAGGAGGAGAGGGGGGAAAAGGTGCAGAGAATAAGTAGCATAGATGGTAGGTAGAAAATAGACAGGGGGAGGGCAAGAATAGTATGGGAAATGTAGAAGCTAAAGAACTTATGACACGTGGACATGAACTAAAGGGGGGGAATGTGGGTGGGAGAGGGTGTGCAAGGTGGAAGGGATGGAGGGGGAGGAAATGGGACAACTGTAATAATATAATCAATAAAATATATTTTTTTAAAAAATAAAGAAACCTTTGGCATTGTGTGCACCATCAGGAAATCAGGGGTCATTTCTTACCATAGCATTGGCTGACAAAAGCTGACTGATGGAGAAATATACCACTTTCTGGAGAAGTTTCAAATATAGTAATATGCCAATCTTCATCAACTAAATCCTTAAATTTAATGCAATTATTGTCAAAACCTCAATACCAGTTATGAGGCATGACAAGCTGATTGTATCACTTATTTGGAATCATGAATGTGAATACTAAGAGCACTTTTAAATTGAAGAATAATATGAGAGATCCCACTGTCCGAATACTAAGATCTATTTAATAATGCTACAGTAATTAAAACAACATGATATTAAAGAAAAAACAAACCAACTGGACACAAACAGATCCATGAGTGTGGGAATTTCCTGCATGATGAAACAGCATTTTTATTATGCTAAAACAGATATAACATAACATTTACCATGTTAACCATTTGTATTTGTAGAGTTCAGTGGCATTGAGTATCTTCACAATGTTGTGTTCCCATCACCACTACCTATTTCCAGAAGTTTTTCCATCATCCCCAACAGACACCCACTTAAAAATAGTATATTTTTATACTATTCCTCCTCTTGGCCATGGTAACCTATGTTCTACTTTTTGCCTCTATGAATTTTCCTGAAAATAATATTTTAAACCATTAACTATTTAATACATGGTGATGGAACAATTAGGTACCCAGGTGGGGAAAATCAAGTTATAATCTTTACTCATATATATGCAAAAATTAATTCAAGTCCAACTAAAGAATTAGCAAAAACACAAAACATTTTATAGTCTTATGGTAGAAACGACTTCCAAGATGAAAATTGAGAAATCTAGCAGCCATAAAGAAAATGTTCATACATGTAACACTTAAAAGTTTCTACATCACATTATAAACAAAGAAATAATGAGTAACAATCAAGGAGAAAAATTCAGTATGACAGTTAATAGATATAGCATCAATTTCTGAAATGCATGGTTCCTTACAAATACATTAGAAAAATATAACCTAATTAAGAAAAATGAAACAAAGAAGACGAATACAGAATTTGCAGGAAAATTGTAAGGAAACACATCCAAAGATGGCCTACCTTACTAAGAACCTGGAAAATGCAAACTACAAAAGCAAGATAGCCCTCTCTCATCACACTGACCAAAACGGTAGTCTGCCGGTACCCTCGCCTGATTGACAGTGTGAGGGAGGAAGCAGCACTGTCCTGCACTTAGATAGAAGAGCACAGTAGAATCACTTTTTAAAAATGACAACCTCACGGTATTTATCAAGTGAGAAATGCACTTGTCATTCTATTCCCTTCAAGGAATCTATCATAGATTATCTTAGAAATATTTGTTCTTAGATTCAAAGATAAGGAGGAAGACATATAACGTATCTATAAATGTAAAAAGTTGGAAACAACCTAAAAAATACCCATCAATAAGAAAATAGTTCAACTATGGTAAAGCTATCTTCAGCATGCAATATAGTTATTAAGAAGGATGTGTCACCCGGCTGGTGTGGCTCAGTGCATTGAGCACTGGCCTGCGAACCAAAGGGTCGCCGGTTGGATTCCCAGTCAGAGCACATGCCTGGGTTATGGGCCAGGTCCCCAGTAGGGGGCATGTGACAGCTAACCACACACTGATGTTTCTCTCCCTTTCTTTCTCCCTCCCTTCTCCTCTGTCTAAAAATGAATAAATTCTTTTAAAAAGTGTGTCAGAGCTACTTGTACCAATATGAAAAATTATGATATGTTGTCAAGTGAAAAAATAAAGTCACAAAAGAACATTATAGTTAGTATTCCACTAAAAATGCATGTATGCATATTTTTTATGTAAAAATTCTGTGTAAATAATTTTCTGTGTTTGTGTATTTTTATAACTCACAGTAAATGATCTTCAAGTTAGTGGAGTAAAAGTACAATTAGAGGAAAGTTAAGGAGACTTTCCCATTTTTATCTATATACTTTGGTACTGTTTTGATTGTATAAGAGGTATCTATTATTTTTATGATTGAAACAAATGAAAGAAGTAAAAAAATATGGAGATAGAAAGGAAAGCGGCCTTACCTGTTCTGGGCTCATGTACAGGGGAGTTCCCCGCTTACGTGTCCTCTTTTCATCATATTCCTGAAATGTTACAAGTCCAAAGTCTCCGATCTTTATTTGTTTTGTATCTACTAAAAATATGTTGCTTGGCTGCAGAAAAAGAAAAAACAGTATTTAAGTAGAAGTACCAATCTGACAGACAGATATCACATACTCAAATCATATCTAGCAATGACTAATGTTATATTTGCTTAGTACGGTATAAGGCATTTACCCTTACACAGGTAGCTCGAAATAGAAAATTTATTATCCCAGATCTTTTAAAGTGCCAGCTGAGGAAGTCAGGACTTCTCTGTCAGCAGAGAAGGCCCAGGGCAGAGCTGGCTTCAAAGATCTGAAGAGCTGTTGAGCGGGAGGGAGATTCACTCTGCATCGTCCCAGGTGGTAAATCCAGGACTAGAGGGTGCTTTAGTGTCACCTAAAAATACTAGTAGTGTGGTCCCCAAAATGGGCACTCGAGAGTTCCCTCTCCCAGGAAGTATTCGAGACAGAACCGGACGCCCTCTTGGTGGAAATGCTGCTAATATGAGTCCAGAATTCGATGGGGATTGAAGGAGAAGCCCTTAAGATCTCTTCCAGTTTTCAGATTCTCAGAATGGGTCTCTTCCCACGAATACCATCGGATATCTTGTGCAGAACTACTTGTGGGGGCTTCCTTGATGGCAATTTCTCCCATCTCTGACTTCTTCAGAAACAGACCCCTTCTATCCTCAGAGGCATACCAAGTTAACCAGAAACCAATAACTAGCACTGAAGTATTTTTTCCATGCAATTCTTTGAGCAGATTGAAAAAAATAAAAAGAAGAACAGAATGAAAGGTGTTTCACTTATTCCACAAATCTGTAGAAGGTATTTGACCAGTATTCTAAAGAACGTGAAAATAGATGGTTACTGGGAAGACATTAATATCTGCCGTTGTTTAAAAGGCTAGACTTGCAGTACAACATGGGGCTACACTTTCGCACACAGGCCTCATGAGCCAACACTTGTAACAGGGTCTCATAAAGGAACTGAGAGGGAGAAGGCATCAGTCGAGGATGGCTGAAAGAGGAACTTCCAAGAAGCCAGCCTGAAAAGGTCCATGCAGAAAGTAGCAGTTGGATTGGAACAATGAACGGTAGGACTGGAAGCTAACACCAAGAATATAGATGGAAAGCTGTAGCTGTGTGTGGGGTGGGTGTGGAGAGAAAATGCGCCAATGCTGATTCAAGTTACAGTGCAGAAATGCACCGAGTTTGCACAAGTGCAACTGCTAGCCCCACACAAGCCTATGGCCTGACTCTGAGAAACAGGTTACACTTACGATGCTGTAAAAATATAAGCTGGATAGGACCATGTAGTAAAAATATCAGGTTGCTTACTTCCTGTTCATTAAAAAGAAAAGCAATGCCGCATTTTGTGTAATCAGTAATGGTATGATTTCTCAAAATGTTGGGGTGCAGAGCATTAAAAGAGGGTGCCAATTTCATACAAGCAGTACGGGAATAAGGGCTGATGCTCAGGCTGAAGATGACCAAGGAAGCTGGGCCTCAGGGGTCTGAACCTCCAAGGACTGTAAGCCTTCACTCCAGAAACCTCTGTCACTCCCCTAGTGCCTCTGGTCTAGTTCTGAAGATTCTGGCAGGAAACGATAAGCACTGATAAACCTCACGTAACGGGCTTTACTGTGTCAAGACCATTCTCTGTCAAAGCCACCTGCAGCGGGGAGGCATCACCAAAAAAAAGTGCACGCTTCTGTTTGTATCCTATCTCAGATGCAAGACAGCAGCAACTGTAGCGGTGAAGCTAGAACAGCCGAAGAAGATGAAAGAAGGCTCAGAAGTATTCAAGTCTGACCTTTGAGCAGCTACAGATGTAGAGCGAACAGTCTCTGTAAAAAGACACAAGGAAAGATCAGTCCCTGACCCGGGGCACAGGTGGTGGGGGACACAGGAGGTGTAGGAGAAGGCTGACTCCAGCCGACACCAATTGGAATTGCACTAGTTCATCTTGAGGAGGGTGCAGGAGTTAATACCCACACTTCTGTATTCTCTTAAAATGGACTGTATAAATAGATAATTGTGCTTAATTCTTTACTTCACTCCATGTATGCTTTATTCCAAGGTGAAGGCATAGCCTTTCTAAATGTATCTTTCTGAGCATAGTCCTTATTGTGTTCTAACTTCAAAGAACACCTTCAGATATTGTTAAAGAGAAATATTGGAACCAGGTGGACTTGCACATGAAGGCATCAGACACTCAGCCCCCTGGGCAGACCAAGGATGCAATATCATTTAAGGGCCACTTATTCCTATGAAGGTCCAACAAACAACTATCTGTATAAGTGTTTATTTTACTCAGGGGAACTTTTGCTTCATTCCCCACTCCCAGGTGTTTTAGCTAGGTGGAATAAGCAGACAGCCAAGATCCACATAAAGGAGGCGCTTCTGCCTAGTCCAGAGAGATCCAGAAAGGCTACATAAAGGAACTGAGACAAAGGGGAGGGGCAGAAGAGCATTCCATGCGAGAACATGCGCACAGATTCAGTGACAGGATTCGGCAAGACGAGTTTGTGAGGACGGCAGGCAAACCACAGGGCACCAAGTATGGAAGAGAGACTGAAAAGCTTCTTTTATTTTGATGAAATGGAAAAATGGGAAAATGCTCATCTAGACCATGTAGAATGCTAAAAACACAGAAGAAAATGAAAACACCAAGGTCTGCTACATGTTCCAAGGTTTGGATTACTGCAACTTTCCAATCATGAGGCAGAAGTGTCCAAATGCCAAAAAAAAAAAAAAAAAATCTAGACTCCGGGCTTAGTAGCTGTGACTGTCCTCAAGAATAATGACTGAGAGAGCAGGAGAACCCCTGTTCCCAAGGCCACAGTCAGCAGAATCCCTTCTGCCCCTCAGACAATCCCGAGTAGCAGCAGAGGCTGGGACAGAGCAACCAGCTGGCTGTGCCAGCCACAATAACCATCTGCACGGAAAGGGGGGTATACTAAAGCCATTAGTGTTCACAGTGGGAATGACTATCAGCCAGCGAGCGCCAGGAGTGAACGAGCTCCTTCCAGTGCAGCCCCATGTCTTGGCAAGTTTGCTAGCCCTGGAGATCTTCCGAGTGGCTCTAGGGAATGGTGTGTGGGGCAAGTTCTAGGCCCATTCTAACTTCAGAGGATCAGGGGTATTACTTCTTCACGACTATCAAATAATTCTAGACCTGGAGAAGATAGATTTTAAATATTATTACGTGATATTCGTCAATTTCTAACAAAGCACATCTTCCACTTACCTTAAGATCTCTATGAATTAACCCTTTTGAATGTATATAATTCACTCCTTCTACTATTTGCTCAAATAACTCCAAAGACAAGACTTTGTCTGCGCCCTTCTCTCTTCTATCATCGATCCATTGTTCCAATGTTCCTTTATCACAGAACTCCATTTGGATGAAAAGGTACTGGGGGCTTGATCACAGAGAAGTAGCAACAGAAATAAATTTAGTAAGAAAATTCACTTTTTAAATTTTTTAAATTTTATTGTTCAAGTATTTTTTAAAAAGTGTAACTTCTTAAGCACAAACACGTCTCAAAACAGAAATCAATAAATAAATTTGAATCAAAATATAATAAGCCAGTTTTGTTTAAATCATAAATCCCCAGATGTCCAGAGCTTTATTTGTTTAGCTAATTTATGAAGTATAGCCTGTCCATTCTTCAATGCTTAGAAAGGTCGTTGATCACCTTTCTAAACGATGGGAATGGGAGCATTAATACAATGGAATTACAGAAAACCAAATCTCATCATTAATTTAAAATATTTTAATCCATCATCAATCTACTGAGCATGTATTTTGTGAAGAGCATAGAACAGGCACCTAAAGATGAGAAAATGAGTTAGACACTGTCCTTGCTGTTGTGGGGATGACAGTTTAACGGGGGAGAGGTCAAGGAAAAAACAAGCCTAAAAAAATAGCACAAGGTTAGATACTCCGGGAGAAATGTCAATCAACTGCTGTGAGATGTCACTGAGAGGACTGATTTTGCTAACCATAATTTTTTTCTGAACTAAGTTGGTCTCATTATTAATATATATTCTTTGAACATATATTGACTAGAAAATAGAAAGAAGTAGCCAAGAATTTGCTGAAAGCTGAAGAAGTCCCACGTGCTGATGGTCCAGCGCTCCTGAAACCGATGATCAAGTTCTCAGTCTGTGAGATGGATGCTGCATTTGTGTGGAGAGAAAATGAATGCACAGGCCCACAGTGGGCTCAAGATTGCACTGAGTGACTTTCAAAGGGAGGATGCCAGCTCTTTAGAATCTTCCAGCTCTTTGGCAGTGGCTTACTTGAGACAAAACTTGAGGGATGCAGCCCTGGCTGGCATAGCTCAGTGGATTGAGCGCGGGCTGGGAACCAAAGTGTCCCAGGTTTGATTCCCAGCCAGGGTACATTCCTGGGTTGCAGGCCATAGCCCCCAGCAACCGCACATTGATGTTTCTCTCTCTCTCTCTCTCTCTTTCTCCCCGCCCTTCCTTCCCTCCCTAAAAATAAATAAAATCTTTAAAAAAAAAAGACTTGGAAAATTAAAAAAAAAAAAAACTTGAGGGATGCAAGGTGAGGTGCTCCCATCAAAGTTCATGGTCTTAAAATTATTTCCACTGCCCCCACCCCACCATAAATGATGTCATTGCATTTGACAGGGACCCACTGACTGCATCCTACCAATTGGGGGACTGAGAGAGGGAGAGAAAAGTGCTGGCAGCTGAGGAGGGGACCCTCCAGTTGCAGCATCGACGACATGTTCAAACAGCCTCCTCAAGACGTCATTTACAGACGAGACTGAACTGGACATGCCAGTAAGCCTATCCATGAAAGAACACCATCAGGAAAGCTATACCTGAGATGCTGAAAACAGCTGAAGACAGGAAAAAATGTTTGAAAACAAGTTTGCAGTAAGGAGAGGAGGAAGGAAAATACTGTTCATGGTCTCCTTACCTGCAGAATCGAGACATAACAAGGTCTCAAACAGTGCTTGTGGTAGCGATTATTATATGTATTAATTAGTGGCCTTATCTGATGGCCCACACATAGCCAATGATAATTTCCTCCAACCCGTTAGTGCTATGAGAATTTCTTTTTTAGTTACCTGTCTTTTTGGCTTTCCACATCATCAACAGTTTCAGTCCAGCTAAAAGAGTAGCGAACAATATTTGGATGATCAAGCTCTGCCAAAACTGTTACTTCACGCTCTGCCTTTACTTTATTTCTTAAAAGAAACAGGGAATATAAAGGGTCAGTATACATCCTGATAGTAACAAAGCACCTCCTTTATTAGACAGTCACCACAGTTCCCACACCCTGAGCTTTAGAATGAAAGTCAGAAGCACTGAAAAGGAAAGCGTGAACATACGGAAAAAACATAGTTGTCTTCACTCTCCACATAAAAGAAAAAAACAGTGACTTAAATCATCCCAATTTAAAACATCAGGCAATTTAAAAGTCATTTGCAGTAGTCTTTGAAATGCCAATGATACAGTTTTTGGTAGCTAGTTCATACAGGAAGTTTTGTTTAGACTATGTCAAAGTCACTTTGGATTTCTTAAACAAACCCCATTTGGGCAGCAAGGGCAGGTAACCCAGGCAGCATAAAGAGCCTAATTTGGAATTTTCAATGTGTGGCAATACACAAGGAGAGGATCTATGCAGAGAAACAGAGACTTCTCCGTATGTGTGGGAACTTTACAGGGATGAGCACTCAAAGGTCAAGGCAATTCTATGCTAAATGGATTAAATATATTTGAGATTTCAAGGATGAGAAAGGATAAGCAAACATTGTACAATTTCAGTTTTTAATCTGAAAAATTCTTTATATGACATACAATTTATAAAAATAAAGAAAAAGTACTCATATATTGACAATCCTAACAATCAATTATTATTTGGGGTTATTTTTAATTGTTTTTCTTCATGTATATTTCATATACCTGTAATTGCAGTGTATCATTTTTATTCTATTTTTCACATTGTATTTACAATTTTCCTTGTTTTACAATCTGCAGTTTTCCTTATTGTTTTACAATCTACAGTGTGCATAAACTGTTTAAGGTGATATTTCAAAAGTATAAAAAGTAGAGCAAATAGTATAATAAAGCCCTACCTAGCCATCACCCAGATGAAAGTTGTTAATTTCATCTATACCGTTACCCACTTCCTCATCTTCCCCTAGATTATTCTGCAGCTACTGCCAGCATTGTATCATTTCATGTATACATATTTTCAGCATCCAACCCTCATTCTTAATGACTGTAAAGTAGCCATCGATCAGGGGAAAGAACAAAACATACATAATCATTTCTTTATTGCAGGACATTTTGTTTTTTCTAATTTTTTACTGTTATAAATAACATTGCGATTTATATCGTCTTGTACAGTTTTTTCCGTAATTTGGGTAATATCCATAGACTAGGTTCCCAGGCAGGAAATCCACAGGTCATACATAGTGTATGTACATTGTTATGGCTCTAGAGGAATATTCCCAAGTAAACTGTGTTCCATCAGTTTATGAAGCTCCTATAAATGTCCTCTAATACTGTACCATGATCCTCATTAAGTATTTCCACTGAAAACAAATTGCTGTCAAGTAGAAGGAATGACAACAATAACAATTTCATCCTTATTGAGCAAAAACAGTGAAGAAGGAAGAAGTCTTGTTTTGATGCTAACAAAGTATGAAGGTGTATCAGCGGCCAAGGTATTGTCCTTGGACAGGAAGTAGGTTTGTCAGACTGGGATGAAAAGCACTTGGGATTCTTTGCCTGCTTCTCCTTTGCTTGGGTCATTGTCCTTAGTGACATCCCTTTTCCTTCTCCTTCCCTAGTCCTTGAAAGATCAGTCTGGCCAAGTAACCACTGCCAGAAAACTACAAGTAAGACTGGTGAATGGGTAATGTGATTTAAGACCTCCTTCTGATGGGTCCACCTTCCTAAAGGAGTTCTGCTATCCAGTAAGGCTGGGGTTGAGGGAGAGTACCGATAATACACAAAAGAAACATGGGAAGCAGTGGGTTATGGCGGGAACACAGTGGACTGGCATTCTAGAGGATGAGTGCTAAATCCCCACCTTGTACCCATGGCAGATACTGCCCCGTACATGCACCCACTCCTCAGATTAAAAGGTACAGTCTATTTGCCCCTCCCTTGAATCAGAACTGGCCTTAGTGATTTTGTTGAAACAATACAACATGGAACCTCCAAGACTAGATAAGAATGAATAAAGCAATTCAACATAGCTTCTCATTCAAAAATAAAATGAAACATTTCCTACTTACTTTTCATTGTATTTAACACGTTTAATAACATAAGTCTTCTTGTCAATTCTGTGTTTTCCTTTGAAAACAAGGCCATATCCACCTTTGCCAATTGGTGTTATTTCAGAAAAATATTCGGTAAGCCTTAAAAGATAAACGTCACTGTTATTCTAAGGTTCGTTGCTGGCTGGCCCCCATCCCTTCCACTTTCCCTGAGGGTCAGTGGTGAAATAGACTGTATAATAAACATGACTCTCCCCTTCTGAATAAGAAGGGCCCACTTCACAGAAACTCTTGAATCACAAAGGAGAGTTCCTCCCCCACCTCCTCCCAATGTACCAGATCGCCCCTGGGAGCCATAGTCAATTACTGGCTGTACAACGGTCGCGAGAAAGAATCTTATCACAAGTGTAAAACTTTATGAAGAAGCACCATAGTGGCTGCACAGCTGTCATCACATCATTGTCAGAGAAATGAGCAGGTGCTCTGGGCCCACCTATGCCTGTAGGCCCCGCCTTCTATCATGAGGCCCTGCCAGTCCCACTTCTAAAATATATGCCACTATCTGCCCGCTTTCCCTGTCTCTGACATCTTCACAGATTGTTGTTGAGTAGAAGGAATAATAACATTTCAATCTTCCATCAGGCTCCTGTAGGACCTTGCTAACCGGACTCCACTTCCTCTCCTTTTCTGCTTCAATCCATGATCTGCACAGCAACTGGTGTGATAAAAATGCAGTCTGATCATGTCTCTCTATTGCCTAACCACCAGCAGCTAGCTCTGCATTCAACAAAAAAACCAGAAAGCCCTTAAATGGCTCCAGGGGGCCTTGTGATTCAGCCCGCCACCCCCCTCTCCAGCTCGTTCCCTGGCACAGTGGCCGTGTCCACTGCACTCCTAGAGCACAACCTTCTCTCTGCTCCTTGAGCACTCAGATCACCTGTCCCGTCTGGGAGGCAGAGCCCCAGAGCCTCCCACCCCCCTGAGCTGCCTCACCCTTCAGCACCCTGACCACAGTTTGTAACCAGGGACTTTTTCACGTCATGTTCACCCTCACAAACTCCATGAAGTCAGGAGCTGTTCTCTCTGTTCTTCCTACAGATCCAGCATCAGTGCCCAGAACACAGCCCCAGCTAGGTATGAGGTACTCATGCAATATCTGATGATTCTTTATTGTTTTTTTTAACTTATTTTCAATGTCCCTTTCTTGCAAACAGGCCTCCTTTGTTTTGGATATTTTATTGAAACCCAAATACATGATCTACTACCAGAAGAACACTTTTTCAAAGTGAAATTTGGAAAATGAAAAACAGATTCAAGTGGCTCTTTTCTGACTTCTGGAGGAGTATTTTTTTTTGGAAAAAACACCGCTTTATAGGATTATTTGCTTTTAATATTAAAAATGTCCACATAAGAATCACACATAAGCATCATATAAATCTACATCACTTCTCTAAGACACAATGGTCTTTTGTGGACCTGACTGTGCTAAAACAATTTAACTGTTCAGGTGGAAATATAATGCAACCTGCCTGCTGTACAACAGTCCCTTATGAAACTTCTGTCAAATAAACAAACATATCTTTAAGCAAATTCTTTTTTATTCCTCACCCTAGGATATGTTTATGTTTATTGATTTTAGAGAGAGTGGAAGGGAGAGAGAGACAATCATCAATTGGTTGCCTTTCGTGCTCACCCCAACCTGAGATCAAACCTACGACCTTGGTGCGTTCCCTGACTGGGAATCAAACCCACAACCTTTGGGTGCATGGGACGATGCTCCAACCAACCAACCCACCCAGCCAGAATGCAGCAAATTCCATTTTACAGTTCTCACTTACCTTTCATTGCTAGTACAGTTATTTCTTCCCATGTAAGGAGAGTCAAACTTGGCTGCTATAGATCTAAAAATTAAGAGAAGAGAAAAATTAAGAGAAGAAGAGAAAACTCACATAAAACTGAAACCAAATATAACTTGTTTAGAGTGGTGGACTTAGGCCACGCACTAGGCTCTTTATATTTTGAGTCAACATTTGATAACATGTGATCTTTTGATTTCTACCCAAGTTATTATATCATTTCTACTCTACCTGTTTATCTGCAGAAGAATGCACTTCTCTTAAAAACACCTCTCCAAGCCCACTTCTAAAATAATGCCCTTAATCACTTATTCAAGCACCATCCCCATAGGCCTTTATGGCTACAGTGAATGTGTGCATACAAAGATTTCTCTGCATATTTAAAATTATTTGTTTGTATATTTCAAGCTTTTTGTGATCTGTAACCATGCTCTCTGCTTTTAAAACTCTACTAAAATAAAGGTGTATGGGGTGTCCAATCTTTTGGCATCTCTGGGCTACACTGGAAGACGAGTAGTCTTGGGCCACATATCAAATGCACAAATACTAACGAAAACTGATGAGCAAAGGAAAGGTTTTAAGTAAATTTATGATTTTGTGTTGGGCTGCATTCAAAGCCACCCTGGACCACATGCAGCCCTCGGGCTGCAGGCTGGACACCCCTGCTACAAATACTGAAGACTTCATAAATAAGACTGACAAAGTCCGAAAGAAGACTTCATTTCAAAGTACATTCAATGCATACTGATACTCACCTTCTCCCTTTCCCCGAACTATATCTGAGATCACTCTGTAACAAAAGAAAATGGAAAACTGTTTCAGATGAGTAAGTCAATTCTATAGCCTTTCCTTGTTATCCTTCCTCTTGTACTTCTAGCTGGTTCTATGACCACATTTCTTTGTCCATAAGATTAACAGTGTCATTAACTGTTGTACTCTATCAAGCCCCACTTCCACATTTACTTGGTTTTATCTCTGTTCTCTTCCACTAGAGTAACCAGACAGATGTGGCAGGAAGGACATAAAGGACGATTGTAAGGCACGTTCTGAAGAAGCACTGATTCTGCAGGTACAGAACGTGGCTTCCCTGCTGATCCTCTGGCCAGCAGAGCTCAGCAGGAAGGTGTGCATCCCATCATTCACTGCTAATAAAGACACAGAGGGAGCCCAGGGATCTAGTTTAAAATAGCTTCCCAAGGGTTTCTGATCTGATCACCAGTTAAAAACTCCAATTTTCGCTTTAAGCACAAATTAACCATTTTAATATTTAGCAAAAAATGGGAGTCTTGAATATGTATCTCAAAAATTAATGTCACATAGCCATTTTTCATTCACATTCACTTTTATTCTGGTGCATTTTATGGATTCTTTAACCCAATTTAAATGCAGTGATACAGAGTGGGGGGGATCAGACAAGATGTCCCGTGCTCCTGTCACCTGCCAGCCCCAGACTGCACGGTGCTTACACTACAGAGTAATCTAGCCATCCTGTTAATGAGCAGTATTTTTTCTAATTTCTTCTATTACACACAATGTTGCAAAGAACAGTCTTCTTTTTTTTAAATCTTCAGCAGAGGAATTTTTTTATTGCTTTCAGAGAGAGAGAAAGGAGAGGAGAGAGAAACATCAACATGACAGAAACATTGATTGGCTGCCTTCTCACATGTGCCCTGACCAGGAATTGAACCCACAACCCTTCAGTCCATGGATGATGCTCTAACCAACTGAGCCACGCTGGCCAGGGCTGTAAAGAACATCCTTATACCTATTTTTCTGTGCACCCATGCAAGTGTTTCCCTAGCAGACATCCTCAGGAAGGGAACTCCTTGGCATTACAGCATGCATACCCTCAACTTGACTATATGTTTCCACATTGTTCTCCAAAATGGCTGTACTGATTTATAGTTCCACCAACAGCGTACAATAGTTATAACACAAACATAGATGTGTCAACACTTAGTGTTGTTAGACCCAAGTTTTGCCATTCTGATGAGTTTAAAATGGTATCTGTTGTTTTGATCTACATTTTCCTGATTACTGTGAAGTAAAGCATCTTTTCATATGTTTCTTGCCCATATGGGTCTCTCTTCTCTGAGTTGTGTGTATAGATCATTTGCACATTTTTCTACTGAGTTGCCTTTTTCTTATTGATTTGTAGTTCTTTATAAATAGAATACTTGTGCAACACTATCACCACAAAAATTATCTGATTTTTAAGTTTAGTTCTGATTGTTTTAAAACAGAAGCGGAGATATATTAATGAAACCTTTAAATCCTGTGCAGTTGGTAGAAGATAAGCCAGATCATAGGAATATGTGAAAATACAAAGGTTAGTAGGGAGAGAAAGATGGGAGTGACAGGAGGGAGAATCCTGCATGTGAGAAATGGGGGTTAATAAAGAAAGGAGAGAGTTGCTGCTAAATATTATCATTTGGTGAGATAAAAATAGGAAAATTACTAAAGGTTTTTAAAAGAGGAAGCACAAAGGGAAATAAGATTAATTAGGAAGTGTATTTTTTTGAAGATTTTTATTTATTTTCAGAGAGAGGGGAAAAGAAAGAGAAAGAGAGGGAGAGAAAAGTCAACATGAGGCTGCCTCTTGAATGCCGCCCACTGAGGACCTAGCCTGCAACCCAGGCATGTGCCCGATGGGAATTAAACCAGCAACCCTTTGGTTCGCAGGCCCGCACTCAATCCACTGAGCCACACCAGCCAGGACTTAACTAGGAAGTTCAGAGATGAATACCATACCCGAGAAGATGAAGGAGTATTGCTAAAACTGCCACTGCTATCACTTCTTTCTGATCCATTTTCTGAAAAGCCATTTTCAGATGGTGATTCAGAATCACTACGGGAAAAGGGAGTACCTATTAGTTTATGCATTCTATTTTTTGTTGATAAGTAATTTAATTCTCTAACTTCTCCTTAGATATTAAACATTTTCATTAAAATTTGCTCTTTCAGAAAGGGCAGAAATTTGTATTTTTTTGCTTTGTTTTGTTTTCTTTTGGCTCATGTTCCCAGCAAGTACTGCAAAACTGGGTTGATGTGTGGAATGGGTGGAGCAAGCTCCTATTCCATCTCCCAGCTACAAAAATCCATTTACTGTAAGATCCTTGAATAGAAGACATATCAAATATTAAACAGATACTACACTTGATCTTCGCCAAACGGCTGAGAAGTGATAGAGATTTGTATTTCTTAAGTATCACAGCTGTGTGTACATACTTACCCTATATTTGAGGACTTGCCTTTGTAGTCACTGGGCCCAGCCGGGGTAGAGGCAAAGAGAACCGAATCATCTTTCTGAAAGAGAGAGAACCCCTGAGAAGGGTTTCAAGTGCAACTAAATGACTTCTCCATAGTGGCTCAGTCTCTGTGTACCAGTTACCACATTTATTTCCCCACATTTACCAAATTCATAGCCATAAACAATTATGAGATTAATACATAGATCACCAGTGGGACCTAGAATCAAGGAATCCTTTTGCTATGTGATTGGCTGTCTTGGCATCAGGTAAACAGTCAAACCTCACAGCAAGTTCAGAGGGAATTTTTAAATACAAAAAGTAAATCCAAACACAGTACGTACCATTGAGGAAGATTCCGCTTGTAACTTCTCATGGGCAAGTTTAGCAGCCCATTGTTTTGCCTTCTGTTTAGTAGAACCTTCACCACGACCGTAGACTTCCTGTCCAACTAAGCATATACAAAAAAATCTAGGAAAAATAATGGAGAGTATTTACTTAAATACCAAAAAATAGTAAATATAACTTATGATTTGAGAAAAACACACATGTCAATAAAGGCCTTATTATCACACTAATATAATAGGTCAAGTTGCATTTCATGTCTTTGTATAATTTAAATCTTCGATAAAATGGCCGACCAATCTGCCAGAGTAACCAGGATTAGCTGACATCTCAGCTTGCATTTTCCAGGCAACTTCTAACTTTCTGTTTCTTCATTCAAAGATCTGGCATAAAGGCAATACTATCACATTTTTCTCTTCCTAGTTCTGGCCTAAGAGCCATCAAAGTAAAACGTCAAAAGTAAATAACTCCGTCAGTTCAGAGGACAGTATCCTAAAGTGACTATTCACATTATTTGCATTCAGATTTTTTTTCTTCTCCCTCATTTAATTGGTTGGTTGTAGCTGAGAAATAATCTCTCCCTCATGTTCGTTATTTTGTATTTCTCAGTTCCAATCCATTCTTTATTCTCACTTTCAAGTCTCAGCTCACTGGTGACATTCTCAGAAACTGAAACTCTAGTCTGTCCCCCTCATCATATTCCTCAAATCCTATTCTCCTCTCAGTCTAGGGAGAAATACCACTCCTTCTAATACATGATATCCATCTGCAGAGTGGCACCATTTACTCTAATTTGAAAGATGAACACCTAGACGGACAACTCTCTAATCTGACAATGGTGGGAAGAGAGTCTTCCACACGGGCGGCAGAGCTGTCTTCACACCGCCACTCCCACTGCAACCTCAGGGCTGGAGAGATCTCCCCATTCTTCAAGCACGACACCTCATACTCTTTTAACTGTCCTGCAGATTCAACCATCCAGATATACCACAGAAATAAAAGATTACCCAGATTTGATCAATCTATGACACATGGGTTGTAATCCTTCAGCAATGAAGCATTTTAATTACAAAGACGTCCAATTGCTTATAAGTCCTATAATATGTTCACAAAGAATGTACAAAAATGATGAATATTTCTGAAAAGTTAGGCATGGATATAAGTCCATTCTATTGCCTAGATACAACAAAAAAGAAGGAAACTACGTCTTACCTTTTGAAACCATTGATGTACGATTCATGTTGTTGATAAGTTATCTGTAGTTTTTTCTTTTGGATAAGCCTATTCATTTGGCCTATATAATTCCCTATGGATAAATCATCTGAAGTATCTGCTGTCAACAACGATACAGAACTAACTCCCTGAAAAAAAAAATCTTGTTTAGCATGGATGACGATGAAGATTTAACTCTGTATTTTATTGTTCTAACAAAATTAATAAGTGAGCCATTTGAAAGACAGCTTAGATTTTATGCATTTCCCTATTGTAGTACTTTGAATCTAAGTGAAAGCATATACTGTATTTTGCCATGTATAATGCAATTCTGTGTATAAAGCGCACCTACGGTTTTTGTGTACATTACACATGGGATTATTATACCCATGTATATTGTATATCTTTATTTTTCCCTCAGAAATTTGGGCAAAAAAATATGCATTATACATGGCAAATTGCGGTACTTTCCTCTACCAGAAAAATCCTGCAAGGATAATTTTTAACAATAGGAATCACCCATTTTCCTTTTATAGTTTCATATGTAAAAAAAGTATAATTTTCTGTTTTTCCAAGCAAAATACTATAACACTTTCTACCTTGCTATACTCTTTGTAAAATTAAAAAAAAAAAAAAACCAGATGAATATTGAACTAAAGCTATATCCTTGATGACAACCTAATGGGAAAGGTGAATACAATAGCAGAAATCCTTTCATTATTATCGGTACTTTCTTTTGTTCTTAAGCTGACAAAATCTTGTCCAAAGTTCTGTAACTTTATTAATCTTGTTTAAACAATTAACTTTGGGGTTTTTTGATCCTTATTATTTCTTTGTTTTCTTTTACATTAATTTCTGCCCTTATTTTTGTCATTTTCTTTCTTCTGCTATTTTGAAGGAAAATAAAATAGTTAAATTTTTGTTCTTTTTCTAACTTCCTGACATGGTTTTCATTCTCTTTTTTTTAAAAAAAAAAAAAAAGATGTTATTTATTTTTAGACAGAGGAGAAGGGAAGGAAAAAGAGAGAGGGTGAAACACCAATACGTGGTTGCTTCTTGTGTGCCCCCTACTGGGGACCTGGCCTGCAATCCAGGCATGTGCCCTGACTGGGAATTGAACCAGCGACACTTTGGTTCACAGGCTGGTGCTCAATCCACTGAGCCACACCAGCCAGGGCCTGACTTAGTTTTCTAGCTCATTAACAATTTGTAAGTTTGTGATTTTGTCTGATTTATTTTCTGAATTATGATTAGAAGGATAACATCTTCAAGTAAGATTTTTCAGGAAAGTATCTTAAGAGCTAAAATTTTCCAAAAGTTTCAATATCTGAGAATGATTATCTTTTGTCCCACATGTAAATGATTTCTTACCTCATTTTACAGCTGCTGCTCCCTGTCTCCTGGCTTTTAATGTAACTGTAGACAGCATAATACTTTTTTTTCATCTTTACATTTCACATGAGTGAAATGTAAAGATGAATCTTTCTCCTGCCAAGATGCTTGATGATTCCTTCCTTATCACTAGACCTCAGTCCTTTCACAGTGACTGAATTTGCTCTTGGTGGTTCTGTATTTTCTATATCGGCTGCATTGTTTTAAACTTCACCCAGGTCTGTCTTTATTTCAGAAACATTTTCTACTGAAATCTCTTCAGAGAGCTTTTTCTGCAGTGGTTACTCTATTCTCATCTTCAGGGATACCAATTACACATATGTTGGTTCTCCATGACCTACCCTCTGTACACATCCTTCTCCTCACTATCCCTTTCATGTCTTTGTCCTTTTTTCACTGATACCTTCAGTCAGGTGCAGGGACTCCTGCCAGCACCTGTCAGTTCATTTCTCACTGTTTCCTTGCCACATCTGTCCAGTTTTAAGGTATGTCACTGCTATCAGCACTCTAAACAGGTATTATCCAGCTTTGCCCACTACCTCCTAGGTGTATCTCTCATTCAGGGTCCTACAGAAATGGAGACAGGGGAAAAAGACTGAACTGAACTTGTAAATGTAAAGGGACATTCTATATGCCGGTATTTTCTCACAGAGAAAAATATAAACTACCCTGGCTGATGTGGCTCAGTGGATTGAACACTGCCCTGCGAATCAAAGGGTCACTGGTTTGAATCCCAGTCTAGGGCATATGCCTGGGTTGCAGGCCAGGTCCCTAGTAGGGGGTGCACGAGAAGCAATCACACACACTGATGTTTCTCTCCCTCTCTTTCTTCCCCCTTCCCCTCTCTAAAAAATAAATAAATAAAATCTAAAAAGAAAAATATAAACTATATTGTGAGTTCCCTTTCAGTTGGGGAAAAGACATTTACCTCTTTTTCAAGTATTTCGAAAGCTAATTTGGCTGCAGCATCTTTTGCTTCCTTCTTTGATTTACCTTCAGCTGGTGGATATTCTTTCTCATCTATCATAACTTGAAATTTAAACCTGAGTACCAAAAAAATCACAAAATATTATTGAACTCACGCATTATCTAGAGACAAGTATTCTAATCCCCACTACCCCTTATAACCACCTTTGAAGTTCTGACCTATGTTCAATATAGAATTGAAACAGTCACCTCCAAACAGCATAACAGCACATCATCTTAAAGTGTGGGAAAGCTTATGTCCTCTTTTTTCTCCAGAGTCCTCTGAAGTTACAACTTTATACCATGAGGACTCTTTCACAGAACTCTATCGCAACTTTGCTCTAAAGCACTGACTTCAAAATTCTGCCAGAGTTGCCATTCCCCTAGTTTATATTTTATGGGTATATATCCTTTTTTAAATAGCATCTTACCTTGAGTCATGTGGAGGTCCTATCCTAGACAGTTCACGATAGTTAATGTTTACATTGTTCTTCTGACTGTATTTATTAAGTGCTTCCATGAAGAAGCCTGGTGTACGATTATCAGCCATTTCCTCTCCCAGTAATCTACAATACAAGTGATGTTGGAAAGAAGTGACACTCACAGAATATACTTAATTGGTTTTTCCCAATCCAGTTTAAGACACAAAATGAGGTTAGAGTTTCCTTTATATGACTTTTCTCAGCCATACATAAATCCAGAAAAAAACTCTCTTTAAAAATCTTTCCCTCTCTCGGACTGCACAAAGCTGATTTCTCCAAAGTGTTCTACTTTCAAAACTCAAATGGCCAAGAAAAGGAAGGTACTTGTCTCTTTAACTCTGCTCTTTGTCTCCACTGACTGTCTAGCACAAGTTTTTCCACCTGCTTGAGAAGGTAAAAAGGCTTCAGAAGTAGAATTAGAATTCTTTATGTTGAGAAGAAAAAGGTTGGCATTACATATATAAAGTGAAGTGTAGGAAATCATGAAGAATCTCACTATACGGAAGTAGAATCTCTGATGAAATCCCACAAATCATCCCTCTGAAATCTGCAGAAGTGAATGTTAGGTAAATTATGACCTCCATTTATGGGCCACACTGGACTAATTCAGTAGCAATGATTTAAATAATGAGCAAAATCTAAAGAATGTAGAATCTACATATAAAAGCCAAAACTACAAAACCCTCAGGAAAAACATAAGGGTAAATCTTCCTAACCATATTTGGCAGTTGAGTCTTTGCCATGACAACAAAAATGCAAACAACAAAAGAAAGCAGATAAATTAGGCTTCCTCAAGATTAAAAACTTTTGTGTTCCAAAGGACACACTGACAAAAATAAAAAGACAGTCTATAGAATGGGATATTTATAGTCATATATATATATGATACAGGTCTAGTATCCAGAATATGTAAAGAACTCATAACTCAACAACAAAATGACAAGCCAACTGAAAAGTATGAAACAGTCATTCTCTGAAGAAAATGTACACACTGCCAAGCCTGTAAAAAGATGTTCAACATCATTATCATTAGAGAAATGCAAATCAAAACCCCAACGAGATGCCAGCTCATACCCACAAGAATGCCAATAGTAATAATAACACAGAAAATAAGAGTGTTGATGAGGATGTAGAGAAACTGGAACATTCTTACATTGCTGCTGGGAATGCAAAACAGTGCAACTTCTATGGAAAAGAATCTGATTATTTCCTCAAAAAGTCGAACTTAGAATTACCATATAACCCAGCAACTCCACTTCTAGGCCTATACCCAAGGAATTGAAAAACGGGTTTTCAAACAAGTACTTACACAGGAATGTTCATAGCAGCACTACTCACAACAGCCGGAAAGTAGAAACAAACCAGATGTCCATCAACTGAGGAATCATTAACAAAATACAGTATATGCACACATGGGGTCTTATTCAGCCATAAAAATGAATGAAGTGTAGAAACATGCTACAACACAGATAAACCCTGACAACACAGTAAATGAAAGAGGCTAGGCACAAAACATCACCTATTGTATGACCCCCTTTATATAAAACACCCAGAATAGGTAAACCCAGAAAGACGATAAGCAGGCCTTGGTGACCTTTTGTTTCTTGTTGGAAAGCTCTTTTGATTCTTCTTCCAAGGCCAGTCTTTCTTCCTAACACTTCTTAATCTTCACAGGCTCTAAAGGCTAGAGTTCCACAGACCCTATTCTCTACACTTTCTCCTCAAGGTGATTTCTTTCATGTCAATGACCAGTGATCACCTACTTGTCATTAACTGAAATTTGCATGTCCCTTCCGACCTCTCTCTGACTTTCAGCTGCCTTTATCCAACATCTCCACTTGAATGTCCTGAAAGAATTTTAAACGCAGAAGATCCAAAACTGTGTCTATGATCTTCCTTTACGCCAGTTTGGAGTCTCCTGTCTCAGAAAATGAGTCCACTCTTCACTCGTGTCTGAAAGCCATGAACTGGGAGGCCTCTTTGACCTTTCCTTTCTCTACTTTCTTATCCATAGCAAATCCTTCTACTTCTCCATGATGTCACAGCCATGTTTCTGGCTCAAGCCACCACTGCCTCACTCCTGGCTGCTGCATGAGCCTCAGAACCAGCTCCTCACAGCCACTGAGAATCCTTCCCCACCCTGTGGCCACTGTGATTTTCTTTGTACTGCTCTTCTCATTGTGGTAAAATACACATAACATGACATGTACCCTTTTAGCCATTTTTAAGTCTGCAGTTCACAGGTATCAAGCACATTCCCGATGCCGTGCAGCCATCGTTGTCGTCTATCACCAGAGGTCCTCTCACCTTCCCAAACGGAAAGTCTGCACGCGTTAAACTATAACTCCCCAATTCCCCACCTTCTCATCCCCTGGGAACCAACAATACTTTCTACCTCTATGAACTTGCCTCTACTAGGTACCTCATTGTGAGTGGAGTCATTTGACTTTTTGTGTCTGGTTATTTCACTGAGCATAATGTGTTCAAGGTCCATCCATGTTGGAGCACGTGTCAGACTCTTCTTCCTTTCTAAGGCTGAATAACACTCCATTGTATGTAATACAGTACCACGTTTCGTTGACCCATTCATCCTGTATTAGTTCAACTTTTGGGGCTAGTGTACAAATATCTGTTCAAGTCCCCACTTTCATATATTTTGGGTATATACCTAGAAGTGAAATTGCTAAATCATATGGTAATTCTATGTTTAACATTTTGAGGAATCACCAAATTGCTTTCCACAGCGGGTGCACCATATTGTATTTCCACCAGCCATGCACAAGTGTTCCAATTTCTCCACATCGTCACCAACACTTGTCATTTTCCATTTTCTTTCATAGTAGTCACATGATGATCTTTTAAAACATCAATCCAACCATGCAGTCCCCACGGCCACCAAAACTGTTGTTTCAAGGTTACCAATGCCCTCCCCATCTCTAAAACTAGCCCTTGGTTCTCGATCCTTACCCACTTAACCTTAAAGCAGCATTTGATGTGGCTGCTTGTTCCCTTCTCCCTCCTGTCCCTTTCTTAGCTTGGACTTCGAAGACATCACACTCTCTTGGTTTTCCTCCTTTTTTATAAGCTGCTCCTTCTCCGTGTCCTTTCCTGGTTCTTCCTTTCTTCTAAAGACTGGCATGTCCCAGGACCCAGTCCTTAGATCTCCTCTCAGTTTTTCCATTCACGACCCTGGTCATCGCCTCTAGGCTTGCGGCTTTATATTCCACCTGTGTAACGAGGATGCTCAAAAGTATCCCTCCAACACTGGCTGTTTCCTGATTCCAACTGCTTTTGTCCAGCGTGCTCCCTCCTGAAATGCTCTTGACTCTACTCCCACTGCTGCTTTTGCCTGTTGAACCACTGCTTCCTATAGACCTCAGCTCAAATGTCATATCAGATGCCCTAGAGGAGGTCCTGATTTGGCACTCTATCACAGCCCTTGTCCCTGTTACTGCAATTGCTTATTTAACTGCCTTCCAAAAGAGACCACAAGCTACAACAAGGAAGGGTCCAGGCTTATAAGAGGGGTTCAATAATGAATGAATACATGAATGAATGAATACAAAAATAACTCCAGCTCACCCTCACCTGGAGAGCCTGTCACAGGCTTTTATCTCTGCTTGAAATGCAACAGCTGCAACCTCTATCAGCCAGGTGATTCTCACTCATGTGTGAGGACCAACACAGCCTCCTTTGACACCCAGCTCCCATCACAGCCCTGAATGCTTTTAAACTAGTCAGTGAGCTCTTTGGGGAGCAGGTTCTATGTCTCACTCATTTTTGTTATCACCAACACCCAGTGGCAAGTAGTAAACGTTGAACCCCTGAGATACAATTGAATGAGAGAATGATTCATTAAAATTAAATACTTCACTGTAAACCTCCTTGTCTTCTCCCTTTTACTCACCTGCTGTTTCCTGGCATCCTTTTTTCATTCACTCAGTAAATGCTTATCAAATGTCAAACACTGTTCTGGCACTGTGTATATGGGCATGAAGAAGACCAAACAAGCCCCTGCCTGCATCCCAATGATGGGAGAAAATGTCCGTGTGCAGAAACAAGTAACAGGAGTGGATAATGATGGTCAGATGGCCAGAAGCGCTATGATGAAATTAACCAGGGGGATGGGATAGACGGTGCGTTGGTAGGCAGGGGCAGCAATGTGAGGGAGGCGGTTTTAAACACAGCAGTCAGGAAAAGACCCTTCTCAGGAGACAATAGTCGAGACAAGTCTGAATGATGACAAAGTCCACTCATCAAGGTATGGAGGAGGAGTGTCTCAGGCAGAGCAATCCCTGAGGCAGGAACCTGGACAGACTTTGGAGGGACAACAAGAAGGCCAAGGGGACTGCTGCACAGTGAACCAGGGGTAAAGACAGGAAAGAGTGAGAGAGGTGAGCAGGCGCCACAGCACACAGCCACTGTGGGCCATGGTCAGGGCTGTGGATGTAGGGTTCTACCAGAGGGGTGATGTGATTGGATTTGTGTTTCAAATGATCGCTCTGACTCTATGCAGAGAACAGAGGGGGCAGGGGCTGGGTATGGAAAGGGAAGTAGGACAAGAGAAGTTGGGAAACCAAGTAGAGACTGCCACACTGGTCTGGGTGAGCAACGGTGGTGGCCAGAAGCAGGGTGCTAGAAGTGCCTACGTCTGAACAAAACCCACACCTTCACATTACTGCTTAGTGCAGCAGGGAGAGTCAGACTTTAAAAGCCACAGGGATCTGGGCTAGACACCTCTCTCAACCTCTGAACCTCTGATTCATGACCTGGAAGCACCTGACTCACAGGTTGCTATGAGAAGTCAGTGGGACGAGTCTCCCACACCAGTGGTCCTCAATAAATGATTCTCCTGGTCTGCAATTCCAAACCCCCAAAATCATGGAAAACCGAGGTTTGTTTTGTTTTCATTTGTTTTGTTTTGGTAGATTTGTAGCCCCACCCCCACCCCCCCTCTAGACCTAGACTGGCGTGAGCTACTTAGAGTCTTTATTATACTTTGTTGCCTGTTTATCATCCACGGCAAAAACAGCCTGCTGCTCCCAAATCCTGCTGAGAGTATTACACGACAGAGTGTATGCTGTACTGCCTTTCTAAAATCCAGAATCTCCGAACACCAGAGCACACCTGGCCCAAGGGTTCACAATAAGCATCTGCAGATACGCCATTGTTTTCATGGACCCAAGCGCCACTTAGTGTAGCCACCATCGGAAGACCATATGTGAAATCGGAGGCAGTCACAGATCTCAGAACAGCAGTAATGAAAGAGTCCTTATCAATTACTTAACCAGAAGTCCTAGCTCATGCTTTAAATCCTCGGCACTTTTAACTCTGAGCAACTGCTGATCATCAGGACAAGCCAGTCTGAATTTAAGTGAAATGCACGTGTAAACTTGTAAGGTGCTGAGCTGACATGTTTGAAAAAGTACTTACAATTTTGGGGGAAAAAAAGAAACAGCAGGTTTCTTTTTAACTAATTTTAATAAATGTTGTTTTAATACTGTTACTCTTTTCCTGAAAGAAATCACGACCATAATCACTAACAACTGTTATACACCTGTCTTACTCATACCCAGAAGTATCTTTGGCTGCGCCCCAAGTGCTACATGTCCATCTTACTCATACCCAGAAGTCCCTTTAGCTGCACCTCTGTATCCTATCCGTCTGCCACCTCCTAGGGCAGACAATGAGCTCCCCAGGGCCCATACAGTGGTTACATGCAACATTCATTCAAGCAGCATCTGATGTATTAAATGAACTACAGGTCGAGTGCCATGGATCTTCAGGTTCGAATAAGCAAACTGAAGAAAAAGAGCACAGTCTGCCCACGATTCTAAGTTTCTAAGTGACAGCAGAGAGTATACCTTTTAGCTTCTATCTGGCTAGCCATTTTTAGTACTAAAGAAATCACAGGCAATAGGAAATCTCATTATTCTGGAACTCAAAAGAGAAATTATGAATGACCATTGACTAAGCAACTATTTTATGAGCACCTCTTATGTACTAGGTGCTGGGGTTACACCAGTGATCAAAACCCTGCTCTGGTGAACCTGCTAGTGGAGGAACACGGACAAAACCATAAAACATGTCACAGGGTGATGTGAGTACGATGTTGAAGACTGAAGCAGAGTGAGGGCGACAGCGAAGGGAGGTGGGGTTCTTTTCACATGCACGTTGGTCAGGGAGGCTGCTCTGACCAACTGACGATCAAGAAATGCTGGGGAAAGAGAAGGACTGGCCCAACCGGGCATCTGGGGAAGAGCTTTCCGGGAAGAAGAAAAGACAGTGCAAAGACCCAGAGGCAGGCGTGTGTGCGTGGCTGTGTCCCAAGAACAGCAGGGTGGCCAGAGTGGAGGGCGCAAGGGGCCCTGCCTGTGGGCCCATATGCGGTGCTGGAAAGAGGTATATGGCAGACTGGGTGGGGACGGAGTTGGGGCAGCGGCTAAGGCCGGGCTATTGGGAAATAACTGTAACTGTCCAGGTAAGAGATTTGTTGGCTAGGCATTATTGAGCCAATGTATGGGTCATTCAGGCCTATATATTTCCCATCTCTCCGTAAAGTCGGAGGGCCTGTTTTCCACTAGATCCCCATCCCCCCGCCCCCCAACCCCGGCCAGGGCTTGTGGGATACTTGCTCTGATCAAAATTCTTCTCAGGGAGAAGATGGCTTTCTGTTCTTGGCGCGCTGCGCGGATCCGGGAAGGGTCCCGCACCTTGGCTGCGGGCCTGCGTCAGCGCCACCGGTGCGGCGGGGCCAGGGGTCTGGGGCCTCTCACCAGTGTCCACCTCCGGGTCTGGGGACGCAGGCTAGGGGTTGGGACTGCGCGCGCTTAGGCACTTTTTGACTCTTGCCGCCCCCCACCCCCGCGCTCCCCTCGCGGTCCGCCCTGCTCACCTCGCGCCACCGCAGTCGGAGAAACCCAGCCGGCTCTGGCCAGCTCGCTCTCAGTTTCGTTTTCCCGCGGACTCCGCCTTCCGCTGCAGCCGCCCGGCCCTCTCTCGCACACTTCGTCACACGCTTTCCGCCGCGGGAAAGGGGCACCTTCGCTGGAAGCCAGCGCTGATGGCGGCAGGGGCGGCCCGGCTGCACGTGCAGCCTTCGCGCCCGGGCGTGTTCAGGCCCGGGAGGGAAGATCCGCAGGAGGTGGGGCGTTCACAGAGGTCTCCGAGCGCCGGGTGGCGTCCCAAGAGCGCGCTGCTCTAGGCTCAGGGATGGACCGTCTCATTTCCTCTTCCTCCCAAACATTTGGGGGTAAGAGCGGTATTATCAGCTCCATTTACAATAGAAGAAACAGTACATCACCTCGCCCAGAGTCTTGAGCCTTGCAAGTGTCAAGGACAGCATTCAATTCAAGATCTGGCCCCTAACCCGAAGCACTCGTTCCCTTTTCCACACTGCTGCCACGTCACATTTGTCACATTTACAAGGCTGAGGACGAAGAGGCCTGGGGGCATAATCTTCCTTCTGTTTTGCACCCATCCATCCTTCACTGAACAGATACTTGGCAGCCGCTATATCCAGCACCAGCCAGTTCAGGAGTTAGAAGAGTCACCTGCCCCCAGGGAGACTTCATGGAGTCCACTAGCAAAGCCCTCACCAGAAGTCCTCGATTTATAAAAAATCAAATCCTACTCACCAAATGGACTACAAAACACTCCCAGAGTAATACTGGCTCACTGGCACATGATTGAGGAGTGCTGAGAACTTACTCCGCAACAATACGGCAACATACGTGCCATTACAATGCCCATTTAACAGATGAGAAAACAGGTTTGAGACGAAGCACAGAGAAGTTAAGTAATCACAGCTGGTAAGCAGGGAGCTGGAATTAAAACCAGGAGTCTGTGCCATCAAATCTTAGCAAGAGTAAATGAGAGAAGTGGCCCCATGATGGACCTCAAGTGTACGCCACATGTTGGGCATTGGCTCTAAGAGCCCTTTCCCACTTCTCCTCTACATCCCCCCCCCCCCCCATATTGTAGGGTATCAATGGCTACACACAACATTTCCTTGCAGCTCTGGACACAGAGTTTGAGCATATCGGGTTCTCCTGTGAATGTTCACCAAAGACAGCCATTTCTTAGACGATTTTGAGAAGCAGATGGGCAAGAAGATTTCCTGGAATGCATCCTCTTTTCCCCAAGTGGTAGTTCAAAAGCAATGAAGAGGATGTGACGGCAAGAATGCACGATATGTGTGAGTTCATCAACACGGAATTCTCATCAAAGCTAAGTTGGCTGCTGAGCATCCAGTGCGCCCACAGCAGAGCCCAGCCCTGGTCCCTCGGTGTGGATTCCCATACTCCAAGGGCGCCCAGCCAGCCACTTAGTGACAGACTGGTTGCAGGGAGCCCTTGCAATCATGGAGTGGGCAGGTATTTGTGGAGTTAATATTTATTTCACTTATGAATTGGCTTTTTCTCCCTGTAATGCTTCTGCCAGCAACATCATTGTTGGACATTCTAAATACCTGTTCGCCGTCATGGTATCCCTCACTAATGAACCCATTTTACAGAAAACGAAGTGAGGCAGTACACTGACTATCATAGAGTTCGATGGCTTTATTATGAACCTCAGCACTCCAAAGCAGCTGGCCTTATAGGACGGTGGGCTGGAGTAGTGAAGACTCAGTTACAGCCCCAGGTAGGAGCCAACACTTAGCAAGCTGGGAATACTGCTCTGCAAGTGCCATATATGCTCTAAACCAAGTTGCTGGTTTTTCTCCACGGCCATAATACAAGAGACTGGGAAACAGGGGAAGTTCAAGGGTTGTCTCCCACAGGTAGACCTTACCGCACACTTGCAAATCAAGTGCTTCCTGCTCCTATGACATTGGGCTCTGTCTCCACTAGAGGACATAGAATTCCTTGAACAGGAACTTGAAACTGTATCTGGATATTGCAGGTTCATCGTGTTGTTAAGTCATCAAGAAAATAAGGGGATTACTGAACTGGCTGTGGAGACCGGTATGAATTACCAAGGGGAAATAGTGATGCAGCCACGCGGTGGAGTGAGGGGCTTCTCTGGTGTTCCTTCTAGTAACCCTGCTCTCGATGATAAATGTTAATGAAAATCCAAAGCTGCCCAACACAAGCAGGACTTTGCCTTCAGGTCCTTCAGGGTTGTTGATTTGTACCACCCTACTAGCTGGGAAGGCACCTGAGGGCAAAGGGGACAAATGAATAAGGAAGCTGTGAGCACCAACTATGGTCTCATGACCAGTTGCAAAATAAAGGACCACAGAAGCTATGCATGTTTTTTTTTTCACTTACTTTGCTTTTGTATGTATTAACTAACTTTTCATTGCTTTCCCCTTTCCTTTTATATGCAATTTGCTCGAGGTAGTTAATTTTATAAGGTGGTCTTTACATGAGAGTGGCTTACAGTGGGATTGTGACTAAAACAGAAGAGGAAGGAACATCACGTTACAATGGGTATAAAGATTTAAAGGCTAGGATGGGCACGTTTTCCTTGGAAGAAGGGAGTGAGTTAGGCAGGAAGGTAGTGTTGTTGTTTGCTTCCAAGATTATTGGTGGAAGGAGTGGGCTGTATTAGATATTGTTCATTTTTATTTAGCTTCCATTTACCACATCTTGCCAGGTATAATACACACATTTTGCCCAAATTTTTGAGGGGAAAAAAAAAGGATGCTCATTATACATGGTTAGTACCTGAAATACCTTGTATCTGTTCTTGTGTTTTGTAATTATTTGTTATATAAAATTTCTTGTACCATAATGTTAAAAAATACTAAAATCCCTTTACAATACAAAAAAACCAAGTATCTAAATATAAATAAATAATTGAATTTAAAAGTTAAAATGAAAGGTTTTTTTCTTGAAGTTTGGGCCAAAAATGAGGTGTGCATTATACATAACAAAACAGCATTCCTTTCTGTCTCATCGTCTCTTGGGTTGTAACATATAGAAGGTTAAAAACAGATTTTCCAAACTTCCATGGAGTTGAAGTTATGGATATAGTTGGAGCTCTGCCCATGACTGGTGAGCAACAGGTACGAGATTTAGAAAATGGAAGTGAGGATAGGCCATCATTTTTGGCTGACAAGCTGACAAGCAAGTTCCCATGCTCAGGAGTGTTTGCAAGGGTCGGATGACAGGTTCCTTGTCAGTTCCCCAAGGGTCCGAGCATCTGGTGGCAGCAGTGGCAGTGGCGGGGTCTTGAACTTTGGACAGCAGCTGCTGTGGCGGTCTCCCGATTTCCATCCCACCATTCATTCTAACAATTACATGTTAATTTCCTACCAAACCTTTTTGTTAGACATGTGTACAGTGGTTTGTGATTACTGTCCTGAGCAAGGAGAAGCCTCTCTGGAAATGGAGCCTACACTGAGAGATTATAGTTGAGAAGTGAAGATTAAAAATCATGTCCTTATTTGAGCCCCAGATCAAGTCTTACCTGAAGCTAGCCCCATCTCAGACTGATCAGAGCCCCCTCTGTCCTTTTCTTTCTACTATAAACTAATTTGTGTTTGACTTTCTGATAATTACATCAGAAGCATGATCCGATATACTAAAGACACACTTCTTGGAAAAAAATCCCTTCATTAATTTAGTCAATAAAAATTTTTTGAGTGCCTCCAATGTGAAGCACTGTGCTGGAAATACATCATGGCCAAAAATAACATTGTGTCCTTGAGTATTAATACAGAAATTAGTTTCCTAAGGACAGTGTGTTTGTAGGAAGAAAGCAACTACGTGTTTGGTGAAATGGATATGTAGATAACATAGATACATAGGCAGAGCAAAAGCATCTTTGATAACTTTTATTAATTTTCAGTGATGGTCTCATTTAATATGTAACTCTATGAATTCCAACTTTATTATCGACCTATAGTTAGTGCCATAGATCTGTTTTTCAATTTTGACACTCACAATGACTTTAGATCAAAGGTATAACAGTACAACTAATCACATACAGATAAAAGAATCTTGCATGTATCAAGTATTTTTAATTTTGTAACTAGCAAATGTAACTTCCTACATTGGGAGATTGCTGAGTAATGTGGCTCATAAACAGGAAGTGTGAAGCCTCCAGCTTTGTTCTTCTTTCTCAAAATCACTTGGGCTATTTGGCATCTTTTATAATTCCATATGAATTTAAGCATGGTTTTTTCTATTTCTATGAAAAATGCCATTGGAATTTTGACAAGGATAGCATTGAATCTGAAGAGTGGTTTGTGTACGGTGGCTATTTTAACAATATTAATTCTTTCAATCCATGAACACGGGACATCTTTCCATTTGTCTGGGCCATCTTCATTTTTTTCATCAATGTCTTCAGTTTTTAGTGAAGAGATCTATCATCTCCTTTGTTAAATTATCCCTATTTTATTCTTTATGATGCTATTGCAAATGGGATTGTTTTCTTAATTTCTTTCTAATAGTTTTTTTATTAGTGTATATAAATGCAACTGATTTTTGTATACTAATTTTGTATCCTGTAACTTTAATGAATTCCTCTATTATTTCTAATAGGGTTTTTTTGTTTTGTTTTGGTGGAGTCTTTAGGGTTTTACATACATAATATCATGTTCCTCTGCAAACTTCTTTTCTGATTTGGACAACTTTGATTTCTTTTTTCTTGCCCAATTGCTCTGGCTAGGACTTCCAGTACTATGTTGAGTAAAAGCATAAAAAGTTGGCATCCTTGCCTTTTTCCTGATGTTAGGGTAACATCTCTCAGTTTTTGTTAAGTATGATGTTATCCATGGGCTTATCATATGTGACTTTTACTATGTTGAAGTACATTCCTTCTATACCCATTTGTTTAGAGATTTATTATGAATGTTGAAATTTGTCAAATGCTTTTCAGCATCTATTGAGATTGTCATATGGGTTTGTTTGTTTTTTTTTGTTTTTTTTTGGTTTCTGTTTTTAGAAAGAGGGGAAGGGAGAGAAATATTAAGGTGAGAAACATTGATTCAACTGATTGAATCAATGTTTCTTATACAATGCCTCTTCTACGTGCCCCTGACCAGGGGCCAAACCACAACTAGACATGTGCCTTGACTGGGAATCAAACTGGCAACCTTTTGCTTTGCAGGATGATGCCCAACCAATTGAGCCACACCAGTCAGGGTCTCATGTGGCTTTTATCCTTCATTTTGTTAATGTGGTGTATCACACTTATTGAACCATCCTTTCATTCTTAAAATGAACTGCACTTGATCCTTTCAATGTATTTTTGAATTCTGTTTGCTAATATTTTGTTGAGAATTTTTGCATCTATTTTCATTAGGGATATTGGCATGCAATTTTCTTTTCTTGTAGTATCCTTGTCTAGCTTTAGTATCAGAGTAATGCTGGCCTCGTAAAATTAGTTTGGAAGAGTTCCTTCCTCTTCTATTTTTGGAAAGATTTAGAGAAGGATTAGTATTAATTTTTAAGTGTTTAGTAGAATTCATGAATGAAGCTCTCTGATCCTGGACTTTCTGTTGTTGGGAGGTTTTTGATTACTGATTCAACATCTTTACTAGTAATTGGTCTGTTTAGATTTCCTATTTCTTCATTATTCAGTCTTGGTAGGTTGTATATTTTTAAGAACTTTTTTTCATTTCTCCTAGTTTTTCTAGTTTGTTGAATAAATGTTCATAGTAGTTCCTTATGATGCTTAGTATTTTTGATATCAATCTAATGTCTCCTGTTTCATCTGTGAATTTATTTTCTTTAGTTCTTTCAGTTTACTTTGTAAATTTCTCCCTATTTACAAATAATACTGCAATAAACATTTTCCTTCATGTATTCTTATGGAAATGTGGGAAAATTTCTCTAGGGTTTTTCCTTAGGTATATAATTGCTGGACTGTAAAGTATATAGACATATGACTTTATCAATTTTCTTTCCAAAATGTAAAAGAGTATACTTCTATTCCTCCTCTCCCATCTTTTGTGCCATTTTTATCATACATTTACTTCTACATACATTATAAACCACAAAGTGCATTGTTACTATTTTCACTTTGAATAGGCAATGATCTTTTAAAGAGATTTAAAATAGCTCTTATATATACCCACATATTCACCATTTCTGGTGCTCTCTATTCCTTTGTGTAGATTAAAATTTCCATTTTATATCATGTTCCTTTTGCCTGTGCCCACTTTATCTAATATTTCTCTCTTTTTTAAGATTTTATTTATTTGTTTGTTTATTTGTTTGTTTTAGAGAGGGGAAGGGAGGGAGAAGAGAGAGAGAGAAACATCAATGTGTGGTTGCCTCTTGCACACCCTCTACTGGTGGCCTGGACTGCAAGCCAAGCATGTGCCCTAGACTGTGAATCGAAGCAGTGACCCTTTGGTTCACAGGTTGGCACTCAATTCACTGAGCCACACCAGCCAGGGCTCTAATATTTCTTATAGTGCACATATGTTAGAGACTATTTCTCCCAGTTCTTTAGTATGTAAAAAGCCCTTATTTTATCTATATGTTTGATAGATTTTTAAAATCCTTTTTGTAGCTAACTGGCCTTGCCTCAAAAAGTGAACAAACTTAAGTTTTTGCTCAAAAACTTCAAATGTTATTATTATTGTTAAATTTGTGTTATTTACCCCTACATGTTATTTACCTATGATTATTTGTTTACTTGACCAATTTATTATTTAATTATTCAAATTCAGTTATTATTAAGGAAAATAAAATACCCAGGCCTGAAGAAATGACCAGAATCAAGATTGGCAATATGACTCATACTTCAACTTTGCCCCTAGGGCAGTGCCTGCTAAGCACTCTCTGAATTTTTTATCCATTTCCTGGTTCTGAGTTTCACTGAACAGATGTTTCCAGTCACCAACTTCACCTACAACACAGAAAAAAGCAGCAGACTCAGACACTTGTTAGAATATTTTTTCTTAAGTTTACCATGTTGATGTGTAGTGCTTCACTTTGAAATGTGAAAATGGACACATGGAAAATATAGAGTCTTGAAAAACTAATGTAATTCCTCTTATAAAATTAACCATATCCATGGGGGGGGGGGGGTGCTTCCCCATCTGTGGTGTGGCTGGGGACATACTTTCTTTATATCACTGAGGAGACCCTTGGGCTCAGCAATCTCCCGTCTCCACCTCTCTCCCTGCACTCAGGACCTAAATGTCTGGTGTTTGTTCAGAGTCAGTTTATTCTTCTTTAAAGTCTTTTAAATACCTTAAATATTCCTTAAGGAGGAGTATTTAAGGCCTCAGATCCTGAATATTTTGCAAAAAGTGATTATTTTTCCTGGGATTAGAATATGTTTTTCTTACTAGCTTTTCGATGTTAAAGGAAGTTACTTCTTCCTTTATCATCTTTTGATGATTTGGGTGGAAGTTATGAGTTCCTTGTTGCATAGCCATTGAAATTTATTCTTTCATAAAGGAGGGTTTAAAGACATGAGGAAATGCTTAGATATATGAAGGAAATAAAATAAAACACAACTGTTTACACATGCCATCAATTATATAAAGTATCACAGAATAAAGCTGGAAGAAATATGCCAAAAAGTTCAACCTGCCTCTGCTGGGAGAAATGTGGATACTTTTTAATGCTTTTTCACATGTTTCAGTGCTTTCTGAATTTTCTACAAGAAATAGTAGTAAAAATCTTGTTATTGCATTATTTATGTTAAGCTTTTTCTATTCCATATGGTATTTGATTAACAATGTATAGAAAAGTTGCATTTTCCCCTCCTTAAAGCCATAAGACTAGGCATAAAAATCAGGGCTAAAGTCAGGACTCAAACCAAAGTCAGAGTTACAATCAATGTGCCATTCATAGTGGATTTTAAAAGTAGGTTTGTATTTGACAAAGTGTAGAGACTTAGTCAAATAAACTTAAGTTCAAATCCTGACTCCATCATTTATTAGCTTTGTGACAATGGGCAAATTAATATTTCTGAGCATGCTGCCCACTTTGTAAAATTAAGGATTCAATATCTTTTTTGCTATAAAATTTAAGCCCAGCAAGCGCCAAACACATGAATAGATGCCTAATAATTGATAGCTGTTGTGATGTGTGCTGCCTCTAAATCGCATTATACTTTCATTACATAGGCAATAAAATAAACTGGCAATCCCTAAGCTATGCCATCATAAATTTCCACAGGGCATTGGAATGCTACAGTGAAATTTAGTAAAATCATCAGTGCTGGGGACAGCTAGTTGCCTATCCAATATCATTTTCTTTTTCTTCCTCATTTACAAAACCCTAATTTTAATTGGGTTATGTGCCCACCTTTTGAAAATCACATTTCCCAGCCAAGGGCGCAGTGAGAGGTGGCCAGGGGATATAAGAAGTCACAGATTGAGGCTTCCAGTGATGCTCTTAAAAGGGGTCTCACTCAGGTGATACACAGGATTCTGTCTCTTGCCTTTCCCTTTTTATTTTAATGAAACAATCCTCTAATATTAACATAATGGTGGAGCCCTAGCTGCTCCCTTGTCATCAGAAGGTGACAAGCAGAAAGGTAAAGGAACTTAGTATTCTAAAAGATATTACAAGCTGCCAGTTCCAGCCCTAAACTGTGGCCAGACTTCCTGTTGAGGGAGAGAAAAAGAAAAACCGGTCATATTTAAGGAAGAATATATGAATGGCCTGTTTACAGGCCAATTGACAGATGTCCTAGAAACCAGCGCAGCTTCACCTTTGCGGAACAGGAACGGGCCGACAGCCCCGTGTGTCTGCTGGGACTGGGCTCGCATCGCCTGGAAGGTGCTCTGAGCAGCAACAGTGTGAATCTGCTTCCCAGTGAGAGAGAATCCAAAGAACTCAGCGATGTGCTCTATTCCAGCAGCCAGATTCTGAAAACAACATTTTAAAGGATAACCTTCTTTCAGTGTCAATTGTGCCATAAGCAAAGACGGATTTCTCAGGCAGAATGGATTTATTAAGCCTGTTTAATTCATCTGTTTACCTCTCTACTCAGATTTACTTTGATATCTATCTCTGTATAAATAGTTGAGATGTCCTTAGAAGATATTCTGTATCAATGATACCTTATAGTTTAAATTTATAATTCTTTCAAACTACTTAGGATATAAATAATGACATTAAACATTAAGAGGTTAGCATTTTATCTAAGATGATAGTCATTTTTTAAAAAAAGTATCAGTCTAATATAGCTAAGAAAATCAATGTATTCATATATGCTCATTTGAATTCTCTTTTCTTCTGAATCCTATTTATAGCTAATGTTTAATGTCATCAAGGAAGTATGATACTTAGAATCATAATAGAAGGGATTTTAAAATTTATCTTGTCTAAATACCATCATAAATCATGAACCTCACTCTCACCCCCAACAGTATCCCCAACAGGGGAGATTCATTAAATTTCTTAAACTATATTCTATAAAACACTCATATACCTCACTCAGGGTGGTTATAGATGTTTCATGAAAAAAAGAAAAAAGAAAAGAAGGGTGAATGGTTGAGGTCAAATAAGCTTGGAATCCTTTGGGTTAAACAAAGGTAAGACTTTTTTTTCCCCTACTGGGTCTCTTAGTCTTTAATATGCGAAATGCGATGTGAATCTCCCAAAGGAGCGGGCTATGTAATACAGCAGTTCCCAAATGAATCTCAACAAGCAACTTTCCTCCAACCCCAAGAAAGAATTATTAACAGCTGGGGCAACACCAGCATTCTATGGAGGACAAGCTTCAGAAACATAATTCTAGACTAGAGGGAGAAGAGACTAAATAGCTATGTTCTTCCATGTTATATAAATGCATCCCATAAACGGAAGAGTTACAGTGTATTATACTTTCCTTTGATGAGACAGGAGAAACGTGTGTTAAAACACAATTTGGTCAGAGGGCATTCGAGCCTTTGACACCCCCCCCTTCCCATTAACACACTTTCTTCATTGGGGGTCCGGGGCTCTGGTTTCCTCCAACCTCATTAGGCACTCCTGTTTAGTCTCCTTTGCTGATTCCTCCTCTTTGCCCCCAACTGTTTTCGTTGGATGGCTCCAGGGCACAGTTCTAGTTCTCTTTCCCTTCTCTATCTGCATACTTACATGCATAAGTAGGTAATCTCACGGCTGTAAATGCCATCTACGTGTCAGTGATTCACAAATTTATGTCTGTAGGCCAGAGCTCTTGCCTTCAAGAGTTTTATGCCCAACTGCCTACTAGATCTCTCCATTTTGGTGACTGGTGACTAACAGGCATCTCAAACACAGCGAGCCCCAAAATAAACCCCAAGTCGTCCCCACAATCCTACTTCACCTGCAATCTCCTACTCAGATGATGGCAATTCAATCCTCCCAGTAAGCTAGGCCAATAATATCGGAGTCCACTTGGATACCTCTTTTTCTCTCACTACTCTTGTCCCCATTGAATGCAGCAGCAAATCCTACTGGGTCTTCCTCCAATATATACCCAGAATGCAACCACTTTTCATCACCTCCACTGCTTCTTCTGGTCCAAGCCACCACCTTCCCTTGGCTGGTGCCACCTAGCAGTTTTCCCTGCACTGTCTCGGCCCCTCTCCAGTCTGATCTCACATACCAGCCAGGATGATCCTATTAAAAACATGGCAGCTCCAAGCCCTGGCTGGCGTAGCTCAGTGGATTGAGCACGGGCTGGGAACCAAAGTGTCCCAGGTTCGATTCTCAGCCAGGGTACATGACTGGGTTGCAGGCCATAACCCCCAGCAACCGCACATTGATGTTTCTCTCTCTTTCTCCCTCCCCCCCCCTCTCTCTCTCTCCCTCCCTCCCTCCCTCCCTCTCTCTCTCTCTCTCTCCCCCCCTTCCCTCTCTAAAAAAATAAATAAATAAAATCTTAAAAAACAAACAAACAAACAAACAAACAAAAAAACACGGCAGCTCCTATCACTGCTCTGCTCGAATCCTACAGCGGCTTTTCATTTCACTCAGAGCAGAGGCCAAAGTGAGGTCAGAGTTCTGTCACACCATTCCTCACACTCCACCCAATGTGGGCAGTGATCTCATGGGTTACTCTCCCCTTGCCTCCCTCTTGGCCCTTAATCACATAGGAACTCTCCCTCAGGGCCTTTACTGCAGTCATTCTCTCTACCTGTGCTTGTGCCAGTTACCCACTTGGCTCATTCCCTTACTTCCTTCAGATCTCTCCTCAAATCGCATCCCCTCCATGACGCTTCCCTGACCATCCTATATTATACTGGGGTTTGTCCAGCATCCTAATCCCCCTCCCCCAGGCATTTCCAGGTTTTTTTAGATTTTATTTATTTTTTTTAGAGAGGGAAAGGAGGGAGAAAGAGAGAGAGAAACATCAACGTGCAGTTGCTGGGGGCTGTGGCCTGCAACCCAGGTATGTGCTCTGACTGGGAATCGAACCTGCAATGCCTGGTTCGCAGCCCACCCTCAATCCACTGAGCTACACCAGCCAGGGCTCATTTCTAGTTTTTCTTAATCAGCTACACCATTTTTCTTTTTCTCCTCACATATTATATACATTTTCACTGTTATTGTGTTTATTATTTATTGCCCTGTCTTCTTTCCTTCCCATGAGGATGTGAGCTTCTCTGGGGCAGTGAACTTTGTCTGGTCTCACTGGTATAACACCAGGACCTAGAACACTGCTGAGCAATCAGTCACTAAATGGTTGTGAATAAACAATTACAAATTACATGGAAAAACCAATTCACAGCCAAATGCATGTTCAATTAAATCTCAGTTAAGACCTATTTAATTGTTTTTCATATTTCCAATTCGGACCATGTATAATAAAAGGATAATAAAGCAGAAGCTGTTGGTAATAAACTGCTAAGCATTGTTTATTTCTGTTAAATAATCAACCTAAGCACTTATGCATTGTTTGTTTTTTTCCCTCGCACTCTATCATATATACAAAATATTCTGTTTTCCCAGCAGAAGTAAGGCCTGCCTGAGTGTGGTTGGTGGGGTAATAATATAGGTGTAATCATTTATAGCTTTAACTTGAACATTTCACCTAAAATGTCACATGGTATGCTTGAGTGTGATATTGTTATGTTACAGAATTATATGCTTATGATTTTGTAATTAAAAAGGGGCGTTATTTGTGCCAGACCCTGTACATGTTCATACAAGCAGACATTATAAGTGCTCTGTGTTGTAGTTCATAATAAATTTTGTTATAGAATATCAATAATCATAATCTCACCTCTTTCAGGTCTTCATATAATATGAACTTAACATTTTCATCATCAAGATGTTTATTCCAATTAATTGCAAAATCAAAATAGCTTCCCCAAGAAACTGAAAACACACAAAAAAAATTCTTAAGGAATTCTAAATAACTGAGGTTAAAATGATAGATGGTTAATACATGCTCTAAAATATACACTCTCTATATATGAGTGAGCTCAGACAACATGTTTGTAAGTTATTACAAATACATGCTCCACAGGAAGTGGCACAAGCCAGCCCTGTTGTCAGATTTGTATTAATTTTATCTTCACAAATAATAACACAACTAAGCAAGCTGTACAATGGTTTGATAAAAACTATAGACATTCATGAATATTTAGGTGAATAAAATAATTCAGAAATAGTGAGTGATACATGAAAACTGGCAGAGATAATGCCAGAAAGAAATGATGAAACATTATCTAGACCAGTATTATCCAATAGAACTTTAATGTAAGCCACACCTGTAATTAAATTTTTTTAATTTTTTTCCAACCTTAAAATGTTTTAGTAGCCACATTAAGAAAAACGAAAAAGAAACATATGGAATTGATATTAATATTTTCTTTTATTTAACCTAATGTACCCCAAAATATTATTACTTCAGCATGTAATCAACATGAAAATTATTAATGAATCATAACACATTGTTTTTGTATTTTAAGTCTTAAAAGCCAGTGATTATTTTGCACTTATAGAGAATCTTAATTTGAATGCTAAGGTTTTACCTGAATCATTTGATATGTTTTCAGACTTCACAAAACTTATATCTGGAAAAGTAGATTCATGCATTCAACTTGTACCAAACTTACTTTAAAAGTTTCCAGTAAATGCATCGAGTAGTTTTTAAACCTAAATTTAAATTAATTAAAATAGAATAAAATTTTAAAAATTAACTTCTCAATTATGTCACCTGTCAAGCTCTCAGTTCCCACATGAGGCTAGCGGCTACCATCCTGGACAGTGTGGAGTTAGACATGGATCCGCTGTGCCGCTTACTAACTGTGTGACTTCGAGTGACTCCCTAGACTTTCGTGCCTTACTTTCCTCATCTGTAGAGTGGGGTCTGGTGTGTGAGGTTTAAATGAATTCACACAGGTCAAATGCCTAATCAATAGTACGTACCAATTCAATAAATTTGGGCTACTATTCTTTCATTAATAATAATAATCATCTCATAATTACTGTACTTATCATCCTTATCATGAAGCCCTTGCTTTCAGCCAGGCAGTTTCTACATGTTTTATTTGTTGTGGCAAATACAGTACGTTTCTTACCCTTTATCCAATACACTCCCTTATTTGTTGCTAACCAAACCCCTTTTGTGACTCCCTTAGAAGAACTGTGATTGGTGACACAATGGTCTGGCCAGTGAGACACAAGCAGGGGCCAGGGATTGAGGGGTCTGCTGGAAAGCAATTGCTGTTTTGGTGAATGTTCTTCATGATCTGAAGGTGACAGTAGCCAACTTGAGAGTGCAGTGTGAAAAGCAACAGTGCGAGCCCAAGGGAGTGTCAGAGGTTCTGGCCTTCCTCGCTGGGCTGCTGAACCAGTTGCCTACCTTCGGACTTCTTGTTAAGTGAGAAAAAGAAAATCCGATGTGTTTAGGCCACTGTGGTCAGGATTTCTGCTCTTCTAAATGTAGTATTAATTGACATGCATATACTTTACACTTCAATCTTTAGAGCAATCCAATGAGACAGGTACAATTTTTATGCCCATTTTGTTAATGGGGAAATTGAGAGAGAGGGTAAGTAACCACTTTAAGCCCACACAAGTAGTAAGTTATGGGTACTCTACATTTCAAAGAGTCTGACACTAGACCTTGTGTGGCCAAACAAAATCTATGCTGCCATACCTCCAGTAGGTCAGATACTCTTACGTGTACTTCACAAGTAAGAAAACCAAAGTTCGGAGAGATCAAAAGCATTCCTCAAAATCCCCCAGGCAATGAATGTTTTGAATCTGAGTTTCAGTTCTAGCTCTGCTTTTTAATAGCTGTGTGACCTTTCTTTTTTCTTTTTCTTTTTTACTTTTTTTCTTGGTGCGACCTTTCTATGCCTCTATTTCTTTCTTCATAAAATGAGGATAATAGTATTATATTTATAGGGTCTGATGAGAATTAGAGTTAAACAATGTGTGCTAGGGAAAACATGTCGTGCCTGGCATGTAGTAACTGCTCAGTAAGCAGTTGCTATTTTATTTTATATAATATTAAATACTAATATATAACAATAAGTGGTGGACCCCAGATCCAGGCCTTCTCATTCCAACCTTACATGTTTACGAGTGCATTTAACAAATTCACGAGGCAGAAACTCCATCTAGGTTATCACCATCATATCTAATTATTGTCCATCAAATAATTAGGCCAAAAGGATGGATAAGCCAACAAAGGTTCCCTAAAACAGTTATCCCAATGATGAGGTTTCTCATGGTTGGATGTTCTCTTATATTACTAAGGGGACAATGTTTCAGACTTGCCCCGACTCCATCCTGTCTCAGTGAGTGGTTACTAGACAAACCAGAGTTTTCTTAATGGTGCTTCCTAAGCACGTTCTGTGCACTTTCCTTCTACTCCAGCATCCAAGTCCCAATATTTCATCTTTTCTAAGGAGCCAGGTGGTACCCCGTGTCACTGCCGTGCTGATCACCTTTAAAAGTGGTCCTTTTAGAGGGCCCTAGCAACCACTTCTCCTCTAGGCTCACTTGGCATTAATTCTACCTTCCACACCGCAAAGACTCAACAGAGCCCCCACCAAAAGGAGGCATTTATTCATCTGTGGCCACTGTACCCATGGAAGTAGAGTCGCTGCCACTTATAAGGAGTGGGACCATTGGCAGGCAAGTGATTTGACTTTTTTGATGCATTTTCTCATTTGTGCAATGGAGCCAATACTGCCTTACTCATAGGTTGTTATGGTCTAAAATGAAATCATGAATATATAACACCTAGTTTAAAACCTGGAGCATTAGTAGGCACTTCAGAATTGTAGTTATCAACAACCAGAAGTAAAATATCAAGGTGATCTAACAAAAATTTATTTTCTTTCTGGCAAACAAATATTGTGGTTACTCAGTATTATGATTTTATATATGTATATTTTGTTTTTATCACTATGTTAGAGAATTAAGAGAAATGAACTAGAAATACTTTTCTGTATGACTCTGTTAGAAGCCTCTTTGTCCCACGTCTGAATGGCCACTCAATATTCATAGTCAACATAAGTGATTGCCTGAGGTGCAAATTGTCTAAATCACTTTTAAAAACAGTAATGTAGCCCTGGCTGGTGTGACTCAGTGGATTGAGTGTGGGCCTCAGAACCAAAGGGTTGCTGGTTCAATTCCCAGCGAAGGCACATGCCTGGGTTGCGGGCCAGGTCCCCCATTGGGGGCATGAGAGGCAACCACACATTGATGTTTCTCTCCCTCTCTTTCTCCCTCCCTTCCTCTCTCTCTAGAAATAAATAAATAAAATCTTAAAAAAGAAAAACAGTAATGTATTGTTTGATGCACAGACTAGTGGTGCTATAAAACTTCATTGAAAAGTTATTTTTGATTCCTGGATCCATCTTAATCTCCTTTCTTTCTTTACCCTAAAACACATTTGAATTTTCACATTTATGTGGTCATCTGTCAAAGTAAGAAGAATTCTTTCACCAACAACCATACCTTGTCCTTGCATGAACTGTCTGAAGAAGTCATCCCAAGAGCCATAGCTTGGAATATCAGGGACATCATTGTGAAAATGGAAAAAAGATACTGCCGTATCTTTAGGGTTTCGGAATATCACCAACATCTAGGGAGATAAAACTAAGTTAATCAATTTAGAACAAAGTTTTGAACTTTGGAAAAGTGAATGGGTGAGCAGTATCATGCATCCTCTTGTAGGCTTCATAGTTTTTTAACATATAGAGAAAGAATGATGATAAGAAACCAAGGAATAGGAGGTGATAGTGGGGGAAGTCTGGAGAGAGGGGAGGAAGAAGAAGAGAAAGAACTAGTGTTATAGGAGAGGACTTCTGGTCATGAGTTTGGACAGTGAATAGGCATACGTAGGAAATGTACAAAAGGAATGAGGGCAACCTCACAAGCCCATGGTCTGAAAGGTTAAACCCCTAAACAAAGTAAAAAATGCAAAATAATATTAAGGACAATTAAGATAATGTTTAAGTTTGGTGGGAGAAGATCAAAGAATGCCGGCCTACTCTCTGGGGCCCGAGGTGCAATGGGTGATGTAGATGCAGCAGAACCTCTGACTTCCTACCTTAAACCTATCATCTCTGATGAGGAGTGAATTTGTTCTTTGGAGTGAAAAGTGTGAAATACACATTGTAAAGAGAAAAGTGGAACCCAAGCAAACTGAAAGATTACAGGAGAACTTCTGGCCAGTCCAAGTGGATTTAGTTAGGCGTTGTGTCCTGACGAATTCTATGTCAAGAACTGAGGAGACTGAAGAATACAGTACTGAGTGCTGCGGATGGTCACTGAGGAATCTGAGATGACGCACAGCACGTCAGGAGACTGGAAGCTGGCAGGTGTCTTTTCAGATTCAGACAGGAGGTAGGCATGGATCTGCAAAGCACAGATTTGTGAGCCTGACTACCACTTGGAGGAAGTTTTCTAGAATTGACTGAAGTGGATGATCTGGGGCCACAGAAAAGAGGAAGAAGTAACCACCGGCGGCAATATGGGTTCTCGAAGAACAAGTCACTGCCAACACCAAGTTTTTCTTAGACATACTCGTAGTTTCTAAACTAGTTTCTAGTTTATTTTCATAGTTTCTAGTAAATTTGTTGCTAATTATTTCTCCTATAAAATGGAACTTGTGAGCTGAAAGAAGCAATTAGGCATATAAAACTCATGTGCAAAGGAGATAAATAACTAAGGTAAACATGCTAGAGGTTTTTTGATGGCATTTCCACTGTCCCAATAAGGCCATCATTTTAATGAGCGATTCAGGTAAATATAGAAGCTGTATTTATCAAATTTGTAGATGACATGAAACCGAGAAGGAATCGGGATCTCAAAACACCTTGTCAGTCTAAAGAAATGAACTAACGCTAACAGGGTACAACTGAATGCAGATAAGCAGGCTGGGGTCTATGTCTTTCACTTAGATCTGCAACGCACGCCCGCCCCTGAATCCAGATAGAGCAGATTTTTGTCCCTTGTGGGTGTTATATTTGGGGCTTTGACTACCACTTATTGGTTGCCTCAGCTTGTAGCAGTTGTCCCAAAGCCATAGATTTGAACAGCGAGCGCCAGCTGCAGTGTGGACAAGCCCACGGCACCAACCACTGCCCTTGGCTGCTTTTCTTTTCTTGCCCTTCTATTCTTGCGACAGTGAAACTGCTTCACACCAAATCCAAATGTTTTATAAATTACTTTAGCTCTGTTTCTTATGCAATAATTAGAGGCAAAAACATCACCTAAATTGGTGATTATATTTAGCTACATTAAACTGGAGAGATTATATGTTAAAGCGATATTGGGGATTTGGGAGATTCTCAACAGAAAGACTTTAACAGAGCTGTCCAAAGCCGGTGTGAGCGATAGAGGGGCTCAATCACAGTCCAGACAGCCACTTAGTGGAATTCAAACACTTCACGGGGACGAGAGTGGACAACCTTTAAGGTATTTTCCAATTCAAAGCTGCTAGAATCCTATACCCTGGCCACAAGGCACTAATTCTAAGCCTCCACTTCCCTAGTGGTTTCTTTCCTCCTCCATTATTTCCCCTCCTTCCTCTTACCATTGTAGTTACCTTAGCTGTTTTCCTCCTTCCACTTTCTTTGCTATTATTGCACTATCCTCTCTGTCTTATTTGTGGCATTCAAGAATTTAAATCCCAGATTCAGAAGTTGGCAGCCAAATAGGTCCACTTGCTCTTGCACCCAACCCGGACGCTTAGCTGATTTTCAAAAAACCAAAGTGAACTGTCAACGGAGTCTTAGCTGATATGAACTTTGGAAGCCAGTGAGTACAGATGATGCTTCAAAACTGCATTAAGGAGGTCTTATAGATGGATAGGAAAAGTCCCCGGGAGTGGCACCTGCATCTGAGGAGAGCCTGGTCAGAGACAGCAGCCTAGGGGCTCCCTCCCCTCCCAGCGGGAGGAGTCACCAGGCCCGGAATGGGAGTGACTTGGATACACAAAGTGGTGGGAACAGGGCAACACATATACACAGCTAGCAACACACCCATAGCAGTGGCGGGAGAATACCTGAGAGTGAGGGGATACTGTCTGCACCTGGTTCTGGTGGAGGAGAAGGGCCGTGGCTGGCCATGACTGCGATAAACTCTTGACTGTTCCAAGAGCTGGAGTGGGTCGAAAGCCGGACAGTGGCCCGGCGCTGCAGGAGCACACAGAGAGACTTTTTTTTCAAAGGGCAGCTGAGGCAACATGGACAGGGACCCCTCCAGGCAGCTGCCAGGCTAACAAGGGAGGATATTGGGTGTGATTTGCTCCCACTCAGTACAGCTAGGCAGATTGATCAAAGGTGCAAAGCGAGGTGGTGTCTGGGGCCCAGCCTGGTGCAGCGCTGCAGAGTGGAGTGTGAGCCACAGTGTGCTGTGAGGACAGTGGGCTGGGAACTGTGCGCCTGAGGTTATTTGAGAACAGACTGGGCCCCCTTCCTGGGGGGGAACCTCCAGCAAGGGAAGGTGGAGCCCAGCCCCCACCTCCTGCAAGAGCAGGGGAAGACCTGCAAAACTGGCTCAGCAGGCCTCACAACTCTGCAGGGGGCATTTCCAAAAGAGTGAGACAGCAAATGCCCAAATGCCTAAAAGGGCCCATTTTGAAGGACTCACAGGGGGACAAAAAACACTGGGTTCTAGGGCCTATTTCACTGTGGCCATCACAGCAGGGAGTTCAGAGAGTGTGCCACAAAGGGCAGCAAGGCGGATTCAGGGCACACAGAGCTGCCCTCTACATCACGCAGGAGAGAGCTGACACACTTACACAGATTGTCCCCTACCCTGTGAAACGGACAATATGTAATCAGAAACGATACATTATTGGAAATAAACTGGGAAAGACTAAAAAGGGAGGTATAGGGGCAGGAGTACACACCCACAATTTTCCTAGAAGATGGAACAGTAAGTACCTCCCAGGGGAGACTCAGAGGCCTCAGCCTCTCCATCGCAACAGAAGCTCCCTCTAGAGGCAGGTGAAGGAGACACAGGTGGTGTCGCCGGAAGTTGGATGACCCACCCCAGGACCTAGAGCTGATAAAAAACCAGGGACGGATCCGGAGAGATGTCAGAAGGCAAACACGAACAGCTGAGATGAACATCACCTCACTTTTCCTCAGAACTTGTGTTTTCTTTCTTTCTTCTTTTTTTCCTTTCACACAGCCTTTTAATATTGGGAAATAAATATCCTCGCCTTGGGAGAGGATAGCATGGTTATTGTTGTAACAGTATTCCTATTTGTTCACTATTTGTTTGCACTTCAAATCCCATTGGCTACTCTCCCCCTTGTCTTACTCCATTTTGCCTTCCCCCTGCCTTTGATCAGTTGAATTAGGAATTTTTTTTTTCCCTTTCTTAGCCTGGGTTCTATTTCTTACTCTTATTAGTATTTCTGCCCCATCCTCTCAAAATCACTTTTATTTACTGTAGAGATCTCATATTCCCTTTCGTCTTTTGTATAATATTCTTATCCCTTTCCACCTTTATTAATCTTTGCTCGGCTGTCACTGTTATTGGCCCTGCCGTGGTTTTTCTGCAGTTTTGTTCCCATTGGTTCAATACCTTTTCATTTGCTTCAAACCTCGTAGTATACTCTTCCCTTCTCGTACTCTATTTTTGCCATCACCATGCCCTGTTTCACTTACATTTTAAATTTTATTCTCTGCTTTTCTTTGCCTGGTTTCTATTCCCTACTCTTATTATTTCCCTCCCCTCTTCACACTCAAAAGCATTTCCCCCCTTTTAGCACCCCATATCCTCTCTTTCCTACTTTATAATATTCTTAATCTCAACCTTTATTAATCTTTGCTCAATTGTTGTTGATATTGCTGATGTGGTAGGGGGTTTTTGTTGTTGTTGGCATGGGTTCAGCATTCTGGCAATATTGCTTTGTTAACCAGCACAATATACACAATGTACAACAGCATACAAGATGTGGCAGGAGGTGCGACTACCAGTCAGCCAGCTAGAGGGGGGGAACCCACCAATGAATGAGCCACCAACAGGAGAGCCCATACAAACTGAATAAAGGGTAACCCTGGAGCATCCAGATCAGGAGTTCAGGGAGACTGTACCATTAAGGCCCACAGGACTCCTGCCACAGAAGTACATCCCACAAACACAGGCAGGCAAAGCAGAGCATCCTGAGATGCAGAAATAAACAGAAAGAGCCACCTGAAATGGGGAGACAAAGAAAGAACCCCCAATTGAAAGGAATGGTGGAATCCACAGAAAAAGAGCTAAATGAAATTGAGGCAAGCAATCTATCACATTTAGAATTCAAAAAAATGGTTATAAGGATAGTCAAGGAACTCAGTGATAACTACAAGGAACTGAGTGGGAACTATGGCAGCATGAAAAAGGACATAGAAACTACAAACAAGAACCAGGGAGAAATGAAGAATACAATATCTGAAATGAATAATACACTAGAAGGAATTAAAAACAGGCTGGATGAAACAGAGAACCAAATCAGCGAGCTGAAAGACAAGGTAGAAAGAAATACCCAAGCAGAGCAACAAAAGGAAACAAACAAAAAGAAAAAAAGACTCAAAAAGAATGAGGATAGTTTAAGGGAACTTCAGGACAACATGAAATGTAACAACATTTGCATCACAGGAATATCAGAAGGAAAAATTGCAAATAAACAACTTAACCCTATATCAACAAGAACTAGAGGAAAACAACAAACAAAGCCCAGAGTGAGTAGAAGGAAAGACATAATCAAGATCAGAGCAGAATTAAATGGCATAGAGACTAAAAGAACAATTCAAGGGATCAATAAATCCAGGAGATGGTTCTTTGAAAAGATAAACAAAATCAACAAGTCTTTAACCAGACTCATCAAGAAAAAAAAAGAGAGGGCCCAAATAATTAAGGTCAGAAACAAAAGAGGAGAAATTGCAATCGATACCAGAGAAATACAAAGGATTGTCAGAAACTATTACAAACAACTATGTGCCAAGAAATATGACAACCTGAGTGAAACAGACAAGTTTCTAGAAACATATAATCTTCCAAAACAGAATCAAGAAGAAGCAGAAAGTCTGAATAGACAAATAACAATTAGTGAAATTGAAGCAGTAATCAAAAAACTCCCAGCACACAAAAGCCCTGGACTGGATGGCTACACAGGAGAATTTTACAACACATTTAGGGAAGAGCTAACTCCTATCCTGCTCACACTACTCCAAAAAATTCAAGAAGAGGGAAGACTCCTGAACTCATTTTATGAGACCAGCATCATCCTAATTCCAAAACCAGGTAAAGACACAACAAAGAAGGAAAACTACAGGCCAAAATCTCTGGTGAACATAGATGCTAAAATCCTCAACAAAATATTGGCAAACTGGATCCAGCAATACATTAAAAAGATCATACACGATGACCAAGTGGGATTCATCCCAGGAATGCAAGGATGGCACAATATTTGCAAGTCAATAAGTGTAATAAACATAAACAAAATGAAAGACAAAAATTACATGATCATATCAATAGATGCTGAAAAAGCATTTGATAAGGTACAACACCCATTTATGATAAAAACACTCAACAAAGTGGGAGTAGAGGGAACACTCCTCAACAAAGTAAAGTCCGTATACAAGAAACCTATAGCCAAAATCATACTCAATGGACAAAAATTAAAAGCTTTATCTCAGGCACAAGACAAGGATGTCTGCTTTTACCACCTCTATTCAACATAGTATTGGAAGTTCTAGCCACAGTGAACAGACAAGAAATAGAAATAAAAGTCATCCAAATTGGAAAGGAGGAAGTAAAACTGACATTGTTTGCAGGTGACATGACAGTGTACAGAGAAAACCCCATAGGCTCTACCAAAAAGCAACTCAACCTCTAAATGAATTTGGCAAAACAGCAGGATACAAAGTCAATATTCAGAAATCAAAGGCATTTTTGTACACCAACAATGAGATATCAGAAACAGAAACTAAGGGAAAAAATCCCATTTAATATAGGAGTAAGAAAAATCAAGTACTTGGGAATAAACCTAACCACGGAAGTAAAAGACCAGTCCTCAGGAAACTACACAACACTTTAGAAAGAAATTAAGGAAGACACAAATAAATGGAAGCATATACCATGCTCATGGACTGGGAGGATTAACATCATCATGTCCATACTAACTAAAACAATTTATTGATTCAATGCAATACCTACCAAAATACCAATAACATATCTCACACATATAAAACAAATATTTCAAAATTTTATATGGAACTATAAATGACCCCAGATAGCCTCAGCAATTTTGAGAAAGAAGAGCTAAGTAGGAAGAATCATAATACCTGGTATCAAGCTATACTCAAAGGCCACTGTAATCAAAGCAGTCTGGTACTGGCATAAGAACAAACAAAAGGATCAGTGGAACAGATTAAAGAGCCCAGAAATAAATCCATGTCTCTATGGTCAATTAATATTTGACAAAGTGGGCCAGAGCATAAAATGGAGTAAAAATAGCTCCTTCAATAAATGGTGTTGGGATGCAAAACAAAGAAACTCGATCACCAACTTACACCATGTATCAAAATAAACTCAAGATGAATAAAAGACTGACATGTAAGTCGTGACACCATAAAAGTCCAAGAGGACAACATAGGCAATAAAATGTCAAATATCCCACACAGCAATATTTTTGCCAACATATGTCCTAGGGCAAGGGCTACAAAGGAAAGAATAAACAAATGGGACTACCTCAAATTAAAAAGCTTCTGCACGGCTAAAGAAAAGGGAACCCTGATTCACTGTTGGTGGGAATGCAGACTGGTGCAGCCACTGTGGAAAACAGTATGGAATTTCCTCAAAAAAACTAAAGATGGAACTGGGTTTGATCCAGTGATCCCACTGCTGGGATTATACCGTAAGAATTCCGAAACACCAATTCAAAAGAACCTGTGCATCCCAATGTTCATAGCAGCATTATTTACAATAGCCAAGTGCTGAAAACAGCCTAAGTGCCCATCAGTAAATGAGTGGATCAAAAAACTATGGTACATTTACACAATTGAATACTATGCAGCATAGAGAAAGAAGGAGCTCCTACCCTTTGTGACAGCATTGATGGAGCTGGGGAGCATCATGCTAAGTGAAATAAACCAGGCAGTGAAAGACAAATACCATATGATCTCTCCTACAAGTGGGACCTAGTGAACAAAGCAAAAAAATGAGCAAAATGGAACCAGAGACATGGAAATAAGGAACAAACTGACAGTGATCAAAGGGATGGGGGAGAGGGATAACAGGGGAGAGAAGGGGAAGGGTCTAGTCAGGGAACATGTATAAAGGACCCGTGGACATGGACAGCAGGGTGGGGACTGACTGAGGGAGCTGCGGGGAGGGTGGGACAGTGTAGAACAGCGGGGAAAATTGGGACAACTACAACTGAACAACAACAAAAAGAATCTAAATCCTTATTTTAATTAATTCTCATTTTTGCTCTTGAGACAGAGAAAAGAGGCACCCTGAAATAAGGAAATAGGAAGAGACCAGGTGAAAACAAAAATAATTGGGTACAACTAATAGTTGTAAGAATAGATCAGTAATGTTTAATAAAATAAGATTTTTAAACAACTAAGACTAGCCAAAGTACCTACAATTATTTATGCATGACATGAAACTTGCTATTACATGTGAAAATCCAAAATGAAATAATATCAGACTTTAGATAAATAGTGCTTGTTTACCAGATAGAACCAAAGGAATAATTTTAGCTCATTTTCCTAGGTTGTATTCTTTTGTTAACTGCTAAATGTCCCAGAGCTGAAATCTCTTCACTATAAAACAGATTTTAAAATGTGTATGTTTTATATCATAGTTGATGATTCCACTGATGTGAATGTAACTACAACAGATATCTCTGAAGAAAGAAACAACCAAAGAACTACCCACATCTCACACTTCATTTATTAAAATTCTATGATGAGTAGCAAACTCATCATATAGTTCAGAAAGCCAATCACTTTACATTAAAAACTTCAAACTGAAATACCACTAGGAAAGGACACTCACCTTGGCTTTATTCTTGATGATGGACCCAGGTAATTTGTCATAATGGAGATGAGTTGCCAAAATCCTTGGTGATGGGAACTGTTTCATTCTCTTAAAAATATATACAATAAGTTGAAAGCATGTGTGTGAGTGTCTGTGTTTATAGTAAATTATTCCTAAGTTTAGTATATGAATGGTATTGGGTTTGTTTTTTGTTTTTCAGATTTTATTTATTTTTAGAGAGAGGGAAAGAGAAGAAGAAAGGAGAGGGAGAGAAACATCAACGTGTGGATGCCTCTCATACCCCTACCTCCACTGTGGACCTGGCCTGCAACCCAGGCATGTGCCCTGACTGGGAATCAAACCGGTGACGTTTTGGTTCGCAGGCCAGCACTCAATCCACTGAGCCACACCAACCAGGGCTGAATGGTAGCTTTAAGCATTACTATTGCTGTGTCTTCTCCTCTTCCTCCTCCAATTTTTTATTTCTATTTCCTTTGTGGGTATGAGGAATGGAGAATCATAAATGAATAGTTAGAATTTTCCTTTTGAACTTCCTTGTTGGATACTGCTTATCATTTTTTGGTCACTTAAAAAAATTACCTTTTCCCACAATCATACCAAATATTTTGTTCAAGAAAGCTCATAATGTGCAATCTACCTTTTCACTTAATTTGGATCTCTTCTACATTCAAGGTCTTTAACAAAAATATTCAAGTCTTTCCATAGCTCCTTTGAATCCGTTTTAAACATCTAGATCTATTTCATTTTACAAACAAAACTCCATTCAATTAAATAGTCCAACAGAACCTGAACATGCAGTCACTGAAATATCTGAGAAATAATTTATGAGAGAAATTCTTGTCAGTAGAAGGACTCAGTGATTGATTCTTTTTCTTTTTTTATTTTTTTGTAAGATACTTCTACTGATGATTTTACTTATTTTTTTAATTTTATTTTTCAATTGCAGTTTACATTTAATACTACTTTGTATTCATTTCAGGTGTACAGCACAGTGGGTAGATGATTATGTCCTTTACAAAAAGATCTACCAAGAATTTAAAAAATGAGTTGTAACCTGTTTAATCTGCCAGGGTTCAGGGTTTTATCTTGATATTGGATCTTTATTATATGTTATATGGTGGGAAGGGGGAAGGTATCAAATATTCATTTCCATGCTTGTAGGCTAGGTTACTCACTGCTTGGTCATATAATTTCAAGTGATAAAATGATATTCTGATGTTTATAGGCAATTGCTTTGTAAAAACTTAGTGGAGATTTCAACTCAAGCAAGGAGGCAAAAAATGAGGTTTTAAAAATTAAAACAATTTAAATCAATGATATGGGTCCAATTGGTGATTAGAAGTCATACCACTTAGTTTACATAAAATTGCACTTTTTAGATTTGGATGTACTTCTATATTCATTCACAGTAATCCTCTCAGGCAGACATGGAAACCCCCATTTTAGAGATTAACAATAGCTTTGAGGTTTTAAACCCCTTGTGAAAAATCACACAGGTGGTAATTTTCAGATTAAGTGATAGAGTCCTTTTTCCACAAACTGCATGGCCAAAAACCACACAAAGACATATGAGAAACAGTAAAGTCCCTAAAAGGATTAGAAAAATACCCAAGGGGAAAATGGGAGTTAGTTGTAACAAAACTAGATAAACATATACTGTAAGCAATGTAAAGAGTAGATATAGCTACACCTCATTTAAGAAAATACATGGCCCTGGCTGGCGTAGCTCAGTGGATTGAGCGCGGGCTGGGAGCCAAAGTGTCCCAGGTTCAATTCCCAGCCAGGGTACATTCCTGGGTTGCAGGCCACGGCCCCCAGCAACCGCACATTGATGTTTCTCTCTCTCTCTCTCTCTCTCTCTCTACCTTCCCTCTCTAAAAATAAATAAATAAAATATTTTTTTAAAAAAAGAAAATACATGTATTTTAGAAAAGTTTTTTTGGAAAGTGAACTTTTATGTAGAGTTCTTCCTCTCACTTCCATTTTAAAGCAAAATGTTGCTTTATAATGGTATATTGCATAGAAAAGTATCTGTGTTGTTAGGTATGATGAAATTATAAAAATACAAAAAATGTTTTTACAACTACCTGGAGAAAAATATATAAACATTTTTTAAAGATTTATTTATTTATTTTTAGAGAGGGAATGGAGGGAGAAAGAGAGAGAGAGAAACAGGAATGTGCGGTTGCTGGGGGCCGTGGCCTGCAACCCTGGCATGTGCCCTGGCTGGGAATTGAACCTGCGACACTTTGGTTCGCTGCCCGTGCTCAATCCACTGAGCTATGCCAGCCAGGGCAATATAAACATTTCTGATAAACTGCAGATATTCAAAATCCAAATACTGTACCGAGTTAACACATTTCCCAGGAACCCTGGAACTGCAACCTTATGTCTCACTCACCTTACAGAGCATTTTAATGTAATTTAGATGCTTTTAAAGTCTTCCTTTTTACTAAAGCTTTCTTTCTCTCTTTCTCTTCTTCTTCTTCTTCTTCTTTTCTTTTTAAATAAGCTGGCTATACTGTGTAGAGGTTAAGAACTCAGATCAGGAAACTTGGGTTCAATCTTAGCCCTGCCTTTTATTCTGTCCTTGACCTTGGGCAAGTCTCTAACAGTTTTCCCTTTTGTAAAATGGTAATAAGATTATTCCGTAATAAAATGAAACAATCCCTGAACAGTGTTGGGGATAGGATACGCACACAGTAAGTTGCAATAACTATTAGTATTATACTTTCTGAACACAAAACTCAAAGATATCCAAACCAGAAGAAATCTTTCTTTGATAATTTGCTATAAATTTAAAGGCTCTTTTGTACTAACCTGATATTTTTCTGGGTCCCCACATTCAAGAACTGGGAATTCTGGATATTCATACTTTTTTTTAGAATCAGCAAATATTAACTCACTAATAATGTGAAGAATCCAATTTGAACCTATAAGAAAAATCAGACATACAAAGCTAATGAAGGAGTCTTGATATAGTAAAGGTATGTTACTGTAGCAAATCCATCATAAAAACTAAAATCTGCCACCATTTCCTGATGTGTGCAGTTGGCTCTTCTATGTTTGAAGTAACCCGGGCTGTGCAAAGAAACAAAGGTTTGTGGAAAACACTATTTACTGACATTAATATAAATTCAACTCATCTCTCAGATTTGTCCTTTAACAAGAAATAGTACTTCTTTCTGAACCTAGAATATGTTCCTTATAGAAAAATGTTATGCCGTGGCAATGACTGTTCAATGTATATCACATGTTATTTTACATTAATGAACATTTTCAATAGGAGGATATAACTTTGATGTTATAAAAACCCAGCATCAGTGAAGGGAAAGAAAAATATTAAATGAGGTTGGCTTTAATAAACACTTAGAGATAAAATAATGGTTTAAAAATCAAAAGTTGATGGTATGAAATTGGATAATTTATATTCTTAACATTTTATCCTCCATCGATGATCAATGATTGTAAGACTGGTTTGAGAAACTGGAGGGTTGATGTTTTATCCTGAAAAAATAACTGATTACATGGAAATCATGTAAATTATGGGTGTAGCTGTACTTTTTCTTCAGCCCAAAATGAAGATGAAAAATCGCTACTACTCTCAGTGCTCCATGGCAACTGGGCTCCCCTGCGTCCTGTTTCTGTTCGCCAGCCCCTCCGAGCATCTGTCTCCTCCCACCCCGGCCCCAGCCCAGCGCAGCCGCCTTGCCCCCGTCACTCAGGCCTCCTTCCTCAGACCCCGGGGTCTGTGAATCTAGCAGGTGTAGTTGGTGACTCTACAACCCGCAGTCTCACCCACCTTGGCCATCCTCCTCACCAGTTTCTGGCTAGCTTCCGGCAGAGATGAACTAACTGCCTTCCTGCCCCTTTTGCCTTGCACCCTGCCCAACCTACTGACTACGTAAAAGTGGCCTTGTAGAAAGAGAGGGATTTACCGCACTTTGGGTAAGATGCGAGTACTATGTCATCGCTTCGGGCTTCAAAGGTGTCCAAGGCTTGGAACGTTTCTGAGGTGCACATAGTGACTGGGTAAGGAATCCCTTGATAGGTGAAAAACAGGCGAGAAAGTGCAGTTTCTTTGGATTTTTCCAGAGCTTCATCAATGTAGTCAATAAACTTGGACTTATCAGTGGCCATGTTGGATCCCTGCTAATGAACCTGCTCTGTAGGGGCAGTGGGAGCTTTTAATAGAGCTTCTCAGGAGGTGGAATAAAGTGCTCCTCCCATTCAGATGAGGAGGAAGTCATTTAATTCTCATGCAACCCCCCACCCCCAGCCTTTGTGAATACCCTCCTCCGACAAAACACAAACCACAGGTGCAAAACAGGTTGAGGATCAGGGAACATTACCCCAAGGGTAGATTATATTACCACTATAGGCAACCCTCCCTGTGAAAGTAAGAATGGAATCTGTTAATAGACAATACTAGATATTAAATATGGAACAAATAGTTATTTGATTGAATCAGGCATACAATATTCGTATTTGCAAAAAGCAATTCATGGATTGAAACCTCAGCTGTCTTCAGTTGATAGCTTTGCACACTCATCCTACATGGCATGACAAGAGAATAATGGGGTGGAAGAGAGTCCATGATTTGGGGGCAATTCTAGACAACAGGCTCCGATCTGTCATTTACTGGCTCAATAAATTTAGAAGTCTGAAGACCTGAGTTCGAATCTTGACTCTACCATTTGCTAGTTGTGTTATTCTGAGCTCATAATACACATGCAAGGGACAAGTGAAATGGGGCTAATGACAGCTGCTCCTCCTGACCTATTCAACAGTAGAGTTGTGTGGTTCATAGAAGGGAGATGTTTTGTCAAGGGGAATTAATGCACTGGTACTGCTCTGCTCCGAGCTCCTTCCCTGCCGGTCAAAATTTCTAGAGTGAGACGCTCACTCTCTGCTACCCAGCTTTTCCCCAGCAGTCTCTTTTCCTTTCAGGGGTGTCCAACCTTTCGGCGTCTCTGGGCCACACTGGCAGAAGAGTTGTCTTGGGCCACACATTAAATACAAAAACACTAACAAAAACTGATGAGCAAATAAATAAATATTTTAAGTAAATTTACAATTTTGTGTTGAGCCACATTCATAGCCATCCTGGGCCACAGGCGGCCCATAGGCCGCATGGTGGATACCTCTGCAAGTTTAGATAAATTGAACTGTAGTCTTACCTCCTTTGCAGCTTGGTACGGCCCTGGGGCGAGTGGGAGTTGAGCAGAGATAATCCATGTAATTTCTTGGCCATGTCCTTAACACAGGAAGTTCATTGTTCTGTAATTCTTCTCTTTCCCCATTCTCACATCTGCAGGACAGACAGATGCCAGCCAGCCAGATTTGCAAATTCAGAGAAAAACAGCCTTCCAGGGGATGATAGACCAAGATAGAAGAAACTTGGCTCACTGGACAACCTGCTGAAATAAAGCCACTCTGCAAATAAACTACCTCCTTCTCAACAGTATTTGAAAGAATACAATCGTCTACTATGTAGGACCCAGTGAATTTTTAGTGTCTTTGTTACGGTAATTTAGCCTATATCCTTTCGGGGTCAAAATTTACTCTTTGTCCTCTTCTTAACTCAAGTATCCTTGAACATACCCTTGTATGTTGAGTTTTCTTCTTTCTGTACCATTCTCTTCTCCACATCATTCTTCTTATTCTTCTTCCATTTTTATCCCCTCTAATCTCAGAAGCATATATTTTTTAAAGCTATAAAGTTTTAGGAATAAAGTGCTCCTCCCATTCAGATGAGGAACATCATTACTTTTCTCTAACTAATGCTTAAAACTTAAGAAGTTAATTCCTAGGCTAAACCTTAAGAAGTTAACTCCTAGTTATGCATAGTTACTTAGCTGCTATAGTTACTCATGTATTGGTTAAAATAACAGCTAATATCATTTAATAATAGCTTATAAAAATGGGTCACTTGTATGTACCAGACATCCTGCCAGGCTGGTAAGATTACATGGATGATTGAATGTAACTTCATATTCATAACAGCCCTGTGAATGAAACCAGTGTTACTAGTGTTACCATTCCCTAGGTAGGTTCACTGGAGTTTTACAGAGCTGAGTTGAGTTAGCTATTGAAGGACCTGGGCTTGGAAGGCAGGCTGAGTTTCCTAGAGAAAAGGCAATTGCAGCGAGATCCTTCTTAGAGGTCCCAGGTTTAGTAACACCACTGCATTCTTGGTGCTTCTTCATCTGCTACAAGAAACAAGGCCACGGGACTTTTCCAGGAAAAACAAAACAGAAAAACAACTCTTACCTTCTGAGGAGAGACATTTTTTTGTGACCCCATGGGAAAGAAATTTCCTGGATTCTAGAACACTTTATTTAATAATAGCATTTTGAGAAATCACTGTGTCAAATGTACACAGATTGTAAGATGCATTCCAATTTCAGAAATGGAAACATATACATCATGGAATTGAGGAAACGTTATATTGTCACTGAAAGTATCTTACTGGGGCATTGGTGGATATGGGAGGGCAACTTTTAGTCTCCACTTTGAGAGGAAAGTGTCTGGGTTTTGTTAAAGTTGTGACTATTTTATTATTATTATTATTATTATTATTATTATTATTATTATTATTTTAGAGAGGGGGGAAGGGAGGGAGAAAGAGAGGGAGAGAAACATTGATGTGAGAGAGAAATATTGACAGGTTGCCTTTTATACATGCCCCGATCGGGAACCAAACCCACAACCCAGGCATGTGCCCTGACTAGGAATCAAACCAGTGACTTTGCTCTTTGCAGGATGATGTCCAACCAACTGAGTCACACTAGTCAGGGCATGATTTTTTTTTTAAGTTTGTAAAAAGGTGAAATTAGAATGTGTGAGTGTCTAACTGTTTTTTAATTTCCGTACAGCACTTCCCCTTCAAGGTCTTATTACCTTACATAATAAGAAGATGCTATTCACTGGAGGAGGGAGGGTTGCGTATTTCAGAATTTCCTTGCCCCCAAAGAAAATGGGGTAGGACTGGTCTCTCTGCCAAGCTGCTTAGTGGGATTGTACCTTCCATTATAAAGAGTCTTTCTTTTCCTGGGGAAGATAGAATTTAAGACATTAATCCAAACGTTGTTATTGTCCTTTCTCTGGCACTTAGTGAGTAAAACATTAAAAAAGACAGCGTGACTGGATCCTGTTCTGACACTAATGCCTGTAATTATAGGAGGATTCAGGGGCTGTTTTGAATTGTAATATGAGCTCTAATTCTTGTTTGTCTCCCTAAGCTCAGGGCAACCTGTCAACCTTGTAATTCCATATAGTCAACTCTAATGGTCTGGGATGCACCAGGGGAGGAAACAGCCGCATGAATGATAGCGAAACACCTAAACTGCACGACGCATTTGCACTGGTTTGCAGTTGAGTGCAGGTGGGCCTCATGCTCTGTGAAATCCCAGCTTGCTGTTCAGCTCCCGGGTCCATGCGGATCCGGGGTAAGTGGCGGTGGACCTCTCAGACGGCGCTGGCCTGGCTTGGCTCATGGCCTTGGTGGCAACAACATAGGAGGCTTATTTAAAGCATTTTTCTTTGGGATTAAAAAGATCATTCCTACTTACCTCCTTTCTGTTATTTTCTAGGCTATCAACTAAGAAAGAGAGAGAGAGAGAATAGGTGAAGAAAAGAAAAAAAAAGGTCTAGGGCGATTGAAATCAAGTCTGATTAGTAAACCGGGAATCAAGTAGCACGTGGCTCCGGTGTGCCCACTGGCCCAAGGCCGGTTTTTAGGGGCAGGGAAACAGGCCCCTTCGATTCTGTCTTCCTGTCTGTGTAGCAGGGCACCCTTTCATAGACTTGTGCTTTTTGCCTCTGTTTTAGCAAAGGAAGTTCAGGACTGAAATTTACCTTGGAATCCTGCAGGGAGGGAGAAGGGTGTATCCTCTTTGTAGATTGGGCGTTTATTAAACCGGCTCCCCTGTTCAGAAGTGGAATACCAGGAAGGCAGGATGGAGTCCAGGACATAGTGGATGCTGGACACATTCAGGATCTAAGGCCGTTTGTCTAGTAACGCTTTGGCCTTCTGGATTGAAGGCAATGGAGAACCCTTCCACTCCAGTGCTGGCAGCTGGCTGAGCAAGGCTCCTGTCCCCACTTCCCTGCCTTGGGGACAGTGTCCCTAGCAACTCTAATGCTCCACTTCTCTGTGTGTCCTGTGGCCATCTAAGGGAAACCTGGGCCATTCCAAGATCCTGGGCTCTCTTGTCTGTAGGTGCCATTTAGCACCCAGCATCAATGGGTCATCTACACAAATCTAGACTAATCTCTGCAGCCTCATGTCAGGTAATTAAATGATGACCCATGCCAGGTTAGCTAGCTGCTCTTTCTCCAAGCTGACAGTGAGAGAATGGACAGCAAACATCCTAGGTAGTGTTAACGTGGGGTCACTGCAGCCCTTGCACCTGTGACCACTACAGAAGACTGGGAGTTTGGCCAGCTTCTGCGCCTGGGATGTGATGCAGTAAGGAGAATTTCCTGTTGACCATCTGCTTCCCTCTGCCAGAGTTATCAAATCAGGATCTGACTGGGAAAGCACAGCCCTCAAAGGACACTTTTGGGAAGGGTACTGGAGACTTGGAGGAGGATCGACTAGACTTCCCAGTGGAGGAGCTTGAGCATTTGCCTCTGGGGTTGGAGCTGGAGCAGGTTAGTTACCCCTCACCCCAATTTTGTGCAGGCATAGCCCTCACACCTGCTACTTGTGCGTTTCTCCACTCGACACTTGTGAGAATCAGTTGCACTTTGAAAATCTGCTGCCAGTCTCTCCCACCTGCCCCCCAAACCCTCTGCCCTCTACCCCAGTTGACTCATCAAAGATCGAATCAACTTGACCGGAGTCTCCACTAGAGTCTAAACATTTCCGGCCCTAAACCTTGTGGCCAAACGATCCTTACCTCAAAACATGTTTGTGAAATCTATAGTGAGGTCCAGGATGTGTAAGAAATGAACATGAGGATGTCAAGTTTTGTGTGATACTGGGAAACTCCCACCCCAATTAAAAACCTCCCTTAAGTTACTTTATGTACACGCCCCAGTGGAAGTGACTGAGTTTCTGTGGAATCATTTCCTTCCTTGTTATCAAGTTGTTTTTTTTCTTCAGTCTGAACCATTTCAAAGACCTTTTCATCTTGTTTTGTCACCCTGGTCCCTTTAACACCAATGCTCTGGCATTTCACACTGAAGCAGGACCTGGCATCGAGTAAGTGATATATACAATACATATCATGTCACTTAAATATACAATATATATTTTAAACAAATTGTTGAAGTGATAGCAGTTGCTTTTAAAATGAGAAATATTTGCTGTGGGCGAATCTCTGAATGGGGATGAATCTCAAAGACTGCAGATGTCCTGGCTGGGGAGGAGAGGGAAACCTCAGCAGAGCAGGCGATGCCTCACAGTTCTGAAAAAGTTTGAGAAAAATGGGTTATAGCAGCAAAAACAATAACAGACACAATAAAAAGAGGTCTTATGAGGAAAGCTTGAGAGAAAGTCAGATACGTAATATTAATAGAATGGAGGGTCAGGCCAGACACAGTTTTGATACAGCAAACGGGAGGTCAAGAGACTGTGCATACCCAAACGTGAAGAGGTCACCAGAAAAATTGATGTCGTGGAGAGATTGGGGCTCTGGGTCTGTGTAGACCTGAGTGATCTTGACTAATAATGACATTATTACCTTTAAATGAATGTGGTTTACGTATCCACATTTCCCACGACTTATGATAGTTTAGTTGCGCAAGTGAACCACATGGTGGGGTTGGATAGGAAAATGGGGGCATCGAGGAGTGCTTCTCAGGGGCACTTCCTTTACTTGGCACTGACAAAACCGGCTCCCGCCATTACCCCTTCTCTCACAGCTCACAGATCTCTCTGGCCTGAAGCAAGGCCCTAATCACTGAGCTTTTCATTAGTTATTTGCAGGCATGGCTTGCTGTCCGCTAGATTACATTGTCAGTGAAGGCATATCTGTGTCTATTTGGGGTAGTTCAGGCTTTCTTTTGGACCTGGTGCCTTAATAGACCTTTATATTCCTTTTCTCCTCCTCCCCTTCCCTCTCTTTCTCCTCCTACCTGGTGGGCATTAGAGGCAGTGCTTCTCAAATTTTAATTTGCAATAGGGATCTGGCTAAAATGTAGATTCTGATCCAGTAGATCTGCATTTCTAACAAGCTCTCAGGTGAAGCCAATATGCTGATTGATTCTTGGACACTATCGTACTTTGGGTTGAAGGGTGCAGAACAAGGAGCATACATAGGCTTTAGAATTGGCGTCCTTGGTTCAAACATGAGTTGTCTCTTATTGTGTGATTGTGGGCAGGGTAAGCCTTTCCCCGTCTCTGTAAATGAGATATTCACAGCATAGAGTTACTTTGAGGATTCAATAAAATAATGTATGTAGTCCGCAGTCAGAACAGGCTCCTAGCAAGAATGCAATAAATAATTAAGGTGGGGGCGGGGCCAACGCTGGGAGGGGCGGGGCCAACGCTGGGAGGGGCGGGGCTCTGCGGAACCGTGCTCAGGCGCAGACCTGCGTGTGCGCGATCCGGGCGAGACAGCGGCGTGGGGCTCTAGTTTGCAGGTGTGACTTGGGCTACCCGGAGCCGGGAGTGCGGCATGTTTTGGTGGGACCTCTCTAGAGTTTTGGGGCCGCGCTGAGGACACTCGGGTGTCACTGTCTCCAGTCCGCTGGAGCGAGTGCGGGACCAGCCCGAGTGTTTCCGGGTCGCTCGGCCACCTTGGCCGCGCGGCGGAGGAGGTGCAGGCCCGGCTGGAACTTCCTGGGGTCCTGGGCCCTTGAGGGTCTGTGGCTGCCACGGTGCACTGGGCAGCACCGGGCAGCACCGGGTGCTACGGTGCACCGGGTGCTACAGTGGGAGCAGGGCCCCTCGGTGATGCGGGGCGGCGTGGGGCCGAGGATCGTGGGTAGCCAGCCTGAGGGCCGGCGCCTCGCAGGTTGCTTGGTTCTTGACGGTGGGAACCTGAAAAAAACGGCTCCTGTTAAACCCAGAGACGTAGCTGAGAAACCTTGTTCTGCAACATCTAATCTGTGAGAGACCTTGCTGTGTGAAATCATGTTGCCTGGACACACCGAGCCGATCTGATTTCAAGCTTTGGTGCACGGGTTGAGGGGTTTCGGATGCAACACTGACAATTGTCTTAGCTTGTGTGCCTCCAGTCGGCCTCTAGGCCCAGCGAGATGTTAACTCCATGGCGCACGGCCCTGCTTTTCTGCGAGCCCGTCAGAGGGCGGCTGGGTTTTAAACTTCACCTAAGTTCCACTGTTCCCCCAAATCTCGTCTACTTTTGCTGCTCCTCTGCCAGTTAGTAACCTAGCTCTGTTGTGGACAGTGTGCCTTTGGCGGTCTTAGCAAATGGGCCTTATCAGTCGTTGTAAACACCTCTCCTGAGCTGAGGGACTTGGAATGTAAAATGTGTATACACGTGTGTGAGAGAGACACACACATTTTCAAGAATGGTAAATGTTTTATTTTACAGTGTTACTTGGATTGTATTGCTTGAATCCTTAACCTCACCCCCTCCAACAAAACAAAACAGTTTAACTTGGATTCCTTACACTGTGGATCTAGCTATAGACAGGCCTTGTTTTGTTCTTTTCACCCCTTGAACATTAAAATAACTCCAGGGGAGCTCCCTTTACTGATCAGGATTTATTCCCCATCAGTAATATCCAGCATTGTAGTAAACAGCAAAACAACTCTCCCTACCCACTCACTTGCCTAATGGTTGTAAGTTCTTCTCCTCCGCCTCCTTTTTTTTTTTTTTTTTTGAACTTCCTCTGCTTCTTTTCTTTTAGGTAAGAATAATAAAATTTTAATTTTTTAGTCCCCAGGGTGATCACATTATCAAAATGAGAGAAGGGAATTTGTGGAGCAGGGACACCTGATAACGATTTTAGTAGGATAATCCTACAAAGGTAGGGTGTTGAGTTACTTCCACCCTTGGGCATTGTGAGGAGTCAGAAGTAAATGCTTGATGGTGAGCAGAGCTGGGACTGCTGAGTATGAGAGAACACACCACCTGCACGAGGGACAGAGAACAATGTGACAAAGAGCATGCATAGGATAATATCCAATACTGAGATTCAGAACTATAGTTCACTTGTTCTTGACTTTAGGGTTATAAGGAGGCCAAGTAATAACTTGGGTTTACGTTCATACATGCAGTAAGAGTCATATATGCTATTGTTATACAGCCCTTCAACTTGCTTAACTTTTACGTTAGAGAAAGAATAAAAACTCAAATCCTCTCTTTTGATTAACTTTTATTTTAATTACAGGAAGAGAATCTAGATCTAAACTCTAGTCTTGCCACTTACGGGGTGATGTAGGTCGGTTTTCTTCCTCATTTGGTCCTGTGGCCTCCCGTGTAAATGTGAATTGGAGTTACTTGCTAAAGGGCAAATTATTGGGACACCAACCCTGTAGTTGCTAAATCAGAATCTAAGGATTGGGGAATTGCAGGTTGAGGCCCAGGAATGTGCATTTTAATGAGCTTTTAGGTGATGTAGTGAGCTGAAAATACTGTTAGAATAGTAGCTGTTCAGGAACAAGAACCTGTTATTGCTCAGCTTTGTATAAAATGCCTGGACGGTGGCACAGAGTTCAATATACGCTGTATAAATAAATGAAAAGCTCCAGCTATAAACATGTACAACCACTTACAGAATAACCTTACTTTTGTAGGGCATTTTACAAGCTTTCACATACCATTCCCATTAGATCATACCTTGATTCCTAGTTCAGCTAAAGAATTATTTACTCTATCTCCCACCATTTTATATACTTAGTTTTAAAATCATAATTCCATAAATTGTCAGTTTTTACAATGCCTTCTATTCTCCTCTTTGCTTAATCCAATCACATCTTTGGTTCATTGCGCCGAGGGCAGCGACTTTCAACACTTTTCATCTCACGGCACTCGTAAACTAATTATTAAAATTCTGCGGCACACCACAAGATATATTGTTGCCAATCTGACCAAAAAAAGGTATAATTTATAAGTATAATTTTTATTCATACCAGGTGGTTACTGTGTTGGCTGTTGTCATTTATGGGACAATTTTAGGGAAAAGAGGTCAGTGCCCCTGACTAAATAGTTGGTTATCACACATCTTAAACTTTTCTTGCAGCACAGCGGTTGAACATTGCTGCCCTTGGGCACGGAGATCGAAAACTAAGAACATGGGATGTCTCTAATACAAATAAGTAATCAGTAACGTTGGGGGTTTTCCCTATACAGCCAACCACTCAAACTGTAGGAATTAATTGGAGTAATTTTTATAGAAGCAGTACTACGTCTGAACATGCTCATGTACGTTTACATGTATTTGTTTTTAAACTTAGGATGGCTCGCACTTTGGAACCACTGGCAAGGAAGATCTTTAAAGGAGTTTTAGCGGTGGAACTTTTCGGCGTTTTTGGAGCGTATGTTTTATTTAGAAAGATGGACACAAGCCAAGGTAATCATAGACCAGAAGTTATTTTGTGGGGGGTATGCAGTTGGCTAATACTTTTTGTGCTAAATGACATTTTTAGAGAAGCTGCTTCAGATTCAGCATTATTAGACATTTTTATGGCCACAAGGGGAAGCTAAGTATTGTTATTCTTAATTTCCTCTTTAAAAATTAATGTTTGTAAAGATTTCCCACGTCTCTTAAGTCTTACTAGTGGAGGGCAAAGAGTGGTGTCCTTAGGCAGGCTTCTTTTGGGAGCACAGACGGGGAGCAAATGCACTTCATTGTTTGGCAGACTGAGTAGTGGAGTTGAATTGTCAAAATCATCAGTTTCTTAGGTTCAGTGAGTTCTGTCTGCATCAGTACTGGGTGCCGAAAACCCTTTCCAGGCATAGCCAGTGGCACTGGCTATCACTGAAAGTGCTTGGACATTTTGTGGGGCTAAATTTTATATGAGCTCAAACATTTTTAATTAGGAAGTGCTGCTTTCTCTTCCACCAAAGCAGCCCTGAGCGGTGGCCAACTCTGAAAGGTGTCATTTATTTCTTCAAGGTGCTTCACTGGAACACCACTGTTCCATGATAACACTGGGTATTCACAAAGTCTCCACACTTTTAAAAATGTAAGGATATAAAGGAAAACATGCAAAACAGTACTTAAAAGCAAATTCAAGTTTAAAATCAACTTAAAAAAACTGGTCTTATTTCTAAATCCAAAACAAGGTCAAGTTGCATCCATGAAAATAATTCATAGTTACCTAAGGGCACTGCACATTAAAAAATTGCTTTTAAGTATTTCTAAATAACTTACATTGAATAAACAGGCTAAAATTTTCAGTTACAAAATAACTCCAGATGGCTATATATAAGGCAAGTACAATTTAGACTCAGGATATAGTTACTGGATTGAGAAGGAATGACTAAGAAAAATTTCTAATCTGTAGAAGTCCTATTTTGTAGACCCTAAGGCTAGCACTATAATATAGCTGTATGAGTTAATACAATGAATTTCTAATCATGTCTAATTAAGAAAATTTTTTCATCAGATTTCAGGCAAACAATGAGCAAGAAATTTCCCTCCATCTTAGAAGGTATGTTTCAGGTAACTCATTCATCCTGTAGGTATTTATCTAAACTAAGTAGTAACTTTCTTTCTGATCAATTAAGAGCTAAATGACTTTATTGTGTGATGTCAGTTTTCAAAAGGAGAAAGATACTCTTCATCCCCATTTTAACCCCTTCTGAGAACAAAGAGTTAAGTTCTCACCAAGAGTAACCGAAATGAGAGCAGTTAGCGCATGGGCTGGATATCTGTGGTGGTGATGGAATCAAACCACAGCTTAATATTATGTAATTAGCACAGTATTTGCCTAATAGTGTCCATTACAAGGATTACTACAGGCGGTTCTACATGAAATATGTAGCAAGAAAGAAAATAAGCTTGATGTTTCTCAGTATTGTTTAATTTTAACATTTTTACATGATTTAATAAATGTCGACTATTTTTATTTATAGTTTATTACAAATCCATCGAATATTCTGGAATGTATGGAATCAGACAGCAAGATGAAGAAAAATGGTTGAACAACAAAAGTTAGGAGTAAGTAGAATTTTATAATTTATTTAGAGAACACTCGTTTTCTTTGCTTTTTAATTTTTTGCGTAGTTTTCGGTCTTCTCTTTTTGAAATTCTTCTTTTTCTTGATGATACTTTTCACATCTCTGTCGTGTAGCCAGTCATCGCGTTCAGCCTCCCATCTAAGCTGTTTGACACCTTTGGGGGGGGAGGGGGAGAAGAAAGATGAACACACCACACTGCAGTCTCTTGGGGGGCCCCGGAGAACCACCTGCCGAGTAACAGGAACCTCTGGTCTGCCCGGGCCTACAGCTGTTTCCCACCCACTATGCAAATCCCCTATTTTCCTTCCACATTTAATATCAAAGATTACCGTTTTATAAATAAACGACTAGGACAGGAAAGGAACAAATGCTCTGAAGATTTTATTTCCCCTGAACACTTTTACTGGCAAAAAGAACAAAAGCTAAAACAGTATCAGAAGAAATCAAAATGTCTATAAAGAATTTATAAACTCACTTAGCCAACTCATACTATATAATCTTCAGAGGTTCTAAGTATGGCTATTAAAAAAGCTCAACAAAAAGTTCAAGCTACTTACTTGCATTATCTCTGTTGGCCATAGCATTCACGCCAATGCTGTCAAACTTGGACCCCATATTTTCATCCAGTAGGTGGCCAAACTTAAAAAAAGGGGGGGGGGAGGAGATACACTTATTAGAAAACTTAAAACAATGTTGAATAGCTAACTTCTTAAAATAGTATATTAGCCTTACCTCTTCAGCAGATACAAATAGGTTGGAGTCACTGAGATTTCTTTTCTTTTTTTTCCTGGGTCCTAAAAAAGTATAAGCCTAGATTGTTAAATTGTAAATCCAATGATTTTTGAAAAATATAAATCTTTCAATAAAAAAAAATTATATTTGGGCTAAAATACACAATTGCAATTATCTTCTAGCACCATTAGGTAGCTGGCACTTAAAGACAGAAATATATTTAAGAGTTAGTATACACTATTTTTTAAAAAGGCAGTATCCTAATAGAATGATTCATATGACTTTTATGTCTTACCTTTCAGGTTTGGCCAGTGATCAACGTTTACCTTACTTTATAGTATTAGGCAAGATTAAAATTCCAGAGCCGATATGGATGGATTTTGGAGTATTTAAGGCAAAATGTAAATTCTAATTAATCCAGAGGTTTTATTCTTTGGACTATTAAGAAATTATTGAAGGTATGTTTATTATATTATAAATAAAGTTTTGTTTATACTATTCAAAATAAAGTGGTTTTCTTTTAAAAATACCTCACGTACCATTCTGAATATATAAACTTTTCAAAATAGATGAAAGAGTAAAACATCTATTTTTAATACTAAATTCTAATTCACACATTTAAAATGCATCTATCTAAAATACATTAACTAGAGAAACTTTTTTACTCATTTCCTGAAACAGTATTACGCAAACTCTTTGCACCTTTGATGTCAATGTCGCTGGCACTACTGGAATTATCATTATTTATTCATATATTTTTAAAAGATTTTATTTGTTTATTTTTAGAGAGAGGGGAAGGGAGGGAGGAGAGAAACATCAATGTGTGGTTGCCTCTCGCATACCCCTTACTGGGGACCTGGCCTGCAACCCAGGCATGTGCCTTGACTGGGAATTGAACCAGCAACACTTTGGTTTGCAGTCTGGTGTTCAATCCACTGAGCCACACCAGCCAGGGCTTGACTTAGTTTTCTAGCTCATTAACAATCTGTAAGTTTGTGATTTTGTCTGATTTATTTTCTGAATTATGGTTAGAAGGATAACATCTTCAAGTAAGATTTTTGAGGAAAGTATCTTAAGAGCTAAAATTTTCCAGAGCCTGGAATCACTTAAAAACAGCTGTATTTAGGAATAAAATGTCATAAAATCCAGTTGTTTAAGTATATAATTTCAGTATGTTTCAGTAAATTTACAGAGTTGTTCAGCTACAATTTTAGAATATTTCTTTCAACTCCAAAAGATCCATAATGCCCATTTGTAGTCAGTCACATGACTGCACCTACGAAGGCTTTGCTTTTTCTGGCTATTTTACGTAAGTGGAATCATACGTGGTTTTCCATATCTGGTTTCTCTCACTACATGTAACAATTCTCAGGCTCACCCACATTATCAGCGCTTCTCTCCATTTTACTGCTGTGTAATGTCCCACTACGAGGGTAGACCGTATTTTACTATCCAAGCATCAGTCACTGGACATTTGGGCTGTTCCCACTTTTTGGCTGTTCTGAATAATGCTGCTATTAACAACTGTGTACAAGTCTTTGCATGACTATACTAGAGCCACTTGTGATAAAATAGTTTTTAGAGCATTTCATCTCAATTTTTACCAAGGTGAAATGCATGTTATATTATTGAAGAACTGTACATGATGCTATTATTGAATGTTTTATTTACGCTAAAATGCTCATTGGTATAGGATTAGAAAAGGGCTTTTTTTTTGTTTTCATTCATCTTATAGGTATATATCTATAACTTCGATTAGTAAACATTTTTGCTGTGCTGCCTTCTTAAAGACAGTTTCCTTTCTTCATCCAGCATTTGTCAATGTAAGGGAAACCCTTCAGGATCAATCAAGTCTGTGTGAAACTCCTTTACTTCTTTGTTTTAACCAATTCTGTCATGTACACTTGAATTTGCATCCAAAACTATTATTGATTGAGATGTGAGATTCTTTCAGACTATTGTCTTCTGAAATAGCACTTTATTATTAAAAATAAGGTTGCTGAGAAAGCATTTTTTAATATGACAGGCTCAGCAGGACTGGAGATAAAGCAACATTTGTAAGATGATTTTGAGGAAAAGTTTGCCTTATATTTGGGCATATGATACTATTAATGTGACATCACTTGATCAAAAGAAATCTGAAATGCATGTTATAATTTAAATATGTATTAGGTAAATCAATCTAAATAAGAGAACTGATTGTTAGCAGTATTTTATCAGCCTTTGGAGCTGATAAAAATTTTGTAAGCATAAAACTCTCGGGACTAATACCAGTGTATAGTTTTTATTTTTATATTTATTGTTGAATATTTAATGTCAAGTTTTTTTAGTATTTATTTAATTTTAATAAAACACTGTTAAGTGTTTTAATTCTTTTTAACTTTTCAAGTCTATTTTTATTCATCAGTATTTACTAGTAAGCAGAAGCCAAAGAGGCAAAGCATGAAAAAAAAAGTGCAAGCCTGCATACTTATCCACAGGGTTATGGGATGAAATATTTATTGTAGTGCTGTCTGTATTTTTATCAACAACTTACAGTTGTCATCTGATAATAGTGTTTTCCTTTATTAGCACCTTATAAGTCTTACACTAACATGGATAATCTGTTATGATATACTTTAAAAGATGTTAGAGAACAAATTAGCAGAAAGAACTCCTATCTGTTTTATGTAAGATATTTTTGAGATTGGAACTGCTTTGTCATGGCAACAAGATGAGAGATCTCATAAAAAAGGAAAATGAAGTTAATGAATGAAGACCATGGACTTTCAGAAGGGGCAAATGACAAAGAAAAAGAGTTGGTTGAGAAAAGGCAAAAGGTGTTTATGGAAAATGCGGGGCTTAAATATAACTGAGTGATTTAAACATGAATGAAAAAAATCCTCTAGAGATATTCAGATGTGTGAATGTAGGAAGAGAAAATAATTGAAGATATGTGGGAAACAATTTTTACATATTAAAATACATAAAACTTACCTTCCATTGTAAAAATAAACTAAATTGTACCAACAATTTAGAAAATTTCCCAAAATAATAATGAGTAATATCTTTCATATGCACACTGCTTACATTTCAAAGAGACTAAATGCACTTTCTTACCTTGAAATGATCCAGAAAAGTCAAAATCATTTGCACCTTTCCTCTTGCTTTTCTTAGAACTGACTTTGGAGCCGACTTCATCATTAAGTTCTGTTACCAAAAAGAAGTGCTATTAAGTAATTTAAAAACAATAGGACTGCTCTAGGGTTAGGATGATGAATACTGACTTTTAGAAACTGCTAATTACTATTTTTATAATATTTTAAAAAGCAACATAATGGCTCAACAGGTATCACACATATAGCCTAATTATTGATGAAAATATAAGTCCAAAACTCAGCACTTAACTGCTTTAAAAAACACTTTTCAGTTTCAAATGTGAGGGATAAAAGGCCCTCTTTAAATTTCTGGCCTGAGTATTAATCTGAATACTGAGTAATAAAAAATATTCAACAGAGAAACAAGCCTATGCTGAAAAAGAAAGGAAGATATAGTTTGTTTCAGTCCTGTATTTTTAAAAAGGCCTATGCTGAATGCCCTCACCTTCATCATCCAGCACATCCATGAATGTTCCTCCATCTTCATCAATTTCAGTAAATTCGTCATTCATACTTCCTAAAGACACTTCATCATCATCCAAGTTATCGAGGTCATCATCACTCTCTTCTGAATCTTCATCTTCTGGCTCACCCTTAGCTCCTTTTTTTTTCTTTTTCACATTGCTGAAGAAAAACAACAACTTGTAATGTAAAAGAGGAAGCTGTTTTTTAAAATGTGGTTTGATGACTACCAGGGTATTAGGCTATGAACAGGTTTAAAAGGAGAGTAACAGAAAGCTCAGAGCCTTTATTTAATATGCATTATAAAGGTCCAAAATGGAAGTACTGGATCTATTTCCCAAGCTTATTCAAAAGGGACAATTTGAGAAATGCTGAGAAAACAGTGGAGAAAAAAACATATCGAAGAAATGTATTTTACCCAGCAAAATCAAGATCATCCTTTCCAGGGGTGAAACAGTTATCATCTTCAAATATATCTACCAGAGAACAATACACAAATTGTAAGATGTAGCAAAGAATAACAAAATTGACATGTCTTCTAAATGAATTAACGGTCAAGATTCTTCTTTTTATGACAAACACCAAAATAAAACTGTGACTATACTGACCTTAATTAAATTCCTAAACTAAAATGGTTCCAGTTAATTTCAGGTTCTATCTACAGTTCTTTTACAGCAAGAGGGTAAATATCAAATGAAATAGTTAGCAACCGCAGTCCTTTTTACTTCATTAGAGCTATTGAAGTGGACTCAATGTAAGTCTTCCTAATTTCCCATGTTTTTCGTTTCAGTCTAAATTTCAATTATGGTTTTCTAGCTCTGTGGAGTATAAAGATAAAATAGATGACACAGTAGACTACTGCTACCAATAACGGAAGATCAGGAACAGTAAAAATGGTTTCTCTTCTATGAAAGAGTTGGCCTTAAGAATATACTCGTGCAAATATCATTTTTTCTCCATGAATTGTCCTGTGAATTATCATCCCACCAAAATATTTTTTAATTCTCCATTGTGATTTCCATGGTATTCTTAGTTAAGTGATTTTTTCAACTAAGGTCACTTCTACCACTAACATAATAAATTATTTTACAAATTGAATAGTCAACAAATTACCAATCATCCTTTCAAATTCCTCATCATCCACATCTTCTATACTTTCTTCGTCTGCATTCCGTTTTTGCTTCTCTTTAATGACAGCGACTTTTTTATAATACCTAAAATAAAATTCATGTCACATATTTGATAATTTTACTACAGGGACTACTTCTTATAACTAAAGCACCTATGACCATTCACCAAAACAAGTGTAAATGCTGTTAACTCTGTTGGATATAAATGACTAAAGTTTGTATTTATTGTAGAAAAAAGTTGAATTCTACAAAACAGTTGGAGACTTCTAAAATGTGAAGTATAAATTTCAAATATTCAGGTTTGGTTCCTGATAAAAACACCTGAATTCACCCTAATTAAATGGCACATGTAAAAGGTTGTTTCAGGGTCAACACTAATGATGAAAGTATTAGAATATCACAACATGTGCTGACTTCTTTTCACAATCTTTTATCAGACCTACTGTCATATTAGGATACAATAGAACTTAGCATTTTGCAGACGGGATCATGCCCTTAAAATTCTTCACACAAAAAGCATCAACAGAGCAAATCAAATCAAACCAAAGTAACAGATGAGAGAACAGTTCCTTTACTACTGTGAGGCATTTAGTAAATACCAGTAGGTTCAGGACTTATCTTTATTAGCAACACAGTGAATTTTGCTAATTCTGCTTAGAGTCACGTTTTGGACTAATTACTCATGAGTTGTTGATCATTATGTTAGACTAATACAGACTTACAGACTCTTAGAAAATTACTGTATTAAAAAAAGGAAATTAAAGGTTAAGTTCCCTAAAGTCAAGATTCATAAAACAAAAATTATGCTAATTAAAAACAAACCTTCCAAATTTACTTGTTTCAGTTCCACTTAGATATCTTAATATTAGCAAAATGACTGATTTATAAATAATCTTCACAAAAATGGATACTGATAGGTCCTTTGATCTTTTCAAGGTTGGCCTATGTTAACAAAGCATTTTAAGGATTCTAAATTTTAAATTTTAACAGTTCCCCAAACCGAATTAAGTATATTACCTATAGAAAAACACTTGATCCACGGGTATTTGGCTTTCTTCTTTTGCAAGGAACTCCTTGCTGTTCACTAGAAAAATTCAGTTAAAAAATTTAATTTATTAAAGAAATCCTTTTAATGTTATTCAAGCTCAAAGACTAAATACAGCATACCTACAACTCTAAAGCCTCACAATGAAAGGAAGGTGGGCAGACGGGAACCTAGTGTGCAGAGGACAGTCTCTGGGGAAGTCTGTGAGGAGTGGGGCCTGCATCTGAAACTGACGGCCGGCTACCAGGAGAAGCAGGCAGTATTAGCCAACTGCACATCGCAGTGAAGAACAGGCACTCTCACTGTCCTCCAACTGCATCCCAGATCTGAATGCCAAGAGATAAAACATTCCAAGAGTTCTCTTAATAAATAATCACTTAAAAACTTGACATTTTCATCTCAGAAAAATGAAAATGCCTGTCATTCTGGGAACAGAAAACAAAGGCAAACATAGAGTTATCCACACTTTTACTTAATGCTGAGGAAAACTAAAAAAACGAGTCAAGAGTACAAGCATATTTTCCATCTTCAAAATAAAAATTTCTGATTCATCTTGATTAAAAGGGAATCTGGCTTCTAATTCTATTAACTTCGGGCAGGTGTTTTCACGCCTCTGGACCTCTGTGAGGTAAGTTGGAAATGCAATGATTTATAAGGTGTGTTTTCACTTTAGCCTTAGAACAGAAAGGAGTTGGGGTCTGGTTGCAAAGAAATGTTGGCTCTGAATAGAAAAACAAAGACTCAGGCCCCAAGATGGGTAAATACCCATAGAAGTAGAATGTTACCACTCAATTAACATGATGCTCTATAACGAAACTGTGTGGGTTTTCTGCTAAGCTCATATTAGAGAGCTTAAGATGGTCTGAAGTACAAAAGATAGTAAATACATAATATATATTAGGGCGGGGGAAGTGGGGGGGGGGGGTAGACGTGGTTCACTGATAAAGCCACAGATGATACCAGAATGGCAAAATATTAATAACTGTTAAAGCTGGTCATGGCCACTGGGAAGGGGGTGGGGGAGAAGTTGAACATACTATTTATTTATTTTGGATATGACTGAAATTTTGTGTAATAAAGTTAAAAAAAAAAAAAAGGTCCAATCAGACAGTGGACTTAGAAATATCTACACATTCTTGGGAACAAAAGATGGCTAATGTCTCTGGTGCTTAGGTTTTATTCAAACAGTGGAACAAATAACATACTTTATATGTTACTGACTTTTACTATCTTGTAAGTTTCAACAGTCCAGACTTTTATAAATTATTATAGCCCTGACTAGTGTGGCTCAGTGGGCTGAGTGCTGGGCTGCAAACCAAAAGGTCGCTGGTTCAATTCCTGGTCAGGGCACATGCCTGAGTTGCAAACCAGGTGACCATGTGGGGGCACGTAACAGGTAACCAATTGATGTTTCTATCACACATCAAAGTTTCTCTCCCTCTCTTTATCCCTGCCTTCTCCTCTCTCAAATAAATAAATACATACAATCTAAAAAAATATTATAAAGTACTTTATAAACACTTACCAGCAAGACTATGACTATCTTTCATAAAATGTTTTCTTTTTGGCTGCATCACAACACTGTCTGTGTTTTCTGAAATGTAAAATCAAGACAGTGTAGTGTAAAACCTAGTCACACGCTCATACTGTTTATTAAACGTCAACACTGAAAACCAAATAATTCATCAAGTAGAAGCATACCTTTGCCTTTATGTGGCTTTGGGTTTCGGTATACAAATCGATCCAAGAATCTCATTAGTGTAAAATCCTGCAGTGGGTCCCCTGAATACTGAATATAATCCCCCTGAAAGGTGAGGGGAATTTCAGAACTTAAATTATATGCATGTACCCAGATGAGGAAAAAGTAGGAAATTGTAAACATCTATTATAATACATAGAAGGCACAAACTGCAGTAAGTAACTCTTCGATATTTCTGTCATGCATATTTATTCTTTACTTAAAGAAATCAAACACACTCATACATATTCTATGATATACTGATTATATGAATAAATAAATAATATTAATACTATAGGTCATTTAACCATTAACCAGGAACCAAGGCTTGCAGTAGCAAAGAGAAAACGAGAGGGCAACATGTCTCCAGGAGAACGCCAGAATGTGCCAAATAACTGTGTGGTTTCCTAAACCCTGTATCCCCATTCATCTCAGAGTGGGAGGACCTAACTGCTGCTCTGTATTAAACAAGTCGTTGCTCCTTTACAACAACAGGCAAATGCACATGACTCTATGTGGTGGAGAAAATGCTGCACGACCAGTTACTTATCATCTAAACTAGATCACTTACTTTCTTTCTCTCTCTTTTGAACATTTTAGACTTACCTGAAGGATAGTCTTTGCAAATAGAGCCACAGAGGGATGAAAATGTTCAGACAGCTTTAAAAAAAAAAAAAGGTGAGGGAGGTCAATTCTTCCTACAATAATTGATTATGTAAGAAAGTCCAAAGACTTGGAAGTCAGGCAAATACAATAGGAGTGATTCTCAGTATTTTGGTCTCAGGGCTGCTTAAGCTTCCTTAATTTAAGCGGGACGTATCTGTTGTTATTTACCTAGTTAAAAATTACAACCAAAACATTTCAACTTAAAATAACAGTAAACCTATCACATATTAATAGTCTACTATTAACGATAAACCTGTCATATATTAATAATGTATTTCATGAAAACTTTTGAAGAACAAATAAACATTAGTGAGAAGGGTTACATTATTTTAGTTTTGCAAATCTACTTAATGTCTAGCTTAATAGAATACAATGGATTCTCACATCTGCTTCCACATTCCATGTTATCTTAGTTGAAGTATATAAAGAAACTCTGGCCTCATACAGATATATAGTTGAAAAAAGAGGATTTACTTGGAGCCTTTCACATAATTGTAGACTTTCTTCATGTCCAAGACAATGGCTCTCAAATACTGAAGCCTGAATAACCAGAGTCTGGTTCAGCCAGTCTTGCATGAAAGAAGTGGTTAGCTGAGTTTCCAGCAACCGCACAGACACCTGTCCTTGGGAGGCGAGACAACCTTCACACTCAGGTGTGCAGCAGAACGTGCGTTCTTGCTGTGTACGCACGCAGGATATTAAAAACAAATGTATGTGAGAGTGAAGATAATAAAATCAATAATTTTTCCTGCCTCATCATTCTTTCATTATACTGGCTTTTTTTTACACTGAAAGTATGTGACAGTAAAGAATATAACAGATGCAAGTGTATCTTAGCGTTAGTCTTTGTTGTGCTAAGGTAGCAAGTTTCATCCATCATTTCTTTTGTACCACCCGTGCCTCTGTGAACACAGTGACAAAGGTAAACGTTGTCTCAGTACATTCTGAAAGTAGCTGTGACCTCGAAGGCTTGCTGAAAAGGGGTTGGGGACCCCCAGGAATCTGTGCCCACACCTGGAGTGCCACGGTATAGGAGGACTTATTTGCATTACAAGAGAAACCACAAAGTAGGAGCTACTCCTATGCATTTATAAAGTAATTTGCAAAAGGTATTTTCATCACAGAACTTTTCAGAGGTATCTAATGCATAAAGCAAAATTCACCTATTTTACAGAGCTGTTATATGTAATAATCTACCTAAAAAAATAAACCTTGTTTATAGCCATGTACAAGCTCCTTATTTTGCATGTACGTTATTTAAGAATTTTCTACACGTGAGTGCAGAAAGGTATAAATGTGGAAATTTAATGTTTATCAGAGGCAACAAGAAATATGGGTTATAAAGTATTACAACTGCTTGACATACTTCAAATTGCTTCCTTATGACAATTAACACATGTCTAAATAACAACTATATTAATTACTTGCAAGAAAAATGGATACTTCAAGGTGTTAAGTCCATGAGGACAAATATACCATACAAATGAATCAAAAGACAAACTGAAATTATCTTACCTTTTTGAGTTCCCAAAAACTTGTATTTTCAGCTCCACAGAACAAAGGGTTTCTACTGAATGGGTCATATGTGTTTAACCGTTTGCCACCTGAGAGCAACAAAAAACCCCGTAATTTCTCAGATGCTAATTCCTAGCCCAAGATTTCACTAAAGCCACTATCACTGATGTTACCAAGAGATATAATTTCCAACATTCTTAACTAGGCATCCTATCTAGATTATAAACTCCCTCTAACTCCAAATCCCTTCAAGAATTTGTCTCAGTACCCACACTAGCATTTGCTATTGAATACATCAGGCAGCGTTTTATATCAACTACTAAAAGGTCCCCTTCAAAATTTCTCTCCTTTTCAAATAACAACAAAAAGTGCCTATTTCTTGGTCAATTATGTCGTAAGTGTTAAGATGGCAAATGACCTGAAGATGAAATAGATCTAAAGTCTTCTGGAACTTTAGAGTGCTCTAAATATTTATCATTAGATTATGCGCTGAAATAATTCTCACTTGCAACAGGTTTTACATTTTTTTCATGTTTTCAGAAACTCGTGATTAAAATATGGAAAACAAAGACCTTTCAGAACACACTATGAATTGTCTACTTCACAATGTTGTGCTCATCATCCTTCTACAGAATTATCCCCAGTTTAGCCATAAGACATCTGATGGGTTTCTTTTAAGAACTTTCCTGGTGGCTACCAGACTTGTCTTTGCTACTACACAGACAACCGAAATTTTGAGAGCTCAAGTAATCTGACCTCGAGTCCCACAAGTTTGAAGAAGCAGGTCTGGTCTATTTCTTGATCCTCAGGCTAGCAATCTTTTCTTTACAGCCTCAAATGAAGAGAATGCATTTCTGAGATTTCTTTTGCCCCTAGTATTCTATTAATAGACTTAATTCAATTTGTATATGTAAAGTTTCTATCTCACAGAAAGTTTTCAATCCTAAAACATTACTTTAAGAAACTGTAGAGGGTGAGTATGATGTTCAAACAATAAAACCAAACTTCCACACAATTCACAACATCTAACCATAGACTTCTGTTTATAAATAAAACCTTCATGTACACACATTTGGTATATTCATACATGTTCCATGTTTGAGGCCTTTACATAAATACATATAAGGTAAATTGAGAAACTAAAACTGGTTCAAAGGTACCAACTTTTACATTAATAGTTAAAGAAAATGAAGGTTTATTGCGTATCTAACATATCCACAGTTTTCTCACTAAATCTTCAAAGTTCCAAAAGTATTTGCTTTAATTTCTAAGACATAAATTATTTTAAAATATATATTTACCATCTGTGCTATCGTTAATAAATAAATGACCCACTATATTAAAAACGTACTTCTAAGGTCTTAAATGTATCTGGTTATGAGACCTCCCATTTTTGGGAAAGCAATACTGAGGACTTCCAAGTCCCTCTTTTAAAAACTCAAGAGAATAACTTGAAGATTTAAAAGACTCACCGTTCAAATTATCAAAGTGTACCCAAGATGCAGACTCTGCTTTTTTGGTTTCCGTATCACTTTCCAACACAGTTTCTTCTGTCTCAACTTTTTTCAGGGCGCCTTTTTCTTTATCTGCATCCGCATCGGTAAATGTTTCTGTGTCCTCATCATCTCTTACGTCAATAAAATTTTCTTCGTCATCAGACTCCTGAGAAAGTGGTTTAATGAATCTGAGTCAATTAACTGGAAGTCTATACTCAATCACATGAGGTAGTTTTAAAGAAGAAATACACTTATTGCAATTCTGGTGAAACATGCAAGTTCCATCAGGGAGATTTAGGTCGAGGGGAGAATATATCTTTACTTCTTAATGTAACAGAGTTAAGTCTTGAGCCAAGAATCCCTGAGACTTCAGGACTTTATTTCATAAAGACATTCAGCCCTGCCATGTTTTAAATAACCCTACCAGGCAGGTGTTATGCTGTTCATTTTACAACCAAGGAAACGGGTTTAAGAGGCTGAAATGAGTTCAAGAGATCCACCAGCTCTACAACCATCTGTAACTATCTCACATAACTGTAGTTCTGTGTAGTCCGGTTATTTTGAGTAAAGGGTCAAGCAATATGCCCACCTAGTAAACTGTGTACCTGGGACTTAAGTGCAGGTCTGTCCGAGCACAGGACTCAATTCTGACATGCTCCAGAAACCAAGCAAGTTAATGTCATCGAAGCAAAGTAGAAAAACACCAACATACTTCAGAACCCACTCAACTTAAAAAACAGTGGTAAAATATACCAGATGATCTTCTAGTTGACTTCTTAAACCTGGTTTTGCTTTAAGGATCTCAGACACCAGATATAGAGCTCCACATATGAACGGTGGCATCTGTTCACAAGTAACTTGAAGTAACCTCTTCACAAAAGCCTTCACCCTGCGCAACACGATGTCGGCTTTCAGAGATTTGTAGAGAAGGTTAAGAAACATGGCTTGCTTCGAACACATCATCAACCCTGGATCCAACATCTTCCTGTAAAACAAAAATAAGATCAAGCGTTTATTCATAAAACATTTCTGCAACCAGCAGCCACGGCTCAGAGGCAACTACTAACCTCATCTTAGTTAGGGATAAGTTTCCTACTTATTTTAGAACGAGAGATCATTTCTCACCAGAGGTAAAATGCAACTCAATGACTAGTACAGAAAGAATGACGATGGTAGGGGTGGGCGATCATAGGAAAGAGACATTTGTTGTTTTTTTTTTCACTCTTTCCCAAGTGGTTCTTCATACTCTTGACTGAGAGGGCACAGCCCTAACAGTGTAATTTTTATAGATACACAACCACACTTGCAGAGCTAATCCAAGACCAAACAATGAAAACCGACCTATGGGAACAGTGCACTAGATCTAGGTTCTCATCCTTGCGTCACTATCTACTAGCTGGGTGACCACACGCAGCCTCCTCCACATGGTTCCAGTGAGGACCACACAAGTATAGTAGAAAACTGAACTGTGAGAGCTTCAGAGATCTCTAGTCCAAAGTACTAGCCCTGTAGCATCCACACATGCCATTCTCTCTGCCCAGAATGTTCTTCCCCAGTTGTCTACATGTCCACAGTCCCCAAAACAGGTTCCTCCAGTGTTCTCTGTATCAGACCCATATTTGTGTCCTTCACAGTTTAACACACTATTTATTACCTTTTTGTCCCTCCCAACCCAAGTCCAATGAACAGGGATTGGACCTGTGTTATTCACTGGTATAACCTCAGTGCCTGACACTTAATTTATTGAACGAATGAATGGCTCATTCCATGCTCAGTGGTTATACAACATCTCTAGTGATTGTGGATTATTCACTCTCGTCTTAGGAACCCAGTCCTATTTGGGACAAACTTTTACTAGAAAATCTCTTTCTTCTTAACCTCTAGCTGAAATCTGTTCCTGTGTAATTTCTAATCATTACTCTACTACTGCCATCTGAAATAACACAAAATAACCTAAACAACAAGCGACAAAAGCAAAATAAGTGGCACTACATCAAACTCAAAAAAGGAAACAATCAATAAAAAGGTAACCTATGGAATGGGAGAAAAATAGTTGCAAACCATAATCTAATAGAGTTAATACAGAAGCATATAAGGAATCTTGTAGAAGAGCAAAGAGCAAACAAACAAAACAACCAACCAATTTAAAAAGTGGGCCAAAGACCTCAATAATAACATACATTTTCCCCAAGAAGAAAAATGGCCAACAGGTATGTGAAAAAGTACTCAACATGACAAGTCATCAGGGAAATGCAAATTGAAACCACCTCACACCTGTTAGGGTGGCTACTATCAAAAAGACAAGTGATAGTGAACTTTGGTGAGGACGGGGAGAACAGGGAATCCTTGTACGCTGTTGGTGGGAATATATATTGGTGCAGCCATTATGGAGAACAGTACAAAAGGGCCTCAGAAATTACAAACAGAACTACCACATGACCCAGCAGTCCCGTTTCTGGGTATGTATTCCCATGAAATGAAATCAGTATTTTGAAGAGGTTTCTGTGCTCCCATGTTGACGGCATTTTTCACAATAGCCAGAGCATGGAAGCAACCTAAGTGTCTGTCAACAGATGAATGGATAAAAATGTGATGCATACATACAATGGAATATCACTCAGCCATGAGGAAAAAAAGAAATCCTGTTTGCATCGTGGATGAACCTGTAGGACATTATGCTAAGTGAAATAAGTCACAGAGAAAGACAGATACTGTGTAACTTCACTTACATGCAAAATCTTAAAAAATAAAAATCAAACTCAGAAACAGAGAACACAGGTGGTTCCTAGCAGCAGGGGGTGGGTAGAATGGGGGATGTTGGTCAAAGGACAAAAGCTTTCAGTAATGAGTAAGTTCCGAGGGTCTAATGTACAGCATGGGGACTGTAGTTAATACTACACTATACACTTGGCATTGATGAGATTAGATGTTAAGCATTCTCATTCCCCCCCCCCAAAAAAAGTAGTAACTAGGTGAGATGACAAATGTTAATTAACCTGATTATAGTAATCATTGCAATGTATATATATATGAAATCATCACATTTTACACTTTAAATATATAGTTTTATTTGCTAATTATACCTCCATAAAGTTGGCAAAAATAATTTACACGACAGCCTTTCAAATACTTGACCCTATAAAGTTATCACGTCTTCTCTCCCCAAAGTCTCTCTTCTGCAGGATTCTCAACTATCACCTCACATAAATTTTAAATTCTCTCTTTATTCTAGCTGCTCAATCCTGGAGGTTAGAGATGCTCCAACTTAACTGAACCTCCAGACACATGACACCAGGAATTAACTGTCCTTCAGACACGCTAACATGGAACCATTACTTCTTGTTCTAAGTCCTTCTACAAACTTTTTCCTATTAACACTAGAAGTGAAGGTATTTGATATTGTGGAGCACCATCATACTGCTCTGCATGCCCAGTTTTCCCACTTGTCAGTCCCATAATTCTAGCACCTATTAGTGATATTTTGATATTCTGCATTATTCAAGCCTCGATATTCAATTTCCTCTCTTTACATTGACATTTTTCAACGTTTTCATCCATTTTGCAACCTATTTTTAATCATTAAATTCCATTACACATCAGTGGAAACATCGAGGAGAGTTTATATAGATGTATCTCCATTTGACAGAGAGCATGTTCCTGAAGCTTTTCATAAAGCAAATTTCTGTAAACCAAGTAATTTCTTCATTTCTTTTATCCCAAGCCATTAGGGACTTTTTATTTAAAGGGTTCTTGATAAAACCAAGAGGAAGTAAATTCTTTTAAGAAGTCTTTCAAGCCCTCTGAGGAAATCCATCTGTAAGCGCCCTTGGCAAGCACTAACTTAAAGAATTCAGGAATAGACTTCCTCTCCAGGGATATGAGGCTGTTGTGCTCAACACTGAGATGTTGAATGCTATTAGGAGAATGTTTTCCGATAGATTCCAAATGTTTTCTAAAAACTGTAAGTTCTTGTGACCCTCAAAAGTTACAAAAAACTAAAGATACTGAAACCTCTACATTTTCAGCATTGGAATCTTTCCAAACTAAAAAAGTGAAGCTTTTATTACTTAAAAAAGTTGTAGACTCTTAAGTTATGCAGAGGCCTTGAGATTCTTTTTAGTGCCCCAGTGCCATGAAACATCATGACCTCCAACACAAGTTAGGGGGACCTGCCACCTAATTCGATCTTGTATTGTCTGTGTGACCTTGCACAAATTACTGAACCCCAGGGTGGAGGGCCATTAAAAGGATTCAACTGAAGAAATCCACGTGAACAGTATTACTAACAGCAGCAGCCAACACTTACAGAGAATTGTATGTGTCAGGCACTGTTAAGTGCTTAACATACATATGAAGATTACATGGGATAACATATACATTAACTCACTAATCTTATCCAAGTCTTCATTTTGTATTTTCTAACTGTGTAACCTTGAGAAAGTTCCATAATCTTCAAAATAACTTTAAGAGATAGGTTCCTCGCTCCATTTTATAGACAAATAACCTGTAGCACGGTAAAATGGGATTAATCATGTTTACCAATAGGGCTATAATGAGGATTAAGTAATTTGTCCAAAGTTACACAGCAAACTAGTGTCTGGGCCTCAAATTTAGACAGTGTGGCTTAGTCAGGAGTTAACCACTACATTACGTTTCTCACAAGACATGTGACTGAGAAATTACAAAAATCAATTACAGAAAATGCAAAGCTTGTTGGTATACTCGACGCATTGTTCAAAAGATCACCCCTCAGTGTTGCACTGTAGGACAATTGTAAACTTCGGTAAACAAAATCTCAATCCAAGTATGAAAAATAATTCCAAAAGTACAACCGCCAACCCTCCCTACCTAAGAAAGTTTCCTGTTTGCCATCGGACTTCCCCAATATAAATGTAAGCACCTCTAGTGGTGGGAATTTTGTTCACTGTGTTATATATTCTAAGCACCTGGAATGGTACCCAGCATACAGTTGGCACTTAAATTCCTCATGAGTGAGTTACTAAACCGCTGTGTGAAGGACAGGATATATACAGGACTGAGGAGGGGGTGGGGAGTGGGAGGAGAAGGAAACTTGTATCTGTAATTCTCTCTAATATCCCCAAAGATTTAAAAAACAGCAAAATATTAAATTTGAAATATTAGGGGGTAGGGTATGTACGTTTTGAGGGGAGAATGCATTTTTCTGTGTTTTAACTTCTCAAAATAAAAAATGTTTTCAAAGCATGTAACGTACTGTATTTTGCCACATATAATGCACTTTTTTGCCCACATTTTTAAAAAATAAGGATGCATATTATACATGGGTAGTAGTAACTCTGTATCTGCATGTTTTTAATTCTTTTTATTTCATGTGTTAAAAGTGTAACTCTAAAAAGCAATGATATATGTATGCAAAATAATACTCTGGAATGTGATAACTGGTTTTGTTTCTAAATATAAGTAAATAAAAAATTGAATTAAGAAATTAAAAAAAAATGATTTCCCCCCCTGAAAGTTCAGGTCAAAAATGTGGGTGCACATTATACATGGGAGCATATCACACATGGCAAATATGGTAGTTGTCCAACAGGGAAACAGAGATTATGGCTTAGTCCAAGTTAGTGAGTAGCAAGTCTGAGGGGAGCCTGAAATCCAGTTTTGTGAGTCTTTTCCCCTGCCCCCCAGAGGGGCGCTGTGTGTGCACAAGATAACATTATTCCTCACAGTCACAGATTGGAAGGGGATTACTTACCTGTACAATGCTGCATAGTATCGGTTCGATATTGTCTGCTGAGAATTCATCACTTGGAAAAGCAACATTAAAGCCTGCACACTGGTGTTAAAATTCACAATATGTAACACTTTAAACAGCGTATCAACCTGCTCCCTCACTTTGTCATCACCAGTCTGGGCGTAAGGGTAGGCCCTATTCACTCCTGTTAGGAGGGCACTAAGCATTTTTGATTCAATATCTTTTTTCTTGATACAAGTCCGAAAAAAACAAAAATACAGAGTTATTAATTTGTTAGCAAGTTCACTTTCTTCATGGGAGAGAACCATTTGATTTAAAAAGCAAATTGCATAATATTGTGCTTTGGCGCTGATATTTGAGCGAAAGAGCAGCCTTTCTACTTCACCACACACAACGCCTTTCATGTTGGGGTGTTTACAAAGCAACGTCTCTAACAGATGGGAGGCTTTTGTGGCTATTCGGTTCTGCGGATCTCCCAGTTTATTTACCACTTGTACAAGAAGAGCCTTTTCCTCCTCAGGTTTATTACAAAGAAGTTCATGAGCCACTGAAAGGGCTCGGGTTTTGGTGGCTACTAATGAATCGTGACTTAAAGTTTCCAGGACCTGCACAAATTCAGCCACTAAGTGTTTCAGCTGGTGTTCAAAATACCATAAGATCAACCTTCTGTCTCTTGAGTCCCTGTTGCCACTGGACAATTGTTCTAGCTTGTTGAAAGGATGCTGGCTGAAAATCCTGAGTTTTCGATTGTCTGGCAAAAGGTCTGTAATGAGTAACTCTTTGAAAGTATCCAAAGCCATGAGGCACTGCTGTTTGCTGCCCTTCTTTTTCACCAGGTTTATGAGAGTCTCTACAAACTGGAGTGTGTGAACAGCGTCATCTTGAATAAGAAGAATCATGGCAGCCATCCTGTCACCCAGGGTCCCCGATGACACGATTGCCTTCATCCAGGTAGAAGAGGCTCCCTTTTGATTATTTGTCTTATTTTTGTATAAGTTAATTTCATGTTCATACAACTTCTGAGCCAAAGTTTTGTACTTAGATACAACATCCCGAGGCTGGGGTTCTAGAGAATATTCGTTGCTATACTCGAGATCATACCATTTGCCTCCAGGCTTCAGCAACAATGCCTGTCTCTCAAAAAACTCAAAGACGTCCTGTTGTTTGTCTTTCTTTACTTTTGGTGCTGCACTGTTCTCATCAGAATGTTGTTCTGGTCTCTTACTTTTCACCTTACTCACTGATGTCCTTTCACTTTCTGCTGCATTTTGTTTTTTATTACCTAATTTAGATACATTTCCTTTTTTGTTGGCATCTTCTTTGTTGGTTGGTTCATCTTCTTCAATTATGAAACCTTTTGCATACTTGGCCAAACTCAGATTTTGAATAAATGCTTCCAGTTCACCTTGTTGAAGGTCATCAATTGCTCCTTTTTTGCCTCCATCTACAACTTCTTCATTCTCATCCAAAGCAGCCAGCATAAGGTAATCTTGCTGTAGAAAAACATAAAGTTCAAAATAAATTACAAATCCAACACTTCAGTTAAAACTTCAAGTTAATGTGAAACCTATGTATTTTTTCTTTTTTTAATTGTTGTTCAAGTGCAGTTATCTCCATTTTCACCTCACCATGCCCCCCTCTGCCTCACCCACCCCTGCCTCCCACCCTTGAACCTACACATTTGGCCTTGTCCAGGAGTCCTTTATATATGTTCCTTGATGGCCCCCCATTATCCCCTATTATCTTTCTCCCTGGTAACTGTCAGTTTTTTTCCTGAAACCTGTATCTTTGAAATCAAAGCTGTCATGAAGCTACACAAAAATAAATACTTGAGGGATCAGAGATTTAAATGGAAAAAATAAAACCACAATATAATGGGAGAAAGCACAACATAATTTTAAAAAGAATTTCAGAGTAGGGAAAAACCTTCCCAAATTTGATGCAAACTTAGGGCCATAATGGAAAGAATGGGTAAATTTATCACCCTCTCATACACAAATCAAAAGACAAATAATACACTGGAAAAAAATACTGGCAACTCATATCAAACTAATTTAGCTTAATAATTGATATAAAAGTTGCTACACATCAGCTAAGGAAGTAACAAATAACCCAACAGAAATACATGAAGATATGAAAAGATGTTCCACTTCACTGACGTTTAGAGAAATCCACATTAAAATCACAACAATGCATCTATTTTTTAATCTGTCAGATGAGCAAAGATCAAATTATGACAGGTGGTGTTAGGGAAGGAGCGGGGCACTCCCTTCACGGCTGATGGGAGTGTAAACCGGCGAAACCTCTAAGGAGGCAATTTGCCATCTTCAATCAAAACACACAGAAGACACACATCCTTTGACCCAGCAGTTCCATTTCTACGCATTTAGATTAAATGTACACTTACAAATGTGGAAAAACATATTCAAGATTATAGCTGAAGCATCACTGAAAATAGCAAAATACTGACAACTTACATATCCCCAATAAATGGTTGATAGAAAATTAAGACACAATGATTTATGCAGGCATTAAACCAATGACAGAACTTTCCATTTTCATATGGAAGGATAGAAAATAAAAGGATGCAAAAAATATATATAGATATAGCATGGTGCCCTTTGTGTAAAAAAATATCATAGATGGCCGTGCATTTTCTTGGAAGATACGAGACTTACAAGAATATCGCTTCCTGGAAAGTAAATTGCATGGCTAAAAGCAGAGAAAAGGGTTTCTCACCATGTATCCTTTCCTTAAATACGAAGCAAAACAAAACCTCTTTGTAGTATGTACCTATATAACATATTTAAAAATCCAATACAACCCCTGCACAGAGCAAACTGTGAATCTGTTCCTGTAAGATACATTTCTCCTCTGTCTATTCCACGCCCCACCTCCAATTCTAGTCTCAAAACAACATTTAATAAAAAATAAGCCAAATTCTGTCAAATATTTGCTCCAAATCCTCTAATGCTTTCGTCAAACTCAGAGTACAAGCCCACTCTCTTACCTCGTTTCTTACTACTCTCCCCTTACCTCACTCCGCCTCGGCTAAACTGACATTTTTGTTGTTCGTGAAACGACCTGGCTCAGTCCGTATTTTTCTTTATGTTTTTGCTCGAACATCTGTCTCAGTATGGGTACCCGAATCCCCTTGGCGTCCGACACACTATGTATTCAAAAGTCTGGTTACCGTTCCTTTCCCGTAATCAGGATGTAAATTCCAAGAACTTCTTGAGTATACCGTGAGTATGTGCATGTACTCGGTGAGAACACAATATAAATACCAACACCACTCGAGATCAAAACACTCTTGCCACGAGGTCAGGGCCAAAAACCTCAGTCCTCTCCGACTTGATGGAATGCCAGGTATACTACGTCAACCAAATGAGAGCATAGCCTACATTGTAAGGCTATACCATAAAAAGAGCTCGATTCGACTTTTATCTTGTAAAGAGCAATGGTAAAGAAGGGGTGCGGGACCACTCCCCAAGCCTCGGTGCCTCTCTCCCGTAGCCCAAGGCCATTACCTTGGTGCCTCCAAGCCGTAACACCTCCTCCATGGAGAACCCATTCTCGGCTTCATCGTTATCGTCGTCGTCGTCCTCATCCGTACCCTCTACCCCCTGGGGAGGACCCCAGGGCCGCTTGGCATGAAACTCCAAATGTTTCTTGCCAGGGGCCATGGTTAGCAAAGCACGCGGGAACCGTCGGGGGTTTCCTTCCGCTAGGCCGAGTGCCGTACTTCCGGCAGGGGCGTAATCCCTCCCGGAAGTGGCTGTAATCCCCACCCCCCGGCGGCTGGCGGCTCCTGGCTGCTGGTTGCTCGGCTAATTCAACATGTGTGCCCTCGCGAAGGCCGGCGCCTGGTCGCTGAACGCTGCGGCGCGAGCGGGTAAGTGTTCGTCCGGGCCGAACCCCGGTTGCCGTGGAAACCGCGAGGGGCGCCCAGCTCAGTCTGTGGCGTCAGGGGCGCTTCTGGGTCGGAGACAAGTTCAGCGTCCGACGGAAAATGGCTGTGAGGTCCATGCCACAGTGCTCGCTTGCCTGCACCTTGTGTGCGAGCTGCGGCTGGGACACTGCTATCCCGTCTTCGGACCGGTTTAAGCGTTGACGAAGCCACTTTGAAAGGTCTCAGACAGCTGTGCACGTGTAAATACTAAGGTTTTTAATAGGTCCTATTTAATGTGTGTTTTTCGCAGTCATTCCCTGCCTTTGGAGAGGAAAATATTTCAGCTCCGGGAAAGAGCCGGTAGAAAACAACCCGGTGACTCCGATGCTGCGGCATCTTATGTACAAAATCAAGTCTACTGGCCCTATCACTGTGGCCGAGTACATGAAGGAGGTCTTGACCAACCCTGCCAAGGTATGTATGGGTCGGGGAGCCCGAGGACCATGCCCGCTCTAGCAGGTTTGCGAGGTGCGAGCCTGGAGGGGAGCCCGAGCGTCTTCAGCCACCCCTGCCAGGGTGCCTTTCAGGGGAAGAGCCACCCCCAGAACTGGAGACGGACAAATTAATCTGTGAGCTGCTTCGGGGCTGGATCAAGTCAGCGGCTGGGCCAGCATACAGATGACAAATTCTGAAGCTGTTTAGGAAACAGTATAACCGGTTGGATTAATGAGATGAGGGAAGCAGGACAGTTCTACCTGGGCTGATGGGAGATGGTAGAGTCATTTCTCTAGGATAAGGGAATGGAGGAGGAGGAAGAGCAGTAGCCGATTTAGGAGGGAGGGGAAGGATAGAGTTTAGTCCGATATACGAATTTGAAGTTTAGGGACTCTTGAGGTGGACATAGGTGACTGGAAATAGGAATTTAGTGCCTGGAAAGTTGTCTGTATTGGGATGGCTTCAGCAGGCATTGGAAGCATATTCTGGTTTTTCTTTTCGAGAACTGGAGGCCTGGGTCTTTGCTGTTCTGCAGTTCAGTATTGCAGCTTTCTGGCCTGTATTTCCTTGTCTGCCCCACAGAGCCACTCATTGAAAGTCTGTAGTCCTTTTATTGTAGAGTGTTTCACCATTCGCTGAGTTGAAATGTGAGGTCAGTGGAATTCTGGGGTTTGTATGGCTTGTTGCTGGATGTGGTGGAGCACCCCACTGTCCAGAGGTTTAGGCAAGGCAGTTATTTTAGTTAACTTCTAACTGAACTTTAGCTTTTCTCTGTGAACACAGGCAACGACCAGTAGCGTCAGCAATACTTGTGACTTGAGTTAGCATCAGTGGAACGACTGACACTGCCACCTCACGACAGTGATCAATCACAGCTATCTCAAAATACCATGGTGCTCATCTGTGCTTCAGAACTTTGTTACTTATTTGACCGTTGGTGTGATTTTGGTTTTTAATAACGCTTATAAAGAAGCATATGTATCACCAATTTATTTTTAAATATTTGATAAGTATTTTTCAGTTGCTTTCCTTTGTAATCCTATACGTTTTATGTCTTGCACATTTGAAAACATTCTCTAAAGGAGTCCACAGGCTTTACTGTACTACCGAAGGGGCTCATAGCACTTAAAAACACCCCTGAAGTGCTTGCTTATGAAGGCAAAGAGAAAGGCTAGTGGGTAGATGCTGCACGGATCCTCACCTGAGGATATGTTTATTGATTTTAGAAAGAGGGGAAAGAGGAGAGAGAGAGTGAGAAACATGGACTGCCTCCCATACATGCACCATCTGGGCATCAAACCGGCAACCTAGGTATGTGCCCTGACCGGGAATCGAACCCATAACCTTTTGGTGTGTGGGATGACCCTTCACCCAACTGAGCCACCAGTCAGGGCAAAAATAATTTTTAAATTTAATTATATTTCTAATGCTGAGAGGGAAAAGTTGAAGCTTGGGAGAAAGGAAATGAGGTGATGAGAAAGGTCCTGGCTCATGAGAACTGGGTGAGGAATTGTGATCAATCCAGAGCACAGGAGGGATCAGGTGTGGATAAGAACAAAAAGGGGTAGGCATTTCATATTTGAGTCCCAAGGAAAGAGTGGGAGCAGGTGGAGGCCAAGTGGGGTCAGGAAGTTGAAAAGTTGTATTTACCCCCTGTGTGGGCAGGAACACAGGTCATCTGCCATGAGTAAGGTGGTAGAAGAAGGGGCATGAGGACCATAGGGAATTTTTAAACAATTCCTGAGTGTTTCTTGAAGGTTAGGCCTTATGATGAAACTTGGGATATGAAAGTAAATAAGACACAGTCCTCTCCACCGACTAACTGTGCCTTCTGGTGAAGAATGGACATATAAATAAATAAGCTCAGAAAAGGAAGCACTGGATTTAGTCTGAGGTTGGAAGGCTGGAGGAGGAAGAAATCAGAGAAGGTGGCATTTCAGCAGATTTGATTGATGAGTATAAGATTGCCAGGAAGTAACGGAAAGTAGTGGAAAAGGAGAGGGGAAGGCATTTCAGTGGCATTCATGTGTGGACAATGAGGGCCAATTAAAAAAATAAAACCCAGCCGCTGGTGAGCTATGCCATATGCATAAGTCACAAGTATACAGCTTGATGAATTTTCACAAAGAGAATACTCTGTGGAACCCACTCCCAGGTCAGAAAACACCAGGGTCAGCAGGCAGGGCTAATTTGAAACCATAAGTGTGAGAATTTGGGACAGGAACCTGGTGGAAGCAGGGAAAGGGAAGGAGGGGGAAGGCAGAGATGGACACTGCGTGGCCTCTGGCTTTCTAGTCAAGAAGTCACTGGTGTTCCACCAGTTCTGCAAAATGACTGTCACTTTGTAAAATTTAGGCAAAGAGACTGTGTTTATCTTGCTTATTTAGAAGAGAGAACTTTCTTACTACAAAATTAATTATTTTGTTGTGCACATTATGTAAGATTCTGGAGGGGTGTTTAAAAAGCCTTATTTGCAAATTAATTTGTTTTTTCCATTTTCTGTTTTTACTCAGGGATATTATGTGTATCGTGACATGCTAGGAGAAAAAGGAGATTTTATTACTTCACCTGAAATAAGTCAGATCTTTGGAGAGGTAATATCAATCTAAACTATAAAAGAAACTAATATCACGAACATTTGAAAGCAGATTAAGGTGTCGTGTTCTATAATAGTATTTTACAGCTTTGTTTTTGTGATTCATCAGAAGTTTTAATTATTTAGTTTATATATTGAGGTAATAGAAAGGGAACAGAGGAAAGAAAATGGTAAAATGGACATTCGAAAGTTTATACTTTGCTGTAGAGAAGGGAATGTAGAGGTGAGAGAGACAGAAGGAAAGAGAAGGGAAAGAGGTGGAGGTAAAGAAGTAAGAAAAGAGGTGAGCCAGATGACACAGGAGAGTGGGAGAAGGAAGCAAGGCAAAGGCGAAGGTGAGGAAAGGGGTAGAGTGTACCCCAGAAGGAACTCCGGGGGTCAGAATGAGCTCTAAAGCCCCTCCCCCAAACATGATTTAGCCATAGTTACAGCAGAAGTCTCCCTGTAAGAAACTTCACATTCTTTTTAAGAGTTCTAGTTTATTTTCATATAACCTTTGATCAATTTAGAAATTAGTAGTAGTACATAAGAGGAATTGGAATTGGAATCCAGGTATTAAAAATACATTGCTTGTGTCTAAGAGCCATGTAATTATTTTCTTGAAAGATTTGGCTTATTTTTAGAGAGAGGGGAAGGGAGGCAGAAAGAGAGGGAGAGAAACACCTATGTGTGAGAGGTACATGGATTGGTTGCCTTTCACGTGCCCCCCAACTGGGGACCTTGCCTGCAGCCCAGGCATGTGACCTGACTGGGAATCAAACTGGTGACCTTTCCATTTGCAGGTCAACACCCAACCCTCTTAACTACACCAGTCAGGGCAAGCCATGTAATTACTGAAATCACATGAATGTGAAGAAATGGCCTAGTTATAGAATTATATTTCATATGTCTATTTGCTTTCAAATACTGTAGTACCTTTCTGTAAGTGATGTCCGTGTCATGGGACCTTTTATACTGGAGGGTGCCTTTTTAACTATTTGCTCTAGTTATTTAAGCTTCCTAACTAGTATGAGTTGTGACACAGTCCCAGTGAAGTTTCCTCTATTAAATTCATGTGGTGGTTTGCAAACATTTTGCTTTCTGACATAAAGTATGCATTTTCATGGAGCTTTATATTGTGGTGGGCTTTTATACTTTATAATACTTCAATGTGTTTTTTTCCTTGTCACAGCTGCTAGGGATATGGTTTGTTAGTGAATGGATGGCCAATGGAAAAAGTGCAGCTTTCCAGCTGGTAGAACTGGGCCCAGGTCGGGGTACCCTCGCAGAAGATATTCTGAGGGTAGGTAATAAGAGGGTGTCTTCAAGTCTCATGTATGTGTATCTGAGTTTGCAGACCTTGTTGATTTTCTTCACTTTCGGTCCCACCGCCTTAATCTCCTATTTCTCAGCTAAAATATAGTGTCAGAGTAATATAGTGATTGATTAGTTATTGTTTGTAAGATTAAAATACGGCGGTGGGGGAGAATGTGAAAGCTAAAGCTATAAAACATTTAGAAGACGTTATGGGAGAACATATTTGTCTTCTGAGTAGGGAAAGAGTTTTTAAATTATACATAAAACAGAAGCCACAAAAGAAAATATATTAATTTCTACTATATTAAAATTAAGAATTCTGCGTTCTTTAAAGAAACTAGGAACTTTTTGTTCTTCAAAGATACCATAAAGAGAGTGGTGAGACAAACCACAAGTTAGAAAAGTTATTTGCAATACATGTAACCAGCAAAGAACTAGTAGTCCTTTAAGTCAGTAGGGCGACAAAGAACTCACCAAAAAACCAGGCCAAACATGTGAACAAGCCCATCATGAAACAGAAAACCCAGATGGCCAATAAAAACAAAAAATTGCTCAGACTCATTGGGAGTCAGGGAAATGGAAGGTGAAATAGGTAAGATGCTACTACACCAGCAAAATTAGAAAGTCTGACAAACCAGGTGCTGGTGAGGATGCAGAAATCTTCTGTTTTCATTTGTTAATTGCAATTCTAAATTTTGTCATTAGGAAACCAAATTGTGTCCTGTCCCGTTCTTATATAGACTATGTTTAGTAACTCTAAGAAGGTTATGATTCTCATAGACTGCTGGAGAGTGGTTTGTGTAAGGAACAAATTTCTCTGGAACCAGTTATAACTTATACTGTGATGAGCAAACTATGGAGGCTAGTGGTTAGAAAATGTAAAATCTGCTCAACATGTATTTTGCCTTTTTTTTCTTTTTTGTATTTAGGTGTTTAGCCAGCTTGGATCTGTGCTGAAAAACTGTGAGATTTCGATACATCTAGTAGAGGTGAGCCAAAAATTAAGTGAGATTCAAGCGTTAACTCTGACTGAAGAGAAGGTTCCCTTAGAGCGAAGTGCTGGATCCCCAGTATATATGAAAGGTGTTACTAAGTCTGGGATTCCAATTTCCTGGTACCGAGATCTGCAGGATGTTCCAAAAGGTAATGATTTTGCATTGATTAATGAGAGAATTTTGATCACAGCCTCTCGCAGTAGTGATACGTAATCACAACCTTGTAGAGCAATATACAGACTGTCCCAATTTAACAATGGTTTGATTTACAATTTTTCACCTTTATGTTTCGCTGATGGTGCAGAGGTGATACGCATTCAGTAAAAACTGCACTTCAAGTTTTGAATTTTGGTCTTTTCTGGGGCTGCTGATAGGCAGTACAATACTGTCTTATGCAGGGCAGCAGCAGCGAAATGATTTTGCCCAGTTGTATGCTAATGTAAGGGTTCTGAGCATGTTTAAAGAAGGCTGGGCTGAGCCGTGATGTTTGGTAGTTTAAGTGTATCAGATGCATTTTTGACTTAATGAGGTTTATGAGGAGGTAACCCCAACATAAGTTGAGAAATATCTGAAATAGGTTGAGTTAGTACTGCCAAGTCCCTTACAAGAATAGTGAGCTTCATTCTATAAAAAATCCACTGTAGCCCATACTGGTGTGGCTCAGTGGGTTGGGCGTTATCCCGCAAAGCCACGGGCTGCCAGTTCAGGGCACACGCCTGGATTGTGGGCCAGGTCCCCAGTTGGGGACGAGTGAGCGGCAGCTGATCTCTTTCTTTCCCTCTCTGTCTCCCTCCTTCCCTTTCTCTCTCAAAATAAAGATAAAAACAACAACATTGTATTAGAAAATAAAATTGCCTAACATTAAGGGACAGTGAATTTCATGTAGTTTTGCAAAAATAAAACCAAACAAAATCTCTTTGTACTTTTGAGTTTTGCCCTGCCCCTTAGTATTGCTGCCACGCAGCCCACGGCAGCAAGGGCTGGAGGAAGCGGTGTTAGGTGGGTTTAGTTTAATTATCTCATCTTCTGAACATCTTTACCTGTGCTCTTCAGGAATCTGACACGATGCTCTCTAGCTCAAACCTGAAGTGGTCTGATTTGGGCAAGACACCTCAGCCGTTCCTGGCCTCGGGTGATTTTAGGAAATTTAAGTCTTCTTTCAGCTAGCAAATTTGAGTTCTGATTTCTTTCAGGCCTAGTAATGAATAAGAAATTAAACTGATAGTTGAGATATTTGTCTCTGATCCTGGGGTATGGAAAGTGAGAATAATAGTAATTGACCCTCTGTATTTTCTGCAGAGTAGCTTTGCTGTGAAATGTGGTGGTTCTGTGGTAAACATGATTATGGAAGCATCACAGGTTCCAATACAAAGAACCAGGCATTTTTTTTTTTTGTTAATGTTCAAAAGAACCCGTTCATTATCTTAAAAATGGTTAACCACTAATTTTCTCTTCCACTTTTAAATAGGATACAGCTTTTATCTTGCACATGAATTTTTTGATGTTCTTCCTATCCACAAGTTTCAGGTATGATGGAAGAAAGTCATGTTTATAATTGACTAACAAAGGGCCTTGTTAGTGATGAATATTTACTTAGTGAAAGAATGAATATTTTTGCTGTTTAATTAGTATATAAACACTACTGGGTGTTATTCTGGCTCTAAATTGTTGTTGTTCTCATCTTGGTTGTGCATGGAGGTACGGTGCGTCCACCTATGCCTCCATCTTGCTGGAAGTCCCAGTATATAAACACTACTGGTTGAAGTTACTGTATTTGGAATGCCTTGTGAATATAAATAATTGAAAAGCAATAATGAAATATGAAGTGGAATTCTTAATTCTCATAGCATAATTATTAAGAATTCTTAATACTAAGATAAAGATGCATGAGAATGTAAGATGATAAACAGCTTTAGTACAATAAAGATCTCTTTTTAGCAAGTATTTTTAAATTCCAAAGATTAAAATTTGTCTTTATTCCTTCTATGAGATTTAAGATTTGGTGGTAATGTATGTGTACTGATAACTTCTAAGGCTAAGAGTATGTATTACTGTGTAATAATAGCAACAGCTTCTGATTAGTCTTCCTAAGTCTGTTTTCCATTTTGAGGCATACTATGTATTTTATCTTCCCCAGCTCTACCTCTTATCTCGACTACATTAAGAGTTTGTATCTAATAGCCTATTCATACGGTTTAGAAGATGTGAGGTAAAGCCTCGAAATAATTTCAAGTGGTCAAGTGCTCTGTGTCACTTACCTATCTTATATATGGTAAGAGGAGAAAACATAGTATTTTTGCTCAAGACAGTTTTGAGAACTTGCAAAAATTGGTTTTTACGTGTTATTTTGTGTTTAGAAAACCCCACAAGGATGGCGAGAAGTATTGATTGATATTGATCCACAAGGCTCTGATAAACTGAGGTTCGTTTTGGCGCCTTGTGCCACCCCCGCACAGGCCTTCATACAAGTAAGAATACGTTTCTTCTTCTTAGTTTGCCAGCCAGATCTTGTTTTCTGAGTTACTATTTTAGAGCTTCTTTACACGGGGGAAGGTGTTGCTCACAACACGTGAGATGTTTTTTATTAATAATGAAAAGTGCGGAGGATCTAGAGTCAGAAGAGTCCTTTCTTAGCCGTGTGACTTTATATGTAATGAGGTAAGTGAGTACAGGCTTACTCAGCAAGTCCCTTCTCTGTTACCTGTCAAAATTGTCTATTTACGGGAAGAGCTGATGTCTCTGAAAACAGTGTAGTACAGTGTATGGTAAATAACAACAATAAGTTTCTTGAGTCCTTTGTATTAATCTGTATTTTCCCAATTCTCAAAACAACTCCATTACTAGATAGAATGTGCCTGTTTTCTCTGTTTCCACTGAGATCTAAATCTGATTCTAGACTGCCAGAATGGTGCTTTACTACTCTTGGCTCCGAGGAATAAATCACAAAGAGCCCATCTTGGGGTTATGCATGAAGGTTAAAAAAAAAACCCTGTCCTTCTCAGGAATATTTGGGCCTTAGACTGTGTTTCATTCCTTTCTTTTCCATTCTACTTTTTAGACCATAACTAAGAACTTGCAACCCATAAGTTACAGTTTTATGTGTTTTATCTTTACTTATTTTTAGAGAGAAGGGAAGAGAGAAGGGGAGGGAGAGCAACATCCACGTGCGAGAGAAACCGACTGGTTTGCCTCTTGCACGTCCCCAACTGGGAACCAGTCCTGCAACGCAGGCATGTATACGTACCCTGACTGGGAATTGAACTGGCGACCTTTAAGCTTGCAGGCTGGCACTTAGGCCACTGAGCCACACCAGCAAGGGCTAGAAGTTACCAGTTTCAAAAACACAGAACCTTTAAAACATGAATCTGTGAATTAAGTTTTGTTTGTAAAACATAAGCCTAAGTGCTTGTGTACATTTCTGTTTTTTCATATTCTGACTACTTAATTTTACCTGAGTGAGAAACAAATTCATAAAGCTACCAAGAGCTAAGCCCCAGGTCCTGGGTCTTGTGATTCGTTTGAGTTCTTGACTTGAGCAGTACTCATTCATGAGAGAGGGAGTGATGATTTTTCCTCATGGGAATAGGGCGAATGGGAATAGAATCCGTCATCCTGCAGAGCAGGCTAAGATGGTAAGAACGTCAGCATGGTACACTGGGATGTGCCACGTTGGTTTACCCTCACGTGAGGGTATTTTATTACTGATTTTAGAGAGAGAGGAAGGCAGGAAGAGAGACACTGAAGTGAGAGAGGAACATCGACTGGTTGCCTTCCTACACACCCTGAGGACTGAACCTGCAACCTAGGTGTGTGCCCCGGCCCGGGACTGAAACCATGATGTTTGTAGTCGATGCTCCAACCAACTGAGCCTCCTGGCCAGGGTGAGACACAATGATTTATTTAATAGCACTGGGGGCAAAACAAAACAAAAAGAAAAACCTAAAAAAATAAAGTAGCACTGAGGTTGGGTGGTTTATTGTTTCATTTAATCCTCACAGGCCTAGTACCCATGTGATGAGGAAGGGGATGCCAAGATTTTAAGTAACCTGTCTCAGATAAGCAACGGGAAGAGCTGAGACCAGAAGCTGACTTTGTCTGACTTCGTGCCTGCTAGAACTGTGCCATCTCTGTGCAGAGATCTCAGGGCAGGGCAATACTTCCTTTTCAGTAGGGTGTTAGGAGAGGGCAAGGGTCAGTGTATGTTTTACTTACAAAGAAAAATTTTCCATTATCCTAGGAACTAGTGAAATTTCACATGTACTAGTCAAGTTGGCACATATTAATATTGCCATTTCACTTTTTAAGCTGATAGGCACTTATTGAGGACACTTAGTTAATACTTAAACGTCTTGGGAAACGAAGGCCTCAGGCACAATGGTATTAGTTCATAAGCTGGTGTTTCTAGAGAACAGAGCATATCATTAGGATGCCTTTAGCTCCAACAGAAGGCATCATGATATACTTGTTAATATGGTCTGTTTTTTTAAAATTGGACTTACATCATTTGCTCATTCAGCGCAGTGTTTTGAGTACCTATTACATGGCAGGCACTGGGGTGACAATGTACTTGGCCACCTGAAGGGTTGGGAGGTCACATGCATTTTTTTAAAAAAAGGATTAACATTGAAATGCCTTTGTAAGCTTAATGTATGCCATCAAAAACCAAGGAGTTTTATATAATAAAGAGGATGTCATGTGAAAAGTTGAGTGTAGAGAACATAATTCCTATTGAGAACAAATGTATTTTTATTGTAACTAAGAAATGTTCATGGTAGGAAAACCAGAAAAACCTTAAGGAAAGTTCTTTTGAGTGATACATTTCCTTTCACCTTTTCTGTACTAGCATGATGAAACAAGGGATCACGTGGAAGTGTGTCCTGATGCTGGTGTTATTATCCAGGAGCTTTGTCAGCGCATTGAGCTGACGGGAGGGGCCGCACTGATTGCTGATTACGGTCACGATGGGACTAAGACAGACACCTTCAGAGTACGTAGGACTCCATATTGTAACTTCTCTGAAGTTGGTGGGTGTGATTCATTGAGTTATCAGTTGTTAGGGTTGAAGCCCATTTCAAGGTCTTTATTTTTGCTTTCTGCAGTGTGTAGCACTGTTGTATTACATTATTTTATAATTAATATTAATTTGTTATAATTACTCTTAACTCTAGCTCTTATTCCTAAGCCTGAATCCACTGTCCAACTTTCCTTTGAACAGGATCTGAATTGTCTACATTCTTTCTTAAGTGGCAGAATCTGGGTTTGCATAGATCCTAGTAAGCATCTAAATCATACAAATGGAAAGATTTTTCCTAAAGTTTTTAAAGTTTTCTACCCTTTCTTCATTTAAAAAACAGTTTTGGTACTTCTTTGGAGATTTGATGTAGCTGCTATAATGAGACTTTTTCCATCAGATTTTCAACATCTTTTTTCCTTCTCTAGATGTATTTTTTTATTCTTCCTAAACATCCATCCTTAAGTTCTTTGAATACGATCAATTCTGTTGAATATACTTTAACTGAAATACATTTAACTAAATGCCATTAGTCATTTTCTACATTTGTGGTTCTCAGTTTTTAACTTTATTGTACCTAAGAAAAGCCTGGATATGTGTTTAAAATGCCAATTTCCTAGCCTTACCTCCAGGGTTCTGATTCAGTAGGTCTAGGTAGAGTCCAGGAACATACAGGGTCTGTCCAGAAAGTATCCAGCCACATATTATGAGAAAAAGAGACATTTCTTGACGAAGATACAAGAAACATTGTACACAGGACAGTGATGCCTCAGTCCCCTTCAAAGTAGGGATCTTGGGACCTCACACAGTTCTCCCATTCTCCATCAGCTGCCCATCATCTTTTCCTGAATCTCATCAGTGGTCTGAAATCGCTTCCCTTTCAAAGGTGATTTTAGTTTTGGGAAAAGCCAGAAGTCACAGGGCACCAAACCTGGGCTGTTGGGGAGTGAGTCACCTGGGTGATTAGATGTTTCACCAAAAACCTCTCCACGAGACATCACGCATGAGCAAGAGTGTTGTTGTGATGAAGCTGCCCATCACCAGTTGCTCGTAGCTGCGGCCTTCGGAATCATCTGAATAATTTCTGTGGAGGAATGTTGAAGCCTAATGCAAAATTTGGTACAGACCCATTGCTGTACTCACTCAGTCACTTTGAATGCGACGGCCACACAGTACATGTGCTCACTCAGTGGGCATCTCCTTCCCTCACTGACTAGTACAGTGAAGTCATCCTTGTTCACTCATGCGCATCGCAGCCCAATCTCCTTGGCTGCCAGGTTACATCCATGTCGAGCACCCTGTTCTTGTTATATTAAGTGGTTGGAGTTTTTCTGGGCAGACCTTGTATTCTTAGGTGATTCTGATGGGTTGATGGTAAAACTTTATAAAACACCATCTGAGAATTAATGAGATCTCCTCTATTCACGGACATTAATAAAAATGTTAAATAAGTGTTAAGGGCAGCAACATCTTCAGGCGCTCCAACACTATCCTTTATATTGGGTCTTCCACATAGCATCTCATTTGAAGAAATGGGTGCTACCACAGTAAGAGTTTGTACCATTGACTTTGGCCAGCGGTGTAAAACTTATTTTCACCGGGGGCCACATCAGCCTCGCCGGTGCCTGCAAAGGGCGGAATGTAATGTTAGGACTGTGTAAATGTAACTACTCATTAACTAGGGGCAAGGAGCTCAATGCTGCTGCTGGGTAGAAACAAGGTGTTGGGTGGATAAAACGAGGTGGGGGGCCGGATTCGGACCTTGGCCCTTGTGTTTGCCACTTGTGCCTTAGGCCTTGTTTTCCTTAACATTTCTTATATAAAATGTGTTTAAATGATGGTATTTCTTTAATTTTGATAATAGCATGAAAAGATAAAAACTCATCATTTTATTTAAAAATTATGTTCAAGGGGTTTTGTGGCCACAAGCTTCATGATGTCTTAATTGCCCCAGGAACAGCAGACCTAACAGCTGACGTGGACTTCAGTTATTTGCGCAGAATGGTACAGGGAAGAGTGGCTTCTCTGGGCCCAGTAACACAACAAATGTTTTTAAAAAATATGGGCATTGATGTCCGGCTAAAGGTAATGATTTATTTCCCTATCACTAAATATTTTAATTTCACAGTATTTCCAGCAAGTATTTTAAATAAGTTTACCTGGCCTTAATGTTCTTGCAGTTAACCAGATCCCTAGAGTTCCGGCCTTTTCAGTAGTGTAGGATTTAGTTTCACCAGATGGCCTGCAGGTGGAGCAGCCCTAGACTCATGCATCTCCATAAGATGTAGATTAAGATTTTCAAATAGTGTTCATGTTCATTAAGAAAACTTGACTGCAGTTAGAGGTATGACTTTTATAGCTGTTCTGAGGACATCTGAACCCCTCAGTATGTTCAGACCTTCAGGGAATATTGGTTAAGCATATAAATTCACAGGGTTGTGTCACAGCAACCTGTGTTTTTAATAAATACCCCGTGATTTTGAGGCAGTTGATTAGAAACCAGTTTAAGCACTGCTTTATTGAATAGCTGATTAGTATTGCTGCATGTAACTAGAAATCTTTTCTTCTGTTATTTTTACTAAGAATTTCTTTTCTTTTCAGGTTCTTTTAGATAAATCAGCCGAGCCATCATTGAGACAGCAATTACTTCAGGGGTATGATATGTTAATGAATCCCAAAAAGATGGGAGAAAGATTTAACTTTTTTGCCTTGCTGCCTCATCAGAGACTTTGTGGTAGAAGCCAACAGATAAATGCACAGCAGTCAAAACCTTCTCCATCACCTGTAGCTGGATTTAGTGAACTTGCTTGGCAGTGATATTTCAACTTTGGACTTTTTGTCCCCAAGTCTGTCTAAGAAACCAAAATAAAGGGAATTAATTTCATATATCACAGGTAAAATAAGTATTTTATCTCTTCATAGTCAATAAAAATGGCCCATTTTATATACAGTATAACTGAACACTGATCTTTTAAAGTTTAACTGTGGGAATAATTGTGTTCTTAGGTATGAAACAAGTTATGAAACTGAATTTCCTTTTTTAAGTAAAGCTAGTTGCTGTATTTTTACTTTAAATAGTAAACATGAACTAATTGGTTCAATAAAAACTGGAAACAATCTAAATGGTCATTTACAGGGGACTGATTACATAGAACTGTCCATGTATTATTTTAAAAAATGATGTAGTGTGTTCTGACATGGAAAGATCTCTAAGATTTAAGTGAAAAGAGGAGGTGCAAAATGTTTTAGAGTAAGGATTCCATTTTTGTTGGAAAAAAGCTACATTTAAAGAAATGCTTGTAACTCCATAGAAATGAATATTTTAATGAAGACTGGTTGTTTTCTGTTCTGTGATATTTACTTGTATATATGAAGGAAGGGATACCCAATAATCATTATTAAATTTCCCAATCTGGAAGTGAGTTTTAGGGGTAGGAAGATACTTAATTTTCTATTTGTTCTCCTTTGAGGTATCTGAATTTTTTTACACCACATGCTTCTGTGAATTTGGAATTTAAAATGTTCAATAATCACAGTAAAACCAGTAAACCTGACATGTACTTAAAATATGAGTTAAATCTACTGTAGACTACCTAGGATGAATAGTTTTCTAAATTGAATTGCTTCTCCCTTATTTTCAAGATGTCAAATTTTAGTCTATTAAGTTCTCGTGTCTTAGTTCACAGAACTTTTATATTAATACCAGACACATGGACTTGGTGAAGAATTGCCATTTGAGCAACACAAATTTACATGTGAGATTAAAGGAAAAGAATATTAGCTATGTGTCCTGAACTTCTGGTATAACTATATTGGAAGTTCATTGGCAGAGTGATGAACTGTTGCTTTTTGTTGGTTCTCTGCCTAGCTGAGAACAGGACTAGCGTTTTCTATCTCACTCTCAGGTCAAGGAAGATGGAGGCCTCATTTTCCAGCCTTGGGCCATCCCTAGTCATCCTTATGCTACTTCATATTGTTTCCCCAAAGTCTTGGGACAATTTTGTAAGATGAAAATGCCCCTGGTTTGCTCCTCTCAATTATTTAATAGTTTTTATAATGAAGGGGGAAGAGTCAGGCAATGTCTTATATCTTAAAACCTAGGAAATTTACTTTGATATTAGGTGTTTAGCTTATTTAAGTCCTCTGGCAGAAGTGGATTATTTGATGGAAGCTCCTGGAAATTTATAATTATTCCAGACTTTAATTCCAAGAAATAAGACCTCCAGATAATTACCTCAAATTGCATATAAAATTATAATAATGAGTATTTTTTTATTTTAGGCAGTTAAAAAAATCAGTGTTCTTAAATATAGCATTAGTTCCATTTACAAATACTATTTCCAAAATAGTTCTATTACCAAGGCCTGAGAATATAATACAACCAAATAAAGTTTTCTTTGGATACCTTGACTAGAGAGACAGGCTGAGGTTTTCACATGGAAAAGCATGGTGATATGGAAATACATTTTATTATTAAGCTTCTTCGAGGATATTTACAAAAAGTGGGATGTAACAAAAAATATAAAAATGTACTGAACATTGTCATTATAGACTACTTTGTACATTATCAAAAGTTTCTCACAATTATTTCTTATATAAACACGGCTTCAACACCAAAAAAAAGGTTACAGAGGTTATACAGTATCTGGAGTCATTACTTAACTCCAAATTATCTAACAGTGCCTTTACAAATTTAGGAAACTTCTTAGGCATTTAACAACAAAAACAGAGTGCAATTAACTTCATGGCTTGTAAAATTTGATTATAACTCGTATAAGTATAGCAAACAAACACCATTCCAGTTAATTTTTACCTTATGCAGTAAAACCAAAACAGAGTGCCTAGTGACTCAGAATTATGCCATTTCAGCACGTTGATACAAACAGACTTAGCAGAAATTTGGGGACATCATCTTCTATCCTAGGGAAAACACGTTTCTAAAAAGTTTTGCAGAAGTAACTAGACTTTTAAAACTCATGTATGAGAATGAAATACTGAGAGACGTGGAATGTCTCCTGGAGACAGAGGGACTCCAGAGCCACACTGTTTGGGTTCAAATACTGTGTGACCTTCAGCAGCTAGTTTATCTCCCTGTTCCTCAGTTCACTTACTGTGAGATGGGGTTCCCTATGCCACATAGCCCATGGCAGTTGTGAGGATAAGGTAACAACTAAAGAGCTCAGAACTAGGGAACACTGTGTGTTTCCTGCTATTCTCTCCAGTATGTTTTCAGTCCTAGGTAAGGGAGTAGCTTCAGAGATCTCAAATGGCTCTGAGTCTTTGTTCATATATGACCAGTCTTCTTCTTTGCTGCCTCTAATTCAGTGGGCAGTAATAGTTAAATTTATAGTTTTTAGTTTATTGACTACGTTCATACATATCTAATCTTCAAAACAATGAAAAAGGCAGAGGCAAGTATTATGATCTTCATTTTACAGATTGAGGAACTCAAGGCTCAAACTGTCACCTGACCAGACCTGTGAGCCAAGGAGCCAAGACTTACGAGACTTAAACCCAGATCTTCTGATTCCAAATCTTTTGCTCTTTTTGGGAGGGGAAAAAGTTAAACAGAAAGCTGTTAGATTTTGTAAGTCCCAGATATTAAACTTCTTTGGGGGGAGGAAACTATTAGTAACTTTTTAAAAAGTATGAAAAAGTTTAACCTCTTGAGTTACATATTATATCTGAGTAGAAAACAATTTGTTTAGCTGGCTACTGGAGCTGAAATGTTGCCGAGTATTTAGTCTGTCATTTACTCTCCTGAGGATATAGCCCTACCCTTATAAGTGTTTCATGCTCAACTCAAAGTGCTTAAAATAACTGATTTAAAGACATTCCATGGCAGGAGGTGGGGGGGAGGTTCATGGGGGAGGGGGATAAAGGGGATAAAAAAAATGGGACAACTGTAATAGCATCAATAAAATATACTTATAAAAAAATAATAATATTCCACCTATCTGTAAAGCCTTCCATTAAGCTGAGGGATGAAGAAAGGACACTGTTTGCTATTCTGTCCTATAGTTTTAACTGACCCTGCACTGGCCTTATTAATTTCCTCCCTCAGATTAGTCGGCCCTGTATAAATATAAATTGTATAAGTACAGTATAGGTCTACACCCATTGAATGCTGGAACCCAGCTGGGGCAGCACAACGGTGTCAGTGGGAACATAAGTTGAGCTATGAGAAGATACACAGGGTCCAGCAGAAGTAATACCATTGAGGGTGGCTGGTAGGGCATGTGAGGGCATATGAATGCCTTGCATGACAGCAATTTGAATATTTCACCTAAAATGCCATATGGTGTGCTTGGGTGTGATATTATGTCACACAATTACATGCTTATGATTTTGTAATAAAAGATTATTGTGTAATAAAAAGGGGGCATTATTTGTGCCAGACTCTGTATTGTACATAGTAAGTCAACACTTAGTCCAGCAGTTCCTACTCCCAGTTTGTAACGTCAGTTGTCCCAAATTGTCTTGGAGGCTATTTTGTAACATACAGAAGGTGACAACTTAATTTTTACGTTGTAGAGAGGATATTCAGAGTTTCAACTCTAAAAAGGTTAGGGATCACTGTTTTGGAGTCTTGACTGACCTAAAAAAAAAAAGAAAAAGGTAAAAAAGTCCAGCACTACTTTTGTAGGTGTCTGGTAAAATCCCCTCAATCCCTGTATGGTCAGTTAAACAAATGTTTAAAATCCTTACAGAAAACTGCATGCTGGCAGCCTGATATCACTTAAATGCAAACCTGTTCAGTAATCAACCTTATAACTTTCATATGATTTGGTCAAGCTATGTAATAACTGGATTCTAGCTTGCCTTTTTGTACTTTTTTGAAAATAATATAAGAACAGGAAAGGGAAGATAAAAGTGCCACTATTGTACTAAAGTGAAGGATTAGGAAAAATACAAAACCAGTTATTTCTTATGCTATAAAATTTATGAAAAGCTTCATCTTGGTTCCATTATGTGTTTTTATTACTTTCCACTCTTGTACCTACTTATTATGAACTACAGTATTGGTGTCACTGATTCCTTATCGTATTTCCTCATGTCTTTGCATCCTTGCAAATGACGACCTCCAACAACAGTTGTGCAACAAAATATCAGCCCATAAAATGAAATACTTCCTTACTGAAGTTCTTAGGTCATTGATAATTAAGGATCTTCTTCCATATCGTCTGGATTGGGAGCCATGATGAAGTGCTTTGGGTATTCAAGGTTGTGTGTGTATGCATGTATTTCCCAGCGGGCATCATCACTTTCATGTGTAATATAACGTTCTCCAATGCGAGTTTCAAATTCTCGAAGGTCAAGCCAAGTCTGGTAGTCCTAGAAAACAAATGAAGTGGTCATGAACCATAGAAGAAACAATCCTGTCAACCCTTATTTTTTGCTTAGCACTCTAGTCATGTAATTGACAAACCCCTACTAATGAGTACTTGCTGTAAGTTCCATTTGTAATATTTTAAATTATCAATGTTAAAGATAAATATGTTTTTAAATTGAGTCTCTATGAAGAAATTACCTAGTTTCTAAAATTTAAAAAATATTGTCTCAGGCTTCTGAGGTAGCTAATAACAATCACTTAAACATTTTGTTCTATATTTCGAGAGGCCTACAACTTATTCCTTCTAATAGGTGAAAGTGCTTGGCTAGAATCTATTTTCAGAGTAATTTAATAATCCCTGAGAATAACTATGATTGCATTTTTTGAAGTTAATCCTACTCCCTCACTCCCTTTAAAATAGTTCTAAAGCTTTTCTCTTTACACTGAAGTTTAGGGGTAGCTTTTTACCAATCTACACAATAACTTTTGGAGGATTTAAGCCAAATGTTTGAAGTGGCATTTCCAACCTTTTCAATGCAAATGTAAACCTTTTGGTGGACATTTTAAAAGTAAAATATATTTGACAAAATAACATGTTACATTCATCTTACAAAAAGGTGAGATGAACACACAAAGCCCTACAAAAGGCAAATTCATTGCTTTTAGTTCCTGGGAGTTTAACTGCCTGTCAGGCCTGCACTTCAATGATATACTGCAGAACTTCCAGAGACTCAGGCACAGTACAAACTAATCACTATGTTACTCTAAGTGTAGACTCTGTTGATCTTAGGGTGATTTCATTAGGTAAAAGAAATCACAGCGATCTGTTCAAATGAGGATTGCCAAAGAGAGAGACAGATTTTTTTACCTGTAGCCAGGGATGACTAAGAGATTTGTCCACACTGTAACGTTTTCTCATCTTCACTTGAAGTAGGTTGTTTATCAAATCAATTGCTGAGGGAAAGACAAATTTAGATACATGAATTTGGGCATACGAAGCACCTCAGACCTGAGACTCTGCACTCCAATCCATAGAAATAAAGGGTTATGGATTTTTTCCTCAAGGACTTGGCCTTTAAGCTACATACTGGTGGATCCATAAATGTGAATTGAATTTACAGTGTATTTGTTTTATTAAGGAGGCAATATAGAATACAGATTAGAAGTATAGACTCTGATAGGAAGAAGTAACATTATTAAAATGTCCATACTACCCAAGAGTAATCTATAGATTCAGCACAATTCCTATCAAAATACCAATGGGGTGTTTCACAGAACTAGGACAAATATTCCAAAAATTTATATGGAAACACAGAAGACCCCAAATAGTTCTCAGCAACCAGGAGAAAGAACAAAATTGGAGGTACCACACTACCTGATAGGAAACTGCACTACAAGGTCCTAGTAACTGAAACAGCATGGTACTGGCATAAAAACAGACACACAGATCAAAGGAACAAAATAGGGAGCCCAGAAACAAACCCATACCTGACAAAGGAAAGAACAGACAATGGGGTAAAGACAGTCTATTCAATAAATGGTGTTGAGAAAATTGGACACATAAGTGTGAAAAATGTAACTAGACCAAACCATAAGTAAGAGTAACTAAAAATGGACTGAACACTGAAATCTAAGTCTCGAAACCATAAAAACTTCACAAGACACAGCAATAAAATCTCAAGACAATTCTCATAGCAACATTTTTTGCAATATATCTCCCTGGGCAAGGGAAACGAAAGAAAAAATGAACAAATGAGACCACTTCAAACTAAAAAGATTTTGCACAGCATAGGAAACTAACAAAATAAAAAGACAACCCCACAATGGGAAACCACATTCACCAATAACATAAGGTCTGTCTGGAAAAAGTCCAACCACTGTTAATTTAAGAACAGGGTGCTCGACATGGATGTAACCTGGCAGCCAAGGAGATTGGGCTGCGATGCGCATGAGTGAACAATAATGACTTCACTGTACTAGTCAGTGAGGGAAGGAGATGCCCACTGAGTGAGCACGTGTACTGTGTGGCCGTCGCATTCAAAGTGACTGAGTACAGCAATGGGTCTGTACCAAATTTTGCATTAGGCTTGAACATTCCTCCACAGAAATTATTCAGATGATTCCGAAGGCTGAAGCTACGAGCAACTGGTGATGGGCAGCTTCATCACAACAACACTCTTGCTCATGCGTGATGTCTCGTGGAGAGGTTTTTGGTGAAACATCTAATCACCCAGATGACTCGCCCCTCAACAGCCCAGATTGGCACCCTGTGACTTCTGGCTTTCCCCAAAACTAAAATCACCTTTGAAAGGGAAGAGATTTCAGACCACTGATGAGATTCAGGAAAAGATGATGGGGCAGCTGATGGAGACTGGGAGAACTGTGTGAGGTCCCAAGATGCCTACTTTGAAGGGGACTGAGGCATCACTGTCCTGTGTACAATGTTTCTTGTATCTTTTTCAAGAAATGTCTTTCTTTTTATAATACATGGCTGGATAACTTCTGGACAGACCTTGTACATCTGATAGGGTTAGTATCCAAATGTATAAAGAACTCAAAAAACTCCACCAAAAAACCTAAACAATCCAATTAAAAAATGGTCAAAGGACCTGAATAGACACTTCACCAAAGAGGACATACAGATGGCCAATAAACACGAAAAGATAATGTCACTAATCACAAATGCACATTAAAATCTTATCACCTCACACTTGTCAAAATGGCTACCATCAATAAATACACAAATAACCAGTGTTGACAAGGATGGGGAGAAAAGGGAACCCTTGTACACTGTTGGTGGGAATGCAGACTGGTGCAGCCATTGTGGAAAATAGTAACCACTGTGGAAAACAGTATGGAGTAAATTAAATACAGGACTGTCTTATGGCCCAGCAAGCACCCCTATATTCACTGCAGTTATGTTTACAATAGTTAAGATTTGGAAACAGCCCAAGTGCCCATCAGTAGATGAGTGGACAAAAAAAGCTGTGGTGTGTTCGTACATTAGAATACTACTTGGCAGTAAAAACAAAGAAAATCTTACCTTTTGCCACAGCATGGATGGACCTAGGTATTATGCTAACTGAAACAAGCCAGTCAGAGAAAAAGAATACCATATAGTTTCACCTATATGTGCACTCTAACAAAGTAAAATAGAAACAGACTCAGATAAAGAGAACAGAATGACCGATGTTGGGCGGAGGGGGCAATGCTGGGTGAAACAGCAAGGGATTTAAGAAAGTACAAACTCACAGCAAACAGACCATACAGTGATTATTGGAGGAAAAGGGGGTGGAGGTGGTAGAGGGAGGTAGAAGAGGGTAAAAGTGGGATAAATGGTGACAAGAGGAGACTATACTTTTTGGATGGCGAACACACAATACAATATAGACATGATGTAATATAGAAATGTACACTTGAAACCTATATAATTTTATTAACCAATGGGGCCCCAATGAATTTTTTTAAAAGCTCAGGGGAAAAAAAAGTACAGACTGGAGCCAGCCTGGCTGGTCTGAAGTCATTCTTCCTCCTACTCTGTGATGGGGGATCAGTTATTATATAATCTGCCTTAGCTTCCTCATCTGTAAAATACAGTTGTTGAGAAGATGGCATTAGCCTAATACATGTAGAGGGCTTTTAATGGTACTTAGCACATGGTGCAAAGTAGTAACTTGATTTCAAGAACAATAAAACAGAGTCTGATTACAAGCTGGGTTTGGTTTTTGGGTGTTGTGGGGTTTTATTGCCCACCCCCCCCTCCCCCCCGCCAATAACTTATGGCTTTCTAGTCCCTGGCTTGGTCTAGAAAAGTTGCCAAAGCCATTACCTTGCCTCCAAAGATGGAGTTAGACTGAGGAGGTAACATCATAATTTGCCGTGTATAATGCACACTTTTTTGCCCAATTTTTTGAGGAAAAAATAATGATGTGTGTTATACCCGGGTATAATGACTACATACCATGGGAATAATCCTGTTTATAATATGAGCAAAAGCGTGGGTGTGCATTATGCACAGGAGCACATTATATATGGTGAAATATGGTAATATCAAAAGTTCATACTCAATAGGGTTGTGTTTTTTTTGGTTAGGATTATGGTTAAACTTACCTTCAAGGTTAGAGTGCTGGTATCAATTAGGATTAGGGTAAGGATTATGATTACGTTAAGGAGTAGAGTTAGAGTAGGGTGTAGAGTTTGGGCTAGGGTAGAGGTTAGGGTTAAGGTTAGGTTTAGGGTTATGGAGAGATTTAGGATTAGGGTTAGACACAGGGTTAGGCTTGAGCTTATTCGAGTTACCATTAGGGTTAGAGTAGCTTTGAGGTTAGGGTTTGGGTTCAAAATAGCATTAGCATTAGAGTAAGAGTTAGATCTAGGTTTAGGACTAAAATTATGGTTAAAGTTTGAGTTAGGGTTAGAATTGGCTTTTAAGTCAGTGTGGTTTTAAATTACAGTTAGATTGTATTCAGGGAAGGGCTTGGACTGGGTTAGGTTTTGCAAATAGGACTAGGTTTAGTGTTTAGGTAAGGTGAGGGTTGAGTTTATCATTAGGGTTAGGGTAAGAATTATCTGTAAGATTATGGTTTGGGTTCAAATTACATTTTAGGTTGGGGACAGGGAAAGGGCTAGGTGACCTTTAGGAATTGGTTTTGAGTTAGGACAATTTTTAGAGTTAGTTTTAGGGTTGAATGATTAATATTAATATTAGGGTCTGAGTTAGATTTGAGATTAGGGTTTGATTTTAAATTAAGTTTAGGGTTAGGAGTATGGTTAGGGTAGGAGACAGGGATAGGGTTAATTAAGGTTAGGGTTATTAGGTTTTGAGTTACATACTCAATAGGTCTTAACAAGTAAGTTCATGGTGTTCTGTATTTGGTGAGATCTTGACATATAGTTTATCCAATTATTTGGATAAATGAACCAACTGCAAAACCAAAGCAGCCATACAACTACACTCTGCCTCTGGCTTTATGGAACGATAGAACTGAAATACTGAGAAGGCCTGGACGCAGGGAAGAACTAAGTGGCAAACACTAGTTCTATTTCTCTTCTACATGCCACTAAACTGGCAAAGCTTTTCCATAAGAATTTAATTATGGATTTCTCTTCAGTCTAAACACTTCAAACCTTTATTCATTATTCCACTTTAAACAGTGGCCCACCATGTACATCAGAATCACTTGAGGTATTTATTTAAAACACATTTATTTAAAACGTCATTCCAACTGGTGAATCTGCATCTCTGGGACAGAGTCAAAGGACTTACAACCTCACCAAGCCTTTCTGATGTGAGAAGTCTACAGACCACACTGCTGCAGGAGCTCTGAGACGCTTAGGGAATATCCCTAATCCCTCACACGCACTTTTTCAGTCAGCGCTGCTCATTACCAAATGAGCCTGCTACGGTCTTTACATGCTGTTCCTTAAACTTTTCCCATATTAATGGACAATCTTTCTGCTTTGGTTGGATATTTTGGGAATAACAAAAAAGACCCCCTGTTCCAAGGGTTGGCTAAATCCAGGTGGGGATATTCCCCCAGCAGTGGTTCTACTAAATTCTATGGGACTGCTAGATATGCTTGACATGTACTCTTCCTATCCATATCAGTAAACTAAAAAGGGCCAACCAAGTTATTGCTGCTGGACACAGAACCAAGGATAGAAAACTCAAAAGCCTTCATCAGGCAGGAAAAATAAATGTTTAAAGCTTTCCAGTAGGGGTCCACAGGAGAGCTGAAAACAAACTGGTGAGTGTCTATTAACTATGAAGCTCATTCCAGATATAAAGAACCTGAGCTAGAGATCTCCTTTCAAGGAGCTTACAGTGTAGTTCTGAAGATACGAAAAGTGATTATGAAAAGATACAACAGAATATTTAAGGAAAAAATATGCCCAACGAGTAGCCAAAGTAGATCTTATACAGGTTAGAGGAGGGGTTCAGGGAAGAGCCTGGTAGATGATCCACAGTTGAGGGGTTCCTAAAATGGCAGGATTACAGTAGTGGGGAGGAGGGGCTATAGGCAGGGGAAGGCCTCAGCAAAATGCAGAAAATAATGCAGAAGAGAGGACACAGCCAGGCCTGTATAGGGGAGTAGTGGGAGACGGGCTAGAAGCAAGCGCGGGCCGAATCGCAGACACAGCTGCAGCGTGGTTAGAGGGAGGCCAGCAACATGAAAGCAGTGTTTCCTGAAGATGCATTTGCCACTGGTGACTGGGAAGGACAGTTCAGAGGTTTTAGTGTTTTCAAAATGAGCCAGATGGGGCCTGGATTAGTGCTATGCCTGGGAACCGAGAAAAGTGCTCAAAAATTGCTAACTAAATTGAATTTGGAAGATGAATAGGAGATATAAAAAAGAGAAGTCAAAAAAGGCTGATGGAGGATCACAAGATTTTTAGACTAAAAGGCACAGAGCTAAATTTTTTCTTTTTTTTTTTTTTTACCTTCACCAGAAATTTCTTTCCATGGATTTGGTGGGTACATAAATGCAGCATTTTGGATTTGGTCATTTATATCTTCATCTTCATTAAAGGGAAACGTGCCACTGAGGCTCACATAGACAATGACTCCCACTGACCACATATCTAGAGAACGGTTGTAACCTTTGCTTCTGAGAACTTCAGGGGCTAAGTATGCTGGTGTTCCCACCACAGACCTCCTGAATGACTTTTCACCAATGATGCGTGCAAAACCAAAGTCACACAGCTTCACCTGGAATTCAAAGGGTAGTGTTAGTTTTATAAGATTAAATATGCATATCTATCTACCTACATATACCTGTCCCTAAATATGATAGGGTGTTATTTCAACATACTTGCCAACTGTACTGACTGTGAATGTGAAATAGCTGTAGATAGGGAAATGGTAAAATACATTTATAAGCTACGATTCATTACTAACAGTGCATCTTTCAAAAAACCACTTTTGGGTTCTAGCTTCCAGAATGCCAAATACCAGACTGGTATTATAAATGTTCAAACTTTTTTCATGAAATGGAGAATGCTGATCTCTTATCATTTGGAGTTTAAGATTACTTTTCCATCATCTGTGAGCAAGAATTATGTTTCATTTTTGAATTCTCAGTGGACTCGCAGTGCCTGGGCACATAAAAGTACTTAATAAATGTTTATTGAATGAAAATAAGTTTTGATATTTAAAAACTTACCCTTTATTTTGCTTAATCTTAGAATCTCTCTTCCCAAGGATACTATAAATTGGCAAATAAATGAAATTGAAATATACTTAAGAGATTTGCTTAAAAGAATAACAGTGTTTTTTCTATGCTTGTGGAACAAATTATTGCTAACCAGATGTTTAGATTTTTAAGGTTGTATCTGAAGGTAGTCATGTCACTAACACGTCCATCTGGGAACAGAGTTCCGGAAGTGGGATAAGCCTGGCAAAGCTCAGAACACTTATCTTGCTGCCTTCTAGTAGGAGGTTCAGATTTTGGCGATGAATGATGCATTCATGCGGAATAAGCACATACCAAACCCTTTCCAGAGGAAATGCCCTGATTCACAAAATGTCTTCAGAGAAGCATTAATATAAAATGAAAGCAGGGATGTGGCCTGTTTGAGCCAGTGGTACAAAGAGTGATGGGACAGCAAAGACGAAAGTGTATTCACGTGATACTATTTGGGGGATATGGACCTTCATACATGTTTTTAGGATGGTATTTGTTCTGTGTCATTGAATTTGGCCACTTCTCTATTTGAGCCTTCGAAGAACACGACTATTGACCATGAAGAAATATGAACTATCCTTTTTATTTTTTTTTTGGTAAAAGCCATAGTTTAGCTAATACATTAATAAAGTAAAGATGACTTGGCAGTTTGGCAACTGAATAAAGAAGTATGGCCACGGCTAGCACTTGAGCAAAAAAGACTGTCAGGTAAATGACAGTATTTTCCCTTTGTTCTTAGTGGAACAATGGGGATTGCTAAAGCGGAAGCCACGAAGCTGGAGTTTTAGCCTTAGCTCTAGGGGTGTGCACCCTTTGCCCATACTATTCTGAAGATCTAATGAGATGCGATACGGAAGCATTTTATTTAAAACATTGTACCAACTATTAGGGAATCCTTTTTGACCTCACAGTGATAAGGAATCACTTCTAATCATATAAGCATTATAAAAGAAAGTATGATTTCTTCTTTAAAAAGGGGGAGTAATTTTTAAAAATTAATAAATACTAGCCCTGGCTGGCATAGCTCAGTGGATCGAGCGCAGGCTGGGAATCAAAGTGTCCCAGGTTCGATTCCCAGCCAGGGTACATGCCTGGGTTGCAGGCCATAACCCCCAGCAACCGCACATTGAAGTTTCTCTCTCTCTCTCTCTCTCTATCTCCCTCCCTTCCCTCTCTAAAAATAAATAAAATCTTTAAAAAAATTAATAACTACTTTTTCTTTGAAAGACAATAGAAGGTGAATTTACACATAGCCATCTGCTGCTTTTATTCCAGCCATTTGTCTAGTTGGACATAGTTTAAATGTACATTAACAGTTTGGCAACAAATATTCTAGCTATTTGGAGGATTCATCAATGACATAATAATGAAAAACGTACGTACTACAACATATATCCTCAAGAAAACTGTTCAAACTTCGGGTTATGATCCATTTTTAGGTTATAAAATAAATTTGGATCAAGATCAACATCTTTCAGTGAAATGAAAGTTAACTAAGTAAAATCAATGCATCACGCATAAGGCATATGTACACACAATATCCTCATATACATGTGAGTGCTGGTGGTGATGGGAAATGTCATTCGTATGTTGGTTTTGGTGAAACTGTTTGAAATATAACATTCTAAAGGGCGAAAGGAGTTTGCTTACTGCCCACTAGATATCAAAATCTATCATCTCCAAAATCAGAGTTACCCTCCGGTTTGCTTTATTTTGTGGGGAATTTGTCCTGAGCAAGGAGCACCTACCTACCAAGGTTCACCCTCCCCACTTCATTCCCAACCCACAAAGAGAGGTGAATTGTGAACAATATGTGCAGGAGGTATTCCTTGAGATCTGAGTAAGTCTAAAAAGCCTTAATGAAAATAAACAATACAATTAGTAAAATCTGAATTCAAAATATTCAGGTACTAATCCTCACTGGCAGTTAACAGGCTGAAACCACTTCTGGAAAATGGTTATATATTTGAACCTACAGCACTCCCTTTTGTTACATAGGTTTTTCGTAATGCAGTCAGCTACTTAAAATGATACTGGAGGTTTTTAGAGAATATCTCACCTGAGGAAATGGCTCTGCTGATGCGAGTAGCACATTTTCTGGCTTTAAATCACAGTGCACAATATTCTTAAAGTGTAGATTCCTCAAAGCAACAAGTATCTGTCACAGAAGAAAACAGATTTTTTTCAATGCCTGGAAAAGTCATACCTAAACCCTAATCTGACTCATTAAATGGCACGGTAATTTGAAAAGTCCACTACAGGTCATCCACTAAAAGTATTATTCTGTTCTTCAAGGTTAACAATTGCCGCATTATGAAAATGTAAAATATACATAATGCTATTTAATTCTTATGTAGTTTTTAACCACAATATATTTAATAAAAAAATAAAGTACATCATAGGGAAGACAGTCAATAATATTCTAACAACTATGTATAGTAAGTATCACATGGGCATAATTACCAGGGTGATCACTTTATAAGCATACTACATTAGACATATGTAGTATGTCTAATCACTACACTGTATACATGAAACTAATATAAGACTTTATGTCAACTATAATTTAAAAATTATAAAGAGAAAATTTTAATATAAAAGACAACTTTCAAAATAGGATAAAGTCAAAATTAAAATAAAAACTAAGCAGTTATCTTTTATTGTCAGAAAAATTATTCTCTGGTTTTAAAAAAGAGTTAAATACCTGTGTCACCATGAATTTGGTAATTCGTTCTGGAAGTCGACTTTTCTCACTGGACAGAATCATTTCCAACATATCTCCATGCAGCTTTTCCATTACTACAAAAACTCGTTCTGGGGTTTCAAACATACATTCCAGGTTTACAATCCCAGGATGGTGCAAATTCTGAAAAGTTGCAAGATTAATTGTATGGAATACATGGCATATGAAGAAAAACAGCTTAGAAATATAATAGAAGCAAAGAAAATAAAAAGCATCATAGATTATGATTTTTCCAAGTTGTGGAGAGTTAAGCACTGAGGGGAAAGAATGTGTCCTCAATATGATCCTACAACTGCCCTTGTCCATTATCACTACCTTTCCTTTTCATCTTTTTAATCTTCTGACACTAACCTTGTTCTGTCCATGAGTAGGGACCAATTGCCAGATTTGAGTCAATTACATAGAGCTCTTTGGGGCCGGTATTTGTGAAGGTTTTTGCTCAACAGATTGTTTTGTTTTTAAGGTACTTATTTACCTAAGTCCAGATTCTCCTTCATGTTGATTTGGTCTTCCCTGTTTTAGGCTCAACATCTCTGTATCTCCATCATCCTGTTTCTGGAGTACTATACCATGTTACAAGGGCTGGACAATACAAAGATGAATGGGATACTGTTTCTGCTAATAAAAAGTGACCTGTCTTACTGGAGAAAAATAAATAAAATGTCCTCTAAAGCACATGTGAGAAGTCAGCCATGTTCAAAAATGTTTAATGGCTCTTTATTTCTGGGCATAAATCTAAATTCCTCTGCTTCCATTTTAAAATCTTAACATATCTGGCTTCACTATCCCAATTCCATCTTAAATATTCTCTGTTTGCCCAAATGATTAAGCTCTTTATTTCTTATTAATAGAAATATATTCTTTGTTACATTTGCCCCTTATTATTGGTATCTAATTATGCTAAGAAGGCAAACTTTTTTTTTGCCTCTGTGAAGCTGAACTCCATGTCTAAAATGTTTTTAAAACCCACTATCATCTCTCAATTCCCCCTGCAAGTGCCTTCATTTTAGCTCTCATATTACTTCTTTTCAGGACTACTGCAACTGTTTCCACTACACTCGACATGCTCAGCAATGCTTAACCCACAGCACCACATTATGTGTGTATCTATCTTACTCTGTAGTCTCATTAGCTCCCTGGGGGCAGAGACTGTGTCTTAATCATTTTTAACTCAATGTCTAAATTATGGTTGTTCTTTTTTAAAAATGTTTAGAAAAATGCAGAAGCACAAAATATTGTTTACTGATCAACTTAAAACAACGTAATGTTCCAATTTACTAATCAACTTAAAACATCGTGATATTCCAAGCAGCATTATACTTGAAGACATGTTATAATCACTTAATTCTAGTCCCAGTTGGGCAATTTCAAGGAGAATAACCAGAAGGATATAATAACAGTTTTTACATGTGCATTATTCAGTTACTGTGGCCCAGAATTGATAACACAAGTGAAAAGAGGTTCTGTGCTTGTGATCAAAGTGACATCAAGAAATCACACTTTAGGAGTATATCCTTAATATTTATTTTTTGCATATTAGTTAGACAATGAGAAAGATTCCAAAATTAGGTATAAAAAAAGATCTCTTAACAATGTATCCACTCCCTACTACAGAGTGAGAATGCTAATAATATTCTAAGCTGGCTTTTCTTGCAGGACACAGCCTTGCAGTGAGTGAAGGAGCTTGCAGACCAATCTTTGATTGTCACTCCTCTGAAAAAGAAGTGAGGAAAATGTTACTGCTAGTGACCAATAATATAATAAATATAAAGTTAATTATGTATTTATAACTTTCTTACCTTCTTCAAGGAAGCACAAGTTCAGTGAGCTGTGTCTTCTTGAACTTCACCCACAAGCGGATGGGGGCACTCACAGCTGTTGGGAGCTGCCCTTCCTCGTTTCAAAAGCTGTAACCTCCCCATGGCTAAGGCTGAATGAGCGACCTTCAGACCATAAGCCACTAAGGAGACAAAGCTTATCTCCCTTGCAGGGGTGCCACTTCTGCTCTTTTTACTTCATCTATAACTGGCCCCCAATGCTTGACTGGTAGGCCAATGATGGGTAAGATTCCCCAAGGGGGGGAACGACCTAAGACAGGCACGATCACGTGGAGGCCCCAAGGGTCCATTACCCCGCTTTGCCCCTCAGCTTTGACAAAACCTGAGTCCTCATTCTGTCTGTGAGAAGTCTCCTAATTTCTTGGCTATCTTGCCTCCTCTGCCTGACTTAATCCTGAAACAATGACAGAGGGCGGTGCAGCCCTGTGCTAGAAAGGGCGGGTTCCCCGGGTGATCAAGCCTGAAAAAGAATACGTAAAATTCTGTGAAACCTGCTTTGCTAAGCATGCTCTCAATTAAATGATAAGGGTCCGAGCAGGAAATGAGTTTGTTTCCCAAAGTATTGTAGCCCTTTAGCTAACAGATCCTAACTCAGAATAAGCCCTCATAGTTCTTTCTATGTTATCTATTGTTTGATCCTTACTGCCTGGCAATGATTAATGAACTTTACCTGTATTCCTGTGCAAACTGAAACCCAATAAAAAGCCTGCCTAGGCAAGGGCGAGGGGCGCTCTCCCCTTGAGACAGTGGCCATGACATCCCTTTTCCTCCACAGGACTCCGTAGTCCGTGTGAATTTATCTATCTCATCCATAAAGCCGCAGACACTGCCAGCCGGTGTCCTCATCATACAGCATTAACTGTCACATCACCAAGATTTCTTACATATTATGCAAAAGCTACACAATGAGTTAATAGAAACTTGCATATTAGATATTAAAAAGATAAAATAAACATTTAAGATAAATAAGATACACGTTTATCAGAAAAATTAAAAAGATAAAAGCTACATTTTAGTCTTCTAGATGAGCCCCAAAAGACATAAAAATGTTAAATGAAAATAATTTATAGATGGAGAGCAGATGACAGCTATTGGGGGGGTGGGGAGGTGAGGGGTGGAGGGACTGAGCAAAAAGGAAAAAGGATGCATGGATGTGGACAACACAGTGGTGACTGCTGGGGGAGGGGGATATAAGAGGACTAAATGGTAATGAAAAAAAGTATAATAAAGATTAAATTAAAATTTTTAAAAAGCAGCTTTGTATGTCAAAAAAACAAAGAAATTATTATTGCCACAGATAGGCTTTCTCTGTAATAATATAATTTTTGTTAATGAACTGCAGTGGTTCTAATATTTTCCATTTAGCATATGAAGTACTATCCCCAAAATAAAGGTGTACAACAGTTTAACCATAGGACACTGGCTAATTGTTAAGTTAGTAATGAAACCACTGACCTACCATCCCTATAAGGAACCTATCAGAATGTAACAGTGTAAGAACAGAAAGTTAATATTCATCATTTTCATTATTAAATAAAACCCACATGTTGCAAAAAAAAAAAAAAAGAAAAAAGAATACAGAGTAATTTATTTTATGGGATTTAAATCATTGCCAATATATATTTTAAAATATACCTCAATGAATTAAACTATTAAATTAAATCTTTAGAGTTCTAACTTAATAACAAATACTACTTTTAAGAGGTAGACAATTTTTAAGCAGTCTTTATTTTTATAGCAATTGCTATAATAATCAAGTATCTCATCTGTGAGAATTGGGTGGGTACGAAAATGACCTCACCAAAAAATATGATAAATGTGTCAATTATTTTAAGCACCTGAATTATGATTGATATTTTATTTTTTAAAGAAGATTTTACTTATAAAAATGAGTTCTCAATAAATTATTACCATAACACAAAATAATGGCAGTCCACATAACTCCTACCTTACTGTAATCTAATTTTTCCTTTTTAAAAAAGACTGAAGGAGTTAATTCAGATGTCCACCCTCTCAGAGCCAAAAGGTCATATAACATGAGACCAAAACAAAACAAACAAAAAAATGAACCTTACCAGTACTAAACAGTCTTTGATTTAAAATTCATAAATCAAAAATTAAAACCAATACAACTTTTTTTTTTTACCTGTAAGATAGCCACTTCATTACGGAGTTGACTTTCCTGTTTTGTAGGAAATCGCATCTTATCAATTACTTTAATAGCCACATCCCTTCCAGTCTTTCTATGTTTTCCTAGTTAAAAAAAAAAAAGTATAGACAAAATAGAAAAAGCAAATTGACAACTTATACACACAAGCTTATCAGAAAATTGTTCACAGACACAAATTTATATAAATTTACTTTTAAAAAATTTTATTTAATTTTTAGAGAGAGGGAAGGAAGAGAAGGAGAGAAACATCCATGTGTGGTTGCCTCTTCTGCACCCTCCCCACTCCACTGGGGGCCTGGCCCACAACCCAGGCATGTGTCCTGACTGGGAAATGAACTAGCAATCCTAGTCTGCAGGCCAGCACTCAATCCACAGAGCCGTATCAGCCAGGGCTGGATTTACTCTTAAGTTTCTTTTCTTGGGCTCACTTTTCTCTTTCTCCTTTACTCACTTTTAATTTTGAGAAATAAATTATGTTCTCCCTCTACAGAATTTGTGCCTTATAAAGGGTTTTTCATTATTTGAAATGGTAGGAAATTTGAATAAACTTTTTGGTGAAAAATAACCTACTTTGTTAAGTAAATGAGTAACTTCCCTGACCTGGTATTCAGAGACTGTCAAGATAGAAACACTGTACCAATGGATTAATTTTATTCTAGGTTCACTGAATCACCCCAGAGTGATTTAACCACATCTAAGAGCAAGCCTGGAGGCAGTAAGGCCAACTAGGAGGTTACTGTAATTTCTCAGCAAGGGATGACAGGGGTTTAACATTACATTTCTTTTGTAATGTGGATCATAGCTTCATGTACATACCCTTATAATACATTAAGTTTAATACCAACAACCCTGTGAGCTATGCAGATCAGCTTTATCAACTCCATCGAACTGATAAAGATAACGAGGCACAGTGAGGTTAAATGACTTTGCCAATATCCTAAGTCACACACAGCAAACAGTAGAGAAATGGCACTGTTTGTGTGGAAAATCAGTAGGGCATATACTTCAATAAACAAGCCTAACAGCCCAACATAAACCTCAAACCACTTATTTTTCCCACACAAATATCTTTATGTATGAGCTACAGGAATAAAGCAAGGCTCCTATGAAACTAATTTTCTAATTCTGTAACTTAATGTCGTAAGATGTAAGATCTGGCAGATGTAAAATTTCACAACTTTCCTACAGTGTATACAATATACAAATGACTACTCACCTCCGTAAACGATACCGAACTGGCCTGAACCAAGCACCTCATCTGCAAAGATCTGGTAAACAGTACTGATGTCCTATTTAGAAAAAGAGGAAGCAGTAAGTATAATTTACCTTTACAAAGCACTGTCAACACCTCTAACTCTTTTCATTCAAATGCTTAAGTACATTCTCATTTTTATGACATAGGCAACTTATTTTCATAACCAATACTTTATGAACAGGCTTTCTATGTCCTAGAAAAGTAAGCCTCATTTTCATACTATCACTCTCAATGTGCAAGTATAATGAACTCCGGAGGAAGACCTTTGGGAGCCCTGGCTGGGTGGCTCAGTGGCTGAGTGCCCGCACGTGAACCAAATGGTCGCTGCTTTGATTCCCAGTCGCCTGGGTTGAGGGCCAGGTCTCCCAGTAGGGAGAGCATGAAAGGCAACTACACATTGATGTTTCTTTCCCTCTCTTTCTCCATCCCTTCTCCTTGGTAAAAATAAATAAATAAAATCTTAAAAAAAAAAGACCATTGGGAAAAAACGCTTTGACTAAAAAAATCTTAGACTTATTAAGTAGTGAATTAAAAAGTAAATTAACACAAAAAAATTAAGAACAAAGTTTTACCTACTTTACCATTAAAGAGATTTGCTATGTTTAAAAAGAAAAGTCAAAAGGTTCATATTATTAACATTAGGCTAATTTGGAAAGACTAATAAAAAGGGTATGTATGAGAAAAATCTGTAACTCCAATCCACTCCGCAATTTCATCCCTTCTTTTGACCTCCCTCCCCTTTCCTACCTTCCTTCCTTCCTTTTTTGTTTTCTTAAACAATAGTGGTTGTCAGAAATTTTGGGGGGGGGGGCACACTCTCTAATGCCACTGACAGCTCTTCAGTTAAGGCCACTCTTCTGTTTGGGTATGTACTGCATTCTCCATGAAGTTCAGGACTCTCTATCTTGTTTAATTCCCAGCCAGCTCCTGTCTCATGGTAGTCGCTCAAATAATTTAGCCTCCTAGCCTCAATTTCTTCTTGGGAAAGTGGATATAATAACATCTATCTCACTAGATTTCTGAGTATATAAAGTATCAAGATGTCCAGTGTCTGCCACACAATAATCAGTACAGCTAACCCTTGAACGATGTGAGGGTAAGGGATGACAACCCCCATGGGGTTGAAAATCAACACAATACGTCCGACTCCCCCAAAACTTAACTACTGTTGGCCCTCTGCAACTGAGGATTCAGTCAACTGCAGAGCAAAAACAGTATTTTTGCTTGGTTGAATCCATGGATGTGAAACTTGAGGATACCATGGAAGGGTAATTTTTACTTACCACATTCTCCTGGATCTGACAATTAGATACAGAGATACTGGTAGACAAATCTTCTGTAAAATATAAGAATGACGTATGAGGTAAGAACAAGATTGTTAGTATATGACTTAACAATATTAATATTTACTGATATGTGAATGCCCAGAGTATATGAAATTTAAAACACTGGCTAACATTCAGTTAAAATAATATAATCACATTTGTTAAAAAAAATTCACCCATGCAACACTAATTCAGGAAGAGGGAACTGGTTCAATTATATACGGCACATCCATATGCAGGGATACTATCTAAACACTTAATAGTGTAGAGCTATAAGTACTGAATCAAAAGGTATCCATGACCTATCATTAAGTGATAAAGGTAAGTTGCAGGGTGGTAGCTTTGAATTAAAAACGAACAAAAACAAAATGACTTATGGCGAGTGAGAGAGCCAGAGTTGAGGAACAAAGATTTTAGTCTTTATACACTTCTATACAGTTTGTAATTTTTAAAACGTAAGAAGCATATATATTATTTTAATAAAAAAATTAAAAATTAGATAAATCAATATACTGACATTGAAATATACCTGATACATATGAAATAGTGGATAACAGAAAGTTGCAAAAAGAACACAGAGTATAACTACATTTTTTATAAAAATATAGTACAGGTAGTATAGGTGCCTTCCCCCATCCTCCCCCAAACCAATAAATAGACACCAGACTATTAATTGTTTTCTGAGGGGGAGATATGCAATTGGGAATGGGGGGATGTTTTATGTGTATAGGGAGCACTTTCTTGTTTTATGTATTTCTACAAAGTTTAAAGGTTTGTATCACTTGGGAAGTAAAGAAAGTATCAAGAAAAAGAGAATGGGGGAACATGGAAAGTAAGCAAGAGACTAGATATCAAACACCCAGACTCTTGGAGACAACCAAAGAAACAAGATACGAAATTTCCCTTATAATTCAAAATATAAAATGCCATTAACAAGGAAATGTTAAGTGAAATATAGCTAAAAAAAAATAAGGAATATGACTGTAAAAACTCCATTTTTAGTCAATTTAAAAATATTTCAAATATTGATTAATGAAACAAGGCACAGCATCAACAAAATTAATGTGTTTAAAACTCTGCTTTTCAGTAGTCACAGTTTCCTACTTTAAATCAATATTTAGTTTCAAAGGCCTGTACTATCTAGGCTCAATCCAGTTTTTTTCCACTTTAAATTATATTTATTTTTCAATTACACTTGACATACAACATTATATTGGTTTCAGTGATTAGATATTATACTTCTTACTAAGTGATCATCCCAATAAATCGCTCACCCATCTGACACCATACGTAGGAGAGATTTAAATGTAGAGGCCAAGATCACATAGCTACTAAGGGGCAGACCTGGGGTTTCATTCTCCAGAATCTTCACTCTTAACCCTTCTCCAGTTCTGCTTTTAGAAACCCTTAACCCTAGGGAGGAGGTCCCTAAATCCAATCATATATATAATTTGTGTGTATGTGCCTGTATTATATAGGGGAGAAGGTCTATGATTTTAATTAAAATATACTGACCACCCTATAAAGAAGGTAATGTTTTAGAATGGCACAGTACTTGTCTAAGATCACACCGTAAGCTGGCCAAGGCAGGATTTAAATGTAGGATTCTGTCTACAATCCCTCCAAACTTGAGAAGCACTGTGAACATCCATCTGTTCATCCTCTAATGACATCAGACACCAAACGTGTTCATGCTCATTACATCTCTCCCTTTGATCACACTGTCTCCTCAACTAGGAAACAAGACCTCACCCGCCTCTGCCATTTAGCCCTGGCCTGTCCTCACCTACCTGCGATCCAAGCTCAAGGCCCAAATCAGGTTCTTCTACCAGGAAATCTCTGTTTACGCTTCCTATGCAGTTTGAGTAATGCATTACTTATTTTGGCACTCTACTGCTTCATGCTACCATCTAACACTTGTGCATATATGTCTTTTCTCCTTAAACAGCCTTTAAAATTTGTTTTCTTTTGTATTCTAGCTCAGGACTTAGCATAATGCCAAGAATAGCTGCACAAAATACAGCTGAACTGAAATAAATTATACTTAGAAACTGGTTAATGTCTGTTTCAATTTAGATATATATATTTGTTTAATAAATGAGTTATGTTTCCCCGTAAATAACATGCCAGTGGAGGAAAAGTGCCATTATACTATGGCTTTCTGACTTAGTGTTCAGTTGAACCTTTATCAAATTTTGTTGGTGCCAAGGACATGTTTCCATAATTTTAAAATATTTCCGAATGTTTTAACTGTTAAAAGAAATAGAGTATTTCTGACTTCACAGATTTCATGAGTATGATGTGAACAAACTGTAACACTTTATAGCCTGTTACTGAAGCAAAATACTAATACTAGTAGTTAATCCAACAATAATTCATGGATGGACGCTAAACACTGTTATATATATCTTACATGTCCTCCTTCATTTAATACTGACCACCCTATAAAGAAGGTAATGTTTTAGAATGGCACAGTACTTGTCTAAGATCACACCGTAAGCTGGCCAAGGCAGGATTTAAATGTAGGGAGACAGACCCTGGGGCCTGGCTCTAGGGGACTTCATGTATACTCTATAACCAACCTAACTGTATAAAGGAATTAACTTTAAGCTTTGTTAACACCAAACCTTAAAATGAGCATTAAAAATACATACAGAAAATATGACCACACCACAAAATGCTTAAGAGCCGAAGGGGAAAAAAGCCATCAACAAGCATATTGCTTACTGTGATCTTTCCCTTGCCCTGGAGAAGTGCAGACACTGGCTTGAGGGGTAACAGGCATGAGGGCCTGGCGAATTGCTTTTTCCCAGCTCTGTGCTACGTCAAGTCCAACTCCAGTGGCAGCAAGAACAGGATTGTGAGAGCTATCTCCAATGTTCTCACCAACAAAGTATACCATGGTATCAGTGATGATTTCAAAACAGTGCGGGCTGCTGCCTTGTGAAATGTTTGTGAGATCTTGTGGCGAGGATATGCGGAGAATTTCTGAAAGTGGAATTTCCTGAAGTAAAAATGAAGCATTGGAAAAAATAAAACTTTGTTTTTATTTTCACTATACTTAACCACCAAAAACATGCATTTCTAATAAATGCTATTAATACAAACACGTATGTGGCCCATGGAACATACAGTCAAGCCCTGTGAGAATATCTTCCTCAAATCGTCTGCATGTGCAGCAAGGCCAGAAGCAGAGCACAAAGTATCCGAACTGTCAGTGATTCCCTATCACAGATCATTAGAATGTAAGGAAGAAGAGGACTTAAGAAGCCAATGGCTGCTGTAGACAATACACGCCACTTCCCAACTGTCATTAAATCAACTCAACAACTACTTTTATACTGGCTGCTGCCTGCGAGATACAAAGTGGGCAAACGTAGGTTTACAGTTGTTTGTATGGAAAATACAACAATAATTAATAAACAGTAACACAAGAATAAACCCTGTTCTGCACACTTACAACTGTAAACCTACTTTTGCCCCACACTGTATCTCCCCAAAAGGAGAGCAAAGCAGACATAACAGCAGCAAATGAGAATGTCTGATTCTGTACATAACTGTAATAATCATTTATGGTTAGTCCACTTCCTAAGGCAAAAAAAAATTATCAAATAAACCCCAACTAACTTTAAGTCATTTGTTTCTAGTCTCTTCCTTACCAATGCAATTACAATCATGTTGGTGTTGCTCAGCGACATGGCAAAATGTGGAGCAAGCCAAGCAAAGAATACTGTACAATGTAGACGGAGAGCCAAAAGCAGCATCTGGGAATTGGGATTTAAAGTAAAATGGAAGGTAAAAACAGTATCATGTTGGCCTGTTCTGGACACACAATGATCGTGTGAGTTTCTAAACAGTTTAATCTAAATCACAGCACCAGAAGCGAAGCAGCAGCAACATGACAGGCAAACCAAAAACAAGGAACACACACACACACAACAGCCTTTGGCAGCAGAACCGCGGAGGGGAAGGAGATGGACCGGCAGGGGTCAGGTACTTCAACAACAAGGCACTGCAAAGTGGCTCCTAAAAACTACCAGGCAGAGTCCTATCGGGTATATTCCAATATAACAGTTAATGAATATTCCTCAGATATATTTGGAAAACACACTATTTTAATGCACATATCTTTAAAAAGGTAAAATCTTTACCTTGTAATACTTTGATCCAGATTCGTTTTGAAACAATGTTAGACATTTGCTGTCAAGTCTCCAATAATGCCTCTTTCTCTATAAAATAAAGAAAACTGAAGTTCAAATAATGATTCCTCCCAAGTACCTTTCCATTTCTATTCATTCTAAAAGTACATTACATGTACTTTTTAATAGGTTTAAAATTCATGAGGTTCAAAATTCTGAAAATATAGAAGATACACAGTGAAAAGTATACGCCCACCACCACTCCTACCCTTATGTATAGACAGCAATATTGCTAAGTTTTGGGAATCCTTTCAGAGAACTTTATACATGAACACACAAATATATATGTATCACACAAACAGATATGGAATTTACCTATTGGCTAAATTTCTAAAGGTTGGCTTGCTGGGTCAGAGGATATATTCACACGCTAAGTTTGCCTTAGAGTATTAAATTACCCTACATAAGATTTCACCCAATTTAAGGGTTAATCAGCAACATGAGAGTGCCTGTGTACTCACACCTTCACAAATGCTATATGTTATTAAACTACTTGATGTTTGATATACAGATAAAAACTGGTATTCAGTGAAATGTTACGTTGTATCTTAAGATCGTGCTATGTTTAACAGTCATTTATATTTTCTTCTCTGTGGACTCTGTTCATTAGTTTCTCACGTAATAATATGTATTCAGGATTCCTCCATGTCTTTTCATGGCTTGATAGCTCACTGCTTTTTAGTGCTGAATAACATTTCACTGTCTCAATGTACCACAGTTCACTCATTACTCACCTACTCAAGATTACTTCATTGCTTCCAAGCTTTGCAATTATGAATAAAGATAATATAAACATGCATATGCACGTTTTCATATGGATATAAATTTTCATCTTCTTATGGTAGACAGCAAAGAGTATAATTTCTAGATCATCTGATAAGAACACCTTTAGTTTTGTAAGAAACTGCCAAACTGTCTTCTGAAGTGGCTGTACCATTTTGCATTCTTATCAGCAATGAATGAAAAGTGCCTGTTGCTCTATATCCTCACCAGCATTTGGTGTTGTCGGTGTTCTGGATTTCAACCATTTTAATAGGTGTATACTGGTAGCCTGTTGTTTTAATTTGCATTTCCCTGACGACATATAATGTGGAGCATCTTTTCATGTGCTTATCTGTCATCCGTGCACCTTCGTTGGTGAGGTATATGTCAAGGTTCTGTGCTGATTTTTTAAAAAAAAATTCTTATCTGTCCTGGCTGGTATGGCTCACTGGACTGAGTACAGCCTGTGAATCAAATGGTCCATGGTTCGATTCCCAGTCTAGGGCACATGCCTGGGTTGTGGGCCAGGCCCTGGTAGGGGGTGCATAAGAGGCAACCACACACTGATGTTTCTCTCCCTCTCTTTCTCCCTTCCTTCCCATCTCTAAAATAAATAAAATATAATAAAAAGATTTTTTATCTTCACCCAAGGATATGTTTGATTTGAGAAAGAGAGTCACTGATGTGACAGAGAAACATCTATCAGCTGCCTCCCACATGTGCCCCAACTGTGGATCGAACCCACAACCTAGCTATGTGTCCTGACTGGGAATCAAACCTGTAACGTTTTGGTGTATGGGGTGATGCACTCCAACCAACTGAGCCACTTGGGCAGGACTGGGCACATTTTTTAAATTGTGTTCTTTCCTTACACTTGAGTTTCAAGAGTTTTTTGCATATTTTGGAGAAGTCTTTTATCAAATGTCTCTTGCAAGTATTTTCTTCGTTTGTAGCTTGCCTTTCCATTCTCTTGGCAGTGTCTTTAGTAGAGCAGAATTTTTTAACTTTAATAAAGTACAGCTTATCAATGATTTCTTTCATAGGTTACACATTTGGTGTTGCAAAAGGTTATGCAAAGGGTCTATCCTTGGACCCCTTCTGACTCTACTGCCATACCAGTTCACAATACATTAAATATCCTGCCTTTTAAAAATCTTTACAAATATATATGTATGATTCTCATTTTGATTTAAAAATGCATGATACAGAACATAACAAAGTTTTACTACCATATTTAAATGTCTGTGATTACTGACCAAGGTGTCCCTGCTGGTGTAATGGACCATCCATCCTTCCTTCACCATAGTGCTGCTCTTCCTCTTTGTGTGCTTGATGGACTGTACGACCCTCATCAGTGGAATATTATTGCTTGTGGAAGGACTAAAAAATATTTAATATTTATAAGTATTAATAATTACAATTTTAAAAAATCATACACACACTAAGTTAATCAAGCCTTTTTAAAGATAATGAGCTAAAATTTTTCAAAATATCTTAGGAAGACAGACAATGGCTTCAGGAAATAAATTTATTGTTACACTGATACACAGTTGATCTGTAGAAGCTTAGGATAACACTGTAGGTCCTCATTATTTGCTGTAAGCATTTCTGAGGCCACAGGGCATAAGGAAACAATGAACAGGACAGAAAGAATCTTCCCCAGTTAGAAGATCTGGAGCCTGGGAGAGAGTCCCACTGGGACTGCTGTTGAGAAAGCTTCCTGTCCCAGGCAGCATGATAAATTAGTAAATTCACAACCAGGCAAAAACAAGTATATCTATACTCAAATTCTCATGGTGCCAAAGTCAAATTCTGATGTTTATGTTGATAGCTAAAAGTACTTTTGATAGAAAATATTGAAAAGAGAATTATTTACAGGTATTTAGAAAATAGTGTAATGAGTCACAATGGGTTACACTGAAACACAAGTCAATAACAGTATAGCTGGAGAAAAGAGCAATCTGGGGAGTATGTATGGAAAAAAACACTTTTTGAATTTCAGTTTGAAATAGTTAAATGCTTTCTCTTAAATTTATGAAGTATTTAGCCCTGGCTGGTGTAGCTCAGTGGACTGAGCATGGGTTGGGAACCAGAGGGTCATGGGTTTGGTTCCTGGTCAGAGCGCATGCCTGGGTTGTGGGCTGTTCCCCAGTAGGGGGTGCACAAGAGGCAACCACACATTGATATTTCTCTCCCTCTTTCTCCTTTCCTTCCTCTCTCTCTAAAATAAATGAATAAATAAATAAATAAATAAAATCTTAAAAAAAAAAAAAAAGCCACGAAAAAAAATTTATGAAGTATTCATGCTCAGGGAGCTAAGTTTTCTCAATAGTCTCCAAACTGGGTAAACGAGTTTTAGTTAATGATGATAAGATAGTAAGACCTGTCATTTAAGGATAAGTCAAACTGAATAAATGATAACTCTGCCATGTGAGATTGATAAATGACCCATTTCTCTTAAATACATCTTTGTTGACAATGAAAAACAAAATCTGCCAAAATGTTAATATTCTACTATGAAGTAGTACATCCTACAGGGCTGTATATAAAAAATACTGAATTTCTGTTACCATACAGGATATTTAAAAGTTTTATAATCAAATACCGTTTTTACAAAGTGCTAAAAGGCACATTAATTGTGCATATGAAAACTTGCCCCCAAACTCGTCACCATCTTCTTTGTGTAACATTCTCAGGCATACTCCCACTGTGTTTCTAACATCAGGTAATTTGCCGGTGTAAAGGCTGTACGAACCTGGTGCCTTTTTCTGGTGGTTCAATTCTGGCACCTTATGGGAGCTGTTCCACAGCTAGACAGCACATCTAAACTGTATTTAAATAAAGCATTTTTCTCTTAAAAAAAAAAACCAAAACCAGAATTACCATACCTTTCTCCCTTGAGTGGATGGCAAGAGAGATAATTTATTTGAAATACTGTGGTACATGTAAAAGAATTAGCCACAATTTAATTAGACATTAATTACATTTTTGGTTTCACTTGAAGAGATGTAGCTTCTTCCTCATTCATGAAGCTCCTGGACCAACTCTGCATTTGGAAGTACAATGGCTTGCAATACCTAAACGTGTATTACCTGATTGTTTTTAACAGCTTCTTCATCTCTTTCCACATCAAGATCTGATGGATCCAGGAAGAACATTTTATCTTCTGGGGGAGATGGTTCTTCTGTGTCGTCCAAGCCCCTGCTACCATCACTGTTCATGTCACTACTGTCAATATCCATTGGCATATCTGTATCTGTTCCCAGACTGGAAGGTTTCTGGCAAAGTTTTAAATGAACTTCAGAGTATTTATACTAATGAGATACTAATACATCTAAATGAAGACATTCTATTAAATATGAAAAAGTTTTAAAGCTCTTAAATGAAAACATAGGAATATCTTTATGATTTAGGATAAAGAAATATTTCTTAAGAAAGATAAAAAGTACACCAAACCATAAGGCAATAAAAGCAATTATTTGGTTATATTAGAATTTTAAATTCTGTATGAAACAAGATACTAGAAGCAAAGTAAAAGATTTACCCACTACTATTATACTTGTGACCAACTGACTTTCTACAAGGGTCTAAGGCAATTCAGTATAAAAAGAATAAACAGTCTTTTCAATAAATGGTACCAGGACAACTGGAAAGCTACATGTAGAAAAGTGAAATTGGACCCCTTCCTTAACGAAATACAAAAATGAACTTAAAGCAGATCACAGACCCTAAATATAACAGCTAAACCTATACAACTCTTAGAAGAAAATAAAGGGGGCAAATCTTTGTGGCCACGGGTTAGGCAAAGCCTTCTTAGATATCTATGGCACCAAAAATACAAGTGACAGAAGGAAAAAATAAGTAAACTGAACTTCATCAAAATTAAAAACTGTGTTCTGCAAATGATACCTCAAGAAAGTAAAAAGACAGCTTGCAGAATGAAAGTATTTGCAAATCACATTATCAAATAAAGAATTTGTATCGAGACTAAAGAACTCTTACAATTCACTAATAAAAAGATAAATAACCTAGGTAAATATCTATTGTGATATTTTGCCAAAGCAGATGTAAAAATGACCAGTAAGTACATGAAAAGTTGTGCAGTATCCATTAACCATTGGAGAATGCAAATCAAAACCACAATGAGATATCACTTCATGCTCACTAGGAGAGCAATAATCAAATAACACAATAACAAGAGGTGGCAAGGATGAAGAGAAATTAGAATCCTTACACACTGCTGCTGGGAGTGTGAAGTAGTACAGCTGCTTTGGAAAGCAGTTCGGTAGTCCTCCAAATGTTAAACACAGAGTTTATCGTCTGACTCAACAATTCCACTACTAGGTATCTACCCAAGTGAAATGAAAGCATATGTCCTGAGAATTATGCTCAAATGTTCATAGCAGCATATTCATAATGAATTCAAACTGGATACAACTCAAATGTTCACTGAATGGTGAATGGATAAATAAAATGTAGTACTTTCATGTAGAGGGATATTATTAATCAATAAAAAATATGTTACAATGTGGCTAAACCCTGAAAACATTATGCTAAGTGAAAGAAACCAGTCACAAAAGACTACATATTATACGATTCTATTTACATGAAATGTCTAGAATAGACAAACCCATAAAGATACAAATATGATTAGTGCCTGCCAGGGGCTAGGAGGGAAAAGTAAATGGGAAATGGCCACCAGTGGGTATGGAGTTTTTTTTTCTGGGTGAGGAAAATGTTCTAACATTAGATTGTAGTGACAGGTGTGTAACTTTGTGAATAAATTCAGTGGTTGAATTGCAACATATACAAGTTAAACCTCAATAAAGCTGCTTAAAAAATGGTAAAGCCAGCAACTGAGAGGAGGTTTTTATCACATATAACTGACAAAGAATTAGAATTATCACAACTTCTTGCAAATCAATAACTAATATACAAACAAAACAATGGACAAAACTTTTAAACAGCAATCTATAGTGGAGAAACCCCTAAATAACCAGTAAACATTTGAAAGGTACTCAAGTTCATTAGTAATCAGATAAATACACATTAAAATAATGTAAATAGTATTGCATATCCATTGTCAATAAGTATAAAAGTACGAAATACATGAAAAGACTTCAGTAATGTAGAAAAACGAGGGAAAACCAATCATGCTCTGTCAATCGTGTTAAACAGCAACCATAAAAAACATGCCTTAAGAGAAAATGATAAACTCTTAAGGAGTTGTAATTTCCATCCAGTATGCTTTTTTGTCGTACAGAACTCCTTACATTCAATTTTTACCAGTCATGGAAATGTTAAAGAAAAATTATGCTAAATGTTTAAAGTCATTACTCCATCCTTCCAAAAAAAGCTAATAATCATTTTGATTAATATAATCTTGAAAAGAGAAAAACATTCCAAAGAAGGGGAAATGTTTAGCTAATGATTATTTAATGGAGAAAGAGACAATGAAGCTATACAATGTGTTCTAATAACTATGGACTAAGAAGTCACACCATATGGGTTCAAATCCCAACTCTACCACTTACTGGTTGTATTTTCTTTGTGCCTGAATTAACTCATCTGTAAGTACTTACCTCAAAGAATGTTAAGTGTAAATTTCAGTATGTGCAGTGGAGTTTAGAACATTCCTGGCATATAGAAAGCAGTCAATAAATGTCAGAACTATGAAATAGTTCTAGGAATAACAAAGGGTTTTTAAACTATGTCTTTTTACATCTAAAGATGAAAGGAGATATCCAGTGTTATTTGCTATGTTAGGATATAAATTAGTAGGTGGCTAAAGGGAAGATGGGAAAGAATAATTAATATAAAAGTGTATTATTACTGATCTCCATATTTTGCTTGATTATTAAATCAGAAAAAAGTCGAAGTCAAAAAACAAAATATGTAAATATAACACCATACAAATATACAAAAAAGAACTGTGACCTTTTTTATCTTTTATGAAAATTAAGAAAAAGAATTTACCTCCATTGAAAGTAACCTCTCCAAGGCAGTCTCTTGGTACTTTTGATGCACAGCGTTTATGGCAGTTGAATTTGCAATCTAAAATAAAATATTCAGCTTATTAATTTACGTCCAAAGTTAGGCAATATCAGATATGATTAAAGACTTTCTTTAAACAGCTCACAATAGGGTTTTAGAAATGACAATGAAGATAAAGTTTTCTTCTACTAAGAACTCAGGTCTTGGCCTAAAGGTCTAGTTTCAAATTCTGAGATCTCCTCTTAACAGTTATTTTAACTCCTCAGGGCTCAGTTTAGAAGTTAAAATGTTGCTGGCAAGTCCATTTCCTTCCCCTTAACCCACATTCACCTTGCTGAATACCCCTGAAAGGTTTCTCAGGCTGATTCAACTCCTTTCCAATACATGTTAGGCCTTATTTATAATGTTTTTATTATTAGGAACCTAGTGCATATGTAGAAAAAGAGACTGAGGTCCCACAACCAGTTATTAGGAATCAGTGAGGGCTTTCCCACACAACCTTGTAAGGAAGGCTGAGCTTCTCATGTGCAAGGTCTCCCACTAATACATAATGGTTCTTTCCAGCCTGCAAGAACCTCCGAGTTGATAGCGCTGCAAATCACTGTCAGGTACAAGTGGTTCAATCTACTGTGTAACTCAGGGGCTCTTAAACTATGGTCCCCAGACCAGCAGCATTGGCATCATTTCATAACTGATGGAAAATGCAAATTTTGGTGTCCCACCCCAGAACTACTATATCGCAGCTCTGGGAGCGGGGTTGAGAAATGTGTTTTTTAATAACCTCTTTAGGTGACACTAAAATTGAAAGACATTGCTGTAAACTACCATCTAACACCACCTTTGAATTACATCTACCAGCAATAACTGGGTAAAAGTGTAATGCCAGGTCCTGACTTAAAAGAAAAAGCCCCATCAAATTAATAATTTGGTGGATAATAAAACGTGCATCACATAACATTTTTAAATAAGAGGCCTTGGAAAATGCATACATATTAATATCTTTCATATATCTTAAATAATTCATTTGTTTATCTCATAAGTTTTACAAATTGTAAGGTTCCCATTTTCCTTGTTTGCAAATAACAAGGTTTCCATTTTCCCTTTGAAAATGGAGAGCCAGATTTGTGGCCCATCTGCAGCAAGTATGGAAGTTCTAATGGCAAGCACTTTTATTTCTCTATACTCCTACTCACATTTTATTAATTTGTTTATGCTTTCTTATATTTTATATATGCTCTCAAGTTGCCTTGCAGTCTTAAATAACAAAGTAAAAAATAAACAGATGACTGAGTTGTTCTTGGAATTATATTGTTTTCTCAAATAATCCAGCATTCCTGTTTTAAAGACTAAATTATTTTTTATGGTTAGCTTTAAAAGTGAATGAAAATTGTAACTACTTTACTTTTTAAGCATTTTAATTCATATTATAAACTACAAGAATCACTGAAGTAAATTCTGATTGATTTTGACTGACAAAATAACTATAACCAATAGGATCACAAAACATTATTCTTCTAGTGCTCTAAGAAATTAATAACCCAGTGACAGTTAACTGGTTTTATTCCACAATTCATTAACCTACATATTTATTTTAGCTCCTCTACAAAATACCGTACTTTTCTGCATATGGTTTTAGAACGTTTCTGTTCTGCTGGGCAGAGCAGCACTATTTTACCACATTCAGGAAGATTATCTGTTGGCTAGAATTTATACATCTGTTATTAATGTTCTTTCCCAAAACATTCCTTAGTGGCTGCTTGCCAGAATACTTTAGTGTTGATATTTTAAAGCAGTAACATATATTAACTCATATTCAAAAGTAAGCTGTTGAAATAAAATTTCAACATGTAGTTACGCCTGCTGGATGGATTAGACACTTGACAACAAACGCACAACCTATTCTCTATCTGGTGTTCCCCAACGCGGTCCTATTTTTATGTACTGAAGTTAAATTTGTATACAATTATTTGACTTTGTATTGTAAACAGAATTCATTGTTGCAAAGACCTCAAATATAATGTTTTATTTAGATAAAACTAGTTTTTTTCAATTCCACAAACACTTCTATGTAAAAAAGTATGGTAGCAAGAACTGTTAAAATAATCACATGAAAAACAAGTACATATGATTATAGAAAGGTAACACCATATCCTATCTTAATCACTAATAATACATTTCAATTCCCTGTTTTGGTTTTCATGCTATTGTACAGCATTGCTGAGATTTAAAAAATATAAAATCATCTTTAAAAAGCATAAAAACAATACGTAACTACAGGAAAAATTATTCCATTATTCTATTAAAAACCTGGTTCATTAAAATATGTTTCTGAAATACTGTAACAGTGTTTTGGGTTAGCATGCAAATATGGGTGACCCCTATTGTAAGTGGCTTCTACTATCTTCTACCTATTTTAGGAATGACAGTTTTTGTACAGCTCTCCTAGCTACATAATTTAAAACAAAAAAAACAAAACTCTTGTAAGGTGTGGGTATATTTAATGGAAAAGAGAAAGCATTATTTTTTATCTTAGGTAGTATCTGTTTTTGGAATCAGTAAGACTTAATTAAGCTCAAATATCAGTTTACCTGCCTACCAACTCTTCTGTATTACCAAGTATTAAGCAGCCATACCTCAGATACCCAAATTCTAGTTTTTTTGTTTATATTCTATTTCTTTAGCATAGTTCCAGGTACATAGTACACATTGAAAACAAGAGTAGTTGTTAATAAATGTTTCTGGTCTGTGGGTATCTTTTTAAGTTATCAACTACAAAACCAGTATCTTTGCTTAATATTTCTAAATATAAATATTGGGTTGGCCAAAAAGTCGGTATAGTTTTTCCATAAAATAAAAGGCACGTTTTTCATTTTCACCAACAACTTTACTGATTTAGATAGTTGGAGTATGTTGGTTATCTCCCACGTGGTAATTATACCACGGTATAATTATACTGATACCACGGTAATTATACTGATTCTTCTCAATTAATGTCTCGATTGACCACTGCCAACTTCAACTGGTCCACCCGACCAAGGAGCACAGTCCAGCGGGAAACCTCCAGCATGGAACTTCACAAACGACCTCTGTCACAATCAATCAAGTCACAGCATCTTCTCCATACACTACATAAAACTTTTTTTTTTCATTTCAGTTGCAATTTTACTTTTCTTGAAATAATAAAGCACAATATGCTAAAAATGTTGCTTATTTTCTTCCATCTTCAATATTTAAAATGATTATACAAAAATTCACCAATTTTGTAAGTTTTTTCAAATGCACACTGATCTGACAGCAGTCACAATACAACCTAACAATATTGTTTCAAATTAAGTCAAAGACAACTAAGCACTACTAGAGCCATCTTATGGGAAAAAAACCAAATGAACTTTATGACGAACCCAATATTTGAAACGCACACTTGCTAACAAAAACAGTTATAAACTGTAATTAAGAAAAATATCCCATCCTACCTTTACACTGCATTCCTTGGCGAAAGAGGCCTTTCAGTAGCCGCTTGCAGTACTGACATATGGTGGGACGGGTGTAGGAGTGAACCGCAAACGTGTGCGGAACTTTGACTCTGCACATCACCATCTTCTCCATCCAGATCGGGCGGCCACTCCAAGAGGGAATTCTCTTACTTGGTTCTTGGTGAACATGTGACTGAAACATATGTAACTTCCGTAAGTCAATATTAAAGACAAAATATTAAGAGCAGGGCTTGACCACAAATGTCATTTTTTTCAAACACTACAGCCAAAAACCTAAAAATGTGGATCTTGGCAGTTTCCTTTGGAAGCTTAACTTACCAACTTTTGAATAAGAAAAGTACAAACTTTTTTTGCTATTTATGATTTTTTTTAAAAAAAGGATATTTTCATCCTCATATACGTACGTTCATTGCCTAGTTATTATTTGCCAGGCACATATGGCATTTTTCAAATGAAAAACAAAGGGCTTAAAATCAATTTATAACAGATGTTCAAATTCCTCCAAAAACCTTACCAAGGAATTAATCACAGAAAAAGTAAATAAATTCAGAAAGTGTTACTGCTGTTCATATTAAATTACTGAGCACAATGTCTGAAAATATTTCATAACAAGTTAGTTTTTCAAATTTATTTTAAAAAAGACTAAAATATGTACATAAAAACTTAAGTCTAATTAACGATGATGATACAAATAATGGCAGAGTCAAGACTAACTAAATCGACTTTACCCACAGTAATCACACTTTAAAAGTTCCTTGATATTTTAACTGTGTCCCAGTTATTCAGACTTTTCCTTTTTTTTTTTTTTTGAGCAAGTAAAACAATTAAAGAAGGCACTGATTAAAAATTTTGTACAACCTGAGGGATAAGTGTTTTTTGCAACTAGGGCTCTTTCTATATACACAAAAGAAATAATCATATTAAATTATATGTGAGTTGAATGTGGTTCGTCCCAGTCATTGCAAGTTCATTGATTACCATAGGCCAGGCCTAATACTATGTATGGGGGACACAAAAATAAATACAGTCCATGTTTGCAAGCACAAAATCCAAATACCCATCTAGCTGTAGTACAGATTTTACTGTAGCTGCATGCATCTTTACTGCTAGAACTGAGGTTCTGAGATCTTTTTTTTTAATACTTGCCTGAGGATACATTTACTGATTTCAGAGAGAGAGGAAAGGAAGGGGAGAGAGGGAAAGAGACACTGGTGTGAGGGAGACAAATAGCCTGCCTCCCATGCACGCCCAATCCGATTGACTGGTTGCCTCACGTATGCACCCCATCTGGGGAACCAAACGCACAATCTAGGTGTGTGCCTTGACCTGGTATTGAACCTGAGACTTTATGGTGCATGAGATGGAGCTGCATCCAACCAAGACACATGGGCCAGGGCTAGGTCCTGAGATCTTTCATATGCTTTTTGTAACTAGTAATGTCTGTAACCTCATAAAAGTTGAGCCATTCTACATTGATACATCAACCAACGGAAAGAAAAGAAGCCAGAAGAACAAATAGAGAAGTGTGAGAGACAAATGAAATGAGATGGGAAAAAAAATTTTTTGAAGTAGGAAGACAGAAAAGAAGAAAAAAAGAAAAGGACAGATGAATGAAGAAAAGCACTATAAAAAGAATACAAATATAGCCTCTGATGGCTAGGTTTTCAGTCATACGCAGGGAGAAATTTTCTAAAATAAATTATGAAGTAGTTAAGAAAAGTACAAACAGAATGTCAAACCCAAATGAAACTTGTATGCTCTCTGTGTCTAAGGTGTCCTGCTCTAGTGTGGCATGCCCTTCATCCATGCTGCTATGTACAGAGCATCTTCAGCAAAAGAAACATCACAGTGATTCTGCAAAGCTAACAAAGAAGCCAGTGGGAACCAGAAACAGATGTTTTAGGCCTTTGTTCATTCCTGGCTTTCTATTCTAGTGGTGACTCAACACTCTGTTTCTTGCTCCTGCTTCTACCACTTTCAGTGTGTCTCAAGTTTAAAACACACAAGATGGAAGAAGACTCATATAGCCAATCACCATCAAATATATATGATATCCCTATAAGGAAGAACGTTCCGAACAGATCCCTTCATATACCAACAGCCAGCTAGTGACTGCCTTTTTTCAGGGGTCCTGCTGGGACTGGGGTATTTGGGACATGGTACAGAACACATGTACAAGGACTGTGCCGCCACTTGGAAATTAGTTCCTCTGTACCCTTTGGTTCAGATATGAGGTTTGTCCCTTCTCATCATTACCATCTCCTGTTCCTCTGGAGTGTCCTCTTTTCCCACTCTTCCTTCCCCGATTTTCCTCCCTGAGCTCTTCTCTTATTATGCCTCCTTCCTTTTAGAGAGTGCATGCATGGACTGACATTCTGCTCTACAATTTCTACTTACTCTACAATACTCTGCATAATATAACCAATTCAAACATGCCACTCTACTTCTTATACTTCCCTATGAAATTTTCATCTTCAGGATAAAATATAAACTAATGAATTAAAACGTAATGCCTTCTTCATCTGCTCTGTCCCTGTATTGCCTAATCTACTAATATCCAACTAAGGATAACTGGCATACCAAAATCCTTGTAGGGGTCTTAAAAGAACATATGTCTATCTTACAGTCCACATTCCCAGCTGAGTTTCCTGTGTTCATGTATACAATGTGCTAACTTTGCTATTATCAATCTTTTCCCAAGCTCTTGCATATGTTTATAACTCACTATTCTTAGTTCCTTATGTGACAGGAGTCTTCTACTTTAGGGCTAAGCAATATGGAGATATGGAATTTTTTGTGAAAGAATTTCAGAAGTTTTTATTCTGCTTCCTCAGTTTACAAAATCTTGTGACTAGGGAATCAAGAAAACAGCCCAAAGGCTTGATTTTATCATTAATTTATAGAAGAACAAAGGTTTGATAGAAGCAACTAAGTAAGATTAGGTCTATGAATGGAAATCATTTTAAGTACTATCAAATGAACAAGAAAGTTGTTTCCTTCTTCTCTGATCTACTACCTTTACACTTGAGGGCAATATATAAGAAAAAGCCATTGATTTAAAAATCATCAGTTTTGAATTAAATTCTATTACTTCCTAATTTGTTCTATGACTTCCCTGAAGTCACTTGACAATTCTGAGCCTCAACTTTCTCAAGATGAACAGATGTACTGATCAACATATCTCACTGATCTCACTGAGGATCAGTGGGGCCATTCACTCACTCCTTCATTCATCACTGAGTATACCTACTAAGTACCAGGTATTGTGCTGGGGGTGTGATGGGGCACCCAAAGACATGAGCATTGCTTTCTTTAAATAGATCATAAACTTCTTGAGGACAATCTGGTATACAAGCACTATATATACCATTAGGAGCCTTCAAAAGTACTATGGTATTCAGAAAATAAAATAACTTCTAGGTAAGAGGAAAAGGTAGCTATTGATCTAGGCCTGGAAAAAACAGGTAGGGTAGAGAAGAACAGAAGTGGGAAGGGCAAGGATGTGTTCAGGGAATGCTGAATAGTACAAATGTCAATAACATAGAATATGCAGAGGTTTTCTGGTAGGGAGCTGTGTATTACGTAGTGTAATGAGAAGATCCAGATGTAACATGTAACGTGAAGTAAAGTATGGAGATCAGAAGTTGGGATACTGGTTAAGAGGTAATGCAGTGAGGTCCAAGTGATAATGTGATCCCAAAGTATACAAAATGCAGCTCATCACTATTGGTGAGCCCTGTCTCCATAACACATTTTAAACTTCTTTACTGTAGGAATCTTACTATTCTTTAGTATAAAACTAATGTTCTAAAATGATGTCACATACACTGTCCAACATAAGGAATAACTAGTGCGGTGCTATTCCATTACCTTAGAATACATACCTCTTCGGTGGGAAGAGCCACATACTCAGCTTGCAGGGGTCTTGGGACTGAGAGACCAGGTCCCGGCAGAGACACATTTGACAGACGCCTCTTTCTTACTCCACTGCAGTTATTTGGAATCTTGAAGGCACATCGTTTATGATAATTTAATCCACAGCCTAAATGTATTTTAAAAGATTAAATAATGAAGTAAATTAAAAAAAACATTTTTACTTATATGTTACAGAAAAAAACAGGTGCCTCTTTTATTTATTTTCTCTGGCAGCAATAGTTACCCTAATGAAGAACCCAGATGACAGGCTAAACTAAATCTAACAAATTCAAGAACAGGAAATGTGTAAGGTTTATTTGGAAAGGTTAAATTAGAGTGGTAGTTCTCGAATTGTGGTCCCCAAGTATGGCGTCACCTGAAAATTTGTTAGAAATGTAAATTACTTGGCTCTACTTTAGACCTACTAAATCAGAAACTCTGGGGACAGGGCCTACCAAAGGTGTTTTAACAAGTCCTCAAGGTGATTCTGATGCACGGTAAAGTAAGAGAACTACCAGCTTAAAGCACTTCAACAAAGTATGGTCTGTGTACCAAATCCTTCCCATGACCTGTGTAAATTATATGAAATTCAAATTTCAGTGTTCATAAAGAATTGTATTAGAATATAGCATGCTCATTTTCTTCCACACTATAATAGCAGAGTTAAGTACTATCGAAAAACCATATATGGCCAGCAAAACTTAAAATATTTACTCTGGCTCTTTACAAAAAAATTATGTTGACCCTTCCACTCTGAGTTTATTTTTTTCTTTTTTCTTTAAATCCTCACTCGAGGATACACTACTGAGTTGAGAGAGAGGAAGAGAGAAATCTCAATGTGAGACACACTGATCAGTTGCCTCCCATATGCGCCTGGATCAGGGATTGAACCCGCAACCTTTTGGGGTACAAGACAACACTCCAACCAAATGAGCTACCTGGCCAGGGCACCTTAGTGTCTCTTAAACAGATATCTGCACCTCATCCTATTCCCTAGCAATTCTAATTTAGAACAACTTTGTTGTTGCATGTGAAAGACTAATATTTCCCTTAAGAAAAAGGAAATTATTTCTTGAGCCACAGTGTAACAACAAGTATTTTACCCATATTATCTCATTTAACCATTTACTCTCCATGACACCAGAGAAGTAAAGTAGATATTTTACAGGTAGAGAAATGATCCTCAGAGAGGATTAGTAAGTTGCCCAAGAATATGACCAAGAAGGTGACAGAGGAAGGACCAGAGTCTAGACCTCTTCGATTCTAAACCTGGCTTACTTCCTAGTCACCAACTAGTGATCTTATTCTTTCACTGATGATAAGAGAATGCAAATGTGAAGTCCTCTTTCAAATGACACAAAATTTAGAACACATACCTTCACATTTCAGTCCCTGACGTACCAGTCCCCAGAGCATCTCACCACAATAGTCACAGAAAGTAGGAGCTTTGTAAGAATGTACATAGAGCGTATGTGGACGAATCTGGAAATCTTCTACTGTGGCCAAAGCTTTTTGAAAAGAAAAATATTAAAATAAACCTTTTTATATTTGTAATTACTATGAGCTCAGGAACACTGATCATGATAATTTTTTCTCTGAAATTTTCATCTGATCATAAAAATGAAGTTATTTTCGGCATTTAACATTGAGGTTTTTAAACTCTATCTTAGAAAGTTTATTAGCTTCAATTAATTCCAGCTCCAAAGGCAAGTCTGTAGGTAGATATTTTGACCTCCAAAAGCATTTTTTCATAGTGGTAAGACTGGACTGCAAATAGCTGTTAGGTCTATTTTAGCCAATTAGAAGGCTTAAGTAAGTAAATAAGTAAATAAATAAATAGAATTGTGAAACCTGACCTCAGTTTATAGCAGTGTTCCTGTGAGAAAGGTACTCAGTCCTAACTTAAGCTCTCAGGGTGTGCTCTCAGTCTGTTCTCCATAGTCCTAGTGGTTAAGAAAGAGTCTCCTCTCCCCTCTGTAAGCACCTGACCAGTAGACACATCTCCCAGTAGACATCATCTCACCTACTCCACAAGTCATTAGTACCCACAGTGGCCTGATGAAGGGTCTGTAACAAAGAAGGAATGGATATGAGCGTGACCTCTGGGGAGGATAGAGAGTGATGCCCCTCCAAAGTGAAGAGGAAGATAAGGACTGAGAAGTACATAGATGTTTGGGGCTGTGGTACAGCAGACGAGTGATCGATGTAGGTGCTAGATCAATGGGAAGGATCAGGGACTCATAAGGAAAAGTGATGGTCAGAGAGGATCTCAAGAACAGGCTACAAAAATGAGTTCAAAAGAGGTAAAACTCTTGGTAGGACCCTAGACTCTTGGCTGCCTTTCCTCTCTTTTCTTCCCTTCCTTCTCCTCCATCTCTTCTTTCCCTCCCTTCTTCTTGCTCTTTTACTCTCTCCCTCTCTAAGTCCTTGCCAAAAAAGGAATTTTGTGAATCTACTATATGCATTCTTTGTTCCTTTACAACCCTCGCTAACAATCCTGTCCACCTATTATTGGATGCCATCTGAAATATCAGGAGCTAAGGAACAATGAATGGCAAGAATGAGCGAGAGAGGGAAAGAAGAGGGGAGAGAAAATGTCCACTGAGCACAACGAGAAGCATGACTTAAGTTGTGGAAACAACCAGCACTGTAGTTGCCTCTTCCACATCTTCATTACTTCTCTCTCTTAGTTTTCTGATTTTCTTTTCTGAACCCCCAGTTCTCTTCTTTCATACTCTTTATAAAATGGAGAAAGGAGAACAGAATTTTAGTGTACTTATTTTATTTCTTTGATTCCATTCCTCTTCCGGTTCAACTGATATTTCCCTTAGCTTAGTAACACTCAAATAAGTTAATTCAGGGCTTATTTTCCTATGTTCTCATCTGTGATATAATTTTTCTCAAAGTAAAAATCACATGATAACCATCACTACAGATGAAGTCAGCAACTATAGTACAAAGTATAACTGAATTTAGCACTTAGTACAAAAATAAGGCTTGTTGAAAAAAAAGGCAACGAAATTTAAAAAAACTATTTACTTACCTGAAAGAACAACTTCTACTAGGTCTCCTTCATGTATTTCATCTGCTGAGGTAATCAGCTGCAAAATATTTTCTGAGTTCATGTCATGGCGAAAGAGGAGAATTTTGTCATACATGCCAAAGAATCCACACTCTGGAAACTGCAGGAAAATAGTCTTATATCAGTATAACTATAGCCTTCTACTTTTATAAGTAAAATGTCTCAATCTCATGAAAGAATTTTAAATGTAGTTTTTAGCTTAATATTGTCTACTTGCTAACAATTTCACTAATTTTTTGCTAACAATTTTACTAAAAGATCGATCATATACTCTATTTCAAGCATCCTGGTTAATTTTCAAGTTCAAAATAGAAAAGCAAACTTAGATATAACCATTGATTATCTTAAAATACATGTCTCTTAGAAATATAGGATTTCTTTATTCAGTTACAGATGGAGAATATTAGTTTAACTTACTGCTACTCTATCTTACACAGCCTGAAAGGAAAGCAGTTTTTCCTCTCCTCTAGAACTGAGTTTCCTGCATGGTGAGCTATTAGCCATGTGCAGTTACTTAAATTTAAGTTAATTAAAATTAAATTAAATCACAAGTTGAGTTCCTCAGTCACACTAGCTACATTACATGTGCTCAATAGCCACATTAGCTACTGGCTACCTGTAGGGTAAGTGGGAGCAGTCTGGCTTACTCACCCAGTTGTCTGGGTAACTAAGGGGAAGCAGTGTTCCCACAGCCTTAGAGGGGCCTGATAAGTAGTGTTCTCGTAGCCTTGAAAACTGGGTCCAATAAACTGTTCCCATAACACAAACTGGGCTCGAATATGCAGAATTATGTTATGAAATGTTCTGGTTCGTTCGCCGACTTTGTTCCCCTCTAGGACTTAAACAAGTAAGGACTTTGCACTAGTTAGACTACACGCAAGGGGATGGGTGCCATGATGGGTGCCATGCTGGGAAGCAAGGCCCATGACATGTACCACACAGAGGCATGCAGAAGGACACGCAGCTTGCAGCGTACGTGGCTCACCCACCCATGAATAAAGTTACGCCAGACATCCCAATGGCTCCATGAATATTATTCCGACTGTGTGAATACCATGGACCTGCTGGGCCTTGAATGGCTGCCAACACAGTACCATTTTGAACAGTGCAGATAGAGAACACTTCTGTCAACACAGTAAAATGAATAATGGGGGTAGGTCAACAATTTCCAAACCACAGTCACAAAAGTTCCAACAATCCAGTATTTTTGCTAAATGCACTGATAGCCTCCAGCATTTATCTAATATTTTCTTTAATCTAGTCATTATAATTACAAATACATAATTCATTATGGTATCTTAAGAAACAACAACAAAAACCTCTGGCCAGAGTAGCAGACTCGAAGACCTGTTCACATTTGCCCTAAGTATATTATCTCAGTGCATCTATATCTTGTGACTACAGTGCTGAGACACTTTAGGGATCAGCATTCCAAGGACTAAAATATGAAGGTACATGTTCTAAAATTGTTTACAGTTAATAAAAATCATTTAAGAGAAAATTTTAAGTAGTTTTATAAAATAATGTTTAAATTTTAAATCCATTTTTAAAAGAGACCATCTGCCTTGGGAAATGCTGATCTAGATATTTCAAGTTTACTTAATCTTAGAATTTTATACTCTTATTCTGGCTCCTCATAGAATATCCTTTAGTAAGTTATATAGTATGTCACTGGCCTGAACTGAATGGCCTGATATGGACCACTCACACTAAACTATAACTGCAGTTAGTGCAAGGATGCTGCTGAAGATTGGCTCACCTGTTTGATATGACAGTCCTTGTGAGGGAACCATATAAGAATTTCTCTGGACGTTTTATAAATATGGAACATTTGATCAGATACCTAATCATTTGTTACTTGTTTACTTTGCCCACAGCAAAGCAAAGCCGAATCTGTGGCCCACTTCTAGCATCAGGCTAGGCAGGGATCTCATGGCATATGTTATAGGTACAGATACCAATCTTGCCTTGTCTTAGTTTCTGACCTTAATTTTCCCATTAAAAATTCTGTCTGTGTCTCCAAAAAGGTGTCAATTTTTGGAATAAGTTAAAATTTTTTAAAAAAAGAGATTTTATTTATTTATTTTTAGAGAGAAAGGAAGGGAAGGAGAAAGGGGGGGGAGAAAAAAACATCATGTGGTGGTTGCCTCTCGCGGTGCCCCTACTGGGGACCTGGCCTGAACCCAGGCATGTATTCTGACTAGGAATCGCAGGCCTGGCACTCAATCCACTGAGCCATACCAGCCAGAGCTAAATAAGTTAAATTTTAAAAATTGAAAACAATGACTTTTATTAGAAACTAAAGAGTTATTATTTGTATTTTTTAAATCCTGGGTAAATGGTAGAAAATACAGAAATATTTAGAAATAATATAGAATGTTTATAGTACCAATTATTCTTTCAATTATTTGTTACCATTAATATTTATAAAATTTCACTGCTCTGGCTGGTGTGGCTTAGTGGATTGAGCATTGGCCAGAAGACCAAAGGGTCACAGGTTCAATTCCCAGTCAGGGCACATGCCTGGATTCTGAGACACGTCGGCCCTCCACTAGGGGGGCGTGCGAGAGGCCAACCACACAATGTTTCTCTTCCTCTTTCTCCTTCACCTTCCCCTCTCTCTAAAAGTAAATGAATAAAGATACTTTAAAAAATATTATAAAATGTCATGATATGCTTTAAAATATATCTAACACTAAGAATTTTCAAAGGAAAAGATAAGATGGGAAAATTGAATCTAAAACTTTATTAAAAATTTTAAAGATTTTATTTACTGAGGGATACAAAGGAAAGAAATATCAATGTGTGTTTGCCTTGTGAGCACCCCCAATTGGGACCTGGCCTGCAACCCAGGCATGTGCCCTGACTGGGAATTCAACTGGTGACCTTTTGGTTCGCAGGCCAGCTCTCAATCTACAGAGCCACACCAGCCAGGGCTATTAAATTTTTTTTATTATTAATTCTACAACATCCCATGGGGTATAAAGCATACCCATAACTTGGTTATAACAACGTCAAGGATTATTAAGAAAAGATTCCACATTCCATCCTCATAAAAATAAAATCTCTAAATATATTTGTATGAATAAAACCTCATTTTAAAAACTCTCATGTTCACATGTTTGCTAATGCAAGGCCTGGTCCTGTGGTTTGCAGAGACAAAACAGTCCTTGTCTTCCAGGAACTTACAATGTAATAGGAAAAATGGAAATAACACAAATTTACACAACATGATAAGGGAACTGCCAAAAATGAAAAAATAAAGTTCTGGAAGATAGAACAAAAAACTTTAACTGGGAAGGTGGAATACCACTTATAACAGTGATACTGAGTAGAATCATAAAAAAAAAGAAGCAGGATTTCCAAGGGCAGAAAGTGAAAGTGAAGGTAAAGGTCATGGTTGAGAAAATACAAGGTAACTGGGAGAAGGTGAGTGGAACTTTTGCGACTTAAGAATAAGTAAAAGGGTAAAAATGCACACAGAAGCCCCACGAAGGCCATCCTAATAGAAAAACTTGGAGCCAACAGAGCTAGATTTAAGCTTTGCCACATACTAACTATAGCACTTCAGATAAGCTGCTTATCCTCTCTATGGTCAGTTTCTTGTCTACAAATTGAGATAACAAGACAATGGCTATATAAGGTCCTTGTAAAAATTAAATACATGATAGCTATAAAACACTAAGCACTGTGATCAATTAATACTAGTTGTTCATACTATTACCTATATCCAAGGTGAGGGACAATGGTCCCAGAACAGGTAAGAACATGATCAAATCTGTACTTCAAAACAGATATAGCTGACAGCACTGGTGTAGCAGGAACTGAAACCGGAAGAGACCAGAGCAAGCTCCTGAGGAAGGCTAAAGCTATTGGTCAGGAAAGAGGTATCATGATCTGATTTATACAGTATGAAAGTAGCAAGACAACAAGGAATGCTTTTCCTTAGAAACTCTTTGGTAAATTACATAATCAGTATACAGCGGTCCTTGAATAATGCCATTTCATTATGATGATGAGATGCTGTAATTTAAACTCATGAGATGAGGAATTTAACTCTGGTTTATAATTTATGCATATATTCAAATATATAATTGGTAACAATTGGTTTCATTATATATTGTTTCATTTAAAGATGATGAACCTATCAAGTGATGATTTACTATATTTAGTTTTATTCTCCTAGGACAGTAGTTCTCAAATGGGGCAATTTTGTCCCCCAGAAGATATGTGGCAATGTCTTTTTTTTTTTAAATGTGGCAATGTCTTGAGACACTTTTGATTATTACATCTTGAGGTACTGGCATCCAATGGATACAAGCCAAAGATGCTGTTAACGGGCCTACAATGCACAGGAAAGCCCAAAGAACGAAGAACTGTCTCACCGAAAATGTTGATAGTGCTCCAGCTGAGAAACACTGCTCTCGAAAATAAGGAATGAGAGTAGAGAGAGACTGGAAAATGTGGAAGGAAGTTGACAAACTTCTGAAAACTAGACGTGCCCATTTTTCCTCTCCTAGCCTACCTCAGCCTTGATTAAAAGAAGAAAGAGGAAATGAAAGAAACAGCAAGAACTATCAGGGTAGAAGCAAAATGGGCCTTTAATCTGGCCTCTTTCCAAATTCCCCAGGCTTTTCTGGATTTGCTTTTCACGGACTGTGCCAATGATTACTCTTGACTGTGCAAAATGAAGTCTTTTCCCAGTCCACATGGAAACCTAATGGAATTTTATCATAAAGTTATCAAATTCCCACCTCTTATGAGTTCTTGTTGCACACTTCAGACTCTTTCTTTGCATTAAAGATGGCTTCAAGAATAAAAAAACAGATCATATCTTTCGATAACCATATTAGAAGTTACTTTTTATGTTATTCATTCACACTTGTTATAAGTAAGAAGTTGCAATACTTGCAAATATAACTCCTTCGGGTAACATTATATGTTGAAAGTTCTTTATGTAAACAGTTTAAAGTTCCTGTCAGTAAAATGTCAATGAGGTAGGAAGTTTTAAAGTTTTAATTCTATGTGGTCAAATACAATTTTTACTTGTTAATAAAGTAGCTTCAGAATCTAACATTATCTGAACAAATAATTTATCACTATACACCTTTTAAAAAGGAGCATGAGTTTTATTCTAAGTATGAATAAATGGGAAACCTTCAAGAATTTTAATGTACATTTAGTTTACTTGAAAACAAAATCTAATTAAAGTATAACGAGTAAATGTACTAATCTTAATTAGAAGATAAACCCCCCTCCCCACACACACACACGCAGGCATGCATGCATACCCATAACCACCACCCAGGTCAAGATTCTCAGCATTATAGGTTTCTTTATATTCAAATAATTTTAGAAGTTGAATATGCAAATCATTTTTAAATTTGATGCCAAATAAATCTTCGCAGTACATCTTTCTAATAACCAGATCATAGTAAGTAAGCTCCATGAGGGCAAGGGCCTTTTCTTTTCATGTTCCCTACTGAATGACTCCATTAGCACCTAGAACTTAGTATTTCACAGGCACTTACTAAAAACAGCTGTTGGCTAGTTTTTTCTTTTACTGGCTCTAGGGAGAAAGGAAGGGGGTGAGAAAGAGAGGGAGAGAATCATCAATGAGGGAGAGAATCATCAATGTGAAAGAGAAACATTGACTGGTTGCCTCCTGCACACACCCCAAATGGGGACCAAACCCACAACTCAGGCATGTGCCCTGACTGGGAATTGAACCTGCAAACTTTCAGCATGTGGGATAATGCCCAACCAACCGAGCCACACTGGTTAGGGCTAAAGTTGTTAGATAATGAGCAAAATTAACTAATTTAACACTAACTTACTTCCCAGGAACAAATATAATATTAATTAACATCATTTTTAGGAAAGAATTTAAAGAATAACTTCAATGATTCTGTTCTAAATACTAACCGAAGGCATAGAGTATAGATGAGTCAATGAGAAAATTACTCTACATGGACTCTGAATGTATTATGAACTTCCATCATTAATCTCCAACCCAGAATTTCTGGAGATGATATACCAGGAGCGCTTCATCTAACACTTGCTATCTCTCTTTGACACAAACCAGAGCAATCTTGTTTCATTTTCCTCACTCCTTGTTTTTATTAGTTCTGATTACCTTAAATTCAAACTCTCCTGGAATTTTCTATTCTAGCCAAGGTCTTTACCTGAATATCCAGCAGAATTGAAAACGAAAACAAAAAACAAAAACAAAAAACACTCTTCCAGTCTGAGCCTCCAGATTATTTACGATTGCCTGCCACGTGTTTGCCAAAACAAAAAGTGCTAGGGTGAAGAGTAGGTTGTCACCCAGCCTTGCAACCCAGCTGTAGTAGAAAGAACAAGACAGAAGAAAAAAAAAACAAAACAACCCACCCATAATGACAACTGGTTTCTAGAAACAAAGAAACAGCTGGGGTTTTTGCTCTTGTTGAAAGGACCTGAAAATTACACCCACCCATGTCTGCAGAGACAAAGACAATGTATTTGGGTCAAAGAATAGACCAAAACTACTCCTGAATAAGGATACATAAGCAAAGAGTCTTCAGGTCTAGTGTCATGGAAATGGTGAAAACTAGAACAAATGTTTTAACTTAGCTAAAAACACAGAGTCAACTTTAGTTAGAATCATTTCATTTGCAGTAAACACCATATAGCTTAAATGAATTGCTATCTGGCAATTTCCTTTCTCACCCTAATTACATGTACTGTGTTCATACAGTAGCAGCAGCATCACAGTGGTATTTTCTAAGCCTTTTCACAATATGAAAGCAAAGAGGGTGGGAACTAATGTTCATTGAGCATAGCTATTATGCACTGGAATATATGTAAGGGCACCAGATATAGGTGATCTCATTTAATTTTCTCAAAATTTCTAAAACAATCTCAGTTCTCAAATAAAATGAACAGTTGAGTTCTACTTTTTCAACACTTTGTCATATGCCAAATACTAAAATCAAAAGGTAAGAGTAAAGCAATTGTCAGCATGTTGGAAGAATGCTATAGATGCTTTGTTATTTACTAGATGTCAGGAATCTACAGACCAATGGTCTTTCCAGATTAAAAGAGAATTAAAAACCTAACTATTACTATTTTGCAGCATTAATTATGTGCCAGATGCTGTAATGCAAGGGCTTTGCATTTAATCTCCATAGTTTTTCAAATTGAGACAGACATCATGATTATACAATGAGAATTAAAAGTCTTGATCGGACTTGAGAGTTCCAGCCAAGATGGAGGCAGAAACCCTTCACTTCCTCACACAACCAAAAGGAGGATAACAACCAATCTAAAATCAATAAACAACCAGAAGCACCAGAAAAATCAAACTGCATGGAACTCCAACAACTAAGGAATTGAAGAAAAAGTCAATCAGAAACAACCAGACCCATCAGGTGCAGGGCTGTGCCGGAAGGGCTGACTTCAGGAGAAACAGAGTTGATACAGCAGTTGCTACATTGGGAGGAACTCCCAGTTCACCCAAGAGCCTGAGGGAAAGTGCACTAGGGACAAGCAGAGCAGCTACAACTGTTCCCTCTCTGGCCCCTCCCACATAGGGGCAAACTGCTGCGCAGCAAAGAGGGTGCCTTGCCTGGGTTAAGACCTCAGGCTCCGCCCCCTTACAAAACTTATCAGCGCATAGAGACAAAGAAATGTGGCCCAAATAAAGAACAGAGCATAACCTCAGAAAAAGAACTAAACAATGAGGACATAGCCAACCTATCTGATGGATTGGTTTAAAGCCCTGGTATCAAAAATGCTCACAGATCTGATTGAGCTTGGTTGAAAAATGAAAAAACAAATGGAGATACCTAAAATGAAATAAAGCAAATATTCAGGGAACCACAGTGACAGAAGAAAACCAGGACTCAAAGCAACAATTTGGAACAAAGGAAAAAATAAATATCCAATGGGAACAAAATGAAGAAACAAAAATCTGAAAAGTGAAGAGTCTTACAAATCTCTGGGGCAACATGAAATGCTCCATATCCAAATAGAAGGATGCCAGAAGGATAAGAACAGCAGGAAGAATTGAAAAACTTATTTGAACAAATAATGAAGGAAAACTTCCCCAATGTGGTGAAGAAATAGACTTCCAGGAAGCCCAGAGAGTCTCAAAGAAGTGGGGCCCAAAGAGGAACACACCAAGGCACATCATCCAGTTACCCAAGATTAAGACAAAGAGAAAATCCTAAAAGAAACAGGGGAAGAGAGACAGTTACCTACAAAGGAGTTCCCATTAGACTATAAGCTGATTTCTCAAAAGAAACCTTGTAGGCAAGAAGGGACTGGAAAGAAGTATTTGAAGTCATAAAAGGCAAGGACCTACATCCAAGAATACTCTATCCAGCAAAGCTTTCATTTAGAATGGAAGGGCAGATAAGTGCTTCCCAGATAAGGTCAAGTTAAAGGAGTTCATGATCACCAAGTCATTATTGTATGAAATGTTAAAGGGACTTATCTAAGAAAAAGATAAACATATGAACAGTAAAATGACAACAAACTCACAACTATCAACAAATGAACCTAAAGAAAACAAAAACTAAGCAAACAACCAGAACAGGAACAGAATCAGAGAAATGGACATCACATGGAGGGAGTTGAGTGGGGAGGGGGAAGGAAGGAATGGGGAGAAAAGGTACAGGGAAGAAGAAGCATAATTGGTAGGCATAAAATAGATGGGGAGAGATAAAAATGGTATATAGGAAAACAGAGGACTCAAAGAACTTATATGTACAACCCATGGACATGAACTAAGGGCGGGGGGATGCTGAAGGGTTGGGAGGTCAGGGAGGAGGGAGAAAAATTGGGAAAACTGTAACAGCATAACAATTATAGCATAACAATTAACAACAATAAAAATACTTTTAAAAAAGTCAAGTAACTTGAAAAGGGTCTATATCACAAAACAAGAAAATGGCACAATCATACCACGACCTGGGTCTGTCTGATTTGAAAACACTGCTACTTTTTTGGGGGGGATGGGGGGGAAGGATTATTCCTTTTCTTTCCAAACATAACCAATTGCAAAAAACTAAGCCCTGGCTGGCGTAGCTCAGTGGATTGAGTGCGGGCTGGGAACCAAAGTGTCCAGGTTCAATTCCCAGCCAGGGTACATTCCTGGGTTGCAGGCCGGAAACCCCCAGCAACCGCACATTGATGTGTCTGTCTGTCTGTCTGGTCTGTCTCTCCCCCTCCCTCCCTCCCTCCCTGCCCTCTCTAAGAAAAATAAATAAAATCTTAAAAAAAACCATAACCAATTGCGAAAATAGTACAAATTTAAAACACCAGTGTAATTTTGACATTGGGAATCCACGCACAAATAATCACTGAAAAAAAAGGCAGGGCTTTGGCCTATTCCCTTAGTTCTGATTTGCTCATTGTAATATGACTCTCTGGTATTAGCCTCCCAGGAGAGATCTGATCAGCCAGTTTCTGCCTGCTCAGTGGTAGCTCTCTCTACCTGCTGCTCAGATCCGTCTACTTTCTTGGTTCTCCTGATTGCCAGTCCCACTAGTTCTTGGCTTTTATCAGTATAAAAAGCACTCCCTTCAGCTTTAAACTCCTAGAAGGCAGAGATCCTGTTTGTTGCTAAGTTTGTCTTGTAAACCAACATGAAAATATAGGAATCTAATAATATATATAGATTAAAATTTTACATCCTTGTTTAACTATATCCATATTTATAATGGAAACTATATGCTATTCTTTTCTAAAGAGTTTTTTAAAAGATTTTATTTATTTATTTTTCAAAAAGGGAGGAAGAAAGAGGAGGGAAATGTCAATGTGTGGTTGCCTCTTGTGCACCCCCAACTGGGGACCTCACCCACAACCCAGGCATGTGCCCTAGCTGGGAATCAAACTGGCGACCCTCTGATTCACAGGCCAGCACTCAATCCACTGAGCCACCCCAGCCAGGGCCTATGTGCTATTCTTAAAACAAACACACCCAAGCTATACAAAAAATCCTATTTTAAAGCTCTCAAGCTTTCCAGAAGATAATTAATATTCACTAATTCAATAAGATCCTGCAATAGTATTAACGGAAGTTTTCAATTTCTCCAAACTTCAGAAATTCTTTTTCTGTATCAGTTAATCTGGGGATTTTTCAACTTCAGCATAACTGACATTTTGGGCCAGGTAATTTTTTAAAAATTTATTGATTTTAGAGAGAGCGGAAGACAGAGAGAGAGAGAGAGAAACAGAGACAGACAGACATTGCTCTGCTATTCCACCCATCCCTGCATTCACTGGCTGTCTCCTATACATGCCCTGACTGGGGACCTGCAAGCTTGGTGTGTCTGGATGATGTCCCGACCAACCAATGACACAGCCAGCTGGGGCTGCGCCAGGTAATTCTTTGCTGTGGAAGGCTCTCCTGTGCATGGTAGCAGCATCCCTGAGTTCCTGTCCTCTCTACCCACTAGACACCAGTAGCACTCATTCCCTCGCCTCCCAGTTATCTGTAAGGGTCAAAATAACCCCAGTGGAGAACTGCTGGTTTAATTTAATCTTATGCATTAAAATTAGATACTAGGTTTATAATGTTTGCCAATAAAATAGTCCAAAGTCTTAAGGAAAAATAAGGAAGAAAGAAACCCTGCCATTTGGCACAGCATGGATAGAGCTTAAGGATATCATCCTAAGTCAGGCAGAGAGTGAATAACTGAGAATTTCAGAGTCTTCTAGAAGAACCTGGCCTTTTGCACAATCACTGAAAGAGCTCTACAAATTAAATGCAAGTATCCTCTCTTTTTTAAAGTTCGCCTAATGCCACTTCACTTTTATGAAAGACCAACATTAGTACCTGTTTCCATTAACTGAAAGATACCAGAAGAAGATTTCCCGTTTACGAAAAAAAGTGAAAAGTGAAAATAGCATTTGGTGGTTGTTTTGCAGCAAGATGTTAAAGAGGCAGAACAGATTGGCACCAGGCTCCCTCTACACTCAGCACTGTGGCATGAAGCTACCACAGCTTTGAACTGTGTCTCTGCTGTATCTAGATTTATTTCATGCATTTGTTACCAAAATGTGTGCCCAAGGCCTCAGAGAACTCCTAAGGGTGTTATTCTTAGTGTAAAGCTGGACATAATTTAGCATTTCAGTTTCAGTGAGTGAAATAAAGACACTACACATGTGCTGAATTTCAGGTCTGGAATGCTCGAATATTTTTCTACAGAAATTAATGGTAAATGCTTCTTTATTTTACACTATTCAAATATGAAAGGTTTCATAGGAACACTCTACTTTTAGATAGTGGAGAAACCTGTATTTAACAATCTACACTGCTAGTGGGAATCGGTTGGGCACAACTAACAATACTAGTGTTTATCTGCTCATTTTTTTTTTTTGCCGTTCTGACTATACATCATTTCATCAATGAAAGTAATTACCACTATCAATTATTTGCAGTATCAAGTATCACATTTTTAGCAGTTAAAAGCAGGTAAAATGTGTCCTTTAACAAATTCTTTTCGAGTGTAAGGCATTTGGGGATACAAAGATGAGTAAGATATCACCAATCTCAACGTAACCTAAATATTGGGAGTGTTTCAAATCTTCCACACACACACACACAAAAAGGAAGCTAAATTCTAGGCTTAAGCTAACAACAACAACAACAACAAAAGAAACTCCACCTACTCCACCCTCAGGATGTGTCATGAAAATTGGACTGAATTCAAAGAGTGACCACTTCTGGTCACATTCAAGTTTTAAGCAAAGCTCAGCTATAAACAATCTGTTGGTTTCAGAGATATACAACTACCATATGATCTAGAAATTCCACTTCTTGGTGTTTATCCAGAAGGAAAAGAAGTCATTATCTTGAATAAATATCTGAACCCCCGTGTTCATTGTGGCATTATTTACAATAGCCAAGACATGGAAACAACCTAAGTGTACACTGATGGAGAAAACCCATAAACAGTAGAATATTATTCAGCCATTAAAAATAAGGAAATCCTCCCATTTGGAACAACCCAGATGGATCTTATGGACATCATGCTAAGTGAAACAAGTCAGGCAAAGACAAATATTGATCTTACTTATATATGGAATCTACAAAAACCAAATTCACAGAAACAGAGAAGACTGGTGGTTACCAGAGGTGGAGGGTAGCGGGTGGGGGAAATACATGAAGGTGGTCAGAGGTACAAACTTTCAGTTATAAGATCAATAAGCTCTGGCAATGTTTGTAATGTACAGAAAGGGGACTATAGTAACAAAAGAAAGCAACAATATAAAATAGATGGAATCTACCTTTGGCATCACCACTAGTAGGTTACAAATACATTTTAAAATATCTAAAGTACGATTAAAATAAAATTACAGTTTGGGCAGAAGAGATCCGTTCATTTCTTTTCTGTCCTGTTAGTGTCTCTTTAGAAAGACAGAGTTGGGAAAGACCCACTTGACCAGCAATGATTCCATTTTAAGAGTCTCAGCAAACACTAGGGTCCCAATGTATATCCTTGTGCCCAATCTTTATGTGAAAAACATTCCTTTGACCCTTTTAAAAATTTCTAGCACATAGGAACTCTATCTTATTAGATAAATTTTGATACAAACCAGTCCTATTATCTCCCCCAGGAAAACTTTACTTTCTGGATTTTCTATCTTGGTTAACAGTGTCACCAGCCATCCAGACTTCCTGTCTCTCACCCTTTGCTCTTTTCTTATATTCAACAGGATACCAAGTTTTACCAATGGTCTTCTCCCAATCCCCTTCAAATATATCCCTTTCCAACTGCTTCAGTTCAGGTCTTTATTATACTGGCTTCCTATCTAATCTCCCAACTTTATCTCACACTTAGTTGTCATATTTTAGTTTTCCAAAACACAGGTCTGATCATGCCACTTTGCTGTACAAGGACCTTAGTTAAATCTGTACTCTCAGAGGAACGAAAGTGCGGACCTTTTCATTGGGAAGATGGAGACAGTGTGATACAGCAAAATGAGTGTACAGGTTTTTGACCCAAAACAGACCTGTGTTTGAATTCTGAGTTTTAGTAACTAATTTAAATGTCTCTGGAATTCAGTCCTACTTTGTTTACTTAACAGAGACTGTATCCTCTACAAACTTTCAACTCACTGTGGTCCTTCCCTTGGATAAGGAGCATCAATATCTCCTGAGGGCATAACAGAAATACAGACCCATCCCAGACCTACTGGTTCAAAATCTGTATCTTAGTAGAATCACAAAATAATTGGCATGGAGATTAAAGTTTAAGATGCACCACAAATGATTGTGAGTATTGTATGTTACCAATCATAACTTCCTATTTCCCTCTTCCATTTCTTTGCTTATCCTGATTCTTTTGTTAGGAATGTATTCTTCACTCCCAAATTATTGAAACCATGCTCAATTTTAAGTGTCAGGTTAAAGGCTACTTTCTGTATGAAACCTTCTACACCTTATCAACCCAAGAAGAGCACTTTTTACTTTAACTTCCCTTCCAACTTTTCATGTTTTATAAATTGGTGAATAGGTTTCCCTCACTAGACTAGAAGCTTTTTGAGGGAAGGGACAATGTCTGGTTAATCTTTCTATTACCTAAAATTTAACCAGTGTCCTATCTTTAGAAGGTTAGGATAAATGTATTTAATGACTAAAAATAGATCTGGAAAAGCTAGTATGCCCATGAGAGTCTTGGGAATTAACCTGGAGCTGTACATATGTAGGTAAAAGAAGCAGATGTCTTATGAGCAAGTGTCCAAGACAAGAGAAAGATATTTGTGACATGTTTTTTCTATCTTCCCAATGAGTTAGGGATCCATGAAACCTCTCTATAAAACTCCAGGATCTGAGCTGATTCACTTAAGATTTCTTTCCCATTAAGACTTAGAGCAGGTCACTCCTTGAAACTCCATTCTCCTTTATCTGTCTCTAGCAGTGATAACCAAATTCAGGTTAAATGGCTCAGAATTTCACAGCTGGAAACACACTAGAAATCATCTCAATCATTTGCCAGATCTGGAAGCTATGATCCAGGGAAGTGAAATCACGTGTCCAAAGTTAAATCAGCATGGCCCTGTAGGTTTGGTGTCCCACAGAGCAAAGCGCTGCAATTTTGATTCCTGGTCAGGGCACATGCCTGGATTGTGGGCCAGGTCCCCAGTTGGGGGTGCACAACAGGCAACCGATAGATGTTTCTCTCCCTCTTTCTACATCCCTTCCCCTCTCTCTAAAAATAAGTAAATTTTTTCAAAAGTTAGTTGTAAAAAACAAAAGTTAAACAGTAAATAAATGATAGAGCTGACCTAGTTCTAAGCTCCATACTCTTTTGTACTTAAACAAGTTAGCATTCTAGCACATGTCAAAAGGAATATGTAAAATACTTACATTATATGTATGTTACACATTTTTTTTCCAAACACATCCCCATGTCACTACAATATTGGTTCAAATTCAGTTCACTATGATATTCATTTTATTTGGTACCCATAACCAATGGTTCTATTTTAATGTGTATAAAGTTTACCCTGAATTATCTTTTTTGAGCTATATCCTGTTTATTTCATTGGTATCACTCTAATTTTTCATGGATTGTGATTTTAATCTAGTTTCCCAAGGGTTTAGCCCATCTGACCTACTTCTCACATCTCCATTAATGATGAAGTAACATTAATTCTAAAGTAATCCTGTAGAAAATCAGCAAACCTCTGTATAAATATAAGAAGTAAATGATTTAAAACTGAAGAACACAGGCTCTACCAAAACACTGGTTATGAGTTTCTATGAGCTCAAATAAAAAGGAAACATTTAAGTTAAAATCTTACCTTTGAAGTAAAAAGTATAACCTAGTTGCAAAAATATGTTAACAACCTCTGTAACATTTAATGAAAGGGAATTAAAAGCAAAAATAGTTAAAGACAGTTAAGTAGATGGTTTTACACATCTATGAAAGGAAACACTGGAAACAAATAGACTACACTGAAATAGAAAAGTCCAGGTAAAAACAGGTCATCTTCACCGACTACGTAACATTTTTTTGGACTGTTAATTACTTCTATATCAGAAGATAATGACAAACCATATAAGGCATAAGAAATTGAAACAAAAATAGTAAGATGAGGAGCCTGATCTAAATCTATTAACCTCACTGATATGATTTTTAAAACAAAGTATTATTATGAATGATAAAATGACAATACATTATCTATCAATAACTGAATATAAAAATCAAAATAAACAAGCAGGATAGAAATAGACTCATAGACACAGAGAACATTTTGAAGGTTGCCAGATGGGAGGAGAAATGGGGGAGGTATGAAAAAGGTGAATGGATTTAGAAATACAAATAGCTAGTTACAGAATAGTCATGGGGATATAAAGTACAGCACAGGGAATGTAGTCAATAATATTCTAATAACTATGTATGGTATCAGATGGGTATGAGATTTATGGGGATGATCAGTTAGTAAGTTATATAATGTCTAATCACTGGTGTGTACACCTGAAACTAATACATGGTCTGGTACAAATAATACCCCCTCTTATTACAGAATATCTTTTTACAAAATCATAAGTATGTAATTCTGTAACATGACAATATCACACTCAAGCACACCATACGACATTTTAGGTGAAATGTTCAAATTAAAACCATAAATTACACCCATATTACACCCTACCAACCACACTCAAGCAGGCATTACTTTTGCCAGACCCTGTATAATACTGTATGTCAACTGTAACTGAAAAATAAAAAATAATAAAATAATAAAGTACACTAATTCCTTTGAAACAAATTTGAAACATATGCTTGGTCCATTAGAAATAAAATGGAACCGTTTCACACTACCCATATGCTTACAGTTTCATAATAAAATAGAGAAATAACCAACAGTCCGTCAAATTGAGGTTATTAAAGGCACTTATCTGAGGTTCCTTAAAACAGAGTATGCTATAAGGCAGAGGGTGGGTGACTGGGAAACAAAACCACCCCCAATTTTCAAAACTTCATGTATTCTGTCACATATTCAAACTTAATTACTCCGTTTTTGAGAGAGAAAAAATATGATTCACTCACATGAAATGGCAGTGTAGAAGAAATCAGGATCTAAAAGGAAGGAAAAGTACAAAAAAGAAAAAGAGAAAGAAAGGAGGGCAGAACACAGGGCACCTAGGAAGACCAAGGGATGGACCCAGAACTGAGGTGCTGCCGCGTCCCAGCCTCTTGGTAAGCTACCTTGATACCTTGGTGCTACCTCCTGCTTTCTCTGAAATCAGATGAGATTTCTTAAATTCTCTTGACTTTATGCTGATTTTTCTACCCTTAAGAGGACAATTAAATAAGAAGTATTTTAAAGTTGGGAGACAGGCTCCAGTTGTTAGATTATGAAACTTCAGACTTTATAGACGCAAAGTCTATCAGGACTCTTCTAACAATGCTCAGAATTAGGGTCCTCATATAAACAAGTAATTCATCCATATGTGTTAACCCACCATTGCATGTATAATTCATAAAAAACCTTAGAAACAGCATTAATTAGAAAAAACTACGGACATAAACAGCACGCACAGTACCTTCTGATAAACAATGGAGCACACAAGATCCTTGACAGCAGATAAAGAGAGTTCCTGAGCTTCGATGGTAACACTCTCTCGTGTAAGGCCAATCTGCAGTAGAAATGAAACTGTATGCACTGAACCTCTGGAGTTGGTGAGCGAAGGTGCACTGAAGCTTCCATTAGAGAGTCGGGCGGAGAGTCCTGTCTTAGGACTTGAACTTGAAGGAGTTGGAAGCACAGCAGGTAGAGTTGCAGGTAATACAGACTTCTGGGCTGATGGAGGGGAATTATTTGCAGACATCTGCCTTTCTTTAATCTTTTAAAATAGTTGTCAATTCTTTTTCAATGGTTATGGAGAGGCTTTTAAAATCTCAGCAGGAAAAGAATGACTGTACTTTTAGATTTAATTGAAAACTTATTTCCTCTTTTAAGCTACTCATGCTGATGACTGCAAGATCTACAACTGTGAAATGAATTCACAAAAGGTCCTACTTCCTTTATTATCAGTCCCATCAAAAAAGAGTCTTGGCTTTAGGACCACAACCAGGGATTTGGAAAGGATATAACATCATTGAATTATCCTCATCAGAAAAGAGTTGACATTGCTTACTTTCTAAACTTCTTCATCTGTTTCCTTTTAAGTTTTATTCTTGTCTCTCTCTTTTAATTTCAGAAAATACATACTGAATAAAAGTTGTTTTTCTGTCAGGATGAAATCCTCCCAGTTAAAAAAAAAATAGGTGTTTAGGATTAATCTATTCAGTTCTTATCCTTTGGTTCACTGATTTGATGAGGTACTTTCTCAAATGTCCACACCTTAAATCACCTTCTCAAATGTCCTCATTTTCATTTTTAAGGTGGGTAAATATTTCCATTATGAAGTACAAAGCTTTTTAAAATAGTACAGGCATATTTCATTTGATGAATGGGTCCATCGAGAAAAGCTGATTGTTTCTGAGATGTAGTCAGCCTGAAAAAAAATTTTAAAAAACTTTTAATATTTTATACTCCTTTGACATTATTTTAAAAATGCAAGAATCCCTATAATTTTTTAAATGATAATCTTTGGTTATGTGTTTATAATTCACCAATATATCCTAATTGGTAGCCACTTTTTTTTTTTTGGTCTAGTTATCAGAGCCTTTTTTTTTTTTAACTGTACATGTAACTTCAGGGAGAGCAGCCTGCTCAAAAATACTAATACCCCAGCATTCCTCACTAGTACTTAAAATTGGAAGATCACACACTTTTATTGCACAATACTTGTACATTGTTTATTTCACAACACACAACTGCGTTATAAAGGGGAAAACAGAGAAAAACAGAAGGGACAAAAAAGAAAAGTAAAACTGACACTCTCATAGAAATAAAATATACCACTCAGCCATATAAAAGATAGATAATACTGTCCTAACAGAGAGAAATTAGGAGTATTTTTTAATATTAAAAGTCTAATTCTGCCAAAATATAATTCCTGACTTGCTTTGTTGACAGATTTCTTTCAGAAGTCTAGGGAAGCTGGTGGGGATACACTATACAGTTATATGGCCAACAGGAAATGTGAAAAACATACTTATGTCAGGAGCTTAGCAAAAAGTGATCTCATAATAAGACTTCAAAAAGTAAAAAAAAAAAAAAAAAAAAAAAAAGAACACTAGGCACCATTACATCTGTATAACACTTTTATAAAAGGACAGTTCAAAACATAAAAAGGATAACCCCACCCCCTGGATGGCTAAGTAAAACAGCTCACAACAGATGGACCTTTTTAAATTCCAGCTACGTACCTGTAAACAATTCCAAAGATAAAAATGAGTGAAGCATCCAGTGTGGTTACAGAATGACTCTCTGGAGAGTAATTACTGGGGCTAAATTAATTAGGATGAACATAACAGAACAGCAAAAACATACAGATACAATATCAGGAATGAGAAGAAAAACTAAGGCTTGGGGGGAAAATGCCTAAAGATAACAAAAGCTTTTATAGCTACATTCAAATTAATGATTATTATCCCACCTTATATTGTAGAGCACTTAAACATTTGCAATGTTTCACGTACTTTATCTCACAATATCTTTGGAATCTGACAGGGCAAACATCATTTTTGCAGGTGAGAAAACTGAAGCACAAGGAGATAAAACAACTTGTGCACCATGGCTATTAAGAGGTGGGGAGGGCACTCAGACCCAAATTTCATAAAACCTACTATTTCTCAAAGAGAACAAGGAACTGAGAGAATCACTGCTCAGAGAGGATGTCGTTAAGGTTGAGAGAGCATGTAGAGAGCGCAGAATTGCTCAACTTGTATTTTGTTTATCTTTTCTCAGTTTTTCAACTACAGTTATAGAAGAGCATTGAGAACTGAAACCCAAGCCTGGTGAGTAAGAGAGACTAAAACAACTTTATATGGGTGTAAATCTCCAGGTCCAGATGCAATCCATCCCATACTGCTAAAGCAATAAACACGTGTAATCACAAAGCTGACTGCTAGAACCATCGAGAAATAGCTCAGAAAGAGAGAAATAATCATGGCCTGGAGATGGGCCAGAGCTGCTTCAAGTCTTGTGGGCTGGGGAAGTGGAGAAGCAGATTTCAGAAGTTACAGACATATAAATTTAATATTAATCCTTAGTCAAATCTGAGAATAGATTATATATGGAGTGGTTTTTGAAAACCTAGGGAAGAATGTAATGATTACTAGATATCAAATGAATGAAACAGAATAATGTCAAATCAACTGCATTTCTATCTTGAAAAAGAATGTTTACTAGATTTCTTAGATGAAGGAAATAATAATAATAGCTCACAGTTACTGAGCTCTATCTGCCAGACACTGCTCTAAGCACTTGACATGTATTACCTCCTTCAATCCTCACAACAGCCTATCTTATGGTTGAGAAAACAGAGGTTTAGAGATTACTCACCCAAGATCACACAACTGGCAAAGCAAGAAAAAAGTGTATTCTGACCACAACAGTACTCAAGATGGTTTTCCATGTGACTTTTGTACATATGTTGCTTGAGTGTGAGTTGCATAAGTTTGCTGCTCTATATTAACTTAGATGAAAGAAGTTTTTAGAGAGTGCCTTGGAAGTCTGTCCTTGGCCCTATACTGTTTTATATTATTTATAAGATAAAGATGGAAGACATGCTTATAAAATCCTCAGATTCTACAATCTGGGAGAAATAAACTCAAATTAAAGTGAAATGTAACAAGGATGAGTGTAAAGCTTTGCATTTAGTTTCAAAAAGTTAAATGTGCTGGGGTGGAGGTGGAAGAAATAATAAGGGGGATAAATGGTAATGAAAAAATACAATAAAAATAAAATATTAGAAAAGTTAAATGGGCAGCATAGAAATGGAGAACTGCTGACTTAGAATAAGAGGAGTATAACAGGAGCTGCTAATATAATGGGTCACTAAAAGAACTACTGCTGGCCTAAACCCCCAGGATACCAAGAACACACCGGCACAGATGTGCATACTGGTCGCCGGTCAGCCTACTTTACCACTGTATTCAGTCCACATTTTCTAGAGCTTTACTGATTTTTAATTTAAAAAGATTTTTTTATTCTCACTCAAGGACATTTTTTCATTGCTTTTCAAGAGAGAGGGAGGGAGAGGAAGGGAGAGGAAGGGAGAGAAAGAGAGAAACATCGATGTGAGAGAGAAACATTGACTGGTTGCCTCCACATGCACCCAGACCAGGGCTCCAACCGGCAACCTAAGTATGTGCCCTGACGGGGACTGAATCCGCCACCTTTGGTTTCCAGGATGACACTCCAGCCAACTGAACCACACTGACCAGGACAAAGCTATACTGATTTTTTAAAATAAGATAATGATGAAAACAATGTCACGTGACAAAATATGCTTAACAAAATCAAACAGAATAATGGACTTCAAATATCTGAAAAAGTGGTAAGTTTTATTCAGCGTCACTGCAGAGGGCAGAAGTAAAATGAAGACAACAGCAGTACTTAACTTACCTCACAGGTTGTTGTGAGGACTGAGCTGTGGCGCGTAAATACCTACATAACAGCACCTGGCTCACAGTAAGTACTCAGTAAGTTCCGGCAATTTTCATAGTGTTTAGATGAAGGAATTAACAATTATGCTATTTTATGCTAAATAATGAAATCAAGATATGATACTTCATTAGACTTTTGCAACAACCCTAAGAGATTTAATTCTATTTTACAGAAAAGGAATCAGAGTTTCAGAGAAGTTGCTGCTTGCCCCAGACTACATAGCTAGTAAGACATGGAACTACAATTCAAACAAAAGTTTCCCTGACTCCAAAACCTACCGGTGTGTTCTTTCTACTACTTCATCCCACCTCCAACAACCTAACAATAGAACAGGTTTTTTTGTGAGGTAATGACCTCCTTAACATACCTGATTTGATAGTTTCAAAAAGCTGAACTGTCACTAAAATAGTAGTAAAATATCTACGCATGCTAAGTACTATAAAATACAAGATAATGCTGTTTAATAATAATAATAATGTATTTTTGATAGATGTCTTCCCACTAAATTTCCATCTTATTGTATCTATTAAAATTAGCCAAATAATAGTAACTGTCTAGTAATACAATTTATTAAGTTATCAGGATTACTGATAACTATTAATAAACTATGTAAATGTTATACTTTTGAACAAAAAATATTTTTAAAAGTTTCAGCATGAACACAAATAGAATAAATTAAATGAGCTGGCATATTAGTTTCTGCCCACTCAGCCCATCTGGTTTTTCCTCTCCCTGTTTTGTTTTATGGAACTCTGATTTGCTCTGTAAGATACAACAAGATGTAGGGTACAAAGTATTGAAACTAAATATGAAAAAAATCTAAAAGCTCTAATATATTTTGTCTTTACGCCCTAATTAGAAAAGTGGGACAACAGTACACATCTAATTTATAAATTATACATCAACTAGGTATAGGTTTCTAACATCTATGAACTGGTATTTCCAATATGCTTATTTGGAACATACTGAGTATTTTTGGGGGGAGTTTTCAGTCCCATACACCATTAAATGAGGTCATATAATCTGTCACCATTGCAGAATAGAATAAAAAGATAGGATACCTTGAGCCCCACCTGCCCTATTATTACAGACAAGACAAAAGTAAGGCCCTGAAGTGTAGAGCACTTAACTGAGGGGTTACTTCATGGTAACATCACAAGTTGATCTATCTTTCTCTCCCTTACCTCCCCCCATGGGTACATTATCTCTTAGCAAAGCATCTAAGAAGAAGCTCTAACAGCAGCATTTTTATTCAACAAATATTTACCGAGTGCCCGTTATTTGCCAGACCATTATGAAACACTAGGATTATAGAGCAGTGACCAAAACAGACATGGCTCCTGTTCTTTTTGGAGCTTACAGTGTGATGTGGGCCACACACATTACACAAATATTCACATAAACAGCAAGGCAATTACAAATTATAAAAAGTGACATGACTGAGTACAATACTAACAGGACCTATTTTTGACTCGGGCCTCAGGTAAGGTGTGCCTGTAAGGAAGTGTTATTTAAGCTGAGCCCTAAAGGATAAGTAGGAGTCAGGGAAGCAGAGAGTGAAGCAAAGAGGATTCCAGGAAGACAAAATAAATACTTCAAAAGGAAGCTCATTATTTAGTTTAGCCAGTGTCCTATTTGTCCTCAGTAAAGGCTAAAGTGAAAAGGTAACATGTTTTTTTCTATTCAGAATACCATATTTACCATGACTCTATACCAGTAATAGGTTTTCCTGTTCAATTCAGTTTTGTGTGCTAGGAATGCAAATGAGTGGAGTCTTTTTTTTTCTCCTGTTGATATGTGCAGGTATTCTTTCAGCATGTAAAACAGCATGTGACCTTTCTTAACGTGGGGAAGCGTCCTGAAGTCAATGTCCATGTTTTGCTTTGATCTTGGCTTGACTTTGTCAATAATCCTGATGCTGCTTTTACATCACATGGTGTATAAAAATATTCATATAACTTTGTTGTTGCCTTTTAAAAAGCACAGTTTGACCCTGACCAATGTGGCTCAGTTAGCTGGGTGTTGTCCTGCAAAGCAAAGGGTCACTGGTTTGATTCCCAGTCAGAGCACATGCCTGGGTTCTACATTTGGTGCCAGGTCAGTTGCCTGTGAGAGGTAACCAATTGATGTTTCTCTCCCTTTCTCCCTTCCTTTCCCTCTCTCTAAAAACAAATAAATAAAAAGCATAGTTTGTAGCAATCCTTACATTTATGTATTTTCAAAAAGATAACTATTACCTTAGATTTATATAATACCTTTTCTGCTAAGAGCTCAGCATCTGACTAAATTGTTTCCACTAAAATCCTGCTCATGTGGAGCAATGGTATTTGAATCTCAGTCTTCCCACTGTCAGAGACAACATAAAGAGAGCTCACCAGGTCTGCCCTCTGCTCAGGCACTGAGATGTTTACCCAGTAATGAGATTACAGCTGCCTGTCTGGCAGGTTGTAAGAATCTATGTTGGACTTGAAGGATCTTCATCACCAATCTTGGCATCAGTGGTATCTAAGAAACCTGATTGGCTGATAGCCGAAGAACCACTTCTCTCACATACTGCCACTATAAACAAACCACAGAAGTGGAGAAAACTTTTTTTCTACTCTGTATTGAAATTAAAGCATTTCCTAAGTACATTACCTCAGGTTTTTTCCACTAATGAGACAACTGCCCCAAAGAGGCACACATACAAGTTCAATCTGAATTACATAATTGGAGAGAGTATCAGCAGAGAACATTTTCGATCATAAGCATGATTATTAGACAGAATTAAAACTTGTATTAACAAATAATTTCTCCATATTTCAAGTTCTGTAAAAGTAGCTTCCTTTAAAAATGAGCAATTAACTCTAATATGATATTTTCATCAACTTTAGCATGTCCTTTTAAAATAAGAAAAACATTGTCCCTTAGAAAAGTGCATTTAAATGACTGACCACTATTCATTTTTTCCTGCATGTGGTTTTTTTCAATTCTTTTATAATTTTTAAAACTTAATATCCCAAAACGAGATCAGGCTCTTTCTTGAGTGTGACAGTGTTTAAATTAAAAACAATCCAGTAAGAGAGAAATTTTCTATTTTAAAGAGGTTACTTGATAAAACTGAAAGCTTACAAAATCTGTATATTTAAAAGACTCACTACTAACTGGGATGCCTAAAAAATTAAGTTTCAAGATATAAGCCAGTGAACATTCTTGAACTTGAGTCACCTGAAAAGTTAAATGCCATCTACCAAATCATTAAACCTAAGGTGGTAACTGCCTTGTCAAATACCCCACGTTCATCTGATCAGGCTGACCACGTCTCCATTACCTACTGAAGCAAAATCGAACACGAAGGCTTCTGTGACACGTTTTAAATACTTTTATCAAAACCTGTAGCTTCCTTTTGTCTGAATTTCCAAGCTTGTTCTCAATCCAGATCCTAACAAGGGAGTCTAATGTAAAACTGGCCTAGACCTGGGTAGGGTCCCTTATGGATGCCTTCAGCAGCACATCCATTGGTATTTCCAGCCCTCACTGCGGCAGAAGTTGATCTAAGCAAAACCAGTCGCTAAACAAGAACTTCAGCGTTAAGTACAAAGTAGAAGCAGTTTACAAGTAATATGGCAGTAACATTTTCTAGGGTACAAATTAAGGCATTTAAAAGTTTTTGTTTCATTTGAGACTAGAGCTCATTAAGTCTGGGTCGCACAAAGTAGTAGTTCAGGGTGGAACTTATCCTTTCTAATCAAAGATGACACTGATAGTCTTATTTCCTGTGGGGTTGGGTGTGGTGGAAGAGACAGTTATGTCCCAGCCATCAATCTGTGTACGGAAAAGTCTGCAGGTCTCACACACATCTGTCACTTGATTTATACTTCTTGTGCCTGCACTCGGCAGGGCCTCTGCTTCTGATTGCGACGACTTCAAACAAAATATCCAACAGGCAACCGAGTGGTATGGGGTTCTTTTTATTGCTCAAAGAAACGGTTGTACTCCTCAGTGTTTCATCTTAAGAAAATCCCGCCCCCCCCCACCCCCACCGCCCAGGGTCTGAACAACTCGGAGCAAAGCAGCAACTTGCAAAAAGTAAACAGAGTCAGGAAACTGGGGTGGGGGGTTTACGTTCTCCAAGCACCATCAACTCACCCCGTGGACACCCGTACAAGGCAGAGAGGCGAAAAGAAAGACTCCCCCGAACCGCGGCTTGACTGCCGCCGCTCCGGCGTCGGGTGCTCCTCTGGGGACCAGGAACAGACAGTGACCACGGGGCCGGACGCGGTGGTCGCCCGCGGAGCGCGGTCCAAGTTGGCCTCCGCGCCCACGCCGGAACTTGGCCTCATCTGGCGGCCGCGCCGGCGCCCCCAACCGCCTCGGCGTCCACCGCCCGCGCCTCCCGCATCGCGCTCCGCCAGTTTCCCGCCCAGCCCCGGCAGCCGCCGCCCAGCCCCGCGCGGGACCCTCGTCCCGCCTCGGCCACCGCCGCAGCGTGCGGGCGGGTGGGGGAGGGGCCGCCTCCGCCGCACCCCACGGGCCGCGAGAACAAAGCGGCGGCCGCGGCGGCGCTAACTTTTTCGGTGTCTGTTCCGCGCTCCCCGCGGCGACTACTTACAGAGGCGGGCCCGGCCGGCCGTGAGAAACTCCGCGCCCGCCAGCGTTCCAGTCGTAGACGAGGCGCCAGCGAGGCTTCACGCGCCTCGCAGGATCCCGCCCGCTGCTGGTACCCCTTCCTCCCTCCGCCTCCCGCCTCCGCCCCGTCCCGTCCTGAGGCCCGAGGGCGGGGGGCCCGGGCGTGCGGGGCGGGGGCGCGCGAGGGGCGGGGGCGCGCCACCAGCGCGGAGCCTGCCGGGAGCTGTAGTTTCCCGGCGGGCGCGAGCGGGTGTCAGTCGCGCGTGGGTGTCCCTCGCGGTCTTCACTCCGCTCTGGGGCAGCCGGACCCCTCGGTTTTTGGGGGGCTCGTGCTGCACCCCTCCCGTAATCTCGGCGTCTCAGTGAGCGCGGGGCCGCGGGGCGCCACCGTGTATTCAAACCAGTTATGCACGGTGTTGGATGCCAATCCTTGCCACCGAGCTGCCTTTCTCTCTTTTGTCGTCCGCTCTGGCGGAGGCGATGGTGGCAAGGAAGCGAGAGGTGACGACTTGCACCGGGGACTTGTAAGGGTTCCAAGCAGACAACAGTTTCTGTCCCGAGGTTATCTTTCCCCAGCTCCCCACAGTTCCGTCCCTCCAGCCCACCCTGCTGGGGGCCGCCGGCAGAGCGCCGCCGCGTTCCGCACCTGGGCAGATGCAACCAGAGCCCGCCACCTAGAGCAGAGGGGCTGCGTTCAGTGTGTTTTGTGTCTCCTGCTTGGCCATCTTTAAATTCGAGTGTGTCCCCCTACGTCAAAGTGAAATGCAGCCAAGAATCAAGAGCCCGGGCTTCCAACTGCTTGGAAACAAGGTGGAAGGTCTGGCGAAGGGGGGCGGAGGTGGAATTTCGGGTGAGGATCTGAAGGGAAGGTGCGCTCTGTGTTAAATGACAGACCTTTTATGCGAGAGAAGCCTGAGCAGCCGCCGGCCATGGTACCAGAAACGATCTAATTCTCCTTACCTCAAAGTGTTATCCCAAAAGTACTGAAGTCAAATGGACTGCAACAAGCGATGGGCGACAGTTGACAACCCTTCCATCCCCAAGCACAGGTCAAGAGGGCAGTTTTTGAGAACAGAAAGGAAAGAAAGTTGAGGGGATCCCTACTTCTTGTACCAAGTCATCAATCTCAATGACTGTTCGAGGATTTAAAGTTGAGAAATGGGAATTTTAAAAATAATTTATATCAAAGATGGAACAAGTAAAATCATGTGTAACGCTGATCCTACTCCGAAGCTGTTTTTCAAAAGTAATTTCTGAAACATTCTCAGGAATGGGAAACTGTTAAATGGGTCACATTCAGTAATATCTATCTACCTAATTCAATCTAATCATATCTTACACTTTGTCTTCTGCCATTCCTTCACTGTGAAATTGAAAGTAAATTCATTCACTCATTTGCATTCTTTTTTTAAAGAATGCGCTTACCTAACTTTGCCTTTTTCTTCCTTCCACTTCCCAACAGGCATTTTAGTCCAGCCCCAAATATCCTCTCTCAGCAAGATTCCCAGGACCTCATTGGAGCTGTCTACAGCCAGTCCCATCTCACTAGTGACTTCCATTTTCTCTCGTGGTCCTTAAAGAGACAGATGTTACTCTCCTGGAAGTAACTTTTCTAAAAGAATCAAGCTGCCGTTATATAAAGACGTAAGGATTTGTCTCTGTGTGTGAGAATTCCACATAACACCTCTCTTTACTTGCATTTATCTTTGGCTTTATGTAATTTAGCATTTGTTTATATACTATGTTATAATTGTATCTGCAAATATGAGCATATGTATATATCTAAAATACATATGCAGATATATTTATAACATACAGTGAATTGAAGAGAGGTGTGTTGAGGATGGTTCAAGTCAAAAGAGAATTAGAAAAATCTGATAACTGGAGGGAGAGATTATGGCATATGCTCTACCTAGGATTTCATTTGGTGCCCTAAGAGTTAAAATTCAAGTAATTGGCAATAAAAAACCCAAATATCTTCCTCATCCTCTGTAATTCCTGTTTATTTTTGTGGCTGCAAATAGTATGTTTCTCCAACAAAGAGGAGGTAATACATACATGTACTTCTGGATCTCATTTTAATTGAGTATTAATGAAAAAATCCTTCTTTTGAAATACTATAAACTGGTTATAATATATTTAAAAAGCCAACCGAGAAAGAGTACAAAGATGCTACAGACCTGGGTAGGGAACTGATACTAGAATTAATTTTCATATCAGCGCTGACCAGAGCAGAAGAATTAAGGAAGTGGATTCCCACACTCAAAGTCCGGAAACTGTACCAGCCCTCAAAGGCCAGTTGAAAGGGAAAGATTAGGATGGGACTTTGAAGACAAACTCCAGTGTAGGCTCTGCCATTTAGTAGTAGCATACTACTTAATCTCACTAAGAATTGATTTCCTTACCTGTGAAATGAGGGGAGATAATTACTTACTCCATAGGGTTGTATGAGAATTAAATGGGGGAAAAAAGTTCATCCTAATGCACTACACATATAAAGGGCATTAAAGGTAGTCTACCTGGTTGTGAGTCATCATTCTGCCATTTAACAAGCTGTGTGACCATAAGCAGGTTAACCTCTGTGTGCTTCAGTCTCATCGTCAGTTAACTTAGATGATAGTAGCCCTTACCCCATGGGTTGTATAAGGACTAAATGAGATAACACGTGGGGAAACATTTTAAAAAATTCACACGGTGAATGCACAATAAATGTTATCTATTATTATTCACATTAAACAATTGTAGGTTTCTAGGTCTCCACAACTCCTCCTATCCTGGCAACACAGAGAAAGAAAAGTTACTCAGCTTGATTCCATGGAGGAAAATTGAAAATAATAACGAGTTTAAAAGGAACAGGAATCCCTTTGGCCATAGAAAGAATTCCTCTTCACTTCATCAAAGGAAGGTCCTACTGCACCGACCCTCAACTGACCAGAAGGCATCACCATCACATTTTCCACACTGATAACTTCAAGTGTTCCCGTGCAGGAAAAATCCCTGGAGAGTATATGTTTGTTGATTTTATTACTAATATAGTTAGTCAGACTAGAACGACTGAAGCACTTGACTATAATTTGTACTCTGATCATACACCTCAAATTTCAAAATCTCAGGTATCTCTAGAAAGAATTGTGACTTTATAACCCTAGACTTTAAATTGTCTCAAAGTTCCTTAAATGATGATGAAGTGTTTAGATGCAGGCAAATCGATGTTAATTTAGTTTGTCTTTTTGCCTACATTTCCCTGGAAACTTTGCAGTCCTTGATGTATTGATTCAATAATCTTTTTTTTTTTTTTTTCGAGAGGCTACTATGTATGTGCAAGGCTCTTAATAGAGCTACAGGTAAAACAAACATTCTCAGGAACCTAAAGTTTATTAAATAAGATATGGGAAAATCTCTAGTACAGAGAAGAGAGTGGAAGGCAAAATAAATAGTTGGCAGATGTCAGAGAAGACAAGACATACCCCTGACCTGGGGAAGGCTGAATGCATGGAAAGAGATCATTGTAGCTGGGCTTTGAGGAAAGAGTAGGATCTGGAAATATGGGGAGAAGAATGGGAGATGAAAGAAAATTCTAGGTGGAAGCAACAGTGAGCAAAGGCACATAGGTGTGAAAATATGGGCACATCTGTGAACTAAGTGGTTTCAGTTAGGTTGAGCCATTGGGGTTTTTTCTTCTTCACAATTTTTAAAAATCAAGATACAATTTATAAACTATAAAGTCCACCCTTTAAAAGTATGCAATTTACCGGGTTTTAGTATATCTATAAAGTTACACAATACCACACTATCTAATCTCAGAATAGTTTTATCATGCCCCAAAACAAACCCCTTACCCTAGAGCAGTTGCTTTCCATTACCTGCAAAGGTGACCAGCTTACCCTGTGGACTCCCACTGGAGACACAGGTGCTTGCAGCTGGGAGCCCTCAGGTGGGCAGGCACCTGAGTGCTGAGTATGGAGGGGATACTGACAAGATATCTGCTGTATCCACTACATATGGCTTCACTCTGTATCTCTAGTCTTGATCTCTTTCCGTAACCACCCAAATGTCCCATAGAAAGATCACACATTCAGTGTGTCTCTAGCTGAACTCATCTTTTCTTCTTCCTGTATGCATTCCCAATCTTAGTGCATACTCCCACCATCTATTTAGTCATCCAAGACAGAAACTTCTTGGTCAGCCTGAACTCCTTTTCCCTTGTTCCCCAAATCTAATTGGTGACTAAATCCCATCAATTTCATACCATCAGTTTCCTGTGTGGTATACCGTTTTTTCTCTTTTTAAAAAAATTATATTTTATTGATTATGCTATTACAGTTGTCCTCATTCCCCCCCCCCCCTTAACTCTCCTTCACCTGGCACCCCCGAGTCCCTCAGGCAATCCCACCCACCATTGTTCATGTCCATGGGTCATATGTATAAGTTCTTTGGCTACTCCAGTTCCTATACTGTACTTTATATCCCCATGGATATTCCGTAACTACCTATTTGTACTTTTTAATCCCCTCACCTCTTCAACCATACCCCCCACACCCCTCCCACCTGGCAACCATCAAATGCTCTGCATCCTGGCTGGTATGGCTCAGTGGATTGGGTGCCAGCTTGCAAACCATGAGTTGCCAGTTCTATTCCTGGTCTAGGGCACATGCCTGGGTTGTCGACCAGGTCCCCAGTAGGGGGTACATGAGAGGTAACCACACATTGATGTTTCTCTTTTTCTTCCTTTCCCTTTCTAAAAATAAATAAATAAAATCTTTTAAAAAATGCTCTCCGTATCCATGATTCTGACTCTGTTCTTCTTGTTTGCTTAGTTTGTTTTTTAGATTCAATTGCTGATAGGTTGCATTTTTTCCATTTTATTGTACATAGTTTTGATCTTCTTTTACTTAAATAAGTCCCTTTAACATTTCATATAATCATGGTTTGGTGATGATGAATTCCTTTAGTTTTTTCTTGTCTGGGAAGCTCTTTATCTGCCCTTCAATTCTAAGTGACAGCTTTGTTGGGTAGAGCAATCTAGGCTGTTAGGACCCTACTTTTCATGACTTTGAATTCCTTGCCAATTCCTTTCAGCCTGCAAAGTTTCTTATGAGAAATCAGCTGACAGTCTTATGGGATCTCCCCCTGTAGGTAACTAACTGCTTTTCTCTTACTGCTTTTAAGATTCTCTCTTTATCTTTAACCTTTGACATTTTAATTATGATGTGTCTTGGAATGGGCCTCTTTGCATCCATCTTGTTTGGGACTCTCTGTGCTTCCTGGACTTGCATGTCTATTTCCTTCACCAAATTAGAAAAGTTTTCTTTCATTATTTTTTCAAATAGATTTTTAATTTCTTGCTCTTTCTCGTCTCCTTCTGGTACCCCTATGATGTGAATGTTAGACCTCTTGAAGTTGTCCCAAAGGCTGTTTATACTATCCTATTTTTTATTTGTTTTTGTTCTGATTGGCTGTTTTTTTGTTTTTTGTTTTTTTTGTTTTTGCTTTATTTTCCAAATCATTGATTTGATCCTTGGATTCATTCACTCTACTGTTGTTTTCCTGTAAACTGTTCCTTATTTCAATCAGTGTATCCTTTGTTTCTGACTGGATCTTTTTTATGATGTTGAGGTCCTTGCTGAGTTCCTTGAGCATCCTTATAACCAGTGTTTTCAGCTCTGCATCTGATAGATTGCTTATCTCCTATTGTTTAGCTCTTTTTCTGGAGTTTTAATTCATTCTTTCATTTGGGCCATGTTTTTTTCTCTCTTCATTTTGGCAGCCTCCCTGTGCTTTCTTCTATGTATTAGGTAGAGCTGCTTTGACTCCATGTCTTGGTAGTGTTGCCTAATGTAGTAGGTGTCCTATAGGGTCCAGTGGCACAGCCTCCTCTATCACCCAAGCTGGGTACTCAAGTTGCACACCTCACATGGGCTGAGTACACACTCCATTTGTGGATGAGCCTTGATTGCTGTTGGAAGATCAATGGGAGGGATTTACTGAGGCCAATCAGCTTCAATGAGAAGGATTAGCTGTGACCAGTTACCACCCTTCCTGGAGGATCAACTGTGCTGGGGTAGGGTGGTGGTACTCTGACCTGGTCTGTAGCTGTTCACTGGGTGTGCTGGCCCTGAGGTCCCCTGGGTGGTGCAGGCCAAGGTCAGCCCCAACCTGCGTTTCACCTGGAGCCACCCTACCTGAGCTATGAAGCAATCTGAGATGACTGCTACTTGTCCTAGGCTTGGAGATTCCCAGGCAGAGCCAAGCTGTGAATCTAGACTAGCTGCTGCTAGTGCTGGGCCTCGGGGTCCCAGGGCCCTGGGTTGTTGCTTGTTTGAGAGGATTTAGGAAGTTGTGCCTCATGAGCCAAGGCCAGCCATTCATATGGAGAAGCAGCTTGGGTGGGGTTGGGTGGGGCAGAGTCTTGGGGGATCTCCAAGGTGAGTTAAACAGTGTTAGCCAGGTTGATGGTGTCTCAGATAGGGCATCAGCTTGTTAGCTCTGTGGCCTGAGGGTTTAGGAAAGGGGCAATAACCTCTGCTCACCTTGATGCCAGGCCCTTCAGTTTCTCCCTGTATACCACTGGTGTCTTTCAAACTGCTACCCCAGTGTTCGAGCTCAGAGGGAGTGAGTCTAAACAGGTTAGTCTATGTGTGAGTTCTTTAAGAGGAACTGCTTGGGGCTCCAGAATTTTCTTCCTCCAACTCAATTTCCACTGGTTTTTGCAGCCAGACTGTGGAGACTTATCTTCCTGGCACTGGAACCCTGGGCTGTGGGGCCTTGTGTGGGGTTAGGACTTCTTGATCTGAAGATATTCCTCCCAAATTTTTATTAACCACACATGGGTGAGGGACCAGCCTGTTCTGTGTCTGTGCCCCTCCTACCAGTCTGGATGGATGTGGTTTCTTGAAGTCTGTAGTTGTCAGACTTCCATTCAACTCCATTTTTGATGGTTCTGAGTGATGGTTGTTCTATAGTTCAGTTGTAATTTTGATGTGGATCTGTGAAGAGGTGAGTCATGTCTGCCTATGCCACCATCTTGACTGAAAGTCCTCCCCTTTCTTCTCTTTTCCACTATGGTCATCTTGGTTCAGATCTTTTATGATCTCACCTGATCTACTGAAATGCTGATCTAAGAGATTTCCCTGCCTTGAATCTTCTCTTCATTAATCCACTCTCCACTCTGCCACCAGACTGATAGTTCTAAAACACAGAATTGATGCTATGATTCCCTGAGCCTAAAATCATTCAGTTGCTCACCAATGCCTTTCTTGTGCTGACTTTAGAGCATGGCATGCCCCCTTCATTGTGCCTCTTCCTGCTTCTCTCATTGCTAAGCCCCATTCTCCATGTATCTAGAACCTCATGCAGTGGTGGACTGCTGGCAGTTCCCCATTGTGTTTTTGTTCATGCAATACCTGTCTCCCTCTTTTCCACCTGGCAAATAATTCAGATTCATACAATTCAAGTTCTCTTCTGTGATGCCTTTCCTGTCCACTTCAGGCCTGATAGGAACACCATTCCTTTCTTTGTGCTCCAGATGTGGTCCTTCCATAGCACCTGTGACACTTCTTTATACTACTCTCTCCTTCACTAAACTCTAAGCTCCTTGAGCACAGGGGTCATATCTAATTCATCTCTACATCCCTTGCAGAGTGCCTTGCACAGTCTTAGTTCTCCCGTGACATGGTTGAATACTAGAAATTTGGGAGTCTTTGAATAGGGTAGAGAATGAAACTATGGGAAAGGATCAATTACCCTGCAGAAAGGCAAGGGGCAAAAATTGCACCCACTGAGGTTGTACTGTGCTGAAAGATGCAGGATTCTGTTTGACTCTAGAGCTTTTGTGCTTCTCGCTAATCATGTAAGTACTAAAGGAGGTCTGTTCTATTTGACTTTGGTGGGATAAGTGTCAGGAGAAGATTGAGGGCCAAAGTCAAACTGCCATGAATGGGAGAGATAAATGGAAGTTGAGAAGAGGACATAGAGGGTACACTGGTGGTTCTCAGATTTTCAGATTTGAAGGATCAATATATTTACAAAAAATTTGAGACTTGAGTTGCCAACTTCTTGTTTTGCCAATTAAGAACATTAAAATAAGCCAAGACCTCAAGCCCTTGTGGATGTGGCTCAGTTGTTTGGGCATTGTCCTGCAAACTGAAAGGTCATATGTTTGATTTCCAGTCAGGGCACATGCCTGGTCTGTGGGTTGGTCGTCAGTTGGGGCATGTGTGAGAGGCAACCAATCGATGTTCCTCTCCCTCTCTTTCCCTCTCTCTAGAATCAGTAAAAGGAAAACATCTTTAAAAAAACAAGACCTCAAAATCACTAATCATTAGGGAAATACAAATCAAAGCTACAGCGAGAGACTACCTCACACCCATCAGGATAGCTACTATCAAAAAACAGAAAAACAGCAAGTATGGGCAGAAATGTGAAGTACATGGAACCTTATGCACAAGAGATAGGAATGTAAAATGGTACAGCTTGTATGGAATACAGTATATCATTTCCTTAAAATTTAAAAATAGAATTATCGTATGGTTCATTAATTCCACTTCTAGGTATACAAGTATACCCAAAAGAACTGAAAGCCAGGTCTTGAAAAGATATTTGTACATCCATATTCACAGCAGCATAAGCTGCTCAAGGGCCCATCGATAGATGAATGGATGCTGGTGCTGCTGGTTGTACATCAGCGTGAATATATTTAATGCCACTAAACTGTACTCTTAAAGTGGTTAAGATGATAAATTTTATGTTATGTGTATTTTACCACAAAAAACACTCAGTATTTTAATTAGGATAATTAAAAACTATTATGTAATTTAAAAAATGTAACATCAAATATGAAGGAAGAATATAAGAATAAAGATAATCTTTCTGATTAAGTATAATTACCTTATTAACAAAACATAGTTTTCTTAATTGTCTCACTTTGTAACAGACTAAGTCCTGGCTGGCCAATACTATGGAACTGGCATTTAGGATAATTGTATTAATTTCATTAAAGTGTAAGCAAAGGGCAAGAGGGTAATAATCAAAGAAGGTAGCAGGGTCAACAGAAGATCATGTGTACCTGTCATTATTGATTAGGCTGTAATATTACATACCATGATGAGTCAGATATTCCTTATATCTCTGTCAGGCAGTACTTTGAATAATCATGTATTTGTTTTCAGACATTTAGTACAAGACTTGTCCAGAAAGTATCTAGCCAGGCACTATGAAAAATAGAGACATTTCTTATTTCTTTTTTTTATTGTTGTTAAATTACAGTTGTCCCCATTTCCTCCCATTACTCTCCCCTGCCCTAACCCACTTCCACCTCCCACGTTCAATCCTCCCCACCTGTTGTCTTTGTCCATTGGTCTTTTATACATGTTCCTTTATGACCCTTTCTCTCCTTCCCCCTTGTTATCCTCTTCCTGAAAAATAGAGACATTTCTTGAAGAAGATACAAGAAACATTGTACTTAGGACAATGACATCTTAGTCCCCTTCAAAGTAGGCATCTTGAAATCTCGCACAGTTCTCCCAAATGCCATCAGCTACCCATTGTATTTTCCTGAATCTCACTGATGGTCTGAAGTCTCTTTTCTTTCAAAGGTAATTTTAGTTTTTGGGAAAAGCCAGAAGTCACAGGGCACCAAATCTGGGTTGTAGGGGGACACAGTCACCTGGGTGATTTGATGTTTCACCAAAACACTCTGCATGAAACTGATGCATGAATGGGTGCATTGTTGTGATGAAGCTGCCAGTCATCAGTTGCCCATAGCTGTGGCCTTCTGAATCACCTGAATAGTTTCTGCTTAGCTATTCAAGCTTAACACAACATTTGATGCAGATGCGTTACTCAACTTGCTCAGTCATTTTTGAATGCTATAGCCACACAGTACACATGTTCACTCAGTGGAGTCTACCACCCCCAATGACTAGTACAGTAAAGTCATCATTGTTCATGCATGTGCATTCCAGTCCACTCTCCTTGGCTGCAGGTTATATCAGTGTTGTGTAAACCATTTTCACATTAACAATGGTTGGACTTTTTCCAGATAGACCTTGTGTTTTATTGAAAACATGCAATCGTAGGCTGCCAATTCCCTGTTCTTGTAAGGATCATGTTTTCTGGTCTGTTACAAATGTAAAGTATATGCTAAAGATGTGTGTGTGCTCTATAAAACAATCATTATGTAACTAGCTACATAATTTAATAAACATATGAAATACTAGCACACAGAGATGTGTACAATCAGGCTATCATCTAACCACCATGCCTTATTTCCCTCATATTTTCAGTCTCTAGAAGTCCTAAATAATAATCTTTACTATACATTGTATGTGTGGTATGATCCTGAATATCATGTGTTACCTGTCTGAACCATTAGCTTGTTTTCTGATTGGTGTTTGTTTTCTCTGATCTGAGAGTAGATTTGAAAGAAGGGGACCATTTTGCTTCAGAGTGGAATGAAGATGCAGTTTTCCTACGGCCCCTTCCTTTGCTTATGAAATTTCCTCCCAGCCCGCCTTCTAAAGTTACAATTTTGTTTCTTCCTAATTTGAAATGCAGATGTAAGTCTAAACTGTTAGAAGATTTTCTTGGAAATCTAAACAAATAAATTATGAAAAGAAATTAATATCTTTGCTTTCTTACAGATCTCTAAATTCAAACTTTAGTCTTCCCCATAATAGGTATGTGACTTATTGTGTGAAAATCACAAAAGAGCAAGATTTGGCCGGTGACAGAAGGCGGTTAGTCTTACTAAAACTGTATGCTGAGTAATTTAGCTTCTTTTTAAGGGAAGTTTAGGTACATTCTTGGCCTGGTCCTGCTGATGAACTCTGTTGAAATGCTTTTTCAAACATTAAAATTGAAGGTGGATTAGTTCATTTAATTTTGAAGTCTGGACAGTGGGGTATATATAAACTGTTGGGTTGAAAGGATTTTTTTTATGACCACAGTCTGTACTGTCTTTGAATTACAAAAACAGTTAAAATACTTTGCTAATGCTTTCAGGTATATAAATAAAACAAACAGCATAAATCTATCCTAATTTTAAGCAGAAATAAGGGTATATATATATATAGGAACATATGTGGTTTAAGGCAGAATTTAGATGATGGTATTATGTTGCAACTTTCTAATACTATTATTAATAGCTATGTGTGGCACAACTTGTTTTTCTTTTAAAGGGCTGTTGCTATTTTCTGTGAATTTGTGTCATTTTTATTTACTTTCTTAAAGTTCTATTTTTGAATCCTGTGGAGAAAGATTCTAGAGCCCTTCTTCCTCTTTTATTTGAGACTGCTGGGCATAACCTGAATCTTAAAAACAAGCAGTTTTTTTTTTGGTATGACTTAAAAATTACTCTTGAAACAATTGTTCTTTCATGAAAAGTCAGAAAGGACCTAATTAACAATCATAATTAATACTGCTTCGAGTTTACAAAATTGAGGGAAAGAGTACTTTTATGGTGAAGCCTGATTACAATCTGTGTAGTCTGATCAGTAGAAAAACCTCGCAATGTCATATTATTGAAACATAAATAAAATATAATACTTGGAAAATCCATAAGTGACCCCCAAAACAAAAAACAACAAAGTGCTTCCATCTTGACTTTAGATTACATTAATTTACATTTCAGTATTTACATTTTTTGAAAAAAAATTCACTTTTTCCCCTTTTAATAGATATTGTACTCGATGTCTGATTAAAGGAGAGCAATACAATACAAAATGAGTATCCTGCTTAAAACAGGGAAGGGAAATAATTTCATAGGTGTCTGGTTTTACAGTCAGCAGAAGCTTGCCTCAGCATATCACACATGAGATTTTACTCGCTACTGACATTTTCTCCTTTGAAACTGGAAAAACCTGCAGGTTTGAGTAAAAGCACCGTGGTTGCCGCTGCACCGGCTTTGCGAGCGGCCTGGGCGGGCTGCTCAACTTCCCTGTGCTGTGATTTTCTTGTCAACAACGAGGAGACTAATAATATCTCTCACCATACTAATGCATACAATTAGAGGATTGTTAAAAACGTGGTATTGGCACATCTAACATCCTTGATCATATTTTTAACTTACACCATAAGAATTTAGCTATTGACTTTGAGTGGAAAGAAGTTTTTAAGCTAACAGCTTTCTGTCTTTCATATATCATTATTTATACTCAAATACATGAATATTCCAGAAATTGATGCCTTGATCTTAGAAAGTGCATAATAAGTTTAATAGAGGAAAAATTTTTAAAGATTTTATTTATTTACTTTTAGAGATGGGGGAGGGAGAGAGAAAGGGAGAGGAACATCAATGCATGAGAGAAATACCAATCAGTCGCCTCTCGCACGTGCACCAACCAGGGACCAGGCCCACAACGCCATCATGTGCCCTGACCAGCAGACCAGTGAGTGACCTTTCGCTTTGTGGGATGACTTTCAACCCAGTGAGCCACACCAGTCAGGGGCAGACAGAATTTTTTGAATAAAAAGTAAAAAGTGTATCTAGATATACATACAGTGTATACATGTATGTACATGTATGTATGTGTATATATAGTCTTCATAACAATCAATTGACTAAAACTTCACATTACAGTCAATTTTGGTATTGCATAGATCAGAACTGTCTTTTCTGTGAATTGTAAGGTGAGGAATTTTCTCTTTGGCTCTTCACTTTTGATTCTCTGTATTTTTATCTCTGAATGAATTAGGATTCACTTCTTTCAATCTGCAAGGTTTTTGGTTTTCAGATCCCACAGAGAAAAATCCATTTTAAAAAATTAGCCCTGCCTGGTGTGGCTCAGTGGACTGAGCGCTGGCCTGCAAACCGAAAGGTCGCAGATTCCATTCCCAGTCGGGAACGTGCCTCCTCATCGCCCAGGTTCCCAGTGGGCAGTGTGCCAGAGGCAACAAATCGATGTGACTTTTGCACTTGGCTGTTTCCCTCCCTCTCTTTCTCCCTCCCTCCTTCTCGCTCTAAAAAGAAAATAAATAAAATCTTAAAAGAAAAAATTAGGACAAAGTAAAGAAGGGGAAGGAATTTTGCTTGGAGGCAGGATTAGTGCTGGGGAAAGGAATGAGGGTTTATGAGGAATGTTCTCGCCTACTTCCAGAGAGTGAACTGTTATTTTACAGGGCTGGGCAAGGACAGGGTCAGAAAACCAGGGGAAGGGAGATTTTTTCCCCTAACGTTTATTGCCACCTTGACTTGACCTCTGATCTGTGGTGAAGGATTTGGGAAGATTTACAGGAAATCTGGATTCCTGAGATTTCTAGGGAACAGCAAAAGTCTGACTCTGTATTGCAGAAGCAAACATGTTAATTTTTCATTCCATTATTGAAAATAGTGGTGGACAGATTTGGGCAGAGCTACAATGTGGGCCGTTTTATATTCTCCGTGGCTATTACAGGGGCAAATGACAAGGTGTTTCAGTGTGATGCCTCTGCAGAGGCAAAAAGTGAGGGGAAAGTTGGGAGGTTTGAATCTAAACTGCCTGCTCCATAGTTTGTCTGGGGTTGGCACGCTTTACCAATCTTTTTTTACATTTAACCCTCAGGGCCTTACAAAATAACTACTATACAATATGATTACTAATGTCACATTAACCTATTATGTGGTTTTTGCTAATGTATTCCTCAGAGTGTGTAATGAATGCAGTGGTTCTCAGCCCTGCAGAAATCAGCTGGAGAATTTTAAAGACACCTGATGTCCAGGCCACACACCAGACTAATTTTATCAGCACCTCTAGGGTTGGCACGCAGTTATCATTATTTAAAAAAAAGAAAGAAAAAAAAGAAAAACTTTCTAAATGATTCTATTGGCTTAATGTACTATCTCTCCTAGGTAAAATAGTTTGCTGTGCATCTCTGATGGTTGAAGTGCTTTTCCTTGAGACACTTGCCCTTCAGTATGCGGCAGAAACACTTCATTTGTACCCCCAGTTTGTCACGCAGAATATTAAAATATTCATTCTCTCAACTTCTGGTTTGAGTCAAGATGGAGTAGCAGACTGGATTTATCATGTCCTCTTGAAAAAAAGCAAACAATGATGTTCAAATATTGGAAAACAGGCACTACAGGAGAGCAACAAAAGAAGGGAAGCAAATGTCATGAGCCAGACACTCTTCCCAGCGTGCTGTCTCTTGAGAGAATTTCCAGGGTGCTGTGCAGGCAGGAGGAATCCAAGCAAGGCAGGGGGTCTCTGTGCAATGGAAAGACAGAGTTGAGAACATGGGGAGGTCAGGTGGCTGTAATTTGCACAACAGAATATGGGAGGGGAGAGTGAGCTTCATGAAGAGAGGGCTTCAGAAATCAGTAAATGTTTCTCTGTAGGTCTCTCCAGCTGAGCATGGATTCTGCATATGCATGGGAGGAAGCTAACCAAGGTGGAGGAATAAACTACCAAAAAGAAGCAGACAGAACAATCCCCAGAGCACGGACAAGGTCAGGAATATTTTGTGTTTCCACCAGTCAGAGTGGGATCATCTCAAAATACAAAGGACAAAAAGTAGAATACCCAGAGGGTATTGCTTCAGTGTGGGGGGTGGGGGGGTCTGTCAAAGTATACTTATACTTCCAGCCTAACAAAATTTAAAAGCAAGCCTTCAAAGGATCAAACTATTTCTAACTCAACTGTGTCTCAGAACAAAGATCAATAATATTTAAACAAAATACAAGTATGCCCAGCACTCCAAAAAGTAAAATTCACATCTTGTATCTAATAAAAAAAATTACCAGGCATGCAAAGAAGTAGATACATACAACCCATAATCAGAAGAAAAATTAATCAATAGAAACAGCCACATACCCACCCGCCCCCAGAAAAGAAACATACAGAAATGACACGGATGATAAATTAGATATGAATAGTAAAACAGTTGTCATAATTATATTCTATGTGTTCAAAAAAGTAAAGGAAAGGTTGAGCATGTTAAGAAAAGACATGGGTAGTGTAAAGAAAATCTGAATCAAACATCTAGAGAAAGCAAAAAGCAATGTCTGGGACAAAAATACACCAGATGGAATTAACAACAATTGGGCACTGCGAAAGAAAAGATTAGTGAACCTGAAGACATAGAAATAGAAATAATGCAAATGAAATAGACACAGAAAAGAAAATAGAAAAAATAGAGCACTGGTGAACTGTGGGAAAACTTCAAAGAACTTAACATATATATAATTGGCATCCCCAAAGGAGGAGGGGGAATAAAAATACTTTAAGAAATAATGGCTACAATGTTTCCAAATCTGATCCCAAATTTGATTTAAGGAAAACTTAAATCCCACTGATCCAAGAAACTTTATGAACCTCAAGCACAAGAACATAAAGAAAATTCCATCAAGCCGTATCATAGTTGAATTGCTCAAAAACTGGGATAAAGAAACAAATCTTAAGATAGACTGAGGCCTGTCTTAATACTAGAAAAAAATGTAGATTTCAGAGTAAAGTATGTTATCAAATATAAAGAGGTTTATTTTACAATGATAAAGTGGTCAAATTGTCAAAAGAAAATTTCGATCCTAAACATGTATGCATTTAATTAGACAATGTAAACATATATTACATAAAAGTTAATAGAACCAAAAGAAATAGGCAAATCCACAATTATAGTCAGAGATTTTAATACCACTCTCTTAGTAATCAATAGAACAAGTAGATAAAAAATCAATTATTATAGACAGGATCAGGGGAATATCACCAACTACCTTGACCTAATTGACATTTACAGAACATTCTTCCAGTAACAGAAGAATGCACATTCTTTTCATGTACAGAAGGAATATTTATCTACATGGATCATATTCTGGGCTATAAAACAATTCTCAAAAACATTTTAAAGGATTCATCCTTACCAAGTCCATTCCCTGACCAAGATAGAATTAAATTTGAAATAGATAACAAAAAGATAGCACAAAAATCCTTAAATATTTGGAAACCAAATAACACAATTAAATAACCCATGGGTAAGAAATGGATATTTTCATTCTCTTGATTGTGGTGATAGTTTCATGGGTGTACACATGTTAAAATCATCAGGTTGTATACTTTCAATATGTTCAGTTTAATGTAATTTAATTATATCTCAATAAAGCTGTTAAAAAAGACATGTGCTCAGGTTTGAAATTTAATAATAACCACAATTTTTACTGCTTCATCAACAATATTCTTAAGTGAGACTGGCTCTTTTTCTTGTAACATCCTGTCTGTCTCTGGTCTCTCTCTCTCTCTCTCTCCCTTCCCCTGCAGTGCATGGCAGCGAAGAATAAAATAAATACAAGTACGGTTTCGCGTTCTGTCTTGGTAAGTGCTAAGGTGCCAGAGTTTCATCTATCATTGCTTTTGTGACATCAGTGCAAAGTTAATACAGTGAGGAAAGCAAATCTTGCTCTGGTATTACTATAAAAATTGATTTGACCTTGCACACAGCATCCTGGGAGCTCCCTGGGGGACCATGGATCACATTTGGAGAACTGCTGTTTTAATAGAAACTTCTGGTCATTACTAGTTTAGTCCAATGGTGTCACTTTACAGGTGGGACTTGGTGTATGAATATTTTACCCTGGCAACTGCGTGGGAAAGATCTTTTTTAGCAGTCGGGACCTTAATATGCTTCAAATCACAGAGTAGAGTCTACACAATAATATAGATGATAACGTCTCCACTTGTGATGACGGCTATCACTTGCACATATGAACATTTTTTTTCCATACTGAAAAACAGGGCCTGGAACTATTTAATTAAATGGAATAGTCATGGGTTATCTCCTATTGGAAGAGTTTAAAGAAAGGAAAAGTTGCAGTAGTGAAAAAAGTAGCAGGTATAAGGGATTTCTGAGAGTTTCCAGAATGAAGGAGGGGAGAAAAGAAGAATGAGTCGTCCCTGGCTGGTGTAGTTCAGTGGATTGAGCGCAGGCTGGGAACCAAAGTGTCCCAGGTTCGATTCCCAGCCAGGGTACATTCCTGGGTTGCAGGCCAGAACCCCCAGCAACCGCACATTGATGTCTCTCTCTCTCTTTCTCTCTCTCTCTCTCTCTCTCCCTCCCTCCCTTCCCTCTCTAAAAATAAATAAATAAAATCTTAAAAAAAAAAAGAAGAATGAGTGAATGAAAGGGGGAAAAGGGCATACAGTGTATGAGGCACAAGACAAGACATGAATAAAGAAGGCAGGGATACATAAGTAGAGTCCTGCTGGATTTGTAGATTTACAGAAAGTTGTCAGGAAAGCCCACATGTGTAAAACACCATTTACTAAAATCAGCTTCTTATGTAAAATGTTTTAGGTTTGTACAAGATGTATTACACAAATGCATTAGTGGTGGAGACTGCTCAGATCCCCCTGCAGGGAAGGACTCTGCTCCTGCTGTTAGAGTGTTGTTGGCAGCCAGCCTCCAGCTGTCAGGTCCTTTGGCTGCAGAGAGCTGCTTGCAGGAAGTCACCCCCGCCCTGGGAGGTGGGGGGTATAAAACCCCAGCCATTCTGACTCACCGTGGGACAACTCTGACAAGCGACTTCAGGTCCAGGGCTCCCCTTGGGGTTGGGTGAGGCTGTGGAGAAGGGCCCACTTCCCTGCTACATATGCTCTCCAGCCAGTCCTGTTCCTCCCTCTCCCTCCCTCAGGGGTTTGTCCCAAGGGCACTCCCTGATACACATCCTGAATGCTAAACTCTGTCTCAGAGTCTGCTTCCTGTAGATCCCAAACTGCGACAGCATCTTATTGACTTAAATATAACCAAACTCGATGAACCCTCCAGAATGGAAAATCATCATCAAATTATGTGTTAACATTTTAACTCAAGCATTTTTTTATTCTTTTATTCTTTTTTTGAATTGCTTATACTTAGCATATTATCTTTAACATTTTATTTCATATAGGTTTGCTATTTCCAATCCCCCCCCCCCCACTTTTTATAGGAATCACATTGTAAAAAGATAAAAAGGTAATATGGTAAGAAAAACAATTAGGCTGTTTGTTACCCAGACAGTTTGTTACTGTTATTCAGTAAACTCACTATTTCAAGATTGAGCTGAGCAGTAAGAGCAGAAACAATTAAGACTTGTGATAGTTTGATCATCCGAAGAACTGTCTGTGAATGTAACAAAGAAGGTATTCAATTTTGTTACAGCTTGAAGAGTCCAATTGTTACCTAAAACTCTTGGACATGAACACGGTTGATAATTCTGAACACCAGGAAAGTTGGTACTTCCACCCTGTTTTCCCCTGTACCTCCAGAGGAGGGCAGGACAGTGTGTTTCCGGAGCAGCCCTCTCTTTTTACACTCACTCAAACAGCCAAGCGCAAGAAAATAGAGCCCATAGACGTTCTGGCTGACTCCGTTGCCTCCAGACCTCTGCTGTCTGGGAGGCAGGTCCGTTTCAGTGTCCTGCTCTGATTTTCCTGGGATGGATACATTACTAGGACATGACTCAGCAGAGGCCACGCCCCGATTCTCACTGTGGAAGGAAAAGAGAATGGCGAAGTAATTGTCCTGACCACTTAGATCAGAAACCTACAAACAGAATTGAGATACTGTTTGTTTGTTTGTTTTCCCTAGGATTATCATGACAACTGTGATCTTTGATGTGACAAAGTCAGTTCAGTTGTGTCTAGCTTTTTCTTTCGGGGGCCTGCATTGGAGAGCATGACGGCTTAAAGGGCCGCTGTGGACGTGGTAGATCTTATTTCAGGTAATTACCTCAACCACACATCTCAGTTAGGGAGTATGACGGTCGTCTTTTCATAAGGCAAGGTAACTATTGGTGAGAAAAAGAGAAAAGATATTGAGGCTCCCCCCTCCTCCGTGCAAAGCCAGAACCCTAACTCTCGCACAGAACTTGAACTTGCTTGAGGGTTCTGGTTCTGGCTTTGCACGGAAGAGGGGGGAGCCTCAGTTTCCACGTCTCTGAAACGGAGTTGATGTGTACCACACACGGCTGCGAAGATTAAATCAGGGAACAGGGGGAAAGCACCCAGGACCCTGCTCCTACGGAGGCCTCAGTAAATATCATTCATTCCCTGTGGGAAAAAGAGCTGTGGGCAAACACTCCGTAACCGCACAGGGACTTGATGAAGGCCCCCTCCCCTTTCCATTCCCAGGGATGGCACTGGGGGTGATAACAATGCCTCTTCCCCGTCTCCTCCTCTCTTCCTCTCCAAGACAAGGAAGTAGCCATCTCAGTTCCCTTGGATTCGGAAGCTTGTGCCTCCCAGAGCAGCCCAGCCCGGGGGTTGCTAAGGTCCGGGATGAGGGGGGTGGGGTGGGGAGCTGTGGCTTCAGCTTGCGCAGCGCAGTAGGGAGGCGACCTAGAGCGGTGGGGGGCGGGCATAGTTGATCCCAAGGGTGGAGAAGAGGAAAAGAGAAGGACGCGCGTTCCCGGGCTCGTGACCGCCGGCGGCCCAGGGAACCCGTGGGCAGGCATCCTCGGAGAGATGGCAGGCGGCGGGGACCCGCGCGTTCTGAGCACCCGCCACCTGCTGCTGCTGCTGGCCACCCTGCCCCTGGCAACCCCGGGGATCAATCGAAGCGCGGCAGCCTGGACCCAGGAGAAGGTGAGGGACTGCTGTTGCGCGATTGTACCTGGGCGGCTTATGCCAGGTGCCGGGATCTGGGGCCGGGCGAGCCCCACCTAGGCAGGGAGGGAGGAGGGTTGGAGCAGCGATCCCCGGCCCAGGCAGCCGTGCCTTCTCGGGCGCCCTGAGGAGTCGAGGGTCTGCATCCTCGCTGGGGTACCTCTCAGGCCTCGCAGACGACTAGGCGGCTGGGTGATGTCACTGGCCTCCCTTCGGCTGTGTCTGATGCGGATACTGACAGGCGCAGAAAGTGTGTCTCGCCGGCGGTGACCGGCAGGGAGAGGAGGGCGCAAAGACATGCCACTGCCCACTCGGGACCCACGAGGCCAGAGGTCGCCCCACTCCCGGCCGCCTCCATGCAGGACACGCCTGGGGGTGTGCCCACGCTCCCCGCACCGCTGCATCCCAGGACGCCTTGGGGACGTTGAAGTTTCCTTGTGTTATCCTTATTCCCTTTTAGATTTTTAAGCGGGTTCCAAATCAAGGAACTTAACTGAAGAACTGCCTTACTTAAAATTTTTTTTTGTCTTAAAAATGAGTTAAACGCAATTGTCAGAGCAGTGTATTTAGTTGTAGGTGAAAACTTCGTATAAGGAACTTAGAATAAAAGTGCTTTGCAAGTGCCCTCTGTGTGAAGTAAGTAGTTCACAATTATTTCCCTTTCTTGTGTAACAGTTTTGAAATCATGAAATTGCTAGGGACTTGTGCAAATGTGAATGGTATTGGAGTAAAATGGTATGTTCTTAAAGATACCAAGAAAGCAACAAAGTGAAGAGATACAAACTTTGCAAGTGTTGTTGAAGAGATCTTTTAAATGCTTGCAATATGCCTGTGTATGCTCACATGTTTGAAATACAGAGCATACTGGAAAAGTCACAGGCCCCTTTCCTGTGCCGGCCCCCTAACCACGAGCATGTGGATATGAGCAGCCCACTTTGGTGCCCTGCATTAGGCTGAATTAGGACCTCGTACACACGGAGACTCTCAGCCAAAGGGAGCTGGGTGGGGATGCAGGAAGTCAACTCAAGAATAACTTCATTATAAGAAAAACAACTTCATCAGTAAGTATAACATTCATTGAGGAACACTGAGGTACACACGCAAATCCTTTCCTTCTCTTCACTCTGAGTACCTTCCTGGTCAGAAATTGGGAAGAGGGCGTGAAGAGCCAGAATGTGGAGCCACACCAAGTCTGTCTTCCTGATCCGTCTAAGTGGATCCGAGGAAAAGAGATGAGAACAGTTTCAATGCGCGGCTCTGAAGGGATCATGTGCAGGAAGGTTGTACTTGTGGGTGGCAGAAGGTGCTGGATTCTTAAAGTGTTTAAACACACGAGAATTTAAATTTTGGGAAATGTCTTTTAAAGCACAAGTCTCTGTTATACTTATTTTAAGCAACTTCTAATCACTGCTGTTTTGGGACACCGGATGCTTTCTGGGAAGATGGTGCAAGCAAGGGAACAAATGGCAAACTCAGCTGCGGTAATTTCCGATTCCTGGTCTCCTCCCTCCTTTTTCTGTAGGCCTTCGTAGTCCTCCAGTGTGCCAGTACAGCTTGCAGCCTGGGAAAACAATTAGTCACCATTAAAATACATGCCTTCCTGCTTTCTATGGCATATACATTCTACTCCTGTGAGGTGTGCTCTTGGTACACTGGTCTGCCAAAAGGTGAGGTGTGGTAAACCATCGGTTTTGAAATCCATCTTCTTGGCTGTGAAATAAAGGTGTGTTTCTTTTCAGTGGCATGTAATATGTAAAAACAGTTCAAATCTAGTTTATGGTTGTGTTCAAAAGATTGTGATTTTGATTATTTGAAACTTGCAAGCAATTTCTCCATAGAAGCAGTATCATGGACCTCACAGGGGCACTGTGAGGGTACATTTATCCCCAGTTTACAGATAAAGAGACTTGGCTGCAATTACACCAGTGAACTAAAGAGCCCTCATCTCTCCTTCCCTCCTCCGCTTCCTTCTCCAGGGCAGATGAGTCCTGGCTCATGATTCAGGAACAGTGACCAACTAGGGAAGGAGTGTGCGGCTGCGGGGTGGGGAGGGGGGGAGGGGGCGTTGCCGGGGGAGGATTCGGGGGCCAGAGGAAGAGCTTATTTACTGGTCTTTGGGTCAGGGTGGGCCTTAAATGGAATTCCAAAATAGGTCATTTGTTTTTGGAACTTTCTCTTCTCTCACTCCCTATTTCTCCCTTTCCTAATCTCCTTTATAGAAGTTAAAGTTCATTATTCTTGGGGTTAGCCCATATTCCAAAATTGCTCCTTTTGAATCCTACCTTCCCTAGTCTCCCATCTTACTACCATCTTCCTTTAGTACAACCTCGCCAACCAGCTATTTAAACGGAATCTCATGAAATTGGTCCTCTCTTAGGTGTGAAAATGTTGAGGGCCTCATATATGTATATATATTTTAAAGGGAAGCTATTAGTTCCAACACATTGAAAAGTATGGCTTCTCTTGAAGTCTCCCAGTTGTAAAGTTCACATGTGCTCATTTTAGAAAACTAGGAAAATACAGAAAAGCACACCAATAAGAAAACTATTATCACCCATAATCCTACATTCAGGGATAATTGCTGTTAACCATTTTGGTGTTTTAATTTCTTCTCTCTCCCAGTTCAAGTCATACTAGGGTTGGAGGGACATATTCTTTGAACAGAAGCAACCACATACAGGAGGGTTGTCCTCACCTAGGAGTCCTCCTTCAAGGTCAGCACTGGCGAGCTGTTACTGCTCTCCCCAGCTTTTCACATTCCTCTGCTTCTAGAGCCACGTGTATTCTAAAAGTTCTTAGGGTTCCCCTTCCCTATGGCTCTACAAGTCCTTAGTCATCCATCTCCCCTTGTACCTACCATGATTCCGTGGAAAGAGCAACAGAGCCTTCAAGGCAGGGTCAGGGAGGTCAGTGGTAGGCTGGGCCTTGGAGGGGGTGAGATAAAATATCCCATTGTGAGCATTTACTACAGTAAGCACTATGACATCCCTTTTACAGATAAGGAAGCTTGCCCTAGTCACAGCTCTTAAGTCAGGGGGCTGGAATTTGAGTCTAAATTGTTCAAAGCCTGCACTGCTTTGCTTTTAGATAGATGCCCGCTTGCATTGAAAGAAGATGTAACTTGATCTTACTCAGTCCCTACTCTTCCACACTGCATTTGTAATGTCAGTGGCATCCCAGCAGTTCAGGAAATGCTGGCTGGGTTGAATTTACAGGTAGACACAGGCGTTAACTTGGAGTGCTGTTGGGAGATTCTCATAGGAGATGGAAACTGGAATTGAATCGGCTGAGCTTCTGTAACGATCTCCCTTTAATTCAAAGGTTTGGAACCTCAAATCCCTCTGCAAGCTGGGCCAGCCCTACCAATTATGTAATTAAAACCCTCTTTGGCCGGGCACCATGTGATTAGCCTGGAGGAGATGCTTCAGGATATCTGGTTCACAACTTTTTAGCTGAAAGATTTTTGTCACCCAAAGCAGACTTATTGTCCTTTCTGCCTGGGTGAAAAGACAAGGCAGGGGCTGTCACGGAGACTCATTCCTCTGAGAATTCCTGTACTGACAGAAAATTGGCCACGGGTCTTTGAACTGAACTGAACCTAGAATAATTTGGGCTTTTGCACTTAACATTGGCTCAACACTATTTCTGCCTCATTTACTTTGCTCACGTCCAGCCCACACTTTCTCCCCAGGTTTCTCCTCATTTTTCTTCCTCTCATCTCCACGTATATATTTATATTTATTGAGTTCAGAGAGTGAGTCTCCATAAAAATTGAATGAGTGTCATTTAGGTTAGAGACGTCAGATGCTTCTCTATACAGGGCTTTAATGAATAGAAGGACTTAAGTTATTAACTGTGGTTGTTCCCCACCTCTATCCTTCCCTGACTGGGAAGCTTTTCTCTCTGTGATTTCACAGGGGAATCTTTCCTCCCAGGGAGGTAGAGAGAGGGGAGGGCTTTTTATGAAAGTACATGAATTAAGTGGTTGAGCCCAGGAGACTGGGGAATCCATGCCAGCCTCTGTATTCAGGAGGACCTCTTTGCAGAACTTACCCTTTATTCATCCATTAAGCAGTTTTTGGGTGATATTTGTCAACCATGTTACATCTAAAGATCCTGGAGGGTTGTTTGTTTTGTTTCTCTTTTTCCCCCCCTGAAATCCCTTAAGAACTCTTTCAAGACTCCATACATTGCCCATTAAAACATGAGCTTGATTTCCTTTTGCTGTGGACATGACCTCATGCACAGCGACCAGGTAGGGTGTGGGATGGCAAAAATGTCAATCATTATTAGAAAAGGAGTCACAGTTCAAACAGCTTTTGAAACAGTAGCTCTTGATCGTCACAATGACTGCCCTGGGCCAACCCAACTCTAAATCATCACAAGCATTGACTATTAGAAATTCAAAAAGAACAAAGCTCACCAATATTGAACTATAGCATTTCCTGGTCACTTGCCGCAGGCAGCCACCTGTCTCTTCTGTCTTTATAATTGCTTGTGCATTCAACTAACTTGATCTTTATGACAGCAAAAAGCCCATTTTCCTTTACTATGTAAACACAGTCTTGGTGAAGATAGTTTTAGAAAGATAATCACCTGTCACTTCCTTATTTGATGAATTCACCCAATATTTATTGAGTGCTCAATATGAGCTAGGAAAAGAGTGGAAAATAAGAGAATTTTGCCCTCTTTGGAGCTGACACCTTGTACAAAATCAGACATTAAACAAGTAAAAACTGAAGGAAGTGGCCTCTAAGCTACCACCAGGTGAAGAGGAAGGGAAAAGGTACCGTGGATGCGAAGGCCCCAGCGGAGAACAGCTTGACACTGCTCTGCGGCCTGGGAGGGTGCCAGAGTGACTGACTGAAGCCTGGTGAGCTGGGGTGAGTGCCCCTGCCTGGGGCATGTGGTTCAGCAGGAGAGACCGGATAAGCTCTCGTTGGCTGTTGGCTGGGTTAAATAATAATTAACCACATAAATCTTCTGACTTCTTGACACCATTTTATTCTTTTCCCTTCTTCCATTTCCAGTGGTTTGCCTTTTAGTTTTAGCATTCTTCTCGAAGTGCTGTTTAGAAGTTAACATGGATGAACTTTGACTGTAGAGGCACCAAGTAATTTAAGGGCTGCAGTGGCAAGTTTATTAAGAAAATGTATTTAAAAGTGTATTACCAGTAAACAAACACAAACCTTAAGATGCTCAGGCACAGCATCAACATTTGGGAGTAAATGGGAAGTGCATAGATGAGGGAGGGAGGCAGGGCTGAACTAGCACGGGGTTGGGAATCCACAGCACAGGGATCTTTCCATGGACTTCCCAGTAACTCTCCCGCTACCGTGGGAAAATCAGCTGGTTGCTGTGAACTTCAGTTTCCACTAACATGAATCAAGGAGGTTGATCTAGATCATCTCTAAGTGGTCTTTCCAGCTCTTAACCCTTTTGTGTTGGATGGAAGGCAATAGAACCAAAACTTATTGAATATTTACTCTGGCAGTTTACATGTGTTAGCTCACTTAATTCTAATTACCCTAAGAAGTAGATGTTATTTACCTCCATTATACAGATGAGGAAATTGAGCCTTAATGAGATCAAGTAACCTCGCCACAGTTACAGCTACTGAGTGGTGAGGGGGCCGGGTTGAGAGAGTTTGTCTGAATCCACACCCCATGCCCTTTGCACAATGACATTGAAGAGTAACGCTGAGACATATCCAAGTGTGGATGAGTATAAGTAATTAGGCAATAAGCACTCTTGAATTCCACAGTCTATCACCAGCCACATGGAGTATTCGACATGGAATGAGATACCTATGTGATTACTTCGACATATTCAGTAAACACTGGCCCCTGCAAAGACTGCAGAGTAGACAGGTCTGCCCCAATTTCTGTTTGGCACTCCAAGACCTTAATGTTTCTATGTTACCTTCATCATTCCCCTTAGGGAAGAAATCATCTGATCAAACCATTCACCTCTCTGTGGGGAGGAGTAATATTTTGTCATTGAGTACCTGACAAGCCTGTAGGATGAATGAATGATTCATCACTGCTAGTAACAAAAGTATGGAGTAATATCCCAACTACAAATTTGAATGTTAGTTTGTGTATCTGTTTAAGTTTCACTTAACTAATATATCAGTATACTTAAGAATGTGGACATTAACATAATATTAGAATAATTTTATCTGAAGATAAAAATATATTATTTATTGGGTTATGGAATCATCGTGCTCTGGCTGAAAGGAATTGTAACACTCGTGTAGGTTAGAGCTATTCAAGAGAAATAAATAATGAGAAGCACATATGAAACTTAAAAATTTCTAGTAGCTATATTTAAAATGTAAAAAGTGACAAGTAAAAATAATTTTGATGTATTTTGTGTAACTCAATATATCAAAAAATTATCATTTCTATATGTCATTACTATAAAAATTATTAACAAGACATTTTGTAATTTTTTCATATAAAATCTTTGAAATCTAGTGTCTATATTATACTTAAAGCACATCTCAGTTTGACTAGCTACATTTCAAGAGCTTAATTGTCATAAGTGGCGAGTAGCTACTGTATTGGACAATGCAGGTGTAGCTTAAATTCCCTTATTAGTTTTTGAGGGGAATGAGAAGTTAAGGGACCTGCCTAAGATAATACAACATATAAAAGGCAGTAGGCAGCTTTGAATCCAGTTTCTCTGTTTCCAAGACAGTGCTTATTCGGTAACACCACACTGTCTTTTTAAAATCAATTATGTTAATAGAATATATTGTTTGGTTGTCTACAGTTTTTAAAATATTGAGGTTTCTTAAGAATGGGAGATATATAATTGATATTTTAAAATCTTAGTTTTACAAAGCAATTGTACCAGAAGTTATTAAAGCTTACACAGGAAATAAGTATTAAATATTAATTTTTAGGTTCAAAGCATTGTATTAACTTTGTTTTTAAAATAAGCTGCCAAAAAATCAGTTTAACCTTCAAGATCTAAAGGGTCAATTTTTTTTTAAGAGATTGCTCCTCTTTTTTTTTAAAGATTTTATTTATTTTTATTTTTAGAGAGGGAAGGGAGGGAGATAGAGAGAGAGAGAGAGAGAGAGAGAGAAACGTCAATGTACGGTTGCTGGGGGTTATGGCCTGCAACCCAGGCATGTACCCTGGCTGGGAATCGAACCTGGGACACTTTGGTTCCCAGCCCGTGCTCAATCCACTGAGCTATGCCAGCCAGGGCTAGGGGTCAATTTTTAATTTGACTAATTTAATATGGCTTGTATAACAAGAGCTATCATTTCAAGGTTGAAAGTCAGTATTTTTCAATTGGAAACGTCTCAGGGTAAGTCTTAAACATATTATAAAATGATAGCCAGTTAAATAATGCTATTTAATCCTCAGAATTATCACCAACCAGCCATCCTGAATTCATCGTCTCTTCAGCAAGTTGCAGAAGGCACCAGCATCTCTGGCATGTGGCAGCATGACCTGCGACCACTGCTGATAGAGCGATACCCGGGATCCCCCGGAAGCTATGCTGTTCGCCAGGTGAGCACGCAGCACACAGACCTGAAGGCTAATGCTTTGCCTTCCCGTGAGAGACAACGTATCCACAGTTCAGAGTTCTCTGATGTTTAGATCTGCGTTCCAATCCTTTGTTCGCCAAAATAAGCAACCAGGAAAACCAAACAACTGAGAGTAAATGTTCGTTTTGTTTAGTGTTCCGTGTTAATAAATCCATTTAGGTGTGAAATCTCTGTGTGGGGTACCACATCGTCCTGAGTGTTCAACACTTGATCATTTCTATAGCAACCCCTTGGACCCAAACATTAACAACTTAGATCATCCTTGCTTGACACTGCTGGCCCAAGAGTGGGTTCCTGTCCTACCAGGCCCTCATCCCCCTTTGGGAAATTGTATCCTCCCTGGAGGGAGAGTGAAGATCAGCCACTTTCTCCAGTGCAGCGCTTCTCAAGCTTCTGACTCTGACCCATGGCAATAAATAAATAAGTAAATGAACATTTTATTTAGCTATTTATATTAAATATATACATATAAAATGCCACATATATGTAGCATTTACATACACAAACATAAAGGTGCATATATATATATCTATAATGCCACATATCTATATCTATATGGCATCTTATACACACAAACATAATGAGCCATAGGCTGGGCTAGACCTTGCATATTTCTTTGCCTCCTTAATGCTCTCTACCCTGAATGACTCTTTTTTTCCTTCCCCAAACTAGTCTCATTTTAAGGGGCAGCTTGAGAAGCAGTGACAGAGACTGGCCCATCATAACCTCCTCTGACAGTACTCTATCTGCCTAACTCTTCAGGCGCCAGTGCTGTGACAGAGTGACCCCTGCAGAGCCAGCAGCGCAGCTGTGGGCCAGCCACTGTTTTACCCAGCACACAGCCTCTGCCCCTCAAGCCTAGCCTGGACAGCCACTGTCTGTTACTCCATTAGCTGCTTGCCTTCCATCCAAATAGCTCCTGCTTCCCTGAGAAATTAGATGGTGGAGGCTCGAAGAGCACCTTAATTCTTTCTACCTTGTAGGCAGAATAAGTAATAATAATGATGATGGTGGGCTTTCACCAAGCACTGTCAGACACGGTACGGAGTTCTTCGTGTGGATGATCTCATTCAGTCCTCACAACAATGCTACCATGGGAGTGCTCCCAAACGAATTTGCTCAAGATTACACGCTTACCAGTGATGAGGCCAGAACGTGGACCAAAATCGGACTGCTTGACTTCTCCATCTTACCCCCAGAGAAGGGATGCTGGGGGGGGGGGGCGCAGTCAGCTCAGTGGTGTGCGCTCACAAGCATCTCTGGCTGTGCATCTACTCAGGCCTGTGTTGGAGAGTGAGGTACATACACTCATTTTAGTGATACGCCCTGAGCCTCATCTCCTAAGTATTTTTTTTTAGAAGAAACTCTGGGCACTTATTGGGGCTTTCCAAAATCCTCAGTTCCTCATTAGAAATTATGTGGGTCTCTAATACTCAATTCAATCTTTTTCATTTCCCCATACCATTTGCTCCTCAGGCTGTGTGTACCCAGCAACATACATATATTCTCAGAGCTGAGGTCCCCCACCTGGGCCCTCTAGAAGACCACGGACACAACTATTGCTATCTTGACCTTTACCTAGCTTCAATAGACTATACAGCACCAATAACATGCACACATACTGTTGTGATTAAAATACAAATTCATTTAAATTTTTACTGTAATATTTTCTATGTCATACGAGGTGGTAACAACTGAGGAATTTACTGACAATATTTTAGAACGTGTTGAGCCTAACAGGCTGTTAGAAATCTCACTTAAGAAGTTTGATATAAGTTTTTGAGAAGAAAATCACCATGAGCTTTTTTCTTTTTTTTTTTTAAGATTGTATTTATTCTTAGAGAGAGGGGAAAGGAAGAAGATGAGAGGGAGAGAAACACCGATCGGTTGCCCTTCGCATACGCCTTGACAAGGACCATACCTGCAGCCCAGGCATGCCCTGACCAGAATAGAACAAGTGACCTTTCACTTCTCGGATGACACACAACCAGCTGAGCCACGCCCTCCAGGGCTGCACCATGAGTTTTTAGACAGCTGCCCCCTAAGCTGTGAAAGATAAAACATTTCCACTTTTGATGATCAGGTGGATGGCACTTGAGTTGTTACGAGAGAACTAAACTAATGACCTTTATTTGAATTAGTACCTTTTACTCAGAACTAATTTTAAACAAGAATGGTAGAAAATTTATTTTTTTCTTCTGAGGCCTTTGTGAGCACTAGACTAGATTTTTTATAATTTACAGAGTTTCAGCATTGTAACTAGGCAGGACTTTCAAATCTAAAAAAAATGTGGACTTGATATAAAATTAGTGAATTGATTTTTATAGTTCTCAATGATGTGCATTGCTGTGGGTCCTCTTTCAGAGAGGAATATACAAACAAGGTCCCTTAGTCTGCATTTTTATTATCTCTTATCAATGAGCCTGAAGCTGCCTATTGGATTTTTAGAATATTTGTATTTGAGGAGATAATTTATTTGTAAAATAAATAACTTGAAGGCATTAAATCGGGGGTTAATTATTTTAATGATTTCTAGCTGACATAGGAAAAACATACATTTAAAAATCAGGATGATAAAGTCTCACTAAGGAGCAAGCCAGAAACTTTGTCTAAAAGAGGCAAGCTAGAAATTTCAGGGTTAAAGTCCCCTATAAATGCTCAGTGCATCAGAGAAGCTGAAAGGTATGGGCTTCTTTTGTGAAAGGCATGTGTGGCCCAGTGAAGGGCCCTGCAGGGAGAGCCCTCAGCTTGGAGACTGAGAGAGCGATAAGTGGTGCACCCAGGGAGGAAGAGGTGCGGGAAGTCCCCAGGGGCCGGATTCAGCATCCTGACAAGGGTCTGTCTGCAAGTTTAATGCAAATATAGCAGAGTCTGCTTCCTCCGAACAGACCTGGTCTACTAATGGCATTGTTTCTCAGAGCCTGGACACGAAGATTTAAGCTGATAAATTAGACCTAGGATCATTCACTAATGTTAACCGAAATTCTCCCCTACCTCCCCCCACCCTGGAGTCATATTTGCCTTTATCTTTTTTCTCTCCCTCCACCCTCTTCACCCCCATCTCTTCGTGTCTCTCTCTCTCCTGTTCTCCACCTCTGTCTTTATATCCTGTACTTTCTCTCTCTACTCAGTCTCTATCTCTTTATATCTCTCTGTCTCCATCCATTCACCCCTTTCTCTTCCCCATTTTGAAAAATAGGTATATAATAATCCACAATAGAGCCTGCATTCTAATGCATTTGCGTATGGCTAGTCGGCCCAGGCTTTTGCTCCCCAGAGTGAGGGAAGCACAACAGCTTTAGACTCACCGCCCGGCCCCCCCCCCCAACCCCCGCCCAACCCCCGCCCCTGCATTGCCAAGCACTCCCCACCTAGGGGCATTCTAGTGAGAAGAGCAGTAGTTTGGGGAGCCTGCTCCACAGAACTGTAGTGAGAGCTTGCAGATTAAGCCTGGAAGCCAAAAGCACAACAATGAGGGATATTTGTGATGTAATTAGATTATGCAGCCAGTTTGATTGTTTATAAAGAAATTAGTTGCTAAGGCAAATAAAAAATATTTATACTGAATAAAAAAGATTATTTTAGGGCAAATTCTTTCTGGGGCATTTGCTGATGCTTTTGAGGATTTTACTGTCAATGTAGGTATCAGAAATTATCACGACTGGATTAGTAGTTGAGGAAGGAGTTTGTGTAGCTGAGTAAAACTAACGTATATATTTTTAAATCCCAATTCATTTTGTAAGCATTCAGTCTGCTATTGGTGCTGAAGACATTTTATGGAGCACTTCATCATCTGGATACCAGATGTTCTGGAATACATGCCTTTTTTTTTTAGATGACCCCTTTCATGGAAAAAAATTTTTCCTCAAGTCGGGAGATAACTTATTTTCAAATTCTGTGTAAAGCTTGTCTTAGGTGCACAGTGCCTTGTCTCTATTCAGACTACTAATGTTCTATTAGTAGAACATTAGAGCTTAGAATTATACCATATAATTTTATATATTCTCACTGAGAATAATTTATCATTAAAAATAAAAATAGTTTTTAAAGAATGAAAAAATAATGTATTAATTACAGTTGACCCATATTTACCGATGGTCAACTGCGAGCAAAGCCCAAAACTAAGAATTGTGGAGAATAACAGAATAAACAAGGTAGAAATGATGATTTCAAAAAGATTCTAAGCCTTTCTTTCTGTTATATGAAAAGACGACTTGTCAACCTGCAAGAGAAAAAGGTAAGGTACTGTGTATGCGTGTTACTCAGGCCACAGTCCGCCTCACTGTAGAAAGCAGAAAGTGGATAGCTAGAGAAATTGTGTTTATTTGGCTTTTGCAGGATCGACTGTAAAGTCGCTGTTCCCCCCCCCCCCCCCCCCCCCCCCCCCCGGTTTAGTTCTCCTCTTCCTGGAGGCTTCCTGCCATGGTTTTTCCAAGGTCCTTGCCTACGTGTCATGTCACATTAGTTAGGGCAGGAGGCCACGCAAGACTTGGCAAGGCTAGAAAATTTTGTATTTCCTTGGAAGAAGAAAAAAAAATCTCCCATTCTTTTCCACTTATTCTGTTATTTGTTTATCGTCCCAAGGTCCATCCTCACTGATGTTAATTGTGGAACAGATCGCTGGTTATGTGGATGGTTAGTTTGTCACTTGACTTTAAAAAAGGACCCTTTAAGAAAACCTGCAAAGACGTAAATATTTCAAAAGAAAGTAAAATAAATGGAGCCCAGTGAAAAAAAATGAGGTAAAGGGCAAATAAAGGCAGGAAAGGGCCGATGGAGCAGTAAGGAACTCACCCATCACTTCTCACAGCATGAATTCAAGATTCTTAAAGAAGACCCTTCCAGTCCCTATGGTGAAGTTTCTTCACCTTTTGCTACTTTATCTTGTCGTTTGCCGTGTTGCTCATAAGGCCTAAAATAACCAAGCAACGTGGGAAAATAGATTCTTTTTTATTTTATAAGCTTATGCAACAGGTCTGGACCCTCCTTGAGTGCAGAAGGGAAACTGCTTGATAGTTACTATGGTTCAGAGTTGCTTCTTGATCCTTGGAATTGGCAGGACCTCAACCATCCCCCAACCATCCCCTTGTTGTGGGACTCTTTATATTATCCTTAGTAGGGGACCATCCGTGTCTTTTGTCGGTGTTCATTACATTTGCTGGACTTGGGGCACACGCTACCCACCTGGGACCCGAAGAGCTACCATGTGTCGTGTTTGTCTTCAAAGAGTGTAGAGCAGAAGTTGACACCAGTAGGTCCCTGTATATCTGATTTCTCAAACATGCCCTCTTAGCCTCCTAGAAAAGTTGGAAGTGTACTTTAGACACACTGAACTGGATCTCTGTCTCCTGACATGTAGAAATGTTCACGTTAGATTGTTACATGAGAAGAACAGGATTCTATTCCTATAAAAACATACGCCCCTCTGCCAAATGTCTGTGTTTGTGTGTTAATATACATTTGTATAAACAAAGGGAAGATATACATCCAACTCTTAACATTAATAATATTAACAATGGGCAGGGGGACTATTGGGGGAGAGGGTGAGGATTACCTTTTCCTTTACACATCCTCGCTATTAATTAAAAAGGCATGTATTGCATTCATTTGAAAGGTAGTATATAAAACTTTTAAACGATGTTGAACAAACACAACCTGTGTCAATCTGAAGTTTTGTTTTTTGTTCTGATCAGCACATCATGCAGAGAATCCAGAGACTTCAAGCTGACTGGGTCTTGGAAGTAGACACCTTCTTGGGTCAGACACCCTATGGGTATAGGTCTTTCTCAAATATCATCAGCACCCTCAATCCTGCTGCTAGACGACACTTGGTCCTCGCCTGTCACTACGACTCCAAGTTTTTTCACCACTGGGACAACAGGGTGTTCGTGGGAGCCACTGACTCAGCCGTGCCGTGCGCGATGATGCTGGAACTTGCTCGCGCCTTAGACAAACAACTCCTTTCCTTGAAGGTATCTGTTTCCCTCTCGTAGATTCCTGGGATAAAACACATTAGAATAACTCAGAGTGAATTTTAGAGTGCTTGGGGGGGAATGAGAAGGCCGTTTTGAAATGTAGACTTTCAGTACATTTTATATTAATTGTTTGCAAAATGGTATGAGTTTGAGTGAATATTAATTGGCAGACTACATTGTTAACCTGAGGTATATGGCAGTAAATTCATTAATTGACACTTGAATTCATGAACTCATTAGTTTTGAATGCACATTAACTTAAGTGCAAATTTCTTTGTGAGAAATGAAGACAGCAGAAGGCTGGTACAGGCATCTGTGTGAGCACTCTGTTTATTTCTTCTCATTTATGGAGCCGCGAACATCAGAACCTTCTGATCTGAGAGGTGGTGGCTCTCGAGAGTGAGTAATTCAGACAAATCAAGAGGAAAAGCATGAAGCAAAAATGCATTATTGTTATTATCTGTGAATCTCGGCTCAATTTTATGTAGCATAGCAGAGCTTTTGTTGTGCTCTCCGCTCAGAATACTTCGGGGACTCTCAGATGTTATTTCAGTCTCTGTGTTCTTAAGGGTATATTGGAAAAAAGTGCTGAACTAGATGAAGACATTTTGTTCAGATATCACTCATAACCAAGTAAACACAACAAAGCAAAAACACAAAACTTTGTTCACAGGCAACAAATGCCTTTTTCCCCCTCAGAGCTTTACGAAGGGGCCAGCCTTTGGTACAATGGGGATAAAGAAGTAAAAGGTTTATCTTGTAATGGAAGGAATAGAGATATTTGGTGCTATTTTTGCTGGATATGCTGAACTTGAAGAAAGCAAGAATTGTTTATAACCTCTCGGTATCCTTTTCACTGTTTTTTATTTCTTTTTGTTTTCTGGATCTTCTGTGTTGTTTTTGTCCCCTGTTCCACCCTGCTTTTTTTTCTTTGTATGAATTCTTTTTTTAATATACAATTTTTATTATATTTTTACCTATTGCCATTTAGTCCCCTTATAACAGTTGTTCTGCCTCCAGCATTCATCACCCTGTCATTCATGTCCATGAGTCCTTTTTCTTTTTTTTTTGCTCAGTCACCCCACCCCCTAGCTCTACCCTGCTTTTCTTCCCCAGCAATTGAGTGAGGGAGTTCAGAAGTTGATATAACTGTTTCATTTTTTCATACTTTCATTCCAGTGTAAGGACATGAAATGAAATGAAGTCTGACTTAAAGGCACAGGCTGTGATGTGGCTGTGTTTTCTCTGGGGGAGCTCCTTGCCTTTCCTTGTAGTTCATACTTGCTTTTGGTAGAAAGGGCTGAGTGAGTAGTTGGGCAGCATTCCGCATTAAAAAACACACGTACATTCTCTTACTTATCCTTGCAAATAGAGGTAAACACTGACATAGACAATTTTTTAAAAGGGCTAGTTTTGGATACAAACATTGAGAGTGACAGATTTTTTCTTTCAGTTTAACTTAATCGGTGTGAAGGGGTCATTTTAAGTTCTTCAGCTGTCATGGATGAGGTGGGTGGTGGTGGAATGTGACCTGGAGAGGACTGGAGAGTAGGCTGGATTATTGTTCCAGCTCTTTGCAGCCCTCCCCACTCCAGTAATAAGGTTATATTCACATTTTTTGCCTTATGACTTTGCTTCGCCCTCCCCCTGTGGCAGGTTGTACTTTATCATTCCTTGACTCTGGGCTTGGTTATTTGGCACGTCTTGGCCAATGGTATGGTCGTCGATGTGACACAAGCAGAGGCTAGAAATGTACTTGTGCGGGTAGGCTGGCTCCCTCTTGCTTTTGCCACCACCAGGAGAAAGGGCGTGCCCTGCCAGTCCCCAGAAGAGGAGGGGAGGCACGTGGAGCAGAGCCAACCTGGGTGACTACAGAGTGAAGCGGAGCTCCTCCAGCCCAAACCAGCCTCCATCAGTGGTCCCCCAGCTGACCCACAGACCCCGGAGGACACATGATGGTTGTTTTAAGCCACTGAGTTTAGGGTGGCATTAGCTGAGATGGCGCTGGATGGGGAAAGACTTCAGATAATTCACCAACTATGTTGACATAGTTGGTAATTAGGCATTTGTTGTATTGCCTTGGAGAAGGACTGGAAGACCTTCACAAATCAGGCCACACAGATAGTAAGGAATGCAGAAGCAAAGCAGGGTCTGGGAAGGAGAGCATGGATAAATATAAGGAGCCCTTAGATATGTCGGTTTCCACCCCACACCTGGCAAATACATGAGCACCCCACCTGTGTTCTTGTGGGAGAGGAGAGAATGTCTTTTTCTGGAGAAATTGAACCAGGGAGGCTCTGGATATGTGGGGACACCAGGTAAAGAGGAAGGCAGTGGTGACGTGCCTCATGGAAATCAAGGAGACTAGGTGAGCAGGGAGATCCCCGGCCTTTCCTCACCTCCAGCAGGAGAAAGCCAGCGGCCAGCTTATACCCAGCACATGGGAAACTGGAGGATCCTTCTCTGGAGAACACAAACGATCCTCGTGAGAGTACCATCTGGGCCCGGATTGCCCTGAAGTGAAGCCAACCATGTGTGTCTCTAATCAGTGTTATAGGACCTTATTCTTTCACATGAATGAACACAAAGGATGACCAGTCATTTGAGGACAGTCTCCAGCACAAAAGAAAGCAAGCAAAACAAATAATGCAAATTGAAAAGTGAACTCAGAGGAAACAGAGTACAAGGAGCAGAAGATAACTTAAGGGGCACAGTTTTTAATATCCTCACAGAGATAAGAGGAGAAGTTACATCTATAACAGGTGAAGGAAACATCAGAATCAGTTTGGTCCAGTGGGAGCACATTGCCTCAGTACTTTAGTGCAGTGCAGAGAGCAAACGGATGTATATTTTTCTCCAGCCAAGTTTAGCTGCATGAGTGCAGACACAAAAGAGGCAGAGAGTTGGACTTGGGGTTATGTTTTTGCCAAGGCATGGGAGTTGAGTGTGCTTTCAAAGGAGTGGTTAGAATGATCAACTCTGGAATTTAAGCAGAATATGAAGTCAGGACATCGTGGGGGTGAAGGACTCTGAAAAAAAAAAAAAGAATGACTCCATGGATTAGGGATTCCATTGGGGCTGGTGGATGTGGAGGTCAGGTTACTGGCAGGACTAATCTGAAAGGTGGGAGTTGTCACCGTGGAAAGTCATCAGAACCCTGCTCACACTCCTAAGTTCTCCTGAAAAACCGTCTCGTGCAGGAAGTCTTCTCCGACACCCCAAGGATTCACCCTCTCATTCTATCCAATTCCCAGATGAGTTGCATCTTACATTTGTGACCCTGGGCACATTTGGCCATGCTCATGTATTTCTTTTATCTTTCCTACCCCCAACTGAAGTGTAGGTTTCTTCAGGGGGCAAGGCTGTAATTATTACTCTTTGTGTCTCTGTTGCATTCCTAGGGCAGATCCTTGAACCTAGACTCACTAGAAAAAATCAGGGGAGAAGCAAAAACGATACACGGTTGTTCTGGTTGGGTTTCCTGGGATACACAGTCTGACATGGAATTTAGCATTTGGGTAATTTCGTAGGGAGGGGCCTGGGCTCAACATCTGTGGCAGCGAGGGGAGAGAAAGGGGATTAGGCAGAAGAGGTCCAGCTGCCATGCGGGTACAATGGATTCAGCCAAACTCTGCGGATCTCTGGATGGCCCCTTAAAGTTCTCTGAAGAGTTAGAAAAAAATGTATGACTTCTGTTTTGGGGGGAAGTGGGTGAAGGTGAGATTCATATGGGGGAAGCCGATGAGAGGTGTGATGATTTTTGGAGAGGAAATGGTGCAAAATAAATTTTGGCGTAGTTTTACTCACTCGGTTATCTTCCTTTTCTTCACTAATAGGAAAATGTGCTATTTTTTTAACCAGCCATTTTGCTATCTTTTCACCGTTCTTTTTACCAGAATGCTTCGGACTCCAAGCCAGACCTGTCGCTCCAGCTGATTTTCTTCGACGGGGAAGAGGCTTTCCTTCACTGGTCTCCTCAGGACTCTCTGTATGGGTCTCGACACTTAGCTGCAAAGATGGCATCGACCCCACACCCCCCTGGAGCGAGAGACACCAACCAACTTCACGGCATGGTTAGTTTGGGTAGTATCCGTGGCGCTGCGGCTGCAGGCGCTGCCTCACAGGAAGCCAAAACTAAAGCCAATTAAAGACCTAAAAGTGCCACAGCATCCTTGGAGCAGAGTGTTTATAATAGAACATTCCTTGGCAGGAGCTGGGTTTTTTGAGGAATCCCAGAGCTAAAAAGAATGATTCTGGGTTAGTAGTTATTTACGTTTGAGCTTAATTAAAATATTATTAAATATTAAATATTTTATAAGTTAAATATTAAAATATTATTTTACTATTTTTATTAAGCTATTTTATTTAGGTGAAAATCAACATAAAGTTTAAAATTTAAATTAATTTTTCAGAAACGTAAAAAGGTTTAATTACAAGAGTATAAAGCATCAGATTGAGGAGACGTCAGGTTCAGTTTGGTGCAATGGAAGCACAGTCCCCGGTCTGTGTGGAGGTGGAGACAGTGTCCCTTCTCTGAGGCCTCGCTAGAGCCTGAGGATCCAGGGTCTGGCGGATGAAGCGAGAGTGGGATGTGGTATGAGGATGGCAGTGAGGAATTTCCTCAGTGGCTTCGGAGTGTTGTAATGACTCCAAGTGTGTATGTGACATTTTGATGTGGTGTTTTTGACATGGGGGTGGAGACATTTTGATGCTGCCTAAAAATGCTGCTCTTACTACCAAGTGATGGGTACAGTACCCGACCCCATTTTCATCCCCGTTCTTGGGCCCACACCCCAACTCTAGCTCCTCACCCCGCTCTTGAATTCTTTCTCTATTTGACCTTGGGTCCTTACTAACTCCAGCTTGGGACTTCATGCCACCCTCCAGTCTTCATTCTTCCCCGTGCCTTCATGCATCACTGATCCTCACCCTGTTGAACCGCAAGCCTGTTCCTAACCCCTCCGCCCATCCCAGTCCTGTGCCCTACCACCGACCTTTACCCTCTGAGTCTGCATGGCCACATTAAATGTCCTCTATGGTTCCGACACATCCCATGTTGGCATTCTCTCCATCCTATGGCCCATGGGCAGCTCGTAATGGAGCAGGGGAATATGGTCAACATCTCATTCAGTCACCTCCGCCCAAGTGGTTAAAAAGGATTCGGAAGAAGAGGAGAGACCTGGTTGATCAGTAGGAAGAACAAAGGTACTGTATTTTCGGACTATAAGACGCCCCCGCCCCCCCCCCCGGCAATTTGGGAGGAATAGTGGTGGTTAATGCTGCTGTTGAGTTTGGTTTACATTTGCATTGGTGAAATATTATGTTATTTATGTTACTAGATATTTTACCACATTTTTTGCTTCAAAATATTTTTTCCTATTTTCCTCCTCTAAAACCTAGGTGTGTCTTATGGTCTGAAAAATACAATATTTATCAGTGCAAATATAGAATCCATAGTGATGGTTAAGATCATGTTTTCCCCCAGAAACAAAGTCTTAGTAGCTTATCTAACCTTGTGAATATATTCTGATTTCAAACAAGCCTATTTTCTTAACGAATACAGGGATGGGACAAAGTAGAGTTGTGAGTGACATTCTTTTGAGTTAATAAAGCTATTGTAACGATCACAACCTGCATATCTTTTTCCACACGAACAACTGTAAACCTACTTTTGCCCACCCCTGTATATTTAATCATTCATGAATTAATAGATACTATGAGTTTAAGATCATAGATTACAAATATTTGTCTACCATGTGCCAGAATGTACACTAGATATTTACCACACATTATCTCATCTACATAAACCAGGAGTTCTTAATCCAGGGGTTAGTCTTCAGGGGGTCCTCAAGTCTACTGATGCTTTATGGCTCAAACAATTTAAGGGGCACTGGTGTAATTGTAGAGCTTATGACCTGAGTGGACTGTAGAGGCCAGCAAGTTTGAGCTTCTGGTTTGACAGAAAGGGAAATGGAGATCCAGAGACATAAATAAGGTCCTATAGCTCCTAGTCAAGGAATGTTTTTATATGCTGCTTTGAGAAGTACATAGTTACTAAACGTTCTCCTGGAGGTGGTTGTGTCATTACAGACAAAGGACAAAATGGCTATTTGTAATAGAATAGAAGATCAGGCAGTCTTGGATTTCTATTGGAAATAAAGTTAAATGTGTTCTTTTTAAATCTATGAAATACTTATCCAAATGTGATCTTTATAATTTATCCTTAGTGATATTCTTCTGGGATTCCAGACACAAAGAATCTGTACTTTGCCATTTAATAGAAATCAAGATACAATACCTTTTTCAAAATTGTTAGCTTGCAATGTTATTCAACCTTTTGTTATTTATACAGCTGCCTAGATTATTCTCAATTATTAAACTGCCATTAGTTTTGACTGATTGTTGTTTTTTCCATGGATGAGTATGAAATGTGTTTTGATGGCAGTGATTAAATAATATTTTTTCTCCCTTAGGATTTATTAGTCTTACTAGACTTAATTGGAGCTCCAAACCCAACATTTCCTAACTTTTTTCCAAAGTCTGCCAGATGGTTTTACAGACTTCAAGCAATTGGTAAGCACCGCTGTTATTAAAGAGTCAACCAGGTTTCTCCTCCTGACAAACACTACATTTGAAAATTCAAACTTTATGATTTAAGTGTATGGTTTGAATATATAACATACTTCACTGAATTTTTTTCTTGCTTTATGAATTAGTTTATTGTTCCTATTCATCTCTTTTAGTAGGCCCACTTTACTTTCCTGTATGAAACTGTACCTTGATAGGAAAATGTATATTTCTTATTAGCATATATTTAGAAATGGTTTGAAAATATTTTCTCAGAGTCCTGTTTGGAGTATATGGAATGTATTTCTAGGGAAAACTTTACTAAGCAAAGCACGTTGGCTAATGAGGAATGGTATGTCCTTAGAATGGTACCAGAAGATATTCTTTAGTTTTTCCTTCCTTTTCATCCCTTTGTCATTTTCTATTTTCTGCCTCTTCCAGACATGATTTTTTGGTAAATCTAGTACAGTCTCCGTCTATTTTCCAAAAGAGTAAGAGATCAAGATGCAAGAGAATGCCAAGATCCTTCAAGAGTCATTGAAGAGTAGGTTTAGAGTCAAATCAGTGAGAGCAGATGCGGCCAGTGAAATCAGTGAGGTCAGGCCAGGCCAGGCCAGGCAAAGAAACAGAGATATCTGCTGCTCAAGAGCGAGACTCGAGGCTTAGAGAAGGACAAGGAGAGTAACTCCTTCCCCTCATACCTCCACTCTCCCCCTCCCCGAAACACAAACATCCCTCCCCTATCTACCCACACAGCAAAAAAAGCAATTGACATCAGGGAGAGTCGAAAATGAGATAGGCCTTTGTTATAAAACCTAGGCCAGGAGGCCTGCTTCAGAGGCAAGAACTTCAGGCTAGGAATCCCTTTCTAGGCACACAAATTTTTGGAGCAGTATTGCGTTGTTTTAGTTTTAAGCGGTGGGAAAAGGACTGCCATCTCAACTCATACTTCTGCCATGAGTTCAGAATTTGACGATACGCAGATCTAGAATACTACAAGAGAAACATTGACCTGCATCTCAGATACTTGCCTCTGGCAAATTTCCGTTTCTAGTTTGAAAGAATTGCTATTATGGTATTATTAATATAAGATGTTTGGGTCTCTTTCTTTTTTTCTTTAAAGATTTTTATTTATTTATTTTTAGAGAGGGAAGGGAGAGAGAAAGAGAGAGAGAGAAACATTAATGTGCGGTTGCTGGGGGTTATGGCCTGCAACCCGGGCATGTACCCTGACTGGGAATCGAACCTGCGACACTTTGATTCTCAGCCCGCGCTCAATCCACTGAGCTACACCAGCCAGGGGGGGTTTCTTTCTTATAGCATGTTTTCCTTACTTTAATGGTAGCCTCAAAAAAAAAAAAGGATTGGGTTTGGCCTTCATTCAAGGATTTTGTGCAGTTATTTTGTCTACCAGAATGAATTTATATCAGTTCCTTGCACCTTAATGTATTTTTAACCCATTGTGCTGCCCCCTCCTCCTGGTACTTATATTTTAAGCCATATCTGATTGTGTAAAGAAAAGTTATACCCTAAGATGAAAGAATTATAAGTGCCAATAAACACAGTATTTCTTGGTGGTGGTAAGGGCTTTCTCCACGTTCCTAACATATCACACTTACCAGTTGGTCTAGTTTTACACTTTAAATTTAGCAATTAAAAAGTCCCCGGCTATCCTGGTAAGTTTTATTCCATTGTCTTATCCTCTTCTTGTGATCTCTTATCATCTTGGAACATAGAACTCACATTGTAAGTAAGCATGTGACATAATACGGGGGTTCCACAATACAAGACAATGAGTGATGGAATGTAGGCCAATGGTTCTCAAACTATAGTGTGCGTCCCCTGGAGGGCTTGTTACAACACAAACTGCAGGGCTCCATCCCCAGAGTTCCCGAATCAGTGGGACCTCTAGACAATCTACATTTTTAACAAATTGCCAGATGATACTGACAGCCCTGGTCAGAGACCACACTTTGAGAACCACTAGTGCAGATTAATGCAGGTCATAGCAGGTAACCCTCTTCCATAGAGTGGCCATTCTGTATACTTTATCCCTATCTCCTCTTAAGGTGTTCTTTTTTCCACAGTATTTATGTTTATTATTATCAAATCTTTAGTACCTGAAAGGTATAAACATGGATCAAATGGAAGAAAATACAAACTAAAACCAAACTATTCCATTTGCACATACACAGACTGGCTTTTGTTCTGGTCTTCAATCTCTGTGAAGGGGGCATCAGGGATAGGAATTCTGACATGGAACTGAGTGGAGAATGCTTCTATCATGGAAGAAATTCCTGGAGGAAGGGGACAATCATTGGGATCTCAAGTAGGCGTGGGGAGATATGTTTGTAAGAAGTTAAGATTTTAATAAAGGGAACCAGCCTGATGAAAAGCATGCCATAGACACAGCAGATGGAGGCTTTACTGAGAGATTGAAAAGGGAGAAAAAAGAACTTAAGCAAACCAAATGAATTAGTTGTGTATTTGGTAGCAGAGTCTGGGAAATGACTGATAATTTCTCATGGACTAACGGACGGTTGGTACAAAGGATGTTACATACATTTATTTCCTCCATTTAAGTTTCTCACTCCTCTGAATATTAAGGAAGACATGCAAAAAGGGAAATGACATTAGATGTGGAAAGGGAAGAACACTAGGAAGTCATCTCAAAATCAAGGAGGTGGATAATTTGTGGGTTTCTGGGACCAGCTGATGATACGTAATCGGGACTTCTTTGTGCTGGTTAATATGTTCGTGCACTCCCAAGCTCAGAAGTGCTGGTGATCTTGAGGAAGAAACATGAAAATCCTTCTTGTGGCAGTCAGAAGGATGGCCTTTTCTGATTTTTTCCCATTTCTCTGTGTCTCAAATATCCTTTGTGTTGACGTCGCTTGGCTCAAACTTTTGTTGAGTTGTTGTATAGACACGGATCACATGAAAGGGGAACAGTGTGAAACCAAGAGCACATACAGAGACTGGCTTTTGTTCTGGTCTTCAGTGTCTCTGAAGGGAACTCGAAGCTGGGGTTGCAGCTGGAGAGTCAATCACCTCCACGTAGCGGTTCAGAGAAGCTACGGGGTCTCTCTGGCTTGACCGTGATCACCATTTTTTCACATGCACACCACCTCAACTCTTGGCAGTTTTTTGAGAAAACCTTTCCATTGAGGATGGTCACACAATCCCTGTCTCTTATGGGGGTGTTATCTGCTATAATCTTAAACAGTTCAGAAGCATAAGGTATTCCATTCACGCACAGCCAGGCCTTGTCCCTGCCATTGCGGGATAGCCCTATCCAGTGAGAGCAGTACAACTCAGAGTAGCTGTGAGTTGTGGCAAACCGCAGCGCTTCTTGTGCGTTTAGCTCCAGCATGGTTGAGCTCTCAGCAATACAGAAATAGTCACGGTCCTGCCGGCTCTTGTTCTCTTCATAGGATTGGTAGCATTTGTCCCCATGCCATTTCCGCATTTCTGGGCAAGGACTTCTCCTGTGACGCTCCAGTTTTGTTCTAAAGCTCATGACAGAATTTTTCAGCCACATGCGGCAGAGTGTCTACAAGCTTTCCCTTCTGTGCTTGGAGAGATTGCAGCTGTTGAGAGAGATTCCCTAATCTTCCTTTCGTTTTAGAAAAGCTATCTGAGTATTGGAGAGCTGGTAGAACTGAAAAAACACAAACCCCAGCACTGCCAGGCCAATCAGCAGCACCAGGCACAAAGGAGCAGGGTCAAGGCCACTGGACACCACGCTGGAGAGGGAGACCAGTGCTCTGTGTGGCCACGCTCAGGATGATGAGATGTAGCAGAGGCTGGAGAGTGCAGGCTCATGGTGGTGTCCCCCATCAGCATCCAGCATGTTCCTTGTGCTGCTGTACTTGGCCTGCATTGAGATTCCTGCAGAATCCCAATTCTGTGAGCTGTGGTTGGATCGCCCCAACTGCCTGGCTTCTATGAGACATTTCAGAAACCAAGGCACTGAAAGGCATTCCTAGTGTTCTTCTCTCCCAGCAAGTAGCAGGGAAGCCTCTCCTTAAGGAATTCTTCATACAGGATCTTGGCTCTATAAGTATCTACATCTGTGTTTTCTTCTCCCATTTTTTTCTGGTTTTCTCATTCTTTGTCTCACCATTGTTCTACTGAGTTCCTACCTCTAAGGATGTTCTCACTTGTGAAGCTACAGCCACATGTGACCGTTCACACCCCAGAACTACTAAAAAATGTACACACCCATGTTCAGCCCAGATGTTTATTGTCATGTGCTCACTGCTGCATATTTTAAAAACAACAGCCACATGCGCTAAGATTTCAAATTCCTTATGCGTTCTGTGTATTGATCAGATAAATACTAGATACTCATCTACTGTTTGTCATCTGCAGAACGTGAACTCCATGAATTAGGTTTGCTCAAGGACCATTCTTTGGAGAGGCAGTATTTCCAGGATCACGGTTATGGACGTGTGATTCAGGATGACCATATTCCGTTTTTAAGAAGAGGTAATGTGTGTGTGTATGTATGTGTACATGCGCATGTGCATTTTAACTTAATTGTATTTTATGTGTTTTTGCAATGATCTAGAAGAGTGAGGAACCATTGAATGTAATTAATTGAATAATTAAGTCACCCAACAGTTGGCATATGACTTCTCTTTTCTCATGAAAGGGATTTGGAATCCTTAAGGACACATTAATATATTTTTTCCTATACCTAGAATATATATGAAAGTTCATGTTCCATTGACTGTGCCTTCACTGTCATCGAGTCTTACTGTATTCTTACATTCTGTGTTACTCTGATGTTTTCTGATTAATAAGGAAGTGATATCTTTGATGTCAATGGTGCAAGTTTAAATGAATGCAAGGACTCTTGAAGTATCTGCCCAATTGATCTCCAGTGTTTGTTTGCTCTTGCTTCCCTGGTCATTACATAGGAAGGAGAGTTACCTTTTTAAATGTAAATCAGTTTATGTTACTTTCCTCCTTCAAAGCTCTGGTGGCTTGCTATCAAGTAGAATAAGACCAAAAATCTTTACCATGACCTGCAAGGGCCTCCATTTTCTGACTCTGTTCTCCTTCTTCAACATCACCTTCTACGTCTGTCTCCAATCAGGATTGCTCCCATCCAGCCACACGGGGCTCCTTGCTGTTCCTCAAGCTGGCCGAGCTCACTCCCACCTCAGGGCCTTTGCACTTGCTGATGGTGCTGCCCGGAATGCTCCTCCCCAGATTTTTGCACAGCTTCTTTTCCTTTGTTGCGTGTCTCAGTTTAAGTGTTAGCTTCTCACAAAGGCCTTCCCTCCCTGACCTTAAATACCTCTCTTGGCCCTGCTGTCCATCTCTCATTCTCTATTTCCTCATGTTCTTATCCTTTGTAATGCTTATCACTTTCTAACATTATTTTTTATATTTGTTTACTTGCTTCTTTCTCTACCAGAATGTAAGCTCCATATGAGCAGGGCCTTGCCTTTTTACTGATGAAACCTCAACTTCTAGAATAGAGACTGGTACATAGTAGGTGGTTTCTAATTATTCACTGAATTAATTAACAATTGTTTAATGAATGAATGACCTTGGAGTACAAGAGTAAGATGTAAGGCGTACACAGAAGATGGTGATTTACCAGCTGTCTTTATATGGGTGGTACAGAGCTCCCACTCAGACTCCTGCTTGCCAGGTGACACTTTCTAGTTTAAATATGCACTTAATTAAAAGTTGGTTCTTTCTTATTAGGTGTTCCAGTTTTGCATCTGATAGCATTTCCTTTCCCTGAAGTCTGGCATACCATGGATGACAATGAAGAAAATTTGGATGAAACAACCATTGACAATCTCAACAAAATCATACAAGCCTTTGTGTTGGAATATCTGCATTTGTAATGTTCTCATTTAGTTTATGGTAATCGCATCTGTTATTGAATTCAAAAGTCAAGGTACAATTTAAAATATATAATCTGACTCCAGATCAATGTCGTGTGGACGTTTCTATCCCAGGGATTCATTACGTACGTAGCTTTGAACATGTAATTAATAAATCCTAGATTTACATTACGTTCTCAATTTCTTGTTAATTTTTACCTAGAGATACAAAGGGGAAATGCAAGGAAAACAGAAACTATGAACCTGAATCGGGTTTATATACTTGGTATCACAGTCTTCTGAATAGAACTTAAATATAATGGTAATATGTAGCCTTGATCTGATGATTTCTTATTACTGGGGAACCTATTGCATATAATACAAACACAGAGATGCGGTTTGAAGATTCTCAAATTTCTTTGAGAAATCTTTATAGGGTTTATGTCATTAATATTAATTCAGAATTACATGCCATGTTGTGAATTTTTTGTAGAAATGAAAAAATTTAGGATTTAAAGTATAGTTCAACTTTTATAGAGTTTTACAAATTTAACATTTTTATTTTAAAAATAATATACAGTCAGTAACAAAAAATAGAAAATGGAAAAAAAGAAAACAATAATGCCATTATGTTAACAGAATCTTTATTCAGTCTTTAGTTTTTCCTCATACATTTTCAATGCAGATTTTTAAGAATGTAGTTACAGTTAAACTGTGTGCACAGAAGTTTTTGTCCTTTTTTTCTGTTCAGTTATATATGTAACTACCAGCATTTACTTGCTGCTTTGATCTTGGGTTGGGATGAAGACAGAAAAAGATGGTTGAGTGTGACCTCTGCAGTCAATATTAAGTGACAGAGCCGTGGCCCAGTAGTTACAATTTTTTCGTTGCTAAATTATATGCTATTTAAGTTGGGTTAATTACTTTTAGCATATTGTTTTCAGCTGATTCATGGAAGCAAAATTGTTTGGGCTGGAAACATGTAGGAATTCATGGATTTTTCTTTACTTATAGGAAACAATTATCTAGAAATACAAATATGATCTGTTAAACAATTAGGAAATTGATTCTGCCATATAGATGTAGCTGAGGCCTCTGTTCTTCATATGCTCCCTGTTCTAAGAGGACAATTAATAAATACTCACTGAGTTAATGTTCTGGGGCCAGGCAGGGCTGCAGACAGACCAGCTGAGTGGGGAAGCAATGGCAGCTTCAAGTTCAATGACCAAGGATGTCATTGGGAAAAGAATTTACTTACCAAAACATACTTTCCAGGTTAAAAAAAATTAATGTAATTTTAGCTATATAATTATATAAAAGAACAGGTGGAATCCTATAATCATATATATATATATGTATAAAACATCAGCAATTTCATGTTTGTAAATTTTACAGAATTAGAGTTTTCAAGGATTTCTTTTTATTTTACAAATCTGCTTCTGAAATTATGTAAAGCATGCCATGCCTTGGTAAGTTAAATACTATTGTGAGCTAACATTGAGTACTGCCTGTGTCAGGCAATGTCCTAAGTGCTTTGTATGTTTTTATGAACTCATTCTTCACAACAGTCCTAAGGGGTAGGTGGTATGATGAACCCTATTTTATGATGTAGAGAGTGCCTTCTTCAAGACCACGCAGCTCATAAGTGGCGTTGGTGAGATTTGAACACAAGCAGTCTGGCTCCAACTTCACAGAATATGCTTAATGCCAAACGCAAAGCAACAGTTGTGTCTTGAAATCACCATAGGTCATTCGCTCCATGGGGGAGAGCATTTGTAAAGCACTGCTGTGAGGATTCAGCTGACAGCGTCAGGCTCCAGAGGCACACATTTGCATGCAGAACTGTTTCTCTGCCACAGCAAAAGCTGTTTTTACATCAGCACGGACGGGTATGACAGAAATGAACACGTGCTTCCGGGCCTAAAGAATCTAAACCACACAGCAGGATTAAGGGAGGCTGAGTTTTCTGGATTAACTCTTGGATAAGATAAACCCTTTGAAAGGGGTTCGGGAAAACACATTTTTTTTTTAACACCAGAAAAGAAATGATTTAATAGATTATATTGAAGCAGAATGAAGAGTTTTAATAAGGAGCCTAAACATGAGTTGCCATTGATACATATGTAATTATAAACCTAAAGAATAAGTTCCTTTTAAAGCAGAATAAAATTAATAGGAGATCTACTATAATCTGTTGAGGTGGCATTAGTTGAATTATTTTTAGAGGAGGAAGTTGGAGGATGTGTTGAAATGAGATAAAGGGAAAAATAAAAACATGAAACAGCTTAATCCAGTGAAGGTTTCCTTCCTTCCAAATGGCCCATCCTAAAACTCTGTTCACGAAGAGTTTGCAATAACACGAGAAAAGCAACCATGATGCCGTCAAGGGAAGCATTTTAAGGTATTAATCTTGATATTAGTCTATGAAATATATTCTGTGCAATTCATGCCAGCCAGAAATGTTACTTTAAAAAAAAGTGTAGCTGTGGAGGCAGTGCTCCATAAACATTATGTTGCATTTGGAATTTTTCTATGTGCATTTTGGAGCCTTTCAGTACCCCGAAGAGAACAATTTGTATGGTTTGTCTATTACTGTCAACTCTGCAATGCATAGGGCTGTTTTTCTTTTCCAAGAGCAATGAGTTCAAAGGCGAATATTCATAAAAGAGCATTCATAAGCTTGGCATCTAAAAAAATCATGGGCCTGTTACTGCAGCTTGAGGGTTGCGGCTGGAAGAGAAAAGACAGATCCTTTAAAATGGAGACGTGTTTCAGATGGGGAAGCAGTTGTCATAAGAACAAAGCAGCCCATGTTTCCAGCTCCAACTCCAAACCCTTAAACTGTTTATTTCAAGGACCTTCTTTCTCCCATCAAAGAGGTACATTCATTACGGTGCCGCAGCAAAATCACGTGAACACTGAACAGTCGTTCCGTCAACTCGGCCCAGCTGGAGGTGATTACGGGCTTCTCAGAAACGGGGGACGGACACAAGACACTTCCGTTTCTCTAACCTACAGACGTTCCCACATGGGACTTGGCCATGGCACCTTCTGCTGAAGATGACATCTCCATTTCTTTGCAAGCCCGAAATCTGAGGAATGATGGCGGGGGATGAAGGCCGTAAAGAGAAGATGAGGCAGACTGTCGGTGGCAGCCGGGGTAATTCAAACTAAAGCTCATATAGAACATTTGGGGCAATAACTGGCATTTGGGGAAATTACTTGCATTTGCTTTTCATGAAGGCCTGGGTCTGTGCTCGCGGAGCCGACCTTCCCACCAGCTTCTGGCTTCAAAGATGAATGTATGAAAGAGTGAGGTTTCACTCTGAGTTTCAGGGCCACGCTCTACGCAGCCTGAAGCTCTAAAAGTAGTTTTGAAGTGGTTTAACTGTCTCCCCTTACTTCTCCCTTCTGTCTCGCTTCTCTGACTTCCCTGGTACCTCTCTCTCCGCCTTCAAATAGCCAAACGACTGCTTTGTTGTCGGGCAGACACCAGCGGGTACAGTCACCACCATGTTTCACAGAAGGGCTGAGGTGGTCCTTCGCTGGGTGAGCCGGTGGGGTGGTACAACGCGCCCCTCGAATCCTCCCAAACATGGAAATTGCCCCCAGGATCTTGGCACTACATCCAACAGCCATAATTTATGGCAGTTATGAAGAGAGCTGAGATGAAAGAGCCGTCTGTGTCCCTCTGCCTGGGTTTGGTTGGCGAGCGCACGCACTGTGAAGTCATCTCGCTGTGCTCAGATTTCAAAGGCAGCACATGGAAGGCAGCCTGCTCCCTCCCCGGCATCTCCGAATCTGCCAGTGTGGAGATCAGACCATTTGTTCGGGTTTTACTATCGAGGGCACACAATTGCCAAGAAGAGGGAAAAATGGTTTAAAACAAAAGAAATAAAAACATAAAGATTGCAGAGGTGGCATGAAAAATAGATTTTGCAACTGATAAATTATAGAATATAGAACATTTATTCTCTTACGTTTACAGAGCGCCATGGGGCACGAGAGGTTCTTGGTGTTCAAGGATTTAATATTTGTGGTTTTGGCTAACAAAGAGTGACACGTAATAAATTATTCAAGCTGAGATTGGCATGGAGAAGCAAATGAGTCCAGCCGACTGCCAGCCACCAATTTCATTGTTGTTCTCTAGTCATCCATGCAGTTAACACTTGGGAAGTAATAAAACCCACTTGTTTGTAAAAAATGACCCCCCCCCATCTCACCCCACCCCTCACTGTACCTTCTAGGCCCAACTCTCTTGCTGGAGATGTGATTAAAGATGTCTAGAAAAATAATGGTGACACAGTAGCTTTATAAGTGATTTTAATTCTTTATTGATAGATAAATTAAGAATATGAGAAGACCTCTTTAAAATTTTTAGGGTTTTGAAATTGTCTTCTTCGGGACAAATGATATTCAAAAGTGTTTAGAACATTTCCCTCGGGAATGTGAAGAATCCATTTTAGGTTATGCTAGAGTTATTCCACATGAGTAATTTACCACAATGGTCCTGTGATCGGTTTACCCATCCACGTAGCTGCATATCAGTGCCTTCGTTTTTAAAGTGAGTGAACACAGAAACTAACTTATCCTCAGTTGGTGCTCAGACTAGACTCTAGTGAGCTCAATTTCCGGTGCATTACATGGCTAATTTCAGCCCAGCTAGGAAGGGCCTCAGAGATTTTCTAGTTGATTTGTTCTAAACTGGGCAGAGTGCATGCCCCCGGGGGCAGTGGGCTGTGTGTGTGTGTCTAGTGGGACGGGTGGTGGGTCTTTGGTGTCGTAATAACTGAAGGCGGCTTCTAGCATTTTGTTTGAAGAAGCGAAAATGAGTGTTCAGAGCAGTTTGCACAACAAAGAATCATCTCACCAAATGCCATTAGGGCCTCCATAGAGAAACAATGATAGATTTCAGCATCCTCGTTCTAAAGGTTCAGATATCAAGATCCAGAGAGGATGGATCACTTAAGATTCCTCTGGTTACAAGTGACAAAACACCTAATTCAAATCTACCCAATAAAAAAGGAAATTCTGCTCTGCCCTCCCCTGAGTCAACTGTAAATTTAGGTGAGCTTTTCATCCTGGGGGCAAGTTGCACGCTAGTAGCCTCAGGCTCACATCTCCACAACCCTGATTTTCATGAAAAGAGTTCCTGTCCAACAGTTCCACAGTTTCCTAGGCTTGACTGCCATTGGCCTGAGTGGGGCTCCGGGTCCATTCCTGACTCAGTCTCTGGGCTGGGGAATGCAATGCACTGATTGACTTTGGCCTGTGGCTCATGCGCACCCCAATAGATCGGGGGAGGGTTAGCTTCATCAGACCACAGGAACTAAGGTGGGACTGGGGATCCCCAAAGGGAGGTCTAGAGAAAGGATGTTGTGCAGACAAGAGTTACAGAAGTTCACAGCAAGTGAGTTAGGTGACTTATGCAAAAACCTAAGGCATGGCACCACGCTGCCTTTATTCTGATCTTACACAGGATGTAGCATTATCATCTTCTCCTCACTCCATCAAAGTTCTTAAAACAGAGGGTCAAAACCTTGGAAAAGAAGCACAGGAGTTACAAGAGTAGGTTATGCCTCAGGCTTTAAAAAATCTGGATTGGAAGATTTCTAAATACAGCTGCTCATGGTTCATTTTCTTGTAGTTGGATCCTGGTGTTGGACCTGAGAATTTGTCAAAGGAAAACAATTGGTTCCCCCATGCTCAGATTTTCCTGAGGATCATGGTGTTTCTGCCCTAGACCTATGTAGCAAGTGTACAGAGCTTAGAAAACTACATCCAAAGGAAGGGGCATCTTTGGATGGCTCAACTTTTTAGCATTTCATCTTGGCAGGAAGACAGAGAGATTCCAGTATCTGGAAACACCCAAGAAATTGAGGATCCTTAGATATCGACCAGGAGAGGTAAATTGTTTGGCTACAGGAGGCTGGCAGTCATACATGAGACCTTTGTCCAGATTACGCCTGAGGACAGGCTGTGAAGCTGATGAAGATCAGGGTGGGCAGGAGAAGGAAGAGTGTGCTGACTCACTGTGAACTTTCAGTCCAGATGGTCTCAAAATGAAAGCATTTAGGGAAGCACTGGATCGACTAGATGTTTCTTACACCACTCCTCAAAGGCCCATAAATGTTATCAAGCACATGCATGAGGGCTATCCAGGTCATGTCTCCATCAAGATCAGAGCATGGGAGGAGTCTGAACTGAAATTACTATTCAGGGGCTGGGATCAAGAAAGAGGCATCCAAGTGTTTTAGAGTTGAAAGAATTCTCAGAAATAATCACCGTTTACTTTAGATTTTTCCCTGGGGGCAGTGCTTCAGAGAGAGTCCCTTCCCACATTCTGGTCCCTTTCCTAGTGATAGAGTGTGTTCCAACAGTTTTCAAAGTTTTGTGTTTTAAGTCATAGAACCCGTTCTTCAGAAGAACTCTTACACAACACCCCAAAGCTTAAAGAGGAGGGGGTGTGGTTGAAGCAGGAAGAGAGGCCTGGAACCCTGTTGGCTGAGCCTTATTCACCCCCAATCTACCTTCCCTACCCACCCCCACAGCCCCTACCCACACCCTCTGCCCCTGCCCCACCCTCGTGGGGACTCCATGAAACCTAGGGCTTTGCAGAACATAGCTTAGAACTCGGATTGAATTCTCAGTCTCCTTTTGCTCATTCTCAGACAAAATGATTTGGCTGATCACTCACCCACTGGCTTCTAGGTCCCTACTTTCTCCTGGTTCTCCCACCTCCCTCATCTCTCATTCCGTCTTGCATCGTTCTTGTGTTCGACTCCTAAAACTGGGGATATTCTGGGGTTTAGTTCTTAGATCTCTTTTCCAACTATACTCCCTTCCTGGGTGATCTCACCCAGTCCCACAGCTCTAAAATTATGTGCAGATGATTGTGAAATTTATATCTCCATCCCCAACCTCTCCTTGAACTCATCTCCATTGGGATGTCCCAGACACCTCGCATGAAGATATGCAAAAATAAACTACAGTTCCTCGCATTCCCCCACATCTTCTCCCCACATCTCAGTTGATGAAAATTTTTGACCCAGTTGCCGGCTCCTCTCTTTCAGTTCAGGACATCAGCAAATCCTGTTGTGCTCTTTTATACTGTGTCCTAATCTGTCCACTGTGGAGCGCTGTTCCTGCTCGGGGTCACACCACCATAATCTCTCACCTGGTCTTCCTCAGTCTCCTGTCCACACAGGAGCAGGGGCCGTCCTTTTACATTACAGCCTGGTGATGCTCCTGCTTGAGCAACCCCCTGCCCCACCCCTCAGTGGCTTCTCACTTCGCTTGAAATAGAATCCGGTGCCTCTGCCATGGCTGGCTAGACCTTACATGATCTGGCCTCTCCACCTTTCTGACTTTACTTCCTACCACGCTCTTCCTCGCTCACCTCACTCTGATCACAAGCGCCCTCTGACCTTCCCCAAACAGGCTGAGCTTGTTCTGGAATCACCCAGGAGCCATGCAGCAGGAGATCAAAGCTCAGGAGCCAGGCAGGAGCCTGAGGCGGGGCTGTGAGCTGTCCGTGCCTGGACACCTTTTCCAGGGCCAGCCTGAAGGGAGGCCATCCGTTTCTAGCAGGTTCTGAGAGTGCTGCCCTCAGGGGAGTGGCTGACTTAGAAACAGAAGAGCAACAAGACTCAGTGGGTCCAGAGAACTCCCTCCGTCTGTCTCTTGCCTCCCTCCACCTCTCTCCTTCAACAGAAAGACATTTTAAGACATGCCAAGGAAAAGAGGGGAGAAATATGGGGTATGAAATAAAGTGGAATGAAGAATCCCAGTACTGAGTATTTGTCAGCACTGGGTGACATTTTGGGGTGAGATGTAGATGTGGGTGAAGAGCGAAAGGCCGGAAGAAATTTGACAGAGGAGAGAGCAGAGAGCAGAGGAGAGAGAGGGAGGGAGTTGAGGTTTCCTCAGGTTGAAGTGAGAAACTTGCCCTCAGGCCCTCAGAATGGTCACACCAGATCTCCTTTTGTCTTCATGTACCAGCAAGGCCTTTGGGTTTAGGCTGTTTCCTCTTTGGTAACAAAGAGGCACTACCCCCCCCCCCCCCCCCCCCGCCCCCCTGTAATTTGCATAGGCAGCTCTACAGCATGACCAAAGAGTTTCTGACTCATCGACCTGACCCCCTCCTACATCTATCAGCTGGGGAAACTCCAGGTGGTGAGGTTCCGTTTCCTGCTTCCCTATTCTGGACCACTTTCCACCCTGGGAGGTGGGCGGGTTCTCCATCCTCATGATCCCACACCCTCTCCCTTCTTCCTGTTTCTCTCCGCCAAACTGTATTTCCACTTTGAGCTGAAAGTGATGGGTAGCAGGGTTTATTAAAAAAACACACACACACGAAACATTTTTTAATCAAGAGATTAAACTCTGATTATGGTGGCATTTCAAACACGAGTCAGCGTGTAAATCAGATGGTGGAGTCGAAGCTTTGAAGATATTTCTGTGTTTTCAAAACCACAAAAAATTAATTCCTCGACATTGTTTCCTCCTTCAGGCAACTTCTGCATGCTGCCCACAAGGAGATAGAGTAGGAGCCTTGTGGGGGCAGGAGGTTACAGGTCTCAAGTTGTAGGATGCTCTGGGTCCCTAAATTTATCTGTCTTCTTCCCTGGGTTCAGTACAGCGCCTTCCCCACACTGCTGAGCTCCCACAAGCTGCGGGACACCCTGACAGTTTGCCCCAGGCAGCTGGCTTGAGCATGCTCTCATTCCGTATTGTGGAAGCATTGGGTATGGCACAATCTGCGGGATCTGTTTGCATTGGCAGTTGTCCCTGTGGACATGGGGCGTATCAAAGCAGCAGACAGGCTGCCTGTCTGAGACATTTTCCTGACGTCAGGGCTACCGATCTGGCTGCTACCAGACGCACACAGTACTCACAGAGAGAGGGCTTGAAATGGTCGGGCCCTAGGTGCAAAGGAAAAAGTGCTCAGAGGTGTTTTGCATTGATTCAGAAAACAAACAAAAAAAAAGTTAGTGGAGAATACAATTTTCTGTGCGCCCATTGAAATTAGAAACTATCTTACCTCACTTTCTCAGTTCTCCAGCTCACTGGTGGCTCATTTCCCAGCTTGTTTGCTGATTTATTTTATTTTATTTTTTTGTCTCCAAATGGGTTAATGCTGAAGGGCCTCAGGGCTCAGTCCCTGGACTCTTCCCTTCCCTCCTCAGTTCATTGTTGGCCTCATTCACCTTCCTCTTTAAATACCACCCGTATGTTGCTGACTCCCAGAGCTTTCCACGGTCTTCTGGTCTCCTCTTATCCAGCTGCCCACTAAACAGCTCCAATTGGAGATCCCACTCAACGAGCCCCCGCCGGCCTCCCGATCTCTCTCCACACCTGGCCCACGGGCTGTCTTCTTCATTGCAGCTGACAGTAGGTAACTTCATTCTTTCTATAGCTCAGCCGAAAACATAAGAGCCACACTCAACTCTTCATCTTCTTTCACATCCTACCTCCAATTAGTCAGGAGCTAGCCAGGTGAGGTCTATTTTCAAAGTACATCCAGAGTCCAATCACCTTTTGCCACCTTAACTGCTACCACACTGGTCCAAGCCATCACTATCCCTTGCCTCTACTAGTGTAAGAGGCTCTCATGTTCTTACCTAGTCTTCCTGCTTCTGCCCCACCCCTGCAGTCTATTGTTAATGCAGCAGCAAGAGCGACACTTTAAGAAAGTAAGTCAGATTGTGTCACACTTTTGCTCAAAACCCTGTAACAGTTTCTCATTTCACTAAGAGGAAGTGTCGGCATCCTTACAGTGGCCAGCTTGACCCTCTGTGATCTGTCCCCTAACACCACTCTGACCTCATCTCTAGTCAGCCTCCCCCTTGGCTCACTCTGCTCCAGCAACACTGGCCGCCTTGCTGCTTCTGGAAGGTGTCAGACTGGATTCTACCTGAAGACTCGGACAGAGGCCGTCCCTCTGCCTGGAGTACTTTCCCCCGATCCCTTCATGGCTGATATTTTTTATCTTCAAATCCTTGCTCAAATGTAACTTTTCAATAAAGTCTTCCTTGACCCCCTACTTAAAATTTTAACCCTGATCTCTCTTAGTCTGTTCTGCTTTTTCTTTTACCACCCCTCTTACATGCTGTACAGTTTACTATTTAATATGTTTGCTTTTTATGAGCTGCTTTCCTCTTTTAGAATGCAAGCTCCATACACGCAGGGACCTTTGTTGATTTGAACCATAATTGGCACATAGTAGGTTTTATTAAATGAATGAATGAAAGAGAGTGAGTGAATGAATGAATGGATGCGATGGAGTCATGGACAGCCTTACAAGGCAGCCGTGTGAAAGGCAGGCAGTAGAGACCAAAGAGACCTTAGGTTGTGGACAGGTATGGTCAAGGACCAGAAAGATTCAAGGTGGTAATTGGAGCCCATATTGTGAGCCAGAATTAATTCAGTAGCCCTCTGGAGTCTACTGCGTGCATGGGCACTGATAATAAGCCAGTCTGATTAAAAGAAAAATCTGTGATCCTACTAGTCAGTCCCACATGGAGGCATGACTTCTAGATTAGTCTTTTTCCTCACCTTGGTTATTGGGAGGCTACACTGTACTTCGAGATGCAGAAAAATTTAATATGGTTCTTGATTAGGATATGGAAATGGGTGCTGGAGTATGGTTTTTCTTTTTCACGCAGACGTACAAAATGGAAGGGAAAGCGAACGTTTCGGGGGAAATGCCACATTCATAGAATTGGAGCTGGAGTGAGCTAAGAGGGGACATTTTTTTGGTGTTGAGTTCTCTACCCAGACACAGACTACAGTCACTTCTGTCAGGGGCTGAGGCGCAGCACCAGGGAAGTGACAGTTGGTATTGGTAAAGAGCCAATCATTTGATTATCTCAGGACCGCAACCCAGAGGGATGCCCTGAACCTTGTCCATCTTTCTGCCTCCTGTGTCAGACCCTGTGACTTAGGTTCTGGTACATCTACTGCCTGCTAGTAGCTTCTCCTTCAACTCAGTGCTTGGGACAATGGCTTTACCATAGGGGTGCAGTGACTGTGACTGTTAGTAACACCCCCTTTCATGCTCAAAGGTGCTAGTAAAGATGATAAATTTGGGGGGCACCCTCCACCTAGGGCTCGGAGTGGGTGGTAACCTTGCAGCTTCCTACTGGTGACCTCTCTGCCCCACCCCCTGGCTGTGGTGAGAACCTAATTGTGTAGAAGTTAACTTTCCCCAGAAGTTCAAAGTTTCACTCAGTTCTGACTGTGTAATTTGGCCATTGGATAATAGGGTGGACCCAAAAGGCTTGGGTCACCAACAGAGCATGGGGCCGACTGAGGACAGAAGCCACGGCCTGCTCCTGGGGACCAGGACCCACACAGCGGGGTGATCGTGCAGCGGATCTTACTGTCCTGTGAGGTGAAGTTTGCAGCTTTTTTGGTGGTTATGTGGGCAAGTCATGTCGCCTCTCTGGGCCTTGGTGTCCTCAACTGCCAATGACAGGGATTCAGCCTCATGGTCTGTTGGGTCCCCTGCAAGTGCTAAGATTCTGTGCAGCAGGATAGCATTGCATTTAAGAGTGTGGCTTTAGGATACAGAGCTGAGTTCAGATGCTGGCTCTGCAATGTGACAGGCATTCAATTTTGAGCAGGCTTAAAACTGAGTTATAAGCTCAGTTTTCTCACGGGTAAAATGAGGATTACACTTACTCATTGGCTTTTTGTGATGATTAACTGATATAATATGTAAGAAAACACCTTGTGAAATCTGGTACATAATCACTTCATGGAGGATGTTGTCTGCCATGACCTTGTGTGTGATTTGCATGGGATTGCTTTAGAAACTCAGTATCTCACGTGTAGCTCTCAGCTGTGGGGGGGTCAGCTGGGTGGCTACCGTCATCTTTATTTTATCAGTGAGAAGAACCAAAGCTCAGAGGAGTCTGATGATTTCACAGACTTGGTGCGTGAGAGCACCAGGGCTTTGCCGAATGTTGGGGTTGGGGAGCAAGGCTTGGGGGAAACAGCCAGACATTCATTGAGGGGATACAGCTGTACTCACCTACCTGTCAGGACAGGCCTTTAATAGCTGCCATTTATGTAGGACAATTCTTTAGTTAATATAAAAGGAGAGCCAGGGAGAACAAAATGCTTCCTACTTTTTAGACAATGTGATAGGCTCATTCTTTTTTCTTTCTCTTTTTTGATAAATTTGACAACGTCCCAATTTGTAAATTTAAGGTGTATGGCATGTTACTTTGATACACTTTTATGGTATTATAAAATGATTGTCATCGAAGCAATATTGATCACATTACATCATCGCTTCAGTACTTGATATCATGGGCCATCTTCATTACACAGTGCATTAGATCTCTACGCATGGCATGGTGCTTTCGTTCTGTTGCTCCACTGCCCTGCAGGGTCAGATGCAGCTAATGCCACCATGGGATCACACTGTTTCGCACACCACACACCCGCTTTTCTGCTTCGGGTCCTGAGATCCGAGTCTCGGCTCTTCACCTCCGAGCTTCACCACTACCCCTCCGGTGTCTGCCCTGGGGCTCCTGGTCTCTCCGAAAATGCCACTGAGATTCTTCTTATTAAAAAAATACTTGAAAAAAGAGAATATATCTTAAATATGCTCACCACACACACACACAAATTGTAAGTATGAGGGGGGATCCCCCCAAACCGGAATTTATTTATAAAAAATTGTGTATTTATTTTTACATGTTTAAAATTCACCTTCAAAGAACTCTCCATTGATACAATATTGAGACATTGTTTTCTAACTACTCAAAACAGTTTTTTAACTTGTCAATTTTTGTAAAGATTTTATGTATTTATTTTTAGAGACGGAAGGGAGGGAGAAAGAGAGAGAAACATCAATGTGCGGTTGCTGGGGGCCATGGCCTGCAACCCAGGCATGTGCCCTGACTGGAAATCAAACCTGTGATGCTTTGGTTCACAGCCCGTGCTCAATCCACTGAGCTACGCTAGCCAGGGCAAGTTATCAATTTTGATGCTTTTTAGTGTTTCTGCCAGTTTTTTTGTGTCACCCCTTCCACATAGGCAAAATGTTCCTTCTGAGGACTTTTTTCACCCAGAGGAATAAAAAAGTTGCTAAGGGTGAGATTGGTTGAATAGGGAGGGTGGGGCACAGGGGTCATGCTGTTTTTGGTCAAAAACTGCTGAACACCCAGTGCGGCATGGTCAGGTGCTCTCTTAAATCACCCATCATGAAATGGGCAAATATATGGAATCTTCAAAAAAATTCACTGAAGCTGAACGCAGCCTCTCACAACAACACCAGCCGGTACAGTGATATAGCTAGGTTCCTAGAACACTCACCTAGAAGGGGAAGCCTGTACTATAAGGGGCCCACACTCCAGAAGATAATTCTGTTTTTTGAGGTGCCCCCTCATATTTGAGGTGATAGAAGTGTTAACTTACCTCATCGTGGTAATAATTTTGCAGTATATATGTGTATAAAATTATCAAATTTTATACCTTAAACTTACACAATGTTATATGTCAATTACCAGTATATCTCAATAAAGCTAGACAAAATAAAAAATAATTTTTATCCCTTTACTTTCTATTCATTAAGGTAACACATGCTTAGTGCATGAAAGTTGAAAAATACAGACACACATAAAAAAGAAAACACTAATCTTATAAATGACCACTATTAACATTTTCTACATTTCATTCAGATTTCTTTCTATAGCATATGCATACACCAATTTTGCAAAATCATTATCCTTTACTGGTTTTGTTTTATAACTTTTGTTTCATACTTAAAATCTTTATGTGAGAATTTCTTCCTGTTATTAAAATGATTTGAAAGTAGAGATTCGAATGGATCATCCATTATAGGCATGTACAAAAATTCATTTAACCCACTCCCTACTCTGGATCACTAAGTTTTCCCAACATTCCATTTTTATAAATAATACCTAATGAAAACTTGTGCATGTAAATCTTTGTCCACATCTCTGATATTTCTTTGACAACGTTTCCTGTGTAAGAAGGCAGAGGGAATAAACAGCAAAGTTTAATCCAAGTTGGGAGCAGGTGAGCCACGGAAATGCCCTTTGCATTGGCCTCATGTGGCCAGTAGGTGTCTCCTTCGCCTCACAGTTTTTCCTCTTGGCTATTTTCCTCTGGGTGGTTTTTGAAAGCTCGGAAGGGAAAAAATTTGAGTCGATGGAGTTCAACTCCCAATATTAAAGTCTCCCTCAAGGGACGCAAATCAACAGTGCCTGAGGGCTGCAGGCCTGGCTGTTTTGCTTTCTCTGTTGGGTTGATTCCATCCAACCCAGGGGCATGTTTGCGCTGACCTGATTCTGAGGAAAAGGGTTCAATCTGGATCACTGGCAAAACTCCATTCTTTCAGACTCTCGAGGAAAAAAGACACACAAAAGTGTGAAAAACAAAACCACACTACTGCTTACTGAGTGCTTTCTCAAAGCATAGAGTAATTCAAAATTCACAACAATTTGAAAAGATAAGTATTCTTATCAACTCTTTTTCTAGACCAGGAAAATGAGGCTCAGCGATGCTACCTTGGCTGAAGGGCCAAAGCTAATTAATGCTAAGAAAGCATTCAAACTCAGGTGCATTTGTTTCTGAAGCCTGTGATTTTAACAATGTTCCTGGGCTTGTTAAAACTACCGATTCTGAGGCCCCACTGGGCCAGAATAGCCTGGCAGAGGGCCCTAGAATTTGCATTTAAACGACCTTCTTGGGAGATTTGTATATGCGTTACAGGGAGATGCTGATTTCATCTGTTCTATGACCAACCGAACCAGCTGGAGGTCATGACCTGAGCGGCTGGGTTGGCTTTGGGCAGGCTGGGCCTTGAGTCATTTGGTACCTGTTTTAAGTCAGCAGCAAAGGTCTTGAAATACAATTCTCTAGGGCTGGCACGTCGGAGAGCACATGATTTATTTTGAAATTGAGAGTTTTGTTGCCTCGGCAACTACTTTCCTTTCTTTTGCTGAAAAAAGATTTTCTGAAACTCTTTTCATTCCTTCGCAGAGCGGCAGTGTGGTTTACTGATGGAGCTGTGCTTCCAAGTCAGACAGACCTGGGCTGGGATTCCAGCTCTGCTGCTGGGAGCTGGCCCATGCGGGCCAGGCCACTTACCCCTGAAGTCTCAGTCCCTTCCTCTGGAAATGGGCATCATTGTCCCCACTTCAGAGGGCTGAAGAGAATAGTAAGTAAGTCAGTAACAGTAGAGGGGAGATACCCAGCACTGGCCTTATAATAGGTGTTTAGAAAATGACAGAAAAAAAAAAGCATTTAATTACATAACGGAGAAAAGCAGTTCTTTTGAACATAGGTCAGTGTAATTTTTCTACCTATTTTAAAACAGATTTATCGAGGTATATTTACATATATCATAAAGTTCACCCGTTAGTGTCCGGTTCAGTACTTTTTAGTAAGTTTATTGAGCTGTGCAACCACAGCGACCATCTGGTTTAGAACACTGGGTTGGTTTTCTCGGTTTCCCATCGTTCACCTCCTGTCTCGGGCAACCACCGATCTGCTTTCTGCCTCCATGGATGGTGCCACTTCTGAGATTTCATACGAGTGGGACCATACCACATGTGGTCTTTAATGTCTGGTTTCTTTACTTAGAGTAATGTGTCTGTGGTTCATCCGTGTTGTAGCTCGTGTCAGTAGTTCTTTCCTTTTTGTTGCTGGGTAATATTCCATTTTATGGATAGGGCACATTTTGTTTGTCCATTCTTGACTCTATCATTTTCTCCAAATTCTCACCAATTTTGTTAATGCCTTTTTTTTTTGGAGTATAGCTTGTTGTAGTGGGTGTCTAAAGGTATTACACTGTGGTTTTAATTTTCATTTTGCTAATGACTAATGATGTTGATTATCTTTTTGTATGCTTTTTATGGATTTGTATATTTTTAAAATAAAATGTCCATTCAAAACTTTTGCCCATTTCAAAATTGGGCAGTTTGACTTATTATTGGGTTGTAATAGTTTTTATATATCCTACTCAAAAATTCTTTACCAGATATATTGTTTGCAAACATTTATCCCTTGCCCAGTATGTAGCTTTATTGATGCAGCTTTTTTTTGAGAAAACATTTAAAATTTTTAAATGCTGAGGAACTTCGTTTATATATAGAAGTAGAAGGGAATTGATCACGTATAGTTACACCAATGTCACTCGATTTTCTGAACTCTTCCTAATGTGTAGGCTTTTGTGTGGACTATTATTAAAAGTACCTGGGCTTGCAGTGTGTGTGGGTCGCCCACCCTTGAATAAAGGCATGTCAAGCATCAAAAAAAAAAGTATTTTGAATGTTTTGTATCATTTGACAACTTAATTAAGTCCTCTTAATTTCCCAAAGTTTTATTGAGATATCACTCAACTCCTATAAATCGGTCATTTTAACACGCATAATGCAGTGGTTCGAACACAGCCGCGGATGCATGAGGTCGTCACCGCCACACAGCGGCGGAGCGTTTCCCTCAGCACAGAAGGAGCTCCGTACCCATCAGCAGCCATCACCCCTTCCCCTGTCCCCGGGCCCCTGACGACGAAAAATCTACTTTTTTGACTTTTTTAAATTGTCAGTTCTGGACATTTTGTATGAATGGAGTCATACACTGGGTGGTTTTTTGTGGCTAACTTCTTTCACTTACAATGCTTTCCATGTTCGGTCCTACTGTAGCGTGTATCAGTACTTCATTCCTTTTCATGGCTAGATAATAGTCCACCACATGGACATACCATATTTTGTCTCTCCGTTCATCGGTTGTTGGACATTTGGATTGTCTAGTTTGAGTCTATTAGGAATATTGCTGTTATGAATATTTGAGTACATGATTTTGTGTGGACATGTTTTCAGTTTTCCTGGTTGTTTGTCTAGGAGTAGAGGTGCTGAGTAATGTGGTAACTCTATTGAAATTTTAGAGGAGTTGCCAAATTGTTTTCAAAAGCAGCCATACTATTTTACATTCCTATCAGGAATATTGGGGATTACTATGTTCTGCATTCTACCAACCCTTGTTATTCTCTGTCTTTTCGATCCCAGCCATTTCAATAGGTGAGAAACACTTCCACTGTGGTTGGGTGTTACTGATGCCTAGTGATGTGGAGCATCTTCATGTGCCTATTGAAAGGATACTGTATGTGTATACATCCTACATATATTTTCATTTATGTATCTATTTACACACATCCTTGGAAAAATGTCTATACACCTCTTTGGTCCACTTTATAATTGATTTATGTGTCTTTTTATTATTTAATTGCAAGAATTACTTAGATATTTTTGAGTACAGTTTTTTACCTGAATTAGTTGTCTTTTCACTTATCTATCTATCATCTATCTATTTATTTTTATACAACCAACTTCTATTCACTTGGCAAGGTATTCATTAAGATGTTTTGCAAGCATGCCAGTAATACAGTTTGCCGATTTTATAATTTCAAAATTGTAACTTACACAGGAACATGATTCAACGTGGCTAATCTGATTTTTAAAATCTTTTTAATTTCTAGATCTATTTAGATATAGTTGATATATCATATTGTATCAAATTAAGAAATCAAATGTGATGATTTGATACATGCATACAGGATGGGGCAAAAGTAGGTTTACAATTGTGAGTACACAAAACAGAGTTTGTTCTTATATTATCATTCATTCATTGTTGTATTATCTTCCATATGAACCACTGAATACTTACTTTTGCCCCATCCGGTATATTGTAGCATGTTTACTGCAATAAGATTAGTTAACACATTAAAACTCCTAGAAGAAAACACAGGACAGGCTCCTTCACATGGATCTTGCAGTGATTTTTAGATCTGACATTTAAAGCAAAGGCCACAAAAGAAAATATAGACAAGTAGGACTTTGTCAAACTAAAAGGCTCTGTACAGTTGGGGAAACTATGAAAAAATGAAAAGGTAACATATGGAATGGGAGAAGATACTTGCAAATTATATATCTGAAAGAGGTTCATATCCAAAATATATAAAGAACTCACACAACTCAAAAGCAAAACATCCCGGTCAATCCACTTTAAAAATGGACAGAGGAACTGAACAGACATTTTCCCGTGGAAGACATGCCAATGGCCAACAGGTACACGAAAAGATGTTCAGCGTTACTAATCATCAGGGAATACAAATACAAACCACGGCGAGACATCGCCTCACACCTGTTAGAATGGACATGATGAAAAAGTCGAGAAATTACAGGTGTTGGTGAGGATGTAGAGCAAAGAGACACCCTGCACTTTGTCAGTGGGAATGTAAATTGGTGCCACCACTATGGAAAACAGTGTAGAAATTCCTAAAAAAATTAGAAATAGAACTACCACACGACCCAGCAATTCCACTTCTGGGCATTTACCCAAAGTAAATAAAAACACTTATTTGAAAAGATAGGCATACACTCTGGTGTTCACTGCAGCATTATATATAACAGCCAAGATACAGAAACAACTGGAGAGTCTGCTGATGGTTGTTGTATTGATTTTCGAGGGGCTGCTATAAAAATGTAGCACAAGGAGAGTGGCTTAAAATGACACACATTCATTCTCTTCGAGTTCTGGAGGCTCAAAGTCTGAAGTAAAGGTGTTGGTGGAGCCATCCTCCCTCTGAACCTTCCAGGGGGAGAGGGAGAACCTCTACAGCTTTTTGGTGGGCCCAGGTGTCCCTTGGCTTGTAGCGGCATCACCCCAGTTTCTGCTTTCATCATCATCTTCCCTCTGTGTCTTTGCTCATTTTTCCTTATAAAGACATCGATCATATTGGGTCAGGGGCCCACTCTACTCCAGTTTGACCTCATCTTAACTAGTTACCTCAGTAATAACCCTATTTTCATGTAGGGTCCTTCTAGGGTACTAGGGATTAGGAGTTCAACATATTTTGGGGGGGGAAATACAGCTCAGTCCATGATAGCTGTTGAGTATCCTAGAGTTTCCTGGTAAGAAGGAAGGAGAGACTATGCAGCGACTCTGGATTTCCAAGCTGTGGGCGGGAGGTGGAATATACAGTATGAGAATGGAGTGGGGCTGACATTCTAAGTCAGGATGTGCACTTGAAGACCTGGAAAAATACTGTGGTGAATTAAGGGAGAGAGAATTTGTCCATTTCTGATACTAGTCGTCGTGTTAATATTAAACTGGAGGTTTTTGTTAATTAAGCTTTTAGAGTCCGGGAAATGTGGTTTGCAGGTAGGGGAGTGGGGCCTGTGGTTCTCTGGTGGCCCCCGCACAGCTGCGTGGGCTCAGCAAGGCTGCTGCCCAGTCTGCGTGGTGTGCGCTGTGTTCCCACTGAGACTGATGCCGTTTCAATTGTTAAACCTTTTAAATCCCACCCCTGGGAATGGCTACTTAAATGAACCATGGCTCTAAGTAGTGAGGAAGAGGAGTCAGCATAGACAAATTTTTGAACACAATATGGATGGTCAAAGGAAAATGGTTATAGTAGTTTGATGGGAAAGCAAGGTTAATTTATTTTAGTTTTAAATTTATTAATATTTTAAATTTTACTTTTAAAATTTTGTGATTTGAATGTATTTAACTGTCCAACAGGCGGGCCCGAGGCCATGCTGAGCACAGGACATTTCGGGATCAGGCACATCTGTGCCAGGCGGGCACTGGAAGGGAGCTGAGTGTTTCTATTTGGGAAAGTATTGTACTCCAGGCCTGACGTTTCTGAGTGTCCCCCTGGCTCTCAGTCAGGGTGGCTGGGATGAGTGCCCTCACTCACGGCTGCTTTCTTGGTTTGGAATGCATCCGGCCATCTGGCAGGCAAGGAGATGGCTGCTTGCTCCCCACGGGGTCTGCGGCACCCGGGCGCGCGCACACACAAGCCACCGCCAGAGGCCAGCTACTTGGGAGAGGCCAGGCCATGCTTGATTTCCGTTCTTTCTTTCTGTCCCTTAGTGGCCAGCTGACCTACTTTGCAATGGGAATAAAGACCCATTGATTTGTTTTAACAATATTTTTACTAGTATAATTTCGTCAAAGAGTTTTATGCTTCAGGGTTAATAAAATTTATTTTTAAATTACATTTACTTCCTTCTAGTAACTTCAGGCTTAGTTTGTTCTTATTTTTCTAGTTCTTTGGGGGTAAGTTAGGTGGTTTGAGTTTTTCTTTTTGTCTAATGTAGGCACTCATCACTATAAGCTTCTGTCTTCAGACGGCTTTCGCTGTATCCCAGAGGTGGAGTTTTTTTTATTTTCGCTTGAATCAAGATACCGTTTGATTTTCCTGTTGATTTCTTCTTTGGCTCATTGTTCAGGAGTGTATGGTTTAATTTCCACATCTTTGTGAATTTTTCTTCTTGGAATTGATTTCTAGTTTTATACCATTTGTAGTTTCTGGATTCTTGTTAGAAGTAATTGCTGTGTGTAGCTGTGTATTTGGTGTGATGGGAGGAGGGAAGTTTAGGAACCTCCTGTGTTGTCACCTTAATTCCTGTTAACTTCTGAATTTATCTTATCATTTTCTATAGTGAAATTAACACATTATAATTAGAGAAATTTTTGAAGATTAATTGAGAAAAAAACTACCCCAAGTACTACTATCTAGAGAAAACTACAGCTAACAGTTCAGTATGTTTCTTGCCAGACCCTTTGTTTGAATTGTTAATATAGTTGTGATCATGCTACATATACGGAATTTCCTCCTGCCTTATAAACTTTGTTATAGCACAAACTCTCCATGTTACAGCAAGTTTGATACAAACACTTTAATGGCTGCACAATATTTCATCTTGTGAATGTGTGGTGTTTACGTGACCACTCACTACTTTTACCAGCAAACAAAGTTGTGAACACTGCCAAGGACATCTCTGTGCTGTGTGGATGGGACAGTTAGAGAACATGATAGCAGTATGCATGCGTACATCTGTGTCGAAAGCAATGTTCTCTAAGGGTTACACCAACTTAGAAGTGGAGTCCACATGTTGAAGGCTAGTTCCTTAGGTCTTTCAGAGTAAATGTCTCGTAGGGCTCTGATTATGCCTGGGAAGAGTGGGAGACAGCAAAGGGACAGTGGAGACTATTTACTAGTTAGCCATATTTCCGTACAGATTTGCTTGGGACACACAAAACACCATGTGTCTTGTGGATCTTGTGCTCAGAAGGCCAAAGGTGAAATTTCGCTGGCCCTCAATTTCCCTGGTGCCTTTTTTTTTGAGAGAAATTAGACTTAATGTTTGTCCCTTTAACAATGAATTGTCTTGGATTGATGAAAGAAATGGAAGAAAACATAAGTAAATGAAAAGATATCCCATGTTGATGAATCCAAAGAGTTAATATTGTTGAAATGTTTATACTATCCAAAACTATCAATGCAATCCCTATCAAAATTTCAATGGCATTTTTTACAGAAGTAGAAAAAATAATTCTAAATTTTGGGGGGACCACGAAAGAGCCAAAATAGCCAAAGCAATCTTGAGAAAGATGAACAAAGCTGGCAGCATCACACTTCCTGATTTCAAACTATGTTACAAAGCTATAGAAATCAAAACAGTATGGTACTGGCATAAAAAGAGAAACATAGACCAACACAACAGAACATGCATATATGTCAACTAATACTGGACAAGGGAGTCAAGAATACTTAATGAGAAAAGGAGAGTCTCCTCAATGAACGGTGTCAGGAAAACTGGATCTTCTCATGCCAGAGAATGGAATCAGGCCCCTATATTGAACTGCTCACAAAAATTAACTTGAACTAGATTAAAGATTTAAATGTAAGACCTGAACTGTAAAACCCCTAAAACAAAAATAGGGAAGAAGCCCCTCAACAATGCAGCATTATTCACAATAGCCAAGACATGAGAACAACCTAACTGTCCAATGAAGGACGATAGATAAATATGTGGAAGTCTACATATATAATTCATTCATAAGAGAAGGAAATCCTGCCATTTGTAATGCTATCATGGATCTTGAGGGCAGTAAGTGAAATCAGCCAGACAGACAAAGACAAATGATGTATGATCTCACGTTTATGTGGAATCTAAAAACATTGAGCTCCTAGAAACAGAGGATAGAATGGCGGTTGTCAGGGGCTCAGGGGCTCAGGATATGGAGATGTTGGTCAAAGGTGCAAACTTTCAATTAGAAGAAATAAATTCTGAGTATTTAGTGTACAGTATAGTGACTGTATTTAGTACTGTATTGTGTACCTACAAGTTGCTTTGAGAGTAGAGCTTTAGTGTTATCTCCATAACAACCACCACAACAAAATCGTAATTATGTGAGGCGAAGGGTATGTTAACTGAACTTATTGTGGTAAACATTTTATAATATATATGTGTATCAAATTGTTACATTGTATAGTTTAGCTTACACAATGTTATATGCCACTTATATCTCAATAAACCTGGAAAAAGAAAACATAAGGAAAGAAAGAAAGAAAGAAAGAAAGAGAGAGAGAGAGAGAGAGAGGGAGGGCGGGAGGAAGGAAGGAAGGAAGGAAGGAAGGAAGGAAGGAGGGAAGGAAAGGAAAGGAGAGAAGGAAGGAAGGAAGGAAGAAAACAAGCCAGTGAAGTGTCTCAGTGTGTTGCCCAGTCTACCTTGGAAGTCTGGATGACTGCTGTAGTTTCTCCCTCTCTCTGTCTAAAAGATGAACTTTTAAGAGCTACTCTGAGAAAGCACCACTAGGAGATGCTCACGATTCAAAGTAGTCACAGCAAATCTTGGTGACTTTTGTTCTGCGTTTATCTGAGCTTTGCAGGTTTCTTTTGTTCTAAATCCATTGAGAACTGAGATCAAATATCCGTTTCTCAGATCCCATTAGCGCCCCAAAGTGAAATAAGGGTGATCGTGCCCTTTATTTCACCTAGTGAAACAGACCGAAGGAAACGGCAATCCAGACTACCTGTGATAAGGGTAATTATATGTGTTGCGTTTGATTCTTTTCAGGGAGACATGAACATTTCACCTTCCTCTGTTTCAGAAGAGGCTGGTGATAATGGCCATGTGACTGGTAACAAGTATTGAGTTTTCACTTCCCACTAGGCACCAAGCTAATGACTATATTCTTTATCACACTTAATTCCCATGTACACCGTCTCAGTTCACTGATACAATGTTATTATCCCCATTCTGCATTTCAGAGGAAATGGAAGCGGAGAGAGGTTACCCACCTAGCAACTGGTGGAGCTGAGATTTAAACTCAAAGCCTTGGACCCTCATGCGGCTCATTTAACCCCCAACTATAAGGCGGTTAAACTATAAACTATGCTTCCTGGTCATTATCCCAGTGTGACCGATGAGAATCCATCTGACAGAGGTCAGGCCAGTTAAGGGACTTGTCCCTGGTCCCAGCTGTAGTGGAAAGAAGCCTAGACTGTGTTTCTTCTTCCTGTCCAGAGTGTTTCCCTTCTTTATCTTGCAAGCTTAGCATTTGCAAAAGGCCACGAATAAGAAAGAGGAAGAAGTGGGGCTTCTTGGTTGGGGACACACCTCGGGGATCTTAACAGGAAGAAAACTCCAGAAGGGTGCCAGGTGGCACACCCTCCTACTACCAGGTTCTCCTGGGCTGTGGCCACTTTGACTCTGCTTGGGTTGTGGGGCTGATTGGAGACTGTCTGCATTTTGGGTGCAGGGTAGAGCAAGCTAGGGTGGATGGGGCAGTTACAAAAAAAACCTACCGTGTCATCCTGACTTTGGAACTGCTTGGTCACTCTGTCCACAGTAGGTGGCAGCAGTCCCTTCCTGCAGGAGCCAGGTGCTTTGGGTTTCTTCTGTTACTCTTAGTTTTGTCCTTGGCAGTGCTGAAATACAAAGTTAAGTGATCTTACAATCTTATTCCTGTGTTTGTATAGATTTGTTTTTTCTCTGTCCACGCTTCTGCCCCTTAGCTGCTTGTCTTCAAGACAGAGGCTTGCAGCTGTCACTCACACAACCTTTCCAGTTATTCACACCCAAGCCCACCCCTGTCTTCGTGGGCAGCAGCTGCCTTTGCATGGAACTTCGCCCTCACAGTGATTCAGGGCTTTAAAGCTTGGCAGGGCTGTGGAGGCCTCCTCCTGCTGGGGGTTAAGACACTGTCCCCAGGAGTCTCTGTCTGCAATATGCAGTGCTAAACTGAAGGGACAGATGGCACATTGACCTCTCCAGGAGAAGATGAGGGGCCAGGCTATCTAGTTGAAGTCCTCAGGAATTGTGAATGAATGAGTGCTCTGTGATAGAGGCAGGAGGATTCTGGGGAGGGGGTGTTGAGGGAGACCCCCCAGTATTCTATGCAAAAGACATGCAGTAAAAGATGAATAGGAAAACCAGGCTCTGAATTCCTTCCTGCCTTCCCTCCCTCTCCCCCTTCCTCCTTCCCTCCTTCCCTTCTTCCCTTTTTTCTAATAGTCTTACTGGCCCACAAGGACGCATTTCATTTGTAGTTAGCAGTTTGGTGATCCCTTGCAGTACCTGGGCTAAAAAGAAACTGGCTTGCGAAATGCTCGTAAAGCCAGAATTAGGACGGAGCTGGCTCAACCAGTATGTGAACCCTTCTGGCCACCAGCTTTCTTTCCTGAAAATTTGAGATTTGGACAAGAAGTTTTGGAAGTTTTAAGAGTCATCAGTTCTAACATTTTATTTTTGGGGGAAACACTGGGAATTTCAAGCCGACATCTTGGGGAAGATGCTGATACAAATTGTTTTAAACACAATGTGGAGAGGGTGTTGGGTCCTTCATCTCCAGGGTTGTCATGGACGCCTAGAGGGAGGCTCTAGTCAAGACCACCTACCTGGTGGGACCCACTGTAGGGCTTCTGAACCGACTGCACACAGAATACTTTACAGGCTTGTGTGGTAATTGCACAAAGCTGACCATTTATAACCTGCTGGGGCCTGCTTGTGTGTCTTAAACACTCTAAAGACAAATAAATTGTCACAGTGGTCTATATTTGGTGACCCCCTTTTTTTCCCTCCCTGTGTACAGAGCTGAACTGAGCTGGCTGCTTGCTCTTGATGCAAATATAATGGCCCAATTGTCCCCGCACGCCGGGGGGGTGGGCTCTGGAGCGCACCCAGGGCCCTTGTGGGGACCCGCAGAAGGAAGGTGGCTGTTTGGACATTTCGTCTGTAGTGGAGACAAGTTAACGATCCTGCTTGGGGCATTCCAGGGTTTACTTAACGATGAAGTTGGCCCCAAATTCTCCACTGGGGCTTGTAAGTTTTGTGCAGTGTAAGCCGGGGCGAGAACGCTGTGACACACACACACATCCGTGAGGTGTTTTAGCCTGTGAGGAAATGGCAAATCCCCTCTGTAATTTGAAAATACCATTTGAAAAGTTGTGCCCGAAGATTTTTTTTTTCCTAACCCAGGTCCTGTAAAGCAGAAAAGGAAAATGGTAGCTTAATCTGTGACTATGCTTGTCAAAACAACTGATTAAAGAGTGAAGAATTCATCACTGATGTCATGTGGACAAAGAGAAGGCAGCTCCCTGACTGAATTATATGCACACATATTTTGCCGAATTCAGTCAAACTGATTCATGTTGATGTAGCCTAAATGTGCCATTGGCCTGAAACTCAGCCAGTAAATTGGATGTGAAAGTCTTGAATAAAACAATATGCATTCCCCAAATATCAGCTTCCTAACATTATGACTCTGGCGGGTATTGCGTTTCTAGTCTTGTTGGAGTTGCTGACAAACCCCGGTGTTGGCAGGGGGCTGGGGCTGTTGCTAGGAGGACACCTCTGAACCTGCAGACAGACTCCTGGGGTGTTAGTAAGCATGAGTGACAGGCAAATTGAGAAGAATGGGAATGTCACCTTCTGATGACAGCATCACAACTAGCACCTTATATTGATGGGCCTTTCCTTTCAAACCTAGGGTGTTTGTTCTGCAAGTGTTCTTTCATTAACTAATTAGTTAAGCTAATGAGGGGGGCTCTGGGAAGAAAGGAAGGTGGGGCCAGAAGCCCTTTGTGTGCGTTGCACTTTCTGCTCCTTCCGGTCTGATGAGGACAGGAGTGCGGGCGCGTAAGTCGGCAGAAGGATGCATCTCAGCGCAGAGTATGAGGAGCAGAACGATTTGCCCTCCCTTGTGGGTTCCACCCTCATTAGACAGACATGTGGAGGCTGGCTGACTCTGGAACCCCGGGGGGGCTCTGCAGAGGAAAGATTCACTCTAGAGGGGAGATAGGATAGGCTGGGCCAGCAAAGTCTTATGTTAAATGTGCATGTGGGGACCCACTCCTTTAAAATGTGTAAAGAGATTGACTTGAAAATACATCGTCTTGTGAAGCTGGAGGGGATTAGGCTAAGGCATCAGAGACTTAGGTGTATTTTGGGCAAACAACGGAGCAGGGCAGGGCCTTTGAAGGAAGGGGGCACTAGGTCAGGAAGTAGGGAATCTGTGGAAAGAACAGACAAAAAAAGAGGCGAGGGAAGAATATACCACTAAGAGTGAACCTTGTTGTAAACTATGGGCCTTAGTTAACAGTAAGGTATCAACATTGGTTTATTGATAGGAACAGATATATGCAAAACATTAATAGGGAAAACTGGGGAGACAGGTGTATGGGAACTGTGTACTTTCCACCCGATTATTCCCTCCCCCCCAGATTCCATGAGAGAGAGAGAATGTTGTAGGAATGTTGGGCAGAACCCTTGTGCTAAGCTCATCAGTGAAGTCTCTAGGTGAGTTAAAGTAGAAAGTAGGAGAGAAGTGTCAGAATACATTGAAGGGAGAGGGTAGGACCTGCCCTTAACGCCGGGAGAAAACACACAACAGTCAGAATCTCCTTAGGATCAGGGGAGGCGGGAGTGCAGAAGCACCAGTGCCCTCAGAGAGAAGACTCCGGCCCGGCCCCGAAGAGGGGCGTGATCCTCCGAGCCTGGGTAAGAACCAGGCCTGAGGAGCAGACCAAGGGGTGATGGGTGTGGGAAGATCCAATGAATAACAACCGTGACACTGGTCGCTTATTAAGTGCTAGGTACACCCTTTAAAGGCACTATTTTATTTATTTTCCTTAGTGACCTGCTACAGTGGGCACCATTTTTATGCCCACTTCTGGGGTGAAGAAGCTGAGGCTGGGGAGGCTGAATAGCTTCTGCAGGTTCGCACAGCCGGCAGGTGTCAGGTCCAGGCTTTGAAACCCGTTTGGCTGACATCACAGGCTGGATCCTAACCATTGTGCTTTCTTCTCTGAGAGTGGCTTTCTGAAGAGTTCCTTGCTTCAGCAGGGGTACTTTAATCTCTTAGTTAAAATGACTGTCATGAATTTACACTTTTGATATTTACCTCTGTAATGAGTTCCTACCACACCACACACTCCCTTACGCTACAAAAACCTCAGTTGTCTGATGACATTTTTTTTTTTTTTTTTTTGCTGTGCTGGAGAGAAACACAGAGGCTGAGCTGGTATTCTGTTAGAGAAAAAAGTCAAGGACAGCGGCTTTTTCCCTTATTGCAAAATCAATCCCTGTTCATTGTAACTAATTTAGAAATGATAAGCACAAAGAATATTATTCCTAATCTCAAAGGGGGAACAGGAATCCTTCTGAGAGCTACGTGCAGCTGAGTGCAATGCAACGGATTCGTTAAGCATGCCAGGTGCCCGGCACAAGGCCAGGTGCCCAGGAAGAAAAATTAAACCAGGCCCAGTCCCTGGCCTACAGAAGGTCGTGATCATGACAGACATGTAAAAACAAAGAGCTCCACTTTATGTGTTAAATAAACTCGAAACTCTGTTTAATCCCCACATCTCCTCCAGTTTGCACCATCTCTGCCTCCAGAGAGCTCACAGGGCTGGAGGCGCTGGCTCATCTAGAAGACATTGGAACACCGAGTCTCAGCTGCCAAGCCTGCGTTCTGAGCCGATATCCTGTTGATTTTTGTACACTGCGTGAAAATGGCCCAAATGAGGAAATCAAACCTGTGTGCAAAGCCAGACCCACACACACTCCCAGCATCATGCAAAGCATGAAGCACATCATTGGCTGCCTTTGGTGTTAGAGAGACATAAAAAAGGAAGCTACTCACACGCTGATGGAGTCAACCTCAAGCAACTCTGGGTCTGGAGTCCCTGTTCTGTGCCAGTTGTGAGGAAGACAGGCTGGGTTCTTGGGGAGCTAACCGGTGGGAGTGCAACACCCAGCTCTGGAGTTTCCAGGTGATCTGGGGTTAGTTTGTCCACCATGCCTCCCACAGAGGCCCAAATGGATGATCACAGACTCGTGGTGATGCAAGGAGTTGTGTGCTTCCGAGACGTGGTGGTGTGAACGTGAGTTTTCCTTCAGAGTTCACAGGGACGCTGACTGAACAGGTCAGCTATGTGCAATCTGTAACAACGCATCCAGCTGCCCGTCTTGGTGCTGCACAAGCATGAAGACCTATCAGTACACACTGGACACATATATTGTTGTCAGGGTTGGGTGGTTACTAACTCCTCCTAGCTCATTACCCACAATTCAGAAGGATACTGCTCATCTCAAACAATTTATTTAGCAATATTTTATGTCCACTATGTGTCAGACACAGTTCTAGGCATTGGAGACATAGCAATGGGTAACAATGTAAACCACTGTACATGTCAATTATGCTTCAATAAAGTGGTTTTCTTTTTTGCTTCAACAAAGTATAAGGCATTGGAGAGAGAGAGAGAATATCAGCTGAATGTGTAGCATGTCAGACGATAAGTGACAGTGGGGGAGGACTGCTGTGCGCAGGGCTAAGGTTGCAACTTTCAATATAAAGGCACCTAATGGAGGTGATTGACTGAGTCATGTGACTTGTGGAAGAGTATTCTAGGCAGAGGAAAGAGTAACGTCCAAATGAAGAAACAAGGTACTGAACAAGGGTGAGGGACAGAGAGGCAAGGGAGGGAAAGGAGGTCAGAGAGGTCATGCAAGGCCAGACTGGCCCTGGCTCTTCCTATGAGGGAGAAAGGAAGCGATTGCAAAGTTTGGGCAGGGGGATGACATGATCTGACCTTTTTAGGTGGATAATTCCAGGTGCTTTGCTGAGAAAAGACTCTAGGGGGAGTAGGATAAAAGTGAAGAGATCAGTTAGAGGATATTGCACCCCCAAATGACAAGGGATGGTCACTTGGACCCAGATGGTAGCATTGGATGTGGTAACAAATAGTTGAATTCTGGATACATTTTGAAAGTTGTGTCAACAGGATTCCACAAGAGATTGGATGCAGGATATCAGAGAAAGAGAGGAGTCAAGCATCTGAGCCGCAGGAAGGGTGGAATTGGCGTTAACTGAGACAGGAATGATGGGGAGGAACACACTGGAGGGCAAATATCAGAAGCTTAGTGTTGAACGTGTAAGTCTGAGATGTTTACTAGGCATGTAAGTGGTGATGGCTATTTTATACAAGTCTGGAGTTCAGGGGACAGGTCTGGGCAGGAGATAAGCCATACTTTGCCAGAGACAGAGTGGGGTATTTACAAGTCTGGATGAGATCAGAGCAGTGGTGAGTGTAAATAGTGAGAGGCCAGAGCAGAGTTCTTGGGGCTCTGTCCTCACTCCCGCCAATGGAGGACTTGATGGGGGACAGGTTGTCCTACTGTTGTGTAGTAGGTCCGCAGGATGGAGAATATATACAGCTTTTATCATCTACTTGCAAGAATGGTTATTTCAGCACAGAATGCCAGGTTTGGTTGGAACATTAGAGATCATTTCAGGTAGAACCACCTTATTTTGGGGAACTGAGGTGTGAAGAAAAGAAGTGAATCATTCCCTGTAGATAATCCCTCTTGTGGCTCCTAGATGTGGAGGTGGGGTGTGTTTGTGTGTGTGTGTGTGTATGTGTGTGTGTGTGTGTGTGTGTGTGTTGTGGTAGGGAGGGAAGTGCTCCTCATGTGCTGGGTGACTTCTCCTATTTGCTGAGCCAGTAAGTGGCCCCGCCTTCACTCAGATGCGGACCCTCCAGAGTCCAAGGATCTGGGAAATGGAGGTCAGGCTCCTGAGCTCAGATGAGATCAAACTTTATATTTTGCTTGCGTCTGCTCCCCTTCTTCTTTTGAGGTGCTAGCACTCTTAGATTTTATAACAAATTACCTTTCAGAGATGATTAGGTCTTCTATCTTAAATGCTTGTGTGGGATTATCGTACTTTCTGTGCTGGTTCTTCCAAGGATATTAGCACTGGAGGCCTTGTATCCTCCGTGGTGGAATGGGCGGCTTTGGGACGTGGTAGCATTGGTAGAGTTAGATACCGTGAAGATTTGGAGCAAAGGTTTTGGAAACAAAATAATTGGTTTTAAACCTTGCCCCTGCCATTTACAATGCATGAGATCTTTGGCAAGTCATATAGCCTTAACCCTTGGTTTCCTGTGAAGGGTTGCTAAGAAGTTAAATGAGCTAATACTTGTTTAAAACACAGCACGGTGCCTGGTGCATGATGGGTGATGAGTTAATGGTGGAAGTAGCTACGGTTCTACCTGCCAAGAGGTCGGGCTGTAGTCTGGTCTGCAGCTGGCACGCACAGTGGTTGTTGTGCACTGACACGTGTGTGGGGTGGGTGTTGCTCATGGTCTGAAGATGGGTCGAGTGATTTTTTCATTGAGAATCAGAAGCCTACTGAAAAATCTTGTTGAAGCCATTCTTTTTTTTTAAGCAATCAATTCATTTTGAGAAATGCATATTAGCAAGAAATTTGACATTTCCTGTTTGCATTAATTAACTCTCCATTTCGAAGAATCTTTAAATAGAAAGATATTTGCATCACATTTTTAACAGAAGCCCTAAAAGTATAAGCCATTAATTTACCTCTGACTTCCACTGCCTGAGAGCTACAGGAAAAGAGACGAACTTTGCTTGATTTATTGATTTATATATTTTGGTCAGGACTAAAAATGGCTTTTTGATATGATTACTGGTCTCTTTACAATTTCTAATGCAGACAATTTTCATGAGGAATTTATTTTCTCAGTTTTATCCATCAGTTTTAAAGCAAAAATGTTTAAATAGTGAATGGATTTCTGAACCCAGTAAACCCATTAAGCTGTTAGGGCTGCGACAATGACATTGAGTTAAATATATTATAATGGTTGCAACACAGAGAGAATTTTGTCCTCTGGGGAGCTCACAGCTGGTTTATTTTGAGTTTACTGAGTTTTCAAACATCCTGTTGAAGTCGACTGAAACTGCCCTATTTATTTTCCTAAGTGGACATGTTTGTGTGTTGGTCTTTGTGGCTGTTGTCAGGTTAAAATTCATCGTGATCCCTTTGTCAGGGAAGGCCTCAGTTCCGTGTCTCTGAGATGATTATAATGACTGAGCTCGTGGTGGTGATGTTAAATGACTAAACATTCCAGTTAAGAAGCAGAAGTTGTCAGAATAGATAAAAAAGGCAAGACCCAACTCTGTCTGACTAGAAAAGATGCACTTGAAATATAAAGATCCAGACAGCTTGAGAGTAATTGGATGAAACTAGGTGTGCTATGAAAACATCATTTGAAGGCTGAGATGGTTGTATTAATACCAGATAAGTAGACCTCAAGAAAAAGAGTATTGCTTGAGCTAAAAAGGGATGATAAAGAAAAAAATCCAAACAAACAGAAATGTGTATGTGCCTAAAAACAGCCTCAAAATATATGAAGCAAAAGTTGACAAAGTGGGAAGATAATTCCAGAATTTTAGTAGGACAATTATAAAATAAACATTCATTTTAGTGTATAATGCACATGTGTTTTATTGTACATGGGATGTTCACCAATATACACCATATTGGGGCCATACAAAAAGCCTTAATAAACTTATAAGGACTGAAATAGTATAGGTATTTTCTCTGACTACAGTGAAATTCATTAGAAACCAATAACATTAAGATACCTGGGTGAATCCCAAATATTTTGCAATTAAAAAACACATTTTAAAACATTAATGGGTCAAAGATGAATTCACAAAGTAAATTAGAAGATATTTTAAACTCAATAATAATGAAATCACAGTATATCAAAGTTGGCGAGATGCAGCTAAAGAAGTGTTTAGAGGGAAATGTGTGTCTTTAAATGCCTAAAGTAGAGAGAGAAAAAAAGAACAATGACTTATGATTTCCCCTCAAGACACTAGGGAGAGAAGAGCAAAGTAAGTCCGAAGTATGAGAAAGGAAGGAAATAATGAAGACAAGAGCAACAAAACAGAAACAAATGATTCTGTTTCTTTCAAAAGCAGGTCCTTTGAGAAGCCCAACAGAACAAATCTTTAGTTAGACTGATGAAGACCAAGAACATTAATCACCAATACTGGGAAGAAAAGAGGAGTTATCACTACAGATCTTACAGCTATTAAGGAAGAATAAGAGAGTATTGTGGACAGATGTATGCCAAAAATGAGGTAATTTAGGTGAAGTAGACTAAGTCCTTAAAAGATTGATATAAGATAAAACAGAAAACCTGAGTAGCCTCATTAGGAAATAATGAATTCAATTCACTATCAAAAACTTTCATTCAATGAAAACTTCAGGCTCATGATTTCTTTGGTAAATTCTATGGAATATTCAAATGAATAATAACCCAAACTCTTGGAGAATAGAGGGTAAGAGAGAGTACCTTCCAGCTCAGTTTCTGAGGCCAGTATAATGCCAATACCAAAGCATGACAAAGAGAAAAAAAATATATAGACCATTATCCCTCGTAAATCCAGCTTCAAAAATCCTTAAAAATATTGAGTAAACTGAATTCAACACTACAGGGGTGGGCAAATATGGAAAAAGACATAAAGGTTATGATTGTTGCAATAGTTTATTAACTTAGAATACTGTCACAATGCAACCATAAGCCTACTTTTGCTCACCCCTGTGTATAAAAAGGATAATACAAAAAATTCTTATTGTAGAAATCGAATTGTTGATTCTAAAGTTTAGAAATGCAAATAACCTAAAATAGCCCAAGCAAGTAAGAAAAATAAAATAAAATAAAAACAAAAATAAAACAAAGTTCAAGGTCTTATGCTGCCTTAAAAAAGACTTACCATAAAGTTATGGTTTTTGAGAAAAGAGAGCCATATAGATCAACAGAAGTAAAATAGATCAAGAGAAGAGACTAGAGTCCAGAAATAATCCCACACATGTGTGTTCAATTGATTTTCAACAAATGGTCCTTGAGTAACTGGTCTCCACATGAAAAGAGAAAACATCATTCTTTATTCTACTACATATACAAATTAACACAATATCAATCACAGACCTAATTGTACAAGCCAATAATACTACATTAAAAAACGTAAAAGAAAGAATGGGAGAAAATTTTGTGACTTTGGGTAGGCAAGAATTCCTTATACACAACACATGAAGTGCAAACCACAAAAGAAAAAAATATGATAAGTTGTATTTCATTAAAATAAAAAAAACTTCTGTTCACCCACAGACACCATTAAGAGCATAAACATGCAAGCAGTGGAAAGGGAGATGTGGGCTGCAGTGGGAGTAAAAGAGAGAAAACTGCACTTGAACAATGATTAAAATTTAAAAAAATAGAAAAAAAGAAAGGGAGAAAATATTTGCAATGCATATATATGACAAATAACTCAATTTCAGAACATATGCAGAATTTTTCTTACAACTAAATAAGACACACAGCTCAGCTTCAAGATGAGCAAAACATTTGCACATATAAATATAAAATGATTCAACCATTTTGGAAGAGTATGGCAGTTTTTTAAAAAGTTAAACACATACTTACTTTACAAACCAGAATACCTCCCTTAGGAATTTACCCAAGAGAAATAAAAACTTGTGTGCACAAAAAGATTTGTACACAAATATTCATGGCATCATCATTCATGAGAGTTCAAAGTTGAAGGCAACCCAAGTGCCCGTCAATATTTGCTGATTGGACAAAAAAAATGGTATGTAAATGTGATGAAAAAGTACTTAGCAATTGAATAGAATGAACCACTGATAAATGTAGTAATGTGAGTGAATTTTAAGTCATGCTGAGTGAAAGAAGCCAGACACATGAGCATACACTGTATACTGTATGATCCCGTATATACACAATTCTAGAAAATGCAAAGAAATCTATAGGGACAAAAAGTAAATCAGTGGAGTCTGGGGTGGAAAAAAGGAAGGATCTTTGAGGATGACGAAAATGTTTTGTAGTTTGGTTATAGTGGTGTTTTCATGTGTGTATACGCTTGTCAAAAGTTATCATTTCTATACTTTAAATAGATGCAGTTTATAGTATTTTAATTATACTTCGATAGGTTGATTTAAAACAAAGAAATCCTTCACAGTGAGAAGAAGGGGTTGACAAGGAGTGCAATTAGTAGTGCAATTAATTTATAAGAGGAAATGAATAAGTCTTTAGCTTTTTTAGTTCTTTAAATAATACTTCATTTTCATTTTCTACCACTGATACTATGGAGTTTCATGTAAGAATAGTTAAACTAATGAATCACCACCTCTGTCAACATTATAACCGAAACCCCAGTGTTAATTTAAAAACTCCAGAGTAAAAAAATGGAAAATACATTGGTAATTAAAACCAATTGACTTTTATATAATGAAAATAAAGGTTAAATACCCCACAATGAATTATTTGCATAAATTTTCATTTTCAAACCCTTTTCATCCTTTTCATGTCATAATGAATATATTATCTTAGAGGCCCCACTCAGGAATTTTTAAAAATCACTATGTGATATTTATATTTTATATAAAAGATTTAAAGTGAAAATATTCACAATCAATTTTGTAAACCATAAAGTCTGAGAAGACCGTTCTCCGGAGGATTGCCCTCCCTTCAGACATGAGCCATAAGTTTGGGGGTTCCCAAGGCTGCTCTCATTTCAGACCAGCCGGCTACAAATGTATGGTCCCCACAGACTCCCTTGGGTTTGATAATCTACTAGAATGACTCATAAAACTCAAAAAAGCATTTATAGTGTTTTTGCAACAAAAGGATAGAAATTAGAACCAGCCACAGAAATGGATGCAAAGGGGTAAGTCTGGGAGGGTTCCAAAGTGGTGCTTTTGTCATCCCCAGGGAGGTGTTACAATACTGGCACTGAAGTGTGACAATACTCAAAGGATACTGCCAAGCAGGTAAGCCCACCTGAGCTCAGGGTGAGCACTGCACGGGGAAGAGCAGAGTCTCAGCTCTGGAACACAAATGTGCAGCTGCCTCCTCTCAGATGGCTTTTGGGGGGCTGATTTGATGTTATTTTTCATAGATCGAATGTGGCCATGGACTGTGGTGGCCATGTGCTATTTTAGCTTATTTCCCTCTTTGTTTTTTGTAATAAACTCTAATTTCTGTTCAGAATCCAACTTCTCAGTTCTCCATCCTGTACATACCTCTGTTTCTGGCACAGAGGTGTGTACGTTGTGCTTTGGTATTGAGTATTGAGATTTGGATCTTATTTGAAACCTCTGTACTCATTGGTTGGTCTGATCTGGGAAGGACTTGTCTGTCCCCAGTATTTAGAGTTGTCTTCCTGCCATTACTTTATACAGGGTGGGGCAAAAATAGGTCTACAGTTGCTTGTATGGTAAATAATACAATAATTAATAAATATTAATACAAGCACAAACTCTGTGTTTTACATACGCACAATCATAAACCTACTTTTGCCTCACCCTGTACAAATAGTTCATCTTGTCTATGGCAAGTGCTTATTGCCTAGTCTCATGGCCCTTCCTCTCCTCAAGGAAAACTACTGCCTTCATTATTGTAAATTTCTCCACAGATAACATGAGTATAGATTAGAACATTTCTAAAATATTATTTTACTGTTAAAATATCATTTTTATTTGATAAAACTTAAAACAAATAAGTAAGCAAAAAAAAGGGGAGGAAATAAGAAAACTCCTTCACTTAGAGTTAACTACCATTAATTCAGCATCGACTCTCACAGTCTCCTTTTCATGTGTATTTTATTTTTTCAATAAACATTGAGTCCACTGCATTTACAAAAATGAATCAGTCTGTAAACACAGTTTTGTAATTTGCTTTTTTACTTAACCATACGTTGTGAACAATTTTCCACAGAGAACGTTAAAATGGTTCTGCCTTTGGGCCTTGCAAATGGCCTGGCACTTTTTCTCAGGGACGCGCTCTTTCACGAAAACTTACGTTCCATAGACAGATCTTTGTTTTCCATCTCTAACTTTGCTTATTCCAGGAAGCCCATTTGTTAAAAATTATGAACAGAAGGATCGAAAGAAGAGAGATCTTTCTTTCCATTTAAGAACCACATAAAAATGCTCTGAATGTATATTGGACATTATCATCTGCTTCACAGATTTCTTTGGCTGGTATCCATTTAATTGTTTTGCTCTCGGCCGCATGAACTCGATGAAACCCTCAGCTCGCCTTCACTGGGGAGATGTGGTAGAAGAGAGGTGAGAGGTGGTGGGAGGTGGGAGTCGGGGGCAAGGCGAAGAGTTGAGAGTCACCACGCCGGTTCCTCATCCACAGACTGGGGTCAAGTGAATGAATGTCAGCATTATTCTGGTGAATTATACACTGAGAAGATTTGCTGTGGAGGCAAACACACCTTTCTCTTCAATCTAAATGGCCAAATGAAGGCTTTTTTTTTTTTTGGAGGGCAATGCTTTTTGCAGAATACTAATAGGTGGCCCTACATACATAACATAAAAGGGTTCTGCGAGCAAGCAAACCTGAGAAATGCTGTATTTTAGATAAACACAGTTCTTTAATATAGGACCTTTCGGAGGATTTAGCACGGCATTATGCACTGAGACCCTCCAAGGGAGGGAAGTGGTCAACTTTTCTTAAACTCACGCGCTCTCTTTGTCTTTTGAAGTTGGGTGTACACATGTTGCAACTTTGGAAAATGCTGGTCTTAAAAGTGCAGTTCTCTACTGATAATGAATCGGGGGGAAAAAACCAAAAGTGGTTCCATTGTTCTACTTAGGGTTGAGGTGTTATCTTGTTGTTTGCCCTTCTCCAGGGAAGAGCTACCTCCTCACCGGGAGTCATTGTGGGGACTTTAAGTGAGTGACTCTAAGCCAAGATGCTTTCCTGAGCAATTGTTGAGTAAAGTTGGTTCTCCCCTCTCTTGCTTCCTTGAGAAGTTAGCAAAGTAACAGGTGCTGGATGAGAGGTGAGGAGCGTGTTTATCGGTCTGCTTCTTCCATCTCTATTCCTCAAACTCTTCTTTATGGGGGGCTGTCATCCTGGAATGAGACCCGTGCGGCCTTCCTTCCTAGAGCCAGCGAAAGGGCTCCCCTGTCGCCCTCCTGACCAATCCAGTTTTCCTGGAATCAGTGATTTACTGCCCCAGGCTGAGCTGGGGCAAGTCCTTAACGAGCCTCAGGGCCTGGGGCTGTGCTGGGAGCTGCCTCCAACTGTAACTAATCTTATAAAAAAAACTTACCAGAAAACTAAGACCCCAGAAGAGGACCTCTGTTAGAGGAGTGGTGGGTGTTTAAAAAAGGAGGCAGGGCAGCATTCCTAGTCATCCATAAATTAAAACAAACAAAAGAAAATCACATCCAACTGTAGTCAATTGCTCCTGTAAGAGAAGGAGTGTAATTCAGAGAGGTTTATGTATTTTGGCGGAGGACGGGCTGTGTGGGGGAGTTTAAAAGCATAGAATAACATGACCAGGAACCAGCTCCAGCCTCTGGCCAGCTCATGCTTTCTCACTCCATCCAGCTCATGCGCCTTGAGCCAATTTTTTTTTCTTCCTTCTTTATCCCTATTTGATCTCTCCCATGTCTGAGACTCCACGGGGTGTTAAAAGAAGGGCTGGATGTGTCCATGATAATATCTTACATTTCATAATTAAGAACCATTTCAAACAACAGCATATATTATATTCTGTCTTATTATACCTAGCCTGTGAATGAGCGTAGGATTTATCCCCATTTCATAGATGAGGAACTGAGGCCTAGAGACAAGCCTCAGAAATCATAAAACACGTGAACGGCAGTGCCAGGAGGGAGCTCTGCGTTCCCAGCTGGGGGTCCAGGCTTTTCTGATCTAGGGGCCTCTGGGTGGTCACACTGGCCTCTGAGCTTTGACATCTTAAATGAAAGAAACAAAACTAAACAAAACTAAACTAATCTTTGTTCACAATAGTCCACCCACTGAATGTTGAATCAAGATCATGAAGCGTGCGAATTAGAAAGCTTCTTTGAGTCACCGCTCAGCACCAGGGCTGGAGTTGGGATTGTGGAAATAAACGAAGGTTACCTGAATGAGAACAGGCAAAGGCTATGTACTCAGACCTTGCTATCATAAGGGAATCTGCTATTACTTGGATTTAGCAGACACTTGATTGATAATTGGTATGGGGTAAAATGGCAGGGATTTTGAATGTCATTCTTAGGAGCTTGGATTTTATTGGTGTGGGAAGCCTTCATGTTTTGAACAGGATCTGAAATGATCAGAGCTTCATACTTAAGATTACTCTGGCAGAAGGAGTGTGTTGACTTTGAAAAACAAGGCAAGTTTGAAGCTGGGGAAACTAGTCTTATAACTTTTCAAAAAGAAGAAAGAAGTTTGAACAGAAGTCAACATGTCTTTTGGAAGGCAACAGTCGATACACTCCAAATTAAATGTGTTTAGGACATCCGCCTTTTATGTGAGCATAAATCATGAACCTACTTTAGATCTCACAGTGGGGTTCTGAAGCTATTCCTCAAGCTCAGCTGTGAGCCCAGGAGGCGCCATCAATAGCTAGTTTTAAAATGCAGCTGATAACAACAGGTAAGAAAGATCAAGGGGGAGAGCTACAGGAGTGAAGGCAGGAAGTACTACCTTAGCAAAGAAAGGCAGGCTGGTCCCTTTGGCAAAGGGCAGCAGGGCAGAGTGGGTTGGTACAGCAAAATGAGAGGAGAAACTTAATATCATTTTATCATAATATGTCCTCAAAACCTGGGATTATTACTTTAAAATATTTAAAGTTATGCAAAGATTTGATCCATTTGTATTGATTTAAAATCCTGGTTTTGGGAATAAATAGCTACTATTAAGTTATTTGCTTGTAAGTGTTCTAGAAACCTTACAATAAGTGCATAATCTCTGATCCAGTTCGTGAATTAACCGTAATGAACCAATCAGATGAATTTTCAAAGGTGTGTGCATAAGGATGCTTTTCACAACATTATTTGTAATAGTGAAAAATAGACACAGTAGGAAAATACATACATTATGATATATTTAAACTATGACATTGTGCAGCCTTAAAAATGGTATTATATATTGACTTGTAAATATATCCATGATATGGTGTGAAGTTTTAAAGAAAGGAGGTATACAAACTAGGCATATGTTTCCATTCTAGCAAATATATATATGAACTAAATACATATATGCACATATATTTAGTTATATGTATATTTTCCAGATTTTTATACATAAGAACATTAAGAATATTGTATATATGTGTATGTGTATGTATAAGCATCTGGAAGCCACATAGCAAATACTAACAGAGGTTTTATTTAGGCTGTTTGATATGATTTCTTTTATTTTCTTCTTTAAATATGTTGCATTTCCTAATTTTTTTGGCTATGAGAAAATAGAAATTCATTTAAAGAATTTACTTCTGTAAAAAGAGATGGGGTGATTTGATTGTTCTGGAACTTTTTGGCATAAAATAAATGCTATTTACTCTCTAATATACATAGATACAAATACACAAATGTTTATAAGTTACATAAATTCATATATAGTATGTGTTTGAGTTCCAGTAGCTAAATATGCACATCTGTGTATAAAAAGGCCATACATGCATAGTTTAGGAGGCCTAGGAAGTATACTTTCTGATGTGGTTAAATTTCCTTTTGAAAGAAGACTGAGTGACTCTGTATAATGGTGTGTTTTTCCGTACAAATTGCAGTCCCTTTTGGGTGGGAAAAATCAGTACCTCAACCCTGGATCTTCCAACCTGATCTTTGGAGGGTGGTTGCATAGCAACTGCTGTAGGTGTAAATGACTAGTCTTGGTTCTCTGGGGGATGCTATTGATTTGTACGATAAAACTGTGCATTCAGATCCCCTGCTGGTGATAATAGGATAAAAAAGCTGCCTGAGCTAGGGCCTTTTAGGAGCCCTTTGAAAAAAGACATTTGGGTAAAGGACATTTAGTTTGTTCCACTGGAGATGGTGCATTGAATACAAGGCAGCTGTGAACACTGAAATTCAAGGATGCAAATATCCAGAATGCATCATTTCCCTTCTTTCCATCAACTTTTACCGAGTTCTTATTAGGTACCAGGCATTGTACTAGTCATTAGGGATACAGTAATGATAATATGTGGTTTCTACCATCCAGGTGCTTATACTCAAGTGAGTAAGAAAAACACAAAAATTAATAACTTTAATACCTGATGCAAGTGACAGAAGCATGTACAGAGGTATTATGGGACACTAAGAAAGAGTATCTAATGCCACCTGGGGATTGTTCCATAATCAGTTCTTGAGCAGTGACTGTGTGCCTTGGCACTGCGGGGACAAAAATGAATGAGGCCTGGCTCTTGGCCATAAGGATTTTACAGTCTTAGAGGGGAGACAGAAAAAAAATTCAATCTCATACAATGTGGTAAATGCTCAGCTAGCACAAGGCTTAAAATATGAGAGTACAGAGATGGAGATTAATGAATGTTTAATGCCTATTTAATACTGTACTGTTTACAGAGCCCTTAAAACATACATTACCTCATTTGATGCTTATGAACAAGTTGGATTTATCTCTCTTTCATTGATGAGGAAACTGAGGCTTGGGGATGTTGTGACTTGTCTAAGGTTGGTGTATTAGTAACAAAATACCATTGACTGGGTGGCTTAAACCACAGACATTTGTCTTCTCACAGCTCTGGAGACTGGAAGTCTCAGATTAAGGTCTGGCAGGGTCAGTTCCTGGTGAGGATCCTTTTGCTGGCTTGCAGAGAGCAGTCTTCTTGCTGTGTCCTCACATGGCAGAGAGAAAGAAAGTGACCAAGCTTCCCAGTGTCTTTTCTTATTTTTCTTCTTCTTTTTAAAAATCCTCATCTGAGGATATGTTTATTGATTTGAGAGAGAGAGAGAGAGAGAGAGAGACCACTGGCATGATGGATACATCATCCAGAGACATATCTGGACCAGGGATGGAACCCACAACTTGATGTCTCTTCTTCTGAGGACACTAATCCTATCAGACCAGAGCCCTACCCTTCTGACCTCATTTAATCTTCATTATTTCCTTAGAGGATCTAGCTCCAAATAGAGTCATGCTGGGGGCTTAAGGCTTCACCATATAAATTATGGGGGACATAAAACTTTAGCCCGTAACACTGTGAACTTAGGGCTTCAGCTTCCAAATCACGTGTGTGTGTGTGTGTGTGTGTGTGTGTGTGTGTATTTTGTAGACTGTGCTAGATCTCGAAGGCATTTTTCCCAATGTGATGACTCAGTGACTCCCTCAGAAGGAGCTCTGACATTTGGAATCTCTGGTTATGCTCCCTCCTCCAGCTTGTCTTCAGGACTGACTTTCCACAGTGCCCCGGGTTTACGCACAATCAATCAATACTCATTTGGGGCTTGTCACTTGGAACTTCCCATTCTAAGGAGGGGTTGGGATGGTGGGCTGAGATTAGGACCTGGAGGCTGGTTCTGTTTTAAAAGAGGAGGATACCTGGGTGGGTTCCCATTGCCCAGTCCAAGATGAGATGGCAGCCTGCTCCAGGACCACGTGGGGGAGGTGGAGGTGGAGGTGGAGGTTGGCCAAGAGCAGCAGCGAGGGCCACAGGGCCAAAAAAGGGCATTTTTGCTGCTGCCCCATATCATGTACCCGTTCCTCCTATCCCCTTTTCAGACAGCAAGATGCTTCTTCTTGCTAGTGTGGGGCTAATGTTTCCCCTTCTTGGCCTCTTCCAGTCTCATGATCTTCAAACTTGACTGCACCTTCAAATGACCAGGGGAACATTTATATACTTTTAGTGCTCCGGCCCCATCCTCAGAGATTCTGATTTAACTGGAGCATGACTTAGACTTTCTATTTTTTAAAGCTTCTCAGATGACTTCAACATGAGCCCAAGGAAGAAAATCAAACACAGTTCCTCTGCTCCTTTTTGGAAGGTGTGTGGCCCCTCAGTGTGGCCCCTGAGCTCCTTACAGTCTCATCTATTTTGGTCCTCTCAGGATCTGTGGGGTAGGTAGGCGTCACAACTTTAAAGATGAGAAGTTGGGACTGCATTTGACCTGTTAGTTGTGAGTCCTCAACTGGTAGGCAGGACTCACAGGTAGAAAGAAAAGCCAAGAGGAAACCAGGAAGGAATGATTTCAAGTTCCTTTGCTGATTTGGGCAGACACAGGTTCATTCACTTATTCATTGAACAAATATTTACTGAACATCTGCTATGCACCAGGTGCTGGGGTAAGAGCTAGCCCTTGGTAAGTGGCAGGGGCTGGTGATAATGGTAGAGGCAGGCCACCCCCAGCCGTGTGTCGTGGCTTTTTGGAGAAGTGTGCGTTGTCAGAGGGTAGTAGAACAAAGAGAATGTACTGTCAGGCACCTTTTCTTTTGTCTACATGACTCCTAAATGGAAAGAATGAAACTAATTTGTTTTTCTATTTAAGACTAAGCCTCATCAGAATCTGTAATCCTGTTGGGATGAAGGTTTACAAACTGCAAAAAGGGTCAGTAATGACAGGTTTAAACTATGACTTAGTGACCAGGAAAAGAGAACACACAGCTTTAGACTCGTGAATTCCACTCTGACAAAACTGACCGCTCTGATGCCCCCAGATGGCCATTCGTCTCTGCTCGGGGACATTCCGCTAAACAAAGCCAGTTGAGAGCTCACATTCTGAAGATTTTTCGGATATTATTACTACGGCATTTTCCATTGTTTTGTTTTAATTCAAGAGGGTTTTTATTTAAGACGCAGAGGTCAAAAGTTTTATGTCCTTAGGCTTGATTTAAAACCTGACCATGGTGGGTAGTAAACAGTAGTCTTGTTTTTTTGTAACAATGGTGTGTGACACTGTGGTAACCAACTAAACTGGGCAGCCGAACATAACAGAAAGTGTGTGGTTTTGGGCGTTAAATAGACCCAAATACGAATCCTGTCAGTTACACCGTTGGAATCTAGGACAAGTTACACAATCATTTGAAGAAATCATATTTCTTCAACTTTAAAATGAAGATAGCAACATAATAACTCATATACATGCCTTGAACAGTGCCCACCATGTACTTGGTTTTCGATGGGTATTCCTTTCTCTTTCTAGAATGCCATGACACATCCAACCACAACCTCAGGGCCCAGGTGTGAGGAGGCACAGAGCACACAGAACATCTTAGTGGAGATTCTACTTAGGGAAAAAAGACCACATAATTTCTACCATGAATACCAAAGGAAGTCACATAGCATGTTTCTCTTGTGTATAAATTACATTTGATTTATATGTTCGTGAATAGTCAAATGGTAGGCAGCTGCAATGGCTTTATGTTGAAGTAATAAGAAAAGCAATAATACCTGTCAATAGAGCCTTATCTATGAGCCCAGCACTTTCCATGTGTTGCCTTATTTTACTCTCATCACTCTCAAAGAGCGGTGCTATATCATTCTATTTCTAAACAAGGAAACAAAAGACTAGATCATTTGCCTTTCCCAAAGTCACACAACTAGTGACAGAGTTGGGATTCCAAGCCAAGGGTTGTCAGTAAATCTTTGAAGACAGTGGCTGTTATACCAATAATTCATAATTAATAGCTACTATTTTTCTTGACAAAACTCAATCATGAGGTTAGCATTCCAGTACCAATATGTTGGAACTTGCTGAACAAATAGAACCAGTGCTTGCAACTAGCGAGTGCTCAGCTGTCCAAGAGGATTGCTTCCCGAAATAGGGGTGTAAAATGGGTCAATGGAGTCATGTTCCCTAAAGTGCCTAGGGCTCTTAGGGACCATGGCATCTACAATGCAATGATTACTCACTAATAATTTCAACATTTGCTTTATAGTTTGTTGAATGAATGGACAAACATTTCCTTAATTGTGTGGCCTTTGTTGGGCATTTTGGTTGAGTAAAATTTTTCCATGTCACCATTGGGCTCTTTTGAGTACTTTCCCAAAGACTTACTTATTCTGGTTTCTTTAAGTGTTTGCAAGTGTATCTGTTGGGTGACATGTACAGTGTTTTGACATTTGTGTTGTAACGACAGGCACATGCAAAGGCTTTAAGATCTGTAGCAAGGCTAGAATTCATCCAGTGAATACACTGAGCAACAACAGAAGATGCAATTTGTAATGATAAAAGAGCCTTAATATTATTCTGTAGTCAGTCTCATGCTTTCAGCTAGTCTTTAACATACATGAGTTTAATTCTTATTAAGAGCAGAAAGCTTGGAATCCTTTCAGGTCTCCCTTCATACTTATCGTTAAGAATTTAATCTTTTTCTGAGTATCAGTCTGTAGTTGGTTATGTTTTCTCCATTTATATGCATTTATCCGGGTCAAAATGTGGTTAGAGTGATGACATACAAAGGAAATTCAGGACTCTTGACACAGAGCCAGAGGCCTGAATAAACATTCCTGTGTCTGAGATTCTGGGGTTGGGGAAGGTCTCCCGACTTGTCCCCTCAAAATGTCAGGAGCTTACTACATTTCCTAGAAAAATGTGCCTTTGGTGATAAAAAAAAATACATAGTGATCATTACATGGACATTTGCAATATCTGGCTCTTTTAAAATTAGGCAGATGATGTTTAAAGTGTATTGGTGGTGTTGATGAAGGAGAGAGTGGTTGGTGAATAAGATCTTAATAACAGTCCTTTACTGGGGCAAACAAATCCCAAAGACAACATTTGGGCAAATACTATTAAAAGCACAGCAACACAAAACCCACAGGGCTCCGTAAGAATACGACCAAAACCAGACTCCAGCCCTCCTGGTTTACATAATTCCAGAGAAGATTGTAGGGGATTAATAGGTGGTGTAAATTGTCCATGGCCAAGAGAACTGACAAGGTCAAACCTCTAGGAGTCCTCACATTTCTGGTTTCCCATTAGATTTCATCTGCTGTTTCAAGCAGTAGGATCTGGCAAGAGGGACACAAAAGACTCTTGATTCAACTTTCAGAAGAGCTGGAGGAAGAAGCAAAGCCGTGCCTCTCTGTTAATAATCTGTGCTTTTAGACCACAGTGTGAGAATTTGGAGATCTGAGGGCAGGAGGAGGCTGCAGCAGGAATCTTGGCCTGGTATCAGTTTTAGGGAGTTTTGCATGAAGGTATTTACTTTTGGAAGATAATATTAGCTCACTTATTTCCTATGGAAACTGGAAAATAAACACTTCCTTTAAAATAAACACATGCACATACTTAACTTCTATTTGTGCTCTTCCCCTGGCTAGTGAGTAAGAAAGAAGTGAGTTTGTGTGCGCGCGTGTGTGCTCCTTTGTGGCTACATTTTTGGTTTGCTTTGACTTATTTCATGCTGGCTGCCAAGCAGACATGCACGGACAGATTTTGATCAGGGTGAAGGCGGTTTGCCCATTATCTGCCATGGTGGGACTTATGCCTACCCGTGGGCAGGCCTCCCTGAAGTTCAGCTTGTCTGTCAAAATGCTGATGCAGCAAGATTGATGGATTTTGTGGTGGAATTCTTTTTCAAAGTGTGCTTGGGCCAGCTCCTGGTCTAGTGCCATGTCTTACATAATAATGTACATCATGAACTTCACCGAGAAAGGAAAAACAGGCCCGTGTTTCTGAAGTGCCCTTCGGCTCTGGAAAGTCCCGTTTGCCCATATACTTTGGGTAAAATTCTTCTTACGGTAGCCTCGGAATGGGTCCAGGGTGCAGAAAAGAAGGATGTATTGTGCTTGTGGGTTTAGCAGTTTATCTATCACCACTCCTGTGAAAGAGCCAGGCCGTCTCACTGGTGATTAATTCAATTCTGGGGTAACAGGGAGTCCCTTAGCGTGGGTTTTAGTCAGTCTCAGGTGAAAGAAGGTGTGCTGATTTCTACACAGCAGCAGCGGGCCTGATAAAAAGGGAATAGTTCTAGGCTTAGTTAAAAGAATGATGGTATTACACCAGCTCCTTCCATTGATTTTGAGCACTGTCTCAAGTGTGACATTGCTGGGGGTGTTATACCTGTTACTTGTACTGCATATCAAATCACCCCATAATTGCTGTAGGTCAGACATCTGGAAAGGACTCTGATGGGTGGTTCTGGCATGGGGTCTCACAGGAGGTTGTAGTCAGGCAGTGGCTGGAGCTGGAGTGACAGGCGCCTTGAGGAGCTAGAGTCTGGCTGGGCATCTCTCTCTCTCTCCACCCGAGCCCCACCTCTTCCTCTCTCCCTGTCTCCCTCTCTCCTTCTCCCTTCCTCCATGTAGTCTCAGGGCTTCTCCAAGTGGTCTGTCCACCTGGGATAATTTGGGATTCCTCACAGCATGGTGGCCTCAGAGAGATGGACTGATTACATGGTAACTCAGGGATGAGGCTAATGCTTCAACGAGCCACTTTAAATTCTCCAAATTTGTTATTTCTGTTCAATATCGTTTTGACTATTTTAGGTGTTTTGCGTTATATCACTATAAGTTTTAAAAATAGCCTGTCGATTTCTTTTTTAAAAGCTTCTTGGGATTTTGACTGGAGTTGTGTTGACTCTATAGATCGATTCAAGGAAAACTAACTTATAATGTTGAGTCTTTCGATTCATAAACATGGTATGTCTTTCTATTTATTTAGGGCTTTAAAATTTCTCTCAAATGGTTAAGTAGTTTTTAGCATAGAAACCTTACATAATTAAAAAAATTTACATCTAAGAATTTTACGCTTTTTTTGATACTATTGTAAGTGGTATTATTTTGGGGAGTACCTTAATGGTGATTTTGACTCAGGCTCTATTAGGAGGTTGCTGTAAAGATATTGGTTAAGGCTGCAGCCATCTGAATGCTTGTCCGGTGTTGGAGGATCTGCTTCCACACTCAGTCACTCGACTTTTGGTTGGAGGTTTTTGTTCCTCATCACAGGGGCCTTGGCCTCTTCTTAACAATGTGACAGCTAATCCCCAGGGAGACACACACACACACACACACACACACACACACACAACTTCTGTATTGCTTTCTGTTTTCTAGTTTGTTGATTTCTGCTCTTATTATTTCCTTCCTTATGCATTTAAGGTTTAATTTGGGTAGTTTTAGCTTCTTCAGTGGGAAGTTGAATTTAAAATTGTGTTCTTTCTCATGTGAGCACTTAAAGCTATGCATTTTCCTTTAAGCACTGCTGTAGCTGCATCCTACCCATTTTGATATGCTGTGTATTTGTTATCATTCAGTTAAAAATATGTATAAATTTCCCTTGTATTTCTTTGTTGACCCATGGTTTATTTAGAATTATTTTATTTTTGAAAATGCTTTATTTATTTATTTTTAGAGAGGGAAAGGGAGAAAGAGAGGGAGAGAAACATCAATGTGTGGTTGTCTCTCAAGTGCCCCTCACTGGGGACCTGGTCCGAAACCCAGGCATGTGCCCTGATTGGGAATCAAATTGGCGACCCTTTGGTTCACAGTCCAGTGCTCAATCCATTGAGCCACAGTAGTCAGGGCTAGAATTATTTTATATAATTTCAAAAATTGTGGGGAACTGCCAGTTACATTTTAGCTATTCAATTCTAATTTTTTTCATTGTGCTCAGAGAATATACTTGATACAATTAATTCTTTAAAATGTATTGAGACTTCTCTTATGACCCACCAGAGGTCCGTCTGCCTTGGTGAATGTTCCATTTGAACCTGAAAAGAATGTATGTTTGACCATGTTACATGTAGTGTTTAAAAAAATATCAATTAAGTGATGTTGTTTGATTGAATTTTCAGGTCCTCTATATTCTTACTGGATTAAAAAACCTACTTGTTCTATCAGTTACTAAGAAAGAAGTGTTGAAATCTTTTTTCCATGTAGGTTTGTTAATTTTTCTCTTCTGTTAGTTTTTCTCCATATATTTTGAAGCTCTTCAGTTAGATGCATACACTTTCAGGGCCATTATGCCTTCATGAAGATTGACACATTGTCATGAGAAAATGTATCTGTTTCTGTTGATCTTTCTTGTCTTGATGTCTACTCTGTCTGAAATTAATATATTTTCTCCATCTTTTTTATGATTAGTGTTTGCTTGGCATATATTCTTTTATCTGTTTATAATTAATGTTGCTGTTTCAGTGTGTTTGAAATATTCTTTTTCATAGACAGGGTATAATCGGGCCTTTTTAAAAATTTTATCTGATGATTTGTTTTGTAATTAATGTGCTTAGACCATTTACATTTAATGTGTTATTATTATGCTTGGATTGAACTTTATCATCTTGCTATTTATTTTCTATTTGTCTCATACTTTCATTCCTCCATTTCCTCTTTTCCTGAGTCTTTTGGATTAATTTAGCATTTATTTTATTTCTCATATTGGCTAATATTTATACTTTTATTTTCTGGGTGGTCATTCTAGTGTTTACAATATGCATGTTTAAGCTATCATAGTCTGCTTTTTGGTAATACACTAGCTCTTTATATATAACGTAAAAACATTCAGGTGATATACTTCCATTTCTCCCCCTCATCCTTTCTGCTACAGTTGTCATACCTTTTACCTATTCATGTATTATCAAAATACAGTTATCATTTTTGCTTTAAATTATATGTTATCTTTTAAAGAAGCTTAAAAATGAAACAAACCTCTTTTATATTTTCTTGCACACTTAACCATTTTCAGAGTTCTTTATTCCTTTTGTATATCTGAGTTTCCATCTGTTATCATTTTCCTTCAGCCTAGAGAACTTCCTTTTACATTTATTGTCAAAGAACTTCCTTTTACATTTATTGTAGAAGAACTTCCTTTTACATTTATTGTAGTATAGGTCTGCTAATCATAAGTTCTCTCAGCCTGTGTTTGTATGAAAATGTCTTTATTTTGCTTTTGTTTTTAATAATACTTTTTGTGGATGGAGAATTCTAGGTCTACTTTTTCTCTTCCTTTCAATATATTTAAGAATGCCATTTTTGTTTTTTTGGCTTACTTTGTTTCTGATATAAAGTCAATGGTTTTCTTATCTTTGTTCTTCTGTGCCAGTTGTATGTTTTTTTTTTTCCTCTCTGGCTATTTTCAGTGCTTTTTCTCTATTTCTAGTTTTCAGCTATTCTAATATGATGTACCTTAATGTGTTTTTCCTTACATTTTTACAGTGTGAGCTATGTTGACACTCTTGGATCTCTAGCCATATATATATACATATATATACACATATATATATGTATATATATGTGTGTGTGTGTGTGTCCAGTTTTGAATATTTTTGGCCATTATTTTATATAATTTCTATTTCTTTTTTAATTTAAATTATTTTATTGTTGTTCAATTACAGTTGTCCGTATTTTCTCCCCACCCCCTCCAAACCCTCCTCCCTCCCTTGCTTCCACCCTCCCACTTGGTTTTGTCCATGTGTCCTTTATAGTAGTTCCTGAAAACCCTTCTCCCCACTGTCCTCTTCCCCCTCCTCTCTGGCTATTGTTAGATTGTTCTTAATTTCGGTGACTCTGGTTATACTTTGTTTGCTTTTTTCTTTTGTTGATTATGTTCCAGTTAAAGGTGAGATCCTATGATATCTGTGCCTCACTGCCTGGCTTATTTCACTTAGCATGATGCTCTCCAGTTCCATCCGTGCTGTTGCAAAGGGTAGGAACTCCTTCTTTCTCTCTGCTGCATAAAATTCCATTGTGTAAATGTACCATAGTTTTTTGATCCACTCATTTGCTGATGAGCACTTAGGTTGCTTCTACCACTTGTCTATTGTAAATTGTGCTGCTATGAACATTGGGGTGCATAGGTTCTTTTGAATTGGTGTTTCAGGGCTCTTAGGGTATAATCCCAGCAGTAGAATTACTGGGTCAAAAGGCAGTTCCATTTTTAGTTTTCTGAGGAAATTCCATACTGTTTTCCACAGTGGCTGCACCAGTCTGCATTCCTACCAACAGTGCACTAGGGCTCCCTTTTCTCCACATCCTTTCCAACACTTGTTTGTTGATTTGTTTACGTTGGCCATTCTGACTGGTGTGAGGTGGAATCTCATTTTGGTTTTAATTTGCATATATAATTTCTATTTCAATGTCTTCATGATTAGTAATACTTTCTTTTCTAGTGTGTAATTTGCTGGTACTCTTATTCGGTAAAATTTTTATTTTGAATATTGTATTTTTCAGTTCTGGAAGTTCCATTTGATTCTCTTTCATGTCTTTGATTTATACTTTCATTATATTTTCTTTCATTTCTATTTACTTTAAAATTTTTGAACATATAAAATAAAATGTCATTTTACACATCTTTGTGAATTCTGTCACCTATGGAATTTCTGTATATGTTTCTATTGAGCAAATTTTGGGGGGATGACAGTTCCCATTTTCTTGCTTCTTAGCAGAGCTGGTTACTTTTGAGAGACACTGGACATTGTGAATGTCACATTGTTGAGTGGATTTTGGTATCTTCTTTTAATGGTTGTTGGACTTTATTTTGGCAGGCAGCTAAATTATGTGTAGATCACCTTGATCCTTTTGAGGGTTTTTTTAAAAAAATTTTTTATTTTTGAATTTTACTGCTGTTCAAGTACAGTTGTCAAAGATTTGTTTTTTAATGCAGGTCTGTAGCAGCTTCACTCCAGGACAGTTTAGCTCCCATACTTCAGAGTCTGTTCTAAATGCCCTGCTTGTTCAATGAGATTTCTCCACCATAACTGGTCAGAACTTGGATGTCTCCCAGCACTGTGTGAGTTCTGGGAATATTTCAGCTTATAGCTCCTTGTTAGTTGTTCTTTCACTCACAGTTGTTCTTCGCCTGGCTTCGTGGTGTCTTACCACACATATGCGGAACTGGATATTCTGCCAAAGACTCAAGGGCCACCTAAGCAGATTTCTGGAACTATTTCTCTTTGTAACTCTCTCCCCTCTGATACTTTGCTTTGCAAATTCAAGCTGTCTAGACTCTCCAAACTCTAATATGATTTCTTTAATTGAGTGAGATATTGTGTTCTACTTGGGTTTTTCTTTCATACATTCTAGTCTCCAGGTAGAAAGCTGGGGCATTTTTAGGGCCAATATCATTTGTCCCTTCCCGCTTTCAGGGATCCAATCCTGTGCAGTGTGCAGTCCATGTTGAAAAGAGGTGTTTCATACATTTTGTCCTTTTAAAAAAAGTAGTTTATAGTGAGAAGGCAAATTTGTAGTGTAGTTGGTAGTGAGTAGTTTGTAGTGAGAAAGCAAGTCTATATTGTATCCCAGTAGAAGAAAGTATAAAATTGAATTTTAAGGCAAATGTAATCATCTTTTCCATCACTTTTTGTAGGCACATATATAATTTTAACTGATGACTGGTTAACCGAAAAAAAATCCTCTGAGCTCAATTTTTAGAAATTAAGAATTTCTAATAAAAGCATTAGGCTCTTAGAGTTGAATTAATTTGATGTGCCCTTTGCCCATTGGGCAAGATTCCAAAATGATTCAGGAGGAAACTTGGCTTCAATTTCTTTAACAAATATCAAAATATCCTTCATTTTCTCACTCATTCTGTTCTTGTCTATAAAAAGTGAATTCAAAAGAGCTGGAAGAGAGACACATCTGATTGTAAGGAATCGTGCTGCTCTGGATTGCCAGTTACCGTGCACAAAAGTACGTTGCATACCTTTATCCAGAGCCGTTAGTGTGGTATACAAAGAAAGGTCTCATTGCTCTCTTGGCTAACCTTGTGGTTTTATGTTCCCATAGCTTGGAAGCTATGACTTAGAAAAAAACCATGGTACCTGGCTGACAAGTCAGTCGACATCAATGTGCTAACCATATACTGGCAGGTGGCCTGGTCTGCGAGCTGGGTTCTGAGAAATGATAAATACAGAGGCCTTAGAGACAGATCACCCCTATCTCCAGACTCTGTAAGTTCTGGAATCAGAATCTGGAGCAAATTCATCACTCACTATTTTCACTGGAAATGGACCAAAGAAATGGCCAAAAGTTCTCTCTGTGTCTAACACCCATCACGCAGTGCAACATTGTTTGTCAAGCTCTTTAAGTTCTTTATCTTGGTGACTTGGGAAGTTAAATATGCATACATACATTATCTATCTAAATATGTGTATGCTATAGATGTACATATTATATTCATAGCTCATATATTTTAATATAGAGATGAAGCTAGTGTAAGATAGTTTCTCAATTACCTCATCTGTAATGTATGGATAATATTAATTCCTACTGCAAAGCATAGAAGAATGTGATGGATTAATACACAGGAATAACTTAGTGCCTAGTACATAGAGCCTTAGCTCATTATGCTTTTACTACTGCCACTATGATCACTATGTGTGATAGATGCAAGCTAGTGCTTCTTGGTTACTCCAAGGCTCATTTTATAGAGAGTGCTATAAACTTGGCCTCACTCTGGCCTTGGTTTAACTTTTTGTTGTGGTATTTGTCTGTAAACTCTATTTAGCAGATATTTTACTTTTGTTTATATATATTATAACATATATTTTAGAAACACAGTTTGATGGTTGAGGTAACAGATATGTCTGAGAATTCAGCTCACTCTGCCAACACCAAGTAGAGAAGTGAGGTAAGAAAATTCAGATTAAGTTGTGGTCATTCACAGATGTGGTGGAGAAGCAGAATTTTCACTTCGTAGGTGTGGCTCTCTTGTCTGAGATTTGGATGCAGGTGTGGTAGGCAAGAGTGGCGTTGTAAAATGCTGAGTGGGAAAGGCAAAACAAGTTGAAAGGCATCAGAGAAGACACCAGGTTTATTTGAAAGAGAAGGAACCTAGAAACACATCACTGTCTGTGCTGATCAGTGACCTCTTGCCTGAGCCCCAAACCCTCGATGCTCTGCTCTGCTCTGTGACGTTTAGGACTCTGTCAAACACAACCCCAGACAATGTGCCTGTTGACTTCCTATTGGGTTCTGTTCATTTCCATCTCTTGAGGGAGACAGGAGGTAGAAGCTGGGGAATAAAGACTTGCTTTCTGATTTCTATTTGGTCTTGTCTTTGGTTTCTTTTAGCTTTGTCAAAACCAGCCATATCTAACTTGCTCAGAAATATCATTTTGGCCAGGTGTTTCTCTTTCCTCAGGGCCGTGGGACTCCCCTGAGTTTGAGAGATTCTATCAGCAGCCAGGAAGTACCACCTCCTCAGAGGACTAAGCCCCAGCTTCTTAGTGGGTATCCCTTTTCTGAGCTTCTCGGTTTTGAAAATTCCAACTTCTTTCTTTTCTCCACTTATTCCTAAGGTTTGTATAGTCTTCTGTTAGTTGTCATCTCTAGCTTATCTTAGTCCTCTCATTTGTTCTTTCATTTCTCCAGTACCTGTGAAACCAATTCTCTAATGAAACCCGCTCTATTTAAATGTCTGGTGTAATTTCCCCTCCCTCCCTCCCTCCTTCCCTCCCTCCCTCCCTCCCTCCCTCCCTCCCTCCCTCCCTCCCTTCCTTCCTTCCTTCCTTCCTTCCTTCCTTCCTTCCTTCCTTCCTTCCATGGATAGACTGATTCTAATAGAAATAGTCCTATTAAATGAACTATATAAATAATCAGATTTTTGAATTGGTAATGACCTCAACCTTGAATGTACCACTGAACTCTTTCCAAAGGAAAATAGGGTACTTTTATTAGCCTATAGCATGCAGTGGCATAACCATTACCGTATTAATTATGTCACTTAGAATAAAGTTCCTGTTAAAGTAAGTTCTTGGGAACAAAGTGACTTGCTGCACTTGAGTATTATGTAGCAATAATGACTGCAAGGATTGTACGATGCGATGGTGTTTTCAGTCTGCAATGGAGGAATAACAAAAAGAAAATGACAAGCTCAGGGTTTAAAACTCTCAGCCTATGCTAGAGAATCAGAGAATTCCTATGATTGCCTTATAAAAGATCATTATACTTTTCATAGTGGTGGAATAGTATTATTAAAAGCCAAATTCAAAATGTAATTGTATGGATTGCAGAATTACAGTGTAAATGGAAACTACAGACTTGCCACATTTCTTACGTGAAAGTGAGAGATTTGATAGGGAAGAAGTGGGACCTCAAGTTTCAGAATAAGGATATTCTGGGTGGATTCAGAAAAAGCTGAAAATTTTAAACCCATCCCAAGTGTTCCTGAATCTTCCTTGCTAGCAGAATGAATCCCTCCTTCTAAGTTTGAGATGATCTCTCCCTTCCCTGAAAACACTGTTTAATCTCTCCTATTGTTTTGTGAGAGACAACCCCATCAGTACCACTTGTCATTGCCTCTTGAGTTACGACAGATCCCATCATGTACAGGAGTACACATGTAAATCTGACCTATAAAGAGAAAGTATGTACTTCAAGAGAGTATCACCCGAAACCTATTGAGTATGGAATATGTGTGAGAATAAATTCTAAGTGAATTAGACCAAAAAGAATACAATATAATATGAAGTTAGGCTGAATTTATTGATGTGGGTGTATTTATTCAATATTCTGGGCTTAATGTGCTGGCTTAACTAGCAGGGTAATTGATTGGTTGACTGAAACTCGGACTAAACAGTGGCCTACATTCTGTTAAGCTGAGATGTCAGAACTTGCAGAGCAGAGGTCAACAAATTATGGTTCATGGGTCAAACCTGAGAGCTAAGAGTAGTTTTTACATTTTAAAGGGATATAATAAAAGGAGGAAGGAGGGGAGAAGAAGAGGAGGAGGGAGAGTATGTGGAGGAGGGGAAGGAGAGACATTATTTGGCCTGTATAGAGAGCAAAACTGTATGCTATCTGGACTTTTATAGAAAAAGTTGAGTTCCTCTGAGATAGACAAGGAATGAAAGGTTTAAGTTGGTAGGAATAATGAAATAGGGTTACCATGTGCACTTTCTCTACCTCTTTCAAGTGTGTTTACAGCCTTGGCCCATGGGGCCTCAGGCAGAACTGAACTGCGGACAAGTGGACTGGCTCACTCCTCAGTGTTTGCATTGAAGGGAGGTGGAGGACATGGGATATTAAACCCCAGTGAACCTTTGGATAAAGACCAGTTATCTGTTGGGGCTTTTCCTCCTTTAGGAGACATGGCTTCCTGGAGGAAGAGAAGACAGACATGACTGGGACCCATGCTACCAAACACCTTATTCAGACTGAGGTAAACTCTTCTAAGATAAAGTTGTCAGGCATAGCTCCACACACCTCCTTAATCACTACTGGGGCTGACAAAGTGATTGCTGATTGGGTGATTGGTTTCCATGGTTACCACAAAATTCTTTTACGGGGAGAAATTCCATTCCTTTTCCAGCTTACCTTTTCCAACTCACGCACTTTTTAAAAAGCAGTGTTTGTAGTTCCTGCCACTCCAGTGTCAACGAGAGAATTTATTTTATAATGTGTATGAACTGGCAACTTCTCTAGAGGAAAAAAAGCATTGTTGTTGGAATGAAGTCATCTGTTTGGAGAGCAAAGCCTCAAGTATCATTCAAGGGGCGGGAACCCAGTGCCCTCTGCCTGTTCAGCCCTTTGGCACACAGAGCCATTGTCAAAACCTGTTTCCAGAGCAACCGATTTCTTCCCTGAAACTACTTGGCAGCTCTTCTCCCTAAGGGTCTGGAGTAAGTTCTTTCAAGGACCTTGTTTTAAGGCAGATTGTCCCTGGTGGAAATCAAGATCCTTGCCAGCAAAAGAACTTAGCAATACCTTAAAGTGGGCTCATCTGATAAATGTTTATAGTCTACAAGCCAAGGTGTGTGTTTGGGGGTTGGTCTCTATTTGACATCCCCATAATCTCTGGAACATGTAGATGGTCAAGACAATATCTGGTCTTTGGGGTTATTTCCTGAGTAGTATTTTATCTGAATATATAACGTTGAAAAGGCAGTTTATATCCATGCGTTTACCCCAATTCAGTATGGAGTAAATAGCAATTCATTACAGACTTTTTTTCTAACAGTGGCATCTTGGGAAAGAGAAGGCTAGGCCTTCTTCTGACTTTTTAAAAAGTCTTTTTAAAAAACCATGATGAAAGCTTAAATTAAAAATAAATGTCCAGGCTGAAATGCTGGGTCAAAACTAACAAAAGTGGAATTTAATATAAGTGTAAAAATCCTGTGATTAGGTTAAAAAATCAGTTTCCTAAATAACTACCAGGTGGGGAAACTCTCTATTTCAGTCACAGGGAATCTTTTTCTATTAAGAGAAACTGACTTGTACCACTTCGTCTACCCTCTCCACCCCCCTCCCCCAAAAGCTGCTCTTGGGTCATGTGCAAACAAAGAATAATTTAAATCTCATTTTAAAAAAGATTAAACAGAATACTTCATTGTTGAATGGTATTCATTAATTAAGAGCTAAAGAGTAAGAGCATTTTAACTCTACAGCTGAACTAACAAAATTTGATATTTAGGCTGTTAAAATCTAAAATCCAGGTCAATCATTAAAAATAAAATTGAACACATACAGCAAGTAAAAACATAACTGAGGAAATGCAAGTGGCTACACAGAGACGAGAAGGCACTGAGGTCCCATGGGTGAAGTATGTTTGATAAACTTAGGTCTCTTGATTAAACCCAGGACGGTTGTGGCATTTGTGGGGATGAAAGGACATGGGCTCCATTAGGTCAGATGAAGATGGCTGCAGCCAGTTGAAACAAAGCCCCATCCAAAGGCCATGCGTGGCTGGTCTAGAACAGGTCTTTCACCTGCCATGGTGTGTTACAGTTTCAAACCACCTTCACCTTCATTATCGCTCTCACTTTTCCTGCCTGGTCATTAAAAGCCTTAGAGAAGAGCTTGCTTTAAGCTCCCAGAGCCAATTAGCAGTAATGCTAGGGACTGGTCTCCCAGGCCCTTGCTTTTTTGTATTAGTGACCTCCCCTAGCGGACTGCATCCTTCAAAAGGTGGTTATTGTACCTGGGAAATGTGAATCCCAATTTGTACCTTGAATTAAAATCGGTTGGAGGTATAAATGGGGGTTGAGCACCTCCCTATTCAGTCCCTCCTCTTCCTTGGGATAGTCTGGGAGCTGCTTCTTAAGTCGCCCGGGGCCCCTGATTCTTATTTCCTTTCAGTGCGTTCTCCAGATAGTGGGAGTTGGTGGCAGTAGCTGGGGCTTTGGAGTTGCTGAGGCTTTGCTGCCCTTCTTGAACCAACAGAGCAGGGGACACTCTTTCAGGAGGCAGTGGGATCCACAGAAGCTGTCACTCCTAAACGTAGGAGCAAATGCCCTCATCTTCCCAGAGAACAGAACTTTTATGGGTACTGAGTTAAGGGAATCTCTGTCTTTTTAATTCTCCCTCCCGATTCTTTCTTCTCATATCACCCCCCTCCCGTCCCCCATCATTGCTTACATTTCTAATCCAGAATGTCTTGTCTTTGTATACCTGGTATAGTACTGCCTCCTTGGCAGTAGCCAAGGACCCATGAACACTTACACTCTGAGCTTTGCGGTTCTCAGCCACATAACCTCATAGATGGTCTTGCTTTGCATTCCCATGATGTCATCCCTGGCCCATGTAGGGGCAAATCTCAACCTGTCAAACCAGTCCTGCTGGGTTGCAGACTCATTTATTTAATTACTCATTTCAGCACTACTCTTTCGCTCCCACCTCTCTCCTTTGGCCATGTGTCATCCTATATCTCCATGCTACAGAAACTTAAGTGCCAGACTGACATTGCATGGATTCAGTTTACTGAATCATTACAGTACTAAAAAGTATTTATTAAGTGCCTAATTGTGCAGGGCGCTCTATAAAAAGGGCTGGCGATGATGTGAAAATAATAATATCCCTTCCATTTTATGACAATGAATGCTGTCATAACCATGATCTCCTTTAATACATCAACTCCAGCTATTTACACCTTACACATCTGTCGATGTGGGATGCTTTTGGCAGACCCAGGACACTGCTTACAGGAAGGACTCCCAAGTCTTGTGGACAAAAGAGCTATACAAAGGATCTTGAGTAACAATGAATTGAAAACCTTTGATATTTTTCTCCCTGTGATTTAGAGTTGAAACACCATTGTAGGGAAACAGAGGATAGGGAGGAGGGAACAGTTATCCCCCTAGTTTTGGACCATGAGAAGGCAGGGACTTGGAGGAAGGGGAACAAGTGTGGCACAACTTAATGTTCCAGGGTTGGTCCTGTGTCAAATATCCAAATAGTCAATGGAAAAAATTATCCTGTAGGTTAGACGTATCTTTAGTGAGATGTTAATAAGTACAGCACAACAAAAGTCATCTATGGTCAAAGAAATCAGGAAATAAGACCTCCATAACCCACATTAGCATAGGCTCTGAGAAATCCTGCAGCAAAAAAGAGTTAAGCCTTGTTTGACCCCGTTCCCCAGAAGTGTTGGATCATGGGACCAGTTTGGAGAGGAGCACGTGAGAGCATCTGTGTATCCCTGGTAGGGTTCTGACTAACTCGCTTTGAGAAGTGTTGCATTTGACTACATTTTGTAATGGAGGGAGATATAATATCGAAAGAAATGGTCTTGAGAATCAGGAGGAAGCAGAGCAGTGCCTGCTGGGAGAGGCAGGAGGACTGGAGCAGAGGTGGCGATACGCCTTCGCTGTTGTTGGCCACAGTGAGGGTCTGCCTCTAACCTTCGTTATCTCATGGTGAGTTTTCTTCTGGGAAGGAAGGATGGTTTTTTTCTCCTGTCAAAGTGCACCATCAATTTAAGGAGAAAGACAGAAGATTCTAGGGTTGGATCCTGGCAGAGCTCATCAATAGATTCGAACCGACACTCTGGATTTCTTTGCTGTGTGTGTGGCCAGGAAGCGGGTACTCATTAGAAACTACATTGTTGACCCTTCACCTACTTTTAGGAATCCTTTTCCAGTTTTTCATGATTTTCCCTGGAGTAGGTTTGGGATCAGGCTGCTGCCAACCTACCAGATGACATGCACCCAAAGCTGCTATTTCTGGAAACTCTTGACTGTATAAAAATACCTAAAATGTTTTTTCCCTTGTCAAAATATAAGACCTGGTCTTAGTGAGATTTTAATCATAAATTGATTTTGCTTGGAAAGGCCCCAATATTTGTTCTGTTTTTTAGGACACACTTTGAAGTTCAGTTCCAGAGTTTTAGCACGTGTTCTTCAACAAATAACCTGTGTGTTTGAATGGTGCTCCTAGCTTTCTGAAACAGCACTGAAGGATGTTATTTTTTGGTGTGACTGGGAATAAAAATACCTTGTTAAACTTCTGAACCATACGCCTGTGCCTAGAGCTAGCTGGGCAGATGGGGAGAGGAAAATGCCTTTTTGGTGGGGGGGGGAGAGGGTAGTACCAAGTAAAGTTTTGCCCCAGCACAGTTTTTCTTCATTTGAAGACATGTGTTAAACAAGACTAGCCTTTAGGCAATAATAGAGATTCTTTGAGAATCAAGTATTTACACTTTGAACTAGCTGTAGAAAGATTTACTGATTTCTGTGATTTTAGCTTAGTCTCTGTTATTCATTGTATTCAATTAATGCTGTTGTCCTCGGGAATGATGTTTGAGGTAATATACGAAATGTATAAATAATTAATGGTATGGAAGATATTTTCAACCTGAAGAATGAGTTCTCCATTGAGAAAGGTTTACAAACAATTTCAAAGAAATCTGAAGCTCATTTAAAACTTTAGAATAAATTTTGGAGGTAAGAAAGACAGTTTAAAAAAATGCTTTCATTGAATTATCTCTTTATATGAAGGTTAAGACTTCCAGGAAGGGGCCTGAAACATTTTATAGCTAAGATCTATTTTGATTACCTTTGATTTGAATTCATTGCTTTTAATTTGCCATTTTTATGCTGTGATTTTTGCATGGGTAAATGAGGGGTATTCTGACTGTCAACATTTTGACATTTTTATTAGATAAATTTGAAAATCACTCATTCATGCCGATTTCATGAGCCTCTGGACCTTCAAAGGAAAGAGTCTGCAATATCCCAGCCATACAACATCTCAAGAAGGACTTACACTTATCCTTAAAAATGAAGTTGCATTTGGTATATGTTTGGCTAACATAATGCAGTGCTAAAAAGTTGTGCAGACAAGCATTTTGAACAGATTATTCTACCAATTTAAAAGTGATTATATAACATCTGTGAATTCAGTGTACATTTCAAGAAAAATGTTGTTGGCTTTGTCTTTATGCTCAAGTCATACCTTAAGCAATAAAACCCAGAGATGTCCTTTGAGCTGTCATTATTCATTCCTCAACTATCCTGCATCCCTTTCATGTTTCAGGGCAATGACAGCATGTGAATGAAGTTAGAATTTCATATAGTATAGATTTTGATGAAAAAAGATAATAGTGTTCTTCCAATCTCTCTTTTTGTCCAAGGACCAATTCTTTTGCTGTGTTCCTTCAAAACCGGAATCCCTAAATCTTCAGTACAAATGGCAGTTATATGTTAAAAAGAGAAGCTGATTTTAGATTCCTTGAAATTCACTCCAAGGATTTTGGATGGGAATCCTCCCACCCGAGGATGGATGGGCCTACTTGGGCAGTTTTGTGAACACACACACTGTTATGTCCATGGGGATAATTTTCTGATAGGGCGGTAAATGGTAGAATTTCAGGGTTTATAGATCACTGCTGCTCCCTCTATCAATTAAAATAACAACAAAGCAGATTGTTCTGTAGGTAATAGGAAACATTCCATGTTAGCTTTTGGGATCATCTCATGTTAAGCAGAAGCCTCGTTTTGGTCCCTCTTTTTGTTGAATGGATGAATAAATGCATAGTGAAAAGCTTTCTCCTATCAGAGCCTAGCTATAGAGAAGCTGACTTAGTCAATGTGCTGATAATAAATTTGCAAAGAACCAGTATTACTGCTTTGTCATATATGGCACATTGACTGCTGTGCCTCAGAAGTCTTCACTCACTGTTCCTGCTGCCCTCACCTTAACCTAGACCCTCATCACCTTATATCAAAACTACAATCGCAACTTCCTAGCTGGTCCCCTGCCTCCAGCCTCTTTCATCTTCTAGTCCATAGTAGGTCTAGCTAGCTGAAATGTCATCTTTCTTCCTAAAATGCCACGTTCATCTTATTAATCCTTTTGCAAAGACCTGCAGTATCCCCACTCCCCCCAAGCTCATTAAGCTGAAACACCTTATTCTATGTAGCCACTGGTGTGAGTTCACTTTCTCTGCTTTGGCCCTGTGCTCTTTCCATGCCTGCCCATCTTTTTATGGGGGGGAGTGGGGGTGGAGGAGAGATCAAGTGTTTACTCATCAAGCAATGTGATAATATGTACTGGGTCTCAAAATTTTCCCACCCTTGAAATAATTTTTCACAGAGGAAAAATTTAATGTGCAAAGATGGCCATTGCAGTTACTTATATAATTAAAAGCTATAACCGAACTGTTCAGCAAAGGAGAATTAAGTGTGGCACATTTGTAAAGCGTGACCAATAAAAATGGTGTGTACTAAGTTGCCAACATAAGAAAATACTTACATTACAGTAAGAGAGAAAAAACACCAAACTCTCTATACAGCATAATTGCAAACATTTGAAAAAAAAAATAGACCACTCCTCCTCCAAAATCCACATTCTAAGACTGTCAAGAGAGATTATCTATGGGTGATAGGATTATGAGCTGTTTTTATATATTTATTTTTTACATTTTTTAGTGTTGTTGATATTTTAATCAGAAATTTACTTATTTTTAAAGTATATTTAATGCTTTTGCTGATAACAAGGGCAATTAGTATCCATTGTTAAAATTTCAGACAACACAGAAATTTATACATTTTGTAAAAAGTAAAAACCACCTCTACTTTCAATTAAAAAACTCATCTAGGGAGAGTCACTGTTTCTCTCTAGTTTATTCTGGTAACAGATGACACGCAATAGCAGTAAACACTTGTTTTCCCCCATAGGACAGGGGGGCTGAGGCTGGCTGTGGGCGTGCTCCACGTGTCTCTCACTCTCAGTCTCAGGCTAATGGAGCAGCCCCACTCAGGGACCTCACAGCAGAAGAGAAGAGCAGGAGGCTGAACCCAAACCACACCACCATCACATTTAAAGCATTAGCTTGGACAGATGGCACCTGTGCTCATATTCTGTTGCAACATGACTGTGGCAGGGAAGTATACCCCACCCGAGGCAGGAAAGGAGCGTTATCTACCATAACCACCAGCAATGAGCAATGAATGTTTTGGTGTATACCTTGCATACTTGAATTTTAATATGCAAGGATATGTACACACACACTTATTTACTAATGGGATGGCTCATGCTGTGAAGTTATTTGCCAAATGTTTTTGATGAACACCTTTCTAAATCTATATCTATATTCTTACACATTCATTTTAATTGATTACCTACATTCCAACTTACAGAATGGCATAATTTCCTTAATCTATCTTCCTGTGTATGTATATTTAGGTAGTTTCCTTTTTTTCTCTCTTGAAAAAAACAAGATGTCTTAAATTTCATGTTATATGTATAATTGTATGTATGTGTTTTAAAGATTTTATTCATTTATTTTTAGAGAGAGGGGAAGGGAAGGAGAAAGAGAGGGAGAGAAACTTCAATGTGTAGTTGCCTCCTATTGGGGACCTGACCAGCAACCTAGGCATCTGCCCTGGCTGGGAATTGAACCAGAGACCCTTAGGTCGCAGCCCAATGCTCAATCCACCGAGCTACACCAGCCAGGCATGTGTGTGTGTTTTCTTATCTCAATTATATTGTAAGTTTCTGGAGGACAGAGACTATTCATTGAAATGTTTAATTTTCCAAAATCAACTTTTCCCTCACCCTTACCTCAACATTCTGGATTCCAATCCCCCTATCTCCCCACCCCCAACTCAGGCAAGTACTGTAATTCCCATTCCCTCAGAGGAAGTACACGAGGAGGGGACAGGTAGTGCACAGACTGGGACAGAGGGCCAGTCTTTCTGGGTTTTGTTCTGAAAACATTAAAGCCCAGAGAGGAGAGAGAATTTCCAAGCATAGAAGCAGCAAAGGGGAGAGTGGGACCTCTTTCCAACTTTAGGAAACGAGTCCCTCGGACTGCAGAGGGGGCAGGGAGTAGTCCAAGGGGCTGCACCCTGCCTGCGGCAGTGCAAAGGCCCTGAGACCAGAAACCAGTGCCTGCAGGGAGCACCCAGGCTTGAGCCTCCCTCTGGCAGGCCTGAGAGGGAGTGGCCCTCACACAGTCTTGTTTCCTGTATGCTTAAACTCTTTTTAAAGAAGAAATTAATATCATTTAAAGCGCAGGAGATTTATTGGACCACATTCCTATATGGAAACTCTTGACAGGGCTAAACACTTCCCGTTCTCTTTGGTTGGGGTATGAATGCTCCCGACTCCCACAGTCTCCTTCCCTCTGGAACGGCCATCCTCCTCCACCTGGCTTTGCTTATTTCTAGGCTTGAAGTCTGGTCTCTCAGAACCCTTCTGTGCCCCAACCGTGAATTAGAAACAGCAGAGCTCCAACCGGCAGCTCACTGTCACTTGTATGGGCGGTTGGTATGACGATCAGGGACTCTCTCCCAAAGCCTTCAGCATTCGACACAACTCAGGGGTAGAGGCGAGGGCTGGACATGACTGAGGTTAAGTTTCCTGTGATTCCTTTGGGGTGAGGCTCAAAACAGAAATTAAGTTATTTACAGAAAGAAGAGCTCTGCCATTTCTTATACACTTGAGCTTGTGTATCACGCTTCACAGCCTGTTCACACTTTAAGATTTCATTACATGTTTACTGAGTGATTATTATGAACAGGTGCTATATAGGTACTGGGAGTATAACTGTGACCACAACAAGATTCCTCTATTTACAGAGCTTATACCCCACCAGAGAGATGGTGCCTGTCTGGACAGCAGAAGCATTTGACGTGGCTCATGCCTCCCTCTTTCCTAGAACATGTCCCTCATCTGGCTCTCAGAACAGGCACACACTGGTCTTCCTCCTTCTCACGGGCTGCTCCTTCTTGTCTTCTTGTCTGGTTCCTCCTAGTCTTTCTAACCTGTTACTGTTAGAGAACTGAGAAGTCACTCTGCATGCATTTCTTCTCCCTTATTACACTTTCTCTGGGTTATTATTTAGCCTCCTAGTCTTAAGTAGCATCTGTTGGTGAATGCCTCCAGCCCAGATTACAAGTGAAGTTGACTCCAACTGTCTACTCGACCTCATCACCTGGATGTCTAGTAGGCATTTCAAGTTTGACATGACCCTGTTCTTCTCTAAAAGGCTTGCTCACATCGGTTAGTGGCACTCCGCCCACCTGAGGACTTTTTCACATTAGTTAGTGGCAGTCTATCTATTCAGTTGTTCAGGCCAAACAACCTGGAGTTGTTCTTGAAAACTCCCTTACAAACATCACACCCAAGCTAACCGACAATTTTTTTATGACTCTACCTTCCAGATGTACCCAGGATCCAACCATCTCCCAACACTTGCTCTGCTATGGCTTTGGTCTGAGCCACTGGTCACTCTCACCCAGATTATTGCAGTAGTCTCCTCTGCTGGGCTTTCTGCTTTTCATCTTTGTCTCCCTGCAGTCTGTTTCCACACAGCCCTCAGAGTGATGAACACGTAACAGCCCTCAGCTGTTAACGCATAGGTCCTATCATGTTTGAAACTCTAAAACCCTCAATGGCTGCCCTTTTCCCTCAGAGTAAGAGCTGAGGGGTGACCCATGAGGCCCTGTATTAGCATTACCTCTCTGATGGTTGCTGGTCTGTTACTGTCACCTTCCCTAAATTTACCCTAGTTATATATGGCTTTCTTGCCCTTGCCCCGAACCTTCCTCTTGTCCTTTTGCTCCAAACTCTTCCCTCAGATATTGTACCTTCTCAGTGAGGCCTCCCCATGTTTATAGTTGGAGTAAGCCACTCCACAAAACCATTTATCTCCCAGTACACTCACCAGTATCTAAATACTGTGCATCTCTGTTGGTGGGATTGCAGACTGGTACAGCCACTCGGAAAACAGTATGGAATTTTCTGAGAAAACTAAAAATAGATCTGCCTTTTGACCCAGCAATTCCACTGCTAGGATCATATCCTAAGAACCCTGAAACACCAATCCAAAAGAACCTATGCACCCCAATGTTCATAGCACAATTTACAATAGCCAAGTGTTGGAAGCAACCTAGATGCCCATCAGTAAATGACTGGATCAAAAAACTATGGTACATTTACACAATGGAATTCTATGCAACAGAACAAAAGAAGGAGCTCCCACCCTTTGCAACAGCATGGATGGAGCTGGAAAGTATTATGCTAAGTGAAATAAGCCAGGCAGTGAGAGACAAATACCATATGATCTCACCTTTAACAGGAACCTAAACAACAAAACAAAGAAACAAGCAAAATATAACCAAAAACACTGAAATAAAGAACAGACTGACAGAGTTCAGAGGGGAGAGGAGAGGGAATTTCAGGGGAAAAGGGGAAGGGTTTACAGGAACAAGTATAAAGCACACATGGATAAAAACTAGGGGCTGGTGAAAATGGGAGGGAGGAGGGGAGGGCTGGGCGGGTGGGTTGGGATGGGAGTAAAAGATAGAAAATTGTACTGCAACAACAATTAAAATAAAAAAGTAAATACAGTGCATCTTATTTATTTTATTAATTGTTATTTTTGCTGCATTCCCAAGGCCCACATTGTGCTCAAGAAATATTTGTTGAATGAATGAACAAGTGGATGAGTGTCAGAGGACAATGTGCCTGAACTGACAAGTGGGTTACAGGGAAAAAGTGTGTCTGCTTATTTCATACTCACTTACTGAGAACCCACTATGTGTTAGGCAGTGTGGTCATTCCTGGGGAAACAAGCGAGAACAAGACTGTCCCCTCTGCATTCCCAGTGCACGTGGTGACATGGCTTTGCTTATTCAGCCATCCTGACAGGTCGAGCTGGCTTACCTGAGTAGTATCGCTGAGGGGGCTGGGGGACACGTTTTGTCATTTTTTTCCCCTTTAGAATATCTAAGGAACTGTATCAAGTGCTTCTGGACACTCTTTTTAGAAATTAGATTTCATAAAACTTTTCTATCTGTCTAATGGAGCTAGAGGGGCTCAGGAATACGAGACCAACTTGTAATAAACAAGTTTTACTATTAGAATATCACAACTGCTTTGGTGGCTAGATTTAAGAAAATGAAATTTGTGGATTACTTTTTTATTTAAATATATCCTTATGAGCTTATTTTTCTGTTTCTGGGATAATTCAGATGTGGCTGAATTGTATTCTTTGCAAAGGGCAGGCCAGGGTGTGTTCAAATATGAATTTTAAAAGGAGCCTCTTACCATCACTATAGCTCCGGATCAAATGTAGGGTTAAGTAGCAGTAAAACGGTTGATTTCAGAATTATTTTATGTTGAAATATGTTTTTCAAATGTTATTTTAAAGAAACTTAGGGAAAGCCCACAATGTGACAGGGGATCGGACTGCTCGTCACACATCCACACGGGACTCCAAAACGTGAAGTCGAGCTTCTCAGTCGGAGAGAGATTGTGAACATGGAAGTCCATAACCTTTATAAAAATGACAGGGTTCTAAACACCCCTCTGGAACACTGAGAAGGTCATGTTATAAACTACAGGGTGCTCTGTTAGACAGAAACCACCATTGTGGGAGGAGCAGCAGGGTCCTTTTGCACATCCACGATGCTAAGTCAACTCTAGTAATAAGGATTTTTCATAAACATAACAAACAAGCCAGAGACAATAAATCTTTCTCGGCAAAGCCACTGGCACCAGCCTTCTCCCCATTCTCTCCTGTGATGCTATATCAAAGGGCCTCTGGCATTTAACAGGAAAATACAAAACTTCAGAAGACTCAGGTAGAATTTTGGTGGAAAAAAACTAACAAAGGCTTTAATCTCAGACCCTGGGAGGTGTCTCGCCTCCGTAAGTAGAAGCAGATTCGATATCATTCCTTGAATTAAAACCATCTGATGCACAAAATCCCTTCTCAGTTGCCCTGAATAACTTATTTTCCAACTCCATCTTCAAACAGTTTGTCTTCCAATAAAGCATGTTATCATTCGCTCAGAAGACTGATAACCCAAGAGTCGTGAATAATGGAAAAATGACAAAATGTGCTATACATAATCAGTTGGCAACAGGAGGAGAAATAACAGCTGCTTGACTGTTGTAACATATATTTTTAAACTGTATTTGTAAGTCAGTACAGATGCCAAGTCACAGATTTTTTCCAACAATCTCATGATGGCTTAAAGCCATGCAGATAGGAGTTTTTTGGTGGCTTTCTTCTATCCATGAACCTTTGGCTTTGGGAAGGTATTGGGTGAAGGTTGGGGGGGCATTTGTAGAGCCACTGCTGTTCAGGGTCCTAGACTTTCCAAAGCAAATGGCAACTAGAACCAGACAGAGGTATCATTTACAGACACATTTTTGTCAGCTGTTTACTGTCAACATCCATGAATGATAAATGCAGGTAGGCAGTGACTTATGGGGGAAAAATCAATGTCATTTATGGGGAAAAAATCAGTTTATGGGAAAAATCAAAGTTGATCACCAAATTTTGATAAATATTTTATGCAATAATGGGACTTGATCTTTACAGGGCTCTGAATGATCATTTTGTAAGATAAGAAGTTTTTGGAGGACAATGTTGGTACGGTGACAAGTTGAAACCCCAACTCTCCCCCTTATTGGTTCCCCTTATGGTTGGTAAAAGATTTAACCTTGAGGAACCTGTTTTCATATCTAAAACATGGACACCATAGCATCTCTTTTTAAATTTATTTTAAAAATATTTTATTTATTTTTAGTTTTAATTTTTTCCACATTTTTTATTGCTGTTCAAATACAGTTGTCTCCATTTTCCTCCACCTCTCCTCCCATAACATCTTACATATGAGGTTCAATTACAGTGAGTGGATGGATATATAAGTGATTTGTTGACTTTGTTTATTAAAGTTTCAAAATTGTGGAATTGAAATATACAGAGAATAGTCTAACATATACCCATGCACTAACCACTAGGTTTAAAAACTAGTGATATTTGCCTTATTTTTCTATTTTTAAGAAACAAAATATTAGCAATACAGTTAATTGCTTATTTCATCTTTTGCCTCCCTTTGCAGAATTACCCAATATCCTGAAGTTGGTTTATATCTTTCCCATTCATGTTTTAATGTTTTTTTATGTATGTATGTAACCCTTAACAATATGTGGTATTGTTTTACAAGTTTTATATATTTATAGTTATAGTTATATTATAAATAAAATAGTTTTAAATCTTTTTGCAGTTGCTTTCATGCAACATTGATTTTAAGACCTAGCCATGTTCATACATTAACAAAGAATGCATTCAAGCTGCTATCTAATATCCCATCATATGTAATAATTCATTTCCTCAGTGACAACATTTGAACCTGCTTCTAAATTTTTGTTTCAAACAAGGTCTCAGTGAATATCCTTGTACATCTCTTCTTGGGCACATGCGATATGGTTTCTGTCTCGGTTTTGTGTCTAGAAGTAAAATTTTGGGCCAGAGGTTCTGTGCCTCTTCAGCTTCTCTGGATACTGCCAAATTGCTCCTTGGTCTTCGTAGCTGCCACATAGGGGAGTTCCGGTTTGTCCATTTCCTCAGCAGTTAGTATTTTAGATATCTTGTTTTATGTCTTGCATCAATTTGCATTTCCTTTCTAGCTACTGAGGCTGAGAAATTTTAGGTGTTCCAGTTTTCTGTGACTTGGTCTGTTCATACCCTTTATCCACTTTATTACTGTATTCTTCATATTTTTCTTACAACTTAATAAGAATTATACTTACCTTTTAATTTATGTGTCAAATCACTTTTCCCAAGTATGTGGTTTGTGTTTTAACTTAGTTTATGGTACTTTATATCATAAAAATTTTAGTTGTCAATATAATAAAATTCAATTTAATCAAAAAAAGAAATCATCTTTAACTTTTGATATTTTAATTGTGATGTATCTTGGTATGGTCCTCTCTGGCTCCATCTTATTTGGGACTCTGTGCTTCATGGACTTGTATGTCTATTTTCTTCACCAAATTAGGAAATTTTTCCTTCATTATTTTTTCAAATAAGCTTTCAATTTGTTGCTCTTTCTCTTTCCCTTCCGGTTCCTTTATAATTCAACTGTTGATACTTTTGAAGATGTCTTAGAGGCACCTTAGCCTATCCTCAATTTGGGGGGTTTCTTTTTCTTCTTGCTGTTCTGATTGAATGTTTTTTTCTTCTTTATGTTCCAAATCATTGATTTGATTTTTAGGTTCATCCCTTCCACTGTTGAAGATAAAGAGAGAATATTAAAAGCAGCAAGAGAAAAGCAGATAGTTACCAAAGAGGAGTTCCCATGAGACTGTCAGCTGATTTCTCAAAAGAAACTTTGCAGGCTAAAAGGGAGTGGCAAGAAGTATTCAAAGTGATGAAAAGCAAGGACTTACAACCAAGATTACTCTATCCAGCAAAGTTATCATTTAGAATTGAAGGGCAGATAAACTGCTTACCAGACAAGGTAAATCTAAAGGATTTCATCATCATGAAGCCATTATTATATGAAATGTTCAAGTGACTTAATTTAAGAAAAAGAAGATCAAAACTATGAACATTAAAATGGAAATGAATTCACAACTATCAACAACTGAATCTAAAAAAAACAAAGAAAACAAGCGGAACAGAAACAGAAACATAGATATAGAGATCATTTGGAGGGTTATCAGGTAGGAGGGGAAGAGGAAGAATGAGAATGGAAGGAAAAGTGCAGGGGTTAAGAAGTATAACCCCTTATACTTCTTAGTGGTAGAAGTCTATTTTGTCTACTTTTGGTAGGTACAAAATAGACAGGGGGATGTTAAGAATAGTTTAGGAAATGGAGAAGCCAAAGAACTTATATGCATGACCCATGGAGAGGGAGGTTGCTGGAGGGAATGGAGGTACCATGTGGAGGGGGGCAAAAGGGAGAAAAATTGGGACAACTGTAATAGCATAATCAATAAAATATATTTTAAAAAGGAAATCAACCATTTTCTTTTTTCTTTTTTCTTTTTTTTAAAGATTTTATTTATTTATTTATTTATTTATTTAATTTTATTTTAATCATTGTTCAAGTAAACCTTTTTCTTTAATGCTCTATGTTCTTGGTATTTCTTTTGGGAAATGATATATTTCCTTACGTTCACAAAATTATTCTCTCCCAACGTTTTCTTTTAAAGTTCTAATATTTACATCTATGTTTTTAATTTGTCTATGAAGTAAGGTTAAAATAAGTTCTACATTTTTTTTCATGTGGACAGCCATAGTTGCAGCAACTTACATTTTATGGCTCATCCTTTTCCAGTGACTTTTAATGATATCTCATATACATGTGTTTTTCACCCCCCTGAGCTTTCTTTTCTATTTCATTGGCCTATTTCCTTTTTCTTTGGACAAATACCACATTTTCTTAAAGTTAATATAACTTTATTTGTTTTCATACTTGCATATCTTCTTAGTCATTAAATGGTCTGACCATTCTTGGCCCTTTTCTTTTCCATATGACTTTCATCAACTTGTAAAATTCTGCAAAACACCCTGTGGCAATTTGATATAAATTGCATTAAAATTTATAGATCAGTATGCATAGAAATGATATCTTAATGATATGGAACCCCCATCCATTACCATTATGTATTTTTCCACTTATTTACTTTTTTTGTTATTCAGTGATATATTCAAATTTTCTCCAAAGATGTTGAACATCTTATGTTACATATATTACCTATTACTTAATGTTTTTTGTTGGTTTTGTTGCTGTGAATGAATCCTTTTTTAAAAATTAAAATTACTTCCTTGGTTGTTGCTCAGCTTGCTGAAGTTCCAATTATTTGTGTACTTTCTTGTATTTCTCTGTATAATTAAATTGTTGGCAAATAATGCTAACTTTATTATTTTTTAATTCTTCATTTCTTACTTATTTTTCTTATCTAGCTGCAATGGCTAGAACTACCAGTATTATGATAAGCAGAAAGGGCAATAATAGACATCCTCATCTTAATTCTCAATCTTAAATAAATTGCTTTTAATATTTTACAAATAAGTACAATGTTCACTATACTGAAGCACTGAGCATTAGATTAAGGTTATTTTCTTCTATTTCTAATTTGCTAAGAGTATGTTTTTCTTTTTTTATAATGAACCAATGTCAAAATTTATTGGATGTCTTTGGGGGCATGTATAAGGATAATTTCATGAATTTTCTTCTTTAAGGGGTAAGTGATATTAATAGATTACCAATAATGCATCATCCTTGCATATCTGGGATAAAACTTACTTGTTCATAATTTCACACATGTGCATGCACACACACAAGTGGATTTATTTTGCTAGTATTTTATTCAGAATTCTCATATGTATATCATCAATGAGATTAGGCAGTGATTTTTTTTGTCCACACAGTATTTAGCTAGTTTTAGTATTAAAGTTATATTAGCTTCATAAAATGAGCAGTGGACCTTTCTCTCTTTTTCTCAACTCTGACTCATTTGTATGAAATATGAATTATCTGCTATTTGAAGATTTGATAAAAGTTGCTTATATAACTTTGAGGTATTTTGTGTGTGTCTGTGGTTAAATCTTAAACTACTGGTCACTTTTAAACTTTATGTAGGGTTATGCTGATTTCCTATGTTTTCATCTTTAGTCAATGTTAGTAATTTATATTTTTCTGGACTTTTCTTTCAAGTTTGATGTTTATTAGCGTAAAGTTACACATTATTACATGCTTTAAAAAAAACCACCATCTGTCTATACTTCTTTCCCTTCTTTATTCTTAATATTTATTTTTAGTCTCTTTTCTTTTTATCTTAATCAGTCTTCCAGAGATTTCTATTTCCTTTGTGTGGTTATTTCCTGAAAAGATCAGTTTTTGTTATACTGATCAACTCTAATACATCTTTGTTTTCTTTTCTTAAGTTTTACTTTTATATTTGTTATTTCTTTCAGGCTTACTCTGTTGTTCTTCTCTCTTCTTGAGTTGCTGGGCTCTTAACTGTTCTTTTTTTCCCCCCTAACATTTGAATTTAAAGGTATATACACTTCCTTTTAAGGAATACTTAGGTTACTTCTCCTAGGTTTTATGTTTTTATTGTTATTCAGTTTCAATATTAAAAATTTCCAACATAATATCTTAATTGATTATTAATGATATCTTCCTTGCTTATGAATGATTTAGAAGAGTGTTTTTAAATTTCTAAATGCATATTTCACCTTTTAGTTGTTGGTTTTTAATTTTATGGTATTTTATAATCACTTTAACTTTATGTCTCTTTTAGGTTGTTATCTATTCTATTACCTAGTTCTAGGATTCCTAATTGACCCTGCCTTGTCTTGTCTGTTGGAAGCCCCAAGGTTTCAATGGTCCAGCATCTGTCTTTATGTTAATTTCTCAGCCTGATATTCCCTTATGCACAATAGTGTAAGTTTAACCCTCACATCTACCTATGTCACAGGTCTGAAACTTTTCCTTCTCACACAAACTTTCTCCTCTTTTTAGAACCCCTGCGGATGACAAGCTGTCCCTTTACTGCCCTGGACTGGGAGAGGCTGCCCTTCTGGAGTCTTTATTTTGCAGGAGACTCAGTTGTACTCTCCTCTATCATGGGATAAAAAAAAAGTGCTGTGTATTTCTGGGTGGACACTGGAACTCCAGTCCCAGCCAACATAGCTTCTGCACCAAAGGCCCTCGGTGTACATGCTAACCACTCTAGTGTTGAATAACTTCATTTCTGCAGTTCCCTTCTGAGACCAGCTATATATTAAAAACAGTTTTAGCTATATTTTAGAATTTGTAATTTCCTAAGAGTGGGAGGTGATGCATTGTCAGGAAGGCAAACTTGCTATAACCAACGTAGAATTTTACACATGTAAGCTAGAGATACTATTTATCTGGTACTGCAAACTATCATTCCTAAAGTAAATTATTTTTGTAAATAATTGTTTCCATGCATTAGCTTTGCTGAAAGCAGGGTACACACAATTATTTTAAATTCAATTCACTTAGAGAGGGGAAATCTAAGTATGAACTGCAATTTCCTCCTGAGGTTGTCATAAAGCCTTGGAAAAAAGGATGATTCCTGGCTGCAGGGAGAAGACATAATTCTATGTACTGCTGATTTATAGGAATCTTCACATTTACATCATTGTTAATTCTCTGGACCATGATCAGTCAGACCCCGCTGGAGAATGGAAAGCCAAGAAGCTCAAAGGGACGTGTACATTGTTGTATGTCCAAAATGGCGGACTTTGGCATTTTGATAGATTGACAAGCTTTGCACTTGTCTGATTTTTTTCCTGAGTTCATAGATATGGGCTTCTTTCCCAAGTGGAGAATACTAAGAATTTATTTCCTAAAAAACAATGTTGTCCCCATCCTAGGCCTAATTCTGCCTGACAGAATGAAGTTTTTATAAGCAGTAGAGATTTTTATTAGTTGGCTGGAGTGCATGTCTATTAAAATTCTGAAATATTAACTGATACATTCGACTAATATGGATCCTCTCTTGCGTTTAAAATATTTATTGCTCCCAGATTTTTATTTTGCATTGTTATAGAAACTCATTTCCAAAAAAGGGGGGAGCAGTTAGTAAACTCAGGTTATTTCACACCAGAATTGTTTATTGTTTTGTTATAGAGGTAAGGGGACAGTTTAGGAAACATTAGTAACTTGATTATGTGAGTTGATGCTTGAAGGTATTTCCAGACTTTAGGTACCTACTATAATCAGCAATCTACTAACAAGTTTGAAAATTCATACATTAGTGCATTTAAAAGATAGCTATCCTTCAAGTAGTTGGAGAAAGAAATATAAACAGTATCCTAACTAATAAATATCAAATTGTTCTTCCTAGCTTTTGACAGTGATGAATATTTAGCCATCTGAAAGAGAGTGTGGATGGGTCTTACCTTCTGTTAAAGCTTTTTTCTCATTGAACCAAAGGACTTTAGAGTAGATTGGGGTGAAGGTGGAGACAAGGCCAGTCAACCATTGCTGTCACAAGACAGGCTCACATTTTCTTAGGTGGTCAGCCCTAAAGCATCAGCAGATAATTTAAAAATAAACGTGCCAGCAATAATTTCACTCAAAAGATAAACAATCTAACAATTGGTCATACTGAATCTTCTTGATGCTTTCTACTTATTCAATATTTCAACTTTAGAGTAACTACACTGAATTCATAGTGCATAGCTAGTCAAACGTTTTTAACACTCTACATGTCGATTGGTGTAGGTAATTTCTACTCCTGCTATAATATGTTCATTAGCATTAGATAGAAGCTATTTCTAAGCACTCTCTCAAAGATACCTATCACAATGGTTGTGGAGAGAATGAGGCTGTGGGTTCAAATCCAAGCTCTGCCCCTATCTAGTGGTTGTCCTGGACGAAGCTACTTTAGTGTCTCATTTTGTAAAATGCACATAATAATGGTACTACTTTCACTGAAAAAAAAAAGCCTGGGTAGTTGGGAGGATGAGAATACACATCAAAGTGAACATCCAGTTTCTGCCACTGTTATTTAGATACGTATGCATTCTGCATGGAAACACACTCAAAGTACACATTCTTAACAACACACTAATGATCGAAACAGTACTACCATCCCTTTGGGGAAAAATGTGGTTTTTCAGGTGAGAAAGCAAGTGATATAAGTTGATGATTCTATGGGAAAATAAATAATGCTTTTCTTTTCGGATAGTTCAGCCTCTTTAAGAGTGAACCTTAGACAACTACATTTGAATTTTAACTCTAGTTGTACTTTGCTGGTTGCTCATCTTTCTATTCCAAAATTTAATAAAAGAAATCTGATTTTTCACATCTGGGCAAAGAGACTATAAATATCAATTGTGTTTTTTATTCATGCTGCCTTGTCCAATTCCTTTAATTGCCTTTGCAATGTCATTTTGCTGCCCTCCCCGCCCCCGCCTTTTTTTTCTTTTGCTGTTCAGAACCGAGGCTTTTCCAACTGGAACAACCCATTCTGGCTTTTGAAATACTAGCTTTCCAACTGGTAATGGAATACACAAAGCCTGTACTTGTGAGTTTCTGGTTTGTATTAGACCATCATGGTTTATTGTTCTGAAGGCTCTTGAAGGAGGGTTCCAACCCCTGGTGCCACGCCACCTCTCCAGGGTGACACCCATGCTTTTAAAAGGGCTGTTCAATTGACCTTCTTCATTTTAGGGATCACTTGGGTAAATCTTTAGATATGGTTCATCACCATTATGTATCAAATGAAGATACTCTGAATCCCTTGAAAGCATGCATAAAATATGTAATTGACCTTGGAAATAAGCACAAATGATTTACTGGTAAATATTTGTTTTAGTAGACCACATCCCACTGCCCCAGGCTGCAGTCTGTACTCCACAGATGCTGGTAAGATCCGCATATTTTCATTGGTTCACAGTGGTTCTAAGTCAGTGGCTACTTCTAAAGCTTTTTTTTTTTTGAGTCAAAAAGTAATAACAGAGTAAAGGATCTTTTATTGACTCTACTGTTGACTTCTCTGACAGTGGTTTCCATTACTCTCTGGTCTGGTCTGGTGGTGTTCATTAGACCTCCTCTTAGCTCTTGGCCTTCCAGACCCTCCACATCTGAATTTTTCACACTTACCTCTCTGACCCTCCTAGCAATGTTTTTTTTTTCTCTCTGCAACCAGGTGTGTAAGGATCAGCCTTCATGTCAGTTGTCCTTATTTGTGAGCTCATACTCTGTCTGAGGTGCTCCTTCCCTCCTCCCAGATCTGCATTATCATCTATAGCTCCCTTCTGACCTCTTAGTCTAAATTTTTAAAGAGTCCCTTAGACCTGATGGGTCATGGCCCCTCCCCAACTCCCTGAGAAGTTCGTCATGCCCAGTTCCACTGATGTAGACATTCCTGTTCATTGAAACCAATCTGTGTACACAGTGAAGAACATTCTCATATATTGCTTTGAATTCCCAGCATTCCCAGTACAATTACTGGTGCCCCCAACTCCTTCTCTGGTCCCTCTTAGTTGGACCATAAAGACAAAGGTGGCCTTTTATTTCTTTGGCATCTCATGTTGAAAAACTCCTCCTCCATCCATGTACTTATATCTAGTTCATTGCCTTATCTGCATCTCATGTGTCTTTGTTTTCAAGTGACTGTTAGAGTATATATTAAACTTTTTACCACTGTAGTCAATGTATTCAGACGTGTTCTTTCAAATGTAGCATAAAAGCAATATATTGTCTTGACTTCTTGCCTTCTCATTATATAAAGATCTAGAAGGAAAGTAGAGAAGCTGGAATAGCTTGTCTTGAGAAAGTCAAGGATGGGCTGCGGGGATATGTGGATACCAGTATGTGGACACCAGAAGGGATAAGAAGTTTCCCAACTATATGACGTTTCCACATTTTGCTTGCTCTTTTCTTTTTCACAGTGTTGTTTGCCTCCTCAAAATAAACTGTCACAAGCAAAAGAGAACTGTTGGTATTTTATTTAAGAGGGCACCTTACTAAGTTTTTGATTTACATATATAGATATCTCAATTCAGTTTTCCTGAGTCTCAGCCTATAAAATCAGAGTTCTGAAAAGAGTTAATGAATTAATTTGCCTGCAGTGTGCCTGTTTAATCTGCCAATGTATAGTAATTTACAAATATTGCAATTATTCATAGCTATTTAAGGACAGAGAATATCCCAAACATGCTTAACAAATCCATTATCCGTGAAAAACCGTATGTATTTAGATGATTCCTGGGCTAATAGCATTCTCCATTCCACATGTTCGAAGATGCTTTCCTGAGAGCTTCAATCTGTTGCAGAATCTCTGCTTGCCGACCCCAGTGATGTCTGCTCACCACTGGACAGAGGTTCTTTATATCCAAAATGGTCCTTCTTAACTTTACTATCCTTGGGGTTAGGGAGAAAAGGAAAGAGAAAGCTAGGCCATATTTACTTGTCAGGCTGGGCACAGTTCCATGAGGCACTTGGTTTTAAACTTCTGGAAAAAACATTTTATGTGATGCTCCTTGTAGGAAGTTGGGATAAAGTTAGGGAGTGAGTAAGGCTTCTGTTCACGTCTGTGGTTGTTTTAAGCTTGAAAGTCTGTAAATGTGCTATGATCGCAAACCTCAATGCCATTTTCTAGAATTCCTTCGTCAATGCATTTAATAGAAATGTATCAAGTGCCAGCGTTGTGCAGGCACAGTGCTTGGTGCAAGGGGGCCAGTGAGAAGTAAAACAGCCTAACCTCGTGGGGCTTACATTACAGTGGGGGCGACAGGTGGTAGTACAGTGATTAAATAGTTTCATGCACACACATGTTAACCCACTGGCTGTGGATGCTGAGAAGGACAATTCCAGAGTACTCCAAGAGTGCCCATGTAAGGGCAGTTGGAAAAATCTTTGGGGGACTGAGGTTTGAGCTGAGACACGAAGGAGGTGGCTTTAATCAGTCTGGTGGACGTGTGGGTGGATGGGGGAATGGGACACTGATGTGTCAACTTGACTAGGTGCACTGTTGTCTGGTCAAACACCAGTCTAGATAACACCAGTCTAGAAGTATTTTGTTTTAGATATGATTAACTTTTAAACCAATAGACTTTGATTCAAGCAGATTATCCTGCATAATGTGGGGTGGATTTCATCCACTCAGTTGAAGGCCTTAAAAGCAAAGAGGTCTCCCAAAGAGGAAGGTCTGAGATTCCTGCCTCCAGACTCCAGACCGCAACACAGAAATTCCACCTGAGTTTACAGCCTTTGGACTCAAGACTGCAACAACAACTCTTGCTGGAGTTTCCAGCCTGCTGGCCTGCCCTGTGCGCTTGCCGGGCCCCTCAATCATGGGGGCCAGTCCTTGAATAGAAATCCCTCTCTCTCTTCAGATAGATAGATAGATACATAGATAGCTAAGTACAGATGTAAATACAAGCCTCCTATTTGTTCTATTCCTCTGGCGAACACTAACAAGACAGGAAGTGAAGAAGACTGGCCAAAGGAACCGCATGTACAGAGGCTCTGAGGTGGAAGGGAGCTGGTGTCTGAGGAAATGACAAGTGGGCAGTGCTGCTGAAACACGGACAGCTAGCCGCTGGAGGAGCAGCCAGGCCAGAATTTTGTGTTGTGAATTCATTTATGAAAAGCTGGGTCTTTAAACACAGCTGCAAACATTAACTCCTTAAATTTGTATAAGACGCTATTGTTTTAAATTCACTCTTCAAAATTTTAAATTATTAAGTGTTTACATAATATGCATTCTTATACTTTTCTTACCACCATGTAAGGTTTCCATAAGTCACTTTACATATATATTATATATTTTAGTATAAATACATACTAAAAATTTCATTCTTTTCCCTTTTCTTATTTCTCCTTTTTCCTTTCTGTATAGTGCATTGACTCCCTGGATATTTCTTCTTTTGATCTTCAAGTGACTCATGCACTTGAGCATTTCTGCTGTCTTAGTCTTGGGGTCTAACTTTATACTTTGGTTCCACAGCGAATCCACTCTCAATCAACTTGGCTCCCTGCCTCCTTCACTAGGTACTTCGTTCTGAGACCCTGACTTTCTTTTGACAAATTATCCATCACTCATTGTGAACTGTTTTGGGGGTCCACTAGTACAGGTGCCTTGCTTTCTTTAAGATGAAATGTGGAGTGTGGGCATTGGGATCTCGGGCAGGGTAGGCAACGGCTGGAGCTGGTTCATCCGCACGGTGAAGAGGAAGAGGTAGCCCAGTTGTTTCTGTTCTCTAGGTCCTCAGCTCTGCCCCAGTTTTTATCCTTTCTGAAAGTTGGCTTTTCACTTTTTCCTTAGATGCTGTAAGCTACCCCATTTACCCCTGTGAAGCCCTTCTCTCCTTAAGTTAGCCAGAAACAGTTTCTGTGGCTTGTGGCCCAAGGAGCCTAGAGCCCCAGCAGGAAAGAAGAAAGTCAAAGAGTTTGGTGTGGCTGGAGAGCACCGTGTGTGTGGGAGTAGTGGGAAATGAGGTGGTTTGGGGCCAGGTTCTCGAGGGCGACAGAAAGAGACCTCAAAGAACTTAGAAGTAAAGCTGTCCTCTGAGACAACGTAGTGGTATGTGTTCTCCGTTATTGAGAAAGTGAAGCAAGAGCCAGTTGGGCCCATCAGTGAGTTTAGTATCGAGGAGTTCCAGAATCTCTCACGACTTCCATGGGGCAGGCAAGCTCAGGGAAATGGTGTGAGTTCTATGCAGAATGTGGGAGCCTAATTCTCTGGTTTGTGTCTGCAGAAAATGGCTGGTCAGATTGGACTGTAGAAAATAGAAGTCTAATGAAGTGATGTCATGGAAATGAATTCCCTGTAGGTGGTACAAGGACTTGCAGTGACATGGGCCAGCCTGGTGGTCACAGACAGAAATATCACCCTCTTAAGGCCCCAAATGGCCAAACAACTCACTCTCCTGAGCAAACTCCAGGACCATAAAAAAACCTTACTATAAAATGTCTATTCATGTAACTATGCTTCTGGGGGAGGAATATGAAGCTCAGGCCAAAACGAGGATTAGGGCTTGTCTAGCAGATATGCTTCAGTGAAAATTAATATGCTGACAATTTTGGTTCCTACATGAATCTTGCGGGATTAGTTAACGTGGGTCCACTGCTGAGATACCGATTGAATTTCTGAGTTTATGAATCTGAGGGTCAGGCTATAGACTGTGGTAAATTCATTAGCTCATACAACATGATGAAGCCAGAACTTCTTTGCACTTCTGTAAAGCCACATTATAAAAAGTTCCATCTTATATGCAAAGGTTGGCTACCCAAGAAGGTGGTTTAGGAAGGGAGCGACATGATCAGATTAGAAAGACTCCTGGCACCGAGGCAGAGAGACTCTGAAAGAAGGAGGACCAGGTAGGAGGTTGGTATGGAGGTCCTGGGGAAGCCCAAGAAGTCTGAACTCAGGCAACAACATGGGGACAGGGGATGGAGGAAGATGCCAGCTGCTGGACTGAACTAGGGTCCTTAGATAGTCATGACCTGTTGGATGCAGAGAAGGTTTTATTTGTCATTCTTTCCTTTCGCTAAATAACCTTATCTGAATTTCCAAAAATAATGCTATAATAGTTAAATTGTGACAGCATGAAAAACAGAATCTGAGTTAAATTAGTGCAAGGTCAACCCAGCACACTCAACCACGAATTCCCTGAGGTTTAGCAACATATTGGATAAAGTGAAATTAATCCCTCAGAGCCACAAGTTGACATATGCAGATGCTATGAATCCATAAACTATACTGTGAGCATGAGAAAAGGAAGCTAAAAAATGCAAGTGAACACATCTGTATTCTGTCCTGCAAGTAAAGCCTAGTTCATGATGTCGTTTTCTTTTTAGTCTTGAACCAGGAGGAGGCTCTGAAACGGTCACATTGTTGACCTTTACAATCCAACATGTTGTTGATTGTGCCCCTCTACAACTCAAAGCTGTGCAGTCCGGTCGCAGTTTAATATGATTCATTATCCTAAATTTAGAAAAAGTTGTGATTCTAAGAGCAAGTGACAAAAACCAGAGAATATCAAGCTCTTGTTGGCCGCCCTGGGCTACATTCGCCTTCAGACGGAGTCGAAGCTGCCAGCTGCGTTAATGAAAATGACCAGCCTGTTAGGAGAAGAATAACCAGGAGGTAGTGCAGATAAGAAGTTACAGGGGATTAAAACTCTCCTCTACTTCTGACTTCATAGTTAAAATATTTTCTTTGTTTTAAATATCTTTAAAAGCAAGACCCATGAGTGCATTTTGTGACTTTTCACTAGTTTTCATGAAATAAAGGATTGTGTGGTTATGGGATGAATTCAGGACCACTACCGCAGCCAGTCTTGATGTTGGGGAGCAGACTTTGGTGTGAAATAGTTGCAGATTTGCCAAAAAGTCATAGAATACAGTAGTTCCTATGTGACTCTGGAGCCCCGGCCACAGACGTTTTTGAAAACTGGGCCTTGCTAATGGCTGAAAGAACCAGAAATCTGTCTCATCTGATTCCGCTGGGCTTATCAGCACTTCACTTGCAGCCGTACAAAGAAGACTTTGTGCCGCTGAGCTGATAGGCTCCGCTGGAGGGAACGTGCATGGCAGGGAATGTGCCAACAGACTTAGAAAAGAAAACAGAAAGGCAGTGTAGACGCTGTCAAAATGAAGTGCCATGTTTTTGTTCACTCTATGGGGCCACGTGTTTATGCTGAACAGATCCAGGGATGTCAAAGTGCTAGCTTTGCTATTTTTAAATAAGTGCCTCCTCTCTCCTCTATATTCTCTTCTGATCAGCCATCCGGTGTTTAACATGCTTCAAATGCCAAGAAGCTTGATTTTAGTAGGAAATAGCACACACTTCTCAATCTGGGATAATAAAAAGTATATCTATTTTTCTATGTTGAAATGTGGATGCAGACAGAAATCACGGTGGGGGCCCAGTTTCTGGGGCTTTAATCCCCAGTTCAGAGGTCTCAACTTTTTTGCATTCGATGGAAACTTTTGAATGCTGGAAACTTTTATGGGAAAATTTCCAAAGATTAAACAGTAAATGGTACCTATTTCTATTATAAAACTATGTTTTGCAGCTTCTCTAAAACCATCTACAGTTATTGCAATAGTCATTGTCAGCCTTTGGCATGGTGCTGCTGGTTCAGTAGGTTTACTGACCTGCCCATATTCTCTGGTGTAGTCACGAGGAGCAGATCTCACATTTCCAGTAAACACACTTTCTCCCTTTGATTACTCTGCTTCTTAACACTTGTTCTTAACTTGTTACACGCAGCTCTGCACCCCACACTACAAACCCACAGATCTTAACATTCCATCTGGCACACATTGTCGGAATTATACGTTTTACGCTGTTGTAGCAAAAATAAATTTTATATGGAGATGAAAACTTGGCAGCATATTTATGTGGCTCTGGAGCATGCCTTGACATACTGCTTTTGTACAATATTGGCACCTTGCATAATCTTAAGCAAGTCACAGAAACTTTGTGCCTTGGTTTCTCCTCCTGCAAAATCTGAGTCAATTTGGTTTCTGTGGAGATACCGGTGAAAGCATTGTGAGCTCTCTAAAGGTAATTGGCTATGGAACTTTGCTGCAGGTTGGATTCTCCAGGAAATTGACTCTGAGATGGAGATGAGCACACAAGAAATGTCCTGGGGAGTATTCTTGGGATCAAGAGATGTGGAAGGAATGGAGCAAAAAGGACATGGCAGAAGGAGAGATTGGCTGTGGTCCCATCTAATAAGGGCTCAGCCAACTCCATGGGAGATTCTGAGGCTGGCCTGGCCCTTTAGATTTGTGCCAAGTTAGAGTGAGAGGGCAAACTCTTTATCTAGGTTGACCAGTCATTGAAGATAGCCTGCCATACAAAGGGGCAGTCAGTGACTTTGGGTGAGCTGGATCTCTTCTGTTGAAGCACTTCCCAGAGAGGACTCTCAGCAGAGAGCTGTCCTCCCACAATCTTCCCAGGAGGCAGGGAATCAATTCTTTATTCCTAAAGTGGGGATAGGGCTACCGAGCACAGCATGCACAACAAAAACCAAGCTAGAAGCAGCATACATGAATAAATCCTGCTTTCCTTTATGGTGCTCGGTGGTTTCCAATGAAGACAGAATCATGACATTATTGGTTATGGTGGGAAATCCTTTTCTTCACCACCAGCACTGTCACACAAAGTTCCAGGGCACCGTGATGCTGTAGGTCTGGCTTCAAAGTTCTAGCAGGGGAACTGCTGAAGGATTCTTCCTTGAATTGGGTTGACCTTCTTGCTTTCAGTAAGCCTTGTCTTCTTTGTGCACTCAGTACTATGTGATTTGGCTATATCTCCTCTGTAATATTCAAAGGGGAACATTTATAACCTTATATCTCTCAAGTCTTCATTTTTTATGCAAAAATGATCAGGTGTTTGAAATAGAGCATTGCATTTAGTCGATATATCTTCTAAGTCTTACAAGGCAAGACAGTACTCCCAATCTCCCCCCTTTCATGGCCTTAACATTTTAAAGAGAACAGGTCAGCTATCATGCAGACTCTCCTTATTCTGGATGCGCCTGATTGTTTCCTCATAATGTTGTTTAACGTGTTCCTCTTCAAGGTAGGAAATTAGATAGATTTAAAGGCTTGATGAGAATTAGGTTAAACGTCTTGGTAAGAATACTTAATTATATTTGTTTTGGAAAAGAAAAGTTGTGAAATGCACTTTGGAGTTCTAAAATACAAGAAGAAGAATTAATAGAACTAAGGGGAAATGGATGATTTAAAAATTATAATTGGAAGATAAAAACTCCTCTCTCAGCAATGATAGAAGAACAAGGCAAAAAAATCAGTAGAGATTTAAGGGATGTGAACAAGGCTACCAACTACCTTGACCTAGTTGATATTTATAAAACATTACCACCTCACTACTTGGGAATCATCATTCTCTTCAAGCACTTAACAGCATGCTCATCAAGATGGATCATGTTTTGAACAATAAAACAAACTTCTAAAATTCAAAAAGGATTGAAATTATACAGACTATAATCTCTGATTATAGAGCCAATAAATTATAAGTCAATAATAATAAGATGTCTAGAAAACCCCTAATATTTTGGAAGTTAAAAAACACTTCTAAGTAATTTATGGGTAAAATAAATAATAAAAGAAATTAGACAATATTTTAAACTAAAATAAAACAGAAGTACAACCTATCAAAACTTGTAGGAAGCAGCTAACACAATGCTTATAGGGAAATTTGTAGCTTTAAATGCTTATATTATATTAGGATAAAAAGTCAAATAATAGTGGAGGACCCAATTTAAAAAGCATAGTAAAAGAATGAAGAAACCCAAAGTAAGGAGGAAGATGGAATTTTTAGAAGATAAGAGCATAAATGGAAAGAAAAGAAAAACATGGCAACTGCAAATCTCATCTTCTGTTGGTGGGAGTGTATGATGGTACAGTCACTCTGGAAAAAATTCTGGAAGTCTCTTATAAAACTGAATATATACCTACCTTGGACCCAACAATTTCTCTTCTAGGTATTTATCCAAGAGAAATGAAAACACGTTCACAAAAAGAATTTGTACAAGAATTTTTATACGCTTTATTTATAAGAGCCAAAATGAACCACTAATACATCTAAGAATATGGATGATTCTTGAAGGCATTATTTTGAGTGGCAGAAGCTAATTCCAAAAAAAGTACATCCTGTATAATTCTATTTATGGGAAGTTCTAGAATGAGCAAAACTAATCTATGGTGAAAACTTTGGAACAGAGCTTGTCTCTGAGGGGGAGGCGAGGGAGGGGATTGACTGGGAAGGGTCATGGAAGAACATCCCAGTAATGATATGGACTTGAGGTATATAGATGTATCAATTTGTTAAAACTGAGCAAATGTATAATTTAATATCTGTGCATTTCATTTTATGTACATTTTCCATCAAAAGAAAAAATTATAAACAAATATTGAACTCTGTTTAATGATTTCCATACAGAATATTTAAGGGTAAACTGTACTGATGAACTTCACTTTGAAACGTCAAAAAATAAGATGGATTGGTGGGTAAAGAATGCATACAGATAGATGTAAAGGTGTGGTATAACAAGTATAGTAAAAAATTAATGGTACTATCTGTGGGTGTGGAAGTGCACCATAAAATTCGTTCAATTTTTCCCTTAGAAAATTTTCATATAAAATGTGGGGGCAAAGACATTTTGAAGACAATTAAGGGAAATTCAATAAGGACTTGGATATTAGGTGACATTACAGAATTATTTTTACCCAGTTTTCTTTGGTGTTTTAGTGGCATTGTGGTGATGCATGAGAGCTTATTCTTAGGAAAAGTGAGTTAAAATATTTAGTAGTTAGGTGTCATGATGTCAGCAACTCACTTGGAAATGATTCAACAAAAATTTAGCTAATAGGGAAAGTAAAGCAAAATGTTAACCATTGTTTAGATGCATGACTACTGGGCTGTTCATTGTTCTTTCCGTTCATTATAAAATTTTGAAAAAGTAAACAGTAGAAGAAAGGAGATAATATATCAAAGGACAAAGAATAAAAAGAATGGGAACTCTAAACCTGAGAGATCTACAGTTTCCGGTATTTCTTCAAAAGGACCAACTTTAGATGGGTAGCTACAGGCATCTACTTATTGCTGGGCCTGGTTCAGAAGGCATTAGCGTTCTCTCCCTGCCTTATGTCTTATTTTATTTCTCTGGACCGTTCTTCCTTCAGAGTTTGAATGTGAACATCTATATTCATGACCTTAACTTTTTGTCTTGATTCTAGACTACATTGTTTATGAGTTTGATGCTGTGTCTTTTTTGCCACAAATTAAGACCTGGGTTTTTAAAGTCAACTTAGTCAGTGACCCTTAATGCCTAAACTTTGCTTCACTAGGGATCCATTAGACTCTTCGCAAAAAAATTTACTGTCAAAAAGAAACGTGGGAAGAAGAGTAGGTCTAACACAGCAAAGTGTCTGTCATTGTTGAGGCTTAGCTTCTGGTGAGTGACCGAACCCTGAGACACGACCTAGAAACAGAGACTGTGCACACAACTCTGGGGCTGGGGAGCAGCGGGGGGACAGATGTTCTCACGAAGACCACCAGGCCGTCGTGACTGGGAGTGTATTGGGAAGCAGCATTTGGCTGTCTTCTGGGTCTCCTTTTATGTTTGTGTCTGTGTCTGGGTGCATTTATGTCTATTTGGGTCTCCTTCAGGAACTGGAAGGCTTTCTATGGGGAAATTATGCTTTGCTTCATTTCCCTGAGAATTCCTCAGCTAACATGTTTTCCTATTATGGAATCTAGCTAAGGATTTTTTTTTGGCTGAAAATAGATAAATTTCTTGATAAAAATGTAAATAGAGTGAATCTCTGAGTATCTCAAGCTGCCTTCGTTTCAATTCCCTGCATGATTCTGACAAAAATTCGTGTGCCTTTTACATTGGATACTCTAGATTAGTGGGCCCTGAACGTAACTGTCCCCAAGGATTTCACGGAGAGCTCTTCTAATTTAAATTCTCACACCCACCTAAAAATCCACAGAATTAGGATCCCCAGTCAATGGGCCCTTGGAATTCTTTTCTTTTCTTTTTTTTTTTTTTTTTGAGTTAAGCTACCCAAATTACTCCAACAGTAAACACATCTGTAGACCTACAGACCAGTGCCTCCCAAATTTTAATGCACGTATGAATCACCAGGATATCCTGTTAAAATCCAGACTCTGATTCAGTAGGTCTGAGGTGGAGCTCAAGATTCTGTATTTTTAACAGAACCCCTTGGTGCTGCACCAGTTTGCATACCTCCCTGTGAGTAGTGAGGAACTAGATTATATCCAGAAATTTCCCCCCTGCAATCCAGGTCACAGCTTCCTATCCCAGAGAGTCTGTTTAGCCAGCATTCAGCATGTGAGAAACTTTCTTATTTCCTTGTTTGATATCTCTTTGCTTTGAAATGTTGCTTGAACAGTTGCTAACCCAGATTAGGTTAACCAGTCACTTTGGTTTTTCCAGCAGGGGCCTAGTGTATGCCTATTGTCCTGGTAAATTACTAAAAATTCCTTCATTTGAAAGACAAATTATAAGGTAGCCCTTTGAAACCCACAAGCAGATGTGATATGTTATAATGCATGGAATATAGGTTGTGTAGGATCAAATTCTGGCTTCACTTCATACTACGTCTATAACTGCACGTAAGTCAAGCCTGTTATCTCACATGTGAAACAGAAGAGGTTTATTATGAGGATTTATAGAAATGATATAAGAAGCTTCTAGCACAGTGACTGGCATAGAGCAGGGACCCATTTATTAGTCCCCTATTTCTTACAGTCAATGAAGAAACAGCTCCTCTACTTTGGAATAATAAAAGCTCAGTGCTACTGTCAAGTTAGGGTCAGAAGCAGCTGTAGTATTAAAATGATGATGCACTTGTAGTTGAAAATACACTTGTGTTTCTGTGCAGCCCTCATTAGCTGCCTATGGAATGTATGTCTGAACCCATGTGATTACTATGTTATTCTGTGTACTTCAGTGCTAGGTTGATAAACCTAAATCCTGAATGAGGGAAATCAAGATATTAGCTTTTACTGAGTTTGAACTAGGTACCAGATGGAGGGAATTCCAAGTTGGAAGAGATCACTACCATCATTGAAGGATGAGGCATAGAAAAGTTTAATCCACCTATAAATGGAAAGACTTCACAAATTTCCTCTATAAGCCTCTATATCCAGTATTTTAGACCTAAAAACTTCACAAAAAACCTTTGATGTGACTAAAAGCACAGGGGAGAAAAGGTCGATGGGAATAGAGAAAACTTGGTGCCTTGGTCACACTGTTACTGCAGTAGAATGCCCATGAAAATGGCATTCAGCCTTTAAGGAAATTTGAACAAGATAGGATTGATGATTGGCTTCTAGAACCCTCACGCATCAGCTACACAGGTTCATCTGGATCATTTCATTAACCTTGCAGCATCATGACGGAGTATTTTAAAAAATTAGAAATTTTGGTATACCATTTGAGTGTATGGCAGAGTTTTTGTTTATTAGGAATTTGTGTGGGTCAGGCTCAGGCTGTATGTGCATTATCTTATTGAATATCCAAATAACTCCATGGGGTCAATGGTGTTATCATCTCCATTTGATAGGTGAGGAACACTGAGACAGGAAATTTAGTTTCATGCAAGGTCCCATCGCAAGTGAGAGAGAGGACGGAGCTCTGAACTTGGGTATGTCTAACTCGAAGGTCCTTATTCTTCACCACCACCTATGGCAGGGGCATCCAACTCATTTTCACCAGGGGCCACATCAGCCTCTCGGCTGCCTTCAAAGGGCTAAATGTGATTTTAGGACTGTGTGAATGTAACTGTTCCTTAACAGTTAAGTGAGAGCTTGGTGCTGCTGCCAGGCAGAAACAAGGTGCCAGGCCAGACAAAACAAGGTGGAGGGCTGGATTTGCCCTGCAGGCCTTGTGTTTGCCACCTGTGACCTATGGCTTCTGTGTGTTAATTAATGCGCCCATTCTTTCCACACTTCAAAAACGTTTTATTACCCCATTGTCCAATGTGCTCAAACTTGCAGTGGGCTCAGGAGCAAGGACTATGTGAGATATATCTAAATATGGAGCAAAGACAGCAGTCCATTGCATTGACCTGCAGTTGGGACAATTAGACAAAGTATTAATGTATTTTACAACTTCACTGAGGTAAAATTGAAGTACAATGAACTGCACATGTTTAGAGTGTACAAATTTATACAGCTTTAACAAATGTATACACCCATGAAACCATCACAATAATCAAGGTACCAATTATTTCTATTTCTTTAAATTTTCCTCCTGCTCCTTTGTAATCTATTCTGTCAATCTATTGGACCTCTGTCAAGATCCAATAGCAACTACTGATATGCTTCCTGTCACTAGAGATTAACATTTTTTTAGAATTTCATATAAATAGCATACAGTATATACCCCTTTTCATCATGCTTCTTTCACTTGGCATAATGATTGTGAGATTCATTGGAAATTTCTATTTGTTGAGCATGCCAATATTTTAATTTTATTGCTGAGTAGTTTTGCATTATGTGGACAAACCACAAGGGATTTAATCACTTACATATTGATGGGCATTCAAGTTGGTCTCATTTTGACTATTACAAATAAGGTCACTATGAATATTTGTGCACAAGTCTTATTGTGGATATATTTTCATTTCTCTTGGGTAAAAACCTAGGAGTGGACTAGCTAAGTGGGATGATAGGGATGTGCTGAATTTTTAAAGGAACTACCAAGATATTTTCTAAAATGGTTGTAGTAATGTACATTCTCATTGGCAGGGTTCCACATCCTCACCAGCCCCTGGTATTATTGGTTTAAAACACACACACACATACACACACACACACACACACACGACTCCCCCAAAGCAGAATTTATTTATTAAAAAATTGTGTATTTATTCTTACATGTTTAAATGTCATTCACCTTCAAAGTACTTTCCATTTAATGCAACATATCTGTTGAGATAGATTTTTTCCAGCTGCTCAGAACAGTTTTTGAACTCGTTGATTCTGTTGTCCTTCTGCCATATTTTGTTTTACCTCTTCCACCTTAGCAAAACATTTCCGTTTGAGGATATTTTTCAACTGAGGGGAAATAAAGTCACTTGGGGTGAGATGGGGTGAATATGGAGGGTGGGGCACAGGGATCAGGCTGTTTTGGTCAAAAACTGCTGAACACTCAGCACTTTGTGGACAGGTGTGCTCATAGATCACCCATCATGAAATGGGCAAACGTATTGAAAGGATCTCTAAAAAAAATTCATTGAAGCCAAATGTAGCCTCTCACAACAACACTAGCTGGCACACTGATACAGATGGGTTCCTAGAATACTCACCTAGCTGGAGAAGCCTATACTTCTGGAAGCAACTCTCCAGACAAATCCAGACAAAGTTTGTCTAGATTCCAGACAAATCCAGGAGATGCGCTCGTAGCTAAGAACAACATGTTCGTGGTAGTTAATCGGCCCTGAGGTTTGTAAGAAAGTCCATCAAGGCAGCATGGAGGCAGCCACCAGAATGTTCTACCCCCCTCCCCACCCCAGCTGTGTGGGTGAGGTGAAGCACAGAAGATGAAGATCCTGGTAGCACTGGGATTTTTCAGCTTTTATATACTATTTACTCATGCTGTCTTTATAGATATTTAAATAACATTGTTCTCAGAAATGCATGTGGTCAGAGTGTGGCTAAAGATTTTTTGTTAGACTAAGGGATGGGAGGTCTTGTGAAGGGGAACTTTACAGCAAAGATGCTATTTAATGAAACTAATTACCTGTGGAACTCGTAGAAAGAAGGACATAGGACCTAGGTGCAATATAACATAAAACTTTACTATTCAGAAAATACATATATATATATATATATATCCATCCAGAATTATCTTTGTATATATAACTATATATTATATATAACTATATATATTATATATATGGCATTCTACTTTATGTATAGTGGTATCTCCTTATAAAATATAGTATAAAATTTTTGCTGTATATATATCTAGCAAGGGGCAAACAGGACTATTCTTTATTAGTGTTTAGAACAAAAGGCATATACATAGACTATAATATGCTTAGGAAGATAGATTTTTTATTGCTAGTTAACTGCTTTATGCCTAGTGAATGCTGACATATATAATTTCTCAATTCTGGGCTTAATTCTTATAAAATCTCAAACCCAGAGTAGCACGGAAAGTTGATCTGGCAACGAGAACTTGCTAAGATAGTAGAAACTCACTGAGAACTAGTATGCCTGCAGAATTATGAAACATCAGATCGTGTTGCCACTGAAGGTGGGAGAGGTTGTCTTTTTTGGAGATCTGACATAGGTTGAGACTATTTTTTAGACTCTTAGATAATTATTCCAATCGTTGGCTCAAGAATCCTGTATGCCTGCTTCCCACTGATGGAAGAGATGTCCGATGTGTGACCTTTTCAGCTAAGGTGCCAGAGAAAACTCTATTGAGAAAGTCAGAAAGTGTGGGAGTAAATGCATGAAATTTGAATGAGATGAATGTGCATGTGATTATGGCTTTATAGTTGATGGTTTCCACTTTTTGAGCCTCAGTTTCCTTTGTATCTACTTACAAAAATCTTTGTAAAAATGAAATGGACAATGTATGTGAAGCCCTTGACATACAGTAACAATTAAATCAATATAAATTTTTTTTTAATTTTCCATAGGTCAGTGTTTAAAACATTAAAACAGTATGTTCCGTACTTACCTGGCAGGGGAGATACCATGATCACGAAGGTGGTTTTCCCAGGGCGAGGCTCACCCACTGCACTCTGGGTGTGCTGACCCCTGCAATTTCCCCAAATGCGGGAAGCTTGACCGCATAGTTTGTGGTAGTGGGGGGCTGCGTCCGTACTCTCCCCTGGTTAAAAGGAAACAAAAACAAAACAAAAAAACAGTAGGTTCACCATTTTTTGAGAATTATTTTTTTAAAAGTTGAAACTTCTTTGGCAGACCATTTTTCTTGCATTTGTGTAATTAGTTAAGCAATGGATTGGTTTCTCCTCTCGACTATAAATTCCACGAAGACAGCAAACTTGTCTACCTGGCTCACAGTAGTATTCCCAGATGTTGGCATAGAAATGGGTACACAGTAAGCAATAATATTTATTTCTTAAGTAAGTGAATAAATGTTGCTTGAAAGTCATTCCTATGAACTGTTGGTCTCTGGAAATCTTCTTAATTGCCTGTTTTTCCTCCAGAGAGGCCAAGATACCGGAGTGCATTCCAATCAGCAAAGGCAACCAAAGTGAAAAAACATACACAGATGGCCAGAGGCGATTCAACTCATTCTTCTTTATTTCAGGAAGTAGCTCCCCAAATAAAGTATATTTTTTTTGATAGGGCTATTTTGTCCCATGAGAAGGTTAATAGTTAAATCAAAAAAGCCTTAGTTATGAATGTCATAACTATCTGCTTTCACATGTTTATTATGAATGGGCAAGCAATTTCCTTTTCTGCTGTCAATTTCTTCAAGTGTAGTGGCTCTTCAACTTTGTCGAAGTACTTGGTGTACTCATACAACACAACCAAAGTTAGGCCCTGTCTGCAAAGTGGAGAGCTATTGAGATTCTGGCTCTTTAAAACATTCAAAAAGATTCTTTGAATGACTGCATGCAAATCCGAACTCTACAGGAATGGCACCGTGGAAGAACTTCGTACACACAGGGACCGAAATGGGAGGGGCCCTCTGTGGGGCACGCAGGGACGTGACGGGAGGTGAACGCTGCTAGCTGACTTCTTGGCTGGCGTGCTCAGTCCACTAGTGACAAGGTGCAGCTGGCAGCTGAAATTTCCCCTTCCATTTCCTCTGTCGAGAAAATGTATATTTAAGAAAGAAAGCGAGGAGGAAAGAAAGGCAAAAACTACAAAAAAAAAAGGAACAAGAAAGGCAGCCCACTTTATTGGTTCCCTGCCCCCTACAATTCATTCTTTAAAAAATAAAAAGAAAGAAATGCAAGAATGTGTTTTTGGAACCATCTGAAAAAATGTGTGTGTTTATTTCCAGTAGGACTCGAACCAGGTTTGAGATAATATTAAGTTTAGTTGACAGCTTTTCAGCAGGAGGGCTAAAAATTCAAATTCTCAGTTCTTACTACAAGTGGAGTTTTTCTTTAAAATTGTCAAATAAATATGTTTGGGGAAGATGATAATTAGGAGTGAACAGATGGCCATTTTTAGCTGAGATATTAAGTCTAGTTATTTAATAGAATCATTTGCCTGTTGGAGTCAATAGGTGTGATGTAGTTAGTATACTGGTTGGCAAGACATCAAGTTTGTCAGAGCTAATTAGGAACTGTGATATAGATTCGGGTTTTTTGGAGTGGGGAAGTGTTAGAGTGGGGAGGAAGATTTCAACACTGGGCTGTGCTATGCCAAAACCCTATGCTGGGGTTCTGTAGACCCAAGGATGCAAAACCAGAAGTATTTCCAACCAACAGCATTGTGGTTGAGTGAGAAGGGCACTGGATCCTCGCTTCTACTTCTGCTTTGCTCCTCAATCACCCCGTGACCTAGGCAGGTCCCGGAATCCCTCCGGTTCCCAGAGTCCTCACTTTTCAAATGGAGAAGTGTTGTGATTAAAATGCAATTCAGTTAATTTCTAAAGCATTGTCTAGGTGGGAAGTTGTTAGTAGATCAAAGGACACTTCCATGCCTTTGTGTATTGTGGGCACTTTTCTGTCTTCTTTTTAGTTGAGTGCAAAATATTACTTGAATCTTCCAAGTGCCGAGGTTGCAGTCTGCATCTTTCTCCTTTATGCACTTTGGTATTTTAAGGATTTAAAAGGCTAGGGATGTGTGGGCTACAGTTTTCAGCCAAATCCAGGAGATGCGCTCGTAGCTAAGAACAACATGTCAGTGGTAGTTAATCGGCCCTGAGGTTTGTAAGAAAGTCCATCAAGGCAGCATGGAGGCAGCCACCAGAATGTCCCACCCCCCTCCCCACCCCAGCCATGTGGGCGAGGTGAAACACAGAAGTTGAAGATCTGTGTAGCACTGGGATTTTTCAGCTTTTATATACTATCTAGTCATGCTGTCTTTATAGATATTTAAATAACATTGTTCTCAGAAAAGCATGCAGTCAGAGTGTGGCTAAAGACTTTTTGTTAGACTAAGGGATGGGAGCTCTTGTGAAGGGGAACTTCACAGCAAAGATACTATTTAATGAAACTAATTACCTGTGGAACTTGTAGGAAGAAGGACATAGGACCTAGGTGCAATATAATATAAACTTTACTATTCAGAAACCTTTACTATTCAGAAACAATAGTACTCACAACTATCAACAACTGAACCTAAAAACAAAAACAAAACAAACTAAGCAAACAACTAGAACAGGAACAGTATCACAGAAGTGGAGATCGCATGGAGGGTTATCAGTGGGGCCAGGGAGAGGGGAGAGGGGGGGGAAGGTACAGGGAATAAGAAGCATAAATGGTAGGTACAAAATAGACTAGAGGAGGTTAAGAATAGTGTAGGAAATGGAGAAGCCAAAGAACTTGTATGTATGACCCATGGACATGAACTAAGGGGGTGGGGGGTGGAGTTGGGAGGAGGGACAAGGTGGAGGGGAATAGAAGAGAGAAAAAAATGGGACAACTGTAATAGCATAATCAATAAAATATACTGAAAAGAAAAGAAACAAAATAGGTATCATTTTACTAAACGAGAAGGAAGGTGATGTCTTCACAAGTCCAGTGTTTGCCAAATACATAAGTCACCTAGGGGAAAGGGATTTCTGGTCATCACCCCCAACATCTTAGACTCATTATCGTCAAGTGCACATTCCTGCAACCATTGTAAGGAGTGAGGTCTGCTTTTTAACTAATGGACGCTCATGGACTCAGGGGCAGACGATAGCTTCCCCGAGAGGGATCATGAGACCTGTGAGAGCACAGCACATCCCGATGCGCAGCCCTCCGCTTCCACAGAGAAAGTCGGGACCCGCCGCACGTGGTTCTCACGCCATCCTGGCTGAATCAGATGGGGCACTTGCCACCCCCGCCCCCGAGTCTTTGGATGCTTCTGTCTGAGTCTGAACCGTCGGCCAGATGGATTATAGGCCTGCCTCGGGTGGTATTTCTTAAGGTTTTAATTAGACCTGGATTTATCAACTGCATGGCTGGTGCCCAGAATCAGGCAAGGACGAGAAACCTTCCCAGCAAGCATTTTCTTCTCTCATAATCAATGTCAAAACACTTCTTGCTGTGTATACAATTCATCTGACTAATGAGTGTGTCTGAAACTTAGAAATCCCTTTTTATTTACTTTAGAACAAGATTTCCTCATTCCATAATTTCTGAGCCTCTTCATGGAGCTGCCCAGTAGCTTAGGCTATACAAGGGGTGGGCAGAGGCTGTGGAGAGGGTGGCAGCTGCTGCTTGGAAGTTGGAGATGATTGAAAAAACAAATGGAAACACCAAATTTTCAGAATTGAGTTTTTTTATTATCTATATAAATTCTTCACTGTGGCCGTGTGTCGAATGTGCCAAAAGCAACCAGGTATGGAATGTAAACAGGATTGAGAATCTTACCAAATAAAAAATATGTATGTAGAGAGACAGGCTTTATTAGTAAATATATCTTAAATAATCACAGATCATTATAATTAAAAAACTACATATGAACTAGAAGTTTAGTTTGAAGTGTGTATGTTGGTTGTCATCTGAACTCATGACTGCTGGTTTCGAACTTCCCCCTTTGTGTATGGCTGCCTCTTGCTGGTGCTGGGGGCTCACGTCTTCCCTGACCACTTTCTCTAACACAGCTTGTATTTCAAAAAGCCCTCAGATCCTGCACTTTCTAGGTGTCCTTGTAATTAGCTGTGGTGTGTGACTAAGTTCGGGTCAATGGGAAGTGAGAGGAATGAAAATACACCACGTGTGGGTCATCTCCTTAATGATGAGACACTCACCCTGGACATTCTTCGTCCCTTTCCCACAGGCTGAAATGCAGACACGGTGTTGGTGAGCTGCTCTGGCCCTGTGCGTGAGGACACTGCCCTAGGGCATGGACAGGGTGGCCGAAGGAGTCTTGGTCTTGGAAGTCCTCACAGGAGGAGCCACCTTCTGGCACTGGACAGGTCACCCCTGAGACACACACACACACACATACACAAACACACAACTTTTATTTAATTTGAGCATCTGTATTTCTGATCTCTTTGTTCTGGAAATTTATTTGTTCCTTAAACAATACACTTTCTACTCCATCTCTTTATTTCATTTTCTTCATTACAGTTACCAGTATCTTTATCTTATTTATCTGTTTACTTGTTTATATTATCTTTCTTCCCTCGCTGGAATGAAATTTCCATGAGGACAGAAATATTGTGTTAACTCTACATCCTTGGGGCTAGAACAGAGCTTGGCACATTGTAAGTGCTCAATAAATACTTGTGAATTAGTTGATGAATTAGTTGTAATTAGGTAAGTAATAATTAGTGCATTAGCTGTAAGAGTACATTTGAAAGGATTGTTATAGGGCTACTGAGGTGACAACTGACTATCTGTAAGGATGTGGCTCCCATTTGGGATACGTCATCTTTCAATGGGAAAGTCAGATGGTTCTATCCTGTGCCACATCCAAGCTTCAGCAATAAGAAGCCCAGGTCTAGTGCTCATTTGACAGTGTCAATTGTTTAACTCTTTTATTGTTTTAACTGGGATAGTCTGGTGGGTTAGGATGAGATGGAAGGGGGAAAAGTGTGAGCAAAAGTGGCTGAGTGACCAAGGTGAAGGGATTAAGAAGTACAAATTGGTGGTTACAGAACAGTCACGGATGTAAGTGACAGCATAGGGAATATAGTCAATAATATCACGATAACTCTGTATGGGGCCAGGTGGGTACTAGAAATATCGGCAGCGGGGGGTACCACTCTGTGATGTACATGATTAGTTAACCACCACACCGTTCATCTGAAGCTAATGTAGAATAATAATGAATGTAAACTGTAATTGAAAAGGTAAAATAAATAATTACTTTTTAGAAAGTAGTATTCTTTTCTATCTAAAACTTGAGGGTCATGAGTAGGGCACCTAAATAATTCAGTGGTCAAATTGCACACTTTGGGGGTGCTATGAGTAATTCAGCTGGAACAGTAAGCACGAACAGGGACTGCTTCAGGCTGTCCTAACCACTCTCAGCTATTTAACGAATGACAAGCTCACCAGGAAAGCCGGAAGTCATCCAAAGTTCTCCCCTGGGACTGGATGTTTTGCTGACACATGAGGAAGACCCTCAACATATCAGCTCTCAAAATGTTTAACACTCAGAATAATTCCACTTCGTTTCATTTATGAACACAAATAAAAAGTTGACCAGTAGGCTGCAATACATTTTTAAAAAATTATTGATTAAGCTTTTAGGATTAGAAAGGGCTTTAGTGAAGCAAAATTGTTTGAGAAGATTTAATTTCAAATATAATCTGGAGGCCAAAAGAACACATTTTAGGATATCTGCTGAAAGGAGCAGCTACCCATTCTCAGGAGAATAAACACTTTGAACAGAAGGTCATGGAAATGGACATGATATGAACATGAAAAAAGAGGTGTGATAAACAGGATGCTATGGAAACAATCTGCAAAAGGAAAGAAAGATGTATGAGGTCTGTCCAGAAAAAGTCCAGCCATTGTTAATATATAATGGTTTGTGCAACGTCGATGTCCTGGCAGCCAAGGAGGGTGGACTGGAACACGCATGTGTGAACAATGATGACTTCACAGGGTGGTAAATGCCATCAAGTGGGCATGTGTACTGTGTGGCCATTGACTGAGTGAGTAGAGCAAAATGACTGAGCGCATCTGCATCAAATTTTGTGTTAAGTTTCACATGATTCAGAAGGCTGCAGCTGTGGGCAACTGGTGATTGGCAGCTTTATCATGACAATGCAGTCACTTGTGCTGCACATCTTGTGCAGTTTTTTTGCAAAACATCAAATCACCCAGGTGACTCAGCCCCCTACAAGCCAGACTTGGTGCCCTGTGACTTCTGGCTTTTCCCAAAACTAAAATCACCTTTGAAAGGGAAAAGATTTCAGACCATTGATAAGATTCAGGAAAATATGACGGGGCAGCCAATGGCTACTGGGAGAACTGTGAGGTCCTAAGGTGCTTACTTTGAAGGGGACTGAGGTGTCATTGTCCTATGTATAACGTTTCTTGTAAATGTCTCTATTTTTCATATTACATGGATGAATACCTTCTGGAAAGACCTCATATACATAATGAAAAATTTAGTAAGGCATCAAAACCATAGTGATTAGTTATGAGTTACAGTAGAGTGCATGGGATTGTTTAAAATTTATTTTTATTCTTTACACTATTACAGTTGTCTCTATTTTTTCCCCTTTGCCCCCCTGCACCCAGCCCTCACTCCCCCTTCCCTCAGGCCATCACCACACTGTTGTCTGTGTCTATGGGTTATGTACACATGATCTTTGAGCCCACAGATTTTTTTGAGTAGATCCTCAGCAGGTTTATGATATATGTGGTGAGATAACAGGGCAGTGGGATTTATTTGATCATTCATTCCACACGTATTTATTGAGGGCCTACTGTCCACTTGGTGATGAACTGGTCAGGGGAGGGGGTTAGCCCTTTATCTAGTGCAGGATCAATGTCAATATATTTCATATGCTCAAAGAGTGGTCGCATATTCACACTTGGTAATCACACAAGAGTTGTACAAATGAGGAACTTAGACAGAAATAATGTTTACAACTAAGTCAGTAAGGAGGGGAAGCCACAGAGGAGTACGGTGCCATGGTAACACTTATTTACCCAGCATGCCTGTTCTAGGAGCTTTTTATATTACAAGGAGAGATGCATTCTCTCTCACAATGAATCAGGATGCAGTCTGACTCCTGTAGGGCCGTATTCATAATGTGGTGAGATAGTTTATATCTGGACTTGACTAACTAGTGAAAGTCAGTAAAATCCTTTATTCTGAGTTTCACTATAATTGGTAGGAAGAACAATAAAGCAAATGAGAATTTTCTTGATATTGAATAAAGAAGTAAGGCTGAGAGGGAATTAGGAAAGGCAGACTGAGGTCGAGTAAAACCCTACTTGGTTTTAGGGGAAATGACTGATTTTAGAGAAGCCTTCAGATTATAGTGGTTCTCAAACTTAACCACGCATACGAATATGCTGGTACATTTCAAATGCAGATTTCTGGGCCCATTCCCAGAGATTCAGGTTCAGTACATTTAGCACTAGATGTAGAAAACTACATTTTCAATAAGCTTCCCAGGTGATTTTTGAACAAACCGTTCTTGAACCACACCTTGAAGGACCACTGCCTAGAAAAACCACCTCGATTACTTAGAAGTTTCTGATGGGATTGCAGAGACCTGAGGCAAGTTTTTGGAAATATCCTGGAAAAGCCTCCAGAGGACAAGATGCTGCTTTAGTTTTCCATCCCTAATTAATAGTATCTGGAGCATACAGTAGCTGGCATGCGATTTAGAGCTATTTTAAACAAGACAAAACAAATGATGTGCAGCTGCAAATCAGTACCTTGAAATATAAATTCAGCTGCAGTTTGCATTCAATTTCTTACAGATGTGCATAGCAACATGTAAGTCCATAATGTTGGAGTGCTGACCTATAAGAATCTGACAAGGGTAGCCTGTGCTGGGCCACGTGTGACCATTACTATTTCTCAAAGTTATGACCATGTACATATGCAACATGACCAAACATGAAGTGTCTCAGCATTTCATTTCAACAGTGCTTGTATTTCACTGGCTTTAGCCAGTGAATATACTGTCTATGCTTTTTTATTTCTCTTTATGGGCAATTTGATAGTCACTATATTGCATTAAAATTATATCACGGAGATCTTTACTTCCCAATACTTGTTTGCTATTTAGTAAAATATGCTAGTGGAGATATTTGCAGAGAATGACTGGGGCTGATTTGAAATTCCTTTGGGGCTCACTCTTAGTCTTTGCCTCACCTGGGGGAACTGCCGAATATACTGTAGTCATCTTTATGAAGTGCATTCTCAAACTTTGAACTGTATCACAATTCCTTGGCTGGTATTTGTGTGAAATACAGCTTCCTAGGCCTCATGTGCAGATATGCTGATTCAGGCGTGGAGTGGAGTTGAAGAATGAGCATTTTTAAACAAGATCCATGCATGATTCTGAGGCAGGTGGTCTATAGATTCCCCTCTGAGTAAACCATTAGATGAGTACAATAGGGCAATACAAAGAGTGGAAATTAGGGTCTTTGTGACTTGATGCACATAAATAGAATAGAGAAGATAAACACATTCATTACATGCAAGTGATCAAGAAATCCTTAATGGCCAACATTTACTGAGCACCTGCTATGTTCCAGGCATATGTTTTAACTCATTCATGTCTCAGAGTTAGGTTCTGTTACTATCTTCATGTACAATTAAATTGAGGCAGAGAGAGGTTTATTATCTTGCCTAGAATACCTTAATAACAGCTATTCAGCAACACGGTTGGATTTGAGCAGGCAGTTCTTCCCCCAAGCGCTTATTCTAACCCCAACACTGTGTAGCCTCTGGCTAGTGTGCTTTGCTTTCAGAACTTAAACTTGCCAAGTATATAAACCGGGGTTTGTTAATCGTGTATGTATGAAAATTTGCAGGACAAATAGCATTTTCTCAGTTTTCCTTTAAAAATGAATTTTTATTTTTAATAAAAAGAATACATTTGATAGTATTTGTATTTAAAAAACATACACTGTAGTAACTGTAGCAGGCAAGGCCTTCCAGGGAGAAGACAGGGTAATGAGAAAAAGCTGGCCCTGGTCCAGGACAATACCCTGGGCAATCCACAACTTGGTGTTGATGATTGGTACAATGGAGAGCAGCTTTTGGTAGAAGCCCAAGGCAGGAAGGGTGTGGTGTCCAACCATTGACTGGATCTCTGTTAGACTGACTTAGGAGTCTTCATGGAAGAAGTAAGGCCTACGTGACAACAGAAAAATAGGCCATAGAGTCCATGAAAACCTAAATGTCTGCCATATGCTTTATCCTCCTTTGAGAAAGCTCTTTCTACATAGATTTGCCATGATTCACAGCACATGACTGTACCCCTGGTCAAAACTGTCTAGACTGGGGACTGATGCCAAACTCAAAGGCAGTTGCTTAGAAAGAAAGTAACGATTCATTTGTTTGGGGAAGGTGAGTGGCAGATGAACCTAGAAGGCAATGACAACTGTGTTTGAGGCAATGACAAGATGCCAAGGGCACCATTACTCAAAGCATGGCTGATGAATTTGTGCTAATTCATGAATCATCTGTTACAGGTACCTGAAGAGAAAAGCACTGAAATTGAGAGAAAGAGTAAAAATTGGCATAGTGATTGAGCTGCCAAAACATCCAAGTTCATGACTAGTGGCTATATTGTTATCTGTGCAAAACAAGTCATCCTCAAACTTGGTGGCTTTAAACAGCAATAAACATTTATTTTATACTACTTCCATAGTTCAAGAAATCACAGTATGCTGGACCAATGGTTTCCGGCCCAGGTCCTTTCATAAGGTTGCAGTCCAGGTCTTGGCTGCGGCCACAGCCATCTGAAGGGTAGACTGGGGCAGAGGATCCACTTCCAGGATGACTCACCCCCATGCCTGTTGGCAGGAGACCCCAGTTCTTTTCCAAATGGACCTTTCCATAAAGTTATTTCCGCATCCTCACAACACAGCAGCTGGCTTTTCCATGGCAAGTGATCCAAGACAGAGGAGCTGCAATGCTTTTTGTCACTAGTCTCAGAAGTCACACATGGTAACTTCTGCCGCATTCTATTCATAGAAACAAGTCACTAAGTCCAGCCCACACTCAAGGGGAGGGAAGTTGGACTCCACCTTTTGAGGAAAGGGGTGTCAAAAACAGGTGGACATTTTGAAAAGCGATTAGAGTGTACAAATCTTGCTGAACAGGGAATAGACAAGTTTGTGTCTTGTGGAACTTGCATGTGGAGTCACATGGGGGTGAGGGCTGTGAAATAGTCAACTGCAATTGGACCACTTATTCCACAAAAGCGTGGATTCTCAAAAAAATGGACCTTTACCAGGGATAGGTTTAGAGGCACTAGTCTTCAAAGATTTTTACTCACATAACCCCAAATGAACTTTAAAAATCTAGGTACTATCTATTACACATTTGAAAGTTAACACCAAAAAGTTTTATCATGTTAACATTTTCAAGAATATAATTTCTGCTATATTACTAGTATTGATATTTTGAGGAAAATGATTATATTTCTCTTTAATTGCATTCAATGAAATCTAAATAACACCATGATTGGATCATCACCATGTCCAGGTAAAAACACATAAAGAAGATTTTTCAACATTTGAAAATTCTTTTTTTATATCATTCTCTTATTATATATCTATCTATATCCATCTATCCACTTATATGTCTCCTCTAATTCACTTTTCCATTTTACTTCACCCAGAAAAAATTGTCTTAATGAAACTAATTTTTATTGAAAACCTTTGATAAATCACCCTGTCATTATATATATATAAAATTTGAAATTCATTTTATTTTCTGTCCTTTAAGGTTCTAGGTGTTAAAACTTTTTCATCTGAATTGAGTTGCCATAACAAGTACTACTAGTATACAACTAGTCAAAATATGATAAACATAAATATTGATAAGTGACTAGAAAACAAACTTTTTTTGGACTTTCTTCTCTAAATCAAGTAAATGGAGCTTTCACTTTCTAGTTTGTGATTTTACTGGATAAAAATGACTTATTGTCAAAGTGAGAGGGAGTTCAGCATTAATTTTGTAACTAATTTTCATTTTTATAAGTATCTGTGTGAGAAATCTTATTTTCATAAACAGGTGTGAATAGACTAAGTTTTTTTTATAGTAATGTCACTTGATTCTTTTGACTATTTCTGGCTTCTATGCCAAAAATAATGTGGAGATCTACCATAAATTTTTTTTATAATGATCTAGTAGCCGAAACTTAGGTTTTATTTCAATTTTGTTTAAAGCAAAGAGTTCAAAATAGTTCTGCCCTTCAAAGGGACATGTTATGTAGTCACTGGAGTTATTCATTTATTAGCTTCTGGGAGAAAACAAACCACAACAAAACCCTACCTTTAACTTTGAAAAATCTTCACCTGTCTTAATAAGTGACTATTAATTTTATCTGGTACTCTTACACTTATGGGCACCTCTTTTAATATGACATGTTCAGAAAGGGCTAAGAAATAAAGGTAGCATTGATTTTAATGCTATTTTACCAATACAACATTTTCTTTGAAGTGCTTTTACCTCTCACATGCTTTAGAATATACAATAAAAACTTTTTGCTATTCAACTTGTGAAAGATGTCCACCACATGACTTAATTGTCAAAGTCATTCCCCTTTGAAATTAGCCAAATCAGATATACTTTCTGTTAGAAAAAAATCTAATTTCATTTATTATTGAAATATAGTAATATAATCATCTTATTTCATATAATTTAAAAAATACATTTTATTGATTATGCTATTACAGTTGTCCCATTCCCCCCCCTTCACTCCCTTCCACCCTGCACATCCCCTTCCATCCACATTCCCTTCCTTTAGTTCATGTCCATGGGTCATACTTATAAGTTTGTTGGCTTCTATATTTCCCATACTTTTCTTACCCTCCCCCTGTCTATTTTCTACCTACCATCTATGCTACTTATCTTGTACCTTTTCCCCCCTCTACTCCTCCCACTCCCCTGTTCCTAACCCTCCATATGATCTCCATTTCTGTGGTTCTGTTCCTGTTCTAGTTGTTTGCTTAGTTTCTTTTGGTTTTGCATTAGGCGTGGTTGTTAATAATTGTGAGTTTGCTGTCCTTTTACTATACATGTTTTTTAAATCTTCTTTTCTTAGATAAGTTCCTTTAACATTTCATATAATAAGGGCTTGGTGATGATGAACTCCTTTAACTTGACCTTATCTGAGAAGCACTTTACCTGCCCTTCCATTCTAAATGATAGCTTTGCTGGATAGAGCAATCTTGGATGTAGGTCCTTGCCTTTCATGACTTGGAATATTTCTTGCCAGGTCCTTCTTGCCTGTAAGGTCTCTTTTGAGAAACCAGCTGACAGCCTAATGGGAACTCCTTTGTAGGTAACTGTCTCTTTTTCTCTTGCTGCTTTTAAGATTCTCTCCTTATCTTTAATCTTGGGTAACTTAATTATGATGTGCCTTGGTGTATTCCTCTTTGGGTCCAACTTCTTTGGGACTCTCTGAGCTTTCTGGACTTCCTGGAAGTTTATTTCCTTTGTCAGACTGGGGAAGTTCTCCTTTATTATTTGTTCAAATAACTTCCACTTGTTGCTCTTCCTCGTCTCCTTCTGGTACCCCTACAATTCGGATGTTGGAACATTTAAAGTTGTCCTGGAGGTTCCTAAACCTCTCCTCATTTTTTGAATTCTTGTTTCTTCATTCTTTTCTAATTGGGTGTTTCATTCTTCCATCTGGTTCACACCATTGATTTGAGTCCCAGTTTCTTTCCCATCACTATTGGTTCCCTGTACATTTTCCTTTATTTCACTTAGCATAGCCTTCATTTTTTCATCTAATTTTCGACCAAATTCAACCAATCCTGTGAGCATCCTGATTACCAGTGCTTTGAATTGTGCATCTGATAAGCTGGCTATCTCTTCGTTACTTAGTTGTATTTTTTCTGGAGCTTTGATCTGTTCTTTCATTTGGGCCATTTTTTTTTTGTCTTGACACACCTGTTACATAGTGAGGGGCAGAGTCTTAGGTGTTCACCAAGGTGGGGCAACCCACGTAGCTGTGTTGTGATGCTGTATTTGGGGGAGGGGTCTGAGAGGGAACAGTGCTGCTTGCTCTGCTCTCTGCCAGATTTCAGTCACTTCCTCTGCTACCCACAATCAAATTGGGCTCTTCTGGTGCTGATTCCCGTGTGGGTGGACTTGTGTACATTCTAGGATCGTGTGGCTCTCTCCAGTGAACTCTCCTGTGAGGCTGGGAGTTTATTCTGGCACTTCAACCCCCACAGGTGTTTTCAATCAGTGTTTTCAGGCTTTATTTCCACATGCTGGGACCCTGGGTTGCACGGTCTGTCTCGCTCCCCAGTTTCTGTGCACAAATGTGAGACCACCTGGTCAGCCAGCCGCCTTGCATGCTGTGCCCTTCACAATCCATCGCCTCCCTGGGTCTGCCCACTGCCACCTTGCACACCTGGGGGTCCACCAGCCACCACTTTGCCATGAGTCCTCTCTGCCCCTCCTACCAGTCTGGATGAATGTGTATATTTTAACTCCTTAGTTGTCGGACTTTGATACAGTTCAATTTTCTGTCAGTACTGGTTGTTTTTGTTTTTAAATTGTTGTTGTCCTTATTTTGGTTGTGTGAGGAGGCACAGTGTGTCTACCTACACCTCCATCTTGTCTGGAAGTTATTTCATATAATTTTATAAAATCTACTAAAAATAAATTATACATGATATAGATGATAATCATGTTAAGATTAAACTGTTACAGGTCATGTAATTAATTATGTTGAAGCAAATCTGTATTCTGTTTTATATCACTTAATTTTTAATAAAGAGATAAAAATTTAGTTGACTTTATCACATTTTAAAGGAAACTATGAATATTATAAAATGCATGGCATTCCTTCTCTATATGGATGCATATTGAAGATTATTCCTTTATCATACTTTTAATTCTCATGATTAAAATATATTAAACACATTTATTTTATATTCTATATTGCATTTTTTTCTATTTGATGAATTAGTATATCTCATCCTGCTGTTTTATTTTCCTCTGCCTCTCACTCATGGTGTCCTGCTTCTGTCTCTGTTATTGTGAGCTCATAGTGGTTGTAATTCTGTCCATGGGATATTGTTGAGGGTGAATTTGAGCATGCATTCACCTAGGAAAGATTTTTGTTTCTTCTATTAGACACACTTGTGGGCATTAAACCTGTGGCCACCTTAAATTCAGCATTAGAACATGGTCTATCTTAAGTTATGAGTCTCTATTTGTAGTTTTTAGAACCAAAGAGTATAGATCCGGTTCCAAAATGTATGTGAAGGTGTGCCCATAGTCATTTATGCTTAAGGAATTTAAAAAATCAACACCCCCACCCAAAACTTCCCCCACCTGCAGGTCCCAGGCAGATGAAGAAGTTTTACACTTTGTTCACCCTTTCCCTGTAGGTACATTCCTTCCTGGGTCTCATGTTTTGTAGAACAATCTTACTTCTCGCTCCTTTTCTGCCCCTTTTCTAGGCTGCTTCTTTAGCGCCCCCTACAGGCCAAAGCCCTAAGCCACCTGGATTTACATCCGGACCCAAATCTAGGAACTCATTACTCATGCTACTTCACTCCATTGTTCGCAGTAATGCTTGCTTCCTATGTTTCTGAGGTGATTTTGTCCACAAATAAGAAGTATCTCCATTTATTTAAAAAAATATTCAGCACTAATTATGTGCTTTGATTCTGCTAGATGACAGAGTCACAAAGAGGAGATAAAGTACTATTTCTATTTTTGTGGAACTAACTTTACAAATACAGAGAGATGCAATGGTGGGTTAAGAGCTAACATGAAGGCATTGAAAAGGGCCTGTGGAAACAACTACCTAGATGAGAGATTGAGGCAGGGATACAAGAGAGATCTCACTTGAGAGAAGACTAGAGAGTACCACACAGAAGGTGAGAACAAAGGCTTTTTCAGCCTACAGAACAGTTGGAGCAAAGGCCTGAAGGTGTAAAATGGCATGGGTTATAAAAGTTTGCGTCGGCAGGGGCTGGACTATTTAATATTCACATTAGTTAAATAGAACTTTAAAAAAATAATTTAATTTTTTAAAATTATATTTTATTGATTATGCTATTACAGTTGTCTTAATTTTCCCCTTTTGCCCTCTTCCACCCAACACCCCCCACTCCCTCAGGCAATCCCCTCACCATTGTTCATGTCCATGGGTAACGTGTATAAGTTCCTTGGCTACTCCATTTCCTACACTGTACTTTACTTCCCCATGGGTGTTCTGTAACTACCAATTTGTATAGCTTAATCCCCTCACCTCTTCACCTATTCCCCCACACCCCCCTCCCATCTGACGACCATCAAAATGCTCTTTGTATCCATGATTCTGTCTCTATTTTTGTTTGCTTGATTTGTTGTTTTATATGCAATTGTTGATACATTTGTATTTTTTGCCATTTTATTGTACATAGTTTTGATCTTCTTTTTCTTAAATAAGTCCCTTTAACACTTCATATAATAATGGCTTGGTGATGATGAACTTCTTCAGCTTTTTCTTGTCTGGGAAACTCTTTATCTGCCCTTCTATTCTAAATGATAGCTTTGCCGGGTAGAGCAATCTTGGCTGTAGGTCCCTGCTTTTCATGACTTGAATATTTCTTTCCAATTCCTTCTAGCCTGCAAAGTTTCTTTTGAGAAATTTGCTCAAAGTCTTATGGGAATGTTCCCTGTGGCTCCCTATAACTAACTTTTTTTCTCCTGTCACTTTTAAGATTCTCTCTTTATATTTAACCTCTGACATTTTAATTATGATGTGTCTTGGAGTGGGCCTCTTTGCATCCACCTTGTTTGGGACTCTGTGCTTCTTGGACTTGCATGTCTATTTCCTTCACCAGAAAACTTAGGGAAGTTTTCTTTGATTATGTTTTCAAATAGATTTCCAATTTCTTGCTCTTTCTCTTCTCCTTCTGGCACCCCTATGATGTGAATGTTAGATCTCTTGAAGTTGTCCCAGAGGCTGGCTATACTATCCTCATTTTTGGGGTTATTTTTTCTTTTTGTTGTTCTGATTGGTTGTTTTTTGTTTTCTTATGGTCCAAATCATTGATTTGATTCTCAGCTTCATCCACTCTAGTGTTGTTTCCTTGTAAACTGTTTATTTCAGTTAGTGTATCCTTTGTTTCTGACTGGATTTTTTTATGCTGCTGAGGTCCTTGCTGAGTTCCTTGAACATCCTTATAACCAGTGTTTTGAACTCTGCATCTGATAGGTTGCTTGTCTCCATTTTGTTTAGCTCTTTTCCTGGAATTTTGATCTGTTCTTTCATTTGGGCAATGTTTCTTTGTCTCCTCATTTTGTCAGCTTCCCTGTGTTTGTTTCTATGTATTAGGTGGAGCTGCTTTGACTCTGTCTTGGTAGTGTGGCCTAATGTAGTAGGTGTCCTGTAGGGTCCAGTGGCACAGCTTCCCCTATCACCCAAGATGGGTACTTGAGGTGCATCCTTCATGTAGGCTGAGTACACTCTCCTCTTGTAGTTGAGCCGTGGTTACTGTTGGCAGATCAATGGGAGAGGTTTACTCAGGCCAGTGAGCTGCAAGGATTGGCTGTGACCATTTACCACCAACCTCTGCCATCTGTGGAGGATCAGCTGTGCAGGGGCAGGGTGGTGGTGCTCCTACATGGTCTGCAGCTGTCCACTGGGTGCAGTGGTCCTGAGGTATCCTGGGTGGTACAGGCCAAGGTCAGCTTTTACTTCTCTTTTGCCAGGGGTCATCCTGCCTGAGCCATTAAGCAGTCTGAGAATGCTGCTACTTGTGCTGGGCTTGGAGATTCTCAGGCAAAGCTAAGCTGTGAATCTAGGCTGGCTGCTGCTAGTGCTAGACCTGGGGCTCACTGAGGTCAGCTGTTTCTTATTTGAGAGGATTTAGGAAGTTGTGAAGCATGAGCCAAAACCAGCCATTCATATGGAAAAGCAACTTGGGTGGGGCACAATCTCTGGGGATCTCCCAGGTGGGCCAAACAGTGTTAGCCAGGTTGATGGAGTCTCAGATATAGCACCAGTTTGCCAGCTCTGCAGGGGGACGGTTACAGAACTTTTAACAGTAAACAATTGCTACTAGGAAAACCCAAAGTTGCTTTGAAATGTAAAAAATTTCTCCACTCTGCTTTGAGTTGATGAAAGGGAGTGTATTTGGCAGTAAAGCTGCTATGCAGGACTGGCAGAAGGAACTTGATAGATGCCACTTTAAACTGTAGGTGTTTGGGGCCTTGTTGAACAGTATGTTGGAACACAACCAAAATTAGTTAACTTCAAGATTGTATTGTGGAAACTGAACACCTTGGAACTGTTTTAAATTGGTCCTTAGTATTTTGTTATTTTGACCTCAAAATATCAAAGCAAAACAGAAAGATCTAGCTTCATAACTGGTAGATTGTGAAATTGCCTCTCAGTTGGCTATAGAGAACAATTTTATGGTGTTCTATTACTGACTTCATTAATGATCTATTGAATCTTTTCCCTAATCACTTGATATCTTAGGCAGATTCTATAATTTTACAGTCATCTTTTGAAATTAAAAGTTGTCCTCAGTTCTGTCTGTATCTCCCCTTCTCACATCCTTCTGATTCGGGACTCACCTGTAGTTCTGAGAGCTGAGGTAGGAATGGGGCGTGGGCTGCTCATTCCCTCCTCTCACACTGCAGCATCAGATTGGAGGATGAGAGGAGGCGTGGTCTGTCTGGAACACCTCCTCTGTCTCCCTCTTCCAGGCAACAACAGTTCAACTATTAGGTGAAGGGAGAAAAATTGGGGGAAAATGGGGGAAATGTCATTTTCCTTGCTAGTGAGGATGTCATCTTCTTTCTGTTGGTTTTGCTAGGTATGATGGAAGGTGTTCACATGCTTGTTTTCTGGGGGGATCGTGTGGATTCCTCTTAGGGATCTATGGAGCCCCCACAATCATAATTTCTTAATGAAGGAGACCCAGTTCTTGCCTGAACTTTTATCTCTTTCCAGTCTATTTGACTGTATCCCCCAAAGTGTCTTTACTCTCTCTTTGCTTCCCTGAAGTGCTGAGAAGGGGTGAGGGAGGCTTGGTGTCTGACACTTATTTGGGGTAACTGTAGAATGTGAGACAATTTAAACTTCTTGTTTTCAATCTGAGTTCTAGTCACCAGCTCCAGCACAATAAAAACAAAACGTGCAATCCAACATCTTGCACATTGTTTTATTTTAATGAATATTTTCTTTGGGTTAAGTAGGAGGGCCTCTCCAATTCAACTGGTTCTTATGGTCTGTTCTGGAGCTGCATTTTAAGGAAGACATGAAAATCAAGTCCCTTCCCCTCCAAACTGCAGCCCTTTCCAATTAGAGAAACTAGTTAGGGTTGCCAGATAAACCGATAGTAAGAAAATTAGAAGCATCTTAATTGATGAGACATTCAATAGAGTATTGAATATGATTAGCCTGGAGACGAAGAGATTCAGGGATTGAATGATAATTGTTTTTAAATATAAGATGAATCTGTCAGGTAACATAGAGATTAGGACTTCTGCACTTTGGATGTTACAGAAAGATTAATGTCATTTTATTTAAGAATTTCTGAAACCCAAAGCTTTTTAAATGAAATTGACTATCTCAGGAGGCAGTGAGCTCCCTATTATTGAAAATATTAGCCCTGGCTGGTGTAGCTCAGTGGATTGAGTGCAGGCTGCGAACCAAAGTGTCGCAGGTTCGATTCCCAGTCAGGGTACATGCCTGGGTTGCAGGCCATGACCCCCAGCAACTGCACATTGTTTCTCTCTCTCTCTCTTCCCTCTCTAAAAATAAATAAATACAATCTTTAAAAAGAAAATGTTTAAGCACGATTCAAATACTACTTGATAGGGATGTTGCCAAGGGACTTCAACATTAGTAATTTGTGAGCTGACATTCAATATTGCTTTCGATTTTGGTGGGGTTTTTGCTCAAGAGAATGACACAAAATAGCTAAACACTTTAGTTGATACTTATGAAGTTTCAAAATAAGTGTAGGCTCACCACTGATCTAAGTTCTGATTGTCAGCTTTTTAGTTTTTCACTTAAAAACACAATATTTGCAATTCTCCTTTGTTATCTTGTAAAAAGACAATATTTTGATGCATTAGCTAGAGTGTTTGTGTATTTATATTAATAAGAACATATGTTTTTAGGTAGAATACTTAGGTAGAATACTTTTTTAAGGCATCATCTTACCAATATCAAGGCATTTACAAAACTTATGGTCAAAAGATTTATTGGGCAAAGATTCAGAACCAAGACAATTTGATGGTTTCAGAAAGAGCCTTGAGTGATACTGCTCTTCCAATATATGTTGTTTCTGGAATACTGGTGTTTCAACACTGACTCTGATGGAACAGATTGCAATTAAAGTCCCACTGGGGGTCTTTTGAATCTGAAAAAGTTATTTTAAAGATTAATTAAAGAACAAATTGGAGACAATTAGCAATACTTTAGACAATAGAGCATTTATAGCCCCATTTACATTTTATTAAATTTTTATGTTAATTAAAACTATAATACTGATTAAAATAGATTGGTAGATGGATGGAAAATAATTGCTAGCCCTAAAATAGACCATGTTGTATAAAAAAACTTAAAACTATTTTTAAAAGATTTTATTTATTTACTTTTTAGAGAGAGGAAAAGGAGGAAGAAAGAGAGGGGAATATTGATCAATTGCCTCTTGAGTGTTCCCTGACTGGGCATCAAATCAGTGACCTTTCGCTTTGTAGGACAAGAGCTAACCAACCGAGCCACACCAGCCAGGGCAGAACTTAATCTCTTTTTTAAGGAAGTCTCGTACGTCAGAATGGTGAAAAGGATTTATTCAGTGAATTTGAGTTGCACATACTCAGCAATACAAAAAAGTGAAAAAAAAAAAACTGATTCAGATCCCTATTTCATACCACCTTTCAAACTGTAGGCTATGTTGTCAAGTAAAGTATTATTAATAAAACCATAAGAAAACCTAGGTTAACATAGAAGAATGTTTTAAATCTAAGGATTTGGGAGGCCTTTAAATTAAAAAGAGATAGAAGAAATAACAGAGGAAAAGAAAAGTACTTTGTTATGTAGAAATGTAAAGCATTAAGAAACAACTTATGCAAAACATGAAAAGCTGGTAGAAATAATTGGCAATATATATGGCAAAGAAATGCGTAATTTCTTTACTGAATAGAACTCATTCAAATTCGTAAGAAAAATTACTGAAATTAATGAGACAGAGGGCATGACCGTACAATTCACAAAAGAGAAAAATCAAAAGACAAACATATGGAAAAATGTTCAGCCTCATTAAGAAATATGAATTAAAGTGAGATGTAATTTCACCTTCTAAATTATCAAAAATTTAATTGTTTTAAAGACTAATCAAACTGGTGAGAGAACAGAGGAAAGCAATCTAGTAAGATGTGTTGAGAGTAAAAATGTCAATATTCTGTGGACCTGTAATTCTATTTCCAGAACATGTCCTAAGGAAATAATGCAAAGCAGAGCAAAAGTTCTCCATTTTTTGCAGAATATTGAAAATCATAATTTAAAAAAACTAAGAAATAAGGCAATAGTTAAGTAGATGATGGCACCGCCGTGTTAAGGAAGATTGTGATGCAGTTAAGGTTGTGTTTATGAACAGTTTATAATAATATGAGAAGATGCATGTTTTATGATGCTAGGCAAAATGACAAAAGTGTGTAATTTCTTCCAATATGCTTTTTAAAAAAGACTAGAGGGAAGGTCATCAAAATATTAACAAAAAATTGCCATCAGTGCCAGGGGTAATATCACTCTACATACTTTGTAACATGTTGGGCAAGCCCAGCCAAATTCTTACTTGGCTCTGTTTCTCTCAGTGCCATGTGGCTTACCACCCATCTGTCTGTTAACTCATAATCTCCTCAGTTGGATGATCATACATTTAATTTGATTACCTCTTTCTTTCTATTGGTGTGATCAGTAGGTGACCTTGACTGTGCTTGAGACGTTTTGGCCTCTTAAGCAGTTTCAGGAATCTCTTTAGGTTTTTGAAAAACACATTTGCAAACATTTAAATGAAGTTCTGCAGATGACTGCTGTCACTTATTTTTAAGTTGATTCTATTGGCTTTAGTTTTGCAGCACACCACCCTCTCAACTGACTGCAAATTCTGGGACTGTATCTATTTGGAGCCGACAGCCTGATTTGTGCTGGTTATACCATCTACTCTCTTTTGTCCCCCTGCTCGTCCACTGAACCTTGAGTTTTCCTTTTGTTGGCTACAATGTCAAGTTTGGCTATTTGGAGGATTGCACGTGTGGGAGGAAAATTGTCAAGCAGTCTGAAATCCTGATCTTCTGATAAGGAATGCAGATGGGGAAATCCCCTTGCTGTTTGCCCTTGGCGCACCACGGAACACATCACTTTCCTTTTTTGAGCCATTTTCTGTCCTGTCCAAGAGATGTAGTTAGGGCTCACGGATGCAATGGTGCTTCTTTGCCGACACTAACAGGAATGAGGTTAGTTTGTCTTTTCCTTAGTAAACACATGCTGACTTCCAGCGATCACAGCATGCTTCCCAAGTGCTCATAAAGTCTGTTTACTAATCCCTCCGAAGATTTGCCAGGGTTACATGCAATAATACTTGTCCCTCGTTTTTCAAAATCAGAAACCTTGTCCACGTCTAGTTTTAGCCCTCCTGTCTTGCTCTTCGTGATTTCTCAAAGGTTGTTGTAATCATACCTGCATTTTATTTTAGTTCACTGAAATGCAATGAATTTGGGTGTAGAGATCTAAACTCCTTTAGCATGATTAGGTGCTTTCCTCCAAAATTACCTTACATCTTGGTCTTTAATTCCCAACTAATGATGTTTGTTCTGTCTTTTTCAGACAGTAGACCATTCTTGATGGAAAAGATGAAGCCACACTAGAATTAGGTAATTGTTTTTCTATGTAATCTGTTTAGATTAAACCATCTTCTCCAATAGATTTAAAACCTATTGTGTTCTTTTTACTCTAAATACAGTTTGTTGATTTAAACATTTTCTATAAATCTCAGCTACTTAATTCTTCTTGGAGATTTGCGACAGCCTTTTGCTGTGACCTTATGCAAATTATTTAAACTTGGCTTTCTCATTTGTAAAAAGGAAATGATAGTATTTTATATTATTAAGTTATGAAAATTGAATGAATCAATATTTATGAAAGGCCTAGAGAGTCAGCACTACTTTTATGTTAAATAACTATATATATATTTTTAAAAATCTGTGCTCCCTAGAGAATGCCTATCTCCATTTTGTACATACCATCTATTTTGTTTGGGCATTGGGATTATCATAGTTTAATATTTAAAATTTATTTCTCTACTAATGAATGCTGTAGAGTAGCCTCAGCTACTTTGAAGTACATGAAATGTATTTGATCCTTTGGTGCATTACTTATTAGTAAACTCTTTAGATCCCTTAATCATTTCGACTGTAGCTCACCAAATCTTTAATAGTGTTTACAAATGGTAACTTTTGGAAAAAAAAACTTGTTAAAAAGATTTTATTTATTTATTTTTAGAGAGGGGGAAGGGAGAGAGAAAGGGGGGGACATCAATGTGTGGTTGCCTCTCATGCAATTCCTCCTGGGGACCTGGCCCTCAACCCAAGCATATGCCCTCAATAGAAATTGAGCTGGCAACCCTTTGGTTCGCAGGCCAGCACTCAATCCACTGAGCCACACCAGTCAGAGCTGAACAATTTTTTATGACCTCTACATGTTCTGATTTTGAATACCTTTTCTTTTTCAATTATTTTATAAAACAACTCACACCATTCCTCATTCTTACAGAGAATAATAATAGTTTAGTTCAAGGCTTTTATTTTTTTCTTTCTCACTAGTATATGTTTGAATGGTGACAAAATGATCTAAACCTCATTCACTAAGATATATGTGATTTACAGGCCTTATCTACAAAGTGATTAGCAGGATTTTGTGCTAGAACTTTCTGATAGTTTTCTGATTATTTAATATAAGTCAATTTCTTCAACGTGTATGTATAGAACATTTCTTGTTTGACTTTGAAAACCTGCATATTGAGGTAGATTTCCTTATCCCAAACTTGCATGTCTTCCATCTAGGTTTTCCAAATCTGATTAAATAACTTTATTTAATAGCCAGCGTTGGTACCATTTAAAAAATGTATATATTTAACACACAGTTATGATGCAATCCCTACATCTCTAATCCATTAAAATATATTTTGTCTCTTTTTCTTTTGGAGGATGTGTAATACTCCACATTGAAGTTTGTAAAGTCTGTCCCCGCCTCCACCTTTTGAGCAGTAATAGAGAAGCTCTGTAAGAGAATGTATATAATTTTTCGTAATTTAAAAAGTGTATGGTTCCCTGATATCCTTCTGGCAGGATTTGACTAAGTGAAAGGCAGAAGTTGGGAAATGAATCTTTCAGCTCTGTGAAAGTGGGTGAGGTATTTCCAACTTCCAGTCGGGATGACAGAGCAGGGCAAAGGGTGCCTGTTTTCGGCTGACATTTCCAGTTCCTCCCAAAGAGCAGCAAAAGGAGGAGCTAACAGCGCCTGATGCTTAGTGCCTCCTGTACACTCCTTCCCTCCGCGGAGCCTCGAACAAAAGTGACCCAGAAGGACATTTCGCGATCTCTTGCTCTCTAGCCTGCTTTGCCAGCGTTAGCTTTATTCCTTCAGCCAGCTGGACAGCAGCTGCGTGCTGGGGGAGTTCTGAGCAGGGTTGCAGCTCGATTTTGCTCTCTTTTCATGAACAGGGGAGCCCGCGATCCTTCCCATTTCACAGAGTGACCCTGACTCCTTTTCCTTCCACAGTCCCATCGCCCTGCCTGACTTGAATTCCAGGCAGCCTCTGCGATTTCCTGTCGGGGGGCCCAGCAAGTCTGAGTTTTCTCACCTCTGTGTACTTCTGTTCCTCTTCTGGACCGCAGGAATGTTTATCCTGTTTTTCAAGCACAGTTATGTCTTTTTAGTGCATTAAAAATATTTATTAATGTTATGTGGGTTGGGGGTAGAGGAGAGACAGAATTGCCCAGAAATTTAATATAACTGTTTTTTAAGATTTTGGAGCCTGTCTTCTTTTGTCCATATATTTATGTACACATGCATACACAAAACACACACTTGTATGTATACATATATAGTCTTATGATAAATGCAATCATGTTATACATATTGTTAAACAATTTATTACAATAGTACCTTTAAAATACATTCATTTGATGCATCTTCCTTTCTTCCTTTCTTTCTTCATTACTTACATAGTATTCCTAGATATTTATAAAACACAATTTGTTTAACCATTGCTTTATTAGTTGACATTTAGGTTGTTTCTAATATTTCACATTTAAAAACTATTCTACAGTGAACACACTAGTTTTTTATATCTTTATTTTTTTGGAACATATGTAAACATTTCTATAATGTAGATTCTTTCCCAGAGTGAAACGTCTGATACGAAGGTCATGACTGCTTTAAATTGTCCTCCAAGGAGGCCGCGCTAAGCGTGTCTTATTTTCTCAAACCCTAAACCAGTCCTGCCTAGACTTCATCACCAGTTAATGTGCATATGAAGTGATAACATTTCTACCACACCCTGATGTAAACAAGATGCTTTTGCATTGCGATGCAACCTGCTGGGAGCTCTACGGACCTCCGGTACCTCCTCATCACCCTGAGAGTGAAGAGAGAAATATCTCAGCCCCTGCACCCTGTTCCTGGCACAACCACAGCTGAGAAGCTCTGGCCCAGACCACATCATAACATCCACCTTTTAGCTCATGTCTATTAATGAGTAATAACATGTCATTATTATTTCAACTTGCGTTTTCCTTATAATTAGTGAGATTTAGAGTCCTTTTACATTTTTTCTGCCATTTGTATTTCTTCCTCCATGAATACCCCCTTTTTATTTTGCCTATTTCTTATTGATTTGTAGGAATTCTCTTTCATACTGTGTATATAGTTCTTTAAGATATAGATGTAGACAGATAGGCTGAAGCTTCTTTCTAACTTGCACACAGTATATTTTGTCATAAAGAAATGTTGAATTTCTGAATCATTTGACTTGATCTCAAAGATTTATGAACTTGAAATTGCCAGATAATCCTAAGGCTTGCCTCAACCTAAAATTACCCAGTCCCACCCCTGAATAGAGAAGGTGAGCCAAACTCTTGTAGAAAAACCATCATACTTATAGGCCCTAGTGCACTAATGTAGGCTACAGAGTTGGCTGTCATCATAAAGAAACACAAAAATACCTCGACTCAAACAATATTTCTGTCCTCTCTAAAAGGCGGGATAAAGCTTTGCCCCATGGGGTTATCCAGTGACTTGGTTCCTTCTGCCTTGTTTTTCTGCCATCTTAGAGGGCAGCTTCAACTACATAATTGAACCTGATTTCCCAGCACCATTCTTATTCTGACTCGTAGGGAAGGCAGAGAAAAGAAGTGGAGGCAAAAGCTTTCTTTGAAAAATAAAATGTGAAAATTGCACTTATCACTTCTGCTCATATCCTTTGGTTAAAATTTAGTCACCAGGCCATACCTGTATGCAAGGGATGCTGGGAAGTGTATGCTTAGCTGGGTAGCTACTGGGCTAAAATTCACTGGGAAGACATTTCTTTTATTAAAATGAAGAAAGGGGAAATGTATTTTGGGGAATATCTAGCAATCTCTGCCTCATCTAATTCTTAATTTTGATATCCCCCAAGTAAGAAAAACTATATTCTCATGATACAAAATCAAAACATATGTGTGTGTATATATATGTACCTACATGTATCTAGATTTAACTGTGTCGCATCATTTTTAAGACCTACATTTTTACCCTATAGCAGCTCTGAAACTAAAATGTGCCTTAACAATTTATGGTGTCTCATAGTCTCTGTCAGCCAGGAAACAGTGATGATGTGGCTGCTATTATCTGTATATTCATAAATTTGGCCATTTAAAAGGGGTCAAATATATGGTTACAAAAGGAAACTTTGACCTTGGATGGTGAACACACAATGCAATACACAGATGATGTGTTACAGAATTTTATACTTGAAACCTGTATAATTTTATTAAGCTATGGCACCCAATAAAATTTTAAAAAGAATAAGCTCATCACTGGAAAAAATATTTAAAGACCATGTGAAGAAAGAAAATAGGAATTGGTTTTGCTTTATAATCTTCTTTTGATGCTTGGAAAAATCAAGAATAATTCAGCATCCCAGATGGCAGAATGGTAAAGATTGCAATACTGTCTTGTATACTCAGTCTGTAAAGTGGGTGGCTCTCACCTTAGGTGTTCTTACAACACTAACAATTTTTAAAAGAAACAAAAATTGCAGACTGAGTGTTAGCTTCTGGAGGAAAATTTCAGAGAAAAGAGTGAAATGCTGAAAAGAATTGCTATACTGCCAATACTCTTTATGGTATGGGGAACAGTAATGGGTGGAAAAATACAAACTTTGATGAATCTGACTTGAAAAATGAATTATTAGGAATTTGAACTCAAGTGCATAGGTTTCTCTAATTTATTGAGGCAGTATGTTCTTTTTTAATATACGCATAAAACTGATATATAATAAAATTTGATTCTAAGTAAATCTAGAAGTGTTCTAAGTAATATGAGAACATTGAGATTGTCAAAAATATTATCCAAAACTTGAAAATACATGACAGAGATTACCAGGTGTATCGCAGTACTATGTGGGGTCTGATTTTCTGTTTACTTGGTTATTTTACAACTCTGGAAAGGCTAGCATTAGCTTGTAGATTTATGTCCAGTAGAAATGCAAATAATTTCTGTCCAGTGGAACAGAGAAGCCCAATGATTATGGCTATTGCCTTGTGTGACATTAACTAGCTCTTCTATTTTAAAAAAATCTAACACAGAACACTTTTAAATCACCTCTATATACCTAGCCTCTCAAATTCTCTTTGGATTGGTCATAACATCTTATTGGTTTCTTCAATAATTAGTGAGTTAAATAAAATCTTGGTGTGTTTACTTTAAATTTGTGCAAGGGTGTTGTTCTTTAAACTTTTGAAAACTGTGCTTTAACAAGGCATAGGTTACTTGGCATCCTGTCCTTAGTGTTACATAAAATACTGGCATGACTCATGATTGACAGCACATTTGATTTGATGAATGATGGTACCACTGAAGCATCAACTTGTATCTTGTCAGTGAGCCAGTTAAAAAAAATTAGTGAGAAGAAATCGTAAGTGTTGGGCATGCCCATCTCAAAGTATTCTGATAAAGCTTTAATCTGGAAATGAAGTAGTCATCTGTCATTATTGTTTTCCTGCCCAGCATCTGAAACCTGAGTCTTGTCTTTGGACTTTCCTATCTATGACATTTTAGAGAACACGGAGCTGTTTTCCCCCTGTAGCAGCTAAACATGGCAGTTACTCCTTTTGCCAGTTGCATTTGAAGCTGGACACAGGTATGTGCCATACTGCTTTAGACTTTCAGCTGGAGGCTGGTGTCTCAAGGAAGCAAGACCTGCGGGGATCTTGTCTGGTGGTGGCAGAGGCTGCTGCAAGGTGGAATCCTCATGGTGGCCATGGCTGGGGTAGGAGTGTCATGGGTGACACCTAGGGCAGAACGGTGGTGGCAGCATTAGTTCTGTGTCCTGATTTGACAACCTGGGACCTCTGAGGTTGTATTATCTCTAAGTCTGCATCTCCAACTACCTTGGAAATTCTATGAGCCACTTAATACTCTTTTTCACAAGTTCTCAATCTCTTTCAGTCAATGAGAGCCTGTTTCTCTTGCTTGAAACAGTGAACATGGGCTGGAACAGACATTGGGTGAGAATCTTAGGCAGCAGGGCTTCTGGGAATATATTTGGTTTTCTACCAGCCCAGGTGCATTGGTGACACAAACTAATCTAAAGTGACGCAAACTGTATTTGAAGTGACAGAAAATGTTTTGTTCAATGTAGGTAAAGATACCCAAAAACTAGGGAGATGGAGCTGTTCAGAGGATTTATCATGGCCACCTGTTCCTCCCCCTTCACCCCATCCTCCAGCAATGGCCGTGGAGGTGGCCTGCAGGATGCTCTCTTCCCAAAGTGCTGAGGGCAGACCCAGCTCTTCTGAAAGCAGTGCAGGGATCAAAGATAGCTAATGTGGCTTGACTGGGGCTAAGGCAGTTAGAAAACTAGCATCCTAGAGTTTTCCCCTGGTTTTCTGACTCTTCCTTCATAGTCCCCTTGATGGTTGGTCTCTGTAGGCTGATGAAAGACACTGCATTTTAAGGGCTCCTTGGTTTCAATGTTGATATCAGGATCCCCAGGATTGTGGCCCTGGGCTAACTGATGATTCCTGAGGACCTAGAATGCCATTGCAGCCTCCTAATCAAGGGGTAAGGATTTATTTGGTCATGTAATAAATTAAATGTTTAGCCACGTCCACTCCATAGTAGGCCTGAGGAGGGAGGCAGCCCTGCTCCATTTCCCTTAGGGTATAATTGGGATAGATGTAGTCAGCAACTCTCAGAATTCCCGCATCAGCACCCTGACCTATGAGCAAGAGACCCTGTGGTAGGAAGGGCCAATGAAATACCTCTAAAACTCCTCCTCCATGCAAAAATTGTAAATCAAAAGGGATATTGCACTCATGGAGAAATTGTGTAAGTTTGCTTAGTTCGCCATCTTTCCTGACAATTTTAAAGCTGCCCAACATCCTTTAAAAAAGTTGTTCTGCTCGAATCAGCTGGAGCCATTTCCATTTGAAGTGCCCTGATCCAACCATATGTGATTCTATTTCCAATGAATTATATAGTTTAACCTAAAATAAAAAAGAAGGTCTACTCTTGGCAGGTCGGTGTATGTATCGAAGGTGAGTAACTGCATTTCAAACAGAGAAAACTAGCTCCTGTGTTAAAATAGCCGTGAGCTTCTGCAGGTGCTTCAGAGTTTACCTACTAGCCAAGAGGTCAGGGTTAAATACCACCGGCCTCTTTTACCAATTTAAGCAATGTGTGCACACCCATTTATTGGTCCACAGGCAAAAGTCCCAAGTTTGGACAAAATGAGAATGCTGCATTATTATGGAACAGAGATCCTGGGAAACATAAACAAATGCAAAGTCCCCAGGATTACTCTACTACAAACAAATAATGGAGACTCAGGCTGCCATTCCTGGAAAAATAATAACTGGCTTGTAATAGGAAAATAGTTATAGGAAGAACAGGCATTTAGAAAATACAATTTGCAGAAAGAATAGCAAGCATACATTTAAGGGGCCATAAAACCCTCTGTATAATAAATGCAGTTTAATAAAAAAAAGAGAGAAAATTAAATTATGCTAAAAGAATTAAGATAGTCTCCTGTTGCAGAAATGATAGAAACCATACTTATGCAGACACTGTTGATCTTTGTTTGCATAATATTAATTTATACAATCCTGGGCAAAAGCCAAAAATAAACTACAGAGTGTTTTTTAAAATCAGAATCACCAGCAACCATAGATGTCTTTCATATTCAAATGTTTGTTCATCCAACACAGTTTTTTCAGAACCTCTCTTTTCCAGGCATGGCAGGAGCTGAAACATTTAAAAAACCCCCCAAAATACGGTACATTTGCGCAGTTGATGGAACATAGACAGCATAAAGAGCTGCAAATAAGCAAGGACCAGATGATATGGTCCTTTCAGATGGCGTTAGAGAAGGCAGGCATTACACAATGTACAATGGGGAGACATCGAAATGCTGCAAGACACGAACACAATTCGATTTGTGATTTAAGAAGATCACAGCTGCCATATGGAGAACGGATTGGTGCATCAGTCAAATGGTGCAGGGGCTCAGGGAAGGGAATGAAAATAATAGTTAGAAGGATTCAAGAGAAACATAGGCAGACAAATGTACAGGAATTGATTAGGTAAGTGTATGTGTGTCTGAGGAGGAAGGGGGAACCTGGATTCTGATTTGATCAGCAAGGTGCTGGTGATACCAATCTTAATGATAAATTACACAAGAACAAGAATTGGAATGGACTCAGGAGTGCCCAACCCACGGCCTGTGGACAACATATGGCCCTGAAGATGGCCCAGTGCAAGATTGTACATTTATTTAAAACCATTCTTTTTTTGCTCACCAGTTTTTGTTAGTGTTAGGGTATTTAATGTGTGGCCCAGAGATGCCAAAAGGCTGGGCAGCCCTGGAAATGATGAGTATGATGCTAGATAGGTTGAGTTCCAAGTGCCTGTGGGACAGGCAAGTTAAGATGTCCAAAGGCTGCAGGATACAGGAATTACAGCAGAACAAAGATCTAGGCTGAAGACATGATCTCTGAGATCATCAACTTCATTTCGTAGTTGGTTGAAGCCAAGGGTTAATGAAGGAGAGAACCTTAAGGGATAAGCATAAGAGTTGTAGACTCCACAAAGAAGACAGGGGATCAGAAGACAAGTCAGGCCCAGAGATGTCACAGAAGCAGAGGAAAGACATTTAGGAATCGGGGATCACGTAGGCTATGGACTGAGAGTGGTCAATGAATTGTGTGATTAGGCTCTTTTCTGTGGGTTGTTGCTAGGGTAGAGTTGTGCTACCTATTGTAACAAGGCAATTTTTCTCCTCCCTCTCCTTTTTTTCCTCCTTCCCCACTTGCTCTTTCAGAACTCCTCCATTTTTCCTGTTCCTCTTCATTTCCCTCCTTGTCCTACCCCTCCCCTTCCCCTTGGTCTTCGTAGACCTCTCACACACTCTATGACCAGTAACTTGCTTGATAATTCAAGTTCATCACATCCACACAGTGTTTGATACCTAGCAGAAACTTAACCAATTTTTAAATGAATGATTGGTTCAGGTAACTATGTGAAAGAATAAGCTTGAAATGAGAAATAGGAAAAAAAGATAAAAAATCTGGCCGAGGAAGGCTTTGGAAGGAGGCTGAGCGGAGGGGACAGAGCAGTGCTTGGGAGGTAAGACTTGTCTCCTGACCCAGGGCGAACCAGTGTCTGTGCTCTGAAAAGAGCCCTGAGCTGAGAGCGGACTGGTCTGCTCCCTGCCATCGGCAACTCCACTGATGTGGAGTACATGTCCCTAGATGAAGACTGGAAATGACACCCTCTGCTCTGCTTCCACCATGGGGAGGCTGAGACTGAGAGTCAGCCTGTGTGAAAGGGCCCAGCAGATTCCAAGCGCCACTCAAGTTGAAGTATTTATAACACCAGGTGTTGCAGCAAAGGTAGGACAACTCGGCCTCACCCACCTGACCATTGAACCGTGGCAGAAACATAAAGCCCAAATCCTAGCATCTCTTAGGACTGGGAGCAGTTTTCCGATGATCAAACAACATTCCAGTCACAGGAAAATGAAGTTCCTCGAGAGTGGATTTGGCATCCCAGGAGGGCAGCGGCGCCCTTAGGGGTTCTGATGACTGTTGGGCTGAGAAAGGTGTCTATGAAGGCGATGTCAGCGGGGCTCTCCTCTCGCCCGGAGGCTCAATGCAACCACAGGGCTCTGTTTAGTTTGGACTGGGTTCACTGATGTTCTGTGACAGCCAGTTCCGGATGTTTTATAAACAATTAGCCTGACAGTTTGATGAACGAGGGCAACATTTGGGGATCATCTGCACTGCAATGAAAGACAGATGATTACTTCTGACAGAAATAATCACTGGCAGTGTGGAGATGGGGGAGCCAGAGCCCTGAGGCTCACACTGTCTTAAGATGTGGGGCCAGATCAAAGGGCCCAACAGCCTGGGTGACGGTCCTGATCTGGACACTGTGGCTCTTCGGGACACACAACATGTTGGAGAAAAGCTTGTGTTTGCGGTGCCACATTTGAGTGAAACCAAAAGAACGGAAGACAAGTTCAACTGGGACAATGGTAAAATCAATAGGCCAACCTTGAACCTGGAATTCACTTGTACTCACATCTTGTTTTTAAAAAAATGTATATCTTAGTTTATTCCTAATCAAAACTTTAAATCGATATAAATTTACATACATAGACTTCACCCACTAAAAATGTACAGTTCAGTGGTTTAGTACACTCAGAGATATGTGCCATTATCACTACTCTCTGGTTCCGGAATATTTTCATCATCTCATACGGAAAACCTGGGCTCATGTACAGTCACTCCCTAATCCCCTTTCTGCCCCAACTTCTGGAACCCATTTTATTCTAGTCTTTTCTCTGTGGATTTGCCTATTCTGGACATTTCATATCAATGGAATCATATAATATGCGGTCTTTTGCATCTAGCTTATTTCACTTAACATGATATTTTTTAGGTCCGTCCATGTTGCTGCATGTACCAGTACTTCATTTTTTTTTATGGCCAAATAATATTTCACTTTATTGGACACACTACATTTTGTTATCTATTCGTTGGTTGGTGGAAATTTGGGTTGTTTCTACTTTTGACTGTTATACATAAAGCTGCTATGAATATCCATGTACAAATTTTTGTGTGGACATACGTTTTTCATTCTCTTGGGTATATACCTGGGACATCACACTCCCCAGGGAGAGTGATGTGAGGCTCGGTTGGCTTTAGTTGTGTGTATGGTAACCCTGTGTGTAACTTTTGGAGGAACCATTCCTTAGATTTTGAAGTGAACCCGGTGAGCATCAGTGCATCTCCTTATCTCTGCAGCACTCCCTGAATTCTTTGCAAGAGAAATGTGGCTTTGCAAAGTGAGGTGGCTTGAGGAATGGCACGAGTGGGAGCTGCGTCTCCAGGTGTCCAAGTCTCTGACAACCACAGAAACGCTGGTTTCTCCCGAGAATGGAAGCCTAGCCTTGCTGTGCCTGAGGAGCAGGCTCATCTGCTAATAGCCAAGACTGCCAGTGGGGAGGGAGCCAATGGTCTGACAGCTGGAATGACTACTATCCCTATTTTCTTTTTCATACCAGATCATCCAGAGAAATGAATTCACACCTACTGTGTACCCAACACACTGTGAGGTTGCTCTGAAGGGTACACAATGGCCTTGGCTCTTGATAGATTAGCCCAAAGAAAAGGTACACATGTTGAACAAAAAGTTTTGACCAAATACCAGATTGTGTGGTATAGATTATAGGCTTTTCAGGGAACAGAGCATTTGGCATGGGCTTTGAATATGTAGGGGCCCCACGTTCGCAGGCTCCCCAGGGAGAGTGATGTGAGGCTGAGTTGGCTCTAGCTGTACATATGTAATTCATTCTGGGATGGAAGAGGCATCTACTTTGCTTCCTTTTCCTCCCCCAGGCATTGTCTGGCGCAGAAGTCATGACTGATGAACTCTGCTGGGGCAATGATAAGGTTTGTTTTGGTCACATGGTAATCCTGAATGAAAGGGCCTGGAAGACATATGGGCCTTGTTCTAGTGTTCTGTGAAGAGCAATGAGTCACCTGGGCAAGGCACCCAACCTTCTAGATTCTGGCCATCAAGAAGAGTAGGTCTTTCTGGATACCAGATGCCTCTGTGATTTGGTTTCTTTCTGGTATATGACTCACGTGGAATGATTTTTAAAATTACTGTCAACTGAACAGCCTTTCTGTTCTTTTCTGCAGCTGAATCTGGGTACACAGAGATGAAGCTGAATCAGTATTTTTTTTCCATACTTAATTCAATTCAGCACAGCAGGATTTGGATGAGGCAAGAAATCAGGAAGCAGAGGAACCCAGGGTGAATGTGAGAAAGGAAAGTTCTGGTTCAGCTTAAAGTTAAAGCAACACCAGGGGTAGACAAGGCATTATGTTAATCAAAATTTTGTTTCTGAAGCAGAAGCATAGACATTTGGGGTAATAAAAATAGGAGGCATTTGAGCTGCTTAGCGGAATTTTGTTCTAAGGGTCATATTTGAATTTCCTAGAAATCACTGCTCCTATCATTTCCCTAAAGAACACAAAAAGTGAAGGTTTGGCTTTTTAGTTACCACTGATCAGTTTAATACCATGTTGACAGCAGTATGAAAGTTTTGTAAAAAGGGGGGGGAAAAAACCACCCCAGAGTTCTTTGGATTTAATAACACATGGTAATTTAGAGCAGATACATTCAATACCAGTGTTCAAGGCCAGATACATATGGCACAGAAAATGTTCTTTTAGGTCAGTCAAATCCAACACATTTGATAATAAGTAAATATGGCATAAACCTTTAAGAAGGGCAGACTCATAGGGATAGACTCCCAGCATGTTGGAGATCTCACATGGGGTGGGCCACCGAATCGATAGAATTTGAAGTCTCTGTTGAATATCTTGAAAGGCCTTTGAAAATCAAGCATAAGAGCTAATATTTTATGAGAGCTTATGATGTGTACTAGGCACTGTTTTGAGGATTTCACCTATATTAATTCCAATTTCCCCCAAACAATTCTGTGGGCATGATGGCTGCTAGTGACTCTCAAAGACTTCAGAAAGAAAAGAATGGAGCAGGGAAGAAAGAGAATGGACAAATAAAATGGGGACCATCTTACAAAGAAGTAATCTGAATAAATAACAGGATTACTCTACACTATTCTAGCAACTTTTCTGTAAGTTTGAAATTGTATCAAAGTAAGCAATTACCAAAACACACCCTTATGAAGAAAATATTTTTATTTTCATTTTAGAGATGAGAAAACGGAGGCATGGATAGGTTAATTTACTTGCTTTTAGCCACCCCATACCAAATGGTGGAGCCAGGAATCCAGATCATCGTTCAGGGAGATTGGCAAGGTGAGGGAGATATAAAGAAAGGAAAATACTATTGGTTGTTCAAGTGGTTATTTTGGTCTTTGTTGCTGCAGAAGCATAACTTTGATCTTGCCACCAACCTTAGCATTTGGGGTCCTCGGGCAACCTAGGCTGAGATGCGGGGCAGGGCCTGGGAGGAACCTGACGTGTCATCAAGCTCAGCGCTCCCCAGAGCGTGGCGGTGGGCTGCCGCCCGGCCGTACACTGCCGCCTGGTCACAGGAGGCAAACGGAGCCGTGAGGGCAAGCGTTTAGAAACTTACAGCAACTTGACAGTGCAGCTACATCCAAACATTATCTTTTTGGTAATTCTTTCCACTCATTAATTAAGTGCCCACTGCATGCTAAATATTAGATGAGACAAGTGTGTTAAAGACAAAGTCAGAGCAGTAATCACATATTGTCTTATCTCAAATATGTTAGTGATTTCAAATATATAATTTCTTTGTAAAATTTCTAATATCTGTTTTTTAATTGAGATATAATTGACATATAATATCACATTAGTGTCAAGTGTACAAAGTAATGATTTTATATATATATGTATATATATATGTAATGAAATGATTACCACAATAAGTCCAGTTAGCAACATCAACACAAATAGTTACACTTTTTGTATAAGAACGTTTCTTGATTGCAATTTCTTGTGATGAGAACTTTTAAAATCTACTCCTTTAGCAATTTTTTAATATACAGTACAGTATTATTAAGGACAGTATTCTTCTTGTTGTATTTTACAGATCAGTTCCCATCAGAGAGGGAAGAGAAGGGAGGAAAAATCTTGCTCCCTCACTGTAGATAGTTTGAAAAGCCCCTGCTCTAGTCATACTCTCTCTCTCTCTCTCTCTCTCTCTCTCTCTCTCTCTCTCTCTCTCTCTCTCGACAGGCACGGAAACCAAGGCTGAGGGAAGTGAAGGGCTTGGGAGTTCTCATAATCGGTCAGAGGGAAGGGCAGGAGCCAGCACTGAGCCTTCTGTTTCTAGCTGTGGTGCCTCGCACTTCTCTTTGGGACACTGTCACCTCTGTGCCCTCACACAGCATAGGCAGCCGTAAGGACAGCCCAAGGCCCCTCTCTCCTCTGTCTTCAAGTTGTCCCCAGACTCCAAAATGGGAGCCAGAACGTGGCTAAGACTGCCCATACATGTCTTTGCTGAATTCAGGCTCTGGGCTTTGGGACAGAAGAGACCTCCCTGAAGAAAACAAATCTCAGTGTTCCCAGCCTCTTCTGCTCACTTGCTTGTCATTGCTTAGAAAAGATTGGTCACTGGTGAGAATACATAGACACCCAATTTATTCGGAATGTTTTCCAAGGATATAGCACCTTTTTAATCCCAAAGAAGTTCATAAATTGTCCGGCTGTGTCAAAGGCACGTGCTTGCAGGGGATGGAAGCCAACTGGCGTTCTCAGTGGAACAAATGGAAAATTTTGGCTGTGGAAGCCAAAGGGAATTCTCCACCTTAATTAAGAAAGAACTCTGCAATATTGAAAGTCTAGGCAGAGAAAGCAAGACCTGGTTTCTGACTTCATTAAAATGAACGCTGCTTCATTAGAACTTGAACACAAATTGGAAAGAATCAAGGCTAAAGCCCATTGAACTTGGTCCAGTTGAGGAATTAAAACCTGATAATTCAACTCCTGGCCTTGAAAGCAGTCCTCCACCTTATTAGATTATAGGGAACAAATTTGACCTCCTTTCTAAGGGAGCAGGAGTAAGTTATATGCTTCTCTAGGGGAAATAGACTTCAGTGTTCCTGAAATATTACATTTAAAAGGCAATTTTTATTTAAAGGTCTCTAATTCAATAAACATGAAGCTTCACATTCACCAAGAGCTTGTTTAGGATCACTTTTGCTATCTGGCTGCTTGCAAAAGTCAAATCAGTAAACTGTGCTGGACAAACTGTTATCCAGATTGGATAGCTTCATATTCATGCAATGCAAATAAAGCCAGAGAAAGGGAAATTTTAGAAACCCAAATAAACACCCTTCATGTGATTTGTCTTCCCAAACAGTTCCTCAGATTCTCCTTCCGCTGTGGTCATGTCTTGAGTGCCTTTTAGTGATAACCCCGGACACTCCACATTTCAGCGAGATACAAATATTTCTCTCCCGTGTTCTTATTTGCTATTTCTGTGAGAAACGTGAAGCCTACATCAGCTAGATGGAAGAAATCCTAGAAGGCTGTAGAAAGAAAAGATCAATTGTTTGACAATAAACATGGCAAATCCCATGTGATTCAATAAATGCTGAAAGACGAAAATAGGAATATTACACTTTGAATTATTAACTTTAAAGTTAGCTCTAGAAATGATTAGGCAGGTGACAAAATTTGAAAAGTCTTCAATGACAAAGCAGAGATCAGGCGATGTGGGAGAGCTAAGTTTTTTTTTTTTTTAATTACTGAGATTGTTTTGTTCTTGGCTTAACAAAATGGATTTGGGATAATCTGCTGTTTATAAACTCCTAATACTGAAGCGGCTTTGGTTTTGTTGCCGTTGTTGAAAAGCAATGACCCTTCTCTGTTATCCTGATGTTCAGTGTGAATTTGGGGACTGGAACTTAAATTCGTCTCTCAGTGCCCACTGACTAGCGGCACCATGAGCCAGTCCACGTGTCTGTCTGGAAAACAGTGCTTTCCCTGGTAAAGACCTCTCTGTCTCGGGACCACGTGAGACACCACACAATGATGCTCAGAAAACATGAGATCATCTTTACACAATGAGAGATTGATAGAGGGGACTGATTTCATATTTTTTCCCACAGATTTTGCTTTCCAGTCTTGTTGGTCATATTTGAAGGGCTGACAGGGACCAGGGGCGGTGGCCAGGCACGAGGGAGAATGTGTCATCACCGGCCGTGTGGGCCATCACAACACCTCTGCCCCGGAGCAGATTCAGCACGGACAGACAAACAGAAAAATGTGTCGGAGGGCGTGTAACTGAAAAAAGACCGAAGGTGAGTGCTCCCGCCATCCATCAGAACCTTTGAAGGACTAGTAACAGGATAGTCACACAGTCATTTTACTTTTCCGTAAGTTCTCCAGCTGACCAAGAAAATAATTGATGATGGCTTATTGCTAGTTGGCAACTTCTCAAAAGGCCTATCTATGGTGGAGAAAAGCCCTCATTTCTTATAGCGTCCATTGGTGCTGAATTCCGTCGGTCAGCACACGGATCGAGCACCCAGAGCACTGAGTGAGTGCAGCTGAAGCATCAAGTACAAATAAGCTGTGTTTCTCACTCACAAGAGAAGCTCCGAGTCAGTGGGAGGGAAAGATGCGCAAACACGTTTGTCCAGTGCAGTAAGACGGGAGCTGTAGTACGGGTCCAGAGGAGGTGCCACAGGCGCACAGACGGAGGGGCAGTTGTTCTGCTTGGAAAAGTCTGGGAGAGTGTTGAAGTGCAAGAGAATTTAGTTTCCTGGAAGGAGAAATAGCATTTACCAAAAAGAGAAATGTAAGTAAAGAAGCACGTCAGAAGTGAAGGCAGGAAGTCAGGGGTGTGTTTGGTCATCCCAGTGTGTAAATGTGGGACAGCCTCATTGCCTATATCCCCGTGTGTCAAGTGCTATATTCTCTCAAAAATCCAATTTCCAAGACTCTTGTCTCACTTTGGACTCAAAAATCTAATTTGAAATGCAATGGTCTCTTTGTTCCAGTCGTCTCAGACTGCCCCTTAGAAACAAGGAATGCATTGGTCCCAGCCGTGGAATCATTGCCGGGGAGATGGCTGAAGCCTCACAGAGAAGCTCCCCAGAGCACTGCCTCCAGCCTCGACTGGGAGCCGAGAGAAGCAGCTGCGCCACTGTGGCACCACGTGCAGAGAAAGAGAGAGCAGTGGAGTTCTAGGCCAGCCACTAGGTCAGGCCTGGGGTCAACACAAGGAGGTGGGATCTTGCTGGAAAGGGAACCGTGGTCATCAGTGGCAGAGGTCAGCACAGAAAACTGGGGAGACTTCACTCCAGCAGATGCCAGGAGGGGACTACTTCTGTGGACCCCAGATTCCTCTCTTGAACAATGCATTAGTGGAACGAAATCAGTCATTGGCAGACTGTGTTTCATGGAGCCCGAGGATTCCTTAAAGGTGCCTCTGTGGCTGGAGATGAGAAAGAGTAAGGCCAAGTTGGAAAGGCTAATCCTCCTCACCCTCAGCTTGACCTGAGTATTTTAATTCCATTTGTCTTCATATTGGCAATGTACATGAGACATAATTTGAAAAAAGCGTATTTTACTGTTCAAAAAATGTAACATCTTGGGCTACAGAATCACGTTTTGACTCCATGATGCTAAGCCTCCCGTACTTCCTCGACAGTCTCGTAACATCTGATTTATGCCTCTCTACAGTATGTCCAGTTTTACCTTGTGTTATTTTTCATGTTTCAAAAATGTGTACTTCTTTTCCTCTTACTACATTTTTTGCTCCATAAAGATGAGTTTATGGCTGTTAAATTCTCCCTAGCTAAACTGGCCTCCTTCCTGTTCCTCAGACTCACCAAGCTCATACCTTAGGGCCTTTGCACTCACAGTTTTCTCTGTTTGGAATTGTTTTTCCCAGATCTCCATAGCATTTGCTCTTTCACTTCCTTTTGATCCCTTCTCAAATGTAGTCATCAGATTTATCTGCCGGCCTTTACTGAGTACCTAATATACAAAATAGAACCACATCCCCGCTGCGTGCGTGCGCACGTGCCAAAGGCTCCTCATTCTGTTTTATTTTTCTCCGCGGCACTTGCCTTCATTTGCATATTTCATATGCATTGTTTGCCTCACTTCTGTTCACATCACTAGAATGCAAATTCCAGGGGGCAGGGCCTTTCTCCAGTTTGGTCAGTGCTCTGTCCCTGGAGCAGAGCCCTGTATGGAGAAATGCCCCGCTCGTGGGAAGCATCTGAGACTCACCGCCTGTTCAGCCAAAACCTCCTGTTTTGTAAAGATAAGATCCCACCAGCAGTGACTTACATTTCAGCCAGGTTTTCCTTTTTGCCTGTAACACCCAAACCAGTGACCCGATAAAACCTACCTCCTCTAGTATTAACAATAACTGGATAGAAGGGTAAAAAAGAAAAAAAGAGCACAGGGTATGGGATTAGGATTTGGATTTGGGTCTAGATTGTGACGCATCCTAATGAGGTGCTTGCAAGTTGCCTAACCTCTCTGTGCTTCAGTTTCCCTAATTTGTAAAATGAGGTAGTCATCTACCCATTGCACCAGGTTGCTACGAGCATTACGTAAAGTACGATGTTGGTGACCTGTAAAGGACCAGGTTAGATCCGGCGTTGGAGAGTGAAGCAGTAAAGACCGGTCCTCTAAACTGCCCTTGGGCCAGCATGAACTCCGTGACTTCTGGCGCTCACCTAACTTCTCTGGAAGTGGAGATAAGGCTACCCCTTTCTGTGTGAAGGCAGGAAAGCAACTCAGATTATCTAACTGAAACACTTTATCATCCATTTGATGATTGCAGCCCTGCGGGGTCATCTGTTACCACTTGGAAAGGCTCTTTCACTTTCTTTGGGAATATATGCTACGTTCTGTTTCCCCACATTCATGCTCTGTGCCCCAGCCTCCCAGGTTCAGGAAAAACAAATCCACGTATCTATGGAATGCATCTGACTCTTGGCTTGAGTTGCCTCCCCCCAGAAGTTATTTTATATTTATTAGCACTGATATCAAGTGCTCGAACACTCGAGAGGCGGTGTGTTAAGAGGTACTGAACACTGAAGAGAGAGTTAGGAATTTGAGTTCTTGTCTTGCTTGTATCACCGACTAGTTAAGTGACCTTGGGCAGCATGCCATTTCTCTGGGCCTCAGGTTTTGTGTGTGTGTGTGTGTGTGTGTGTGTGTGTGTGTGTGTGTGTTGGGGAGAGCGAAAATCCCATAAAGTGCTGACTGCAGACTCTCAGGGAGAGAACCGCCTCTGCTTAAGAACACACCTTATATGGGTATGTTTGCATGTGAAAAGGAGCTTCACTGGACTGGTAGTGAAACAAAAGGAATTATGTTTCTCTCCATTATAGGAGAAAAAGATATTAGGGAGGTGACCCAGGAAGAGAGAGACACTGGAAGAGGTGCAGTGAACCAGAGGAGGGGGCGGGAGAGGAGGCCCAGTAGAATGGCCAGAGGCTGGGACTTAAAGGAGAAGTGGCCCCTGAGAAGCTGTGAGTCATGGGAAAGGCTGATGGACTCTTAGGACAGAGAAAACTAATGTCTAGGGAGGAGACATTTTCCAGAAGGACCAGGGGGCCGATGGACAGGACTTACGGACACATTTGTTCTGGGCACTCTCCTCTTGACATACCTGGTCTCCTGTTCTCGGGCCCAGCTCTCTACTGGGTCTTTCTTCCCTTAGAGTGCCCATGACTGTACTTGGGACACCAGGTCTGGGCCCTCCTGTTAGAATGGCCCTTTTTAAAAACACTCCATTCAGGGGGAGTAGTGGACTAATATTAATACTTTGATTCAGGTCTCCTAAGATCTTTTTTTTTCCTTGACCAATTTTGTGTGTACTTCCTCACTCCTCTGTGGTGCATTTGACAGCATTTGCAGCTCTGGAAATTTGCTTTTAGTTCTACCAGAGCCTGTGCAGGGAGCCCTTAAGTCCCAAGTGCCTGGAACTTCACTCTGCACAGCCCTGCCCTGGGCACAGTGCTCTTGGTCCTACTCAGAAGTGTAACGTACGCCCCAGAGGTCCTCTGCCAGAGACTGCAGCCTTGCTTGGCTTTCTCCCCTTCCCTCTCCACTCCCCCTCTCTCTTTCAGTCTCCCCTAGAAATAAATCTTTCTTAATAAAAAACTTGCTCACAAATCTCAAATCCTCACCTCAGGGTGCCCAACCTAAAAACATCTCCAGTCTCCTAAAGCTTAGGTTCCTTTAAGAAGCGGGTGAAAGTTCTGGGCACTTTGGCTCAAAGAAAATATACATGCGCATATAATTGGCTTGCCTTTGCTCCATGATCTTGGAAGTGTAAGAAATGTCTCATCCATACTTTTTCCAAATCCAACCTGACTCAGCCTTCCACCCACTAAGTGGTTGAGAAATCCAAGTTCAATTACTTGTGGCAGGGCCTTTCTCGGTCTTCCTCACTATTGAGGTGAGCTCATGCAGGAAACCTGGCCCAGAATTGTCTGTTAGAGCCTCAGGATTCCAGTTCAGTGCACTCGGGGTTCTTCTTCACTCTACGGTATGGCTCTGCTCGGGCTCTGTGCTCAGCTTCCGCCCTGCAGCACTAGCGTTTGGGCTCTCTGTGTGTGCAGGAAACGCACACCCAGCCGTTCTCGGGTAAGGCCCAGAAGAACTTACACTGACATCACCTCTCCTTCATTCCCGACCCCCAGTTCCGGTCTCTTACTACCACCACCAGCCCATCCCGCCCCCACCCCCAGCCACATTCCCCTTGTCTTCCTTCCCTCTTCCAGGGCTATTTCCAGCTCTGTCTTCTGCCCTCAGCAAAGCAGTGGATGGAGGCGGTCTTCAGGGCAGAACCAGGTCCAAGGAGCACTGGCAAGTAAAACTTGTCTATCTCTGGATGAGGGGGAAGGGAGAAATTACCCTTTTATTTGTTTCCTACAAACAAAAACTGATTAAAGAAGGCATTCATTACTCAATAAAACATCCCCGCTTACATACAATATTGCATACAATTGCAGGAAGTGCATAGTTCCCAGGAGTCCGGATTACAGACACCTGACCCAGAGGAAGGGAAGTTATGAAAGTCTGTTATCACGCATGCTGTGTCGGCCAGCCAGTGATGAGGATGCTTGGCTCTTGAATGAAAATGTCTCTCCTGCATCTAGAATCTCTATCTGATGCCTCTGGCTCCTCACTCATTAAATACCACAGCTGCTTTAGCTGAAAGATAAAGAGAGGCAAGAATACCGGGAAATAGAACCTTCAGTTTTACCGAAGAATCCAGTGACTAAGCAAGCAAGCATTGGGACTTTAAAATCCAGGTGTAAGTGCGGGGCTGGTCAGGCTTGAGAAACAACATTTCCTCAAATCCCTGGGCTTAGGACCAAGAACAGGATGTTGGTCCCATTTTCTTACCATTGTTGACACCACGTTGCTATTACAGCAATACTTATTGAATCTGTGTCAAAACTGATGTCATTCAGAGTTTTGGCTCATGAGGTGGTGACAGGCCTTGCGGAAAATATTTTGGCCAGGTGATGGCAAAGGTAAATATTCTCAGTGGTCAGCTAGAAGTGCGGGGGCCAACACCTTCTCATGCAGAGGGACCATGTAGCATTCACATTTGTGTACCTAGCAAATAGCATAATACCTGGCACTTACATTACTACTAAATACATGTTAAGTTGATCTAATTCATGTCGTATCAACTCTGTTAGTTGGCTAGCATAAAGGTTTGGTTGTATTGATAAACATGATAAATATCTCCCTTTGAAAAGAGGGTATATCTTTACATTTGCACTCGCTGTGTGTGGTACCACCTTGAGAGAAATATAGAAGGTCATATTTCCTTAAATATTCAAGTTAAAATGACTCTGAGTCCCTCTCCCATTGTTGCACATTGCTCCCACCTGTAGATGCAGAGGGCTACTCTTGTTCTTGACTCCTTCCTAGAATAAGAGCTCAGGTACAGCCCTTTGGGGCTGGAGTGTGTCATAACCACTGCCTGATATTTAAAAATAAAATTTGGGCTTGGCTGAGGAGGAAGGGAAGTGTATGCTACTTGGGAGTATATGGTTATGATTCCTTTCACAATATGAAAATAGCCCACTTGGTAGGTGAACCAAGCTTGTACACATTCTCTGTTGCCCATCTTACATTTATTGGAGGCCACTCTTCAACAAGTAAAAGCAGAATCATCTACAGAACAGCTTTCATTCATTTGCTCGCCAGAAAGGAAGAATAGCATATCAATATTCCAGCAGAAGCCCTTACAAAATATAAAATTATAGCAGTGATTGCTACAAAGGGAAGTCTATTATCACGTTGGATGCCAAGAAGTTAATAATTATGTGGTATTCTTTAACTAAAGCCTGTTTTTAAAATCTGATTCCAACTTTGATAAAATAGAAACTTGTTTGCCACTCATGCTCTCCCTATATCTAAGGCAAGAAGGAGGTGGTCACAACATGGTCACGTGGCCAGCCATCTGTGAAAGCACAGCCAAAGGTCACGCCGCAGTTCCTCCCCTGGAATTGGTGCCCTGTAAACCACAACATCGTACAAGACATCTCCGTTTAATTGTGATGGGACGCCCGCTGAAACAGCAGACGCAGTGGCGAAACGTTACATTTATTTTTTAGAGACAAATGGCTTAGTTAGTAACAAGGAATAAAAAGGAATACTTAATTCTTTTTCTCTCTTCTGGTGACTGAACTGCAATCGTCAAATGGATAGCAACACACAGAAATTCCTTTGCAGTCCTTGGTCTTTTGCAGAAATGCAAAGATGCCTGAGTTATCTGACTTGCAGTTATTATTTTCTAGACAGACGTGCCAGCTGTTGCGTTTCCCAGTGTATCAGCAGTTGCTACACTTTCCTTCCTGTCTTCGGGTCTCATGGCAGGAAAGAGAAGTACTTCCTTCGTAGTTGTTACTGGAGTCTGTGAGAAACATGGTGACTCAGTGGATGCTCATGCCCCAGCCAGCTGTGGGGGGCAGCCCTCAACATCTGTGAACATGGCCTCATCATCACCAGCCGCCTTGGACTTGGCCTGTTCTTCAAAAAGCTGCCACTGCCTCATGGAGTCATGCAGCTCAGTGTAAGCACTGCATATTTCCTTCTTCCTGACGAACAGCTCAAAGTGCTCCGTCAGACCCCCTTTAGAGCGGAAGGGATCATTCTCTGCTGCGAGTGATCACAGCTGAAGGTAGGATTAATGCATGTCAGTTACAGGAATTCCCGAACCAGCTTATCAAGGAGCCTGGCTCTGGTCCAAAGGGAGGCATTCAATAGCTTTTGTTCATAGATGTCATCAGGAATTTTGCTAGTGTCTTTGGTTTCAAAAAGTTTAGTTTCTGGCAGCTTCGCCCCCAGGGCTTTCTCAAGCTCTCCCACCGTGGTGATTCTCCGGAAGGGTGGGCTGAAGTCAATCTCACAGCCATGGCCCTCGGGCCATCTGGATGGTAGGTAGCCTTGTACATGCCTGCCGTGCTCTTCACCAACCATGAAATCATCTCTGTGATTCCCATGAGATCCGGATAGTCTGCGTGGGCCATGTAGGGCTCAAAAGTGGTAACTCAGGATTGGGAATCAAATCAATTCCTTCATTCTGGAGCCAGCGTCCAGGTTCGTGAACCCAGGCAGTGCCACCCAACACCAGCATCTAATGGTTGAGCTCTGGAGTAATTCTCATATACAGCTCATGCCTTGTTCATCGCAATAGATGAAAAAGGGCTTGGCCCCTGGGAGGATGTTCATTGTGGGAGTTGCAATCTCTAGGAATCCCAACTCATCCAAGAAACTTTTTATATATGGGATGATCTTAGAGCAGGTAATAAATTTTTGCATCACAAAGTCATTCAGAATCAATTCCAAGTATCTCTGATGATACTGTGTTTCCTTGCTTTTGAGGCCAAAATGAAGATGAGGTAAATATGCAAGGAAGGAAACAATAGTGTGATCTCATAGAGAATGATGCTTCTTAGTTTGCCTTTTTTGGTTTTCTTAGGATTCCCCTGAGTTCCAATTATGTCTCCCCAATGCAGCTTATTAGTGACATGAGTAAGTTCTTCTGATTTATAATTCCTGGAAATGGCCATGAATTGCAGCTTGACCCCTTCTCCTCAAAGGTCATAGAAGATGAGCTTTCCCCCAGAGGCTCCTTGGCATGGATCCTCCCTACCACCTTTAAGGAGATGCCACCAGGTAGTCCCAGACTGAAGGTGATTATGTTCTTGGATAAAGTGAGTGAACGAGATGTCTACATGGAATCTCCTTTGTCTTCCCCATTGACCTGTACTTGGTGGATGGCTTGACTGTAGACCTTGTAGTATTGTTTTGGGTCCTGGATCCCTCCTTGGCATCCACGTCATTGTCTGTGGTGAGGTTGGGGGCTGTTGCCATGGCCTGGCTTAGCTATTTCTCACTGGGATCCTTCTGCTTGGCCTCCTCCTCTACCTCCTTTTCAGTTTCCAGGCATCTCTTCAGCTCCCCACTTTTACTGGAAAGTGGCTTGTTCCCTGGGAAGCGCTGTGAAAGAAACAAGTTCACCCAGTCAGGGCTCCCTCTGCCCCCACCAATGTGCCCAGGAGGTTTGGTGCAGGGAGCCCCTAATAAGCCTTACAGCAGCTTGTATCAATATGGCAGACCCTGGAACGAACGACCACCACCACTTTTCGCTCCATTTCGGCTTGCTGCCGTCCACATTGATTGCAGCCCCCTGGACCACAGCCATCTCTCTGGAGGAGGCTCCACCTGAAAAACGTGAAATGTTACTTTAAAGAGAGTTCTTGACATGGTTTGGGTTGTTTGCTAGTGTTATTTCTCTTGAAAGATTCATTTGTTTATTCCACACCTTTTCTAAAATGGGGCAAGTGGTTCAAACAATACAGGACAAAAAAATGTTAAGAAAGACATAGAAATTCAAACCCATATATGGGAAGCAGTGATAAATATGTTAATCAAGAGGGCCAAACCAATTATTGTGATGAAATGTTCATTTTGACCCAAGATTTCTGGCACTCAGGGCAGAAAGAGTGACATGATAGGTGACATAATTCTTATTTGCTTGAATAAGCATGTCAGTTCTTCATGAAAGAGAACACTTCTCTAGTAATAAATTTAGAAAGGAATCTGCAGTATTGAGGAGACTCAGGCTGAAATTAGGTCTGTAAACAAAATCTTTAAAAACTTTAAATGAAAATAAATAAATTTTAGAAGTCCATGTCATCTGTATCAGTCAGGACAGGCTAAGTCTTGCTGTGGTAACAAACAAACCCTCAAATCTCAGTGGCTTAACCTAGGGAATTTTTATTTCTTCCTCACATTGAAATGTGATGCAGAAATTCATGGATTTGGTCTCCTTCTGTCTTGTAACTCTGCCAACTAGCAGTCCTTACTTGTCAGTGTACAAATAAGGGAGAAAGAGGAGGAGAGGGTGGAAAAGTGCATGAGAAATCTTAGAGACAAGGCCTGAAAGAGCTACATATTCTTTTCACCCATGCTTTATTGACCAGAACTCAGTCACATGCTCCTAATTTGTTTGCAAAGGCAGCTGGGATATGTGGTATTCCTCTGTTCCTAGGAGGAAGAAATGGGATAAATGAGCATCACGGGATAAATGAGATTTCTGCCAAATCTCATACTCATTTTAGGGATTTTCTTCCTCTCGTCTTTAAGTGTGTTTTGAAATACTTTAGTCCCTGGGGTTTCTGGGACAAGAAAGTTCACCCACTATACAAATATAAAGTAAAATTATTATGTTAATATAATTTATAATAAAAACACTAAATGTTGAGATCAGTTTAAATCATGTTTCTATAAATGATGAAATTTACATACACTCAAAATAAGCATGTACATTAGTTTATTCATTAAATGAGGTGACTCCATCTCTCCTCCTCCTCATCCAGAGCAGCTCTGATTTTAACTGTTATGTATTGGGGTTCCAAATAATATATATTTTTTCATATGAGAATTTCCCTTCTGGAAAAAAGGTTTGAGAAGTACTGAATTTGGCCAGACTGCTCCCTTCACTTTGGCCACATAAGGACCAGAACCTTTTTCCATTCAGATTCAGGAGCCAAAAAGGATCTTTTCACAAATACATCGAAGGGATGATCAGAGACCCATCAGACAAAAGAGATAGTTTCCAAAATACTCATATTATTCTTGCTTTGAGCCCGGAGTCAGCAACTCTGTGAGCTTCAGCTGATCTGAAACTGCCTTTGACGGAGCTTCGGAAAACCCATCAGCTTCCATTTGCGAACACTTGCATTTCCACGCTTTGATTTCATGAAGCTTCACACCCATACCTTTGGCTCTGAGGTTGGCCCCATTCAGATCTGTATTGCAAAGGTCTGAATTCCTATCACAGCCAGGAATTTCTTCAGCCCCAGAGATTTGTTTGGTTTGGTGCCATTTTATCCCATTTGATTCCTTCCATCTGATTCAAATGTTTCACTACTAACTCACGGTTGCTCTTAAGTAGAAGAGAAAGAAAAGGAGAAGCAAAACAGCACCTCTCTTTAAAACAGGAAAACATGCTGGTTTGAATTTCCTGTCAGATTTTGGGCAGGTTAGTTGGCAGTTGGTGATTTGGACACATTTCAGATTTCCGAGTAAATTTCACGGCCCTTTATTGCCTCCCTCTGGACCCCCGTTGGAGAACAGGATGCCAGGCTTCCCTTCGAAGCGGCACTCGCCATTAGTCAGCTGCCCTTCTGGGGCTCCTCCCAAGTGCGTCCTCTTCTGTGTGTCGTGTCTTTTACTCCACCTGCGCTTTGGGAAAGGGATTCGGATCAGCAGCAGCATTTTACAGTCAGGGGTGAGGGATAAAGGAGACGAAAGAGCCTGATGTCCCTTCAGTCCCCTTGCCAGGCAGCCCCTGCCTTTTTGTTGTTATTGTTATCTCGATGAGCTTTCCTTATTGCAGGATACTTCTAGATCTACAGAAAATGTACAAGGGTAGCACAGAGTTCCTGTATACCCCTCCACCAGCCTCCCCCATGTTAGCCTCTCACGTTACCATGGTACATTTCTCACCCTAATAAGCCAATATTGATACATTATTCTTATCTTAAGTTCATGCTTTATTTCAATTTCCTTAGTTGTAACCTAATATCCTTTCTCTGTCCTAAGATATGACATCCTGGACGCCACACGGCATTTAAAAGCTGTCACGTCTCTTCCACTGTCACTGTGTGTGTGGGCGCTGAGCTGGAATGTGACATGTGGGTCACGGCCACCCAAACTGAAAGCCACCCGTATAGAGCAAGTTATAGTTAACCACGCCTTTAAACTCCTCACAATCGTTGAAAAGAGAATGTTAAGGAACATTCCAACTATTAAAAGTATTTGTACTGCTAGTTTGTTACGGTCAAAAAGAAAATGGAGAGAAATAGTTACATGTACGGAAAATTGAACAGCAAATAGAAGGTATCCTACAAGTGGAGAGAATTCAGGCTCGAATACCATTCGGGTCTATAGGGACCCATTGCATTTTCAAAGCAAGTGCTGATGTGTTCCTGCTCGTCATGTTCATTTCTTTCAGGAATGCTGCCTGTCCTTAGTGACTCATAGCAGTCACTTTTACTGACTTTTTTTGAAGTGTCAGATGTGGCGAGTTGCCTGGGTGTCGGTTTGGGCTTCATTGGCTGTTTCCCATGGGAAAAGTCAGTTGATCAGATGAAAGATGAAAGGCTGTCCCGGTCAGCTGTTTCAGGCCCTACACAGATGGGAGGGGGCAGGGAAGGCGGGGCATGCACATTTGTCACCATCCTCAGTCCAGATCATTTAACATGCAGTTCCTGCCTTGTTGGCGGTGCAGGTGATGAGAAGTCTTTGAAGTATTTTTTAGTGCTGATATTATAACCCCTAGCCCCACAGATTCCTGTACTTAGGGCATCCTTATAGGCTTTGGAAAGGGGACAGGAGAGAGCAGAGGAGAGAGAGGAGAGAGAGAAATGCTTCAGTGTTTCTGGTACCTGTGAATGAAATTTCCCTGGGGTAGACAGGACTCGACTGGGGTAACTCATCTTTCACATTTCAAGCCAAAGTGAAAAGAGTCTACACTTAGCGATTGTAAATAAATTGGATTTAGGTGTATGTTTCAATTTTTTTAAAGTTAATTTCCTGCCTTTGGAATCCATTGTTGGAAGTATAATTATCAGAACATTTTCAGAATATTTATTTTGAATTCTCAGAATATTTTAATCTTTCTTTTTACCTCCAAGTAGGTGTCTTGGTTACGACCAGTTGTGCAGTTTTCACTTTGTAAAAAGTCATTTTTTTCTTTGATCTCCTGAGTCTTTTTTATTTTAGTAATTAAGATGAAGTTGGATAGGTTACTTTGAAAAATTAAAACAGAATAATGATCATTCTAAATTGTAGCGACTGTTTGATTAAACATTGATTGAAGAGTTTTTGCCTTATTCAGCTCATTCATATTTATTTCCCCTGGCTTATTTCCCCTCCCAACTTTTGACTGTTTCCCTGGGTTATGACAACAGAAAGGGAAACAAAATAAAATAGAAATGAATTTATTCTGCTACTTGTCAAGCGAACTGGTAGTTTGGGGGTAAGCAAAGGAGTTGAAAAGGTGAAATAATGCATCTATATTAATTTGCTCTCTCATTAAAATTACAAGGAAAAAAATTACTTCTGAGTTTGAGATGTTTGCTACCTCCTCCTCCTGCAAGTGAGAATGAACACCCCTCCCCCGTCAAATCCCCGGTTGGGACTGCCTTTGCTGTAACATCTCAGCACCTCCTTGGCTTTTCATATTTACTTTCGATTCATTAAAGACACTTTGCTGCTTCCAATCTGCTTTGGCCTGGTGTTTCCATTGGGAAAGTAAATGGCAAAAGACCACATGACAACCGAGGGCAAACACTGCTGAAGGCCACAGCTGCTGCTTAACGCGGGGAGCACAGGCTGCTTGGAAAGCCAAGGCAGGCTGGAGGAGCAGCCAGAGATGCGGTACAGGAAAAGAAAGCTCTGCCTCTTCCCCATTGTCTCTGCTTAGGTCCTGCAGGAAGTGGACACCAGGAAGGAATTAGAAACACAAGACAGTATTGGGAGATAAGAAAGAGAAAAAAGGAAAAGGATCAGGAAACAGGAAGGAGAGCCTCAAATCATGATGCAAGACTGACATCTGTGAAGGGAGAACAGGAAGGCAGAAAAATTGGGCCTGTAGAGCTGGGAAAGACGTGGCTAGCCTGACGGGGAGCCCCAAAGCAACAGCTCCCACTAGAGAAGTTTCTCTATTGGGCAGGAATGCCATTGCTAGTCAGTCCCCCACCCCATGCTTGGTCATTGGCTAGGAGCTGCTCTGGAAAAGCATACCCTTGGTGTGAATGTTGCCATGGATCCCAAAAGTTTCAGAAGCTGCAGACTGGCAGGTAAGTACACTGCTCACCAAAGATTGTCTCCTAAAGGAAGATCTGAGCAGTGCCTTACCTTGGCTGCCACACCCAGGAGTCACATTAGTATCAGAGCTCAAAAAAGGCAAGAATGGGTGAGTTCCTCTCAGATATCCGGTCTTTCTGCTATCCTTTCCCCACAACACCACAGACAATGACAAGAACCACAAAACTGAGTCTGAGTGCTAAGAATTTTCCCTTATCTCCCAAAATCCTAAGGCACCTGGCAGAAGTTAGCTTGACCCAGTTTAGTCTCTTCCAGCGAGCATACGTGGTCCAAAAACCCTCTCGAACAATTTGCAGCATGCTGACTCAACTTGGCAGGGCCGGAAGCTTCTTGGCGGAAATGAGAACTATCTCACCTCTCAGATCTGTACGGAAAGGGAAATTGATTCACTGGTTTTCATTTTTTTTTTCTTTTTGTGGTATTGCCTTTCAATTTGGAGTGTGTTGGCTTTTCTGTGACTCAGAAGCATAAATCTTTTTCTAAAGGGAAGAATTAATTTTCAGAATGAAAGAAAGTTCATCCCTTCTTGTGTTTCACTGTAAGTGCAAAACTGGATTACACAGAAGCGATTGATTCAAAGTATTATGAAGGGGAGGAGGACAGGATCATAAGTGAACTATAAGCCAAAAGCTAGTTTCAGAACACCACTCAGTAGGTAAAGTCAACTTCACAAGAAGCTTTTCAAAATTAGACCACCAATTGCAATTGAGCCTACCACGCAAACCATCTGCTCAGTTGCTTTGACCAACACGTTCACAATGCCTTCTCATATTTTGCATCTTTTGGGTCCAGAAAAGAAAATTATCTTCATTTGAGAGATAAATTGGAGCCTGACAAGTCAGGGGCTCAAAGGAACACAAGATCCCACTTTCAGATTAACAGTCGCCTCTCTCATGGATAAAGAAGTGGTGGTACATGTATAGAATGGCCTATCACTTGATCATATGAAAGAATGAAATCTTACCATCTGCAGCAACATGGATGGAACTAGAGGGTATTAATTAAGCCAAGTGAAATAAGTCCAACCAAGAAAGACAAATACCATATGATTTCACTTATATGAGGAATCTAAAGAACCAAACAAACAAGCAAAACAGAAACAAACTCATAGATGCAGAGAAACACTGATGGTTGCCAGATGGGAAAGGGTGGGGGCTGGGTGAAAAAGGTGAAGGAGTTTAAAAGTACAAATTGGTAGTTACAAAATAGTCACGGGAATGGAAAGTACGGCATAGGGAATATAGCCGATAATATTGTAATGACTCTGTATGGTGCCGGATGGGCACTTGAATTATTTGTAAATTATATAATTATCTAACCACTATGCCATACACCTGAAATTAATATTAAATAATGTTGAATGACAACTGTAACTGAAAAATGAAATTTAAAAAATAGAAGGGAAATTTGGCATGTTCCCAATAACAATACCTAATTCGTTTTGATATCTTCATCACTTTGATCTATAAATAAACCAAGTAGGTCATTAAGAAAAAAAATTGGCCTCTCCCAGAGATCTGATTTTTCCAGATGCAAATTCCAAAGCCATTCCACAGTCCACCTCTTGGGCGATAGCACATGTCGGCACCCAGGGCCTGTATGTGATGCAGCTGATGTAGGAAAGCTGGCCAAGCTTAAGTGGAGAAGGGATGGTGGAAGTGGGTGGGTGAATCTATTCTGTATGTGTGGCCTCCAGCTAACCCTCTAACCTTAGCTTCCTGTGAAAATCCTGTCAATACAGAAGAAAGGAGAGACAGGGGTTACTTAATTTATCTTACTCTCATTGCTTGACTTCTTATAAGCTGCTTTCATTTCTTTAAGATCGAGGTACGTGCTTGCTATTGATTTCATTTTTAGTCACAGCATGGTTTGCAATGGTTTTCAAGTGACTTTTGGACGTGGAGTTCTCCTCAAAACAAATATCAAAAATAAAAGTGAGGATGGAAGATCTAGAGCTCTGCCGGCCCATCTTCTCCGTGAGGCCTTTCTCCAAATCTCAAGACTCGATGGGACACTGTTTAAAAGTCACTGTTAAAGTGGAAAGTGGTTTCAAGTAGGAGTTCAGGTCTGGAGCAGAGATGATTCTGGTTTGAGTCCAGTTATTATTTAGTTTTTGTAACCTTGTATAAATAACAAGAATGATAGCAATAATGGTAGTAATGCCATGCCCTGTAAATGCTTATTACTATATTAGAAAACATTATTATAATTAGGAATAACAATTATAAAGATCATTTATAAGGCATGCTCCATGTGCCAAGCACTGAGCTACATGCATTATTTCCTAGTTAAGTCATCTGTCTAAAGTCATAAGGATGCGATGGGTAAAGAGAGAACACAAACCCAGGTGTGCCTGACTCCAGAGCCGGGGCTCCAAGGCCCATACGTGTGCAGCTTTACAGCCTTGGGGTCCCAGTCTTTAAAATAGAGAGAATGAGTTAAGTGATCACTAAGGTTTTTTTTTTTAATTCTCTTTCCATGACAGTTGTGTGCTCTAAAACGACAAGAATTGCAGCCTCTATTGTGGTCATCTACTAGAACCCTGCCTTACTTCTCACCCCTCTTATAGAAGGATGGATGCTTGACCCTCTGTTCTAAAGCTCTCATGGTGTAAATCATTAGACCTGCTACAATTCTACCCAGTTCACAAATTTTAACTGGCATCACCAGCAACTTTACTGTGTCTTCTTGACATTCTCCTTCTCCTTCTTCTTTTGGCATTTTTGAGACCTAACTGAGTTAGGTTATTTAATAATTATTTTATAATAGTTCAATGCAAAAGGAGGATAGTGCTGTGGTTGTTCTCCTAGCTTTGTTAGTTGAAAGCTTCCCACCCCGCCTTCAATAAAATCCTTGTAACGATGAATAGAATCCATGGCTAAATCTTGGGGTCTAAATACTATTCTCCACTAAAATAAGCACATGGCTGTATTTGTGACTTTGATTATGTGCTGTCCACTTACTCTTGAGTGTGTGGGAAGAGCACCATGATCCCGGGGACAGTGAGTGGGCACTGGGCACAGAGTCAACAGGCTGCTTTCGCAACCACCAGCTCAGTGAACCAGAGCAAGTTAGAGCATTTATGAGGAGACCAGTGCTTTTTATTGTGAAATAAGAGGGTCACACTTGTGTCTTGCAATCCATTCTGTACTCTGTAGCCAGACTAGTCTCGGTAAAAAGTGAATTTGATCCTTATCACCTCTTTGCTTCCACCTGTTTCCTGGCTCCACAGTCTCCTGATGAAGCCCACCCTCTGTGATGTGAGAGAAAATAGTTCTTGCTCACGTTTGTTTTTTTTTAGCAGCATTTCTTCTCTTCTTGTCCTGTCTCCATCATATACACCTTATGCTCAACGATGTGAACCCACTAACTTGAAGTTCCTGTATGTGCTGTGCTGTCTCACCTTGACATCTGATTTTTAATCATTAGGATGGTCATGGTGGTATCAATGATCAAAACAAAAGTCAGAAGCAACATGATGAAGCCAAGCACATTGGTATGGTAGAACCCTCTTCAGTCATTAAAAAGGCATGCTGTTAAAATCACACCTCAGGAACTGAAAAAGTGCTCAGATTATTCCAAGCCAAGATAGTATGCTGTAAATCAGCTTGTAAATTACTGTTAAAATATATAAATATTTACTATATCCAGAGAAAAATACTGAAAAGATACATACCAAAAAAAATTATGACGATAGTACCTGGTTGGTTGCTTATAGATGTCTTTTGGTTTCTTCCCTGTGATTCTGTTTCATGTCCCCACCCGCTTTGCGTTGTGCGGTGACTATCCACTACTTCTACAAATAGAAACTCGGTGTCCTTGCCCATGCTGTTCCTTATAGCTGGTACAGTTTTTTCCCCCTTTCTCTAAGGGAAACTCTCTCTTTCTCATCTGAGCAGGATGTCACTTCCTCCAGAATGCTTTCCTTGGGCCCCCAAACTGAACTGAATGCTTCCTGTATGTGTCGCTCGCCTATACCCTGTATCGTACTGACCAGTACTGAACTGGCCTGTCCCTCTAGTCTCTATGCACTTCAAAGCTATGCCTTAGTCACTAGGGCCTAATGCCAGTCCAGCACCTTGTAATAGACTCAGATATTTGTTAAGTGAATTCATGACCACTATCTTTTGAACCTCAGCTTTCTCATCCATTGTGTGAAACTAATAATATGTATCTTACAGACTGCTGTGCGGGTTGCCTGATGCAGGGCATGAGAAGGCACCTTGCCCGCAGGAATCCCTGTGCCTGTGATGGACCAGAGGGGAGGACTTGGTTTTGTTCTGGTACACAGTTTCCTATGAACGGGTTGGCAAATTTTGGCCCACAGGCCGAATCCAGCTTACTTCCTGTTTTTGTATTACCCATGAGTTAGGAGTGGTTTTTTAATTTTTAAGTGGTTAGAAAAATATCAAAAGAAGAATAATATGTCATAACACGTGGCAATGGCATGCGATGCAAAGTTTAAGGCCCATGAATAGCTTTATTGAGATACAGCCATGCTCATTTGCTGGGCACTCTGGCTGTGTTTGTGCCAGAACAGCAGAGCCGAGCAGCTGCGACAGAGGCCTGATGGCCCACGAAGCCTAAAATGTTTACCCTAGGCCTTTAACAGAAAGAGTTTGCTGACATTTACTCTAAACTCAAAGTTTCTTCTGTCCCATCACTGCCCCAACCCCTGCTTGGGGCTTGGGTTCTGCTTTGACATCTTAGCCTTAGAGAGATATTTGGTATTTCCTCGTGGACCTAGACAGAAAGCATTATTTCTTACTTATCCCGATGCAATCATGTGACTATCTGTATAGAGCACAGCGGGGTGTTCCCCCAGAGATACTTCACTGTGGCGAATTCAGGAATAAAATGACTGGGTTTTCCTGTGAACATTCTCTCCTTACTTGGGCTGTTTGTTAAAGGAAGGGCTGCTTCAGCTTTTCTCAGGCTAATATCTGAGTTTGAAGTTTGTTCAGATGTGAATTTCTTTCTCTGCATGGGGCTTCCTTTTTATTTCATTTTTAAAGAGAAATTAATGGGAAAAAAATACTAAAAACCAAAGCAGTCCCCACTTTAAAACTGAGGGGCTTGTGGGCATTAAAATTAGAGTAGACTCAGGTACATGGCTGGAAAGTGAAGAGAGAGAGACAGAGAGACAGAGAGAGAGAAAGAGCATGGGCCATCTGATGAGAGGACAGGGGAAGCTGGAGCCAGGGAGAGGAAAGGAGAATACCTCAGGAGTCAGCCTGGCTCTGTGAGGACATTTTTGTGGTAGTTAAATCGCTTCCTGCAGAATCTCCATAACTGCTTGGCATCTGAGTCTCTCCTGTTCTGTCTCCCCTGTCTGTGTGGTAGAGCTGTGGTTGTACGTGAAAGAGAAAACTTAAAACACCCTGTTTCACAGAGGAACACGGTGTACCTCCCTCCAGAAAGAAACCAGTGACTGCCTGGACCCCGGGCTGCATTCCTCAGCTCCTCCAAGGGTGTAGCAAACAAGTTACTGGGATCCAAAGATTCATGAAGACAGCCTCAGCACTGTGAAATACTTTTGACATCTCGGTTGCTCCATTTGGCACCATACCACGCATTGTGAAAAACAATTATTTTGACAATGTTATAGACTGGTCTAACCACGGAACCCACCAGCCCCTCCCCTCTCTGCCTTCTAAAATTGCTGTACCAAAATAAAAAAGCCCCAACTAACACAATATTCCAGGAAGATGGAAAACCAAATGCTAAGGGTTAGAGGGGAGGATATAAAGTACATATGTGAGCTTTCAGTTTGACCAAGTTTATAACACAGGCTGCGTGTGTAAACCCACAATTTGAACCTGTAAACTGAGATACGACACTCCGAGTTGGTTTGGGGAAATTGCATAGCCCTGTGTGAGCCAGTGCCTGCTACCAAGTATTGTTTTTTTCTTAACTCTTTAATTGGAAGGGTTTTACTTGATTTTGAGGATTAGCTTAACTGACCTTGGATAATTCTTTTATCCCCACCCTGCCACCCTGCCCACTTTTTGCAATGGTTGTAAAGAAAAGTTTAAGTTACATCAACTAGAAACATGTGCTTCAATTTGACCTGTGATTGATATTTCTCTTTACACAGACCTGGAAAAATTTCGGTGCCTATAAACATTTTCCTTTTAGGGGACTAGAGTGGATTTATGGTGTAGAATTCCACTAACCTATATTGGGACAAAGTATCTGGGAGATGCTTATTACATCGTGTACCTGTACCTTGGAAGGATTTCTTTATGTTTCTGTGCCCAATTACAATGTAGTTTATAATGAAATAGTCTTCTTCCAGACTTCAGCTTGCCAGAACCCCTTTTCCTTCCTGTTAATATAAGCAAAGCAGCATGTACTTGGCTGATTATTAATCGGCAACTCGTAGATGTTTCCTTTTCCTTTCAAACTAGGGATGGGCAACAATTCTTCTATCCAGAATCACAAACCCATGGAGAAAATGTCAAATAAGATCTCCAAATTTAAAAAAAAATAAAGAAAGAATACTAGAAAGTAGTTTATCAGTGTACTTTTTAAATTTAAAAATATAAAAATATACAAAAAACTCAATTATCTGTATTTTCACTTTCCAGTATTAAATATTTATCTTCTTTGTAGGTTCTTGAGCTTTTAGAAAAAATGTGTTATTTTTGTTAAAAGGAACCTCATTATAAAATATTTGCAAATAGGAAAAAGTAGAAAGATGAAAAAATTCACCTATAATCTTACCACCCCTCGAAAAATTATTAACATTAGATAAACATCATTTTACAGTCCATTTTATACATATATAAATATAGCATCTAGAAATTTTATTAAGATGAAATCGTATTGTAGACAATAATAAAAATATTATGATGTTACCTGAAACTCAATGGAAGAAAAACTGGAGTTGTTAAACTTCAAATAAATGTTTCTTTAGGCAAGATACATTATTTCTTACAAGTTTCCTCTTAGATTAAAAAAGAAATCTAAAAAAAAATAATCAGGATAATTTTTAAGCTACATGTTTCAATCTTAGCATTCTCAAAATCTCTCCCATTGTTTCCCAAATTTTGTTAGTATTTTTACATTGTTTAGAAATATAACATTTATGTTTTACTGTAACTATAATTCTCTTAGTTTAATTAGTTCAATATTTAAATGAATTTAATGTTTATTAGATTCTTTAAAATATGGATGTTTTTATTTCTCTGTTCTTTATTTTGCTTCATATTTTAATGTTCTCCAGTCCCCAAAAGTGCTTATTGAACTCTGTCATGTTTGAGGGAGTGTACCCATCGCCCTTCCAGTTAAACAGCATCTTGGCTGGTACATACCATGTCCCTGAATCACACCTTCATCAACACCCTGTGAACATTACTCATTGTTTTTGGCATTTACTATTGTTGTAAAAAGGTCTGATTTTACCCCCCGGTGTTTCTGATTTACTTTTCTACCAGTCACTTGAATTATTTCTTTATCCTTTAATTTTCATGATGTAACTGAACTATGCTTAGTGCACAGTGTTCTGTATCAAATGTTTCCGGACAACAGAAGACCCTTTCGAGCTACAGATTCAGGTTTTTTCCTCCCTTGGTTTCAGGGAAGTTCTCTTGCATTACACATTTGGTTTCATTTTGTTTATTTGTTGGGTTTGCTACTTCAAGGATACCAATAATCCTCATGTTGGATCATATTTCTCTGTCTTCCATGTCTGTTAGTTTGTCTCTAAATGTTTTGATTGCTCTTTTTCAACTTTCTTCATCACAATGAGCTTGTCTTTCTTTTATGCCAGTAATTTGAGTTATAGTAATAACCATCGTGTTTCTTATTGTCTCTAAATTATTAATTAATTCCTCAGTGCTGTTGTTTGGGACCTCTATTTATTTCCTCAGGTCTGCAGTCACTTTTTACATCTTGTTACGTTGTTATTATTAGGCCCTTGAATTCTTGTTTTATCCAGACCACATACTTACTAAGTTATTCCATAGTGTGAAATGATTTTTATTCTGCTCTTTCATATTTTTTATTATTTATTAAGTTCTTTGTATTCCCTTTGCTTTCTTCCTTCCTTATGATATAATAGTTATGTTATCGCCATGGCAGTTCTTTGTATCTTGTTCATGTTTGGGTGGTTCCAGCCAGAAATTCTATCTGTTCCGATGCACTGAGGTTACTTCTTGATTTTTTTCAAGTTATTTATAACCAATTTGTTTGCTCTTCTGAGCCATAGGTGGGTACCTGAGTGTCCTAGTGCTCTACACACTCTTCTATTACTGAAGAGAATGACAACAGAAAAAGAGGCCAGCTGGGATATTCCCAGTGTTTGTTAGATAACCCAGGCCGTGCTCATTGTTTTAGGATTTTGTTAATGGTCTTTTGTCAAGGTCTACTTGATGGGTGTGCTCCTTTCCTGTGGGAATGTAGCATTGGCCCTTGGACTATTCAGTCATGAAGCTTTTTTTCTGTATACCCAGTCCCTATTTTACTTAACTTCCTTTCCCCGCAACACCCTCCCCTGCCCCCAGTTATTCAGCTTGAAAAGGGAAAAGGTAATTGAATTTTTTTCTCAGGTTTGATTTCATTAGCTTAACAGTACAATTTCTGGTAGTCTGGGCAGGGTTCAAAGCAAAGCTGTGTTACCTCTGTTTCATTTATAGTCATCTGTATATTTCCTTTTTGAAGTTTATAACTTTAACCTAACCCCCTTTCCTTGCTTTGTGGCTGTTAGTAATTTTTCCCCACTGTTTATTTATTTATTTGTCTGTTTGTTTTTTTCCCCTCATTAGATACTGAAAAGGGAAATACCATGATTCAGTTTTAATTTGTAATCTTAAAGCTAAAACAGGTCACAGCTAAAGTTATATTCAAGAAATCCAACCAATGATTTACATATAAATTTCATAATATAAGCAATTCAAATGAAAGCAGTTAGGAAGACAAATATGAAGAGAAGTTGATAAGGTATAGCAGTGGAAACTCAAGAGAATAAAAGAACAATAGGAAACAGAGAGGAAGGAAGGTAATAAAAGAAAAGGGAGATTCAGCTGGTTTTGGGAACTTCAGAAAAATAATAAACTTCTTTGCTGGGCAAGGTTGTCTTTTTGGACAGAGGGTATTGGTGTCAAAAATGTCTTACCACTGTACCTTGACATTTTTTGGAAGGCTTTTCCACTTTTTAAAGACAGTCCTTCCTGTTCTGGGAAATAGTTTAACTGTTTTTATTCTCAAACTCAAAAGTTTGTGTTTGAAATGAAGTCTTAATTTGCTATATACCCTTGACATAGTAACAGATGATTAAAGGATGACTCAGACTTTCAAATTTATTTTGTAATCTGAGAATTGTTGACCCATGTGCCAATGATCCTGAAAGTTCCTGTGATTCTGCGTCACAGACCGTAGCATCAGATGATACTGAGAACAGCGAGCATCTGAACTTTGGAATGGAGACAATGGTTAGGATGATAATGGAATCAGAATCAAGGCAAGAAAAAAAGTGGGTCCAGACACTGGGTGTGGGCAGGACCCAAAGTCCTTGCAAACATCTACCAAAGGGTGTTGTAGGAACTACATAAAGCAGGAAATCATGTGTCCAAATAAAAGTCAGCAACCAGGAGGGCCCTGGAGAGCAGGGCAGGAAATCAGTGCTCACAAACAAGGAGGGGTCGCTGAGGTAGATTGTTCTTTATCACCTTTATTCTGTTTGACTGTGGGAAGAGCCAATTGTGAGATGGAAAAACTGCAATGATGGAAAATGATTATGCTGGTTGAGGGGAGAGAGAGAGAGAACCTCTTATCCCTTTAACATCCCCAAACTATCTAATTGACATGTTTCTCCTCTCTGACATTGTAGTCTGCCTCAAGATCGTTATTTATTTTGATTCAACATTTGTGACTACATAATTTTTTAATTTTCCTTTGTCAAATTCAATTTTCAACATTGACTTCAAAATTTGATTGAAGTAATACTTACATACAGTAAACTATGTGTGCTTAAAATATGCAATTTGATGAGTTTTGACAGATGTATATACCCAAGAAACCAAGACAATCAAGATACCATACAATGCCATCAAGATATACATTTCCATTTCCTTTGTAAGCCCTTTCTCCTTCCACATCCTTCTTAATTCATTTTATTTAGCTTTATCAGTATATAATTGACAAAACTTAAAGATATTTAAAGTATATAATAAGGTGATTTGATATATGTATACTTTGTGAAAGGATTTCTACCATCACCTTATATAGTGAATATTTACCCTTTTTTATGAGAACACTTAATTTCTACTCTCAGCAAATTTCAGTCATATGAGTACAATATAGTATTATCAACTATAGCCACTGTGCTATCTATACACTAGATCCTCAGAAATTCATCTAATCATTTAAACTTTTATATACATATTCCATTTTTCTTCATGCATTTTTTTCCCATCAAGAGACACTTAGGTTGTTTCCATATCCTGATTGTTATAAATAATATGGCAATGAATATAGGAATACAGATATCTCTTCAAGGTGATGATTTTGTTTTCTTCAGAAATGCCCACAAGTGGAATTGCTGGATCATAAGATAGCTCTATTTCAAGTTTCTTAAGGAAACACTATATTGTTCTCCATAGTGGCTGTGCAAGTTTATATTCTCATCAACAGTGTACAAGAGTTCCCTTTCTCTGCATTCTTGCCATCATTTTTTATCTCTTGTCTTTTTGGTAATAACCATCCTACCAGGTGTGAGATGATACATCCTCATGGTTTTCATTTGCATTTCCCTGATGATTAATGGTGCTGAGCACGTTTTCATTGTCCTTTGCCCATTTTCAAGTAGAATTACTGGTACTTGATTTTTGCTATGGAGTTACATGAGTGCCTTGTATATTTGGGGTATTAATCCCCTATCGAGCATATGATTGCAAATATTTTTCCCATTCCATAGGTCGCCTTTTTATTTTGTTCATGTTTTACTTTGCTGTGCAAAAGCTTTTTAATTTGATGTAGTCCCACTTGTTTATATTTGCTTTTATTGCCTTTGCTTTTGATGTCAAATCCAAAAAAATCATTGCCAAACCCAATGCCAAGGAGCTTGCCCCTTCATGTTTTCTTCTAGGAGTTTCATGATTTTGTTGTAAAAGTTGGGGCACTAGATTTGGGCAAGTTCCTTCCAGGGAGATGCTAACAATATGGTTTTATTGTTGGAGGTGGGAGATGGGGACAGTGCCCACTGGCTTTTTTGGGCTCTGAGGAGGATCAAGAGGAGAGTCAAAGTCAGCACCCCAGATGGGTGACAACTGGAAGCTGTACCCACAGGGAGCAACTTGTAAAAGTATGTAGCCAAACCCTTTCCAGGGAAAGACTGGGAGAAGAGAGTTTTTGCCTGTTCCCTCTGCATTGAGTCCTGGGGGGGTGGCCTCAGAATATACTCATTCACCATTAACAACGGCTTCTTTCTTTGCCATATTCCCATGGGGCTCGTGAATGTAACCTCCAGCTGGCTTTTAGAACTAGGTGGTTTTGGGCATGTCCCTCAGGTGGCTTGGGGGTGCTAGCTGTATGATCCAAACTTTTCATTCTTCAGGGAGAAGCTGGGAGTTAGTCCCTCCCCCTCCAATTGTGTGGTGCTCTGTCAGGGGTGAAGTTTATGGCAAAAGTGTGTCTCAGCCTTTTCTTCCCATTTTAATGTTATTTTCTTAGTCACCTGGTGTGTAGGAGTCACTACACCAGTTTCTGAATTTCTCTGATGGGATTGCTCCGTGTAGAGCTGTATACTCAGTGTGTCTGTGGGAGAAGGAAACTCAGGAGCCTCCTGTATTGCCATCTTGGTCCAGAGTCTCGATTCATTTTTTAAACTGTCCCTATTCTTGTAGTAGTAAGGTATGCCAGGGATTTTTTTAAGTGCAAAAATGTTTGATAATATATATTAATCACAGTTGTTTTAAAGTCTGTGCCAGATAGCTCTAGTACCTAAATTATTGGTACTTGGAGAGCATTCTCTTCTCCCCACCCCCACTTGTCTGTTTTTTCAGTCATTTAGTCTGATTTTATGGTTTAATGCTTTACCTTGTAAGTTTTGATGAAATCCTGGACACTCTATATGAAAAAACTATACTGACAATTTGAAAACCTAGATGTTTTCTTCCTTCAGAGAGTGTTTAGAATAGAGGCACATCACCTTAATCAAGTCTGGGACTTTTCTGATTTGAGGGTTTTGGTCTTCATAATGGTAAGTTTATTTCCAGGTTGCTTTTATTCCAAAGGTACAGCCCCTCAGAGATCTTATGTGAAAGCCTGGAGTTATTGGTTTGTATGAGATCCTCTCTCGGTAAGCTTGGAGTTTCATGTTCATCCCTTGAAATGCCAAAAGTTCTCTAACGTCTCAGCTTCTCTACTAATACTTTGTGAACTGGTAAATGAGTTGGCAAAAAAGCATCACTGAATGTGTCTAGATTACCTCAATGTTCTCTCTCCAGAATCTTGACCCTTCAAGTCCCAACTGCCTTGGTGTAACTCTCTGATGCCCTCAAATACGAACATATCTGTATGGCTTCATTATTTCATTATCAGCCTAATCATCCAAACGGGGAACTGGGTGTCATCTTTAATTTCTTTTGCATTGCCTACATACAATACATCAGCAAACTCTATTTTACCTTCTAAATATTCCTCTACTTTCTCCCCTCCCTTCTACTTTCTGTCCTTGGTTATTCTTATAATTTGGAGCTCAGAATTTACTTTTTTTGAAAACCAATACTCTATAAACAATGGGTGCATTCTTAGGCAAGACAACTAAGGTCATATTCTATTAAAAATGCCATTATGGCTGAGGCATGTGCTCCCCAGTTCCAAGTTCTGAGGCTCTTGATCTCTGAGTTCCATGTCCTCTGTACATCTAGAGACCTGAGCTCTAGCCAAGACTTGAACATCATGATCCTAGTTGGGTGGATGGAGGTGAGGAAAGAGGAATAGAAGCTTAATACAGGCCCCAGCAATAGGAGGAAAAAGTTGGCTGAGGGTGGGCATAAAGAAGGCTAAGTACTCAGTTCAGTCTTAGATCTTCAGAGAGAGCGTTGGGTTGGGGGTCACCAGATAAAATGCATGCAATATTTGGGATATATTTATGCCAATTTTTTTTTAATTGCTTACCTGAAATTCAAAAATAACTGGGTTTCTTGCATTTTATTTGCTAAATCTGTCAACCCTATTCTAGACCAAAATGATTAAGGAACTAGAATGGGGGATGTATGGCGAGTCTCTCTATAGGTTTAGTTACAGCCATGTGCCACTTCACTATGGGGATGTGCCTGAGGAATGTGCCAATTTCATCATTGGGTGAATATCACAGAGTGCAGTTACATAAACATAGATGGTGTAGTCTACTACATACCTAGACTATATATGGTATATCACAATCGTATCATTGACCAAAGTGTTATCATGTGTCCCATGACTGTATAGATATAGATGTAAATGTAGATAGATATAGGTATAGATATAGATGGTTGATAAGGAAAAAGTTATTTATTAAGATCAGTTTGGTGGCATAAATATGACCCAAACTGGGTCTTCAGTTGCTATATTATAATTTTGAATTTAAGTAGCTATCTTACCATCTTTTTTTATGAAGTGATTCTGTCATCTATTATGTTTTCCTCCAAGTAATCCTTTTCAGGGTTATCCTGAGAAAGAACCTCAGTGTGAGTTCAAAAAGCAAGCAAGTGGATTGATCTCTGTTAGCATAATCTAATGAGTGAAATTTACTTTATTGGCTCAAGAACTGTTCGCAAAGCCTAATGAACAATAACTTGGATTAGCTTTTCCCTAGCAAAATAAACTATTACCTGAGTTGTTCTTTAATTGAGTTCGTGTCTATTTTGGTAACAAAGGGCTTGGCAAACAACTCAGTGATATCTGAAAGTCTTACCACTCACCAAAACTTGGTGGACAGCAGAATTAGCAGAAGGACTCAGAGGGGAAGTGTTAATCATGACTTCCGGTGAGAACAAACTGGTTCCTTCAAAGCTACTTCTACCATGTCAGGTTCTATATACGCTATTATCATCACAAAGACCCACAGCCTAGTTTATGAATTACTGCAATTCAGATACTATTTTTAAGTGCACTTTCAAAAAAACTTCCAGGAATTCCTTTGTGAAACAGAGATTCCTTTTGTGATGCAAACCATTCCAAATTTGGAGAATACAATGAAGGAGAATTTCAATGAGAAGGTGGAGGGAAATGCTCTTCTCAGCAGCAGCCAAATCTTACAAAACTAGTGGGTGAAGCCACTTTTCACGAAAGCGCATTCCCAAGGATTCCCTTGAAGAATGTTAAGACACCAGCTGGACTGAAACTGGACTTTTTAGGGCTGAGAAAAAGGTAAAATTCAGCAGCTATTCTGGAATTGATGCTTCTAAGCAAAGAGTGCATTTGTCTATGATGCTATCTCCGTAAGCTTAGGAAATACTCAAGACGACAAAAATCGACCATGAACACTCGACTGTCTTCCAGAGGGCTCCTGAGAATGGAGACTCTTCCTGGAGGGACTCCATTAATCTGGTAAAAGAAGGACTCATCTAGAAAGTGGATTTTCCATCGTGTAAACGTACCATAGTTTTTTGACCCACTCATTTACTGATGGGCAATTAGGTTACTTCCAGCACTTGGCTATTGTAAATTGTGCTGCTATGAACATTGGGGTGCAAAGGTTCTTTTGAATTGGTGTTTCTAAAGGAGGGTAGGATTGAGGGTGGGAGGTGGGGGTCAGTGGGGCCAGAGAGAGCATTGGGGGGAAAATGCAGACAACTGTACTTGAACAACAATAGAGAAAAATAAATAAGATAGAGCTATAAAATAAAATAAAAAGTGGATTTTCCCCAAAACCTGTTTGTAATATGCTTCATGAATTTTAGTTGCATTTCCCTTTAAGTAATGCTATCTCTTTTTGGATCACACGGTACTAACAGGCTCTGAATGTTCCTGCATTTAGAGTAGGAACGTGGGACCCATCACATATTCCTGCCCTTGCCTTCAGCTTCTGAATTATTTAAAAACAAAAATTACTCTTTCCTCCTTAAGGACAGGGCCATGCTTTAAACATTCTCTGTATCCTTCACAGGTCTTAGAAAACAACACACAGTTCTCAACAATTCGTTGTTTTTTTTTGATGTTTCTCTTTTTCGTAACTGTCAGGAAGCTCAGACTTAAATAAATGTTCAATAACAGTAACAATCTTTTTAGCTGAACAATTTATTCTTCATATCTTTTAATAGTGTCAGTTATCTTTATGAAATGCATTTCAACTTTTAAAGGATATAGGATATCAATTTATTAAAAGAAAAAGTAATAATTTTTAATGCAATTGAAATCTCACTTTTGTACCAAATTATATTTAATGTCCTATATATTTCTTTTTTTAAAAGATTTAATGTCCTATATATTTCTAAACTATATATGACTAAAAGCAAGGGTTTTATATATATATATATATATAGACACACACACACACATACATACACAGATATATACACACACAAATATATTTCTTTATATTTAATATATACTGCATATTTTATATACATTATGTATAAAATACTATGTATGTACATACATATATATTCACATTTACATATGTATTTACACACATATTTATACACATAAACATTGTGTGTGTGCATTTTGGGAGGCAGAATGCCTCTGGCTTCATTAATTTATTTAAAGGAGCTGTAACTCTCCCTTGCCTACTCTCCCCCCACCTCCCTGCAAAGTTAAAAATCACTGATTTAAAGGGGCAGGAAAGAAATATCCAGTAATATGAATCCACACAGCTCTGCCCGCAGTTCCTTCTCCGCAGTCAGTACAGATCATGATTCCTTTCGGCCTCTCCCAAGAATTGTTCTCCTGACTCGCAAGTAGATGAATGGCTGTTGTGAGTCTAGGCCAGAGCCAGGCACAACCGGCTGGCTTTAGATCCTGAAGGAGGCCCACAGGTAGATTACAGCCAGTGAGGTCTCAGGGCCGCAGGCAAAGCCTGCTTCTGAATTCTGAAGGAGGGGTGAGGGCGGTGGCTGGCCTCACCCCTCCTTCCTGGTTTCCTCGGGCAGAGGCGCCTGCAGACCGTGCCAGGCCATGTGTAGGTGCCGATGGGCAGCAGCGGTGCCGGGACAGAGGTGGCAGAGGGCACCCGGAGACCTCAAGGAGGTGGGTGTCAAGCCACAGAAATCAGATCTACAGAGGAGCCAAAGGGGCAGCATGTCCTGTGTCTGTGGGAGAGGGCTGTTCCCTGGGGGCCCAGATGACGTTTTCCGAAGGTGCCCGGGCCGCATGGTGGGGAGGGGAGGGAACGGAACGGAACGGAGTGTGCCCGCCATCACCTCCCCGCCTCTTCCAGCCGAGGGTCCCAGCTCTGATCTGTTTGCCAGTGAAACTCTTGGGGCAGCAGGTGCACAAGCACTCGCTGCCCTTTTTGATCACTGTGGGAGGAACTTGGTTCTTCCGCTGCTTCTGCCCCCTCACTCTTCCCCCGGAGGAGGATGGGTGACTTACCTGATTGGGGAACTTGAAGCAACCCTTGAGAAGGAGGGCTCAGCCCCCTCCATGCCCCTCTAGCTTTGGGACCCGCTTGCCTCAGAGGCCTTGTCCCCCGGGCCCCTAGGCTCCCCTGAACTGGGGTTTACCTGGGCAGACTCCCTCATGAGAGACTTGCGGGTGGTCTAGTGTTGCTGTGGACAGTCTTAATTTGGGGGTGTGATGCTGGCCTACTGGTCTGGTCCTTGCACCAAAACCACAGTCACCCACAGCTTTGTCAGTAATAAAAGTGACGGTTTTGGTCTCCAACTGCTTGACTCCCATGTTTCTCTCTTTCTACCGGTTCTGAATAAGAGCAGGTGAGAGGGGCATTTTGTATTAATTTTCTAAAATCCCAATAATTACTTCTGAAGGAGAGCTTTAGAAAAGATCGGAACTGATCTCAGGCACTGTGAGTGGCTAGCCATGCAGGGCGCCATTTGGGCTAGTGGATGGAGGGCCTGGGGACACGAGGGACCAGAGGAGAAGAACTGGTCACCCCACTCCAACAACCACAGAAGTCCTGGGACCCTGCTCACCCGATCTGGCGTCCTGGCAGCCCTTCCATTCGTCTCTCCTGAGCCAGACTGACTCTGAGAGATGCTAACCAGAGACCGCCCACACCAGTGAACATCTCACTGCTTGGGCAAACAAGTAGAGACTGATCAGGTGTGGCCCTGAACATCGTTTTCCTGGCTCTCCAGCAAACCGGGTCTTGGCTCCTCCCTCCTGACTCCCACTGTTGAATGAAATCACATGTAACAGTCATCATGTTTTTGGTTGTCCTTAGATAGAAATTAAAAAGTCCTCCTACAACATCCAGCCACAAAAATGTATCTTATTTGTCCTTACAAAGCCCAGACTGTAAAACAGTGAAAACTAAAGGGGAAGCTTACCATCCTGTGCACGTTACCTGGACACCTGTGTGGCTGGGGAGGGGAGAGTGCCTGCCTCTTGTGTCCCTGGTAGAACACTTCCACAACTCCCCAGTGAGTCAGTGGGATGTCCAGGGCTGGGCCAGGGGAAGAGGAAGAGGAAGAGGAAGAGGAAGAGGAGCCATCAGAAAGTTCTTGCTTGGTGATCCTCATGTGATCTGGAGCTGGTTTCCTTTGGCCTCAGCTTCTTGGCAGATTCACCAGCATGGTCCTTCTAACTAAAGCTTCAAGCCTTTTCCATTGTGGTCACTGCCTCTTCCATAAAGCACTTCCGGGTGGGATCATTTTGAAAATAACCCAAGTAGGCATTTCTACCATGAGTGTCACATCTGGAACTCACACACTTGTAGCCTGGCTTTTAATCAGAGGGGGCTCCAGTTAGCATCTTCTTATCACTGGCAGCAGAGAGCTGGGGAGTGGTGCTGGCAGAGACTTTGCGCAGTGAGTCCCTGCCTGGGCCCTGGAGGAAGAGGTGGGCAGAAATGGGGCCTTGCCCTTTCAGCCTGTGGTAGCCACTCCTTTCTGCTTCTGTTGCCTTGCCATTGGCTGGTCTCTTTTTTTTCCTTTGCTTCTTTTAGGCCTTTGCCCTGTCCTTTGCAGCGTCACAGCATCTGCTTCTTTTCTTTAGAGTCTTGGCTGCTTGGTGGTACCAGCCTTTCTGTAATTATTTTATTTTTATTTTTTTGGTCGGGCTACATCTCCCCCTTTCACTTACTATATTGCCAGTGTTTGGGACAACTTCATGAAATGAATTAAGCAGAGATTCCCTGGGAAATCTCTAAACCTGAGGAAGTTGATGGAGTTTGTCTGAGCTGATCTGCAGCAGGAGAAGGGCTCTGCTGGGATAAATGAGGACAGGAGGACGGACACTGCCAAGCAGAGACGGAGGGAGGCACTGCCCCAGAGAAGCACAGTTCACCTGCCAGGAGTCACGGGGTCCAGCAAACTACCCAACTGTCATAAGATGAGAGAGAAGTCCACAGAGAGAAGACTCAAACACTCCTAAGGTCTAAAGCATTTAAGAATTCCGAGAAACACTATAGTGCTGTGGGTATCAACTCCATAATCCCTTCCACTCCTAGGATTCTGGGAAAACTCGTTTCACCGACCTCCTACACAAAATTTCCTCTACACAAATCATGCAGAAAAATAGAATTTGCCTGAAAAACATTCAGTCTTTCCTTATCAGTAGGCTCATGCTGCCAGTAAAGGTAGCACTGTGCATTCCTTACAGATGTGCAGGGTTATGGGCTGTGGAACAGATGTTTGAGGTTTACGACTACCCGTGCGTCAGCCCGATTTCTTTTACAATAACATCTTTTAGGTGCCTTCTAATATACACTGACTGCATTTCCTGCAGGTGCCTCTCACTCCTGCAACACACTCTCAACTCCCCTTCTGGGTTGGCTAGGTGATTCCGGGAACGCTTGGATTTTTGTAAAATCCTGGCCATTGCTTAGTCCGAAAACTGGACAGACTGCCCTCATGGTGTGTGGGAGTTAGATCCCCCTGAAGCTGGCCTTGATGTGTTTGCTCTGATGAACTCTTCTCATTTTTGGTAAAAAAAGATGACATGCGTTCTCTCTCTCGTGGGTCAGATTCCTGGAGCCAAATCAGGTTTGCTGGGGTTTAGCTTTACCTATCCTCCCCTACCCTTCATGTAGAAGAAAAATAAAGACAGGTGGTTGCACAAAGGCCCCGGTGAGTAAATCTAAAGCACCTGTGAAAACTCAAAGTCAATATTTTCTTTAAAGTAAAGGAAAAGAGAGTGTACACAATTGTGGGTCATTTAACTCAGCTGCCATGATAGAAATCACCTGGATATCAACAACTGACATCATGTGTCCCTAGCCACTTCATGTGTCCTTAGGGTCACAATGTTGGACAGTGCCCTCTGCCAACTTGTTATTAACAAGGTGTCTCCGTATTTTGAACAAAATTCCTATGTTTCTATTTCCACCTGAAGGAAAACCGTGGTAATTTCCCTTACATGTTTTAAATGCTAGCTGTGCTCCTGGCACCGAACTCAATGTTCTATATGGATTCTCCTGTTTAATTTAATCCTCACAACAACCCCATGAAGAAACTACAATTGCTTTCACGCGTAGATGGTAAAACTGTGGCTTAGAGAGAATTAATTTGCCCACGGCTATATAGTTTGTAATTGATTCAGCCTGTGGCCGTCCTGACTTTAAAGTCCATGCTGTGGTGTCCTTATCAATTGAGTAAAACTCATCAAAATGTTTACTTTTTCCTTCCCAGGTATCTCAATTCTTTATGCACCATGATCTTTCATTTTTTCCCAATTCTTTGGGCAGTTATTCTGCTCTCAGTGGTGTTGGCCGTACTCAATGGGAGGTCAGCTGGGGCATCTCAGTTCTCTCCCATGTGGCCTCTCTCTGTATGTGGTGTCTTGTCCTCCAGGGAGTCTCCACGTGGCCTCTCTCCAGCAGGACAGCCTAGACTTCCTCACACTATGGCAGATTTCACCTACAAACTCCAAGAGGAAGCTTTCCAAGAAAACAAACCTAACTGTGTAAGTGCTTGACCAGCCTCTGTTTGTATCACACTTGCTAAAGCCTCATTGGCCAAATCATGTCACATGATTAGGATCAGCTTTAATGTGGCAGGCAACTTTACAAGCGGATGGAAACATGAAGGTGTTTTTCATTGGGGAGGCCACAGTGTAACAGCCCACCACAGCAGTAATAATGGTTGTAGCAACAATATCTGTCATTTATTGAGTACTTTCCCATGTGCTAGCCAATGTAGCTTCTCTTTAATCATCATAGTAACAATCTATTGGCTTGGTACCTGTATCCTCATTTTATAGGGGAAGTAACTGAGGCTCAGAAACTCTAAGTAATCTGATAAGATGACCAGAGTGAATTCAAACACTGGTCATTCTATTTCTAAGGTCTCAATACAAGAGATAGACATATGATATGTGGGGGTGGGGGGCGGTGGGAAGGAAAGAGTGGACTGTTAATGTAACTAGGCCTTGGAATTTGGAAGGGAAAGAGAAAAGCACTAATCCTTGGCCTTCCACGATGGGGACTACAGTGTGTTTGGGGCCTTCCTGTCTCAAGACTGACTTTCTCACTTTGGCATTCATCCTTTCCACTCTGGCATTTTAAATGGAGAACACAGTCAGTAAACAAGATTTGGCATAATTAGGCTCATCAAAATGTGAAAGAACATAATGCAACTTTTCTTTTAATCAGCCTATTGTTTTAATCTTTGACCCCCCCTTCTCGACCCCCCCCCCCCCCCCAAGAAAAAAGCCAACCTTTCCTCTGGCTGTGTTTTCCACAAGTCCTTCCCCACAAGCATTTGGGAAGCAGAGAGCTGGAGAAAGAATGAGAGTGGAGGGAGCTATAATAACCTACAATAATGCCGATTTCAAAACATAGCTTAGATTTTTGGAAAATCCCTTCATGAGCATGAAAAGTGCAACAACTTATGCTCAGATGCTTTTGCCAGCTAAAAACCACCATGACACTTGAGCGTGGTTGCAAATGTTCTCTCTCTCCCCACCAGCACCCAGGCTGTGTTCCAGGCGATGAACACAGTGTTTGGCCTGTCTCAGGGCTGGGAGCCTATGAAGCGTGGGCATTGTTGGGTGAGCCTGGTTGGAAGGGCAGTACTTAAAAGCAAGGGAATCATGTGGAAAGATTAATGGAAACATATTAAAATATGATACCTCCAAAAATAATTTCTTGCAAGCAGTAAGAATTAATGCATTGTGAAACAAACAGAGCTTTCACTATTAACCTTAGGGAAAAAAAAAGGGGGGGTGGCTGGTTCAGTGGAAAATATCAGCTGTAATTTTTTTCGAGGCCTTTTTTTATGCTACATGGCACTAATTGATTAAAGGGCTAGGTTGTGGGGGGTGGGGGGCGCAGAGTGGAAGGGATAAAATTAGACCATTTTATTTTCCCTCCTGTGTCTGACTAGTTACTTCACTATTGTTTTGATGTTAGAGGTAATTTTTAATTTTAGGTAGATTGCTTGGATTTTCTGAATGTAGGCACTTGGAGGAAAAGCTGACTAATGGCCCGCAAAGTCACTGGGGTTGGTGTTGACAGACCTGACTGGCATTTGCATGGCATTTCCCAGCGTCCTCTCCCCCTACCCTGCACCCTAGTGGCCATAGTTTAATGGTACAAAGGTCCTGGAAAATAGCATTTCTTAACCAATTTCTTTCAAAGGGAAGCCCGCAGAGAAAGGAGTCATTTTATCTGAGCAAATAACCAATTCTTACAGGAGCTTATAATCGCTGTCAACTCTTCCCCTCCACCCCCCAAAAATAGTCCTTGTGGTGTGAAATGAGGACAGCAAATGATTCATATGTAAGTGAGCTTATAATTCATTTTAGAAATAAAACTGAGCTCATAAAGTAGAGTCCAGGAAAAATAAGAAAGAATGAATAGACTTAAGGGCACATCAGACTACTTAGGCCAAAATAAAAATATTTGGTATAACTTAAAATAAGTCTATATTTATTTCGTGAAAGGTAATGTGCAATTAAAGTTTTTTCTGTTAAATAGTCCCTTAAAAATAGTGTTGTAACATTCACATAGTGACTTCCAGTTTACGGAGGGATCGTATGTATGCCTTGATCTCATCAACAGTTCTGTGGAGAAGGCTTCTCATGTAGTGTTGCTGGCAGATGACAAAACAGGCTGAGAGGTTTTGTCACGTTCCTAAGTCACATGGGTCATAAGGGATAGAATCAGGACTCGACCTTGGATATTATGATACTCGACCTAAAGCTTATTTTCTTTCCAACAAATCGTTCTGAATCTCACTCTAAAGGCTTTGTAACTATGGCAGCCACAGCCTGCTCACCTGTAATCTGGGTGATAAAAAGGGTTTGGGACTTAGAATAAAGAGAGCTAGCTAGGTTAGAGTCTCACCTGATATTACTTAGCTGAGTTACTTTTTTTTAATTGTGTTTTATTGATTATGCTACTACAGTTGTCCTGATTCTCCCCACCTTTTACCCCTCTACCCAGCACTTGCCACTCCTTCAGGCAATCCCCATCCCATTGTTCATGTCCATGGATCATGTGTATAAGTTCGTTGGCTGCTCCATTTCCTATACTGTACTTTACATCCCCACGGCTATTCTGCAACTACTTATTTGTACTTCTTAGCCCCCTCACCTTTCACCTATTCCCCCATACCCTCTCCCATCTGGCAGCCATAAAAATGTTCTCTGTATCCACGATTCTGCCTCTGTTCTTCTGTTTGCTTAGTTTGTTTTTTACATTCAGTTTTCAGCAGGTATATATTTATTGCCATTTAGTATTCATATTTTAGATCTTCTTTTCTTAAATAAGTCCCTATAACATTTCATACAATAAGGGCTTGATGATGATGAACTCCTTTAGTTTTTTCTTGCCTGGGAAGCTCTTTATTTGCCCTTCAGCTCTAACTGATAGTTTTGCTGGGTAGAGCAATCTTAGCTGTAGATCCCTGCTTTTCATGACTTTGAATACCTCTTGCCAGTTCCTCTTAGCCTGCAATGTTTCTTTTGAGAAATCAGCTGACAGTCATCTGAGAACTTCCCTGTAGGTAAGTAACTTCTTTTCTCTTACTGCTTTTAAGATTCTCCCTTTGTCTTTAACCCTTGGCATTTTAATTATGATGGATCTCGGAGTGGGTCTCTTTGCATTCATCTTGTCTGGGACTCTCTGTGCTTCCTGGGCATGTCTATTTCCTTCACCAAGTTAGGGAAGTTTTCTTTTGTTATTTTTTCAAATAGATTTCCAATTTCTTGCTTTTTCTCTTCTCCTTCTGGTACCCCTACGATGTGAATGCTGGAATGCTTGACATTGTCCTGCGGGCTGCTTACATTGTCCTCATTGTTTTTTATTCTTTTTTCTTCTTCTTTCTTGTTCTGATTGGTCGTGTTTTGCTTCCTTATGGTCCAAATCATTGATTTGATTCTCGGCTTCATCTAATCTATAGCTGCTTCCCTGTAAATTGTTCTTTATTTCAATTAGTGTAAACTTTGTTTCTGACTGGATCTTTTTTATGATGTTAAGGTGCTCTCTAAGTTTCTTGGGCATTCTTATAGCCAGTGTTTTGAGCTCTGCATTTGAGAGATTGCTTATCTCTATTTCATTTAGCTCTTTTTCTAGAGTTTTGATCTGTTCTTTCATTTGGGCCATGTTTCTATGTCTCTTCATTTTGGCAGCCTCCCTGTGTTTGTTTCTGTGTATTAGGTAGAACTGCTTTGACTCCATGTCTTGGTAGTGTTGCCTAATGTAGTAGGTGTCCTATAGGGTCCAGTGGCACAGCCTCCCCCATCACCCAAGATGGGTATTCGAGTTGCACCCTTCATGTTGGCTGAGTACACCCTCCTTTTGCAGTTGAGCCTTAGTTGCTGTTGGCATGTCAATGGGAGGGATTTACCTAGGCCAGTCAGTTGCAAGGACTGACTGTGACCACTGACCACCAACCTCTGCCATGTATGGAGGATCAGCTGTGTAAGGGTGGGATGGTGGTGCTCCCATGAGGTTTGTAGCTATTGCTGTGTGTGCTGGCCCCTGGAGTTTCCTGGGTGGTGCAGGCCAAGGTCAGCCCCAACCTGTATTTTGCTGGAGGTCATCCTGCCTGAACTATAACATAATCTGAGATGGCTGCTATTTGTGCTGGGCTTGGAGATTCCTAGGCAAGGCCAAACTGTAAATCTAGGCTGGCTGCTGCTAGTGCTGGGCCTGGGGCCACTTAGCAAGAGTGGTGTTGGGGACTCACTGACAGCAGCTATTGCTTGTTTGAAAGAATTTAGGAAGCTTGAGCCAAGACCAGCCATTCATATGGAAAAATCATTCTTAATAGCTACAAGTTGGGTATGAGGGAGCCTCAGGAGATCTCCAGGGTGGGGCAAACAGTGCTAGCCAGGTTGATGGAGTCTTATATATGACACCTACTTGCCATCCCTGTGGCTCTGCCCACCTTTCTGTGTGGAAGAAAGCTGAACTCCAGCTCTTGCCTTGATACCAGATATATCAGTTCCTCCCTGTATGCAGCACTTGTGCCTTTCAAGCTACTGCCCTAGTGCTGGGGCTCAGAGGGAGTGAGTCTGAGTAAGCTTGTATGTGGGTTCTTCAAGAGGAACCCCTTGGGACTCCAGAAGTTTCTTCTGCTGACTCAAACCCTGCTGGTTTTTGCAGCTAGAAGTAAGGGGGACTTATCTTCCTGGCACGGGTATCCTCGGCTAGGGGGACTTGTGTGGGTCTGGACTTCTCACTCCTGAGATATCCCTTCTGAATTTTTACCTACCACACATGGATGTAGGACCAGCCCCTTCTACCAGTCTGGATGGATATGTTTCCTTTAATTCCATAGTCGTCAGACTTCCATTCAACTCTGAGTAATGGTTCTAAGTGATGGTTGTTCTATAATTTAGTTGTAATTTTGATGTGGTTGTGCAAAAAGGTGAGATGTGGTTGTGCAAAAAGGTGAGCTCTGTTTACCTAGGCCACCATCTTGACCAGAAGTCCTATCTGAGTTGCTTGAAACACATCACTAACACTCTCCGTTCCTCAACTTTATCATCTTCAAATTAGGAGGATCTATCATTTATTTACAAGGTTGTTGTGAATGCAAAAGTTCTCTGAAGATGGTAAAGTGCTCTACAGAAGTACACTATTGGCATTTATTAAGCACAGACTATATATCCAGCAATAGGTCAGGAGCTATGAGAAATTCAGAAGGCTTTTTTTATAGCCTCTCCTAACAATCTGTCCTTACTTCTTTCGCATCCATTCTAGAGGCTCCATGCCCTAGTCATATTGAACTTTTTAGTTTTTTTCATATATAACATGCCTTTTCCTATCTCTGTGCCTTTACATTTTTAGTCTTCTTGTTTGGAATATCTTTCACTTTGGAGCTCTTGTACATCCTATAGTGGCCTTTTCCAACTCTACCAAGTAGAATTAACTTTTCCTCTTTTGGGCTCCCCTACACTGTTCATACCTCTATTATAATACTTCCCACAGTGTATTGTAATCTATCTGTTTATATATATACTTCTGCCCCTTCCTATGCCATCTGCTTCTCAAGAGAAGCTGCTGCTATCCATATTAAGCATGTGTGCCTGCCACATATGAAACACCCAAAAGCTTGGATGCTGAATGAATGCTTAGATGTGTAAGCATTACTGTCCTGGCTGGCAGATACATCACAACCTAGTTTAGGACCAAGACAAAGACATGGAACACCAGCAAAGGATAATGGATTATATGATATGGTACCTGTAGTCCCTTAGCAGTGTATAAATTCAGATGAGAAGGAGATCATTGAGAGCTAAAGTAACCAGGGGAGTAAGTGTATGGAATTAGTTAATGATAGGAAACAAGTGGGAACACATTAAATCTACCAGGTTTCCTTTAGGAGAGGATCCTATTGGTTTGGAAGCCCTACTGTGACAGATACTAAAAACTGCTATGTATTCACTGGATCTTCTTGGGAGCAGAACTGTTTGGCCAGAGGAATGGGATTTGTCTAATGTCCTAGGGAGATAAGGAAAAGGGAAGAGGATTAAGAATGATGATTGAAGACCACATGCCCAAACAATCTTAACGAAGTTGCGTAAATCTTGTAGCACTTAAACTGAATAGATGTTTTTTTGGGTTGGTTGTGTTTTTTGGTTTTTTTTTTTTACTTTTTAAAAAAAGATTTATTTATTTATTTTTAGAGATGGAAGGGAGTGAGATAGATGATAGAGAGAGAGAGAGAAACATCAATGTGCAGTTGCTGGGGGTCATGGCCTACAACCCAGGCATGTGCCCTGACTGGGAATCAAACCTGTGACACTTTGATTCGCAGCCCACACTCAATCCACTGAGCTACACCAGCCAGGGCTGGGTTGGTTGGTTTTTAATGGAAGTAATGGATAGACTTGAACCAGAGGCATTCCATATGAATACTGGAGCAGGGAGGCAAAAAGAGAAGCAAATTGCAGGTACTCCTAGAAAAGATGAAAAGAACCCTTCTGAGGGTCCAGAGAGGTAGGCATAGCGCTTGGGCAAGTTTAACCAAATCTCCAGGGAATGGGGCTGGGGGAACAAAAGGAGGGGGAAGCTGACATCTAGATGACAATATAAAAAATGATAGTTTCTCCAGAGCAAAATACTGCCATGAGTCTTAAGGAATCAATGTTAGAGCAAAATGACACTTCAGTCCTCTTCATGGACATTCTCACAGCCCCTGACCCTTAGGCCCATAGCCCATCAATGTCCATCCATTGACGATGTTAACAATAGAGGAGAAGTTTTCACCTATCTCTGCGCAGGTGAGAAAAAATAGCGTTGGTGTGAGTAATTCATAATGCTAAATCACTACAGAACTGTCTTCATTTTGAAATCATGTTCTTGTACATCTGTCTGTTATAAATGTTCTCTCTTTTATGAATCGATGGTTTCTTTTTGATATCCTTACACGGCAAAATTTAAATGTGTCAATTTTATGTCCATCTCTTAAGTTTCTTGGAAATTTGACAGGTCTACAAAACGCAAAAGCCTAGGAATCGCCTCGCTTAATGTGACCCACACAGTCTGATTTCAAGTTGCTGGTTTGTCTTGAATGAAATGGGAGGAAGGAGACTTAGTTTCAGCTCCTCAATCTGCTGTTGCTGCTCTTGGTTGTTTAAGGCGAAGCCTTTCTGAATCACATCACCCATTTCCTCTGCAAGTTAAAATTTGTGAGAAGAATAATTACCACAGGGCCCCTCTGAAGACTGTCTGCATGTGAATAGGGTTTGGTTCTGTAATCAATATGCTATTCAGCAAAGTAAATCCTGCACCTAGTATAAACAATGCCTTGCATTGTGTTATTACAAAGCAGTGTTTATGTCATGATTACATTTTTCACTTACATAATTATGAAATGCACAATTACTATTATGCTGTACAGTAATTGACCACAAATGGCATGCATTTCACGTATATGGCTGCAATTCCTGTGACTTTCTGTATCAGGGCCAACTTCATGGCTGTGGAACCGGTAGAGTCCCACAGTGCCCCATGCTCAGGAGGGGCCTGCACTTGGTTTAACGCTCTGCAGTTGCTGTCTTGAAATTGTTAACAGTTTTTGAACAAGGGGTCCCACATTTTCTCTCTCCTCTGAACCCTGCACAATATCTAGCTGGTCTTTTTTTTTTATATCCAGCTGCTCTTGTAAGGATTGAAGCCATGCTGGGGGATAGAAATAGAGGAACTGGGCAGAGAGGGAAGGAGCGAGTTCTAACTCCAATTTGACTCAACATGAACATAACGATTGTTCATGTGATCTCAGAACTAGAGAACAGAGGACAGTGAGCAACCAGCCTCTGGGTGGTGCGGCCTCTGTGAGAATTGCCGTTCTGCCCTGACCTTCCCGGTGAGGTCCTGAGAATGTGGGTATGTGGGCCTGAACTGTGGTGGGGACAGCGGGTAGGCTGTGAACCTGTCAGCTTTGGGGATCAGTCATCCCTGCCCAAATTCTTGGTAAAACTTCTACATTTGTTAGGTCGATGTTTTATTTAACTCATATAGTGGACTTCAGATATCATTGGAAATAGTAGTTTTATCATTAGTTATGCTGTCCCTCAATTTTTTTCAAGTTTCTTATAATCTCTCCTTCTTTTTTTGCTTTTTATTCTTGCACATATAAGTACACTTAGAGCTTTGCTGATGCCTTTAAGGTTAACGTAAGACAGTGTATGTTGCCAGCCACAGGTCAGAACACTGGGTAGTCCTGCAAGAAAAAGATATTTTGGCAGCAATAGAGCTTAGGAAGCCAATATTTTTTTAAACCACGAGTTACAGTAAATATTTACAAATTCAGTCTCATGTGGGTATTCAGATTTTGGGTGAAAGCAATCTCATGCACAGATATTTACTTTGAATTTGTTCTCCAGTTTTCAGTAACCATGACTAATTTCCCTTTCCACAGAGAGTAGAGAGCAAGTTGGCTCTCATTCTAGCAATACACACACGGACACTGAAAAACACAAAACAATTTACTATGCACTTTCTGGTAGCGGACATATAGTTAGAATGCAGGAGTAAGAAAACAGATGCAAACCCTAGCATCACAATACCAGTGAATGAATGAACCAAGTGTTGTTGCTAAAGGGGCTGAATCACTATTCGCTGATTCTTACTCTGGCTTTTGCTAGGAAGGCAAAGAATCAGTAAACTCTGAGTTTGATATAGCAAATAAACCAAACCAAATAAAGACACTATTGAGTCCTGTTGTTGATAACTCTGAGAGATGTGAGGATAATATGACAAGGTCCTTACCTTCCAGGAACTTATATTTATGTAGAAAATACATCAAAACTTCAAAGTAACTATAAAAGATGTGAATGAAACTTGAAGGTAACAATAGAAGAGAGGCAGAGATGATTGATTTATAAACGGAATATATGGAATTGTCTCAGAGAGGTAAGAGATTCTTCGGGGCTGGGGGAAGGGAAAATCTCTCTGGAGGAAGTAGATTCGAACTGAGTATTGAAAGGGGGCATTCCAGGCAGGAGGAGGCATAAGCCAAATCACAGAGGTGGTGAGAGATCCGTGTGCATGAGAGTGAGATGAGTAAGGCATTCTGGCTGAAATGAAGTTCAGAATGAAGAATAATTGGAGTTAGCACCAGAAATAGCTAGTGTGTTATATTACAGAGGGCCTTGACACTTGGGGACAGGGGAGTCACTGTGCACTAGGAGAGACTTGTTCCGACAAGGTAACCATCTTCCTCTGAACCCTCCTGGCTTTCTTTTCCTTTCTACTTCTACCTTGAAGCCAAGAGTCCATTCCCACTGGATAGACCTGCCCTTCCTGGCTACACTGGTCCAAGTCTGACACAAGTCTAGGCCTGGCAGGTAAGTGTACAAGGCCATGTGAGGACTTCTTAAAGCTCATTACTATTCCAACTTGGAAAGGGCCAGTTTTGAAAATGGGGTGGTGAAGTCTTCTTGCCTCAGGATGTGTGGAAACTCCATCTGCATGCACAATGGAAACACAGATGGCGTCTCCTGTTCACCACTGCCAGGACCCACTCACCTGGCCTCCGACCCAAGAGCCTGAGAAGTAGGTGTAAAACTGGGCATTTGCTCAAAGGGCAAGTGTTGCATAAAGATTCATCTCAAGCTGAGCAAGCTGAACACAGACCTGATAATGCATTATTATAAGAAAATGAAAAGCACAGCCTTTGTGCTGGTGCCTTCAGAGCTAAGTAAGTCTGGAGAGTAATTATGAAGCAGGAGAATGATTACACAAACTGCAGACTAAACATTTAAGCCCTGTTGGGGGGTGGGGGGCAGCTGACAAGCAGAGGTAATTAATAGGCAGTTACAACATAGAAGATTCTGGAAAATAGAGTTTTGTCATCTGAAATTCAGTCTCTGACAGAAGAATATTAGTAAGATGAATGTTGTGGGCTCAAGTAAAATTGAGAGGAAGGGCATTCTCAAATCACTTTTGGAAAAACTCCCTGAGGGTGTTGGGTTCCCTCCATCCCTTTGTGAAAGTGTTCTCCTTGAGTGTTACTGTTGGCCAGCATATGGGTAAAGGAGATGTCACAAGCAAGCACTACAGCTGTACAAGCAAGCCACTGGGAAGATTAGACACTTGTTAGTTTTTATAAAGTTGGGTGTCTGGTCTCTGTTTCTTTGGCTTCCAAAGGCACTTCCTGGCAGAGAGTTACAACCGTGCCTCACAGAAAACCCCAGGTCGGCAGTGTCTGCTCCATAGCTCGGCAGACTGCAGCTGGCCCTGAGCATGGCTTGTCGATTTTCTGGGTCAGGCGTGGCTGTGGTGGTGATGAGCTTTAGCCAAATGGGACCCTCTAATTCTGCTCCCTTTCTCCTGCCCCAGAGGCACTGATCATTAGAAGGCGTGACAGACACTTGCGCCTTTCTTTGAGTCACAGAGGAAAGGAAGGGAGCATAATGAGCTATTTGGAGAGCCAGAAGCCCAGTTTCCAGAGCTAGTTTTTAGAACACCATGGAGCTCAACTTTGATGACCTGCAGCTTCTTTTTCTCCTATATTTTGGGGGCCTCTTTCTTCAGCCTACCCTGATCTTCACTGCAGACGGATTCCTTTGTCTTAGTCCTTATATGTCTTATTTAATCTTCCTCTGGAATACCAGCAATGTCTTCTTGCCTTACTGTAAGTACCCCACCTTCCAAAATGTTCCAAATCCCCACCTCTTCAGAATGTTCATTTCCTCAGGGTGAATCCCGGAAGAAGCAGGTTGATTAATTCCAACTAAGATATGAATGATTGGTGTCCTTGGGGAGTTAGAAAAATTAAGATAGTTATTCAGTATAAGAGATTGTTTAAAGACAAGTGGTTATTGTCTTTTTACAGACAATATTTTATTGTCTATAAATATTTTTACAGCTGTCCTTTCACATGCATTATCTTGTGCATCCCTGTGGAGCAGATGATCTTACTATTTCAACTTTCAGAAATGGAAACCAAGGCTCAAAAAACGTGAAGTAACTTATTTAAATAGTCTAGGCAGAGATCTGGGCTTGAACCCAGATCTCTAGCTCCAAGAGGCCTTGCTCATTGCCTCACACTCTGCTGCTTGAACAGCAGATGAAAATGTATTTGGATAGTTGATTCTTCTCAACTCGTAGAATAACTGAAAGGTTAATCTCTAAATATCAAAAATCTGCTGAGGGAATGCAAGGAACTAAATTGTGTCTCCAAGCATATATTGAAGCCCTAACCAACATGATGGTATTTGGGGAGGGGGGGTCTTTGGGAGATAGTTTTAGATGAGGTCATGAGGGTGGGGCCCTTGGAGAGGGATTGGTGCTCTTGTAAGAAGAGATGCCAGACAGCTCACTCTCTTTCTCTCTCCAGGCCACGTGAGGATAGACTGAGAAGGCAAGCCAGGTGGCCCTGCTGGCACCTTGATCTCAGACCTCCAGTCCCCAGAGCTATATAAACTTTCTGTTGTTTAAGCCACACAGTTTATGGTATTTTGTTATGGTACAAAATGCCACAATCTAATGCTGTCTAATGCAGAAGAATACACAGAGAAGTGGGACCATTGCGCCGATGCATAGCCATATCTGTTTACTTACCAAATGCTTGTGGGATGAATCCCAAGGAAACAGGGAAGAACTAGAAAAACATCAAAGAGCAAAAAGTGAACCATGGAAGTTTGCTGGCCCTTTTCTACTAGGTTTTCCTAAAATGATGTTTTCCTGCAAAACCTTGACTACAGCCCTATAAGATCATAATTTCTCTTAGCCTGATAATATCAGCTTCAAGTTCTCCTCCTGCTCCAAGCCACCCAAATTGGGCACAATGTTTCCAATTGTCCTAGTTATAAAACATAAATGCCAAACCACACCAAGCCATTCAAAGTCATTCTCTTCTTTACTTAGTTTCATTTGTTCTTCCAGATGAAAGAAGTGCCCTTGAATAGGCTTTACTTAGTCTTTGGAAGTTACTGTCTATGATGTCAAAGCTACACTTCTGGTGAGTGGCAGATGGTCAAGCTTCCCTTGGGATAAGCCACGTGGGGACGACTTGCATCACCCATGGTCCAGGATCAACCGAGTGTGCTTAGGTAGAGGAGGAATTTATTATCTCTCATAACCAAGCCATGAAAGGATTTTGGGAGACTTTCAGGGTAATTCAAATGAGAACTCGATCAGCATAAGCTTCTGTCACCTTACCCCTGGCCTCCGCTGTCCTCTCTGCTTGGCTCCATTCTACCTGACAAATGTCCTCCCAACAGCTGGAAGTAAAACCAGCAAACCAGCAGAGGCAGCCAACCCTCTCGGCTCACAGCTGGGGCCCTGTGCTCATCCCCAAGACCAGCTGACCTTGATGGTAGCAGTTTTAAACCACGTGCATGGAATGGGGGAAGGGATCATCTCCCAAAGATAAGAAATGCTGTTCAAGAAGAAGTATGGGAAGGGACAGCATAGATTCCAAATAAACTAATACCATAAATGGTTAGAGAAATCACAACAGGAAATGATAAAGCTGATTATATATGGATTACATGTATCCTTAAATTGTATGTTTCAAAGGAAAATTTGACTTGTAGCATCTAAAATTCTCACTATTTGTAATATTATTGAAATATGATTATGAATGAATGGAAAATTTCATTTGAAACACATAGTAAATCTACACTTAATAGATGCCAGCTCCTCCTGACTCACATATTTCAAAGACAATGACAGTTTCAGATGAAAAGTAGTTCTAAAGAGAGGTTTAAGAAATAATGATAATGAAGAAGAATTCAAGTAATGAAACAATTACCTCCCCATTATTTCCCCTCAAGTATGTATACTGTAACTGCAAAATAGTGATGCCAGAAAAATTTTAAAAGTGGCAAGCACACTAGAACTTTAAACCAACAATTTTAAAATGTAGTCATTTTGTTGGTATAATAATAACACCTAATACTTCCTGAATATTTACTGAGTACAGGTAACTATTATAAAACTTTTACTGGCAATTTCTGAATTAACATTCAAAACAAGTTATTGGCAAACTAAAGCCTGTGGGCCAAATCCAGCCCACTGTCTGTCTTTGTGTGGAGTTTTATTGAAACACAGCAATGCCCGTTCAATTATGCATTGTCTGTGGCTCCTTGCACACCGCAGAACTGGCTAGTTGCAACAGAGACTGTATGGGCTGGCTACAGAATTTATCATCTGATCTTTTATGTGAAAAGTTAGCTGATCCCTATGAAGTAAGTATACAATTATCCCGGCTTGATCCCAAGGTTACATACTGGTATCGTCAGGGTGGTGAGTAAAACCCATGTCTGTCTGAATATAAAGTCTATAATCTTCTTAGATATTTTCACAGCAGGGAACACAGGTCAAGAGCCAGACTCTATGGGTTCAAATCAGATTCCACCACTTAGAAGCTGGGTATGGGACATTTTGCTTAACTGCTTCGTGTCTCAGTTTTCTCCACAACTGTTCCCCATATTACATAATGTTGCTGGTCATTCTTGACATCAGTGCAACCTTTGGACCAGGGGTGTCTGTCCCAGGCCCTATTCCTCAGGGCCTCCCACATTTTGGAGTATCTTCCTCAACATTTTCAGAGTTCCCCTCAGGTACCTGGGACCAGCTGCGGTGGCAGTCTTACCTGGGTAGGGTCCTGGGACCAATGTCCTTGGGGAACCTGGTTTCCATTTCTCTCCTTTAGGATGTTCTTTGAACTCTATTCCTCATCCACCAGTGGGGTCAGCCAGATGCCCCCAAGAATTCCTGTACTCACATCTATGGGATCATTCTGAGGCCCCTGGCTTGGCCTTGATTCCAGGAGGGTGGCCTGACAAGCAATTGCTCCATGGGATAGCCCAGTCATTCCTTGTTGAGATTTCATGAGATTAAGCCTCCATATAAGTGCAGACACACTGATTTTAATAACTCTCAGGTAGGAGACACAAGTTCAGGACTCTAGGGTACTAATGGCCACTGCCAACCTTTGAGCTGCTACATGTTGAGTCCATCTGTTAGCTTTCACTCCTCCATGTTCCATTATATGACAGCCTATAGTCTATAGCACCCCAGAACAGCAGAAGTGGTATCACATGTCCTGTAGCCTGCTCACCATCCATCACCAGCACCAGGATGGTCAAACCGCTCTCTAAGCAGTCCCTCAGAGGAGGCTATGTCCTGCTCCTCAGAGAGCTTTGGAGCATTGCTCTGTGAATACCAGCAGACCCTTCTGGCTGCTGCACTCTCTAGGGGCCAATTTGTGTGTTGACATTGAGCTCCATGTCTAAGCCATGTTGGTGAGGGATGGACATTTCTTACATGTTGGGAACCACCCTGCCTGGTTTCAGAAGCTGTAACCGTCCCCCCGCCCACCGCCCCAAGACTAAGGCTGGGTGAGCGACCTTGGGACCATAAGCCACTGAGGAGACAAAAGCTTATCTCCCTGGCAGTAGCGCTGCTTCTGCTCCTTTTACTTCATCCATAACTGGCCCCCAATGCTTGGTCAGTTAGCCAATGACGGGTAAGATTCCCCAAGGGGGGAACAATCTGAGACAGGCAGGATCTCGTGGGAGACCTCCAGGGAAGGACCTTGGGGGGCTACAGCAAAAGGGGGTGATGGACCCTCGCCCCTCGGCTTTGACAAAGTCTGAGTCCTCATCCTGTCTGTGAGAAGTCTCCTAATCTCTTGGCTGCCTTACTTCCCCTGATTTAAGCCTGAAACAAAGACAGAGGGTGGTACAGCCCTGTGCTGGAAAGGGTGGGTTCCCCAGGCAATCAGGCCTAAGTAAGAATATGTAAAATCCTGTGAAACCTGCTTTGTTTAGAATGCTCTCAATGAAATGATAAGGGTCCAAGGAAGAAGTAAGTTTGTTCCTCAAAGTTTTACAGCTCTTTAGCTATCTGACCCTCACTCAAAATAGGCCCTAAGAGTTCTTTGTTATCTATTGTTTGATCCTTACTGCCTGACAATGATTACTGAGCTTTATCTGCATTCCTGTGCAAATGAACCCAATAAAAGCCCATCGAGGAACAGGCTTCAGGCCCTTACCTTTGAGAGATCTGCCACCTTTCCTCCCCAAGCAGACCGTGTCTTGGTAGACTTATTCTTACCCGAGGTAGCCGGGGCTGGGTGGAGGTGGGGGGTTGGGGGGGCCCTGAGGGTGGAGCCCACCCACACTTATTAATGGGATCACTCTTCTTTATTTATCCCCCTTCCTCTGGTGAGGTTTGTGGAAGGCAGATGTTCTGTCAACAAGGAAAGAAATCACGTTTGAGAAATTCAGTGAATCCCTGAAGGAGTTCTAGAGACGATATGGTCAGAATATGTGCTGTTCTATGTTTATTCTAGAAAATTTCAAATAGTGTATGTCACATGATCAGAAAGTGAATTAATATTCACATTTTCCTTCATGCTCTGGGTGGGGCTTGTCCTTGTGATCATCACCCGGGAAGCCGGTAGCCACCTTGGAAAGGGTCATTGGAAGCTGGGATTCATGGTGGCAGGTGGGTAATGAGGTGTCATGAGTGGTGACATAACCAACATTAAATAAATGGTGTTGGGGAAATGCAGAGACAAGAAGATCTATGTTGTTTCAATACACACAGGCTCTGAAGAACCATTGTGTTGTGAGTGTTAATTATGGCGTTGCCACCCTTTTCTCCCAGTGAGAAAGGTAGAATTGGCCCATCTAACAACAAAGAACACAAAGAGATGGTTCTGGCACTTGCACAGGAAACGATGGTGCCTGGACACAATGCGTAGTCTTCACTTACACTGATTGGACAATGAACAAATATGTAAGTACCTCTTCTGTAGCCATTATTCTAAGTCTTCATTGATAAATCAACATGCTTCATGGAGGCCCATGAATTTTTTAAAACATTTAAAAAATCGAGTTGTTTATAGAGTCAGGGACTCAGCAAAAAACATTGGCCCAGGAGTATGCACTCTAGGGACAGTTCTACTTGGGGCCACCTTATTTTCTTTCCTATTAGGTTACTCTTTTTTTTTTTTTTTTTTTAAAGATTTTACTTATTTATTTTTAGAGAGGGAAGGGAGGGAGAAAGAGAGAGAGAGAAACATCAATGTGCAGTTGCTGGGGGTCATGGCCTGCAACCCGGGCATGTACCCTGACTGGGAATCGAACCTGCAATGCTTTGGTTTGCACAGCCCGTGCTCAATCCACTGAGCTACACCAGCCAGGGCTCCTATTAAGTTACTCTTACTTTCATTTGTAGTTCCTCCTACCCTTTTTCAGGTTTGAGCTTTCCCATATGTTTTCTGCTCATTTAGGTTGCTCTTCCTTTGTTGTCTCCTTTTCAAAAATCAACTTATGCTTTATAATATTGTACACTCCTCAACTCGTGTTCAGACAGGCAATTGCCACACTTTCTCTCTGTTTGATTGTCTGCCTGTCTTAGTCTGTCAGGCATTCTTTTTCTCTCTGTGTTACACACACACACCTCACAATGCATGCACACACAACAGATGAATGTAGTTCTTTAATATATAGGAAGCAAGTTCACGTAGAATTTGTTTCTTGCTTTAGGAACTATAAAACTCATGAAATAAAGAAAGTCCAAGATCACTCACTGTCACCCTCAGATCCAGCATCTGACAATCAGGTCATAGTATGCCGAGAATGCCCAGATGCCCAGGGTGGCACAAGTGGGAATTCTTTGAGGTGCCCTGTTCTGTGCACTCCTGTCTGTGGTTGGAACTTGGCTCTTTAAATCTTTGCTTGCTTGTGGATCAAGTGTCCTGTGACTGGTGACAGCTGCAGGGTTGGATGAGATGATGGGGTGCTATGTGTAACTCCTGGCTCTGTGTCTGTATTTTTACCGTAGAAAGCTAGCAAGCTAAACTCACATTTTTATATCATTTAAAAGTTTTTGGATAGCGTAAGATGCGATTTTTGCTTTCAAACAACTGGGAGCCAAGATAGTTCATTTTTATGTGTTGTGTCCTCTTTGCTATTATGAATAATTTATAGGTCTTTATTCCTGATACTCTTTGGCTGTCCTCGAAGTGGCCAATGCCACCATTTAGGACACAAAATCAGTTGCTGCCAATGTACCGTCTTATTGTGTATTCATGCAGCACGTGGGTATGGCATTTGAAACACATTTACTTCAACTCATTTAGATAATGTATGGTGAAGGTGACAGGCTTAGTTGTTTTTTTGTTGTTTTTTTTTTTTTTCCAACTTGCACATTAGTGTCTCTTAAGTGCAGATTAAAAATTTAATAAAGCACTAACACTGATTAAAAATGTTTGTTTAGGCTTGTTCAGGACTCCAAGTGCTTACAGGCTCCAAATCACATTCTTGTCCTTTATTAAACCAACGGCATTTTACAAGCTCTAATGACTCCATCTTATTGTAGCAAACAATAATAAATTCCTTTAGCACTATATTCTTTTATAAGGTAAATAATAAAAATGTGTAAACATGGAAAAACAGTCCTGATCCATGGAAATATTTGCAAGTATATATATACTTAAAGAGTTTCAGTCCTATTAGTCTAAATATTCTTTTGATACATTGGAGACATGCATTATTCCTTGTTTTCTTTTCCTCAAAAATTCTTTTTCAGAATGTATGGCATCTCTTGCATCCAGTCAAGGGACCTGAGATGTCTTAACTTCTGTGGACTTAATATGTTGTGGACTACTAACAAATGTTCTTTGCTGAGTATTCGCTTTAGTGTCTACTTTCCATCCATTGGTTCATTCTCACATCCTTTCCTTCCTTCAACAACAGCCCCATGCCTGGCTGGGAGTCAGGTCTGAGGACTGCGCTGTCTCATCGGGAGGATGGACTTGGTTGTAACACCTCGGGAGACCTGCTGTGTGGAGTGTGATGGGGCCAAAAGGAGATAACAACTGATTCTAATGGAGGCTTCTCAGAGGAGGTGGCAGCGTGTTAGGAATACAGGAGAAGCTCCTGCAAAGACACAGAAGGAACTGGAGACAGGCATAAACTATGCTGGCAGGTTGAGAGAGGGTCAGGGGTTCGAGGCAGGGCTCTACAGTTTTCAGTGGGAGAGACTGGAACACCTTCTCTGAGTCATATTCTCCAGGAGGCGATGACACTCACTGGTAGACTGTTTTAGTCATGATGGTCAGAAACCATGTCACAGTTCTGCCCTTCCTGTCAGATTGAAGACTTTGGCTATTTAGATCTTTCTCAACTCCCTAGAGGGCTCCTGGGCCTCCCAGGCTCCCTGTCCTGAGAGCCCCTCCTGTCTACAGTCACAAGTGAAGGGTTTGCCCGGCCCCTGCTGCTGCTGCTGCTGTCACTGTCACCTGGCAGTCTGGCTTCACCTGGTGTGACATTTGGAATCCCCTCTAGGGCCACACGTTCTTCTTTTCACCTGTTTGTGTCACATTCGGGTTGCAGGACTCTGGGTCCTATGAAGAGCTCAGGGTGGTTCCATAAATAGTTAGGGGTCAGTGAGATGACAAGTACTCTGGGGTTTGTTCATTCCCACAATGCAATGGGCGGATGTCAAACGCCTAACAAGGCCCTTGAGGCATTGAACCCTCAGCCCCTGGGACAGGTAGGTGAGGCCTTATGTCAGCCATAACAGTCCTTTCATTTCCCTCTGGTGTCCTTCCAATGTCTCCATTTCCTTTGGCGGAGCTCCACCTCCAGCGCCCTGGCAGTCTCTTTGTCCATCAGCTTTTGGAAGGACATTTCCAATGCCCCTCACAGCACTCCTGGGCCTCACTGAACCCTCTGGCCGCTTCTTTGATTCACCCTCTGCATCCTGGGAAGGCTGATTTCACTTTGCCCAGCACTGGTGTGGGGAGGGACATTTCTGAGGCAAAAAGCTACTGAAGAAAATCTCCCAGGCAACAGCTGAGCAACAGCCAAGGGCCCCTCTGCAGTCTTCTCTGCTTTCCTTCTGTTGTTATCTGGATGACAGGGATAAGCGGGCCCCTGCCCACATCAAATGCTGCCTGGGGCAGGAAACAAGCCTCAGAACATGTTTTGAATTTTTTTATTTCCCTCCATCTCCCCCAAGTTTACCCACCAAGTAGACGCTTGACTTGGATTACACCAACAACAATCAATTGTGAGTGACAGTGACAAGTTAGCCCGAAGGTAGCTGCCTTCGCTCCCAAGGGCTGAGGTATCACACCTGTGTCTGATTAGACACTGTTACCACGTTTGAATACAAGGCACATGGAAGCCGCTTCGTCTCACGCACTTACAGGGGGATGCTTTCTGGAAACACTACTGCAGAGCTAGACTTTGCTCCTTCTGATCTCCTGTCTGGAAGTTTCTTTCCTTCTTTGACACCAGCCTGAGCACACCTGAGTCGGTGTAAACTCCTCTCCCAATAGTGGAGACTGAGGTCTGGGGAGGTGGGGTCATCCTGGGCTTATCTCCTTAAAGAACCTAAATCTTCGAGAGGCAACTTTTTACTAACTCTCTGTACTAGCCTGCGTGAGCCACCATAACAAAGCACTATAGCCTGGGTGGCTTAAACAACAGAAATTTATTCTCTCACAGTTCGGAAGGCTGTGGGCTGAGTTCTCCTAAGGCCTCTCACCTTGGCTTGCAGATGGCACCTTCTTGCTGTGTACTCATGGCCTTTTCTCTGTTCATGTGCAGAGAGAAAGAGACAGAAAGACAGAGAGAGAGAGAGAGATCTTTCTCATTCTCTCTCTTTTTTAAGACCATTGATCCTACTGGATTAGGGTCTGCCCTTATGACCTGACCTTTTTTAACCTTAGTTACTTCTTTAAAGGCTCTATCCCCAGAAACAGTCATGTTGGAGGTTAAGGCTTCAACATATGAACTTAAGGAGAATATAATTCAATCCATAGCATTCTCTATCCTTAAAATACTCCACTTTTCTGCATCTTCTCCCATGCTTAGGTTTTGCATTAGTTTCCTGTGGCTGCTTTAACAAATGGCTACAAATTTGATGGCCTGAAACAACAGATGTTCATTCTCTCACAGTTCTAGAGGCTAGAAGCCCCAAGTCAGCATCACGGGGCTGTAATCAAGCTGTCAGCAGGACCGCATTCCCTCCAGAAGCTCTGAGCTCTAAGGAAGAGTCTGTTCCTTATCTCTTCCAGGCTGACCTGTGGCCACACCACACCCATCTCTGCCTCTGTAGTTTGCTTCCCCTCTTCTGTGTGCCAAATTTTCCGTCACCTCTCTCTGATAAGGACAACTGCAATGGCATCTAGGGACGAACTGGATGATGCAGGATAACTCCCCATCTCAAGATCCTTAACTCAACCATATCTGTAAAGATCCCTTTTTCCAAATGGGATAACATTTTTAGGTTCTGGGGATCAGTACCTGATACTCTGGGGACTCCTATGCAACCCACCATAGGCATATTGTTCATATACTATCATACGGTGTTATATTAGCAATGTCAGCCTTTCCGAGGAGCCCCGTTGGAAGGACAAGAAATGCCGAGATGTGCTTCTTGGGCATGTCCAGGCAGGATCACACCCTCCAAATCATCTTCCAAACAGCTGGCTCCTTCCTCTCCTGTGACCTTCTCCTAGGACCTGAAGGGAGATCTGGGAGCTGGGAAGCTGAAGAATCTCCCCCAGGGGAAATATGCTTGGATGGTCAGGGACAGGAGGAAAAAAGAGTGTTTCCTAAGGGTGTCTAGCACGTGGCTTGTGGCTGGTTAGAGGGGTGGGCCCCTCACTCCGGGAAGCCATTTCACCGGCAATCCTTTGTTTATTTCGGGTTGGAGCAATTTCCATGAGTGGAGTCTTGGGTAGGAAGACTTGTGTCTCCTTCTCTTCCACAGCAAAACCTACCTCTCTCTGTTTTCTATTATGACACAGTTTTTTCTCTCAGTTACCTAGAACATCTAATCCATTTTTAATGTGTTTATAAAGGCCAGAGAGCCAACCATGTTGAAAATGAGCAATTTAAATCAACAGTGAAGGCACCACTTTAAAAAAAAAAAAGAAAAGAAAAAGAAGGGTTACTTCATAGTGAATCTTCACAAACAGTGCTTTATTTGGTCACAGGGCCTTGGTCTGCTTCAACGATGGGAGAACTTTATTGGATGCTAATCTAATATCTAAGTTTGTGCTCATCTGCTCTTCCTTCTTGCCATTTATGGTGAACAATGTGGGGCCAGAGAACCATAAATGTTTTGCTTCTTGTTTCTAGTCCCACCCCAATTTTACTTTTATGCAATGAAAGTAGAGGTTAAAAGATAATTGGCAATTTTTTTCTCTCACTGTTACCAACGCCTCTGCTTACTTTACAAAGATATGCCTGAACATTACTGTTTACTCTGAAAAATTCCATATGTAATACTAATGTTGTCTCAGGCTTTTTCAATTTTCATGTGTTTCTGGGACATTATAACTATTTACCTTAGAATGCAGAAAAACTATTAGAAAGAAGACTCCAGGATACAATCGTAATCTCTTTATGGAAAGCAGGTCACTAAGGTGTCATTGTTCAGGGGTGGGGTGGAGGAGCTACAGAGGAAGTTAGACAGTGATTTAAAAATAATCAACATTGGCATCAACCCAATAATAAGGCCTTGATACCTTGTGGCCTGAAGGGAGAGGAGAACCTAGTCAATCGCTGACAGTTTTATACTAATCTTCTCCTGCACTATCTAATTTGTCTTGATTCAAAAGTAGATTTGATTGCAATAGTAATAGTTGCGTTTATTCTCTGACACCAGGGAAACCAGCCAACTAGAACCTTTGTTATCTCCTCTGGGGAAGGCCGCATTTGGTGACAAGTAAGTCTTAGAAAAGCCTCTCTCCCCACTCCCTCTTATTTTGGGTCCCTGGCAAAATATTGCACCAAGTGAACTCACTCTTCATGCTTTCCCTGGTCTCTCTTACCCTGTGTCCCCCTTGCCCCAGTCCTGTCGCTTGAGGCTTATGCTCTTAGAGTAGACACCTGGTGAGTTCACATCCTGTCATTGATGGCTTCAAGATGCTGATACTCCTGGAGTATTCTAAGGGGACTTCAGGCCTAGCATAATACCCGATCCCAAGGAACCCATCTCTAATGGTGAATTTTTGGCCCTGGGGCAACTACATAAAGGAGAAATTATTCTCATTGGTTTTGTTTTTCCAGGGTCACTCAGTGGCCCTGATGACAGGATCCCAATTCTTTCAGTCCTGGAACTGAAGTTCTGCCTATTTCACTATAAACAAGGCTGGTCATAGGCATAGGACACATCTTTGGGGTTTTTTATTTAATTTATTAAGTTAAATTTGATTTAAATTATATTTAATTTATTAATTTATTTTTTACATTTTTTTTGGTGACTTGTATTAAAGAAGGAATTTTCCAGGGAAGTGGTACCTCAAGGAACTCTTTGTTCAAGACCCAAATGTCATGAAAGGATCTTCCCACATCTCACCATGGCTATTTGTGGTGTAAATGTTGGCAACTTTGTGCTCTTATGCCGAGATGGCTGTGTTCCTGATGACCTTGTAGGGTAAGGGCTCATCCTACAAGTGAATGTCCCTGCAGGGTACCTGGCCCGGAAGTCACCCCTGGGAAGAGGCAGATCCTCAGACAGGAAACCGGAGTCTGGAAGTCCGGGACTTCTGCACCTACCTGTCTGGGCTTCAGTTTTGTGAGTTTGGACTTCAAGGAATTGGAGAGAATTTCAGGGCCTTCTACACTCCATTGAGTCAGTTTTCCTACTCAACTGAGACTTTCCCATGACATTTGGACTTTCTATTTCCTGAGGAGCTTTCTCCTTTAATCCTGGGACTGCTCAGTCAGAAATTACAACCCAGCCCCGGGAAAAGATGATTTGAGAGGGGGCGTGAGGAATCACGGGTGGGCTAGGTGTCTGAGGCTGTTCAGTCTGGGACTGTAATATGAACCTATTTCATCCGGTGCTGCTTCAGGAGATACTTAGCCCCTCTCACTTCTTTCAGCATCACAAATGGCTTTCCCCGAACACCCGGCAGCCTCCCTGTTGAAGTGTCCCCAGTCTGCCTCCACGTTGCAGCATGGGCCCCACTGCATGCGCATGAGCATCCACATCATGGTGGCTTATTGCACACACATTTCTAACCCTTGACTCCGGTCTCTTCTCCTTTCACTGGGAGAGGCCTCTCAGGAACAGGCCCAATTCTTTCAGGCCTGGAACCAAGCATTTTCTACTTTAATCCCTGTTCCAGGGCTGTTTTAAGTAGGAACCCTACTAGGATACAGTGTGTCTGTGTCTTTGCTCATCATCTCCTCCCCCTGAGTATGACTCTCTCCCTTAAAAAAAAAAAAGAAATCTCACCAGTTTCCTCAGGTCCCTTTTGGGTCCTCCTCTTCCAAAAGGCCACCCCAAATCTTTCCCTCCCCAGAACTCAAAGCACTTTCCCCCCAGTGATCTTCTGGCAATGAATCACACACTCGCCTCACTGATGACCTACTCCAATAGCTATTTTATGGTGCAGGTAATGCCCACTGCACTTACTCAGCCTTGCTAATTTTGATGCACGGCAGAAAACTCCATCTGCACAGTAAGTCTCTGGGATATTAACTCTCTTCTGCGTAGTGGTTTTGATTTGGGCAGATGTTTTTGTATCTATCACCCATGTCAATATTCTTTCCATGAAAGAAATCTGGCTGACCTTCAAAGGATGAAGATTACAGACCTCCCTGGGAAGCCAATACAAGTGAATTCACGATCAGATCTTTTTTTAAGTAAAAATAGAAGATAATTAAATACAGTGTAGTTGTAAAACAGATTTCATTGTGTTCTACATCACTTCATAAAATAAGTATAGTTTCCATTCTTCCATATGACTTCTTTTGTAGCATTTTTATCACAGAATGACTCCCTGGAAACTCAAGTAAGAAACGCCAGGCCTACTTCTTTATAAGTACTTGCTCTGAAAATGAGGTGAAAATTAAACATTCTGAGATGGAAGGCTGGTTGGATGAAATGCTGTGCCATCAGACTAAAGCATGGCATTCCAGGTATCATCAGATAAAACAAACATGCAAAAATATAAATCTGCCAGGGAGACCATCCTCTACCTTAGACAAAAAATGTATTGCTTAGCCAGAACTGATCCATTAGGGTGAATATAGTTTTGAGTACTGTGACATTCTTGAGTCCTGTACAACCAAACAGAAGTCTACCCATCTGAGTCAATGGGAGCTTATCATTGGGCATCTGAAAATTTCATCTTTTGCTGGATCTGACCCGAAAGTATAGGAAGAGACACAGGGCAGCAGCCAGTAACCCTGTTTCTATAGCTTATTGACTTAGAACAAAATAGCAGTCATTCATTTGTATTAGTCTGGTGGGCTAATTCTAAAGTCTGAGAATTTATTGGAACTATTAAATTTGGGACCAGGCTGGTAACATAATTTCCAAAGGAGGAACTCTTATTAGTATAAAACAATCATGCTTATTCACTCTATTGTTTATTTCCCAGTAAAACTGATTCTCTCCAGGTTCCATATTAGGAGAATCAGAACCATCATCTAATATGTCATGTTATTTTGTATGTTTCAAGTTAATTCACAGACTCATGGATTTCCTCCAGTCCATGATTTCAAGTGTTTTGTGGAAAGACTTGAGGAGAAAATGGTACATTTCAGTAACATAAAAAAGGAGTAGACTGTTTCTGGAGCCCTGGGTTCTTTTTGGCTCGATCACATCAGGTTTTGTTGTTGAGTGACTTTGATTCACTGAAATGTGATAATCAGCGGCATTATACCTGTGAAGTACTCTGATGTTTTGATCTTTTTAAGCAGGTAGTTTCAGGTGGAAATATTTTGTCCTTTGTCCTTTGTTAAGTCTCTGCCCAGGGATAGCCACCCACAAGAACCCTGCCAGCTACAATGCAAAGAGTCTCTACTCTCACAGATTGCATGGGTCACAGGTGGCTTGCCATTCCGAGTTTGCAAATAAAGTGCATCTTGATAAATTAGGTTAAAAGTAGAGTGATCACAGGCTGAGAGCACCAATTCAGCTCTCAGCAGGTGCCAGTCAAAAGTGCCTTTTTGCAGGAGAAAGCCACCACCAGCCAGCTCTGCACCTGCTCCCCAGAAGAGGGGCCAGGTATTAGAAGGGATGCCACAGAATGGACTCAACAAAATCATGCATAAGATAGATGTGGCTTTGTGTCCTCTGTAATAGGGGCATGTTTGTTGCCATCTCAACTCTACCTAACCTTATGGTGCAGACTTTTTGTGTGAAAGGGCTCAGGGGAGCCCTACTTAATGGCTAAGAACCTGTGAGGATGGATTATCACCCGAATTCTATTGAGCAAACCCAACCCTGGCAGAACTGTTCTCCATATGTCACAGAGGGAGCAGAGAAAAGGCAGATATTTCTCATCATTTCACCTAAGAGTTCAATCTTTTCCTTGAGGTCATGCTGCAAATGAAAAGTTAAATGAGAGAATGAATACAATTAAGATGGGAGACATGTTGAAAAAGTCTGGTAAAAAATGAGATACATCAGAGTCTTCTTATTCACCAGATTTAGAAGTGGCTGGGAAGTCTGTTTGTAAGCTGTGAGGGGGGTGTGCTCGACAGAAAAAGAGCACTGGAAAATTGTGGGATAGAAATACGGCCAGGAAACGAAGGCAGGCACTCAGTGCTCTGAAGGAACTGGTTTCCTCTTCTAGGTAGTCGTCTTGACTTCCGTTCACTCGCGGTTCAAAGGTTATTGCAAATGAACAATTACAACTCCAAACCTGCTGAGGGAATCATTGAAGTATTTGGGAGAGGAAGTCATTTCAGGGCTATGTTTTAAGGATAAATGAAAGTTATTGTGTGCAAGTTTTTGTCTTCGAGGGGAGAAGGGTGGTTAACAAGGTGATGGGAATGTGTGTGTGCATTTCCTCTTCCTGTTTCCTTAACTGACACCCTCAGGGAATCTCTGGCTCCTTGGGAGGCAGGAGCTCTCTGCTGCCCTCCTTTAGCCTCTTAATCATGTCTACATAGCACCTGCCCCATGGAGGAAGCACCTGTCCTGCAGGGATGGGATTGGCTCTGCGAGAGTTTTCCATAGAGTGTGTTCAAGTAAGTGAGGAGAGTCACAGAAATGAGCTTTGAAACGTTGGTTGGCATCAGTGTTGACTTCAAAAAAAAATTCTAATCTCACATGTTTGTTTTTGAGAGTGGATGGAAATCACCTCTTACCTTATTTGAAAGACTCACGTACATGGTAGAGAAGCAATTTTTTTTCTAGCTCTGGACTATATAAAAGAAAATATTATTATTTGGTTTTTGTTTATTACTATAATCATGCAAGTTCGTTTTAACATTTACTCTTTATTGTGTTGTATGAAGTACCTATGAAATGCAAGTATGTACTGCACAAAAATACCCATATTTCCAAGGAACATTACGTGGTGTGGCCCACAGTCTCTGCAGAAGCGTCGTGAGTAACCTGCGCCTTTACACTTGATGATCCATTGGTGGCTGCTATGAAAAGTTTAACAGGTGAAGAGAAAAGAAAATAAAGCTAAAGTATGAATACACTTTTCCAAACATACACACGTGCAGCTTACAATGGAACCACAATGGAATCAAGTCAAATGACGACATGTGCTGTAGTATCTATAAAATGTAGACTCTGCAATAAAAAGCCAAAGGCACATAAAAATATATTTAACTTTAAAAATAACTTAGTTACAGTAACACTTTGCTTGTGTCTTACCAACATGTCGCCAACAGTCAAAAAATTCCACAAAGTCAACATATTATATAGAGATATATAAGAGCTACAAGAAAAATCCCCCAAGCCCGAAAAGTTGTTCAAGTGTGAAAGCAGAGAAAAGTTTTAACACTGAAGAATCTGCTATGGTGAGCCCAAACGACATAATATAGAAAAGAGTCTAGAAAAAAGGCATAGGTGTTAAATTAATTTTCACTTCCTGTTGCTCAGAAAATGCCAGGGTATTGTCAAGGTCCTCGCTGCAATTTGGCAGCCCCTTGTAGCCAGTGCCCATCCTGGCCGACCAGGTTCCTCAGTGTCTACAAACAAAAGACGTGAGCTGAGCATCAGCCAGGCCTGCTGAAAACGAGTTCTGACCGACTCACTTCCTCTTTTTTTTTTTTTTCTTTAACTGTTTTTGCAAATGGGGTACAGAAGGTAAAAAAATACTTTGTAGGAACATTACTTTAGAAAACCCATCACGTAACTGCAAATAGCCAGCGAAGCTCTTCTCTTCGACCGTGGTTCATTGTTGTTGAGTGTTTTATTCATTTGTTTGTTTGTTTGAGACCTTTCATTCCACAGAGATTGCTGGAGGTGTCCCGTTACTTATTTTTATCCATGACATTCAGCACCTCATCCAAGAATGAGGGCCCGAGATCCAGCTGCAGGGAGAGGAGGGAGCCCGTGAGATCAGAGAGGGACTCCTCCGATTTAGTCTTTTCCTTGACGAGCTCGCACGGGGTGGGGTGGTCGAACATGTCCTCAGCTGGCCAGTCGGGGTACTGTTCGGAGAGGCTGGACGAGTGGCTGTCCCTGCCCTGGCTGGACTGCGACGCGGACCCACTGGAGCCCCAGGAGACGTCTCCCCGGTGGACGGTCCCGTTCTCCAGCATTCTGCTTTTCTCAGGAGCCTTTTCCTCCATGACAGGCTCACAGCTAAGCCTGGGCAGCTTGGCCGGCCCGAAGGACTCCTGTTTGGAATTAAACGTCACGGGCGACAATAAGGGTAACATGAGCGCTTGGGACCCCCCGATGGTTGGGAGGGAGATGGCGTTTTTGAGCACCGGGGAGGGCGTTTCTGTGAACACAGAGTCGGAGGTGCTGTTGGCCCGGAAGAACTCGTTATGGCCCGGGAACTGGCCCAGGTGAGCTTTCTCCTGGTTTCCAGGTAAAAGCTCGTAGTTTCCTTGGAGAAAGGAAATATCTCCAAAGACATCGTGCTGGCCCTCTTTGCCGATGTGAATGGTGTGGCGAAAGTCTCCGAGGGGAGGGCTGATCATATCAGGAGACAGAATGTCCCTCAATTTAAATTTCTTTCCTTTCTTGTTATTGGCAGCTTTCAGGTAAATTGGGGTCTTGGCTGGCATTTTGGAATTTGAGAATGTCACTTCCACAAGAGGGAAACAGGGCCACTTCCTTCACGGAGGTTCTGCGTTCCCGATGCTCCTTTCCGAGAGGGACGGTCACATCATTTTCCTCAAGTAGCCTCAGAAGTGGCCGTGGAGGCAGGCGAAGGATGATGGGGAGAGCCCTCCTGAAGTTACCGCCAAGTGGGGCTTTCTGCGGAGCCGGTGACTACAGCCAGCCCCTGCCACGACCTGGAGAAACCTGGAAAAGGAACCAAGGCAGGTTAGAATCGCCTGACCCTTCAAGGCTGCCCGGGGTAGCGCTGGTTCCCACCTACAGCCAAGCTTGGTGGCGTCATTTCCCTCCATGAAGCAGGATAAAAACGTAAATCTTAACGAGAGCCTGCAATGCTTAGTCTTACTTCAGGGGAAAAAAAGGAAAAAGAAAAGGAGGAAGAGATTGAAGAGCACCAAACCTATGTCATCAGCGCTTTTTAAACATGGCCATGGGCAGAATTATCTAGGCATGTCTAAGATTTTAGTTCTTTCCCTTTATTATAAGAGCTCTGACAGCACAAGACCAGAGTGATCTCGGCTCCTTACACACAACTAAATTTGTCTTAAAATATATTTTCTCTTTTGTTTTGGCATTCCCACTAGCAAGACCAATATCATGTTGTTGAGTTTTGTAGATAAATAAAGTTAGTGCAATAAAATGACTAGTCCTATAAGGAAAGGGCCTAGAAATATTTACTAAGTGCCAGTGACTATGTTATATGCTAGTATCCAACACAATCTTAATGAAATGCAGTCTTACAGATGAGAAAATTCTAAGATTCAAAATCAAAAAGATAACAATTGAAAAAAAACATTCTTTCTCAGTAACCGTCAGCCGATAAAGGAAGGAGGAGCAGGAGCTGAGAACGCGCCGTGGCAGAAAGAACTGTGCGGTCCAGGGTGTCAGGGTTTGGAGACCTTCTGAGATGGAAGAAAAAGAACAATGTGCTTCTATCAAAGAAAACGGTGTGATCATACAGAACAGGCTGGGTCTTCACTTGGAAATCCTCTTGAAACATTGACTGATGAGTTTGTATCCTCCCCCAGTGGCAGGGAGAACTCCCGGGGAACCCGTGATCTGCCCCCGGGTGTTAAAGCCTTTGTGGGCGGAACCTGTGATTTGCTTCTAGCCAACAGCACGTGGCAAAGGGGATGGGACGCCACACCTCGACTCGGTTCCAAAATAAAAGATCCCATCTCAGCGAACTGGGGGGAGGTGGGACTCCCTTTATTGGTTTTGAACTGTGCTGAGAGATGGCCTGCGGGGATGAATTCTGCCAATCACCTAAGGGAACCTGGGGCTGGATCTTTCCCCAATAGTTCACATCCTGAGGAGACCAGCGAGCTAAGGTCCTGCTCACACTCCCGACCTGCAGAAACTGGGAGGCATTAAATGGGCAGTGTTGTAAGCCACAACACTGATGGCAGTCTGACAACTAACCCAGCCTCCCTGCCCAGATTAGAGGTGATGAGCTACAACAAGGTTTGAGGGCTCTCATTTTACAGATGAGAAATCTCCATCCTTGAAAAGAACTCTCCGACTCTCCGGACACATCAGCTGACAAGGAACAGCTACACTCTGTCCCGCTGCAGGAATTCCTGCAATGGCTCTGCCGTGACCCATCCCTGGCCGCAGAGCAAGCAAGTAAATAAAGAAATGCTCCTCAGGGTGGCTTAGGCAGTGGCCTGGAGAGCCACACTTGCTTTGTAGCAGCTGGAGGCTGGCTCATGTCAGCCCATCACTCTTTCCTTTCAGCATGAGTTTTAAATTCATTTCCCTGTAGCAGGTGGCGAGAACCGTGCCCCAGCACCCATGGGCAAGGTGACAAGTGGCTCAGCTGGGGAAGCCACTTACACCAGGCCTGAGAGAGCACAGACTGCTAAACTGGAGAGACATGTCCCCACAGGCTGCCGGCACAGGGAGGAGGCCACGGCAGCAGGAGAGGCTCTGCACCCACAGTGGGCCGACTCAAAGCTGCCCAAACAGAACCCTTCAGCCACCGTCTCTCCATTTCTCTCTACTCCCAACTAAGGCACTGGCTCGGCCTCCCTGAAGTGCTGTGCTATGGCCACATGGACAGGCCTGGGGGTCTACTTGCCCATTTCGGGTTAGAGATGCATGGAGACTGTTATTCAAAGAGACACTTGATACTGAGAGAGAAGACGGGGAGCTCAATCCTAGGAAGACACTCTCTCTCATAGTTGGAACTCTCATGTGGGTCTCCCAGCAATAAAAGCTTAAACACTGGGTCTTCCTGCTTCCACCTCAGAAGTTCCTTCCCCTGTAAGTGCACCACAGCCCAGGGTCCCTGCCACCTTGGGGAGGATGGCGTTGCCTTCTGCCAGCCAGGCCCGGCGCCACAGCTGCCTGTAGGAGCAGCTGGGGAGCCTCCTGTGGAAGTTGGGAGCAGCCCTGAGGGACAGCTGCCCACTGGAGTGTCCTCCCACATACAGCCGAGAGGCTAGCTCCCATGGAAAGATATAGTGTGTCCACCCCCACTCAAGGGCATGCAAGGGCTGGCTGCCTGTGGTCAGCTGGTGCTGGCCAGGGTTATGCAAGGCCAGAAACTGAGGCAGGCCCTGTCCCATTATGTAGACAAATGAAAGGCTGTAACATCGCAGCAGCCAGGGTGCAGTTCTCTGCCTCTCTGAGGATCACTCACATTCACCGGTTACTTGAATGGCAGAGGACTAGGGACACAGGGGAGGGAGGGAAGGAAGGAAGGGGGAGAGAAAATGCCCGCTGGAGTCAGAATGTTCCAGGAGGAACACCCAGTCCGCTGTCCCTGCCTGGCCACGGGCACTGGCTTGCTCAGCCTGGTAGAAGCTGGGATTTAGGTCAGTGGCATGAAACCAAAGGTGGCAAGGATGTGACAAAATATAAAGGAAAAAAGTAGGGAAAAGGTTAGTGAGCGTAGGCTCAATAAGCTGCGGGCAATGAGATTCTGGAGAGTGAGAGAGGAAAGAACAAATCTTAAAAAGCATTTTCTTTCCTTTCTACAAATATTTACATAGTGTTTACTGCATTAATAGGGACATAGGCTTCTAGATTTTAAAACAGTAATTTGTATTGAACCTTCTGCTCTGTGCCAGTGCTGAGTTCCCAAAACACATTGGAGCTTTTTAAAGAGGGAACCGGGGCAAAAATGTCAGCTTTACAAGTTTAGAAGAGTGGATGTTTTTGATGTGACACAAGGGAAATAGCTGAGACCTCCGACCCTAGCCCCTCGATCTTATCTGTTATCTTTCCCCTCCAGCTCAGGGCCAATCAGCCTTGATCCCGGGAGAGACAATCCAATGATATCTTACGCTGACTGCTTCCGCCCCTCCATCCTAAATACTCTGGGCTCCCTCACTTATCAGGCAGTGGACCTCCATGCCTGCTTCCTTCCAGGCTGACTGCTCTTTCAGTATCTTCCCTGCCAAGGGGCCATTTCTTCACCTGTAACAAAGTGGGAGGGCCTGGAGGGGGTATCTGTGTGTCCCCTGGGAATCACCGACACCGAGTACCACAGTAAATGTTTACGCAGTTAGTGGGCACTGCCCCAACCTTTGACATGTACTAACCACAAGAACTCACGAGGCTGCCACTGTTCACACCCCCAATTTACAGCTGATGCGCTGAGGTGCAGACATTGAGTCACTGTGCCAAGGCCATGTGGCAACCAGACGCTAAGCCAAATGGCCAGGCTCTAGAATTTGAAGTCTTGACACTTAATGAGCACACTCCCTGGGAATTCAGTCGGCTCACAAAGTATGAAGGGGATGCACTTCAAAGCTGTTTAAGACACAAGTATGTGGTAAGACACTGGGTGATGAGGGTGTGGAGCAGGCCTTGCACCCAGCGATGGCATACGCTCAAACAGGTCTAACCTCCGTGGAAGGCTGTTGAGCAATACCTACCAAAACTGCAAGGCTCATGCCTTGGGCCCTGGAATTCCACCTGTGGGCATTTATGGAGATTTATTCAACATACGTATTTGGGAAATCATATATGTACAAAGTTATCAGTCCAGCACAGTTTATAACAGCCCAGAGCTGGAAAGAACCTGTCTACCGATATATATATAAATCAAGGTGAATCCATACAAAAGAATATTACACGGGTCTAAAAACTGATGAAACAGATCCTTCTATGCTGACACAGAAAGACCTTCAAGGATGTGTATCTTAAAGGGAGAAGAGGTAGGTGCACAGGTGTGTTCACACATTTGTGAAGCCCCTCTGGGAGCACATGGGTAACGTGATGGCCCCCAGGGGCAGGAAGTGGACAGAGGGGGTGAGGGTGAGGGAGAAACTTGTCACTGTGTAGCCACTTATATTTTTGGATTTTCCAGTGAATTAGTTACTTTCCAGTGAATTACTTACTTAAAAAAATAAGATAAAGGAATGGGTTGCTTAGGGCTCAGATTGCACTTTCTTGCAGAGCCAATGTTATACACTGGCCCTGAAAAGCTTAGGGAACCCAGAAGTTACTAACGGAAGGACACTGGAGGAATGGCCACCACAGGGTGTCCACGTGGGGGAAAGCGCAGGCAGCCGGGGGCCCTGAGGCTTGGGCACACAGCTCTTTGTTTGGGAGGTGGCCAGTGACACAAATAGGCAACATTTTATGGTGGAATGGTCCTAAATACTGCAACACAAAATCCTGTCCCTCCTTGATATTTTTGGAAAAGGAGACTTGGGCTCCAGGTGGCTGGTGGGTGACCACTGTGGAAGTAGATGGCGTAAGGGATGAATCAGAGTGGGACAGCCTGAGCCGGGGGGACATTCCAAGTCTTTGCTCTTTGCCCCCAAGGAAGGACATTTTTGTCATGGTGGTGGAGGGAGAAAAGGGAGAGCTAAATTCAAAGGGGTTACAGGACAGAAGCGAATTGATAGAGCAAAAGCTCATGAGCAAGCCCTCGTGGGTATTTCATAGGCCAAATGGAGAATCTCTAGCCTTTGTGTTTCACTTGGACTTGACCCCATCAGTAGCCATCAGGTACTGAGCCATCCTAGGGTGCGGCCCGCCCACACTCTGGTCTCTCCTGTTCTCCAGCATTCTTTCGTTGCCATAATTCCTCTACTCCTACTACCTTCCTCAAATTGAAATTAAAAAAAAAAAAGGAAAGAAGGGGGGAGGGAGGGAGCAAGAAAGGGAAGGAGGGTGGGGAAAAGGAAAAGGCTGGGAAAGAGAGAAGAAATGGAAAGAATCTTCCATTGTGTAGCCTTTCCTCCAACAGCCCCCTCCTTGACCTTGAAATCTGAACTCTCCACAATCGTTAATCCCTTTCTCAGAGTTCTTGGTTAACTGTTTGTTCCTCTTTCTCCCCCTTCGATGACACTCAAGATAATATTCATCTGGGAAATTAGATGCCTCTGAAAACAAAGGTCCCAGTTCCTGGCACTGGAGAGAACAGACTCCCCAACAAAAGGGTTCGCTTCCCCAGTCAAAGGCTTGTTGCTTTCTTTCAGGGTCACAGATTGTCTGGCAGATGTGCAGGCATGGAAGTCCAGCTGCAAGTGCAGACTCCTGCTTACAGGAATTTGTGAGAAATCCAGGGTTTCCAAGACACAAAAGGACTGGAGAGGAAGTCAAAGCCAGTTTTGATAAGAAAGACACAGGGCCACGGTCATTCCTGCCCTGGGCTGGCCAATTCCAGTTTCTTACTGGTGACTGATTTAAGCCTTAGTTACAGCATTCGTTAGAGAAACCACCTCAGCAGTAATAATTCAATGAAGGAAAAAACAGAAGTGGCCCTTCGTTTCATTTCTTTGTCATATTTTTGGTAAACAGGGTGTTGCTGAAAAGATGAAAGCAGGGCAGTGGCCAGGAGGCGGGGAAAACAAGGGGGTATGACAAAGTGACACACCAGAGACATCAGTTCCTCAATTACTTAAGAGCTGACTGTATTGGCAAACCACGGGGATCTTAAAAAAAAAAACAGCAAAGAGATTGAGGTTTTCTTAAATATTCCATTTATTTTAAGAAAGGAATGTTTGGTTTGTCTACTATTTGTTTTTAGATCATTCTTAGTGGGGCGAGAGGGTGAAAAATGTTTTGCATCCTGCAAAATAGGTTGCAATGTTAATTTAAAACACACGAGTTAAAAACAGGGGCAGGTGGAGGGAGGGGGTATAATCATCCTGAGGGACCTACAGGCCTTTGCCTTTCTTCTGCTTACGGGAAGTGAGCCTGCACCGGACTTCCCCTCTCTTGTTTAGTGGTCACATCCTTCAAGGACATCCTAGCTTCTGATCCCTCTTCACGGTGTCGGCGTTGTGCAGTGTGCCCTCCTTCCTAGCACCAGGACACAGCATCACTGCACCATCTGGGCCTCAAGCAAAAATTCGAAGTTATTCCCCCAACAGTCCCTGGGAAGGATGACAAGGTGGCCAAGAACCTTCCACCACCTACCCACCCCCAAGCATCTTTGGAGTATTTCTCTCTGCGGCCAACGAGAAGATAACTCCACTGTGATAAGCCCCGGAAAACTGCATGTGACCCCAGGCACCTCGCTTTGGAAGGAACAAAGACTACCTGCACGATGTGTTCTGAGGGGTCTCAGCAGAAGCAAAAGAACTTGGTTGTGACACATGAGAAACAGCTGAAGGAATATAGCAGCTTCAAGAAAACCCAGATATGGAGGGGACAGAAAGCTTCTGGGATCTGAAAGATTCACTTCACTATAATGGAAAAGGCCTTAGCATTATAGAGCAGAAGCCACAGGGAAGCAGACTTTGGCTTCTCCAAAAGAAAGCCTAGGTTTCCGGAACAATGGGATGGTTTGCCATGGGGAGGGGACATGAATGGGGACAAGGGTCTCACAGGAGGCAGCAGCCCTGACTCTCTGAGTCCACCCGATGGTTGACCATGGGTGATACTTGCATACCTGTTCATTCTGCTATGTAAGTACCAGATAAAGGAACACTATCACTGCTTATTTCCTTGTGGCACATTCACCTATAAACAGGCTCAGACTTTCCCTAGAAGAGTTGACATTTGGAGACAGAGCTGGTTTTCCCTAATACAAAGATAACCAGCTAACCTTCAGTATCAGAAACAGTAAAATATCACTACAATAAGGGCCCTCACGTCAACCCTTGGCAAATCTCTGTGGGAGGGCTTCTCCGAGTCATCCAAAGAACTTCAAAATTCAAGAAACAAAAATCATAATAGCATTAGAAACTCAACATTGAACTTCCATGAAAATCTAAGACAGAAATAAATGTAACTAGAGAACATCCACCCAGTGAACAGCATCCTGAAGATGCTTTCCATATTTTCAGTCTGTTTTACTCCACCCATGAGAAGATAAGAAGATGCCTTTTCTAATTTTAGATTCTCCTCCTGTCATCTCAACTGAAGACAGAACTATATGCCCTAAGACTGCACAACTCCCTTCGCTCAGGTCCCAGCTGCCTAACTGCCATGCAAATGAACTTGCAGCCTGACCAGGCAGACTGTATTTTATAGACCCATCCCGAAAGTCTATGATATATCTCACCTCCAATTATTTATACATAGGCTTCTCATGTATGATTCAGCTACAGCTTGCATTTGTTTTTATTTCACAGCCCTGACTATATAGAAACCCACAAATACCATATGGGAGACTCGCTGCTAATCTGTAAACATTCTTTGCATTTACAGGATCTGACTGTACTATTTGAAAGACTTTTTAGAAGCAAAATGGGAAGACAGAACGTCCACCTCACAAAACACCAAGTCTGGACTTTCACAGGGAGGCCCGTACGTCCTTCCTCCCCACTGAAGTGAGTTATTGGGGGAGGACTCAGAGTGGACGCTGATCCCTGGCAGGGGGACAGGTTCTCTCAGAAGGCCTGGCTCATTCATCAGGACGAGCTTGGCGTGGACTCCGTCAGAAGGAGCGAGGCAGGCACTCTAGTTGGGCGGCTATGAATCAAATAAGGCCAGGACTGTGAACTGCCCCCACGCTTCCATAACCAATAGACCTCACTTTCTTTGTGAAGCTCCAAGGACCGTATCAACCGAGGAAGGGAATCTGAAGTTTTCAGCAATTTTCAGCCAGGATATTCCTTCTAAACTCTGCTCAAAAGACAGTAACTCATAAAGTTGCTCGTTGCTCACACACACAAAAAAACAACAATACAATAAAATAAAATCTAAGTCAGCAATTATTCCCTGGAAACTCCAGCTCCAGCAACAGTAACATGGAATGATCTGAAATAACAGGTTTGACAGGTGTCCAGAAACTCAGGCTATGGTCACGTGGCCCAGGCCACCACAGAACGTGAAGTTCCTCATCCTTTGCCTTTATAGCATATTCTCAAAGCTAGGCTTCTCTAGTGGGGAGAAGAGACAGATTTCCACGCTATGCTCCCATCTTGCCAGGATCACCCACGTTTGTTCGACGGGTGGAAACCTGGCTCCTCCACCTCACACCAGCCACAGGGTATGCTTGGAAACTGGTGGTGGCCATTCCACTCGCAATCCACCTCCAAGGCAGGCTCCCCCCTGGGCCATCTGTACATAAATATTTCTCCACCGAATGAGTGAATGTTCCCTCAGATCAGGCTGAGAGCTCTTCTGTGAACATGAACGGGGTCTTATCCATCTTTTTGCCTCATACAACTCGTGGCGCACGGTGAACATAAGATGTGTTTGAATCCCTAACCCCTGCTCGACCTTCCACCATCACAGATGAGCTGGTTTGCCCCCAGCTACCAACTCCAAGTCCGAGTCCACTGGGCCTCCTCTAGAAAGCGGCAAGTTTGAAATGCCTGATTCTCTAAGGAATTTACAGTTGTGCATAGTAACGGCTAACACCTCACTGCTTGCTGTGGGACAGGCAGTGAGTATCAGAACACACCTCTGAGGGAGCAGTCTTAGATTACCGTATTTTGCAGACTCTAAGACGTGTGTTTTCTCCCCCAAATTTGGGAGGAATAATGGTTGTTGATGCTGCTGTTGAGTTCTGTTTGCATTTACATTGGTGAAATGTTATGTTATTTATGTTATTAAATATTTTACCACATTTTTTTTGCTTCAAACAATTTCTTCCTATTTTCCTCTAAAGCCTAGGTGCGTCTTATGGTCTGAAAACATGGTAAGTCTTAGGTCGGTCAGCCCAAAGGTGGCGAAGCTGGGATTTCAGCCACGGCTGGACTCCGGTCTGTGCTCGCAACTGCTGCTGACTGGGTGACGTGAGGGCTGCCATGGAAGTTGGCTGAGGATGGAATGGCCATTCCAGACCACCTGGCTAGAAGGCCGACAGCACCACGAGGAACTAATACGCCACGGTCTCAACATTAAGGAGAGGCCGAGGTGATACAATGACCTTGACAGGAACCAAGAAATGAGGAAAATGGTCCCAGACACCAGCTCCTCCAACTCTAACTCAGAAAATCTCTTCAATATTTCTGCTCTTGTCAAAAAGAATCTCAAAAGGAATTTCACTCTATGGAAAAGAAAAGCCAAGAGATTAAAATTTTGAAGTAATGAAAGCCCCCTGAGTCTGAAAGAGAAAAACAAACATCCTGTTCTTAGAAAAGGACCTCAGTGCCATTCATCCTTTCCCCAGAGGAAGCACGTGCGCGGGGCTGCGTGAAACCACAGGCCTTTCCCGGGGACAATGGCTCTCTTTCCTCCCTGTGGACCCTTCCCTTCCCTCCCGCCTTTCTAAAGCTCAGAACCCTGTGTTCCTTACATGGCCTTTCCTCCTGCCTTCTTACCCTTGACCCCTAATCAAAACATCCGCCAAGACGGCTCCAGTCACGTCCTTCCCGAAGGACTCTCTGACTCACCTTGTGAAACGCAGGCCCTGTGCTGCCTGGCTTGCAGGTTTTCCGAGGGCTCCTGCAGAGCTGGTATTTTTCTGTTACTCCCCTGTCCTCTGTTTTTGTCATAGTATGTCTGGTTTCTCCAGGTATGTGGTGAGCTCAGTAAGACTAAGTAGGCAAAGGTGCCATACATGAGACCCGTTGATAAAAATCACCCACAGAGCCTCTGTCTGCTTGGGCTGTGAACACAAGAGCCCCCCAAAGGTTATTGATTAGGCCCTTTTGTTTGCCCATCCCTTAGAACAAGGGTCTGCGCATTACTGTAGGTGAGCCCTATCACATGCCTCCTGTCCTGCCCTCCTCTTGGTACATGGCAGAGGCTACCCAAAGCCACATGCAGTTGTCATCACCAATTCCTGGTTCTGCCTTGTTTTCTAGGCCAAGCCCCGTCGTGGTGTCTCCTCCATCCCACTGCCTCAGTCTCACTGTGTCGCTCTCCAGCACAAAGGCATTTGACTCTCCACCAGTCTCCCAGCCTCCCACTTCATCTCCTTCCCACTTCATCTTCCACTCGGTATCAGAACAGGCCATCTAGCACTTTCCCCACCTTACAGCCAGGACAGAAGACAGCTGGTGAGCTTCACTGTAGCCATTTGGACCCGTCTATCTCCGGCCAGTTTCTCCAAGGTGTCTTAAACTTGTTTACAACTCAAACCTCCCAACTCTCACACCACACTGCAATCACTACTTGTCTGCCCCACTGTACTGCCTCCCTCAGAGGACATTTAATTCACAGTTGGCACTGAATAAATGTTTGTTGAATGAATGAACAAGCAAGCAAGTTTGAACGAGATTGCCTTGAATTTCTTCCTCTTCAGCCATACCCTGCCCTCCTGGAAATGCCAGGTGGAGTCCTTCTATGACTCCTACATGAAACAACTAACTAAATGGAGTCATTTAACAAGGTGTTGAAGCCTCTTCTCTTGTGGCAAAGGCTTTCTCTAATTTTTCCATCTGTAAGACACTTTAATCTTTCTCTATCCATGTGAGGGTAAGATTTTAACAGCCTATCAATGCAAACCACAGTAATCCCACAGGCTCTTACAGATCTTTGTATTAAGGCAAAGAATATTTGTTGATTTGAAATAAAAATTACCTCCACCCATGACTGCAATGTGTGAATATAGTCTTCGAAAGACAGGCAAGAAAAATGTCACAATACATTCCCCTGAATGCAGATTCACTAGTCATATATAAGTCACTCTTCGGGAATGAGGTCCTGGAGAAACAACAGGCTTGCTCTCTTGACCTCTCCTTTCAAAAGGAAGTGAGTTAAGAGGGAACTTGGATTACTTGGCACAAGATGTACAAGGGAAACTCAAGAAACTCTAGTGAACATTCTATGGAAAGGGTTGTTTTCAACATCAGTGTCTGACTAGCACAAGTTAGGTTCTTGAAGAAAACCACCTATCCCGTGAATGACTGACTGCCTGGCAAACAACACTGGCTGGGCCTCAGGAAGGCAAGGATGGGGCCAGAACTTAGGCCAGCCCTGTAGGATCCTTGTAGAACTCCAGACACATAGGGGTGTCCGTTATCTCCCGTGTAAATGGAGGTAATTATTACCACAAGCCTGCCTATCTCACAGGTCGTTGTAAGAGCTGAGAGTGAAAATCTTCATACCACTCAAGTGCTATGCAAACACAAAGCATTATCTTTATCCCAAACAAAGAACCAGAACATCTACTGAAATACTATACTTACATACACACACTATATTGAAATACTGTATTTCAGTAGATGTTCTGAAGAAGGGGAACCATTCTAATTGACAAAATAGCCACTTCCATTTTTTCCTTAAGTGTTGTCAATCAATAAAATGCTTGTAGATGGGGCTAAAATGGTTTTGTGTCTGCCCTGTGAACAATCTCCACAATTGGAAGGGATTCCTACCCTCCAGCTTGATCAGAGGGAAATTCCTTCTGTCGACAAAACTCAAGGCTGACTTCTATACTGTACACGCTTCCTTTATCTCCGGGTGCAATTCTTCCAGCCTTGAGAACAAATGGGACTTCTCTGAGTTAGGAAAATTACAACTAACCATTATTGGTCAGATAAAGAAAAGTTTATGGGCATATGGTTGAAGTTCATGGGGGAGGGAAGATACGAGTTCAGAGTTAATCAGGTTGAAGGAAGGGAGGCCCATTACAGGAAGCTTTCCCACTGAGTCTGAGATCGGTGTAGAAATTCCTTAGGGAAGGGAAGGAGGGAAAGAAAGCCAGCATCCGGCACTACGAGAGGAGTTAGGGGGATAAATGTCCTCTATTTCATGTCCCTAATTTAAGGTAGGATCGCCTGGTATGTGCATGTAATCTACATGTACACACGGATTAGACACTGTTATAGACTTGTGCTTCAGATTTATTTTAACTTAATATTACAAAGTATTTTAGGACAGTGGTTATTCACACTGTGTTCCCTGGGACCTTAAGGGGCCAAGGGAGGCACCTCTGGGACACCGGTGAAGGGCAAGAAGACTTAGAGAAGTAATGCCAACCTCCCTACCCATTCCCTCCCTTCTGTTTAACCTAAGAATTTCTGCTAGTACCTGTTAATATATGGGGATTAAAATTTTCTTTGTTTTCCTTGGCATAAATAAATAAATAAATAAATAAGAACTAGACCAAGAAGGAAAAACCATTCATTCATTCTCATTCCCTCTCTCAGACTCTTAGGGTCTCAGTTTTGTCATGTTTGCCTGACAGAGGGGCTGAAATAAGGACCTGTCTGTCCATCACGAAATGTCAGGGTTCTATATTTGCAGAGGCATCAGCTTCCGGGGAATTTTAAGAAAAAACTATGATACTTTTTAATAAAGGTAAGACTACTCTTAGGATCAAAATACCTTTTTGCCAGCCTTTTTCGTCTCTGAGGACCCTTCCTGGTACTAAAGTAAGGGCCAAGGGCACTGCCAGGGACTCTCGGGGAGCCCGTGTCCTCATCCGTAGTGACTGTAATGGTGAGTGTCTTCCTCGGGGGAGACAGCGCACATAAAGTCCTATTGGGCGCTGAGCTTACCATCCAGAGAAAGGTCAATTATCAGCAATTCCTCTAAGAAACTAGAGCTGCATAAGGAACGAGACAGGCTTTGAAAGCTCACAGCGGGCACTACTTCTAACTTTGTTTCTTTTAGACATTGGGATCTGAACACCTAAACTGATTATTTTAAATATAGTGTGAAAATCCCCCAACTGTTCTGGTTCCAAGTATTGGAAGGAAGCCACCGCCACCCCTGAGATATTTGGCTGTGGAACTCCTCCACCCGGGTGGCAGGCGAGGCAATGCCTGGCCCCTCAGGTGAGCGCACAGCTCCAGGGCTTCTTCATGCGGAAGGTGGACAAAATCCAACCATGAGCATGAACTTTCACTCAGTGAGAGGCAGGCTTTGGAGGCAGCCTTCCCTGTGCCTTCATCCGGCCCCTAGCCAGTCACTCATATTCCATATATCTACTGAGGGCCTACTGAGCGCTAGGTACTATTCTAGGAATTGAGGCTACACCTGTGATGCACTTACAGAGCTTATATCCAGTAAAGAAAAATTAGTGGCTCCTACAGGCATGGCTGGGGGTTCCAGGCAAGCATGAGGAAGCACTAGGCCCTTATTCTCTTCAGCACCTGGGCCGCCCAGTCTGTGCTCTAAGTGAACACGTGGCACCATGCCGCCACAGTCACAACTGGGTACAAGAAAGCTGCTGTGGAGGTTGCAACTGCCCGGCAAACACTTCAAGGAAGTTCCGGTGGTGGTTTGATTTTCAGAGAACCTGGCATGATCATTATCAGGAGTGTCAAACCACTGGAGGTGCCTCCCCTTGAATAGGAATGTTTTGTGTCTGGCAAGGAAGAGCTTTACTACGATAGGACTAAAAAAGCTGGGTAAGTGATAACAATTTCTGGCCTGACAACGTTAAGAGAAGCCATTGCCATAGGCAGAATCAAGTAATACGGCTAGGACTCAATCGTACACTTTTTCATGAAATCCTACTGTAAAAAAGATGAATGCCAAGATTACCTAGGTTTAGTCCCTACTCTCAGGGAGCCAGTGTTCTAAGTAGGCAGCCACAGCATCAATAAACAATAATTTAAATGCAGTAAGTGTTACAGGAGAAGGTACAAGACACTATAGACATGCCTTTGGTACAAGGGAACAGTAATGGGATTAAAGCCATATAGAGCCAGGAGAAACTCCATCACTTTTCTCTGCATCCCTAACCCTCCTCCCCAGACTTCTGCACCAAGGAGGGGCCAGAGCCAGCCCAGAGAAGGGCAGGGATTTGCCTGGTGACCTAGCTGGCAGGGTAAGCGTTTAGAGCCTCATCTCCAGCTGTGTTAAAAATCACTGTTATATGTCTGAACTGACCCCTGGCAGAAGAAGTTTTTTTAAAATAAATAAATAAAAAGGAAACGAAAGCAAATATATTCCAAAATGGCAGAGCCACATTTCACCAAAAATGCCTTTGCTTGTTTGAAAATGTGTGTAGCCTAAGTGATTATAATGGATTTGAACAGGTCTTTTTCAACTAAACACACAGTGATCTATCTTGGGCATGATGTGTCTACAAATAGGACCTTCAAGTTGTCACCAGAACATGATGGATTCCCAACTGTGTAAGCTGTCTAAACAGAGGCCTGACTTTGAAGTTCCCTGCCTTCCATGCGGGCGCAGGCTGCTCTGCCAGAGATCTGTGCTGGTCTGTTTTTTCAACCCTGGGTTTTACATTATTAGTAGTAAGGCTGCTGGGCGAAGAGGTGCCACTGAACCCGACTCCCCGGATTCTAGAGCCAACGATTATCTGAAATCACCTAGGGCCAAATACCTCGTCCTGGAGATTCGACAGCAGCCCTGAGAGGTCAGTTGCAACTTGGGTCAGAGCTACGGCCAGTCCCTCTGTGACTGTCCCTATTTAGCTCTGCATTAATTTTATGGAATAGCAAGACGATGGGGTATTTGCTGGCATCTTCTAGCGTGTCCTTATGGCTCTGTTCCTGCACACCTGGCGGTTCTCTAAAATGTCCTTGGGAGGCTCCTGCTCTGTGGGGCAGACTGCAGTGTGTGGCTTCTGCCTGTGGCCCAGGGTTCCCGGGCTGTGTCCTGTCAGACCAGTCCTGCCAGGGGCTCCGTGGGGAAAAGGACCTGAGAGAGGCTGGACACTATCTCCCTATGAAGATTCACTGCACACAGTGACATGCTAAATGCTCTGAAAAGTCCTGCCAATAGCGACCTTAATCAAACTGGTTTCCCAAAGAATCCTTTTCTGATGTTTCCAGGCACACACACGATAGGCGGTGCTGTATTAGCCAATGGCAGGTGTGTTATCTGACAAAGAACCTGGGGCTAGAAGGCTAGTGATCACTTTCTCAAACACGCAAGGAAAACCCAAGTCACTGAAAATCTGGGTGTTTTTCAGTTTGCAATTTCATGATTCTGCTATTAATTCAAGACTTGGGCAAGCATGAAGGATCAAGCAAACATTAGCTTGGAACTTATCAGCATTCAAATTCTTCAGTTGGCCGGGCTGCTCAGAAATAGTGAACTTCTAGTAATACCAACATTATGCTTCATATTATAAAATTGTATGGTTTCATTTTAAAAACTGCTTTTCCACCAGAGGTACTGTCCATCATCAAGAGACGGGTACAGCTTGGCAGTGAAGAAGCATATTGAGGCCAAGGAGGGTTTTTTCTCTTTTTAAAGAAAAGAAACATATGTGATTACTGCGACAGAACTATTTGGCTACTTACTTATTCTCATTTGTGGAATGCCATTTCATTTTGTAGCCTTTAAAGGGTGAAGGCAGAGGAAGGGAGGTGTCTGAATGGAGGGTAGACTGTTCTAAGGCTATTGCCCTTGGCTTTGAGGCACCAGGTTACTTCGAGCCACCCTTCCGAGAACCCCAGCTTTAGTCTGAACACAGTCACCTGAGCAGCCTCCCACAGCTAATCACAAACCCACAATATCAAAGGCAGGGGAGGCCAGGCAGGTCCCCCACCAGTTGCCCAGAGTATCCCTCTAGGTTTCAAAGGCCTCCTCACCCTATCTCTCACGCCAGAAGCTTATCTGGCGGGACCTGGGGTATGAGCAGGACGGCGATGAGGCCTGACTCCTGCCAAGGGCAGATCTTCCTGCCCAGTTTCAGCAGGTCTCCTGCCTCTTGCTTTCATTCTCTTGCTTTAGCTCATTTTGAAGCAACATCATTATGACATATACATAAAATGCCACCTGAGAGTCAGGGACTGAAGAGCCATGCACTGTGGATGTGGTCACTAGGCTCAAGGAGGTAGCCATCCAAACTGCTCACTGCACCCTGCCACCCCTGACTTTCTAGAACTCTGAAGCAAGGACACAGTCTGTACTAAGCCCCACCTCATCCTTGGCCCCTGAAATGCCCTGTTCTTGGCTGGGGCAGCACTTTCTTGTGTGTTCCAGAGTCCTACATTTTCACCTAGAGAAACACCTTGGTACAAATTTAACTGCTCGTGTTAATTCCAGCAGTTTGATGCTGGACCCTGTGCAGGAGACTGCTGCCACACCGCCCGATGGCACTGAACTACCTTCAACAGCAAAACCATTCTAAGGGCATTCCCCAATGCTGGAAATTACTGTCATCTTCCTTTGGGCCTGGTATTGTGAGATACAGAGTACTAAGAAATGAGTTCTTTGCCAGAGGCCAAAACCTCCAGCAAGAGTCAGATGTCATAAGCTTCCCCGTCCTTCCTGTGGGGTGTGGTATTTTGCACAAGCTCAAAGAAACCTGATTCTGCTACTTACTTAGCTGTGTGACCTTGGCCAAGTTACTCAGCCTTCCTGAGCTTGTGTTGTTGGCTGGAAAATAAGAACAATACTATCTATCTCAAAGAGTACATATGAATATTGATAATGAGCCAGTATTAAGCACCTAGGAACACAAGAAAAGCATTGACATTTTATTGTGCCTGCTCTGGACCAGGTACTGTTCTGAGTGCCTTGTATTTTTAACTCATTCCGTCCTCAGAGTAATATTAGTGTCCCCATTTTATAACTGCTAAACTGAGTTACACAGGTTAAGTAACTTGCCCCAAGTCACACATGCATGAAGGGTCAGTGCTAGGATGGGAGCCCAGGCAGCCTGTCTTAGAGACACTTCTTAACCTTGGGATGTTTTCCCATCTCCTTACCCCAAAGGGGTGCTGACTTTCATGCAGGACTAGCCACTCATATTTGTACCTATTGGGTTGCTAAACTGCACACGGGGTGGGACAAAAGCAGGTTTACAGTTTGAGTATGTGGAACAGTTTATTCTTGTGTTATTATTGATTAATTATTGTGCTTTTTTCCATTTGAACAACTGTAAACCTACCTTTGCCCCCATCCTACATATGTGTTTAGGTATGTTCCTTACTGTGTACTTGGGGGGCAAGTTACATGACAGGTTCTGTCCTCAGTTTCCACACCTGTAAAAGGCAAATATTAACAGTTCTTCCCACACAGGATTGTTAGAAATAAATGAGTCAGTTGAGATAAAAGGATAAGAAGAGTGCTTGGTGCTTAGGACAGGGTCCACATGGGAAGGACCAGTAGTGTCCGCAGTCATGAACAGCATGATGTATTAGAAATCTTGGGTGTCAGAGGTCAGTAAAGGAGATTTTGTGGCTGGCCAAACCCCCTAGTTTCAAATGATGCTACTTGTTCTCTGGCAAACATACGGCATTTAAAAATAGATTTAAGTTCTGATTCAACCAATGAATAAACAGGTCTACAGGTATCTGGTTAGAAAGAAATTAGGCGAGGCCTAAATGAAATCAGACTCAAAGCAAGAATTTGAATCATTAAAATAATCAAAACAGTCCGGACATCTGCAGGAGGTTTTCTGGGTTATGAGAAGTAGTCCACCTACTGGACAAATGTTACCACTACTGGCCAAGGAGCTTTAAAAACTGTCCTGCTAAAAATCTTTGGGCAACGTGGATCAAAACCACGTTATTCCCGATGCTGCTGAATACCACGGATTTTAGAAGCGAAACAGGGAAGCTTCTGTGAACATGCGGGACGTAAAACCACATTAAAGGGAGCGCTGTCTCACAGAGAGCACATGTCTCACAGAGAGCACACGTGAGCTCATGTGAGCACTCTGCAGTAAATGTTATGGCTTTGTACAAACTTGACGTGCATGGCATTTACATTTACAATAAAAGGCAACAACATAAATGTGCAGTGCTCATTATTCTAGCTGTCTTCACAAAACAGAATTTCACTGCTTGGGTTTTGAGAGAAGGGGGCGTTCATCTCATGGCACGTCCATAGCTGCTCCCACAGCCGCGGCACCAGGTTCTAATCACGGAATTTGTAATCTAAACCTCTTGCCGATGATACTACTGGAAAGCGGAAACTGCTATGGACCCAGAACTTCTCCCAGAGTTCCCATTGGTGGGCCCAGAGGCTGGTACTGAGTGCTTCATTCAATGAGTGAGGCCTATGGGGAAACCTACATTCTTTGGGAGGCTTAATGAAGAACTTTTAACCCCTCCTTGCCTACATAGTCTTTACAATGACTTCACGCGTGACAGTGCCAAACATTTCACAATTGCCAACTTACATCTGAGTGTTTAAATCCACTCTGGAAAGAATCTGTCACACACACACACCTGTGTAGCTTACTGTTAATGCCAATAAGAGCTGATACAAACTACAGGTGGTATCAAAGAACTGTCCAGAAAAGAAAATGTGCTTTCTAGTAGCTAGATGAAAGATCTTTTCCAAATTAGAACATTACAAGAGTCTTTTAAATTGGTGCCTAGGGGCATCCTCAGGAAGGTAAGTCTACAAAACTGGTTTTGCCATTCAAATGACATCTGCTGCTCACCTAATTTTTGTTTTTAAAGTCAGTAAACTAGGGGCTGAGAGGGGGAGAAATCTTTGTCTACTAAACACATTCATCAGTTCCCTCCCCCTACCCAGCACCGCCCTCCCCAGAACCCTCTACACCCTCAGCAGACACCAGCAGCGACTCCCCAAACACACCAGGGCTGAACGATTCCGATTGCCATATCCTCCTGACATTCCTATTCCCGCCCTCATTTTAATTCACTCACTTTTTTTTTTTAAACAAAATGTAATTACTTGACTGTCAGCCTGGGCTGCACTCTGGGGCTTTTACTCCTTTCAACACAGCTGCGCTCCCGGCTTTGATGCTGCTGTCCACGCAGCTTGTCCCAGCCATAGCCTGGCTCTCGGTAATGTAACATTCAAGTGCATATTTATTTTTAAACTGACCTCTCCTAGACTGTACAGTATAAAGGAGGTCCTGCCAAAAAATATGCTACTTTCTATTTATAAGATGAAACACATGCCTCCCCAAAGTCGAGAGGGGGATGGAGTATAATAATTCAAAACGAAGAACTGAGTGGCCAGATCCATTCTTCCTTACATGTCTGATACTTGTCTGTGTCAAGGCACTTAGTTTCAAGAAGAAAGAAATCTTGAAAACGCTTCAGCTGTTCGGAAACCACCGACAAAAAGATAAAAAATTAACCAACTGCCAGATCTGTAGGCTGGAGCTCCGGCCACAAAGTCTTCCTCCCCTAACCGTAAAAGTGAGGAAAGAGCACTCGGCGGGTAATGCCACCGCAGATCTGCACGGCTTACCCGTGTGCGGCCCTGGTGCGAGTCCACGATGGGAGGGGAGCGGCAGCCAGCCATGTGCGGCTTGTTCTCAGATGGAAAAACGCAATATGCTCCCCGAATGGCTGTCAATAGCTCGAAGGATGCAGTAAACGTGCAGCCCCACCCTGAAAAGTGGTAGGTTCCAATAGTGGATGTCTGCACCCTGGTCGTGGCGCCCCGAACCCTCTCGGAGTACTTTATGTCCCCTTTTGTCCTTTGGACACCAGCTGGAAGGTGATGCCCTAGTATCCTCACTCCCAGCGCGTTTCCAAGCCCAGCACCCCGCGCACGCCGGAAGCGGCCAGGGCAGCCGATCCGACGGTCTCACAGACAAACAATGAGGAAAGATCCGTGGGCAAGTAGCAACTCACCAGCAGCCCCCAAGGATCTCAGCCGCTGCCCTGGGACCCGGCGCCAGGCAGCAACGCCTACAAGGGCGCACGCAGTCCTAGTCTGTTACCCGCTGCTGGGCTGGCGCGGTGTCTCCTCACAGCATTATCTGCTCCCACACAGCGTGAAGGCGCCCGAAGTCGCTGGTTTCCAGGATCGCCCGCCTGTCGGACCCGGCCACGGCACTGCCCGCTGCAGATGCCGCCCGGAGTGAAGGTGCGAGCAGGACTGTGTGCGCGTCGGCCGGACTCCCGGACTGAACCTGCGAAGGGCGGGGCGGGGCGGGGCTGCTGCTCCAGGGGCGGACCGGGGCGGGGCGGGGCGGAGGGAGCGGGAGGCCGAGCGAACCCACCCGAAATCAGTACCTGCGCCGCGCCTCTGGGCGGGCGGACTGGCGAGGATCCCCGGCGTCTGGGTCTCCGGGCTCACGGAGGACAATGAGCTCCCATTGTTACCTCCCCAGCGCCACCTCTAGGGAATGTGGCTTCCCTCGGAGAAGCTGCGTTCAGCTCCCTCCTCACAAAGAGAGGTCTCCGAATGCTCAGTTCCAGAAGGGACCCCGGGGAGCGGTAACCAAGGACAAAGGGACTCCACTGGCAACCCAGACACCTGCACTAATCGTGCGCCCACCTCTCCTTGTCCCAACAAGCCGACCTAGCCCACAGAGGTTCCGGCGTGGCGGGCGGGCAGACGGAGAAATAGCGCCACCTGACCGTGCTGCCCTTGCTTGGCTGCGGGTCCCCGGACCTCTGGGATGCCGGGCTAGGGGAGGAGGGTCCTGTTCGGTCAGTTTCCACCTCGCTCCCCTTTGGAGCTGTCGCCAAAACCCGGAGAGTGGATTTGGCAGACTGGAGACATCCAAGCTACAGGCTGAGCCAGTGGGCACGCGAACAGCCGACGCAGCAGGTTTTCCCAGTCCACGAGGAGGTGTTTTTTCTCCCGCGGGTCCCTAAAAGAGACTTGCCTAAAGCTGGGCCAAGCGGGTAGCGGCTTCACCGACGCGCGACAAGGCGCAAGTGGCACAGCTGCTGGCCGGGAGCGTGAAATTTCTCCCTTCGGGACACCTGTGCCTGCCGGTCATTCCGGCGACCGCCGCTGCACGCCCTGCCCCTCCTCCCGGAGGCCGACCGAGCACCCGGTTAATTAATTTTCTTAATCCGTCTCCGTCTCTTCCTCCTCGAGTCCTCGCCCTGGGGAATGAATGAGTAGGCGACAGGAAAGGGCGGTGTTTTCCGGCTGTGAGGTTCCAGCTCTCACCGTAGGCCTAGGGAGGCGACTGGAACCCGGGAGAGTCCGCCGCTGCGGGCCTGGCCCCAGGCCAGCGACTTTCAGGTTGGATGGAAATCCCGGCACAAAGCAGAGACCCTCGGGGAGACGTTGACTTTCCAGTGCGTTATCAGCTTCGGGTCAGCACCGCAACGCCCTTGGGTCTTTCTGAAACCTTAGAGGATGCTCGTTAAACCGTGTTGTAACACACCGCTGACGTTAAGGTGAACTGAGAAGGAAACGGACACAACTGCTCTGGAAAGCAAAATACTTGGGTGGAGCGTTAAAAGCCTCAAAGAAAATAATAGTTGGCGGGTCAAATGGCCAGGAGGTTGGAAGTCAAATACAAGACTCAGCTGAAGTGGTATTAGAAGTCTGACAAGCAAAACAGTCCATGGAGATAAGAAACCGGGCATTGTTTCCTCTGCAAATGGCAATTGCTCCGAAGTTTCCTTTGGCAGATACCTGGATTTTACTCCAGATTCCTGAGAGTTTTACTTGGGGTTCATATTTCAAAATATATGTTCCATTTGGCACATATATATATGAATTTATTGGAAAATATTAAATGGTACTGGCCCACTTGAAGTGTTTCTATAAATATGCATAGCTTTCATTGCATATGGTATTTTCATAAGTACAAATAGTATGTATATATTAAATACCATATGAAAAAAATTTTTGCACACACAAAAACATTCTTTACACATGTCTTGTTTGTAGAATTGTTTTCATTTTCTCTATTGTTAACTGCTGTTAACATGACTAAGTACATAACTTCTTTTATAGCTTCTGCAAACAGAGTGGCAGATTCTTTGAGGTAACAGTCGTATTCCAAAACCCTATTTTCACTTTCTGCACCATTCCTCACTTCCTAGAAACTGTCACTCTCTGTCCTTTCTTCATGAAGCTTCACATGTGGGCTCTAAGCAATTCATCTAGAACCTTCAGGGGCCCAGTAATATTGATTTGATTTACCCTGGCTTCTTTGATGCTCTCTGCACTACGTATTTGTGCTGAACATCTTTCTTAGTACTGACTATCTCCAGTGAGGAAGACTGCCCTAATGTAATGAATTATTCTCTCCAATGAGAGCCTTTCCTGTACTATGATGGTTTCCAAGTTTAATGGATTTTGGTTCTCAGAAGGAAGAGAGAGAAAAGCTTTGCTTTAGGAAGATTTCGGGGTTCTGAGGTTCTACTATGAATTAGAAAGGTTTGGCCTTGAAAAATTGGTGCTAACCTTAGAAGCCTAAGTGAGACTAAGACAGTGAATATAGAGAAAATATTTTAATCAGGTTCAATTAATGCACTAATATCTGTAGAGCAAGCATCTGTCAGGCCCAGAGGTGGGCTATTTATTTTTTCTGTTAGTTCTGACTGTGGAGAAGAGCCAAGAAGTGTCAGCATTAAGTACACTTGGTGTCCAGAAACCTGCAATCTAGTTAAGGGGCAGCTGGAACATGCCAGTGCATGCAAGTGCTGACTAGAAATATTCTAGCCTCTTGTCACCAAATGTGGTCCTGGGACAAGTAACAGCAAGGCTCACGCCAGAGCTACTGAAGTGGAACCTTCATCTTAGAGAAATGCAGATGGTTCGTGTGCACATTTGAGGTTTGAGAAGCCCTAGTCAAGAGCAGTGGTTTCAATATTTTTAAGTCACAGACTCATTTTAAAATCTTGTGGGACTTATGGACACTCTTATCAGGAAAACGCATACAGAAAATTATAGAGACTCTTTCGCATTCAGTTTTAGAGTTTTTCTGAACACCAGTCTACTGATGGTGAGCAAGTCCTCTGGCAAAGCCTCTGGTCACAGAGCCACTTAGTGTCTGCCAGAGGATTTCAGGGAGGGTTCTCAAAGAGCTTAAATTAATCTTTGAAACATGGGAGAAATTGAGTAGGGAGAGGAGTCAAGAAGTGCAGGAGAAATTCACCGGTAAATGGGCCCAGGAGGTCCCGGCTGCTATGGCTCAGTTGGTTGGAGCATCATGCCATGAACTCAAAGGTCTCAGGTTTGATTCCCGGTTGCGGGTTTGGTTCCTAGTTGAGGCGTGTGCAAGACACAAAAACAATCATGTTTCTCTCTCACATCCATGGTTCCCTACCTCTGTCTCTCCCTCCCTTCCTCTCTCTAAAATCAATAAGCATGCCCTAGGGCGAGGATAATAAAATAAAATAAAGTAAAGTAAAATAAAAATACCTGGGCCCAGGAGAAAAAAAACAACAAATATGCATTTTTTTTTCAAATATGCATCTGGAGTAAGGTGACTATAATTTAATAGCAGGCTTTCTTTGCGATTCTTTATCATTGTTTGAATCTCCAAGAAATGAAGCTGAACCGTGGACTCAGTAGTCCTGCCACTTTGGGGGCACCAGGGACACTCTATGACATATGTTTTTTTATGTAAGACCTCATTTCTGACTGCTTGCTTTCCCTCTCTCATTCTGCCCAGGCCACATGGCCTGCAGGCCTTTCCAGGAACTCCAGCAGTGCCTGGGGCACTCCATCTGCCTGGCCACTTCTTTCCCCCAGGTAACCGAAAGAATTCATTGTCTTTATTCAAATGAGACTTCAGGAGAGCTGGCTGTTCCTCTGAAATAGCAGTCCTTCTCATGTTCCCTTTCCCAGCCTAAAGCAGAAAGAATATAGTGTAACTGACATTGCTTTATATTTATTTATAAATTTATCTATGGCCTGTTTTCTGTAAAATGTGGACTTTGTGTACTGTTGTATCTTCCATACCTAAAATGGGGCCGGGCACATAGTAGGTACTCAACAAAAATATGTTCTGAATAAATGGACCCCCTGACTACAACTTGCAATGAGTGTAAAAGCTCTGTTTGCAAACTCCCTTGCTCCAGAAATAATAATATATTAAACATTCCTGAAATATACCACATGTATGCTGAGACAGAATTTTCAACCACTTTTCTTTAGTCTAGCTAAACAAGAAATACTAAACACATGGAACATTTTAAGTTCTAAAACTCAAACATTTTAAAGGAAGGCTTACAAAAAACGTCTCTATAGTGCATGTATAATGCATAACCACTTCTCTTCTGGCAAAGCTGAAACACACTCATGTGTACTCAGCTGGGGGTTTTCCTCCAAAATGCCACATTCAGACTGAATTTGTGCATGCATGTTCTCGATTATCCCCTGAAGTTAGATTTGAGGAAAAACGTAAGAGAAGCTGGAAGGTTAGAACGTTTGAACGAGAACATCCTCATAGCTGAGGATTCCCTTCCTTGCTACCCAATTAGGATTTCGCCGGTCCTGGAAATAAAGTCAACCCATTGCAATGAATTTGGTTGAACAATTGCCAAAACTAAGGAATTTTCGAAGCAGTGACTTCCTCATAGATAAAGGACTTCAGGTCACATCCTGGTTAGGAGATTCCAGTTTCATCTAATCAAATGCAGCGGGAAATGGTATATATGAGACTATGTGAGCATGTGGACTGCAGGCCTTGCATAGGTTCTGAGCAGGTTAGCCAGGTGCCCCAAGTAACCACAGAATCCGAGCACTGTTGGTGTTTCAATTAGCTTTTGAACTCAGGCAGCGCCAATTTTATTTGTGGGTAAGGCCTTCCAGTGTTGGTGCATTCTTGATCCTGATTGTCGACTGGAAACCAGTGACTAATAAATAGCATTACCTTATGTTTATATAGCCTGCCACACTTCAAAAAACCCTTGACCTGCCTCTCCTTTCTTGTTTCTTAAGTCGTCTGTCCATGTTTGGTAGAGAAGGTAGATAAGAGTGATTCACTCTGTCTCTTTCCAGAAGGGATTTGAGGCAACTTTTGTGTATAACGAGTCCGTCCTGTTATATTCCTCGTGGTGTATTCTTTCCCTCAGATACTTGTATGTCTTCCTCCTTACCTTTTTTGGGGGCCTCTGCTTAAATGTTAGCTCCCCAGAGACCTTCCCAGAAAACCTATATAAAAATCACCCATGGCCCCTTTTACCTGCTTTGTTCTTCATCGCACTCATCACCCACCGTATTGTGTATTTATTTCTTTGTTATCTCTTGTGCCCCAACAACACAGGAACTGTGAGGGCAGAAACTTTGCCTGTTTAATTCACTGTTGCATTATTCCGGTAACTTGATCGGTGCCTGCCACCTAGTAAGGACTTAATACATATTTGGTGAATGAGTGAATCCTCAGTTTTTAGTATAGATCAGCTATTTTCAACTTTTTCATCTTATGGCATACACTAATTACTAAAATTCTGTGGCACAACAAAAATATATTTGTTGCAGATCTGATAAAAAAAAACTAGGTATAATTTTGATTCATTCACACTGAATACTTATTGTATCGGCTGTTGTCACTTTTCTGTTTGACGATCTAAGGAAAAAGAGGTCAGTGCCCATGACCTCGTTTTTCTCAGGTATTGCATGTTTTAAAAATTCCTGAGGCACATCAGTTGAAAACTGCTGCTATAGATATCTGGCACATGATAAATATCTGTTGAATTCTATGATGCTTTAATAAATGAACCAGAGAAAGGTCTGATTCATTCAAGGTTATGTAGGTAGTGACAACTTGGCTTATATAGATTTCAACCTCTACTAATTCTCTCTCCGAAGCTTCTTCATTTGTATACTTGGTAGCAAATTCAGATTGTTTTTGTCCAGCTTTCTTTGTTCATCCAGTGTAGTACCTGTCAAAATGAGCATTACAGAGCTATGCAGGAAAGACGATGGTTTGAGTTAATGTTTTGGGTTAGAGAGAAATGACGTGAAAAAAGAGGAGAAAAGAGAGGTCTGCAGCGACAACCTCCCTCCCTCCATTCCTTATGCTCCCTTCATGCATTCACACGCATGTGGAAAGAAGGACCCATGTACCTCCCCCGACACACGCACAAAACATACAAATAGCTTCCAGGTACACATCTTCACTGTCTCTGCTTTTCTTGTGTCAGTCACCTTGGTTGTGTTACGCTGTGTCGGAAGTCCCTGTACACAAAGGACAGACCATCTTCTCAGAAGTTTACTAGGGGTCACTTAATCCGGACTCCCACAAAAAACCCCAGCAAATGCTCAGTGGGGGATACCCAGAACCGCCCTTACCTTTACTTCACAGAGAACATTCCAGGGGGATGTTTGAAAACCACATCTGACAATAGTCTCCCCAAGGTCACTTAAGTTCAGGGCCAGGATATTTTGCTGCCTGTCACCCTCCTGATGCACCAGACTCTCAAGTACACCTCTCCCAGCAGGCCTAGTGGATGCTCCCAAGCCCACTTACTAGCCTTTGTTTTCAACTGTCTAGAAACAATGCCGGTGGTATTTTCCTCAAGAAGAAGAATAAGTAGGTAGGTGTGTGGCCTTGGGAGTGCTTTGAGCTGCCTGACAACTGACGGAACAGGTTGCAGCAGGAGGGGAGGGGAGCCATTTCACACATTCAGGGCATATTTAGTGAATGCCCATTCTGTCCCAAGGAATTGGGCCAATAATGTTGGCGCTCCTCCTGGGTGACCTATATTTCTCTCATCTTTCCAAACCTGCTTGACTGAATGTGGAAACTGTGTCCCAAATTCTTTCATCTTAACCCTCCAGGGCTATCTGGCGCCCCTGACAGTGCTCTGGCCACCTGTCTGAACAGAAGAACATGTTATGCAAATTGGGCATGCACACCAGAGGCAACACTTGGCAACCCTAAGCTTTGCACCCTCACCCAGAAATATCATGAGATTCACACAAATAGACAATGCTGAACTTGTTCAAAGGTAGCTGTCTCTTTTTGGTTTTCTAAGACTTCCTTTTTGGTTTGTAAAGCCCTATCTTTAAATTGTTCCTCATTGTGGGTCTGCCTAGAAAGCAAAGATAAGAGTTTTGCACATTCATTCCATTATGTTATAAATCTTAGGACCCGCTGCACAAATCTGCTTGCTAGTAAGTATGACCTAACATTCTTATTGTCATTCTACTTACATTTGTTGAACAGCAGAGGGTAAAGCCCAGGTACTCTAAAAGATGCAAAGAAGAATATGCTTCCTACATTTAAACAGTTCAAAGTTTTTAGAGATCATAAAACAAGCACACCAGTATTATTACAAGACAGTATGTGATAAATGTCATCAACTCCATGATATTTTCCAAATGTCAAATAGGGACACATATTCTGATATGTTCTCTGACAGTGAAATAACATGTATCTAAATTGAGACCATCTGGGTTATCTGGGATAGATGGCCTAGTAATAGTGATATTTCACTACATATTATTGGTTTTGAAGTTTTTCCCTTTTCAAATGGAATTGTAAGGTGGTCCCTGATGTATGTTAGGGGCAAAAGTACAGTTGTTCTGGCTGAGCTGTAGTGAGGAGTCTTTCCCCTCTTAGCCTTCCACCCTTTCACCAAGGAGTTTCTTGAAACTTCCTTCTGACTCTCATGGACTCCAAGAAACAGTTGAAACTGTGGCGAAATGATTGGTAAGTGGAGAGATTGCTTCCAATAAAGGTGATCGGGATGTCCTGATGGAGGGCGAATGCTTATCTTTGCATTTGAAGAAGGCTTCAGTGTAGGGTGATCCTTGGACTTTTTATTGCATAGGGCCGGGGCATATGATCTGTGTCCGCCTACACTAGGCACAGATCTTGAGAACCAGTGATTGGCCTCCATAGAGTGTGTCAGTGAGGATCCAGCACTTGATTTGTGTTTCATGGCAGTGAAGGATCTGAGGTTTATCTCTGGCCTCCTCTGGCCTTTCACAGTCCTCCTCCTCTTTCTTTCCATCTCACCATAAGGGACTTCCTGCTATTTATTTGTCAACTCAGAGCTCCAGCAACTCTGGATATTTGTCCTTTGCCAGCAGCAGCATGCACAAAGAATTCTAACATTTATCTCTTCATCAGTGGACTTGAGAATACACCCTTGAGTCACTGTAACAATGGATGAGCACTGCCATCCTCGGGGAGTGCTGTGCTTTCTTCTAAGGAGGGCAAGCCTGCGAGGGAGGGTACACTCAGGAGCCATAGAACCAATGAACTAGGATCTTAGTCCTTAGGCATAGCATTTTGACTAATCAAAGTTTTTATAATATCTTGGAGTAGAGTTAACATTGCTTGGGAGGTGGGCGGCCTACTCTCAGGTTCATGTCCTGCAATATCCAAATATTAGAATTCAGATAAAGGAATGACCAAGGCTCAGACGCCATTCTCTCCCTTAATTGTTTTATTATCTCTAGGTGCTAATGACATAGTTAGCTACTAAGAAATCAGGGTTTATCGAAAACCCAAAGTTGGAAGTTATACTTAGACTTACACATGTGTGGGGTTGTGCGGAGAGTTCAATTCAATTTAAAAATATATTTGTTGAGTTTTTCTTAATTTTTTTGAGAGTAGTCTTAGGTTCACAACAAAACTGACCAGAAAGTACAGAGAGTTTCCATATTACCCTCTGCCTCCCCCCACCCCAGCCCATGACCTCCTGATATTAACGTCCTGCACTAGAGTGGTACGTTGATTACAATCAATGAACCTATATTGACACCCAATCACCCAAAAGTCCATAGTTTGCATTAGGACTCACTCCTGCTGTTGTACATTCTGTGGGTGTGGACACACGTGTAATGGCATGTATCCATCACTACAGCATCACAAAAATAGTTTCACTGTCCTAAAAATCATCTGTGCTTCGCTCATTTATTCCTTCCTTCCTCATTATTTCTGGCAACCCCTGATCTTTTCACTGTCTCCATAGTTTTGCCTTCTCCAGACTGTAATATAGTTGGAATTGACTTCTTTTACTTAGTACTAAACATTTAAGATGCCTCCATGTCTTTTCATGGTTTAATAGCTCACTTCCTTTTAGCACATTCACTGTCTGGATATACCACAGTTTATTTATCTATTCACTTCCTGAATATTTCTTGAGTGTTTACTCTGAATAAAGCATTAAGCTATATGCAATTAAGGGACATAATGGAAGACCTAGTTTAAAAAACAGAACATTGTTCGGTCATTCAAAGAAGTTGTACTGCATTAGGGCCTTCTGTTAGGTGGCAGACTGGAGCAAAGGAATTACAATAAAGGAGAGCTTCCACCTGCTTAAAATTCAGGCTTCTTGAAAAGAAAACACATGAGGAAGGATTAGAAGAATGGGTAGGATTCCAACATTGTTATGGACTGCATTGCGTCTCCTCAAAATTCATGTTAATATTTTAACGCCCATCGCCTCAGAATATGACTGTATTTGGGGAGAAGGCCTTTAAAAAGGCAGTTAAATTTAATTGAGGTCATGTGGACCTTAATCCAAAATGACTGGAGTCCCTATAAGATTATCATCAAATGAATCTTGAAACTAGGTATGAAGATTTAGTAAAACAGTTCTTGTGAATGTCACTGATACATCATCAAACCTCAAAAAGTAGGTTCAGATCATTTTTCCTGTTCTATGGGGGTAGTCTTATTTGTCCCTCTGTCCCTGGGACCTGGCATAACTACTGTCACAGTGTCCATGTGCAACAGATGTGTGTTGAATGAATGAAGCATCAGGAGTGGCCTACGAGAAACAATAGAGCTAGGAGAAGAAAAAGGGATACATAAGATAATAGATGGAAAATGGATAAGGGGGAATCTGTAAATATTTAGATTCTCAGGCAAGCAGAAAGGTTTGGGCCATGGTAAACGGCAGTGGGAGGAAAGAGGAATTCCCACCTACAGGGGGTCGTGTGGGACCACACAAATGGTGCACTCTGTATTCCTTGCAAAGCATGGAGTACAAGACAGGTGTGCAGCAGCTGTCTGCAGCCTTATCATATTAGGATTTGAAGAAGTAAAGGTCACCTCAAGTGGCAATGATGACACTGCTCAGACCTCAGGAACTAGCGAGGTCAAGAGGGGAGATACAGAGGGCAGTCTCGGGCACTGCCAATGACAGTAGACTCAACAATAAAGACTACACAAGGTGGGGTGTATCAAGCATGTCTTTTTATTTTGATGCTTTGATGCTGTGGGGCCTTGCTAATACTGAAAGGGACTGGCCCTCCTAGGGTCAGCTGGTTTCCAGAAATAGCAAACAACTTGCCTGGAAACCCACCTACGGTAGGTAAACCAGCCAACCCAAAGCCCATACCCCAACGCCTCCTTTATGGAACTCTCGGAGGGCTCGACACACAAAGTCAAACAATAGCTTCAAATGAAGTCGAAGACAAGTATGCGCTACTGGAGCCATCTTATGGGAAAAACCAAATGAACTTTTTGGCCCATCCAATATTTAAAACATGTTCCATCACCTTTTTGTGTGGGCAGTGGTGCCTCTTTCTAGAATGCTCTTCCCTCCGCCTACCATCTGACTACCACCTCTGTGTCCCACAAGGCTTGCTTTTCCTGTGAGGAAGTGACGTCCTGTCTGCTGGGCTACTGTCCCTCCTCTGTGTTATTATAGCTCCTTGACCTTGGCTCCATCCCATTTTTTATCTGCTGGAATGCACCCCTCCTCCTTCAGATACTGTTACTCATCCTGCAAGACTCCCTTTTGGTAGCCCTCCTCCCTTTAGTCAGAGTCCATCCTTTATCCCTCTGCTATAGCCCTGGGTTGCATCTGACTTGTGTTAGTTGCTGGCATGTTTTGTCTGGCCTTTCTCCCGATGTTAACCATTTCATAATAGGCAGCTTATCTCCACCTATTATTTGAACTCCACGTCTGGCACAACACCTGTTAGTAAGTTAATTACCCTTTCTGTGGTTACTTGGGCCTTTGGGCAATCAAACGTCTCAAGGCAGATGCAGAGGCTGCCTGGTTGGCCCCATTTCTGGACATTCTAACAGGCAGGCGTTGCCAGTCTTTATATGACTTAATGAGACCCACACAACCAGGAAGTGTAACTTACAGCAACTTACAGCTGTAACTTACAGCATATTCACTTCTCCTCTCCAGATACCTGTTCTGCAATCATGAGCAAACAGAAAGAATAAATCCGGACCGGGATCTGAAATGTAAAAAGGCTACTTGTCAGCTGCACCATTGTTTTCTGCTAAAGCTGGCAGAGCAGCCTGGGCCACACATTCCTGGGACATGAATAATATCAGTTGTGATTACACTTCAGTATCTCATCCATCACCAGCCTGTGAGCATTGAATATAACCTAATTAGGAAATGTGAAGGTCCCTTTGCTGGGGATGAGTGCCGGGGAAGCACCGGTCCATGTGCCTCTCCAGAGATGGGGACTCACTGAGGTTCACAAGCAGGTTTGGATCCTGCAGAACTCAAGGGCAGACCTCACCGGTCTAGTTCACATTCCTTAACGTAACCACCAGTAGTCCAAGATCAGACACCTTGGATTTCACCCTGTATTACACAGCTCCGTAAATGCATCTCAAAGAAGATATATTGGGACTGATAAATCGGTCATTTAAGGTATTAACTAGTGATTAACTCTCTGCCTAACACATTTTTTTTGTTTAACTAGTTTTGACTGGCCTCAAATAGGAACTCGAAATTTGTTGGCAATTGGCTTCTTATCTTTCTTGACTTCCAAACTTGTTTGTCCTTTCCTACACAGTTCTTAAAATGCTCTGGAGGGCTGTGTTTTATCCTCCAAAGTGCAGGAGCACAGGACTAAGGATGTCTGCAAGACGAGTTTTACAGAATGAGACAACATATCTACTGTCCCTTTGCATGAGAAAAATGACAGGCTCTTCTCTGTACAAATGCTACTGCATCTGAATCCCCACTTGTCATGCGTGGGCTTTCATTGGTGCATTCATTACTCAGTGCTCTGTCCATGCCCTCCTCTGACATGTGTCGAGTGCTGGCTGTGCGCGGACCTGCCTCTTCCCCTGGCATCCATCATTAACAGAGGAACTGGCAGGAGCAAAGAGGCCTGAGGCAGTGAAGCTGTGAGAAGGACCAAGCTGCACTGGGAGTGAGTGCCTGGTAGAGCACCCGGAGCCCCAAAAGACTGAGCTAACTGATAACTCAACCTTAATTCTATTGAGAAAAAATTTTGTTTTGGTCCAACTGTTATTGGTGGAAGTGGTGCAGTGTCTAAAGGGAAAGAATTTCCTGATACCCACACAGGAGGATGTGGCTCTATGATATGGTTTACTGATGATGTACAATTAAGGGGGTCCTCCTCTTGACTTCCCAATGTCCCATCTCTGTCCATCTCGCCGTGGAAAATGTCCAACCTTGTCAACAGTAGGGCCAGGATGGAGGCCACTGCCCAGAGTTTATGCTCTATATTGAAGTACAGTCCAGCAACTGGCTAGCTTAGCATGTGTTTCCAGTTGAAGTTCATTTCTGGCTCCTTCCTGGAGGCCATGGAGAGAACAGGTGCATGTACTGTGCCAGTGCAGGTCACAAGTAAGAAAGAGAGGGCTTCTTTGTTTCCCTGGGTTATAACTAGGAGGTTGGGTTTGGGACAGATCAGGTGCTTTCCCAAAATGACAATCAACTTCCCAAGCTTTCATGGGCTTTGGATGGGTTCACAACCCCTAGTTAGACCAACAGGCCTCTATGGTCCAGCATCTCCCCCTGCACCCTGTCAACAACACGGTACCTGAGGAGGGAAGGGAGGAATGTTAATCCCCCTGGCAGAGCAATGCTATAATCCCCTGGACTGAGAAAAGCTGTAGCTTCCTGGTTACGCAAACAGGCTCCTGCTTCCCAGTTTATTAAGCTCAGCATCTGGTCTCTTTGCTTCCCTTTTCAAGCTAAATACCCACAGTAACAAAACCACCCTCTGCCACTTAACAAACATTCCTATAACCTATACCTTGCCTTGATGATGTGTGGGCTTCAATGACATGCTTCAAGGTTCATGCATGGGGTCTCAGGGATGATCACTAGAACTATTGATTTGTCTTTTAAAAATCTTTTGATTTAATCTTTATTATATTTTTCCATTACTATCTAGTCCCCTTAGGCCCCCCTCCACCCAGCAATCACCACACTGTTGTCCATGTCCATGATTCCTTTTTCCTTTTTTCGAAGTCCCTCCATCCCTGCACCTCCCTGCCCTGCAACCTCCATTAGCTGTCATCAGTTCTCCATCTATGAGTCTGTCTATGTTTTCTTTGTTAGTTCAGTGTGTTTATTAGATTCCACATATGAGTAAAACCATATGGAATTTGTCTTTCTCTGACTGGCTTATCTCACTTAGCATAGTGTTCTCCAGCTCCGTCCATACTATCACAAAGGGTAAAATTTTCTTCTTCTTTTCTTTCTTTTTTTAAAAATATATTTTACTGATTATGCTGTTACAGTTGTCCCACTTTCCCCCCTTTACTCCCCTCCACCCTGCACACCACCTCCCACCCACATTCCCCCCCTTTAGTTCACGTCCATGGGTCATACACATAAGTTCTTTGGCTTCTACATTTCTTATACTATTCTTACTCTCTCCCTGTCTATTTTCTACCTACCATCTATGCTACTTATTCTCTGTACCTTTTGCCCCTCTCTCTCCATCCCATGCCCCTATTGATAACCCTCCATGTGATCTCCATTTTTGTGGTTCTGTTCCTGTTCTAGTTGTTTACTTAGTTTGCTTTTGTTTTTGTTTTAGGTGTGATTGTTAATGATTGTGAGTTTGCTGTCATTTTACTGTTCATATTTTTTATCTTCTTTTTCTTAGATAAATCCCTTTAACATTTCATATAATGAGGACTTGGTGATAATGAACTCCTTTAACTTGACCTTATCTGAGAAGCACTTTATCTGCCCTTCCATTCTAAATGAAAGCTTTGCTGGATAGAGCCATCTGGGATGTAGGTCCTTGCCTTTCATGAGTTGGAATACTTCTTGCCAGCCCCTTCTTGCCTTCAAGGTCTCTTTTGAGAAATCAGCTGACAGTCTGATGGGAACTCCTTTGTAGGTAACTATCTCTTTTTCTCTTGCTGCTTCCAGGATTCTCTCCTTCATTTTAATCTTGGGTAATGTAATTATGATGTGCCTTGGTGTGTTCCTCCTTGGGTCCAACTTCTTTGGGACTCTCTGAGCCACCTGGACTTCCTGGAAGTCTATTTCCTTTGCCAGAATGGGGATGTTCTCCTTTATTATTTGTTCAAATAACTTTTCCACTTGTTGTTCTTCCTCTTCTCCTTCTCGTACCCCTATAATTTGGATGTTGGAATGTTTAAAGCTGTCCTGGAGGTTCCTAAGCCTCTCCTCATTTTTTTGAATTCTTGTTCCTTCATTGTTTTCTGGTTAGATGTTTCTTCCTTCCTTCTGGTCTACACCATTGATGTGAGTCCCAGTTTCCTTCCCATCACTATTGGTGCCCTGTACATTTTCCTTTATTTCACTTAGCGTAGCCTTCATTTTTTCATCTAATTTGTGACCAAATTCAACCAATTCGGTGAGCACCCTGATTATCAGTGTTTTGAACTGTGCATCTGATAGGTTGGCTATCTCTTCATTGCTTGATTGTATTTTTTCTGGAACTTTAATCTGTTCTTTCATTTGGGCCTTTTTTTTTTTTTTTTTTTTTTGTCTTGACGCGCCTGTTACGTACGAGGGGCAGAGCCTTAGGTGTTCACCAGGGTGGGGTAACCCATGTCACTGTGTTGTAATGCTGTATGTGGGGCAGTGGTCTGAGAGGGAACAGTGGTGCTTGCCCCACTCTCTGCTGGTTTTCAGTCACTTCCCCCACTACCCACAAGCAAACGGCCCTTCTGGCGCTGATTCCTGTGTGGGTGGGTTTGTGTTCATTCTAGGACCCTGTGGGTCTCTCCAACAAACTCTCCTGTGAGGCTGGGAGTTTCTCCTGCTGCTGTCTCAACCCCCACAGGTGTTTTCAATTGGTGGTTTGAGGCTTTATTTCCCTGAGTTGGGACCCTGGGTTGTGTAGTCCATCCTGCTCCCCAGTTTATCCTGGTTTATCTGCTCTCGAATGTGGGACCACCCAGTCCACAATCCACTGCCTCTCGGGGTCCACTCGCTGCTGCCTTGCCGGCCACCTGCAGCCTTGCACGCCCTGCTCCACAATCTGCCACCTCGCTGGGTCCGCCAGCCACCATCCTGCCGTGGGTCCTCTCCACTCCAGCTGCCCGTCTCCACCCCTCCTACCGGTCTGAATGAATGTGTTTTCTTTAACTCCTTCGTAGTTGGACTTCCATACAGTTCGGTTTTCAGTCAGTTCTCGTTATTTTTTGTTTTTAAATTGTTGTTGTCCTTCTTTTGGTTGTGTGAGGAGGGACAGTGTATCTACCTATACCTCCGTCTTGGTCGGAAGTAATTGATTTGTCTTGAATCATGGTTAAGTCACTCTAGAGTGTCATGATCATTGGCCACATTTCCCCCGGGGCTTCCCTGGATTCCCATTCCAAGTAGGTAGTCTATCTTCCTATAATGTAATGCTGTGTTCTCTTCTCAAGGGATGGAGTCTGGCTTGGCAAAGACCTTCATGAAATACTGGGATGGTGGGTACCACCCACTCCATTCTCCTCACCAGGATCTGACCATGACTGGGGACCTCCTGCTACTTTCACCTTTTGACCTGATGTTTGCCTGCTTTATGTCTGGGCATTATTTAGTTCCCTTAGTTACCATGACCTACCTGCTTGTTGGAATTTCTGTGGTCACTGTGACCCCAACTTTCCACAGCAGCTCCACCCTGCTCATGCTTCACTGAGGAATCATGACATTTGATAAGGACAATATCTTCATTGTTATCGCTCTTGCTTTACTGTTAGGGAAACTGAGGCACAGAAGGATTAAGTGATTTGGCCAACTAGAGGTTGGATACACAGGAGAACCAGGCCTTAAACAAGGTACTGTTCTCTAAATAGTTGGTTCCTTGCCCAAATTCATGCTAATTACTCTAAAAACCATAAGGGAGGTTTTTGAAACTTGTATGTAATTTAACAAATAAAAATATACAGAAGGAAACCTTTTATTGTCATTGTCATCAGCAAGCGGGCTTCCATCATGTTGCAGCAGTGGGATTCTCCTGCCTCCGTCTGGGTCCTTGAAAGAGAAGAGCTGCTGCTTCGTGCACCAGAGGCAGCCTGCATGTGGGCAGGGAATTATAACAATGTCTACAGATGCCAGGTGTGAACCAATTGCCTTCCAAAATGTTTTTGTGGTTATTTAGAATGGAGACCTCATATTCCCCAGCAGAGAGTGATACAAGGGGTGATTAGATTCTTGGGTCATCCCACAAAGTTTGTTTGCTTCATAATGCAGGTGGTGTACATATTTCTCGTTCGTAAGGCAGCTGTTGTAATGCATATATTAAGCCACTGCAACATAACCATCAAGGCCCTGATCAATGGAGTAATGTTTATTTTGAGCCTGAGAATTGTCCCCTGACAGCAGTGACGCCGTTCCTATTTACCCTATAGAGTGCATAAGGGTGGTTAAAAAATATCTCAAACTTTAATAGCTGAGAGCTGGTTTGTAAGATGAGAAGTGAGAAGGTATTCTAGAGAGAGGTTAGGTGGAAAAAAAAAGTTTAAAAAATGCAGATGTGGAGTAGAAAAAGGTCAAGGAAAGAGAAATTCCAGAAACAAGAACAACAGCAAAAACGTGTGAGCAGAAGGGTTGGCAAAAATCAGAGTTATTCTAGAATGAGAAATAAAATCTGATAAGGAAATGGGAACTAATAAAGGGACTTAGAGAATGTGGATTTAGAAGGTTAAGGATTTATAATGTGACAGAAGATGGTTTTGGCAGAAGATAATATTAAATGGCTTTGGATAGAGCAAGCTCAGCTTTGGAGAAGCGTATTAAAGAATAAAGAATATAATAAAGCTTGTGTCACCTAACCCTAACTGGGTATAACCAATGGGTTGCCAGGTCATCCAGAGATTCTCACTGATGGGGGTCAGGGTACAACCCAGAAGGGGCACTCAATCTGAAAACTGATGGAAAATTGCCTCGTGGGGAAGCTATACCCAGTGAAGTAGGAGAAATGCAATTCTGCAGAGAATGGCTTTGGTGGAATGTGCACCTCTGTTAGTTGTTAGAATGGGAGGAAATCTTGACTAGAATAGAATTTCGTCTACAATAAAGAAAAGCAAGGTAAATAGTAGCAATTAAGTTGATGGCACTGTTATTCTCAAAGATGCCATAATGAGCTTCTTTGTTGGTTTGTTTGCAAAAACCTGGGCTAGGCCTGGAAATAGAAGAATAGGAAAGGAAGATTGATACCTCTTTGTCAATAATGTAACACTGCTATCTCCTTTGTGACCTGGGGCAAGGTCTGCAGATCCCTAAACTGTTGCATTTAGAGAAATGTTTCTCTTCTTTAAAAGGGATTTTGAGTGTGTTTGTTTTGGGAGGGTTGGGTGTGACTGTTGTTTAGAAGAAAGTCCGAAGTGTTGTTCCACATTGAACAACTTCAGTCTTTTGGGGGAGGGTACTGCTGTGAGCTCTCAGGTTTCATAGATGGCCCTAGCTGGAGGTAGAGGATTATGTATTAGCATAAGGCCAACCCCCTTAAGTGACAGGATAAAGTTTCCTAGAGGAAGGTAGAGATTTGCAACACAATGGGTTGAAGAATGTTCTGTATGTCTCGTTACCCAATGACAGGATCTATGTAACAGATTTAACTTGCTCTTTAATTTTTTTCCAGAGACCCTGGGAATAGTGGTGTTTAAGGTCACTGTTAATATTAAAAATTATAATTATCTCTATCTTCCACCCCTTGTCGAGTACAACAGCTTTGTATTATTGGTAAATGGATGAATTAGGGGATGTGATAGTAGAGGAAAATGTTACCTTCTGTTGAGGTCACCATGACAGCACCAGAGTTCTAGGGAGGGGACAGTGCCCCTGGAGATCTAAGTGGAGAACTAGCAGTGAGCAGCCAGAGTCCAGTGATGGGGGAGCTCGAGTTAAAGATTTTAGCTTTAGTTAACAGTTGATAGGCTTAAGTGATTAATGCATGTGGAAGGCTGTTATTCCAGGAACTGGAATGCAGGACCTACGTGATGCCAGGAGGTCTACAGCAATTCAACCTTTGCGCCCCAGGGGGTCTGCAAGAAGATAACTGAGTCATTGTGTTCCAGGAAGGGAACGTCCATAAGGCAGAAAAAGACTTATTAGTCAATAGGTGAAAAAAAAAATGCTAGGACAAGACTGCAACTCTTACCTGATAAACCTTTTTCCAAACCCCTTACCTACGCTTTTCTTCTCCTTATAAAAAGGTCAACTTGATATGAGATGTTAAGATGGTTTTTAAGGTACATAACCCACTGTCTTCCCACATCACTGGCATCTGAATAAAGTGTCTATAAAGATTCAATCCTTGTCCCTATTTATTAGTTCTGATAGAGACAGGCAGCATGAATGCCACCTTTCCTGGTTGCACAAGGTGGAGAGCTGGCAGAGGTAAGCCAGGTGCTGGACCACTTCAAGAGCAGACAAGAACTGGAGTGACCTTCAGTGGGGAAAGTGTCCATTGGGATTACACAATCAAACAATGGAGGCTTTTCTATATATCCTTCCAGTAAGATGGTGGGAGAGCAGATTTCTCAGAATCTTAGGTAGTTGAGCACTTATGTGGCTGAGGCTTTCTCAGAAATGCTATACATGTATTCTAGAAGGGTCGAAGATGAATGGAGAAGGTGGGAGCCAGGAGGGATCCATCAGAGGGACCCTAACAAACGTCAGTGGGGAAGCCAAGTCAGGAAATCTTTTTACCTCATCTGTCACTATGGTGAGTTAAAAAAAAAATTGCATCTGTAAAGATGTGGAATTTCAGCAGGTCTATGAATTGCCGTTCCCATTTGCCATTTATGAGTATTATTTATTGTGTGTTCCTTCCTATTAATTAAACTTATATTAAAATAATCTTGCGGTGAGAGGATTGGCAAGGAAAACACCTGTTCTTTATTTCCTTACTAAGCAAGTTGGGGCTGTTGGCAGAATATCCCAGCAAAAGCAGTATTTTATGAAACTAATTACCTGGAGAACTTCTGGAAGGATTTACTGTGGTGGGTGTTACACTTCGATGAGGAATATTTCAGTAGCTGTGGAGGTCTCAAAGGATTTATCTTTGAGGTGGGATACCTGAAGAAGGAAGAGTTAACCGTTTGGGGTATGGGAAGAGGGGACAGAGCCTGAGACAGTATTGTCACTGCAAAGGTAGAAGGTTTTGGCAATGCTTCCAGTTATATCATATAATTAGGCAGGAGGCTTGGTGAGGTGAAGGACTGGGAATTTGGCCTTAATTTTATTCCATTTGAAATGTTGATTTAAATTTCTGTTGGGTTTGCTCCATCTATTCCTCTAGTCTTTGAAAATGGAGTAATTTAGCTTCATACAGGAGTTCAGCTCCATCGAAATATCCTCTTCTTGTTGGGTGGGGCTAATCTAGCCTCACAGACCCTGTATCTGGGATGATGATGCATTGCTTTGGGAAGCTTGCCCTCGCTTCTAGCACCCACTAACACCACTGTTTAAGTGGCTTTTATCTCACAGCCTCTCTCTAATCCCATATTTCTATTTGTCTGAAGGGCAACGTTATTTGAATGTCTTTATGTATTGTATATAATTTATTAAGTAAACTTATATAGTGCTCTTCTAACAGACACCTTTCATAGTTTGGTTGTTGTTTTTTCTTTTTTTTCCCCCCATTACTGACGAGAGAACTACTTGGCTATTTTTGGTTCCCAGAATAAAGATTTAGCACCTTCTTGACATCCAGCATTCAACCCTTTATTAATTTTGCTAATTCCTTTTAATATAATGTCCTGTTCTCATATGCTAGTTCAGATTTTGCAGTTTAATATAGCAAATGTGCTTCCTGTTTTCTTTTTTTTTTTTAAGATTTTATTTATTTATTTATTTTTAGGGAGGGAAGGGAGGGAGATAGAGAGAGAGAGAGAGACACATCAATGTGTGGTTGCTGGGGGTTATGGCCTGCAACCCAGGAATGTACCCTGGCTGGGAATCGATGCTTCCTGTTTTCTCAGTAGAGGTTTTACCTTCTTGTTTTTGCTCATGTCATTTCTTTAATCAGAAATACTATTTTTTTCTCTTAAGCCATTGATGTTCACTGAGTCTCTACACTGAAGACAAACTTTAACTTTTGTAGCCAATTCTTATTAAATTCACCCAGTTCTTACTTTTTTTTTTTTCTTTCTGAGTTCTCTGGACATTTAGGTATTCAGTTTGTGTTTTATTAATTTATAGTCGCTGAAAGGTTTTTAAAAACTCTGTCCTGCCAAATGTTGCAGATGTGTACAGTCAGGCTGTGACTGGACAAGGGACCTGGCCCCGAGCCGGTCTGCCTGGGGCCAGCCAGAAGTGTGTGGGTTCTTGACTTCGTGTAGGAAATATTTCACACCGTGAGTCCAGGTGACTATGAGGCTACATTTATTAAAGCCGGGGACCGTGAAACAAGGAAGGGCTTAGCACAGAAGAAGCAACAGGAAAGCCCAGTCTGGGCTGCTTTATCTCACTGCGAAGTCAGAGAAAAAGGGAACGTAGGCACAGGCTCAGGGGGTTAGACTGGGGTGAGCTGCAATTGCCCACTGCTCCCCTGGTTGCAAGTCTTATGGTGGGTGGGTGGGAGGCCTTAGAGTTTAGGAAATGAGTGCCTGTGGAGGAAGAGGAGGACAAAGGGAGAGTGGGCACGCTGGGTCCTTTGTCTTGAGTTTTTATTTCTCTCTTAGAAGCAAGAATCTTAGTGGAGGTCTTAAGGGACGGTTTCAGCAGAAGAGTCACCAGTTTTCCAGGTGTGCTCTTTCAGGGTCGTGGTCTCTACTGATTGGTCACTGACAGAACAGGGGGTCGTTTGTCATTGTAGCTAGTCCTGGTGTCACCCATCTGGTTTTGCTGCTTTTCTGGGCTTAGAGCTGAAATAACACTGAAGCTTGTATGTTATTTCTAGGGAGGAGACCTTCTGCATCTGGCTATAAACTGCTTAGCCATTTTGTTCAGTTCTTGGTCTCAGTATTCCTATTCCACTTGTCTTGGCTTGCTGGCCTGTCTCAAGATCAGATTGCAAATTCATGGGGACATGGGCTACCCTAGCTTTGCCTCTTCCTAGATCACCTATACCAGCTGTTTTCCACAAGCCAGATTCTGTAGTTCTGAAGGCAGTGCTAAGGAAACTGAATGTGAGGCACTTAAAGAAGTCACGTATATCTAAAAGGCAAAGAGATCGAAGATGCTAGATAGATATAAATATTTAGTATGAGTTCTATTGCTGAATGAGTAAATAAATGCCTTAAGGCCACTAGGACCTGGTAAATCTATTTTCAGTGGAAATTACTCTGGTATATCAAATATTTATTAGGACTTAATATATTCCTGTCACTTTGCTGGACCCACAGATGGAAATGTAGAATAAAAAAAAAAAAAGGAAACACTTCAGGGCCTCTGACCTGTAGGAAACACAGGAAGAGATGCATACATACTCATAGAGTTAACACAAACAAAGCAGAGGATACAGGGAGAGCACAGGGAAGCTTACTGTGCTTATAATCACTTAGGAAGTGGTTCCTGGATAAGACAGCAACCAATCAAAGCTTAATGTGTAAGAGACAACTGGGTGAAGAATGGGGTAAAGTTAGGAAGGGCATTTCGGGCAAGGGGAGCTACATGAAGAAAAGCAGAGGAGTGTTTTAGCATGCAGAGTGCAGTAAAAGCCAAGTTGTTTAAAGCACAAAGTGGGAGGCAGAAATTTGGGGGAGATAAGAATGGGGAGATAGACAGTAGCAGATGAAAGAGGCAGTAATAGATGTTTTCCCAGAAAGGGGGTTCAGCCAGGCTTGGGAGAGTCACTGAACCAGTCCAGGCAGAGGAATAACATGGCCAGCTCTGTGTTAGAGAGGTCTCTTTGATGGCCAGGTGGAGGATGGGTTTCTGCAGTGAATTAAAAGCAGAATAAAAGTATTTAGGCAGAAGATGACCAAGGCCTTGAACTATACTTTAATAATAAAAACATAGGAGAAGAAATGAGTTAGAGAACTGTTTAACAGGACAAAGGGGCATGACTTGGTAAATGATAGAATGTGGAAGACAAAAGAGAAAAATGACTGTAGGTTGACTCTCATATTCCTGGTTTGGGTGTCTGGGTAATTTCTGTGTCATTGTGTCATGGAGGCACAAGGAAATGAATGATACAGGAACAATGACAGGTTCAATTTTACCCTTGCTCAATCTGAGGGACCCACTGGAATATCGAGTGGATATAGGAACTCCTTCAACTAAAGAAGGGCGCTTGGGAGAGCCATGTCCTCAAGGGAGAACCCAGTTTCAGTTAAGATCAGGAAGTGGAGGGAACATTTTTGAAAAGGTTGAAGACATAGGATGGTTGAGTTATGGTGGAAGGGGAGTTCCAGAGGGTACAGTTGGTGCTATGGGGCAGGTAGGAGGAGGAGAGGTTAGACAGAGACAGGAAGCTTGAAGTCCTGTGAAATGATGTGTTGGAGGGTCAGGGGAGCCTTGGTGAACATTTTGTTTGGTGACTAAATTGAATTCCTGCACCCATTTCCCGTGGTTCACTAAGAGATAGATAGCATCGTATTCCACAGGTTAAAGGTTCAGTCCTACAAGACTGTCCCAGACCACACACACCTACCTTTAAGATGCCAGATGCAATCTAAGTTACTTATGCTTCTGACAAATAGGCCACAGATTGGAGGTTCCACTGAACCCCTCCAGGTCGGAATGCCAATCTCAAGTCCAGGTTGTTACCTGTGCTTCTGACTGACCAGCTATAAATCAGAGATTCCCACAGACCCCTTTTATGTTCAATTAGTTTGCTAGAACAGCTCACAGAACTAAGAGAAACATGTTACTTACTAGGTCACTGGTTTATTGTAAGAGAATATAACTCAGGGAGAGTCAGATGGAAGAGATGCATGGGGCAAGGTATATGGAAAGGGGCTGAAAGCTTCCATGTCCCCTTCAGGCACTCTACTCTTTCTGAATCTCCATGTGTTCGCCAACCCAGAATGATCAATTGTTGACCATTGGCCATTAATTCAACCTCCAGCCCCTCTCCCCTCTCCTGAGATTGAGGGCTAGAAATGTGTGAGAGTAAAAGTCTAGACAGAAGCAGGAATAGAGAAAGCTATGCAGGTCTATCCTCAAGATAAAGAGAGACAAGACAGATAATGAAAGCTAGAGTATGGGGACTGAATTCGGGAGGCCTGGTAGATCAGGATGAAGAACAGAGAGTGGACCACCACCTAAAACAGGCATTATCGACCAGCTGCTTCTATGACTCTCATGGTTTTGGGTATGCAGCTGGCCTCGTTCAAAGGGCCAGAGATGGGGCAGTCACTCTCCTGTACTTGCCGGGGGGGGGGGGGGGGGGGGGGGGCGCTCCCCATTGATTTTCATTTGTGGAGTGAGTCCAAACTCTTTAACCTAGTGTAACCATTGTGTTCAGGTCTCACTAGCTGGGGGATTAAATGGTTGCATTTCCTTTAATGATCAATTATGGTGACATGATTAATGGCAGGTAGTTTTGCTTGCTCTTAAGTTCTCTGCCCCTTACTCTTCTCTCAATCTTTGGCCTACTCTTCAAATCCTCATTTTCTGTCTCTACCTCTTCTCAGAGTAAATCAAAGTGGGAATGGCTTTAGACGATATAGTCCTGCTTTCCCCTGGATTCCATTTCATTCCAGGGATGATTTGCATAACAATATATCTTCAATTTGGCTGTGGAGCCGAACACTTTATGGCAATACTTTCTGCCTCTCTCATACCCATTTCTTTAAACCCACATGTAGTCATAGACTCCCAGAAACAGAGATAGCTTAGAGATTATTCATTAAACTTCCAGGTATTTTTAAATACAGAAACAGAAAAGTTAACTTGCCTAAATGACAATTCCCTAGGAGCAAAGTTAATACTTGTGCTCAGATTTCTTGATTTTTAGTTCAAAACACTTCCTTTATACATCCCAGTGTCTTATTAATTAGGCAACTGGTAATTTAAAAGGAACTTAAAAGTAAATGAAAGATCCAGTTTTATGAACTGAATAATGGTTCCTTCATTTATCCCCATATCTGACAGACGTAAAATAAAACATTTTTGAATGAGCTTAAGCAAATATAACTCTTTTGGCTATTCTCTCTAGTGCCTACCTGTGCGAGTCTCAGAAACTTGGGGAATGAACTTTAAAGTCAGTCGTATAGCATAGTGGAGTTACAGGCTGGGAAAGGGGAGTTATGAGTGAGAAGTTTTACTTTTTGCATGTATCTCATCACTGATCTAAAGTTCACATAAAGCAGGGGCTGCGTCCTAGTCAGCTCCATGTTGCCAAAGGCTCACACAGTGCCCAAGACTAAAGACTTGGGAGGTATGTGTTAGACAAAGAAGAATGGTTGAAAGAATGTTCCCTTTTCCACAAACAGAAATGATGGTATAGGAAACAAGCATTAGAGGTGGTCCAGGATATACTAAATTGGTAAGGCAGGGAGACAGGAGAGTGAAGAAAGGGGATGTGTCATGTTTTAATTCTCTATTGCATTGTAACAAACTACCCCAAGACTTAGTTGCTTAAAACAGCAGTAATTTATTATTTCTAATTCTCCTGTGGGGGATTGGGCTCAGCTGGGTGGTCCTGTGAGTCCAAGGCTGCACTCAAGGGCAAGCTCCTTCCAAGATGGCTTCACCCTCCAGGGACTCTTGGTGGCATCTCATATCTAATGTTTTAGCCTGAGTTTCTTAAGTAGAAGCTTAAAGGTCGAACTGCTGTCTCTTGGGACCCATGCCTGGAATGGACAAAGTGTTGCTTCCATCACATTCTATTGATCAAAGCGAGTCACAAGGCCAACCCAGCTCCAAGGGAGGAAAAACAGACTCCACCTCTTGATGGAGGTGGCGGCATGTGCTTCCAGGAGCGGGAGGAATTGTTGCAGCAATATTTGCAGGCAAACTGCAGCAGGGAAGAAGAAAGGCTATCTATAGTTAATGCTTTGACTGATTTAAGTACCAGCCCCTACGTGCAATAAAGATACCTAGGCAAATGTCTATCTTGAAGGTGAATGCTACTGTCTAAGATTATTAAGGAGCCAAATAAGCTGAAATGTGATTTTCTCAGATTGCTTTATCACCTTAAGTTTCTGACTCAATAATTGACTTATCCTGAACACTATTGTCTACATCCAGTAGAATTCTTCAAGATATTAGCTCTGAGGGCAAGAGTATAATACATTCAACTACTGCAACTTTTCTTTAGAGAGTACTGGGGTTTTAAATGAAAGTAGTAAATTTTCCTCTTCTGCAATCATGGGAAACCCTCAAACCATTTATGTAGCATAATTCAGAAGTTATAGGACAGTTTACAATGAAGCATTTTTATGAGCAATCAAATGCAGTAGTCAAAAGACTTTTTCTTCTCCAGCTTTAAAATGCTAAGACTTCCAGCCATACAGTGAACCGAAAACAAAAAGAAATGAAGGACACAGGGGAAGGAATGGGAAGGTCTGGGTACCTTTGCATACTCTGCTATTCACCAGCTCACAGCCAGGGCTGGTCACCCAACTACTCCTTGCCTTTGCTTCTTCCTTTTTCAAGTGTGGAAATATAATGGTGTCTGCCTTGCTTGCCCCATCTGAACACTGAGAAGTGCTCTAAATGTTATTTGATATCAGTAGAAGAATGAGTAGGTACAAATATATGTAAATGTCTATGTTGAATATTATCGCTTTCTTTGTAGAGGTATTATCATCATCATCATCATCATCATCATCATCAATTCTAAAAGTCATACAGGAATGTAAGCTAATTATAAAAAATTCAGATATACCAGGTCTGTCCAGAAAGCATCCAGTCATGTAATATGAAAAATAGAGACATTAATTGAACATTTATTGAAGAAGATATAAGACACAAGAAACACTGTACACAGGACAATGATGCCTCAGTCCCCTTCAAAGTAGGCACCTTGGGACCTCACACAGTTCTCCCAACTGCAGCATGATGTTCCTTCTGCTCTGGTAACAGAAGCACCTGAACGAATTTTGCCACAACACGTTTCATGACAAGATCCTGCATCCAAATCTCGTACAGAGTAGTTTTTGGAATCCCTAGATCAGCTCCTAGTTCTCACACTGTCAGTCACTGATCTTTGTTGATTGCAGCCCATACACGTTCAACATTCTCAGGTGTTCTGCTTATTGCAGGCCTTCCAGAACGAGGGTCACCTTCAACAGATTCTCAACCGTCTTTGAAGCATTTGTGCCACACTTTTATTCGTGTTGCACTCATTGCATGGTCACTAAAAGCCTTCTGAATCATCCAAATAGTTTCCACAGAGGAACGTTCAAGCTTAACACAAAATTGATGCAGATTCATTGCTCTACATGTTCAGTCATCTTGAATGCAATGGCCACATAGTACACATGCTCACTCAATGGCATCTACTGCCCCCACTGACTAGTACAGTGAAGTCGTCATTGTTCATGCATGTGCATTCCGGTCCACTTTCCTTGGCTGCCAGGTTACATCGATGTTACACAAACTGTTCTTGTTATATTAGCAATGGCTGGATACCTAGACTTTTTCTGGGCAGAAGTCATATAAGGTAAAAAAAAAAAAAGAAACTTTTTTACATTTTAATTTTTATCCCATCTCTCTCTCTCTTTCCTCAGAGGTAACCATATTTATATTTGGTGTATCTCCTTTCAGATCATTCCCATATTTTTAAAATACATACAAACATAGATACCTACAGAATTTACCAAAATGATATCTATTAATGTGGATTTCCTTACACTTTGTAGGAAGCTTCTTAAGAAATCAATGACACATTTTTCATGTTTCCAAATTAAAGTATTGGCTAAAGGCTTTATACCTTTACTGAGACACTTTTTGCAAATCTCATGCATATAAACTGTTTTTCTCACTTTTATTACTTATTTGAATCGTTAAAGAGAAAACCAGAGGCCCAAAATGGCATCTCTCATGCTAAAAAGCCCTTGGTACAAAACTGAGATGTAATACCTGATCTAACTGCAGTTTTGACTTCTACAAACACAGTCAACCAGCCTGGAAACTTCTGGTCAACCCCAGTGAGGTAACCTGTCCTGTGAGTCCTCTCTACCCACTGCCACCCCATAGAAAGAAGACAAAAACCCTTCCCTCTTCTCTGCTCTACCCTCCAAAAGGAAGATCTCTAGTTCCCCAAACAATCCTTTCTTTTCGATAGCAGCTTCCTTGCCCCACCCTTCCTCCTATAAAAACCTTGCATTTTGTGCAAACCGTCAGAGGCCCTGCTCAGTTGCTAGATGGGGTGAAGCCTGGCTCACAAGTCATTTAATAAAGCCAATTAGAGCTTCAGTAAGAATATATTTTATTTTACTGTATTGTATGTGTCTTTGTAAGAGTTCTTTAAAAACTTTGAAAACACGACTTGAGATGCATAAAAAAACTTATCAAATGTTGGTTACTTCTGCTTCCCCTTTCCTTCCTTGGATCGCTTTGCTTTTTCTAAATAAGCTATCGAGCTGATAGCAGCAATGCCGAGCCTCTCCCTTCGCCTTCAGTATTTCTCTGGGTCATTCCAAGTTCAGAGAGTGACTTTTACCTCCGATAATGCCTTTCTCATACACAACTCTAAATCTACCTTTGAATTCCTCTGACATTCTTTCATAGTTACCACAGGGAAATCTTCACTCTGGCTCCTGCCGAACTCACTCGGCTAAAAAATATGGCCCCGTGTCTGACTTGCTAGTGATAAATCTGTACCAATAAAAAAGCCCATCTGCTAATTGCCCCGTGCTAAAATGTTTCTCACATGCCTACTCTGTGCCAGACACCAGGGACCACCCGGTGATGGGAGCGCGTGTCAGGGGGCCCTGCCGGCTTTAGGGATCCTGGAAGGCTTCTCTGAGGAAGAGTTGACCTGAGGTCTGGGAGAGGAGGAGGAAGAGGCAACTGGGTGACCTGTGTGCACCTGTGATGGGGTGGGAGGGGAGAGCTGATGAGATCCGAATTTTGATACAGTAATTCTGACTTCAGAATTAAAATAACAAGCAAGTTGAAGGGTGCAAGCATGTTCGGGGGCGGGGGGACAGTTCCAAATGATTTGAGTAAAAATAGATAGTGATTTATGAGGATGAACAGCCTCTGATAATCTTGAAATGACACAGACCTTCTCTTTGAATTCTTAAATGTTCATTTATCACCTAATCCTCTGACAATTAAATCCATTGCAAGCATTAAGTATTATTTGAGATAAAAATGTGAAGAACCTATTTCTCAATTGCGATGATTCATATTACAACCAGAACCTTTCTACTCTTTTTGGCGTAAACCTGCGCTGGGCCTGCTGCGGTGTCTGCTGTGGGAGGGGCGGGGAGGAGGGGCCGAGGGAGGCAAAGTGGGAGGCCAGGGTACAGTCTGTCTATGCGTCCCAACGCTCCATTCATTACCCTCCTGCCCCTACTGCGCTAGTTTTTCCCAATTTCATTCAAAATCATTTATTCATGATCCACATTTTTCATACGGTCATACTTATCAATAAATACTCAGGAACCATTTGTTGGGCAGGGAGTAATAAAAGAAAATATCTGTGCAACATGAACCAGAACCCCCAAGACATACGACTTGATGTTGTCAGGGGCATATAAAAATCAGGAACATATTTCATCCTTGTCTCCAACAAAAGGCTCAACAGAGCGGTGTTAACTATCATGGAGACGAACAGACTCGCTCACAGACCAGCTATTGCCATTTAAGGACTGTCTCTGGGAAGAGAATTCTGTCTCCTAAAAATTTACTGATTCTGATTTAATCCACACTTGAAAATACTCAGAAATAAACTCCACGGAAGAACTCGGAGAAGGGGTGCTGTCCAGGTGACAGTGTTAAATACATCATTTACTTTTGTTTCGGGGGATACTGATTCCTATTTTATTGTATTTTTAAACAATGGTTTGATGTATTTATATTTTTCAGCTCCCATTTTTGTCTTTTGCTGTTGTATTTCTGAATGTCACCTTCCAGGATGCTTGAATAATTTGTGATTTTTTTCCAGAAGTGAATTTCAGAGATGATAAAAAAGATTTTAGGCCAGTGAATGGTTCTGTTTGGAAACACATCTTCTGTTGAGGCAGGAGGATGGTAAGAAAAAGTAAAACCATGAGGAAGTTAAAGCAAGAACTAAAAACAAGACTTAATGGATGAGCAGCCCATCTCATTTACAAGAGAGACGTGGATAATTTTATGTGCATTCCATAATGTGGCCAGCTGGGTGGGAATTAACCCATTCCTAGTCTTCCCAATCACACATGTAGACTAGTCCTAACCGGAGGGAAAAAAAACTTGAAGCTATTACACACAAAAAAATCATAGTCTGAGTTTTTTGCTGAAACATGGAACAGAAATGGGAGACGGTGGGGTAAAGAGCACTGGCTTTGGAGATGAGATGAATATGTACATAATGTATAAATATATAAAATTATCGATCAATCTTAATGAATAAAAGCAGATCTATTATCTCCATTTTTTTCCATGTCTACATTTATATGACATAGTAAACACTCAATGTTCAGATGTCTTTTGTTATCACTATGGTTCTCCAGGAAAGACCGGCTTAGAGTTGTTGTGGCTGATGAACAATCCCCAAAGACGTCTATGTACTCCTCCTTGGAACCTGCGGATGCTGCTTTCTGTGACAAAAGGGGCTTTGCAGATGTGGTCAAGTTAAAGCTTTTGAAATGGGGAGATTATTCTGGATGACTCGGCGGGCCCTATGGAAACACAAGGGTCTTTAATCAGAGAGAAAACAATGTGACAACAGAGCAGAGGGACAGAGAGGAGAGTTGAAGGTGCTGGCTTTGAAGAGAGAGGAAGGGAGCCTTGAGCCAAAAGATGTAGGCTGCCTTTGACAGCTGGAAAGGGCAAAGCAGCAGATCCTCTCCCCGAGCTTCCAGGAGCGTTGCAGCCCTGTCAGCTCATTTTCATTTGTGAACTTCAGAATTGTAAGATAATAAATCTATGTTGTTTTAAGCCTCTAAGTTTGTGGTAATCTGTTATAGCAGCAATAGGAACCTAATACAGTTGTGGTTGAAAAGGATGGATTGGAGTTTCCCCCCACAGCCACTTCTTTCTGGGTGGTCTGTCTGTGAAGACTCATGGCCCCAGTCGTACAGGAGCTGGAGCTTTGAAGGGAAAGCCTGAAGGCACTCTGAGGAAGGCTCCCCAGTGCTGCCTTTGGAGTCTTGCAGGCACTTACCTGGTCTTTGACATCGCCACCAAGCACATTGTACCTGGCCTTGCACCTCCTCTTGAGCAGGGCTGGGATTTAGTGGGAGCTCAGAGGAGTCAAGGAAGAGAGAGAGAATCAGGAGCCCACCCACACACATGGCAAGTGGTGGATTGCTGGCTGTGGTTTTCCTGAAAGGCTCTTAAATGGCTTTCAGAACATTCTTTGTTGGGGCCTTACATTCTTTGGCAGGGCTGTCGTGACCCAAGGGGCGTGGCCAGCAGCCCACATCCTCTGGGGTGTTTTGTGGGCTGCTCTGCAGCGTGGCACAGGGACCCTGGCTGGAGAGACCTGCTTTCTTCTCAACCTAAATACCCAGGAAGGCTTTGGCCCTTTTCTGTTTATCCTTGAGATGAAAAAGGCTCTCCAATCTCCCACTGTGAAAAGGACATCATCTTAAGTTTTGGCAAAATGTTGTTTAAAGTTCTTACATCTGTTAAAATATCACCTTAAGTCCCAAAAGCCAAAAGTAAGAGGCAACCGTTCACTCTCTCTTCAAGCAATGATTCAGCCACCATGGTCAGACAAGAGGCCATTACCCTATTCTGTAACATCTCGCTTGCTCCTCTGTGCTCCCATATACAGTCCTAGTCAAAGGCTGTGCGAAAGCCCTTGTGCCAATATTTTGGAATCATTTGCCCCTCCCTCCCCCAAATCCATTCTTTCTTCAGTGCTGAAATCATGTCCAACAGAGATTAGCGTGGTGCTTGGCACATAATAATTTATTGATAACTTTTTTTGATGATCAAATTTTAACCTTATGTTGATACCCTCCAGAAGTGGTTACTTTTTAAATACTGAAGTATAATTTACATCCAATAAATTCAGTATTCAAGAATTTTGACAATCAAAACATGACACCAAGCAAGAGGCAATTGCTATTCATATGTTTTTCTTTCACTGTGAATTAATTTTGCCTATTTTTGGATGACATACAAATGGAACAATACAGTATATACTTTTTTGTCTAGCTACTTTTACTTAGCCCAAACAGAAATCTTAAGAGTCATCCATATTGTTGCATCATCAGTATTGTTTTCTTTTTATTCATGACTAGTATTGCAGTTTATGAATATGCCACAATGTGTTTATCCATTTTCCTGTTGATGAACATTTGGACTGGTTCTAGTCTGGGGCTATTAGGAATAAAGCTCCTCTAAATATTCTTGTATTAAGTCTCTTTGTGGTCATGTTTCCATTGCTTCTGGGAAGTATCGAGTATGGAATTCCTGTATCACTGAATAGATGTAGAAGTTAATTTTATAAGAAACCGGAAAACTGTTTCTTATGTTTTTGTGCCATTCTCCATTCTTACTAGCAATATTGGAGAGTTCCAGCTTCTCTATATCTTCATCAACTTCTGGCATTATCATACTTTATATTTTACCCATTTTATTATATATAAAATGATATTTCGTTGTGGCTTTAATTTATAGATCTCTGATGACTAATGATGTTGAAAATTTAGACACATATTGTTTAACTTTCAAATACTTGTGTTTTTTTTTCAGATACCTATTGATTTCTATTTAATACCATCATGGTCATAAAATGTTCCCTGTGGTTTTAATTTTTTTAATTTCAATGAGTTTTGTTTTACATCTCAGCATACTTCATCTGTCTTGATTAATGGCCCATGTGCAACTAAGAAGACTGTATATTCTGCTGTTCTTGGGAGTAGTTTTCTAAAATGTTAATTAGGTTAAGTTGATTGATGGTGTATTCCAACCTTTTACAATTTTACTGTCTTTTTTTCTACTTTTTCTATCAGTTACTGAGAAAATGATGTCAAAATATTTAATTAGGATTAGAAATTTGTCTTTTTCTTCCATTTCTTCTTTTTCTATGTGAGTTTGCATTATATATTTTGAAGCTTTTTTTCCTTTCTTCCAACTGTTTCCATCCCTTTATTCTGCCTTCTTTTTGGTGAATTAGTTTTTTAAAAAATATATTTCATTTAATCTCTTATATCGACTTTTAAGCTCCACCTTTTGTAATACCACTATGTGGTTTTGAGGAGTTGGTTTAGGTATTACAATCTACACCTTTGAATTATCATACTCTGTCTTTAATAAGATGCCACTTTATAATCAGTGGAAGTCATCTTGGATGGCTTCTCTAAATTCCCGAATGCTCCCCTTCCATGTTCAGTCCCTATGGAGCTGCTCTGTCTCAGTCTATCCACATGCGTTAGTTCTGTGTTTCCCTCTCATTTTCTCTGAAGTTACACTCCATATGTCAGGGGACAGAAAATAGTTCCCAGCAATGCTCTGAGCATCTGTGACCAAGAAAGAAGTCTCCTTATGTGACCCAAGCAGTATATGATTGTTCTTGTTTCTGCACTGTGGAGGAGCCTTGCTCAGTGTTGGTAGCATTTAGGAGATATCCTTCCCATCAAATCGAGCAGGGCCCAGAGCGGCAGGCTGTATGGGGCCTACTCAGAGCAAGAGAGAAAGCTACAGGACAGACCACACACATTAACAGAGACGCCAGCCCACGGTGCCCCCCAGCTTGGAGAAGCATTTTGCAGGCACGTAGGAGGGGAGCAAAATTCCTCACCAATGTGATTGATGAATAATACTCTGAACTGTGAGCAAAGTTCAAATCTGAGCTCAAAAGCTGAGATTTGGATGTTTTACAAATACTGATAAAGGCTCTGATGCAAAGGTAGAGTAAGACTGGATGCCCTGGCTGTTACGGCTCAGTGGATTGAGTGCCGGCCTGTGAACCAAATGGTTGCCAGTTCAATTCCCAGTCAGGGTGCATGCCTGGGTTGCAGGCCAGGTCCTGGGTTGGGGTTGCACAAGAGGCAACCACACACTGATGTTTTTTCCTTCTCTTTCTCCCTCCCTGCCCCTCTCTAAAAATAAATAAATGAAATCTTAAAAAAAGTGGTGAGAAAAAAGAAATTTGTGGAGGATTCTGACAAGCAACAGTGGGACTTGAAACATCCCAGGAAGATGCCAAAATGGAGACAGTTGTTTATATCTCACCAATTCTTAGTGATGGGAGATTGGAAGTATATACCAGGAAGCCATTAATGATTTAGAGTTTGCTTTAAAAAATCCTGCCTCACTTTAACTAAATGACACAGTTCTCATCCATGACACAGTGGAAGTTGAGGCATTTTTTACTACCCTGTCTATTGCTTTCATAAAGCAACAGATTGTAAGATTTCCAACGTACAGATCCTTCATGTCAGTCGGGCTTAGGGTGCCTGGCATGACCCTTGCAGGGTCAACACTGCATTGCCCAGAGATGGAAACCCATGGGGACAGTCGAGGCCTTACGCACAAGAAGCTGCTTTAACAAGGCTCTTCTCTGGCAGGGTGTGGTCTCATTAGACTTTTACACCGCTCCTGCCCTAACGTTCCCTCATTTCCTGTTGCAAAGCAGTGTAACGTGCCCTGCAGCAGAGAGTGATAGAGTTGCCTCCAGCAGAGACAGTCACTACACGCTGCAGAGCCACAGTTGCCATGGAGGCATGCCATATTTTGAAACTGTGGGCAGAGCCTCCCAAACCCCGAGAACTCATCACTGAGCAAGAAGAGCTCACAGACTACAGCCAGCCCCCGAGCTGCAGGGGTAGCAGAGCCCTGTCGTTCCCAGAGGGGTGGCATATCTTGCCTTTGATCTTGTCCCTTAAACCAGAACCCAAGGCTGCCCTCAGTGACAAGTTCTAAAGCCTGCAAGAGCCAATCCTCCTCTGGACTGGTGATCCTTTGTGACAGGGTCATTGTAAAAAGGCAAATGATAGTCACCTGAATGAGAAGGCTGACCTCAGTGTCCCGTGCTGCAGGTCCCTGAGAGAGAACTGTATCTCGCCTAGGAATTGCTATTTTCTTTTCTGGTCCATTTGGTTTTCTCTTTTTCTCTCCATCTTTTCTCTGTCCTTTTTTTTTTTTTTCTGTTCTCTTTGTCTTTGCATGATGATTAATCTGGAAAGAGAGTAAAGTGTAGGAACTGTTTGTCTTTCTTTCTGCTTTATTTCTTGTTGCTAACCTGTCCATATTTCACCCTTGACAGTGACACCAGCCCAGAAAGGCATGAGGTCCCTCCTAGAATACTGTCCACCACTGCAGCAGCCCCTTGGGATTGCTGAAGAACATGGTGCGTGATACCATTTTCACCCAAGTTTGACTAGGTGTAAAATTACAGGCTAACCTAGGAAAGACTACTGTGCCTTGTAATGATTGTAGACATTCAAGGAATAGTCATTGGAATAATTAAACGGCTTTTAAACTGCTCTGCAGACATAAGGTAATATTACTTGGGCACTATGAGCCAATTCTGTAATTCTAAGGCACCTGTGGTACAGTTCCCATTAGGAAAGAACAGTAGCGCCCACACCTTGTGTTCTGATGTTGGGGAGGCTCAGGTAAAAAAAAAATAGGGACACTCCTCCCATTTGCAGGTATTTTGATATTTCCTGTCTGACTCCTGTATCTACTTCTCAACTGAGTCTTCTTAACAAAACCATCCGGGGAAAAGGTTCTTATCCCACTGTTTCCACCACTTCCCAGCAAATAGCTTTTCTGCAAGGAGAGTACCTGGGACAACCTATTTGGCTCCATGACCTTATAATACATGTTTAAATGAAACATTTTCAATTCAGTGGGCCCCTTGGTCATTACTGCTTTTGCTTGGCGGTGTTGGTGTTGGTGTTGGTGTTGGTGTTGGTGTTAGCACAGGAGAAAAGAGAAGGCTGGAAGTGCTGGCATTGGTCGGTGAGCAGTTTATAGGAAATCATGGTATGTCTCACAATTCATCTCACTTACAGAAGGTAAGAAACTCTGACTCTTCTTAAGCAAAAAATGTTGGTCAACAAATATTTATTGAGTGCTGTGTTAGAATTTTTCTGTAGCTAGGGCTACAAGGATGAGCAGATTTAAAATCTAACCTCACAGGACTTTCAACAGAGACTGGCTTTGGCAGTCACCAAAAATGAATGTGAACATGCCTGTCTTTCATTTCTCGATGCCCCTGGCCAGACTGAACTGCTTTTTATTCTATGGGCCACATAGGAGGCCCTAAAGACCACACACGGTGTTCTCTAAAACCAGCATTGGGTTAAATTTTTAAATGTTTCATGGCTATGCTTTATAGTGTAGATTCAAATCTGTAATGGGAAACCTACCACATTCCATTTAATCTAAGATACTGTCAATTTAAAAAGCCTTGTTTTATGTACTACTATGAATGCAAAAGTTTGTTGATTAAACGGACATGTCTACAAGTTTTAGACAGAGCCTGACGTCAGAGCGATGGAAATGTGACCAAGATAGTCAGTGCTTCCCAAGGAGTGGTCGGGTCTCTGCACCAGGATCACCGACCAGCATCACCTGAACTCCCGTGGGGAATGCAAATTATCCAGCTTCACCACAGACTTCTGGGAGTGGGACCCACACAGGCCAGGTTTAACAGCCCTCCAGTGGATTCCGATGCATGGCAACATTTTCAGAACCCCTGAAACAGTGTACCTTAGCCTCTTTGGAATATGATATTTGAAAAAGAATTTCAAAAATTCAGCCATTTCAGCAAATATTTCTTGAAAACCTATTACACGCAAAATACCACTTTGGATGCTTAGTTCACATCAGAGTTTAACAGGATATATCGCCAACCAGAAGTTTACAGTTCAGAGGCAGATTTGTCATTCGAGAACTAAAAGGCCAGACGCCAGGTGATGAGTGCTGTGGTTGAGATGCCCTCGATAGACCAGGGAAGCCCAGGGGAGGGAGGGGTGCCTTCTGACTTTAACACTGGTCAGGGCTTCATGATGAAGTCGTTTTTAAAACTGGGCCTTGAAGGATGTACAGGATTTTATTTTTCAGAATGAAAACCAATGACAGATAACATTTCACAGGAGGCATTTCTCCCAATGCCCTGCCTTGCATGTGCATTCCTAAGAAGGTCAGCAATTCATAAGGAAGGCACGTGGCAAAGAAATAAGTGCGATGGCAGTCATGCCCATCCTCTCTCTGACTCTGGAGATGCATTCCCCAGTGGCTCTCTGGTGCCAATGGGAAGGCCAGTGAGTGCCAGGGGAGAAGGCAGGCCCAGGCAGTCCCTTTTTTCAGTGACGGACGTGTCATTGATGAGAGGGTGTTCCACAGCAAACAGTTTTTATGGATGCACAAGCTGAAAGAGCCGAGAGACCAAGAAGTCTTAGTGTTGTGTATTTTGGGTCCCAGCAGTGGCAGCAGAGATGTTGCCCAATTTCCCTGGTGTGGAGGGTTTGTAGCTAACTTCATTTACCCATCAGATTCCGAACACATAGAATTTGAAGCACAGAGTACTTGTGTTTAAAAGATAAGTTTGAAGTAATAAGGACAAAGGAAAACACACTTTAAGCCCCACAGTAGTGTAATGGCCAACCTGGGCTATAGTCTGTTCCATAAATTAATTGAATCTTTATATTATCTTCACCTGCAGAGCATCGTGTACTGTGTTTGTGCTGCTCACACCTTTGTGCAGGAGAGTTACAGCCTTTGCGTTTCTTGGAGATGGCAACCACTCACCCAAGAAGTGTTTAAGACCCTTCACTTCTCTTCAGCAAGGGGGGAGTTGTTAATGTGGGAACTGCCAAAGGTGTTTGCAGCTAGAGCTCTTCCCGGGAGTTTCCAGAGCAGTCACACACCCAGGCCTGTTTCCAGCTCCCGATTTCGGAGACAAAAGGAAAGCAAATCTCTGATGAAAGGGAGGGAGCAAGGGGATCCTTGCCAAGCCTTCAGGATGCTTCTTTTAGCCACAAGCACTTCTTTCTTCGTTCCAGCTGGGAATTAGCTCCCGACTCTCCACCTGTCATCTCTCCTTTGGCCAGTGTGGTGGACTTAACACGTGTTCTCAACTTGCCAGACATAGGACACAGAATACACAGGTAGGCTCCCCGTGACTCTGGAGGCTTTGGGATGAGCAGTCTCCATCAGCCCCTTCTTGGTGAATCCTTCTGGTACATCAATGGGATACAGCCAGCCTCTCCTATTCAGTGTTTCATCACCTGGGAATCCTGATGAGTCCTTATGTTAGACAATGAATGGGACCATCGTGGACCCCAAGGGATATTAACTACCAACCAAACACAGAGACTTCTCGTCTAATACACGACTGTGTTTTGAAAAGTCATGGATTCCAGGTTTTTCTGCTTATGTCATTCTCAAGGCACTGGGAATAACTCTCCAAAGGCTTGTTTAACACACCATCCGATGTGTTTGAGGTGTACACACTGTGCTATGTGCAGATCGCAATCTGAGGCTATCATTATTTGTCTCTGCCTGTTAAAATGAAGTAGATAAGAGAACAAAAGGTTTCAACATAGTCACACTGTTTTTACCTTGTGGGGAACGAAGAAGCAAGAAATGGTCTGAAATCATAGTTCTGGATATCAGGGAAAAGCAGACATTCAGAAATTGCTCTTCCGAATTAAGTGCACTGTTTTTCTCAGATGTAGTGGTATTTCACAATGAGGAAATCAAATATCTTATAAGGAAAGCGTAATTCATAAGTATTCGTAAGTAAATAAGTAATTCATAATTCATAAGTAAAACTGGACTGGGGCCTTTAGTTATCTATGGCTAAGGCTTCTCTAGTTATCTGTGGGGGTAGAGGGAGGCGGCTCATAATAACTGGTGAAGAGTCAGGGATTTGCATCAGCCAGGCTTATGTTTGACCCCCAACTCTTCCATTTGAGATTTGGAAGGGTTGCTTCCCCTCATCTGTGAAACAGAGATAATAATGTCCAGATTATAGAGTTGTTAGAACTATTTCTGAGGAACAAATATATTAATGGTTGCAAACACAGTACCTGGTAGGTAGTACATTCTCACTGAATGGTATTTAAAAAATTACCCATACATATACATCATGGGCTCTTAAAAACAGAGGACCGCTTTCCTAGTTAGCAGAGAACAGGCTATAGAATTATTTTCTATGGGAGGCTTACAGTAGGGAGACAGTGGGAGAGGTAGGAGAGAATTAAACACAGGGCAGACCGCACGGGGCATCCTCTCTGGGTGTCCACCCAAGGAGGTCTTTTCTCCATAATGCTGCTGTAGGAAGTCAGGGCAAAGCGGGTTATCAAAGCCCACAGAAGGGAATGTACACAGCCATCACTGGCAAGCTGTCAGTCCCAGTCCTTGCTTGTAATGCAATTGTAAAGTGGATGCTTTGTGAAGAAACTCTTAAGCAAAGGAAGCTTTTAGGAAAGGCAAAAAAAAAAAAAAAAGTGAACTGTAGGCCACTGTGATCAAGGGGTGAGGCGGTGGTGCCATTTGCTTGCAAAGAAACAATGAATCCAAGTTTTCCAAACCACTCATCTGTTTTGCATGTGTAACACTGGCATCGGAGCACATCATTTGGCACATCCCTGCATGGCATTAACATTTCCATATGGATTGTGACAGTATATAGAAAACTGGCTGCAACACGGGAAACAATACTGGCTTTGGCGAGCTGACCCCTGATGCTTCGCTGCAGGAGGGAGGGCCGTGCAGAGGAGGGTGACGATCTTGCCCTGATTTCCTCTCTCTAAGAGGAAGTCATCGCCACCCATTTCTCTGCCCAGAGAAGCACTGTTCTGATCAGATGTCTCTTTTAAAATCACAAACCTTGACATGCCTTTGAGCTATCTTGTCCTCTAGCCCCACAACTGGGTCACTGAGACCTCTGAGCCAGTGCATTGTTTCAGGTGAAAGCCCCGAGTTGAGAAGGCAAGCAAAAACACAGAAATAAACCAACCACGTGCCTCCGTTGGGCATCTGATCTGGTCTATGAGTGTGGACTCGAAAATCACTAGATGCTTAATTACACATCTAAACTTAGTCCATGAATTTGCATGTGTAAGTAATCAGCAAAATATTTGCTTAGAAATGTGTTCCATTTCCTCTGTTTGCTCTAAATCAAATCACTGAGTAGCAGATCAGATTCTGAAATACTTTTAAACAATGTGTTCTACTGCCCCACCACTCTAGCCCGGGACCCTGGCAGACCTCATGACCGACTAGGTTAGACAGAATGAGAGCTCTCTTTGGGACGGCTGCCAATGGCAGTCAAGGACATGGGCCAAAGTAGGTCAAGTGACTTCAGATTTGAGGCCCTTTTCCTTCATTCTTCGCTCATCCATACTGATGAGCCAGATCTCATCCATACTGATTTTCTTCTTATATTTTAGTGACTATAGCAAGAAAATTCAGTAGGCACATAGAGGACACATTATGAAGGACCAGAGACAGAGCCTCATATAGAACTGCTTGTCTCAATTCATCCATTTATCCATGAATTCAAATGTTTTCCAGCACCTACTATATACAATATTGTAAGGATGAAGGTGGGAAGCATAGCCCTTGCTTTTAAGACAGCAATGGTCTACGGCAGGAGTGTCCAACCTTTTGGCACCTCTGGGCCACACATTAAATACATTGTGACATGTGATCACACAGAAATCTCGTAATGTTTTAAGTAAATTTACGATTTTGTTTTGGGCTACATTCATAGCCATCCTGGGCAGCATGTGGCCCACAGGCTGCAGGTTGGACACCCCTAGGACCTCACACAGATAATGACAATGGACTAGGAATGGTGCTATTAATATAGGTGGGGCAGACTGAATTATTGGTTGCCATGTTTCACTTCTCCATAGCATTCCTGTTATATATCCACACTTTCCACGGTTTCTTATGGGTGGCATATAATTCCCTGGCCTTGGTCCTGGGTTTCAGCCACGTGCCTTGATTTGGTCAATGGGGCACAGGCAGAAAATTGAAGTTGGGCTTGAGCTCTTGAGTTTATTCATCACCATAAGAAAAATGTGCCTTGGTGAACCCCTGCTCCTCAGAATGAGACATGGAGCAGGGCCGTTCCAGCCTACCTGCAGATGGATGAGTGAGAAGCAAATGCTCACTGTTGTGTCCCATTGAGATCCTGTGGCTATTCAGGTGCAGAGCAGGAGCTGCCTGATGCTCCAGGTCTAGTGCCGGCAAATCTGTGAGGGGCTCCAAATCCAGGCTTGAGGATCCTGAGGAGGCTCCTGAGAGGTGGTGATGAGTAAGCTGAGACCTAAAGAATAAGTGGTGTGTGTGTGTGTGTGTGTGTGTGTGAATGGGAGGCGGGGTTGGTGGTGGGAGGTGGGAGGGCAGACAGGAGGAGTGGAGGTTTGTCCTCTGAGCTACAAGTTGCTCATGGCTGGAGTGGGTGGAAGAATCAACCACCTTGCACAGGGCTGCCATCCTGAACAGAGGGGAAGGCCCAAATCCAGCAGTCCCCTTGAAGGTCGTCTCACAGGGCCATGACTGCTGCCCTGTCACTGAAGAGGTTTCCTATTGAGAGAAGGTTCTCATGAGGAAGCTTCATGTCATTCTGGCCTGTATTCATCTCTTATTACCCATTTTGAAAGTAAGGGTCAAACAGAGACGGAGCCTGGTTGAACACTACGGTCCAGTGTGGACAACGCATGCCGCTCTGGTATGCAGTGTGCCTGAACTTGTTCTGTGTCACATGCAGTATTCTAACTGTATTGTGGGGTAACACCTTTTATTTATCAGATGGCTTTTCTTAAAGACCTATCATTTTATTTTCAGGGTATATATTCTAGAATCATAGAATTATCAAATTAGTAGAGAGTTTAAGTGTTCTAATGCAACTTTCTAGAGGGCCCCGGAGAGGTGAAGTGAACAGCTAGAGATCACACAGCAAACTCTTGGCAGGGCCAAAAGGACAAGGTTTTTTACTCTAGTGTGTTGTTCCCCTTCCCTTTCCTCCCTCTCTCTCCTTCCCTCCCTCCCTTCCCCCCTCCCTCCTTCCCTCCTTCCTTTTTCCCTCTACCCCTAGACTACTCTGTTCCCCTTCCCATGTCCCCTTGGTTCCCAGCTGACTCTGGCCCATTGGTCTGGGATATCCTCATACCGGTCCCTGTGGCCTGAGCCACCAGAGCAGGGCTGGGGGACACCCCTCCCCATGTCTGTGGCTAGCTGTGCTTTGGGAAAAGAGGAAAGTTGAACCAATTTCTGTTGCTCTTTCTTTTCCACCATGCTGAACATTATCTGGAATATTTTTTGTTTCTCTTCATGCTAGAAATTCCATTTTCCCCGTACTAGATCAGAGTCCTGATCAAGCCAGCCCAAGCACCTGTTTATGTGGGAAGGCACCACACATGGAAAGCCAAGTATAACACACACACACACACACACACACACACACACACAGTAGTGACTCTGTCTTTTCCCTCTACTTTACCCTAACACTAGATTCTAAATATTATAAAGATTTTCTCGCCCTGACTGGCGTAGCTCTGGATTGAGCGCAGGCTGTGAACCAAAGCATTGCAGGTTCGATTCCTAGTCAGGGTACATGCCTGGGTTGCAGGCCATGGCCCCCAGCAACCACACATTGATGTTTCTCTCTTTCTCCCTCTCTCCCTCCCTCCCTTCCCTCTCTAAAAATAAATAATAAAAAATAAAATATTTTTAAAAATCTATATATAGTGTAACCCCATTTGGAAAAAAAAAAGATTTTCTCTCTTATTTTCCTTTGATAAAAAGGATTTGCCAATGTTACAGTCCGTGTTGATTTGAAAAGGAAAAGGATTTTAATTGTGTTCAAATGACCCAATTCATTTCTTTGAAAGAAAAATAATGCGTTTGCTTGCTCAGGGTTTGGTGCTTTCTCTGAATAATGTAATGTTTGAAAAGCATTATGGACTTAGCAGGATTAGGTCACCTTGCATATGCATTTCTATACTCTATCTAAAACCATATGAAATGGTAATAATAAGGGTTATTTCCACTCGTAACGCATACTGAAAATTGACTTGGTCATAACTCACAAGCACATCATTAACACATAGTTAAGTATTTATGCTTTTTGTCTCTTTCCTTCTTTTTTCCTTGTTTTTTGATTTAGAACAATTTTAACTTCATGTGGTATATGCTTCTCTGAAATTTGACTAACATCTTGACCACATATTCCTTTAATAAGATCTATAAAACTCAAAATTCAGAAGGTTCCTTTTATTCTAACAAGTACAAAATTGTCAAGATGATCTTAAAAGCTCAATGACTTAACTATATACTACTGAGTCAGTAATTAAATGGAGAAACCATTCAGTCATGTGCCAAGGAGTTTTACTTGTGAAAGTGTCCCAGGGTTAGACACTATCCAGATCACATAACTGGGAAGTTAAAATTAACAACCAGAAAAATGACTGGCTTTGCCTTCAGCATTTCTCTTGGATAAAACTTGGCTTTGGTGCAGGTTGTAATCTGGGTTCTAGTCCCCCGCTCAGCCACAATTAGCCATGTGACCTTGGGCAAATCACATAAATCTCTGTGGTCTCAGACTCCTCATTTATGAAATTAGAAGGTTGAACCAAGTTAGCTCAGAATTTCTGTCTATTTCTATGTCTAGCACTTAGCATTATTATTCCAGAGTGGCTGCTTGTCATTTATTCTCCACATCCACTTAGATGAGAACGAGTAAGAAGAAGGTTAAAATTGCAGCAAACGTTGCACAGGTTGAATTGAAAGAACTTTGCTATAGAAAGATTTATTAACTTTGAGACCAAATTATACAGTTAGTATGGCTGCTCTTTTAGGTCCTTAAGGATGAATCAATAATGCAAAGCCTGGTTTGGTCGCATATATTTCTACCTGAGCCTAGCATCTTACAAAGGAGGGCAGACTCTTCTAGAAACAAAAAACCAATTTTACCGTCAGTGAATGTTTTATTTCGTATCTTCCTTAGAACTCTTTGGTTACCAGTAACCACTGACAACTCAAGTGAGTGAATAAAACTTTTTTTGGTTTAAGGATGCAGAGATCTCTCAAAGAACCCAGGAACAGAAGTGCAGCTGGACCTCAGAAGATGTCTGCAGCCAGGAGCGGAGAAGCTGTGAGGAGCCTGAGTAGGGTCATCTTTTTTATCTCTTGCTGCTATTTCTGTCTGATTATTACCTGCACCTTTCCCTCTGCAGAATATGCAGCCTCAGACAAAAGATTCACCCTTCCCCATCAGTATCCAACATGCATACACACCCTGTTTCGGAAGACGAAACTTTCTTTGTCTTTGTATAAGAAAACAGCCTAGGTTAATCAGAAATTTATCAGTCCAAATTCCAAATTCCTAAAAGACTGGGTTGTAGAGCAGAAACCCTGTATTGCACAACTCTGGGGGCACTTTTCAAATTGTATTGTATGGGCCAGATGGCCGGTGTTGTTATACAGTGGGGGGTGGGTCCTTAGCTATAGCCAAAAGGCATTTACTGTACCCAACTCACAGCATTTGCTCAAAACTCAACCTCCTTCTCAACACAGCTCCCTCTCACTTACCTGACCTTGTACATTTCCTCCACTTGAGGGCCAGAAATTCCCCCAATCTGTCACGCATAGGACTCATCTGATTCTTCACAATTCCGTGTCCTTGTGCCTGAGATGAGCCTCTGGTGACAGGCAAGGCAGTAGATCTCCCCTGTCCCACCATGTCACGACGGCACCATGTCACGATGGCTCTGGTGACATCTACGAGACAGCTCCCTCCTCTTTCTCACGTAGAGGCAAGGGTTCCAAATATGTGATCTCCTTAGGTGCTGTCTTCTGAAATCCAGCCTTTTTTTTTTTTTTGGCTCTCCCTGTAAATCAGCTCGAAACGCAACCCGCACTGAGAAGAGACAGTCCCCACAGTTACAGTGAGCCTTGTGTTTCTCCTCCCAAACATGCAGACCCATTGGACAGGAACCAGTGTTACACATTTTTAATTTATTTGCTTTGATTCAGAACTTCTTCATGCAGATTTACGAACACTAGACATGGAGATCAATTTAATTCTCCCTAATTCTGTCTTATTTAGCTTGGCCAGGTCAGGGACGGAGCTTTTGCTCAAGTGGCTACAGTTACAATATCAAATCTTTCAAAAGCTGAGCTGCTCTATTTGGTGCTTGGCATCTAGTGCATGTAAAACAGCCTGGATCTGATATTTTCTTTCCTCTAAGTAAGAACACATCTCTTGAAAAGGTTTGGTGCAGTCTTGCCAAAGAAGGAAGCGGGAAACTCAAGCCAGTTTCATGAGTTATGGAAAACTGGCTAAATTCACCATGAAAATAATTTGGAAACATGAAGTGCGTACAGAGTAGCCTCTTCCTAGCCCAGTTCATTCCAGCCCCTGAGAATACTATGTGTTAATGCATATTTGCTGCAAAAGGACAATTATGGTGAAATGTTATTAATTCATACGAACCTAGTTAAGAATTGTAATCATCTGAATAAGTGTCAAAGATGCCCTGTGTCCTATCTTTGAAAAATAATGTTTGTAATGGAATGAATGATACAAACAAATGGTAGACTAGTCTTTTCTTAAACAATTAACAATTTTATTTGCATACAGTGCATACGTTTTGAATGATCCTGTGCTTTTTATTAAACCAAGTCTTAAGTGCTAAAATAGCAACTACATTTAAAACATCCCCTAATGCAAAATTTCATTAATTCAAACAGTTGTCCCACATTTTAATCTGAATTAGGGAGGCTCCGCTGTACTTAAAATATAAAGGGGAAGATGTTAGTTTCATCCTCCCGAACCAGCTTACTCCGGTGCTTGCAAACTCTTGGGAGTTTCCAAATGTGCTCAAATAGCAGACCTTTGCGAATCTCAGAACTGGTCACTTAGATTCAGTGTATCAGTTGTGATTCTTAGTTGCATTCAGTCACCCCACATTCTTTCTCCTCTCCAAAGGCCCTGTTCTTTTTCTAGTGTATCAGAAGTGGTTTTTCGTTTGGGTGATAATTTGGCTTTAAGAAATCTCATACACAGACATTAATAAAAGTGGTGGGGGAAAGATTTGCTTTTATACAACATGAGAGCATTCATTCACTGAAGAATGCCTCCTATGTGCCAAGAAAGCTTTGCTCAATGCCAGTGATTCAAAGATCAATGAGACACAGCAGGTCCCAGCAAGAAAGACAAATAAAATGACAATGCAGTGTAGAAGGTTGCAATGATAAAAGGTGTATAATACTATGGGAGCATGAAAGTGAGAATAATTAACTGGGAAAAGTTGAGGAAGGTTCAATGAGGGAATTACAAATGGGCTGTGTCTTCAAGGCAACAGAGGAGTTCTTTAGGGAGGTTAAGTGCAGACAGGTGCTTTCAACAAAGGGTGTGGGAACCCTGACATATCAGAAGAGGTCATGCCCTTGATGAAGGCTTGGAGCAGAGGTTACTGGGAGAAATGGCAGGAGATGAGGCTCCTGGACAGCATAGGGCTGTCCACAGAGGACCTCCCATGCCATGATAAAGAATTCGGGTTTTATCCCGTGGCCAGTGGTTAGTAGGTTTGTTTGTTTAAGGAACATGCTTCCTTTTCAGCGAAATCTTTCATCCAAGATCCAAAATATAAGAGACAGAGAAGGAGCAGCTCCTTTGAAGTGGAGGGAAAGAGCTCTTGGGCTCGGTTCAACCCTTAGTGCCCCCCACAAAAGACCATCTAAAAGCCAACCTGCAGGACAAAGGGGGAGACCCCTGCACACAGAAGTAATCCAGTGCTGTCCACATGTCGGACACGCTAGTGCGGCAACGCCATTGGGACTGCAGAGAGGCAGGAAGCAGGGAGACTCACTGGGGCCCATATTCGCACGAGTGATGGTCGGGCTTGAAGAGAGCAGCTCAAGGTGGTAATGGGGAGAAGGTATTTTTGAAGTAGGACTGTCGGTTGTTGGACGTAAGAGGAAGGGTGCGTTGAGGGTGATTCTGAATTTTCCTTCTAGTCACTGGCTGTTAGGTGAGCAGTAATAGTGGAGCTTCCGGATCCATTTGACAAAAATGTTTCTTTTTGATTTTAGAATGAGCGTTTTCTCCCTAATAGAGGACCCTGTGGTCAAGTTTGAAATGTGCCAGATTCTCACAAAGAAAGAAAATGCCATGATTAGGGGACTCGTTTTTAAGGTCTATCCTGTTTGGGGACATGGGAAGATTTTCTTCAGAGGCAAGTCTGATACTGAATAGGAACTCATGGTGGTCGCAGGGGTGTCCAACCTGCACCCCGCAGGCCGCTGGGGGCCCAGGGTGGCTGTGAATGTGGCCCAACACAAAACTGTAAATTTACTTAAAACATTATGAGACTTTGTTGTGATTACATGTTGCAATGTACTTAATGTGTGACCCAAGACAATTCTTCTTCCAGTGTGGCCCAGAGATGCCAAACGGTTGGACACCCCTGGAATTATGCCCTCCGACCCTCTCTCATTTCCCGTGTCTAATCAGTAGTAAGTGGGAGACGGAACTCTAATAGTGTCAGCAGATTTGAATGGCCTCTCTCTGCTGCAGGTGTTACTTGCAGAGTATGTAAGAGATATAGATGGCCATTCTTAAAAATAAATCTGAGAAACGTCAAAATATGGTTTATTTTGTGGAAGTCTTATTGGCAGTTTGAATTTTAAAGTCTCCAAAATAAAGTTCTTTGATGGAAAACATTTACTTAATTTTCATCAGCGAACTCCTGGAACTCACATTTACAAGGAAGTAAGACCATTTTATTTCCAGAAACAAATGCAGTGATTACCCTTGTCTCCTATTTCTGATGACGTGCACCCGCTGAGTTAGACCGAGTTAAAAAGTAGCATAAAGCAGCTTTGTTCTTTTCTTTGGAGGAAGCAATTTTGTAACTACAGAGAGAATATTCTAGCACTAAGGAATTAACTGCATGCGCTCTGTTCACCCTCAGCTAGTTGGCCAGAATGCACGCCAGTGCTGGGGGACCGTAGCGTGAACAAGAATGCTATTTTGGTCTGTTGTAAAGAACTGTGGAAAGCAGATTTTGGACTGTTTTATCACATCTGTCAGCAACCACAAAACAAATGTTATTTCAAAATGAGGACTGTGGATGTACAAATACTAAAAGCTAAATAAAATGAAGATTATAGAGACATTTTTATAGTTTAATGAGTATGCTTGCTACCAAAGCTTTGCCTCTTCTTTGTTTTTTTTTTTTTCATTTTTTCTTTCTTATTCTTCCTCTTTTTTTTTTTTTTTTGAACCAAATGCTTCTACACAGTGCTTGGTGTTTGCAAAGTTTGATGAGGGCCAGGTGTAGAGAAGGAATTGACGAATTCCACTGCTTCTGTCTCCAAACATGGTGGCGGGGTGGGGGAGGACTAAACAGTCCATTATGTGCAATACCAAACAACCTTTCTTAAAATGAAATAAAGACTCTTTCTACCCAGAAGAAGTTACCTAGAGAATTCAATAATTTCAAGATAATTAGATTCCTTCCTTGAGAGCTTCTCTGGAGAATATGGCCATTTTCAAAGAAACCATAATAAGTGCTTTTAGCGATGGCAACGCAGTCCCCAGAGAGAGAAGGGGGTCGCAAAGTGACCGCAGTGGCCAGCTGACGCTGCTCCGCTGACTCGGGATATCCTGTGTGTGTACGCGCACTTAATCTTTGTGTCTTCCTCTGGACTTTAAGTAGGACATTTTTATCAAGAATCTCTAGGGTTCTCTCTGTTCACGGAATTAAATGCTTGTAAGATTCTGTGCTTCATAATAGGCATTCAATGTTACCTCCATTTCGCAGAACTATTAGTTTTAATGAGTTAACAGCCTTGCTTTCCTTAAATAAACAAATGGAAATATTCTAATGGTAGAACATCAGACTGAATTACCCTCCTCCACCCCCGTGCTGGCATATTCCCCCATTTGCCTGAAATTTCACGATTAGAGATTTACTCCTGTAGGTTAATTATTTCCTCTCTCCTTTAAATTTTAGATTGTTTTGTGAGGGAAAAAAAACACATCAAATCCCTTGTGAGCACCAGTTTAATTAAAACAACTAGAAAGTCTGAAAACACCAAGAGTGTAAGGATGTGGAGCAGCAGCAACACCTGTACAACGTGGCTGAGAGTGCAGATGCTGGAGCCACTTTCTGAAACAGTCTGGGAGTATCTACTTCCGGCCATTTTCAAAGAAACAGTTGTAAGTGCTCTTCATGGTGGCAATGCAGTCCCCCGCTGAATTACCTGCCTGCAAAAAAATAAGAAACTCCTAAGAAATCATAATTTAAATGGAATAATGTTTTTCAAGACACCGAAGTCAGACAAGGAAAGACAGATGGGACACACACAAGGTGAGTCCGACAGAGGTCCCAGAAATGGTCTCCAGGCCACAGCACAGGGAGGGAGGACCAGGGGCAGCTCGGCAGACTCCCTGAGTTGAGGAGACAGAGTTGAAAGTCTGCGGAGACTCAAGTGCATGGGGCGGAGAATTGGAAAGGAGGGAGCTGCTTAGAGAGGCAAGTGCAGAGATGTGCAGAGGGGTCCCTTTGACACAGCACAGTACTGGCTAGTATACGTTGTGAAGAGACCACCCAAAGCTGGGGAAAGAACTATCTGGAAGGAGTAGAAGGAACAGTATTCACAGGTCCAGGAATAACGCCTGTTTCTACCACCCAGGCTGGAAAACTTCATAATTTGCAGGGTTTGGGGTAGAGTGCTCAGAAGAGTCTTACCTCGATAGTGAGGCAAATGAACTGTAGAATAAATGTCACCCTGGTCCCGCCTAACAAATCTCCAAAGCAAGACCTGAAGGGATTGAACTGTTTTCAGAGAACTCGACTGTCCCAGAACAAAGTCAAAGAACATTTATAGGAATACAAAAATATCCAGCACCCAATGAGATAAATTCATAATGTCTGGTGTCCAACCAAAGTTTACCAGTCATGCAGAGAAGCAGGAAAAAGAAACCACCTCTTGAGGGGAGGAGTGTCAAAGAATTTGAGGATGTATTTTAAAACCACTATAACTCCATCAGTGATGACATTGTTAGGAAGATAGAACTTTGTTGGGAACCAGCCTGCCTGATATCAGAAGCTGTAACCCCCACCAAGGCTAAGGCTGAGGGAGTGACCTTGGAACCATAAACCAGCAAGGAAACAAGCTTATCTCCCTGGCAGGAGCGCTGCTTCTGCTACTTCATCCATAACTGGCCCCCAATGCTTGGTCAGTTAGCCAATGACGGGTAAGATTCCCCAAGGGGGGAATGACCTAAGACAGGCACAATCACGTGGGAGGCCCCCAAGGAAGGATTTTGGGGGCTACAGCAAAAGGGGGTGATGGACCCCCACCCCTCAGCTTTGACAAACATTGTCTACAAGAAAATCTCCTAATCTCTTAGCTGCCTTACTTCCCTTGCTCCACCTAAGCCTAAAACAATGAAAGGGTGGTGCAGCCTTGTGTTGGAAAGGGCGGGTTCCCTAGGTGATCAGGCCTAAGAAAGAATATGTAAAATCCTGTGAAACCTGCTTTGTTCAGAATGCTCTCAACCGAATGATAAGGGTCCAAGGAAGAAGTAAGTTTGTTCCTTAAAGTTTTTTACAGCTCTTTGACCCTGACTCAAAATAGGCCCTCAGAGTTCCTTGTTACCTATTGTTTGATCCTTACTTCCCGGCAATGAGTAATGAGCTTTTATCTGAATTCTTATGCAAATGAACCCAATTAAAAGCCTGCTGGAGGGGGGAGGGAACAAGGCGCTCTCCTCTAGGGGTCCTCTCCCCTAGGGAGGGTGGCCAGGGTGCTCCTCACTAGAGAGAGTGACCACTCCGTCCCTATTTCCCCACAGGACTCGATTGTCTCTGTGTATGTTTTTCTTGTGTTTCAGTGAGCCATTCGCAGCATTCCAGGGTCACTGCAGGCCGGTGATCGAGACAGAACTTGATATGATACATGATTCATTAAATTATATACCAAACCCAGTTATTTATTTCCTATGGATTCTAGACTTTGTTATTCTTTTTATTCAGTGGGGTAAGTGGTTTTTGGTCCTGTGGGTGGTTGCAAAGATAACCACACATCTTGCACACCTACTCCTGTACCCTGGAAGGAAGATAGAACTTTCATTTCCATGTTAGATTTATGGAGCCAGCCTGTTTTTGTTTTACTTTGTTCTGTTCAACAGTTGTAACAGTCAAAGTATGTTGGGACCCATCTCACTGATCCTGTCCCAGTGCTGAGGCTTACAGTAATTCCAAATGGTGTGCCAGGCCTCAGGGATTTAAAGACAACTAACTAACACCAGGCGCCTCTTCTCTGAGCTCCCCATCTTCCTCTCCAACTGTAGCAGGATATCCATTGTTTTAACAAGTACCTGGGACTATGGTCTTTTTCAGGCATGGTGATCAGGAGATGATTGCCCTTGAGAAGATGTTTTGTCACTTCCTAAAAGGAAGGGCCATGCTATACCCTGCGGGGACATGTGGGGAAGCCCCAGGGCTGGTCAGGAGTCAAAAGGAGTGAGAGGACAGCGTCGGCACAAGCCTTCACCGTCATTTTACAGAAAGTAGTGGGTGAGGCAAGGGAAGCAGTGAGCAGGTTCAGGACTGGATGGTTTGGATGCTTCTGGTGGGCTCTGGGCTATAGGGGTGGTCCCTGGTTGGTCCCGGCTCTGGGATGATCAAGGTAGAGAAATATTTCCTCTGGGAGTGAAAGAGCCAGTGAAGGGGGCAGTGCGGACTCAGCGTTGGTTGGTCTGCATAGCCAGGGCTTGCTCCCAGGCATGCCATTTACTGTTTTTAGGAATTAGCTGATTCTGAGGGGGCAGTCTCTTCCTGGTCAGTAAGGCCCTAGATACCAGAGCATTAGGTATATGGAAAATAAAAAAATGTAATGAAGTGGTGTTGATACACCAGCGTGGGTCTCACCCTGTAGTCTGAGGCTGGGGTGGGCACGCTGAGCGGTTGGAGGCGACACCGTCCCGGGGCCCTGTTCACATGTGACAGTGAAAGGGCCTCCTGAGAAGAAAAAGGCCTAAAGGTGAAAGAGCTGTGGTGTCCCAGTTAGGCTCAAGAAGAGGAAGAAGGAGGTCCCGCCCTGGGTGACAGCATGGATGCAACTGGAGAGCATCATGCTAAGTGAAAGAAGCCAGGCGGTGAGAGACAAATCCCACAGGACCTCACCTGTAACAGGAACCGAATGAATAATACAAACAAATGAGCAAAATAGAACCAGAGGCATGGAAACAAGGAACAAACTGACAGGGACCAGAAGGTGGGGGAGGGGGAAAGGGAGGAAAGAAGGGGAAGGGTCTAGTTAAAGAACAAGTATGAATGACCCGTGGACGTGGACAACAGGGTGGGGACTGACTGTGGCGAGGCAGGCCAGGGGACAAGAGAGGAACAGCTGTAATAGAACAAAAGAAAAAAAAAAAAAAACAAAGAAGAGTAGAAGGTATGTTGGAAATGAGCAGGAATCCGAAGTAAAGCTCCAGTCCGGCCTTGCCTCTGGCCTGAGCCCAGGAGTGACTGGGAAGGCTGTTTTCTGAGAACTCCCGTGAGACGTAAAGAAGCTCTGATGGCAGCAGCCACAGGGACACTTTGCTGTCCCTGCCACCTCGCTGCCCTCGGCTCAGCCACCTGCACTCTTTGGCACTGATAGCGCGAGATGGCAGATAAGAGCAATGGGGCACTTGCCAAACAGAAGCAGTGGGTGGTGACCTTCATGGGGATAAAGGGGCATCAAGGGGCATCTTCCTCAGCAGTGACCAGAGGCGTTGCCACAGCAAAAGGGGGGAAATGGCAGACCCCACACGGAGGTTGTGAGAATTAATTCTCAGAGCTCAGGAGAGAGATCTAAGGACACCCAGAATTATTTTCAATGTATTTGAGGGTAGGGGCTAGAATTGCCCCTGGGACAGGTGGTGGCAGGCACCGCTGGTCCATGGCTGTGAGCACTGCCCTGTGTCTATGTCCAAGCGGGAGCAGCCGGGGAAGCCTGCGGACCCACCTGGTTCTCAGACTAGGGTCCCGAGGTGTATTCCTGAGGCGTTCTGTGTTCTGCCCAGGAATTTGTTCGGGGGTTAATATGATAACAATCTTTAAACAAAATAAATCTCTACTTAATCATCTAAATGACCACTGTCCTACTCAGCTCAGGCAACCATAACAAAAATACCATACACTAGAGGGTTTAATATGACAAGAATTTATGTCTCACAGGTCAGGAAGCCGGGAAGTCCGAGATCAAGGTGTTGGCTCGTTCATTCTTGGTGGAAACTCTCCTACAGGCTTGCAGACAGCTACTTCTCTCTGTGTCCTCCCGTGATGGAGAGAGAGACGGCTCTGGCCTCTCCCTTTCTTCTTACAAGGACACTAATCCCATCACCAGAGGCCCTAGCCTCCACACCTCATTTAAACCTAATTACCTTCCAAAGGCCCCACTTCCAAATACCATCACATTGGGGGTGAGAGGGGTTAGAGCTCACACATATGAATTTTGTGACCGACACAAACATTTAGCCCGTTAAGAACCATGTAATAATGAAATACTGCTACTACTACATTCATTCAGTGCTTGTACTGCAACGTTTTCTGTTCATATTTACATCAAACGGAGGACAATGACATGCCACCCTGTTTGAATGCACGTTTTGCAACAGAGAAAAGAAGGTGGGGTGGGGAGCTGAGCGAACACAAGTCCGTGATGGTGAGGGCCTGTCTGCCCGGCACTGAGCTGGGAGGTGTATTCCTGCAGGGCGTGAGCAAATGTCTTTTTTTACACCGGCTCGCAGTCAGTGAAAAGGAAATGCATAGTGGAAACTGTTCCGTTTCTGACTCACACACGTTGTATTAGATTCCCATGAAATGCAGGGTTTCAAAAATGCCACCACTGTAGCCTCAGCTTTGAACGTATAAGGCAGCTTTATATGGTTACCAAGTGGCAGATAATCAAAATTGACATCCGAGGACTGCTTGCCATCAGAATTCATTATTGTTGTTGTTATTAAATTTGAGGTCTGTTCATCCTGTACTAGAAAAGAAAGCTCTGGAATTTAGCAATTTTTTTAAAATAGTATACTTGTTAAAAATTATTTTATTGTTGTTCAGTTATAGTTGTTTGCATTTTTTCCCCCACCACTCCCCCTCACTCCAGCCAATAGTATACTTTTTAAATGAGTACTCTCTACATTAGCTCGCCAAGGTCAAAATCTAAAACTGGAACTAAGCTTATTCATTTCTACTCTTAAACTATTTTGGCTACTTAGTTTCACCAAAACAGCATCATCGGGTACAGTAATTTGCTATTGTTAATAAATAATTTAATAAACGTTTGCCTTTGTACTTTTGCTTACACTGACTTTGAAATTTGTTTTGGTTTTATGGTTGACTAAGAACTGTAAGGATGAAGACTTTCTTTAACTACTTTTATATTTTCATACAGGTAAGCAATATCCAAACAAGAACAACACTGCGAATCCGTAAGACTTTTTTCTTTCTTTATGAAGGTCTGCTTCTTACATTTGAGAAATACTTAGCCAAATGAAGCAGCATGTCTACCGTATATTGAGTTGTTCAGAGTGAAAAATTATTCCCACATAACCTACATTTATTCTCAGGCATCTTTAAATTGTGACTAACTGTCCTTTAGTATACGAACACCCAAAGTCTAAATCTCTTTGTCTCTCAGCCAGATTACCCTTTCTCTTACCAAGTGCCTGTCCTCCTGTGAGTTCTGGGCTCCGGGAGGCAGCTGGCACATCCATGCACTGCCCGCAGCCCTCCCTGCACAGCCGAATGTTTTTTCACAGCACTGACCACCAAATCTGGCTTCTATTGTGAACACTGGCCTGTTTTTCAAACGTCCAAAGCACAGTTAAGACCAGGCCCTGGGGTTTAACTGAAAGCCCAAGATAGTCCAAGAATAACAGAGACTGGCGTGGTTAATACCATGAGGGGGTGCACTTAGAGCTCACAGACCAATCCCCAACCTCTGAACTCCCACCCCCAGCTCCCTGTCTGGTCTCCAGAAACTCAAACCTCCCCCAGCAGCTCCAGGCCTCTCCCTGGTCTCGTGCTCACATCCCAGTCTCACCCTGGTCTCCTGCTACCCTTTTAGCACCAGGAACTAACCGACAGGGGAAACACCCATTTCCCTCAGGGGAAACACCCACAGCTACCCAGAGGGTGAGTTCTGCTCTCCAAATTCTGGGTTATCCAGTCTCTAAGAACACTGCGTGGGCTATTCCAACTACGCAAGTCCTGTCCTTATTAAAGGACCCAAAAAATTATCTAATTCTGTGAAGATACAGTCATCCTAAAAATACATTCCATTCCATTTGTATTGCCAAACAGAACTTAACAGGATGGACTGTAGCATCTATATCTGGGTTTATGATGACCTCGCTCTTCTCCAAGAAAAATAAGAGCACGTGTTTTATATTTGTGTAACCAAAGAGCCCTCCGATTCTTTCCCTCCAAATATGGAAAGTCTGCTGCAAAGGCAGATTGACATCATTTTCTAAAATTGCTAAAATAATAATAATAAACAAAGTCTCAACCATACTGGGTATTACATTAAATAGGAAAGGGTTTATTAAAAGGATGCAAATATAAAGTAATATATTCGAAATCAATTTGTATTTTGTGAGAGGCAATAAAACGTAGCAGTGGAACCCACGAGCTCTGGAGTCAGACCACCTGGGGTTCAGGCTTCCTGGCTGTCCTCCCTCCTGGCTGGGCCACTGTCCTGAGCTCAGTGTGTTCCTTCTCTCATCTGTAAAACAGCGATGACAGTGTCTCTCACACAGGCTTGTTATGAGAGCTTAAATTTACAAGTGCTTAAAACATTGCACAGCATATAACGAGCACTCACTAAATGTGAACAGTGATGGTGGTATTGATGGTGATGGTTGGCGTTTGGGTTCTCTGCAGGAGGTAAAAAGCAGAAGGGGTCCCAGCGTGTGCTCCTTACCATCATCACTGATGAGAAACACTGAAAAGTGGGCACTGCCCGCTCTTCCTCCTCACTCCCCTCCATCTGAATGTGGCCGTGTCCCAAAGAGCACAACAAAGGACTCAGAAGAAGCTTTTGTTGAGCCAATGGACTCTTCCTGACCCTCCCCCTTCTCTGTGGTTACTGTCATGGGTTTCCTGGAGCTCAGGTGAGCATGGTTCTTTGTTCAGGACTAGCAGGGCAGACTGGTATCAGGGTCAAGCTGAACCAAGAGGGGTTTGAGGAGCACTATCACTCTGGGGAACTCCAGAGGGGCAGTAAGTGAAAAGACCGTGGAGAGAGGGTGCCAAAGGGAAGGGGCTTCCGATAGTAAGGTGAGCAACTAAAGAGCTTCCCTCTAGAGTTCCAGAAACAAGACTACCATGTCAAGTGGGCCAGCAGCCCAGGCTCTGAGGGCCTGACCTTGCCTGCTTCTCCAGAGAGCTGGAACCTGCTGAGCTTCTCCACCTGTCTGGAACCTCGTGGTGGGGGGCAGCAGTGAGACCTCTGCATCTCGGTCTCAGCCCTTTTTCCTTCCCATTCTCACACTTGCCAACACATTTGAAAATCTCTGCGGTCAGATCTCAGAAGCAGGAAGTGGACCCCCAAATCAGAGCCCCTCCTTGGGTCTGTATTATGTCACAGCCCAGGGGACATAAAAGATACTGCTGGCAAGTTCATTAATACAGCAACTCATTCTGCCAATAGTATCTCACTAAGCTGGAAATGATGAGCATCTTTAAATAATTCTAAAGTATGTCACTATATGAATTTATAATTATAAAAACAAAATATAGTGGTCAAAATGCTTTGGGGGGGTCTTGAAGTAAAAGATGCTCTCTGAGAAACACTGACAAATGTACCATTTATGTTAAGGAAGTATGAATTAAATATAAATTTTAATTTAATGACTGTAAAGCAAATGGACATGTTTTGAGTCTGATGACTCAAATTTATTTTTATTACTGATTTAAATTTTACAGACCAGCTGGTATATTTTTTAAACAAACAAATGATTGAGTATGAACATATTAGGCAGATGCCATTTACCATATTTACTTCTTTTTTTAATCAATAGGCGGAATATCTCAAGTTTGTTCCTTTCAAACCACTTTTAGGTAACTGTGGTCAGACAGGAGCTGACACGATTAGTTTCTCAGCTCCCATTTGTATGAAGCACCAGGGCGTAGAGTCAGTTATATAGTGGTATGTGGTGGGGGGCCTCTTCCTACGGGGCCCCCCTGGCTGCCACGGATCAGAATAAGTCTACCAAGACATGATCTGCTTGGGGAAGAAAGGTGGCTGATCTCTCACAGGAGAAGGACCAAGAGCCTTTTCCTCAATGGCTTTTATTGGGTTTGTTTACACAGGAATTCAGGTAAAGCTCAATACTCATTGCCAGGAAGTAAGGATCAAATAACGAGGAACTCTGAGGGCCTATTTTGAGTCAGGGTCAGATAGCTAAAGAGCTGTAAAAAACTTTAAGGAACAAACTTACTTCTTCTTTGGACCCTTACGATTCAACTGAGAGCATTCTAAACAAAGCAGGTTTCACAGGATTTTACATATTCTTTCTTAGGCCTGATCACCCGGGGAAGCCGCCTTTTCCAGCACAGGGCTGTACCACCCTCTGTCTTTGTTTCAGGCTTAGGCAGAGCAAGGGAACTAAGGCAGCCAAGAGATAAGGAGATTTTCTTGCAGACAATGAGGACTCAGGTTTTGTCAAAGCCAAGGGCAGAGGGTCCATCACCTCCTTTTGCTGTAGCCCCCAAAGTCCTTCCTTGAGGGCCTCCCACATGATCGTGCCTGTCTTAGGTCGTTGCCCCCTTGGGGAATCTTATCCGTCATTGGCTAGCTGAACAAACATTGGGGGCCATTTATGGATGAAGTAGCAGAAGCAGCGCTCCTACCAGGGAGATAAGCTTGTCTCCTTAGTGGTTTATGGTTCCAAGGTCATTCCCTCAGCCTTAGCCTTGGTGGGGGTTACAGCTTCTGGTACCAGGCAGGGCAGTTCCCAACAGTGGTAACCATGCACGGTGCCGGGTGGGTACTGGAAATACCGAGGGGAACACTTTGTAAAACGTATGATTGTCTGACCACTATGCTGTAAGCCTGACACTAATGCAAAATAATATTGAATGTAAACTGCAATTGGAAAATAAAATTTGAAGCTATGTTTTAAAAAATAGAAAATTTCATTTCTCTACTGCCCTTTTCAGAGCCCCAAAGGCTGCTCAAGGTGCTCACAGCCTATCTGTCCCCTCCCCAGATGTGCTCATGAGGTAGAGATCTTCAGCATTTCTGGCTGGGCTAAGCAGTTCCAAAGCACCTTACTGACACCTGCACTCATATACCTTATTATGCATTGGAAAGAAAGAGAGAATGGAGGATTGGTCTCAACCTCCCTCCTCCCCTCCCTACCTTCTGGGTGGTGACAGTCTGATAGCATTAAGCTTTGTGCAGTTCTGAAACTATATTTGTAAGAAAAATATTGAAATCCTGCAGAGCACCAGCTAATAACCCAAGAAAAACTAGAAGCTGCTATAGGTCCAGGGTGGGGCAAAAGTAGGTTTGCAGTTGTGAGTATGTGAAACACAGAGTGTATTCTTGTGTTATTTTTTATTAATTGTTGTATTATTTTCCATAGGAACAACTGTAAACCCACTTTTGTCCCACCCTGTGTGTGTTATTTTTTTCTACTTTCTGAAACCAAGGTCTGATTGCTTTGAAATGCATAATCTAGTTGGAGCCAGGTGAAGAAGGAGCCAGTTCTTATTTTAGGAAGCTGCCTTCAAGCTTGATTAGAAATCATGAGACTCAGTTTGAAATTTCCATTTTCACATTATATAAAAAAGTCTGATTTTTAAAACTAACTCATGCAAGGTTATTAAATCTATTCAACATAAGACTTTTCTCCCCCTCATTTCAAACCAAAGGTGTTTTCATTCCCATAGAAAAGAATTAAAATAACAATGACTAACTATACTCATGTGGTTAGCTTTTTGCAGGTGGCAAAAAGTCCTCATGTTTTTCTCCTGATTTGGTCTGGTGCTAGTATTTTGAAGTAGCTCCCATCCTCATTTGGCATCCAAGGAAACTGACCCTGACCTTCAAAGGTGAAGCACAAGACCCAAGATCACGTGGCTGGGAAGTGATTGGTCTGGGTGAGAGCTCATCACTTGGCCATGAGGAATTACTCTTTAGTCTGTGAAGGCACATTTGCGGTAATGATGGACTTGCTTCACCGACACATAGAGTTAGTCAGGCCTCAGAAATTCAAACAAAGTGGTGGGAATGCGCCTACTGAAGTGGGTGGATATGGGCTCAGACCTCTAAAAATAAGTCATTGTTCTCAAACTGAAGTCCACAATGCCCCCTGAAGATGTTTCCTCTCCTTCTCTTGTTGGGATGTACTGGGGAGTGACTGACTTAGCCCCACTCCTTTATTTTTCTTGTCTGCGTGTGACAATCTCTGGGAGCAAAAAATGCTTCAAGCCAAAGGCTGGGTGAGACTGTTTGCCAGGCAAACAATAACAACAAATAACCTTGAAAAATAAAAGTGTGTTGAGCCCTCTTGGCCATGATGAGTATAGACCCTGGGCCAGGCAGACAGACATAGCCTGCATCCTGTCTCTGCTGTATTTGCAGTGTGGTCTTGTACAACTCAGTTTGCTCCACCAATCCTCATTTTCTCGCCTGTTAAATGGGTATATAAATTCTTACTCTACTGAATTGTTGTGACTACTAAATGAGATTTTAGTGCTAAATAATACTGATAAACATGGATGCTTTATCAATGCAAGTTTTCCTTTCTGGCTCTTTAAGTTCTCCATTTGCCTCAGACTCTACAATAAAACCAGGGTAGTTTGAGCTCCCAAAGCTGAGTTTGTAGTTATTACCTCCTGAAATGATGAGGCCCATTATGTTTCAGCTACCTTCCCTATGGGGACACTCAGTCTTTCCTTCCCCTCAGAGGCTGCCTCCCCAGGAGTGTCACCTTTGCACCTATGCTGTCCCCTCCCTTTCCCAGGGTGCACAGAGCTGGTGATTGGTAGGCCTGCAAAGATGGCTACTGAGTGAATAAATGAACAGGGTTGGCCTGAGTGTTCATTCACGTCCCAGGCCCCTCTCAGGTGGGCTCTGTGACAAGTCATGATTTAATGTAATTATCTGGTGAGTCATGTAGGGAAAACATAAAGAATACGAGTGTCATTTAAGCCTAACCAGGTTCAGAGGTTGCCATTCCCCACACACGGTCTCAGCTCGTGGGGCGGCACAGGAACAGCTGCAGCCCCAGGCTTGGAGAAGAGCTAAAGATGGAAGCGCAGTAGGGAAGGTTGTCTTCCTGAGTCTTTACGTATCGCCTCGCAGAGGCAGGAAACGGTGGCTTTGCTCAGAGACAGGGATGGCCACGTTTAACACTAGAATGTTCTTACTACCTCCCCCAGTCTTTCTAGGGTGTCACAGTGCTTGACATGCCATAGCTGTGTCAATTTTCATTCAATTACCCATTCATTCATTCCACAAATAAATATTGTACACATTTTATGTATCAGGCACTGTGCTAAGTATTGTGTATACAATGCCCAACACTTAAAGAAAGGCATGTTAAGGTCTTTAAATCCATCTTTCATTCTACATGTGAAAAACTTAATTAATTTTTCAGTCTCCAAAAATTAATGGAGATGCATTACAAATGTCTAATGAAAACCCGTCTCTTCTGGTGAAGACAACACAGCTCTTTCTCTACCTGGCTGCTCTGAAATGACAGTGTTTCTTGTACTGAGCCCACATATGTCTCTAGTGCTGGTTCTATCCATCCAGGGCCATAGAGAATAGGTTGGATCTCTGTCCATATGCTATCCTTTCAGAACTGCGAGATCAGCTATCTCATCTTCTCAAAGCCAAGATTCCCAAATCCTTGCGCAGTACTACTCCTGACATGGTCTCCTTTCCGTGCTTTTCACAGTCTCCCAATCCCCAAAAATGGTGCGCAGGGAAGAGGGAGTGGGTGTGTGCAGAACCTGAAGATATCTAACACATATCAAATGCAGAATCTGGAGCAAATGAATTAGCTGGATGGAAATGGAATAAAAATAGGAGCATTAGACAGGCCTTCAGGAGAACTTCCCAACCAGGAGTGAGCTTGGATGTGCCAAACCCAAAACATTTGGAAAAACGCTTGAGATGTTTAGCAAATCCCAAACTTGAGCATTTGGGGATGGTTTGAGCTGTTTTAATTGACCCTGTTTTCACTAGAGTAATTTAACAAGACACTCATTTGCTGAACTTCTTCCAGAGAAAGAATGGTTTCTGATTCTACACAGTAAGAGCCTCTACCTTCTTTTCGCTAGTCTCTTCTTTCTCTTTCTCCTTTTTGTTCACCAAAGGTCTTCCCAGGAGACCACGACTCCCTTCACTGAAAACTGTTTTTGTTATGAGGTATGATGGGCATATTGAGGAGGAGGATTTATATTTAGTTTGACGTTTCTCTCTCTCTCTCTCTTTTTTTTAAAGACCATATTTTTAAGTAAAGTAGCTGGCACTGGTGTTGCAAATATATTAAATGTTTCCAGATTAGATTCCAGCAGAGTACAGTCTATCTTTGTGCAGGAGTAATGGACTACAACTCCTAGACAGCTCTCTGCTTTCTGCCAGGCAATTCTTGTCTCGGTTCAGGTACAAGGGGCCCTATAATGCACAGAGAATAAAGGCTTCAGCATCCCAGAGACACACACTGGGGAGGTTTGGCTGGGTGCTCTAGACAGTCCTGGAGACTATGATGAGGAGACTATTCTATAGCTAAATTTGGCAATACTCACCTTCCAAGAATCATGAGGCATTATGTACAATAAAAGAGCCAACATTCAGTTTGGCTAAGCCATTCTCTCAGGACATTTGGTGTAAGCCTATTGGTGGCAGGACACCAAGCCTGAAGGCAATGCTTCCATGTGACACAATCCTATGGAAAGAGAAAAGTTCTGGCACTGAGGGATGCCATTGGGAGATGGCTGGGAGGGCAATGACAGAAGATTGGTCTTGCCTTTTCACAAATGAAAGATTCTTTATAACCAGAAATAGAACAGCCCCAGACTTGCCAACACTCATTATGCATTTTGCTCACTCATGAGGAATTGAGATCCAAGTAAGTTGAAAGATATATTGTCCTTCAGCCTACTCAGATTCACAGGCTAACTCTGGCAGACAATGGTCTATCAGCCATTATTGGTTGTCTGTGCAATATCCATTCTCACTGTCATCCTAATCAAAGAACCCTGATTTTGTTGGGGGCCTAATTGCATCAATGTGAAAGCTACATTTCCCAGCATCCTTTGCAGTAAGGACTAGCCTTGGGAAAAAATTTTGGCCAAGAATGTATAGGGAGAAGTCTGTGGAGATTTCTAAGGAAGTTTTCTTTCTTCAAATAAGGGTCACAACTTCTTTCTTCTATGTTTTCGTTTTCATCTTTCTGTTTTAAATGTAGACATGGGGCTGGAGGTACAGCAGCCATCTTGGCACCATGAGAGTGAAAGCCTTGCCTTAAGATGAGAAGGAAGAGGGGAGGAGCCTGAGACGTGATGACATTATGGATCATCCACTCCAGTCCTGTACTGCATCCTTCTCTAAACCCCTCCCCACATACACATACATACTTCCCCATCTCAGGAAATGGAACCACCCACCTCCCAAAAGCTTTAGGGGTCATCCTTTATTCTTTCTTGCCCCTTACCTCCCCTCTACCCTTCCATATTCAATCTATTATCAAGTCTGTCATTTCTACCAGCAAAATGTATCTCAAATTCATTTGCTTTCACCTATGCTGCCACTTCTGTAGTGAACTCATCACCACCTGAAATATTGTAAGAGTCTCTTACTGGGACTTTCCACAAGTGCTTTGCTTCCTGCAATCCATCTGCACTCAACAGCAGAAGTGTTTTCTTAAAGCAGATCACACCACTCTTTATGCTCCTCCCCCACAACCTTACTTGAAACTCTTCATGGCATTCCACTGCAATGAGCATGGAATCAGAGGTACTCACAATAGTCCCCAAGGCCCCACCCGACCTGGACACCACCGCCTCTCCAACGCCATCACTCACTGTGTCCCCTCTTCCTTCAGTTGCTCAAAGCCACTGATCCCCCACCCAAAATGCTCTTGCCTCCAGTTCAGCTCTATTTCTTCCTTCCAGTCTTAGCTGAAGTGTCAGAAAGATTTTCCTGCCCACCAAATCTAGGGGAAATTTCCCTGCTGTTTCTCTCTATCCTTGTTTAGCACATCCATGATTTGTAATAATTGAATTAGTTTGTTTACCTGTACGGATTTTAACACTGTATGCTCTATGAGGATAAGACCTATGTCTTTCTTATTATCTTTTATCACCACGGTCTAGTCTTCTACCTAGAAGAGAGTTAAAGTTGTGAAATAAGTGAATGAACAGATGAATTTAATCTGCATATGATAAAGATGCAATGCATTCAATTTTTATTGGGTAGAAATATAATATGAACATTTCTATGACAATATTTATTTTAAGCCAGTTTAATAATCATATATATTTACTCCTATTTAATTTTACTTTCTCATTTTTCATTTGAAGCTTGATTATATAAGAAACCATGATTTGGGCCACAAAGACATACAAACATGTAAATTAAAATTTAATGTTTTATGTCATCAAAAAACATTTATGACCTGTTTGGAACATTTTGATTTCATTTCATTCTTACAAAAACTAATTTTCCCAAATAATTTTTGTATTTTGTCTCTAAATGAAAAGACCAATGTACACACCTCGAATTCCTGGTATTGAATCCCATTCTGCCATTTACTAGCTGTTTAATGGTAAGCACAATATCTACTCTCTCTAATTCTATTTCCTGTGCTGTAAAATGAGAGAAACAAAATATATTTCTCTGCTACCTCACAGAACCTTTATGAGGATTAAAGGGTATAAAAAAGCACTTAGAAATCTATAACCAATGAACAAATCAATACAACAATCAATACAAATCAATACTGACAGTAAACATATCAATCCTTCCTTTGCTAGGTACCATTCTAAGAATTTTCCATTACAACAATCCTGCGGGTAAGTACTGATATTAGTATTCCAGTTTACAGATGAGGAATCCTGAGGAGGCAGAATTCGGTAACTTGCCCAGGTCATAAAGCTACGTGGCAAAGGCAGGATTTTAATTCAGCCATTCCAGGACATCGTACGACCCCACACCAAAACTCATGTGATTGGATAATTTGTCACCTAAACTAGGACACTTTGAGAATGAAGACAGAGACACTGATGGTTATGTTGGCACAACAAACATCAACTAGGTCTTGAACTAGACAAATAGGACAGTCAGCCTTACTAGAAGGGATGTTGAGTATGAGGCTGGCCTGGAAGTCTCCTGTGCACTTGAGGGTATTGCAGGGGAGAGAAATGGCTGCACAGTGAGCTGCACGGAAGTGGCCCATGCCCTGCCCCTCTGGACTCCACTTCTTCTCCACATCTAGCCTAGAGTTCGGCAGGCACTGAATACAATAACACCATTTATTAAACTGAAATCTGTGTCTCTAGATCTCTTACCCACTGATTATGAGTTTCCTTTGTAAGGACCATGGAGACACAGTGAGAAGCAGAGACTGTGCCATTCTCCCTGGACGTCCCGGGAGTGCCCATACACAGTGTACCCAAGGGGTAGGACACCGAGATCAGCCCCAAGTTCTCAGGGTTGTCCTTGACCATATGGATTGCCAGCACTTTGTATTAAGGGTTATTTGGTGCCTTACTGTCTACCTATGAAGCAGAGGAGGTCTTGTATGAGTCTGTGTAGAAAAATGGAGAATGAGAGAAGGGAAGTAGATAAAGAATATGTTCAAATACCTTCTCCTCTCTGAATTGCTTCTCACCCTTCCTCTCTCAGCACCTCCCACTGGTTCCCAGAGTTCATTTTATATGCTTTGTAGGACTTGTAATACAGAACATTGTGTTTTAATAGAGAAAACACAGTACAGTGATATAATTAGTACAGGAACTCTAGAGCCATGAAGTACTTACCAATGGCATGACCTGGAGCAAATAACTTAATTCTGGCATTCCACTTGAAAAGGGGGGATGGAAATTTACCTACATGATAGGGTTGCTGTGAGGATTAATTGAGTTAATTAATACAAAGTCCAGAGAACATCCTCTTCTCCTTTTCCTTATTTCCCTTTTTCCACTGAAAAGGAAATGGTGTTTCACTTTTATGTTGGCTTCTCCAGCACCAGCACAGAGTATGATACAGAGTGGATTCATTGTGGGAGCACAAATAGGAGGTTAGTTCCAGACTGATTTAATTGATTTAAATGACACAAGTCTAAAAATATTCAGTGACGCAGCCCTCCAGCAATATCCAGGTAATTTGTTCTCTATCAGCACAAGATGAACTCTAAGTGAATTGCCAGAGTAACAACAAGACCAGTTCAAAATGGTCCTATCTTGTTTAATGAGATACCAAGTTGCTTTTCAGGGACAGCAGGCCAAAAACACAAGTCATGCAGCAGGAGCACGCACAGAGGAGAGAACTTTCACCCCCATCTGTACCTGGAACCAAGGTATCCCCCCACTCCACCTCACACTGCCCTTCATGGAAGCGAAGGACCAGGACATAATCAGAACTTGAACACTGGAACACTTTTAGAAGCAAAGGGCCCATTGGCCAGGAAGATCCTGTGTTGACTCCCCTCACCATAAATGTCCAAGTTCCGAGGTCCGTCAGTTAAAATATATTCCCCATCTACCCTTAAAAACCTGCCTCGAACCCTGAGTTGGGGATTTGAGACTTTTAAGCATTAGCTTTTTATTCTCCTGAATGACACCATTCATATTAAAATAGCCAGTATTTCTCCACTGCAATTCTCAGTGTTTAGTGTTTGGCTCTGTTAGTGCTGAGTGGACAAACTCTATCTGTTCTCAAACACAAGGTCAAGTGACTGTCTTTAGGGACTCTGAGGCCAGTCTTGCAAAAACACTTGCAGATACATGGTCAGCAATGGGCAATTTCTCTCCAGCATTAGTGGAGTTCTTTGAAAACCTTCACACCCCTCTTATGAAAGAAGCAGGTGGAATTATTTCATTCATATGAAAACAAAATGACTACAAATGTTTCTAAAATGAAATCAGTGACATCTAAACAGACATCTGCAATCCATTTGAGGATCCAGTAAGAATCTAGTTTTGAGATGGAAAAGAAACACAAAGGTACAGCAGGCAGCCCAAGGAAATAAACTTCTGAAATATTATAGTTCACAGAGATCAGAAATCCAGTAGGGACAGAGCACAGCTATGGTATTGGTCTCAGGAAGTGGCAAAATTATCACACCTTCTGTAGTTGCTTATTTTTCTTACATATAACTCTGTGAGTTCCTTGAGGGTGGGGACTGTGTTTTAGTTTTCTATACCTGTGCACATGGATCCCCTGAGGACCTTGGCAAACAGTAGAGTGATTGGCACATAGTAGGTGCTCAAGAAGTATCTGTTGAGAAAATGGATGAATGGTTAACAGATAGATGAGTGATTAGCTCATCAGACCAACATAGAACCGTCACCTTGCTTCTCAGGATCTTCAGAGATAAAAAAAATTGGGGGGAATTACACCTAGACTTCCAATCAAGATGGTGGCATAGGCAGACATGGCTGGCCTCTTCACACAACCACATCAAAATTACAACTAAAATATAGAATAACCGTCACTCAGAACCATCAGATATTAAGTTGAATGAAAGTCTGACTACTATGGAATTAAAGAATCCACATCCACATCCATCAAGACTTGTACAAGGGGGTGTAGATATGGAATGGGCTGGTCCCACACACCCGCAGAAGGTGGATAAAAATTCACAAAGGATATTTTGGGAGGGAGGAGTCCCAGCCCCACACCATGCTCCCCAGCTCAGGGTTCCAGTGCCAGGAAAGTAAGTTCCCACAACCTTTGGCTGCAAAAACCAGCAGGGATTGAATCAGTGGAAGAAACTTCTAGAGCCCCAAGCAGTTCCTCTTAAAAACCCCACACACAGACTCACCTACTCAGGCTTACTCCCTCTGAGCTCCAGTACCAGAGTAGCAGATTGAAAGGCACCAGTGGTATACAGGGAGAAACTGAAGTATCTGGTATCAAGATGAGCAGAGACATTGTCTCTTTCCTAACCCCTCCCCTCACAGAGCCGACAGGCTGGTGCCATATCTGAGACTCCATCATTCTGGCTAACTCTGTTTGACTTGCCTTGGAGATCCCCAGAGACTCTGCCCCAGCCAAATTATGGACCCACCCAAACTGCTTTTCCATATGAGTGGCTGGTTTTGGTTCATGCTGTACAACTTTCTAAATCCTATTAAACAGGCAATAGCTGGCCTCAGTGAATCCCAGGCCCAGCATTGGCAGCAGCCAGCCTAGATTCACAGCTTGGCTTCATCTGGAAACCTCTAAGCCCAGCACAAGTAGCAGCCATGTGAGATTGCTTTATAGCTCAGGAAGGGTAGCCCCAGGCAAAATGCAGGTGGAGGCTGACCTCAGCCTGCTTCACCCAAGAAATCCCAGGGCCAGCAAACCCAGTGGATGGCTACAGATCATGTCAGAGCATCCCCTACCCTGCCCCTGTACAGCTAATCCTCCATGGAGGGTAGAGGTTGATGGTAAGTGGCAACAGCCAATTCTTGCAGCTCAATGTCCTGGGAAAATCCTTCCCATTGATCTGCCAACAGCAACCAAGGTTCAACAACAAGAGGAGGCTGTACTGAGCTCACATGAAGGATGCGCTGTAATACTCAGCCTGGGTGATAGAGGAGGCTGTGCCACTGTACCCTACAGAACACCTACTACATTAGGCTACACTACCAGGACATGGAGTCAAAGCAGCTCTACCAAATACATATAAACAAACATAGGGAGACTACCAAAATGAGGAGACAAAGAAACATTGCCCAAATGAAAGAACAGATCAAAACTCCAGAAAAAAGAGCTAAACAATAGGAGATAAGCAATCTATTAGATGCAGAGTTCAAAACACTGGTTAAAATGATGCTCAAGGAACTTAGTGAGGACCTCAGTAGCATAAAATAGATCCAGTCAGGAATGAAGGGTACACTACTTGAAATAAGAACAATTTACAGAGAAACAACAGTAGAGTGGATGAAGCCAAGATTCAAATCAATAGGGAACATAAGGAGGCAAAAAACCAACCATTCAGAGCAGCAAGAAGAAAAAAAAATCCAAAAAAAAATGAAGATAGTATATAAGCAGCCTGGGACAACTTCAAGAAGTCCAACATTGACATCATAGGGGTGCCAGAAGGAGAAGAGAAAGAGCAAGAAATTGGAAATCTATTTGAAAAAAATAATCAAAGAAAACCTCCCTAATTTGATGAAGGAAATAGACATGCAAGTCCAGGAAGAACAGAAAGTCTCAAACAAGATGGGTGCAAGGAGGCCCACTCCAAAACACATCATAATTAAAATGCCAAAGTTAAAGATAAAGAGAGAATCTTAAAAATAGCAAGAGAAAAAGAAGTTACTTATCTACAGGGGAGTTCTCATAAGACTGTCAGCTGATTTCTCAAAGGAAACTTTGCACGCTAGAAGAGATTGGCAAGAAATATTCAAAGTCATAAAAAGCAGGGACTTTGCTCAAAGTTGCTCAACCCAGCAAAACTATCATTTAGAATTGAAGGGCAGATACAGAGCTTCCCAGATAAGAAAAAAACAAAGGAGTTCATCATTACCAAGCCCTTATTTTATGAAATGTTATATGGACTTATTTAAGAAAAAGAAGACCAAAACTATGAACACTAAAATGGCAAAAAATACAAATCTATCAACAATTGAATCTAAAAAACAAACTAAGCAAGCAAGAAGCACAGAGACAGAATCATGGATATAGAGAACGTTTTTATGGTTGCCAGGTGGGAGGGGGCTCTAGGGGAATGGGTGAAGAGGTGAGAGGATAAATAAGTACAAATAGGTAGGTACAGAATAGCCATGGGGATGTAAGTATAGTAAGTGGAGCAGCCAAAGAACTTATACACATGACCCATGGGCATGAACAATGGTGGGGGGATTGCCTGAGGGCATGGGGGGGTGCTGGGTACAGGGATGCAAAGGGGGAAAATCAGGACAACTGTAATAGAATAATTAATAAAATATAATTTTAAAAAGTTTTGGAAATTGTAAGTGGGCAATTGGATATAAATCAAGACACCTAGATTGAGAGGCACTTCTCTAGGTCGTTTGTGTTATATCTTCTTTCGAGAAATGTCTATTCAAATTCTTATCCTATTTTAAAATTTTTTAGTTTTTACATCATAAGATTTCTTTATATATTCTGGGTACCCATCCTTTGTCAGATATATGTGGCATTTACATTTGCTTGTATTTTCTCCATTCGGTAGGTTATCTTTTCCATTTTCTTGATGGTGTCTTTTTAAGCACAAAGTTTTTATCTTAATAAAATCCAATTTATTCATTTGTTTCTTTTGCCACTGGTGCTTCTGGTGTCGTATGTAATAATAAACCATTCTCTAATCTAAGGTCATAATTTAGTCCTATGTTTTCTTCTAAGAATGTTATAGTTTTAGCTCTTATATCTAAAGCTAAAATTTATTTTGAGTTCAGCTTTGTATATGGTATGAGGAAGGGGCCCAACTTCACACTTTTACATGTGGATGGTCACTTGTCCCAGCACGATTTGTTAAAAAGACTGCTCTTTCTCTATTGAATTGTCTTGGTACCTTTTTCATGATGGTTAAATGTTGGGAACCACACTGCCTGGTATCAGAAGCTGTAACCCCCGCCAAGGCTAAGGCTGAGGGAACGATCTTGGACTGTAAGCCAGCAAGGAGACAAAAGCTTATCTCCCTGGCAGAAGCTCGGCTTCTGCTCCTTTTACTACCCTGCCTGGCCCCCGTTGCTTGGTCAGTTAGCCAACGATGGGTAAGATACCCCAAGGGGAGAACAACCTAAGACAGGCACAATCACATGGGAGGCCCCCAAGGAAGGACTTGGGGGGCTACAGCAAAAGGGTGTGATGGACCCTCGCCCCTCGGCTTTGACAAAACCTGAGGCCTCATTGTCTTCGAGAAAATCTAATCTCTTGGCTGCCTTACTTCCCTTGCTCCACCTAAGCCTGAAACAATAACAGAGGGTGGTACAGCCCTGTGCTGGAAAAGGCGGGTTCCCCGAGTGATCAGGCCTAAGAAAGAGTATGTAAAATCCTGTGAAACCTGCTTTGTTTAGAATGCTCTCAATTAACTGATAGGGGTCCAAGGAAGAAGTAAGTTTGTTCCTCAAAGTTTTACAGCTCTTTAGCTATCTGACTCTGACCCAGAATAGGCCCTCAGAGTTCCTTGTTCCCTATTGTTTGATCCTTACTTCCTGGTAATGATTAATGAGCTTTATCTGAATTCCTGTGTAAATGAACCCAATAAAAGCCTGCTCGGGCAGGAGAACGGGGCACTGTCCACTAGAGACAGTGGCTGTTTCGTACCTATTTCCCCACAGGATTCGGTTGTCCGTGTGTATGTTTTTCTCGTGTTTCGATGAGCATCCACAGCCACGATGGATACCACTGGCCCGGTATCCTCCACAGTTAAATTTTGTGTCAATTTGGCTCAGCTGTGGTGTCCAGTCATCTGTTCAAATACTCACTGAATGCTTTAAGAGTGAAAACAAAGAGAAGGAGATGGAGTTCTCCTGGAGAAGGATTTCTGCCTCAAACCTATAACACAAAAATCTTGCTTGTGTTTCCAGCCTGCTTATTTAAGTATTCTTTAATTTCTTTCAACAATGTTTTACAGATTTTTGTGTACAAGTGTTGTATTGCTTTTTCTAAATATATTCCCAAGTAATTTAGTCTTTTAGGCTATTTTAAATGGAATTGTTTTCTTACTTTTATTTATGGATTGCTCATTGCTAGTGTAGAGAAATACAATTGATTTTTGTATATTTGATGTTGTATCCTGAAGCTATGCTGAATTCATTTGTTATTTCTAATAGTTCGTGTGTGTGTGTGTGTGTGTGTGTATTCTTTAGGATCGTCCATTTATAAGATGATACCATCTGTGAATACAGTTTTAATTCTTCCTTTCCAATTTAGATCACTTTTATTTGTTTTTCTTGCCTAGTTGCCTTTACTAGAACTTCTACTACAAGTTTGACTAAAAGTGGCAAAAGTAGATATCATTGTCTTTTTTCTGACTCTAGGGGGGAACTTTCTGTCTTTTACCATTACTATGATGTTAGTTAGTTGTGCGTTTTTTTCATAGATTCTGTTTATCAGACTGAGGAATTCCGTTCTAGTCCTAATTTGTCAAAGAGTTTCTATCATGAAAAGGTATTGGAGCCCTGACCAGTGTGGCTCAGCTGCTTGGGTGTCATCCCCAAAAGTAAAAGGTTGATGGTTCAATTCCCAGTCAGGGTACATGCCTGGGTTGTAGGTTTTGTGCCCTGAATGAAGTGCGAAGGAGAGGCAACTGGTAAATGTTTCTCTTTCACATCGATGTTTCTCTCCCTCCCTCCCCCTCTCTCTAAGATAAATAATTAAAATATTTTGTGAAAAGGTATTGGATATTGTGAAATGTTTTTTCTGCACTTATTGAAATAATCATGTGTTTTTTGTCCTTTCTTCTATTGATCTAGCATATAACACAGATTTATTTTTATGCGTTGAATCACCCTCACATTCCTGGGATAAATCCCACTTGGTCATTGTTTAATCCTTTGTGTATACAGGCATACCTCATTTTATTGCATTTTGCTTTATTGCACTTCACAGGTTTCGCATTTTTGCAAACTGAAGGCAAGATCCTCCACCAACAAAAAGATTATGACTTGCTTTATTGCAATACTTGCTTTATTACAATGGTCTGAAACCAAACCTGTAATATCTCCAAGGTATGCATGTATTGTACATACACACACATTCTCAGTCTCAAAATCATTGTATTAAAAGCAGTTAGCGATAATGTAAAATAAATAAAACAAGCAATCAAACCAAAAAGAAAGCAAAACTAAAATCCCTCCAGACACCTTTGTAAGTTTAAGATGCTTTTGTAACTTTAAGGAATTATTATCTCTGAAATATTGTCTTATACAGTACATTGGAGTTGACCAAAAACCAAAAGTGATTTGTTCATTCATATGAACCAAATCTCTTTAGAAAAGCAGAATACAATATAGTTCACAGGAGATCTTTGGATTTCTGCTACATTTCTCAAATATCACATTGTTTTCGTTCTTGTTATCTGTACTTCTATTTGCTGTTTCCAGAGCCCAAGTGAGTGGGGGTGTTAGGTGATGGGGCCAAGCTAGTGGGCAGGGCAGACACTCTGGATTACCTGCACAAAAGCAGCATTTTAGGAAAGGCGACACCAGCAAGTCAAGACAGAAATGACCCAGGCATTGTGTGTCTGGTTATGTGTGTCTGCTGGTCATGGGCTTGCAGCCTGCCGGGTTAGAGGCCTCTTCAATCACTCAGTTCTTCAGCCTTAAAGCACCGAGCTACTGCAGTGCAGGACTAGACGATCATTTTCACTTTGGATTAACAGTTGCTGATTTGTTTTCACCATTGTCTTAGATGTGTGTTTACATTCTTGTAGCTGCTCTGTTAGGAGTTCCATTTATTTAGAGTGGAATAGCTAAATGTACAGAGATATGGAGGGCTATTATGAAATCTTGGTCAAAGGCAAATGACCTCAAGGCATGTGTAAAATCCGTGTCATCTGTGCCCTTTAAATGTGTCTCAGATACAGCGTCACAGCACTCCTGCCTCTCCTCATCATCCCCTCAGTGTTGTTCTGAGTCTCACGACCAAGAAGAGCATTTTCCTTACCTCCAACGGCCTTTTTCTCTTGTGCTATGACAGTGGAGATGGAAAACAGCTGCTCTGTTTTATAGCCTCACAGTTAATTTAATTTATATCTGCTGTAAACATGATTTCTTAAAACGTAATAGAACATTTCAGTTTGGCATGCAGAAAAGGCCCTCTACCTTGCCCCAGCCATTCCCAATAGATGTATTTTACTGCCTTAATTTATGCTTTTGTCTCTGTTGTTGTTGCTTTTTTCTGAAGTGTGATTTTATTTTTATGATCACGTTCTTCCTAGAAATTTTCCGGGCGCGTGGCATTCCAAAATTTTAGTGATTCAACAACCCCCATCAGCAGATTGATGACCTCGATAAGACAATAAAACAAAAAAGTTTAAAGAATGCTGCATTGTCTTGTAGTTTGCAGAGGCTCAGGTGTTATTGCGGCTCCTCATGGGCTGTGTGGATGGAGCTCGTGGACAAAAAGACACACTTTGTTTGTGTAACTAGCATCACTACTAATATTTCATATGCGGGAGAAAGATCTAAGAGGGAGAAGGTGGAATGAAATGAAGTCTCTCTTTCTCTCTAGATGTCTTTCTACCCTGACCAAAGGACAGAGAAGCCTTTCGCAAGGACGGCCAGGTACCTTTTACCCACTGGTGTCTGTCTGACCTGCAGCCCAGAGGGCAAGTGTAAGGAATTTAGAAATAGGCATATGATTCCTCCAGGGGAAGTTACATAATGTTTAAACCATGGGGTGAGAGTTTTCCTGTCCTACGGATTTCCTGTGGATTTGTGGCCTCACTGTGAGAGAGAGAGAGAGAGAGCGCGAGCGCAATAGCAGATGAACAAGCTACCTCTCCTTGGGCTGCAATAGTTCACAATTTCAGCTGATGCAAATCGGCTTACTGCCTTGCGTAGTCATGTTCCCGCTTCAGCCCATCACCTAGTCCTCTGTGGGCCTGAAGACATTTCTTACTGACACAAAGGACCTAAAGCTTATTGGGGTGGGGGGGTCTTCAGGGATTTTACAAATAGGGGAGGAGAGGTCACATGTTGAAACAGGTGTTTTAATTTTCGTGGTTAATTCAACTTTCTTTCTTCTTAGAAGTGGCATCAATAATTTATTCTCTAGCAGAGTGAACTCTTTCTAAAAGAAGAGCAAGTAAAAAAGGATCTAAAGATCTTCCTATAGGATATTTCTTTTACATTATCAAATTGCTTAAAAAATATGAGTTCTTCTAATGGTCTTATTTCACAGAGGAACTCTACCCAAATTGGCCAGGTTTAGCGGCAGACTCACACTGTTGTCAATAACTTCCTGTCACTCTACCCGAGGAAGGCCCCTCCCTGAAGCCCACCATGGCTTTCGGTTTCCCACCTGAGTTCCTTTCTTTGGTCATCAAAATGGAAGAGAATTGTATAGTTGTACACGTGAAATTTACATGTCATTAACCAATGTTACTTCAATAAGTTTAATTTTTAAGAAAAGGTTGCCGTCTGCTCCTCCCATTCGTGCTTTAGTTTTCCTTTAAAACTCCTGCCCAGAGTCCCCTCTTCCAGGGAGTGTTCTCAGATTTAACTTTAGCTGCCCGCTCACCAGGCGCTCTGCACAGACCCTCTGCCCTTGCCACACGGCTCGGTGCAGTCTGACAAGTTTTTCTCACAGCTGCTCTGTGAGGAAAACACTATGATTACCTCGTTCACAGCATTGGATTTGTTCTGGTCTGTTTTTTAAAGACCTTGCTTTTAACCACTCAGGGGTTGCCTTCTCCTTACCCCCGATGTGTGAATCACTGGAAGGCAGTTCAACCACCCCAAGAAAATCTTTCCAAGTATTTTCTTGAACAAACACAGTGGCATCTCTGAGTATAAATCGGGATCCAGTTTTAGGCCAAAGTTATTGTTCACATCCCTACAGTAAAATTGCAGGGACTCATATTAACTTCACTGGGTTATGGGAACGATTACCTGGGATAAGACATGCACAAGCTTTAGCAGCATCTCTGGCATACAGTAGGTGCTCCGTTAGCAGAGGCATTGATTAGTGAGATTATCACGGTGCTGGTGGTGGTCAACTCACTACCTGTTTGAGGCCAGGCAGCTCTGGGGCTCAGCTCCGGAAAGTTAAAGAGATAAAGGACCAGGAACACTCCTGCCACAAAGGTGACAAAGGAAAAAGCCATCAAAGAAGGAAAAGAGAATATCGAGGATACACCGAGAGGCAAAATGAAACAAACAAAGAACCTCTAGAGACTCTGAGAGAGAGAGAAGCTGAGCAAAGGGGATGGAGGAGAAATGTGATGGAAGCCAAGCTACGCCATAAAACGTTGGCGACACTGGGTGAGAATTCAGACCGAAGCCCTGACCCAGTGGGAGAATGGCCCTGGCGACCTCCGCATGGCGCAGCACGAGTTTGCTGATTGCATGTGGGAGAGAAGGAGATGAGTTTATAAGATCATGGTGTGGAGACAGTAATTCTCTCCTTTCACTTCCTCAAAAAACTCAAAAAGTACAAAAAAAGGAAACAAATATTTTAGTTGCCAATAAAATAAGGATGTGACTACAATCTTTCACCACAAACTATGTAGCAAACCTGCCAAATGCTGTGAAATCCGGACCACAAGGAGGAAGGACACTGAGAACAACAACATATCCTCAGGCCTTGGGTGAGACGAGCACGGCCCTGACCATCCTGCCAGGGCCGTGGGGCAGCCGGAGACGCCCACGCAAGGATTCCGCAGGTGATGAAGACCCAGGGACACGAGGGCCATGGCAGAAGAGGGCTCTCCTTGAAGAGACCCAACTGACACCACAGAACACAGGAGGGAGAAATGAGGGAGAAACCAGGGCAGAATACAGTTTTTACCTACTATCTAGTCACAAAGGGGAGGTGAGATACAGAGAATGGAGGACATAGTGTTTTCCAAATTACCAGTCTCTTCAATGCAAAAAAAATTGATTCATGATATGTATTCACAGGTTAAGAAAAATAATAGATTTGGTGAGAGGCTAGAGGAGACAGTATACCCTATTAGAACATACTAACATCACGCTCTACCTCCTTCCCTTCTCAGAATGTCTTTCAGCAGGTGTATAAGATGAATAATGTAAGAAAGAATCACCCCCACAGATCTGCTGTGAGATATGAGAGGAAATCAAGAAGAATGTAACACACACACACACACACACACACACAAAGAAAAGAAATTTTCCAATGAAACAGAGAAAGAGTTCAGACAGTTCTCTAGATTCTCAATGAACTTACAGGAGATAAATGTAAATGAAAAAAATATTACATAAAAGAAAGCCATTCTATAAGCAACCAAACTGAGAATAAACCTAACGAACTAAACGGGACTTTCACTCATTCATTCAGCATGAGATGACTGAAGAGCCCACGCACACCAGGAGCACTGCTGGCTGCTGGGGTTTTGGCAGTCTTTCCCATTGGCGGCATCTCTGCCCTCATGGAGCTTACAGTCTGGGGTGGGTGCAGAGGAAACAGCACACATAGAATAAACTGATGTGGTCCTATAACAAAAGTAAAACAGGACAACACAATAGCAGATGAAAAGGTAGGGCCTTCTTTGGACTGGGTGACCAAAACAGTCTCTCTGATGATGTGACATCTTATCTGAAATCCGGGTGGTATCAATGATTCGGGTTTGCAAATGCCTGGGGAGACATTCTAGTCATATACAGTAATAGTAAAAGAAAGATTGTAAGGTTGAAGATGGACATGAGTGACAGTTAAATAATATCCAGCAAATACATAGTTGGTTTTTGCAAAAAAGAAATTAACAAATGAAACAGAAAATATGTTAAAAAATATAATAGGAAGAAATTCCAGAATAAATGCATAAGTCTGCATGTTGAACAAATGATGCTATAATGAAAACTTGATGTTTGAATGATTGTCCTCAGTACATAAGAGTAATGTGGATGGCCAGCCCTGATCCTGGGCTGGTCTTGTGGCTTGCTTTGGCCAGTAGCATCTTGCATCAGCTCTAAGCATAAATCTCAAGGGGTCTTGTATACTTCCAGTCTCTATGACAACTTTGCTACTGGTATGTGAACAAGCCCGGGCTATCCTTTTGGACGATGAGAGATCACATGACCAGGTAATCCCCATTGCCCCGGCCAAAAGATAACCAGTTGTCAAACATAGGACTGAGTGATTCTAGGTCAGCGAGTCTCCAGCTGACTGATGTCTTGACCGTGGATGCTTAGGCAGTTCACCCAGGGTCAGTCAAGACAGATCAGCGGCACTGCCCCCACAGGTCTGCAGACCTGTGAAATAAGAAAAATGGTAAAGGAGATGAATAGTGATAAGAAAGGATCGCTCCCACGGATGTCCTTTGAAACGAAGGAGAAAATAAAGAAGAAAGGAATGTAACAAACACAGTCAAGAGGAGGATAAATTCTTCAAGAAAACAGAGGAAGAGTTAGACAAGGAGCTCCCTAGACTATCAGTGAAATTATAGGAGATAAATGTAAATGAAAAATATAACAGAGAAGAAACCCATACTACAAGCAACCAAAATTAAGGAGTTTGTTTTTAGGCACAAAGTTTTGGAGTGGTTTATTAGGCAACAAGAGCTAACTGACGAATATCCAAATGTTTTTCATCATCTTTTTCTTGCCTTTAGAGAAATAATTTAGGACTTTTGTAAAGAAATGTTTACTTGGAATTCAGCACATTTAATTATATTTTAGTTTCTTTTTCTTCTGTTAAATTGAAGTGGAACTACACTTAACTATTTTTTAAAACTAAAAATAGCTTTAATGCCTCTTAGTAGTATGTTCATTTAAAAATGATTTCAGGCCCTGGCTGGTGTGGCTCAGTGGACTGAGTGCCGGCCTGTGAACCAAAAGGTCACCTATTCAATTCCCAGTCAGGGCACGTGCCTGGGTTGCGGGCCAGGTCCCCAGTTTGGGGGCTTGTGAGAGAGACAACCAATTGATGTATCTCTTGCACATCAATGTTCCTCTCCCTCTCTTTCTTCCTCCCTTCCCCTCTCTTTAAAAATAAATAAATAAAATCTTTTAAAAATTATTTCAGTCCGTCAAAATTCTACAGATCAATTTATGTATCTTTTTCATTGTATACATGCTGAAATGTCAGGAACAATGTTTACCAATATTAATAGTTGTTCTTTCATGGCAAAATTTATATAACTTTTACATTGTGCTTACTAGTGTTCTATATTGCTTGAATTTATTGTGATGGCCATATATCGACTTTATGAAAACCAGTTGGACCATTCCTTTAAAAAGAGGGTCTTAGGTAGTTAGGAAGAGCTTGAAAAATGATGGGACGTGTTGATAAGATATAAGAGCAATATGGGATCCCGCATTGGCTCCTGGACCAGAAAATGGACAACGGTGAGACAGCTGCTGAAATTTGAATAGGTCTACAGACGAGTTACTAGTGTTGTATCAATGTTAACACACTGGTTTGATCGTTGTACTGTGGTTATGTAATGCTACAACAGGAGAAGCTGAGTGAAGGGTAAAGGGAACTTTGTCTACTAGTTTTGCAATAGTTAAGTCTAAAATTATTTCAAAATATAGTTTAAAAGGGCATAAGATTGTATTAAATCATGCAAATACAAAGTTGAACTTTGATCTATCTTATTTTTGAAATGTGAAACTTATTCTTTGTGAAGTAAATGGGGGAACAGCTTTAAAAATGACCAAGCACTAGTGCACACAGTAATAATTGCTATTTGGTGTACGCTGATTCTGATTTTCAGTTTAGAGTTCCGGGATGTTCTGGGAAAGAAATGTGTTGATGCAAATGTGTAATGTCTGCAACATATTGTCGCTGATGTTCTCAGTGTTGTGGTCACATTTGGTCCGTCGGGGACCATATTAATCCCATGTTCCATACAAGCTGAAGTTTATGTATTCCTTACACTTTGAAAGTAACTACTAACCTATTTCCAGCTCGATTTTTAAATCAGAGGAACAATGAAGGAATTAGGACACTAGGTGACGTCTCTAAATTGGCAAAACATGGTAAAAACACACATATTGGAAAGAGATAAAAGTCTGGTATTTGTGATGCACTGAGGAAAAGACCATTTGGTGCAGATTGAAATAGCAGTTTTAGAACAGGAAGGCTCTATATTTTTAAAATCAGTTATCCTGTTCTTTACACCCATTTTGGAGTCATGACTAAATAATGTCCATACCACACGCCACATGCCCAAACACTTGAAGTATATAAATAAACAACTTGTATACATTCTAATTGTTTCATAGAGCAGCTATTTTTAAAAAGCACAGAATAATTCCATACCAAGTTAATTGTAAGGAAATTCCTTGGTGGATTCTGAAACAAACGGAAAGGAAACAACAAAAAAACTTAGAAACTTATAACTAACACAATAAACTGATTTTCCTTAGCTTGAAGACAGCACTGACTCCTTTTGTATAAAGAGCAGCAATTCACACCACGAACACTATATTTGTTTACAAAAGTTGTGTGCTAGACTTCGAAAACACTACTGCCAAGTCAGATGTCAAGAATGTTAATTAATCAGAAGAAGGGGAGGGGCTGCCTCCAGATGGCTCATCAGCACCAGCTCGCTCCGCAAACAGAGCCGTGTCTTGAATTCCACAGCAGCTACGTGGGGCCATGTTTTGAACACAGGAGATAATAAGTGTTAGAACATCTAGCAAAGAGGATATGAAAAGTTTCTGTTCAAAACTGGTTTATCAGACAAATATGTTCATATTTTAAATAGCTGAGAATGCGATTTCAGTCTGTTTTGCTTACCAATGTGTGAGTATTTACCACCTGAGTTTTAACTTCAACTTTTTTCATTGCGTTCCTTTCTTATTTAGGTTAGTGAGCACCCTGTGTTGGAAGGTCTCTCCAAAGTAGACTACAGAATTCAGAGATAGCTCTAAATTTCTTTAATAATTTTCCGGTTCTAAACATTCTACTATTGAGCTATCAGCCCATTAGCCCAGGCAGGAAACAGGGAAGATATTCCCATATTAAAACCAACATGCTTTTCTTTTCTCAATACTCCTATCTGTTACCCTATTTAGAGATGGTATATGCAAAATGGATGTGGATTGGTTTGACAATTCATTTTTTCTTTTGCCTTTAGCTCTGGAGTTTAATCCAAACCAGTTTTCTCTGTGCAACGTCACTGGAAATTCAGTGGAGCGGGACGGTCTCGGTAACAGACCCTGTATCTGACTCATGTCCCTCAGTGTCATGATTAGCTTGGACATTAACAGGGTATTTTGCAACATAACAGATTGCTTCTCAATACATTTAAAATTAACTCCAGTTAAAAAAATGTTCAAAAATTGAACCCTTTTGCATATTAATTTTTTATAGACATTGTCAGAATTATAAATCAGTTTGCCTAAAAAGTAAAGTGAAACACACCAAAATGCTATATCTTTAGGAAAAATATTCAAAAATGACTATATATGCTGCTATGAATTTCTGTTAAAGATAAACAAACTCTCTACTGCATCAAAATATAATTAAGAGTGGACAAAAATCTCCCTCCTCCCATGAAAATATTCACAATATTCATTAAACAAATATTTATGCCTTGAGCCCAGAATCTAGGCTCCAACCATGAATCAATCTTTTCTCTGTGCCTCTCCCCTAATCTCCAAAATTTCTCCCACTGCCCACTCACATAGAATCCAGATAGCTTCAATTGCTCAACTAGGCAAACATGTGTTGTCCAGGCCAAACTCTCTGATACATTTTCGACAGTTGCTGATAAAGATGCATTGGGTGGTGGTGTTTTTCTTTCTACCTAGGAATGTTCCAAGCTTCCTGACAGCAAAGGAAATGGGACTGAGGGGGACCTGTCTCAGCAAGCAGAATCCCTGTGTCCTCTGCAGATGTCGGTAGAGTGGAGGAATCTTGAGGAGACTGAGGACCTGGGACAAGGAGGACTAGACCCAGAGGTCTGTTTTGCTTTATATTCTAAAGCCAACTTTTTTTTCAAGCCCACTGTTTTTTTTTAAAAAAATCTCATTTGCTGTATGCAGCCATCAGCTGGATACAAAGCTCAGGATCTGCCCAGAGGAATGAGCAGCACCGTGACCTCGGAGACCCACTGTGCCACCTGGGCATTCAGGTGTCATCCGTCCTCTGTGCAGAGCCAGGCCAACTGCAAGGCGATCTGCAGGCCCGGTTATTTGTGCACAATGTTTAAAATGTAAATCGAAAATGGTACATTTTGTGACTGGCAGGATGCCCAGATAGTTTATCATTCAAACCAGACACTTTTGAAGGAAGGGACTTGGTAATCAGGCCGGGTCAACAGATACGAATGGAGACTGCCCAGGCAAATGATCACGTGTCCGTGCCAGCCGGGCGAGACCTGCTCAGTAGGTCCCTCCTTAGTAGGTTTGCAATGGAAACATTTATAGCTTCCCAGAGACCCCACCTCCAGGGTTACACTGATTAGAAATCATTTGGGGAATGTATTTTGAGGCAAAACAAGTTTGTTGAAGGAAATGTCCTTATAGATATGTAGCAAGAACTAGAGAAGAAGTCATATTCCCACTCTGCCTTTCTTTCCAGTGTGGGTAGAGGAGATTCTAGAATTAGAAAAGAAACCAAAAAAAAAAAAAAAAGGTCTGATCCAAGGGCTTAATTTTGCCCTTCAGGAAACAAACATACTGGCCAGTGGGTTCTTACAAAATGTTCCCCATCAATCTTCCACCTCATTTCAACACCACTTTTTCATTTGGTTTGCTTTTTGACTGACTCTATCTTAGTTCACTTTTGGAAAAACGGTTTTTTTTTCATCTACAGCCTAGAAATGTTGATGCAGTTTGTTAATATCAAGGAGTCCCTTCCGTGGGAATAATTGTACCTTCTCCTTGGCACAGCACGGCTTGCTGTCCAGTAGACGTCATTTTATGTTTTTGTCTTTGTTTACGTGAGATACCTTTGACGCACCATCTCAAATAAAAATACAATCATCTGACAAGAAGAGAGAGAGAGATGGCGGGGGCATGGGGACAGAGTGGGGGGAGAGAGAAAACTCCTGTTCGGCCACAGGAAAAGAGACAGGGCTGGGGCTGGGGAGTGGGGGTGGGGGCGGAGAGTGTAAATAAAGTAAAGGCCTGGGCAGAGCTGCAAGAAATATTTGGCATTCCTGGCTTCCCACAAAGGGTAGGTCAAGGAGAGGGAAGGAGCGGTTGGGTTGGAGTGTACACCACAACTATTCTCTTTCGGGCTGAATCCAGTCCACTGTATCACAGAAACGTCCTTAGTGGGGAGACCCTGAGTTTGTTCCACAGTGTGGCAAATGCTCAGGGTCATTACACGCGTTGCCTGTCTATATGTGGGACAAGGTCAACGTCTGTGGCCAAGGCAGCTGTTGTTTTCCAGGCTGTGTGTTAAATCCACTTTGGCTAACAACCGTCAAAGCCATATTCAAAGCGCCATGCGTTTAAGGGAGGAACGCTGAAAGTCCACTTCCCCAGGCCCTAGTCAAAACAAAGCCCACTTCGTATGGTGTTCCCACAGGCGGTCTGTTTCACAACCCTCGTGTCAGCTTTTTGGACTGCGATTTTGGAAGAGGAGCTGTGTTCGCTGTTTCCTGGGCAGTGAATTGAAGATGTTCATCTTTTTGTCCTGAAACTAGGAGGGGGTGGGGAACCCCACTTTTTCATCAATGACAAAATAACCACACTTACACTAGGACAAAAACAGCCATTCAGTTGGAAAGAGATTTGGTCGTCCCCAGGTTTTCTTCCTACCTGCCCCTGTGGTCCTTTCGGGGTAATCCAGCTCCTGCCACAGGATCTATAAAACCCTGTACTGAGACTACTTCACTAGGTTTTCAGAAGTGAGAATTTCCAGCTACTGGAAATACCCAAGGCCAGTGCAAGCTCATTTGTTTTTCTTTGTTTGAGTCTCAGGTTATAGACCAAACGGCAGAGGCTGTTTGATGCTGGCTACCTAATTCCCTTAGGTGCTCCTGAGGCAAACATCACAGGACAGGATGTGAATGAAAATATGCATGGAAAATGGGGCGCCATGACCTGGGGGGTCAGTAGGTGGGCCAACAGCATGTAAATCTCTGAGCCAGTCAGTCGAACAGGTTTGGTCACTGCCTCCCAGAGCAGCCGGACGCCTGGCTTTCCTGTCCCCTCGTCCACTCTCCCTCTCCACAGCCCAGAGTGAAGTGGCAATTTGGTAATCATGTGAAGAGTTTGATCTGTAGCAAAAGTCGCTTTGGAAATGTTTTTGTTTCATTCATACAAGCCAGTAGTCTTGCTAGAGTGGCCAGGTGCATTTCACGAGAGAGGTTTAATTTCTAACATTTTGTTTGATCAGCCCTATAAGCACACCAGAACCCCCTAAGCTCAACTTTTGGTCCAATAAACATGGCTGTGGAAATCTTGGCGCACCTGTGTGTTTTACAGGAAAAGCAAAGGAGGAGGAGAAAAGAGGTGGGGTAAACATGGAGCACAGACTTTGTGACAGGTAACGTGTCAGAAACGTGCACTGTTAGCATGACAGTAGAAGGCATTATCACTCCAATTTTATAAACGAGGAAACTAACTCCAAGAAGTACAGCAATTTTGCCCTGGGCACCTGGCGGTGAAGTCATGAATCCAAGCTTCAAATCCAGTTCTGTCTGACTCCAAACCCCACGGTTTTCCCTCACTGAACATTACTGAGCCGTTCTTAGGAAGCTTAATCATTCTTAAGGAGGTAAGACTTGTAAACATGAAAACTCACGATAAAGGCGAGAAATAATGTGTAACATTATGATAAATGATAAATCCTATTAATAAGATAAATTACATATCTGTTGCAAAATGTGGTCCACCCAAGCTTTATGTCCAGTGGAGCAAGTTTCCTTTCTTCATAATTTTTAGAGGAGAATCCCAAATGCAATGGGGACTGGAGTGTCTTTCAGCCTGATGTGGGAGCTGGAACTCAAAGTAGTTCAGACCCTCAGTTAGGCCCCTGGCTCTGCTCGAGAGGCCCAGCCCTCTGTCCACGTCGAGCTACCTGCTTGATGATGGCGCAATGTTGCAGAGATGGAGGGAGTGCCAGGGGTTGCTCGCTCACAGGTAGCGAGGGCCGTGATGCTTCACAATTACTATCAAATACCTCGCATTCCTTAAACGTTGACTGGGTACCTGCTACATACAAAGCACAATATTGAAATGCTGGGGCTAGAGGGAGATGTAAGACCCAGCCTCCTATCCCCAGGGTCTTGTAATAGAAGGAGACAAGACACACAACTACACATGGAAAATGCCAGGTGATAGATATACACAGTCTACTTGGGCAGCTCCAGAGGGGAGTGGTATCATTGCACGGAGTGGGGAAATCAGTGGAGGAGGATTTGACATAGGCCTTGACGTATGTGTAGGAGTCCAACAGACAAGGGTGGGAAGGGGAAAACAGGAGCAAGTACTCAAAGGAGGAGAACATTTTCTGTCTAAATAGCTTGTCTGGATTGCAGAATATATGAGAGGGAGTAGTAGGAATAAGACATTTTCTGGGCTTGCACTTTACCTTGAACTTTGTTCCCTGAAAGATTCATCACTCTGGCTTGTCCTCCTGAGTGGAACCAGGCTCCGCCAGTCAGAAGCAGCACTGGCCCAGCAGTCAGGCAGCCAAGTGGCATGTGTGCAAGTGAGGACCAGTGATGCAGGGGGCCGAGGCGGTTTCCTCAACTCAGGAACAGCCTGGTTGATGAGAACTAGCCTCGCTGTCCTGGGAAAGTTGGTCCGGCTTTCTTCCAGCCTCCTGCTTTCTCTGTCCTGAAGCCCTGACCCTCTGGACAGAAGGCTGGGTCAGCTCTGCTTACAGCCAGAGGACACTGAGGAGGCCACCTCTGACATGCGCCCTTCTCCTTTTAGGTCCCCCTCGTTCTGAGGGTGGGCAGCCCGCATCAGCTTTCCATCTGGTTCCAGGCAATGGCTACCTATCAATTAAGCTGTGAGATGTTTGCCCTTGGGATGTGGTTTGAGTGTCACTCTGAGGTTTAAAACAAAACAAAACAAATTCTGCCTCACTGCACCTTAAATGATTGGTTTCTGGGAAAGTGCCTTCTAAAAACACACCAGGCCCATCACCCACGGACCCAATCGCGAGAACAGAAGTGGGCAATTTAAATACCTGCTTTAGCTCTTCCCTCATTTCCTGGCCTTGTGAAAGCATCTGGTCCTAAATTTGATCCCGATTTATCAGCTATGATGCCTGCTACACAGCAAAACAGACTGGCGAGCTGTTAGAAATGCAGATGCCTGGGCTCACCCGCCTCTTGAACCAGAATCCTTGGGCTCAGAGTTAGGCCTATGGGTTTTATTTTTTATATATCTTCCCCAAGTGATTATTATACACAGCCAGGGTGGAAAACCATGGCCTCAGGTAATACCTTATAACCGTTCTCATTCACATTCCTCATTGGCTGCTTCAGGAGCCAGGAGGGATCTGGGGGATCAGCTAGTGCAGCACTTCCTAAGCTTGTGGGAGCGCAAATCCTGTCTAGGAGCTGGGGCTACAGGGGCCCTGTGTCCTCAGCCTGTGTGACTGGCTGCCAGTTTCTCTTGGAGCACATATTAACATCTCATTGCCTGAGGAACACGGTGTGGGAAAGGCTGGTCTTGTTCAACTTCCTTCTTATGCAGTTCAACTTCCTTTGAGAAAAGAGAAGTGACCCGCCCAGTGACACAGGGCTCTGGATCTTCAACCTCACTTTCCCCTGCCTGTGTGGCTCCTGGGTGGTGTCTACCGTGCCCTGGCACGTGTGAACAGATGAGACACTCATGGTAACACCATGTTCTTGAAATGTGTGAGGTGAGGTCTGGGTGACTTGGCCTTTTTCTGAGTGTTGCTCCGACTCCACGGCTACCACTGAAATCACAGAGCATCTTGGAATCAATGGAGAATTTGGAATCAATTCCAAATTTCTGTTGTTCCCCCTATAAGAAATTCCGGATTTCGGGACTGGGAAGTAAGAATCTTCTACTTCCACTCCAGCTTGGACACAGCTTCCTTGAATTCTAATTGGCTTAGAGCACAGAAGTCCACCTTCGATCCCAGGAAGTGTCTAGGCTGAGCTCTTGCACATCCAGGGGTAGATGCCCACAGCAGAGGGGAGGGTGGGCCGCCAGAGCACAGAAGACCAGAGTGGGAAGCAAGAGGAAGCGGGGAGGGAAGTGGACAGAATGAAGCTGTTTTGGTCACTTTCTGGCCCAGAGCTCCTGCTGCCTGGGCTCACCTGGCACCTGACCCTCCACATGCCATCAATAAAATGGACCCTCCGTCTAATGATGCTGGGACTGCAGTCATCTCTTTTACACCCTCAGGAAACTCAGCATGGTGCCGTGTTCACACACATTGTTCGGGTATTATGTGAACCATGATGGTACATGGATGGACTAAAAGTGGTACCGCAGGGGACTCCTGCATCTTCTGAAGAAAGCTGCTCTTATGCACGGTCTCCTAGAGGCGTCTCCCTCTCTTGTAGAAGGCAAACGTCTCTGGCTATCAGTCAGAAACAGAGCTGCTCCTGGACACCCCTCCCCTACCCCAACCTCCACACACTTAATCCTTCAGCTCCTCACCCAGAAACCTCCAGGAGCGCCGACCAAGTCCTGGGTTCCCAGCTCCGAAATGCTGATTGCAAGAAAAGCCATTCTAACCTGAAAGTTTTAATAGCAAATAAATAAAGTGATCCAGGCTCCAAATAGTCCAGGTCATATAGGGCTGTGAAAATCACAATGGGTGATTGTTTTCAAGTGTTTTAATGAGTCTCAAAACATCCTACATAATATCAGCCTCCACTTCAGCCCTCCTGAAAGGCTCCAGTAAATAACACAAGTTGACAGGAATAAAACAGCTTGCTCAGGAGTAATTGAGTGGAATTAGAATGAACAGACAAAGAAAGAAAAATTGGTGCTTGGGTCACAAGGAACTTTTTGTTAGGAACGCGCTGGGGGATTTGGTGGGATGTGGTCCCGCTGACTAATCACCGGTATAGAAAGTTTACAGTCTCTCCGCCATGGCAACGTCTCTAATAACTTGAAAAGCACAAGAGGTGGCTGTTAATTTCAAAGACAGTTATATGAAGCTTTTATTGAGTGTGGCGCAGAGTGTATAGTTAGCAGCCTGTGAGATAATGAGCCCTTTAAATAAGGCTTTCAAAAAACAGTTTTATTTTTGCTTGAGCCAGGAGAACAGAGATCGTCTTCTGTTATTTTAAGGCAGCAAAATGTATATGAATGTATTCTCTCCATCACACACAAGATGGGCTGTTTTCTTCATCAAGGACATCTGTCATGCTGTAGAACCATGGATGCTCAGTTTGACTGAGCTTTGACACTGTTGTGACACGCCTTTGTCAGGAAGAGCCGTTTGGGAAGGAGAGGGTTAAATGTGTTGGGCGCCACCTTAGTTCCCAGTGACCGCTGGTCCCCGGCCTTCTCTTCCCACTCTTGGCTGACAATGCTGAGAAGAGATGAACTCCCCTCCTGCCCCCAAATATCACCACGTGGACAAATCAGAGATCAAACCAGGGGATTCTTGGAGTTAGAGAGAAAAAGAAGCCCTGAGAAGGTCAGGAGATCCCATGCCTCCCAGGGTGCTCTGGGGTGGAGACCACGGAGAAGACCCACTCGGGCACATGTTGCCTTCCCAGTCTAGAACCACTTGCAGTGAATGGCCTGCTCTCACCTCCCGATGCTGCATGTTGGGAACGGAGGAAGTAGGTGGTTAATGGGCATGAAACCTCTGAGTCATGGTGACAGGGAGGTGGGACCTGGGCTGCCATCTATGATTTCGACCCATGGAATGGCTTATGCATTTATCATTCTCCCTCTATCCCTTCCTCCCTCTGCTCTTCCTCTTCCTCCCCCTCCTCCTTCTTCTCTCTGTCTTTCTCCCTCCCTAAGCTACCCTTCCCCACTGCATCCATCTGTGTAAGTGTGTAAAGAGATTGAGGTAGAAAATTCGTCCAGCCCACCTTGGACATCACCTATTGTGTCCTCATCCTATCATTCTTGTGTCAAGCAGTCATTAAGCACTGTGCCAAGAAGAAGGCCTACAAATGTGAGAAAGGCAGACGTGGCCCTCTATCCACGTGACACACAGCTGGCACACTGGTCAGGCACAGTGTTGGTGGACAGGGCAGGTGCCATCCTCCCAGCTGGGGAGCAGATTTGTTGCCAGTCCTTGCTGTCTTCATCCTTCATTCCTCCGTGAGTCTGCTGTGACTCCTCCTGACAATGACCTCGTCCATGGGGTCCCTGGGCTGAGGCTAAGTGGGACCAAACGCTGCTGACCGAGGACTAAAACAACACGAAACAACAAAAAAAAACAGGCCTTCTCGGAGCCAGCCCTGTGGAGCGAAGGAAATAATGTAAACAAGGAGATTAGTTAAAGGAAAATGAATTATTTCCTGCCTCAGCACTGGCAACAAGCAGTCTTTCTTGTTACTTAATTCAGTCTTGTTGTTAGCAACGTCTGTTCTGGCTTCACTCTGATTTTTTTTTTTTTAAGACACATTTTTGCCCTTCACTTGACGTGGAAAATTTAGGCATTTCCACTGAGCTTATTCTGCAATATGCATCAAATTTTACCTCTTCCTGAGCTGTAAGTGCTTGAGAGCTCCGGAAAACCCCTTCTAGAAGCTTTTGGGATCTGGCGAGCTTTGAAGGAAAGCTTCCAGCCTCACTCATCTCCAGCAGTTCGGGAACGTGCTGGGGGATGTGTCCCTAGGAGTCCGGAATGCATGGAAGGCGGTTTATAGCCCACAGCGCACTGGAGCCATTTGCAGCTTCTCGCTGGTCTGGGATACACACACACACAAAACCCAGAGACCAGGCCTTGTTTTAGGAAACGAGGGAACTGCTTCTTCTAAAGCTGTCAGGAAGCAAACCGATCTCGGGGGGTCCAATTTACTTGTCTAGAGGGATGTTTTAATGCACTTCCTAATTGTTAGTGATTCCCAGTCCTACCGGTGTCTTAGGAACACCCGGGAACATGCCTAAATACAGATTGCTGATTTTTATGTCCTACCTCGACCCCAGAAAGTCTTGAGTAGAGCCCAGAAATTTGGATTTTTTACAAACTTCCTAAATGATTTCTATGCAATCAGCCCAGTGCCACTAGACATGAAGTCATGGTGAATGATGTCACCCAGGGGCTGCCTGTGTGGCAGGGACATTGGAAGAAGCTAAGACTGGGATGTTTGGGAAAAGGTGGTGTTGGGGTTTGGTATGGCAGGGGACAGAGCTAGTCAGAGCCAAACACCACTGTCCTGAGGGTACCAGCTTGCTGACTGGCCATCGTGGGGAGCCTGGTCACCATGCAACCAGCAGCCCCCACAGATGCGGTCCGTAGAAGGGAACGTGCAAGAGATGCCACTGTGTGGAAAACGCCATCATGGGTGAGGTTTCCTGGAGATGCCCTGTGGGTGGAGCTGAGCAGCTGGGCTCGGGGCAAGAGGCTGTTATTTCTGAAGTCAAACTGAGGCTCCACAAAGTCATCTGCCTTTGCCCTCGCTTCATACCCACTTTACCTGTCAAACAGCTTCTGCCACGTGTGCAAGCTCTTGTTGCCCGAGGCTCTCTGAGCTGCCCGGTGCTCGACAAGCATGGGTGTCAATGAACAAGTCCTGAGCTTTCCTTCAGATTGGAATGAACCCCTGAGAGAGGCTGGAGGCGTTTCTGACCATTCTGGAGATTTTGTACCATTCACCTAGAAGCAATTGACTGCAGACCCTCTGGACAACAAGAGGCTCACTTCCCAAGGCAAGAGCCCACTCGTCCACAGAGAAAGAAATGGCATCTGAGCTAGTGTCCAAGTTTGCTTTTTTTAGTAGCAAAACACAGTTCAGTGACCATTCAGAGCTTCTCTTCTGGCCAATCTGGGCCATGGGTGGCTTAAGTGGACAGGCCACGTCAGTGGAGTTATCATGGCTGGGATCCCTCTTGGCCTCTGGGAAGATGGCTCCACACCAGCAGGCACCCGGGCACTGGGAAACAATGCCACGTCAGCCCATCAACAGTGATTTACTGAGCCCCTGCCATCACTAGGTGCTCTTCGGGACTGTGTGTCTTGTCACTTAACTTTTAGAAAAGTCAGGGATGCATGGGTTGTACTGCAGCCCTATGACTGACTGTGACATCACCCAAACCCCCTTTCCATCTCTGGCACCTGTCCAGCTCTGGAGGATTCAGTTGTCTGGTCTAATACACCTCCCTCCGGCCGCAGCTTCTGTGGGGGACTGACCGGGCTAATTGCCAGAAGGCTGGGGCGCTACCAACTTGTCTTGTGACGTTGTGAGTGCTGAAAGCTAATTCTAGCGGATGAGGTCTGGGTAGACATGGAAGCCCCTTTGCTTCCGAACTTAAGTGACAGTTGCAGGGTCACTTAGTCAGGAGGAACATCCCATCACAGACAACCAATCTGGGAGCTCTGAGTCAGGCAAACACTCATCGCTTATGCTCCTTATGTCCTCCACACATTCCAGGCTCTGAATGGAGAAATTCTGAGGCTGCTTGCACCAAGCCAGGGCTTCAGAGCAAATGTTTCTTCCTTCCCCATCTTCACAAGAGAGCCTTGTTCCGTACAATGGCAGCAGCTCTGAAGAAAGTGTCCAGAGCAAGGAGCTTCCTCTTGCACCACTGATTGTGGTCTCTTCTCCCAAGGTCTTCAGGCTGGAGTGAGTGGTGGGTGACTCGAACCACTCCCGTGTTGAGTGGAGGGGAAGCACACTCTGCTGCCCTGGAGGAAGCAGGGCTGGAACTAACTTCCTTCCTTCCTTCCTTCCTTCCTTCCTTCCTTCCTCTACCAAATATTTATTGAGCTGCTACTAGACACCATGCAGTCCCTTTGGAAGCAACCTGGTGGCCAGCTGGTCCAGATGCTAAATATGCACTATGACAGAGGTCCTATCAAGATGAGGCCAGGCAGGCTGGGTCAGGCCCTGGACACCAGGTGGTAGGGCAAAGGTGAAAGAAGGCTGTCCTCAGTGCAAGGGTTGGAGTGGGATCCGGGAAACCCACAAGGCCGCAGTGGGGCTTTGGGAGAAGGTTAACACCATGGAGCTGCCAAGGGTCTCTAGACATAGCCACCAGGAAAGCTGGGCTGCAAGCCCTCCTCTATCGAGCCCCTGCCCCAGCTATCCAGGCCCAGCTGAGTGCCCAGTCCACCTGGATGTGAAGGGCCCATACAGGCTCAGAACAGACATATGTCCTGGCAGGGGCATCATAGAAACAGATCCAAATGCTTAGACCATCATAGTTCATTCTCTGGGGTTAGCAGGGAGATCACAGAAGCCCTGACACTTGGGCCTTGACCTGGAGGTTCCCCTGTCTGTGAGAGTCCGTGGGTGTCCTTTCCATAACTAGAGGGTGAGCCCAGGGACAGAGGCCTGTGCCCCAGAGCTTCTCCCTCTGAGATCGTGCCAAAGGCCCCCTGCAGTTCCTCACCAGCCCCTCCCACACATCACACACACACACACACACACACACACACACACACACACACACCCCTCACTCACCTCCATCTCATCCAAGCCAGGCACAGTGGGTCAAAGGAAGATGAGACTAAATGAGTATTGCCTCACCCCATTTCATAGATCCTCCTATGGAGGTTTTTTGGTTTTGTTTTTGTTTTTAATCACAGGGTTGTCTATAAGGCAGATAAAGCATGGGCTCAAATAGTTAAACCAGCTAATATTCAACAGCCTGCTACCAGACAGCAGGAGTAAAAAGACCCTGAGCTGATTATGATATTCAAGTGATAAATCACTCTGATCAGCAAAGGATGCAAGAAAAGCAGCCGAAAGTCTGTCTCCACAGCCACGTGGCTTTGATCTCTGGGAAAGAGGCTATTAGTACAGACAGCAGTTCATAGGTCTTGATTAGTCCAGTCAAACGGACTACGGTTTCCCTGCAGATACAGGGTCAATAAAGTCAGTATGTACTGGGCTGAGCTTTGAACAGCTGCCTTTTCAGAGAAAAGCCAGTTGCATACGGGAAGGGCTGCTCTGAAGTCAGCTTAAGTCAATTTGGTGGAAGTTCAAACCTCTATACCAACTCCATTTAAATCCCTGAGTATGTGTCTTGTATTTCTAGGCAGGAAGTTGACATTTGGCCATGGTTTTATTTGGCATTTTGGGTCAGTAAATGTAAATGCAGCACCAGGAAAGCACTGAGTCCACAGACTCTGTAGCAAGGCTAGCTGGACACATCCCCTGTGTGATGGGGAACGAGAGTGACCACAGGTCCCAGGGACAGTCCCAGTTTTCCTGACACAGTCCTGGTTTAAGTCTATTGTTCTAGAGTCCCATCCAGTTTTCATTTGCTGCTCATCAGCCTTTCCCAGTCTGGCTGATGGATTGTGGAGCCACTCTAAGGGACATCATTCCCCCAGGCCCAGGCACTCCTGAAGGAATTGATGTGTATGGGTCCTCTTGTGTTGGTTAAGAAACAGTCTGAGCTTAAGCAAATGGGGTTGAATCTAGAGACAGGCCGAGGACAGGGGTCCAGTCTGGGCTCTTCTGTCCCCATAGGCACCATGGGCTGAGCCCTAGAATGAGTGAGTCCAAGGCTGAAGAAGCTCCACTGCTGAAGGATCTTGTGAGATGTGGGGGATCTTGTATTTTTGTGCTCTACACAGAGGCAGCACCTTACAGGACCTGGGACGTGCAGCCGCCCAGCGGCTGGGAGGCAGGTCCTTCATGGGACTCCAGCTCCTGCATTCACAGGGCTCTCAGCCAGGGAATGCTCACACACACCTGCTCCTGAGCACTCTCAGGGCTCCCAGGAGTCCCCAGGGAGTCTCTGACAGCAATGCCAGGGTCCTACAATTAGGCAGGCAAGGACCAAGATGTACTGAAGGGTAGGTGATCATGCTAACGTGCTTCATTTTTAAAACCAGGGAAGTCATTAAAACATTGGCTTACAAATAATATAGATACTTCAGTAAGACCTGACTCAAATGCTGTTCATCTTTCAGCCCAGAGTCCACCTTGCTCCTGGACAGCTAGCAATGTGTTATAGACCCTCTCTTTCTAGAAGCTTCCTTGGGGGTACTTCTCTCCATTACCAGACTGCAAGCTCCCTTAGGGCAAGGAATTCATCTTTGTCCCCCTCACAGAACCTAACTACAATTTGTTTAGGGGCTGCTCAAGCAACATTCGTTGAATTAATAAGTGAAAGGTAACAGAGTACAATGCACCCAACCCCCCAGCTTGGCAGCAGCTACAAGTCTTAAAGACTAGATTTATCAAGGACATAGGCTAATTCCTAAAACACCCTAGCTCTTTGTGCCTCCTCCCTTTAGTCTAGGGAATACTGGTGATCTTTCTGTGCTCTTTGTATTCACCGTTAATTAGACTCTAAAAAAGAAAATCCCCTCATGACCATGATTTTTTTCTGACGTAGTCTCACTGTATCATGAAATGAAGGTATGATAAGATAAGATGAGAGAGAGAGAGGCAGCTGAACTTCCTGGGAAAGCTCTAGACTTGTGCTGATGGATTGGTTTAGAGGTTTGGGTCAGCATCTTCCTCCTGGAGACCTCGTGGACCGGAGAGTGTGGGTTGCTGGTCCCCAGCTGCCACGTTGGGTCTGTGCGGCCTCCGGGTGGCTTCCAGGGAAGTCTGACACACTGTACTGATGTGCATTTCGTTGTTTCACTGCACATTCCATGCACAGATGGGTTTCCCCCCCTCAGGAGATGACTCACACTCTTTGTCAGCATATCTTTCTATATGAAACATCCCCATCGAGTTCAAACTCACCGGGCTTCAAGATGGGCTGGGTGGAATTCAAAGAAACTCTTCTCCTTTGTCAGGAGCTGTGTAGACTTTGGAATTTACTCCCAAAGATTCACTTCTTTACAGTTGACAACTTGGTGGGACTTCCCTATGTCGGATCTGGGTTTCAAGCCCAGCTCTTCCATTTAACTAGCTTTGTAGTCTTTTTTTTTTTTTTTTTTTTTTTGCTTTGTAGTCTTTAGATTCTCATCTTTGTGTCTCAGTTTAACCAATTATGAAATGAGAACAATAATACCAATCTCATAGAGTTGTAGGGAAGGTGAAATGAGGCCGTGGCACTGAGAAAATTTGGAGCAAATATTTTGTGAATGAATAAATGACTAAAGCAATAATAGGAATGTGAAAAATTATTAACCAACCCATTGTATTTGATGAGACTTATATTTACTGATAGTCGTCTAGGTGTCAGGAATAGTTCTGAGGTCTTGAACAAATCCCATCTCATAGTTAAGTGAAGGAATTGGATGCAAACCTACGTTTGCGGGCACCCAAGGTCATGCCCTTAACTTCTACCTGCCTTACCCCTTTTCTACCTGTAATAAATTCCTTTGTTGCTGGAGACTCCCCAGGAAAGAATGACCAGGTTCTTTAATTATGGCTCCTTTTACTCTAATGTGACTGGGATTCCTATCACTTTATAACTTACTGTGTTTAATAGAAAAAATACTACTATGGCATGTACTGACATGAACAAAGATTTTGGTGTCTGCGCTAAGTAACCAATAACAAATACTGGAATCAGTACCCAGCATCGGCTACCTGTTACTCTAAGAAGAAGATGCATTAGGCTTATGCCTGAGAAATAATTTCACAGAGATGTGGACAGGAACAAGTTGTCCTATCACCTACCTTCTGATCGGTAAAAACTGAAACACACAATGACTTGACTTTATACCTTGGGCGAATAGTGGCACTCCCTCTCCAGATGCTGGAAAGGGTTTCATTTTCCTTGGGCACAATGGTTTCCTTGGTTCTGATAGCCTGCAAGGATTTTACATTCATCTCTGTCACTATAAAAGTGTATACCAGAATTTGCTCAGAACTGTGCTACATTCTACGTGGTTGCTTCAAAAGTTAGTAGTCCTGGCCTTTGTCATAAGAATCAAGATAGCAACTATCATTTACTATGAGGTTATTATGTTTTAGAGGCTATGCTAAGGGCTTCATATATATTGTTACAGTCAGAGTAGACTAGTTTGTGCTGTGGTAACAAACACACTTCATATTTCTTCATATGCTGAACCGGAGTAACAGCTTCTGCCATATGGCACTGCCAGTTGCCACAGCAAGAAGAAGGGAGCATAAAAGTGTCTGACGCTGGCTATTAAATGCTTCTGCATAGATCCACAGAGAATACTGCTGCTCTCATTCCACGGGCCCAAGTCACATGGCAAAGTTCAACAGTAAGAGACTAGGGAAATGCAGTCTTAGCAGGTGCCCAGGAGGAGGAGGGTGAGAATTTTTAGCGAGCTACCTCAGTGACTTATACTATCTATTTTAAACCACACAACAGCTCAGTGAAGCATGTCTGTTGCCTTTCCCGTGTTATAGATGGGAAAACTAAGAGAGGTTAAACAACCTTCCCAAGGTCATACAGCAAATGAGTAGAGAGACAGGACTTGAGAGAAGAGACTTGGAGTGCAGGGGAGACTGTCTACAAGGCCTCAGAGTAGAGGGCACAGTATCCTGACGGATTCATTCTCCTCTACCACTCTTAGCTTCCTGCTCTTGGGTTCCCCATCTGTATTATCCGAGTCCTAAGCCAGAGCTGAAATGTACACTTCCCATCTTTATACAGATTGAACTTGCACGGCCCACTAAGGCTTCACAACAGCTTACACTCACGTCCGCTGCGGTGAGATGAGCTGTGAATGCAGTCCGGGATAAACAGATTACTGGACTAGAAGGAGCCTTAGAAGGTCATCCCCAGCTCCCTCATTTTAGAGATGAGAAGGGTCTTGTCTGTTCTCCAAAAGCCGTGATCTGGCTTGTCATTCAGAGTGCTTTGAGTTGTGAGACCTTGCCCAGATATGTCTATGCATGATGTCATATTTTAAAAAGAAGAAAAACACAGAGGATCGCTCTGGTGGGCACACAATGATGTGCTTGAACTTGAACGCAGCTGTAACTGGGGAGCAGGCCAGAGTAGCGAGTTCAGTATCTTTAGAGTCTGAAATGTCACAGAACCCTACCTTTAGAATGCTTGCATATATTATCAGAAAGTCTCCCTGAACTTTCTTAACTTTTCCATCTTGAGCTCTTAGAGAAAACACTAATTGTATGTTTCGAAATCCAGAAAGGGAAAGGAGGTGAGAGACACGGAGGCCAGCCGCTCCAGCCTTGGCTAAGCCTCCCCTGGCACGAGCCCCAGGGGTGAGTTTGCCTCTGTGGATCCCCAGCCGGGAAGCACCACCCTGATTTATTTTCAGAGGTGGAAACTCAAGCAACAATTATCTCCTGTCACAGCAAATTAAAAGCCCAGGCTCACCCATCCCAGGAGTGGGGTGAGTGCAGCTGGCGGCCAGCAAAGGGCTCTAATGACAGGCCAGGCTGCGGCTGGTGCATTTCCTTTAAAGGCATGAGCCACTCATGAAACGCACAAGATAAACAGAGACATAAAAGTCCATGGAAAAGGCCCACAAGTGAGAGCAAGCGTCTGCGCCAAGATCCGAGTGTATTTAGATCCTGCGGGAGATAACAGAGTGTGACAGCAAGAAGTGCTCAGCAGAAGATGAGTTCTGGTCTGTGTTTAAAATAATGTGGAAGCTATTGTGTGTGACCCTGTGGAGGGTGGGGGCCAGTGGCCCTGCCTGTCACTCAGACATGCACACACACACTCATGAACACATGTGCACACACACACTCATTGTTATGGCTTCAAGGGCACTGCCCGCTCACACCCACTCCTCTCAGAATCTCCATCCCTGTCTACCTTCCCCTGGACAGGGCAGTGTTTCTGCTTGGAATGCCTCTGCTCTCTCACATTCTCTGCCTGCCTTGTTGCCAGGAACTTAAGCAAAACATACGTCTTTCAGGAAGTCCTCCAGGACTGGGGCTTCTGGGCTCCAGCACCCTCCCTTTGAACCTTTGATTTGGCCGTCTCCGCTATTGAGTCAGTGAAGATCTGTGGTTGTGTCGGTTTGTTGGGAGTTCGAAGAGGAGATATTTATTTTTTCTTGTATTTCTTGCCACATACGTTTAACTGTCAAAAAGTGTTTTCATATCTACCATCTAATTTTATCTTCCAAAATCACCTTACCTATTAGCGGGTGGGGTAGGTGGGCTGGGGATTCACTCCAATTACCGGCGGGAACTTACGCAGCGAGGTGGCTGAGAGTGTGGGCTGCGGCTGGGCCGGCTTCTGATCTCCCTGAGCCCCAGGCCTCGCATCTGTAAAACAGGGATAGAGAGAGCTCCTGCCCACAGGTTGTTTTCAGGATTACATGATTAAACGGGACAGCACAGGTAACATGTTTACCACACACACAGAGAGCGCCCAGTTAAATCGTCATTATCTCAAGGATGATGGAACTCGCGCTCAGAGAAGTTAACTCACAAACGGAGGCAAAGTGGGGTGGAAAACGCGAAGGGTGGAGGCAGCAGTTGCTAGTTCACTTTGGCTATGTGCCTTCGGACGAATCACTTGGCCTCCCTGAGCCTCAGCTTCTTCGCCTCTTAAACAGGAATAATCACATCATACATCACATATGTCATAGCAGGTTTGGGAGGATAAATTCTAAGGTACTTTTGAAGACATATTGTAAATTGCGACATGCCTCAAAAATGCTAATTTAATTAACCTGCCTAAATTCACGCAGGAGGTCAGTGTCGGAGCCAGAGTTCCTTATTCCTGGTGTCCTTTCCAGCAGGCTGTGCTGAGGCCCCTAGGAACCTTCGTAAATGCTGCTGATCGCCTGTGGGCTGGAGGGGTGGGCTGCTTACTGCAGCTCCAGAACCCAGGACTGAGCAGTGGCGGTCTCCAGCCTGTGCCCCACCCTTGCTCCCACCTGCAACCGTGGGCAATGGGACTGTGCAAAGCAAGCAGAGCTCAGAAACCAAGTGGCCATTTCTGCTGTCAGTGACTCCTTTGCCTTTTCTCTGCTGCTGGCAAAAAGAACCAGAGCGGAGAGTGAGAGAGACAATTCTAAGAGATCCTAGTTCATTAAAGACAGTATAACCTGGACTGATCTTGAGAAGGGGGAGCAAAGACCTTAGAATCCACACAGCAACCTGCACCTCAGATTGCAACACATGCTTCACAGGTGACTTGGGACCCACATTATTAACCTCACTTTACTCAAAAGCAAGCAGATGAGCATGTGAATATTTAACCAGCATTTCCCCACCGAACATGGGCCCTTGTTCTGTTCTCCACTTCATGAAGTCACTTCAGCCTTCTCCCTTGTCCATAGGCAAGGTGAGGAGAGGAACTACCAGGTGACCTGAAAAGGACAGCCTGGCTCTTCCTGCTCAGAGAGGGACAGTCTACTTCGGATGTTTCTCTCTGGTTGTAAAGTTCATTGGGGATCGTCTCAGCTCCTTCAGACCAAAGTCCCTTGAAAGGTTCAAGTTGACCCAGACAGAGTCAGGGCTGGGGCAATCAGTCCAGCCTACCCTGGAACTCTTGTTCCATCCTCTCTGCTTCTGTATCCCCTTTTCTAAGCCTTACTTGCTCCAGAACAATTTGGAGGTCCCTGTGATGCTGATCAGATGCTGATAAGGTGAGCGTACTCTCATCACATACTAAAGGGATAGGTGGGCACCGAGGACTCAGAGATTTGGGCCCAAGCTTGACTGCGGCCTCCTAGCATGAGGCTGGTAATATTCCCAGCATCCTCTGTCAGACATATGTGGTCTGGTCCTTTCTGATCATAACCGTGAGATAGGAGTCAATGAGAGTCTCATTTTGGAGCCCCTGGATGGAAGATCAGACTATACCTATTTATCCAAAGAATTATATGCATCAGAAATCAGGTCTTTGAAAATTCATCAGTTTCAAGTTCCGTATTTACTCCAAACATACATTAAAGGATGAAGATGATGTCGTGAGTTCCTTTTGTGCCTGATTTCAGTGTCTGTGCAATCTTACTGATGTTGTCCCAGGATCTTATCTTGGCCATGCATCATCAGCTATTTCTGCACAACAGTCTACCTCAAAAGTTAGTGACCTAAAACAGAGATCATGCATTTGTTGATGATTTGTTAATTTGGGCCATGCTCAACTGGGCAGTTCCTCTGTTGGTCTCACCTAGATTCACTTATGCTGCTCTCTGTCGGCAGGTGAGAGCGAGGGGGAAATGCTAACTAGGGGGCTGACTGGTCCGGCTGGTTCAGGCCCATGCCCAGTGCCTCAGTGATGATGACTTCAACTACTGGGATGACTAGGACTTTCTCTCCATGTGGTCTCTCATCCTTAAAGAGACCAGCCTGGCTTTCCGTACATGAGAGTCACAGGGCATCAAGAAGGTGAGAGTAGATACCCAAGGCCCAAAGTCACTTCAACCACATTCTGTTGATCAAAGCAACTCACAGTGTCAGCCTAGATTTGAGGGGAAGGGAAAGCAAACTCCTCCTTTTATTGGAAGGATGACGATTTCATATGGCAGAGAAATGTGCATGGAAGAAATTTCTGAAACCATCCCTATAATTTATCACAGTCACCGAAGCTTCATAGTTATAAACGATCCCTCTCTCCCTTTAGGAGTGGCCTGCTCTTCAGTGGCAAGGGCAGATGGCAACTCCAAATCTGGCTTTCTCTGGCTGGGTAAGCTGGGGTAAATCATCTAAGTAGAAATATAAAGGAAACATTTGTGGGAAGCCACCTGTGTACAAACACATATCATACACACAGAATCCTATTTAATTCTCAAAACAACTTTGTCATAAATCTCATTCCCATTGTATTACTAAGAAAGCTGATATTCACAGAGAGTTTAATGATTTGGTGTCACTCGCTTATAAGAGATAATGCTGCAAGTTTCTTTATCTGTAAAATGGGAATCATAAAACTGACTACCAGCATAGTTGAGAGGATGGGATGAGATATTATACGTGGGAGTGCCTGTGAAACCCCAAAGCACTGCACATATGTTAGTGGGAGGGTTCATCGAACCAGGCAGACTTCTTTGGGGGGAAAAGGTTCGTCTCGGCAGGCGCCAGAGGCATCTGAGCCAGACGCCAACTGTTGTGTGTTTCTCAGCTGCTATTTGCTTTGGCTTCAGACCAAACCCTTCACCCAGTGCCTTTGGCAATGATGGACAAGAAAGAAGCCCGTGGGCCAGGTGGCAAGCCAGGGCATGCTGCAGGTGAGGGCGCAGGCGTCCCTCAGCCACAGGCTCGCTGCCATAGGAAGGCGGGAGAGACAGAAGCATGGCTCAGGCTGTCTTGGTGTTACCCTCAACTGCCTCAGCAGCACCTTAGGAATGGAGGAATTAACGTGTTTTTTAATCAACTCAGGTCACATACACATCCTTGAATTGTTCTGAGCTTACTTTTTCCAAACTCTGTTTTTTAGTAACTCTCAATGCAATTTTTTCCATTTCACCCTATGTAAACCTCATTCCCTTATCACGCACGGACACTTCCACATCTTCAGCCTATACACCCACCGGTTCCTCCAGCTCCTTGTCTTACCTGATTATCTGGATTTTTTAGGACCTAATTTATGGCCAGGGGGTGGGGGCAGGCTTCTCCAGTCTTCTCTTTAGATGTGTGCCATCCACCTACAGGCAAACCTTGTCCTCTGAGACTCATGCTCTTCAGACACTCCATGTTCTCTCCTTCCTGCCTTGTTGCTCTCGTCTGCCAATCTCCCACCAGTTATTACAGTGATTCTTTGGGAATCTTGGCATGTCACTTACACCCTATCTAATGTCACCAAGGACAACTTCAACACTCATCCAATGTCCTAGCCTCAGAGCTCCTTAACTTTGACAACCCCACTGCCCTTCACCTATACCCCGACAGCTGACTACAAAGAGTTAAAAGCCTTATATTGACAAGAAAAAGTAGGTCTGTGCCATGAATCCGTGGGAAGATATTAGAGGTGAATTTCAGCTGTTAACCAGGAGGACCCTCCTAGCAGGGTCGTCCTCTGCTGAGGCAGGCTGCTCTTCAGGTTGATTATACAGAAAGTGTTCACCGAAAAGGTGTGATGCAGGTGACAATAGAAAAGTCAGATGTGGAGCCTGGAAATCTAGTTTTGAGTCTCATCTCATCTCCTTACCAACTAATGGGACTTGGATAAGCCTTTCTAAACCTTAGTGTTCTCGAAAACTTAAAAATGAAGAATAATAGTTTCTACCTTACTAGGTCAGAGTAAACCCCCAAATAAGATCAGGAGTGAGAAAATAGAAAATAGTTGTAAACTATAAAATACTCAACAAATATTAGTTTAATCCTTGGAAGGGCAAAGCATATGAACATAGAATTTATGTCAGTGCAATTATTTGTGTGTGTGAAGCCAAAACCAAAAAAAGAAAATAATTAAACAGTGGGTTTTGGTAAGATAGTAGATGGAATACACACGTGCACATCTATTTCACTTCCTCCCGAAGTCCCACATTTTTTAACAGGCCTAAAGCAACAATGGTGGGACAAATGGAAGAAAAAACAATGACAGCAATATGTTGGAAGCAGGGCAGCAAACCTAAGAAAACTGCAGTCACATTTTACATTCTGCTGCTTGCAGCAGTGCACCAGCCACCTTATTGCGGCATTACATTAAAACATGCCTAATTCAGTGTTTTTTAATGTTTTCCTCTTTTCATGTTGTTGAGTACACAAAGTCACAGCTGGAGGAATTAATATTTTCAATGCCCAATATACTGAAGCATTCTATAATAAGAGAAGTATGTGTCTACCGTTTAGCTGATATGTTTCATCGTAAGGAGAGGGGTTCCCATAGAATCAGTAAGAATGCCAAATTGCAAGCAGCAAGTACATAAACAAACAACAGGACTCAGGTTCTTTTGATTTTCTTGGGCACAGCTTTTACCCACCTCCACAGGTCTCACAGTCAGCTACCCGTGGGGCCACCAGAAGTCACATGAGAGCAGTCTCCCTGGCAAGGCAGAAGCAAACAAGAGATGAGGGAACGTAAGACTCAAAGCAGTAGTTGGTACTTTGGCAAAACAAATAGCTTGTGATAACCTCGTTCCAAATTTCAGCATATCTTGTGCCAAAAATGCAAAATGCCCCAGTGGAAGAAAAGCACTAGACTCCTCAAGGGCCCCATCTGAGAGCCCTCATAAACCCCCTTCAAACACGGTGGCTCTCATTATCACCTCCCAACACGTTCAGGGCTCCTCCCCGCCCCCAGAGGCCTCTCCGGTTTCCTTCGGGCTGTGATCCAGGCCTGAGAAGACTTGCCAAAGCGTTCCTGTGTGGGGTGCCGACTTAGAATGCCCTATTCTCCAGTGTGGGGTGCTGATGTATAATGTCACCCCCACAAGATGCATTTTTGCAGGAACAACGTGATGGTCCAAAACACGATTTGGAAAAGGCTTTGTTGTCATGATAAATGGTTTCCTTTGAGGGGCATTTCAACAAGGCTGCCATTGTGATGGGGAGACTCTATACATTTGAGCTCATAAAATCTCTCTATCATGACTAAAGGAAGAAAATAAATCTGATGAGGTATTGTGTAGGTGTGTCAGTTTAGATCCTCTGGGAAGCCAACTCTGGGGAGGGAGATGGGAGTGTAAGAGATTTATGGAGAGGTGAAATCTGTGAAAGATAAAGGGGAGATAAAGGCCCAAGGCAGCTTTGGGTAGGGGAAGTCTTCAAACTGATAACAGATCTAATTCTTAAAAACGAAGGGAGCGAGAAGCAAAACTGGGCAGGGAAAGCTTCAGGCTAACCCCCTGGAAACTCCAGAACAAAGATTGCCTATTAGAGGAGTCCCACACTGGACAGAAATGGCCATGCCCTGGTGCCCCTCCTCCTAATGGCTTGGCCACTGCCTACGGGCCACGCGGTGGCAGAAGAGCATCGATCAGCTGCATGCCTTTCAGACTTGGTTAAACCTGAAACCGAGGAAAAAATAATTCTGTGGATGGACTCTGAAGCCTCTGCAGATGGCTGACTGCACTGTGCACAGCTGAACGTCACGTTCTTTCTCGAAGGAAGTTGTTAGCAGCACGTCTATCACAGAAGGGATGGCCGTAAAACAATCAAACGCAAGACGGTCCAAATTCATGCCTTAAGCCGAGATTTAACGGAAGTGAAAAGAGTGTTGCAAGACAATATCTAGAAGAGAATACACTGAGCTAATTGCAATATGAATTGTTTAGCTTTCTATCCAGCATCACATTATAAACTCATTCATTCATTAGTTTTAAATTCATCAGCAGCAACTGTTTATTGATGTTCTACTATGTACCAGGCACCATGCTTGGCCTTTACCCACAAGAGTTTGCAGTATCAAATCAAATAATTAAAACAACATGTGAAAAGAAAGAAATGAACAAAATAATTTTACAAACAAAAAAAGGCAAAAAACAAAGAAGAATAAAGGGGGAAAAATAAAAAATAAAAATAAAAACAAAACCCCCCCAAAGTGTGGTATGAAGGGATGGAAATGTTTGTGATCCTTGCAGAAGCTGAAGAGAAAAAAGGGCAAAAATCTGCAAGGATTTACACATTTGCTCTACCTTTGGACAGGGTGCTGCCAACCTATTATACTACACTGACTCTAACACGTGCATAGCTCAGATGTGCTTCCAACATGGGTTGGAAAAGTTGTGTAAATGACTGTTAGTAAACATCTCTAGAGCAGAAAGTTCTCTGTTGAAAAAGAAGTGAAGTTATGAAAGGTCTCAGTTACTAATATTAGACCCCAGTGGGATCCAAATCCATCCACTTTTAGAGAATGAAGCACTAACACTGTCCCTAGCAAACTGGCCCCCAGCTCTAGGTGGAGAAAGCCATGTGAGGGACCACTTCTCATCGGGATTCCTTTATCTTTGGGCCACATAGACGTGATTTTCATGGGTGGACCTGGTCATTACAGAGTTCACATGTTGTTCTAGGACAAGGATCTGTGGCAGGCTTGGGTGAAATGGAATGTTGTATAAAACACGGCCCCTGCTCTTCAGGGGCAGATAGTACCAAGTCTTAAAAAATCCACTAGTTCTCACGGAGCTCTCCTGTGTTCTAACATACTCTCTGGGTTCTTCTGGTAGTTCTGATCGCATGCCCTTGTTGGGGAGGAACAAACTTTCCTCTGCTATCCAGGTTCTTCTCACTGGTCTAACAGTCAAACAGACATGAGACAGATCAATGAGAGATAATAACCAATGCAATACATGATGTGTACGCATGGGAGCCCCACAGACATGGGGGTGTCAGAGAGCTCACATGCAGGAGAGGTTCAGAGATGCAAAGGGGGACTGAGGTGTAGAAGGCGTCTTGAGCTAGGGATGAAGTGCTGCATCTCGGGTGCTTCAAAGAATCCTTGCAGGACAAGAACAGTCATTTATTAAATAGAAGTTTGCCCTGTCCTGTAGAGAGAGTAGTTAAAGGGAGAGGCAGAAGTTTCTCTTGAGCCAAAGATAAAATTGCCTAGAGACGACTTGTGGTGGTACATCTTGGGGTGGGGGCAGGGAGCAACAGGTGGTCATTTTGGCCCATTCAGCCTTTGTTAATGCTACTAACACTTTTGTTTTAACTCCATCAGTGTCCATTTTATTTAGCCCATTTTTGTCCCTAATTGGCATAGCCCTCATAATAACCATGGTAATTTTATATTATAATTTCCTTGAGGACTAGCAGCAGTTTGGTAAGACCCTAGTTATAAATGGAATTTAGCTCACATTTCTGTCTGGTCATTATTTGGAGCTTCCAACCTGACAGTTACCAAGCTGAATTCTCAGGATATAAAATTTAATTAAGATTTTTGCCATTCTTTTCCTTTCTTTCTTTTTCTTTTTCTTTTCTTCTTCTTCTTCTTTTTTTTTCCTACTTAAGTACAGGACAGTTGTACTTATGTGGATGTAAAGGGGGCCACATACTAAACCCGACAGGCTCAGGGGAGGTCTGCATGGTGGGCCTTACAAACTCCGAGACTTAAAGTAACCACAAGATGGTCTGAGCCTAAAAATTCCCAACTACAACAGGGCATGGAGGGTAGGAAGTCCTAGGCCTGCATCTTCCTTGCCAAAGGTCATGCTCTATCTTAAGTGAGCCTCTCTACTGTCTTTTTGCATCTAAGATAACATAGCTTTGAAATGTCAGAATAATCTTGTCCAGACCCCTCAAGACACAACCACCAGCACCAGGGCAAGAGAGCACAGAACCCCTTGCGGGAGCGAAAATATGAACATATTTTCCCCCACCTTCCAAGTTCTTCTAGCTAGGCTAATAATCAGATTAACAGAGACAGATTAACAGCAGAAAATCAATGTTTTGATACATGCACCTGGGGGACTCACATAGGCATGAAAATTCTAAAGAGCATGAGGCGTACATAAGACATTTTAGACAAAGGAGAAAGGTGAGGAACAGGGTAGCAGATTTCAGAAGCAAGAATGGATGACTTAGAGGTAGTTGAGGAAAGGGGAAACACTCGTGGCTGGCAAATTCTTGCTAGGCAACTCAGCAACAGTGGGACACAGCGGGTAACCAGCTCACAGGCCTGGTGTCCTCTCGATCAAAGCTAGGGTGAAGGTGCTTCAGGTGGTTCAGCCAGGACTCTCTGTCTCAGTTGCTTGGGCAGAAAAGGGGGAAGGCTCAAAGGTTCTTTCTGAGTCTTGTTCCTTAAAACCACTTAAAGGTGGCAAAACTTCAGTTCCCTTCATTTTCATTATTCTTCTCTGCATGACATTTCTATGTGCTGTAAATGTTAATTATTAACTATTCTGTACCCACCGTGTAAAAAAAAATGTATGTGTTTCTTCATTTTCCTTTTCATTCAATCCCAGAGATTTCCCAGCTTTGCTTTTTCCCACCCCTTAATCCAACACCATGGATTTCATGTAACCCTCGTTACGTCTCCTTCTTTGATTCTTATGCATAAAATAAGCTGCAGCCCTGGCTGGTGTGGCTCGGTGGACTGAGTGCCGGCCTGTGAACCAAAGGTTCACAGGTTTGATTCCCTAGTCACGGCACATGCCTGGGTTGCAGGCCAGGTCCCTGGTAGGGGGTGTGTGAAAGGCAACCACACATTGATGTTTCTCTCCTTCTCTTTCTCCCTCCCTTCCCCTCTCTCTAAAAAATACATAAATAAAATGTTTTAAAAATAAATAAAATAAGCTGCAAAACTGCCATTCTCTGGGGCATTTTCTCAATCTGTTGAGATTTTGCTTCCCAGCAATTATAGTCAGTTTGGCTCAAATAAACTCACTAACATTCTCTACAGGCTTGAATGTTTCTTACATCAACACTTCTAGTGTCCTCATTTTTGTTTTTTAAATTTTCACAGTATCTGCAAATATCTGAAGACAAATAGGAAGGGGTCTGAGTGGACTTTGATTTTTGTTCGAATTTCTGTTCCTCCATCTGATTGAGGAAGTTATTTATTTATTTTAGGGTTTTTAAAAAATTATTGTTATTCAATTCCAGTTGTCCCCACTTCCCCCATTACTCTCCTCTGCCCCATCCACCCCTACCTCTCACCTTCATCCTTCTCCACCCCGTAGTCTTTGTCCATGTGTCCTTTATATATCTTCCTTGAGGAAGTTTAAATGACTATTATAACCATATGAGAGCTTTCTAAAATTTTTTTCTTTCTTTTCAATTAAAAAGGTTTTCCAATTAAAAGGACCCATCACCTGGCCTTGATGGTAGGCCCTATAGTGACTCAAACCAATACTATGGACGCGAGAGGCATCCCAGAAAGAGAGTGGGAAAAGATGCCCAAGAAAGTTTGCTCCCAGAATCAGCCTAAGACAGACGGGGAGTCCTGCATTTAAACAGCTTTCCTCCCTTAAACAGAATGGCGTTTAAGATTCCCTAAGCTTGGATCCATAACCTGTTCAGCTGCTGGCCAGATGCACGGCACCAGCCACCTGTGGGAGGAGTGGGATACAGAAAACTCCTTGAGAGCATGTCGCGGTGACATAGAGAGCAAGGTGTGCCTCAGAAACCCATCTTCTGGGTGGCAGAGGCCAGAGAGAGAGAATATTCTCAATAGCCATGAGGCCAAGCTCTGCAGATGCATAACAAGGAATGAAACCAGACATAGAAAAACAAAACCCATGGGTACTCATATCAAATAACCAAGAGTCACTAGCTCAAAAAACTACTTTCACAAATATTTTCTCCTGCCAATCTAAATGTAGAAAGGGGAAAAAGATTTTCACCTCCTTTACCTCCACCAGCTCCTGCAGACAGGGAGCTGGGGGTGTGCTGACATGGTAAGAACCCCTACCTTTCTGAGCATCTGTGTCAGACACCCCAGGAACTTGTCACCAGCAGCAGCTTTTTGGAAAAGAGTGGGGGTCCAGCCAGTGAGTTTATCCTGCTCACAGTGACACCTGTGGGGGAGGAGCAAACTTGCCTCTACTGTCAAGGTTCTTCTGGCTGGTCTAATAATCAAATAGACGTGAGACAGATTACCAAGATAAAATAACCAAAAATAATGCACACATATGCATGGGAACCCTGTATACGTAAGGGAGTCAGAGACCCCACACGCAGGAGAGGTTCAGAGCCAGAAAGAAGGGTTGAGGTATATAGGACATTCTGAGCCAGGGATGAGATAATGTACCTGTGGGGCTTCAAAGTGTTCTGGCAGGATCACTAGAAAATCAGACCTTTAGTAAATAGAAGTTTGCCCTGCACTATAGATAGTAGTTAAAGGGAGGGGCCAAAAGCTTCTTTTGAACTTAAAGCTAAAATTGCCTTTAGCTAAGAGTAATCTGCATACCACAGGGGCACATCTTGAGGTGGCTCATTCAGAGCCCCCCATACTCTCAGACTGCCTGACTCTGCCTTTTGCCTGGGCCGTGGCTACTACGCTGGCCCTACCACATCCAGACTGCCTAACTGTTCCGTCTATAACTTTGCTACTGCTGTTATCCCACTGACTTCACACAGTAGGGTCTTAACAGTTCCTGAAGCCGTTACGCCCACCTGAGTAACCAGCTGGGCCCTCCGTTATCCTGCCAGGCATACACTGGGGTCAAACTAGTCCTTGTCAACTTGTATTAATGTGCCATTGTCCGCAGCAGCTCAGGAATCGACAGCATTCTCTGAAGCCCTGTCATGCATGTCTTGAAATGTTTTTATAACAACAGGGAAACGTAGATCCACCCTATGTGAATTGATACAAAACCAACTTAAAGTGCAGAATGACTTGCATCCTGATGCAGAAAAAATATACGAAACGTATCATATTTTCTTTCTGAAGCGTACCCCTTTATTTCCCCGTTCTGGAGTACAGTAATAGGAATTCTATGTTTTCTTTCTTTCCCTCTCTCTCTTTTCTTTCTCTTTCTTTCTTTCTTTCTTTCTTTCTTTCTTTCTTTTTTTTTTTTTTCTTTCTTTCTTTCTTTCTTTCTTCCTTCCTTCCTTCCTTCCTTCCTTCCTTCCTTCCTTCCTTCCTTCCTTCCTTCCTTCCTTCCCTCACCCAAAGCTTGTATATTTTCACTACAAATCACCCCATTGGTAAGAGAAGATCTATAGGTACAGAACCACATGCTTCATTGAAAGTAAACCTCACATTTTTCTTCTAAATGTAGCCTTTTCACAGGCTGAGGAAAATGATTTTGTTTTCATAGTGAAGTCACAGACGTAAATCTCCCAGGATGAAGGTCCCCAGAGCAATCCAGCATGCTCGTATCGTCATAGGCACCCCTTCAGGTTCACTTTCTGGCAAAGAGACAGAGAGAGATTCTTTCTAGAAAACGCAAATCCTGGAGGAAAGCAATGCATTCAGCAGCCCTCAGCTCAATGTTGATTTAGTCCCATTGAGATCCTAAACTGCAGGTCCAAACCTAACTTTGCATCCAAACAACAAAACAAACCTCTTGGATTTTTTTTCTTTACCTTCCTTATAAGCCCATCATGACACTTTCTTCTCCGCCTCTGCTAAGTTTGTTTGCAGAGCACTAAGCTTGGAGTTAGAACTGGGCTCAGTTTCTTCCTTCTCTGCTTTCTAGCTGTGTGACCTTCAGTGCCATCTCTCAGCATGTTTCCACAGCTATAACTGAGGAATTGTAACTTCACAGGGTTATCGGGGGAACCAAATGACAACATATACAAAAGTGCTGGGCACAGGGGCCCTTAATAAAACCTATTAGGCTACACTCCCCTGACTAAATGCTCTTCTAAAACAGGACACGCAATTAGCAGGTCTACCCAAAGGGCTCACCTCCCCAAAGCTGGGGTAAGTGACTCGTGAACAGAAGTCAGCTACGGCGCCTGCTGAGAAGGTCCAAGCTTAGGATGCAAATCACTCAGCTCAATGGCAATATCAGTATCATCTATTCTCTATAGAACCCAAGCTAAAGATTTCTGCAGAAATGAAAGAATTAATTTGCCTCCCCTTTCTTCTTTTCCTGTATTTGGAGGGCCTGGCATTATCCCATGGGGATCATATTAGAAGAACCAGTTTACATGAGTGAATAAGTTTGTCAAAACCTTTCCCTTTAGCCTGGCAAATATTCTCTACTGAACCAATGCAATACCCTCTCTACACCACTTTCCTATCCTCTCTCGCTCCACACCCATGCCTCCTTATTTCCTGCCAACATCATTGTTACCAAAAACAATCACTTCAAATATGGCTCAAAGGATTGTTAAATAAGAATAACTGGTTGCATTACTCAAACTAGGACTGTAACACCTAAGAACTCCCTGTTCTGTAATGAATTATGTGGAAAGTCCTCAGCCTGCATTTCAAGATCTTCGCCCTTTGGCCCATTTGGCTTTCCATCCTCAGCCCCTGCTTGGTCCCAATATGAACCTGAGGCCCTAGCAGGTAGGTCTTCCCTACTCTCTGTCTGTGTCCTTACTCTTCCGTCTCAACCTCAGTCTGAAGTTCCCTTTTGCTCCTTCTACATCCAATTTTCACTCACCCTTCAAGGGCCATCACAAGCCCTCTGCCACTCTGTCTCCCCGTAGGCATGCGGCACATATGAGCTTTGGATTCAGATCATTTGGGGTTTGAATCCCCTCTCTCTGCTATTTACTGATTGTGGAGATTGGACCAATTCACTCACGCTCTCTTTGCCTCAGATTTCTCTCTGTGAAGTGGGATAACGCCACCTACTATGTCGTTAGAAGGATTCAGTGAGCTGAAGTGTAGAGCACAGTGGATGGTAAGTAGTAATCAATCAATAAACGATAACCATTAACGTCATCCTCCCATAAGAGCTGTCACATCTTTACCTTATTGTCAGCTAATGGCAGTGCTGTACAATGTGTCCATATTATATTTAGTTCATGTCCAGTTGCAGAAATTAAGTTTGTGAAAACCCTTGTGGTAGAAGGATTTCCAGTTGAGGAACTTGGGACCTTTATGAGAAACATGGATTAGAGAAGCAGAGGTCATGTGACAGTTACAAAGGTCATTATAAATATGTTTACATTCATTAAAATAAGCCAGCAAAGGCAGAACATTAAACAAAGAAGCTATAGTAATATTTTATGCCTATCACATTAGTGGGAATTAATTTCCATTCACTGCCTCTTGCTCACCAGAAACTTCTCTCGGACCCTTTGACTCTGCAGCCTAGAAATGATGCTGACATATCCGGTTCGCTCTGAGCAGCCACACCTGTGCCATGAGGTATCCTGCTCTGCTCCTGTTCCTTTACCCAAATGTTTAATCCATTTTTGATCTGGACACTCGGAGCTATTGACTCCTGCTTCCCACATTCCGCCTTCCGATCCTGCTCCTCCCAGCCCATCTTACACTATCGTAGCATCCTTGAAGAAACTGACCCATGCAGGCCTTCTTTTCCTTGCTTCCCTAAACTAAGAGTACTCTGAATCTAAAGAGTTAAGTCTGTTTTCACGGAAGGGTTTCTGCCTTATTCTCAATGCTGGACTCTCCCAAGGAGAGGAAATCAGATGTTGTAAGTACTCCCATCCCCACCCCAGCTCCCTCTTTTGCTTACTTGACAAAGAAAGTGAGACCTCACTACCTAGGGCTTCTGGGGGTGTCTTTTGGGGACATGCCCTCTCTTCTTAACCCTCCCTTCCTTCTCTTCGCTTCCATTAGGCCTCTGCTTTTGACCTATTTGCCCTCTAAATGCCTCTTTTTCTCCATTTTCTTCAGGAAGCCCTTTCCCCTTACAGGAATAGTTTGGCTCCCGGCCCTCGGGCTCTTCAGTGACGGGCAGACTTGGCTGTGTCAGGCGATCCTGGATTGCCGCTGGCTTCCTCCCCAGCGACTGCAAGCTCTTGGGAAGGGAAGGAGGGGAGCGGTTCTGATCCCCTCTGTGTGCTGGGATTTGTCCTCTCGAATTTCTGAAATTAAACGTACCTCATTGTGAGGACTTGTTTCTCTGCAGAGCCTCTCAGTGGAGTCAATGGCTCCATTGATAGTCCTTCTAAGTAACACATTGTGACTCTTCTTCATAAGAACCAGGTAGGGGAACTCAAGAGTTAAAGATTTTAGCTGTAGTCATAGTTGATAGGCTTAAGTGATTAATGCATGTGGAAACTATTATTCCAGGAACTGGAATGCATAACCTATGTGACTCCAGGAGGTCAAGAAGAAGTTCAACCTTGGTGCCCCAGAGGGTTTGCGAGCTATGATTGAGGTGGTATCTGAGCCATTGTGTTCCAGGGAATGATACAGGTAAAAAATTGTTGATCAGCAGATAAAGAAAGCTGGGAAAATTGCAGTCAGACTGCAACTCTTATCTGATTAACCTTTTGTTCCAAACCCCTTACCTATCCTTTTCTTCTCCTTATAAAAATGTTGGCTTGAGATGAGATGTTAAGATGGATTTGAGCTCACCATCTTTTCAGATCCCCGGCGTCTGAATAAAGCACCCATAAAGACTCAATCCTTGTCTCTAGTTATTTGTTCTGATAGTGACAGGCAGCATAAACACTGACTTTTCCGGCTTCAAACCTAGAACCATGACCTTTTCTGCCATAAAAGTTTCTTATATTAGGTGAATATCCAAGTTGCCATTTTAAAACTGCTTCTCCTTAACCATCAGGGTTTTCTCATTACAGCAGAGGCAGCAACAGGTGGCCGGGGAAAAAGTACCCTGCTAGGCTTCCAACCATCCCAAACCACAACTACATGTCTGCTGCAAGCTAAGACTCAGAACTGCCAGAAAGGAACTTGGAAGTAAATTCACGCTAACTAACCTTTTCTCTTTAGGGAACGGGGAGAGATATTGGTAATGTAATATTCTGATTTTGTTTAACAAAAGAATGCTGTTGAATGTAATGCTGCCCTGTCACTAACGGTCCTATGTATTTTTCCTTTTACTCCAACATGGCAGTGTCTTTATGGGCAGGGATTGCTGTGTCTTACTGTTGTTTTGTACCTCTATGAGTCACTTCCTTTCAAAAGTATTTGTGGAGAGTGGATGATACACCAGTGGATGGGAGAGAAACCTCGGAGCTCTACATGACTGTCAAGTCCAAGGCCACGTCGAGAACAGAAACACACTTGGGGGTTGTTGATCTTAGTGACACGCAGCTCTGCTGCTCTGTCCACAGTGGCATGAGCCAGGGATCAGCACCTGCCCAAAGGTTGGCCAATGCCACAGACTGGTTTAGTGAGAGTCTTTGCCACTAAAGAGAATTCCGCTCTGGGTGGTGCTGGAAGAGAAGATCAGCTTCTTTCCTTAGGGCAGTTTGAGTGACTCACATAGAATCTAGCAGGTGATTGGTGGCAGCAGGGGAATGAGTCACTAAAATAGACTCACTTTTCTGTAGCGATGGCCACTCATGTTGGTACTGAGTGACTGGTCTTGCTGCCCAGTGACCAAAACTAACACTGTTCGCTAAAAGATACTCCAGTGACCATGAGGCTTAGAGAAGCTGCTGGGACAGATTTACCAATTTCGTTCTTTCTTAAGCACCATTATGATGAGTAGCCTTTGTCAGAGTTCAGTGGAATGTATCTCTGCAGCTTGTATCCTGAAAGAACCTAACTGACAGTGTGCCATTGCTAGAGAGATAAAGATGAACTTGCAGTCTTTGGGCAGGAAGTTGGATTTATAAGTAGAAATGTCAGTGAGTGGAGTTTTAGTTGCTGCTAGAAAGTTATCCCAAACTTGGTGGCTTAAACCAACAAATATGTCTTCTCTTACAGCTCTGGAAGACAGAAACCTCCGATCAGTTTCGCTGAAGTCAAGGTGTCAGCGGGATTGGTTTCTTTTGGAGGCTATGGCAAGAATCTATTTCCTTGCCTTTTCTAGCTTCTGGAGATGCCTGCATTCCTTGGCTCATGACTCCATCCTCTTGCTTCCGTGATTATGCCTCCCACTTCTGTTTAACCCTTGATTCTCCTGTGTCCTTCTTGTAAGAACCACTGTGATGATGTTAGGGCCACCAGGATAATTGCCCTATTCTAGGATCTGTAACTTGGTCACATCTACAAAGACTCCTTTGCCATAGAAGGTAACATTTACAGCTTCTGGGGATTAGTATGGGCATTATTCACCCTATGACGTGGAGCAAGTACTGTGGCTAATGTGAACACAGGGGCTGTGGGTGTCTACATGAGGCACAACTGGACCAGGGCTGAGAAGGTCAAATATATGGTAAGGGTCTCGGCAAAGAGTTATTTGTTTTTAATAATAAAAAAGAGTTTCCCTCTCCCCTTCTTTCTAGTTTGTCCACCGTCCCGGGGGTCCAGGGGAGCTTTGAGTGTGAGCCCCTGTCAAATGTGTTACTCAGGGTGCTGCTGCATTGCTCCCCATCCCATCCTGGTAGAGGGCACCACACTTGCCCGTTTCCTCAATTAAGACTTGGAAATGACCTCACTATCACGCTTCCCTCAAACGAGGGAGTGCAATGATATGTGCTGAGAGTCATAAGTGGGAGTAAAATTCTTTGCTCAGAGATGACAGGTTGGAATGGGCAGAGGCTCTAGGTAGTGTTTGCTCAGCTGACACCAATGTGTGAGGGTCCCGACTGTGACGGAAGGGCTCTCATGTGAGTTGGTGCTGAAGTGTGTCAGAGAAACACTATACGGCATCTACCACTTAGAGTTAGGGGAGGGATTTTGAATAGAATAACTAGATAGTTATTAAAATTATTCCACACACCAAAAAAATTGATGTGGGTGGTTTTGTTAGGAAGGGAGGCTTTATTTACTGGAGAATTTGGAGGTTAATTAAGGAGTAAGGGTGTTTATAAGCAGGATGCTTAACAGAGGTAGTGATGTTGTCCTTGTTATTAAATGTTTTTCTGATATCAAGATACTCTCTTGGGCCCTGGCTGGTGTGGTTCAGTGGATTGAGTGCCAGCCAGCAAACCAAGGGGTCACCAGTTTGATTCCTAGTCAGAGCACATACATGGATTGCAGGCCGGGTCTCCAGTTGGGGGCATGTAAGAGGCAACTGCACATTGATGTTCCTCTCCCTCTCTCTCTTCCCCTCTCTCTAAAAATAAATAGATATAATTCTGTAAAAAATAGTCTCTTGGCACTTATGGAGAAGGTTGATTTTCACTTTTAGTCATTCACTTAGTCACTGCAATATAAAAGCGTGTGTGTGCCCAAAAGTCAGAAACTGGGACTATATTATGTAGTACACAGGGTTACAAAACCTGGCTGGCTGGCTGGCTGGCTGGCTGGATGGATGGATGGAAGCGTGGATGACCTGCTATGACTGGAGTCTCTAGCTCTAAGGTCTCTGACTCTGAATCCAGACAGAGGAATGAGCAGATTCACTAGGGTTGGGAGAATATTGTTTAGAATTTTGCAAAAGGTGCCCCAGCTGGTGTGACTCATTTGGTTGGGCATTATCCTGTAAACAGAAAAGTTGCTGGTTCGATCCTTGGTCAGAGCACCTGCCTAGGCTGTAGGTTTGGTCCCAGGTTGGGGCAAGCGCAGAAGCCAATCGATAGATGTTTCTCTCCCTATTTTTTCTTCCTCCTTTCCTTTCTCTCAAAAAAACAATTTTACTTAATTTTTTTTTGCAAGAAGCATTTTCATTCACTTCTGGTTTATCTTTGCTGGTTGTATTTTGTTTTCTCCTGAACCCTATGGGGGCTGGGCTGCCTGTAACTTATGCTTTGGCTCATGGAAGGTGCCTTTCCCTTCCCTTTCACACAATAACTGAACGTCAGGCTGCCCTTCTGCTTCTTTCTCTGCCTTTCTGTATCAATTGTACGCTTATCTGGAGACTCACTGTGAATGCACATGTGGGCCAATTCTATTACATTGTTCCACAAAAAAGTTCCATGTGCTAGAATAATTTAGCTGACTTCAATACGAATAAAAAAAGGGGTGATGTTTGGCAACCTTTTGATAGCAATTATAGCAATTAAGGAAGCACAATGTCAATGTCACAGGCTAACCATGGGTGCAGGACACCAAGTCCTTAGCTACAGTGAGTGTCACATGAGAGTCTGGGGGCCATTGGGTGTGAAGGACCTCGCTGGAAACTAACCCTCAGTGATGGTGGTGCCCTTGGCCTCACAGAAGGGCTAAGTTTCTCATTACCATTTAAGAAAATTTCCGCCTAATGACTGTTCAACTTAACATATTAGTTTTTTGTTTTTACTATTGTTAATAAAACTTTTTCACTATAAAGAGTTTCTGGTCTTACTTGTATTGTGCTTCAGATGCTGCACAATAATCAGCAAATGATACCTCCCTTTCCTCAGAAGAATGAACAAAGGGTCGGGAGAAAGGAAAGAGTACAGTGGCTCCTTAAGAAGCTGCGAGACCAAAACCAACTAGAATTACAATGAGAGTTTTCCCCCGTTTCAGGGCCTCGTCTAGATCCCTCCATCAGGTTTGCATGAATAATGCTTAGCAGAGTTTCGACAGTCATATACGGTGAATTTATGCCTTCTCAAAAGCTTCTTTCAACCTTTTCTATAGTTTTCCAAGTTCAACAGATAATTGCCCAGCACTGTTTTGAATCAATTAATTGGATCTTACATAAGAGAAGCCACATTACGGAGCAATGGCAAGTTCATAAAAGCAAGACATTAGGGAAATGAAGAAGGTTGTTGGTTTTTTTTTTTTTCAAACCTGAGGCCACCAAGGTTTATTCCAAACTTTAAATCTTTAAAGATCAAAAGTCCTGTGAGAGGATAAAGCATACCAAAGCCATAGAGAAACGTTAGTTTTGGCAAGATGAGCAAAGAGAAGTGGGAAGAATGGATGCAAACAAAACACAGAGAGGAAATTCTACCTTAACTCTCTTCACAGAAGTTTCATTAAAAAACAACAATCAGCCAACAGTCTTTTTATATCATTGAGAAAACAATTAAAAGGAAAATATTTTAAATGAGCGACCTCTACAGGGCCTGCTCTTTTCAACATGTGACATTTTGAGGTTAAAACGTTTTGTGGAATTTAATTTCTTCAGAAATTGTTCAGAAGGTCCAAATGTTCACAGCCTCAGGGGTTGACATGGCTGATTCTAGGTAAGAAATGCATGTACACTCACTCTGCATAAATGTGGGCATCCCATTAGGTGAAAACCCATCCTCAAAACATAATGATACAAAACCATGGGCTTTAATAAGGGCCCCAAGTCCAGGACTCCAACGACAGAGGTAAGGAGTCATTCAGTTGTGTTTACCCAATGGAAACATCAGAGATACAATTCAAGCACCTCTCAAAAGTTGTTAGTAACTGTTGAGTTTAAAACATAGAACCAAACTGGGTTACATAACAAAAACCCCATTTGCAGAGTTGAATACAGTATAAGAAGATTTCTTCTTTCCCCCAACACATATATTCCCAGCAATGTTAAACAAACAGGGGTAGAGTAAGAATCTTTCCTTCCTTCCTCCCTCCCTTCCTTCCTTCCTTCCTTCCTTCCTTCCTTCCTTCCTTCCTTCCTTCCTTCCTCCCTTCTTCCTTTCACTGCTTTCTTTTTATACTCCCACCTCAAATGTACCTGGCCTCAAGGAACAAGCACTCCAGGTCAGCTGAGCTATATACAGTCTATAGTGGTAGTTCCTTTTGCTAGTAGGATGCACATGAGTGTGATGAATGACGGAAGTTATGTTCCATGGTAAAAGCTCCAAAAATCTGCCCTGTACAGCCAGCTTAAGCCCAAGTGCGGTATTTGGCCTGCACTCAAAGAAAGAACTAAAGCCAACTGCAGCCCCTACATGGGTACACCTGAATTTATGGCTCATTTCTCTGCTTGCTCCGTGCTCCGTGGGACAGATCTGAGTATGATTCATTTTCATTGAGAGCAACCCAACTCCAGGCCACAAAAATCAATAGGAGCCCTGTGCTCAGTTTGGCTGCAAAGCTAGAGAACAAGGTGAGAAATGGCCCCTAAGTTAATAAAAGGAAATGGAGTACACGTAGACACGCTCACCCACTTACAGGCGATTGAATTCATTTCCACGTGGACTGCCAGAGGAAGCCTTTTGTAAAGCAAGCTGGCACAGAGCACAGGAAGTGATTAGCTATCATAAACACAATAAAGATGATGCTCCCCACTCCCCTTTCAAAAAAAGGTGAAGAAAAACCAACAAAATTGATTTGAATGAGGTCTGAGGGTAGCCCCAAGGGCAGCAATTTCCATCCCTGGCTGAGATTTAAGTAACTTGGTAAGTCACTGAAAGATATAGGCATAGCTCTATCTTATAGCACTTTGAGGACAGGGCAAGGAGAGGGCATTAAAAATTTAGTCTATAATAGGGGAAGGGGGCATTTCTGTTCTAAAGTCCCAGACCTGGGTTCTTTCTCTGGAGAACATCTCAAATGTTGTGTAGCAAGTTTAGGTGGGATGTGTGTGTGCATGTGGGCAGGGTGTGTGGAGGGTTAACATTAATATTCCAGGGAGTTATGGCTGCAACTGAGGGATGTTTCACTGTCAGAAGCAAGTACAAAAGGACCCTGGCTTTATATCCAATTTGCTTTGTAGATTCTCAATGTTAATAGAGTGATCTCTACTCATGTGGGTAAAGAAAGACCTTGCTCTGGGTATCATATAAAAATTCTTATAAAGCAGATTTCCAGAAGTTCACACTCATGCTTCCAATCTGTCTGTAGATTCAAGCAAACAAGCTGTGTCTACATGCAAATACCTCATTAGAGCAGCCCTGGCTTCTGGGTGCTCTCCTCCAGGAAAACCCTAGGGACCCACAGAGAGGACTCGTATCGGCCCTATGCACTGGGAGTGGCTCTTCTGTCTGCAATGTTAAGTCAGGAGAACATGTCCATCAGAGGAAGAGTAAGACCTGTCACCGCATGACAGACACAGTGTCAACTCTTTAAGTACATCGACCCATTTAATCCTCAAAATATGCCTCAGGGAAGAACCAGTTATTCTTCCATATTTTATAGATGAGAAAGCTGAGACACAGGATGCCAGTGGCCTGCCCGAGGCTGTGTAGCCTGGGCATCTAATGCCAGTCCCTGTTCTTGAGAGCATAGTTCTCTGCATTAGGGAGGGTTTCCATGGCCAGCTTAGTGCTTTGCAGCTCTTGCACTAAATAACCGAAGTATTAAGAAAGACCAGCTCTAGGTAACAATAACCCCAGCAAGAAGTATGATACAACCTGCTTGGAACAGGCAAGACCTTCCCTTCCATGACATATATGTTTCCTTCCATATGCTCTTTCTGACATATATGTTCCTAGCGCACAGGTTCCTGACAATATATTTCTTACATATACATTTTAGAAATATATTTCCTTTTACTTCCGACTCTAGCAGAGCTACCTCTCCTGTCTAGCTTACCACTTGCTACCCAAGAGTCATTTACAGAGAAATTTATTTTTACCTTTGCTATGTGGTGCTAAGAGCATAGACTTCTCAGTTAGTTGCTATGGGTGCAAATCCTGGGCCACTGGCATAATTACCTTGAGTTCAAGATGTAATAGGACCAGAAGACTAGCCCAGCACTGGGACACAATCAGTGGAAGGTATGGTTCGGGGTTTGTGGAGCTGTAGACCGGGCAATGAGTTCTTCTGCAGAGCTGGCTTAGACTGGGGCAGACTATGTATTAAATTAAAAGCCACGAGCTGATCATTGTGGCTCAGGTGACTGAGGGTACAAAGTCCTCTAAGTTGAGTATGTAGAAGGTTATTTTCCTTTAAAAACTGCTGTGAGAGCATTTGGTGCCACCAACACTTGTGGGAACTGACAGAGCAAAGACATCTGCCACTATCCTCTGCAGCAGTGGTCCCCAAGTGAAGCTTTGCCTCCTGTGGCCTTAGTTTCCACTGGCATTGTTCCTCCACTCCCCTTGCACATGAGCTGACTGAGTCCAGAAACTCATCCATTCCCACCACCCTGGGGAAGCCTGATACCATGTGCTGGGGGCTGAGCAGGGGAGAAAGAAGAGCTTTAATGAGAAGGGACCTGGCCAGCCAGTCTTGGAGCCACCTTCATAGAATGTAGTGCTGAAGGTGAGCCAGGCTGGTCCTGAAGAACGCCAACAGTTTGAGGCAAGATAGGGTCCTCACACGCAGGCTTCTGGGGAAGCAGAGAGCTAGAACTCTGGCATGGGCATTGTCTACTCAGCCATCCGCATCCTTCTGTTGTGATGAGTGCTCTGAGATAGGACTGGACGGACACTTCAAATGCTTGGCCTCTTAACACAGAGAGGTTGATCGCTTGAAGAGACTGGATTTCTTGGCTTTTGGCTGTTACCAGAAAGTAGATTTTCTGACACTCCACCCTGGGGACTGATAGAAACAAACTATCTCAGTTATAAAAACTGTCATAATATGCTGTCAACCTAGAAATGATCCAAGTGTTTGCCAGTAAGTAACTGGATAAACAAATTATAGTGAATCTACTAAATGGAATACTACTCAGCAATAAAAAGGAATGGATTATATTATTACTATACATATATAAGAGTGTGCATGAATCTCAAAATAATTATGCTATAAAGTCAGACCCAAAAAATGAGGCTATACTGTATGATGATTCCAGTTTATTATAAAGTTCTAAAAAATACAGAGTAACCTATAGGGACAGAAATCAGATGAATGGTTGGTAATCTAAGAATGGGGCAGTGGGCCAGAGAAGAGCAGGAGCAAGAGATTCAGAGATTACACAAGGACATCAGGAAACTCTTGGAGTGATGCACATGTACATATGGCTATGTTCATATGTTGAAACTCAAATTATGTATGTTAAATATGTATAGTCAATTATATACTAAAAGATGTCAGGGATGCTGTTTAAAAAATGATATATATGGCACTTAGCACTATGCCTAATGTGCAACCCATGTTCTGTAAATAGGGGCTATTTTTAGCATTTTCACGCTGTGTGTTACTCTTAACTATTTTGATAATAACAGTAGCCAAGGACATGGAGATCCCAATTCTGTGACGCGTCCCCCATGGACCTAAGTACGAAACTCCTCTGTGCAGCAGAACTCGAGTCAGCACAAAGATTCAGAAATCGGTTTGGGAACCCCCTCCAACCACGCGACACTTCCTGGAAAACACCTTCAAATCTCAGTTGATGGAGGGCAGGGGTCAGCGGTGAAAAATTTCTTGAAGTATATCTCTGTTTATGCCTGCAGTACCAACAGTACATTTTGGCCTGTTCTCCTGCCTTGTCTAGAGTGAAGAATGTTGCAGACCAGTCATTCCTGCTGCTCTCACGAGAGCCAGCCACTGCACGGTTAGAGGTGGCCCATCCTCATTGAGGCCTCTTGCAGAGTCCCTGCAGCCCTGGGTGCTGGGGCAGCTTTAGGATTGGGATTAAGTCTCCCCCACAGCCCAAGATTGCCTCTGTTGACTTCAACAGGCATTTCTGCAGAAGGAAATCCATTCTCCTCCTTAATCATTTAAAACTTCAGCATTGGCCCTGGCAGCCCTGCCCTTGCATGCCTGCGGAACAGGTGGATGTGTCGGTGGGGAGTCTGAGAGACCCCACGGAGACTTTCTTGACATGAGGCACTTCCCTGCTGTACCCCTACACCTTGGCCCATTAGTGACTCATTTTCAATTAATTTTTAAAACTTACGCACATGACTTGGAGGGATAAATAGGGAGCAGCTTTTCTTTCACGTTTTTCTAGGGAGGAAGGAACAGGTGGGATGGTAATGCCGCATCATAGGGTAAAACACTGGTGAGAGAAAAATCTTCTCAAAGAGAAATCTCACTAGCTTTACCAGTGGGGTCATTGCCTCCCACTCCCTCAAAGGCCTTTGCATTTGCGTCAACATAACACAGGGAGGGGGATCCTCTGAGGCTCAGGGGTCGGACACTTTAAAAATCTATCATGGCTGGCCTATAAAAAGGGAAATTTTAGCTGCTATTTTAGCCAGGTGAAAGCCCATTTGACACTTCACTATTGGACACTTTCTGATTTTCTTGGCCCCTGAATTCTGTTTCCTGGTTACTGGGGAAACAAAAAGATTTTTTCTCTGATTCAATATCTGCCCTCTAATTACCCAAGAGCCGTAATGTTTATTTTAGTTTTATACAGAAGAATTCTAAACCTGATCAGAGAGGGGCTAGTTATGAAGTCAGGAAGCAGAAGTTACCAAGAGGCCTAAGCGTGGACTCTCTGGGTCAGGCCAGCCCCTGGCCGGGGAGCCTGCTGGCTCGTCAGGCCCTGAAGACAGTGTTGCTTGTCCTGCTGGGCCAGGCACCTGCCTCAGGGATGTCACCTACAGCTGTGTGTCATGCTCAGAGTCAGTGCCTGTTCGGATTCTGAGTCTTAAATGACCGGGGGTTGACCTGTCTGTGGGAGGGGCCATACTACGTAGACCCCTGTCCAGGGCTTCTGGTGCATTCAGGAAGCTGCTGGCAGGGTCGGAAGACCTCAGAGGCACAGGGATTTGCATCCACCTCAGAACATCAGAGAAAAAAGCCAGAGGTCAGGGAGTCATGGAGGGAAATGTGTCAAGGAGAGGTGACCCCTAAGCTCAGGCGAATCAGCTTTTCAATGGATGGCGCTGGACGAAAGGGTCAAATCTGCAAAATGCAGTTTTATTCAACAACATTCATTAGCAACTATCATAGGCCAAGCAGTATAACAAGCCTCGAGAAAGCATCGGTGAATAGGAAGCAAGAACTTACAGTTCAGTGTGGATGGAGACTTAACTAATTTAAACATCAGACTGTGATGGAGTGCTCTCCCCACCTCAAGGGTCCCCTTCTCCCTCCTAGTAACTTGCCTGCCCCGCGCAGCTGCTGATTTCACGTTAGACAAGATACCCGACCGAATTTCTCTTCCTGGAACACAGCCTCCGTACTCTCCCAAGCCCCTCTCCCTCACACCCCCACTTCTTCAGTACCTCCAAATACATATTTGCTGGGAAAGTGGAACTTATTGTCTCACTACTCACAGATTCTGCATTACCTTCTTTCAAAAGCATTTGCTTTTCAAAAGAGGGCAAAACCAACAAACAAGACAAGAACAGACTCACAGAAACAGAGACCAAAGGAATGGTTCCCAGAGAGGGTGGAGGGTGAGTAAAAATGGCGAAGGAAAATATAATCAGTAATATTGGGATAAGTTCACACACAGGATGACAGATGATTCCCAGATTTAGTGGGGTGATCGCATTACACGGTATCAAAATGTCAAATCACCGTATTGCCTACATTAAACCAATATAACGAATATTGTATACAATTATACTTAAATACGAAATAAATTGATTTTTAAAAAAGAGGCCATAGAGAAGGGAGCCTTATCCCAAAGGGTCGTATCTCTGATGGCAGAATTTCTGTCACAGGGACAAAATGGTAAAAAAAAAAAAAAGATTTTAATAGTGACATTATTTTGATATTTCCTTCTATGTCTAGTGACATTATCTGAATATTTGGTTAATTTGATAACAATCATATGTAAATAACATATAGTAACAATATGAAATTCAGAAAGCTCCACTATTTTATACAGGGTCGCATAGCCAGGACATGACAAAAGGTTCTCTGGTTCCGAAGCAGGGATCCCTCCACTGAAGCATAGGTGCCTCCCCTGACAATTCTCAGTGCGAGTCTCCAGGCCATCACCAGCTGGCTGGAGTTAGGGGTGGAGACAGACTGCAGTGGGATAGCCATATTTATGGGGCTTTACGTAACTCAAACAGGTACCTTGGGAATTAACTTCAGTTTTCCTAGGTGATATGCCAAAAGTATTTCCCCTTCTAGTTTCCTCTCAATCTAACTAACTTAAGCTCCCTTCTAAAATTCGGAGGCATTGGGGGAGAGGGGGCAGTGAGTTATGGAATCGTGCCAATGTTTCTGGAGTCCTTGGGCATCGCTAAGGGATTGGCCCATCCTCCTCCCACCTCCCATGAACGGGGATCAGCATTGGTTGTTAAGAACTTCGGCTAGTGGTCAGGCAGCACAGGAAAACCATGGCTCGTCTGGTGGCCTTGGCCCGGCTCTAGCCATAAAACAGATTTCATATCATTAGCAACTTCCCCTTTCACAATTTGTTAGCAGAAAGTGTCTTGGCCGCTGAAATGACAGTGAGGACTCCCTCCTCACCAGTGATTTCACCGGAGAGACAGAAACACCCTCTCCTAGGAGCAGCCATGGTGCAGCTGCACTGGCTGCTTTAATTTGTGGCTCTGGCTCAACAGCAAGTTGAGATGCTGGAAAATGCTTGCAGCAGTGCTCAGCCGGCAACCAGATGGCAAGTTGGCATTAACTTCACATGTGAGTCCAGTGGATAAACCAGTTGTATCTGGATGCCTAGCTTTATCCACGTTACTAGGAGGCTCTGTTACCAAGACTGAGTTGGAGTATGCTGTGGTGCCCCAGGTGGTCCCCATGAAGTGGGTGTGCAGTATGTACACATGTATATAAGTATATATGTACATGTGTACACATACAAATATATATATGTACAAAAATATATTTATTTATACTCAATATTTGTTGTCTATCTCCCATATTGTCTGTCTCCCAGAGAGAATACAAAATTTACTACTTATATTAGCCCCAGAGCAAGTGGCATTTGAGATCAAGATATGAAGTTCAAACATGTTTTCTGAGAACTGAGTATCATTTCTCAAGTTGGAGCCACAGTTGAAAATAATAGTTCTTAAGGTCCTCTGAAAGGTGCACTTTAAAAGACAAAAAAAACAGTGAGTGATTAATCAAGTCCCTGTTTTGATACTAAGGTGACATCTATAGCTCATGCTGTATGTGTTACACTAAACTCAAACATTTGCTTTGGGCCTGTTGATTTAATTACCATCAATAGGCAAAGGTCACTCCAGCCCCACCTCTGCCTACTTACCATGTAGGGACTGAAGAAGGACAGAGGTGAAGGTGGTTTAGTGTAGATCAGCAATCCTGCTGTTGGCCCAGGGCAGTGCAGCAAGTACCCTTTCAGATGCCTCTCCGAGAGCCTAAATCCTGGCATTTGCGTCCTTGGGTAACTTCCTCCCCGTGTTTGTTGTGCGCTGAACTTACCAACTTGCATCTAATGAATACTGAAAAGTGATGGGATGCCACTTTGGAGATTAGATCATAAAAGATTGTGGCTTCCAGCATGACTGCTCTCTAGAGCAGTCTCATTCTTTCTCTCTCCTTTCTTCTCTCTCCCTCTCCCCCCTCACCCCTCTCTCTCCTATCTCTGACCACTCTTTCTGTGGAAGTTAGGCTGGTGGAGAGGAACAGAGTCTTCCATGGTCAATCATGTAAGTGACCACGGAAGCAGTCTAACTCCCCCCAACCCTCCGGTCCCCTCTCTGGCATTCTGATGAGAGTGCAGCCCTGGCCGGCAGTTTGCCTGCAGCCTCAGAGAGGCCTCGACCCAGAGACTCTCAGTTAAGCTGTATCTACCCTTTTGATCAACAGAAACAATGACATAATAAATGTTTGCTGTTTGGAGACACTAAGTGTGGGGAATCATCTGTTAGGCGTACTGGATAACAACTATAGGCAGCAATGGGAGACAAGGTGATTCCACTGTTAACCACTGAGCGGATGGACCCAGGGGTTACAACACTCAGCGGCCAGCTCACTCGAGTTCTAAGTGAATGCTGATCTCGAGGGGGGAGTTTTTCTAACCTCCAATTGTGGAATCACCACGTGTGACTCACTGTGCATACAAGGATCACACCGGACACACTTCTACCACTGGGTGGAATGGTTTAAAGATGCGCCTATCCAGAGTGCCTTTAAAAATGCAGAGGCCAGGGCTCCACCACAACACCTACTGAAACGGAATCTCTTGGGTGGGGTGTAGATCTGTATTTTTGGAAAATCTTCCTGGAAATTTTGCTGTTCAGTTCAATTTGGAAATTTCTGGAATAAATAACCTTTCCAGGTCATGTTCTGCATGGACTCTCCAGGGTTCTGTGTGTTAAGGGGGTTTCAGTCTAGTACAAGTGATACCCTGCGGTGAGTGGAGCATACTTCAGCACTCTGAATGGGGTGTCAGCCACTTGTAGGTCTCTGAAAGTTGAGCAATACCCAAGGCTGACTCGTATTCCTGAGTCCAACCAAAGATGTAAGGCATGCTGTATAATTTCACAAATGTTTTGTTTTTTAACAACTCAGACATCAATGATGTGTCAATCAAGTTAACTTGTTTTCAGAGACATTGTGGTATGGGGAAGGAGACACTGGGATTAGAGTTAAAAGAATGGGGTTTAGGTGCTGACTCTTCTGCTTGGCAGCTGTGTGACCCTGGGCAAGGTAACTAATCTCTCTGGACATACTTCTTCTACATTGTAATTTATTTTTAGGAACTTTGCTGTGGTTTTTTATGAGTATAAAAATAATACACCCTCCTTCTAAAAATATGGAACATACAGAAAAGTATTTTTAAAATATAAAATTACACATAACACAGAAACCTCTGATAACTGCATTTCTAGTTCCTCCAGTTTAATTTAAATGGGTTTGCATGTTTCAGTATAACTATGATCATGCTATTTGTAAGCTTTTTATCATGCTTTTTCTTTTCTTAAGATAAATTTTATTGATTATGCTATTACAGTTGTCCCATTATCCCCCCTTCACTCCCCTCTGTCCTGCACAAGCCTTCCCACCCGCATTCCCCCCCTTTAGTTCATGTCCATGGGTCGTACACATAAGTTCTTTGGCCTCTATATTTCCCATACTTTTCTTACCCTCCCCCTGTCTATTTTCTACCTACCAATTATGCTTCTTATTCTCCGTACCTTCTCCCTCTCTCTCCCCATCCCACACCCCTATTGATAACCCTCCATGTGCCCTCCATTTCTGTGGTTCTGTTCCTGTTCTAATTGTTTGCTTAGTTTGTTTTTGTTTTTGTTTTAGGTGTTACTGTTAATGATTGTGAGTTTGCTGTCATTTTACTGTTCATATTTTTATCTTCTTTTTCTTAGATAAATCCCTTTAACATTTCATATAATGAGGACTTGGTGATGATGAACTCCTTGAACTTGGCCTTATCTGAGAAGCCCTTTATCTGCCCTTCCATTCTAAATGAAAGCTTTGCTGGATAGAGCCATCTGGGATGTAGGTCCTTGCCTTTCATGACTTGGAATACTTCTTTCCAGCCCCTTCTTGCCTGTAAGGTCTCTTTTGAGAAATCAGCTGACAGTCTGATGGGAACTCCTTTGTAGGTGACTGTCTCCTTTCCTCTTGCTGCTTCTAGGATTCTCTCCTTAATTTTAATCTTGGGTAATGTAATTATGGTGTGCCTTGGTGTGTTCCTCCTTGGGTCCAACTTCTTTGGGACTCTCTGAGCTTCTTGGACTTCCTGGAAGTCTATTTCCTTTGCCAGAATGGGAAAGTTCTCCTTCATTATTTGTTCAAATAACTTTTCCACTTGTTGCTCTTCCTCTTTTCCTTCTGGTACCCCTATAATTTGGATGTTGGAATGTTTAAAGTTGTCCTGGAGGTTCCTAAGCCTCTCCTCATTTTTTTGAATTCTTATTTCTTCATTCTGTTCTGTTTGATTGTTTCTTTCTTCCTTCTGGTCCACTCCATTGATTTGAGTCCCAGTTTTCTTCCCATCACTGCTGGTTCCCTATACATTTTCCTTTCACTTAGCCTAGGCTTCATTTTTTTCTGTCCAATTTGTGACCATACTCAGCCAATTCTGTGAGTATCCTGATTCCCAGTGTTTTGAACTATGCATCTGGTAAGTTGGCTATCTCTTCATCATTTAGTTGTATTTTTTTCTAGAGCTTTGATCTGTTCTTTTATTTGGCCCATTTTTTTTCTCAGCACACCTGTTACATAATAAGGGGCAGAGCCTTAGGTGTTCACCAGGGTGGGGTAACTCAGATTGCTGGGTTGTGACACTGTATGTGGGGAAGAGATCCGAGAAGGAACAATGGTGCTTACTCCTCTCTCTGCCGGATTTCAGTCACTTCCCCTGCTACCCACAAGCAAATTGGGCCCTTCTGGTGCTGATTCCTGGGGCTTGTGTACATTCCAGGACCCTGTGGGTCTCTCCAATGAACTCTCCTGTGAGGCTGGGAGTCTCTCCCACTGCCTCAACCCCCACCAGAGTTTCCAATCAGTGATTTGAGGCTTTATTTCCCTGTGCTGGGACCCTGGGTTGTGCAGTCCATCCCGCTCCCCAGTTGTTTCTCCCAGTTTATCTGGGTGAGAATATGGAACCATCTGCTCTGTCAGCTGCCTTGGGTGCCACACCCCGCTCCACAATCTGCCGCCTTACTGGGTCCACCAGCCACCGTCTTGCTGAGAGTCCTCTCTGCCCAGCTGCCCCTCTCCACCCAGACTTCCATACAGATCGATTTTCTGTCAGTTCTGATTATTTTTTGTTTTTATATTGTTGTTGTCCTTCTTTTGGTTGTGCAAGGAGGCACAGTGTGTCTACCTACACCTCCATCTTGGCCAGCTTTTCAATTAACATTATATTCTGAACACTGTCTTATGTCATTAAAAGTTTTTCAAAACTACCACTTCTAGGGGTTCCATTGTGTAGGTGTATCATAACTATTTTCTATGGTTTCTATTTAAATGGTTAGGTTGTTTTCACTTATATAAAGAACATTGTGAGAAATACCTTTAATATACAAAATTGGTCCACATTTCCTATTATTTCCTTTTTAAAAATCTCAGAAATGAAATTACTGTAGCTAAAAGGGTGAACACTTTTTAAGGTCCTGTTATATGTTGCCAATTGTTCTTCAGAACTGCTTAACCTATGTGTACCTGCACCAGTAGAAAGAGAGTTTCCATCTCAAAGCAACTGAGCCAGCATAAGACATTATCTATTTTTTAATATTGTTAATTTGAGGGTCTACCTATTTTTGTTAGTTTATAGTCAAAATACAATTTCTAGTTTCAATGTGTGCTTCTTATATTGTTAGTAAGATCAAACATTTTCCCTAGATTTACTACTTAGACTATCTTTATTGGTAAAATGAAAATAATAACTTCTATTTTTATCATAAGGTTGCTAGGGAACTTTAGGAACTGTATGATTGTAAATACTTTTTATATTGTAAATACTTTTTATAAATGCATGATATAGTTGTTGGTGGAAATTGGAATGTTCCACAGGATCATGAGAAAAGCATTCCAAAGACTTGTGCATGGGAGACTCTGATGTGGCAAGGTTTATTCCAGTGGCAATCTTCCCTTGGGCTTCCAATTTCCCATCTCCCTCCATCCCACCGTGGAAAAAGTCCAACTGTGTCTTCAGCAAGACCAAAACAAAAGCCAAGGTCCAGAGTTTCTGCTTCATACTAAAGCTTAATCTTTTGGAGCCCCACCATCTGCTGCAAACCCCTGTAGCTGCTAGACCCCTGGTGAGAGAGAGAGAACACGTGACTGAAGAGGGTGAGTGCAGGTCATCGAGAGAGAGAGAGAGAGAGAGAGAGAGAGAGAGAGAGAGAAAGAGAGAGAGCGAGCGCGCGTGCGCACATCTCTGTTCCCCTGGGATTGTGTTAGCCTGGGTTTGTGATGGACCAGGTGCTTTTTCCTGTCATGTAATCAGAGTTCAGTAGCATTTAACTGTAATGACAAATACTCATAAATAATAAACGGATCCATGAAGCCTGCATGGCTAGCTCCATATTCCCACTTTGGCAATGATCGGTGTTAGGGATGGAATGACTGGATTGGTTGTATGTTTTGGGAGGGCTCCGGCTATTTAAATAGAGCTCTCCATAGGCTCTTCTTTGCCATCCACGTCCCCAAGTCCTGCTCCAATGTGGTCACAGCGGCAGTCAGCTCTTTCATAGCAAAGACTAAGACATTGCCCCTTTCAACGTGTCCTGGGTACTGGTCTGTCTAGATGTAGAAAGTGGTTGATTGCAAGACACATAATGATAGTCAGCACCAAGAGAACGCTACAGTGCAAAAATTTAATATTAAATGGATGACATATATTATTGCTTATTCAACTTGATTCTCTCACTGATTTGAAAAAGATAATTAAGAAATAAAAACTATTTGATAAAGGCCTGAAAATTCAACATAAAGCATCCACAATGTGAAATCATATGTGAGTTTCAGAGAAGAAGTATGTGGATTTAAAATGCAATCACTGTTCAACCAGACTCTATCTTTGCTATCAGAGGCCTGAAATGCAGCCTTCCTTTTTCCCAAGAATCCTGTCCCTTGTGCTTGGAGACCACAGGTTTGGAGTAGAAGTTGTGGAGGTAGAATCTGTTCTTTCATATTTATAATTTTTAAAAATTAAAAATGGTGTTTGGGGACCACTTGGAGCAGTGCCTATAAATCCACAGCAAGGAATTTTTGCCTTAGTAGCTCTAAACAGACTGTGCCTTTTTCTCTAAATTTATGGAAGAACTTTAAAGGCATTTTGTGTACATAGTTATGCAGTGTGCACTTTAATTCAATGGAACTTTTGGCTGAGTATGAACTGCAAATTTAGACGTTTAAAGTTTCATTTTCTTTAGTATATCTTTCCCAGATATGACTTCCTTTTATGTATACAAACTCATGGTGTCCCTATAAATTTGCTTTTTGTCATCATACTCCGAAGTCTCCTGCAATAAATAGTGGTCTTAGAGAAGAAAAAAGATCAGTCTCCCAGCCTCTTTCAGTGAAAGAGCTGCCATTTTGCCCAGAAGGGTGCTTACTGCGGCCATCACTCTGATTACCAGCACAGTATCTGCAGCCTCCTAGAAGTGAGGGTCTCCACTATGAAGCCTGCATCAATTGTCCCACCTGCCACTAGGGTTTGTAGAATTAGAGAAGCTTGGATCGGGGTGACTCTAGGCTTACCACAGAGCAATGTTCCCCTGGCTTGTGGCCAGTTTGGAATGACCATAAACACTGAACACCAAGGGTGTGACCAAATGAAATACAGTGGAGAAAAAAAATCCCTAAGGAATTCACCAGTTTGGAAACAGCCATTTCTGATCTTTCTGTCCTCTACACAACAACACCAAGTTCTTTTAAGTGGGATGAACTCAAAGAAAGATCTGTGTGACTACCTCATTTTCCTCTTGCTCTGAGGTTTCTGGCCAGTCTAGATCTTTCTTCCACTTTATTATCAAAAGTGCTATTACCATATTAAATAATAATAACTAATGCTCATGAGAGTTTGCTAAATGCCAGACACTTGGTGAAGTGCTTTTTGTGTTTTATCTCACTGAATCTGTACAATGCCTCTGTGAGGTAGGCGTTATCATTATCCTACTTTATAGGCTGGGAGACAGGGCCTAAAAGGTTAAATAACTTGTGTGGGAGCTTAAAAAGGTAAAGTAAAGGTTTTCCTCCCACCTTCAAAGTTCTTCAAGCTGGGCCAAAATCAAATTAACAGAGACAGATTAACAGGAGAAAATCAAATTATAATACATGTGCATGAGGAATTCACATAGGCATGAAAATTCCAAAGACAGTGAGGCAGCATGGGGTACATGCTATATTTTAGATGGAGGAGAGAGGTGGGGCACAGGGTATTGGATTTCAGAAGGAAGAATGGGTGATTTACAGGTAGTGGAGGAAAGGGGGAACACACATGGCGAGCAAACCCTTGCTAGGCAACTCAGAAACAATGGACACAAGGGGTATCTAGCTAACAGGTGCCTACCTGCCTGAAGCCCTCCTATTTACTTACTTAATTCAAATTAGACCAAAGCAGCATTTTATGAGTCCCTTCCTGAAGCTGAATCCCTTAGGCCGGAAGGGCAAGGGTCGAAGATTTTCCCTGAGTCTTTTGTTCCTCAATAAACAGCTTCAAATTAATATCCCAAAAAGGCAGCTTCCGGATGGCACAACTTTGGTTCCCTTTACTTGTCAGGCATTTGCCTAGGAACAGCGGGAATTTAAACACAGGCAGTGAGATCCCAGAGGCCCTGCTTCTCACGGCAAGCGGTACAAACGGTGCGCTGGGCACAGACACGGAATGGTGGCCAGACTTCACTCTGTCCGCCACTTCTTATTGAAGAGGAAGAGAGCCGTCGTTCTGTCTAAAGTGGGGTTAAGACAAAAGGCGTCTGACTGGTCGAAGGTGTGCTGCAGATACCACGGTCACTGCTTTGTGTCTTTCAGTCCTTTGCCACACAAGTAAATGGTCCCTTTTTAATGCTGTGACTGGGATGGGAAGGCAAAACAGAAAGAAATAAAACTGCAATATTTCTCTATCCCTACTTGTCGTGAAGGAAGGGATCCAGGGAAATTTGAGAAACAGATGGTCCAGGGCAAAAATGAAGAAGTTTGATGTCTAGGATTAAAGACCAGATGCCACTAAACAATCTTTAGAAGCCTCAAGAGGGACTTCAAAGAAATCTCCCAAAACCCCACGTCTCTCCCTGAAGGAAGTCGACTTAGTCATCCGTGCCCCTTTGCAGCCAGGTTCTCTTCCGCCAGAACATTCTCCGGGATCAAGCTAAGCACTTTGGGAAATGAGAGTAATTTTTTAGGCTGCCAGGAACGGAGAAATCTAACATCTTGTAGCTTCCATCAATGAGGCTGTTTCACGGTGCTGACTGATCAGACGAGGTCCCGGCAGGCACCCACTCCTCTCCTTCTGACTTTCACTCTTATTATTAAGTTCCCTTCTCCTGGAGATTTCTCTCGCATGCACATGTGTCATGAGCTACCTCTTACTCTCCATAAAGTCATGTCTCTTTGGGAGGTCTCTCTCCCTTCTTCATCTAGTTTTACTCCATTTTTGAACCTAAGTGATGCTGGTGATTCATGACTCCAAACAATAAGAGTGGTGCCAGAGACCTACGTGTGCCTAGGAAAAGGAAAGATGAAGATACGGAAGTAAAATTTGAATATGAAACTGAGACTATTGATCTCTGAAGTTCTGCAACTGCCCATTGAGCCCCTTTGGAATCCCCCTTTTCAAATAACCTAGGATCACATTACAGAATCTCCTGTTTGGAAAAGATCATAGAGGTCATCTGAACTGTCAATCAGCTGTTGTTTGTACGCATTCTATATCATTCACATATTCATTTTCAAGAAAACCCTGAACAATGATTGGGCCCCAGCACTAAGTCAGGTGATGGCAATTTGGGACCAAAAATACCCAGATGCTGTCCTCAAGAAGCTTAGTATTGCAGGGACGCTGGGAAGCCCCATGGGGAGGGAGGTGCAGGATGCTGTGGTACAGACAGGGCTTAGTGGGGGAAGAGGTCAGGAGAAGTTTCGCAGAACAGAAGATGCTTGGGTTGGTTCTAGAAGGGAGAGGAAGACTCTTTTGGTTTCAAATAACAAATATACAGACAAAACAGGGAGTGGATATTGGGTGGATAGGGCTCTCTCACATTCCTCAGGAAAGACCAAGATGCAATGGAATCCCATGGATTCAGATGTTCTTGGGGCCCTTCCGATGTGTTCACTTTATTTTTTCTGCACATCAGTTTCATTCTCTGCTACCACAGACAGGCAGGAAACTTGGCGGCCAAAGACTCCCCACCTCAGGCTGCACAGCCAAGCCACCAGAGATGAACTGATCCTATTTCCTCAGATTGATTCTGAAAGCTCCTGGGGACCTGCTCCGTGGGGCTCACCACAGGGCTGGTCAACTCTGGCCGGGGGACCATGCCAGGTTACACAGACATGACTGCTGGAGAACAGACTCTGGGGTTGGGTCCAGTCCCAGAAAAGGGGAAACCTTCGGGACCAAACAGCCACTCCACCTAGGGTCCTCCACAGACACGTCACTCCAGGGCATGGGTCTCACCTTAAATGACTCACCAGCAGCAGGGTAGAAGCTGCCCTAAAAAGACTGTTGAAAACCTGTCTTCCAGCTTAGTATTATTCTAAGCATACACACTTTGCACACCACTTCTTATAACCTACTGCTCAGTAAGCTTTAACTATTACAGAGATGGCAAGGCATACCATAGGAACACAAAGACCCAGCAATTTGATGATAATTACTGGTTGAATACATTGCATGCTGCCAAGTTCATTATCCCATATGACTCTCTTCACCATCCTGTGGCGTAAGGAAAAGTTATACAGCGATGAACACTTAACCGAGCACCCACCATGTGCCATGTTACTCTTCTAAGTGCTTTACAAGCATTAATTCACTTAATTCTTACAACAACTCTATAAGGCACATATGATTGCAATCCTGATTTTATAAATGAAAAAACGGAGGTACGGGGAAATCAGAAATCAGATAACATATCTAAGGTCATACTGTTTTGTAAGGATAGAACTAGGATGTGAAGCCTGGCCATCTGGTTCCTGAGTTCATGTTCATTATTTATATTCTTGTAAATCATTATTATTACTGTTCATTTGGTAGTGAAGAGCTTCACCAGAGCAGAGTCATAGTGAGTGTCAGATTGATAGTAGTAACAAATAACAGTAGCCAATGTGTACATCTCACACCCACCATACATCAGATGCTGCAATAAGCATGAATACTCTACTTTCCCCAACTACCCTGCAAGGGAATTATTTTTGTTGATAAAGCCCGAGGCTGCATGCATATTATGTGCTTGCTGACCCATACCCAGTTTGTGTCCTGGAGGCCCTAGAAAGTGAGGAAGATGTTGGAAGAGATGAGAATTGGCTCCCTCCAAAACAGAACTAACTTTGGGTAGGAGTGGTACTCAGACTAAGCCCTGGGGCTTGCAGTAATAGATATATAAGTCCTAATGCTTGCTCTGGCCCCTCAGATCGTTCCCACCCAGGTCTACTTACTAGAACAAACAACCCTAGATCGAGGGACCTGGGACAGAGCTGGCTCTGCCACCAGGTCTTCTGTGCATGGGGGTCAGCCTGGCTGAGCCTCATCTTCCTTATTTATGAGCTAGGAATGTTGGTTGAAATGATCTGCAGAGCCCTTCTGAGGTCTAAACTTTTCTGAGTCTTCACTGACATGGGACTATGCACCTATGATTTTCTTAACAGGACACTGTAAGAGGAACTGTGCCTTCCTGGGTGTACATCTGAATATTTTTGTTCCCCAAAATTCCTATATTGCAACCCCTTCCTCTAAGATGATGGTATTAGGAGGTGGGACCTTTGGGAGATAAGTAGGTCATGAGGGGAGAGGTCTCAGGAATGGGATTAGTGCCCTTTTAAAAGAGACCCCAGAGAGCTCCCTCACCCCTTCTGCCTTGTGATGTTACAGCTGAAAGATGGCCGTATAAGAAGTGGGCTCTTACCAGACACCAAATGTGCCAGTGACCTGATCTTGGATTTCCCAGAGTCCAAAACTATGAGAAATAAATTTCTGTTGTTTAGAAGCCATCTAGGTTGTGGCATTTTGTCAGAGCCACTCAGACAGACTAAGATACCCGGATTAACAGCAAAATAGAACTGTGATCCTCAGCACAGGAAGGGAGATTGGAGGCTGGGAAGTGCAGCCTCCTAGGCCGCCCCCTCTAGTTGGCTAACAACCCCTCTCCATACAGCCCACGTGGATCCCATCTCCAGGCAAACAGCAGCGGCCCTCACCTCTGGGGTGGGGTCCTCAGAGCTACCCAGGCGGGCTGCTCAAAGCTCACAGAGAGCAGGGGCTTTGAGGAAACCTACATGTGGTGTGTAATAAGTGTGCTTTTCAAGTTTCAGTGCATAAACTGCTAAGCGAAATAAGCCAGGCGGTGAAAGACAAACACCGTATGATCTTACCTTTAACAGGAACCTAAACAACAAAACAAAGAAACAAGCAGCATATAACCAAAGACACTGAAATAAAGAACAGACCGACAGAGTTCAGAGGGGAGAGGAGAGGGAATTTCAGAGGAATTTCAGGGGAAAAGGGGAAGGGTTTACAGGAATGAGTATAAAGGACACATGGATAAAAACTAGGGGTGGGTGGAAATGGGAGGGAGGAGGGGAGGGCTGGGTGGGTGGGTTGGGATGGGAGTAAAAGATAGAAAATTGTACTGCAACAACAATTAAAATAAAATAAAAAGAAAATAAAGTCTCAGTGCATAAACCTCCAGAAGTCACACTTCTTCAAAATCAGTCAGGGCTACGGGCATTTAAATAACGGCCCTCGCAGGGAACCCTTCTCCTGCTTCACATTCTTTAGCTGTTTGGGGAATATTGCTAAAGGGCTGAGATCAGTTGGAGCATTTTCTTTCAGAATTTTGTTTCTCAGAGTTGTGACTCTTTTAACCAGCTCTGAGTGCATTGAAATCTCAGCTCTATTGCATTTGTTGGTTGCCATGATAGAAAAAAAACCCCACACACTTGTACTGAGAACTATTCTAAGCCAGTCATCTATGCTGAGGCATTCTCTCCCCACAGCAGTCCTGGGACAAGGGGTTTCCTTTGAAGGAACTGATTTATGGGGGTTGAATAACTTGTCCAAGATCACTCAGCTGGTAAGTGATATATTTGTTTCCTGGGGCTGCTGTAACAAATCACCACAAACTGGGTGGCTAAAGACAACAGAAATTTAATCTCTCACAGTTCTGGGGTCCAGAAGTCTAAGGTCAAGGTGTCGGCAGGACCATACCGTCTCCAACGGTTCCAAGGGAGGATCCTTCCTGCCCCTTCCTCCTTTTGGCTCCAGGTGTTTCTTGGCCTGTGGCAGCGTCACCCCCACCTCCGCCCCATCTTCACGGGGCCACCTCCTCTCCTGTGTCTATATCTTCTCTTCTCTCTCTTGTAGGGACACTTGTCCTTGGATAAAGGACCCACTGGTGACAAAGGACCCACTGGTTTTCCAGGATGATCTCATTGCAGAGATCCTTAATGTATTTACATCTGCAAAAGCTTTTTTCCATGTAAGGTCACGTTCACGGGTTCCTGGGGTTAGGGGGTGCACGTATCTTTTGGGGTCACTATTCAAGCCACTATAACCAAGCAGTGGGACTCAATCAGGCAGTTAGCTCTAGACTGTGGCCTCGTAAGTGTCATGCTACAACCTCACAGACTGGCTTTTTACAGGTGACAGGAAAAGGCCTGCTAAATTCATCTGAGCTTTTCCCAAATCACCGCAGGGTTGAAGAGCTCGTTTTCCTGTGATGCTATTCTGCCCGTGCTCCAGAAGGGCGAGCGTAAAGTGTGTGCCAGCCCACACGTGCCCTGACACAGGGGAGCAGGGGCGTAACAGCAGCAGGTTGGGTTCCTTTTTAAAGAAGACTGAATGAAACTTTGCAGTTGAAAAGGCTTGTATATTTTTAAAAATTGAGGCACAGATATCACACCTCATGGCCTCAAAACTACGGTTTATAAAACCGACCATTGACGAAGAATTATTCCACATGCAGTGGAAATCTGACATAACACAGGGACGGTCCAGACTGCGGCATGAGATCATTACCCAGACAGATGCCCGCGAAGCAGACAGTTCTCCCATCGTTCCTTTTGGATGAGGGAAACCAGATTTTTAAACGAAGCCTGCAGCTTAAGTATAGAAAATGCAAAGCTGTAGACAATCAATATAGTCATTTAAAGGGTGAACTTTATTTCTTCGGAGGTAAAGTGATAAGCTCAGGCAAAGCACTCACTCCATCAGATATGATTTGAAACAGCTGAAGAATAAATGCCTGACAACAAGATTTCAGGGCGGAAACCCTGCCAGGTCTCTAAGTGCTGTTCTGAATAATAAAGACAAAGTAAACAATGCCAAAGTGCAGAGGAACAAAAGGAAAATTCTGACTTCGTTTGTACTTGTCAAATACCATAGAAAAATAATCTGTGCTTAGGCCCTTGCTCTGGAGTCCAGATTCCTGCCCCGTGCTCATCCTTCTGTTTAAGCTCGGGGCTTTTCAAGCTGCCATGAAATTGCTTATGCTGCTGGAAGGGGCCGAGATGCTTTTCAGGCTAAAGCCAGCGAGAGCCTCCAGGCAGATTCTGAAGGCCGTTTACCAGCCCAGCCTGGCCATCTGGGCTCTTCCTTTCATTGTTGTGACAGTGCATTGTCGCCTGACCCCCAGGGAGACCTGAGTCCATTAGCAGAATCCTCCTGGCTTCAGCAACTGGAACTGGCCAAGAGCATGGCGTGAAGCAGAGGTGCTGGTAATAGAAAATGACAGCTCATGAGAAAATCCTGTGGATTAGGCACTTCAGACATTTTGTCAGATACCTAGAGTTGCCCTGTGCAGAAGCCAGAAGCTAATTGGGCAATGAAGGCAAGTGGCAGAGTGGGCTGGTGCTCAGGAAGTAACTGCGACGTGACTGTGCTAAATAACTAGCAGGTAATGAATGATTCACTGGCAGGACTTTACCAGCTACCCTAAAGCTTGCCCATTAACATTGTCCCTGGGGTCCATGTTATAATGAGGTCCTTCTGAAAACTTACTCCTTTGGAAAGAATCCAACAGGGACACGGGCCTGGTGGAATTCCACATGAGAACCAGGCATGCTTCCGAGAACTTCCAGAGCAGAGGTATTACTTATTTGGGCTGAAGGTTATCTGCTTGGCCTCCTCCAGATCCCTATTTGCCAAGGGAAGGGCACCACGCTGGTATCAGACAGCTGGGGTTTGGTCCCCTTTCCTAGAATGTGCTTTTCAAGTCACACATACTTTGGAAGGTCTGAAAAGCCTTTTCTCTTGGCCTCTACTTACAAAAGAAGGCATCACTCCTCACATAGTAACAAGGGGCACAGAATCCTGGGTTTATAATCACTATGGTGATTGATATTCATGGAGGTGCTAGGGGAAATGTCGAAAATCTCCTTACAGCTCTTGCAATTAATTCTAAAATTCTGGTTGCCAGTTGTGGGTAAGAACATATGGATTACAAATAGTTTGGTCATTATTATTTCAAGAAAAAGCTAATGCATTATAGTGAGAATTATATTTTAATGGAGGGATAGTATAGGTAGGGAATTTGTACTATATTCTTGCTTTTTTCATTATGTGAAGAATCAGCTGGAGAAAAATAGCATTTGTAAGGGAACTGACAGGATTTATTTAAGAAATCAATACATATCACCTCTCTTTCCCTCATCTAAGTTCTGAACTATTTTAGAGATGGACTATTTAAGACTTAAGGAATAAGGCAGAGGGGATGGGGGCAGAATATCTTAGTTAATAAGAACAGCTAAAATCTATGGCAGAGTTAGCTCTGAGCCTTGGAATTAGGAAGCATTACCACATACTTATGGGAGTCTTAGAAAACTTATGCTTCCCCAACTCGGGACCCTGCGGAGCATCATGGAGCAGGGCACAGTTTGAATTTTACAGGGGAAGCTCACTCCTGACAGGAAGGGAGGGGGGACGGTCCTGAGCTACCCATGCAGATTGCCTTCCCTTGTCACCATCAGGTAACTCACTCCACATCCACGGGGTTTAGGGAGAATCTATGTTCCTGGAAACCAGAGAAGGGGGAGAAAGAGTTCACCCACTAATAAGAACTCCAATGGTTAACTTTATCTTCTTGAAACAAACATCTTTGTAAGTATTGGCGGGAAGAATGAATTCTTAACTGTGTTCTTTGGGTGAGTTCTCCAATGGAGGCCTGTGGCATGTGGGGAATTTTCACCAAGGCCAAAGTTCTCATGGGTCCAGGCCTTCATCTACCCTTAGAGCAGCGATTTTCAACCGGTGTGCCGCCAGAATTTTTAAAACATGCAATACCTGACTGTTTAGTCAGCGGCACTGACTTCCTTCCCCTTGGATGGTCAAACACAAAAATGACAACAGCCAACAGAACAACAGTTGTCTGGTATGAATGAGTCAAAATCATACTGATATTTTTTGTCAGACTGCAAAAAAATAGAACATATTTTAGAATTTTAGTAATGAATATGTGCCATGAGATGGGAAAGGTCAAAAATCACTGCCTTAGAGGATTCTGGGACTTGTATCAGCTCCCACAAGCCACTGCTCAAACAATCAGCTCAAGTTTGCCGTAGATACACCCCACAAAGGCAGCCCTGGGCTTGAGTTTGATTCATTTGGAGTCTGGCCTTTGTCATTACAGACATCAGTGACTCACACCTGACTGCCCTGGAGAACCAGCTGGAGAGAGCTTTTAAAGATGACTGATGCCCAGGCCTGTTCTGAAACCAAGGATACTGGAAACTGGGGGTGAGCCTGGCACGGATTGTTTTTACAAAGCTCTTCAGGTGATCTGAATATGGAGCCTGCCCTGAGAACCACTGGTGTTGATGACGTGCCTTTGTCAGGATGGACCATCGCTGCTGCTCAAAATGGCACAACTCTGAAGTAAGCCATGTAGACTGGCATTAGAACTCTTTGCTGTGGAGGCAGGTGGCCTCGGTATAAATCCTGCTTCCCCTCCTGCCTGAGTGCTGGTTAAGTTACTTAAAGATTTTTAGTTTCCCCAGGGGGACCAGGGCCATCCATAAAAGGAAACTCACTCCAGTGAGGATAGCTGTACAGCTTGGTTTTCAGAACTTATCTCAGGTGACCTTGGAAGGGCTCCTTCTGTTTAATCCATCACCCCTTCATGCCTGTTGCAAATGACAGCGAAACACAGCTCTGCCATGCAGGCATTTGGGGTGTGCCCTGGGCTAAAGAGTCCCGATGTGTTTTAGCCTCTTGAACAATCGGCATAGAAAGTACCACATTAGCCCTGGCTGGCATAGCTCAGTGGATTGAGCGCGGGCTGCAAATCAAAGTGTCACAGGCTTGACTCCCAGTCAGGGTACATGCCTGGGTTGCGGGCCATGACCCCCAGCAACCACACATTGATGTCTCTCTCTCTCTCCCTCTCTTTCTCCCTTCCTTCCCTCTCTAAAAATAAATAAATAAATAAAATCTTAAAAAAAAGAAAAGAGAAAGTACCACATTAAAGCCAGGAGTTGGGTTTCTTTTTCCCCTATCAGAAAATACAGTTCCATGGACCCCCTTTCACTCATGGTCCCCCGGTACAAACTTTTCTTTTCTGATTTATTAAATTCTTAATGCTTACATTATTTATTCACATTATGAATTAGTTGAATTTTAGTCTCTCACTTGTGTAGCTGTTGGCACATGTCACAGTTATCTAGCCTATATGGATCATGACGTCTTGCTCTTGTCTTCAGAAAGCCACACACTGATTACTCAATAGATAGTTCTTCACTATGGAAATACTTATGGCCTTGCAAGTGTTCTGTTTACATTACCAAGAACTCCTAGGTCTTAATCTTCTAGCTGAAAGGGACCTTAGACACCCAGGTCTCAGATCTGAAAGGCAACCTGCTCAGGGCCACACAGACACAGAGATGAGGCCCAAATCTGAGTGTTCTTGCTCCAAGTCCATTTCTCTTTCCACATTCTCGTTGCCCCTCTCAACAACTGTCTAACTTCCCATTTTTTCTCTTTGCTGCAAATGCCCCAAATACATGGAAAAGGGAAAAAATAAAGGTCTGAATATTAATTTTTGGCTTCCATGTTCGGATTGCTTTGGAGGATAAGTTTTCTTGCTCTACAGCTTGTTTCTCTATCAACTTAAGAAGGAAAAGAATCCACAAGCATTTGAATCAGCCACAAGTCAGTCCTCTGCCATCCTCCCCCAGCCAGCCAGTGCCAACTGCAGTCACCGAGCAGCGATGCTACCACCTTCTTCCCTGGAAAGGAGCTGGATGGGGCAAGCAGACCCGCGTAAGGGCAACTTCTCAGCTGGGGGAGCCAAGGCAATACCTGTCACTGCTCTCATTGGCTTGAAGTCCCGTGTCCCTCACTGTTGACCTTGATAGCTTTGGCTGTGAGAACTATCCTTACAAAAGAGCCTCCCACAGGCTCCAGCCACAGGAGCCTTGCAGCCAGAGTTTCAGGAAACTGGGGTGAAATGGGCAGAAAAAGAGTTTGTCCAAAGACTGAACGGGACAGGAGGTTCCCACTGCTTGGAAATCTATCTGTGTGTTCCAAAGACTTACAGAACAAAGACCTACACATGGTTATTTTGGCAAGAACAGGAAGGTTTAGATTATCTTTTTCCATCCCGTGAAAGTGGCCACCTAGGATGTGCGTGCTGAAGGAACATCTGTTTTAGCACTAACAGAGCCTTGGTGAGGGCCTCCCCGTGGTCTTCACGGCAGACACAGCACTAGCTATGGGAGAGCGGCAGCTGTCAGATGCACACACGGCTCAGGGTTTTGTCTGTGTCTTTCATCTCAGTGTTTCCAAAGTGATCATGGGCATCGCACGTGCTCTGATGCACTCCGCTGCCTTCCGCTCCCATCAGCTCCACCAGCAGCTCCGAAATATCCCACAAGGCCACATCTTGCCTCCCTAAGGTATTATTTTTGGAGAGTACATTTGGGAAATGACAAAATCAAAATATCCAGCATAAGCCTCTGCACATCTTTTGTGCACTGGGTGCCTGAAATGATGGAATTGCATCTGGCAGCATATGCTGTGTGTGAGACAGCTCTCCCCATCTGGAGCCCAGGTGTGCGGGTTCACCCCTGAGTCCCAGACATGCATATCAGTGAGCGGTGAGAGCCAGGCAAATCCAGCTCACCTACCTTTGTTCCACAGAAATGATTTTAGTCTTTGATGTACAAGGTCAAAATCTAATTTTATTTGTAGATCACCTTTAGCTGCAATTGAGCAAATGAGTACACAAGAAAGATGGGATTTTGTAACTTATTGTTGAGAGTCCATGTGGCATAATGGTTAAGAGTCTGCATTCTGAAATCAGAGAAACCTGAGCTCAAGTACCAGCTCTTTTATGGTTTTCTGTGAGACCTTAAGGAAAAGAAAGCAATTTGTTCAAGTTATAGTTTCTTTATAATATAAAGATAATTTTAGTTCCTGCCTGGGAGTATCGTAGTCCTTGGCTACTGTAGCTCAGTGGATTGAGCACCAGCCTGTGAACCAAAAGGTTGCCAGTTTGATTCCTGGTTGGGGCACATGCCTGTGTTGCAGGCCAGCTCCCCATTTGGGGGCGTGTGAAAGGCAACCGATCAATGTTTCTCTCGCACATCAATGTTTCTCTCCCTCTCTTTCTCCCTTCCTTCCCCTCTCTCTAAAAATAAATAAGAATCTTAAAAAAGACTATTCAGACTATTAAGACTATTCAGACTATTTGTGAAAAAGTAGAATGTCACATCATAAAGGCACAAGTAACTTATTATCATTAATCTTATAAGCATGGACTCCTTCTATATGACCCCTTTCCAAATACTTCCCCCTACCTTCCCCCAACGTTAAAAATGTCCTTCTCCTGAACCAAATTTAATTCCCCTTGTCTTCTGGTCCTTTTATTTTAATCTACCTTCGGGATCCATATGTTACACACTGAACCCCTTTTCATGATGACAGGGGCTGGGCCACTGCATTGCACAGATCCAAGGGACACACCCTTTACTTTGTAATCTGTGTAAATGGCACCCCCTGGTGCCAGCCCTACAGGAGAGGTGGCTAGGAAGGATGGAAGGGAAGAAGGGTTGTATGTAGGGAGACGGGCTGTATTCTTTTTCATAAACATCCCTTCGGAAGTGAGGACAACACCAATGTGCTGCCTTCTGCAGGCAAAGCAGCCGTACCTCCATCACTGCTTCTTCACGGAACATGATTTCTCACCCACGTCCAGTCATACCCTTGGACCGTGCTGCTCTAAAAGTCAGATACCCAGATCTGAGTTAGCATTCCAGGTGAGATGGACGTGGCCGGGCCAAGTAGTGCAAACCCTGACCTTCATTTTCCTAGACACTGAAATCAGGATGCAATTGTGATACAAGGCAATATTAGTGTTGAGTCTTTATGGCAATTATTTTCTGGACAATGGCTTTGGCCTTTAAGCACATATTGTCCTTCAAGATCTCTTCACTTGCCTTGGATTGTTACCTAATTTGAATTATTATTTCCCTTGATAAATGGTTATGTCTTTTCATTCTCTCATATTGGGAGTTCCCTGAGATACATCTGTGATCTGAACATTGTAGTAACTCCTGTTACATCTAGCACCATGTCTGGGTCAATAAAAGTGTGTCTAATTTGAATATTTAAGTAGAGCCAGAGCAAAGGGACAGTAATTACCAAACGTAATTAGAATGTAATGTAAATGTAATTTGGAATGGCCGCTGTGGCTGTGCAGTAAATGTATTCTGTGCGCACAGCGTTCCTGGGGTAAAATGCCCTTGAAGAAATGGCAGTAAGTTCTTATTTGGTCGATGAATCATAACTCCCCAAAATACAAGCATCACACTTATGGGAGCCCTTCATAATATTTCTTCCCTTGGAGTTTGCTTGCTCACATTTTGTATACGTGCAGTGCTTTTCAAATTACTCTCTGCGAGCCTGTGGTTCCGAAGAGAAGTCCCGGGAGTGTGGGAGGGGCAGAAAGAGCGCGAGCAGAGGGTGTGGCTCCTGTCCGCCCTCTGTTTCACCCCGAGCTGTTGACCTTTAGCTGTTGTACATAATCGGGATTCCCTATAATAATTCCTTTGGGGGAATAAAAGTTAAAAACCATCAGTTAAACCGCTCCCTGGTCATTTCAGAGTGTTATGGAATATTATGGCTTCCATGTTTCCTCTTTCATAATGAATGTCTAGGTGGAGTGGATTTGAAGAAGTCAAAATTTGGCTTTGAATTGCTAATTTGGCCCTTAAATGTTTAAAACTCTCAACAACCCTGATCTGAAGAAAAAGTAAACACACTATTATCATCACTATTGCTGTCGAGCTTCCCTCCGCCCCCCAAGGAACCTGGAGGAACCTGAGGATGACAGACACCGTCTTCCGCATGGGTACTAGTTGCATTTAATGTACCGGCAATGAGCAGCTCATTCCAAAGTAACTTTAGTTAAGAAATGTATCTTTTTACTTCGAGGGATTCCACCCAACTTGATATTTTCAGTTATACTTAAGGAAACTCATATATATTGTGTGTCTCCTATCTGAGGTGCTATTAAATTCAGGGTAGGATTTAGAAAGAAAATAAAATATAAAAATAGCCTTTCTATTTCTCTGTAACTAATCCTTGTAAGTCCCCATTCTACTGGACCAACGGGTCAGGGGCGGACAGGGAAGAGAAAATTTTCCATTTATAGGGGTGTTTGGATTCAAACAGACTCTTAAAATTTGTCCTTTACAATAACTTAGATATCTTTAGGAAAATGATTAATTAGTTAGGCTCCCCACCTCCCCCAGCCAGGGCGGTGTCTGACTGAAGAGGGAAGCTTCATGTCTTCACAGTGATGGGGAAGAGGGTCTCCCAGCTGGGCATCTGACCAATGTGTTCGGCTAGGTCTATACCCTGGGCACGTATCTAGTATCTGTGGCTAAACGTCATGGTTAATGAAACACGTTGTTTGTTGCTGGCTCCAGCTCTGGTCCCCTCAAATGGTCTGGTTGGGGGTACGGGTGGCATCTAATGCTCACTCTATCATGCAGCATGCTCATTGGTCTTTGAGCTAGCTAGACACCACTGCAGAGCTTTCTGACACCGCGGAGGCATGGCTTTCTCTCTCCCCCACGCCTAGATTGGGTCTACTCCGTAGCTATTGAGTGAAGTTCTTTTTCCCTATGGGACACTTTGAGATTGGCGCAATCTTCTCTAGGCCCTGGAAAACCTATGAATTCACATGTATTGCATGTTAAGTTCATTTTCGGAGAAAATCTGTGTCCTATCCCTGATTATTATGCCAGTATTTTGCCTTTTCTAGTTCATCACTTAAAAGGTGTCATGTTTAATTCTCACGTGGCAGGAAGAGTACCATGATCAAGAAGGTGGTCTCCCCAGGGCGACGCTCAACCCGTTGCATTTTGGGTGTGCTGACCCCTGAGGTTTCCCCAAATGCGGGAAGCTCAGTTGCATAATTTGTGGTAGTAGGGGGCTGAGTCCATGCTCTTCCCTGCAGGGAAAAAAAATATCATGTTCAATGCAGGAATTCTTTCAAAGGACTTAACATTTTCTCAATTTTCCCAGGGACCCCTCTGTCCTCTAGCATTCCCTTAAAGTTATTTTCTTAAACTTTTTTCTGGAGTTTTAATTCCTCTTCCTACCTGGTAGAGATTCTCTTACATAAGGCCCTTCTCCTCCCCCCGGGGTCATAATGATGACAACAAATCTATCAAAGGAAAACGCAGCAGGAGGGTTTTATATAATTACAGTTTTCCTTGCAGTAGCCTCAAGGCTATCATTATTATTATTCTCACTTGCAGATAAGGAAACTGAGGTTCAGAGTGGTTATGTCCCATCCCCAGGTGATTGGGCCAGGACTGACAATAAATCTTTGGCCGTCCTATCACACCAAAACACCTCCCAAGGACCCACAGGGGACAGGCAGGGCACAGCTGTTTTCTGCTGACATAAGTTGCTCTTCCACTGGGTACCCCCAGCCCTTCGATCTGATTTGTCTTTCAGATTTGCTCCCCACCCCCAGCCCAATGCCATGCAGGAGAGGAGAACTACAGGGCCTTTTAAGGTTCTTAGTGGAGAAGTCATTTAATTTAAAATTAACACATCATCACTGCAATTGCAACTTGTTTCTCCGTGAAAACAAATGAGATGTTCCCTGGCTTGTCACCATTCCCTTCTGAACCAAGCAGGGGCCATGGCAAAGTAGCGAGTTTACACTAAACGATAAAAGGGGAGCGCAGAGGCATTTTAAAAGAAGCCCAAACATTTGGCTGGAGCCCAGAAGACAGCATTCTTTGTCCATTAGGGTTCTCTCCTCCACAGTTTTCTAGGGGAGGCTGGAATTCCTTGTGTCACGTTATAAACATTCATCTTCTGCTCAAGCCCTGCAATAGAAAGAGCAGGAGACGGAGCGTGTGTTGCAAGTCACCGTCCCGCAGAATGTGCTCGACACAGGGTAATATAACATGTGGGGTCAGCCCCTGTGTCAAAGACCAAATACACAAGTGTAAAGGGATGGGAGGAAAAAGATAGACTCCACATGGCCTGCCCGGGGGATGGCGGGGAGTCTACCCTTCTGTGGGGGAGTCTTGGAAAGGCTTGTCGGGGAGGAGCTGAGGGGGCCATGAAATCACTGTGCTCTGCAGCGGTCTGGGACAGAGACGGGAATAAATGTGTGGGTGTGGAGGTCGTGCCCAGGGGAGCAGGGAGGAGAGCGCAGTTGGGCAGTCGGGCGATTTCTCCACTAGTGTGCGATCCGTGGAGAAGCAGGCCAGAGCTAAGGAGGTCACCTTTCCCCCCAGGCCTCCAACACCCTCTGGATCGGTTCCCCAAATCTTCCTCTCTTCCCATCGACCCCGGACCCAAAGGAAAAATGGTTTGGACCTTGCTGGCAGAGCAGGCAGCGCAGGGAACAGTTTCTGTCCGTCTCTCTCGTCAATCTTTTCTTCTTCGACCAAATACATCTTTCAGCTTCTTTTTTTTTCCTGTCAAAGAGCCAAGCAATATGTACATTCCATTTAGCCCTACATTCCTCAGCACCCATGCGGGAACCCTCTCTGGATGACCCTTCCTGAAGAACTGATAAGCTGTGGTTCGCCCCGTCTTGTGAGCCTCACACCCCTCATCCCCAAGGTCACAATCTCTGTTACCTCCGCTGTTTAATTCAAGCATCACAATCCCATGAAGCGACTTCACGAGGCAGAGCACGATGCAAAGAGCCTGCAGTCTGGTTCTGCTTCTAATTAGCTGAACGGCCAAGTGTAACTATAACCGTGCTGAGGCTATGTTAAGCACTCTGAGTTATTATCCTAGGAAAATGATTATTAGTATTTTAAAATTTTCTAATACCCAGAAGCTTTGGTACATCATTAACTTATTTTTCCCCTGGTTATTACATTTGAAAACAGATGCCCACAGAACTGAAAGTTTCCTGGTTCTCAGGGTCAGGGGAAGAAGAGGGGGTGTGCCTGCCAGGATTCTGTGGCACTCCCTTCAGTGAGATCCAAGTGGGAAGACAGGTGACAGTAGTAGAGAAGGGCAGATGGGCAAGCCCCTGAGATATTTAGGGGACAAGAAGGAAGGAAGCAGGGTGCTGCCCTGGGAGATACGTGCCCACGCAATGAGCAATGGCCTCTCCCCTGGGCATTGCGAAATAACCAGAGGCCTGTCTGCTCATTCCCTAGGTGACCATGGCAGTTACGTTGCCTTGATAAGCTCCAGGTCCTGCTTTGTAAGATTAGCAAAGGCCAGTTAGCTGCCAGACTCAGAGGACACAACTGTGGTTCAGGCTTCTTCTCCCAGAGAGACTATCTGTGTATGACCTTGTGTGCGTCATTGAACATCTTCTGAGATCATGTTCTCATTTAAAATGAAAATCCTGATGCCTATCCTACCTTCATATCACTGTGATAATTCTGGGACCAGTACTTTTTAAACTTGAGGACATATTTATGAAGTGAAGGGGTTGGCATGTGGTGACACAGGTCCCTTTTAGCTAAGACATATTGGACTTTTACAATGTGGTGACATTATCAGCAGGAAACCAGCCTTGCGAAGCCTCCAGCAGTCCCGCTGCTCCGCGTGGCTACTCCTTCTTTCTGCAGCTGGAGGTTGAGGGAGGGCTCCTCAGGGGGTACTCACTCATCAGGCATCATTATCTTATTTCTCTGCTGATCAGAGTCTGGCCAAAAATAAAAGCATTCTCTTTTATTCTGGCAGTGATTTTCTTCTCCGTTCTAGAGTCACTTAGCAAGGTCAAGTTCAAGGAATTGAATTCCTTAGAAAAGGATTCCCTGATTGCCTGGGAGAAATTAGTTCATAGCTAGGATGGGTGTGTTGAGACTCCTGTGGCTTTCTCTCTTACAGTCTTTGTAAAATGAACCAAAGGTGGATAGTGTCGACCCAGGCATTAACTATGACTATTTCATAGGGGCTGTTTCCGGTGCCTTTTGAGAATTTCATTGTCCTTTCTTATGGGATAGGTGGAGTGGTGGTGGGCTTTTTTAGTTAATGATTTAAATTAATCACAGCTCATCCTGTCTAAACACTGGACTGTGTACACAGGTGGACAAGCTATTCATCTTTAGGCATTTAAGTCCTGCCTGCTTTTGCATAGATATAGATAAACTATCAAGTTGCCAAAATATAAGGATCATCTCCCAATAAAGGCTCTCCTACTGCTTCTAAAAGGTTATCAAAATAGAAAAGAAGCATTTAGCTCTGGAACCTATACTCTGGTTTTTTTAAGTAGCTAATCTTGAGGAAATAGACTGAACTCTGTCCTTGGAGTTATCAAGCTTGTTGGCCTGTTTGGAAAGCTCTGACTCTACCGTTTATGAGCTGTGTGTTCTTGCACAGTCACTTCACTTCCCTGAACATCAATTCAGTCTCCTCATCTAAAGATGAGGGTAGGGTTCAAAATTATACTTCATAATTTCTTTAAAGCATATATTGATTTCAATTTTAGTATGCAATGTTTTCTCTTCCCTATGAGCTATAATATGAGAACAAGCAGTACTTTTTGTTTGTCATTGTCATTAACATGGTACCTTGGACATGGTAGATGTTTGACGTATATTTATAGGATGGAACAAAGCAGAGTTCATTGCAAGTGGTGCTGACTCAGAGCATCAGGGTGATTTCCCATGGGCAGCATTACTGAACATTCTCATTTTATAGGGGAAGAAACTCAGAGGGGAGGGAGGAGTCTTGGGTGGTGGTCCTAAGACTAGCATCCAGACCACCTAAATCTCAGTCCAGTTTCCTCCCCATCACATACAACAGCCCCTCACATCTTATCTCACTTATTTAGTAAAAGTACATAAAAATAAATGATGATATATTTTATATGTACATATATATGTATAATTTTAACTCCACCCTAAACAATTAGAATCCCAAATCAATAAAGCCTAAATTGTTTTCAAATTTTTAATTAATTGAGCATAAACATTATCTTAAAATTCAGAGAAAACTTTGCACCTTCAAGACGTTCCAATGCAGCAAAGTCAGTGATTGAGAGTGACAGGGAGTGAGTGCCATTTATAAAGGAAAGCCTGTGAAGGCCTCCTGGATGGGGTGGCACTTGGAACCTGAAGGAAGGGAGAGGTAGGCAATACCGGTAGCTAGGAAAGAGCATCCAGACAGGGAGAACACCGTAGGTGAAGGAAATAACAGGGGTATGCGCAGGCCATCCTGGCTACAGCACAGTGAAGAGAGGGAACAGTAGGAAGGGATAAGCCAGAGACATAAAGTCCCCATTGCATGCATGGCCAGAAGATATGCAGGATCTTGACAAGGATTTAATATTTTACCTGAATGAGTCGAAAGTCATCTAGGGTTGAGACCAAAAGAGGAAAGTGACCTGATTTACATGTTATGTGGTGAAGCAAGTATGCAGAGTTAGGGTGGGGGTGGGGGAGACCAGCTAGACATCCAGCCAAAAGATGATGGTAATTTTGACTAGGTTAGTTTTACTAGAGATACTAAGAAGTTGTCAGATTTAGGATATAGTTATAAGATAAAACCAATAGAATTTGCCACAATTGGAAATAGGTTGAGAGGCAGGTGGGAGGGAGTCAAAGATGACTTCAAGAATTTTTACCTAAGCAACTGACAGAAAGGAGGCACTGCTAAATGAGGTGGGAGAACAGAAAGAGAAGTAGATGGGGGCTGGGGGTGGAAATGAAAAGCTGGTGTTTGGAAATGCAAAGTTTGACATCCATATTGGATATTCAATTGGAGATGTCAAGTGGGAAACTGGGTGAAGTTTGGAGTTTAAGAGATGGATCAGGCTGGATGTATAAATATTAAAATGATCAATGGAGAGATGGTATTTATAGTCATGGAACCGTATAAGACCACTTTAGAAGGGAATGTAATTAGAGAAGAGTTCCCAGAGCTGAGTCCTGGGGCATTCCAGTACCTGGAGATCAGAACTGGGAAGAAGAGCCACATAAAGCAAAGGACAATGAGAAGATAGGCTCACTGAGATAGGAAGGAGAACCAAGGGAAATAGTGAACTAGGGGCTAAGTGAACAAATTGTTTCAAAAAGAGAGGAGTAATCAACTGTGCCAAAAAATGAGAGCCGAGACATGACCAATGGACTGGGCAGCATGGAGGTCATCAGCGAATTTGGCAAGACCTGTTTCAGTAGATTGTGGAGATGAAAGCCTGCATGGAAGGCTTCAAGGAATAATGAGAAAAGAGAAAGTAGCCATTATAAATATAGAAAATTCTTTGTAGAAGATTATTATTATTATTATTCAAAGAAGTTCAGAGAAATTAGAACTAGAGGGGCACACAGACTCAAGAGAGGTGCTTGACGATTTTGGAAATCCCAGTACAGAGAGTACAGGAAATAGAGGAGAATGGCTAGAACTGTGTCCTTGACCCTGTAGACGGTTTGGCCCCAAATAGGAATCCAAGCATTTAATTCACTGTAACTAGAGGGCAGGTTGAGTATGATTGTGTAGATTTAGTTGATAGAAACCGTGAAAGTTCTCTTCTGATAACTCCTGCTTTCTCAATGAGATGAGGAGAAAGGTCATTGGGTGGGAGAGAAGAAGATGGACGAAGAAATGGGGGGTTGGGGGGAGAAAAGAGCTGTAAAATAACTGCCAAGGAGAACAATGACCCAGAGGAAAGAAGCAGGACCACTCACACCTTGCACACTGCCTGGCACAGGGTCAAGCTCCATAAATCTTCCCCGGATGAAAGATGGCCCGAGAGCCTAAGGACAGAGCCAAATTAGGGATTCATGTCCCTATATAGTGCACAGCTAAGCCCATCAGATTTGGATCCATATTCCATCATGCATATTTGGCCATTTTCCTGAAGTTCCATTGAAGGAAACTATAAAAATTGTGATTTAAGCATTTTTTCTGGCAACCCAAAAGAGGGCCCCAATCTTTGCCAAATGATAGAATTACAGACTCTCTCCTTGGAAAGCTCTTTTCCCAAATAGAAGTTTTTATTGCCGCATTTCATCTCTCAGTATAGTACTCTTCTCTTTATTGGTACCTGTATATCCCTTATAGGTTTTTAAATGTGTTTCCCAGCATTCATCATTTTTACAGCGCCTCTTTCCATTTTTCCACAGAAAAACTTCTCTGTTACATTTCCCTTAGGAATGTCTCATTAATTTCATATGTTTACTAACGTTTACTATCCCATAAAGTCACTTTCCTCTACTCTCAGAGAAGATATCTAGTCAGAAAAGTAAAATACGTGAACAAAAGGCTTAGCATTCTTTTCAGCTCACTTATCTACATAGCATGGTCTCCTGAATCTTTGGCCACCTTCTAAATGATTCACCTGCTTGTGAAGAATTTTGATCATTTTTTGGTAACGGTCTTTGGTTTTCCAGTCAGAGGACGTTACTGAGAGCATCTATTTCTAAAGTTTTGACACTCCGAAACTTTGACCAGAATAACTCTCTAGGAATCTATTCCTAGATTCTGCTTTTCATACATATATACACATATACATGTGTGTGTTCATATATATATATGTGTGTGTGTGTGTGTGTGTGTGTGTATCAGGGCATTTCGATTAAGACCAATTTTTTCTGTGAAGAAAACTACCTTCAGAATTAACCCAAATATAGGATTTAATTCTTTAGGAAGGTCTATAAAGGCAGCAGCCAGGAGCTATACTATGTTTTTTTAGATAGATACAAGTAGATAATTTGTTTAAACTTTTGAAATACATCAGAAAACCAGAAACATACAAAAATATTAAAACAGACTCTGTTGCTCTTTTCACCCCACACGTTGTTTCTGGAGCATATTTTTAAGTAGTTCTTTCAGCAGGACTCTACAAGCAATAAATTCAGGGGGGTTTTTTCTGAAAATGTCTGTATTTTACCCTCACCCTTGAATGATAATTTAGCGAGCTTTAGAATTATCATATGGTCTTTATTTTTGCTCAGCGCATCGCTGTGTTACTCTGTTGTCATCTGGTCTCTCCGTGGCTGTCAAGAAGTGTAAGTCTAATGTCCCTTTTTAGATAAACTGTCTCTCACCTTGGCTTTCTTTTAAGATCGTCTCTTCCTTATTAGTGTTTCCCATTCCCACTCTGATGGCATCTAGGTGTGAATTTGACTTTATTTCTCCTTTTTTGAGACTTACTTCTTGTCTCTGACAACTTATGCTGTCAATTATGGAAATTCACAGTCATTTTCTTAATGTTTACTTTAAAAAAGTTTTCTTCATTCTCTTTCCTTTTTCTGTTTAGTCATCTTATTTTTTTCTGTATGCTTTTTATGTCTATTTCATAGTTTCAGTTTCTTTATTTCTATGTTAATTCTCCTCAGATCTTCTAATTTGTTGATATTTTCTTTATCTGTATCTAACCTATTTTTTCATGTGTTCAATGAGTTTTTAATATAAATGCTTTTGACAACTTTTTAAAAAAGATTTTATTTATATTTTTAGAAAGAGGGGAAGGGAGGGAGAAAGAGAGGGAGAGAAACATCGATCAGTTGCTGCTCGCTTGCCCCCAGCCAGGGGCCAGGCCTGCAGCCCAGGCATGCGCCCTGACCAGGAATCAAACCAGTGACCTTCAGGTTTGCAGACCAGTGCTCAATGCACTAAGCTACAGCAGCCAGGGCTACAGATTTTTTAAATTCCATTTTTATTGCCCTTTTCTTTTCTTATACTTCTGATTCCTTCTTTTATACCCTTAATCATTTAAATTCACTTATTTAAAAGTCTCTAGAAAAGTGTTCTATCATTGGGAGTATTTGAACCTCCAGTTCTACTAGCTGGGGTCTTCTTATTCCCACTCATGTTGGATTTTTTATCACCTGTGTTTCATAACTTTTTACTGTGAGTTCATCTTTTATTGGACTTGTTTTCCTGTGAGGATTTCCGGTAGCCTTGAATGTGAGAACATACCTCTGGAAAGATGTTTAAGGGAGTAGGAGGTAATTTGCTTTTCATTTGCTTTCGGAGGTACCACATAGGCATCACTGACTCTGGCTTTGGGATTTCTGGACCATGGGGACTGCATCTATTTGAATCACTAGTTAGCCAGGGGCTCAGGCCAGGAGTTTCCACTTCCTGGAGTGCTTTTATTCACTCAGCCTAGGCATAGCTACATGAGCTTCCCTACAGTCTCCCTGGTCTATTGGGCAAAATGTTTTCTAGTCTTAACTTTCACTGGTGCCTTTAAGAGTCTGCGCTTTATGCAGACACCCTGGTTCCTTGTGCCAGCCCATAATCTTGTTTCCGTTCCTGCGTGGCTATTAAAATCCAAACCAAGGCAATACCTGATCAACTTTCACCCCCTCCCCACACTGGCTGCATGCAGCACCAGCACATAAGCTTGCATTGTTTGGTTTTAATTTTTTTCTTTATTTTTGGCACCCAGGTAATTTTCATTCTTCCTTGAAAATTAAAGCAGACATAAAAGAGCTTCCACAAATTTGTATTTCACATCTACTCCCCTACCAGCAGCTGCCCTCCACCTTTCTTCCTATTATTATGGATGAACTATCTGTGCCTGTAAGGCCAGTCCCTGCACTTGATCACTGGCTCTCACTCTCTCACGTATTCAAGGGCAGCACTCCAGTAACGCTCCTCTCTCCCCTGCACTAATTCTCCTCGCTTTCCTAGCCTACTCCTATCAGCTTAGATATACTCATCACTTCTACCTTACGGAAATTCTCTGTACTTCTTCTTATCCCTCTAGTGCCCCACTTCTCTGTTTTCTATACAGAAAGATTCCCCGAGTCTCTGCCTCCAAGTCCTCCTCTCCCTTTCTTTCTCAGACACATTTCAGTCAACCCTCTCTCAATTCATGTTCCCACTGTTCAGTTCACGCTTATTTTTTCATGTTCTGTCTCATTGCTGGTCTCTTTGCCTTTGCTCTTTGCCTTCCTCCTCTGTTTATTCTATCCACTGCAGCCACACTTGTGCTAACAGCATGCTGACTCCTTCAACTAACATATGAGAACTGATTCTACACCAGGCACTGCTCTCAAGAAGGCGTATGATCAAGCACAAGAGCATACCAGGGCACGTATAAAGGCCATAGATGCTTCTACAAAACTGCACAGAGTACCAGGGGGCCCAAGGGAAAAATGCAAAATCTACCAGCAGATAGGGGAGCTATTGTGGAAATCACTCAAAATCTATCCACAGCTCCTCTTCACTTATAGAATGAAGATTTTCCACAGCATGCCCCTAGTCACCTTTTCTGCCATATCAACCCTTTACATATGCTACATTCTAGCCACAGGGCTATTTGCACATGTACTCTGAGCCTCCCCTTCTCCCTGCCTTTGCTCCTGCTGGTCCTTCTGCCTGGAATGCCGATGCCCCACCTGACCTGTTTAAACCCAACTCCTTATGGAAAACACTTATCACAGTGCCCTTCACCATACAAATGTGAAATAGCGTCAGCTGTTTGGAACAGCAAAAGCAGTCGGTACTTGTGTTTTTCCGACACAGCACTCCTCAACCAAGGCTGTTACACTCTCTGAATAACCCTGGCCAAGTTTCTCCGCTCCGGAACAGTGCTTCCTCCGCTGCAGATGGGGTCATGCCATCTCTCGGAGCTTAGGGTTAAGGAAACTCCTACACAAACCTTTAAATGTTAGTTCCCTGGCACTGAGAGATGGAAAATTGTCTTGGCCGGGGAAGTGGTAAATTATCTCTTCCACCCCTTTCATTAACATTAAGTCAATTGCCAGAGACAGAAAACACACCCTTGTTCCTTCTCATCCTAAAGGTCTCGGCTGCAGTGTCACTTAATCAGGAGGGCCAGTCTCAACCGCTCAGGCCAGAGTAGGCGGTGCCCTGGGTTATTCTGCAGCACATTCCCTGTCATTTCCTTTACAGTACTAATCAGGAAGCAGAACTATTTAATTAATGATTTGTCAAAAGGTCCCCTATCTGTGTCCCGCCCCTCTCAGCACACACCCACTCCCTGAAGTGAGAGCCCCTCTGGTGTCTCTCCCTTGTGGGTCCAGTGTCCTTACATTTGTTAAATCTTGTTTCTTTCTTTCTTTACTTGAACATTTACATTTTTTAAATCGATTTTTAGAGAAAGAGAAGGAGAGAGAGAAATATTGATGATTTGTTGTTCCACTTATTTATACACTCACTGGTTGCTTCTTGAATGCGTCCTGACCGGGGATCAAACCCGCAGCCTTGGTGTGCTGGCACAGCAGTCTAACCAACTGAACTACCCAGCCAGGGCCGTAAGTCTAGTTTCTTCACATTATGGGCCATAAATTTGAAAACCCTTTCTCTCCTGTTTAAGGATTCTCAAATACATTATTTTTTGGTTTGTTCCTTTCTGTCGCTGTTTGTTTGTTTACAGAGGGAAAGTGAAATACATTTTCATTTTTTTAGCTTACAGAAGCCATTAATATAAACTCACAGAAATGGTGAGTTTTAATACCTGAAACTCTGTGAATAGTTACTGGGTGGAGCTAACCTCACAGGCAATTTTCTACTTTCCCCAAGAAATAAAGCCCCAAAAATGTGTTACATGGCAGCTTATTTCCTTCCTGAGACAAAAATAGAAGCAACCTATGAATTAACGTTGACCAGCTCCCTGTATCATAGATTGTCCTCGAGATTAGCCTCAATGTGCTTGGAGGTACACCAAGTGTTAGGTGTAACACCTACACATGTGGGGGGAAAATGTGCACGCACACAAACTATAATTTATAGCATCAACAGCAACCTGTGTACTGGAAAAAAAAAACAAAGAAAGGGCATTTAAACATACTGGAGGGTAGTCACATCAATAGCATTAGGAATCAGCTGCACACTAATTTGGGAAAATGTCCTCATTTTCCTATTGACCTTGGCCCAGTAAAATGAATGGATTCCACTGGGATGCTCTCTGGTCTCCGTCTTGCCATTTCGAGGCAAATTCAGTGGTCAGCTCATGGTCTAGTTCCTGTTATTAGTCAGAATCCGCAGCAACAAGGGTGGCTTTCCAGAACTAAATACTTTTTGCAGACGGAAAACCATACCACTTCTCCTGACAGGCAGAGTGGAGGCAGTGACCTCCAGCATCCTCACAGAAATAGAAAGGGCTCAGGAAGGCCTATTCATTCCAGGCTGGGCTTCCAGGAGGTCCTTCTGGTCCCAGATAGTTTCTCAGAAGTACTGACAATGGAAAGCCATTCATTAACGGTGTCATTTTTATGGCATTTGTCCCTCCAGAAGTATCCACTAGACACATCCAGGATACCAACAGCTATTCTGGCCCTTTGCAAGAGCCAGGGCCAAGACTATCAAGGGCCCTTTCTCTATTACAATATTCTGTGACCTTGAAGAGGGCTGTACAACTCCTCCAATGAATCCAAATCACTCCTTAGCTGTGGATAGACTCATTGGTTTAGGATCCGTATCTTATAGGTGGGCAAAAAGGATTGGTATTGTATTATTTTTAATAATTTACAGGTGTTTACTGTGTGCAAGGAACTGTGCTAAACCCTATATATGCATTTGCACATTTAATGTCCACAACCATTCCCATCTCAGAGGAAAAACCTGAACCTTAGCAAGCTTAAGTAAATTGCCTAAATTTCATGTAAGAGTACTCAATGCTAAGTCTGCTTGTCACCCAAGCCAAACTCTTAGCCATGATACTAACTACCAATGGACGGATGCTCTGTGACATGTTTCAACTAGACTCAGATTCAGCCAGGAGGAGAGTAGGTATTGGAATTACCTTAAAGAGACCAAAGTAGAAACTACTTCTGAAGAGCAGACCTGTGCTCCCCAAAGTGGTCCAGGACCAACAGCATCACATTCCTGATGCAGAACCTCAGGTCCACCCCAGACCCACTAACTCAGAGTCTGCACGTTAACAAGATCCCGGGAGAGGCATGCACACAAAGCATGTAAAGACCAAGAAGCACTCACTGATTTTGGAGATCCTCTAAGTACACTTTATAGAAAAACAAGTCTTTAACTATCATGGTGGAGGGAAAATGTGAGCTCGTGGAGGACAAGGATGGTGACTTACTCATTTTTTAACCACTGCTGCCTACAGGAAAGTAAGCATTGCACATAGTTCCCGCATGAGTGAACGGATGAAGTGAGAGACTGAGGCACTTTGTGGCAGACACTGCTCTGTGCCACACAGACTCCCCTTTGTTCATTCCTCCCGACGTCCTACTCACCGCATCACGTGATGAGGATATTAGGTTTAGGTTTCAGTCCTGGCCCTACCTCCTCCAATACTGGCCAGGTTGCCACTGCTTTGTGCCTAAGTCTTTCCAATTGGAAGTAAAATATAACAAAAACAAGACACGATCAATCCATGCAGGGCTCTGAAGACCTGGCCACGTTGGCGCAACATGGGATAATCTGAAGAGACATTCCCACTCCAGGAGCTGTATAGTCCACCGAGGGCATCATGGGCCTGCACTGCTCAGAGACTACCCCGCCCCCAGCCACCCCTGCTGCCTTCCTCTCCCTTCAACACGCAGGTTTTTATTGATAAACAGGTGGCATGCTAAACTCCATCTCAAGGTCTGCTTCACTGGGAACCCAAGCCATGACACCTGTGAAAGGAAAACTGGTCATCACCCCCTAAGCATCCCAGATGGTTTTGTGTGAATTTGCCGAGCAGCTTCTGGGTTGGGAAACATCAGACCCTAATATTCTCAGGTATCTTATTACATGGCTGGGAATGGTATACTACAGCTTGGTTATCCTGTAGCATTGTAGTAAGTTTATACAGATCCTCCCATATTATGACACTAGAGCAAATAATACCTTGATGTAGTATGTACTTTTTATTTTTTGCTGTTTGGGGTTTGGGGTTATTGTTATGTTTTATCTCGAATAGGTGAAACCAAGGCATGAAACTTGCTTATGGCTGGAAGCAGTAGAGCCAGAACTCAAGTGCAGACCTCCTAATTACCCTGTGCCGAGTGACACAGTAGAGGGTAGGAGGTGATAACTGGTATGAACAAGACTTCCTTCACCTCCTATGTGGAAGAGATGTCAAAAAAAGCTTGCCCTGATGAGTTTGGCTTAGTTGGTTGGGCAATGTACCTCAAAGCAAAATGTCACTGGTTCAATTCCTGGTCAAGGCACATGCCTGGGTTGCATGTTCAGTCCCTGGTTGGGGCACATGTGAGAGACAACCAGTTGATGTCTCACTCTCACATCAATGATTCCTTCATCCTTTTCCAGCTTTCTAAAGATAAATACATAAAATCTTTTTTAAAAAATGCTTGCTGACAACCAATTACAAAAAGATCCACCTTCATGTTATTTAATTTTCTCATCAGCCCTTATTTTCCATGCAAGGAAGGGGGTCACTGGAACAACTTGGTGGGGTTAACCCCTGTCATGAGATTGGTTGCCTAGGGACAATGCACTGGATGAAAATTTAGTCCGCATCCATGGCTCCGAGCCTCAAAGCCTCAGGCCCCAAAGCCTCAGGCCCCAAGAAAAAGTACCAGACTCTACCCATGTATCTCTCACATGTGGCCAGGGCAGAGCAGGGAGTTGGTGCCCAATAAATGTCTATTCAGTGACCCAGCAGATAGGCCATGAATCTGTGGTGCATACCCCTCACCTTAGAGCCTACTAAATGATAATTCAAAAGAGGCAAAGGAACTGTATTTTGCTACAGACTTAAAATTCTCCATGCACAGACCCCGAGAGACTCAGCCCACCTTGCTGGAATGTCAAGTCCCATGACATTCCAGCTCATGCCCCATCCCCTTCTCAGTGCTCTTCTGACCATCACAGTTTGTGCCACATGGTTCAGGACTGAAGTACAGAGTCTTTCCCTGCATTGATGAGCATGAAAGTCTTGTGCCCGGGGTAGGGCAAAACTCCAGGAATTCAAATGGCTTGTGGTGGGTTACAGAGCTCTTGTCTGCCCGCTGCCCCCGCTGCCTCCTGCCAGGAAGGTGGGAGCAGCTGGGTGTTGCCCTCCAGGATCTCAGCCAGCTTTCCTTGGCAAGAGTGAGGCCCATTGTTGGAGCTGCCGGGCTGCTCGTGGGCAGGAGCCAATGAGGGAGTGCCCGGGGCTCAGTTAGACGCCAGGGGCTCCTGGAGGCAACTCCTGATGGCTTGGATCCAAGGCTGCTTTTTCACTTCCATCATTTTCACCTGAACCTTCATTATGCAAATTAGGCATTTTCTGGTCTAGTCTTGTGAGTAAATAGACTGTTTATAAAAGGAAGGGAAAGAAATGTTGGCTCAAAGCTTGTGCATCAGAGCTGGAAAGGTGCTTCAGCTCCTGCAGAACAGCCTGATGTTACGGTAGGATGGCGGCAGGCCTGAGGGCCAGAACCACCGAAGGAGAAGACAGTCCCCTTGGGTCCAAGAGGGTGGATAGCAGAACTGGGGAGTAAAAGCATTCCCTCCACCAGAGCCTGAAACAGGAAAACATACCTGTTGGCCAAAAACCTCCATGTTTCTTCACTTTGTTTACAGTAGCCTTAAGCCACTAAACATTGCGGAGGGTAGCTCAGGTGCTGCAGCTGAGAGGGGGTCAGGACCACCAGCAAAGCTTTCCTCCCCCCGGACAGGCACCAGCGACGTGGCGTCACTTGCTACCTTCCTCTTGCTCCTCCTCTCCCCTCCCCATCAGGCCCACATTAAAGTCCCCCAAGCCCTCAGGCCACTGCTCTGGAGATAATTTATAGACAAGGCTCTACTATCTCTGGAAGGGGGAAGGGTCCAGGCAAGGTCAATGACCAGGCCAATATGCCACGTTCAGAGAGTGTGTGAGTCTACCGGGAGACCCCGCAGCCACCTCAGTCATCGGAATCAGAGAGCAGCCCTTTCAGACGCAGAGGCAGCTATTCTGCCATCCTGAACACCAAGTGTCTTTGAAACTTCAGACTCATTTATAGAGATAAGAATGACACTGAGTAAGGCAGTCCAGAAATGGAAACAAGTGGCCAAAGCCTCCCCACCCACTGGCCCACGGGGCATCTGCAAAGCCCAGTGACATACAGAGGGGAGGACAAGGGCAGAGCCCTCGGGAAAACTGCTCTGCTCCCCTCTCCACCTAGCCCTGTTCCGTCCCCTCCTCTGCTCCAAGCCTCTGGCCCTGTCCGGGCCCAGACGGGGTCACAGAACATTTGACCACCATCCACTTGGCCACTTGCAAGGCTAGCTGGACACAAGCAGGAGGGTCTCAGTGAGCACCATGGGCAGCACCTCGAGCCCAGTTTCTCCCACCTAAGCCCCGCTCTGGATTGCTGCGTGTCCCTCCTATCTGGTGGGCCAGCCTCCACTCCCCACCCCCCAAACCCAGCCTCCACTCTGCAGCCAGAAGGAATGCTTCCAGGTGCAAATCCAATTGCAAAGCTGCAGGCATCTACTGGGGGTGTGAACACAGCCCCCACGAGTAAGAGGGGACTACTGTATTACCTGAGCCTGGGTCTCCAACACCAAATGAAAGTCGGACCTATTATAACTTTCTTATTGGCATTGATGACTTCAAAGAGAACCACCTTCTATCATAGACTATGAACGAACGGAGTTAGAGTTCATGAAGCAGCTAATGTCCTTTCTGATGCTTTTATTGTAATAAAGACACTGTCAGAAGGTAAACCAATGGAGTTTTAGGGAATAAGAAGAGTCTCCTCTGCCCTTGAGAGGGAGGCGATCAGAGTGCGGGGCAGAGAGAAACTGTGACCCTTCCTTTCTTGGCTGAGGGGCAAGATTAGCTCAGCCCCTTCTCGGGACATGCCTTTTTCTCCCCCTGCATTCCCGGTTTCCAGGCTTCCTAATTTGGAAGCGGACACAGAGCAGACCCTGAGAGTGGTATCTTGTTGTGAACTCCCTGAGAGGCAGTGGCCTTGGTTACATAACAGGGACCTCAGTTAACCCCTCCAAATGCCTAACAAGGCTCCTTAGCTGAGTGAGGGAGGAGGCTGTGGGCCCAGTGGCCCCCACTCACTGAAGCTGTGACAGCACACAGGCTTTATGTGGCACGGACATTCCTGTCAGTCCTGTCCTCTGCCCACTCTCTCCACCTCCCCCCCCCCACCCCTCTCACAGTGGCTGTGCCTGGAATCTCACCTCGGGGCAGCCCTGGGAGGCAGGACTTGATCTCCTTTACATGGGCCCTGATTCACGACCCACTGCTGGGCTAATGGAAGGAGACAAGCAGCACTTGTGCCACGACAGAGAGACACGGGGGTTGGAGGAGAGTGAGAGAAAAAAACCTCTGTAGCTCATTATTTTTTAGCCCTTTCTGGGGTCTCTTGCTATTGAGGCCAGACAGGTAAGTGTGTCCACAGAGGGCTGATGGGTGATGTCTCCAGCTCCTGCTTGGGATTCTGACCTCATGAGTCAAGCGTCTTCCCCAGATATGACAGGTGGACAGTGACACCACTGGTCACAGCAGACATCATCCAAGATTTATTTTTGTATTTATTTATAACTATTGTTTTATCCTAAAAGAAGATTTAAATAAGAATATAAATCACCCGTGGGGCCCTGAACACAACTGATTTTACTCTTGCCTATGCTTCTGATTGGCTCTATTTTAAGTGTTTTATTTTGGGATTGGACTGAGAGCAGCAAATTCCTATCCCAATCAACCGGGACTCTTGTGGCCAGTGTGTGCTTGTGTGTTACAATTTCCTGCCTCTTCCAGCTTCAGGGCTCCTCGAGGGACGTGACTGTCACTTTGGTATCTCAGTGTTTAACCCAGATCCTGATAGTTAGTAGGTGCTCACAAAACATTTGTTAAATAAGCAAACAAATTACCCTGATACCAAGACCTTGCCAGAAGCATACATTTACATGAAGAGGAGGGCAACTTATTGTTATTTTAATTGAATAATGAAAAATTCTCATGAAAATAGAAACCATGGCCAGTGTGGTACATCAGAAGGTCATCCAGAAGCACCAAGGTCAAGGTGGGAAGGGAACATTGTGCACCGAGTCCTGTGGGAGAAAGACAGTCATGGGAGAATGAAAGTGACCACCTGCACACTCAAGGCAGGACAAAGAGAGGAGAAAGTAATGGGCTGAGGCAGAGCTGGGTCTGTGAATTGGCGGGGTCTGCCGGAGGGTTCACAGAATTGGTGCCCAGCATCCACTGTGGGAGATAAGTGTGGAGGCTTACAGGGAACTCCCCAGGCTGAATAGTAACTGCTGTGCATAGGTCTTAAGCTGCTTAATATCCTTAAGGTAGAAAGTCTGCTTTTGATGGTACCTAGTTACAAGTGAGGAAATTATTCTCTGGGTAATAGCAGCAACGATCATGTGACCATAGCATTACTTATAAATTGCATAGAAGGAAATCTTTCATCAAAGGCAGTAGAATTTCTGTTCCTCTGCACAGATTGAATTAAACTATAGTTCTTTTTCATTACCACTTATATTGTCTATTTTCTGATACATTTTCACATTTAAACACACAGTATGCTCTATTTAATTCGCACTTGATATCTAAATGCCTTGATTGCACCTCAAAAGAAAATTCTAGAAAGGGCACCACCAAATTATGTAAAAATAACCATTTCTTTACTGATAGGATGGCCTTCTTTTCCGGCAGACACGAGCCTCCTCCATCAGGCAAGGACAGCTAGCACAGCCCTGGAGTGATTTCCGGGTGAGGCTTTGAGCCGTCGCGTGGCCTGGGCTGGTGCAGGGCAGTGCCATCTATCTTCCGGGTCAGAAACACTGAGTTAATGCTTAGCTCCCGGTTCTGAGCTTCTCTAGTAATTATTGAGCAAGTCTGGATTTGGGGGTTTGGGCATTCTGTAAGCACTGGTTTAAAAAATTAATTACATGTTATCACGATATAAAGATTCTTTCAACAGCCAGGCTACTCTATCTGTGAAGACACACAGGGACTGACTCTCACATGATGGATAAAGTGGATGTGAGTTTTCTGGTTGTAAATGAGTTAGGTAATGACATGAGAAGTCATAAATATCTGTGCATAAGTAACAAAGTGACATTCTGGAAGTACTTCTAGCAAATCAACTTTGCTTGAATCTCACCCATCTCCTAGAACCCTCCTATCCAATCAATCAGCCTAATCCTATGGAATAGTCCTTAATTTCTTTCATGTCCCTTTTTTTTTTTTTTTTTTTGTTCCTCCACCCCTGTATAGTTCAAATCCTCATCTTATCAAGCCTGGATTATTTCAACAGCCTCCTCATTGGTCCTCTGTCTCCAGTTTCTCCCTGCCTCTGATTGATTCTCCACGCTGCCACCAGGCTCAGGGCTCAGGGGAGAGGTTCAGCCTTCTCTCCCCCCATTGTTCAAAGCACCAGCCAGTTGCAGGTGCTCACTGTGCCTCCCCTGGATCTCTGTTCATGCTCACTGGTCCACACTGCCACCTCCACCTGGCTCATCCCAAGAAGGCCTTCCCTCTGCTTCCTGTTTCTTCATATCCAAACTTCTTATTAGGGCTCCGCTCATTAAACTTTCCTCCAATCTCTCCAGCCCACCCTGATCTAATTGAGTTGTATTCTTGTATTACAAATTCTATTTCAATAGAAGTTTCCTGGCAATGCAGGGTAACAACTCAAAGGAGAAAAATAACAACTAGGGGAATTTCAGGTATAAAGACCTATGGGACAGGAGCTACTCTGGGGTCAGAGGGCCATGTAAATGACCACATGCTCATCCCTGATTCTGTGCCCCCACTGCCTCTATCTCAAAGATGGTAAGGCCTCTTGTGCTGGCTCTTGTAATTAACCCACAGCCATGAGGCCCTGCCCCTGCCCCATAGAGTAAGGTTTGTGTCCACACTTGCACTCTCCTTTATTATGTTCCATTGGATAATTTTAAAACTATCTAGTATTCCCTACTTGTCTTGCGGCAAAGAAATGAGATATGAGCAGATCAAAAAAGAGGTGTTTTTATTTAATTCTCTTCTAATGTATTAATGAAAGGCCATTATAGATAATTCAACCAGGGCATTGGTTCACAGGTTGTAGAAATACTCACATCTCTACTCACCCACAAGCACTACTAAGGCTGAAGGAACAGCGGGAGGAGGTGATACAACAAGTCCACAAACCAGGGCCACCAGGCAGAGGCTGCTTAGGTAGAGGTGAGGCCATGAAACATTTTGTACACACGAACATATGTAATGTTGTATGATGGTTCCCAGCCTGTGCGTGAAGCATTCAGGAGACCATAGCGAAAACACAGGTGCACCACAGGATATTTCAAATTTTTGAGGAACACCACACAGCCTACTACTCTGAAGTTGTGGCTACTTAATAAACCAAACAGTTAGGTGTTTGGTGTTGTCTCAGGACACCAACAAATTCTGAGACACTAAGAGCACTTTAAACTGAGAGAGTTTGTGCAAGTCTGATACGTAGTGTTTCAAAGAACATAGTGTTGCCCAGGTGCCCACACTACAGCATGAGACCAGGCATTTAAACACTGTTTGAATGAGGCAAAGGGAGGGAATGAGACGGTGAACAAAGAAGACTGCTTAACTTCTCTCCTCCCACGGATATGCCAAAGGTACAGCTGCATATTGAGCAGTTCAAATCCAGAAACTAGCTTAATGACTTCTACACACCAGGCAAGTGAGAAAATACCCACATCGAAATGGGTAGGAAAGGCTGAGACACTGTCTCCATAAACCCCAACCTTGGCACAGTACTATCCAATCAGCTTCTCTGAGGAGCAAAGGGTTTGGACCCCACCTCTAGTACTTCAATTTTTAAGGCTCCCACCCAAGAAATGGGCCCCCAAATCGCCTATCTCTGAAAGCCAATGGGGTGTCTGTAAGACCCACAGAACTATAGAAAACAAACAGTCCTTAACCAGCATGTGAGCACTCGCTGAGGTTATCTGCCCAGGGCTGAGCACAGAGGGAGCAGGTAAAAACGCCCGTCTCCCAGTCTTTCTCTGGAAGCAGATTGACTGCACACGTTGTACCCTGCTACCTGCGGATCCAGCTTCTAATTTTCACATCTCTAGGGCTAGCCACCATCCTCCATGGAACTCAGAGGAGCCAGTGGGCACCGCCACCACCTTCTCCCTCTGGCTCAGAGGCCACTGTGCATGTAAGAACAACTAGAAATCTCCAGCTACAAAGCCAGGTTGCCAACATCCCTCTGGAAGGAGCTTGTACATAGGCCTGGTGGCAGCCTTTCAAGGGATATTGCATTGTATAATTAAAATGTGCTAAGAGAACAGAACTTGTGTTCTCGCCAAAAAGAAAATTTAAAACAAAGAAAATATGTGAGGTGATGGATGTGTTAATTAACTTGATGTTGGGGATCTTTTCATGATGAGTACATATAGCAATCCATCAGATTGTATATTTTAAATATGTGACAATTTTATTAGTCAATTATACCTCAATAAAGATGAAAAATAAAATAAAATTAAAATAAACACTATGTAAGCCTAGTGAGACTTCATCCCTAATTATTTTCTCTCCCCCCTTCTGTCCACCCTTCCCAGAAGTAATTCTTGGCCCAAATTTTTGCATTCGCAATTTCCTGGCTTTTCTTTATAGTTTTTCGTTATAGATGATCACGGTCTTAAGGTGCATATGTACATACGCATGCTGTTCAGATCGGCATGTCAGCCCTCACTCCTTCCACCAAATGCTAACTGGTCTCCTGGCTGCTACAGCTGCCCCTTGACTTATCCTATCTCCTTAGTCTCTGATCAAGTCAGGTCCCTGCTCAACAGCTTTCGTGGGCACCCCAGTCACCACTGAATCAATTTCTCTCACAACCTGTATATTCTGAGCTTTGCCCAGTCTCTTCATTTCTCTGAGCCTTAGTTTCTTAATCTGTGAAATGGGAATGAAAATATTCACTTCACAGGATAGTTCTGAGGATCAAATGAAATAATTGTGCAAAGTGCATACCATGGGGTCTGACACACAGTAAGGGTGCAATACCTTGGAGCTGACCTTATTCTTGTTATTTTTCCCTGAGCCATTCTTTTTTTAGTGATTATTATTAGTCCTCTCTGAACTTTCCCCCAAGCCATAGAACACGGCCCTGCATACAGCGAGTGCTCCAGAAATGTTTGCTGCATGTGAAACGAACCAGCCTCGGTCAACTCACACAGGCTGATAATGCCTGGGATGGGGACTCCTATTAATATCAGCCAAAGGGAGGCTGACACAGCCTCGTCTGAAAGGAAGGAGGAGGACACTGACAGTCTCTCTTGCTAAGGAGAGTCAATGTGTTATAGGATCTTTAAAACATTTTCAGTAGCAATGTGTGGGCATGGGCTTGGGCTAGGACTTGGGCTTGGGCTGGGCTGCTCCTGCAGCTGGCTTTTGTCAAGCGTTAGTTGGCTGCCCTAAAAGCAGAGCGGGCTGCTTGGGAAGACCGCAGGATTAGCTGGGGCCCCAGCTGGAGGGAGGGAGCCCATTCCTCTGATGTGCACAGTTGCCCCTCGGCCTGGAATCCGTTCCTTGCTCAGTTGCCAAAGAGCTATTTTAGATCCTGTTGACTTGGCAGGAGTCCCTATACGCCCATCTCTCTGTGTATGAACTACTTGTCACTTACCTCTTTCTCTGGGCTTTTTCAAAGAGGATGAAATTAATGACTGTAAATGACTGAGACCCTCTTGTTAGGGTTTTATTTATGCATAATTTGACAGGCCGTCTTCTTATTGACAAATGGCAAGTTTCTTATCTTTTGAGCAAGATTGTTTTCATTAATCTGAGAAGTGGTAGTATGCACTTCGCTGGAGTAGGGAAACATGTAATCAGTCTTAGCAAAAACACAACCCAAGAGGCCTGCGGTCCCTGCAGAAACACTTCATCTTTAATTTGGTTTGTTTCACCAGTAGGTCCTCATCCTGGCCTCTCCAACACCACTGCCTGGTCTTCAGACTGGCAAAGAAAAGTCACTATTTGTTCTGTAAGGAGTGACATGTTTTTTAAAAAAACATGCATATATGGGAAAACAGAAAAATGTACATGCATATTCAATACAGTTATTTGAAGTACACATATATATGAATGTATTTCTCTACATCATAATAAAATAATGTCCTATGATAAGAAATGTGTATTAACATCTCAAAAAATGACTCAAGTTTATCTCTCTTGGGTAGCACAGGGTAACTTATCAAATGTCAATGGTTAGGCTAACATTTACTTTAGCAGGGAGATAATTACAAGGGTTGAAAAGCCTATTGAACCCATTAGATTGTCCACACATCAGCTGGTTTTCATCCAGACCAGTTTATAATCTAAAACAGCAAAGTCTTTACTTTTAGATGCAACCAAGGTCATGACGTTTTGGGGGATTTTTGTTCTTAAAAAGATCCCCTGGTCTGAGTTTCACCTTGTCTCTAAACTTCTGAGTGAGGCTGCGCTGCTCAGGGAAGAGCCTGCATCGCGTGAAACTGCTCCAGTGCAGCCTGGCTACTGCTGTCACTGGAGTACCCTGTGGTGAGTGTTATTAGCTGTATTAGGTGGTGTTAGTTATTAGGTGGTATTAGCTTTCTATTGCTGCTATAACAAAGTACCACAGACTTAGTTGTCTAAGGCAACACAAATTTATTCTCACATAGTTCTGAAAGTCAGAAGTCCAAAATGGGTCTCACTGGGCTATAAAGTCAAGGTTTCAGCAGGACTGTGTTCCTTTCTAGAAACTCCAGGGGTAGCTGTTTTCTTTGCCTTTTCCACCTTCTAGGGGCCACCTGCATTCCCCAGCTTGTGGTCCCTTTCTCTAGCTTGAAAGTCAGCAGAGTGACATCTTCCGGTCTCTCTCTCTCTCTCTCTGACTTCTGCTTTTTTTCATATCTCCTTTTCACCCCCATCTTCCGTCATCTCATTGCCTTCTCTGACTGGCCCTCCCGCTTCCCTCTGACAAGGTCTCAACGGATTACATCAGGCCCACCCAGGTAATCCAGATGTCTCCCCATCTCAAGATCCTAAGCTCAAACACATCCTCCCTGTGAGGTCACACGCACCTGTTCAGTTTCTGAAGACTTAGCCATGAGGACATCTTCGGAAGGCCACCATTCTGCCTAGCACAGTAGCTTATCCCTCAATTTCTGGGCTTAGGCCTCTACCCAAAAAACCTCACCCACCCTGTCTGTGACATGCTGGATGCCACTGTGTCCTCCCTTACCAAAATGGCTTCAGTACAGTTCTTCTTTATGTCCATATTTTCCAAGTCACAGTCCCCTGTGGTTGTATGTAATAAGAAGGGTCTGGATCACGTGCCCAAAACTTAGCTGTCAGGGAGGATTGGAAAGCAAGTTCTGGCTTCTTTCTTAGGGACAACCAGGTTCCCAATAGAAAATATTCAAAAGCCAGGTAGTCAAAAATATGACAGATACCTGCTAGACCTAGTCAAACCTCAGGATGTGGTATGGGTTCGGTTGCCACTCCGCACTGCAGAGGAGCATTTGCAAATTGGGACCAGGACAACAGGGATGGCGAAGGAGCCTGACACCATGACTCAGGAGTGGTCATAAATTTGGGAACGTAAGGCCAGTATTAAAAGGTACATGGCTGAGGTTTTGTAGTGGTGAGGAAAAGCTTGTACACAGAAGGATTGGACTCGTGTGTCTCCAAAAGACAACATCAGGGCGACAGGGTGACATAGTGGCAGAGTGTTCAGCCCCTCAATCAGCACGCTCCGGAGACAGATGGGTGGCCCCAACAGGCAATGGGTTTGCTGTCACTAAAAGTTTTGTGATAGAAACAGGATGACAAGATGTTGGGGCACAGAGGGGGGTTCACATATCAGATGCAAATTGCTCTAGATGGCTTCTAAGTTTTCATCATTTTGTTCTTACCCAATAACCCAGTTATTGGGGGGCAGGATGCAAAGGGCCAACTTACAATTTTACATGGAAGTATCAATTTTAAGGAGAAAATGTTTTGATTTTTAAAAATCTTTTTCCTATATTTTATTTTCTGATTCCTGATTCCAGTCTTGGTTTTTTATTAAGATTTTATTTATTTTTAGAGAGGGAAGGGAGGGAGGGAGACAGAGAGAGAGAGAGAGAGAGAGAGAGAGGGAGAGAGAGAGAAACATCAATGTGCGGTTGCTGGGGGCCATGGCCTGCAACCCAGGCATGTGCCCTGACTGGGAATCAAACCTGTAATGCTTTGGTTTGCAGCCCGCGCTCAATCCACTGAGCTATGCCAGCCAGGGCCTTGTTTTTTGTTTTTTGTTTTAACAGAAGTTAAGTAATATTTTAAAACAGCATAGCTGGCTTCTACTCTGACTCCAAAGCCTAGATTTTCCCGCAGCCTGCCATGGTGGAGGACTTGACATGCTTTTTGCGTTCTGCAGGGTCTTTATTTAAATGACAGTCCTGGAGAGGTCGATTGCCCAGTGTCAATGCAAGTTTTGACCGGATAGAAGTTGATGAATTTATATAGGAACTGAGCGATTCCGATCTGTTTTCCTCCTCTGTGTATGCAGTTCCCTGTCTACATTCCGACCTTGGCAGAGAAGCCCTGGTCATGTGTCCCAGGGGACCACCTGCATGCAGAGATGGTGGTGGCAGGCATTGGGGTTGAGACCTGGGGTCTTGTGGACTTGCTTCTCTCCAGACTGCCCAAAGGATCACACAGGTACACACCCCCACAAGACGTATTCTGGAAAGTTACTTTGCAAAACTACATCTAATGCAGGGAATGGCACACATTTCTAGGCTAAAAGTCAAGATGTTTTTCTTTGGATTTAACCTGACCCTCTTTTGTTGAAATTCAAACCCCACATTGCTTGATATGACACAGATTTCCTGGGCACCATTACTAACAGGCTGTAAGGCCTTTGTATCCTATTTTGTAAAATGGGAAAAACAACTTCGTTCATCCGCAAAGAACCAGAATGCAAAGGTTTGCAGAGCGGAAGCCACAGTTCCTGAAACTGTCATGGCTCCGGAGTTCAAAGAGTGGTGTGTGTGCTGGTGAGGATGAGAAAAGGGGGTTGGAGGCTGCAAAGAAATTTTTTTCATGCTTGGGTGACCCTCTGCTACCAAACTTCACCCTAAATAAAAAGTAATTATGTGGCATATTTATAGGCATTTACTCTGCCCTGCCCCCTATATTCTTAGAAAGCATTCCTTCTGGGCTGTTTTTAGTGTAGAGGAAGCAGCTTGGCTGGGTGAGGATAGAGGGAATCATCAGGAGCAGGTGTTGCAATTAAATAAAATTTACAACAAAAGATGCTCTGACAGATATTGACGATATGGCTAATACTTGCAGCCTGAACAGTGATTAGCTAGAAACGCTAAGCAGCAATTCCCAGAAATGACTGTAATTAGTTATCTTTTAACACAGCTAAAGCAATTCACGGCATCTTTTCCTAGAAATTCTCTAGAATCTGTGAATAGGGTGTGGTGAGCAATCCCCCCACATTATGTTCACCTAATTCACCCCCAAAGTATCCCCTCCCTTGTTTCTCTTTCCCCGAATCCCTCATTCCCTTTCTCTCTCCTTCCTCCACCCATCCCTCTCCTCCAGGCAATCCAGCCTGCTCTAATCCCACCCCTGTCCTTTGTGTAGGCCCCGGGGGACGGCAAAACAGCCCCTGTTCCATGCAGCCTTTTTACGGTGACCCAAGAATGACTTAGTTTAGAGTCCCAAGAATGATTCTCAAATCTAAGGAGCCTCTGTGGTGTTCCAGCTGCTGAGAATGGCGTTGGGCCGATGCAGGTCTGGGCACTGCCCCGGTAAGGAGCTGTTCTCAGGCCAGACCTGCTCAGGGAGCTAGACAGCTGGCATGGGCCAGAACACTTGCACCATTTCCAGTCTGTTCCTTCCTCTTCCTTCCTCCCTATTTCCTCCCTTCTTCTTTTCTTCCTTACTTTAAATATTCATTCACAGATGATTGAGTGCCTACTGTGTGATAAACATTGTACTGGGTAATGGGATAAAATGATCAGGTGTGGGAGGTTGGGCGGTATGAATACAGAGAGCAATTTTTAATAACTTTAAGGAATCTTTTTGTAAAGCTTTGAAGTGGAAAAGAATGAAGGTGAAACCTTACTTTACACAATGTACAAAAAATGAACTCAAAATGGACCAAAGACCAAAATATAAGAACTAAAATTATAAAACTCTTAGAATAAAACAGGAAAAGCTTCATAACATTAAATATGGCAATTATTTCTTGGATAGGACACCAAAAGCACAGGCAACAAAAGACAAAATAGGTAAATTGTACTATATCAAAATTAAAACTTTGCACATTAAAGGACACTGTCAAAACAGTAAAAAGGCAACCTATAGAATGGGAGATAATATTTGCAAATGATATATCTAATAAGGGGTCAATATCCAGAATATATATAAAGAACTCCTACACAACAACAACAAAAAATTAAACGCTCCCAACATTTAAAAGTACACACAGGACTTGAATAGACATTTCTCTACAGAGGATACTCAAGGAGCACATGAAAGATGCTCAACATTACTAATCATTACAGAAATGCAAATCAAAAACACAATGAGACCCATTTCATCATATCCATTACATAAAACTTATAAAAACTAGAAAATGAGAAGTTTTAGCAAAAATGTGGAGAAATTGGAATCTCTCTGCACTGCTGGTGGGAATGTAAAATGGTGCAGCTGCCGTGGAAAACAGAATGGCAGTTCCAAGAAGAAAGAAAAAGAAAGAAAAAAACAAAGAAACAAAGAAAAAAAGACCATATGACCTTTCCTATGACAAAAAGAAAAATATTGTATGGTTCCATTCATATGAGGTACCTAGAGCAGTCAAGTCCATAGGGGCAGACAGTGGCAGGGGCTGGAGGGAGAGGGGAATGGGGAGTTGTGTTGGATGGGTACAGAGTTTCAGTGTTGCAAGACAAAAGGAATTCTGGAGATGAATGGCTGGCGAAGTTTGCACAACAATGTGAATGTACTTAATGCCAGTGAACTGGATACTTAAAGTGGTTAAGATAGTAAATTTTATATTATATGTCTTTTGCCACAATTAAAAATAAATAAGTGTAAAAAACCCTATGAAAGTAGAGACTGGCATAATTGCTCCCAACAGATATGCCCTGTGACACTATCAGTGTTCTCACACTCATGCCAATGACTAACACTTAAAAAAAACAAGTTGGCCCAATAATTCCAGTCAATTTAATTTCAATCTTTTGAAATTAAAAAAATTGCTCTATTAACTCATTCTTCCTTTTCAGTATATTCTGCCTGGTCTTTTTCAACAACAGAAGAAGGCATTGCTTTTTTTTAGAATCTGTAGTTATCTTCTGAAACAATAAAAGCTGTCCTTCATAGTCTTCTGATGACTTAATTTCCCTTTTTTCTTAGATATTCTCCTGAAAGAAACAGAACATGGTTATTATTCATGAGCAGCGAATTATCACTGCAATACGATTCACTCATGTGTTTATCGTAAACACTGGTGAGTGACTAGCAGGTTCTAGGCACCGTGCTGGGTACTGAAGATACACGGATGACTGAGAGTTAGGGCCCAGTCCCTGCCCTCAAGGAGCTCCTTGTCTAGCAGGGGAAATAGAAATAGAAAAATATCAGTTATGTTCCTAGAATCTTTCATAATAAAAATCTTATATAGTCATAATGCTTTGCTCCCCAAATTTTCTCTAATCATAATGTATAATTTGTGATAGAGAAAAATATAATTTTAAAAAACATGTGAAGAAAATAGAAGTAGTGAGTATGTATCTGGCTCCTGAGTGGGTATCAGCTTCATCCCACCCCTCAGGCGCATCCGACCTCTTTCAAGAGAGCCTGTCCCTCCCCAGGGCAGTGGGTCTCAGCCGCATGATGTCGGCTGCCCTCGTCTCATACACATGCTTTGGAGTCTTTTGTGGTTCTGAGCAAGAATGCATAAGTTCTAATAAAAATTTTTTTAAAAGAAATCATCCTGCAAAATATACCTTTTTTAGAATTGAGGTTAATGTTTTAATTGGATCCGACTATTATATTTTGATTCTTCCGGTAGTATTCATGTAATGTCCCTGAAGCACGCTCACTTCAGTGGTATATATTGTTAGTGATGCAACATTACTGCCCATCCTAGAACTCTTCCTTCTGAAGCCTGAGAGGTGTATCATGTATATTATTTGGGATGATTTCGGAGCACCATTTTTTTTTGCAATGTGCATACACAATAGGATAAGGGAAGTATTGAAAATGTGAGAACTGCCCTGGCTGGCGTGGCTCAGTGGATTGAGTGCGGGCTGGGAACCAGGCATCGCAGATTCGATTCCCAGTCAGGGCACATGCCTAGGTTGCAGGCCACGACCCCTAGCAACCGCACATTGATGTCTCTCTCTCTCTCTTTCTCCCTCCCTTCCTTCTCTAAAAATAAATAAATAAAATGTTAAAAAAAAAAAAAAAAGGCCCTGGCTGGTGTAGCTCAGTTGATTGAGCACGGGCTGGGAACCAAAGTGTCCCAGGTTCGATTCCCAGCAAGGGTACATTCCTGGGTTGCAGGCCAGAACCCCCAGCAACCGCATATTGATGTTTCTCTCTCTCTCTCTCTCTCTCTCTCTCTCTCTATCTCCCTCCCTTTCCTCCCTAAAAATAAATAAAATCTTAAAAAAAAAAGAAATAAGTTAATGTTAAAAAAAAAGAAAATGTGAGAACTTAAAAAAAAAGAATATATAGTTTCTGTGATGGTACCTAATTTCTCAATTAATCTTTAAGATTCAGCTCTCTGGAGCCTTCCTTGATCCTGTTAGGCAGGGGTCATTCATTTGTTCATCAAACGTGTATTAATTGCCTCCTTGACATTTGACACTAACTTAGGTGCTGGAGAAAGGAGAATGATTACAATGCAATTCTCGCCTTCTAGGGGCTCACAGTTTAGGTTAACAAAGAACTATAAGGGCAGCCATAATAAAGGTATGCAGAAAATACATAGCACAGTGGAGGGGTGTCTAAGATCTCACTTGGGTCTTCAGTTTTTGGGAATATGCCAACTGGACGTGAAGGGGCAGGATCAGAAAAGGAAGACATTTCAGGAAGATAGGACAGCACGTATAGAGGTATGGAAGGCAAAGAATATATACTGGTTTCCTAGTTTCTTAGGATGGTGCAGTGCACACTGTATATCACCACTATTTGTTGAAAGAATGAAGGAATTGCTGCTTTCCTTACTAGGAGAAGTAAGGAAAGAACTATTTCAAAAGATTGTTCAAGTTACTCCAAAAAAGTTTTAGAAATTTCAATTTATGGTTGATTAAAAACCTAAACACAAACACAATTTATATCATTTATTAAGCTCAACTCACATAAATAGAATTTCCCAGTTCTATATTAGATCTTTATTCAAACATGTATAGCCATGGAAGGAGATTGGAGCAGACACCAACAGGCTGGTTGCCTGGCTCACAAAAATGTCTTTTTCTATAGAAAGTCTCTTTATAGTGTGGGTGGCCCCCAGTAACTACATCTCTTGTTTTTTTAACCTGCTGCCTCCCTCCTCCTCCCCTACCCAGCTGAGTGACATAAGGGTAAACTACATGATCCAAGACAGGTCAGCTCAGGGTTTTAAAAGAAATTAAGAGGTAGAAATGTGAGGCTTGGCCATGATACCGCTCAGGAAAGATGGCAGCTCACAGAACCAACTCAATCCTCTTAGGGAGACCAGAGAAAAGTTCTAGCAGTGTTCCAGTCCCTGGAATCAGTTTCCCTGGGCGCAGCTGGACTCCATCCTCCCAGTGGTTCTAAAAGAATCCTCGGTACCTTTCCCATCAGCTCCTGCTTCCTGTATCCTAGCTGATGCGGTCTCTGTCACTTGCAGTTGGAAAACTCAGCTACCGTAGGGAACGACGAGGGGCACCCGGAGACAAACTTACCCAGCTTCTCTGTGGCCTCCACGCAGACACTAGGGTACATGCCCTCTGTGTAAGTTGCCACCAGAAGATACAGGTGGGTCTTCACAACAATCACACCAGTGTTTTCCTGGATGAGAATAAAATCAAATGCTTTCTCTTGGATCTGATCACAGGACTAGCAGTTATGCTACAGCTGTATTTTTCACAGTTTCCTGACTTCCATATATTCCTGTATTTCTTTTGGATGCTGTTTCACTGATTTAGTTGCGTTACTCTAAAAGTTTTAGGTGTCATAGTGACAGCATGGGTATTTTGAAAAAGTTCCCCAGTTGACTGTAATATACCTTATCCCGAAGAGAGAGGGCATATACACATGGTGGAGCTGGAGAGCTCTGGGCTTGAATCCCAGCGCCTCCATTTTCTGCTGCATGACTGTGGAAGAGTTATTTAACCTTGCTTAGCCTCAGTGTCCTCACCTGTAAAATGAGGCTACTTAGTTTATAATGTGGATAAAGTAGCCTAATCCATAATATAGGGCTTTCAGTCAATGAGACTTCATCCCCTTAATTCCTGATAGGCAACAGAAAGTTGAGAGGTTTTAAGCATATGGTGATAGCACTTTTTTTTTTTTTTTAAGGAGGATGTAGATTACAAAGGATAGACTGTAGTGGAAGGAGTCTGTTCAAACAAGGTTCAGTTGATAGATTCTGGAACAAATATTTCTCAAAACCAGACTCTCTGTTAGTACTTTCTTTTGCATATGCTCTCCTGGCACCAGACCGCAGTCTCAAACACTGCCGCTGCAATAATGGGCTTAGTCTGTGCTATAGATAAGATCAGAAAAGATGCAGAAAATTGGAGTCAAATTCCGAAGGTTTTCCCCAGCTGTTTTCAAATCTCCAGTACTCACGTTCTTAGCATAAAGAGAATAATCGTCTGCCCGGACGCATTTGTAGTCCTTTTCCTTGAAATACAGTCCTTCTCTTCTGGCTTGCAAAGGGTTCTTGGCGAACCCATTCACAAGTGTTCGGACGTCACTGGGCATTACCTGCAGAGGTTCAACAGACCGAGAGTCAGCAAACCGTGGCAGGCTGGCCACGTCTGGCCCACGACCTGCTGTTGAATGCGTGCACCTAAGAATGGTTTTTTACATTTTTAAGTAGTGGGGGGAAACATCAAAAGAATAATTTTGTGATGGGTAAAAATTACATGAAATTAAAGTTTCAGTATCCATAAATCAAGTTTCATGGGAAGATAGTCACACCCAGCCTTTCACTGTATTGTCTGTGGCCACTTTCCATGACAACTGCAGAGTGGTGGTGTCGTCGTGACACGAAACCTAAATTGTTTACTATGGCTTTTTCCAGAAAAGTCTGTTTGAAACGCTTCTACCCAGACTCTCTCTCTCTTTTTTTTTTTTTTTTTTTAATTTAAAACTCTATGCCCAGACTTGTCTTTCTTACGCTGAACCCTGGTGATGCTACAGACAGGCTCCGCTCCTGGAGCTTGATGAGGGCTGCGCTGTCCACGTGCTTCGTGCCCAGGAGGGAATCGAGCAGTAAGTTCTGCAAGTGGCTCATGCTCCCTCGGCTCTGAAGAAGGCTGCAGGGGAGAGGATCCTCTCTGGCTGGCTTTCAGAAGACCTGTGGACACCAGTCTCCCTAAGATGCTTAGGATGATTTCAATACCAGCATGCGTTCTCTGAAAAGACAAAGAGTGAAAGGGGCGGACGATCGCCCGGTGTCCACCGAAACTCAAAGCGTAAAATGAAATCGTAGAATCAGGGGAAATCACAGTTCGCACAGAGCAGGTTATGCGGTGAGTTTGGACAACCGCAGCTCACCGTTTCCCAGCTGTGTCCGCGGTTTGCCTCACAATCACCTGCGGCTGAGAAACACAAAACGAACACCTGCTGGGATGGGGAAGCACCCAACTAAGAAAACGAGGCTGGGTGATGTGCTGGTCGTGAGTCCTCGCATTCGCTTCCCACTGACTAACATCAGGACACCAGCCCAGGGGACGAAAAACACTTTTAAGCTACTTAAAACGACATTTTCCGCACAGGTCACCGTGTTCCTGGACGGTCCTCATCAGGCCAACCTCACAAACACTCGTCCTTCCAAAGCACACTGAGGACAGGCCACAAGTCGAGGCGGGGGTGTGGGGCGGGGGCGGTAGGGTTCCCCAGAGCGTGATTGAGAGCGATGGTGGGGGGTTAATAGCAGTGCCCTTGGCTCGGGAGGCACAGGGGACTGGGGGAAGCGCGGTGGGCCAGGCGGGAGCGAAGGGGCTGGTGTGCGGAGCGACAGCCCGTCCACGGACACGGGGGAAGGCGACGTGCCTGCTATTGGCTGCGACAGCTGCCGCTCACCGAGAAGCGCCCCGACTGGGTTCTCAAACCAGGACGTGCAAACCCGCACTTCGGGCCTCCAGGTTTCTTCTCCGCCCGACGGGGCCGCGGGACCTCGGTTGCACGGTGCTCAGGGAGGCAGCCACGGTTGGGTCTCCGGAGACGGCGGCCCCTGCGGAGCCCAGGGTCCTCCGTCCGCTTCCGCGCCGCGTGGGCTTGTTGCCGTTGCTCCCACGCCCCGGGACACTGGATGCGAAACGTTCTTTACACTCCGAGGCCGCGGGCCCAGCAGGCCCGCCCTCCAGCCGCAGCCGACGCCTCCCCGCCGGGGCCATCGGCCCAGGCCGGCGGGGCGCAGTGGCACCCAAAGCCCTGCCAGTCACCCGAGGGGGCTTGGGTGCGCGGTGCGGCCAGTACGCTCCCTGCCAGGCCCGGGCGGAGCCCACGCCTCGTGCTGACCCAACGGGAGGGCAGGGTCGCAGCCCTGGTGCTGTCACTTCACAACGCGCAAGCCCTGGTGACAGCTGTTCCCGTTGATACGGTCTGGGGCCCGGGCGGGGTCCCTAGGGACAAGCAGATTTTGTCTGAAAGTCCCTCCAAGCAGCTCTGTCGGCGTGGACTTCAGTAGCCAGAACGTTGCAACTTGCGGGCCATCGGTCCGAAAACTGTTGCAATGCGACTCCTAGAAGCCGGGCTGGTAATTGCCACACTGTCCCCAAAGGGCTCTGCTGTCGGAGGACGTGGGGAGCCTGGAATTCAGGGGGCGCGGGCCAGCGCAGAGAGAACCTCCCGGCTCAAAGGAGGCTGGCTCTGAAGGAGTTGCCAGAAGCTGTGGTGAAGGCCCCTTGTTAGGGGAAGTGCTGGTGGTTAAGGTCCAGAATCTGTCCCACCTCCGTTCGTGGGGGCGAGTACTGATTATTCATTGAACAGAAGAGGATGGGATGGTGGTGAATTCTCAATACTGAATGAGCTGAGTTTCCAGTTTTTCTCTAGAGGCTCTGTTCTTTGGGACCACAATGAAAATTTTAGACGTCGATGAACTGGTGAACTTCCCAAGCTCCAGAGCTTTGAAGAGCGGTTGGAGCCGCTGCCCCCTTCTCTCGCGGAGGTGCCGTGGTGCGGCTGTTGAAGTTTGTACGTGGGCAGTTGCATTGAGAGCTGGCGTGTGTGAAACACAATATTGTGTCCTGTTTTCGGTTTCATTCTGTTCTTTATGAGTCCCTTCATTCTGCTAACTTTGTGTTTACTCTGCTCTTCATTTTCCAGCTCCTTAAGTTGGAATCATAGGTCATTCATGATATACCTTTTCTAATGTAAGTTACAAAGTTTCTCTTGAAGCACATCACCCAAATTGATACATGTGTTCTTTTTAAGATTGTAATTTTTTTCTTTTTTAAACATATTTATTAAGGTATACCTGATAGACATGCAATAAACTGCCCATATTTAAAGTGTACAGTTTGGTAAGTTTTGACTTGTATTCACAAATGAGCCCTGTCTGGCGTAGCTCAGTGGATTGAGCGTGGGCTGCAAACCAAAGTGTCACAAATGAAACCAATGCCACAGTCAAGGTCGTGGACATCGTCAAGACCTCCCACGTGTCTTCATTGTGCCCCCCGGTTGCCCCTCCCTCCCTGCCCGCCATCAAGGCTATCTCCGATGTGCTTTCTGTCACTGGAGTTTATTTTTTCATTTAAAGTTTTTATGTAAATGTAATTTTACATTATGTATTCTTTTTCTGACATCTTTTACTTAGCATAATAATTTTACAATTCATCCATGCTGTTGCATGTACAATAGTTAATTCCCTTTTTGCTGTTGTTGTTGTAGAATGCTATGGACTGCAGTTTGTCCATCCTATTGATGGACATTTGGGTTGTTTGCAGTTTTTGCAAATGAAGCTGCTAGCAACATTCATGTGCATTTCTTTGTATAGACATATGCTTTCATTTCTCTTGGGTAAATAAATATCTAGTTGTAGAATGGCTGAGTTATATGGTGGTGAATTTAACTTTTTATGAAATTGGCAAACTTTACCAAAGTGATTGTATTAGTTTACATTTCCACTAAGAGTGTATGAAAGGTCCAGTTGTTTGGCATTCTAGCCAAAATTATGCACAGTGTTTTTAATTTGAGACATTCTAAAAGATGGAGAATGGTATCTTATTGTGGTTTTAATTTTATTTTCCCTAATGACTATGATGTTGAGCATATTTTCATATTTCACTTGCTATTTATGTATTAGTGAAGTGTTTGTTCAAATATTTTGTTGATTTTTTAATTAGTTTTTTTTGTTATCTTATTGTTGAGCTTTTGTTACTGAGACATAATTCACTAGTTTAAGGGTGCAATTAAGTAGTTTTCAGTATATTTACAAGGTTGTGCAACCATCACCACCATCTAATTCCAGAACATTTTTATCACCCCAAAAAGACACCTCGTGCCCCTTAACAGTCACTGCCTACTCCCTTGTCCCCCTGGCCTCTGGACACCACTAATTTACTTTCTCTCAGATTTATCTATTCTGGACATTTTATACAAATGGAATCATATAGTATGTGGGTGGCCCTTTGTGGCTGGCCTCTTTCACTTAGCACAGTGTCTTCAAGGTTCATCCGTGTCATAGTAGGTATCAGCACTTTGTTCCTTGTTATGGCTAAATAATATTCCATTGTATGGATATGGTACATTTTGTTTATCCATTCATCAGTGGATGAGCATTTGGATTGTTTCTAGTTTGGGGCTATTATGTAATACTGGTATGAGCATTTGTATACAAGTTTCTGTGTGAATATATGTTTTCAATTCTTTTAGGACTATAACCTAAGAATGGAATTTCTAGGTCATATAATAACTCTGATTAACTCTCTGAGGAACTGCCCAACTACTTCCCACAGTAGCTTTACCTTTTCAGGGTCTTATCAGTGATGCATGAGTGTTCCACTTTCTCCACTGCTTGGATTTCATTGAACCTCTTACGTCTGTGGGCTTGTAGTTCCCAAAAAGTTTGGAAAAAATTTCAACCATTATGTCTTCAAATATTTTTTCTATTTCCTCCCCCTTTGGGGAAAGTATAATTATGTGTGTAATAGCCCATTTGAAATCATTCCATAGCCCACGGATACTCTTAATTTTTTCCCCCTGCATCTCATTTTGGACAGCTTCTATTTTTGCTATTTTAGGTTTACTATTTCTGGAACATTGGCTCTGCCGCTAAGCCTGTCTTGTGTATTTTTCACTGGAGACATTGTAATTTCCATCACTAGAAATTTTATTTGAGTCTTTTCTTATATCGTCCTTGTCTCAAAATGTCTACTGTTTCTTCTAGTTTCCTGAACTTATGAACAACAGGTATACCCCTGATTTTAATGACCTGATCTAATAAGTATATCGTCTGTGTTATTTCTGGAGCAGTTTTGATTGATTTTCCTCTTCATTATTGGTCAAACTTTTCTGCTTCTTTGTATGCCCAGTGATTTTTTATTGAATGCTGGACATTGTGAATTTTACCTTGTTGAGTGCTAGATAGTTTTGATTTCCTATGAAGATTCTTGAGCTTGGTTCTGAGACGCAGTTCAGTTACTTGGACACAACCTGATTCCTTCAGGCCTTGCCTCCAAGCTCTGTTAGGCAGGACCATAGTGGCATCTAGTGTATGACCGGTTTTTCTCTAGTACTTACTTGTACAAAACTCCTCCAAGTACTCAACTCTATGATTTACAAACTAGGAGATTTTTTCAGCTCATGTCAAGAGGAGTAATGCCTGGGGTTGTGTGACCTCTAAAGACTGTTACCCTAAATCCTACCAGGTACTTCTTTGCCCAGTGTGTCTTTGGGTAGTTTCTCCACATGCATGTAGCGTTCAGCACTCAGCTGAAGAGTCAAATAGGACCCTTTACAAATCTAACCCTTTGCAGAACCACAAAATTCTTTTTTCTGTGTAACTTTCCTCCTTCTGGTACTCAGCCCTATAAAATGTAGTTGCCTTGGCCTCACCAGACTCCAGGGATTAGTTGGGTTCCCCTGATAGCCACCTCTCTGTGCCATTCAGGAAATTCTCTCCAGGTGCTAAACTGAGCTAGTATAGGGCTTGCTTTGTTTTCTGTTTCTCAGGGGCCACTGTCCTTCATTGCCTGATGTCCAGTGTCTTGAAAACTGTTGTTTTGGTTATTTGGTTTTTTAAGGCAAATGTGTTCCCTGTTACTCTATCTTGTCTGAAAGTGGAAGTTCTCATCCCAGGCATTATTTGCCAAATCAGTTTTTATGCTCCATTCTTTTATTTATCACTTCCAAGACCCTAGTCCCCCACTTGTTGAACCCTGCGCTACTGTCTCATAAGTCACTGCAGCTGTGTTCACTATTTTCCAATCTTTCTTCTCTCTGTTTTTCAGATTGGATAATTTCTAATCTGTGTAAAAGCTCACTGAGTCTTATTTATCTATTTATCTAGTTATTTATATTGAATTTATTGGGGTGACACTGGTTAATACAATTTTAATTTATTGTACATCACACTGACTTTTTTTATTTATATCATCTCCAATCTGCTATTAAGCCCATTGAAGTCTGTTTCTTAAATTTAAGGATTGTATTTTCTACTTGTTTTTTTTTAATAATCTATACTTCTCTGCTGAGATTTTCTATCCCTTCATAATGAGCACTTTCTTTTAACTTCTTAACGAAAGCTATAATAGTTAACCAAAATCCTTGTCTGCTGATTTCAACATATGGCCCATCTCATAGTTGGTCTTCATTGATTGCCTTCCTCTCTTAAGTGTGGGCCACATTTTTCTGTTATGTGTCTACTAATTCTACACTGTATTTTGGACATATATGAAGAGAGATCCCCAAAACTCCAGAATTTATTTATAAAAATTGTATATTTATTCTTACACATTTTAACTTGTCACTTTCAAAGCACTCTCCATTTGATGCAATACACTTATCAAGAAGTTTTTTCCACTGCTCAAAACTGTTTTTGAACTAATCCATTTTGATGCCTTTTAGTGCTTCTGCTATTTTATTGTTTCACCTCTTCTACATGGGCAAAATGTTTGCCTTTGAGTACTTTTTTCATGCAGGGAAACAAAAAAACATCACTCATGGTGAGACCAAGTGAACAAAAAGGGTGGGGCACAGGGGTCATGCCATTTTTGGTTCAAACACTGCTAAACAGTCAGTGCAGAGTGGGAAGGTATGCTCATAAAGTCACCCAACATGAAATGGGCAAACACGTTGAAAGAGTCTTCAAAAAAAACTTGACTGAAGCTGGACATAGACTCTCACAACAGTGCCAGCTGGTGCACTGATACAGATGGATTCCTAGAACAGTCACCTAGTAAGGGAAGCCTGTACTACAAGGGGCCTGCCCTCCAGAAGATGATTTCTGGGGGGGCGGTTTGGTCCCTCCTCATACATGATACATTGTACAGCACAGGTGGCAAATACAAGGCCCATGGTCCAAATCCAACCTACCACCTTGTTTTTTCCTGCCTGACACCTTGTTTCTACCTGGCCACAGTGCCGAGCTCCTTGCCCCTAGTTAAGGAGTAGTTACATTTATACAGTCCTAAAATTATATTCGGTCCTTTGAAGGCAACCGCAAGGCTGATGTGACCCCTGGCGAAAATGAATTTGATACCCCTGTTGTAAAGGGTCTGGATTCTGTTATATTCCTCTGAAGAATACGGAGCTTTTGTTTTAGCAGGCAGTTACTTGGTTGACCTCAAACTCTAAACTTTGTCTTTCCTGCACTTGACAGCACACGAAAATCACTGTTTAGTCTTTTTTAGCTTTAGATGGGTTGTATGGTGTCTGCCTGGTATGTACATAGTTCAAAGATCTACCAGAGATTTGGTCAGATTTTATTTTCATGATTTGTGGCATCCCCTCTATGGCTTTTTCTTTCAGGTGTTTCTCCTCTCACTTTCCAGCTCCCATGATTACACTGAACTGTCTTCTATGGTGAGTCTGTAAAACTGAATGTGTCTATCTGAATTTGAGCCAACTCTGTAAGCCCTGACTGAGGCCTGCTCTTGGACAAAAGTCCATAAAAACCTAAAAATCTGTCCAGAGCCGGGTTTTGTTTTTTTTTGTTGTTGTTTTTGTTTTTCCCAAGTGATGACTACCCCTTAGTTTCTCCCTGCTTTGGGTCAATCTCTAGTGTCTTCAGATTATTGGTTTTTATATTTTTGTGTAGAATAATAATTCAGTACCAATCTTGGTTTTGAGAACAACATATTTGCCAGGGATAGCAAGCAACTCTGTGAGACAGAAAGAACTGAGACAATGAATTTAGAGTTAGACACATTTGAGTTTAAATTCTGGCTCCGTGCAGGATTTTCTAGGCTTCTAGACGTTGTTTAACTCCCAGGAGCCTTAATTTTCTTGAGTGTTAATGGGAAAGGCTTTAGTTCTTGGATTGTGAGATTATATCCATGCATTCTAAAAGCAGGAGTAATGGAACTGAAGCCTACTGCCAATGATAGTGCCCTTGAAAGTATTTTTGTGTAATTATGAGAGGACTTCAAAGGCCCATCCCAAATGTCTCCCTTTTGTAAATCTTTTTTTTAAATCATTTTTCCATTGTGATGAGATATATATAGCATAACATTTGCTATTTTTAACCATTTTTAAAGGTACAATTCCATAATATTACATTCTCTTGTAAGCTAGAAATCAACCTTTTGTATTTTTTGTTAGATATTTAATTGTGGAAGATTTGTTATGAAAGCAGAAAAATATTAATGTTGTGAACTATTTCCTGAAGATTATATTACTTTAAAAAATCTGAAAATGTCACTTGTACATAAAAATATTTATTATTAATATTTGATACCTATAACAACTGAGTTCAAAAAGAATTCACTAACAACTAACTGAATTCAAATAGAGGCCTGATTATATCTATTTAACTCATAAAGGTAAAAATATGTTATAGGATGTGAGAAAAGATGGGTTATACCTACCACGTGACTCTGGGCAAGTCATTTGGCCTTGCCATGACTCAAAATGTCTATTCTAAGGGGTTTTTGTTTTTGTTTTTGTTTTGTTTTGTTTTGCTCTAGAATGAGCTTAGTTGAAAGTGGAAAGATTCAAATACTCTTTAAATAGTATTTTGTATTATGATATTAGATATAAAAACTGGATTTACAGAGAACTTTACAGAGATAAGTCTGTCACATGAAATATAAGTCCAGATAGTATTAATAATTTGATTTTTAAGATTTGACTTTCAAAATTTTATTCTGTCAATTTTGACATTAGTTAAAGAAGCTATGACATCAATATTATACAGAGAAAAGTATGTAATTGAGGTAAGAATTGACTTTAGAAATGAGTTTCAATGAATTTTTTTTGATTTCACATATAGTTAATCATTATTATAAAAATTGTAAGGAGCATGGAAAATAGAATTTAAAACATTCATTGGCTGACAGCTCTGGGGATGTGGGGGATAGAGGGATTGAACAAAAAAATAGAGAGAAAGCACTCATGGATGCTGACAACAGTTGATTGTTGGTTGATTGTGGGGGTAGGAGGGTCGGGGGAGGTGGGAGAGGGGGTTGGGGGATGTATGGTAATGGAAAAAATAATATTAAAAAATAAATAAATAAAGCATAGGACTTCAAAGGGGTCAAAAAACTGTTCAGCCTCTAGGATTAACCTTAAGAGATCCCTGAGATTGTTTTAATTGACTTTCTCTTTTCCTATACTTTGTGGGGATTCTTTCACAGACGCCTTATAGGAGTTTTTCCCTTCTCATTGTTCCTTCATCTTAGTGTGGCTTTGATGGAGTCACTATGTATTCTTAAGAGCTTTAAGAGCTGTTATTGGAACACAGTGACCAATTATCACTCAGCTATACCTAAGTAAGAACAAGGCCTTAACTATAGTGGCATGGGTTTAATTATACTAGAAGGCGAATGTTCACGTGAAGTGTACTCAACACCGGAGAGGTCACCTGTTTTTGTTCATGGAGTTTTCTTTAGAGTTGTTTTAAGAGGAAAGGAACTATGCATTGAGAATGGTTGAAGTATGCTATGACCTGAAGTTAAGTAAGGATAATCCTCACACAGTAGGGAGGTCTTAGGGTTCTTTTTTCTTTTTAATTTTATGTTGTTGATGCTAAAATGACATAATTTCATTGCTAGATGAAAGGTTGATAAGAAGTTTGGGTGAGAATGATTTAGTTTATAGCCTAAACCAGGCATTTTCTTTGCAGGCTATTTGGATTACCTTGTGCTATACTTGTGTCTCTCTGCTTTTGCCTCTTTTTTTTCTCATAGAATATTCTTCTTCGACATTGTCTGTCATCTCTTCTCTTCCTAGATAACTCTTTATTCTTTACGGCCTGTCTGAAATGTCTCCAGTTTGGGGGGAAAATTTGTTTAATTTAATCTTTTTTTCCATTGTGATAAAATATATATAACATAAAATTTGATATTTTAGCCATTTTAAGTGTACAATTCAGTGACTTTAATTACACTTACACGTTGTACAACCATCACCACTATCTATTTCCAAAACTTTTTCACCCCCTTAACTGAAACTTTGTGTTCACTAAGTAATAACTCCCCTTTCTTCCTTTCCCAAGCCTCTGGCAATCTCAAATTTACTTTGTGTAAATTTACTTTTGTAAATTTTACTCTTACTATTTTACTTTTACAAATTTTACTTTTACAAATTTTACTTTTAAAAATTTACTTTTGTAAAAAAAGTAAATTTTACTCAAATTTACTTTTGAGGCTTACTTCACTTAGCATATTGTTTTCAAGGTTCATCTGTGTTGCAGTATGTGTCAGAACCTCATTCCTGTTTTATAGCTGTGTATTATTCCCTTGCATGTTTAGGCCACATTTTGTTTATACAGTCCTCTGTTCACGGACACTTGGGTTGCTTCCATTCCACCTTTTCGCTATTGTGAATGATGCCACAGTAAACATTGGTATACAACTCTCCATTTGAGTCCCTGTTTGTTTAAATATATATATGTGTGTGTGTGTGTGTGGCTATATTGCCTTAAGCCATATATATGGCATGCATATATATATATATATATGGCTATATAGTCCCTCCAATTGTTTTGTGAATTTGTTTTGCAGTCTGTCTCCCCAGGGAGAGCAGGCATATTGTCTAATTTATCCATGTATTCCTTTTTTTTCCAGTATAGTGTGTGCCACACAGTAGAAGCCGAGTAAATGACTGTGTGAATGAGTTTGTGTCTTGCCATTTTACACATAAGCTGCACCTTGCATTTATCCCTTGAAAATATGTCCTGATGAAAAACATCATTCCATATTAGTTTATAGAGAACTTCCTCATTTTCTTTTTACAGCTGCCTAGTATTCCCCTTCTGGGACATACTATAGTTGATTCAATCACTTCCCTACTGGTACAACACTTGTGGCTTCCATCTTCTGCTATAACCACAAGTGCAGAATCGGGATTTCTATGCTGAGCCCTCCAGTCTTGAAGTCTTTCTGTACGTAGTAGACTGTCAGTAAACAATGGTGGAAAGAATGAATTAATCAACGCTACTCATCGGCAAAGGAGGGCAGAGTAGCAAGGCGCCCAGGGGCGGCGCACTGACAGAGGTCCTGCGCGGAAAACCCACCAGGTGGCGCTGCGGCCGGCGGACGCGCCTGGCCGGGCACTTCTGCTCTCGAGGAGGGTGTAGGTGCCAGCCTCCGTGGCCGCTGGCGTCCTCCAGAGTCTGCAGCCGGAGCAGCCGTCTGGGGGTCTGGCCAGAGGCCCGACAGTGGGAAGCCGCCGCCGCCCACGTGCTGCCCGGAGTCCTGGCCGCCATCATGCGGGACCGGTGCCGCTGGCACTTCTTGAAGGAGGAGATGGAGCTGACGCCCAAGGGGCTGCGGGACTCGGACAAGACCACCTACGTCAACGTCATCGCTGTGAGTGCCAGTCCACCCACCTGCTCTGGCCGCGGACGCCACTTCCCCACCCCACCCCCACACACGCGCATGCAGACCGGTCTGGACCCCTCCGCGCACCCGGCGGTTGGAGGGAGCGGGGGCGAACGTGCCTGTCCCCGTCTGGGGGTCAGGACGTGGAGTGACGTGGAGTGTCCCGCGTGTCGGTGGTGGCGGTCGGCCGCTGAAGGGTTCATTCCACTCGGTGGTCCTGGACTCCGCCGGGGCTCGGGAAGGGTGAACGTGGGCTTGTCACGTATTTAAATCGCGTGGGGGATTGGGTTTTTCTGGGGCTTGTCTGGGGGGCAGCCGGAGGGTTAACGCCAGCCCGTCACTTTCCCGCAGGGAAAGAGCCCGTGGGTGCGGTGAGAAAGCGGGAGAATTGAGGGACTCCTTCCTGAATGCTGCGCGCAGCTTGTCCCCGCTCATCGGGGGCGTTTCGCTGGTTCCAGGGACAGGGATCAGCGGACGGCTGCTGCGCTGGGCCGGTGGAAGGTGGGGACCGCTCCAGCCAGTCGGACCCCCTGGACGCCGCCTTCCCCGCACCCGCCCGCGGAGCTGCCTCGGGGCCCCTGCGCCGCGCGGCACGCGTCCTCGAGGACACAGGCAAGGCCGTGGGTAAGTCTTCGTCTCTGAGGAGCCCGGGGAGCAGCCTGTTGTGTGTGGAGAGCTGTCCAGGCAGGGGACCGTGACTGGACACTGCCCGAGGAGCTGCCGCGGTGGCCACGGGAGGGGCACGCCCCGGCAGGCTGCACGCCCGCGTCTCGAACCCGGGAGGGATGCTTCTCTCTCACCGTTGGCGGAGCGGCCCGGTCGAGACCGCGCGCCGGTTCGGCGCCAGCGTGCCAAACGGGAGCACATTCACGTGCGGTCCCGGGGTACACCCCCCCACCCCGCCCCCGCCAGCAGCACACACCCAAAGCTGAGCGCTCTTCCCGTGGCTTCGGTCACAGCAGGGGGTGGGGCGAGACCTGGGAGGTAGGAGCGATCTCGACTCTGAGCAGCTTATGAATGTGGATGTGAATTCATTGTTTGAAGCTCATAGCACGAGAGAATACGGGTGCGGAAAGTTAAAGCGAGGCGGACTTTAGCTGAATGAGAAAGGAACCTCTGGTCATGAGACTGATGCGCGGTAGAAGGGTGCCCGGTGATATGTGTGCACGTGGATGGGGGCTGTAGTGCTCTGAGTCACCGCGCCCGTGGGTTTGGCGTGGGGAGAGTGTTCCCAGCTCTGGATGCACCAATAGCGTGAGGAATGGGGGCGGGGGGCGGTTTCCCTCCTGGTTTCACTGGTGTGTTCTCCCTGCATTTGCTCTGCACTGACCCCATCTGCACTGCCCTCTCCTCATCCCATTTGTCCTGGGAGGGACCCTTGGATCAGGACACATGGGCGCTGGCAGGCACTTAGGGGCCCATGGGCCAGCCCCTCATGTCACACTGGGGAGGGGACACTGGTGGCATGGGTTGCACAGCTAACTAGCTGTAGAGTCAGGCCAGTGTTGGGATCCTGGGCCCCACTCCCTGCACCAGACACAGAAGGAGCGCCGTGCTGCCTCCTCTGTGCTTCCGTTTGGTGCAGGTTGTACAGGATGTGCCCGTTGTGGTGCCTGGGCTCCCTGTGCATTTGGACTTCTTCATTGTTCGTGTGTTACATTTAAAGTAATTATTTCATTTCTTCGCTGATATTCAGAGGTTTGAAATCAAAATATGGCAAGAGAAACCTGATTAATATTCATTTTTGTTTGTTTTGTTAAACCATTTAATTGAGTGGCTCCAGAGTCATCTGTGTTTTTTTTTTTTTAAGAAGAAAGGGAAGGAAGAAAGTGAGTCTGGACAGCAAGTAGACTTTCTTTAGAAATCAGTGGAGTGTTTTCTTTACTCACAGTCTGCTGAAGTGCTGTGTCGGCTGGCACGAGGTACTTTTATTTCATTCTTCTCTCTGGGTATTCTTCCTGAAGAAGGTGGACGAAGTTGTCTGTACATATAGTGGCACAGGAAACTGGGCATGAGTCCTGGGTCCTGGGTTCTGAGATGCATGGTGTTCACACTGTTCTGCATCTCTGAGCCTCTCTCACCATGTGGCTGAGGTCTGGCTGGATGCAGGACCACCAGTGACTGGCTCCCCCAGGGCCTTTCTGACACCGTCTGTGCATCCATCCCGCAGGACGTTGGTCTGTGCTCATTGCCAGCCGAATACGGAAGGTCAACAGGATTCGAAGGCACTCAGTGGAGCCGCATGTTGGAGAAGCCCTGGGTCCCTGAGTCACTGCATGGAGAGGCTGCCTGCCTGGCTCACATCAGACTGGGACATGAGGAACAAGCAGGATTTCACTGGGTTCAGACACTGAATGGTCCATTATGACAGCTCCATGCCATTACCATAATGGGTACAGTCTTTGATGGGCAATTAGGATCACCATGGCTAAACCACTTGTAAATGTCAGTTTTGATGAGTCACTTTCTGTCTCTCATCTTAGTTTAACCTCCCGCCCAATGGGGTGTGTTAGGCTCATCCACCAGCATTCCTCTTCCCTTCTCACGGGCATGCTGAGAGATAAATTGGAGCTATCCCTGGAAGAAGAGAGTGTATGAAGACAAGGCACTATTACCGCCACAATTTTGAGCACCATTCTGCCAAGTACAGAGAAAAATTATCACTTACTTTTGACAGAGTGTATCCTTTCTGCAATTGCTATCAGCAGATAATTCCAAAGCACATGCCCCCAGTGACGGTGCCACCTTCTCTCTGATTATCCCTTTGACCATCATGAGCCCTTCAGTAGTGTCAGTCATGGGCACTGTGTCTGTGACAGATATTGGGACCCAGACAAGGTGCCAAGGTCTGTTACATCCTTGGTTAAATTTATTCCTAGATATTTTTAAACATGTATATATATATAATTTATTTATTTATATACTTTATACCGTAGTGACTCAAGCAGAAGTATAAAATTTCTGCACAGTCATACAATATACTTCTAATATAAAAATCCCTGTTATGTTTTATTCATCTTATGATTTTTCTCTAGGTGTCCAATGATACCATTGTCCCATATAATTTTGATGCAGTTGTTAGTGGAATTGTTATCTTAGTTTCCCTTTCTGATAGTTTATTATTGACATACAAAAATGCAACTAATTTCTGGATATTTATTTTGTATTCTGGTACTTAATCCATTTATCAGATATAATAGCTCTCTGGTGAAATCTTCAGGGTTCTCTATAAATAATCATAAATTGGTGCTGTGATTTTTATCCTCATTTTGTTTATATGGTATATCTCATTTATTGATTTGTCGATATCTTACCAACTTTGCATCCCCAGAGTAAATTTCACTTGATCATGGTGGATGATCTTTTTAGTGTTTCCTGGATCTGGTTTGCTAATATTTTGCTGAAGATTTTAGCATCTATGTTCATCAGGGATACTAGCCTAGAATTTTCTTTCTTTGTAGGGTCTTTGATTATGGAATTAGGATAGTGCTGGCCTCATAAGATGAGCTTGGGAGTCTTCCTTCTCTTGAATTTCTAAGAATAGTTTGAGAAGGATAGGTGTTAGTTATTCTTCCAATGTTTGGTAAGATTCACGTGAGAAGCTATCTGGCCCAAGACTTTTATTTATTTGGAGTGGTTTTTTTTTTTAACCTTTACCTCAGGATATTTTTTTTTTTCATTGCCTTTAGAGAAAGAGGGACAGAGAGTGTAGGGACGAGAGAAGGAATGTAGAAAGAGAAGGCAAGAAATAATGATGTGAGAAACATTGATTGGTTGCCTTTCATACATGCCTTCCACTGCGGACAGAACCCACAACCCAGGCATGTTCCCTGACTGGGAATTGGACCCACAACCTCTCAGTTTGCAAGAGGATGCCCAATCAACTGAGACACACTGGCCAGGGCTATTGGGAGTTTTTAAAATTACTGCTTCAATTTCATTAGTTGGTCTATTCAGATTTTCTGCCTCTTCCTGATTGAGTTTGGAAGATAGTATGTTTCTAGGAATGTATCCACTCCTACCAGATTGTCCGATTTGTTGGCGTATAGTTGTTCATAATGTTTTCTTACAATCCTTTGTATTTCTGTAGAGTCAGTTACTTATCTTTTATTTCTGATTTTATTTATTTGGGTCCTCCTTTTTTCTTGATGAGTCTGGTTAAAGGTTTGTCAGTCTTGTTTGTCTTTTCAAAGAACCAGCTCTTGGTTTCATCTATCTTTTGTATTGATTTTTTTAGGCTCTATTTCCTAAATTTTTGCTCTGATCTTTTTTTTTCCTACTGACTTTGGGCTTTATTTGTTGTTGTCTTTTCTCAGTTCCTTTAAATGTAGTTAGACTTTTTGATACTTTTCTTGTTTGTTGAGATAGGCCTGTAATGCTATGAATTGCCCTCTTAGGATAGATTTAGGGTTGTTGTGTTCTCATTTTCATTTGTTTCAAGGTATCCATTGATTTTTTCCTTAATTTCATTGTTAATCCAGTCATCATTTAGTAACACGTTATTTAGCCACCATGTCTTTGTGTGTTTTTCTGTTTTTTTCTTGTGATCGATTTCTAGTTTCATACCATTATGTTCAGAGAAGATGCTTGGTATGATTTCAATCTTCTTAAACTTATTGAGACTTGATTTGTGTTCTAACATGTGGTCTGTCCTAGAAAATGATCCATGTGCACTTGTAAATAGGTGGCAACCTATTTGCAGCTACAAAGCGACCCACAGTTTGTGGCTGCCTCTGCTGGGCCTGGGTGAACATGGAAGGTCCAAGCAGCACACCAAGGCTGGCTTTTACCAGCACGAGGCCCAGGGGCTAGTCAACAAAGGTCCCAAGGCACTGTAAGATCCTGCTCAACCAGCCTCACCTGCCAGCCACCTGTTAGTCTCCACCACCGAAAAAGCCTCTGGTGGTACTCAAGTTGCATGAGGTAGGTTCTCAGTAAGTCACCAGGAAGGGACAAGTGGTGTTCACCAGACTGGTACAGGGTCAAACTCAATGTCAGTGCTGGGTTTGAGGCCACTCACCAAATGTCCCTGGGTATACCAAGTCTAGCTACCACTTGATGTGTGCTTGCAAATCTTTGTTGTAAGGGAGTTGTTACAGTAAGTCAGGCATAGTTTATCAGGCCCAAACAGACCAAGATTCAGCTGTGAGAGGAGAGGTGTACACAGGTTAGGTGTACAAGATAAAAATGGCCCCTGTCCTAGAGCCGGTTGACCTAGTCTGTCGAAGATTCTCCTGGGAGGACAAGCTCGGCAGGGTGGGCAGCTGGGAGTCTAGGGTAGAGCTAGCACATCTCCTGTGAGGGGGAGGTGCCGGTCAAGCTGGGCTAGGGTGCAGGGAGTGGCCTCTGCCTAAGAGCCACACAGCTCAGTCTGTCCCCTTTCACTTCTCTGCCCTTCCTACCAGTCTCAGTGTGGCTTCTTCTGTAAAAAATCCTTGGCAGACTTTGCTTCAGCTAGTCTTCAGTTGCTCCGAATTTTAACTGTAATTTCAGTTTGGTCCCGGGAGGTGGGGAGTATAACATCTACCTACTCTGCTTCCATTTGGTATCTCTCACAATGTCTTTCCTTTTTGGGAGGAATTATATTCCACTTTATAGATGGGCCACATTGTGTTTACCCATTTGTTCATCAGCGGGACACTTGAGTCGCTTCCACGTTTTCACTGTTGTGAATAACACTGCTGTGAACATGGGGGTGCCCCTGTCTCTCCAAACCCTCCTCCAGTTCCTTGAGTAAACACCCAGAAGGGGGATTGCTGGAGCACATGGTAGTTGTTTGTTTGTTTGTTTGTTTGTTTCAAGGAACCTCCACACTGTTTCCCACAGCAGCTGCACCAGCAGTATACAGGGGACCCAGAGCTGGCTTTCTTTGTAAGAGTGGAATTAAAGGGTTGAAACAGGCCACATCCCAGGACCTAAGGTGTCCAGGATCCGTAGTCTGAGATCAGCAGGATGAGCTCAAGAGTTCCTCAGAGTGTCCGTGGGTTTTCAGAGGCCAGGGAACTGCTTCCTGCTGTGGGTGATCCGGGGTCCCCTGGGATGTGGCAACGGAGTGAGGGCATGGCAGGGTCACATAGCTGCGATCCTGTCACAGTCACAAAAAGTTTAGTCTTCTCCTGTGTGGCTGATCCTAGCAGGTGCCTCCCTCCATTTCCTTCCTAAGAGAACTGCAGTTCTGTTTGGACATATGACCAAAGGCATGTGTATTGGGCAGCACCCTCCCAGCCTTCGCCCCCAGGGCTGGGTGAGCCAGCTGGCTGGGGCGCAGGAGAGAACAGGTGGGTGAATAACGTTTTCTTGGGTGGGTGTAAAATGCTATGACAACCATGAGAGCTTTAAAAAAAAGTGTGTGTGTGTGTGTGTGTGTGTGTGTGTATAAGTGCCTTCTCCCATTCTAGAACTAAGCAGCCAAAGCGAATGCCTAGCACACTCTCAAGGAAGCACAGTCCTGCCTTGCACCAGCACCAGATGCCACCAGGACAGTGGCAGAGGCACCTGGAGGAAGGAGGCAGGACGTTCCTCTCCCAGCAGTGTGACCCCGTCCCGGCGGTGAGTCTGTCTGCACAGCTCACGGCTGCTTGGGGCCAGTGAGGCTTCAGACAGGAGACTGACGTGATCTGGTTTATATTCTTCAAAGATCACTCTGAGTTATATTTTTATATTTATGTTTTTAATTTTTATTTATTTTACTTCACTTTTTTATATTTTTAATAATTTTTCTAATTTTTTCTATTAGAGTTGACATTCAATATCAGTTTCAGGTATACAGCATAGTAGTTAGGTATTTATATACCTTACAAAGTGATCCCCCAAATAACTCCGCTGTGGGGTCTCCTTTAAAAGGGTGTTAATCCCATTCAGGAGGGCTTTACCCTCATGACCTAATCACTCTCAAAGGTCCCCACCTTTTATCTAGTTCTAATTGAATTTATTTGGGTGACATTGGTTAATAAAAGTATGTACGTTTCAGGTATACACTTCTCAATGCCTCATCTGTACAGTGTGTGTTCGACACCCCAAGTTAAGTCTTCCATCCCCATTTATTCCTCCTAGGCCCTCTTCTACCCATCCCCACCCCACTCCCCCTCTGGAGACCACTCCGTGGTTTGACATTTGCAGTGATATTTGAGCTGTGTCTTGAGAGCAGGTAGGATTTAGACCAGCGATTTTCAACCGGTGTGCTGCAGGAATCTTTAAAACATGCAATAGCTGACTGTTTAGTCAGGGGCACTCATCTCTTTTCAAAGCTTTTATCATTTTTTCTTTTCTTCTCTTTTCTTTCTTTTGTTCTCATTTCTCTTTTTTTCTCTCCCTTTTTTACCCCTTTCCTTAGACGTTCCTAATGAATTGACCATTATATTTCCTAAGTTCTGAAATGACCAAAAGACCCAGAAAGACATTTCTTTAGGCTTCTGCTTGAAAACGTTGTTATTTTTAAAATTCGACAATCTAAGGGAAAGGGGTCAGTGCCCCTGACTAAACAGTCATATATTTTCATGTTTTAAAAATGTGTGTCACACCGGATGGAATTCGCTCCTTTAGACAGATGAAGAGGGGAGCTGTGCCTCAGGTGCGGAGAGTGGGAGCACAGCCAGGGGGCAGGAGAGACGAAGACACAGACCGGAGCACCGCCCCGCAGAGGCCCGGGAGTGAGGGGACAGGCAGGGGAGCAGGAGACCCTCCATGAAGAAGGAAGGGCAGGAAAAGGGGGCCTTCCATAGAGGAAGCAGGGCAGGGGAAACAGGAGGCCAGGAGAGGGGCAGAACAGGGGGGACAGGGGACCCTGGGAGGGGCAGGGATAGGAAATGGGACCTTCCATGGAGAGAGTAGTATCCTCTGTCACCTGTCCTCATCCCCTGCCCTTCCAGCTCTTCCCCATCCATAAAAGGTCCCCTGTCATCCTTGCCCTCTTCCCGCCATGGAGGGTCCCCTACCCACTCTGCCCTGCCCCCTCTATGTTAGGGTCCCTTACTTGCTCTGCCCTGCTCCCTCAAAGCAGGTGTCCCCTGTCCCCTCTGCCCTGTCTTCTCCATGGAGGGTCCCCTATCCCATTTGCCTGTCCCGTTCGAGGAGGGTCTTCTCTACCCACTTCCCTGCCCACTCCACAGAGGATCCTCTATCCCTCTGCCCTGCACCCTCCAAGGGGGGTCCCCTCCCCACTCTGCCCTGCACCCTCCATGGAGGGTTCCCCATCCCCCCCGCCCTGCACCCTCCGTGGGGGGTCCCCCATCCCCACTGCCCTTCTCCCTCCATGGAAGATCCCCCCACCCCTGCCCTGTCCCATTCATGGAGGGTCTCCTGTTCCCCTGCCCTGCCCTGTCACTCACAGGCCTCTTACTGGCATGCGCTCTGGTCTCTGGTCTCCGGTCTCCGTGTCTCCTGTCTCCGGGCTGCGTCCCCGGTCTCTGTACCCGAAGCACACTTCTCACCCTCTTCATCTGTCTAAATCCCACCTGTGCTCTCAAGGCACATCTCAAATACCATTTCTAATGTCAAATCACCGCGTGATCTTCAAAAAGTGTAAATGAGATTATGTCATTCTCATGCCTAAAAGCCTTAATGGTGTGGTAGCATTTTCAACCCACCCAAGGGCCCTTCATCTGCCCACCCGCCCTGCCCTGCACCCCAGCCAGCCTGCTTCTCCCTGCCCTGGGGGAACTTGCTGTAGCTTTGGGGGCGGCTTCCCCAGTTCTCCCTGTGGGCAGCTCTGTCTCAACAGCCAAGCCTGAGTTTGAATATGACGAGATGTTGGCGAGCCCTTCCGTGCCCCTGCTGGGCAGCCACTGCAGAGGTCCCAGCCCCGCACTGTGGGGTGCACCGCAGCAGCAGGTCACAGAAGGAAGACAGGTCACAGTGGTGAGACTGGTCATACAGGTCTCACCTGGCAACCGTCCCGGGTCAGCCAGGTGGGCCAAGTAACCAGTTGAAGCTGGAGGAAGGGACCACAGGCCAAAGTTTTTGGGGCCCCTGGAAGCTGGGGTGGCTTTGGCAGGGACATGGGAAGGAACCTTCCCGTAAGGAGCAGATTCGGCCAGCCCCCATGAGCAAGGGAGGGGCCTCCCAGAGCCTGCGGGGAGGAGCACAGCCCGATGAACCCACCTCAGGTGTCCGACCCACAGCACCTGCGGCCCCACACTTCGTGGTGTGGGCCACCCGTCTGAGGTCATTTGTTCGGGCCACAGTGGAAATCCAATATTGTCCCCATCACTCCCTAGTCACATCACCCAAGTCCGTTTTCTTCATGGCTGTTAGTGTCCTCTGAAACGAAGTGTGGTTCTGGTTCACTGTCTGCCTCTCAGCCCCTCTCAGCACCCGAAAGGCCTCGCCCCGCGACCCAGGCTCGGTGAGGAGTGGAGGGCACACACGTTTCTGATTTCATACAATTTTATTTTTGTGATAAAACATTAACAGATGATGCCTTAAACATCTTTAGGACATCCCCCAAAATAAATTCACAAATGAAAAAAATCTTTTTTTTGGTCAAAACCTTCATCTTAACGTTCGGTCAGAGATGCAGTTGCCACTTTGTGAGCTGCTCGTGGAGGCTGAGACTGACAGCAGACCCGGTTCACACTAGGATTCGCCTCCCGTCCCCACAGGCCAGCCCGTTGGTCTTTGGTGGCCGGCTGACCCTGGCGTTGCTTCCGGCAGGGCCGGGGGACTCCCATCCTGGGGCTGTGACAGCTCCTTGAGTTTGAGTTTTCCCTCATTTCTTGCTTGGGGACCAGGAATTGCAGCCATTGAAAGTGGGGGCAGCTCGGGGGCTGTGTGCTCTGTATGCTCATGGCTACCGGCCTGTAGGGGGCGCAAGTGGTGCCAGGGTAGGGGGGTCCTCGTAACCCCCCCCCCCACCACTAGTTGGCTTGCTGCCTGGCCACCCCTTCAATAGCAGCTCCCCTCCAGTTCCGTTCAAGGTTCCCAGGGACGGTGTCAGGGATTGAGTGATGTCAGGCCATGACGGGACAGTCTGTGCCTCTGGCCACACGGGTTCCTTCACAGAATGAAGACAGGTCACAGTGGTAAGACTAGTCATATAGCTATCCTGGCAACCATCCCGGGTCACCCAGGTGGGCCAAGTAACCAGTTGAGGCTAGTTGAGGCTGGTGAACCTGAGTGTGGATGACCTTCCTCAGGCTGCGGTCTCGGTGGTAAGGGCCAAGCAGGGGGGTCAGAGGGCCTCCCAGCAGGCAGAACTTGGGGCACTGGAGCTGGACTGAGACTCAGAGTCTTTGGGTGTAAGGGGTGGCTCCAGCAGGAGGGCCATGTGCCCTCGCCCCCAGGGGCGGCCAGGGAGCCGGCCCCTCCAGCTCCTGACCTGCCTCCGGGGCTGTGGAGGCTCAGCTCTGTGGCTGGACATGTCTGGCTGCCAGATACAGCCAATCAAACAAAATTCTGCATGAGACATGTGTATTCTGAAAGATTATTTGTTGTTTATCTGAAGTTCACATTTAATTGGGGGCCCTATTGACAAGGCCATTGAATCCAGAGTCCCAGGAGCCCAGCCAGCAGGGGGCAGCAGGACTGAGTACTTGAGGCTCCTCTGCTGGTTGGGGGCCCTGACCAAGTTGTGGGGTCCCTCAGCCACTCAGCGAATGCTGGCAGAGCCGACTGGGACAGGAGGGCTGTGGGAACAGGAGTGTGGCTGACCCAGGGAGACCCAGGACCTGCCACATCAGGATATCCAGGGCTTTAAGGGGCTCCAGGCAACCTTGTCCCCAAACCAGGCTGCTCCCCACAACTCTTCCCGGGCCCCCACAGCCCAGCCCTGGCCCTCCTGCCTCCTTCACAGTGAACAGCTGGTGCGTCTTTGTGGTCCCCTGACTGTGGGGAGTGGGTGATGCCCTCCCCTTCCAGTCACTTCCTGAAGTGCCCGCAGGGCCCCTGCAGCCCTGGGCCCTGCTCACAATCTTTCCCCGCCCTGGCGGTGTTTAGGTGAGTGCTGGGAAAAGCAGAGGGTGCCATCCTCCCCCATCGTCCAACCACTGGGCCAGCCCTGAAATCACCAGTCCCCGTGTCGCCTCCTCCCCAACTCTGCAAGGCTCCATCTGAGCTCGTCCCACACTGGGGCTGCCCGGACAGGGCGCCTGCTCCCAGCCCTGGCTCTGGCCCCACATCTAGGGGAGCCAGGGCCCACTCCCGGAGCTTGCTCTGAGCCAGAGAGTCAGGGCAAATCCTGGTCTATGGGGAGGGGATTCACATACCCCAGGGATTTTTGCATATCCCTTCTAGCACTAGCTGCTCAGCATGGCTATGATCGTGTAGGCCTGCCTGACCACAGGAGCCAGGAGGCTCTGACCTCGACCAGCAGTCCCAGAATTCCTGGATCTCAGAACGGGGAAGGCTGGGTGAGCATGTGTACCACCTGCCATTCATTTGCCACCTTAGTCCAGTTGCTGAAGACATTCTTGCCTCTCAAACTGCAATGCCCACAAATGACTGGACTCCCGTTATAGTACAGGTTCTGGTGCCATGGATCTGGGGTGAGGCCTGAGGGTCTGCACTGCCAATCAGCTCCCCGGTGATATCAACGCTGCTGGTTCAAGGACCATGCTGGGAGTAGTGGGGGTCGAGAGCTCTTCAGCTTCCAGAGAGACAAATTTGGTAGATGTGTTGCCCGTAGCCAGTGCTTTAGGCAAAAACTGGATGATGCAACTCTGAAACCAGAGTGCAGCTGCCCTGAGGGTCGTGTGGGAGGGTTCTGAGCAAAGTCTTCACCTAGGAAAGAGTTCAGGGACTCAGGGACACACACAAGGGGGCTGGGAATCCAGGCTGCAGTGCTGTCCTTGGGGCACCCAAGCCTGCGCCCTGCTCTTGGGTCCCAGGCTCAGCACAACCACGGCTCAGTGTCCTTGGGTGACAAGGCACCTTCTCTCTGGGCCTCTGCCCTCCTCTGGAAGTGTCTGCCATGGGAGAGAGAGGTTACGCCTCAAAAGGAAGAAGGGCGGCATAAATAGCACTTACCACGTGCTTTTCTTGTGCTAGTGTCTTTAATGCTCACAGCAACCCTCGGACCTGGGTGCTAGACCTCTCGTTACCGTCTCACGGGTGGGGAGCCTGGAGCCCCCAGAGAGGAAGTGCCCAGGTCTCCCAGTGTCATAAGGCCCCAGGCAGCCTGGCTCCAGAGCCTAAGTCCTCACCCATCTCTTCCCTCAGCCTGTCCAGGGTGAGGCTGGGTGAAGACCGTGAGGAGAGGGATCCTATCCGCCCCCTCGCCCCACAGCCCTGAGGCTCCGCTGCAGACACAGCTGCACACCGGACTTCCCCTCTACTCCCGGGCTGTTTGTAGACTGGGACCAGCCCGTGTGGGAGAACACCCCTGGGCCCCTCTCACCCCTGATTTGGGGCTGCCCTGCTTTAAACCAGCCCTGCTATGTGACACCTGAGCTCCCCCAGCCAAGCCCCTACCTCATTACATGGTCGTGGTCTGTGTCCTCTTCTGTCCCGCCCTAAACTGCACACTCAGAAACAGGGTCATTTTCCTTCGTTTCTGATCTTCAACTCAGCCCCTGGTGCACAGTAGGTGCCTAACTGACTTGATGCCCACAGGTTCCATGACAAATGTGGGAAGGAGAGTGGGTCCCCTGACGGGTGTGGCTCAGTTGGTTGGGCATCGTCCAGCAAAGTGAAAGGTCACCCATTTGATTCCCAGTCAGGGCACATGCCTAGGTTGCAGGTTTGGTCCCCGGTTGGGTGGTGTGCGAGAGACAACTGATCCCTGTGTTTCTCTTGCATTGATGTTTCTCGTCCTGTCTTTCTCCCTCCCTTCCCCTCTCTCTAAAAAGTAAGTAAATAAATATATATATTTTTAAACTGCCAGGGTAGTGGAGGGCATGGGGAGGGGTACCGTGGAGAAGCATTCCCAGATGTCGCCACCAGAGGGCAAGCGTGCACAGCAGCTGGAGCACTGGCCCGGCCAGGGAGAAGGTAGGTGGGTCCCTGGCAGCCCAACCTCCAGGCCTGGAGGCAGAGGAAGGCCAGACAGAGGGGCTTGGGCATCTGCCCACTCCTGCAGATTCCAGCCTGAGCTCCAGAGTCCTGCGTTTCTCTTCCTCCCTTTTTCCTGCCATCTCTCTTCCCTTTCCTCTCTCCCCTTCCAGGTTCCTGGGTCAGTCTTGACTTTGTGTGACTTTGGGCCAGGCACCTTTTCTCTTGAAGCCTTAGTTTCTTCATCTTACAACAGGAAAATAATGATAAGACCCTGCTTTTGTGCACTTTCCCTAGCTGGGGATTTGGCGCCCTTGATGTAGGGCTACACTTCCCTTAGCACAGACCCTTCTCTGCTCTCAGGAAGGAGGTCCAGGCTGTGGAAGAGGCACAGTCAGGTGCCTCAGGTGTCCTCCCTGGTGGGCGGTGTCTCCAGGCAGGTCCGTGGGGCTGGCTGGGGCTGGCTGGGGTGGCTGGACCAGAACCGCCACCCCCTCCTCAGCCTGGATGCTGCTGTATCCACTGGTGCTAGGATGTTCATAGGACGTCACCTGGGTGTACTCCGTTCAGGAATAGATGAGCAGGCAAGAAGGAAAGCACTGAAAAGGTAACCTGTGAAGGCCTCTCCCGTGAGACCCAGGTCCATCCAGGACCACAGAGGAGCAGGTGGCACACCTGCATTGAATGAGTTTGGGAGTGAAGGGCTATTTTCTGATTTTATAAAATTAGTTTTGCAATAAAACCAATTCATTAACATATAAATACATATGATTTTTTTAAAAGATTTTATTTATTATTGCAGAGAGGGGAAAGGAGTGAGAAAGAGGGAGAGAAACATTGATGTGTGAGAGAAGAATTGATTGGTTGCCACTCACATGCCCCCAACTCCAACTGGGGACCTGGCCCGCAACCCAGGCATGAGCCCTGACTGGGAATCGAACTGGCAGCATTTCGCTTTGCAGGCTGGCACTCAACCTACTGAGCCACACCAGCCAGGGCTACATATGATTTCTTAAACCTCTTTAGGAAATCCCAAATACATAAATTCATGAATAGAAAACTGAGGCCTTGTTTACGTGTGATATACAAGACAATGTGACCCTTCCAAGGTCGCATACCTTGGTAGTAGTGTCAGAATTAACATCTGACTTGTAACATCTGAATGTGTGACTTAGATGAAGGGAATCTGTTATCATCATCTGCACCTCTGCTCTGTATACAGAATGATTTCAATGATGTGAAAATACTTGAGCCAGCAGCAGCAGCAGATTTTAGAATTAGAGAATGATTGTTTTCATCATACTTCTGAGGTTCTATTTCCTTATTATGATTTTTAACATCTATTTTGGAAGAGCCACGTGGCTTGAAGGCACACAGATTTTTAGTGAAAACAACATCCTTAGAAGTATCTTCAAATTTCAGGACAGGTGGTGGCTCTTTTCCTCAGGAGATCCTGGGACCTAGACAGCTACTTAGAGGTGGGGACTCCAGGGTGGAGGTTTTACATCTGGAATCGGGAACCTGCGGTGGATGTCCATCTCAGAAGTCCATGGAGACGCCCTTTCAGAGCATTTGTCCCTGAACTAGTCTGTGCCACTCTGATGTCTTTAACTTCCCCAGGGCAAATACATGCAGCCCAGGTCTGGATGTGAAGGAGTCTTACTGCCCTTAACTAATCAGGGGCCAGTACATCTTTGTTTTGCTTTTTTTGTTCTTCAGAGATTATAAAGGACAGAGAGTAGTGATTAACAAAGCTTACCACTTGGCTGGATTAAAAGAGAAACAGACTCATAGATACAGAGAACAGACGGATGGTTGCCAGATGAGAGGGAGTTTGGGGGCTGGGTGAAAAAGGTGAAGAAATGAAGTACAAATTGGTAGTTACAAGACAGTCATGGAAGTGTAAAGTACAGCACAGGGAATCTAGTCAATCATAGGGTAATAACAATGCATGGTATCAGGATACTAGGCTTATTGGGGCATCACTTCAGAAGTTCTGTAAATGTCTAATCACTGTACAACTGAAACTAATATAATACTGTATCTCAACTGTAATTAAAAATAAATTTAAAAACAGAAGCAAAGCCATTGCTTTCCAATGAAGACCAATAATAAATTTTACAAACTTAAGGAGAAATACAGTTTCTTCTAAAGGCTAAGAGAGTAGTTATTATCAGGATCCAAATGGCACTAAAGTCCTGGTTCTCGTGACGGGAGATACGAGAATAATAAAACCCCAACTGCATCCCACTGGGAGATTAGGTTTGGGCGGCTTTCATCTTTAATCATGGACTTGGGGACTTCGTGGTGCCCGAGAGGTGGGGGAGGGGTTCGTACACGTTGCTCTGTGGGTGCCTCACATGTGGTGCCTTCCCACCCTCCTGCCACAGGGCTGTGATTGTCACGGTCAGTGTTCCCTATAGATGAGTCCGTGTCTGGTCGTTATCTCCGGATTGAACTTGATTCGCCGCGGTAGTCCCACAAATGCCGGGACTTTGAGAGGCTCAGAAACAGGCCTCCAATTCTTTGAGAGGGATGAGGAGCAGGGAGATGCAGAGGGGTTGAAGGATCAAGGCACTACCCAGGCTGGGGTCTCAGGACGGAGGGTGTCTAGAGGGCCACCCACCGGGCAGCCAGGGCCAGCAGGGGACCCTGCGGGGCACAGGGGCAGAGGGGCTACGAGGGGGGAGCAGCGATGGGTGCGTTACACTGTGCTTTCGCAGCACCGTGTGTCTGGTGGAGCTTGAAGGTTATCAGAGTGCTTTTCTACAAGACTTTGTTTTTGAATGAATTGACGTGGCAAAAATGAACAGAATTTGGTTAACCTAACAAACTAAAGAAAAGCAGTCATCCAACATGGTAGAAGGGCTCTTTGTTCCAGACATTGAAAAGCGGGCTCAGGAAGTAGCCTGAATGTTCCTTTCAGGGCTTCTCTGGTGCGGGCTGCCCCCCACCGGGCTCAGCACAAACCAGGCCTGTGCTGCACCCGCGCACGCCTCCGTGCCCGAGCACCCTCATCCTCATTTTGTTGTTGCCCAACACGATCAAAGCTCCTGAGCAGTTTATTTGAAAAACAGTTGAGTAATTTAGCTCCTAATGGCTTCAGTATGTTTGGTATTTCAAACACTAAATACATTACTTTAAAAATGAAAGGGAAAAATGTTTTCCCAGTGGTTCCATTAAACAATGTCTATTTCCTGCATAAAGAAACCAAATTAAAGAACACAACCTTCAATATGGGACAACAGTGTGTCTGAAAATGATTAACCTTATTTGAAAGACCTCCCCCCACCAAAAAAAAAAAAACCACACACACACACACACACACACACACACACACACCAAAAAGCCCAAAAGAGCAAAATAACACAAGAACTTGTATTTTCTAAAGACAGTCAGTTGGAGTCTATCTAACAATGTAACATTTCCCATATGGTTAAGAGAAGTAATGGCAGCTGTGTAAGACCAGAGATTTCAAGATCAATATCAGGATAGGCCCCCTAAAGGGCTCCTACTGTCCTCAGCCCTGCAAAGACCAGCAGAGCTCAGCGGTCCAGAGGCTAGCGGGGCGGGGAGATGGGGAGCAAACCACACCAGAGCCTTCTTTACCATAATGCCTGTACTCTAGCAGGGGAGGGGGAAGCAGGAAGGAAGGAGGTTGGGTAAGGGGTGTGGAGAATAGAGGCAACCAGCTAGCCAGGGCACCTGTGTCCCATGGATGCATGAGTCCTGTGGCCCGGACTCCTGCTCCAGGACAATAATGTTGTGGCCGAGGCAAGTGGCCTTGCAGTCGTACAATGCACCTGCTCGCCCCATAACTCACCCAGAGCTGCAGCAGGGCAACCAAGCCAGCTGTTCCCATCCTTCCAGAGGATGCTGTGTCTCCCAGGTAAAGGGATTGAGGCTCAGAGAGGCTGGGCCACCGCAATTCTGGCCTCCATGCATGCCTCCTCTGGGAGAAGAGGCCCCAGGCTCCAGAACGCACCTCACTCCACACGGGGCACACGGCAGTGTGGCCACGCACATGCCCACCCCCTTCTCTGAAAAGCACCCTTTGTAACTTCTTTAAACAGGAAATACCTCTACCAGGGGAGGAGCATTATTTGCTTCTTGTTAGAACAGACTTTTATTTAGGATCAAACTTCGTGGGGGCCCCATGCCCACAGGAAGCAGTGAAGGAAAGAGGAGGAAGAGGTACCCCAGATGCACTTGTGGGGGCTGGTATAGGAGGAAGACTGTGGAGAGCTCAGAGAAGGAGGGGGCTGCAGGCCCACAGACCCGGCCTCTCTCAGCTGGAAACCCTGCTCTCCCCTCCCCAAGCCTGTCCTCTGGAAGGGCCCAAGAAGTAACAGACAGGCAGTCATTCTGGGTGCTTAGTGGTTGGGGTGGCTTAACCCTTAGATGCTTGCCTGTCCTTCCGGGGACAATTGAAGCTAATCATTCTTTCACTGATTGGGCAGCTCTTTGCTGAGCACCTACTTTGTGCCAGGCCCTGTGCCATCATGTGCACACAGCAGGAGAGCAAACAAACTTGCTTCTCATCCCCCCCTGAACTTAGAGGCAGAAATTAAAAACAATCGCACAGACAGCTCTATAATCACACACAGGATAAAGTTCCTGAGGGCCTATGGTGGTGGCCCTGACGAAGGCTAGGCAGGGATTTTCCTGCAGAAGTGAAAGAATCTGTAAAAGTGGGAGGGGAGAGGCAGGGGTGGGAATCTGAGCACTGTACTTTTAGAAGCCAGCGGGCAAGTCACAGTTACACCATAGTAAGGATGCTTTAGGTGCTCAAAACCAAGTTCAAATAGTGGATCAGGGACATGGGTCATTGATTCCTGGCAGGAATTGAGAAGCTGAATCTGTGCCCCCCACCCCCACCCCGTCAATCCCTGGCTGGTGTGGAGGGTGCGTTCTTCTCTTGGAGGGGCAGCTTGAAGCCTGGCAACTGTTGCCATGAGACGCCCGGGCCCTAAAGCAGAAATGACAATACCTACCATCGCCTGCAATGTCTGTAAATCTTTTGTTAAAAGAAGAGCAGAGGATCGTATGGTATGATTCTACTTTTAGTTTTTTGAGGAGCCTCCGTACTGTTTCCTGCAGTGGCTGTGTGAGTTTACACCCCCCCCCCACCCCCCCACCCCCCCGCAACAGTGTGCCACGGGTGCCCTTCCCCTGCATCCTCCCTGATGACACCCACCCTGACAGGCGTCAGGTGGGATCTCCTCCTGGTTTTGATTTGCACTGACGTCATTAAAGACGCTGAGTACCTGATGGCCAGCCATGGGAATTCCTTCTTTCCATTAGTGTCTTTTTTTTTTATGTCAGGCATATTTCAATATAGCTCTTTTAAAAAGAAAAAGAGTGGAGGGAATGTGTGTGCTTTTTGTGAAAGGCCAGGGAGAAGGTCCAAGCAGGCTTCTTGAGGGTTATGGCCACCTCTGCAGCTTGTCTACCCAGTCTGCCGGTCTGAGTCCCACAGACACGCACGCCGGCTGCCTCCGCCCCTGGGCACGCGCGCTACTGCAGAGGACCGGTCAGGAAGGGACGTAGAAGCTAGCTCAGCTCACTTACGTGCTTTGGATTCAAGTGTTCTTTTGTTCAACTTTCTGGGTCGCTGAATAATAAGCTAAATATGCCTTTTATGGCTGAAAATACCTTAGTCCCTTCACTTTCATGAATCTAGTACACCAAATGTTATTATTAAATTACTCGTGGACAAATGAGGAAATTGAACACTCAAAGTCTTTTATTCTGAATTTCAGTTTTCGTTGTATTATGAATTGTACCCATGGGTTGAGTCATGGAAAAAATGAATAAAACCTTATTTGGATATAGGGCATTATAATTCCCAAGGTGTTTATATTACATTACTGTATTTGACCCATGCAATAGTACTGGGGATTAGGCAGGAAATATTTCAGTAATACAGATGAGGAAACTTATGACCTAAGACATTTAAGTAACTTGACCAAAGGTCATATAATTAATTTATTTTGTTTTCATCATATTCCTCTGTATTATCTGCAGAACTCTGGAAGATTCTATTTAGATTACATAACTAAACTCATCATTATCTTAATATTCATCTCTTCCTCAAATTATGGTGCAGAAAATAAAGCTGTCTGTAAAAGAACTCTAAATTTAGTGTTTGTCTGGATAGTGAAATTTTACCATATTTTGTTCTAATAAAAATTTGCAAATACCCCAGGAGATTTCCCCTAAAAATCCAAATTAAACACAGATGGATCATAGGAGGTCTGTCCGGAAGAAGCCTAGCCATTGTTAACCTAACAAGAACAGTTTGTGAGACATCGATGTAATCTGCATCAAATTTTGCGTTAGGCTTGAACATTCATCTACAGAAACTATTCCATAAGTATACGAGGTCTCTTTAGAAGGTATCTGGTCATGTAATATGAAAAATAGAGACATTTTTTGAAGAAGATACAAGATACAAGAAATATTGTACACAGGATAATGATACCTCAGTCCCCTTCAAAGTAGGCACCTTGGGACCTCACACAGTTCTCCCAATCTCCATCAGCTGCTCCATCATATTTTCCTGAATTTCATCAACAGTCTGAAATCTCTTCCCTTTCAAAGGTGACTTTAGTTTTGGGGAAAGCCAGAAGCCACAGGGCACCAAGTCTGGGCTGTAGTGGGGCTGAGTCTCCTGGGTGATTTGATGTTTTTCTAAAAAACTGCACCTGACATGATGCATAAGCTAGTGCGTGGTGGTGATGAAGCTGCCAATCACCAGTTGCCCACAGCTTTGCCCTTCTGAATCATCCAAATAGTTTCCGCAGAGGAATGTTCCTGCTTAAGGCAAAATTTGATGCAGATTTGTTGCTCTACTCGGTCACTCATTTTAAATGTGCCAGACAGCCACACTATACACATGCTCACTCAGTGAGGTCTACTGCCCCCACTGACTAGTACAGTGAAGTCATCACTGTTCACACATGCGCATTCCAGTCCCCTCTCCTTGGCTGCCAGGTTACAGTGATGCCGTGAAAACCATTCTCATTATATTAACAATGGCTGGACTTTTTCCAGACAGGCCTCGTATATACAGTGTTTGACAAAAGTAGGTTTACAGTTGTGAGTGCATGAAACACAGTTCATTCTTGTATTATTAATTAATTATTGTATTATTTATTGTACCACTGTGAACCTACTTTTGTTCATCCTGTACATGCAGCTCATTTGCATGGCAGGTCCATATTTTTAATTCCAATCTTTCATTGGAATAAAAATCTTTATTTTTTCATCAGTTTTTTTTTTCATGGCAAAGGAAAGCAGTGGGAGCTGAGTGGTACATTGGCATCTTTGTCTCATTTGGCAATCACCAGTGCCATCTACTGTCAAGAAATAAAATTATGAAGGATGGCAACAATTTGCTAGTGCAAATCAGGGCTGAAGGAGGCAAAGACAATTTTATAATTCTAGGACTTAACTGATATAGAGTCGTCTTCCCATTTTGATTTTAGATTATGATTATGACTTCCTCAAGCCACCTACAAAGTCAGGTGAAATTAAAACGTAACTATTTATGTAATAGTTAAGAGGACTGACTAGCTTTGGATGAGGATAAAAACACGGTGAGTCCCGGCTAAACCACTCAGTAGATATGGGACTTCTCTTACCGTCAGTCTTTTTATCTGTAAAATACAAATAATTATTGGGTTATTTTGTTGACTAAATGATACATGGAAAGTCTACCCAAAACTAGCAGGACAATGTGGCCATTGTCACATGACACTTACTGAGCACATGCTACGTGTCAGTCTGTGCTGGCAGCTTTCTTTACAGCAGTCGTGAGAGGTGGGGAGACTCTGAAAGATCAGGTACTGTGCCCAGGATTGCACAGCCCAGTGCGAGCCAGGTTCGAATCCAATTTACACATGGTTCCAAAGTTACTATCATTCCCGTCAGCTTCTGAGGGTGTTCACTCTGGGGCCTTCGGTGAGAATACGCTTTTCATTCACTGATGTGAGCCGAGTCCGGTGTGTGCTGATGCACGTGTGGGTATGTGGATGTGCCGAGTTTGCCTGACCGTGTTATACACGCCTGTTTAAGAAAGCAATTTCAGGAAGACTCTTAGTTGGATATGTAACCTTGACCATAACCAGGGATGAAAAGAATGATAAAGCTGCACCTCCATGAGTCCTCACTACATTTTGTACAGATTTCTCTGTTGCTGTTGCCTCGCTATGTCATCGAAGTTTTTTTACAAAGTGCCTTTCTTCCTGGAATAGAATTTCTCAAGGGCAGAATTCATGTTTGCTAAGTACATAAATGGTAACATATTTCTCCCACCGTGAAGAGGTGATGCCTCTGGAGGGTCTTTGAGGACAGGGACCTTCATTCTCTGCACTCCGGCATATAGCATTTATCTGAGATTTACTGACTTGAGTCAGGTTGGCTAAAAACTGCCCTCAAGGTATTTTCTTGCAGATAAACCACTTTAGAGTGCCATTCTTTCCCCTTTTTTAATTAGATCTAAAAAGAAACACTTTTAATTCAAATTTCTTCTGTAGGGAATGTTGAGAGGATTTTACTGAGGTTCAAAAATATCAATAATTGTAAATGGATAAAATACATAATGTAAATCACAAAATTGTATTCCTAAAGTTGGTTTTAAAAGTAGGGATGCTTTGGGAGGTAGGGAGTGGTCCAAGAGGGTAAAGGGGGATAAATGGTGATAGAAGGAGACTCAACTTTGGGTGATGAACACACAATACAATACACAGATGATGTGTTATAGAATTATACACTTGAGACCTATATAATTTTATTAACCAATGTCACCCCCAATAAATTTAACAAAAATTTTAAGATAAACCATTGCAAAGCAACTAAGGGTGTTTTGGCATGCATCTGTTAAAAGTAAAAAGAATGAAACTCAACTGCACAGAAGCATTTTAAGTATTAAGTGAAGTAACATGTAGAGCATCTAGCCAGGGCTTACTGAATTTCATTCTTTCACTTAAAACTGTATTTCCTGAGCTTCTACTGTGTGCTGGGTAGGCGGTGTTTTAGGCACTGGTGTGAGACAGTGAAACAAAGAGAGAAAATCCTGCCCTCACGAAGCTTACACGGGTGTAGTGGATGGGATGGCAGTAGTGCAACTGACAAGTAATCAGATGAAAAGTGCAGAGCAGGGGCAGGAGGCCAGAGGGCCGGGAGGAGCTGGTTTAGACAGAACGGTCACTGAGGGCCTCGCTGAGTGGTGATTCCCGAGCAGAGAGCTGATGAAGTGAGGGAGTGCGCCATGAGGATATGGGGACGGCAGTGGGGACAAGAGTCTCAGACGAAGAGGGCAGGAAAGAGAAGGGCCCCCTACCATGGAAGTATGCCTGGCCCAAGAAAGGCCAAGAGGTGCTCCTTCCCACCTCTGCTCCCACTCCTCAGCCCTTGGGTTTTCCTGAGGATGGTTCCAATGATCATACTGATTTAAGGTGCAAAAGTATTGGCCACACCTGTTACACAGATGTAGGGGCATGAATGACAAAGGCCTGGTCCTTGCAGTGTGCCTCAGAGGATATAAAGAAAAGTAGCCGAGGCGAAGTTCTCTGTGGCAAGACCATTCCAGCTGTATGACTATTGGATTCACCGATTTGTTAGGGCGCCTGGGTTTCCAGACTAGACCACAGGCCCTTGCTTTCTATCTAATGTAGATGGAATATGGGGCATTGGTGATGGAATGCAGTGGAAAACAACTCTGCTACACAGCATTCTAAATTCTGTTTCAGCCCTGACATGCTATAATTCCGTGATCTATGAAAGGAGCAAAGGGGAAATTCATTACCTCTACTGTGGGTTGAATGGGCCTTTGTGGGTTGACTCGGAGACCCGACAAACACTTAGAACATTCTCTCCACAGAAAAATGAGTTCTGGGTTTCACATGCTGCACTCACAGACATTCTGAACGCAGGCCATTCATGAATTGGAGATTTCCTGCGGTGGGTGAGAGCGTCCCCAGTGGCTTGGGCCGGATAGAGATTAAAGAGCAAGGCAAGGAACTACGGTAGCTGGAGCATTATTCGGGAAACACTAATCATGACAGAGGGCCCAGACAGAGTCCTTAGAGAGCTGCGCTGCAGCAGCCATGACTAGCTGCTGAAACATGGGGCAGCCAAACCACAGTTTGTGGAACTCACTGCAGAGCCGCCTCCGGAAGCCCACTGATACAGCTCTATAAGGACAAGCCTAAACATGTCCATGTGCTTTCTCTTTTCAGTTGGGGAGCACAGGCCCCTCTCTGCATGCAGCCTGAGGCATCATCTGTCTCAAGGGTGAACATGGTTGCAGCAGGAATGCAAGTGGGGAAAAATATTTTGAATAATAGCTTTAGTTATTTGAAATAGGACTTTGTATCAGAACACTACGCTTAAAAACCAGGCTTAATTCATACAGTTGTTCCCAATTCTTTTATTTCCTTCCTTTTCTGACATACGAAAATCCACTAGGGTGAACAAAATTCATACAGGAAATAAAAAAGAGGTGAGAGACGAGTCTTTTTCTTGAGACCCAGGAAGTGAGCAACGGCAAGGGGGAAGGATGCTCCCTGAGCGGCTTAGACAGAACACTTCCTCATACCCGCTTTGGTGTGAAGAAGCTTGAGTCACCAATGTGAACCAACTCACTGCTTTTTCATCAAGGAAGTCTTATTAAAAATCCTTAAAAAGCTGCCTTACCTACCACAGTGGGCTTAATGACATAATAAAAACTGAATGTCATCAAGGCCATTATGTTCAATTCAAATCAATCTCTCTATTATGTATGTATTAATATGGGTGCTAATCCATACTAATAGTTGCTTCTTTTTTTAATATTTTATTTATTTATTTTTAGAGAGAGGGAAAGGGAGAGAAACACTGATGTGCGAGAGAAACATTGACCGATTGCCTCTCACACACCCCCAACCGGGGACTGAACCCACAACCCAGGCATGTGCCCTGACCAGGAATCAAACCGGCGACCTCTTGGTTTGCCAGATGACACCCAACCCACTGAGCTACACTGGTCAGGGCAACAGCTGCTTCCTGATGAGGCATAATCGCTGTGGAGGGGAAAAGTTCTACCAAATCAAGAATGTCTGAACTATGAAATGAGTTCACTGTGTTTTTTCATGTTAAGAAACCAGTTTAGTCGCAGCTTTTGTGGATGTGAACTGGACAGTCAGACTTGCTTATTTGTTTGATGTTTTCAATACATTAAAATGTCATAATACTTCATATGAGGAAGGAAGGCAGCGTGACTTCAGTGATCGGTAAGGTCAAAGGGCAACCACACACAGAAACATTAGGAGCTGGGAAGCACAGCTTCGGCATGTTGGATGACCGTAGTCACAGGTGAGGAAGGTGATGATCTTCATGCAGCACACCAAGGAAAAGTGCATGGAACACTTGGGCATTTGGCAGAATGTTTTGAATTTTTCTATTGAGAGAAGAATTACATATAGGAAATGCACGGATATGGAATCTATGTCTTTCATTAAAAGGTTATTTAAGCCCTGGCTGATGTGGCTCAGTTGGTTGGAGCGTCGTCTTGCACACCCAAAGGTTACGGGTTAGATCCCCGGATGGGGGCGCATACCGGAGGCAACCAGCCGATGTTTCTCTCTGACATTGATGTTTCTCTCTCTCTCCTCTCCTCTCTCTCTAAGATCAATAAACGTATTTTTTAAACTTTAAACATTATTTAAATATTCTATTGTAATGAGGGAAGAAAACACTAGAACTTCTACTTTTAAATTAAAGTTTATTACATGTTTAATATTGAAGATATCAGTAAAAGGTTCCACGATTCATGAATAACATGTACGTATACTGGGGATGTGGGCTCCAGCAGTTTTTGCTCATTGGGGTACATGGTCGATAAGGTCTGGAGTCCACTGGATCCGATGAGAGAACTGTCAGGATATTTCAGCCTGGCAGTTAAAGATTTGGTTTCCTTAATTCCCCCTTGTACTTGTTCCTGCTGATAATGTCCTGCCATGTCTACATGGCTATGTGGAAAGAGAACGTTGATGGTACAGACTTTGACTATTTCCAGACCCGTGACCACGATTTCTTATGCTAAAGTAATTAAAATGGTTTCTGGTTATGATTTAATTTGCCATGCTGCTTAACTACAGGGAAAATACCTCAATAGTCCAGCCCATTTTTCTCGTTGGGAATGCAGTTGACATTTCGGTGTTTAATTCAGTTTCCTGAAGTTCGGCTCTAACCCAAGTTAATCTCTCAGGGTCTGAGGAGCCTGAGGCCTTCCCTGAGGGGGTCGGGAATGGGGATCCCCGTAGGGAAGGAGGGCTCGTGCAGGAGGTATCCAGCCAAGACCTGCAGCCGCCGAGGGCCTTCTTTTCACCAATGGTTTCCACTGGAGCATTACCCTTCCTCGGAGGTCTCCGTCCATCCCACCCCCACCTCACAGTTCTGCTTTAATCCCTTTTATATGCTGAGCTTTGGCATCAGGTTTGCTTCCTAGCAAAGCTGGAAAACTCCCGCCTTAGCTGACTGCCACCGTTTGTTTCTCTTCTCCATGCTGAGTTCTCTGGGGTCATCTAATTTGACCTGTCTGTCCCCAGACTGTCTCTTCCCGGGATGAGCGTTCTTTACCCGGCTCCATCTGTCCGCCTCCCTGTCAGTGGGAGCGCTTCCTGCTGTGTGTGATCCTGAAGGGACACTCCCCACTCTCAGCTCAGCTCTTCAAGAAGTCTTGGACTCCCTCAGCAGCACCTGTGCCCACTTCTGCCTGCGGCCTCCTTAAAGCCAGAGGTTCTCTGGTTGTCTGTAGCTCCTGTGGAACCAAGCCCCTTCTACACGGTAGCTGCTTAATGAAGGTTTTTGTTGGTATGAATTACTGATGAACAGAACAAAGTGTAAGAAAATCAAATTCAAGGAAGCAGTAACAAGACTTTAACTGATGAAATAAAGGCTTGTCCCATTATAGGATCCGTTTTATGGTTGCCGTAGAAACCAGGTGGCTCTTCTGGCCTCGCAATTTGAAGGCCAGATGATTGAAGATGGTTGCTGGGGAGAGAATGCAGCAAAGAGGCCATTCCTGGTAAAGAGTGACCGTGGCCCAATTATTCAAGCTCCTCATCTATGAAGCCAGACATCTCCATCCCTGGGCTGGTATTCAGCTTGTGTGTTCCCGTAAAACCACTGCAGGTGTTAATTTATTGAGATGCGGTAAACAGTTACTGGCCCACTTCCCCTAAGGGCTCCCCTCCAACCTCCTTCTCCCCACCCACACTGTCCGGACTGTTTCTGCCCCTCCCTGTTCCCCTTGGGTCTCCCCAGGATCTGGCAACTGGAGAGCTAATGCCTGACTCAGCAGGGATTTTCCAGATCCAATCCAACCCTATGGCCTTGATGAATTACTAGTGTCCCCACCCTAATCAGGCTCCTACCATATGTAGCAATCCAGCCTCCCTAAGTCCACAAAACAAAACAAAACAAAATTGGGGAGACCCCCCCCTTGAAGGATTGGGTTATATCAGGGAGATAAAGATTTGTTTACACGGGAATCACTCAGCCTGGCTGTCCCAGTCACATCTCAATCTGTATGCATGCGAGTGTTGCTCAGGAAAGGCCTGGAGAGAAGGAAAAGGGGCAATCCGTAAGGATAGGCTTGGAGCCTGCAGCCGCAGAGGGGCAGACAGATCCGTTCCAAGTAGTGTGTGGCTCAGTGGGACCTTCCTCTGTGGAGGAAGAGCGGCTTGCTTGGATTTGTTAACTCGGGCCACGGCCAATGCATCACAAACTCGAGGCCATTGTTGAAGATGCAGGAAAGTTTTGTATGAAATACTGAGCCGGAGGAAGGGATTGGAGGCTCACATCCACCGAAATGCACCTGAAGACTCGAGAGAACTTCCTGGATTCCTTTTCCTGCTTTTCACATCTTATTTAGGGCTTGCATTGATGGCTAAACCCTGGCTTAATATGTCAATATCGTAAAGTGATTTGCAGTCTGCCCAGAAGTTTACCAGAAACAACTACAATGCCATGCTGGGAAGTAATTAATTTGACTCAGTTTATGAAGAAACTCAGAGAAGTTCAATAACCTTCCTGTACCCCTTGGGAGTCAGGCCCTCATACTGTAAATGCAATATCTCCTGTTTCATCATGTTCTTACTTAAGTCCTCTTGTTACAGAACACAACAAGGGGGGCCTGGGATGATATACTATTATTGAAAGAAGGCCCTAGGTCCATTATGTCTGCCACCAGAGGAAAGACGTCTCTCAATGCCAGAGATTTGTGAAAAGGAAAGGAAATGTTTATTTAATGCTATACAAACTTCAAGTAGTGACCTAATGTCTTCACCAAAATCCCAAAGTCCCTAAAAACACCCGCAAACACAATCCTTCCTTCCTTCCCCCTTTGCCCAGTCCAGAGTACCGTATCTCAGGAAAGGAAATAGAAGTCCGTGGCTTAGGTAGTCCTCTGGTTCTTCCCAGTTAGTACTCGATCTCGGCTGGGAGACCTCCCTAGGTTCCCGGCACCCTCGGCTGAGTCGCCGGGATCTCTGCTAAAACCAGGTGGTGGTTCCCCCTTCTAAAGCTGTGGCGGTCCCCACTCTGCCAGGCCGTGTGGTTCTCTCCTCCAGGGCTGCGCATGGCTCTCCTTCCTAAAGCAGCATGGTTCTCCCCCTAAAGCAGCATGGTTCTCCTCCCAATGGCCGCCAAGTCTGGGTTTTAAATCCCCGCGGCCAATCTTCCCCTGCAGCCCCATTTCCGACTCCTCCCACATTCGGCTTCACATGCCAGAACTCGTATCCTTCCAGCTTTACTGGGCTGCCATCATGAGTCTGGGCAGGTGTGGCCCCATGTCCTGGAGCCAATCCTCTCTGAGCTCCCACGCAGGCGCTGTAACTCAGGGGACCTGCCCCCCAGTTACATCTGGGTGGGGAAGTTACTTCCATTCCCCTGGCTTAGAGCTGATCACAGCTATTTAACATATCTGAGCGACCAGCCAAAGGCTATAGATATGTTAAATGACCAAGCCAGAGGTTAGCTGCAAGGCTGTTGCTATGCAAAACAGCTCTCAATGGCCCTGCTCCATTTGTCCCTTCCCCCAACCCACACCCTGGGCGGGGAGGATGGAGACATCTTAAAATCTCCTGGACACCTTAAGTTCTGGACCCCATTTCAAATGCCTATTTGGGGCCCCCCTCTTGGCTGCACCCTGTAACACTCTGAATAAAGACAGTGCCCTCTTTTGTATGACGTAGTGGGAAGGAGCCCAGTGAAGCTCAGCGATGCACATCCCTGAAGCGAGGAGGTGGCAGCATGTTAGATTAGGTGGAGGTTGAAAAGAAATATATCCTGGGAGCTCATGGCCTTGTGAGTAAAACAACACATATACACATGAACCTCTTAAAGAAAAATAGGAGAATCCATCTTATTTTTGCCATAGGAACTGACCCGATTCCTCTACACAGGAAATATCAGATGAGTACTATTCATTGCAAAGTTGCCCTTTGAACAGCAAGAGAAACAAATACAAAACCCAGCAGTGAGAAGCTTACTTTTAGGATGTGCACCCATAAGCAAGGAGGAAGAGGGTGGCAAATATGGTCAGTGCAGAAGAATTTCCCAGGATTGAGAAGAATGCAGAAGAAAGAAGGGCAACCTACTCTGTAACGTCGGGAGAGGCATAAAATCCAGGTAAACTTGTTTGCTGACCCCCCTGAGCCTTAGGGGGGGTCACACAGGAGTACTGAGGAGCAGGCTGTACACATCCTCTCATCCTCACCTGTCTGGTTTCTACTGCATGGATCTTCCTCTGTGGAGAAAGAGACTAAATAACTTTGCATGACTTTGTGATCTTTTCGTCTGCCATATGTGTAAAGAGACGAAGATGTTTTTATTATTTCAGGTGAATTCTTTTTCCCAGGACTTCCATCCTTGTTAGGAAAACACTCGGCAGGGCCGCACGGTGCAGGGTTGCCTCTGGGAAGCAGGGGGAGGGTGTGTGTCGGGGGTGCTGGTGCCACAGCCTTGGGAGGAAAGGGCGTGCAGGGCAAGGAGATGGGACACCTGCGCCTCCGCTCCTTGTGGAGGGACGGGGTGGAGCCAGGAAGTCGGGGAGAGAAGAGAGAGAAGGGAAGGTACAGGAGATGGCAGAAGTGGCATCACCTGATCACCTATAACAACTCTGTGACACGATTAACTTCTAGAAACGCTTGGCATGACCAGTCACAGAGACCTCGAAGGGCCTGAATTTCCGGGTTGAGGGGAAGCAAAACACAGACACATTTGTGAAGGCAGGAGCCCAGCCTGGTTCCATGAGAGGGCTCCCGAAACCCCCAAAGGGCAGGGCGGTCTCAGGTGAAACCTGGGCCCCATAATCACCGTAAGACATTTTTAATATCTGAGCCAGTACACATTGCTCGATTTCCTAGTTTTTGATTTGTGGGGTCATACCAGGCATCTTTTCGGTCCTCCTCAACCCCAGACACCGTGATTCTTCCTATGCTCTAAATTCTGTTTCTGAAAATCTGGGTTTTGAAGGCCCTGCAGGTGGCCTGTGGTTGCCCAAGTACAAGAAGTAAGTTTTGTTTGAAGCGTATTTTCTGTTAGAGATTTGGGTTCTCCATAAGGGGTACATGGATAGATATTTGAAAAGTATAACCAGAAAGATGGTCATGTCCTAGACCAAATGCCTCAAATGGTGGAGTGGCAGCAGCGGCAGCGGTGGTGGTGGTGGTGGTGGTGGTGGTGGTGTGGGTGGGTGGCTGAAACAGAAGCTTTCAGGTACTGAGTGATCCAGGGGATTTTCCTTCACTGTGTGTGGCTCACAGTCTAAAATCTCATTTGGGTTACAGTGAAACCACCTATATGACACTAAGAAGTCAAATTACTTTGAGAATCTTTAAAACGAGTGTTTGTAACTGATACTTCAACTGACAAGATATCCTGACCCTACACCTTTGCAATTTCATTTCTGACCACAGTGAAGGGTTATCCTGGCCATGCTGCCCTCGTTTATAGTCTTGTTTCTAGTTGGATAAAACACTACTCCGCTTGGAAATTCAGCGCCGAATCCTATTTATAGGGGGCAGTTAGGGAAGAGATTGTGTAGGAAATCCATTTCCAGAAAAGGTCTTTTGAAAACCTTCATTAATCATTATCATGGTAACTACTTTCTAACTTCAATATTTAGAAATGCTGTTCTATTCACTGTTTTGAAACCATGGCAAGAACGCAGATCATTCAGAGAGTAAGAATTTGGTGGCAGTATAGTTTTGCTTAATCCCTCCAAATCATAAAAAAAAAAGAAAAGAAACAGACATAGCTACTGGGACGATAAAAGAAAAACACAGAGGACATCTTTAACAAAGCTAGTTGAAAAGGAATTCCAACAACCCCAGAATATGGATGGGTGTGCCGAAACAGGAGACAGTAGCAGGTGTGAGAGAGGAAGGAAGTCCAGAAAGTTCTTATGAGCCAGAGAATCAGTAAAGTACCAGCAACACTCTCCCCTGAAAGGAGAGGGCTGTACACTCTGTGAGAACCTCAGTGAGTAAACTTGAAAAACATCCAGTGAGAAAGGCTCGCATGTCGGGGGCAAGGTGGCTGGACTGTGTCATGGTGGGGGGCTGAATCACAGCCCCCCAAACCTGTACTCTATCTCCCCAGTCTTCAGAAGGAGTCCAGCACTGCCCACACTCTGATTTTAGCCCAGCAAAATCCATTTTACACTTCTGACCTCCAGAATCATAAGCTGACAAATTTGTGTTGTTTTAAGCCTGTGGTGATTTGTTACCATAGTAATAGGAAACTAATAGAGATGGAAACTACATTTCCCAGAATCCCCTTTCCTGTATGTCCTGGTTAGAGTTGGCCAAAAGAATGTGAGCAAGATTTTGGAGGCCGGAGTGAGTGGAGCAGGAGCCGTTTCTCTCTGAGGGTCTTTGTGATGAGATAAGGTGCTCTGTAGCATCCTCACTCTCCTCTGCCTGGCATCCAGCTCTTCCTCCAGGCTGCGGGCCCTGCTGCAAACCCATCAGATGATTGGCGGGAACCCACAGCAGTCACAGCTGCACTGAGGCCAGAGCTCCTGGAGAGCCCCCACACGCCCCCCTTCATCAGCCCTCGTTAGTGCTGGACACTCGGCTTCTCGGAATCCATTGCATTCTTGAACCCGTCCTCTGACACCAGAGCCTTGGGGAGATTGGTTAGGAAGGGTCAGCGTTTCTCAGCGTGATCATGCCATGAACTTTGCAGTGAGTGGAAGTCGCTGTTATCCCATGACCTGAACGACACTTGATATTGGCTAATTCTTACATTTTGACCAAACTAGGCTATGTGCTGAGATCTCCTTGTGGCTTTCATCTGCATTTTCCTGATAACTCGTGAGGTTGTGTATCTTTTCATATTTTTAGTGGTCTACTGGATTTGCTTGTTTGTGAAGTGCATGTGGTTTTTGCCCATTTTTTCTACTAAGTTGTCTGCCTTTTTCTTATTGATTCATGGTTCTTCATATACTTTGGATATTAGTCCTTTATCAAGTATACATATTACAAATATCTTGTCCCCGTATGTGGCCTGCCTTTTCACTTCTTAAAAAAAGTTCTTGGTTTTGATGTGATCAAATTTACCGGTCTTTTTTAGTGTTTATTGTGCCTGAACTGAAACCCAGCAATCTACCCCTAGATATATGTGCCCTAGAAAAACTCTTGCAAAATTCTCCACGTGCAAGAATGTCCACAGAAACATTGTCCCTAAGAGGACAAACCTAGAAGCTCCCCAAATGTGCACAAGAGAGGAGACAAACCCAGGTGAGCATGGCCAAGGTAGTGGTCATACGAGGTGATGAACCACAGACACGTGAGTGCACATGGATTTGGGTCACAAACATACTGTTAACTAAAAAAAAAAAACCAAAAACCTAAACATTCAAAATCAGCTCAAGTCAGATAATACATTATTCAGGGATAAAAACAGAGGTGTTAAGCTCTAAAGAGAAGGAAGGGGGCAGTTCTCACAAACCTCAGGACTGAGGTCACCTCTGCGGAGGAGGGGACACGAGATGAGATGGGCACACGGGGGGGGGGGGGGGGGGGGGGGGAGGGGGAATGGGGGGGGCTTCCAAAGTGCTGGCGTTGTTCTGCTCTTTAGCCTCAGAGGGGTTTGCCTGTCTTTATTATCTTCTTTGACAAAAACGTGCTTGAACTACTCATTGTTATGTGATCTATTTTCTCAATAAAACATCTTAACAGACACCGTTCCCCTAACTATTGTGTTTGTCATCCTGGATTAAGGGAGCTGAGTCCAAGCTTCTGAATACTTTGGGGGAACAGTTCCCCAAAGCCAGCTGTGTGGAGCTGCCGCCTGAGAACCGTGCGGGCTGTGTATGAAAACCACAGACTGCCAGCTGCCCCCACCCCCAGGCTCCAGAATCAGAATGTCCAGGGTAGGGCTGAGGAATGGGGGTCATCTTGCCCAGGTAATTTTCTACCTAGGTTTGTCAGACCACTCCCCAGCACCCTGTCCTCTGCAGTAATCCTCCAGGATGCGTCAGTGGCTCCCTACTGCCCTCTCGTGGTCAGCTTTCCACCCAACCTGAGCGGAGTACGGCAGTAAGATGAGCAAGGGAGCAGATTCTGTCCCAGTAATAAGTGGTCTGTCTGGTTTGGTGGCAGCGCTGAGAACTTGCACTGTGGGGCTAGCTGCCAAACACAGCACCTGGAAACCTCTAGCTTGTCCTGTATTTCTGTTTCAAGTCCTCAGCCTGACTAACTTGCCTGAGGCTTATCTGCGCTCCTCCTGACAGGGGTGAATGAGCTCCTGGACCCGTAGTTTCCTTCTTTGTGCTCCAGGCCCTCCTGCTGCTGGGTCCCTGCCCACAGAGATGCCCTGACTCCGGATCCTACTCCCCACCTGGACCCCAAACCCACACACATCTGCCCTCCATCACCTGGTCTTTTCTGCCTGAACAAACTCTGCGGCCTGACCAGGCCACATGACCCCACCCTGCCCTCTGACTTCCACAAGACCGTGGCTGTTGAGAGGGTAAGGAGCCAGAGCTGCAGAGAAAGGCAGCCCTGAGGCAGGCCTGTAGTCTAAGGCTGCCTTGGCGGTGCTCAGTGCCTGCCGCTTCCTGGCCCCCGCCCTCCTCCTCAGGAGGTCAGAGTTTCTGATTCCTGACATTGAGCTTGGAATGGACAAGTTCCCTCTGAAAAATCAAAGGCGGAACCTAGACCAGACCCCCAAGGGCAGATTCCAAGTGTGTAGAGTCCACACTCACCTCGCCCCATCTCGGTCCTAGCACAGACCCCATGGGAGTCCTGGTTTAGACCCTGTTATTGAATAACTGGCCACTGACCTTTGGAGAGAGAATGAGGCCCTGCTTCCTCCCCAGGAGGCCACAGCCCACCCAGTGGAAGGCAGGAAAATGTAACAACTAAAACTATAAGTTTAGAATAAGAATCAAATTGGAATCTCTGCTTGCTTATAAGCTGAGTGTTCTTGGAATGTTATCTGAACATCTCTAAACCTCAATGTCCCCATTTGTAAAATGAAGATAATAATATTCAACTTAAAGTTTGTTGGGATTATCAAATGAGACAGAGCGTAAAATGCTTATCACACCTCATACACATGGAAGTACTTAATAAATACTGCTTGTTATTATTTATTATGAATTCCAGGCTATTCAGGACTCAAAGGGCTCTGTCTCAGGAGTGGGATCACTGCCCAAAGGCTCCTTTTGAAGCGGCCAGGGCCCCCGGACAGTGCTCCAGTCTGACTCCATTCTGACCGTTTCTTCCACACTCCACCGCAGCTCTGCCCTGTCAGCTGGGATCTCACCCTCCGGCCCAGGGCTCGCACTGCCCTCCCTGTCATTGGAGGACAGTGAGCCTCCTCTCCTGTCCTCTGCTCTCCCGCTGGCTCTCCCCCTCTCCTCCTTGGGCGTCCTCCCATTTCCCCTTCCAGCCTGTCAGGAATGAGATGCTGTCCTGCTCACACCCATTCACTGTCCCTCAGTGTCTGGGGACTGAGGCACCCGCTTCAGAGAACACTAGTTACGTGCTCCTAATGTAGGGTTGAATCCCTCAAAAAATTCCTCAGAGCACCCCAGGAAAACAAACAAAAAAACAAAATAACCAAGCAAACATATGTGCTTGATGCTGCTCTGCTGTGAGCCCTGCGCACACACGTCAGCACCCCCAGCAGACCTCTGCTCCTGCCCTCCAGCCTGCCCTGTTCACTCAGCGCTTCCTTCCTCCTGCGCTCACGCGTCTAGTCTCTTTGGTCAGTAGCAGCCTGTTGTGGATGGAAAGGGGGTTCTATGGAGAGCAACCTCACAGGGTGGTCTGATCATAAATTCCTGAGTGGGCAGGTCGTGGTGGGCAGTCACCCCTCAGACTCGTAACTTCTTTAGTAAAAGGCTTATCTTGGCCTTAAGTAAACCCCATTCATTGTTTCTATGTATTTAGGTTAACACACCTTTGAAATGCCCCCTTTCAGATTCCTCCCTCTAACATGTGACCACCCTTTTGAACCCCTCCTCCAAATGCTTGACCACCCCCAAGAGAGCACACAACCTTAGCCAGCCTGTAATCCAATCCTGCCTCGAGTTCTCCCACCTTCATGTACTCTTCCTCACATTCCCTCTTTAATCTCAGATGCATAAAATAAACTGCACATTGTTATTTTCCCAACGATCTGAGGTCTGGCTCCCCTGCCATTGTCATCAGTTTGGGTTCAAATAAACCCACAAACGTTTACAGTAACCATAAAGACTTCACGGTAACCATAAGACCTGAGCTATGGGCCCACTATGCGCTCACTGGCTATGTGACCTTGTGAAGCTAGTTTCTTCTCTCTGCGCTCCTCATCGGCAAAGGAGAGGCCACCATCAGGCTCACCGGTGCGCAAGGATGGCACAGCCGCTCTGTCTACAGCACCGTCCTTCTGAGACGCTGCAGACGTGCAGACAGTGTGTGTATCTGCTTCATTCCCCGGTCCAGCTTCAAGGTGAGGTCCTGGACTCATCTGTGACAAAGACCCTGTAAGGTGGCTTGCTAGAGGTCATGAAGTAAGTCAAATTCAGAGCTCCAGACAGCAACCCAGGTCTCCCTCCCTGCTTTCTTCCATCCAGACAGCTGAAAACAACCTCCTCCCTCCCTCCTACCACCACCACCACCTTCCCCAGGAAAATTCCGACATTTACATCCATGTGAAACTTCTTCTTAACTTAAATCCGAACTTTCAAAAGGATGTGTAGGTGAAATGATATCGGTGCGCTTTTTCTTGCCCTGTGTTGTAAAAACAAGAAACTTTAGTTTCTTTTTCTTTTTTAAAACCTCCTCTTTGTTGTTGGCTTGGGCTTTTTTTGAAACTTGAGTTTCTATGCGCAGTTCCCACGGGCACTCAGGGCCTGGTGGTGCTTTTAGCATTCTGCAGTTCTTCATTTGATTGGCTTAATGCAGTGCAGGCTGGGCAGCCAGGCTCCCTGGGGAGAAAATCACTGAAAGCAAACTTTTTCCTTCCCCCAAGGCAACATTATCTTATCTCAGATTTTGTTCCCTTATCTGAGAAGAGAGGGTCCGATTCTCCCCGGTTTCCCAGAGCAGTAATTGCATTGCAGGGAGCAAGGCTGATTTTCTTATTTTCTTCCCTCTGTCGTAATCTCAGTTTGTATGCAACTGTGCAAAAGGAAATTAAGGATTTTGCAATAGATCATGGTCAGGAAGTCTCTTTTTAGATAGTTGTGCTTAATTGTGTCACCATCATTTTTATGAAAAGGCCACTTTGTCTCCGAAAGTTCTGCTACTTCCCCTGGGGAAGGAAAGCAGGCAAGAGAAGGAAGGGGAGGGAGGGGAAACAGAAATGGCCAGAAAGCCAGGGACCAGAGAAAGCTGATGGTTGGGCCACAAAAGAAACAAAATCCTCAACCTTGAAACTAAAGGTCATGGAAATGACTACAGCCACCAGCAGCTGGAGCCAAAGGCGGGTGTGGAGGGGGGTGGGGGTGGTGGTCAAGGGAAGAGAATGGGAACAGAGCATGGCCACACTAGTGGTGTGCCAGGATGATGCAGGAGCCTCATCAAGAGTTTAGGTCACCCTTAGGGCAAAAGAGAGAAGGTGATGGGAGGCAGCAGCCATGACAGCAGTGTGGGGAAGGGCTCCATGTTTAAAATCTGGAAGTAACTCATTTCTATTCCATTGCTTGCTAATCAGGACTAAGGGTTCAATCACCAAATTCAGTCACAGATTCATAAAGAATGTAGCATTTCTGCATATTTGAATCTTGTGACTGAAAGGCTCATCTGCTATACTAGCAATATTTTGTTTTATTGAAGGATGTTAGAATGGACCTTTATAAGATATTTTTATCCCCCCCCCCAAAGTTAAGGCTGTTGTCAGCATGCCTTATAGTTAAATCTACTTTAGCTTTGATAATATCAAGGCTTTTTCTTAGTATCAAATAATAGAATGGCTCCATACTCCTAATATGTAATGGTCTCATCAGAGTTTCTCATACTTTAGTGACACATGAACCTATTTTAAAGAAAATGAAGCGGAATCCCTAGGTTGACTTATTTCTATTATAGTGCTTCTTAAGTAGGTACAAACATGAAATAAGTATATAAAATCCTTATGTTTGATGTCCCTTTATAACAATACAGGAAAAAACAGAAATATAATTAATACCCATATAACTCAAGGTAACAATATTAATTTAATGATAATTGATGCTGTTTTGCTGAAACTAAACTGCTACTCAAAGAGTGACTGACACTTCCGTTCGGTGTCAGCATGCTGACCCTCTTCCATATGCCCTGGGACCACTCAACCCTTCTGCTCCATTTCTTCGTTTTGCTAACACACAAGAAAGAGCATTCGAAGTTTGTCGTCATTGTAGCCCACGTGGATTGAGGGACCTCCTGGTTCAAGGAGTCTGAAGCCCTGAATCACTTGCTTTTTCTTATAAAACTGGGGCGGGGGTAACCCCATCTTCACTCAAGGTCTACCCTATCTCCGTACAAGGAAATTCATACTGCATCTCATTCTATTATCAGACCTACCACAGACTTCTCAGTGGGAAGTGAATAAAAATGTGTTCTGAGTGCAACTCAGCTTTGAAACCAAGATTTTTTAAATTAGTAAAACAAACAAACAAAAAGCTTAGGCATTCATCCACCCACGTACGCTTATTAACTGAGTTTGAGTGGTTTCACTCAAGTGTGAATATATCACTAACTTATTATTTCTCTTGGACATTTACGGTTTAACCCATTTATTTGTAAGTATAGATTGAAAATTCTTATGTAAAGGCAGTTCAGACATCAGTAATTTCTTCCTGGAGCTTGAGAGGAAGACGTGGATTGAAGAGGAGAAAAGTCAAACGGTGACTCAGAAGGCCTACAGGTAGATCCCACATTGCCCTTGCGACATGTGTGGATCCAGAAGTTCATATCAAATCTCTCTCACGGAAGATGGAGCTGGTCTGGTTAAGTGCCGGGCTTGTTCCCAGAAGTCTTTCGAGGCTGAGAGGAACCCATCAATGACTCCTGAGACCTGGAGTCAGCCCCACCATGTAGGCGGCAGGCAATTCGGCAAGTCTACAGCCTCGGTCCGTCTCTGCCCTCTCCCCACTGATATCCTTCCTGTGAAAGTGCCTGCGGAGTCCTCTGCTCCATGCACTACATAAACCTTGTTCTTTGCCACAAGAATCTCAGGCACGTTCCTGAACAATCTGACAAATTTTGGGAGCCAGTGTTGAGTGATGCCTCATATTATTCAGACCCCTGTTAATGATGTTTCTGGCAACATAATATGTTGCTGGAACACATTCTCCTTTCTTGTACAGGCATTACTCCTCGAAGTGCAAACGCATGGCAGCAGGAGTGTGAGCTAGCTCAGGCTGCTGATCAGCCTCCTGTTCCCTGAAGTCAGTCACCAGCTAGAGTTACTCTCACGAGACAGGACCTCTGGGCCTGAGTCGTTCTCATATGGAGTCACAGGACAGATCAGATCAAAGAGTTACTTATTATCCTGGACATTTAGATATTGTGAACATGGATGTAGATGGTGCATGGCCTCTGTACTATGTTTCCTGACTCCCTCCACCTAGGTTTTCGTTCTTTACCCTTCTCCACCTCCTGCCACAGCTCTTACTGAGTTATTCCCTTGTGCGATGTCCTTCAGTGATTGCGCTGATGACTCAGAAGGTCAGTCTAGTAAGTGCCTAAAACCACAGTGTTCAGGAAAAACAAATGGCATTAGGAGGCATTTTCCCTTTCAGTTGGAATCTTGAGAATGGTTCCTCAGCAACTTCTACAATGCATGTGGGCCTCCCTTGTCTTTGCTGGTTATTGCAGAGTCCATAGGCTACCAAGCGTTATCATTCTTATATTCCTGAGATACACTTCCAGAGGCTCTTCTGAGGACAGTTGTTAGAAACTGAAGCAATACTTCAAGAAGTAAATTTCCAATTCCTCGAGTATTTTGAACCTGCAGACTTAAATTTTCTTTGTCAGTTATTCCAAACTTACACTTGAAAGTATAAATGATTGCTCTATCTGGGTACAACTGTGACAGATTTCCCTCCAAGCTGTGCTGATAAAGGTCACAAGCACACACCCCCACCTTGCATAAGACCTCTAACTTTATTTGTAGAAACCTAGACACACTCACTGAGATGTCATCTGAAGGTATGTGGAAAGCTAAGTGACTTCCATGATGCCTTTCTAACTCTAAGTCTATGAACTTACAAACGTACCTCTGAACTTTGTCGCAAAGGTATAAATAAACTGTGTTTTACAGAAAAGCAGTGGAGTCAAAATAATCTGAAGGTAACTTGAAATCAATGCTAGATAAAGACAATGAACTTGTTTTATCATTTTTGAAGATGTTTCATAAAAAACTTGGCATCACTACAGGCAACTAGTCTGTTGTTAGCCATTTATTAAGAAAGGGTAGGGCATTGGCCAGGTGGCTCATTTGTTTGGAGCGCCATTCCCTACACCCAAAAGTTCTGGGTTCTATCCCTGGTCAGGGCACATACCTGAGTTGCAGCTTCAATCCCCTAGTCAGGGAGTATACAGGAGGCAACCAACAGATATTTCTCTTTCACGTTTATGTTTTTCTTTTTCTCTCCCTCCCTTTCTCTCTCTCAAAAATCAATAAATATATCCTCAGGCAAAGATTTTTAAGAAGTATAGTATTTTTATTCTTTAATATTGTTGAAGTTTTTCTGCTACTAAATAAATAATGCACAAAAAAACCCTTAAAATGAACTTTTAATTTTGTGCACTAAAAACTCTTTAGCACTATTTTACCTTGAAACTCAGAAGGACAGCAATGCAAGAATTAGGAAAGATCATCAAGAACAAAGATGTGTCATTAGAGACCAAGGTTAAGATCATTCATACCATCATATTCTCAATTTACTTTGTACAGATATGAACGTTGAACAATAAAGAAGGCTCATACGAGAAAAAATTGATCCATTTGAGTTATGATGTTGGAGGAGACCTCTACAGATACCCTGACCACCAGTAAGATGAACAAGTGGGTCATAGTGCAAATTAAGCCTGAAACATCACTGGAGGCAAAAATGACAAAGGTGAAGGTGCCCTATTTTGGGCACATCATGAGAAGGCATGCTTCTTTGAAAAAGACAATAGTGCTGGAAAAAATAGGAGGCAGCAAAAAAACAGGAAGACCAAATACGAGACGGATTGGCTCCGTAAAAGAAGGCACAGACAGGGTTCTACAGGAGCTGAGCAGGGCTGTTGCGGACAGGACGTTGTGGGCATCACTCACTCACAGGTTGCCAGGAGTCAGCATGGCCTCAGTGGCATGTAACACACTCATCTTGCCTTTCTCTGCATTCGCTGCCTGAGCCGATGCTTGCTATCCCTGCTCAGGCAATAGGCAGCAGAAATGTGCCCTAGCAACTAGTTGATCTAGAAAATCAAGAAGCAGCTCTCAATTGAGAATGAAGCGCACTGAGTTTCTATTTACTGAGTGACCTGGATACATCCCACTTCCTCTCTAGGAGGCTGTTTCTTCATCTGCAAAATGGAAATGAAAATACATCTTGGAGGTTGGGGTGACAATTAAACACAAACACATGAGCTATTTTTGAATACTCCAAAGTGCCCCCATGAATGCAAAGTGTTATGTGTCTGATAAAGGAGGCAGAAAGCATTCTCATACTTGTTTCATCAAATATTCAGTTGTGTCCACTGGATAGTCACAACCTCAGAATTAACTTGTGGAAGAGAAGTGATTTGGCAAGCAGAGACAATTGTGACACAATGGATTAATCTAGATGATGACGATAAACATGTTAGCCAACTACCGAAGAGCAGGTGCTGCTCACATGAGGATCACCTCATTTCAGGCCATGAAGTCTTTCCAGAACGCGTGGGTGCTGAGAGCTGCCAAACAGGCCCCAGAGCGGGGAGCGCCTCTGTTGGAAGAGGCTGAACAAGCAGGGCCGTTTCCTCTAACGTTGGGAGAGAAGGAACCATGTTGTGATGGCTCTCTCTTTGGCGGGGAAATTGGAAGGAGAATCCCTAACGAAGTGCCCAATTTACAGAAACAGAATTTCATTTGTTTTTTTTTTTTCAACAGGGTCATGGAACCTCTTTTTGCATAATAGACCAAAAATGGATAAAGAACAGAGTCAGCAGTAGTTCTTCTAAAACAAAGCTTCCTGATCTCATTTTACTTTACAAGTTCGGCAGTAGATCGTCACCTACATCGCTCCACGCATTGTTTCTCAAAGGGTGGTCCATGCGACATCCATTCAAGATAACATTTTGAGATGCAAATTTCTGGACCCCATCTCAGAACTCAGAACCTCACGGGTTTGGTGGTCCGAGAATCTACACAACCAGCAATGAGCCCAGCAGATTTATATTCACGTAAAGATCTCAGTTCAGTTTGCCATCTTAATTACAAATGCTACCTAAAAGATTTAGTGGGGCTTGCAAAGCAGAAACCAGTGACACTAAAACACTTTAAAGTACGTATATATTTAGAAAAAATTCCAAACAGTAGATAGTAATATTCTGATAAGAAAAGTAGTTTGAGAAACAGGGCTGGCTTTAGGTAAAATTTAGGTCTCCAAGGTGGAGTCAAAGGTTTCCAGGGAATTCTGGAAACTTCACTTTTCCATTCTCAGCCTCCCTACAATGAATTCCGTGACCCCTGGTGCCTTCTCCCCTATAAGCTACCTTTCTTGCATTAGTTAAATTTAATTAAAAATTTTAAAAAGCAATCACATAGGCATATGTGCAAACTTGCCAAACCTTCTGGTTGAAAATGGAAGATTTCAGATATCTAGATATTTTAATTTATCCATTAATTTCCTCATTCATTTAAGATATAGATTACTGAATATCAATATTGAGGGTAGAAAAATGAATGAGACATGGCCCACGTTTTTCAGAAAAGTTATTCAAAACATAGGACTTAAGAATTTACAGCATATTCTTTCAATGTTGGGGCATTGCTTAACAAGCTGACCCAAGCATTATTTACGGTAATTCTCTAGGAAAATGGACTTGTGTTTGACTTTGCTATTTCCTATTAACTAAGGGCTAGGATTCTACTAAGTTACGTGTTAATTTATAAATCTATCAACGACTAGTGAGTGGAGGCCAAAGATGCTGCTGAACACCTATGATGGAGAACTTGCCCTCTGACAAAAAACTCTCCAGTCCAGAAGTCAGAAGTGCTGAGGTTGAGAAACTGTCCTACAGAGATCAAAAGCCACTCTTTTGGGGCAACTAGGAGACCTTTGTCCTCCTTGGGTAAAGCAGCTTCTGTGAGGGTTTGGTGGTTTCTGCAGTGGACTAATAAAGAGAGGGAAGTCAGGAAGTGAAGTCTGCAAGTGAAAACTTTTAACGTGTTTGGTAGTGAAGAGTGTGAGATCAGTTAGTAAAGAGGAGAGGGGAGGCGTGGTTATAGGAAGACTAATTCGTGGTTCCAAAGTATTTTAAATTACATGGATCAACTGAAATTTGCATTTTCATTTAGATGATGGATGATTTTGAAGCCATCACCTAAGCTACAGTATATTATTTTAGTGAAAGATATTTACAGATTCCACATCTTAAAAACGTGGGGAAAATAGTGGTCCCTAACATGGTCAGAGCTGCATAATCACAAACATTTAGTACAGGAAAATGATGGGAGTGCCTTTGCGTCTAAAGTCGTAGCCTCACAATGAAATACTCAGTGAAAGCCATGTAAGCTTCTGTCACTCTAAAATCTTATTGCCGTTCAGTATGTGATATCTAAATTATTTAAGTAATTTGTTGCGAGTCTTGCATTAATCAAATACAGACACCCCTTCAGTGCTTTGTGCACCATGAGTGGCTGGCCAGTCATTCCATCCAGAGGAAAAGTTCCTCTTGACGCCCTTCTGTTTGAGAAATGGGAGGTGTCCATTGCTGGCAGAGTAAATGTCATTACTATGAGAATCGTCTTTTTTTAAGGAGCGTTGGAGAAGTTGTTTTGCCCTCGATGAAAAAGTCAAAGAGCCCTTTGGCTGAATGGGTAGTTCTTTTACAAACTTCACGCATTTAATAGTTCACATATTGTAAAAACATTTTGTCCAACTGATGAACATTCAACTTATTTTTACTCTGTCACAAACCATGAAACTGACCTTAACTTGTGAAGCCAACATGTATATGGTCAAGGATATCCTTGAACATTCTCTCTCGAGATGAAGAAAGAATGCAGAAGGGAGGGGCAAAACTACTCTTTGCTTTGAATCTCTTGCTTTCCTTTAGTGTGGATCCAAGGTTGCACTTTGAACAAGCAAGCTCTGAACTATTCCTACCCTGACGTGTCACGAAAAAACTGCCGATAATCATTGAACGAGGTTAGTATCAACTGGGCAAGACACAAGCCTTTCTGAAAATGACTGTTTCTTCACTTATCAAAAACTTAATTTCTGCAACAAAACAGAAAGTTTCTAATAAGAATTCTGTATTTTAATGTGGTAGTTATGTCTTTTTAATGAATTGATTCAACATTGAATTGCTAAGTAACAGTATATAAATATTGTTGCTAACTTTTCTTTCTTGCATATATTGCTATATACTGTTTCTGATGTATTCAGTACAGGCATATTGGGTCAACTATTTTCTTATATTTAAGTGATTAATAACTTATTACACTATTCACTTAGTCTTATGGAAATATTTAATAAACTTATCCTCATGCCTTTTTCAAAGAAAGCATTTTTGCCATGGAAGGTCCAATTTAGTCATAGTTATTTTTCAGAAATTTGCAGGGTAATTGTCCTAGGGGAAACTTTTTTTTAATGTTTTAGACATAGTATTCCTTTTCCTCTTTCCCCTAGACTGTATTCCTAGCCTAATCTGAATATGGTAGACCCACAACAATTATACAGCTGGTGGTTTAGAGATAATGGTAAACGCCACAGAAAAGCCCTCCATGGTTAAGGGCTCGGGTCTACGGATTCCGTCCCTCCAGCAAGAAGAGCAGGGAAAGATGAACTGCTCCGTGAGAAGCTGTGAGGTGCTTGTGAAAGGTGCTATGAAGAGTCCCCTTCAAACATGCCGTCACAGACAGTAAAAGCTGGCCCCCAGGGAGTGGTTCACAGGGTTTCTAAAACTGATTGTGTAGCCAGAGACAAGTTTCTTCATCTCTCTCAGCCTCTGTTTCCTTGCCTGTAACGTTTCTTCTTTACCTCAGTGGATTGGTGGGAAGATAATTCATGTAAAGAATGCAGCAGGAACTGACCATAAAACTCAGGCATGGTTTTTGCTGTAGCTGCCATTGTTTGCTATCTGTCCAGTTCACAGGGGAACTTGGAGCTTCAGTCGGGCCTGGCTGGCTCCCTCCTCCACCCCCGCTCTTTGTCGGAACAGGAGGACTTGGACCTATCTCCGCTCGCTCTCTGACTCGTTCTCTTAATGTGTTCTCAACTTTAAAATAATTTCTTCAGTTATTTAGCAGTGAAATACTTCCTTAATCCCATTTGGAATAAAAAGGTATATTTTGCTGTTTTGAGGTAGCAGTTGGAGATGACCTGGTGTTACTATGTTTACAGATCAGCCCTCAGTTTACAAATGAAGAAATTCAGGCTGTAAATTAGAAGATGTAATGTAGTGTAAGTTGTAATATCTGACTATCACCATTTCCTGAGCTTTAAAGTAAAACCCAGATACAATTTCTAGAATGAAAAAAATATATATTTCCAAGGAATGAAGGCAAAACTCTTGATTGCCTTCTGAACAGTTCAATTTCTGTTTATGTCCAAACCACACTGAACGCACCCGATCTCACTGATCTCGGAAGTGAAACAGTTCAATTTCTTTTAATGGTCTATTGACTAAGTTCATAAGTGATACAAGGATCTGCAAATAATTACACAAGGAACTATAAGAATAATTAACCATAGAGTATTTTGGTAATTGTCATAGAGCTAAAACTAACTTGTCATTTAATTGCTTCCTGGAAATAAAACCACTTGGATAAAATCCAAGAAATAAAACAAACAAAACCCCCGAACCTTTGACATATACTTATATTATTATTATTATATAAAGGGCTGCAATTTTTAAAAATATCTTATTTTTAGAAAGAGGGGAAGGAAGTGAGGAAGGGAGAGAAGCATTAACATAAGAAACAGTACACACCCCGATTGGGGAATGAACCCACAACCCAGGCATGTGCCCTGACCAGGAATCAAACCAGCGACCTTTCTCTCCTTGCAATATGATACCCAACCAACTGAGCCACACGGGTCAGGGCAAGGACTGCAAATTTCTTAATGCTTTTCTCTTGAGTGCACATATTACTTTCACAGAAATGTTTTCAAATATTTAATGGAAGTATGTGCAGTGCCAGACACTGAGGATACGAAGATAAACACATCCCTGCTTTGAGGTGTTCGTCATCTTGTGGACACAAGTCGTCATCTAAGGGTAGTAATACGGTGTACGTGACAGCGGCGTGCTGAAAGACCTCAGAGGGGAGTTTTATATCCACAGAGGTTTTGATTGAGTACTTCTTCTGGGGAAGAGGAGAATGGGTACAGTAGCTTCTCAAGAAAAGCAGACTGGACTGGATGGGTTTGACAGGTGGCCAAGAGGAGGGTACTCAGGCGCAGAGAGCAGCCTGTAAAGGACACAGAAACTAGCAAATGGTGGCCTATGGAAAGATTTTAAGTAGCTTGGCTATAGCAGCCATATAGGATGATGCCTGGTGGAGTGGTAGGGGAACGCTACAGCAGTAGGGGGCGACAAATTGTGAAGAGCCTGCAGGCCACTGGTGCCTGGTGATTGTGAATGCTGTGCTGGTTTTGATGAATTATAGTGCCTTCTTTTGGGCTGCTGTAACAAATTACCAACTGGGCAGCTCCAGTAACATTTGTCTCTCACAACTCTAGATGCTGGAAATCTCAGATCATAGTGAAATCATGGTTGGGCTCTGGTGAGGATCCTCCTCTGGGTTGCAGACGGCTGGCTTATTATACCCTCACAAGGTACTGGAGAGAGCGAGCGCTGGTCCCTGACTTTTCTTACAAAGGTATTACGTTAACACCATGCTCGCAGGCTCCAATCTCATGACCGGTTTATTTCCCAAAGGCCCCCTCCAGAATACCATCACATTGGGGATTAGGGCTTAAACATGAATTGGCAGGGAGCACATTCAGTGTATGACACACAGCCACTTGGAGATTCCAAGTGGGTTTTTTTCCCCCCTTCAGAAGTTCTTTTAAGACTACACTCCTACTAAAGGTCGGGAGTGGGTGGCGGGTGGGGGGTGGGGGGAGTCATTTCTTCTTTTTTACATAATCCCTACAAGTGCCTGTAAAGGTAACTCCCCTCTTTGCTACTTAGCTTTAACTTCATTGAAGACAATGGCTACCATTACCTGAGTTTCTTTCAGGTAATTTTACTGATCAAAGAACAGAATCAAAGGTACTGGAGAGAGCAGGCAGAGGAACTGGGGTTACACAGGGATAAAGAGTCCAGCTATTTTGTCCTACTTCCTGAACTTCAAGAACTAGTTAGTAACAGCTCACCAGCTACCCTTTCCTCTTGGAGCAGAATCAGTAAGGCCCTGTTCTCAGCCCACACCCCACATTTATATCGAAGATTTCTGTGCTGTGTGCTGGGGATGCAGCAGTGAAGAATTCAGCGGGCTCCTTCTGGAAAAGCTTAACTCTGAAGGTGCTTTAAGCTTCCTTTTAAGTATTGGAGAAACAGCAAAGTTTTTTTTGTAACAAAATCTTGTTTTGTTTTTTTAAACTATTATCATCATGCATGACAGATGTACATTATATTCTAATTAAGGCAAATTTTAGCATTATAATAACTTTGCAAACCATAATACAATAATAGCATTGGAGAGTGGTTCTTAGGAGTGATTTACTAGTTTCAAATCTTAGAGGTTAAGGTCTGTGTCTTCCAAAACATAACTTAGTTTTAATAAAATGACTATGGCTAGGCTTACTTATTCTTGAATGCAGCAGCTCAAAGCTCAAAAACCCATATAATCTTAAAAATTCTACAGAATTCCCATCAATAAGGTTTTTATAGACTGTAAAATTAGCCTTATGATTTTTTTTTACTGAAGAAGCTCTTGGTTTTTTGATAGAGGAGTGTACCCATTTTCTTTTAAGATTTTATTTATTTTTAGAGAGGGAAGGGAGGAAGAGACAGAGAAACATCAATGTGCATTTGCTGGGGGCCGTGGCCTGCAACCCAGGCGTGTGCTCTGATTGGGAATCAGTGTACCCATTTTCAATTCCATTCAGTCCATTGGTGGGGAATTTAGTAATCAAGACTAAGTTCTCTGCAAGCCTGAATTTAAAGCTCAAAGTGAGGGATATACAGAAGAGCATGAGTGTGCAAGTTGTTAAAAGTTTATTTGGCAGAATTTTATTTTCATTATACAAACCACAGAACGGGAAGCTTAACTCTCAAGTGCTGAGCCTCTGAGAAGATGGTGGTTTTCACCTGAACGACAACTTAGAACGGTGGGGTGGGGGGTGGGGGGGCAAGTTGGTAGTGCTTATTTAAAAGACACGAGTTAAAATGAAGTTAGGAAAACGTGGCTTTGGCCATCGCTAATTAGTTGAAGACACCAGCGTTTGTCCCGGCCACGCAGAGGTTGTGCCTAGAGAGGGGCGCAAAAGGGTAACACTAGGGGAGGGGAGGGGTTTGGGGAGCGGCAGCGATGGGAAGGATCGCGCAGGGAGGGGAAAGTGGACACCAAGTCTCCCCGGGGGCCGACCGTGGGTGGCCCTGAGCCAGGGTGGGGGGGGGGGGGGCGAGCTTCCAGGGGAGGAAGCATCCGGGCTACAATGTCCGGTACGACCCGAGGGGCCGGACGGAGAGCTGTAATTCCCCCTCCCGGTATAAGGAGAGCGGGGCACCCGCCCCAGGTGAGTTAACACCCGGCGCTTAGAGGCGGGACCCGAAGGGCGAGGGGCCGCGGGCTCCTCCCCCGGCGCCTCCACTAAGTGGGGCAGGACGCGGCGCCTCTGGCGCTGGACCTCAGGACCTACGGGCTGCAGGACTACCGTCCGCTGGCCGCTTCTCTCCCACCGCCCTCCCCGCAGGTTCCCGGTACCAGACCCCCGGTCTCCGACCGCGGAGAAGCCGGCGCGGCGAGCACACGTGAGTGCAGAAGTGGGCAGTGGACGGCTCGTCTGGCCCAGACCAGCGGCGCCCGGGGCTGGGCAGAGGGCTGAGGCAGCACTTCCGGTAGTGGGCATGCACTTCCGGGTCTCGCGGACCGGGTTTGGCTGCCGCCTGTTTGCTCTCCCGGGGGCAGTGGGGACCCTTTGGAAGCTGCAACCCCGCGGGGGGGAGTGGGCGGGTCGCCGCCTCGGCCCGGCGGGTCCCCGCAAGCCCCGATGAGTTTGAGTTTCTGCCGGGGACACTTGGGTCGCCTCGCACCTCGGCTCCCTAGTATTAACTTTCGGCCGCCAACAAACGTTTTTGTTGTGTACCAAACAAACTTGGATTTTCTACTTTTACACAAAACGTAGGGCCGATTCAGTGCGACAGACATTTGCAAATAAGCCAAATATCAGCGAGTCCTTGATTAAAAAATTATGAAATAAGGCAAATTATGAAAATCTGATGAAATATGAGTGTTGGAATTCACTTAAAAGTTATCAGATTATTCAGGTCGCTGTGGGGAATGTGATCACTAATTCCAGGTCTCAGCGATTCCTAGGGAAACTTAAACCTCAGACTTAGCTATAACCCATAATGTTTCTTTACCCCTGTTGCAAAATTCTTCATACCTCACTTTACCAGTTACACATTTTATGTATTGCTTCCTAAGAATCTGCTGATGAAATAAGTGAATATATGCTGGATATTGCTGAAAACTTTATAATTAACTTAGTAAAGCGTAAGTTTTATTAAAAAGTTAATTTAAACTAGACCATAAAAATTAGTTTTCTGAAATTAATGCTTCATGATATTCTATGGAGAAATTTCAGTGTAGAAATTTCTTTTGAATTAACATTTTGATGGTTTATTCCAGTAGAATTCTTGATTCTCATCTCTAAATAACCTTTAATTAATTACATATTCATTTTAGATGCCAAAAATTTATATTAAAATGCCTGTCAATTTCCATTGTTATTACTAGCACCTTACAAACTGAAACTTGTAACAGGAATAATACTTAGCATCTGATTATCTAGTCAAGAGGTTTTTTGAAAACTGTGTTTTTATACTAAAGTGCAAGTATATACTAATTTGATAATTAAACATATAAAAGTTATATAAGTGATGTAATATAACCTTTGAAAGTATACTGCAGGTAGGCAATGTTCTGACTTATAAATTTTCTACATTAGTATTTTTGAGTGGCATTTTTCAAACTATTTGCTTAGAAGCACATTTATTCTATACATGATATGAAACTTAAACATAGCTTTAGCTACTAGTCTCTAGTTGTGGTTATTAGTCTCATTGTAGCTATTAGTGTCTGTTGGTTATTAACCAATACCTGTTCTATTGATTCTAGATTTTTCCAGTTGATATTCATAGTTCCAAAGTCATATCTCAGCTCCAAACATCTTTTGCACAGTCAACATTCTCCTTCATGACCTTGCTATTGTGCTCTGAATCCTCATCATGCAGCAGTGCATTCAGTAGTTATCAAGGGTGACAGTTCCCCTTCCTTCTTGGATGACCCCTCAGTGAATAACCTGACATGCCTCAGTTTACTTATCTGCAAAATAGAGATGATGAAAGGACCTGCCTCCAAGAGACAGTGTGGGGATGGTCCACATAATTCCTAAGGAGGTCAAACAGAATTTGATACTCTTTTCCACCTGTTTAAACCTGCTACCATCTCAGGGATAAGATCTTCCTAGGTGTATTTTGATTTCCATTTATTTAATTATTAAATGAAAAAAAATTTAAGTTACACTATGTTATTTAATGTAAAGTTCAAGGAAGGCCCAGCAGGGGTGAGCCAAGAAAGCAATTAGAATAGAAATATTTCTTTTTATAGACTTCTACATCAGCATATGAATATCCTGTATCAGTCTTGTTACTCCCCCAAAAAGAGCCAAGATAATCAAGCTTGATGCATGATTATTAGATGTATGCATATGTAAGTCAGGGGCATATAGTGGCTTTTTCTTGTACCATCGGCTTTTTGGAATAGGCTTTTAACATAATTTAGTTTTGTGATATGATTATTTTCTGGAAATAACATTTAACAACTAGTAATAATGACCTACAGCTTTAGCTGAAGTTACAAATTGATCTGAATCTACTGCTGACAAGTCTCCTGGATGGGATGGGAGTGGATAGATGATTAGACTTTCAGTTCACAGTTATACCAATAAGGTAAAAATACTTTTTGCTTAAAAAAATTACACATAAACTGGACCCTGAGGTCAGGTAAGGTAGATTTAAGCACATGGACTTTCTACTGAAACCCTTGGCTTCAGAAGAGTTTCTTAACACTCTTAGATATAATATTGACCAATATCTGTGGCAATTTCTAACAGGTGATTATTTTAAAATCAGTTGTCCTTTTCTTTTATACTTAGACCTGTAATGAACTGGGTATCTGAATAGGATACTCCCTATATTCAATGCATACGGTCTAATATATTAGGAATCTAAAGAAAGACATTTTTTTAAAAAATATTTATTTTTAGAGAGAGGGGAGGGGAAGGAGAAAGAGAGGGAGAGAAACATCAATATGTGGTTGCCCCTCAGGGCCCCTCATGGAGCCCACACTGGGGACCTGATCCCCAACCCAGGCATGTGCCCTAACTGAGAATAATTGAACCGGCAACCCTTTGGTTCACAGGCTGGCACTCAAGCCACTGAGCCACACCAGCCAGGGCCCAAAGAGAGACATTCTTTTAGGCAGACTTCTTAAAAATAGAAGCAACTCTTGCTTCTTATTCTCACTTTTTCATAGGGCCTCACTGGAAACATTACATTTACAGTAGTTGGCCGTAAGAAGCGATAATGCTTTGCTTGAGTATGTGGGATCATAGGATATAAATCAAAGGAAGACAAATTTGGACATACAATGTCCAAATTGCATTCAGAATTTGTGTATTTCCAATATCCCTTCCCCCCATCCTCTCAGCTGTTTGTTTCCTGTTTCATCTGGAACAATTAAGCAATAAAAGAGAACTTTCATAAGATCCCACTATCCTATCTCCCCACCTTCCTGACTCTGCTCACGTGGTCTGCCTTGTCTTTCATTACTGTGAGTGAACAGTTTGTTTCCATCAAAGGTCAACCTCCACACTTGTGCACTGGAGACCATTCAACACCTTTGCCTTCTCAAGTTCACTGCTGCAGCCATTCTCTAATCTTTCTTTTACTTCATTGATTTACCTTCTTTTAAAAAAATTGGGTCTTTTCCATTGGCTGACAGAATTATTGTTATATCTCCATCATTTGGTACCATTCTCCCCACATAGTCTTTTTAAATTGATTTTGAGAGAGAGAAACATCCATTTGTTGTTCCACTCATTTATGCATTTGTTGGTTGCTTCTTGTTTGTACTGTGACTGGAGACCGAACCTGCGGCCTTGGCATATCTGGACAATGAGCTAATGAACTGAGCCTCTGGCCAGTGCCCAAGTTTCTGTCTGTTATCCTTTTCCTTCTGTTTGAAGAACCTCTGTTAGCATTTCTTATGGTGCATGTCTGCTGACAATGAATTCTCTTAACTTTTCTTTGTCTGAGAAAGTACTTTATCCTCATGATTGAAAAATATTTCACTACGTATAGAAATGTAAGTCAATAGTTCCTTTTAGTACTTTAAAGATGTCCTGTCATTGTTTCTTACTTGAACAGTTTCAGAGTTGAGTCTCTGAGACAAAGGTTGCTATAATTTTTTTTGTCTATACATAATAAATCTCCCCCCCACTGTCTACTTTTAAGATTTCTTCTTTATCACTTGTTTTCAGCATTTTAATAATGCTGTGCCTTGCTTTGGTTTCCTTTATTTATTCTGCTTGTATTATGTTGTTGACCTTCTTGGATCTCTGGGTTTATAGGTTTTGTACAGTTTGGAAAGTCTTTAGCCATTTTTCCTTCAAATCTCACCTCTCCCTCTCCTGTAACTTTAATTATATATATTTGGAACTGCTCGATATTGCCGCATAGGCTCTGCTTGGGTTTTGTTTTGTTTTGAATCTGTGGGTTTCATTTTGGATGATGTCTTAGTCTCTTGGGCTGCTGTAACAAAATACCATAGGCTAGGTGGCTTATAAACAACAGAAAGGTATTACTCACAGTTCGGGAGGCTAAGAAATCCAAGGTGAAAGCACAAGCAGATTCAGTGTCTTGCGGAGGCCCACTTCCTGATTCATAAATGGCACCTGCTATAACCTCACATGGTGGAACAGACACCGGATCTCTCTGGGTGCCTTTCATAATGTCCCTAATGCCATTCATGAGAGCTCTCCCTCTGAAAGGCCCCACCTCCTAATTCCATCACCTTGCAAATTGGGATTTCAACGTGAGTTTTGGGGGGACACAGACATTTAGCCTATAGCAGATGGTTTCTATTGCTATGTCTTCTGGTTCACTGACTTTTCCAACATGTTATTATCTTCTGATATTAATCTCATTCAGTAAAATTTTATTTCTGGTATTTTATTTTTTATCTTTAGAAGTTCTGTTTGGTTCTGCTCAACACCTTCTATCTTCATATTTTGAATATTTATATGAAATAGTAAACATATTTGTAATAATAGTTTTAACATTTTTCTGCTTTTTTGCATGTCTAGAAATTTTTAGTAAAAGGCGGAAGATTTATACAATCTGAAGAGAAACCAGAGTATGCATGTCTAGTAATTTCTGATTGGTGATCAACATTCATGACTTTCGTGTTGTTGAGTCCTGGATTTTTTTCTTATTTCTTTAAAAACTATTGGGCTTTCTCTTTCTCTTGAAGTCAGTTAAATTACTTGTGAATAAGTAATAAGAAATAAGTTTGTGAATAAGTTTGCTCCTTCAGAAGATCATTTTAAAGCTCTTTTAGGGCAAGTCTAAGTAGCCTTATCTCTAGGGTTCATTAGCTTCCTTACCAAGCATTACCAAGGCATTGCATTACCTTTCTGAGTTCCCTGTGGAAAGCCTCTTGTATTTCATAAGCACTGTGCAGTCTGGCTGGTGGGAATTTGAACACTTCTTAATTCTGTGTAATCTTTAGGAATTTAAGGAAGCTAGCTTTAAACTTATAGCTAGCTCCCTGGAAATTGCATGTGCTGAGTGGTATTCAATTAAAGATTCAAGGCAACTCCTATACATCTTTCTGGAGCTATTTCTCTGCGTACCTCCATCTTCAGTCCTGTGCCATACAAGTTGTAGGTGCTTCAGTTTTTCTGAACTCTGATCTCTGTTCAGCTCAGCAAGACCAGCAGGCTCTGTTTGGTTTCCCCCTTCCTGTACCATAGTCCAGATGTCGCCTCCAATTGTAAACCTGGGGAGATTAAAGAATTTACCTCCTTTCTTTCCTTTTGCTTGGGGATCATAGGTGGTAGTGCTGTAATAATCTCCTTGAGAAAGTGTCAGGAAAAACAAACCAAAAATTTTACAAATTAATATTCTTTAATGGTTCACCATTGTTTGTACCATTTCTCCCAGGTTGCTAACAAAATTTAATGCAGGTGTTTATCTTTTTATAAAATAGAGGAAATTGATGGGGAATCAATTTTGGAAACTTCAGTCTGTAAAAAAAAATACTGTATTTTACTGTAATTACTTAAGTTTTTCATAGTTCTAAATGCTTATTGCCATTTTAAAGTCTCAGAAGGAGAGGGGGCCTTATATTATTATTGCTTTTCTTTAATGGCCTCCTGGCTTTAAGAGCAGAGATAAACAATCAAACTGGTGAGGATGGGGTATACCAAAGAAAGATTAGGTGTTACTTAGTCGAAGTACCTGAGGGTATATTGTGGGCCTTATAAGGTGGGCCAGAGTTTGGGCCTTGAATGCAAAAAGGTGAAATTTCAGAAGGAGAAAAAGAGTCAAAGAAATGACATTTTGTTACTTTCTTTTAAAGTGAAAATTTGAAGGAAAGGAAAGCATTAAGACCTTAGACAGAAATAGAAACGTTAGGAGCAGACGAATTCGGGTCATGGGAAGAAAGCAGACGAGGGCTGCACATCTGGTAGCATTTCTGCTTTCCACGTTGGAAAACACGGGTGGGGGCTGGGTCACTGACTTGCCGAAGCTCTCTAATGTATTTTGTATCTCAGAGCCCTGGGGTATTAAAATGTTGTTTATCACTCTAAATATAAATAAAAATGTGCTAAGAGAGAGCTTCTTTATAGCCTTTATCAAAGAGTAGGTAAGACTACTAGTTACTTGTATACAAATAAAAAGTTCAGACACAGTTAAGCATGATTTGAATTTTTTTTAAAGATTTTATTTACTTTTTGAGAGAGGGGAAGGGAGGGAGAAAAAGAGGGAGAGAAACATCAATGTGTAGTTGCCTCTCATGCACCCCCTACTGGGGACCTGACCTACAACCCAGGCGTGTGCCCTGACTGGGAATCTAACCTGCAACCTTTTGGTTCTGAGGCCGGCACTCAGTCCACTGAGCCACACCAGCCAGGGCTGAAGTTTTAAATAGTTTTTTCAGAAATTTACAATGATGCTTTTATGTTTATTTACCACACCTTTAAAAAGGTATAGTACAGAGTAAATATGAAGTCAGTCATTAGGATACAAGCTCTGAGTTAAAGTTGGTACTTTACAATGACTTAAGTAATATCCTTAAAGTAAATATTTCCACCTGGCTACATATATTATAAAGGTAATATATGTTAGTTTATGATTCATGATTTATCAAGTTGTTTTGTGTGTGTATATATGTAGACTTGGCTTTCGTTGATTGACAAAGCTCTAATATTTTTGTTTTGAGCAAAGACAGAAACAACACTTATTTACATTTATGCTTTTTAATTTTAGAAACAAAAGCCAAGAATGCCTCATTCCACAACCAAAGAACTGATACTTGGCATCATGGTGGGAACTACTGGAATCAGCTTGCTTCTTCTGTGGTACCATAAGGTTCGTAATCCAAGGACAGCAATGAATTTACCTAAATTTCTTTCTCTGGGTAATGTGTTTGGTTCAGCGACCTTGCAAGATGAAATGCATAATGGCCAAGGAACAGCAGCGATCTTTCAAGGAAGGCAACTTCAGATATTGGAGAAGTTAAACGAGTTACTGACAAATATGGAAGAACTCAAAGAGGAAATCAGAATTCTTAAAGAAACCATTCCAAAGCTGGAGGAATATGTACACGGTGAACTTGGAAGGAAGACAGCTGCTCACAGGATTAGTCCTCAGCACAGAGCTAGGAAAAGAAGGCTTGCCACAGCTCAAAGTTCAGGAACCAGTAATAGTTCAGAGGAAGCGGAAAGTGAAGGAGGGTAAGCCTCTTTAAGATGTTGCCCATATTGAGTTGATTATTTTGTTATTGCTATTATCTAGGTACTTTTATTATGCATTCCCAGTCATATGCAGGGGTGGGCAAAAGTAGGTTAGTAATAATACATAATACAATAATAAATGAATAATGCAAGAATAATCTCCATTTCACATACTCACAGCTGTAAACCTACTTTTGCCAACCCCTGTATTCTGCTACAAACAAGACATAAAAGTGTGGTTACTTTGGCTCATATTACAATTAAAGCCATATTCAGTAGAGGTCAGTCTTTAAGCTAGTATAGACTGCATTGACAAAGAGAATGTAAGTAACTTACTAGTGCTAGGTAGCATCGTGTGCATGTTGAGTACTTGCACAAGTACAAGACAGTACTTGTTTGCCAGAGTTTGTCACCCTTTCTCATATGCGGCCGCTGGGTGGCCTGTTCTGTAAGAACGGCCCAGTAAGTGCAGTCCAGTAGAACGTTGTGTGATGACGGACATGGTCTGAAGTTGTGCTGCGCGATGTAGCAGCCACTTGAAGTGTAGCTGGTGTAACTGGGGAACTGGTTTTTAAATTTTGTCTAATTGTAATTAAGTTTAAATAGCCTGATGGGGCTAGTGGCTACTAGACCAGGCAGTGGAGACCTAAAAAGATTTGGGAAGGTACAAGTGATTCGGTTTCATCCTCGCATGGGGTAATCCATTGAATTCTAAAACCAAGAACATACATAATGTTCTCTTAGAGGGAAAACAAAATGATTTGTGAATGAAGAAATCGTGCCTGTCTAGTGTTTTTGAAGAGCAAAATAGGCAAGTAAAGGGGCACTAGTGACTGTGACAGAGCCTGGTACTCTTGGGGGGGGGGGGCCTGTGCTTTCATTGCTCTGTGCTCACATCTAGTGTTGCTGGAACACCCTGTACTCGTTGGCCTAAACTACGTACTTTTTTGTTTCCTGTTGTATTTAAAACTACTTGCAGTCTGGTACTGGATCAGTTCAAACCTTTGATCATGTACTGTTTCTTTCTGTTTACTAGATAGCATTTAGAAATGACCATCAAGTGAATTAATTAATCTTTCTTTTGAAAGATGCTAATAGTGGATAGGGAAAGTCTAGAGATAGCTTATTGAATTGTTTGGTGATCCCCAAGAAGTACCATTTCTTCCTTTCAAGTCACACAAGGATAACTGTGCTTTCTAAGTAGCAAACTACCAGCAGTGAACCTGTATGGATATTGTTTAATATTGTAATGAAAAAAAAAAGTTAACTGGGTGCTAATTTAGTGATGAACATTGCTGTTACTTTGCATAATTGGGTATATGTGGTAAGCTGTTTATACAAATACCTATAATTAGTGTCATGGATTACACAATTTACATTCACTACACTCAGATCAGCTAAAAACGTAAATGTACATTCCTCTTTAACTGAATTCAGTTCACTAGCTCTGTTTTGGATAATATGGGAAAACTTGAATTTGTCAATCAAAATTAACTCAGTCAGTTCGAGTTTAGAGCTAGTCTTTTTGTGTTAAAGACTCAGTCAAATTCAGGGTTCTCCCCTCTTCCCCCTTCCTCCTCCTCCCCAGGTATAATCTAGATTCCTTGGGGACTCATCATCTAGGATCCAAGAGAAGGGGTACTCAGTCCTGATATCGTTTGGTGTCCTTCCTGGACTCCAGCTCAGGTAGGAGGCTTCTGTGAGGTATCCTCAAAGGCCCTTTTAACTTTTACTCTGAGGGGTTTATTCATTACCCAGATGTTCTAGACAGAGCTACTCACAGAGTGCTCTGTGGAACAGAAGCATCACTATCCCATCTAGTGCGAGAGCTTAATGGAAATGTACATTCTTGGATTCACCCCAGACCTCGTAAATCAAACCTCTGGGAGCAGTGCCCAGGAAACCGCATTTTAACATGTTCTCCTGGTGCCCCTGATGTACCCTAAAGTTTGAGAAGCTTTGTTCCAGAAGACAAAAAGACGTATCATGATGAAATTGTAGTTTTAATGTGTGGCAGTTACGGTTACAAGGAAACAAGATGTCCATGGGGCATAGTGAGATACATCACCATGGAGTGTTGGTCTTGGTGGGGACAGAGTGGCCGAGGTGAAAATAAGAAGGTTCAGGTGACCACAGGACATGAATGCGGAAGGTGCTTGGGGTCACAGAATGGACAGAGTAAGAGTTGGGAGTGGACTGAAGGAGCAGTTTCAGATGCACGCCATTATGAGGGGTTAATAATTTGGGTGGGGGGCTAGATCTCATTACAGTTTTCTTTAAAGTAAGCAATGAGGGCAAATTTGGGGATAGAGATTTAGATAAATACTCTATCCAGAAAAATATTAAACAATGTCATATTACCCACACTGGTATGTGATTTCCTTTCAAATGTCTGGGCAGATCTGGATTCTTCTTCCCCACCCCCCAAATACACACACCCAAACACTTTTTTAAAAAATTGATAATCATAGATTTACATCCACGGTGCAAGAGTGGAATGATCAGACCTCGTTTACTGACTCCTTTGGGCAGAAACGCTTGTCAGCATGGGGATCTGCTCATGACTCTGTTTCCTTTGGGGTAGCGCAGGGGGTGCATGCTCCTTCCAGAGCGGGGACTGTTCAACAGCAAGCTGGCCCGATTCTGGAAAGAGCAGTTTCTTATAGAAACTTTCTGTGCATTACATAACCTACTGTTTTGCTATGCAAAAGATGTCCTTTTGGAAAAGGTACTCATGGAGCTTAGTGTGACTTAGGAACAACCGACAATTGTGTCACCACACGGGGAAAACAGTAATGGATGGCTGTAGTGACAGCTGAGCTCTGGGCATCTTACATCCCGCCCCCCCAACTCCTGGGCATCTTACACACCGTGCTACGTGTCCCAGGAAAAGGCATTGAGCCCTTTTTTTCTTGACTTTTATAAAAAAATTGAGACCTTAGATTGAGTTCTCATGAATTCTCCAAGGAGCTTCTGTTCTTCCTCTTCCCAAAAGCGACTAGAGGTGACCTCTGAAAGTGGTTTGCTACTCACTTGACCCAGAAAACCAGACACAATCACGCAAACCAAGGGGTTCAAATCTTGATGTTTATTTTAAGGACACTCATGAAACTTCCCAGGCCATCAGGAGTGTGCATATTTGAAAAGCCACCAAGTGTGTGAAAGATGTCACTTTAAAGAAGCAATGTGTCCCGTTCTGTCATTACAGTGGTGGAGTTGGCAAGTGTGCCCTGGCCCAACAGTGTGGTTGGGCACACAGTTGGTGGCCCAAAAAGAGTGCTGAGTTTTTGCTGCACGTGCTTAGAAATGCAGAGAGTAATGCTGATCTTAAGAGCTTAGATGTAGATTCTCTGGTCATTGAGCACATCCAGAGGAATGAAGCTCCCCAGATGCAGTGTAGAATTTACAGAGCTCAAGGGCAGATTAACCCATCCCTGAGCTCTCCCTCCACACTGAGATGGTCCTCACTGAAAAAGAGCAGGTTGTTCCTAACTCAGAAGAGGAAGTTGCACAGAAGAAAAAGGCAGCCCAGAAGAAACTAAAGAAACAAAAGCTTAAGGCCTGGGAGTAAATTCAGCATAAAATAAATAGTAGTACAAGTAAAAAAAAAGAGAGAGAGACTATATTTTTTAGGGCAGTTTTAGATTCACAGAAAAATTGAAGAGAAGGTACAGAGATTTCCCATATCATCCCTAACCCCACACATGCATAGCCTCCCCATTATCCAGTACCAGACTAGTATGTTACAATTAACGAACATACATTGACACATGATAATCGTTCAAAGTCCATAGTTTACATTATGGTCCACTCTTGGTGGTGTTTATTCTACGGATTTGGACACTTGTTTAATGACATGAATCCACCATTATGGATTCACACAGAGTATTTTCACTGCCTGAAAAATCCTCTGCGCTCTGTCTATTCATCCCTCCCTCCCCCCAGCTCCTAGCAACAACTGATCTTTGTGCTGTCTCCATAGTTTCCCCTTTGTCAGAATGTCACATAGTTGGAATCATACCACATGTAACCTTTTCCGATTGACTTCCTTCACTTCGTATTATGCATTTAAGTTTCCTCCATATCTTTTTATGGCTTAACAGTTCATTTCCTTTTAGTGCTGAGTCATATTCCATTGTCTGGACGGACCACAGTTTATGTATTCACGTACTGAAGGACATCGTGGTTGCTTCCAAATTTTGGCAAAAATGAAGACAGCTGCTATAAGCATTCACGTGCAGATTTTTGAGTGGACATAAGTTCTCGTCTCATTTGGGTAAATACCAAGGAGCATGATTGCTGGATTGTATGGTAAGAGTATGTTTAGTTTTGTAAGAAACCTCTCAACTGTCCTCCAAAGTGCCTGTCTTTACCTCCAAGGTGAACCCGTTTGCATTCTCACCAACGAGTGAGCGCTCCTGTTGCTCCACATCCCCACCAGCACTTCGGTGCTGTCAGTGTTCTGGATTTTGACCACCCTTGTTTTAATTTGCATTTCTCTGATGACGTATGATGTAGAGCATCTTTGCATGTGCTTATTGGTCGTCTGTGGATCTTCTCTGGTGAGGTGTCTATTAAAGTCTTCAGTTCATTTTTAAACTGGCCTGTTCATTTTCTTATTGTTGAGTTTTAAGGCTTCTTTGTATATTTTGGATGAGTCCATTTTCAGATATTTGTTCTGTAAATATTTTCTCCCAGCCTGTGGCTTTTCATTCTCTTGACCTTGTCTTCCACGGAGCAGAAGCTTATCTGTTATTTCTTTCATGAATTGTCCCTTTGGTGTTGCTTCTAAAAAGTCATTGCCATACCCAGCTTGATCTAGGTTTTCTCCAAAGTTATCTTCTAGGAGTTTTACAGTTTTGCCTTTATATGTAGGTCTGTGATCCATTTTGAGTTAATTTTTGTGCAAGTATAAAGTCTGCATGACCATCCTTTGTCCTGGCCATTTCTCAGGGTTATGGTGACAAACCTTGAGGAATGAGAGAATGTTTTTCTTCAAGACTATCAGCAGGTTTAGCAGATTTACCTATTGCTTGCTTTAAAAGTGATGGATTCCCTAAGCTCAGTGTTCCTTTCTTTGTGACACAACTCACTGCACGCAGTGTTTCTGGGCCCTCTGCATTGCCCTGCGAGACCTGGGACCAAGGAGAACCAGCACAACTAAGCTTGTGCTCACATTGCTGGATTTGCTGTGGGTAATAAAGTCCTTGGCCTCTGACCCAAGAACAGTGTATCTTCAGTATCCAGGCAACGGTAACAGATTAGTTTACTGGCTTGTAGTAAAATCAGATGTAGGGTAAAATCAGATTACAAACCAACAGTGAGAATTAGAGAGCTTTAGATCTCAGAAAAGAAATTTGTTCAAGGGTTTCCCAAAGAACGTTGTTAGGAATGGAACAAAAAAGAGCAAGTGGTAGGAGGGTATTCAGGATATTGAGAAGTAAAAAAATATATTTGAGAGGGTGTTTATTTCCTAAGTGGCTATTCACATGCACCTATTATGTAGCCAGACAGTGCTTCATGTGGGTTTGGAAAAGGAGAGGCCAGTATTTTTTTCTAATGATTCTGCTAATCTTGCCTTTAAATAGGTAGGAGTTGTTTCAAGGGGTTATAAGCAGAGGCCCAGCAGATCTCCATAGTCTCCGCATGTGGGTCACGCAGTCCCATGGGACACCCCACTGCCAAGGTGGAGAAAGCCCGCTTCATTCAGGGAGTAATAACGTTTGCTGTTTAGGCTTTGTTACCTTCTCAGTATATCTTTGGATCAAACTTTGTAACAGTCCCTTTTCCATATTACCAGAGGGCGTAAAAATTGGAGGGAAAGCGTGTTCAAGTGAAAGAAGAAGGAGTTAGTAGGCCAGCGGTGTAGGGCGGCTGGTCAAAGAGACGGTCCCAGCTCAAGGACTGGGCAGACGTCATCTGTGTGAGGGCCTTTGTTTTGCTGCCGTCTCGTCCCTTGGTTGGTGGGCTGACTCCTTCAACATCATGAAGTTAGAACACATGTTCCATAGTCACATGACTGGAGCTTTTCGGAAAGGTGAGCCACAGGACAGTTCCATTCTAAACTGAGGTCGTTAGATTCTAGAGTCTCCGTCATCACATTCTGTGTTATTGCCATGTTCACTCCACGTGCAACCCAAACATTCAGTCTTCTGACCGGTTCCACCTACACAGGGCATTTTATGGCCTAAAGGTGATGGCTTAGAAAGGAAGGGAAAGATTTATTTTTGCTTAAAATATGGGGAAATGTTTAAGGTAAGCTTTTAAAAAGAAAAAAGAATTATCTGTATGTTCCACGTAGAAAGGGCATTGATACATTTATAAACGAAGCTTTAATGCTTCTTTAGTTTCCCACAATAACTGAACATCTTGAATACCTGGATAGTCTGGGTACTTACCTGAAATACTCTTTAGAGAGGTTCTGTTTCATATGGTTAATATTTTAAAATGCGTGAGTCCACAGGGTGTAAACTTTCTACTTAATTCCTTTCAATGTAGTAGTTTACTAGTCTCGAAGCAATAGTATGGCTTATTACTTTTAAAACAGCAAGTTTTGCCTTTTCCTTCAGGGTGTGCTTTAGTTCTGGTGCCCTCTCATGCGCTTCACCTGACCTCCCTTTCCATCCGCTTCCCCGAGTCTTCCCACTTACCTTCCCAAGGGTTCACAGACTTGGCAGGTATGTGGATGTAATAAGAGACTATCTTATATTTAGACTTAGGCGTTCTTTTGGGTCCTTCTGTCTTTTCCATATTGATAAAGTGGAGGCTTGGTAGGTTTTCTCCGCTGCTCCCTCATTTGACACTGTTTCCCCCCCCTCGTTTGACACTTTTCTCACTCCAGCTGCTGGAAGGAGGACCAACCAGATTTTCCTGTGGATCAAGTTCCTTCAGAAGCCCTGCACCACAGAGTCTCTTCCATCACTCAAGCATCGGTACCTCATCTTGACCATGAAACAAGCCATCCTAAGCTCCTTAGAGTCAGTTTATCTTCATGGAACACACCCAGCCGTCCGTCCTTCTGTGGAAGAAGACCTTCGTTGTTGGTGAAGCTGCAAAAAAGCAGCACTTCCCTTCAGAGTCAACAGAGTAGAGTTAACTTTGATTCTCAAGAAAAAAGCAACTTTGGTGATTTAAAAGCTCCCTCAGAACATTTTCACTTTAAATCCCGAAGACCTTCCTCCGCCCCTAAATTAAGTATAATTTCCTGTTATGAAAGTGCTTTGTCTTTTGATCTTCAACCAAGTTGTGGCAACATATTTAATCCAAGTGAAACTGACCTACTTTATCAAAAGTCAAATATTACTGACACTGAAAAAGGTGTAAGCTCTTGTTCTCATGACAGTAACATTAAATGTTTTATGAATTTTGAAACACAAGTTAATTCCTCAGCCAGTCGGAACTCGGTTGCTAGAAACAACTATGAACAAAAAAGCAGAGCAACCTCCCTTTCTCTCCCAGCTCACATGTCCTGTTCTTACCAAGAAAGTGAACTTGCCACTGATACTCAAGAAAGAAGCCAATTAAGGAAAGATTCTCTTCATTCTGGTTCTCAAACTCACAGTACAGATCACTCTCCAGCTGTGATTTAACAGCATTCCTTTCCAAGTGTAACTTCTGTTCCCTATAACGTTTGGCTTTTCTTTGTTTTATAGGCTTACTAAAAGCTTTACCCCATTTTTAAGTGAAGCTATCTCAAATTCCTCTCAGGGTGAAAGTATTGCTAACTTGTCTGAAGATGAAGACGAATCTTCACCTATTGAAATTCTAAAATAAGGTCGCCTCAGATGTAAGCCTGTCTCGGAAGGGCAGCTCACATCAGAGGCTCTCCCAGCAGGCACACGCAGTGGCCTGGACAAATCACTGCCCAGTTCTCTCGTAGACGTCTTCTCCCTTTCTAAGCTTCCCCGCATTTTTTGAAAAAGATTTCTATGTTGCAGTCTAGATGGAATTTTAGCTTCTGTGTTTTTGAAAGATAGTTCATTAACATTATTGGAATATGGAAGTCAGTTTATTCATGTGTTTCAGGCTTTTCACAGATTTCCTGCTTGCAGATTGACTAGTCCCAAATTTCTGAGTGACTCGTAATACATCTGTGGTCTGAAAATAACATCAAGCTTTGATATGCAGGCCTTCTAAACGTAATGCATTCTTTTACAGTCTGACCCCTTTTAGCCTAGTCTAACCCTCAGAGGTAGTATTCCTATCTGATCTACAGGATAGAACAAAAGTAGGTTTACAGTTGCTCATATGGAAAACAATACAATAATAAATAAATAATAATACAAGAATAAACTGTTTTGCGTTCTCACAACTGTAAACCTGCTTTGCTCCTCCCTGTATGTTGCTCTATGTATCAACTGAGAAATTTTCATTTGTATGAGCCTTGTTAGCTGTATTTCTCATGCCACACATTCCACTGGCAGATAATGTTTTTACTAGTAAGAGGATCAAACCCTAAAACACTGTCATGGAATTATGTAGGCTGTATTAAAACCAGATATTTTAATTAAATACTTTTAAAAAATTATATTTTATTGATTTTACTGTTACAATTGTCCCGGTTTTTTCCCCTTTGCCCTCCTCCCCCCAGCAGCTGCCACTCCCTCAGGCAGTCCCCACACCATCGCCCGTGTCTGCAGGTCGTGCACATGTGTTGTTTGGCTGTGCTACTCCCTGTGCTGTACTTTACATCCCCACGGCTATTCTGCAACTACCGAGTTGTATTTCTTAACCCCTTCACCTTTCTTACCCATCCCCCAAGCCCCTTCTCATCTGGCAACCATCAAAATGTTCTCTGTATCTGACTCTGTTTCAGTTCTACTTCTTTGCTTAATTTGTTTTTTAGATTTAATTGTTGACAGATCTGTATTTATCACCATTTGTTTGTCCATACTGTTCTCAAATAATTCATTTTAATATTTCCTATAATAATAGTTTGGTGATGATGAACTCCTGTAGCTTTTTCTTGTCTAGGAAGCTCTTTATCTGCCCTTCAATTCTAAATAATAGCTTTGCTGGATAGAGTAATCTAGGTTGTCATGACTTTGAATTTTCTTATCAGTCGCTTCTAGCCTGCAAAGTTTCTGTTGAGCAATCAGCTGATGGTCTTGCAGGAGCTCCCTTGTAAGTAACTAGCTGCTTTTTTCTTAAGATTCTCTTTGTCTAACTTTTGTGGCATTTTAATTACAATGGTCTTGGTGTGGGTCTCTTTGGGTTCACTTTGTTTGGACCTTTCTGTGCTTCCTGGACTTATATGTCTGTTTCTTTCACCAAGTTAGGGAATTTTTCTCTCATATAGGTTTCCAGTTTCTTTTTGTCTGTCTTTTCCTTCCAGTACCCCCATGATGCAAATTTTGGAATGCTTGAAGTTGTCCTAGAGGCTCCTTACACTGTCCTCATTTTTTGGATTATTTTTTCTTGGTGCTGTTCTGATTGGCCGTTTTTGTTTCTTTATGTTCCAAGTCATTGATTTGATCCTCAGTTTCATCCACTCTACTGTTGATTCCCCGTAAATTGTTCTTCGTTTCAATTAGTGTATCCTTCCTTTCTGACTGGTTCATTTTTATGGTTTCCATGTCCTTTTTATGCTGTTGAAGTTCTCTGAGTTCATCTGCTCTTCCCTAAAGTTCACTGAGCACCCTTATAACCAGTGTTTTGAACTCTGCATCTAGTCTCCATTTAGTTTAGTTCTTCTTATGGAGTTTTGTTCTGTTCTTCCATTTGGGCCATGTTTTACTTACTTTTTTAATGATTTTATTTATTTATTTTTAGAGAGAGGGGAAAGGAAGGGGAGGGAGAGGGGGAGAAACAACAATGTGTAAGAGAAACATTGATCAGTTGCCTCTTGCACGCCCCCAACTGAGGACCTGGCCCTGACTGGGAATCAAACTGGCAACCTTTCTTTTCACAGGCTGGCACTCAGTCCACTGAGCCACACCAGCCAGGGCTCATTTGCACTATGTGTTAACTACTTTTTTTTCTCCCAGAGAAAATGATACCTTTAATCATATTTGAGTGTATTTCTTCTCATTCTATTTTTAAATTTTTATTTTAAACAGTATTTTTTTGTTTTTTAAAAATTTAATCTTTATTGTATTTTTTTACACTATCTTCATGTCCCCTTCTACCTCTCTGCCCTGAGCAATCACCACTGTTCTGCCTATCCACAAGTCCTTTTTCCTCTTCGCTCAATCCCTCCATCCTCTCACCTGCCTCCACTAGCTGTCATCCTGCTCTCCATCTATGAGTCTGAAAACTGTTTTTAATACACATGTATGCATGTGTCTGGGAATTCACAGAACTCTAAAATCAGAGAAAAAAATGTATATGTAAGTTATTTTTATTTTTTAAAGTTAATATTTTTCAGGTTTTTTCCAAAATTTTTATTTTATACTTTTAAATAAAATTTTATTTTAAAAAGTATCTCTAAAATTTTTATTTTTAAGAGTGAATATGTTTTCGAATTTTTTCTGTTATATTATACAATGTTTATAAATATACTTATCAGAAAAACTAATAAGTGGACAATGAATATAGGCAGTTAAAAATCCTTAAGTTAGAATGTAATTGATCGTTTTTTAAAAGAGTTTTGAATTTATTTTTAGACATAGGAAAAGGGAGGGAGAAAGAGATGGAGAGAAATATCAGTATGTGGTTGCCTCTTGCGTGCCCCCTACCGGGGACCTGGCCTGCAACCTAGGCATGTGTCCTGACTGGGAATCAAACCAGCAACCCTTTGGTTTGCAGGCTGGCACTCAATCCACTGAGCAATACCAGCCAGGGCAGAATGTAATTAGTCTTTTTAGAGGAAAGAAATTTGCATTATTTTCAATTATTTGTCATAATAAAATATCCCCTAAATTTTTCATTGGGCTAAGATGTTATTTTTCTGTTTTCTCATTTTTTTTCTCCCAGAGAAAATGATACCTTTAATCATATTTGAGTGTATTTCTTCTCATTCTATTTTTAAATTTTTGTTTTAAACAGTATTTTTTTTACTTTTTAAAAATTTAATCTTTATTGTATTTTTTTTGTTGGAGACTGCCTTTTTTTCCCTTAAATAGTTTTATCAAAAACCATTTTACCACATACCTCGGGGTTTACTTCTAGGCTTTCTATTCTACTCTACTGATGTATATGTCTGATTTTATGCCAGTACACACTGTTTTCATTAGTATAGCTTTGTAAGAAGTTCTTAAATCAGGAAATGTGATACCTCTAACTTCGTTCTTTTTCAAGATTGTTTTGGCTACTTAGGATCTTCCATATGAATTTTAGGATAAATTTTTCTATCTTTATAAAAGACATTGTTGAGATTTTGAGAAGGATTGTACTGAATTTATAGATCACTTTGGGTAATATTGCCATCTTGACAATATTAAGTCTTCTTCAAACCCATGACATGAGATTTCCATTTCTGTCTTCTTTAATTTCATTTATCTATGTGTTGTAACTTTCAGCATACAAATCTTTCACCTCCTTGGTTAAGTTTATTTCTCTATATGTTATTCTTTTTGGAGGCATATAAGAGTCGTTTTCTTTATTTCCTTTTCAGATTACTCATTATTAACATATAGAAACAACTGATTTTTGGAAGTTATTTTGTATCCTGCAACTTTGCTGATGTTATTAATCCTTAATTTTTTGTGAAATCTTTAGGGTTTTCTACAAACAAGGTCATGTCATCTGTTAAAAGTTAATTTTACCTCTTCCTTTCCAATTTAGATGCCCTTTATTCCTTGCTGTGGCTGGATTGTGTTGAATAGAAGTGGCAAAAACAGGCACTTTTGTCTCGTTCCTGATTTTAGAGGAAAAATTTTTAGTCTTTTGCTATTGAGTATGATGTTAACTGTGGGCTTTTCATATATGGTTGTTGTCATGTTGAGGTAGTTTCATTCTATTCCTAGTTTGTCCTGTATTTTCATCATGAAAGGGTATTGAATTTTGTCTAAAGCTTTTTTTCTACACCAGCTGAAATTATTATTGTTTTCCCCCCTTGCTTCTATTATTGTGGTGCATTACACTGATTGATTTTCCTATATTGACTAATCCTTGCATTCCCAGAATAAATCCCATTTGGTCATGGCATATAAACATTTCAGTATGCTTTCAAATCTTTTTTGCTAGTGTTTTAGTAAGGATTTTTGCATCAATATTTATCAAAAATATTGTTCAATTTTTTTTTAAGTGTATTTGTTTGGCTTTGGTGTCAGGGTAATGGCCTCATAGAATGAGTTAAGGAATGTTCTTTCTCTTTAACTCTTGGAGGAGTTTGAGTAATACTCATTTTATTTTATTTTATTTATTTTTTTGTTAAAAGAATTTATTTATTTATTTTTAGACAGAGGGGAAGGGAGGAAGAGAAACATCAATGTGTGGTTGCCTCTTGCATGCCCCCTACTGGGGACGTGGCCTGCATTCGAACCAGCGACCCTTTGGTTCACAGACCAGTGCTCAATACACTGAGCCACATGAGCCAGGGCATACACATTTTAATTATTCTTTAAATGTTTGTGGAATTCAGCAGTGAAGTCATGTGGTCCTGGTGTTTTCCTTGTAGTAAGAGGTTTTTAATTACTGATTCCATCTCCTTACTTGTTATAAATCATTCAGATTTTCTGTTTCTTCCTGATTCAGACTGGGTAGGTTGTATATTTTTAGGAATTCATCCATTTCATCTAGGTTATCCAGTTTGTTGGTATACTATCCTTCGTAGCACTCTCATAATCCTTTTTATTTCTGTAAAGTTGGTAGTGATGGTCTCTCATTTCTGAGTTCAGTTATTTCATTCTACCCTCCTTTTTTCTTTAATTAAAGGTTTGTCAATTTTGTTCATCTTTTGGAAAAATCAACTTTTGGTTTTGTTAATTTTCTCTATTTTTTTTATTCTCTATTGTGTTTATATCTGTTCTATTCTTTACTATTTCCTTACTTCTGCTAGCTTTGGGTTTAATTCACTTTTCCCCCCTGGTTCTCCAGGTGTGAATTTAGGATGTGATTTGAGACCTTTCTTTTTAACGTATGCATTTACAGCTACAAATTTTCTCTTTTGCACTGCTTTTGCCATATCTCTTAACGTTTGGTATAGAGTGTATTTGTCTTCTTTTGACTCAAAGTATTTTCTAATTTCCCTTGTGATTTCTTCTTTGACCCATTGGATGTTTAAGAGTGTTTTGTTTAAATTTTACATATTTGTGGATTTTCCAGTTTTCCTTCTGTTGTTGATTTCTCATTTCATTTCTCTGAAATTAGAAGAGATACTTTATAAGATTTTAATCTTTTAAAAATCATTAAGGCTTGTGTTGTGGCATAACATATCTACCCTGGAGAATACTACACGTGCACTTGAGAAAAATGTCTACGGTTGTCGAGTGGAGTGTTCTGGATATGTCTGTTAGGTCGAATTGGTCACTAGTTATATTCAGTTCTTCTGTCCTGTTGATCTGTCCAGTTATTCTATCCATTTTTGCAAGTGAGGTATTGAAGTCTCTAATAGTATTACATAGCTGTCTATTTCTCCGTTCATTTGTCAATGTTTGCTTCATATATTTAGGGACTCTAATGTTTAGTGAATATGTTTATTATTGTTACATATTCTTGACAAATTGAGTCTTTTATAATTATATAATGTCCTTTGTCTCTTGTAAGTTTTTAAGTTAAGTTCATTTTCTCTGATGTTAGTATAGTCAGCTCTGTTTTCTTCTAGTTATTATTTACATGAAATATCTTTTTATCTTTTTACTTTCAACCCATTATCTGTCCTTAGTTCTAAAATGAGTCTCTTATAGACAACATATAGTTGATTCTGACTTTTTTATCTATTCTACCAACCCGTATCTTTTGATTGGGGAATTTAATTCACTTACTTTTAAAGTAATTACTAATAGGGAAGGACTTACTATTGCCATTTGTTATTACTCTTCTCTGTGTCTTATATACCTTTTTCCTTTCATTTCCTCCCTTAGTGCATTCCTTTGTGTTTACTTGATTTCTAAATGTATAAATTAAATTTACATTTTTTTACTTCATATAAGTGAAATAATGTGCTATGTACTCTTTTGTGTCTAGCTTCTCTCAGTTGACATTATTTTGGGATATTCACCCATTTTGTTGTGTATAGTTGTAGCTTGTTCATTCTCATTACTAAGTATTCCTCTATTGTGTAAATATACGACAGTATTTAAATTTTCTATTTCTAATAGTCACTTGATAGTTTCCTGTTGTAGAATATTATGACTGGATAAACATAGGTACACATTTCTTTATTTTTTTAAAGATTTTATTTATTTATTTTTAGACAGAGGGGAAGGGAGGGAGAAAGAGAGACAGAAACATCAGTGTACACATATCCAGCTTTCAGCTGCATTGCCACACACATTTCCAAAGCACGTATACCTACTTACACTCCCATCAGCCATAGATGAGAGCTCTGTTTTCCTCACATCCTCCCCCACCCTTAGGATTTTGTCTTTTTCATTTTAGCTGTTCTGGTAAGCATACAGTTAGAAGTGTATTATTTAAATTATTTTTAAATGTTTAGTTTTTGTCCACTACTTTTTAGTGGTGATTTCTAGTTTAGTTGCATTGTGAACAGAGAACATAGTCTACAGGACAGATCGTTACCTTCTGTGACCTGCTCTCTGACCTTGAGCACATGGCAGCTTCCCTAAATATTCTGTACGTGCTAGAGAAGAAAGTGTTTTCCAGATGCTCCATGTCTAGTTCTGTATGTGTTGGTTAGATCCAAGCTTGTTAATTTTGGTGTTTATATTGTATCCTTATTTTTTTTATATATATTTTATCCATTACTTAGAATTTTATGTTAAAAATCTCCTAACTAGTGGATTTAATTTCTTTTTGTATATCTTTTAATTTGTGCTTTTTATATATTTAAAGCTTGTGTTTTTAGATGCATAGAAGTATTATTTTATGTCTGTCTTTAAATTAATTGCTTTTCCCCCTAAAGAATATTATGTCTGATATTAATGTCATTACTTTCTTTTTATTATAACTTTTTAATTATATATCTGGTGCATAAAATTTAATTAAAAATTCTCTTTAGCTCATGCAGACCCTCATGATTGGTTTATGCATGTATCACTTTTACCCATTTCTTTGCTTAGTTGTAGATAATGTAATAAGTATCCATGAAGCCTCCTCCTAAAATAAAAGATAGGACCTAAACAATAATCCTCATGAAACCATTTGATCCCCTGCCAGCCCTTAATTCTGAATCTATAATGTTCATTCCTGGCATTCTTTTTTTGTATAATTTTATTGCAGGTGTGTATTCCTTAAAAAACATTTAACTTTCATTGTTTTTATAGATGGGGGATCATACTGCATAGGATTTTAGGAGCTTATTTTTCCACTTAATATAAGAGTGTTAAGACTCCTCTGTATTTAGCATGTGCACATCACCGCATTTCTCTCATTTCGACTGTTGTTTGATACTCATCCACTCGCCTGTTGGGCATGCAGGTTATTACCCGGCGTTTGCTCCTGTGAAAGTGCTGTTGTCGCTCTCCGCACACAGCTCTCCTTTGGTACATGCGTAGGGGACATGGGCTACTGGGCTCTGGGTCTGTGGAGGTTCAATATAGAAAGATGATGCTGAAGTGCCTTCCTAATTGGTTTTACCAGTTCACATGCACATTGAGCCCTGTGGATGAACTTCCTCTCCAATATTTGGTGTTTTCGGACTTTTTAAGTTTTGTAAATGAAAAGGTATAAAACGGTGGCTCTTTGTGGTCGTTATTTGCATTTCTCATCACCAGTGAATGTTTGACGTCTTTTCTTGGCTACCTGTATTTACTCACTTGGGAAAGCCTATTTGTTATAGTTTTGAGCATATTTCTATGGAGTTTACAGTGTTTTTTGTTACTGAATTTGGGAGATATTTATGTATTCTTATTATTAATGTTCTCCAGTGAGGTGTGTCACAAAATACCTGTTTCTGGCTTTTAAATTGTTTTTGTATTTTTGAAAGTATCTATTGATTAGCAGCAGTTTTTCATTGTAATATAGTCAATTTGATTACTCATCTATAATTAATAATTCTTTATATTTAATGCTTTTTTACTTAGTTAAGAAATATTTTACCCCAAAGAATGAAAGATAATCACCTATATTCTCTACTTAGAGTTTAAAAACACTTTTAATTCTTTATACCATCTAGAGTTATTTTTAAATATTAAAAGGTAGAGACCCAATTTCACTTTGTTTTTGTAGAGACAGCCACTTTTTCAGCTCAGTCCATACTGACGTGAGATCTGACATACCGTCTCTGTTACGTTCCACATTTCCATGTATGAGGGGAGACCCAAAAATGGGATTTATTTGTAAAAAGTCGTGTATTTATTCTTACATGTTTAAACTTCAGTCACCTTCAAAGTACTCTCCATTTGATTCAATACACCTAGCAAGATGTTTTTTTTCCACAGCTCAAGACAGTTTTTGAACTCATTGATTTTGGTGCCTTTTAGTGCTTCTGCCATTTTTTGTTTCACCTCTCCCACATTGGCAGAATGTTTCCTCTTAAAGACTTTTTTTTCATCTGGGGAAACAGAAAAAGTCACTCAGGAGCAAGATCAGGTGAATAGGGAGGGTGGAGCATCAGGGTCAGGCCGTTTGGGGTTAAAAACTGCTGAACACTCAGCACAGCGTGGGCAGGTGCGCTCATAAAATCACCCATCAGGAGATGGGCAGAAAAAGTCTTCAAAAAATATTCGCTGACCTGAACGCAGCCTCTCACTACACTGCTGGTGCACTGATACAGCACAGTCACCTAGTGGGGGCAGCCGGTACTACAAGGGGCCGCCCTCCAGAAGATAATTCCGGTTTTTGGGGGGGTTCCCCCTCATATGAATCAATTTGTTTCTGGGCTCTGCTCTATTCCATCACTCACCCACTTATTCTTTTTTTTTTTTTTAAATCCTCACAGGAGGACATATTCTCATGGCTCTTTTTTTTAAAGATTTTATTTATTTATTTATTTTAGAGAAGGAAAGGAGGGAGAGAGAAAGAGAGAGAGAAATATCAATGTGCGGTTGCTGGGGGTTATGGCCTGCAACCCAGGCATGTACCCTAGCTGGGAATCGAACCTGCGACACTTTGGTTTGCAGCCCGCGCTCAATCCACCGAGCTATGCCAGCCAGGGCTCTCACCCACTTATTCTTGTACCAGTACACACTGATTTTAATTATTGTAGCTCTGTAATTGGTCCTCATTTCTGGGAGATAAGTCTTCTTCCCCTGTTCTCTTCCTTCACAATTACTCTGACTATTCCAGGCTCTTTACCTTTCCATATCACTTTTAGAGTCATCTCATTACATTTCATGAAGATTCCTATTAGTTTCATGAAATAGGGATTACATTGAATCTGTAGATTAATTTGGAGAGAATTTATGTATTTATAATATTGGGTGTTTCTAACTATGGACATGATATTTTTCTCATGCATAATAGGTCCCTTTATAAGCATCTTTTAATGCATCTTTTATAATGCTCTCCATTGAATTTTTCCATATTTTATATTAAATTTATTCCTAGGTATTTGATATTCTCTGAGATCATTATAAATTAAATATTTAATTATGGTTTTTAGGTTTTTTTGCTCGTAATATAGAAAAATGAAGCTGACTTTTATATGTCAATCTTACATGTAGCCAACTTGCTAAGCTCTCCTGCTGGTGTTACAACTTGCAGATTTTTAAATGTTGTCTATGTAAATAATTATAGCATCTTCAGTAAAAGAGGGTTCTATTACATTTGAAAAAGTGTGTGAAACAGGCAGGGAATTGAACTGCATGGTTATACAGGGAAGAACAGACCAGGTAGAAGGGACAGCCAACACAAAGCTGTTGTATCGGGACTGTGACCGATGTGTTCAAGGACTCTCGAGGAAGCCAGAGCGCCTGGAGCGCTGCGGGCAGGGAGGGGGGCAGTAGATGGGGTAGGGGCACTGGGTTAAATTGTGTAAGGCCTTGTGGACCACTACAAGGACTCGGATTTTCATTCTGATCTGGACACCCCAACATTGGAGGTTTTGAGCATAGGGTGGCATAATTTGAATCAGGTTTTTCAAAGACCATTCTGGCTACTATGTAGAGAATAAACTGTGAGGATCAAGGACTGCAGCAGGGAGATGTGATTACAGTAATCCAGGTGAGAGGATGGTGGCTCAGACCAGGGCAGTAGTGGGCAGAGGTGCTGATAAAGTGGCTATCTTGTGGATCGACTTTGAGGATAGAACCCAGAGGAATTTCTGACAGACTGGATATTGCCTAGGAGAGAAAAAGAAGAGCCAAGGATGATTCTAAGTGTTTTGACTGGGTGACTGGAAGAATGAAGTTTCCATTAATAACGTTGTTGAAGAAGTTGAATATCATTTCATATAGCGTCTTCTTTATAAGGGCTTTGAAATAAATTTATTTTGTATTGGATACAGTTGCACTTCTCTCAAAAACTTGTTTCATTTGCATCGTTGTTAGTATTTTCTGGGGACTGTGACTGTATTGGCTACTGGAAGATTTGTGTCCCTTGTAGTAAGGATATAGATATTTAAAGTATATGTATTTTTTTTATTTACCTCACTCACATTTGGCCTTGTTTTTATCTTTTCTCACTACTTCTAATTAGTTCTCTTATATGTTAAACATCCTTACATACCTCCTTAAAATCTTTTTAGAATAGGACAAGTTTTGAATTTAAAAAAAAAAGGAAAATGTGGAAGATAGTGTGAATTTTTAAAAACTAAGCATTAGAACATCATCTGGAACTATACATATGTGTGTATGCACGATTGTATTTGAGTCCCTGCTGAGCATTCAGGAGTGTTCAGTGCTGTTCTAGGCAGTTGATACATCACTTGAGAAAACTAAGAACCCTGTTGTCAGGGAGCATGCAGTCTAGTGGGGTGATACTGAAAAAAAATAGCATATGCAGTATACTGGTAAGTTATATAGTATAGTAGAAGATGATACTTACGGCAGGAAAGAAATGCCAAGTGTGATAAGGGAGACTGGCCGTGGAGGGGATGGGTGGGTTGCAGGGTGGAGGTTGCAGTATCTGACAGAGTGGTCTGGGTGGGCTGCATGGAGATGACGACGCTGGAGCTGAGACTCCAAGGAGGTGAGGATATGAGGGAAGCGCATTCCATCAGAGGGAAGAGCAAGGGAAGGCCCTGAGGTAGCAGGGTGACTAGCATGTCTAAGGTGCAGCTGGGCCGCCAGTGTGGAGCTGAGCGAGTGAGAAGAGTGGAGGGAACCAGAGAGGCGGTGTGGGCTGGGAGACAAATCGCTCAGGGCCTCGTGGACTGTGGCGAGGACATGAGCTTTTTTTCTGAGTGAGAGGGTTTCAGCCTAAGAGTGGAATGATTTTAAAGGAGCACTCTGGCTACTATCCTATAACTTTCAAGAGAGTTGATGATTATTTCTGTGATTTTAGGTATATTACAGCTAATACCGACACAGAAGAACAGAGTTTCCCAGTCCTCCAAGCCCTGAACACACACACTGAGGAACTAAACTTGGACGTCCTTCTGCAGAGGGCGGATCACTTACGCATGAACGAGTTCAGCAAGATGGAGAGTTTTGAACTACTCTGGGACCACAAAGAAAAGGTAAGAGAGATATGATAATAACATGCATGTATAGTTTTGATTTTTTATTTAATCTATCCTATTCATATTATAACTGTAGGAGTTGTGTCCCTTTACAGGAGCTAAATGACTGATGCAAAGTGTTTCTGTGATATGACTAAAAACTGTATAATGTATTTATGAGAGTTCATTAGGCTCTAAGATGATAAAAATGGGAATTAGAGATATGAGTATTCAGATTTGCTCTACTTTGCTGTGTATAATACACACTGTTTGCCCAACTTTTTGAGGGAAAAATAAGGATGCTTATTATACCTGCATGGGTATTATGATTACATACCATGGGTATAGTAATGGGTGTATAATCCCATGTATAAAGTGCACAAAAACATGGGTGCACATTATGCATGGCAAAATGCAGGGTACTTTGATTTTTATTAATTTGTTATATTTAATAAATATTTTATAAAAGATAAATAATAAGACACATTGCTACTCTTGGGGTAAAAGAAAAGTTACATTTTAAGTTTTCTAACTTATAGTTATTAACATAATGATTATTAATATAAGTATTTTAATCTACCTCTGTTCTTTAGTGTTTAACATTGGGACGAATTGGGGAAGCCCATTCCTACCATTGTCACAATCACCACCACCAACACCATCACCACCATCACTACCAACATCAACACCAATATTATCACCACCACCATCACCACTAACACCAATACCACCACCACCACCACCATCACCACCAACACCGACATCAAAAATAAGAATTTGCAATATCCCAAGGAGCAATAAATCTCTTTCCCATAAACAAATCTAACCTTTGAGGATTTAGCAACTCTAAACACATTGTCTAGAAGTTTTTAAATCTCTAGGATTATATTTAGGTAATTTAGGTAAAAAAAAAAATGACTGCTCTTTTAAGTATTTGTGATCTGTAATAACTTACGGATATTATCTGAAATGCTCATTGAAACTTTGCATTGATAGTAGATAACTTAGAGAATAAATAAGAAGAGGATACTACAATCCAGGGAGAGTGTGTGGATTCTGGCATCTAGCAACTCTGTCTTCTACATAGGTGTGGGGCTAATGTCTGAATAGTATTAATTGGTTTTAAGTTCCAAGTGTAACACTATATTAAGTCATTTTTGTAGCCATGAATATTTTAATTTAAAACGTTACATGCACAGGAATAGATTCAGTCATCTGTAAACACCAGCTTGCCTACCTAATCTGTTCAAGGTGCAGTGGGAAACGTTTTTGGTTTGGTCAAGGTGCTGAGTTAGGCTGATGTACAGTTCTGTCTTTCCAGTTCAGAGATGAAATAGAGTTTATTTGGCGGTTTGCTCGTGCCTATGGAGACATGTATGAAATATCTACAAACACACAAGAAAAGAAACATTATGCTAACATTGGTAAGTATTTTGTAAAGATTGGTTGTCCGCAAGTGGCAATTATTGCCTACAATAAAACACTAATGATTAATGATTAATGATTTTAATTAAAGCTAAATTATCTTAGCTAAAACCAATATGTTTAATCCATTCTAGTATATCCTGGTACTGAAAAATACACATAGTCTAAAGACAGAAAGGTTTTTTAGGACTAAGTATATGTTCTTTAAGAATGTTTGAATATATTAGAGTGAGCAGCTGGAAAACTCAAATTTTAGCTTTTAACGTTTATATAATAAAGCCACAGAAAGATGAAACATGGAGTGCTAATGTTTGAGAAGCAATAATAGGCAGATGACACTTATCTTCAAAAATAGTCTTTTACCACAATTAAAATAACTTTCCCACCCACTTCCTATAAGATAGGACTCCAGGTGCCACAAAAAAAATAACTACTCAGACTTTAATTAGTTTTTTTCAAAATTTATCTTGATAAAACAAGATTAACCTTGAGTTGATAATTGTTTTAGCTGAGTGATACGTGCCTGGTGGTTTATGATACTGTCCTCTGTACTCTTCTGCTTATTTTTGAAATTTTCCTTGATGAAAACAACAAAACACAAACAGCCAGAATGTCAAGCTGTTTGTACAGACATACTTCACCTTGACTCTCACTGGACAGCAAAACTCTTTCTTGCAAGAAGTCCCTTCACTGCCATTTCGGTGAGCTTCAGGGTCATGATCTGACTAAAAACTTCTTTAATTCTTCTTTAATTCCAAGGTCCTCTCTTTCGCAAGCTTTCCTTGTCTAAGATAACATGAGGAAGAAACAGCAGGAAGATGATGATACCTCAGATTTCCTCCCAGTCTCTTTTTCTGTCCTTTTTATTTCCAAGAAGGAAGTATTTCCAAACTTCTGTAATTACATTTCTTACGAGGTAGATTTCCTTGCCAGTTGACCTCTGCACTGTGATTCTCTCTCAGTGGGGGGTGGATGAGAGGAATCCTCTTGTTCTTCACAAATCCATCATCAGTGTGTGGGGCAGTTTTTCCACAGCAAGTCATCTTGCAGGCCACAGACAAAATGGAATTCTAGAGAAGAGATTTTTTAACCTGAAGGTAAATAACAATGTAACCAAAGAGAACAAACTGATTTTTTATATCTACTAAGAAAATCAAAGTATATCAATATAAATTGTTCTAAGATTCATCATATTAAATACATTTAAAAAATTTATCGTATTTTTTCCATTACCATTTAGCCCCCTTCTACTGCCCACACCCTGGCAGCTGCCACCCTGTTATCCATGCCCATGAGTCCTTTATCCTCTTTGCTCGATCCCTCCACCCTCTGACCCCCAGCACCCCACCCCCCGCAGCTGTCATCCTGCTCTCTATGAGTCTGTCTCTATTTTGCTTGTTAGTTCAGTTTGTTCATTAGATTCCACATGAGTGAAATTGTATGATATTTGTTATTCTCTGACTTATTTCACTTAGCATAATGTTCTCTAGGTCCATCCATGCTGTTGCAAAGGGTAAAATTTTTCTTCTTTTTTACAGCCATATAGTATTGCATCGTGTAAATGTCCCATCATTATTTTATCCCTCATCTACTGATGTGCACTTGGGCTGCTTCCATATCTTGTTGATTGTAAAAAGTGCTGCAATGAACATACGGGTGCTTATGTTCTTTTGAATTAGTGTTTTGGGTTTCTTCAGATATGCTCCCAGGAGTGAGATTGCTGAGTCAAAAGGCAGATCCATTTTTAATTTTTCTGAAGTATCTCTATACTGCTCTCCACAGTGGCTGCACCAACCTACATTCCCACTGTATCCTCACCAGCACTTGTTGTTTGTTGATTTATTGACGATAGCCATTCTGACAGGTGTGAGGTGATATCTCATTGTGGTTTTAATTTGCATTTCTCTGATGGTTAATGACATTGAGCATCTTTTGTCTATTGGCCATCTGGATGTCCTCTTTGGAGAAGTGTCTGTTCATGTCCTTTGCCCATTTTTTAATTGGATTGTTTGAGGTTTTTTTGTATTGAGTTTTGTAAGTTCTTTATAAATTTTGGATATTAACTCCTTATCAGATGTGTTGGCAAATATGTCCTCCCATTCCATGGGTTGTCCTTTCATTTTGTTCTTGGTTTTCTTTGCTGTGCAAAAACTTTTTAGTTTGATATAATTTTTGTTTATTTTTTCTTTTGTTTCCCTTGCCTGGGGAGATATAGCAGGTAAAATATTGTTACAAGCAGTATCTGAGATTTTACTGCCTATGTTTCCTTCTAGGATTTTTATGGTTTTGGGCCTAACATTTAAGTCTTTAATCCACTTTGAATTTATTCTTGTGTGTGGTATAAGAAGGTGGTCTAGTTTCATTTTTCTGCACATATCTGTCCAATTTCCCCAGCACCATTTATTGAATAAACTACCTTTAGCCCACTGTATGTGCTTTTTTCCTCTGTCAAATATTAATTGACTGTAAATGTGTGTGTTTATTTCTGGGCTCTCTATTCTGTTCCATTGATTTGTGTGTCTGTTTTTTATGCCAGTGCCATGCTGGTTTGATTACTATGGCTTTATAGTATGGTTTGGTATTAGGAAGTGTGATTCCTCCAACTTCGTCCTTCTTTCTCAGGACTGCTGTTGCTATGTGGGGCCATTTGTGGTTCCATATAAATTTTTGAAATATTTGTCTAGGTCTGTGAAATATGTCATTAGAACCTTGATAGGAATTGTGTTGGATCTATAGATTGCTTTGGGTAGCATGGAAGTTTTAATGATGTCAGTTCTTTCTACCCATGAACACTGTATGTGCTTCCATTTATTTGTATCTTCTCCTATTTCTTTCTTCAGTTTCTTATAATTTTCTGTGTATAGGTCTTTCACATCCTTGGTTAGGTTTATTCCTAGGTATTTTATTCTTCTTGAAGCAATTGTGAATGGGGTTGTTTTCTTACTTTCTGTTACTTCATTGTTGTCATATACTAAATGCAACTGATTTCTGGATATTAATTTTGTGTCCTGCTACTTTGCTGAATTCATTCACTGGATTCTAGTAGTTTTTTGATGGAATCTTTGGGGTTTTCTATGTACAATATCATGTTATCTGTAAATAAGGATAGTTTTACTTTTTCCTTTCCAGTTTAGATCTTTTATTTTTTCTTCTTGTCTGATCACTATGGTTAGGACTTCTAGTACTGTGTTGAGTAAGAGAACTGAAAGCAGACATCCCTGCCTTGTTCCCAGTCTTAAGGGGAATGCTTGTAGTTTTTGCCCTTTGAGTATGATGCTGGCAGTGGGTTTGTCAGATATGGCCTTTATTATGTTTAGGTATGTCCCCTCTATTCCTACTTTGCTGAGAGTTTTTATCATAAATGGGTGCTGGGTTTTTATCCAATACTTTCTCTGCATCATTCACATAATCATGTGGTTTTTATCCTTTATTTTGTTCATGTGGTGAATCACATTTATTGATCTGTGAATGTTGTACTAACCTCACATTTCTGGAATAAATCCTACCCAAAGCATTAGGTCTCCTTCTGTATTTCAAGGTAGAAATAGTATAGCAAAATAGACATGTTCTCTGACTGCAGAGGACCTTACGGCTTTGTGGGGGAGGCAGTATTATTCAAATAATCGTACACATAAAGAAACAAACTGGAAAACGTTGCTAGTAAAGAAGGAGGCCTGTGTGCAGAGAGCGTGTAACAGGAGGATATGGCAGCGCGGGCGGACGTTGGCGCGGGGCAGTCTTCCCTATGGAGGCGATGGTGTCACGTAGGTAAAACTGCTTGGGATCTGTTTCCAAATGGAGTGGGAGTTTAATCGAGTTAATGTATGAGCTGGTAAAAATGGAAGAAGAAATAGGCTGGAGGAAATTTAGAGAAAAGAGTGGAGTATAGATTAGAGTAGGATGTACCCAAAATAAGAAAAAAAGTTTATTGTGTCAAAGAAAAAGCAGTGAAGCCTCAGAGGTGTTCATTTAGATATTGAAGTAAATTTAAAACATTGCTTTTCTTATGCATTTGAGAAATATTTATTTAAAATTACTGAGTCCAGGAGCAATGGTAGAATGAAGGGTCAAGGGAAGGAGAGGAGGGAGGGGAAGAGAGATGTAACTATGATCAAGACAGTGGGACACTAAGGAACTTCCTGTGTAGAACAATACGGAGGCAGCCAACTGTCACTCAGTGGACAGGTCATAAGTGTTTGGTGATGGCAAAGGAAATACATTGGAGCTGAGATCAGCCATTGAGGGACATTGGAACTCGGTATGAGGGACGAAGAGTGCTGAGTGTTCTTTCTCATGATAGCATCTTGAAATTGCTACCCGAGGGAAGATTTGGTTCCTGGAGAATGCAAAATTCCTTCATAAAGCTCAAATTGGGATATACCATTTTGTAGTACATCTTTTTGAAGTGCTGTGATTGATCATAACCTGTATTAGATGTAAAATGTGAGTCTTATATCTAAAGGAACGTTGTTATAATTTCCAGAATTAAACGATCGAGACAAATGCCTCAAATAGGTCACCAAATACAATTCTGTAAGGGAAATGTCTTTCCTCCCAGCCCTCAGCTGCATAAATGAGGTTGTGAAACCAGACTGTATATTACCCAGCTTTTTTTTTCTATTCTCTCCTGCATTGTAGGCTTGTGGTAGTGTACTAAAAGCTGTTTGTGTTCACTTGGCAACATAGCTACAATGTCAATTTGGCTGTATTGTTTGCACATTAAAAAGTATTTATGCTTTACAATTGTTTATTTATGAGTTACAAACTCTCTTAATATATGCCCACAATGCAATATCAGTTATTATTAAAATACTTTACTGTTTAATTTTTTTTCCAGTTTATGGAGCTTTCTGCACAAAGTACTTCTCTTAGTGGCTAGAACTCTAAATTACCACCTTAACAAATTAACAAATAGGAGAATAACTCTTATAAAGATTTATAAACATTATCTCAGCTATTTATTTAGAGGGGCACTTTGTGAGTCCTTGAATATTCTTTCCAAGGCAAAAAAGAGAAAAAAGAAAAAGAAAGTGGAGCTGGGAAAAAGGAGATGGTATAAAATAAAATAGACCATTTTTGGAAAAATTTTTCAGAATGTGGTACAGGTTTATTGCAAGCGTTTGGATTTTTCAAGTCAATAAGCAAACCTCTATTCAAAGTAATTATTACATTATTAAGAGTTATTCTAAACTAATTAAAATGATCTGGGAGACTTATTTACGTACTGAGCCTGTTTTTTACTGTGAATGACACGGTGCAGACTTCTCCGGGCTGCCTTCCCTTGCTCGTTTAGTGGAGTTACTTACTCTGTTCTCTGCTGTGCTTTTTTTTTTTTACCTTGCTTTTATTTTTTTACATGTAATTTGTTTGTTTACAGGCTTGTTTATATGCCTACTGTGAGCCCTTGGAACTCAAGAACTGTGTCTTATTTGACTTTTTGCTCCCAGAAGCACACGTAACATGGCACTTAGAAGGCACTCAACAAATGTTAGTTAAGTCAGTTACAAAACAATTTCTGTTAATGCTTTTAAACAATAACTGAATGACTTTTCTTGCACTTGGTTACATCGCTTAGTCTGGTGGGTCTCAAACTTGAGCATACATCAGAATCACTGGTGACTTGTTAGAACACATTGCTGAGTCCCAGAGTTTGTGATCAAGTAAGTCTCCTATGTGGCCCAAAATTTGCTTTCTAACAAGCTTCCAAGTGATGCTTTTGGTCTTGGGACCACACTTTGGAAACCACTCATCTAAATCAATAATCTACCCATTACCAACTCACATCGAGGAACTAAGTGTCAGTACGTTTATCTTTCAGGAAAGACATTAGGTGAGAAAGCTATAACTAGAGCACCCATGAATGGACATTGTCATCTGTGGTAAGTACATAGAATTTATGCAGTCTTTTAAAATTCTAATGTGCCTCTGTTAATTACAATGAAATTTAAAAATATGATTGACCATTTAACCTTTCACATTCACTGAAAAATATATCTAGTAAATAACACTAATGGTTCTTGTTCTGTTTATTTTCATGTATTTTTTAATATGTATATTTTAAGTATATTTAAGGTAAACTTTCATTGAACATCTCATAAGTAAATCTATCAAGTTCAGTGGCTTTCAATTTGATGAATTCTAATTAAAACTAACTTAATATAGCATTTTATTTGAAAACAAATACTAAAATGATTCTGTGATTCTAATTCAAATGTAGAAAGAATGCTTCACAGAATAAATGCTCATCAGCCATTTCTCATACCTTGATGAGTAAAGGTGTGCAAATTCTGCAGGGCAAAGAAAAGCTGTTTATAATATAAGAAAGCTCACACAAAGGATATTTAATGAATGGGATGGGTGTAGGTGAATGTCCTTGGAGCAAAAAAAAATTTATCCTTGAGTATGTTTTATTTTGAATTCTTCATATGTATAGAATTATAAAGCACAAATAAGAAGAAATATTTTTAATCAATATTCCTTTTACTTGTAGTTGCATTTTTGTAATATTTTTTAGTTTCCTAGGTTTTTTTTTCCTCCCTAGCAATACAAGTACTTTAGGTAGTAGGAAGATATAGTAATAAATTAATTATGAGCCTTCTCTTAGACCTAAGTTTCCAGAAATCCGTTCTTCTTCGAGATTATTTTATTCTTCTGGGGCACTCTGAGGCAAAATCTCTCTCAAAATGTGTCCCTTTCCACAGGTCGACATCTGTCCCACAGGAAATTCATTTTTGCCCCATCAACTCTGGAAATGTACCCAGTTTCCCCACAGCAGACGTGCTTCTTGACCCTGCCACCAAGCAGGGGGGGCTCCACCCACAAACTTTCATCTCAAAACTTCCCTGGGCAGAAGTCATCATTTTTTTATGTCCCCTAAACTCCAAGGGACACATGCAAAACAAGAGGTCTTTTGAAGCTGCCCTCACTTGCCTTAATACGAGATGTAAGCCTACCCGCTGCCCTCTCCCATAAGAAGGTGAGAGGTGGAACCCCGCTGTACCTACCACTTCTCTTCATAGAACTCTCACTCCATGTATCTCGCCCACAGTGAATTCTTTGCCTTCTCTTAGACAGCCTGGAGAGAGGTGAAGGGCTAAGCCTGGGAGTACCTGCGAATCATTTTCTTAGCATGTCACGCATGCATAGTAGACTGCCTTGCTTTAGGAATTGGAGTAGCTAATAGATCAGTATTGTCCTGTGCCCTGGGTTCCTCTGCCAGAACTCTAGCAGAAAGGTAATTTTGCAGTCAACATCCCGGTACATATCTTCATAATAATGTCCCCAATATATAAGTTTCTTGGCTATTATTTCTATAGCTAACTATACCTTTCTTATCCACTTTGTATAATAATATTAACAAGTTAACATGTATGCATTTGGTACTTATGTTCTTCTACTTTTAATAGTAATAGCAATGAATTTTTACTGATCCAGCCACACTCTCTTCATCTCCTTTGATGTTGGAGGTGTTTGGGAGCTAGTTAGCTAGATTTAGATCCAGAAGAACACCCGGTTCTTCTCTTCACTAAGCTGTTCCTCCTCCTCTTTCTTCTCCCCCTTCTGGGTTGCTTTTCCTCTGCTCTCCTCTCCCATTGCCCGTATTGCATCTGCATCCAAGAAGAATCACATTAAAAATGTACATTTGATGTTCATTCTCAATTTGAGGGCACTTACCAGTGTGAGCTTCCAAGTTGTCACAGGGGAAAATGTTGACTCTTCTTTGGGGGCTTCGTAAGTACCATGACATCTGTCTTCTGAGGACAGATGGAGCTGAACCCTCCCTGAGCGGGTTGCCCAGTCTCTAGTGCATTAACCTGGCTGCTTCTCCTTTGTTCGTCAGGGTTTTTTACACTTTTTGTTGTGAACAAATTGTTATTTTTATGACCACGGGATTTAACCCCGAAGTTAAGTCTTATCAACACATACCCATAGTAATGATCCAATTGTGTTCCACATATTTCTTATTCAAGATCAGCTTTTATAATAGTAAAAAATATTAAAATCTAATCAGCTGATTAAAATGTAACAAATTCTAATGTCAGTTTTGTCTAGATTCTTGAAATGTATATAATATATTTACTGAATACAAGAGTTCATATTCATATAAATAGTAGAGGTTTAGGGTGATGAAAAAAAATTAAAACTTGAGAAGCAATGGGTCAAATTTAGGTTTACCAATTCCATTATTAAAATAAAATGTAGTGAAAGGGTCGTATTCTGCTGGAATCTCTGTTAGTCTGTTAAGACATTTTCTTATTCATTCAGCATAAATGACACACTGGCCTACAGACCAAAGCCAGCTACCTTCTGCTGCAAGTGAAGTCTTATTGGAGCACGGCCCCACCCTGCACTTGTGCCCAACCATGAGTGGGACGGTTGCAGCAGTCTGTCTGCCCCCAAAGTCTAACGTGTTTGCCAGCCGGCCCACCGTTTACAGGGTTATGTGATGGTTTACGAGCCTTCCTTCTGAAATAAAAGATGCAGTCTTTAGGGATAATTATTGTAAAAGATGAACATCAAGGGAATAGTTGAAAAACAGCATTATTTTAAAGGCTTGTTTTTCATCTTCATGTAACTTTAAGGCTACATGAGCTTTCTGTTCTGGAATCAAGAGACTAAAACCACCAATGAATTTGCAGTTTGTTAGCCAAAGTGGCCTGACCTTAATTATAAATAATGTCTTACATATTTTGTGCTCTACTGTGCACAAATTATGTCCATATGCCTCATAGCATGTGATTCGCAGGACAGCTTCTTTTCATTTTATAGATAGGGTAAGCAAGGCAACGTGTGTGTGTGTGCGCGCACACATGTGTGCATGTGTGTGATATGTAGATTAGTAACCAGTGTTCACGCAATAAGTGGAAAAACAAGGCAAACCTTATATTCTTAAATACTCAGGGTTCTCTTACATTGTTCTTCCTCTGCTTTCTCACAGTATAGATGGCATTCATGCTTGGTCAGAAGTGCTGCAGGGAAGCTAATGGAGTTGTTATAGTAGTTATTGAAACAAGAATGTTTGTGGATTATTAAATATATTCCACATCAATGCCACTAAAGAATTTTTGTCAAAATGCGTGTGGTTAGAACGACCTCTAGATGGAGGTAATAGACCATATTGTGAACTAACTTCCTTCAGAGTTCCCATCAGCATAAGAGTTTAGGAAATGAAACTTTAAATTACCATTTTAAAGATGAATACTAGAAAAAAACACAGCACACACCCAGAGACACAGGTAGAAAAGGAGTGATGATCCTTCCGGGACAAGAGTGCAGGTGAACTTTGCATTTATGGTATGTAGGGAGATAAATAACTGCTTTAGACTTTAAAGAAGCAGGCTTCAAAGGGATTCTGGAAAACAGGACTCTAGTGACAGGTTGTATAAGGGAAAACTGTACCTATTTCATATGACGATATTCATAAGTCACGGTGTTTTTCTTTCTCGGAGTAACTCGGAGAAAAGGTGGTGAGAACACTGTCAAAGCCTAGAACGGCATGTATCAACCTCATTTTCAGAAACAGAAGATTGATTCCACCGCTGTACGTCAGTGAACGTAGAACCTTTCCCTCTGATTCCAGTGTTGATGGTCAGGTTGTTCTGTGACTCTGTGGATAAGGACATTCAAGTAGATGCAGCATAGACTTTTCTAAAGATGTGACATGATCTTTTTTTAAATTTATTTCTTTGCTAGAAGGCATTAAGGCAGGTCCACTCCTTAAACCCTTGTGAACGAGATGTAGAAATGCGGGCAAGCTTCTGGGCTATCCATGCTGACAGGAAGGTTGGGGCCTCAGTTATTCGACAGAATAACTACTGACAACATGATTGTCGGTCTGGGGATGGTTCTAGAGTTCCAGGTCCTTGTCTTAGTCATTTTGTCCATGGGTGAAGATATGGAAGGTGTGCTTATAAAAGTTTCAAGATAACACAAATTAAAATGAACAGGGAGTATGATGGATGACAGTAGTAACCCCAAAGATTTTCTACTATGCGGATAAAACTACTATGGGACATTTACACAATGGAATACTACTTGGCCATAAAAAAAGAAAATTTTACCCTCTGAGACAGTATGGATGGACCTGGAGACCATTATGCTAAGTGAAATAAGCTGGTCAGAGAAGGACAAAAACCATACAGTTTTATTCATATGTGGAATCTAATGAATAAACTGAACCAACAAGCAAAATGGAGACAGGCTCAGAGAGCAGGATGACAGCTCAGGGGGTGGGGAGGTTGGGGGATGGAAGGGTCAAGCGAAAAGGAGAAAGGACTCGTGGGCATGAACAACAGTGTGGTGATTGCAGGGGGGAGGAAGGTAGAAGGGAGATAAGTGGTATTGAAAAAATACAATAAAAATGAATTTTAAAAAAGATGCTGAACAAGGTGTTAATAGGGGTAAATATGGGGGGAGGGATGGAGAAACAATGTCAAAGTTTAAGGACATTAGATAAAAACAGATAGAAATTTGAATAAAGTAGAGATTAGTTAATAATTTATTAATGTTGATTCATTGTAAAAATGATGTATCAATATTGTATGTCAATATTGGTGCAGTTGTGATAAATGCACTATAGTAAATTAAGATGTAAAAAATAGAGAAAACCAGACATGGATATATGGGAACTCTGTACTATCTTTGCAACTCTCTTGTAAATCACAAGCTATTTTAAAATAAAAGTTTATTTTTTGAAAGTAGCCTAAGGTATTAAGTCCAAATACATTATGATACCCATGGCAAAAGCTGGGAGTTTGGAGATGCAGTCCTGTGGGATTTTGCTCCATGTTCTGGAACTCTTTGAGAGCAATGACAGAACAGAGTGACAGAGAGCATGTCAAAAAACATGAGGAGGCTGGAGGTGACAATAGCAGTTGTCATGAGTGAGCTCGAGAGTCTTTTTCCTGGAATCTTTCCTTAAATTCTCTGGTGGCTGCAGAGATGTAGGTGAAGTGCCGTCTGATTTTACAATTTGCAAGTAGTAGTATCTCCTCATCTGGTTAAGTTCTCCCATCACTTTTAGTAGGTTGGTTTGGCCATCACTCTTGCTTCTGCTGTCACAGGTTCCATTGATTGTGTAGAAACTGAAAATTCAAGAGATCGAAAAGTCATCATTGAAAAGCAGCCATTTCATTGGTTGTGCATAAGTTATGTGAATTATGTGATCTTTTGCATCCAGAAATGGTCTTACCATTCCAAAAGGAGAAAATTGTTTGCTTCATATTTATACTCAAAAGTTATGCTTACCCACAGAAACAACAAAGATAAATACCACTTAGAGTCACCTTTTTCAGTTCAGTTATGACAATGCAAGTAAAAGTGAACACCTACTTTTGAAATACTTAAGTAAATGAATATTTTGCCTCAGACAGAAACACTCTAAAATAAATACTCCAAAGACTTTTGAACAGACAGAAACACTCTGAATGTGAAAAGTAATATATCCCCAATTTTTAGAGTAAGCAAATTACTGAACAAATATCACACCCAATTTATAATCAATAAATAATCATTGATTGATTATAAATTATTTATAATTTATGTAAACTTTGTATTCCCAATGGAAAAAAGTAAATAATCCATGGACTTCTCTATTCTAATAATACAGGTTTCCATGGAAGGATTGAAGGACACGGGGAATTTCTTGGAAAAGCATATTCTCAAATTATCTTTGACTCTATTTAGTTTTTAGTCATGATATTTATTTTTGTTTTGAAATGACATTAAAGGAGGCCATGAATATTTTATTTTTATTGAAGAAGCAAGGATTTCTTGGTACAATATATATATATTTTAAAGATTTTATTTATTTATTTTTAGAGAGAGGGGAAGAGAGAGAGAAAGAGAGGGAGGGAAACATCAATGTGTGGTTGCCTCTCATGCCCACCTACTGGGGACTTGGCCCACAACCCAGGCATGTGCCTTGACTGGGAATCGAAGGGGTGACCCCTTGCTTCGCAGTCTGGTGCTCAGTCCACTGAGCCACACCAGCCAGGGCTGATACAATATATTTTTCAACTTAATACTTATATGATTAGATTTTTTCTGAGATCCTCTCTGTGACTTTATTGTTGGTGATGGTGATAGTAGTAGCCTGCATTTTTTGAAACTCACTGTATACCAGGCCGTATTCTAAGCAATCATGTGTTTTAGGTATTTACCCTCACAGCATATATACAAGATAGATGGTGTTAGCATCCCCAGTTATAGATGAGGAAGCTGGCCTCACGTTAATGTCAAATATTTATTATTTTGGGGGCCTTTGCATCTACATGAATATTTTTGTTAAATATTAAAGAATGCTTCGGAGACATTTTTTAACTGTTATGTTCGGTGGTATTTGATTAAAAGTTCACACAATATCCATTGTTTGTACCTCTTTCAGGTATGCGGTTTTGTGTGGCTATGTATCTGAGTTTGAGGGTTTACAAAACAAAATCAACTATGGACATCAATTCAAGGTATTTCTTGATATTACAAATGATGTAATGTAGCCATATGTTCCATTAATAGGTCTAAATCAAATTATTCAACAAATTAATCTCTAGGAATTTATCTTTTTTATTTACATGAAATGGCATTCTTCAAATAGTACTATGCCAAAAGGAATCAAACTCTTGGGGCAATTAAAGATTATTATCATTCTAGATTCTGAAAAAAGTCATCTGGTAGATGAGTATAATATTTTCAAGGATAGAAGATTAGCCTATTGGTCATGAGCTCACCAATACTGTAAACATGACCAGGACTAATTAGTTAACATTTTCTACATACTGACTCACAAGAGGAGTAGAATCCAATCTAGGGCTTATATTTACCATGACAGATGAATGAAATAAGTAATGCAATACATATCATTTATATTATGCCTGCAGTTGTAATAGCTCAATAAAGAACCCCCCCAGGGCCAATAATTACAGTGACAGAGTCGTTTCCCACCTCCCTGTAACTATTTGACAGCATCGGTGGGGTAGATCCCTCTGCCACCTAGTTCTGCTATTTTTTCCTCCATCACACCCTAATTGTGTGATATTTGTGTGTCATGGGCAGACAATAATGCAACTGAGTGTTTTCTGTTTCTATAGTGACATCTTGGCTTTAAATTACCCATAGCCTTATCAAATCATAGTCACAGTTCCAATTCTTGTTCTGAGCAATCATTTTTCATAACGAATTAACTGGTAATAATGAACCGTATTAATTGTCAGTGATGGGGACTGAGGAGGAGGATGGACAACACTGTAAAGCTCCTTTGAGTTTACTGGGTGCGGTTCCATTCAACACTTCCTCAAAATCTTGGGAGATGATACTTCTTTGGGGTTTTCTTTCAGGAACATCTAGATAAAGCAATCGAATTATTACCTGAAGAACCTTTTTTGTATTACCTCAAGGGGAGATACTGTTACGCTGTAAGTTGATTTCTTTTATCTATAAATCTTACTTGAATACATTCTGATTGCATGATATATTTTCAGTGACTTACTTATTATTCTTTTATTGTTTTACCTAGCACCTACTATATGGAAATAGAGTAAAAAGACATATTTTATGAGTTTATATATTTATATTTTATAACATATATTTTGTTACATATAATGTAAGATTTTACGTAAGTATGTGTGTTTTCTCCTTTTACTGCCTTTCCATTTCCCCATGGAGCAGTCGCACTGTCTCTCGCCCTTTGTGCTCTCTCAGGGGGGCGTCTGCCACCAGTGTACAGGTGGCCTGTCCTGGTGCACTGCTCTGTGTTCTGTGCAAGGACATTTCTCATTCAGAGTTGACTGAGTATAAATTATGGGCTCACTGGCCAGAAGATAAATAAAACACTGTCCTTGTCATCAAGAAACTTAATTTAGAAAGGGACATGAGATATATAGAAATAATGGTGGCTGGTAAGTCTAAGACCAAGTGTCTTGAATGACATTAGTTTATGGAAAATTAACAGAATATGAAAATATGTCTTAAGAGATGCATGAAAAAAATTACAATGAAGAGAAATACTATTTGTGGACGAGAAAATTGGGGTAAGCGAAAAAGGAAACTTTTAGAATGGGGCTTGAAGAGAATTGAAGATGAAGTGGGAAACTTGCTTTTATTGAACCCCTGCTACGTATCAGATGTGCATTTCATGGTTCACACTCCTTATCTCAAATTCTTCTTCTAACAGCTCTAATGATTATAACTATCTCAAACAATCTCTTATAAGCAGTTTTTATTATGCCACTTTTAAGAATCTAAGTCTTCCTGAAGGTCGGAGACCCCACTAAGCTTTGAAAACCATTGACCCAGTCTCACTCCATGTATATTATTACATGTATATTATTTGTTTAGGCTTCAAAACCCAAGAAGGAAATTTTAATGCAAAGTGGAACCAGATCTTCATGCTGTAGACAAATGGCAGAAGCTGATGTTAGTCCTCCCTGGAGGAATGTAGCTTCACTTTATGAAACTCTCGCAGAGTGGCCCAGCACTATCAAGAACCATAGAATACACAAGAAATAAGCCATCAGGAAAGATGATCAACAAAAACAACAACAAACAGAATAGATCTAAAAGGACTTTAGATTTTGGAAACATAGAACACAGGACATTAAATAGCTACCTATCTGTGTGTGTGTGTGTGTTTTAATAAGAGGAACTGGGCAGGGGCAGGGGGAATGGATGGGGAGCGTAAGACTATAAACATTACCAGGTACAGTTGAAAAAGATGAAACAATTTTTTATATAAAGAAGTATATTATTTGGTGTTAAAAGAAAACTCAATAGAAAATTGTAGCAGTAGATAGGTACCCTTAGAGAGGGAATTAGCAAACTTTAAAATAAATCTGAAAAAGCTACCTGGGATGCAGCACAGAGGAACAAAGGGATGGGAAACGTGGAGGAGAGAGAAAAACGCCTGGAAGGCAAGGACACTGCGCAGTGGTCAGCTTTCACCCACCTCTTTGGGTAATGAATGGAACAAGAAGACAAAAAAGTGTCTTAAGTTTGTAAACATTGGAGCCTCGCATTTAATAACTTTGATCTAAGACACATGTATGAAAATATGTACCTAACTAGTGAAGGATACACATTTTCAAGCATACATAGAATGTTTATGAAATTGACCATGTACGAGGTCATGAAGCAAGTCTTAATAAATTTTAAAGAATCGGTACCATACAATTTTTCTGATCATAATACAGTTAAATTAGAACCTAAAAGACCAAGCAACTTAAGCAAATCTTTTTTTTAAGATTTTATTTATTTATTTTTAGAGAGATGGGAAGGGAGGAAGAGGAGAGAAATGTCAATGGGCAAGAGATACATCATCCAGTTGACCTGGCCCACAACCCAGGCATGTGCCCTGACTGAGAATTGAACCTCTCTGTTCATAGGCCCATGCTCAATCCACTGAGCCACACCAACCAGAGCTAAAAAAAAAAAAATCTTGATATTAGAAATAATGAGAAATAATAATTAAAACCACAAAATGACATGCCATTTTTACCTTCTCACTCATCTGATAAAATTTAAAAATACGGCGTGAGATGTTGCAAGGCTGTGGAGCAACAGGAATTCTTGCACTGCTGTAGGAGCGTACACTGGCACAGCCAGCTTGGAAACAGTGGGGTGGTATCTTCTAAATTTGACCACTTGCCTACCACATGACCCGCACTGGTGCCTACCCTAGAGAACCTCTTGCAAATGTGCTTCAGAAGGCATAGGAAAGAATGCCTCTTGCAGCCTTGTTCCTAAGAGCAAACAAAGAGAAACGACCCAAATGTCCATTGACAAAAGAGTGGAGGAAAATTTGTTGATGTATGTTTAAATGATGGAGTATTTCACAGTTCCGTAAGTGACTGAACTTCAGTTATACTGAGCCAGGATAAGATCTCAAAACTGTAATATTTAAGTGAAAAAGTTGTGCAGCTTAAACCATCAATAATATAATATTGTATGTCAACTGTAATCGAAATATAAAAAATTATTTTAAAAATAAGTAAAAAAACCTCAGCAAAGGAAATAACACATTTTCATAAAGTTGGTGTTTTTTTTTAAAGCAAAAAATAAATGTAGCCATCCGTAACACTGTGTGCAAAAGCAAAGGAACAGTGTTTTTGAATCGAGGTCAGTGGCTGCCCAGGAACCTAGAAGGTGGAATTGGGAAGGAAGGCGCTTGACGGGGTCGGGAAGAGCATCAGGGCCCTTTTAAGTATTCATTTCTGAATCTTTTATGATAAACATCTAATATTCATATTCGGGGAAAATGAAAAACATTTTAAAGAAAACAAAAAAGAACTTTCCTCCTGGATTGTAAGTAGGTACACTGGGCCCTCACTCCACACTCCCTCTCGGTTGAGAATCCTTGTTCTGTTTAAATTTCTGAAGAGCCGCCCTCTGGGGCAGGCTGGCAGCTGGAGCGGGCAGGAAGAGAGGGAAGGCGGGGCCTGCAGCTCGTACACTCGCGCCAAGAGGTATTTGCAGTCACCTGAGAATCGCCAGTCAGATGAACAGGCAAGGTCAGCATTATTCCTCACCCCCACCCCCTTTCCGTCACTGAACACATATCTTCTTAGGAGTACTTCACGTTGGTTTTGTAACCAATGCATTCAGAGTTTGTAGTTTGTTAGCATTATAAAAAAGGAAGGTAAAATATTCATACCATAAGGCTGGTATCTCTCTTATACATTATTTATGGGTATGTCGTTACATGTTTTATATGCTTATGTGGACATAGATACATACACAAACCTGTAACTGGGGAGAGATTATTCATTCAAAAGATGCCAACTTTCTAAAAGTGATGTTGCTCTGTATTTGCAGGTCTCAAGGCTGACCTGGATTGAGAAAAAAATGGCTGCTACTCTATTTGGAAAAATACCGTCCTCAACTACACAAGAAGCTTTACAAAATTTCCTTAAGGTATATGTTGTCTCTCCATTTTTTGAGTGTCAAACCAGCTACTGTCTGCACCTGTCCTTCCTACCATTGCCAAGGAAATTTTTCTCTCCTCCACGTGTAGATCTCTAATGGTGTGAATCCTGGTTCTGTTTTGAGCCTCTCATAATGTGAGTTATGTTTTAAATCTAAAGTACTTCTTACAACAACTAGGTATGCCCTGGGTTTCAGGTACAACAGGCCTTACTACCAAATCCAAGAGCGACTCTCTGGGCCATGTGAATTTGTTTAAAAGAATTTGTGCTCTGACTATGAGACTTGGTCCCAGATACTCCTGATTAGCCTAATATACGAACAGTTTAATCTTAAAGAACTAAAAGATGCTAAAAGGAAGAGTTATTTTAAAAGCCATTCCATAAGTTGCAGGCAGTTCTATGGAACATTTTGGGGGCGTTAGAACAAATCAGTATTTTCATTTGTGTCTTAAAATGTATGATTGCTGTGCTAACAAAACTCTGAGCAGAAATGTGTGTGTGCACACATGTAAGTGTGCAGTATACCCACCCATATAACCAGCTTCCCGTTGTGTTAATCCCTTCACCTTTGTCTGGAACCAATTACAGAATTTTATAGATACTAAGGTATTTTTCCCCCACCTACAATTTCAGATTTGTAACAATATAGACAGAATCATACTTTGACCTGTATTGTCCAACTTCTTGTACATGCTGATTGTTTTTTGTGGTATTTTAAGGATCGATTCTGTAGAACTGAGAGGAAATTTGGAGGTCACATAGTCTCAAGTGAGAAACAGGTTTCATGGCACTTTCCACCTCTGAACGGTGGCTGGTGGCTGACTAGAATGTGTGGGGAAAAGTAAGTCTTCTGACACCCTGGCCAGGTGGTTCGGTTGGTTGGAGCATCATCCCGTACACCAAAAGCATGCAGGGTTGATTCCAGGTCAGGGCACATACCTAGGTTGTGGGTTTGATCCTGGTTGGTGCGCATATGGAGGCAACTGACCAATGTATCTCCCTCATATGGATGTTTCCCTCTCTCTCTCTTTCTCTCTCTTTCTCAGTCTCTCTCTATTCCCCCCCCCCCCCACACCGTCCTCTCTCTCTAAAATCAATAAACATATCCTCGGGTGAGGGTTAAAAAGAAAAAATTTTTAAAGTGTCCCAAGATTAAACATAAGCCCAGTGGAAAAGAGTGCTGGGAATAAAAGTACTAGGGCCACATGTTTTTTATTTTTCATTTAACGTGATCTTTTTTGTTTCATAAAGAGGGAATCAGGACTAGGAACTTAATTTTTCCCAGCGGCACACCGTGGTAAATCAGAGATAAGAGTGACGTCTAAGGCCGCGTCATCCCCGTTTCTTACCCCTTGGCTCTACCACTGAGAAGGGGTTCTCCCATTTTAAATTTTATAAGATCATGATATGTTTCAGATAAATGATTTACATAAGTTTAGAAAAAGTGTCATTGGAACTTAACTCTTTTTTTCATAGTAGCAAATCTATAATTGTGGTTCAGGTTGTCAGGACACTGTACAAAAGTTCTTAAGGTGCTAATGTACCTTTGATATACAAATGAAATTAAAAGTCGTAAGAGGCCCACTGATGTAGAGGTAAGTATGCAAACTCTGGAACCAGACCACCTGGTTGATTTCCAGTTCCACCACTCACTAGCTGATTAATATCAGGCAAGTAACTTAACCTCTCTGTCTCAATTTAATCAATAACGTGGAGATAATAGTACCTGCCTCAGCTTTGTTGTGAAGATTAAATAACTTAGTACAAGTGAATTGCTTAGTGAGTGCCCAGCACCTCTAAAAAGCTCACAGAATTTATACTTCATTAAAATGTGAACACCTTGGCAGACCATCTTGGGGACCTCACCATGCAGTCATGACTTAGCTTCTGACTGAAAATGCGTTCCATGGTCTGTGTTAAGAGAGTGACGGCCATCAGGACTGCTCCACCCCGTATTTACTGCAGCAGCTGAGGGTGCTGAGGAGCCCAGAGTGCTGAGGGCTAAGGCAGTGGGGGGCTAAGGCACCTGGGAGGTGGAGAGGAGGGGCGGGAAACAGACTCACCTCAGATCCCACACACCTTAGGGGAGTCACCCCCCCGGAGGCCATGTTGTTGGAGCCCAGATGTAGGACTCCTGCCCTCCCTTTACTCTGCCCCTCCAGAGAGCATTCACAGGAGCCACGAGTGTGTCCCCAGAGCCATCCAGTCGGACCTGTAGAGATCAAGAGCACTGGCTTTAGAATCGGCTGGTTTGAGACCCGAGCCTTCCCTGTCTGTACGACCAAGGCATGTTTCTATATTTCTCCTCATCTTACATTCTTCACCCGTACCTACTTTACGTGGTCTCTGTGAAGAGTGCATAAAATAACACATGTGATTTTCTTGGTCCGGGGTCTAACACACTAAGTGCTCTAACCAAAAATGAATGTTAGCTGCTCTTATTTAGCTCTTGTAACAGGTGAAATCTTGTCCTCCACAGCCTCAGAGCACCCAGGGAGGTGGCATCCGACCAAGAGCCGTCTGTGAGCCCCCTGTCGTTTCTAACTATAGCGTCCTTCCCACCTCATCAAACGTTCTGGCACTATTCCCTCAGGCACTGGTTCTCAACTTTGGTTATATATTGGAATCATCTGGAAAACTTTAAAAAACCGTCAGCTCAGGCCATAAAGCAGGCTCATTATTTCAGAATTTCTGATTATATCCAAGTGTAGTTTATACATAATAAAATGCACCATGTAAGTGTGTACAATTCAGTGAAGTTTGATAACTTTATACTCATGTAACTACCACTCTGAAAATACAGAATATTTTCATGTCCTGAGAGACTTATCCCTGCCCTTTTACTGACATGGGAACTGTGACAGCATCCACTGACCTGCTTTCTGTTGCTGTAGGTTACTTTCACCTGTTCTGAAAGTCTATATCAGTGGAATTGTAGCAGTTGTACTTTTGTGTGTACCTGGCTTCTTTGGCTCACCATAATCTGGCTTCTTTAATCTCAGCATGTTGAGATTTATTTATTTTATTGGGAGTATCTGTAGTTCCTTTCTGTTTTGGGCAATATTCCATTATATGGATATACCACAATTTCTTATATATATGTATCTATTAATGGGTGTTTACACTATTTTTTTTAATATTTTATTTATTTCTTTTTAGAGAGGGAAGGGAGAGCGGGGGAGAAAGAGAGAGAGACATCAATGTGCAGTTGCTGGGGGCCATGGCCTGCAACCCAGGCATGTGCCCTGACTGGGAATCGAACCTGCAATGCCTGGTTCGCAGCCCGTGCTCAATCCACTGAGCTACGCCAGCCAGGGCTACATTATTTCTCATTTGGGGCTGTTATGAATAAAGCTCCTGTGAACATGAGGATGTGTGTGGTAGATGACAGGTGACGAGGTTGGGGGATAGGCCACCCTGATCTGCCCACTGTTTGCAGTGATCCCCAGATCTCCCTTAGTGGTTTCACCAGCTTCAGAGCTTTCTTCTGCATGCTGATATGATGGGGGGCTGCTGCTCAAGGTTATGAGATGTTTTAAAGCAAAACTAATTTATTCAGCGATGTTTATTAAGGACATACCTGGAACAAACAGAGTGTCAAATGTAGGGAACTCAGAAATGACCGACACAGCTCCCGCCTCCAGGGAATCAGACAGCCAAGACCAAGCAAACAACCACACTAGCCTTCGCCAGGTGTTACACTGCAGAGTATCCTAAGAGCCTAGCTGGAAACTGCCCTTTAATTAGAACATTCTACTAAGTTGTTTGGTGTTCAGAGAAGGCCTGTGTTCCTTTGGGCCTTTTTTTTTTAACCATGAGAAAACAAAAAGAGATGTTCTGATTTAAAATCACTCTGGTAAATTAAACAGAGTGTGAAGGTATATATACAGAATTAAAATGCCAACATTAAATAAACATAATCACACATGTATACAAGCATACAGGAATAAGTATGTTTACTCATCATTATTAGTAAGAAGCTGCTTGTTTACATATTTTGGGACAAGTTATCCAGATAGAATTTGGACACAGCTCGGTACAGTTACTGAACATGGAAGAACTTACAGTTGAACCAAGCTCGGTTTGTTCAATTGTTCAATAGGTTTCTCTGATTAGAATAGCTCAAGAAATGCACTTAGCAAACTCAGAGAGCTGAAATGGAAACAGTTGGACAAGACAGGAGGAGCAGGAGCACCAGAATCCGTCAGCGCTGTGGACGGCTCTGCAGGACGTTCAGAGTTCTGGCTAGGACTGAACTGCAGCGTCCTCCAGTCTGTCAGCAGCCTTGCAGGTTCGAGGCCAGATCCACAGTTTATCTGCTGTGTCTTAAAGAGTTACACCCAGTCTGGCTCCCAAGAGATTTTGTCCTTCCCCTTTCAAGACCCCTCCTTTTCAGATTCTGCAGAGAGTAGCTGTGCTTTACCAGAGACAGACTTGCTTAAGCTGTCCGAGTGCTCCTCAGCACCGGGGTCTTGGGTTCCCCCCCCAATGATATCCATCTTTAAAACAATGTAGCTTTGACTCAGAATTCAACTTCTAGGAGTCTCTCCTACAGACATAATCACACATGTACGCAAGCATGTAGGAGTAAGTATGTTCACTCATCCTTATTAGTACGTGAGCAATAAGCCTAAATAAATGTCTAAGAGAATGCTTAATTTAATTATGTATCGTATAAAATACAGCTCTTAGAAACAATGGAGTAGATCTGTGTATGCTAACTTGAAAATGTGTAATATGCTGTGGAAAAGTGTTTTGGACCAATATGTAGAAAATGATCCCATTTTATTATTTTTAAACCAATTATCTTTTGGGGGGAGTTCTATTCTTGGTAAAGGTGTGGTAGGATACATGTCAAACGGTAGTGATTACCACTTGGGGAATGAGATTGAAATTCAGAATAAAATTAGAACAGAGACACTTCTAGTTTTTAATATTGGAACTGTCTGGAATGTTTGCATTTTGTAAAACAGACATTTTTTGTAAATTTTAAAAAGTATTCCTCTTCTCTTGGGCTCTGCATCCCTCTGGGGTGGACACCGGGGCCGGGTTGGGAGCTTACATGCGTAGGCCCTCATAACCGCAAAAGCCGGCTCAGGCAAGACTGTGTTAGGGTCTATGAAGAGCTCTCTGACTGCTGTAGCATGCACCCAAAAGAATTCTTACTTACCGGAGATAAAGAGAAGGAACTGGTACATAGGGATTAGCAGATGAGGCGTAAAGTACCCTCATAACTCCCACTGCTTCAACTCAGCAAGCAGGTCTCCTGCTTGGGCTGGTTGTGTCAAGGATCTGCCTTTTCTTTAGCAGTACCGGAGGTGGTGGACTTCAGATGTTATTCAACTCATATGGAAGATGTTGAGATTAAAGAAATTAAATGTGAACGTGGTGGGAGATGCCGCCGTGGGGGAGCAGTCACGCCACCCTCGCTTCCTGAATGAGTTGTGACACCTACAGGACCTGTCTGGGCATGGTGGGGGGAGGCAGAAGCTTTATGACCAGAATCATAATTTCATTTTATTGGTCAAACTAAAAAGCTGTATTTGCATCCAAAGGATACTTTGATAAAAAGGACTCAGATGTGACACAAGCAACCTAAATTCTTAGGTCAATTTGGTTAGTATTTGATTTACTGAAACATGTCCTCTTCACTGGGTATTGTTGTTTTAATATCACCCTGTTTTTCTGTGTTCCGTTTTCCCTTAAAATCAGGTTGAAGATCTGTGCCCTGGTTTTTCTAAGATCAATTACATGTTCCTTGCCAAGGTAATGAAGACGGCTGTTTTAAGATAACTTTGAATCTATTACCTAAAATGAGATTACCTTTAACGTTGTTTATGTCCCATTTCTAGTGTTCTATGGACCTTAAGCAAACAGAGGATGCTGTGAAGTTCTGTGATCTGGCGATGCTGCTTCCCTCTGTTACCAGAGAGGTAAGTAAGCCCAGGCGGTGCCGATGGGGCCGCTGTTCCCCCAGCACTACTCCAGCGTCACGTGTGAACAGTGCCTTACACACACCTGGGGCGCTGTCCCATACCAAAGCATCTTGACTTGGATCTCACGTGTACTGTGAAGTTCTAAAGATTGCTGTTGGTCACACTTCGCCAGGAGACCACTTGGATCTTTCAGAGGCTCACACACGATGTGCTAGACGTTAAAACATCCTGATGCCCGTGAGGCGTTAGACAGCAGGTCACGGGACGAGCCCCACTAGGAAGGAGGAGGGACAGCAAGCAAGCTCAACAGGCCTGCCTTAGAACCAGAGGAGTGTCCATGGAGTTGCCGCCATCAGTCCCCAGCTCACAGCGGGGTGTTGCTATCCGAGACCACACAGAAGACTGAAAATGTGTATTTATGTTTTCTTGGTCCTGGAACACCTACCATTGGTGAAGAGGAAACTATTGCATGGATCCTTCCCTTTGGTTCACTAACTCAGAATTCTGGATGTGCTCTGAGTGTTAGGAATTTCACAGCGTTAACAGTTCAGTCCACGTTCTCATGAGGCATTCGCTTGTATGGTGGGAACAAGAGGAAATACATCAGTCGCTAAACATCATCATCCTCTGAATCACGGTTGAAAAGAAATGCCTCGAAATAAGCGCTCCTCTTCCTCTCTGCTGGAGTGATGCAGGCTTAGGCATTTGCTGGGATCTGGGGCATAAACGTACAAGGCATGCCTGTTGCCCTCCGGGCGCTTACAGCCTGGAAGAGAACACACAGCATATGTTCAAATAACTAAGCTCAGGGTGGAAAGCACGAGTGCCTGGGGAGATACAAATAACTGGTTATGGGAATATTAAAAAGGGAGAAATTACGGTTACCTGAAGACATCAGGTGGCATCAGAGATGGAAAGATGTCATGCGAAGGTGTGGGCAGAAGCACATTGTCTGTCGTGGACAAAGGCCCAGAGGTGGACAAGCAAAGATTTGTTGACGGAGTGTTGGGGGCAGCCGTGGGAAATCAGGCTGAAAGAGGGAAGAGAAGCGAGGCCTGCCGGGAACTGCAGGGTTCAGGGATGCCTGTGGTTTCGAACACGGCTAATCGGGCTCCACTGGGCTCTTCATCTCCCGCTGCAGGTCTGGGACTGCTTATACATTTGGGATTTCACACAGGGCTGATCGTCCTTCTAACTGGGATCCCTTAGTTGGTTCCGTTGGTTAATAGTGAAAAACAGCAGTCTCAGCAGCAACGCTCCTTCTCCAGAAGACAAGCTGTGTGATTTGTTGAGCAAACACAGATTTTTGTCCTGTTGGTTGGTTGCTCCATGTTGGCAATGGGACCCTACTATCTTCTGAATGTTGTCGGTTTGGATTGCATGCAGTCATTTAAAACTGAGTGTCCGCATTCTTGCTGAAATGTGAGATTAGAATACAGTATGATAATGAGGTACGATACCTCGTTTGACATGCAAATGTTTATGTGTGAAATGTAGGGCTTTCACAAGGTGAGGTACTGACTAGCCTCAGGTTTTGATTCTTGGTACCTAAGTCTCTTCTCTCCCCTTTCCTCCTCCCTGCCCTCCAAACCTACCTCCATGGCTTCAAATGCTTTCCACCTGCCAGGGGCCCTCAAATTTCTGTCTGTAGACCTCTCTTCTGAGCTCTAGGCCTGGTTCTCTAGTATCTTACTTGGCATCTCCACGTGAATGCCTTGCAGACATCTCCAGCTTCTCTCGTCATCAGGCCTTTGCATCTGCTCTTCCTCCATCTTCTCCTTTCAGTAAATGGCTCCCCCATCTACTCAACTGGGAAAGTTGGGAATCATCCTTGACACCTCCTTCCTTCTCAGCCACTCAGCCTAGACCTCTACCCCGTCACCACACTCTTGGAATTCCTCTTTTAAAACATGCCTTGGGCCATCCGACTGCCGCCACCCCACGCGGCGCACCACGCGGGTCCTCCCATGGGTCTCCTCACAGCTTGTGCCTCCTGCCCCGTCATTCTTGGTTTTCCACAGCAGCCAAAGCAACAGATTAAACTGAAACTTCAACATATCACATTCCTGCTTTAAAATCTTTTGCTTTTAGGATGAAGTTCAAAAATTTTAACAAGCCCTTCAAGGGTCTGATCTAGCTCCTCCCGATCTCTGGAATTTCTGATGTCCTCTGTGATGTCCCCTCCTCTGCACGTGTTCTTCCCTCAGGATGTGCTGTTCCCTCCTCCTGAAACACTCCCACCCGCCTGGGCTGCTCCCTACACCAGCTCCGCTCCTCCTCCTCCTGCAGGCTTTGCCGTAAGCACGCTTTCCTCAGGAGAGACTGCTCTGACACTCCCAGGCAAGCAAGCACCTTGTACTTTTCCTCCACATAGCACAGTTGTGATTATGTAGTTATTTGTGTGAGTGTGTAGTAACCAGGTGCGTTTCATTCACCACTCTATATCAAGGCCCAGTTCAGTGCCTGGGACATAATTAGGACTCAGTAAGTACTGGTGGGAAGGATGGAAAGACTAATACCATACAAATATAATAGTGCTAATAGCAATAATAAGCAGGACTAGTAATAAGGGTGACTAAGAAAGCTGGACACTGTGGAAATATTATGTTATACACAAAATAGCGTTAACAGATATTTCTCACATTACTTTTTACTCCCCAGTGATGTTTCCATTTGTATTCCTAGTAGTTCTTTTTTGTCCCCCAAGTAGTAAATGTACTGCCAGGAGTATCTCAGTTCCTTAAAATTAAAAAATAGGATGAGGGGAGTTATCCATAGTACCCCTATATCTATAAAGTTTTTGCAGATTGATCCGTACCCCACTAGTGATTTGGCTGACCAGTCTATTCACTTCCAAAGCGTCCAGCAGTGCCACTGACTAAAACGAAGGAAACACAGCCACTTAGTGTTCTCTCCCTCGTGAGCTTGCAGAACATGTTTGCTTCTCTCCTGTGGCACTTGCAACTCTTCCTGGCATTGTGGTTATTTGTGACCTTGGCCTCTGTCCCTGTCATGGTACACAATCCGCTGCACCACCTGTTGGGGGTGTCAGCCCTTGGGCACTAGCGGGAGACACATGTATGGGAGCAGCCTCCATTCTCAGGACTTGAAACTGCAGTATTCTGTCATTCGTGTGGAGTTTTCCCGACCCTGGGAAGGTAAGCTCCCGGGTCCCGGAAAACATTCCTTTTCTTAAATTAAAAGGGATTCCTGTGTCAAGGCAACGTGAGAATGATTGCCGAATGACACTGTGATTACACCAGCAGGCCGAACATTGTTTGCCGGGAGGAAGCATTTGAGTTATTGACTTGGAGTACTCTGAGGAAGCTCAGATACACAAAGCATGGTGTGACACACACACATACACACTTACAGTGAGGGACGTGCTAACGTGGTAAAGAAAAAACTATTTAAAACTTGTAGTATTTTGAAGTGATGCTAACTGCTTTTCTAAGATGAACTCTTAGAGGACAGACAGTAAAGACAATGTCCCGGAAGGAAGCACGGGAAGAAGTGGACTCTGGGAATGCTACAAGGAAAGAATGCTTGTTCACATGAGCAAGTGATACAGTTGTCTTCGCAGTTGTGTGTTGTTTAAAGTCATGGACTACGTTTCCTACCTTTTAAGTGGACTGAGAATCTTCCTTGTCATTAGGAACTCCTTAGTGATGAAATCCTAGTCCTGCTTTCAGCTTGTCTAAATTATATATCACAAATACAGGGATATCCCTTCTGCTGGCGGCTTGGGATACAATGAGAAAGAAACAAATACTTTCTCATGGGGAAGACAGGCACTGAACACCTAATAGCAATACAGTGCGGGGAGCGTTGTGGAAACGAAAGCACAGACATTTACGGGAGATTACACCTGGGACTGCAGCCTGGGCCCGGGGCTAGGGAGAGCCTTCCTGAGGTTTTGCTGTGTAACCTGAGATTCTAAGGAAATTAGAATTTTAACCCTGGGATTTACATCATTAAGATTTGCTTGGAAGTAGAGGCTTATTAAAAATACAGATTCCTGGCCTTTTGCTGGAGAGAGAGAAGCTCTGCAGAGTGTGGGGGCACCAACCTCAATGTCATGTGAGGCTGGAGAACATCCTAGGGGTATAAGCTCTGAAAATCAGAGGAAACTTCCTAGCTGGTTCAAGGGGGAGAGCTGTGGGGCAACGAAGATTTCCCCAAGGCCAGAGTCCCAGCAGGAAAGTCTTAAAAGCCAAGACCTGACTTCCACGTAGAAGACGTGTAGGAAGGAGCCACCTAGTGTCGTGGTAAGATCCACAAGGGCGAACCTGTTCCTCCGTGTTGGAATTGCCCTGTGAATCGGGTGCGTAAGGCAGGATTTCAGCTTGAGGGCAGGGAACGTGTGCCATCTCAGCGGAAAGTTTTCGATGGTTGGAACCTGGGGAAGAAAGGCATAACCTGAGCTCAAAACTGTAACTGAGTTCTTACAAGAGGACAGCTGCATAAATATTGTCCCTATATAAAGTGCTTGAAACCTGATGAAGACCTCACAGGTCCTCAGATAGCTCTGCAGTTGACACGCTGCACAGGAGAGAAACACACCTGGTGAATGCCACCGCTGTGGCAGACTCTAACTAGAGATGATCACCGAATGATCATCTTCGAGTCGGTGTGTAGAAAATGAATAGATACACGGATATGGGAAACCTTTAGTGGCCTCCCACTTCTTCCTCACTAGCAGAGATTTCGCTCTGGAGAGGAGTTCTTTGAATAGGTTGGAAGTGGGGAGATACTCACTCACAGCTCAACAGTGACCCAGCGCGTGCTCACTCACGCTGCAGAGAACCCTACGGTGAACGAATGTGGGAAAGCCTTCAGCCAGGGAGCTGCCTCTTGTTTGTATCAGGGAGCCCATGCAGGAGGGGAACGCTGCGGAAGTGCCTCCAGTGACAATTCATCCTTCAAGTGGCGTGAGCGCATTCGCCCTGCAGAGAAACCCTACGAATGTCATCTCTGCGGGAAATAGCCGTTAGTGATGCTGTCCCCCCAGCCATCTTGGCACGGGGCCCACTGGAGAGAAACCGTGTGACCGTGATGTATGAGGAAGAACCTCAGCCTCATCTAGAACCACCAGAGGCACCAGGTAGTTCACCCAGGGAGAGCCCTGCAGCCTTCAGCCAAAGCTCGAGCCTGGGTGTGCGCAGAAAACTTGGGGTGAGCCAGGGAGGAAAGCTGCAGGTCCTTACCAGGTGGAGGAAGCCACTTGGGAATAAGGGGTAATTCAAGTTGGAGAAGCAGTTCAGTGAACTAGACATGGGGGCCGTTCACTCACAGAGCGTCACTCCAGGACGTGGGAGGGTTTTCACCACATGAAACTCTCGCCGTGTCATGGCTGAAGGAAAGTCTTCAGTAACGCACATGCCTCAGTCGACCTGAGAGTTCTCATACTTGGCAGTTCCTCGGGCCTCATGTCCCTGTAGAAACGTCTTCATCTTGAGTTTATATAAGAACACTCAGACTGGGAAAAATACTCTATCAGGAACCCTTTAGTACACAATTCAACATATGATTTACACTTTTGCCAAATGACATATTACTGAAAACACTGTAAAGATACAGGATTGTGATACATTCTTAGAAATGTTGAATCAGAATTCATGAAGACATCATAAGCAATGAGATAACCTCTCTCTGGTAAACTAATCCGTGTTGTTGATTAGAAATCTAGTACATTGGTAGTGGTCTTCAATACCATGGAAAAGATCCAGAAACTTGCTAAGTGGAACCTTTCTCCTTTACTGTTTCAGTACTCATCAGTTGACTAGTTTCTATTTTTATGCAACTTGAAGCATATTTACAAAGACTTTGTTTAATCAGGAAACAACATTTAATGTAACTGAAGAAATGCAGAACACGTAATGTGTTCTAATTATTATATTACTTTTGAAATGCATGTCTGGAATGGCAAGGGTATATGGAAACATGGACACATAAGACACGCTTTGTAAGTGACTCAGATATCCGAGGGAATCCTCCTGTGGGTTAGGGTTAGCCTTTGTGTGTCTCCTAGTGTTCCTGTGTTCCAGCATCTAACCACTGATGTAGCAGACAGTTAGGGCTTCTAGGTGCCAGGCACTGAGCTAACCCTAGGGTAACAAAGATAAACACAAATCGTGGCTTTTTATAAGTTCTTTTAACTAATGTAGTAACACCCTAGATTCATTTGTTGCATTTTATCAACAATTTTCAAAAAAATACTGATTTGATAAAAGGTAAATTTCTAACTGATCTAACACTACAATTGAGTCAGTGTATTGATGGTTATGATTAAAGCTATTAAAGAATTTATAGTTTTTTTTTAAAAAATCTAGGTAGCAGCTACTTGAAATACCTGTTTTGTCCATTTTTTCTCATCTGTTTATTTTAAATTTAATACATTCCTTAAGTTCTTTCTGATAGGTGCTCAGTAAATGTTTGATAACTTCAAAAATGCATAAGATACCCTACCACCTGAATTTATTGCCACTCTTTTTAACTTACACACTTAAAAAAAATACATGTAGAATCCTATAAAACATACTATAGGACTAAATCTCAAGTATAAAGCCCCTGATAAAGTCAATAATTGAAATGCATATTTGTCTGCCTGGACCTTACAGTGGAATCTCAGATTTCTTCACATCCAGCTGCTAGGGCCGGGACTTCTCCCACGTCGCACAGCTGAAGAAGAAAACAGTGTTTTCATTGACACACTGTCCTTCCTGTCCCCCACCACTCCGCACCTGGTGGGGGGAAGCCGGGACACAGCTCTCCACGGGGCTTCCATTCTCAGAGACCTGAATCCACCCCCCACCCCGTCCTAAGAGATCCCCTGTTTCTTTGCTCTTTCAAAAAAGTCTTTCCTCAACAAAATCTACTTCAAAGTACCTTGAGTATCAGGATGAATGTGTGAGTTTTCATTGTCTATTTGTGTTTTCTTTCTAGGATAAAGATGCAGAAGATGAGGTGAAAAAAATAAGCTCTACCTTGAAGAGGTAAATAAAAGAACATACTCGTCAATGAATCAGATGTGGGCTACTAAATTTTAAACTCATTAAAGTTGTGATTTTTGTTAGTTATCCTTTTCTCCCTGTATGGGTAACGTGCTCAGATTTGAAGGTGAAACCCCGTTTCTGCAGAGTGCATTCACTAGCAGCCCTACAAAACTAATCATGCTATTTGGAGAAGTCTTTTTCCTATAATGTCAGTACAAAATGTTCTTTAAACGTGTATGCTTTATATTTTTCCTGTCGATAAACTACCATACTCTTCAGAGTATTTCTTTAAATAAAATACTTAAATCAATCCAATAAAATGAACTCAAGTGAGTGTTTTATTGTTGTTTCGGTGGAAACTTTTTTTTAAAGATTTTATTTATTTACTTTTAGAGAGGGAAGGGAGGGAGAAAGAGAGAGAGAAAAAACATCAATGTGCAGTTGCTGGGGGTCATGGCCTACAACCCAGGCATGTACTCTGACTGGGAATCGAACCTGCGACACTTTTGGTTCGCAGCCCATGCTCAACCCACTGAGCTACGCCAGCCAGGGCCTCGATGGAAACTTTAAAAACAAAATAATTTTATTAACATGGAGGAAAAATAGAAAAATGTGCAAAGGATATGAACCAGTCATTGGTAAAAGAGGAAAAACAAAGGGGGAAATATATTGTAACTAGTAATCACAGAAACATGAGTAAAATTGAGAAGATACTGTTTTACCTTCAAACTAGCAAGGATGTTTTGTCTTTCAAGGAACCTTCAATGCTGGCAATGATGCTCTGAAGCAGGACTTTCTCATACGCTGCTGGTAGGAGGGTATTTTGACACAAACATTCAGTACAATGTATCCAGAGCCTTAACTGTGTATTTTTAATCGTGTAATTTTATTTCATAGAAATAATCCTAAAGAGAGAAAGTAGATTTATCCACAAATGTTCATAACAGCATTATTGATTACAGCAAAACACTGTCCCATAATAAGAAAACAGTTAACCATTTTAAAATATAATAATAGTATTATTATTTTATCCTCATCCAAGCACATATTTTCATTGCTTTTAGAAGAGAGGAAGGGACAGAGAGAGAGAGAGAGAAACATCGATTGGTAGCCTTCTCTTACATGCTCTGACCGGGGATTGAACCTGCAACCTGGGTGTGTGTCCTGACTGGGAATTGAACTCGTGGCTCATCAGCCTAGGGGATGATACTCCAACCAAATGAGCCACACTGGCCAGGCCAGTAGATACTATTTTGACATTAAAAGTAACTACGAAAGTGATGTAGCGCATGCTTGGATACTGTTTTGTCTTGTCCTCGCAGGTAGGATGCTCTGTGCATTCGCCTGGGTCACTCCCCCAGCTTCATTCTTTGTCAGACTAGGTTTGTTTGCATTTCCATATGAATTTCAGAATCGGGTTTTAAAAAAAAAATTTCTACTGAAAAAATTCACTTGGAGACTAATTGGGATTGTGTCGATCAATTTGTCTCCTCCATTCAAAGAGATCGTGGGACTCCTCCTGCAAGGACCCCTCTCTGCCCGGGGCCTGGAAACTCGCTCAGCGCAGTAATCTGGGACATCGGTGGGGCTCACTGTGTTTGTGACCCATCTCTCAGGGTCACTGTCCTTCCTTTCTTGCTGTCCAGCATCTTGAAAATCATCCATTTATGTGTTTTGTCCATGTTTTGAATTTCAAAAGACAGAAATTGTAACTCTGGGGAGTTGTAATCCTACAACATGTTCAGTCCTATAAATCATTACTTCATATACATAGAGCAAACTCAAACATACTAAATTTCTTTTTTAAAGTTTCTGTAATGTTCAAATGTATTCATTCTACAAAATAAAGCAGGTTGAGCAAATGTACTATGAAATTAGTTACTCGATTGGACTTTGGTTAGTACTCAGAATATTTTTGTTTGCTTTTAGGATTATTCTTAAGCTTTGCCAAATAAGTTTGCATATGAAGAATTAAGTTGTACCTTTCTGCCTTCTCAAATACTTCATATTTGCACATCCCAGCTGATTAACAGTTGGGAGACCTGATTGACAAAGTAATCTGCTGGAAATTACAAGTGGAAATGGCATTGGCATTAGAAATTATTATTTTTAATAAAGATTTTATTTATTTTTAGAGAGGGGAAGGGAGGGAGAAAGAGAGGGAGAGAAACATCAATGTGTGGTTGCCTCTTGCACGCCCCCTACTGGGGACCTGGCCCACAACCCAGGCATGTGCCCTGACTGGGAATTGAACTGGTGACCCGTTACTTCTTAGTCTGATGCTCAGTCCACTGAGCCACGCCAGCCAGGGCATTAGAAATTATCAATGCCACATAACTGTGTGTCCAGCAGAGCCCAACTGGACAGCCACTTCCACTTACGCAGACTGGTCCCTTCATGGGGTAGTGTGGCATCCAGAGCCCAACATTGTCCTAATTTTTAAAAGGTCCCAGTCCTGAAGATTTTCCAATCAAGTTACTAATTTGATCATTTATTTTGTCTCTGTTTGAAATGCATTTTATTTCCTTAGTGTTCTTCATTCTTAGAAACTCAGCATACTTAGCAGCTGTAATTAATTCAATGTTTATTGAGCTGATATTATGGAATCATCCAAGGGCTAATCCAAATTTGTGGGGCCTTGAGCTTAAATAATTGGAGGATTGTTAAGAAAAAGAACAGCCCTGACTGGTGTGGCTCAGTTGGTTGAACATCAACCCACAAAGAAGAAGGTCACTGGCTTGATTCCCAGTCAGGGCACATGCCTGGGTTTTGGGCCAGGTCCCCGGGTGGGGGTGTGTGAGAGGCAGCCTATTGATGTTTCTCTTACACATCAAGGTTTCCCTCCATCTCTCTCCTTCTCTTACCCTCTCTCTAAATAAATAAAATCTTTTAAAAAAGAAAAAATTAAAAATTTCAATTACAAAATTAGGTATGAAAGGAACCATTTAGAATTAAAAAAATCACAACAAATTATAAAATATGAAAGCCAATAAATCCCACAAATATTGCAAAATTTAGAAAAGTAATATATTATTTTTTAATTATGTGGTACACTTCTAGGATGCTTTCTTCCTACATTTTGCCACACACTCTTTGTTCATTTTGTCATATAGCTTTAATTTTTTTAACATCATTTTCTCTAGTGAGCATAGTGGATAGGAAAGTTGGTCTTTCCTCTAGCATGATGGATCGATGTTTATTTTTTATTCCTGATGGTTCTCGTTAGTCATGCCGCAGTGACCGAACTCTGGAGAACTCTCCAGCCCTTTGAGCACGTTGAGCAGGCCCCTATGGCCCTGCCGCCGCTGGGCCAGCCCTGCCCAGCTTTGGTGCCTGCCCTGCCTTGAAGCCTAGGTCTTAGCCTTGAGCAGGGAGGGAGTCAGGCAACGCCTTGTTCATACTTTCTCCTTGGAGTCAGTCAGGGTCTGAAGCCTGATGCAGGCCCCAGGATTGAGTTGTCACTGGGGCCAGTGGAGGTGGAGGTTAGAAGCCACCTGCTGAACCCACCGTAGGGTGCACAGGGGACCCCCAAGCCGGGCAGCTTCCCACGCCTCTTCCTGGGGCTGCAGATGTTCTTGTGTGGGGTGAGGGCAAGGAGCAGGAGGGGGGTGGGCACAAACCCATGGAAGTGAGGTCCCCAGGGGAGAGTAGACAATACCAGTATCTTGCCATCTTCTTCCAACTAACCCCAGCCCAGAGGCCAACGTCTTCAGCAGGGCTTCCCAGACACCCGACAATCCTGCGCCCCTACCCAGGCTGTCTTTGCAGAGTAGTCTCCTCCACCTTGCCCTTACACACACACATGCGCACACACTGCATTCCTGACCGACGGAGTGGTGGTTGCTCCAGGCCTGCCTGGTGTTCTGCCTCTGGCTTGGGCTTTTCTGTGGCGTAGGCCCACCTCCACCTTCCCAGGACCTACTTGTGGATCCCCCCACCCACTACAGGCCTGGCTCAAGTGACGGAATTCTGCCCAAAACCTTCCTGATTCACATGACTGGACACCCTCTCTCCCTCCTAAAATAGCAGGCACCTCCAGATCTTCAGCAAGCTGAGGAGGACAGCGGCCATCTGTTATGCCCCTGTCTGTCTCCCGTCTAGCCACATACACTCAATCGACATGTCCATCTGAGTAAACCCACTCAAGAAAGAGAAACTCACTTCATAGATTCCCAAGTTTCCTAAAAGAGAAAACTGAGAGTCACTTCTCCCCTCCGATGTGATGTGCCAGGGAGAGAGCAGCGGGGAGGGTGGTGGGGGAGTTGGGGCGGAGGCAGGAAATGGAGAGGCCCAGTATACCAGGGACCAGACAAGAGACAGTAAGTCTGAGGCGATGCCAAGACCTGCCCTTAAGGCTTCAAATTCGTGATACTCTCTTACTCCCTGAAACCATTATAGACATGCAAATGTTCTATTTCTTCCATTTCTTTTTTTCTCGTTACTACTACAGCCTTCATGAAATAGAACATAGGCCACATACTAGGCTTTGTGGCATTTCTATGACCCAGTTGCATTTTTTTCTCTTTGAAATTTTAATTTTTTCTCCGTTTCTAGGCTTCAGTTTCCAGCCTGTTGTTTTGGCAATAAAGTAACTCCTACAATACCCCAGTGTGAAATTTAAAACTATTTGGAGCACTCTCAGCGGACTCTTCCCGTCACCCTGGCAAGAGTGAGTGCGGGTCTTAGGGGATTCTTAACCCCTGTGCTCGCCGGGAAAGGAAAAGATGACGGAGCCCGTTTATCGCTGGAGAGTCCAGGTCCTCCAACAAGCACGTACATTGCGCTTGTAACATCTACAAAGTTTTCTTCTCACTGAAAAATAAGTCCTGATTTATGTTGATATTAAACTTTTAATTTTCAAAATGTTATCATATCTAATATTTCCATGAAAGCCTTTTACATGCTGAGGCAGGTTAAGAAAGTGGTGCCATTCTCATTTGCCGGTGGAGGACACTGGACTAAAGGTTAGTTTTGCTGGAGGTCAAGGTCACATACCTAGTTAATGAGAGAACTGGAACTGGGCCCAGCTGTCCTGACTCTCGGCCAGGGCCGGCACAGCGAGGGAAGACCTGTCGGAGCCGAGCCGTACAGCCAGTCTTAAACCGTTTAAGATTTAACATCCTCGGGAACTCTCTTTCTTTTGTTGCCATTTACCTAAAAAAGTGCTTAAGGCAGCTAAAAAAGATAGACGTCTAAGAACAAAGAAAGACTTGTGTGACCATTAACTTCGCCAAGAATATACTAGTCTCCCACAGAGGGCGAAACGGTTCATTGGAGGGAAAACAGTAATTTAAGATGGACTGTGGATAGGGAGCTTAGTGTCCACATAAGATAAATTCATGGGAATCGCCTGGAAAGGTGCCTTATTCTACTTAGGGAACAATTTTCTTCCATCTGGCTGTGGTAATTTCCCCTCAAGAGGTTGCTCAGAGTCCTCCTTTGTTTCCCTTTTCATTTCGATGTAATTATGTGAATTTGCACTGTTCCATAACTATAATTTCCGTTTCACAACATACTTGGTTGAGATTATGACCTATCGCACAGCTTCAAATGCCCCAATCAGGACTGTTCCCCTCGGCTCACTGAGCTGGCCACAGAAACCTGGGGGAGAGGGGGCAGTTTGTGTGCATTTTCCCAAACCCAGCTAGTGTTACCAACACCCCGCTTCTCTACACAAAGGCCAGCTTGTGGGGCGGGGCGGCGGAAGGAAAAGCTGCTCGCTCTCCTGACCTCCCACGTCGGTCTGCGGCTGGAAGTGCTCTCCAGGCAGGAGGTCTCCTCCCGGGAGGCTCAAGGCCCGTGAGGAATGCTTCTCAACACAGTTAGCTGGACCCTGACTTCAGTTTCTCACTCAAAAGAGAAGCCAGTGATCTGAAGAATCATCTGACCAGGCGGGCTCTGCACCCAGCTCACAGCTCGTGACTTGGCCTCGGTCCTGGCGTGGCATTTTAGCAGACTGGGCCCCAGCAGCTCACCGGTCCGTCACCAGCAAGGGGTTCTCTCAGAAGTGACTGTTCTCTTGCATTGGTTTGCTAGACCCTGGAGCCTGTTCATTAGAAGGGGTGCGGGCTTCTTTTGCATCAGCTTTACTGAGATATAAATTACATTTAATAAAATGTAAGTGTACAGGTTGGTGAGTTCAGACAAATTCAGGCCACAGTGTAACTTCTACCACAATCAAGATGTAATATATATACATAATTCCAGAAAGTTCCCTTGTATCCCTTCCCACTCAGTCTCCCCCCTGCACCCCAGTAGCAGGCAATCACAGATCTGCTTTCTGTCACTGTAGTTTATTTATTTATTTAGAATACCATGTAAATGGGATTCTTTCACTGAGCACACCTGTGAGATTTAGCTCACATTTGGTTTGTCAATAGTTTATTTCATTTTGTTGCTCTGTAACATTGCACAACTTGAATATACCACAAGTTATTTATCATGTCACCTTTTGGGAGTTGCTTACATTTTGAAGTTGTCATGCATTAGGCTCGTATGAACATCTTCCTGAGGACATGGAGAGAGGAAATAAACTCCTAGGCATGGAGCGGTTGTGTCGCTGGTTGAGCGTATGTTGCCCTCACGGGAAACTGCCCTGCTGCCTTTCAGGTGGCTGAACCACGCTGCAGTCCCCTCAGATATACATGAGAGCCCCAGTTCCATGGCCTCACCAACACTCGAGTGGTCAGTCTGAGTCTCTAATTTCAGGTTTTAATTTGCACTTCCCTAATTAGTCATTTGAGCCTCTTTTCCTGAGCTCTTGGGTACGCCTTCCGTGACTCAACTGCTCTGACCAGCACGATGACACTACATTCCATAACCCTCCAGCCCCAAACATCCTTGTCAGTTGCAGGTCAGTGCCCCAAACATCCTTGTCAGTTACGGGTCAGTTTCCTTTTTCTTTTTTGCCTTAACAGCAGCCTTAGAGAGAATAGCGGAAAAAAGCTCTAATTTCTCCCCTTCCCCAGGGTCAGATCATCAAAACAGACCTTCTGAAACCCCTCGCCTCGAAAGTTGAGCAGGTACCAAAAACTGAGAGAAAGGAGGTAGCAATGGTGTGCACCTCTCCACGCCCCCCTTGCTCTTCCGCACTCACAGGAAGCCCTGTTCCCCAACACCCGGCCCTGAGTCCTCTGACCTCCCACAACACAGTCTGTGCTTCTAGTTTATTCACTTCTGTATTCCTTCGAGTTGTTTCCCACTCCATAGGCACATGTACGCCTTCCCTAAATAGATGAAAAGACAATGCATCTTATCTTGCTTCAGTGTTCCGGTAATGCTCAAAAAACATTCTAAAAGTTGACTTAAATTTGCAATTTTACACATACACACACATGGAGAAAGAGAGAGACTGAGACTGAATTTTATTCTGGATGTGAACCCAAACTTTTCATCTCCAGGACTTTCGGAGATCTCTCCCACCCCCAGCACACACACGCACTCCCTACTCTTGTTGGAGATGTAAAAGAAACCGCAGTTAGCCTGGAAATTATCGCCATGGAATAAATCAGCATATTGTTTTGAGTTGCTGCACTGTATGTATTAATTTGAAAAGAACACATGCCTTGGTTCAGTGAAATTTGCAGAAAGCCAGACATCCCATAAAGAGAATTTGTTGGTTGAGATGTTTATCCCTCCAGCTATCTTTCCCCTTTTTATGACTACAAAGAATACTGGTGTTTCTTCACTTTTCAGAATCCTCGGCTCAGGAAGACTCTGGCAGCGGCCCACAGGAAGTCCCGCTGTGCTGAAGCAAAGGGTCTTTGTGAGTCTGGCTCCTTCCCGCCCTTTGACTGCTCTGCCCACAGGTGTGTCGGCTGCCACGCTGCCTCTGCCGGAAAGCGCTTCTTTCAGCCGGCACATTCTACCTGTGCAAGGCATGGCCCAGAGAGGCCAGGCCCAACCACTCCGGTTCACCCTGTCTCTCTGCCTCTATCGTGCTGTGGAGCTTACGTGATGGGGGGTGAGAGGTGAGGGGCTGGGGGAGACCAGGGTATCGCTGCTTCACTGGAACTGGCTGATATAGAGGAAGACATTCAGAGGGCCACAAAAATCAGACTTCTGAGGAGAACTGAGGCCTTCTAATAACTGATCCTCAGTTAACCCATCTTCCATCAACAAATGAATTAACCAATATCCATAATGATGATCCTACAGTGTTCAAGATCCTGAGGTGACTTCTACATATAAAAAAGAGAGATTAAAATGTATGTGATAAAGGTTGATACTTTAAGTAATTTTCCTCCAATCTTCTAACCCCATTGGTCTCCAATTTTTTGATAGCATGCTTGAATCAGTTTTTTTTAATTGGCATTCTCCCAAAATATTTATGTTTATTTATAAATTATGCATATTGATACTCTACTAAATTGTTCATAAAAAACACACACACACAGAAAACATTTTAAGGGTAAGATTATTTCCTTTCTTGATTAAAAGCAATTCTTAGCAGAGTGGAACTAAAGGGACACTTTCTTAACATAATAGAAGATGTGTATCTAAGCCCATCATGCTTATTGACACAGAATCTAGAAGCATTTGGATTGAAGTCAGTCATGAGACAAGGCTGACATTATTGCAAAACCATTGTTTAATATTGTTCTGGAAATACTAGCTCTAACTAGAAAAGACAAGTAAATTACAGTATAATATTTGAAAGTAGTATATTAACAGAGTATAAGAAATATCATTATTTATTGGGTTGGCAAAAAGTCCATTTAGTGTTTTCTGTAAAGTAAAATACATTTTTCCTTTTCACCAGTAACTTTATTGATTTGGATATTTTTAGTATGTTGGCTATCTTCCATGTGGTATAACATCGAGTGTTCTCAATTAATGTCTCAGTTTGATCACTATCAACTTCAGCTGGTCTACCTGACCACGGAGCATCGTCCAGTGAGAAATCTCCAGCATGAAACTTCACAAATCACTTTCGACAGGTTCGATCAGTCACAGCCCCTTTTCCTACAATGCACAAATCTTTTTTTGCATGTTTACCCTTCTTGAAGTAATAAAGCATAATATGCCAAAAATCTTGCATATTTTCCTCCATCTTCAATATTAAATGGCTACACAAAAATTCACCAATTTTGATAAGTTTTTTTAAATGCACGCTGATATGACAACTGTCACAATATAACAAAATTGTTTTGAATGATATTAAAGACAACTAAGCGCTACTAGAGCCATTTTACAGGGGAAAAAAAACAAAGGAACTTTTTGGCCAACCCAATATATAGGTAAATAAACTTATATGCATGAAAAACCTGAGAAAATTAACTTTAAAACTATTGTGAACAGGAGAATTTACCAACATAATGCAGTAAAAAACTAATGTGTAGGAAAAAAAACCATCACCAATACAAACAACCACCAGTTAGAAGATGTAATAAAAGGTAATACCCCATTTATCCTAACCACATAACAAAATCAAATAGCTTGGAATAAACCTAAGAATCATGCCTGATAGGTAAGCAGAAATCTAAGTACCCAAGGGATTGAACAAATAGAGAGACATACTATATTTTGATAAGACATCATTCTAAAGTTATCAAAAATCCCTTAATCTATAAATTTAGTGCAATTCCAATTAAAATACCAATGAAATTCTTGTTGTGTTCTAAGATTCCACTAGAAAAACAAATCGCAAGAGTTCTTGTGGAAATTCTGAAAAAGTGGAGTAAGGAAGGGAAACCATCCTTACCAGATATTGAAAAAAAAAGTAAGTCTATAATATTTAAAGCAATATTGTGAATGAGTAGAAGAAAGATCAGTGAAACTGAATAGAAAGGCCATAAATACACAAAATACACATACCAATGTAATATGATAGATAAAAGTGGCATATGAAATGAATCATTCAAAAAATTAGCCTTCTTCCAAAAATGGAAGAAAAAGAGTGAGAACAATGGGATATGTCAAATTAAGCAGCAGGTTTAGATCTAGTATCACCAGCAGGAGGCGGCAGTGTCCTGAGATCCCTCTCCCATCACACCAGGGTGGCCACAGACCCTCGGAAAGGGCACCAGCGGTGTTACACAAATTATTGTGTTCCAAGCGCGCACCGCGGCCTCTGGAGCCACACACAGCCCAGTAAAGGTCCGCACAATCTTTAGCCTGGAATACCACAACAGAGAAAGGTATGCCAATTAAGAAGGAAATCAAGCTCAGAATTAAAGAGGACAAGCCCTGGCTGGTGTAGCTCAATGGATTGAGCTCGGGCTGCAAACCAAAGTATTGCAGGTTTGATTCCCAGCCAGGGTACATGCCTGGGTTGCAGGCCATGACCTCCAGCAACTGCACATTGATGTTTCTCTCTCTCTCTTTCATCCTCCCCTCCCTCTCTAAAAATAAATAAATAAATCTTTTAAAAAAAAGAATTAAAGAGGACAAGTAGAAAAAGAGGAAAAGGGACAGAGAGAATAACTCAGTTGGGCACACAGCCAGGGGACCCTTGCTGATGGGCCCAACTTAGAGATAAAGTGGGGCCCAGGACAGAGAACCGCGGAGCTCTCCTCACAGAGGGATCTGCTGTGTCACCTGGGAACACCCGTCACCTGCATGCCAGCCATATCGGGAGCCCAGAGGCATGGCTCTGTGTGATCTTGAGCAAGCCAAGTACCTGTTGTTGGGACACTTCCTCCTGCCATGTCCAGCTCATAGGGCCCACATATGAAGGATGTGATGGGACAAGTGTGAGTAGACTTTGCAAAATCTACAATTTACGGTAGTCATTCACTTTAAATTGAGCCTCGCTTGTAGTATGCACGCACCTCACTGTCACCGCCTTTCATTGCCTGAGGATCCATGGTGTCCATGGACCATGTAGACCCAGCAAGGACCCAGATACCCTCCCCAGAAGAAAGTTAAGGGTGAGAGCGGTGAATTCATCAGCATCTTCTTGCTGCCCTGTTTCGATGCAGGCCCCGAGAAGGAGCGATTACCCTGCGAGATTACCCTGCGAGATCACCCTCCTGCTTCAGCTGCCTCCATCCTGCCGGCAGTGAAGCGTCCTGCAGAACCTGATTAAAGACACAGAACTCCAGCCAGAGCACGGCCGGAGCAGCGAGGGCTTTCCTGGATGCGGAGCTCACGTCAAAGCTCTCTTCTTCCCTGTTGACATGTGTAACTCTTTAACTGGTCTGATAACACATACAGGGACAGGCTCTCAGCTTCCTGTGGGGGAAACGGAGCCAGAGAAATGCTGAACTGAGCTGGCAGGTACGGTGTTTTCTTCAGCAGAAGTCTGATGGGAAAGCAACCAGGCCCTACATCCGCTGTGTGAAGGATGACCAAGGCTGCCTCAGGCGTCCTGGTGTCCTTCTTATCTATTTCCAGAGAAAGAGGGGGAGGGGTCAGGAGCAAAGATCCTGGGAAAATATGCTGCTTTATCACTGGAGTTCATTTATTTCCCAGAAACGTTGGCTTGGAGGGAAAGGTGACATGATACAGAAGAGAAAAAACCACTGGGTTCCAAACCGAGTTCAAATCCAGACCTGGCCCTTGCTACATGTATGAACTTGGGCAAGTGAGTTACACTCTCCCAGCCTTATTTCCTCATCTTTAAAATAGTAATAAAAATTCCTACGGTGAAGAATTTTGCAGGAAGATCAAATACTGTACATAAAATAATTGGCACATAGAAATGGAGAATTTCTCAGCTTCCCTCCTGAGAGACAGAGGGGTTCCTGGCTGTTTATATCTTCCCTAAAGAGTTCCACGTTGGTTTTTATCTGCAGACCCCTGCAGAGCCACTGAAGCTGCTCACATATAAGAATTGGGTGGGTGCTTGTTGACTATTCCCTAGATTCTGGTGTTGAATAAATTTCTGCAGAAACAGGCTTGGCAATGAGCTCACTGAACACCAGACCCCCTGAAGAAGCCCACGGCGGCATCAAAGGAACTTCGCACAGGTCGTGGGAGAGAAGCCGCGAGTTTCCTTCCTTCACACACTAGACTGCACTCACACAGATGGGGAGTCGGTGCTGGTTTTCCTGACTTCACTGGGTCCCGAAACATAGTGCAGAACCCTGGGGAGACTTTCTTGAACTCAGATTTTTTTGTTGGTGTTGCCAGTGGCCCATTGGCTATGGAGAGTTTGGAAGAAATGCAAGAAAGGAAACCCACGAACTGTTTGTAGACGAGAATGTTTCATGCTTCACACCCTTGGGCTCCTTGAATGCTCCCCGCTGGGCCGCTGGGCCCATGTCACAAGAGCTAAAACACGGGGTCCCTTAGCACCAATAACTCACACAGAGTGACAGAGCTAGTGACCCTGAACTGGCAGTCACACCCAGCCCTTTCAGAGTGAGATGGCGACAGGCTGGGAATTTTAAGAAAAGATAAAAATGCCACATGTTCAGGTGGTTTATAAGCCTGGAGACGCCTCTAGGGCCTGGTGGTTGTTGACTTCACTTGCACGTCTGACATCCAGGACTCTGCTACCCTCCTTCCCTCTCCTCACCTCTGTTCTCCCTCATCCCCTTCTCTGCTTTGTCCATTTCTTCCACCATTTAGACTATCGAGAGGCACAGTCTGGCTCCATTTTAGTCGGCAGACACTTCCTGAGCCCAAGGGGAGGACTCTGGGGACTTTCCATGGGAGAATGCCTGCCTTGGTCTCCAGACCCTCCACAGAGGCCAGCGCCCCATCTCCAGGCGCAAGGAGCATCTGGGCCAGGCGGGATTGACCACTCACTGTGAGTGCCCCTAGCACAAGGCATGCTACCCTTCCTTCCCTTGCGGTGTTTTCAGTTTTTTCCAACAATCAGATGAGCTGTGTTCTCTGTTACTGGTTCAGTTATCTCTGTATGTGGGAGTAAAAGCCAAGGAGAAAACTGATACCGGTGTTGTGTAAGCCGTTTTCTGGGAAATTTGTCTCTTGCAAGATTCAGGGCTGCTTATCACTGTCTGCATCCCTCACCCTGAAGCATCTGCACCTTCCGTGAGAGAGCCTAGGCGTGGAGTGGGGAAGGGGCACGGCATGGTCCGTATCCTCCTTCGGTCTTCCTGAGCTAGAGGGCAGCCAGACAGAAACCATACCTCTTCAGTCTCTGTGTCCCAGCGCCTGGAATAAAACCTGCCACATTGCAGGCACCCAGTAAAAGTCTTTTAGAATCAGAACCAAGAGGGGCTGGGCCACACGGGTGCTTCTCACTAGCCCACATGGCTGGTACTGCAGGTACATTGTGGACAGAGACCTGGTTCTCGAGTCCACCTGGGTCCCATGGAGGTGTGCCCCCTGGAAGTCAAGCAGGGCATGGAGTTCCTTTGTGTCCAGCTTTAATTGTAATTGTATAAGTGATGATGAGGATAATATTTTTTGAGCAATGGTTACAAACTCAGATATTATTTGACCTCATTTTAATTCATATGGTTGTCTTACAAAGGATGGTGTTCATTTTAGGATTGTCCTCTAGGATTTTGGTCATTTGGGATTGTCCTCATCTCAAGGACACGCAGACCCAGAGGAGAGCCCCGAGACTGATAAGTCTGCCTCCGTAAGCGCAGGGCAGGGAAGAGGAAGAAGAGGCTGCCCACCCAGTCTGGCAGCTAACAGAGTTCATGAAGAGAAGCTTACATAAGAGGCGCGTCTTGCGCAGCAGCAAGACTGAGTGTGTCCTGTGCTGCTTCGCAGACACCGAACAATTGCACGGGGTGAAAGGGGAGACAGGCACAGGTGCTAGCACAGGCACGCTACCAGGTGCGGGGAATTACTTTACCTGCTTGACCAGGTCATGACCACGATCTGCTCCAGCCACCAACAACGTGCAGTGAGGGGGGGGCAGGGCAGAGGTGCTCCTGTAGGTCACAGGAAAACATCCATTTCGATCAGACAGCCTGTAGGGCGGCTGTGGGACACAGTCTGTCCCTCCGGCTCAGGTCCAGCTCACAGGTCTGGGTCACATCATGGAACAGCAGTCTCTCCGCCGCGTTCATTTTACAGACAAGATAACTGTTGCCCAGAGCAGCCAAGTAATTTGCCTAAGGTCACACAACTGGTAAGTCACAGAAATGTGATTCTGACTCAGGCCTGTCTGGTTTCAAAGCCCACTGATTGGCTACGAGTGGAGGCAGTTTTTCTTGACTCCCCAGGCCCTCTGTTTTCTCGCTGCTTCCTCGGAAGCCACAACTTCCTTCACTCGAGGGGCATGGGCCCTCCCACCTACACTCCCTGTTCCTCTCTGATTTCTGCTTGGATGAGAACATCCACCCTCCCGTTCACTCCTGTTGCTAAGGAAAAGGCCCTACCTCCACTCAGAGAGGAATTACTTTTGAGCACAATAAGGGAAGACCGCTCTCCCTCCTTTGCCAGAAAATCACCCAGCACCTGAGACTGAACCGTGGGTTCCCTGAGCGGTCAGGACAACAGGGTGAGATGCTGCGGTGGCCCTGCCCTCCTACGGCCCTAACGTCTCCATGTCACCATCTGCCCCACGATGCCGAGAACCAGGCCTTGCTGTGAAGATCGAACGACACGTAAAGGCGCCCAGCACGGTGTCTGAGAAAACACACTGAAACCCCTACTTGCCCTTCCCCCCACTTCTTAGCATCTCCTCCTCTCCTCTGGGGGCTCTGCCATCCTCCTCAGCGGGGCTGCCCGATGCACTGCAGAATCAAGTCCGGAGCAGGAGGAAGACCTCTGCCTTCTGGCGCCAAGAGACAAGCAGCAAAACCCAGTTTCAAGATGGGGGAAGGACGATGTGGGGTGGGGGGACTGAGTGCCAGCTCTGAAGCCCAGTGCTGTTAGAAAGATCAGGAGGGATCGAATTTTTGTCTTCATATATGAATGACTCTGTGTGTGTGTGTGTGCGTGTGTGTGTGTGTGTGAGAGAGAGAGAGAGAGAGAGAGAGAGAGGGAGAGAAAGGGAGGGAGAGAGAAAGGAGGGGGGAGAGTAAAGACATGGCGAATGGGGGGAGAGAGAGAATAGTTATAATTAATCGTCACCATTTTTTGAACACCTATAATCTGTATCTGAGCTTGAGTCCTGGCCCATTCGTAACCATCTATGCGACCCTGAACAATTCATTTAAACTCACTAGACCTGTCTGATCTTAGGCTTTACTATTCTGAGAAAGGTATTATTCCCATTTATTTTACCAATGAACAGACTGGCTCAAGTCACAGGGCTAGCAAAACTCCTATGATTACATATTATATCCCAAGCTTCATAATAAGCATTTTTATGTGCTATCTTATTTAATTTTTACAAAAATGCAAGAAATGTTAATAGTCTTATTTTACTGTTTAAAAAATAAAAAGTCTTAGAGGTAATAAGTAATTTGTCCAAGATCTTATATGAAATGAGAAGATTTAAGGTGAAAACTGGACTAAATGTAGTCCCAGAGGATAATAACAATAAAATAATAACAGCATTCATTACGTGCCGTGTGTTCTTGACCTTGCACAGAGCACTTTACACGCATTTTTTCACTTCGGGGACTTTGAATAAAGCTGCTGTAAACGTTTTGTGTGCAGGTTTTTACACAGACAAGTTTTTAGCTCATTTGGGCAAATACCTAGCAGTGTGATTGCTGGATTATGTGATAAAAAGTAAACTTGGTTTTGTAAGAAACTCCCAATCTGTCTTCCAAAGTGGCTGTGCCATTTTGCATTCCCACCAGCAGTGAATGAGAGTTCCCATTGCTCTACATCCTTGCCAGCATTTGGGGTTATCAGTGTTTCGCATTTTAGCCACTCTAATATGTGGGTAGTGGTTTCTCCTGGTTTTAATTTGTAATTCCCTGTGACATGTGATGTTGAACATCTTTTTGTATGCCTTCTTGCCATGTGTATGTTTTCTTTGGTGAGGTATCTATTCAGATATTTTGCCCATTTTTTTCTGGGTTGTTGGCCTTCTTATTGTTGAGTTTTCAGAGTTATTTTTATAATATGAATACAAGTCCTTCATCAGATAGGTGTTTTGCAAATATTTCCTCTTGGTCTGTGGTTTGTCTCTTCAATTTCTTTACAGTGATTTCCACAGAGCAGAATTTTTAATTTCAGGAAAGTCCAAATTATCAAATTTTTTCACTGATTATGTTTTGTTGTTGTATCTATAAACTTATCATCAAACACAAAGTCACTTTGGTTTTCTTTTAGAGGTTTAAATAGTTTTGTGTTTCACATAGTTCATAATGCATTTTGAGTCAATTTTTTGTAAAAAGTGTAGGACCAATATCTAGATTTCTTTCCTTTTTCTTCTTTTTTTTTTTTTTTTTTTTTTTTTTTTTTGGCATACGGGCATCCAATTGTTCCAGCACCATTTACTGAAAAAACCGTTTTTTCTCCATTGCCCCTATTTCTAGATGTCCTCTGTTGCTCCTTTGCCCTGTGTGCCTATCTTTTTCATTGCCGTGCTATCGTGATACCTTCACATTACTCTGGAAATCAAATGGTGTCAGTCATCAGCTTTGTTCTTCTCAGTATTGTATTGGCCATTCTAGGTCTCTTGCCTTTCCATACAAACTTTATTATTTTTTATCTTTTTTAAAAAATTATATTTTATTGATTATGCTATTACAGCTGTCTTCATTTTTTCCCCCTTTGCAGCCCTTCAACTCAGCACCCTCTACTCCCTCAGGCCATCCCCTCAGTATTGTTCAGTTCCATGGGTCACACGTGTAACTTCTCTGGCTACCCCATTTCCTGTACTGTACTTTACACCCCCATGGCTATTCCATAATACCTAGTTGTACTTCTTAATCCTCTCACCTCTTCACCCATTCCCCCAAAATTCCCTCCCATCTGGCAACTATCAAAATGCTCTCTCTACCCATGATTCTGTCTCTGTTCTTCATGTTTGTTTAGTTTTTTTTTTTTAGAATCAATTGCTGATAGATTTGTATTTTTTGTCATTTTATTGTTCATAGTTTTGATCTTCTTTTCCTTAAATAAGTCCCTTTAACATTTCATATAATAATGGTTTAGTGATAATGAACTATTTCAGTTTTTTCTTGTCTGAGAAGCTCTTTATCTTCCCTGAGGTTCTAAATTATATCTTTTCTGGGTAGAGAAATCATGGCTGAAGTTCCCGCTTTTCATGACTTTGAATATTTCTTGCCAATCCCTTCTAGCCTGAAAAGTTTCTTTAGGGAAATCAGCTGACAGTCTTACAGGAACTTCCCTGTAGGTAACTAACTTCTTTTCTCTTGTTGCTTTTAAGATTCTCTCTTTATCTTTGAGCTTTGACATTTTAATTATGACGTGTCTTGGAATGGGCCTCTTTGCATCCATCTTGTTTGGGACTCTCTGTCCCTAGACTTGCATGTCTATTTCCTTCACCAAATTAGGGGAGTTTTCTCTCATCATTTTTTTCAAATAGATTTCCAATTTCTTGCTCTTTCTCTTCTCCTTCTGGCACCCCTATAAGGCAAATGTTGGAATGATTCAAATTGTCCCAAAAGCTACTTACACTATCCTCATTTTTTTGTTTTTTTTTTCTACCTATTGTTCTAATTGGTTGTTTTTTGCTTCCTTATAGTCCAAATCATTGCTATGATTCTCTGCTTCATCCACTCTACTGTTGTTTCCCTGTAAATTGTTTTTTATTTTAATTAGTGTATACATTTCTGACTAGATATTTTTTACACTGTTGAGATCCTCACTAAGTCCCTTGAGCATCCTTCTAACCAGAGTTTTCAATTCTGCATCTGATAGGTTGCTTATCCCCAATTGTTTAGTTCTTTTTCTGGAGTTTTGATCTGTTCTTTCATTTGGGCCATATTTCTTTGTCTCTTCATTTTAGCAGCCTCCCTGTGTTTGTTTCTATGTATTAGGCAGAGCTACTATGACTATATGTCTTGGTAGTGTGACCTAATGTAGTAGGTATCCTATAGGGTCCAGTGGCACAGCCTCCTCTATCACCCAAGCTGGGTACTGGATGTGTACCCTTCGTGTAAGCTGAATACACCCTCCTCCTGTAGTTGAGACTTGGTTGCTGTTGGCAGGTCAATTGGAGAGATTTACCCAAGTCAGTTAGGTGCAAAGAATGGTCTGTGACCACTGACCACCAACCTCCAACCTGCGTGGAGGATCAGCTGTACAGGGGGAGGGTGGTGGTACTCTGACCTAGTCAGTAGCTGTCCACTGGTTTTGCTGGCTCTGGGGTTTCCCAGGTGGCTCAGGCCAAGGTCAGCCCCAACCTGTGTTTTGCCTGGAGTTACCTTGCCTAAGCTATAAAGCAATCTGAGTTGGCTGCTACTTGTGCTGGGCTTGGAGATTCCAAGGCAAAGCCAAGCTGTGAATCTAGGCTGGCTGCTGCTAGTGCTGGGCCTGGGACTCACTGGGGCCAGCTGTTGCTTATTTGAGAGGATTTAGGAAGTTGTGCAGCAAGAGCCAAGACCAGCCATTCATATGGAAAAGCAGCATGGGTGTGCCCAGAAGTTGGGTGGGGCAGAGTTTCTAGAGGTCTCCAAGGCAGGTTAACAGTGTTAGCCAGGTTCATAGAGTCTCAGATATGGCACCAGCTTGCTGGCTCTGTAAGGGGAGGGTTTAGAAATGGGAAAATGGCCTCTGCTCAGCTTGATGCCAGACATTTCAGTTTCTCCCTGTATACCACTGGTACCTTTCAAGTTGCTACCTCAGTTCTGGAGCTCAGAGGGAGTGAGTCTGCATAGGTGAGTCCATGTGTGTGTTCTTTAAGAGGAACCGCTTGGGGTTCTAGGAGTTTTATCCTAGACTCAATGCCTGCTGGTTTTTGCAGCCAGAAGTTGTAGGGACTTATCTACTGGGCAATGGAACCCTGGGCTATGGGGCCTGGTATGGGGCTAGGACTCCTCACTCCTGAGATATCCCTCCCAAATTTTTACCCACCACACATGGGGGAGGGACCAGGCTGTTCTGCATCTGTGCCCCTCCTACCAATCTGGATGGATGTGGTTTCTTTAAGTCTGTAGTTGTCAGGCTTCAATTGAACTCGATTTTGGACAGTTCTGAGTGATGGTTGTTCTATATTTTAGTTGTAATTTTGATGTGGTTGTGCAAAGAGATGAGCGATGTTTGACTACACTGCCACCTTGACCTGGAAGTCCCACATAAGCTTTAGATCAGTTTTTCACAACCTAAAAAATAATTTGATTTTGATCAGAACCACACTAAATTGTACAGATTAAGTTGGGAAGGATTGACTTCTTTATATATTGAGACTTTTGACTCATGACATATCTCACTATTTATTTAGATATTCTTTGATTTCCTTTATAAAAACTTTGCAGTTTTTCACATATAAATTGTGTCCATATTTTGTTAGACTTATAAGTAGCTACTTCCTTTCTTGCATATTATTATAAATGGTACAGTTTTTCATTTTAAATTCCCATTGTTCATAACAGATACATAAGCAAGCAATTTATTTTTTTTAATTAATTTTGTATCCATGCCCTGACTGGTGTGGCTCAATGGGTTGAGTGCAGGCTGTGAACCAAAGGGTCGCCAGTTGGATTCCCAGTCGGGGCACATACCTGGGTTGTAGGCCAGGTCCCCAGTATGGAGAGGCAACCACACACTGATATTTCTCACCCTCTCTTTCTCCTTCTCCTCCCCTCTGTCTAAAAATGAAGAAATAAAATCTTAAAAAAAATTAATTTTGTATCCTGTGGTCTTGCTCTATTTTTTTAATAATTTAAGGAGTTTTTGTTCATTCTTTGGGATTTGCTACATAAACTATTACTTTATCTCCAAACAAAGACAGTTTTATTTATATCTTCATAATTCATATACCTTTATTTTCCTTTTAAAAACTTTATTGTATTAACTAGGACTTCTAGTACAATGTGAATTAGAGTGCTGAGAAGCGACAGGTACACCTTGTTCCTGATCTTTGGAAGCAAGTGTCCAGTTCCTTACCATTAACTACAATGTTAACTATGGGCTCTTTGTAAGTCTTCTCTATCGAGTTACGGAAAATTCACTCTATTTCTATTTTTCTGAGTGTTTCTTTAATCATGAATGGGTGTTGGATTTTGTGAAATCAATTTGATCATTGATTTTTATCCTTTAGCCTCTTGGTGGGGTGGATTACATTAATTGACTTATAGATGTAAGGCCAGCCTTGCAAACCTGGAATAAATCCCACTTGTTCATGGTGCATAATTCTTTTTATACATTTATTATTTGACTTGTTAAATAATAAACAAGTCAAATAAATATTTTAAGAATTTTTGCATCTATGTTCATGAGTGGTATGGGCCTGCACTTTTCCTTTCTTATACTCTCCTCATCTGACTTTGATGTTAGAGTAATTAATGCTGACTTATAAAATGAGTTAAGAAGTGTCCTTTCTGGTTTATAAAAGAGATTATAGAAAATTAGTGTAATTTCTTCCATAAATGTTTCATAGAATTCCCTAGAGAAATCATCTGAGTATGTTGTTTTCTTTTCCGGGAGGTTACTAACTACTTATTCCAATTCCTTAGAAGATACAGGTTTATTCAGATTATTTCTTGTGTGAACTATGGTAGTTTGCATCTTTCAAGGAATTAGTCCATTTCATTTAAGTTATCAAATTTGTGATCACTGTTTTTATTTGTATCCCTTGGGAAGGAAATTAGTAAGGGGTTTTCACAAATTGAACCAAGTTCTGTATTTCTATGAGGGTGAGAAGGAATGATACGTTAACACACTTAGCAACAGGATTGACAAATAGAAAGCGCTGGCTGCTGTTATGTGTATTATTTTCAGTGCTTACTAGATTCACAAATTCTATCCATGTGTGTTTGAGCTGGATCTTTTGCTTCTCACCTGCCCTGATTTTTAAAAAAGGGAGGGCAACAGATTCCTCAGAGGCAGGATGTCTGCAACGGTAGAACGAGAAGCTTGGAAACTCTTTCTCCAAAATTATGGTAAAAACTAGACAAAATTTTTCAAACAACTGTTTCGGGACTCTGGAAATTGATCAAAGACATATAACAAATTGAGAGCATTAATTAAAGAAAAATCACTGAGCTTTTGCTAAAAACAGTGGGAATTTGTAGCATTTTTGCCTGGAATTGTTCTTATTACTGCCTACCCCTAACTCAATTTGTATGGTAGTTATACTAGGGTGTGACATGCAATGAAAACTTGTAGCTGCTTTGCCAGGGCTGCTGACTTGATTGGAACAAAGGACGGAAAAACTCAATGCCAGTGGGTGTGGCAATGAACAGTAGCAAACTTGGTGAGAAACAAATAGGGAAAGCCAACATCGCAGCTAGCCTGAAGTTGTGATCCTGACTGAGGCAAGCAATAGGGAGACAGATTAGCTAGAAACTTAACAGTATCATCCAGGAAATGAGCTAGAATTGGTGAGTTCCCACATATCCTGAGAGTCTGAAAGGCTGCACACATGCCCATAGCCACATACCCACTCAGAAGAGACCAGAGGTGTCCCTGATTATTCACATATCCTTGGCTGAACATGAGCTATTGCACATGTAAAACACAGAAGAGCTTGAAAAAAGTGAACATCTGGGGTGGACTCATAAACTGTCTGAACTTTGAGTGCATTTTCCAACCCACACAAAGTTTCATTGGCAAAGGATATAAAACTATCTGATTCAAAGTATTTAAGCACAACCTTTAACCTATCATTCCTAGGCTGACCACTAAGCTACGCTGTGACAAGGAAAAACCTAAGGGAACCAGGCTTAAGAATGAAAATAAGAATAAGAATAATAGTTTTTTTAAATTTTATTTTAATCATTGTTCAAATACAGTTTTCTCCTTTTTAAGAATAATAGGTTTTTTTGAAAACTAAGCAGAGATATCAGCAATAGAGAAAGGGACAGAAAAAAATATTTGAAAAAATAATGGCAAAAAACTTTCAAAATTTAATAAAAAATATTGATCTTACCCCTAAAAAGCTCAAAGTAAACTAAAAAAAAAAATCCACACCTAAGTACATCATGGTCAAAGTGTTAAGGTCCAAAAACAAAAAGAAAAATCTTGAAAGCAGCAAGAGAAGAGTCTCATTATATACAAAGAAACAATTAATAGCTGACTTTGCATATGAAAAATTAGAGGCTGGAAAGAAGTAGGATGGTATCATCAAAGTTTCAGATGGAAAAATTGTCAACCAAGAAATCTATATCCAGTAAAACTATCCTTCAAACATGCAGATGAAATAAAGACATATTTAGATAAACAAATGCTGAGAGAATTCATTGTCAGTTGAGCTTTCTTACAAGAAATCCTAAAAGAAATCTTGCAGACAAAAAGGAAATGACATCAGATGAAGACTTAAATCCACATGAAGAAACAAAGTGCACTGGAAAAGGTAAATATCTAAGTAAAAATAGTTTTATATAAATATGTCCACGCAAAGACTTGTTTGTGAGTGTTCATAGCACCAATATCTATAATAGCCCAATGGTGAAAACAACCCAGATGTCCATCAACTGGAGAAAAAATAAACAAAATTGGCATATCCCAACAATGGAGGGCTATTTAGCAATAAAAAGAATGAACCACTGAGAAGACACAGAGTTGATTTATAAAAGCCTGAAATAGCTCCAGCTGTGAAAAGAAAGCCGATAACTCAAAATTGGAGTCAAGACATCTGGAAAAGAGACTCTAACAAATGATAGAACCACCAGGTTGCTATAAATCCCATTGAGTGAAAGCTGCTTCCTCTGGGGCCAATCTGCAGAAGAAACGAGTTGTAGCAACGTCTAGGCTACACCCTGACCAAGCCATGCAGGTGATGGGAAAGACAGGCTTTATTAGCACCAAACCTGCATCTTAAATTCAGGGAGAAGTATAAAGCTATGAGTTGGCAGGCTTGCAATTCATTTAAAACTCACCAGTAGATTTTCTTTTATTCTTTATATGTTTTTTTAAATTTGTTGTAGTCACACTGCATAATAAAATTATATAGTTTTCAAATGCACAATTCTATGATACATCATCTGTATGTTGTATTGTGAATACCACCCAAAGTCAAAACTTCTACCATCACTGTTTATCTGCACCCCCTTAACCTTCTTCTTCTTGCCCCACTCTCCCTTCCCTCTGGTAATCACCATACTGCCCCAGCATCCCCATGTGACATGCATCCCAGCCCCCAGTTCCTTCTCAGGGACTTGACTCCTCCAATAGGCTCCTTCTTCTTCTGCCTCATCCTTTCCTCTCCCTATTGGACCAATGTGGCCAGCATATGCACATGCCTAAGCATCACTTACTTTGAAAAAATACCTTTCATGACCATATATCTCCTTCCATATATCTCCACACACAGCACCAGTTTCTTTGATTCTCTCCTCCTGTTCCTGAAAAAGCAAGCATGTGACCAGCCCATCACACTGTCTTCACATCTCGGCTGTTTTTGTGGAACCTTAAGACGTCCATAGGCCTGTGCCCTGCCTGACAAGATGCAATCTAGTTTTCGGTTGGGCAGAAGAGCTGGCCTGGATATCCTTCTGTGATAGGACAGTAAAATGCTAGGCAAGTGGGATGGATAAGAAAATTAAACAAGGCCAAACCATTTACCACAAGCCCTTATCTTCTCTAACCAAGGACACTCAAAAGCAAATGGTTTATATCTCTCCTCCCTAACCAAAGAATACATAGCTTAAATCCCCCTGGTCTGGGAAATAGAGAACAGAGAGACAAATAATGCCATTTGTGCTGGCTAAACCCAAGGACAGATAAAGTCAGGGAAAGAAATAACAAAACCCCATTAAACGCCAGGCAGACCCAAGATAAAAATAAAATAGTATAGCAGACCAAAGTATATTTCCCAAACCCCCTTATAAGCTCATTTTAACACACCAGGATATTAAAAAAGCCTGGAAAGCTCATGAATATTCTGCTGAAACCCTTCTCTAAGGTTCTCACCCAAAGAAAAAAGATGAAAAGCCCTCAGAACAGAGACTCAGGGTGGGCTTTCTCCAGAGCCTGTCCATGGCCCTTCCCAGGTATGAACCTTTTACGTTCTCCTAAACTCTCCATGTTCCCAGGAGACTTGTAGCCAGGGGAGCAGTGGACAGTGGCAGCTCAACCAGTGCTTACCCCCTGATCCTGTCTCCAAGGCCCCTTTACTCTGACTTTCCGGTGAGCTAACAGCAGCCCGCCTTGGCTCACTCCTTTCCTGTAACTTTTCTAGGGAGCCCAAGCCAAGCACCACCTAAGCGCTCTCCTATTACTTGTACTCTAAGTCCTTCTTTTGTTTCACTGTCCCCAGCCTTAATAAACATACTTTTAAAATCACCTGGACTTGTATTGTGAAATCTTTCCTACACAAAGTCAGGCCAGCCTGAGGCAGATGTGCTCCAGGCTGTCCATGTCCCATAACACTACAATGTCCTAATTTCTAATCTCCTGGTCACTTCCTTAAGAACTTGGAATCAGGAAAAATCATGATTCTCTGTGAACTCCATGTACATTTCTTAAGGTAAGAACAAAAGACCATTTCACTACATGGTTCCGAGTGATTACTCTCATTCCTCACCTATTGAGTTGGTATAATAACATGTGTTCTATTAAATTATGATTTATGTGATTATCTGTAGGATCTGTGTAAACAGGAAATCTGGCGATAAATATAAAAAGGTCTTGAAAAGGTAAGCACTCTGTAAAAACAAGACACTACTTGAAAGGCATGAGTTTAAGAAATTGGAATGGGTTCTTATTTAACTTGGGGTGATCATTCCCATGTTTTTATTTATGGTTTCCTCTCGTGCTCTAACAGAAACGTCACAATTTTAAATTTAATAGTAGTTCTTACCCTGAATCTAGCTTCCTGGCTACAAAAGTGATGAACTGACATTTAGAACTCAAGTTTGGCAACTCCTGAATGGTCAATGCCTAAGAATCAGAAGGAAATGAGACAAAAGAAGCAGCAGACAGAGAAGGCTCATGGGTAATCTTTGCTTCTGTGAACCATCCACCTGGAAGAATTACCTGGAAACTATCACATTATTTAGGGCACATTTCTATAAGCACCAGAATCAGAGTTGTGGAGAGGGAAGGGCAAGTTGTGACATGGCCTGGTGAGACAGGCTGCTTCCTGGGGTGAGGGAGGGGGAGGGGGGGGGCCTCTTCCGGGGGAGACATAGCCAACTCTGGTGACAGGGATTAAGACTTACTCTAGGGCCATGATACCTCATTAGCTCAGGCTTCATTAATCTGGAATTCATACAATTAGATGGAGTCTGGTTTGATGTTTATCTTCGATTTACCAATCCTTTCTTCAGGGCCGTGCAAATTCACAGTGAAAACAAAATTTGGAGGGGACTGTTGAATACAGTCAACCCTTCACACTCAGTCGCGATATTATGTCTGGAGGCATTTGTGGAGGGCAATGGGACTTTAAATTCCCTCTGTACAGCGCAGTGAGGTGGAAGTGAAAATGTTGAGTGAACTTCATACTCTTAATGATTCTTCGTAGGACTGCTTCTCTTTGTTCTTACTGCCATCACCAGCGGTTGCTGTTTTTTTGCTGGGGCTATTTCCTACAAACTACTTTTGTTAAATCAGTTCCCACAGGGACTCTGAAGTCAAGTAGAAAACACTCATGCTACTTTGACATGAGAGCGTGGGCAGTGGGCTAGGCTTGCTAGCTGATGGATTCACCCCCGTGCTCTGGCCTTGCTGTCCATGGGATTCAAATCTGTGCCTCAGCAAAGTCACCACATGGGACCAAACCCTCGGCCACTGCCTCCAGGACCACCCAATCTGCAAACATCAGGGCTCTGTTGTCATTCAGAGCAGTGATTATTGACCCCAGTTATATCTAAATTCATTGTGAGACTGAAAGTACTGTGTTCCTAAAAATAAAATACCAATTAGTACAAATCATGTTACTTAAAAATAAGTAAGAGTGACTGTGGTTGATTTAAGTTTATCTCTATGGTAACATAGCTTCTTTTCCTTGAGTTGTGATAAGCTTTTCTGAGTAAGAGAAAAAATAGTGCCATCCAAATACAATTGCCAGCCCTGGCTGGATAGCTCAGTTGGTTAGAGCGTTGTCCTATATACCAAAGTTGAAAGTTCAATCCCCAGTCAGGGCATAAAAATCTACCAGTGAATGCAAAACTAAGTGAAACAGCAAATCAATGTTTCTCTCTCTTTTTCTACAATCAATCAAAAAATTTTAAACAACAACAAAAAACAAATATAATTGCCAAAGATCCACAGCCTGTTTTACTTAAGACCAAACATTCAATGACAAGTGGCCATTACTGACATATCAAGAGTTCAGTATCTCAGTACTATTATCTTAACTGCGCTGGAAAGTTTGGGGGTTTCATGGGAATTTGAAACTCGTACATGTTGTCTACTGTATGTGCCAGAGCAGGAGAGAGCGTCAGGAGTGCTGCTGAAGAAAGAGTACAAGCTCTTTCCAAGGGCTCCAAGAAGTACCATTTATTTGTCTATGGACACATAAAATATTAAGCTAAAATCCAGTCTCATACAGTCCCTAAAATGTTCCCAAATAACATGTTCCTAAGCATACATACATACACACACACACATACACTCTCCCATCCCACCTGGGCTATCACCACCCCCAAGCACATCATATCCATTTCTTCAACAGATAGTCATTGAGCACATATGAGATGCCATCACTTCTGTACCTCACCCTGGGGACTCACAGGGAACAGGACAGGTGACCATGCCCTTCCATGCCTCAGGGACTTGTTCAGGATCTTTTCATCTCCCTTCCTCAGCATTGCATCTCTCTGGTCAACCCCTAAGCATCTTTCCTGGCCCAGCTCACGTAGCACCTCCTCTGTGGAGCCTTTCCTAACCCTAATCTCCCCGTGTTCCCTAGGAGAATGAGGTGTTTCCTAATCTTTATTCCCATAGCACTTCATACATAGGTCTCTTATACCACCCATCACCCTGTGTTGGATGGGGTGTTTGAGTGTGTCTCCTGGAATAGAAAATGAACACCTCTGAATCAGAGAATGTGTTTATTTTTATAACAGGTTTATTTTCTAACAACTTCTAATAGTACTTAATGTTTAGAAACAAAATAGATACTGAATAAATTCTGGCTTGACTGATCTGAATGTATTAGACTTGATTATACTTTATTTTACTGTGTTCTGCATGTAAGACATATTAGAATTCTTCAAAAACACATTTCTGAGTGACCTCTGTGACGATATAAGAGGAAGAATTTAGTTTATTTGTTACATAACCTTAGAGTATGTGTGCTAATTGTGAAACTGTGGTACACTCTCAAATGTGATAAAAGTACAGAGACCAAATAGTTTGGGAAGAAGAAAGTAATTGAACAAAGACTGCATACCCTGAAGCCACAATCTGTTTTTCAATTTTGTTTTAGTGCTGCTATTACACTGCATGGGTCTGAATTTTGCCAGAATTTAACTGCTGGGTCCTCTGTCAGTGATAAAACACCTATATTTTCAAACAACTTGGAACATCTCCTTCATGAAGAACGCCTTTGACTGGCTTCTGATCCCTAGTGACCTCAATTGGGGTGTTGGCTTTGTGAGTTCATGTGTCTCTGTGAAGCAACATCAGTCTGCCAAGGCCCCGGCCCTCTCCAGGACGGTTCAAGGCCAAGGTAGAAACGATGCGTGTAGAAGTGCTTTGTTAACCCTAAAGTTCTCGAGAAGCATGAGGAGGTTTCCATTATTATTAGTTGGTGCCGTGAGGAGCTGATGGTGTGGACCAGGTTGGCACACTTTTCTGTAAAGGATGAGTTGGTAAATATTTCAGGCTTTGCAGGCTGTGCGGCCTCTGTCACAATTACTCAACTCTGCCACTGTGGCAGGAAAGCGGTCGGAGACAATAAGTGTGTTTGTGTTCTGACATAGCTTTGTTTATGGATACTAAAACTTGTATTTCATAAAATGTTCGTGCGTCATGAAATACTATTCGTTTTTTGATTTTGCCAATGATTAAAAAATTGTGGAAATCTTCATAGCTTACAAGTTGTCCAGAAGCAGGTGGACGGTCAGATTTGGCCCACGGCCCATGGAGCTCTGAAGATTCATCTTTTGAGATGGCTAGTAGCCAGCGGAGCTCACTGAGGCTGTCTGAACAGTATTAGAATAAATATTCAGGAAATATTTAACTTGTATTAGTGATCCTAGAAAATCACACTAGTCCTTGGGTTTTTTTTTTCTTTAAATATAATTGTGTTCCTCACATGCCTTGTTTCTTTGATCTGAGTTTGTTTCCCACTGGGAGTGTTGGGTTCGTCAACTCTGAATGGAGGCCAGGTCAACGTGAGTCAGCCCGTACGGGCTCGGGGAAGAGGTGAGTGAGCCTGGGGCAGAGAAGTCAAATCAGAACTCCGAAGCCCTGGGAACCACAACTCTGAATCTTCTTGTTTGGAGCTCACCGTCCCACCAGATTATTATTTTACACATATTCCCTCCTTTAGTGATCAAGTGTTGCAGGTTCTCTGCTTCAGAACTGAGGTAATGGACAGTTTTCTGGTTCAGACCCAGCTCTCCCAAGAAGTCTTCCTGATTTCCTAACTTGAGTTGGAAAATACAAATCTCTCCTTCCTTTGAATTTCTCCAGCACTTGCTATCTACCTCAAGACTCTCGATCCATATCTTCATATTATATGTATCTTCAGATCCACTTGTTGAAAGAGGCAAGGTCTCTGAATCCTCCCCCTACGGCTCATATTTCTTATCATGGTGCCTTACTCAAAGTAGATACCAAAGACATAGTCAAAATTGACTAAGACAAAAATCCAATAAGCTGGCAAATTGATACATCTATAGCAGGACTGTCCGGGCCAATAGAATTTTCTGCTGTGACGGAAGTGGTGTATGTCTGTGATGCCTTCAGCAGTGGCCACTGGAATATGGCTGGTGTGACTACAGAACTGCCCTTTTCATTCTATTTCACCTTACCTACTTTACATTTAAATAGCCACATGTGACTAATGACTACCTTATTGGATAGCATAGGTCTCTAGGACAATAATTCATTTCTTTTGTGAGTGGGTTATTTATTTGGGCAGTGAATTCAAACCATGTGAATTGAAAATACAATGCAAACCAGCTGTTGGGTATTGTGTAAAAAGCCTGGCAGGATGATTAGATATTCCACTTTTCAACCAACAGAAATATACCCAACCCTGCAGCATTTACATTCTGGGGAGGTAGGTCTGATAGAGACAGACAATAAACCATAAACAAGATTAAAAGCTTAAATCTATGTGAGATTAACAGGAGACTCGTGCTATGAAAAAGAGAAGAAAAACAGAAAAAGTAAAGTCAGACACGGTGGGTTGAGAGCACCTGGCAGGGCCGGGCAGACGAATATTAACCAGAGTAGTGTAGATAGGGTTCATTAACAAGGTGGGATCGGAGCGCAGACTCAAGGTGGGTGAGAGAGGAGGGGCGAAGAAAGGGAGAAAGGTGCTGAACTTGCAGAAGCAAGTGGCAGGTCTGTATCATGAACCAAACTCACGGACACGTTGTCACAAAGAGAAGGGGCCCAGTGGGGCACTGAGGAAGGAGGACACTTTTGTTGATTTTGTTAACAAAGCCATGACAGATGTTTCCAGAACCATCTCTTAAAGTTAGAAATTAAAACTAAGTGGTAAGCAGGCTCACTCTACTTTTTACTGCCTTAGGTTTCTGGAAACCACAGTGGAAAACACAATAGTAAAAACATCAACCTTATTCCTCCTTCTCTTTGTCCAGGCTATGTTTCCCACTCCTTTCCTCAAGGTCAATGCCAGACACTAGGAAAGCAGAGTGCCAACTGGACTTGCCTGGGGGCTGTGGAAACTCCAGAAGCAGAGTCTTAAATTAAAATGGCTATTACTGTGAAGGGCAAGTAGAGAACCGAGATGCTCTCTGGCCCAAAGCAGGCCACCAGTGAAATGCAAGCTGGGGGAATAGAGACCAGAGGAGGTGTCCGATGGGCCAGTACAGAGCCTGCCAGACTAAAGGCAGCAGTGGTGGCTTTCTCTAAGTGCAGGGGTGGAACTGCGTGGCCCTCTCTAAACTGGGTGTGACATGAGCCCTGGTGTTCCAAGACCTAGATGACAGCAAGAGCTGTCATTAATGTGGTAAAACAGTGAAACGAGGCACAACAAGGAAGCCATTTCCGGATGAGCAGTACCGCACCTGGGATGTCAGACCCTGGAAACAAGAACTCAAGGCCGCTCAGTAAGCACACTGAGATTAGGGTGAAAATTCTTTTCTTTTCTTTTCTTTTTTCTTTTCTTTTCTTTTCTTTTCTTTTCTTTTCTTTTCTTTTCTTTTTTTAAAGGTGTTACTATTATGACTTATTTTCTTTATGTCTTCTTTTTACTTTTTTATTTTTATTTTAATTGTTGTTCAAGTACAGTTTTCTGCCTTTTACTCCCATCCCAGCCCACACCCCAGCCCTCCCCACCTCCCTCTCATTTCCACTCCCCCTAGTTTCCATCCATGTGTCCCCCATACTTGTTCCTGCAAACCCTTCCCCCTTTTCCCTGAAATTCCCTCCCCTCTCCCCTATGATCACTGTCAGCCCACTCTCTGTTCCAGTGTCTTTGGTTATATTCTGCTTGTCCTGTTGATTAGGTTCCTGTTAAAGGGGAGATCATATACAATCACACATAATGAAAGGACCGTTCAAGGGCCAGGGGTGGAGTCTATGAAATGTTCCAGAAGAAGATCCATTATCTGTTTCAAAGAATCAACTTGAAATCCTTTGGTGCACCTAAAATTAAGAATCAGTAGGCCCTTTTAACTTGTATCTTTCAAAACATCATTGTCAAGTATAATAGCTCCAACATTCTTCCAGACAGGGAGGACCTGCCCCCTCCTTTCTTCAGGAATGGTTTGGGTGCTCCCAGGGGCACATGATTCAGAATAAACTCGAGAGTCTAAGGCAGGAAATGGTCTGGACCATACCAACGCCATTTGGCAAAACCAAAGCCAAGACTGATTAAGGGCCTGCCTAGAATATTTGTCATTGGGCATGCTGAGATTATTGTATTTCAGACTCTAGGCTGTGACTCATTAGTGACCAGCTTGTCCTTAATCCCACCCCTTTGTGTCGCCTTCTTCAGAAAGTCTTCCCTGACCACTCACTCTGAGGAGTTCCCCCAATACACACACACACACACACACACACACACACACACATCCTCCTCACTCCTCACTGTTTTATTGTCTTTACAGCACACTTACAATGAGCTAAAATCTTATTTATTTTCTCTCTTTCCACCCACCCCACTAAAATATCAGTTCTATGAGTTCAGGGCCTAACTGTCTTATTCATTGTTATATCCTCAGTGTCCAGAACAGTGCTTGCTACTACTTAGGAGCTCAATACATACTTATGGCATTGAATTACAACTGCCCTGAGTGGCACGGGCCAGCCCATGGCTACAGTTACTATTGTTCATCCCCAAAGCTGGGGTTCTGTCCCGAGGACCTGGCACCACCCTCTCCCTCAGCCTGCACTGACTCAGCACAGGCCGTGGCCCTGGTTCACACAGCTGGGCCGGACCAGTGTCTCACAGTGTCTCTGTGTCTGCCAGCAGCTGCCCTGCTATCTGCCCACCTCAATCTGGCTTCAGGTAAACTCATTTGCACCCACTCTCCTTTAAGAAGAATTTTTTAAATCTATTTCAAGATATAGTTTTATGGATTTTAATACACATCTAAATCCATGTAACCACCACTACAATCAGAAACCACCCCTACCCCCCAAAAAACTTCATCATGCTTTGGAGTCACACCTTCCCTCCACTCGTCACCCTTGGCAACCAGTGATCTGCTCTGCATCACTTTAGCTCTGTTCGTTAGAGACTGCCATCCATGTAACTGGGCCCGTGGGTCTGAGGCTGGCTTCTTTTACTCAACATTATTCCCTTGAGATTTGTCCCAGTTGTTGCATGGATTATTTATTTATTTATTTATTTATTTCTATTGCTGAGTATCGTTTTCTTGTACAATACCACAGTGGTTTAGCCAATCTCCTGTTGAAGGACATTTAGGTTGTTTCCACTTTGGAGTGATGATGAGTAACACATACAAGGAAGCTCCTGGCGGCATGATTTGGGGATGCATAATGCTGGAGGCCATCTGGGTGCCCATTTCCAAAAGAGCATTTGGGGAAAATGTGATCGATGGATGCCATGGGCCACAAAGCAGCAGAGATATGTACGGCATTTGCACACATGAAAAACACGTGCATACAAAACAGTAGTACAAATTTTGCTGGCATTCATCGATCAACACATATAAAAACAAAAAGTACACATTAAGCATTATTGAGAGGGAGAGAAACAATTGAGAGAGAGGACAGAAACAAAGTAGAATTTGTTTTAATTTTTTAGAAATAAAAACACCCCTGGCTGGCGTAGCTCTGTGGATTGAGCTTGGGCTTCGAACCAGTGTCGCAGGTTCGATTCCCAGTCAGGGTACATGCCTGGGTTGCAGGCCATGACCCCCAGCAACCGCACATTGATGTTTCTCTCTCTTTCTCCCTCCCTTCCCTCTCTAAAAAAATAATAATAAAAATAAAAACACAATAAAAATTATGTAAAAAGAGGCTAGAAGATTCTTGGGGGTTGTGGAGAGACTCTTAGCCAACCTGAAGGGGTCTCAGCGGCTGTTAGGTTTGTGCTGTAATACTGGGTAATTTGTGCAATACTGTGTTGTTACATATTTAGTATAATATTTAGTTAGTTTATTTGCCCTCTCATCACCACAAGGGATCGCAAGTGGTCCAAAACCAGTTCCAGGTGCTCCGGTTATGCTGTTTTCTGAGGCAGGCTTCTCGTCAACATCCTTGTTTCATTCATGCCCTGGTTCTGTCTCTCTCTGGCCAGTGCTCTCAGCTTTCATCCTAGTCAAGGTCTCTGAGAGCAGGAGAGGCTCTGATTGGTCGCATGAGCCTGCATCCTGTGTGAAGCAGCCCTCTCCGAGAGATTTCTCCAATCAGGCTACTGCACAAGCAACTAAACCTATGGAAGGCCTTTGGATCCCTGGCCCAGATGGATTATAGGATAAAGGTTAGGGGATTGTAAGATAAAGCATGACTTCTTTTTCTTTTTTTCTTTTTCTTTTTTTTTTTTTTTTTTTTTTGCATAGGAAACAAATTGATATTTTCCTCAGGAGAGAGGAGTGTTGTGAATCTTTCTGGCACTTACTCTCTGACCGTGGTATGGAATGCGCCCTGAACAAAGGAGGTACATTGTGAAACTCCAAGGATCATAGGGACTGAAACAGACCAATAGACCATGCACCCAAACACAGGCAGGTTGGGGAGTGACCAGCTTTGTAGCAGGAAGACAAGCGCTGGAGTCAGTTCATCTCTAAGGAAAACCCAGTCACTGCCCCTTCGAAATGCATACTTTAGGCATGTTACATTACTAACCCCCTCACAGGATTGTTGCGTCATAATGCATTCGAGTGATTAGCATGGTGATACATGCAAAATAAGTACTCAACGTATTTTAGTTCCATTTCTTCCTCTCTTACCTGGCACATATTCAAAAGTGCTCATGAAGCTCACACAGCCTGTATGTGAGTGAATAGAGGAGCTACAGGCACAGGCTGCTGTTTGCCTATAGCTTTTCCTCTGATATTTTGCATTAAAAATAATTGCTTCTGAATGTATTAATTTCCTTCCCTTTTCTAGGAATTGTAGCTCATAGGTCAAAACTGGACAGCAGAGTATGTGAGTCACTGAGTCAAAATAAGGGAGAGTAATTAGCAGCAAAACTTCTATAATCCTTGTGCAGGAAAATTGACTGGCTCTGAGGTTTACAGAAATGACCTTGATGAGGTTGCAGCAACACACCTGTCTATGTCCCAAGCTGCATTCATTTCCTACCCAGTGCTCCAGTCTGTTATTATAGCACATTGATTGGGCAGAATCCAACCCTGTTTGACAATTTCTTTTCTTGTTTTCACAGTAATGGGAGCTAAAGTCTCCAAGAAATAAAGGCCCTTGGCCCTGCACAAAGCTGCCATCTGTGAGGGGGACCGGTGAAGGCCTGAGGGTTCACAGCAGGGGCCCTGGGAAGTCAGTGCTTTCACCAGTAAAAGTCAGCAGAAAAATACTTCCATACAATGTATTATAGAAGACTCTCATCTGTTCTATTTTATTGGACATTAATTGTACTTAAGATATATGTACCTTAAAAAATGAATGGATGAATGAATGTATCAACCAAATTAAAAGCAAAGGCTTTCCTGTGAAAAAAAAGAAAATGAATAAATGAAATACTCCAGGGAAAGATTGATGTGCTGTGTGCTGTTAAGGGGGGAAATAATGTGTTCTATGTTATTTAGATGAAGCAGAAATATAAGGCCTAAGTCTTAAAGTCTCAATCTATTCAAACTTTCAAAATTAAAAATCAATTCCCATTAATTTTGACATTGATGGCTGTTTTTTGCTATTCAAATTTAACATCTGAGTTGGTTCTGTACATGGTCAGGAATTTGGTACAAAACTGAATACCGAAAGCCTATTTAAAAAGAAAGAAAGAAAAAAAGCAAAAATGCCTAAAATGTGGAATGGCTAAATAAAATGTTTAAAATGCCACATTTTAATTGAGGAACTTAAAAATAGTAGTTGAAATGAATAGATGCATTAGACTATATTTGCTACAACATAAAGTAAAACTTCACAACGAGAATGTGAAAGTGGTTTTTATTATTTTGGTAATGGTGTCCTCTTATAGGTAAATACTGATACAGAATTTTTAATTTGGTATATCAAATAGGAAAAGCTACATATTAATGCTGTGTCCCCAAAATCCATTTCAGGTACAATTATGCATTATAGTCACTATGTACGTATTAAAAGCATACATGATAAAATACAAAAATAAGAAAGGGTTAAATAAGAAGATACCCTTGAGTTATGAACATCTAATAAAGTATACCTTTTAGCACACATTAGTGTCCTAACTAAAACACACACAAATTAATATACAGGGTCTGGCACAAATAATGCCCCTTGTTATGCCATAAAAATCTTTTGTTACAAAATCATAAGCATGTAATTCTGTAACATAACAATATCATACTCAAGCACACCATATGACATTTTAGGTGAAATGTTCGAATTGCTGTCCATCTCATGTGAGACGTTCACATGCCCTACCAACCACACTCAATGGCGTTACTTCTGCTGGACCCTGTATAATGCTATGCAACTATCTGATCTAATATAGATCTAATATGAAAATATTAAGGCTATAATAACATTTCACAGGTAAAGGCTAAGTTCTGAGACATGAAGGCTTTTAGATAACCCACAAAACAAACCTGAGACATCTTTTCGTTTTGGAAAAAAAGCAATTTTCTTACATAGTCAAAGCTTTAATATATAAAGGAAGAATTTAATAAGTAATATACTTTATTGCAATCACCTGGAGTAGATAGTCTGACTAGAATGGTGACCAGCAAATGCATTCTTCCTCTGGCAGAAATAAGGTTTTCTGATTAAGCCAGTAATGTGGTTACTGTAGCCTCCAAATTTGGTTATTTTTATTTGGTTTTGGTTTTGCTTTCTTTCCTTTAACTAGGCTATAAACATATTAAATAAGCCAGCTAACCTCCAAGTGCCCACCTGAATTTTTTCTATATATGCACAGCTTTCTCATTGCCAAAAGCACCAGATTAACCAGATTAAGCCCACATACATAAAAACTACATTAAAAACAGATTATAGCACATCTGGATCAGATGAAGTTAATGAGACATCCAGATTGGTAAATGATTACATATTTTGCCGTATATCATGTGGAGTTATTGTCCAAATTTTTTATGGAAAATTAAGAATGCATACTATATATGAGGATAATAATTACATACCATGGGTGTAATAATCCCATATATAATGGGCACAAAAATGTGGGTGTGCAGTATACACAGCAAAATATGATACTGTGCTGCTACATGTCTCCTAGGATAAATAGGCTAAAGCAGCCCCAAGTTGCTGTCTCAGCCTTGCTGGACGGGTAAGGGGAGTAGGTAATAACATTTTGGAATTGCCAGTGCCAAAAAAATTTAAATGTATTGGTAAGCCTTACTTCTATAGTTGACTTTACAGTGCCTTTAAAAATACTGGCACAAACAGTTTTTCATATTCAAGGGGTACAGCTAGGAGACTTTATAATTATGTGAAATTTTTGCTAAGAAAATATTTCAAATTACAAAATAGGTCTAAAATATTGTGGATTTTTAAAGTCTGCTTGGGATTTAATATTGGAATACAAAATATCTTTTTTCTAAATATTCATATTTTAAATTAATTAACTTGGAATAAGTGAGGAAATGTTTAACCATCTTTCATCCTTTTCACTTTTTCACTCTTTTCTCTTACCAGCCCCCCTTGCCCCGCACAGACAGACACACAGCCACGGTACACTCCTTCCTTGATAATTCTGATATGATTCCAAAAGCTTCATTAAACAAGCTGTAAGCTCTTAGGCCACTGAACAACTTCCTTCGGACGTTTACAAGCAATGAACGTTAAGCCTTTAAACTTCACTTGGTACTCTTGCAATCGTCCATCATTTTCTTTAAGGTTTCTGGATTATTTCCATAAACTAAACATATACATTTTGTTCAAGCTTCATGTTTTCACAGTCACCGAAGCGACGGCTCACTGGGTCACCGTCTTACACAGTCGGCTGCTCCGATCAGCTCCAGTGCCGCGCGGAGCAGTCCCCACCCCTGACAGCCTCCCATGATCCCCTTCTGGTTCTGACTTTCCAAAACGCTGACATCAATGCTGGGTTTTTTTAACCATTTAAAAGAAAAAATAGGTCTGTTATAATGGGAATTTCCCCTTTTCTTTCCTAATAAAGAAAACATCCAAGTAATTTGTTGCATTGTTCAAGATTCATAGGAAACACAGGTGACATTTCTCTGCCTTTCAATGGCTAATGGTCAGGTTTCCAGTAACTTCAGCTGGAGCTTGGTAGTCACAATGTCTTTAAAATTAAATTAAAACTTAAGCATGCTAAGAGTTTGGAGTTATGACACAGGAACTAGGTCAACTATATATTTATCATTTTAATAAATATATTGTAAAGTAATAAGGAAGACATCCTACAGACCCAGTTTTTAGATTCTCCCATTGTCATTTGAGCTTTGGATGAGAGACAAGGCTTTGCTTCAACTTGGTCTCCACGTCAAAAATGGGTAGTTGATTTAATCTAACTATTTCATGTATTTGAGCCAAAATTAGCTCAATTAGTTGTACTTTTCAATTTTCTATGATATTATAAAAGACATAAATTATTCAACCTTTTCTTGCTCAAAACAATACTATTTAATAATAAAATAACTAATACATATTGCTTATGAATAATTATATATGTACATATATTGAATTCTATTTGGTGATTTTTTTAAACCTATGCAAAGCATTGAAATTAGCACATTGCAATCACATAATTTAAAGCTTAGCTGGGCTGGTAAGTCTTGTTTTTTGGTGGGAAGCAGCATTTCTCATGATTGAAATTCTGTACTTTGTCAATCAGTATAGCTTTGGATGTCTTACAATTTAACAACTTACATTTTAAAATTCATGATAAATCACTGAAATGCACTATAATCACTAAACCAACTACTATTGATTTCTTTTCCAGCAAATGGCATTATGAGTCACCCAAACAAAAGTAAAAGAAAGCGCATCAGTAGGCAAAAAAAATAAACTCATCCACAGATACCACAGCCTAACTAAGCTGCTGTATTGACAAGGTGAGAAGGAAATTTCTGGTTCATATCTTTTCTTTCTTGCTCTCAATCACATGTCTTATCCTGAAATTATTTGCCTTCACATATTCAACAATATTCTGAAACTTTGCTTAATGCGGTTTTCTATTGATGTTCACAACATCAATTTCAGGTCCCACCCACAACGGCCTGGTATTGGAAGTACCTCTTCATCAGGTAGTTCTGCATGTGGGCTTGTATGTGTTTTATCTCTAAAGAATGTTCCCTCGAGAAATTATTACCAGCATTCGACGTATGTATAAAAATTCTTTGGGCCTTTTAACTCTTTGACTCAAAAAAAAAAAAAAATCTTCCCCAAGCTCCTGCACAGCCCAGGGCTGATCTGAGAATACTTGGTTGATTTGTGCTCATTTTAGAGGCTGAGAAAGTGGCCCAGAGAAGCTGGAAAATTTTGGTCCCTACCCCCCAAAACTTGAGTACTTCTAAAATTACAGATTGCTTCTGGCTTCTTACTGGCAGCCTTCCTCGGCCTGTAACGTTTGGACAGCCCTGTCGAGGAGCTCCATGGACTCTCTGAGGGTGACATTGATTTTAAATGGCTTGGGTTTAATGGACAGACCGTAACTAAAATCCATTTCTGCGGGCTCGTCTGGATTGGCCTTGAAATTGCACTGGTGAGCCAGGATGGAAGTGAAGAGAAACAGCTGCGCCTTGGAAAGCTCTTCCCCGATACAACGCCGTTTGCCCATGGAAAAAATCATCACGCTGCTGGTCAGGTCCTTGTTGATGAAGCCGTCCTTGTCCAGGAACCGGGCGGGATCGAAGTCCTCTGGGTTAGGCCACTTTGCTGGGTCATGATTCACGGACCACTGGTTAACGAAAACCACTGTGTCCTTGGGAATGTGGTAGCCCAAAAGAGACGTGTTGGCAGTGGTGGCGTGAGGAATGGTGACCGGCACAAAGCTGGAGAAGCGCATGGCTTCGTAAAGAAAGGCCATGACGTAGGGCAGCCTGGGCTGGTCCTCCAGGCAGGGCAGACGGTCTCTGCCCACAACTTGATCCAGTTCTGCCTGCACCCGAGCCTGCACGTCAGGGTACCTATTTAGTTTTTAACGCAGAGGGAGGAAATAAGTGAGGAACATTCATTCTTCTTTCATTTAGAAAGCACATTACAATTTACTTTCATCCTGCTTTCTTTATCCGCATCAGTGACTAAATTAACATTTCCACATCGCCCCCAAAATCTAAAACAACTCTTAATTTCTCACTCAATTACAAGATCGGTCAATTAATAGTTACATTTCCTTTCATAAGCCTCTCATGGCTAATGCTCTCTTTCCCAAGTCAAAAACTGTCCAAGTTTCATCAGCCGGAGAAGTATGATAAGGAACAAGGCCAACCTCTCCATTGGAGAAAGCAGGCACAACGCTTAGGACCCGAAATACTTTTCAGAGGCCAGAGAAAATGTCTTCGTTTTGTTTTTTACGTCAGAGGAAAAACAATGAATTTTTAGATCAAAGAAAATACTTTAATTATATTAATATATTTATCTTTATACCAATGCGCTTATATAATATAATTTTAATTTTTTCTTTTTTATGGAGTCGGGCATCTACCAAGACAAAGGCACCCAGGGCCCACAGAAGGTAAAATGCAGCTCTGAAAGCAGATCCTTTTCCCCCTCATCTCCCTCCCGTTCTCATTTATACAAGGATAACTGGTATGCTGATAGATGAAGCAACATATCTTCTAAATGTGAAAGCAGATCCCCAATGTTCATGAGATTATGATGCCAGTTATAATACTCATTCACTGTTAGGAACATGAACTAGCAGAATTCTTTTGGACAACAAAATCTTACTACCAGAAAAGATCCATGAGGGTAACCCCTCCCTCATCAGTCTTTTTAAACCTGGTAACCCATACCTAGCAATGTATTTTCAGAAAATAACAGGTACAAAATTATATAACCACAACAATGGCTGAAATTTTAAAAATGTGAGCAACATTAAAACTCAAGCAATGGCTATATATAATGAGATCTTATTATGGCAAAATATTATGTAACCATCAACAATTACTAAAGTGGACATGTTAGCAATCTATTAATAAAATGAAATAAAATTTTTTAAATTACTAAAATAGAGTTTAAAGATGGGGAAAATGTCCATTACAATAAGTGGAAATGTCAAAAGTAAAAAAAGAAAAAATAAATAATTATTGCAACCCTGAAACCAAGTTAAGCGTGTATGTGAGGAAATCACGGGTGTTTGAAAAACTGCTTTGCTAGTGCCCTACACTTCAGGGATCTGCACGCTTTTTCATAAAGAGCCAAATAATAAATATTTAGGTTGTGGAACAATGCTCTCTGTCCCAGTTATTCACCTCTGCCTTGCGCTGTTGTGTGACAGCAGCCACAGACAGTACATAAACGCAATTTACGTGTTTTGATAAGACTTACATGCTCGTCCAGAAATGGTTAGTATAACGTACCAACTGATCATACTGTCTTGTCACCAAAAAGAAGAAAAAACGTACTCATCAGCTGTACTGAGTTGCAAGTGACCCCAAAACTGTTTTATTTCCTTTCTCTGCCCAATCTGTTTCTCACGAAAAAGAAAATCTTTCAAAAGATGGCGCGTTTATCCAGGGATGCGAAGGACCTACTGGGGATGTCTTCTTTCTGACCCATTACTGACTTCTCTATTGGCTTTCTCTGCCTCCCCCACAGGTGTTTCTGCGGTGATAATACTGAGAAACAATTTCAAACATACAAAAGATTCAACGTGTGAAAGTGGCCACACAATAGTACCTAAGGGTTGCATCTTGCCGGGGATTCTAAGAAGCTGCCTTTGTCTTTCAATATCGGAGGTGCCAACAGATCCTGCATTTCCCACTGCTAACTTGTGCGCCAAGAAATGTCACAACCAGGATTTCTGGTCTCTCCAGGCAATCAAGATTTGCCACGAGCAACACATTTGCCCCCGGGGTAGGGCTGCCTGACAAAATACAAGCCTCCAGTGAAATGTGACGTTAAGATAAACTGTGGCTAATTTTTTAGTACGAGTATTTCCTATGTGGAATTTATTTAATTGTTAAATCCGTCAACAAGAGATACTGGGAACTTGTTTGACTTGGCTTCATTAAGATCTGTGACCTTAATCAAGGTGGGCACTGGGGACCAGCTAACCAACCGCGCCAGGCCCAGGGGCCAGAGGGGTCCACATAGACCCGCGGTTTGCCTGTCTGGATGCTGTTCTGGGCTCCATAAAAGTGACTGTTTCTCCAGGTCTTTACCCGTAAGACACTTCTCTTACTCCTAGAGCGATGCTTTTACAATATCCAGCACAATGCCCTGGTTTCTGGCCGCCCTCCTAAAACTTCCACGCACGCTAACCATCCCCGGGGCCCAGTCTGAGGGCCTCTGGGCCGGCTTCTGAGCTCGCTCTTTGCTCAGGATTAAAGCGCGGAGGGGCCGCTGGCTTTTCGCGCCAGGACCAGGAGGCCTCCATCTGCGCGGATGACCGGCAGAGCCGATTAGGCTGCTGTGCTTATTTAACATATTTACCGCATTACCCGTTCTTTCGGAATCGTTCCAATTATGCTTCTCCTGTGCACGGAAAAAGAGATCTGGACTGATCTGCGGGCACGTAAATCATCCCCCCCTAATCCCCACCCAGGGGTTTCTCACAAGTGTGTCCCCACTAGGAGAGACAACCACAAGATCGGAGATGCCGAGAGGTCCTGCTCCGGCTGGGTGGGGTGTGCGGGCGCACGTGTCTCTTCCCTCACCTTGCCTTCCTGAATTGCGGTTTGCGGGCGTACTACATAATGGAAAGGTGGCTTCCTGGAGCGAAACTTCCACACCTCCCTTCGCGCTGCTCTCGAACTCAGCCTTTCACAGTCCCACCCCACCCTTTACGGGGGGGGGGGGGGGGAGGAAGGCCGGACTGACGCCTCCCGGGGGCTTTACCTGATGAAAAGAATGAGCAGCCACTGCAGCGCGGTGGAGAGAGTGTCCTGGCTGGCGCCGAAGATGTCGGTGACAGTAGATGGCACGTAGTCCATGTCCAGCCGCGCACTGCTGTCGCCGGACTTCTCGGCAGCTTCCTTTCCTACCGAGAGGATGCAGGCGTCCATCAGGTCGCGAGGGTGGGCTCCTGGACGAAAGCTTTCTTGGTGCCTCAGGAACTTGTCCATGATAAAATTGCTGAAGTTTCTGTTGAGCTTCTCGAATTCTCGGAAAGCCGTGCGTATCGGGTTAGGGAAGCACTGCAGCCAGGGTAGCACGTCTACGAGGCTGCCTGCGCCCACCGTGCGCCCGAACTCCTCGTTGTGACTGAGCAGCTCGCGGAACTCTGCGTCCTCGTGGCTGTAGCGACAGCCGAAGCACGCGGCGCACATGACGTTGGCCACTGCCACCAGGGTCAGCGGCCGGGGATCCAGGAAGGCGCCTCCTGCGCTGCCGCGCACCAGTAGCTGCACCAACTCGCGCGCCTCGCCTAGCACGTGGCCCTCAAGGACTCGGCGGCTGCGGAGCTGGTGCGAAAGGAAGGTGCGCAAAGTGCCGTGTGCCGCGCGCCGCTGCGCCTTCCAGCGCTCGGAGTACTGGCCGAAAGCCAAGCTGCGCCCGCCAGACACCACTCGGAAAGAGGCGAAGGACGGACGGCTGGCGAAGGCAGCGCCCTGATGTATCAAGGCCTGGCGGATGGCGCGCTCGCCGTTCAGCACCACCACGGGGCAGCCGCCCAGCTGGATTTGGAAGACATCTCCATAGCGCTTCGCCAGGCGCGCAAATGAGAGGTGCGGCGCAGGGCCCATTGCCGCAGCGTTTCCGATCAGCGGCCACGCAAAGGGACCCGGGGGTGAGGACCCTAGCTGCTGCCGCCTCTGCCTCAGTAGCCACTGGCCCACGTGCACGGCGGCCAGCACAGAGAAGAGCAGCAGGAGCGTGGTCTGCTGGGCAGACAGCGTGATCGGCAGCAGAGGGTCTTCGAGGCTGAGCCTGGTGGTCATGCTGAAGGGAGAAGGGCAAAAGCGTCACGCTCAGGTGTGCGGAGAAAGGAGCCGGCGCCCCATGCCTCTACCTGCTCGGGCTACCACCATATGCTGCTGGGTAGGGAGGTCGTGAGTAGGTTAGGTCAGGGCTGCCTCAATGGAGAAGCAGCTGGAGACGTCCTTTCCCATCCCAAACCCACTCCCCAAAGGCAAAGGGAAGGGGCGTGTTTCCGCTTCTCTGTGGCTCAGCCTCCCCGTGCCCCAGCAGCCGGGTAACGGTTCCTGCAATTCGGGGACAACAAGGCAAGCATCGAGGCAGTGGAGCTCAGTTCCCTCTAAGTGCTTATCACCCCTGCGTCTGCACCCCACGCCACCCCCGATCTGCAAGAACCCAACAGAAGAGGCCGCGGGAAGGTGATGCCACAGACAGACTGACCTGCGAAGAGGCACGGTTTCCAGCGGCGAGGGACAGCTGGCTCCGAGAAGAGACAGGGCTTTTGTGGAAGGCAAGAGGTCAACCTGAGTGCTTCCAAAACGCCGGACGCCCGCCCCGACACCTGCTGCCAGTTCTGGGGAGCCTTAGCACTCACTCTGGAGTGTGGAGGCGTTGTCTGAGCTAGGGGAGCTTGGGTTGGGATGAGGATGGAGAAAGGTGACTCCTCTGCGCAGCCCTGCTGCACGTGAAACCCCGGCAAAGTCGGGGTTGTCTAACAGCGTGGGGATTTAGGTAGGGGTTGGAGGAATGGAGTCAATACCTAGCTCTCACGCCCCCCGAGCAGCACTGACAGCTGGAGTCGCAGAGGCGTGGCCCATTTGCACGCAGCCACTCGAAGGAGTCAAAACGCGCCATCCCGTTTTTAAAGTCTGTGTAGAGGGAGGAGGCAGCTGGACCTGGAGGGGCGGAGCGCACCAGGGGGCGGGGCGCATCGAGACGGTCCGCACGGCATGGGCAGCCGCACGCAGGTGGTCACGTGAGACGGCTCCGGTGCGCCCAGATGGCCTTGGCAAAGTAGCTGGTGATTTTACTAATAGAGGCTATTTGAACTTTTTGTCTACCCGAAAACCGTTCTTAATCACAGTCAACCCCAATTGTGGACACATGGTTTCCCTGGAAGCGTGCTCTGAACAGAAGCTGCCCATCCCGCTGCGCTCTCCGTGGGAGCGTGCCCCCAAAGTCCTGTCCCTCCGTGTGACTTAAGCTTCGGTCCACCTGAGAACACCGCTCAGGATCCTTCGGTGTCCTCGCCGGGAAAGGAAATCTGTTAGTTTGGAAATGAGGAAAGTTCGGTTTGTGGTGGCGATCTTGCCTGACAGACTCCCTAGTTATTTTATCTTAACATTCTCGTAAACAAATGGCCCTCAAATGAGGTCCTTTTGCGTGCAAAGTTCTCCTAGTACAGCGATATCAAGAGTCCCTGAAAGACGCCTCTCCCCTGCCCTGGGCCACGACTTGTCCTTGGCACACAAAGGCCATCACTGGCGGCGCGCAGCTGGCCCTGAGATTTCTCGCGTACAAACTCCTCCAGGTGGCGCCGCCCACTGGAAGGCGCAGGGCCCCGCTGGCCTCTTCGGAGGCCCTAAGGGGCTCTGGGCCCAGAGCCAAGCTGGGGCAAACACTGGGGACAGGAGGGTGGGTCGCTCTGATTCCCAGAGGGAGATGGGGAAAGAGAAGGGGGAGGCAACTCGCTGCGACTGAGAACTCTATGGGGTTGAAAAGTTCTTGTGCTGTCGCCTCCCCCTTGCGTGCGGAGCTGTGCCTTGCGTGCATCGCTTCTGCAGAGTCGGCTTCAGTCATATCCCTCGGCGCTTCTCACGGCACCTGACACGCAGGGGCGGCGACGGGGGCGGCGGCTAAGGGCTGGGTGCTGGCCGCCACCACCCTCTGCAGCGCACGCACAGCCGCGCCCGCCGGGCCAGAGTGTGCAGACCTTCAGGCCACCACCCGCAGGCCAGATCCAGAAGTGAGCTGGCTGGAGATCCGGACGCATCTTTCAAAGGGGAAGCTGGAGGCGTCTGGGTCAGCGTTGCCCTCTGGCTGGCTGCACCCATTCCTACTGGCTGGTACAAAGTATTTTTAAGAGAAAAGGTCTTGACAACAAGGCTGGGGAAAAGGCAAGACCGTGGGAAGCGTGGGATGTGTCTTAGTTAACCAGGTAGGAATTGTACTTTGGCCCTCAGGGTTCATCAAGCGTAAATAAAAAACTTGTGCGCTTACCACGTGACAACCCTGTGCTTTGAACTTTACTTGGGCTGCTAATATCTGTTTCCCGTTTGCAGAGGAGGAAACTGGGGTTCAGAGAAGTTATATGACTTACTCAAGATAGCACAGCTATCAATCAAAAGGTGGAGCCAGGATCTGAACCCACAAAGTCTCATTCCAGATCTATCATACGAGTTTATGTGGAAGAAAATCCTCAGACAAAGGCACACACGCCATCTTGCCTGTCTGCTCTCCCCATCTCTATGGCTTAAAAAAAAATCAGCTGGAAGACTTTAAAAATTTTTTATTTTTTAAGCACAGCTGACATACAATATTATATTAGTTTCAAGTGTACAATATAACGTTAGATACTTGTGTCATAGGAAATAATCACCCTGGAAGAATTTTTTTTTGATAGTTGTGTTTGCTTGCAGAATTGAGGATTGTGAGGATCACACAGAAGAACTATTACGCTCACTGTTTGCGCTTCCATTGGTTTTGCATGAGGGGGGCCTATGGACTGTGCCTCCGCTAGATGTTGGGATCTGGTTAAATTTTAAAGAAAAATAAAGGGATGTCTGAAAAAGAGTCTGACTTCTTGAGAGACTGAAATGAATGATAATGTATCTGACCTAATAAGAAAATATAGCTGCCTTTTTGTAAAAGTCTTCATTCAGTAGTTTTTGAGATGTTCTCTAGAAATAATTTCACACACCACGACAGCACGCTCACATCCATGGTGAAGTTAGGTTTTAAGCAACTGATGAAATAAGCATTAGTTTCCCAGAGCTGTGTTTGCCTACATATTCTTTGAAATGAGTTTCATAACAACCTTACAATGTCCAGCTTTAGCAAGACCCTGGCCTAATAATTCACCACTTCTGCATGCATCCATTCTCACTAGACTTTAATTTGGTGGACAGGAATTATCTGTGGGCTAATACCAGTTCTGAGCTACTGACATTCCTGAAAGCCTTTACCCCTGTATCTCTTCCAGCATCAGAGTGGATGGCGGTCACCTTTAAACCACGTGAATTCCTATCTTTAAAAGTATAAAGCAAGGCTGTTCCTAAGGCCTCTTGTTTAATTCCTGAATAATGTCATATAGTTTTTGGATAAGCTCAGTACATGCCATCCTGCCACAGCAAATAGTTCAAGCATAACCACTAAGCTATGGTGGTGCCTTGAGCTTAGCTCTAGCTCTAGGATATGACTTAAAAAAGGCAGAGGAACCAGTTGAGCAAATACCATCAGGAAGATAAGCCCTTATCAATTATAAGAAACCAAAATGAGTGCCTATGGTAATACCTTCTTCAAAATCTGCAGGCCTCAGGTTCTCCCAGGCTTTGTGGTGTAGACCTCTGTTGCAGGGCCCATCTGGTACCTGATTACCTGATGAAGATACAGGGTAAATCTAAAGTGGTCTGTGGGTACCCATGATCCAGCTCAACAAGATGGGTCTCCTCCCTCTAGTGAGAATTCACACCAAGCTCTTTAATTATCATCACAACTTCTCAACCAAAGTCAGTGTCTAAGGCATCAGGGATCTCTCTTTGGGCAGCAGCATAGAATATGGGGATGTCACTCACCCAAATCTGAAACTTGAATTGTTTGCTGCAAATAACTCTCAAAAGAAATAGCTAAGCCAAAGAGACTTCAAAGCAGAGGTTTAAAATACTTTGTATTGTATTGATCCCAAAGAACGGACACTCAGCCTAAGCTTATTTAAGCAGGACAGGAAATGCACTGGCTCATGTGCAGGGAATGATGACCATGGTGCCTCACTGGGCTGCTCTCCCTGACCTTAATCTGTGTTGGCCTCTGCTCGGGCTTTGTTCCGCGAACTCCACGTGGAGAGAGAGCCGACCATGGGCAGTATCAAATGAAACACCTCAAGAAAAACAGAACATCTTTCTTCCAAAGTCATCACACAGGTCCCTGGAAGGACTCGGACATGCCAGGCTGCATCGGGCCTCTTCTGTGGCCAAGGGGCCAGGACTGTTATCAGAAAAAGATGGACAGAATGGGGTGGAACATATTAGGAAGCCAAGACAACGGCTCCATCCATGCACGTGTTCCCCACTTCTGTCCATCGTTCTGTTTTGGGTTGGAGTATAGCCCAAACCTATTATAATTTTTATTAGTTTAAATCAGCAAGTGAGATAGATGCATTGCTCCTGGAGTCAATAGCCAAGAAAGCTCAGCCCTTGTGTCATCAGGCTAGAAGTTGGGGGTTGTCCCGGGCTTTCTCTCTAAAATAATCTCCGTGTTGATTTTATGAGTAAACACCGCCCTTCCAACCTCCTCCAAACACACATATGTGTGTGCCCTGAGAAGACAGCACGGAAGCGTAATCTCTGCCAAGTCCTTGACGTGTGAAGTGACAGGAATCAGTAATCAGACACGTGGGGGTAGACAGGAAAAACAGGACTAAGAAGACACGCCAAGTGTCCAAGGTGACTGAGGGTATGACCCAGAGAGGAGCGGTAGCATCCCGAACGTCACGTGCTGGGAATCGAGAGGATTTGTAAGAGCAAGTACCAAAACCCTGTGCCCCGCCTGCTGCTTCCTTCCTGCTGGTAATAGGCGGAGAACCATAGAACTAAAAGCAGGTTTTACTTCATCTAACCTAAGGAGCCATCATTTGTAGGATATACCATTATTTTATGTACTAATTAATATAAAACAGGGGGCTGCCAGCTGTAATGATGCCATTGATGGTATGACACATTCTGATTTCGAAGATGTTAAGGGATTGGTTTAAGTGTGCTTTAGAATGAAGCACTGTGCATGCTAGCAAAGACCCTCTACCTTTGCATTAAGCAGTGGTGGAGGTTTCATAGATGGAGCAGTTGGGGTCCTGAATGTCACCTCCTAAGCCATCATCCCTTCAATTAATACTATTTTATATGGACAATATTACTTGATGTTTTTCCAATCCTATGTAAAGTGTAGTAGCAGCTGCTTTGGAAGATTTTGCTAATTTTAACAACCTAACTAAATGTATGAAAAAGACAGTCACTTGCTAAATCAGTGCAGCTTAAGACAAGTTTCTTAGAATTCTGCCCCTTCCAACTGGATTGCCCCACTAAGCTCTTTCCATATGGTCTGGTATTTGTGAAAGCCATAGAGTGACATTATATTATTCTAATTGCCCACCAAATACTTTCATACATATTTAGAAGTAGAAAAGCATCAATATCTGCAATTTACTCTCAAGCATTTCAAGAAAAAAAGGCAGAGAGAGAGGAAGCAAATGAGAGAGAGAAAAATGATAAAGCAAACATGATAAAATGTTCAAAACTGGAGAATTTAGGTAAAACAGAGTTTTTCATGATATTCTCGCAACTTGTCTGTAAGTTTGAAATCATATCAAGGTGAAAAGTTACTTAAAATAAAAAATAAGGGCATAAGAGAGAAATCGTTTCATAACATTATGATCTCACATTGTCCTCCCAGCTTTTGTGAAAAGAACCTGAAATTGATGGAGCCTGTAATGTCCTTCCTGTGCTTCATTGTTCCCTGAGTTCAGGGCTAAGAAAAAGTTTGTGTTCAACTGCAGTATTTTTTCCCCCGCACGATCTGATATGTCCTTTCCCTTCTTGGCTGCCCTTGCTTCCTGAATGATTTGAATGTACCTATGCCTTTTACTGTAAGCTGCCTTCAGTACCTTTTGAAAACAGAAGGAATGTACTATGTAAAGAGTACCTGCCCTCAGTTTCCCCGTGTTCTTTTAAGGAGATAATTCATTTAAATTTCCATGTGCTTCCTAAACGTGGCAAATGGTACAGTTCTCTAAAGGCTTCTTTCTGCTTTCTTTAGTGTCCTCCCTTCTCTGCCTTTTTATTTCCCCTGGCTCATCCATCTTCCCTCTTTCTTCTCTCCCACTCTCTCTCACCTTCCCTTTCCTTAGGTTTCTTCCCATCTTTTCCTCACCCTTGGGGACCTCCACCCTTTCTCCCAGCTGCCACCATTGCTCTAGCCTATCTCTTCCTTTCTCTCGACATCCTTCTGCTGATCGCTCCTCTGTCACAGAAGAGCAAAGACTCAGGTGGAGAAGGAGAGAGAACTGGGAGTGAAGAAAGTAAGACAAGGGGTCAGGGAGATGGAACAACTAGGAAAAGAAAAAGGAATAAAATATCAAAGACAGGAGCTAAAGGATAGTGTAGGTGATCATTTGGTCTAGTCTTGCAGCCAGTCCATGAGTGCCCCCTGCTCAGTATTTGTGGGGTGACAGTCTTACTAACTCAGGACAGTGGTGATTCCATAGGAAGGAAAGGCCTGGTTGCTCCTGCACATTTCTCCCCGGGGCATCAACTATCCGGTTCCTGCAATGACCCTCTCTAACAGGGCAGCCAGGAGCCTGCTGCCCACGGCTCTGGTCAACAGAGAAAAACTTTACTGCCCTTATTCTTTGGTCAAGCACAGAAAATCTTTAAGCAGATGAAGGATACTGTTTTTCATTTTTATTTCCTAAAAATAAATATTTACCAGGTTACCAAGAAAATGCCAAAAGCAACAATAAGTAAAGTAAAGAAAAAAGACAGAATGTACATTCGGGTTCAGCTAAGTCACAGTATCTGGCCATGGGCATGTGGACTGGTGCGGCTTCCAGATTTGGGGTGGATTCTTGGTAGAGAATCCGGATTCCAGTCTTCTTTTTTCTCCATTAACCTCTTCGTTTTTAGGGTTAAAGCTGTATTCCCTCACAGGTTCTTTCCTCTTTGCAGAAAGGGACAAACATTCAGGTCAAAAACTGCCGTGACAGCCAGAGCTTGAGAAAATCATCAGTAATGTAATAACTTAAGTGGCTATTTCTCCCCTACGTGTTCCCGGCAGAGAGCACAAGGGCGGGATAATTACACAGTGCCTTTTTGACCATCAGCCCCCAAAGGGATTTTTCCATTCTGTGATGGCAGCGTTCATGTCTCAGCTGTGGCCTGTCCCATGGTTGGGCCACTCTGGTTAGAAAGCTCTAGATGTTAGGAAGTTCCTCTTAACCTCAAAAAAAAATCTGAAGTGATTGTCTCCTGCTGATCTCAGAGCTACCCTTTGGAGGGATATAGACCAAGGCCGATTTCTCTTTCACTCAATGGCCCTTCACAAGCTTAAAGACAAGTATAAGACTTGATATCATTCTGGGTCTTTAATCGTATATTGACCAGTGATTTTGTAAAACTAAATATGAAATTTTACATTTATTCTTTTTTAAATGTGTTCAGTTACAGTTGACTATTCTTACTAAATGCACCTTGGGGCTTTCAGACAATGCCCCATCCCACAGAGGCCAAGCTAACGTGCTTGCTGGCCCTGCCTGAGGGCCAGAGGCCAGAACAGGAGCCGGAGAAGGATATGGAGAAAGCATGTGTAGTAATGGGTGACCACCGGGCCACTCTGGCTGACTTCTAAGCCAAAAATCTGTGGACTGTGGTTTATACTATATAGCCACGCTATTTATTCTATAGATTATTTTTCTGGTTTGGTGAGATGTAAATTTTTAAAACACACACACATATAGTATATGAATAGGCTCTTGTTGCAAAAGATTCAATCAGTATACAATAATATGCAGACAAATGGGGACACCCATACTCCCAAGCCTGCTCAGACATAAGGATGGGACCCCTGCGCCTTCTATTTATGTACACGCCTGTGTTTGTACATCTGTGTGCATTTTTAATAGAAACTAGATCACATTAGAATTACTGTTCAGTGACTTTTTTCAAGTTAACAATTGTCTTGGTGACCACACAGAAGGTACAGGCCTACCTCATGCTTTTAAACTATCGTGTGGTATGATTGTAACGATTTATTTAATCGTTTCTCTCAGGTCGTCATTTGCCTTGTTTCCCAGTTATTATAGACTCCACTCCAATGACTTCACTTTTCTGTGCAATTCTGAACATTTGCAAGTGTTTCCCCAGGAGAGCTACTTGAACCAAGGGACTTTTATAAAGTGCAGATTCCGCCTGATTGTCTGCCGAAAAGGTATGCCAGTTTACACCCTCATGAACCTGGGGTTTTGTGCCACATAGTATGTGCCGAAATACTTTGTCTTCTGTAAAGAACTGTTGCTTTAATTTAGCTTTGCAAATGTAGAATGAAAACAAAACAAAAATACTACTTGTCTTTCAGGCCTATTCTTCACTTCAAAAAATAGGTATGTATGCTTGTTTGTGTTCAGATCAGCTCCTGTTCTTGACAGATGAGGGAAATCCCCAGATTAGAGCCTGTAAGACTCTAGAAGGGGTACATTCCAGATCTCCACATCCCTGTGGAAGACACCCCAGAGGCTGGCGGGGGGGGGGGGGTGTCTGGGGGGAGGAGGGAGAGCAGCCTCAGCTTCTCTGGATATCCCCTGTTAGATGATGACAGTCTCTCAGGGCCCTGGGCACAGGCCCAAACGCCTTCCAGGTTCATCTAATCCTCCAGAGGAGATTAAAATCAATGAAGCCAGCATACCACAATTATCAGGATTCAGGCACTCTTGGCTGCAAGGCCCAGCTCTTATTTAAAAGCAGTGACCTTGGCCATGTGAGTTAACTCTTCTGAGCCCAAGTTTTCTTATTCACACAAGAAGAAGAAGAATATCCTATCCTCAGAGGGTAGCTGTGAGAATTAAATGAGATAGCGTGAGGGAATCAGTTAGCATAGTTGATGGTACAGAGTGAGCTCTTCATAAAAGTTAACCATTGCTATTACTCCTACTGCTACTAAGCTCTTATTCCTGTCCAATCAAATCAGAGTCGTGCAAGGACTGGGACCTCACAGGAATGAGGACTTGGCCTGCCTGGTTCACTGTGATGGCACTTAGGGCGACATGTCCTTACCCACCTGCAAGCTCCTGAAAGCCTAACGTGAGCTCCTCCTTGTCCTTTCCTGTGGCACTTTGAGTGGTTAATGTGAATCTGGCTCTACCACTCCTAACTAAGTGACTTCAGTTGCTGCAAACGACTTCTCTGGGCCCAGTTTATGCTCAGGTAAAATGGAGATGATACCAGTGAGGCAGGATATATGTGTGGCAGAACAGCTGCCGTTGATAAAAGCTACAGGAACTGTCAAGAAGGAAGACTGCTCCCCACCAGATGTATGCCTTAAAACTAGCAGAGATCAGCTCGATCCGATGTGGAGACTAATTTTACCTACCAGTAACCCTTAGCCTCTGTAGACGCTCATTATAATACATTAGCATGCTAACCGACACACCCAAACCACCGTATCGGAAACAGAAAACCCATATAAGGACCCAAAATGGCCCACAGAGGGCTTCTGAGAAATCTCCACCCCTTTCTGGGAAAGATCCTGACTATTCCTCCCCCTCATTGAATGCCGTAGCCCCCGATTAAATAAACCTCAATAAAGAAAACAAATCCAGCCTTGGCTGGCGTAACTCAGTGGATTGAGCGCAGGCTGCGAACCAAAGTGTCGCAGGTTCAATTCCCAGCCAGGGTACATGCTTGGGTTGCAGGCCATCACCCCCAGCAACCGCACATTGATGTGTGTGCGTGTCTCTCTCCCTCTCTCTCTCTCTCTCTCTCTTTCTCCCTTCCCTCTGTAAAAAATAAATAAATAAAATCTTAAAAAAAAGAAAACAAATCCCAGTAACGGGGGGCAGGGAGAGGGGAGGCGGGGCGCTGCTCTGCCTGTGGAGTAGCCCACTCTGTCTCTGCTTCATTAATAAACTCACTTTCATTTTAAATTCTATGCTGACTCATATTTGAATTCTTTCCTGCATGAAGCCAAGAACCCACAGTGGGTCTTGGACCCTTGGGTCCCCAGACCGCCATAACACCTGCATCGTTACTCCCTACTTCACAGAGTTGTGGTGAGGACCAAAGGAGCGAATACACCTAACGCTTTCAGAACAGTGCCACCTGACAGGGGCTCAGACCGCATCAGCTCTTATCATTCCGTCGAAGGCCATTTGCTGTTGCCTTTAGAAGGCTGACCACAGAGCCATCTGCTCTTGGTAGAGGGGCTCAGCACCAATAGCCAATTTGCAATTTCCTCCAACTCCCAGAAGATAGCCGGGCAGTACTTCTTCCTCACCTCATTTCACCCCACCCAGATGCTCTCACTCAAGACCCTTAGTACAGAGGCAGTTCTTTCGGCAGAAGGATACCATGTTCCCAAAAGGTCCTGGGTGAAGCCATGCTCGGGTAATTGTCTCCAAGCTAGGTTTTGGGCCAGTCCCTCCGTGGCTTTCTTGAGTGCTTTCCAGCCCTGTGGTAATGAGGCAGCAAGATGACACTCACGCATGGCCTTGCCAAGGGGAGGCAAGAGTACACTGCTCCACAGAGTGCAAATGTGAGAGAACACAGGGGAGTGGAGTCAGGGACCTCCCAGTGAGCTGTGCGCATGAGGCAATGCTGCCCGGCTTCCCAGAAGATGCCGCCTTCTTTTCTTACAGCACAGGTCTGGGTGAAAGTGCATTGTCCACACACACCCCCGCCCCAGACCTGGAGCAAATGGCACGTCTCACAGCTACTCCCAGGAAGCCGAGGCCACCATGGTGGCCTGTACCGGAAGACAGGGCAGGGAGGCTGCCAGCTCTCCCTTCTTACATGCCAGGCGGAAATTGTCCAGAATACTCCCCTATCCACAAGGAAACGTTAAATTTAATAGTCTGTACTTTGGTGATGACTAACCTTCACTTTTCCATATCTCATTGTGCTGACTCAGTCCCTGGTGGCCCATTCATTTTAATGGTTTGAATGCAGAAGAAAGGAGGTCTTGTCAGTCTCTGAACTTTGAAACCATGGCACGCTGGCCTGATCTGGTGTGGCTGGAGTCTCTTAGCACCCGCTGTGCCTTCAGGCACCTTGCTCTCTGCCCACTATTCCAGGGACTTCCTGATCGGAATGTGACTGAACCCGGAGCTCCGAGTGCCATGGGGTAAAATGGAAATCTCCTTCCCGTCTGGACCAGCGGGTGCCCTCTTTCTGTTCTCTTTTACTGCAGCGCTCTGAGCATAATACCTGAGGCTCCTTGAAGCAGATGGGAGAGGTGAAAATCTAATTACACATATCATTTAACAAGGAATAAATAATTTAGAGTGCCTCATGTGGAGCTCTGTGCCCAGCTAAACGGGAGGACCACCCTCCTCTCTGACGTTATCATCAGAAGGCTGAGGCCTGTGGCTCCTGCTCCTCTGTTCTCTTAACATGCTTAATACCACAGAGCAAATAGGACAGAGAAAGGGGAGGGACTAATATTCCTCCTTGTGCCAGGCACTGTATTCTATGTGTTATATACAGTGTTTTATTTATTTCTCCCTATCATCCTAAAAGCATGGGCATTCTTAGCCTACATTAAATACACATAAGGGAATTAAAGTTCAGAAATGGTGAACCATTTGCCAAAAGTCTTACAAGGTGCAAATGAGGGTGTCAGGATTTGAACTTAGGTCTGGCCTCTAAAGCCCATCCACACCACACCGGTAAACACTCATTAACTTACTGGCTATTGTTATGAATCTTATAGAATCCGCTCCCTTCTAACACTACACTGAGTATATAGGCTGCTCTGGCACTATTATTTCTGTGAAGGATCCGGATGACTCCAAAGCTCCCTGCAGCCAGGAAAGCTGACTGCTTCCAGGGGCCAGGAACCCACACGTGAAGTCGTCTTGGTTCCAAGCAGGATGGGACTGAAGTGCTCTCCTTCCCCTCCCAGGGGAGAGTACCCCAGTATCTGCCTGGCACAGTTCAAGCCCTGTGATGGACAACCCAACCTTGGGGGAGCTCAGGAAATTTCCCTTTAAAACAGTGGCTGCAACATGCACAGAACTGGAATAGAGCCTCCACGTGGGCTTCAGGACTGGATCTACCACGCTCAAATCCGTGATACTGAAACGACTATGAAATTCACACTATTCCAAATCCCCAGAAATAATTGTTGGGTTTTTTTTTTCATTTTAGAAGTGAGCAAAGCGATGATTTCATGGGCCCTCATGCCAAAATCTTAGCTCAATGCTTCTCAATTGTTTTGTTTTTAAGGACCTCTTTGTACTCTTAAAATTACTGTAGAACCCAAAGAGCTTTGCTCAATCAAACTAGAACTATCAATATTTACAATTTTAGAAATGAAAACGTAACAAATTTAAAATATTTATTCATTAAAAATAACCTATTACATGTTAACATAAATAACATGTTCTGAAAAATAACTGCATTTTTCAAAACCACAAACAGTGTGGTATTGTTTTACATTTTCAAAAATTTATTTAATTTCTGACTTAACCGAAGACAGCTGAGTAGGCATATCTGATTCTGCACGCAATCTGTAGTGATATCAAATATCACGCAACCCCTGAGAGACCCCGGTAAACTTGTGAAATTTAGGCAAACTGAAGGCAAGAGGCAGAAAGTAGTTTCTGACCCTTGTTTTAACCTTCTGGGCCCCCTAAACGGGTTTCAGGGATCACCCTCCCGTGTAGGCTGTGAAACACACTTTGAGAACCATTGTCTAAGCTTAAAACTGTGATTTCTCTTGTGGAGTGTCTCTCCATTCAAGAAAAGTCTAAAGGGCTATGGCCTTGATATAAGAAGTTGGTGGGAGTGGAGGGAGACCTCAGAGGGAGTGATTTTAGGAGGAAGGCCCCTGACACAAGTGCGGACACATACAAACAGCACTGCAACCCAGGCACCTGGCTGGGATGGGGCACCTTCACCCTCAAACCTGGTCAGGGGGAAGAGACAAACAGATTGGTACCCAGCGCCCAGCTGGCTGGAGTGCAGGCAGAGTCTGAGTCAGGTGCCAGCTGGGAGAACCTGGCTCAAACATTGGGGGAAAAGGCACTGGGGGTGCGGGGGCGCTGCTCAGGACCTGGGCCACAGCCAGAAATTGCAGCGACAGTTGGATGGCTGCTCTGCCAACGATAACCATGGTAACCATAATAATAAGATACTACCACTATTGGGACAACTACATTTATTGAGCACTTTGAACCAGGCAATGTGCCAAGCACTTGATATAAAATCATTTTATGAAGCCCTCACAACCAACCATTTGAGGTTAACTATTACCATAATTATTTGTTGTTATTGTTGTTTTTTACAAATACAACAAGGCAGGAGCAGTTGGAATTATCGACCTAGGTCCAACAGCTCCTGAGGCAAAATTTGAATTTTGGTCTACTGCTTCCTGTGGGGTAAAACATGGGGAGGGTTTCGCTCACCAACCAGTGTTCCGGAAGCCTTGGAGCTGAATTGTACTGGAGTTATCACAGGACTGAGGGAGGTGACAGTCCTCAGGGCATGGCTCCTTGCTTCCAGGTTCCTCCCCACCCCAATGTGCTCTGCAAGCTGTCTTACTCTTCTTGCCACCGGCCGGGAAGTGTGGGGATTGGCACCGCCGACTCCAGCCCCTCTCTGATGGTCTGCGATCACCCCCCTTCAAAGCTCTGACTTGGGGTCCTTCAGAGCCCGGCCCCCCTGCAGACAATCTGGCACAAGGCCACTTCGACATCCCACCCCTTCTGAGCTCAGCCTCCCAGAGGTGCGAACCTCCCATAAACAGGCTTTATCTTCCATTCCCTGAAAAAACAAACAGAGAGATTGTGTGAGAACTCTCTTCCAAGGAATCCTCCCTTCTCCCTAACCAGAGGCTCTAAGGAGTTCAGCTTTGCACAAGCTTTTAGTTTGCGTGCAGACAAGCACGAAGGGCTCAACCGGATATACCTGTTATTTCCCAATGACCTGTGAGCCCAACGGTGATGTTAAGCCTTGGGTTATGGCTCAGCTTGCACGCAAGGCTCCAAGGACTCCTGAGAGTAATTGAGAGGTGGTGGTGGAGAGGACAGAACAACAACTCTGAAGTGACAGCACATAATTTAATTCCTCCTAAGCTTTCCAAGCATGCAGACTGTTCCCTTTTTGTCAGCATATAACCTAAGTGATTTGTTCTACTCAGGCAAGAAATGTCTAATTTAAACCACATTGCAGCTAAGCCTTTGGTGCAGAAAGAGTTCCCTGCAGCTTGGCTTGTGCGCGGTTAGGCTGGATGGCAGCCGAGGCAACGCAGACTCCTTGCAGCCCCTGGATTTCTTACCCAGGTCCTGCTCAGAGAGACGGGCATTCTTGTGCTTCAGTTACCACCCTCACTCCTCTGTCTCGTGCTTCACCCATCGTGAATGGGTTTAATTTTAGTGAGAAAGTTTCTAGGATACTGCTGGCTCGATGTCCTAACGTCCTGGGTTTCAGTTCTGTCTCAGCCACTCAGGGCTGTGGAACCACAGGCAAACCTCTTAAATTCCAACCGCTGGGTTTTTATTCTCCGAACAATTGCTGAGACAGGTGCAGATGGTCACGTTCTAGTGGAAAGTGATTTGGTCTAGGAGGAAAGAGATCTGTGCTCCGACCCTGCTTGGCCCCTAACTAGCTTTGGATCTGAGAGTCTCCTCATCGTTGAAATGAGTTGAGTGAGATGGTCGTTAAAGTTCCTTCAGCTCTAAAAGGCTATCAATGTCCTCAGTCACTTCTAGTTTGACAACATAATATGATAGCTTTGACTAATATAACTATTATTATCATTGTTTGTGATTCCCTGCTATAATTCTGAAGATTTCACTGGCCAGGCAAATTCTTTTTCAAAAATACTTGTATTTGCCTAATTCATGTGAAACAAGGAGGATTCTAGCCACTACCCCACCACCCCCCACAATCAAGTCTGCCCCTGTGTGGGCCCCTCTTTATCTTGTTGAAGGTATACATTCTAATTTAAAGCAAATTCCTTGATTTTTACTAGGTAGAGATTTTGCAGAAAACCTGATTCCCGTTTTTAAATGAATGAGGATTTGCAAAGCTCACCTGCTAAAGAGAAGTTTAGATGAAGTGCTTTTAAACACAGAGGTAGAGAGATAAGGAGGACCATGTTCTTGGAAAGGGGTTTGATGTGGAGGTTCTCTGTCCATCTCAGTGTTCACTGAATTAGCAAATGGGCCCCACAGCCACACCGGACAGCTAAACGGTCTCTCAATGCCACCTGCATTTCAAAGCTGTCGCTTAGTCAAAAGTTCCCCTCCCTTTCTGGGCCGTCAAAAATCTCTTCTTTTTGCCTCCCCATTATGAAACGAATTGTTTTCTCCTCTGGATCTTTTGAGCCCTTGGCACTATTTTATTCCATTGACTTCACTCTATCTGATGTTATTTTTTATTTTATCTCCACATGTCTCTGCTCAGCGAGACCCTCAGGACCTGGAAAGCGGGGATGTGGTCATCTGCACAGCCCAGCCTCTGTGCTCTCCTCCTTTCCTCCCTCCCCCAGCACCCGGTGTACGTTCAGTGTTCACAGAGGAATTACACTGTTGAACCCTGTGGATTGCATCACAATAGGATAAAAATGCTCCTTGGTTTCGAAGTTCACCGCGGGGCTGAGCAGCAGTGACCCTCATCCTCCAAGGCAGTCTCATTAGGCTGGTGATCAGAGGGAGGCTGTGGGCTTGGGGTGCTGCAGTTCTGGGGCCCCAGGAACACACACTTGGGGCCCTGGGGAAAGATGGCTTTTCAGCGGTAGGCAAAGTTTGGTCTAAACTCTCTTGCGAAGAGTGGCCAAAAGCTCTCTTCTCCTTAGCCAGGCTTAGAACTGGCCAGGTGACCCTCCTGTCAGCATTTTTTATAAACAGCACCCAACTCAGATTGATTGGGAGATTTTCTGAAACGGTTTTAAAAGTACTACTCAGTTTACTTGTCCCAGATTCTTCCTTCCAGCCTATGCCCCCCCCACCCATGAACATTTCCCTTTGTCCTATTCTATCTTCAAGGCGGCCCCTCGAGGCACCAAAGCTTTTGTTGCCTTTGGTATAAAGTCATGTTGGGGGCCATCAAGCCCTGTGTGGGCTTGTCTTTTTCTTGCTAAATGGAAATTTGAATTTAAAGCAAATTCTTTGGTTTTCACTAGGTAGAGATTTTGCAGAAAATTGGTTCTCATTTTAAAATGAGTATGGATTTGAAAAGTTGAGATAAAATGCTTTCAAACACAGTGTGAGAAAAATAAGAAAGACCTATGTTATTGGAAAGGCAATTTTAGATTCAGCAGTTTTACAAAGAAAATGAGCAAACAAAAAAAATTTGCCATGAAAAGTAGGAGAAAGAAAAAAACCAGGTTCTAAAATTCATCCTTGATTGCTGCCCTCCTAAGGAAGATACTGCAATCTTTGAACACTTTCTTTAGAAAAGGATCAAGTTAACAAAAAAGCTGATCCACTTGGGAAAAATATTATAACTATTAGAAGAACTATTTGCTAAGGTAACTGTGTTCTTGGAGATGCTTTTTCCCTTAAAATATGTGGATTGTCTCATCAAAGATATTTGAGGAAGAGGAGTCTGTGTGGTTGTCACATGTAGTCATCAACAGAAACAAAGAAAGGAGTTTCATTACTCCCAGGCTCACTAAGAGCCAGAGGAGGATGAGAGGTCATTTATGGTGACCAGGAGCGACTGTGTTGGAAATTCAGTCGCTGGTAGTTAGGTGTCCTTTTTCTTTAACAGTGGGGATAAGCATGACAAATGCTATGTTCACAAAACATTCTCAGAGAGTGAAGAAAAGAGCTAGAGAAGACTGAGACGCATTAAATAAATGTTTGAGACACAAAGCAGATACAACCTGTTTGCTACCAAAAATGTGGATGGGGGAGTAGCATTCCTCAGATGGAGGAGAAATGAATAAAATCTCAGGTCCCAGAAGGGTGAGGCAGCTAAAATCTGACCTTTCCCCCTCTTAGCCAGGCTGGAAGGGTGGGGACGGTGTTATTTCTCAATGACATCTTAAAAGTGATAACGAACATAGCAGAGCTGACTGTCAGAGATAAAAAGAGAAATAATGAAGGCACGGCACTCCTAAGCTGGTAGTTGGGGGAAGCTGGGGGAAGAAGGAGAACTTTCGGCTGGGTTAGAGGGACGCTGTGTTCAGTCAGGTCAAGAGACCCGAGAGAGAAATAAAAGTGAAACCAGAACAACTTTGGGAAAAGGGCAGTGGGGTGGAGAGGAGAAAGTTGTTTTCCTTTCTGAATCTGAGAAGGGACATTTCCTGTGGGGGAGGGAAAGGAAAGGTGCCAGAAATGGCAAGAAGGTATGTGATATCTGACCTTATAATCAATCTCCTGCAATAATTTCTACAATGATTGTGGTATCGCGTGCATAAGTGTCCCTTTGCCTTTGCTCTAAAAATGCTATTAGATCCATATCTGTTTTATCAACTCTATGTGAAATCAGCTTGGTTTGCAGATTTCTGGTTTGCAGTAGTGGTAGGCTGCAGGGGCATATGGGACACGGGAGGAGCAAGACATTCCTGACCCCGCAGGGAACTCCCCAGGGTCCCAAGGCACTTCTTGGAGTTTGAAACCTTTCCATAGAGACCTTGAGCACAGTGAAATGGGAGAAAGTCTTTATATTAGAGAAATAATAGCACCAGCACAGCCTCAATGCCCCGTGCTGAATCCACTGGAATAATTAGCCTAGAAAATGCATGAGTCAAGATGTCCATGCAAAAGACCCCACGAAATCTGAAGGGGAGGGAGGGAGAAAGCCAGAAAGCCGGTAGACTAAGTGTGTGTAGATGCAGAACTGCTCAACGCCATGACTATTTGGGGGTGGAATAATTTATACATGTGTGAATACGTGGTATGTTCCTACATATTTAGTCCAAATGTGTGTTAAGTTTTCTGAAAACAGCTCCAGACCAACCCCTGCCCCCATCTCAGTTGCATCCTAAAGGCACTGGTTCGGTGGGCAGCACATGTTCTGAGATGAGGATCTTCAACGCGCAAAGGATCCCCCACTTTATCACGGCACACGTGAGGTGAACAATCACCTACAGTGCTGAGATGAGTAATGTCCTTTTAACTCGGAATCGTGAGTTACCTTAGGGCAGCCGTCTTAGATTTCAAACGTTATTCACAGCCAATGGCAGAGGAACAGCAGGATGGGGTGATTTATGACCTAGAAAGAGCAGCGACAGCTTCAGATTTCCACTCGCCCTCTGTGTCATTCGATACGTTTCAGAAACTCACTTAAAATGAAGGAAATAAGCCCTTTCTAATTGTATTTAAGTAAGGAAATAGCTCATTTGTGAATCTAAGAAGATTAGAGAATCTTTAGTGTGTTTGTTTAGCATCCATGCCAAAATTTTTTTCAGAGGCACAAACCTGGTATTCCCTTTTCCTTGAAAAACACAAAAGCAAATAAAACCAAATGTTTCAATGAAAAGTAAAAGGGCTTCATGAGCAGTTATACCGCTCAGGGATCTTCACAGGAGGCTCACCTTTGCTTTGAGTGTCGAAGTTTTGCACTTTATGGTATGTTCCTTTGGGGTGGATCCTTTTATTTTAGATGAATATATCATTGTACTATTGAAGTTTCACATGACTCTATAAGAAAAGTAATAACGAGACCATTTTCCAGCTAGTTTGAATGTCCTTAAAATTCAGTTTAGGCTAGCACAAAAAGAGCTTTTAAAAAATGAAACTCCAGGCACGTTGCTTTAACCCTTTAATGTGTTCCCAATGAATTCACAACAGAATCCCACCCCTCACTGAAGCCGACCCCATCTGGACCCATCCCACCTTTCTCCACGCACCACTAGTCGGCCGCACCGGTCTCCTCACAGCGCCTCCAACGTCACAGGTTCTGGCCCCGATCCTCTTTGTGGCCTGAAAAGTTCATCCCAGATCTTTGCGCACCGGCTGTACCATCTGTGTCCTCTCAGCGCACCGTTCCCTGACCTCGCTCTCCGGGCCAGTGTCCCATCCCCCTTCCACTGCCGTCGGTCCTGTCACCTCTCTCTCTTCTAGCTTGTGTCCATGGCAATGTACTTGTTTCTTGATTGTATCTGTTTCTGCCACTGGATTTTAAGTCTCTTGAGAACAGACATCTTGTCTGTCTTTTTCACCATTGTCTTCCCTCAGAGCCTGACACATAGAAAGTATTCAAAAAATATGAACAAATGACACAACATTGATCTTTAATTTTCTTTCTGAGATGTATTTTAGTTTTTCTTTTTTTAAGAAAATTTTATTTGTTCATTTTTTAGAACAAAAGGGAAAGGAGGGAGAAATAGAGGAGAGAAACGTGTATGTGCGAGAGACAAACATCAATCGCTTGCCTATTACATGCCCCCAACCAGGGGCCAGGCGGCGAACCCAGGCACGAGCCCTGACCAGGAATCCAACTGACGATCTTTCAGTTTGTAGGATGACACCCAACCCACAGAGCCGCACCAGTCAGGGCTGGGCTGCTTTTTCTAGTTATGGTATTGATTGTATGTGCCAGTTGCTGAGAAGGGGAAGAGAGGGGAGGGAATGAAGGAATGGGCTTAGAGGGCAAAGGACTGAGACCTGGGGCACTCCAGTATCCAGGGTTTGGTAGGAAGGGAGGAACTAACGAACATGTGAGGGTAGGAGAAGCCTGGAAGGTACAAGGGAACCAGCAGAGTGTATTGACTCAGAAGAAAGCTGGGAGAGTGTTTCAAAAGAGTGTTCCGTTGTAGACAACACCACTGCCCCTGAGAATCAGTTAAGATGAGGCCTCAAATGTGTCCATTAGATTTGAAACATGAACGGAATCAGTGGCCTGGACAAGAACAGTTGGAGCCAGTGATGGGGACTCATTGGGAGTAAGTGGAGAGTATGGTCTACGAGGAGTTGGAGGCAGAGTGTAGACAACTTGTTCAAGAAGTTTTGTAGGAAAGAGAACCTGAGAGAAATAGAGTGGAGGATGGAGGAAACGTGGGCTCAAGAGAGGGTTTTTGTTTATTTTTATTTCGTTGTTTTTGATTTGTTTGTACTTTAAGGTGGGAGACACGAATGTTTTTTATGTTATTGGGCATGATCCAAGAGAGAGAAAGAACAGGGTGATGGTGTAGGAGAGAAAGGGGGTACTGAAGAAGAGAAGTCCTTGTGTCGTTGGGTAAATGTGGTTCAAGTAAGGTTTGACCATTACTAGCTGTGTGTACTCTTTGCCACAGTAAAGGAGAAAAGCAGACAAAATATGTTCCAGTATGTAATTCAAGTGGGACATGTGTGTGTGTGTTGCTTTGGGGGTGGGCAGATAAGAGTGCTGCCCTCTCTGGGGTTTTTTTTAAAGGTATGAAACCAGGACATCAGCTGGGCCTGAAGGAAAAGGGGAAGGGATGAGGTAGGGTTAAGGAGAAATAGATTGAAAAGAGTCATCTTGAAAAGGAGGAAAGCAAACTATGCAGAGATGAATGGTAGAATTGCAGTGCTAAGCATTCCATTTGGGTTTTATCATCATCAATCTGAATTGAGAGAGATGGATTTGGTGATTTTCCCAACACTTGCGGTGGGAATGTAAATTGTTACCACTTTTCTAGAGGGCTGTATCCTTCAACCCAGCAATCCCACTCTAGGAATTCATCATAAAGATGGGTGGACAAGTTTATGTATACAGAGATGTTCAACAGAATATTTATAATCTATTGCAAATTGATTGCAATATTTATCATTGATTGCAAATTGGAAAGTACCTAAATTTTCAACAATAAGGGATTGGATAAATAAATTGAGGTATCCATACAAGGAGATATTTTACAGTTATTACAGCCCATATAGCTACATTCATTGATAATGATAGATGTCGTGACAACTTATCAAATGGAAAAAATGCAGTATTCACAGCAGGACATAGAGTAAAACCTAATTTGTTGAACTCTTATGCAGTAGCTACAGGGTTCTCAGCTGATCCTCAGGGTGCTCTGGAGCTGGGATAGCCCTGTAGAGTTGTTCAGAATCAGAATAAGGGCCCAAGGAGAGAGTGAACCCTTGAGTGAGGCAGATCCCTTCAGCGAAGGGCAATCCCCAGCGAGGGACCCAGCACCCAACACTTCCCACAGCTGGAGGGATGAGGAGGCGTGGGGGTGGCGCACCACAGCATTCATTACAGACCCACAGTTCCTAGTCTACGGTTAGGGGAGAACCATAATGCTTGTTGTGTATTCCCCCTCGGAAGCTGATGAGACAATGGATATGAAATTGCTCCGTAAAGCAAAGGACTGTGGACTGCAATATGTTGTTATCGTTATATCGTCTGTTCCTGTCCCACCTTTCTTCACCTTCCTCAGGCCTGAACAATCACTTTCTCTTTCTCCCTACGTTTATTCCTGGGTCATCGACACAGGGAAGAAAATAAGAGGAAAAAGCAGGATACAATTCCAAACAAGAAACAGTCTGGTGCTTTTCTGTGCAACCTATGCACGCTCCTCAGGGGGGGGGTCTTGTCCGGAGCTGGGACCCTCTGCCTCACTGCCATCTGGGCTCCCTCCTCCAGGCCAGCACCAAGTGGGCTGGACGGTCAGTGTCTGGAGAATGATCCCCTGAATGACTCGAGCCCTGTCTTCTTCCCTGACTGAGACGTGGATTATCTCAGGAACTAGAGCGGGAAGAAAGGAAAGACACCCTCAGCAACGGAATTTCACTGCGGCAAGAGAAGTTGTGAGAGAAAAGCCACAGCCCAAACGAAAATGCGAAGAACGAAGAACGGTTTAGCAAGGCCACAAAGACCTTTGATGGGGAGAGTCAGACCAGGGGAGGGCAGAGAAAACCGAGAATTTTTCTAAGAAGAATTTTTATTTCCTGTGAAACTAGTCAACATCTCTTTAAAGAATGCGTGTGGTCACACAGTTGAAGGGCTGAGCAAATTGCCTTCCTGCCCCCAGATGGTTTTAAATGGGAGCAGATAGGAGGAGGGTAAGGCTCCCCACACACCCCACAGGCCTCCCTGGCCCCACGCTGGCTTCTCCTCTGCCACCGGCTCTGCTCTCCAGGCGCCAGGCATGCCTGCAGGCTGACTGACAGGCACTCGGGAGTGAGAGGTTTGTATTTCCCTGAGTGGGGAAGCTGCCCCATCACCCCTATGGCTCTAACCCCCTCAGAAATGCTAAAACAACAGATAGGATGGGGGAATGGAGGGTGTCTGGCAAACAACAGACCCCAAGTGAGCAGAGGGGGAAAAAAAGGCAAATCCAGTCACAGGAGAAGAAAATGATCTCTCCTCCCAGAAACGCTCACAAGAAAGACAGAACAGAGGCAGCCCTGCTCTGCGCACCCAGACCCCAGTAAAACACTCTTGTCGTGGGACTTGAGAGGTTATAGAGCCCCAGGAGAGCACTATTCATTTTTACTTATGCCTTGAATCAAGGGAATGAGTACTAAATATATTTATCCTGATTGTAATTCAAGTGCCTGGTTAGGTAAACCCAGACAAGCAATCCTAAACTAATATTGAAAACCCTGGGAACAGCCCTGACCGGTGTGGCTCAGTGGGTTGGGCACTGTCCTACAAACCGAAAGGTCACTGGTTCTATTCCTGGTCAGGACACATGCCCAGGTTGCAAGAACCAGCCAGGTCTGCGGCATTCCAGAGGCAACTGATCGATGTTTCTCTCCGTCTCTCTCACCCCCCTCCCCTCTCTCTAAAAATAAGGTCTTAAAAAAAATCATGGGAACATGGGAGCACATTCACGATACATCCTTAACCTAAAATGGTTCAATAGTTACATCACTAACATAAATAAAACAGTATTGAGTAGGAGCTCAATTTCGAAAAGCGAAATGAAGAACTCTCAATCTGTCCAATGAAAAAACTAGAGTGACAGATACCAAATGTTAAATGTTTCTCATGGTGGTAGGGTTATTTTCTTCTGTGTACTTTTCTGTTTTCTGATTTTTTTTCTACAACGATCACATGTTTCTATTGTAATCTGAGAACTAGAATTCAAGAGTTGTTTAGTCAGATGAGCCAGTTCCCAGATTGTGAGCACTTCTCCACAAATGCCCATTCACACGCATACGTGGTGCGAAAACATGGGGTGTGTTTATGTGTGCACGCAGTGTGCGACTGTGTGTGTGTGCACATGTGTTCCAGTGCTCTGGGCTGTTTCTTCCACTTCCGCCAGGATCCTTTTGTCTCTGGCGAGCTCTCAAATCCTGTGTAACCTCAGACCACATTTCCAGAGGGACAATCTACTGGTATCGTACCCCCAGCCTCCCGCCAAGGTTCCCTGCGGGTGGCTACTCCTAGTTCACCTTCGACGGGGCCACAGGGACCGTGCCTTTGGTCTCCACTGTCCCTCTCTGCAGATGGGGGTGTGGGGCAGAGGAGCGCCCTGACTTGCTGACCTGCACCTCTGTTTATGTGCCCTTTGGCAGAAGGACCCACAGGCGGTGACATGTACTGTAGGCCTTAGAGAGGACACCTCCAAGAGCTGCCCCCTAAAACTGATGAGCTCCAGGGATGTGAGAAAGGAGAGACTCCAAGGAGCACCCCGGGGGCTGCTGGCACCCAGCCTAATCCTCCAGCGTTGTGTTTCCATCCTCACTTTCACAGGCCTGGATTTCATCTGACATTAACCGCTTCCTTCCCTCCATGGGTAGTGCTGTCCCTTTGCTCTAAGCATTTTAAGCGGCAGTTGAACAGAACAGCATACTAGGCGAAGGCTTGTCTTCTCCTATGCTCTTTTCCTTTGGAGTCCTGGTGGCACTTCTCCCATTCAATTGTCACTCTCTTTGTAAAAGCTGGTAAGCTCATAACCGCTAGGGCACTGTCTTTGGGGCTCAACTCTAACCATCCCCCATACCCGTAAATGATTAAGAAGAAGTGTTTGGTTAATAAGTAACATTCAGCGCTGATATTAATAACAGATTTTCAAGCTAGACAACAGCTCGTGACAATTTAGTGACACTGGGTTACCTTAGCATTTCGAGCAAGAACTTGGAGGAGAGACTGAATGTTGCCAGATGTCACCAAGCTGAAAAAACAAATTAACTGTGTCCCAAGAGAGAAGCCTGGAAGATTTGTCTGTGTGCACACAAGCGTGCACACACACACACACACACACACACACGATAAGAGATTCAAATGTCACCTGTATTGTCATCACCTGAGACCCTGTTGGTTCATCACATGGTTTGTGACTCTACACAGCTCTTCACATCCCTAGAGCAAGTACATTTTCTAAACTAAAACTCAGGGTGCATTGGTTGGCTATGAGTCAGAAATTAAGAATACTCTGGAAAAGTTGGGGGGAGATTGGTTCCTCAATAGTGAGGCATCAAGCAGGGTTCCCTGTAGACCATATTTGATCACCACATTGAATAACTTACCTGTCCGGTGCTAAGCACTTCCAGGGCCTGGGGTGACAAAGGAGAAAACTTCTTTCCTCTCGGGCTCCACTCTCGGGTGAGGGTGTCCTGGACAGGATCTCCATCCTGGCCTGTGCACATTTGTTACCAGTTCAACCTTGCTCAGTGATGGCAGATGCCCCCCCACCCCATTCAAGCCCTTCCTGGCACAGACATCTCCTGTAGTCCCCGCCCCCCCTCCCCGCCGCCCCCAGCCCATATCCTGGCAAGGACTGGAGTTCTTGCACTGAGTTCTGTCTGTCAGGGAAGGGAGGTTGTTTGGCTTGTTTTCTCCAGACCCTACTGTTGAGTTCAGTCCACCGGGAATCCTCTCCAGGATTTACTGTTCACATAGGACCTTCTCTGGTTCAGGCCAAACTTGCCTCTTCCATCCCTCAAAGTGGCTCTTTCCTGGCTCATATGTTGGAGGTGAGAAGGGCACCAGGTGTCATACCAGTGGAGTCAGACTGGACCTTAGTACTTGAGTTCTAGCTAATAAAGAATTCAGAGCCAAGACTCAAATGATAACAGGATGTTCATTTAGAAAGTTACAAAGGTAGGAAGAGTGAGCCATCTGGGAGGAGGATCAGAAAACAAGTTACAGAAGCAAAAGAAGGGCCCTTGGAGCTTAGGAGACAGAGAAAAAGGTAAAGGTGATGCAGCTCAGGGGAAGAAGAGGGGTCAGAAAGGCACAAGAGTGCTCCTGAGAGGGAGAGTGTGCTGGGTCCTCTGTCCTAAGGGCTTTTGAGGGTAGAGATTTTAGAGGAGGTCTCTAAGGAGGATCTCAGCAGAATATGTATCAGTTTTCCAGGTGTGCCCTTTCAGGGTCATGGTCTCCACTGATTAGTTGGCACCAGGGCAGGGGGTGATTAGTCATTGCAGCTGGTTTGGACATCGGCTACGTCAGCCCTGGCATTGCTTGTCTGGTTTTGCTGCTTTTCTGGACCTGGAGCTAAAACAGAACTGAGGCTTCGGATGTATTTGATGTGGGTCAGAACCTCACTGTCCTAGGGGCTTCATGCTTCAGGGCTATTCTCTGGCCCCCTTTTCTCCCCCACTCTGAGGGAGTCTAAGCCACATGACTAGCAACATGCCAGGAAGGACATATCAGGGGAGGCTCTGAACCACATGGCCAGAGATATGAAAAGTCAGAGGGTCCAAACCATGTGACCCCATATGCTGGGGGAGGAAAGGTTACCCTGGGGGCGAGGCCCTTTTTTCCCCAGTTTTGCCCCCTGTTAGGCACCCGGGGCCTTCCATACCTGGCCCAGTGTCCTTGTTCTGCTCGAGTCTGTCCAACTGCCTACCACACACAGACTGGCTGTTTCTGTAGGACCTCTTCTTCATCTTCTAATTGTTTTCGGTGTGGTGGTGGCTTTCCAACCACCTTCCAAGTTTCTCCTCATCATGTCCTCCCTATCGTAAATGAAGATCCAGAAATCTTTTCATGTGTATTAAATATATAACACATAGGGAGGGACTTCTGTCTTCAATGAAAGAGACAGGGGTACAGTTACAATATATCTAGTCCATTTTACCTACCATTGCTGACCTTACAAAGGACCATTGGGTAAAGTCCTAGCGCATAGCCTCTTCTTTTTTAAGTATTTTTATTGATTATGCTGTTACAGTTTTCCCAATTTCTCCCCTTTATCCTCTCTCTGCCCTGCACCCCCCAAAACCCTCCAGCATCCCCCACCTTAGTTTATATCCATGGGCTGTACATATAAGTTCTTTGAGTCCTCTGTTTCCTATACCATTTTTTGTCTTTCCCCATCTATGTTATGCCTACTAACTACACTTCTTCTTCCCTGTACATTTTCCCCCGATTCCTTGCTTCCCCCTCCCCACTGAAATCCCTCGGTGTGAATCTCCATTTCTCTGATTCTGTTCCTGTTCTGATTGCTTCCTTTTTGTTTTTGTTGTTTTTCTTTTCTTTTAGGTTCATTTGTTCATAGTTGTGAGTTCGTTGTCATTTTACTGTTCATATTTTTTATCTTCTTTCTCTTAAATAAGTCCATTTAACATTTCATATAATAATGGCTTGGTGATGATGAACTCCATAACTTGACCTTATTTGGGAAGCACTCTCTCTGCCCTTCCATTCTAAATGAAAGCTTTGCTGGATACAGTAATTTTGGATGTAGGTCCTTGCCTTTCATGACTTCAAATACTTCTTTCCAGCCCCTTCTTGCCTGCAAGGTTTCTTTTGAGAAATCAGCTGATAGTCTTACAGGGAACTTCTTTGTAGGCAACTGTCCCCTTTCCTCCTGCTTTTTTTTTTTTTAGGATTCTCTCCTTATCTTTAATCTTGGGTAACTTAATGATAATGTGTCTTGATGTGTTCCTCTTTGGGTCCAACTTCTTTAGGACTCTTCTATTTGCAATTCAAAGTCCCTGCAGAATGACTGAGGAAGGTAATTGCTTTCCTCTTCTGAAGACAAAAAGAAACTCCTCTTTGGCAAAATCAGAGACACCACAAATTACTGCCCAAATTCTCTGTCTTACACCTGTGGGGGCCTGGCCAGCATCTCAAAGGGCTGCTAATTGGCTTCCAGGGGCGCAGTCCTTGCGAGGAGGAAATGCCTGCGTGCCTTCTCCTTTCTCACCCTGCTGTCCTCTTCACAGGTCAGCAGCCCTTTTCTTCCCTCTGCACGTGCTTCCTCTTCCTTCTCTTGGGAAAGAATGTGACACTCAACAAGCATGCTGGCCTTGCCTATCCACCTGTGATTGGGGAACAGAGCCGTAACCAATAAAGATGACAAATCTTATGGTTTAATTTAGTTCTTCATGTAAGTGTGTCATGCTGACACCTTTCTTTTTAACCAGATGCTTTGTCAGAAATTATAATTTAACTATTTGAAGGGCTGCGTGTAAAGGATTAACAAAACCTCTTCCCTTTTGGCATAACCATTTGATTTTTGATTAACTTTGTAGCTCTGTTCCCTTAGAAACCTGACAAAACCAGCCCTCACTGGTGAACTCCATCTGGGCTGGAACAACTGTGAATACAGGTTGGTAGCCCTATCTTTGGGTTTCGCTCACCACAGTGACTCCTGTAACTGGCATGACCCTATGGGGAGCATATGGAATTTTCAAAAGATATGAGCTGCTGTGAAGTATGAGGTTTTCAACCCAGAGTGACTTCCATACCCTCCCAATGTCAGTCTCATCCCTTCATACCTGAGTCATCACCTGGGAGCCAAAGACGGTAACCTCTGACCTCAGCATGGATGGCTTTGTGGTCTGCTGAAGACCACAGAAGAGGAATGCCAGATGTGCCTGGTTTGCATGCTCCGCATCCTGGCCTGTGCCTCCTTCCGAGTCCGATGGTGCCCCGTGTGGCACGGCAGCCTTGTGAGTCTCCATGCTCAGTAAAGCCTTAGAAAGACTTGCTGGTGGTTTGAACGAGAACATTTGCCTGTGAAGCTGGCTGCACAAGTCGATAGTCCAGTCATATTTTTTTAATTACCCACTTCTCTTTACAATTAAAAAATAATTTGTATGTAAAAATTGGTTCCACTTGAGGACACTGTACTCAGTGGAAGCAGCAAGTAGAAGAGGACAAACACTGATGATTCCACTCTGTGAGGTGCCCAGAACACTTACATTTACAGACAGGACGTGGGAGGGTGGCTGCCAGGGGCTGGAGGGAGGGGAGAATGGGGTACTGTTTAATGGGTGTGGAGTTTCGATTTTACAAGGTGAAAGGAGTTCTGTAGATTGGTTGTACAACAATGAAAATGTACTGAAAACTACTGAACTGGACACTTAAAATGGTTAACATGGAAAACTATATGTTATGTGTATATCATTCCAATTAAAAAATTTTTTGATTGGCAGATTCCTCTAATAATAACACTTAAATCATATTCTCAATGACTGGGCTAAGGCTAAATGTTTCCAAATAAGAAATACAGGAAGATTTTTTGTGTCACTTTTCCAATTCTTTCTCCCAGTTATGGTTAAAAATCACCTATATTTCACGTATTATTATTTGGCCAATGGACAGTTTCAGCCATGAGTCACCCAGGCGCTCTCTTAAGTGGGTTTCCATGCCCCTTACTAGCATGAGAGCACCGCCTAGGGGTCAACTGTGGAACCACCGGCCACACAGAGGAGAAGGAGGAAGGTCCCTCTAGCACTTGTCTCCCACTCCTTTATGGGAAAGAACACCTGGAAAAGTAGGCGGCTCTAAGATCCATCCACTTCCCACCATTCTTCCAATCAGTATAGTTTCCAAGATCTTGCTGCTATAAAGAAAGGTCTCCATATCACCTGAGGTTAAAATAGTCATTTTAGGGATAGAATACTAATAACTTGCTAATAAAAGTTTCAATTCTCAATTCTTTGTTATTGTTTTCAAGCAATGTAACATTTCCAGTGCAAATAAGGCTAAAAACCCTCACATAAACTCTTGTACCCACTTAGTCTGGGAGAGCAACCCGATGATGTTGCGTTTGGTAGATTTGCTACCACACTGCATTATGGAATCACAGGGTCAAGAACAGTAGAACTTAAACAGCTTTGGAGACCAGCTGGTTCAGAGACCATCTTGAGACCAGTGGTTCTCAGCCATTACAGGGTCACAGACCCCTTTGATATTCTGATAAAAATTAGAGGCTTTGTCTTATACAAGGCTATTCTGAATACAGTTTTAAAGAGTTGTGTATCCCCAACAAATGCCCACCCCAAGTTCATCGCAGATTGGGAATTCCTGCTCTTGTCTCACCCCATAATTGGGAAGTGAGGTTTCTGAGAAACACGACACGTGAAGGAGCAGCCTGGCAGAGCTGGATGCTGGAAGCAGATGTGGTCCCACACACAGCGTGCTGCTGTTATCAGGACCAGCCCTGGTAAAGCCCTTTCCCAGAGTGCACGTGTTGTCTGGGGGGCAGCAGAGAGAGTAAGAGAGTGAAGAACTGCCCATTAGAGGTCCCCGCTCTGAGAGGGGAACCCACTCAGAATCAGCAGCTATGAAAAACAAGAGTCGTCCCATCGGCTGGAGAGGAAGAAGAACATGAGTAGCTGGCAATCTAGGGACAGACAAAAAAAAGCATGGACTACTACCCATGGGCAAGACAAAAATGATGTGTGGGAGAGTTTGGCAGCAGCACGGATTGTGACCTGGGAACACAGGGAAATGGCAGTCAGAATAGCAGAAGGGCAGTAGCAAGGGGTGGAAGACCAAGAGCCCAGGCACTGCAGAGCTCCCCAAAGAAGTCTGGGTTATTTGTGAGACCTCTTCCCACATTTCTAGAAAAAAAAATCACTAGAATTAAATCACTAGGATTTAATCACTAGGATTAAATTTAGGATTATTTGTGAGATTTCTTCCTGGACTTCTAAGAAAGAAAATCACTAGGATTTAATCACTAGGATTAAAAAAAGACTGGATTTTCTGCCCTGGCCAGGTGGCTCAGTTGGTTGGAATATCATCCCATACACCAAAAGGTTGTGGGTTCAACTGTCAGTCAAGGAGTTTATGGGAGGTAACCCATCACTGTTTCTCTCTATTTTCCTTTCCTCTCTCTCTAACATCAATAAACATACCCTTGAGTGAGGCAACAAACAAACAAACAAACTGGATTTCCAATATGGTGTATAGAATCATTGCTCTTTGGGTTCTTGCTACAAATGGGACACTTTGATTTATCGAGAAACAAAGAGTAGGAAGAGCCAATTATGATACGTTTCGGCTTGAATTCGCCGCTGAAACATGGCAGCGGTCGAGCTGGCACTCTAGGTGATGCCCAACTCTGCATTCAGGCTGGGGATGATGTGGCTATTGCAACGAAATTATGAAACTTGACATTGGCATATAACCATGTCTAGAAAAGAGACTATCCTTTTCTATGGCTCTCTCTTAAATGTGGGGAATTTTCCAGAAGCCCCAGCAAACTTCCCCTTCAACCTCGTAAAACCAAATTGGTGTATATGCCTGTTCCCAAACCTGTTACTGGCAAGGGTGTTGAGATTATGCTTAGTCAATTTAGGTTTACCCACAAGGTACAGGGCCTACCATGGGGGAGGGATGAATACCTGGAAAAAATCAAGATTTGTTGGAATGAGGAAGTAAAGATGGCTGCCCAGGAGATAATCATTAGGGTGCCTACCACATGCTGTATTTCATAAGTCTTAACCGCATTTTTCTCAAAATTTTCTTTTGAAATACAATGGAGTGTGTGACCACGTTCCCCATTTTATAGATGTGCTCATTAAACTCAAGTCACACCATTGGTTTAGAGCTCAGGGCGAAGACCTTACTACTCAGAATCCAGAGCTTCTCTAGGAACATAGCGAAAGGTTTAAGTTTTTGACTTATCCTTTTTACCCAAAAAGCCTGTTTCTGGAGGTTATTATAAGGAAATAATGATTGGGAAAACAGGACTAAAGAGAGGCAAGTATGTTTATCCAAATATATATATACACACACGTACGAGGTCTGTCCAGAAAAAGTGCAACCATTGTTAATGTAATGAGAACAGTTTTCACAACATCAATGTAGCCTGGCAGTCAAGGAGAGCGGACTGGAATGTGCATGCGTGAAGAACAACTTCCCTGTACTATGACGACTTCATTGTCCTATGTACAGTGTGGGGGTAGTAGAAGTTGTTGAGTGAGCATGTGTACAGTGTGGCCGTCGCATTCAAAACGACTGAGTAAAAAGAGCAATGAATCTGTATCAAATTTTGTATTACGCTTGAACATTCCTTTGTGAAAACTCTTCAGATGATTCAGAAGGGTGCAGCTATGGGCAACTGGTGATTGGCAGCTTCATTACAACACATCTGCTCATGCATCGTATCTCCGGCAGAGTTTTTTGGCAAAATATCAAATCACCCAGGTGATGATTTGATGCCTCTCAATGATGCCTCAGTCCTCCTACAGAACAGATTTGTTGTCCTGGGACTTCTGGCTTTTCCCAAAACTAAAATCACCTTGGAAAGGGAAGAAATTTCAGACCATTGATGAGATTCAGGAAAATATGACAGGGCAGCTGATGGTAATTGGGAGAACTGTGTGAGGTCCCAAGGTGCCTACTTTGAAGGGGACTGAGGCATCATTGTCCTATGTACAATGTTTCTTGTATCTGTATTTTCTTCAATAAATGTCTCTAGTTTTCATAGTATATGACCAGATACTTTCTGGGCAGTCTTCATATATTTTATATATATATATTTTTTATATTATTATCATATGTTTTATATATATATATATATATATATATATATATATATATGTTTTAAAGTAGAAACAACCTAAGAGCCAATAATATGCAGTTAGTTAAATCAATGATAGTACATACATAACATGGAAAACCATGCAGCTATTACCATTATATTACAGAAGAAAAGACAGTGGCCTGGAAAAATCTGCACAGTATATTGTTACACAAGAGCAGGCTAGGCTATAAGACTGTCATGAAAGGAAAGCAGATCTACATAGATGAAGAGATATGTACACCAACAATTTCTTGGTGCTTACCTTTGTATAGTGGAGTAATAAATTATTTTAATTTCCTACTTTGTGCTTCTCTCTATTTTCCAAATTTCTTTGGTGAGAATATGTAACAAAGGATGTCTTTGGTAAGAATGTTATAATCGGGAAAATGTCTGTTAGTTGTAAAAATATTTTTTTATTTTTATTTTTTTAAGATTTTCTTTATTTTTAGAGAGAGGAAAAGGGAGGGAGAGAGAAGGGGAGGAGAGAGAAAGAGAGGGAGAAAGATCAATGTGAGAGAGCAACATCCATTCATTGCCTCTCCTATGCAACCGGCCCAGTTAGCAAACCCGCAGCCCAGGCATGTGCCCTGACCAGGAATCAAACCATTGGCCTTACAGTTTGCAGAATGATGCCCATAAAACTAGGCTGCACTGGACAGAGCATAAAAATATTTTCTAATTAAATAATTTTTTTTCACTAAAACACTAATTTTCAAACATAGCTGCCAAGTCCCGAGGGTTCCGTGAAGGATTTCTGGAAACTGAGTCAGGATTCAATGGCAATAGCCCTCACAGTGGCCCCTGCAATAGCCTCCTCAGACGTATCCTCAGTGTTAATGAAATATCACAATAGGAAACATCACTTGGGAAGATTCTAATATTTCTACCCTCAGCTGCCTTCAAAGAATGGTAACTGTCCCTGATGAGTGAGGCGCAAGTAAGGGCTTTAGGAATCTTGAACAGAGCAACATATAGCACTACAACACAGCAAAGTGGGTTGCCCCACCCTGGCAAATACTGAAGTCTCACTCCTTACAATGTAACAGGTGCACTGAGACAAAGAAATATGGCCCAAATAAAAGAACAGATCAAAGCTCCAAAAATAGAACTAAGTGTTGGAAGAGAGAGCCAATCTATCAGATGCACAGTTCAAAACACTGGTAATCAGGATGCTCACAGAAATGGTGCAGTAGGGTCACAAAATAGAGGAAAAAGGGAAAGTTATGCAAAGAGAAATAAAGAAAAATATACAGGGAACCAACAGTGAAGGGAAGGAAACCAGGACCCAAATCAACAATTTGGAGCAGAAGGAAGAAATAAACAATCAACCAGAACAGAATGAAGAAACAAGAATTTAAAAAAAAAAAAATGAGGAGAGGCTTAAGAACCTCTGGGACAATTTTAAAGGTTCCAATATCCAAATCATACGGATGCCAGAAGCAGAAGAAGAAGAGCAAGAAACTGAAAATGTGTTTAAACAAATAATGAAGGAGAACTTCCCCAATCAGGCAATGGAAATATGCAAACCCAGGAAGCTCAGAGAGTCCCAAAGAGGTTGGACCCAAGGAAGCACATACCAAGGCACATAATAATTACATTTCCCAAGACTAAAGACAAGGAGAGAATCTTAAAAGCAGCAAGAAAAAAGGAGACAGTTACCTACAAAGGAGTCCCCATAAATCAGCTGATTTCTTACGAGAAACCTTGAAGGCAAGAAAGGGCTTGGCAAGAAGTATTCAAAGTCATGAAAGGCAAGGACCTACATCCATGATTACTCCATCCAGCAAAGCTATTATTTAGAATGGAAGGGCAGATAAAGCACTTCCCAGATAAAGTCAAGTTAAAGGAGTTCATCATCACCAAGCCCTTAGTATATGAGATGTTAAAGGGACTTATCTAAGAAAAAGAAGATCAAAACTATGAATAGTAAAATGACAACAAACTCACAACAATCAACAACTGAATCTAAAAATGAAAACAAAAACAAACTAAGCAAACCACGAGAACAGGAACAGATTCACAGAAATGGAGATCACATGGAGGGTTGTCAGTGAAGTAGGGGAGGAGGGAGCATGGCGGGAAAAGGTACAGGGAATAAGAAGCATAAATGGTAGGTAGAAAATAGGGGGAGGTTAAGAATAGTATAAGAAATGTACCTACAGAACTTATATGTACAGCACATGGACATGAATGGGGAGGAATGCTGGTGGGAGAGGGGGTGCAGGGTGGAGAGGGATTAAAAGGAGAAAAAAATGGGACAACTAACTGTAATAGCATAATCAATAAAATATTCTTTTTTAAAAAAAGGAATCCTGGGGAAAACAAAATGCTACAGATTCTTCTTCATAAAACACTTATGATAATAGTTACTTCTAAGGTTTAAAGTTCCTGACCCATATTCAGTGCCTAATAAATATTGAGTAGATGAAGCAAAGTTAGGCCAAGAAAACTGATCTGAAAATACTAAAAAGTGAAATTACCCATTTATGAAGATTCAGCACAATGCCTGCTATATATTATATTATTATGGTAGAGGGCAGAAGGGCTCTTATACACTCTGCTTTTTCTGGAATTATTCCTGGATCTTTTGACCACCCAAGTCTTGTGGAGTTCTCCCTCATTTATCCTAGTGGTCAAAGATGGGAAGTACTTTCTCTTCTGTTGAACTTCTGGCCCCTGGTGATTCTGTCTCCTGTACATAAGGAAAGTACCCAGGAAAGAGCATAACCAAAAAATACCCACATTTTCAGCCTCAAGGCAAAACCTAAAAGGGAAAAAAAAACCCTGAAGGACTTCATGAACCAAAGTTATTTAGGGCAGATGTGAAAATGATGTGGCCCCTGACCTCACCTTCTTCAAATAGGTGACTGGTAGAGGCTGGCAGGTCCTGAGCACATCCGTACCCCAATGTCTGCTCTGCTTTGAAGGCAGACAGCCCCCCATAATTGGAAACAGCTTTATTTATGCACCAGATGTCCATGCTTCCCTTTCAATTACTTTCAGAAACATCATAAAGGACCACTAGTGAAATGCCCTTTTCTTTAAAAAAAAAAAAATCCGTTCATCCCTATGAGTTCAGTCTGATACAAAGATTGCAATCTCCTTATTCTTACAGGGGTTTTTTTTTTGCTGTTGTTGTTTTTGTTTTTTTGGTTTTGTTTTTTTCTTTTTGCAGGATAAGATATATTTGACCTGAACTTTTGCCATCAGAAGGTCTTCTGAAAATTTTAACAAAAGCTCTCCTCTCTCTCTCCACATCGGTACACCCTGTGCACTTCCTAAGGGCAATGTATTCAGTGAATACACTTGTAATCAAAAGTTCTTGTTAGTCCAGTGTTCATATCATGAAGCAATAGTTCTTCTGAAGTGGGCACCAGTTATACCATGGAGGAAAATAATGTTGAGTTCGGGAAGCTGCGTTTGGAGAGGCACACTGACCTGTCAGAGAAGCCCCAGAGAGTCTGTCACAACCAGCTTGGACTGAGACTCCTTTAGGGAGGGTCTGTGACACGGCCTCTCTCGTGCACTGCTCTGGGCACAAGGCCTGCATAGAACACCCTCAAACACATTTTTGAATGAATGAATGAATGAGTAAATGAATCCATAGTTTATGTGTAATTGTTGATGTAAGCACATGATGTAAGCACATGTGTTTAAAATGGAAAATAAAAGAGAGAACAGGACAGCTCCTTTCTAATACCTGAAGGGCTACCACAGAGAGGAGGGCAGAGATTGACTCTCGTTCTTTGAACCAGAGTGGGAGCTCCTTGGTGAAAACTACAGGAAGACAGCCCTGACCCGGGATCTTTATTGTTATGCAAATCCTTGTTGAAAAACTATAGGATGTTCTGGTACGTTCCTGGTACTCTGTTTTAATTTGAGTATTAGAGGGATATACGTAGAAAAAGAGATTTGTGTTAGAGGACAAATGAATAATTTGTTCAAGAAAACTTCGTGCATGGTATCCAACTTGCTGAGTAACAACAAAAAAAGGCAGTTCTTCCCTTTTGAAGCTTATAGTCTATTCAGGAATGCAGACAAGTGAGCTAATCCCGGTGCACACAGGGTGAGAAGGGCTGTGGTAGGGAAAGTTCAGGAACCTACAGTCATGGGTGCTCAGGGATCCCAGGAGGCTTAGATCAGGCAATAAGAGGGAAGTGGGAAGGATGATTCAACACATGTAAAAGCCTGAGGCATGAACCACTTGAACCCTGAGTCTTTAAAGCAACCACGCTTCCCACTTCCAGTCTCCTCTGGGCCTGGGAAAATTTCTGTTTTGGCCCTGCCAATCAGCGTTCATGGCTGAGTGTCGCTTTCCAAATCCTCAGTCTCATTGCTAAGGCTTATCTGGAGGCTCCCTGCCTATCTCATTTCTACTACTGGCCCATCTCTAGGGAGTCAGACCTTTAGTAGACACCGAGCTCTGCAGAGAGCGAGCTTGGCATATCTGATCTTCTCAGCCGAGGCGTGCACCACACGAAGGCTGGGTGTTCTCCGCCTGGTCCTAGAGCCAAGTCAGTGGAGCCACACTCCACCTGACCAGGCTGACATGTGCTAAGTAGCAAGATGATGAAACTTTCTGGAATTACATAGTGGTGATGCTTTCATAGCCTTGTCAATGTACTAAAGAAACCACTGAAGTAGAAACCTTAAAATGATGAATGTTGTGGGTGTGAACTTAAAAATAACGAATTTTGCCCTGGCTGGCGTAGCTCAGTGGATTGAGCGTGGGCTGGGAACCAAAGTGTCCCAGGTTCGATTCCCAGCCAGGGTACATTCCTGGGTTGCAGGCCATAACCCCCAGCAACCACACATTGATGTCTCTGTCTTTCTCTCTCTCTCTCTCTCTCTCTCTCTCTCTGTGTCTCTCTCTCCCCCCTCCCTTCCCTCCCTAAAAATAAATATATAAAATCTTTAAAAAAAATAACAAATTTTTAAACAGCAACCACAGATGGTTGCTGGAAGAGGCGGAGCTTAAATCTGTGCTTAAACTTGCTGCTTTTCTTGCAGTTACTGGAAGAGAAAGGAATCGTCCTTGGATATGATGTTTTTGCCATCTTTGGAAATTCCCAACAACCTGCTGAGGCATGAAAAAAACTTGATTAGTGCTGACTCTATTAATTAATGCCTCAATAATTACACGTTGCCAGTCTCATGATTTACAATTATAAACATGCTGCTGTATTTATCATCACAGGCAGCACCGAGCAGTACAAGAAGAACATCTGGGGAGAACTGAAGCTTGGTCCTGATTTTGCCGTTAACCACATCCTCAGGGACCTTGAGTGGGTGGGGTTAGGGAGGGGAGGAGCCTCTGAGACTCGGTATCCTCACCTCCAGCACAGCAGCTCGACTCAGTGGGCTCCGTTGGTCCCCATGATTCTGGCAATCTCTAACTTTCAAAACCTTCCGAGCAGTCCTGGAAGGTCAACAGGCAGGGATTTTTTGTCCGTGTTTTATCCACGAAGAAATGAAGCACCAGCGCTTTGAAAGTCCTGGTTCATTTTGAACCAGGACTGGAAGTGAGTTTGCCTGGGTTGTAGTCCAATATTCCTTCTTGTGTAACAGAAATCTAAAGACTTCGTCCCAGAAATTTACCACCTAAGGTTATTCAACTGGCCAGTGTTTAAGGTAAGACTGTAGACTCTTGAGCGAGGCAAGCAAGGGAGATGGGAGCATCAGAAAGGGAGTCGTGGAGGAGGTTAAGTCCCGAGGGTCTGTTTGCTGAGGACTCTGCATTCCCTGAGCAGGGGAATTGGGAGTTCCCAGAAACCCTGAGTTTCCAACTTGTTAATCAGTATACAACTGTCTTTGTATAGGAAATTGTCCAGCTCTTTGGAAATTTCATGTGGTATAAATATGGCCTTGGGATTCTAGATATTAACTTAGCAAAACACCAAAACATTCTGAACCCCTGGATTTGGGAAATCTGCTGGCATGATTATTATCATGACTTTCAGCAAAATTGTTTAATATGAAATTATATTGCTAAAAGCTATTCGATTTTCTGATCTTTGGGACTTCTTGATAACAAGTAAAGTCAAAGCAGAGTGAAGGGAGAGTGAAAAAAGCAGTTTATCCTGAATAAAAAAAAAACCAGGTCTGCCACTGCATCTAACTGGCTGTGTGCCCTTGGACAATTCACTCCACCTCTCAGATCTCCTACCGAAATAAAGGAGTTAGTGGAAATCCTCTGTGAAGTCCAGCTCGGCTCTAAAACGCCATGATCAGATTTCACATGCTTGACGGCATTCTTCTCCCTAAATCTTGGGGATTTCTGTCTCCTCCAGCCTGTATACATGGAACCTGACTCATCACCCTCATTCCTCTTTGCCTGAGGAACAGAAAGCTGAGTCACAATCTGGTGCCGTCTCCAAGAGCTGGCTACAGCAGGTGACACTTGGTGGCTCTACCCTGACTATCTACCCAGCTAGAGAAAGCTACCTCCGAGGACACACTGAGCCTCACCTTGGTAGGAAGAGAACATACAAGAGCAGTTAAGAGCGTAGGCTCTAAAGTCAGACAGGCATGGGCTGAATCTTGAATCTGCCACATACTAGTGACCTTGGACAAGAAAGTACGCCCTTCCTGATAACTACTGAGCATTTGGTAAGGCTAGCTGTGTAAGCCTCTGCAGGATCCACACAAGACTGTAAATGCCACATAGGTTGGATTTCTGAGAAGAAACGTTTCTCCCACATCTCCAGGAAAACTGTCACCCAAAGCCCAAACGGTCACGAAAGGGAAGGAAGTGGTCTCTCTCCAAGAGGAAGAATACTTGATTCACCATTTAAATGAGTAGCTTAAGTTCTTATGAAAAAGTAGAGTACGAGAAGAGGCAAACAAAGAGAAGGGATAGACGAGCATTTAAGAAGCAAAGAAGAAAAACGGAGCAAGTGCTGACTCAGACGGTTAACGCTGACAATTTCTAATTTATGATAAAAGGCATTTCTAGGCAAATACTAACCATTTTATCAGGAAGAAGGAATGATTTCGCTAACTTATGTTCCCACTTAAAGACTTGCATGTGCGTTTTCTCTGCATGTGGAGTCTGTTTAAAAATTAAGCATTGTAGGTTTTTAAATCTATAGATATATTCTGGACATGCATATTCCATGAGGATATAATCTCCTCATCTCTCTCACGTGCCGTAGATGTTCTTACCAGAGAGCAGATACCACACCTGGTGTTTTGGCAGCAGCTGCCAGTGGCCTCACGTGAACCTGTCAACCTCTGAGGGATGACAGAGCAACTCAGAGTCCAAGGCTAGTCCCTGCAGGCCTGCCTGCATTTTAATGCATCAAAGCCTCAGCGAGATGCTAAAACATGAGCACTGAATCAAATGCCCTTGGTTCAACTCTTGATTCCATCCTTTCCTAAATGTGTGACCTATGGCAATTACTTCCTTTTCTAAGACTCAGTTTCTACATCTGTAAAATGGAGCTAATGATAGCACTTGCCTCAAAGGGTTGGGGATTGAATGAGATAGTGCATGGAAAGAACTCAGTCCAAAACATACCCACAGACAATGTCTAATACATATTTAATTTGTGTGTTCTTTTTCTGGGGACCTTGAGGTATGAGGATCTTATGATTTGTCCCAAGTTCAAAAATATGAGTTAATGCAAATATAATGTAAGAGTATGAGGGAGATGGATTTGAAAGGATATATGCCGTGGCCCCTGCCCCTCATCAATTCAATACCTCTTTTCTACTGTAATGCCCTGAATCCCAGAAAAATACTTTTGGTAACAATCAGAAACATGATAAAACTATCTAAAGTATATTCATTCAGCCATGCAAAGTATAAGATCATAAGTAGTAATTCTATTTGTTTGGCCTCAACCTAAAAATATAAATTTCCTACAAGAAAAACAAAAGTAAAAAAACTTTCAATGCTGTCTGTGAATCACTAATTCGATATTTTTTAAAATATATTTTACTGATTATGCTATTATAGTTGTCCCATTTCCCCCCTTCATTCCCCTCCCCCCGCACACCCCTCCCACCCACATTCCCCCCTTTAGTTCATGTTCATGTGTCATAAGTTCTTCAGCTTCTACATTTCTCACACTATTCTTGCCCTCCCCTGTCTATTTTCTTCCTACCATCTATGCTATTTATTCTCCATACCTTCCCCCCCTCCCCCTCCCACTCCCCTATTGCTAACCCTCCATGTGATCTCCATTTCTGTGGTTCAGTTCCTGTTCTAGTTGTTTGCTTAGTTTGTTTTTATTTTTGTTTTAAAAATAAAAGGTATGGTTGTTAATGATTGTGAGTTTGCTGTTATTTTACTATACATGGTTTTTATCTTCTTTTTCTTAGATAAGTCCCTTTAACATTTCATAAAATAAGGGCTTGATGATGATGAACTCCTTTAACTTGACCTTATCTGAGAACCACTTTATCTGCCCTTCCATTCTAACGAAAGCTTTGCAGGATAGAGCCATCTTAGATTTAGGTCCTTGCCTTTCATGACTTGGAATACTTCTTTCTAGCCCCTTCTTGCCTGCAAGGTCTCTTTTGAGAAGTCAGCTGATAGTCTGATGGGAACTCCTTTGTAGGTGACTGTCTCCTTATCTCTTGCTGCTTCTAGGAGTCTCTCCTTCATTTTTACCTTGGCTAATGTAATTATGATGTGCCTTGGTGTGTTCCTTCTTGGGTCCAACTTCTTTGGGACTCTCTGAGCTTCCTGGACTTCCTGGCAGACTCTTTCCTTTGCCAGATTGGGGAAGTTCTCTTTTATTATTTGTTCAAATAACTTTTCCACTTGTTCTTCCTGTTCCCCTTCCAGTACTCCTATAATTTGGATGTTGGAGTGTTTCAAGATGTCCTGGAGCTTCCTAAGCCTCTCCTCATTTTTTTTGAATTCTTATTTCTTCCTTCTTTTCTGTTTGATTGTTTCTTTCTTCCTTCTGGTCCACTCCATTGATCTGAGTCCCAGTTTTCTTCTCATCACTATTGGTTCCCTGTGCATTTTCCTTCATTTCACTTAGCATAGCCTTCATCTTCTCATCTAGTTTGCGACCAAATTCAACCAATTCTGTGAGCATCCTGATCACCAGTGCTTTAAACTGTGCATCTGATAGGTTGGCTATCTCTTAGTCGATTAGTTGTATTTGCTGTGGAGCTTTGATCTGTTCTTCCGTTTTGGCCATTTTTTTTTTGTCTTGTCACACCTGTTATGTATGAGGGGCAGATCCTTAGGTGTTCACCAGGGTGGGGCAACCCAGTCACTAGGTTGTGACACGGTATGTGGGGGTGGGGCCCAAGAGGGAACAATGGTGCTTGCTCTGCTCTCTGTCAATTTCAGTCCCTTCTGCTGCTTCCCCCAAGCAAACTGGGCCATTATGGTGCTGATTCCCATGTGGATGGGCTTGTGCACATTCCAGGACCGCATGGGTCTCTCCAACCAACTCTCTTGTAAGGCTGGGAGTCTCTCCCTGCGCCTCAACCCCCCACAGGTGTTTTCAGTCAGCGCCCCGAGGCTCTATTTCCCGGTGCTGGGACCCTGGGTTGCGAGCAGTGCCTTGCTTCACAATCACCGCCTTGCTGGGCCTGCCCATTGCCACCCTACACCGGGGCCTGCCAGCCACCACCTGCACACCCAGGGTCCACCCGCTGCCGTCTGGCATGCCTGGGATGCCTTACTTGCCCAGTGCCACAGCTTTTTGTGCTACGACCCCTCTCCGCCCAGCCACCTGACTCCACCCTTCCTACCAGTCTGGATGAATGTGTATATTTTAACTCCTTGGTTGTTGGACTTCCATACAGTTCAATTTTGTGTCAGTTCTGGTTGTTATTTTGTTTCTAAATTGTTGTTGTCTTTATCTTGGTTGTGCAAGGAGGCACAGTGTGTCTACTTATGCCTCCATGTTGGCTGGAAGTCCCCTAATCTGATTTTTTTTTTCAAATTTTTTCTTCTTTTGGGAAAATACATACAACCTGAAATTTACCATCTTAACCATTTAAGGGCACCGTCTATTGGTATTAAGTACATTCATATTGTTGCATAACCATCACCATCATCTCCAGAACTCTTATCATTTTGTGAAACTGAAATTCTGTTCCTATTAACAATAACTCCCTAGTTTTCTCTCCCCCACAGCCATTGGCAACTAACATTCTATTAACACTTCCTGTCTCTATGATTCTGACTACAGTAAGTACTGTGTTTTGCTGTGTATAATGTGCACTTTTTTACCCTTACTTTTTGGACGGAAATAAGGATGTGCATTATACATGGGTGGTACTAATTCCATATCTATCTAAATGTTTTAAATTCTTTTATTTATGCTTACACATTAAAAATGTAACTCTGGAAAGCAATATCGATATCCATATGCAAAATAATACTCTGGAATACAATAATCAGTTTTGTTTCTAAATATAAAGAAATAAATAAATTTAAAAAAATAAAATGAAAGGTGTTTTTCCTGAAAGTTTGGGCCAAAAACATGGGTACTCATTATATTATACATGGAACACATTATACATGGCAAAATACGGTACTTCATATAAATGGAATCATACCATATTTGTGTTTTGTGATTGGTTTATTACATTTCACACAATGTCCTCGTATCCACATCGTGTCAGAATGTGTCAGAATTTCCTTACTTTTTAAGACCGAATAATATTCATTATATGTATAGATCACATTTTGCTTATTCATTCATCCTTCATGGACACTTAGGCTGCTTCCAATGCTGCTATGAACATGGGTGCACAAGTGCCTATTTGAGACCCTGCTTTCAGTTCTTTGAGTATATAGCCAGAAGGGGAATTGCTGGATCTTGTGGCAATTCTCTTTTTAACTTTGAGGACCCATCATACTGTGTTTCTACAGTGGCCAATTTCACTATTTTCACCCTGCCCATCTCCATCACGTGTCTCACAATGTGCCCATAAAACTTGGAGTTGCCATTTATTATACCAAGCAGTGTGCTAGGTGCTTTTTGGTCCCTGCCTCATTTCATTATCCCCATAGCCTTATGGTGGGTATATTGTACCCATTTTACAGATGAGGGGACAGACCAGGTCAGGGCAATAAGCTTTCCCTGCGGCCACTGTTCTCAACATGGTTGGTGCCGCCTCTGATCTGGATTGTCAAAGCTCAAGGACCCAGTGCCCTTGGTTTGGGTAGAAGTTAAAGGTGGGATGCTGTGAAGAGACCTAAAGAACACCTAGGGCTGAAGACTGTGTGCAGGGCCAGGGCTGAGGCCAAAGCCAAAACCAAAGCCAAGCAGTTTTATTGTTTACATTGATGGGAGGATTTGAGTGTTGATGCAAATCTCTTTGCTGTTATATCCCACCCCATCCCTAACTACACAGGCATTTCCTGTAACCACTGAAGCTCTAAAACTATCAAAGACAAATCTGAAAGAATGGTGCACTGCTTAGAGTTGAGTCTTTCCTATTTTCCCTCAGCTGAGGACATGCTTATCAATTTTAGAGAGAGGTGAAGGTGGGGAGAGAAACATCAATTGGTTGCCTCCCAAATGCCAGGAACTCATATGCATCCCAACTAGGGACCAAACCCGCAACCTAGGCATGTGTCCCAACAGGTAATAGAACCCACGACCTTTCGCTTTAAAGGACGATGCTCCAACCAAATGAGCCACACCAGCCAGGCTGAACTGAGCCTTCTTAAGCAGCATATGCTGCACGGAGCCAGGTGTTCTCTGGGCCAAATCATTCCCCCCACCTCAACAGCACACTATGCCTGGCCTCACTATACAAGGCTCCCACATGGTTTTTTCCACTCTTCCCTAAGATTCAAAGTGCTTCCATGTAGACACCCTCATGATCTAACCAATTCACCTGAGAAATAGGCAGCTTGCAGCCAGTATTATTTTCGAATTACATACTGAGAAATTGAGATATACAGAAAGAAATAAAGCTGCTCTGCAATTTGGAAAACCATCTGTGATGCTATAAAAATGTCTCAGAGGACTCAACCACATAAATCATTGTTTTTATTGCCCTTTCCCTAGATGAGATGCGGCTTAGTTTGAGAGAGTTGTTTATAGCTTGGCAAGTTATTAAGTAAAAGAACCTCATTTCAATTCTCCCTTCTGGTGGGTGGTAAGCCAAAAGGGAATTTAGTTAAGGGGAAGAGGAAATGAAAAGAATGGGAAGGAAATGTTAGACCTAAAGATTTTGTTCAGAAGCCTTTTGGATGATCAATAGATTTAATTTACTCATTGGGCTGAGGGTCAGTGGAGTGGGCTGCATTCCTCCCCACTCCGTTGGATGCTCATTCCCACAACACTCTTTCAACAGCAAGCCCCTGACTGGGAAGAGGTTGGCTCGGTGAGTTAACACGTGACCACGGCGTCACAACGGACAGGGCTCGGGAGCAGGAGAGAGAGAACCAGCTTGTTCCTTTCATCTCTCTCGATGTTTTTGCCCACTCCCTGTTGTTACCATCTATTTTTCATTCCATCCCTTCTCCTCTTTCTTCCCTTTCATTTTCTCATTGCGGGACTGTGAGGGGTCATGGTCTTGCTGCCAGGGGTTGTGACAAGCTCAGAAGTCCCAGCCGCCCCGAAGCCGCGGGTGGGTGGATCCCCATCTAGGCGCCTTGGAGGAGTGTCTGATCTTCAGCTGGAGCGAGTCTGGGACAGTGCAGGGGGTCCCCAGCCGTGAAGTAGATCCTTCACGTCTCATTTTGTCTATGATGTCTTTTGTCAAAGGTTATTTAAAATTCGAAGACGGGTAGTCTCATCTGTCCATCTTTTCTTTACGGTTTCCAGACTTGTGTTTTATTTAGAAAGGCCTTCCCGATGCTCAGATCATGTATTTAAACAGATACAGCACATTTCTCTAAGCAGAAATTCGGGCAAGCTGACACATGGGAAATAGGGCTGCCTCGTTACATTTGAATGGGTGGATATCGTGCACATCCTTGGACTCTCAGGTTTATTCTCCCCAGAAAAGTGGCCACAGTCATGTTCCCTCCTGGCTCCGTCTCTCACCCCAGCCCGCCACGTCCACCCCAGCCATTGCGTCTTAGGAGAGGGAGGCTTCGGCTGCTACAACCAGAAACCTTTTCAGACTAACTCAAGTAAATGGGGTTGCTTGTGCATTTATAAGGGAAGATCATGAGACCCAATTTGGAGAATTACTCCTGAGGCGCTGAAGAGCCAGAGTTCCTCCTTTCTCTCAGTTTTCTTTGTTCCTGAGCATCTGTGCCATCTTGTCCCCCTCATCTAGCTTCCTTCCTTTGCACATGACTTAAGATAGCTGCCTGCCTCATGGGATTCTGCCACAGGATCTTGTAAGTGCAGCACTCACAGACAACTACCTGGCTCAGGCTCTCACTGTCCCAACGCCAAGTTCTAACCTGGGCCAGATGCCCACTCCTGGTTTAGTCACTGATGGCCAGGGGTTGCCCACAGCAACAGTGGGCAAGGTAAGGTCCTCAGAGAAGAGGATGTGGCAGGCAGGAAATGACTGGTGTAACTAGTCCAGTTCCCAAACTCACATTGCCCTGTGACTTCTGTTCCCTTTCAAGTTTGCCCCTGACATCTCCAAATGGATTTTGTTTTCATTCATGGTAGGATTTACACCACATCCAGGACCATTTCCGGATGGACTGTGGTCCTGTTCACTATGGGAAGCTCTGACCTACAACTGCATTCTCATGGAAGTTAGGGAGAGGGAAAAAACTGGGCTACGGATGGAGAAGGATGAGTAGTCCTGGCCACAGGCACCTCGGGAGACAGGGGCACCATTTAGTGCGGCCACTTGCCAGCTTGCAGGCCACCAAAGGGGATAAGGACAGGTAAGTATAGAAAGGCTGTTGCAATCCATTACTGTTTTTTCTTCCTGTGGTGCATTATACTTATCATGTGGCTGATGGACTATGATGGTAGAAACAAGCAAAAAAAAAGTTGAATCTAAGAGTTGCTTCTGGAATTCTCTTCATAGAGTCAATATAGTCTAAAGAAGCTAACTCCTAAGAAAAGAAACTAGGTAAAAAATACTTTAAAAAAAAGAAAAGAAACCTTTTCCATTTTCTGCAGCCAGACTAGGGTGCGGAGGAAAATGGAAGGGGCGGATATGGTGGGGCTCATTAACTGGTTACACAGCCTCCGGGATGCTCTGGTTCCTTCTCCGTAAAAGAGGAAACTATCTCCCTGGTGACAGGGGACCCTTTGAGATCCCACTGAACTCTATAATAATGTTGTGATATTACTAGGATTTATAACTTACAATTAATCTAATCAACGTGCTACTTTTTAGCATACCAAAAAATATTCACTAAAGTGCTCTTGGGGAAAAAAAAATAAAGGCCACATGTTGAGATCAAATAAATACAAAGATTTTGTTCAAACATCTCTCTTCTCCACCTTGTCCTTCTTTAACCAATCGCCTTCCTCCAGAACATTCCTCCCGAGTGTAACAGGCCTCCGCAGCAGGAGGGGAAAGCACACATATGTAGTGAAGCCCCATCTGGAAGCTGTTACATAAACCACCACCCAGGGCGAGGTGGGGTTGGAAACATCCCCCCACACCGGTTTTAAGCACTGACCCAGACCGCTGTTGCTAACGCAGGAATTGACTCTTCAGATATTAATCATCCTCTTCTAACACATGATTCTTTTGGGAAAAATCTGTGAAAATGGTAATTACCTGTAACGGTTTAGATTTAGATTTTTGCCTCAAGGCCCCAGCATGGTTAATACGCGGAGACTTAATAGGGTTTAAGGTTATTTTGACATTTCCTGAGCCCCTGCCTCTGGAGAGACTGCAGCTCTGTCCTTCGGGCTCCCTCACTGACTGAAGGCGCAGGCTGCTGCATGGAAGGTGGCGTCTGCCCAGGTAGCACGGCTGTATGCACAGCAAAGTGACCGGCAACCAGCTTAGCGGCACTGGGATCTGAATTTATTTGACAAGAAACACAAACACGAAGTACTTGTACTTTTTGTTTGTGTTTTATAGTGGCCCCCAAATCATCAAGATGCCCTACTGTGAGGCGCACCTATTCCAGGTCCATGGAATGACTGTGTTTAAGATGGGGACACTGATGTCCCAGACATTAAAGACATCCCAGTTGGACCACCCTGGCTTTGCCTACCAGAATCAGCTGGAGAAACGGACACCCTAGCCCACTCCTACCCAACTAGGAGCACCTGGCAAGATCAAGGACAGCCCCTTGTCCCCAGAACTGGTGTTGCTCTAAAGCAGAGGTCAGCAAACTGTGTCTGCAAAGGGCCAGATACTAAATATTTTTACATTTGCAGGGCTTTCCATCTCTGTTACTCAACTGTGTTATTTGCAAGAAGTCATCAGGTTATATATGCATATGAATGAGCGTGGTTGGATTTGGTCTGCACCCCTCGGATTGCCAGGCCCTGCACAAACTAGAGAGTTCCATGAACTGCAGAGTTCTGTGCTTGAACGTTGGCCCAGAAAACAAGAGCAGGCCAGCCTCGCACAGCTGATTTGTGTCTCCCTAACGACTTGTGTCAATGTTGGTCTTCAGGAAGGTCTTGGGTACCAGCCCCATGTTGGGCCCGGAATGGAAAGGGCTACTAGAATCAGAGTCAGGGGAGGGGAACCTCCAGAGGCCCCCAGAGCTCCCATGCCCAACACTGGCACAGCAACAGACCACAGGCTGCTAAGTTTTCTGGCTGAAAATGTGGGAGTCGTGCATACCGTGCCGGGCTGGGGCTGGCAGCAGCAGTGAGTGGTGGGTAATCACAGTGGATGCCTAGCTTAGGGCCAGTACCGGGGACAGAGTGCTGGGTGGCACTCAGTAACTTTCAAGTAGCACATCTCTGTGTTGCCACATGTGTGTTAGCTTCCTCTCTTAAAGAGAAGCAATAGGAGCCCCTTCCTGCCAGCTGGGATTGTTTCAGTTTTCAGAGTGTGATCTTGACAGTGTGGCAGGCAGGCAGCTGTGCTTTTCTGTGTCCCTTCTTCAACCTGCCTGCACCTGTCTCTGTCTCTGCCTCTGCCAGTCAGTCAGTGACCTCTGCTCTTCCCCCCACTTACCTCCAGGAGGCCTCTAACCTGTCCCACCCAGAGGCTCCGCCCAGAACCCACACCTGGGCTGCCTCCCTCCCTGCTGTGTGGGCTGGAGAGCATTCACTCTTTGGAACCCCTCCCCAGGGATTAGTTAAAAAAAAAAAAAGCAACAAATTAGTCAATATGTAGGCCAGTTTGGCGTGTACGGTTTTAAAGAATGCCCTTGAAGCTTCCATGTTTCAAAACATTTTCAGCAAGTTTTCATTGAATCTTTATAACTATTGCTGCAGGGAAGACCCTGTCAACTAAGGCTGGGGTTCTAAGGAGCTCAGACAGAGGCCTCCTGGATGTGTTTCCTTTTTCAAACAGGTGAAAGGAACAGCAGCCAGGAGGGTTGCACAGAAACAATTCCCGGAAATGCAATAAATACAGTGGACCTCTGTAGCGTTAGAGCAGAGATGAAAGAGGCTGGAACGCACCCTCTGAGTTCGTTATTTATTTTCACAGTACTGTTTGTGCAGAACCAGGTACCGGAGTACACTGACCCATCCTTCCTGTGGCCCGCTGCCCTCCCGATGGTGGTAAGTGGAACCTCCTGCACAGGGTGCTGGGAAAGCGCCCACTGTTAGCACAAACTGGAAAGTACACAAAATAAGCCTCCTTGAGCCCGTGGATTCACCAGGATCATGAATATGTAAGATGCATTCATTCATTGGTAAGCTCCAAGACATTGCAGATGTTGGGCGTGGGGGGCGTGGGCGGGCACCACTGACGCAAAAGTTACTGTGTGCGGGACACTTTGCCAAAATCTGGGGGCCTGTCTGCTTTGTGGCAAATGCGGTGGGGCCTCCAGCAGGGCTGGGCGGAGGCCAGGGCAGGAGGCAGCGGCCTGGGGTCGGGGGAGGGGGAGGGGAACAAGACAAAACACCACAGGGGCCTCAGAGTTCAGTCTGCAGAGCTTGAATGCACAGGAGTGTATCTGCGATATGTGTGTCTGCGTTAAGAGCCCTCTGCAGCCGAAGACCTGGAGTCCGCAGACAAGCAGAGTGATGTCAGCAGAGAAGGCCCAGGAATACCAGTCTGCCTAGAAAATTCAACAGGTTCTTAAGAGGCTGAGGACCTCAAGATTTCAGGGAGCAGGGCTAAAAGAAATGCAGTTCACTGTAGCACTGCGTTCAGGGGCTTGTTCCAGAACCAACATCGTATGAGACATCCTCAAGGTCTTGCAAATGTTGTGACTGTGAAGCCTCTTTTGAAGACGAGCCTTTTAATGTATTCTATTCCATCCTCTTGCTTTTCAAGAGAACGTAGGTTTGGAAGTGAACTTTTTGAGAAATGCAGGCTTTACTGTTCATATTTTCTTAGTATCATAGCATCAGGAAGTTAGAAGCCAGAGATTGCCAGGAGGGAGCACGGTTTCAGAATATGCCCTTAAAGCTGCCACAAATCTGACGCCCCCTAAACACTGGGAAGGTAGCGTGGATTCATCAGGAGAGCCATGACTGCAGTATTGCTGAGTTCTTGCATATTCAAAGCCATTTTTCTACAGCCTTGACACTTGAAGAATAGCTTGGCTGAATCTGAAGTTCTGGCTTTGTATTTTCTTAAGCTTCTTAAAAATGCTGCTCCATTCTTGTCTAGCTTTATATGTTGTTCTAGAGAAATCGAATGCCAGTCTAAGTCTCCCCTCCTTTCAAACTATTTCATGTTTTCATCAGGAGGCCCTATGGATTTTTGTTTTCCTTTCTCTTTAAAGCAAGCAGTTTTACTAGAATGTATCTCTGAGCTGATTGTTCCAGGTCAGTTTTACCAAAAGACCCCTTCACTGTGTAGATTCAGTTTGGGGTTTATTTCTGGAAAGTTTTCTTGGATTATAATTTTAAGTATTAGTTCTGACCCATTGTTTTGATATCCTTGTTCGGGAACCCCAAATGGACATGCTTGGCACATCTTCCATTTCTATTACTTTCCTTGGACCCGTTTTACTTCTCTCTTTACTTCTTTCTTTTACTCTCTCGGTTGTTTTCCTGCTTTTCTTTAATTCAGGGGTGTCGAGCTCATTTTCACCAGGGGTCACATCAGCCTCAAGGCTGCCTTCAAAGGGCCGAATGTAATTTTAGGACTGTATAAAGGTAACTGCCCCTTCACTAGGGTCAAGGAGCTCGGTGTTGCCACTGTGTAGAAACAAGGTGCTGGGCCAGATAAAACAAGGCGGAGGGCTGGATTAGGCCTGTGTTTGCCACCTTTGCTCTAATGCCTTTGATTAAATCTCAATTTAAATGTATTCTTCCTTGGGCTTTGTAATATAGTTTTTGTTTCTGGTATGATTTTGTCTTTTTCTTTTATATTTCATCAGTTCAAGTATGATTTCATTTCTCCTTTTCTTTTTTTGGTCCATTTGTATTGTTAGGTTTTATATTTCCAATTCAAAGTATATTTTTTTAATACAGCTCTAAATTTTGTTTAAAGATAATTAATTTTTACTGGAGTATTTTGCTATACTTTTCCTAAGCCTCATGGGTTGGTTTTTTTGGTGCGGGGGTGGGGGGGGATATTTTCTTCAGCCAAATTACTTTGATTTACATTTTTTAATAACAATTTTGTTTGGATTTGATCTCTTGTTTCTATTCCTATCCATTTTGTGGAGGAGTCTCTACTCCGAGGGCAGCATCTTGTATCAGTTCTGCCTTTCCCTGTGCACATTCTCTTGTGCAAGATGCTGGTGGCTGATGCTTCTCCAGCCTCCACCTCTCACCTCACCCATTTCCACTTCCTTTCCTGTAGCGGGTGTTGTGAACAGTCAAGTTCCAAGTCACGTTCCATATTTTTTAGTATATTTTATTGATTATGCTATTATAGTTGTCCCATTTCCCCCTTCATTCCCCTCCACCCTGCACACCCTCTCCCACCCACCTTCCCCCCCTTTAGTTCATGTCCATGTGTCATAAGTTCTTTAGCTTCTACATTTCCCATGCTATTTTTGCCCTCCCCCTGTCTATCTTCTATCTACCATCTATGCTACTTATTCTCTGTACCTTTTTCCCCCCTCTCTCCTCCTCCCACTCCCCTGTTGCTAACCCTCCATGTGATCTCCATTTCTGTGGTTCTGTTCCTGATCTAGTTGTTTGCTTAGTTTGTTTTTGTTTTTGTTTTAGGTGAGGTTATTAATAATAATGAGTTTGCTGTTATTTTACTATACATGTTTTTTATCTTCTTTTTCTTAGATAAGTCCCTTTAACATTTCATAAAATAAGGGCTTGGTGATGATGAACTCCTTTAACTTGACCTTATCTGAGAACCACTTTATCTTGCCCTTCCATTCTAAATGAAAGTTTTGCTGGATAGAGCAATCTGGGATGTAGGTCCTTGACTTTCAAGACTTGGAATACTTCTTTCCAGCCCCTTCTTGCCTGCAAGGTCTCTTTTGAGAAATCAGCTGACAGTCTCATGGGAACTCCTTTGCATGTAACTGTCTCCTTTTCTCTTGCTGCTTCTGAAATTCTCTCCTTCATTTTTATCTTGGCTAATGTGATTATGATGTGTCTTGGTGTGTTCCTTCTTGGGTCCAACTTCTTTGGGACTCTCTGAGCTTCTTGGACTTCCTAGAAGTCTATTTCCTTTGCCAGATTGGGAACATTCTCCTTTATTATTTGTTCAAATAACTTTCCCACTTGTTGCTCATCCTCTTCCCCTTCTGGTGCCCCTATAATTCAGATGTTGGAATGTTTCAAGATGTCCTGGAGGTTCCTAAGCCTCTCTTCATTTTTTTGAATTCTTGTTTCTTCATTCTGTTCTGTTTGGTTGTTTCTTTCTTCCTTCTGGTCCACTCCATTGATCTGAGTCCCAGTTTTCTTCCCATCACTATTGGTTCCCTGTGCATTTTCATTCATTTCACTTAGCATAGCCTTCATTTTTTCATCTAATCTGTGACCAAATTCAACCAATTCTGTGAGCTTCCTGATCATCAGTGCTTTGAACTGTGCATCTGATAGGTTGGCTATCTCTTGGTTAATTAGTTGTATTTGCTGTGGAGCTTTGACCTGTTCTTCCATTTGGGCCCTTTTTTTTTGTCTTGTCACACATGTTACATATGAGAGGCAGATCCTTAGGTGTTCACCAGGGCGGAGCAACCCAGTTACTGGGTTGTGATGCTGTATGTGGAGATGGGGTCCGAGAGGGAACAATGATGCTTGCTCCACTCTCTGTTGAATTTTAGTCCACTCTACCACTTCCCCCAAGCAATCTGGGCCCTTCTGGAGCTGATTCCCATGTGGGTGGACTCATTCCATATTTTTTTAAATTAGTTGGACTTTTACTGGGGTTGAGATTGTTAGAATTTGGTTTATTTTTCTACCCAATAATAATTTGAAGCTTGTAGTATTGTCTGATTCTTAGTAATCCTGAAAGCACGTTATTTTCTATTTTCTCACCTTATTTATTCTGTAGGTTTTGGTTTTGAGGGGGGATTTTTTTAAAAAGTTGTATGGGGTGATTCGAGTCAAGCAGCCACCCTCGTTGTCCATACCTGGGAGTCAGTAAGCAAGAAATAAAAGCCTTCTACGTTTACACACATATTTGTATTCCCAGCATTCTCCATTCCTCTCTGTGAGTGTGTTTCCATTTGACATCATTTCTCTTCAGCCTTAGGAACTCTTTCTCTTTGTTTAAACATTTCTTTTAGCGTACACCATAGGCAATGAAGTCTCTTAGTTTTAGTTTGCAGGAAACACTTGTTATTTTGCCTTTATTCTTGGAAGGTGTTTTTTCTACAGAAAGAATTCTGAGTTGAGAGCTTTTCTTTCAGCACTTTAAACACGTCAGCCCCGTCTTCAGCTTGCACTGCTTCTGTTGAGAAGTATGGAGTTGTTCTTATCTCTGTTAGTCTCTGCTTAATGTGCCTTTTATTCTCTGGTTGCTTTTAATTTTTTTTTGTCCTTACTAGCCAATGATTTGATTAGCATATTCCTAGATGTGATTTTCTTTATCTGGTTTTTTAAAAATTTCTTGATTATTATTCATTGAACTTCTTTAATTTCTGTGTTGACACTTTTAATCAGATTTGGGAAAAATCTATTATTTCTTCAAGCTGTTTTAAAATCTCAGTCTCTCACTGTTTTTCTGGGGCTCCATTTATATGTTGGGCACTTAATAATGTTTCCCAGATGACAGAAGCTCTGCCCTTTTCATTTCATTCAGCTTTTTACTCTCTCAGATTTTATTTGGATGTTTTCTATCGCTGTGTCTTTAAGTCCACTGACCTTTTCCTTTGCACTGTCTACTCTGCTGGTCCTGTCTCAGCTCTTTAATTTGCATCCTGACCCTGGTCTTTGCCCCTGATCTTCCATCTCTATGAAATGTTATTTCCTAACCCTCACCCTAACCCTAATCCTCACCACCTGGTTATCTCCTTATCCTCCTCCAGATCTGGAATTGATTGTCCTTTTCTAAAGGAAGCTTTCCCTGGTCCAACAGACCAAGTCAAATATTTCTCATGTATGTTCACATTGACACAATGTATCTCTTTTTTTAGTGCGTATAACTATTGTAATGTCAAATTAACCTCCGTGATTATTTCATTCAAGCATGACACCTTTGCTGAAGTTTAAGCTCGATGAAATAAAAAATTGTGTCTGCTTTTGCTTACTGTTGTATCTCCAGCATCAAACATAGTGTATGCATTTATAAATATTTATTAAGCATGTGAATAAATAAATAAAATGCTTTTTCATGGTTCACTTTTATAATCATGCTGAGTGTTATCTATACTTTTCTAGCAAATGATCAAGCAGAGGAGGACGCTGGCAGGACTGGTAAGGCAGCAAGAGGATCAAGTGACACAGAAACAAAGTAAAGTCATTCTTTTTAAGTTAGGCTTTAAGAAGAATTATTTGCTTCTTCCTTGAAAATGAGACCAGGATATAAACATTGATACTTTGGTCCCAGGAAGATAAACTGTAAACCATCATCAAAAACATCTAACTGTGGGACTGGTGCTTCATTTTGTCCTTTCTACCTGTAAGCCACAGAAGCCATCGACATGGTTCAGCCACCAAGGGGATCACAAGCCTTGTTTTTAACGCTTTACCTCTAGCATGAGAATTGTTTTTCAAGGGATTCCCTTCTCCATGGTCAAGCACATGGCCGGGCTGGGCTATAATTTTTTTGGTGGAACAGGGTCAGCATTTCTGAGGCCAGGATATGGTTTGAGATTGCATCAAAGAGGTTTATTGTGGGGAAGCGGAGGTGACTATTAAGACCAAGTATGAAACAATGACTGGTCAGAAATGGGTTAATGTCAACAACTAGTACAGAGACAGTGACAGCTTCTGAAGGTAGAAATCCAGTCATGGACTGGGGATAAATAAAAACAAACAAACAAAATAACACAAAGGTAAGTGCAAGGGATAATCCAGAAATTAGATGGAGCACACAGGGTGGATGTCAGAGGCAAAAAGGTATCATTGGGTAAGTAAGGCTAAGATGCATTGGTCTAGAATCTAAAACACAATGTTCTTGGGTAGGTGGGTTTTGTTGGCTGTTCAACTAGACAGAATTGCAGCATTTCTGCGTATGCCTGCTTCTCATATCATGTCTGTTTCTCCAATTTTGGGTGATTTTTGTCATCTCAGACATATAGAAGCAGAAAAACAGAAGTTCGTAGATAGTTTATTTGTAAAGAAGCAAAGTCTTAGAAGAAATGACTCTTTCTTTCCCAAAGACCTTCATTTCTTACTAAAATAGAAATTTTAGTCTAGTATTTGGTCCTTAAAAAAGAAAGAAAGCTTGAACTCTATCTCTTTTTTTGACTAAATTCTGCCAACTGACTTACCTGTTTAGAACTAGAAACTTTCACATGTTAAATGCATATTTTTAAGAATTCTATTTAACCCTGGCTGTATTGAGGGCCAGACTGTGAACCAAATGGTTGCTGGTTCAATTTTCAGTCAGGGCATATGCCGGGTTTGTGGGCCGGGTCCCCAGTCAGGGGCTTGCAAGAGGCAACTACACATTGATGTTTCTCTCCCTCTCTTTCTTCCTCCCTTCCCCTCTCTCTAAAATAAATAAATAAATACTTTTTTTCAATAAAGGCATGCCATTTGGCACTTTGTCTCCCCAGTTCTCAGCAGAAAAACAAAGTGGTCAATCATTTATTTCAGTATTCAAATCCAGCTGAGAAGCGTTTGGTGATCAAACCCCACAGATGTAAGGTGAAATTTCTAGAGCGAGTGGGAACCATGAGTTTTCCAGGAGTCTGTGAGCCCATTCTTTTTAACGCTTGCAGAATCCTGAGCTTGACCTTGCTTTAGGAAGAAGAACCTACTGAGACCCTAGAGGTTTTGAAGATGAGACCTCTCATGAGAAAGACAGGGGAAGCTGGGCTTTAGTCACGTTTGGTATTTCACCTGTTCCGCACACACCTAGTGGCCCTCCCTGGAGACATCCATTGGGTGGGAGGGGGCCCATTGCCCAAGAACACAGTCTACTGTTTTCTGTCCCTGCTGCAGGAAGTCCACATCCCTGACACCCCCACATCCTCTGCCTGGAAACAGCTTTTAGAGAGGAAAAGGGAGGCAAGGCTGTGAAAGGCAGATCTTTGAGGTGGGCTTGGAAGCACTTCTCCCCCCAGGACACTGAAAAGACACTCCAGTATCACTCATTTAAGTTCTGATGCTTCTTCAGAACTTGAGCAGCCACTGAGAAAGTTTACCCTGGGAAGACAGATTCTCGAAGCTGAATGCACTCTGAGCTTGCGTTACCTCTGTCTTCATCTGCCCCCACACCCCTCTCCTCCTGACTTGGCCGCAGCCACACTGGCCTCCTTGCTGATTCTCAAACAGCCAAACAGGCTCCTAGCTCATGGCCTTTGCCCATCCCAGTCTTGGCTCGCAAATCTCTATGGCTTGTTCCCTCACATCATCCAGGGCTCTGCTCAGATGTCACGCTGGCAGACAGGTCCTTCCCTGCGTACACCCTCATCTTTTTTTGTTTTCTTTTATAGCACTTTATGCCACTTGAGAGGTTTAACAGCTGTATGTTTGTTTGCTGCACGGAGCGCCTGACTAGACCATAAGATCCACGAGATAAGAGACTTTGTACTAAACCCTCTGCACTGCACATGGTGGGTGCTTCATAAATATTTGAAGAAGAAAGGAAGGGGGGGAGAAAGGGGGAGGGAGGGGTGAGGAAGGAGGGAGGAGGAAGAAAGGGTGAGATAAAGGCTGAATGGGGAGCTAAGTGGGGTCTCTGAAAGTAAACATGGCAGGCGCCAAAAGAAACTTTCCTACTCGATCTGTTCTCTGTGCCTGGGGTGACTCACTCTAGATGGGAAAGAAGTATCCATGCTAAATGAACTATTGGTATTATTCTCTCTCCTTCCCCAAATCCATGTCAGCCTGTGTCATGTGACTGTTCCTTTGTCCTGACCTGTTCACTGTAACTGTTCCCAGCCCCTTGAGGAAGGGAGCTCTGCCCTGATCCTCGGGCTGATGGCTACAGACCCTTCTGCCTTGCCTCTCAGGAGTCTGTCCTTCTCCTTCATCCCCTACCCCAGAGCCCATCAGCAGCCGGTGCTGCCTCTGAAACGCTTTCCTAACATCAGCTGCCCCTCTGGAGTCAGTTGCTATGGTGATTCTCAGTCTTGTGATGGATTCCAACCTCTTCTCTCACCCACCTTTGGTACTGCAGAATGTACCGCCTTGCCTTGCACCCAAGTCATGATTAAAAGTTATAGAAAAGAGAATTTTTTAAATTATTGTTTGATTTTAGAGGGAGAGAAAGGGAGAGAAACATTGATCAGTTGCCTTCTGTACATGTCCCAAGTGGGTATTGAACCCACAACCTAAGGCACGTGCCCTGACCAGGAATCAAACTGGGCAATCTTTCAATTCCCAGAATGATGCTCCAACTAACTGAGCTACACAGCCAGGGCTGGAAGAGACAGATTTTTAAAAACTGAAAAATAACCTGGCACACACATACCTCAGAAGGCCTTTGGCCTAATAATAATGTGCCACATCAAGGCAAATGAACCAAAAACTAAAATAAAATTTCCGCACTTACCTCCTGAAAATGGACTAGACTGCAGAGATAGGGGCCTGACCAGAGTTCCCATAACTTCCTGCTCCCAAAGACCCTCCCTGAGCCTGCCTGGTCCAGGGCTGACCTGGTAGACTGGTGTGTGAGTCTAAGCTGAACCGGCAAGTGGTGGATCCCTGTGGGGTGTCAGGAAAGGACCTGGCCTCCTCCGGGCTCACACCTCTAGGTGGGCCTGGCCTGCCTCAGCCTTCTGGGAGTCCTGCATGACCAGCAAGGCCCTCCTGATCCGTGCGGGCCTCTGTCCCAGACACGAAGGACACAAACTCCCAACCCTGACCTAGAACCAGAGCCAGGTGGCTTTGGCCTGGAGCTTTTCTCGGCTACACTCACTGCTTTGGGAATTTCCCGGAAAGTCTCTGCCTGAGAAACACTTTGACCTTGCGCAGCCCTCCTCCAGTAAAGTGAGATTGTTTATGAAGAAAAGTTGATCGATGAAGGGTGATGTCATAGCTGTAGTGGGGCTGCCTTTCTTGAAGGCTAATCACATGGTATCATAACCTCGCAGACTGAAATCCAGGGAAGGAAAACAGAAAGCAGGCACAGGGCTAGGGTGGGAGTGCACCGGGCATGTTGTGGAAACCAGAAGGGGCTCACATGCACGAAGTGGAGGTCAGCTCAGTGGGCGCTGGTGGACCATTGTAACGACTGGAGCTTTTGCTATGAGTGAGAAAGGCTAAGGGACGAGGTAGAAACAGAGGAACAATGAGAAGGATGTTGCAAAAATCTAAACTTAGAGAGTCGTTATGGTCAGTTATGAGAAGTGGACAGATTGTGGATCTGTTCTGTAGGCAGAACTGACAGGATTTGCTGGGGGATCAGACGTGAGGCTGTGAAAGAGATAGTGAAGTCAAGCATGACTTTAGGGTTTGGCCTGAGCAGCTGCAAGAATGAAGCTGCCATTAACTGAGATGGCTTAAACTACAGATGAAGCATGTTTTGGAGGGCATATCAGGGTTTACATTCTAAACATTTTAAGTTGAGATGTCTATTAGATTTCCAAGTAGAGCTATAGAGTAGGCAATTGGGAATGTGGGGTTAGAATTCAGAGAAGTCCAACCTGGTCATACGCACATTGAAGTCCTTGGCGTATAAATGGAATTTAAAGACATGAAACTGAAAGAGACCACCGAGGAATGAGTATAGGTCCACAAAGGAAGAGAGGAAGTTCCAGATTGAAATCCTGGGGCACTCCATGTTAAGAGATCAGAGAAAAGAGAAGCAGTGAGCAAAGCAGATGGAGAAATGCGGTCTTCTGGAAGCCGAGTGAAGACACTGCCCCCAAAAGGGAGACGGATAAACTGTGTCACCATGCCCAGAAGTCAGGTAGGATGAGGACTGGGGACTGACCATTGGGTTTAGCAGCATAGCAGCGATGTGCAGCTACATGTTTAACAAGTTCTCTGGGGGCAGGAAGCCCTGATTTGTAGAGTGTGCCAATTTCCATGTTGAAAATACTCCCACCATGTTGATTCCAAGTTGTTGCCATGATGTCACTGAATGCAGGGTTTAGAAGAGATGAACATAATTGGCTCTCAAGAGGTGGTGCAGGCTAGCTCAGCAACACTCTGAATGCTAATGGGATTTGTTGCCTCACAAAGATTTAACTTGGCTTCCATGAGGGAGCTGCCTGGTCAAGTGTGAATCTGGCATGGCTGAACCTGCATCCCCAGGAAGAGCCAGCAAAGATTTATTTTATCAATCAATATCCATTTATGGGGGGTAGCTGAGGCACTTCCAGACATACCTGGGACCCAGAGGTGGATATCATGGTTCCTGCAGCCCAAACTCATACTAACCTTTAAAGAGAGTGCATTCCAACAATGAAGAGGCACAAGGCATGTTCCCTAAGCCCACAAAAAAAGTACAGACTGAAGTCACACAGCCCCAAACCAAGGAACACCAAGGATTGTCAGCAGCCACCGGGAGCTAGGAGACAAGTAGGAAATGGATTCTTTCCCAGAACCTCCAAAAGGAAACAGCCCTGCTGGAACCTTGACTTAGGACTTCCGGCTTGAAGAACTGTGAGACAATAAATATTGATTTAAGTCTCTGGGTTGTAGTCATTTGTATGGCAGCCCAGAAAATTAATACAGACTGTCAGGATGACAGCATTCTTCACAGAGACCTTAGGAGAGGAGAGGAAAGGATAGAAGATCGAGAAGTGTGGCCCCTGAAACTGAGTGAAGACGATGGTCCCGGGCAGATGGTGTGGCCCCCTCCCTGATGCCTGTAACAAACCCTGGACTCCCGATCTTGCGTTGATTCTGCGTGGCTCATCATCAGCTGTGCAGTTTGCCTCAGAGCTGCTAACATCTGGTCAGTTTCCTCAGTTTATTGGTTTGACTGGTTTTTGTTGATGGGAGCTACTGTTTGGGCAAGTTTGACTGATGTGGACAGAACTCCTAGAATTCTTGTCTTCAAAGTTCAAAGAGCATTGAGTCAACCACTGGGGAGATAAGCTTCCAACAAATAGTCTCAATATCTTTGGCGACAACCACCAGGGGTCCAAAGTAATCCCCTCAAGTGGCTCCTGGCGGTGCCTGACCTTCCCCATGAATTTCGTCTTTACACACAAACGTCAGATGAAATGCAACTGCTTTAATAAAATTAAAGCATCACAAGCCATTACACATCAGCTCTGTGGGAAGCAGCTCTCTGGTGATGTATTGCGAAGTGAGAGAGGAGAGAAAACTCTGGAACCTAGGCAGGACCCAAAAGGAAACTCCCTGGGAGTCCTGTGCACTTGGAAATGTTAGTGAGCAATTGAGGCTGGGAATAAAATAAATACGACAGAATGAGGAGAAATCATGCTTATGTCTATTTGTGTGTGTGTGTGAGCTGTTCAGAGACCAAAGGGGGCCATTTACTGAGTTCCATTTAGAGCCACTTACCACAGACCTACTAAGGGCAATGCACCCTTTTAGGTGGGCACCAGAGCTGCATTGGTCCATTGGGAGTCTGAGTGTCAGAGGGGGAGGGAGACATGTTGTGCGTGACAGCAGAGGGAAGAAACATGATGCCACATCCCTCAGCCTCTGGCTAGTGTGCCCAAGAAAACAGCAGCATCTTTAAAGTTAAGAGCTCCGTGACATTCCACCAGAAGGAAGTCATGAACACCAATGACACGCCAAGCAGTTCATAGGAATCCGGCCACTCAGAGATTCAAGCACAGGCTGGGCATGTGCCAAAGGGGAGAAGTGTGGCGTCTGGGGTGGAACAAGGCTCCCGTGCATGTGTTTGCCAGTGCCTGGATCTCAGAGAAATGGCAGAAGCCTGATGGACAAAGGGTTCCTGGAATCTTTCCACTTATGTGGCAAGATGTTGTGGGATCCTTATCAGGAAGAAAAGCCACAGTGTTTTCCTCATGCATCCTCTTGGGTTTCACTGTGGGAGTGCCTCTGGCCTCCCCTTTGGCCTTTCCCGCCCCCATTCTAGCAGTTTCCATGTGAAGGAGTTCAGTTGGACTCATGGGATGGGTCTTTCTCTGTCATTATAAGCAACAAGAAAGTGACAAATGGAGACAATTATTTGCTTGATTCAGTGTCCCTGGAGTCATATATTTTGCTTAGTGGGGTTTTTTCCCCCAAAATTACTATTTGGAGATAAAAGTTGCTTTTAGGCCTAAGGAACTCAGCGAATTGGTCAATTTTCCAGTTCACTTTTCAGAAGTAGGCACAGCTTTGGGAAAACAGTTTTCACCCTCCCAGGCTCTCTCTTTCTGTCACAGATAAAAATGCGTTAAGAAAATGGAGCCAAATAAAGCAAAGTTCAGGAACAGCAGAAAAATTGACACAAAAGCTTCAGTGACAGCAGCTGGCCAAGGAACTCACAGCCGATAAGGGGAACTTTGGACAGAGGAGTCTGAGATGAAGGGGATGTTAGTGCGTGGAGCGGAGCCAGCCCCACTGTGAAGTTTTGCAGGGAGAAATAAAGAGGAAATGGGAAATTAATTATAATGAATTCCTCTTAAGCACACTGAGAGTTGGAGACCGTGCATAGGTTATCCAGAGGGTAACTTCTAGTTCAGCAAGGTTTCAGAGAGCTCTTTACTCTCTAAGGGAGCTGCACAAACCTCCGCCAAGCATATGGAATCACCAACTTCAAGTCAAGAGAGCTTGCTTCTGAGCCTCCTTGGAAAGGGATATGTGGACACAGATGGCAGGTTTGCTTTCCAGTTTAGTAAGGAGCAAACTTAAGTTTGTTTGCTTCTCTTACTAGTCTCTATCCCTTACTGATATTTCCCTTGGCAGAGAATGATAGCACTGACCAAGCCAAATGCAAGCAATAAATCCACCAATGCTTTATATTGTATTAACTCCAGCAAGGGACTACAAGGCCCCGACACAAACGTGCCTATTGCAACATCGGACGTGCATTGTTTGATGGGCAGACCAAACCCCGGAAGGGTCTAGTGTTTAAAGCGGGGGCTGAAAATGGGAAGTGGAGTTGGGGGGCGAGGGGGTCACTCCAGCTCTCTTGGCTTTTGGTCACTCTTCTCAAAGGATGGTGGGCTGACCAGAAAAATCATTCTGGTGAAGAAGCTGAACACATAAAGGTTTTAGTAAGGCTGAAAATTAAGATGGTCTTTTCTAACAAAGCTAACGGGACCAGTAAGAGGCTGCTGAGTGCTTGCTGCTCACTCCAACCCCATTTTATTGGCAGTAAAGCAACTCAGATACTTACTATGAAGACCAGCCCTTTCTTAGAAGTGAACTTTATCAACATCCTGTTTTGCTAGACGGTCTGTCTCTAAAGAGCACTGTGAAAGAGAAACTCTAGCTGTGACTTTGACCAAGTTGGATGCTCTTGCGACTCATGCGGGGGCTGAGCCCCAAGCATTCAGACTGATACAGAAAATGAAACACACTAGGGGAGAAGGTATAGAGCTTAACACACTGTTTACTTTTTGGATGTTGTCTGGGCAGTAGGTATTGGCACCCTAAACCTGACCTGGAATAGGCCCTCGCCTCTGAGCTATTTACACCAAAATTTAGTTCTCCTGAGGTGTGAAGTGTAAGGTAAATGGTTCTGAACATAACATATTCTCATGTGGACACAGAGTATGGTAGAATCAAAGGCATTCATTGAACACATCCCCTGTTGTTTTAAATCAAGACAGAGATATTTAAAGGAGACTGCAGGGGCCAAAGCAAACTATCTGAAGACACATTTGATGAAATAGCCAGTAGGGCTTCTCAGGCTCATCCCTGGACGATCACGGTGGTCTCCAGGCGTGCTCAGAGGAGGGTCACAGGAGGTCAGGAACGTGGGTTGAAGTGCCCCACCATCTATAGATTTGATAAATTGAAAAACCAAAGTGGAGAATGACCCCTTACGTTTTGGGGCAATTCTTCACATATGCCTAATAAGAGAAATAACAATTGGTGGATTTCTACTGAAAATTTTATGTAATGATTCAGAATGAATGGCCCAATTTCTTGCTTTCCCCATGAGTCACCAAATTACATATCCGTCTATGTGCACATCCTGAAAATGCCAGGGGCTGGCTCCTCATCTCAGGGAAACGCTGTAGAGAAAGACCTGCTGCAGGTGGGAGTAGGGAGAGAGGACCTGCTGGTGAAACATGGCTTCACTTAGTGCTCTTTTCTGAGCACGTTTCTCTTGTTCCCTTTGTTTTGCCTAAGTTTGAGATTCTGTCTCTTCTCAATGACTTTAGGAGACACAACCTTGGGGTATCTGAATAAAACTCCTGCTATGAAACAGGACTTAAGTCATTTGAGTTTTCACCCACGGCATTCAGGATATTGAAAACAAAGGGAGCATTTTTCACACTTCCTGTCCTTGCACCTGTAGGTTTCATGCCAGGGGGCATTTTGTTAGAATGTCTATGGTTTGCTGTATCATATCTCGCCATCCACTGAAGTCTATTCTTTAAAAAGTTCTAGGCAGGAACACTGCAGCCCATCTTCGGCTCTGAAGGAAAAGTGGAGCAATTCATAAAGCAATTCCATCAACTCCATGTCTATGAGAATTAGTGTTTAGCATATTTTTAGAGTAGAGGAATATACTTTTCCTTTCACTAAGGCTGCACATCTTAAACTGAGACATACCACCGTGGGAAGTGGTTTGCAGCCAGAGACAACTCAAGGCTCCAGAATAAACCCGGTGCATCTTTCTACACTGAAACACACGCAGGTACAATATGAAACAGAACTTCCTATGGTGATGGCCTCATTTGTATCTGGGAAAGCTGGTGTGCCCCCAGGCTGTTTTCCACAGGCGTGAGCTTGAGCTCCCCTGGCTCACTTAGGCCACACCTCCTCTCAAGTTTGAAGCTGTTGTCAGACATGAAATATATGAGGTCTTCCTGGAAAAAGTCCAGCCATTGGTAATATGATGAGAATGGTTTGCACAACACAGATGTAACCTGGCAGCCAAGGACAGTGGGCTGGAATGCTCGTGTGTGAACAATGACAACTTCACTGTACTAGTCAGCGGGGGTAGTAGATGCTGTTGAGTTGCAAGAGGCAACTGATCAGTGTTTGTCTCCCTCTCTTTCTCTTTCTATTCACCTCTCTCTCAAATCAATAAAAGAAAAAAATTTTAAAGACACAGTGAATTAGGGGATTACAAAGGTTTCTCACATCTCTAACTTTCTGGAATTCTAAATACAGCACTAAGGAATTTCAGGAAATATTTCCCTCAGCTTACTATTCAGTCCTTTCTGCCTCTGCAGCACAAGCTCACTCCTTCCCCCGCAGCCTGTCACCCCCTGCCGGGGCCCGGGCCCTCACCTTCTCTTGCTTGGATTACTGATTCCAAGAGCCTCCAAAACTGTCTGCTGCAAGGCAGTCCTTCCACAGCACTGCGATGTACCCATTTACAGTGCAAATCTGACTATGTTTCACCCCCGCCTCGGGCCTGCCTCTGCTCTATTTCTTAGTAAAAGTACATCTGACAAGGCTTACAGAGTCCTGTGTGACTCTTCAATATCACCTCTGCCTGCCAGCTGCCTTGCAGGTGAACCCTCAACCCGCACCAAGCTGCTTCTCACTTTCGTGGCTTTGCTTCCACTGCTACCTGTACTCCAGTGCCCCCCAGCCACCCTACCCCCATTTCATTTGGCCAACTGTTACTCACCATGAAGGTTCAGCCCAGGAGACTGTCCCCTGGCTGAGTGTCCGTTCCATTCCCTAAAACTGTGCATCCCTCCATCACTGTGCTCCATGAGGTACCATAACTAACTGTTCAATGGGTCTCTCCCCACCCCGGGCTATGAGAACACTTGAGAGCAGGGAATAGATCATATTCACTGCATTCCCAATATCTAGGACTGTGCTTCTCAAATGGGTGTGTTTTTCCTCCCAAGGGGTAAGTGGCAATGTCTGCAGACATTTTTCATTGTCCAAACCAGGTGGGAAATGCTACTGACACCCAGTGGGTGCAGTTTGGGAAGGCTGCTAAACAAGCCATAACGCACAGGGCAGCCTCCTGCAACAAAAAGTTATCGGACCCAAAAATGTGAAAACAAAAACAAAAGCCTTGATCTAGGACAAAGAGTATATAATTTATGATGCCTCATTTAAAAAAAATGTGAATATATTCACTGAATCAAACTCTGCTCTCAAAGAAGATCCATGTGATAGTTATTAGGTCTAAAAGGAATTTAACTTAATGTATTTGCTTCTTTCAGGACAATTTAGTTTAAATCTAATCTTTCATTATGGACTAAAAATTTGGCTCCAATAAAGGTATTTCAGGTATCAATGGAACGAATAGGAATATTTTGGGACAGTTATATACTGAAACTAAGAGTCTCCAACCTAGAACTGAATCATGGAATGTCAGAAGAAAAGGGGCTGTAAAAATAATGCAGCTCTACCTACTGATTTTACAGGCAGAGACTCTAGGTCCTGCTTGATGAAGTGACTCGTTCAAGGTCACCTGGCTAGGAATAAGAGAGACTGGGGAACAGAAGAAGGATGGCTTGTGTTGTGACTTTACCAAAAATGAATGTAGGACTGTCGGGTGCATCTTTAAGCCTCTAGTAGAGACTGGGGCCAGGGTGAGGGGGTGGAGGAAGTGGATCAGATCTGCCCCTTTTGAGAGACAAGGAGAGGACAGAAATACAGATAGCTGGGAAAGATTTGTTATATATCTTGGCTCCCTGACCTTCCAGACCTTTTCAGACCTAGATGCCCACCTGGTACTAAAGTCTATACCTTGGTACTTCAGATCACACACATTTCAAAGCATTCCATGTCCCAGTGTCTCTCACTGAGCACTGTTGCTGTTTGAGGTGGGACTTTTGATTCTTTGTGGCAGAACTGGCTGTTCGGCATCTCTGGCCTTCATTCACTGTTCCATCTCCAATCATGATCATTAGGACACAACCTTAGATATCTCCAAATGCCCCCCAAGAAGGTGGTACTGCCTCCCCTTCCTGCCCCTTCAGTTGAGAACCACCAAAGGTCAGATGGCAGAGTTGCATTTATGTTAAGCAAAGAGCACTTGGTTGGGACAAGAAAACAATCAGAACAATGGACGAGAGTGGTCTTAATGGCCAACTTTGTCAAAATGACCTGTGGAGTCAGTTAAACATAAAATTCTCAGTCCTGCCCTCAGGGGCTAGGGTGCAAGAATACATGTTTTTAATAGTCTCGCCAGATGATCCCTGTGTATACAGAAAGTGTGAGAACTATGCCTTGGCAGCAGCTCTCAGCCCTGGCTCACAGGAGAATCAACATTTAAAATGCCACTGTGCACATCCACTCTCGGGGATCCTGCGTTCGCTCTGCCTGCATTAGGGCTCTGGCATTGGAGTTTTTAAAAGTTTTCTGGATGGCTCTGCTATTCAGCCAGGGTTAAGAAACACGATCATTAAGAAGTCCTGCTAAGCAAGAGGTGACCAAAAATTTATTTTCCCTTTCTCCCTTTGGGGTTCTCAACCTTGACTGCATCCCCCAGGGAGCTTTATAAAAAACCTCAATGCCCAAGCCATACCCCTTACCATTGAAGTCAGAGTCTTTTGGGATAGGACTCAGGCATCAGTGTTTTAAAGGCTCCCCAGCTGACTCCAATTTCCAGCCAAGTTTGAGAACCACTGACTTAGAATATTTGCCTTTCTTCTCCCATAATCCTCTGCTCTTGGCTTCTCTTTCCTCCAACCTCTAAGTTCGAAAAATTTGAGAAAGCTTGTGCGTAGAAGTTAGGGTGAGAGTGGTAAGGGATTAAGGGCAAGATTCGTCCTGGTTCTCTGTGCCACTGGATATCTTGTTGTCATTGATCCAGCACTCAGGGTGAAAAGGGCAGTGGAGAAACCTCAAGACATATTATTATATACTTTCAAGAGGAAGAACCTTGAACCAGCATCAAGCTTGGCTTTATATCTCTGTTCTCCCCAGAGGTCTCTACTTGTTGCTCCAGGATAGGGATTTCAGCTTTCATTCTTTTCCATCATTTCATTTATGTGGCATGCGTGGGTCAGAGAAGCAATGGAATGCTGGAAACCATTCTCCCCCAATTAGCAGACGCCTCAGTGGCTGCAACTATTTGCCAGTAACAGTGCATGCCAGCGCAGCACCCAAATGTTAACTATTGCCATCGGTCCTGAAACCTGTGCACGTAATCGATAAGGGTTGTTAATCCGTCACCACTGCAGTTCGAGACACAGATAAGACTGTTGTCCTATGCCTGTTCAGTGTCACTGGGTAACGGCCTTTGAGTTTGCCTTCAAGTAAATCAGAAGTCAAATGTATCTCCCTCTTGAAGAGATGTTAAATCTGACCTCAGATGCTAAAGGCAGAAGAGAAACAGTGAAATTCAGGCAGAGCTGCCTCCTCTTTAATGTGTCTTTCAGTTGTGTCGGAGCAGAGGCTGCCTGTCGGCTCCAGCCCACCATCTTGTTGCTGCTGCTTTGAGATGGGAGGAAAACTGTTGTTCTTTCTGTGCAAGGGTGGATCCCAGGTGGTCAGAGTAAAACTTTCTAAGTTAGGAGTGCTCTGGCTTCTAGTGGTAGGTTCTTTCGGCGCGCACACACACACACACACACACGCACACTTTCTCTATGGCACATCATCTCCATTGGGCTGCTGGACCCTGGTGTCAGGCTGGGAATCACCAGTCCACACTCTGCTTCCCTCTTGATCAGCCGTCCTTCCCTGCTGTGACGCCTTGCTGGGGGCCGGCTCTGGTCAACAGGTGGTGTAGTAAAGTTGAACTGCAATTCCTTCCTCCAGAAGATCCCCTCTCCTCCTTTAAACACATGCCAGCAGACAGATATTGGGGTGGGGAGGGAAGAGCACAGCTGGCGTAGAACAACAGCATCGAAACCCCAACACAAAAATATCCTCCATCAGGTGGGTAGATACTTGCCTTAAAACTGCGAATCTTAAAGGGACCACCCAAGTAGTTCTTCCCAGAATTCCAGACATTTTTCCACCCCAAATGGCCTCTGAGAACATTAAATGTCAGCTTCAAACATTAATGTTTAGTTCTCACTAGCTACTGTTAATGATTGAGTATGGTGCCAACATGTGACCCGGACCTTGCCACTCAGAACATCACCCCTCCTGGGCCAAGAGATTGGCTCCAAGATGTAGACAGACATCAAATAATGTGAATCAGAATGAATTCTAGACTTGTGTTTAAGCAACAAGATAAGATTGTAACTCTTTACTTTTGAAGCTGTAGCCCTGAGTATGTGAGTGTGACGTGGCCGGCAGCCTGTGGTCCACAAGGAAAGAAGAGTGTGCATACAAAGAGAGCCCAGTGAGGGGAAACACAGAGCCAAGAGTTGGAAAGACCCTGGTTTCTTATGACATTGTCCGAGACTTTGCATCCAACCATGACTCACATATACCCATGGACTATTCAGTTACATGGGAAAATACAATACTATTTTGTTTAAGCCAGTAGGGTTAATTTTCTGTCACTTGGATAAAAAGGTTCACAGCTAGTACAACACTCCTCCCATGGATCATTAGACACTTCCTCCGGCAGAAGAACCACTCTTTCAAGACTTTCAAGAGCTACTCTTCAATGCACAGTCGTTGACACGGACGAGAGCGAGACGGCTGCTGAACTGGAGTGTGGGAGGCTGCTCTGCAGCTGGGCTCTTGTGTGGGGCCAAAGAGCTAATGGGGTTTTGGCTTCCTGAGCACCTCTGTTGAAACTCCCTGGGGAATTTTGCTTTATGAAATTCCCAGCAACTTGGTATCCCAGTGGGTTGGTGATTAGGAGCCTGAAGGGCTCCCTGTTGGATGAGAAAAATGTGTTTGAAGTCAGCTGGGAAGAGCTGTGGGAGGCAGTTGATTGGTCCTCCCAAACTCCCACTGTGCATTGAGAGAAGCGGCCTCCACCACTGTTTATTGCTGATTACTTTTATCTCCATAGCCAAAGAAAATATATTTGAAGTGAACCCTTTGAATTAGAACCCTTTTTCACTAGGATCCACACATGGTAAAATATTAATAAACAGGTGGGTTGAACAATCATTCAAGATTGCATTACAATTTGATTTTTAAAGGCTAAATTATTAACATCAGAGGTGCTGACATATATTCTGGTATGGTTATACCAAAGGTATTAATATCAACACAGAACAACTTCTGAGCTGTCAAACACCAGGTCTGTTTTTACCAAAAGTGGAGTAGTAAGTGAAGGGATGGGATTACACATAGTACGTCTGTGAATACGGGAACAGCTAACTTTGTAATGGATTGGCAGCTGTGACAAGGCCTTCTCTGGAAGTCTCTAAATTTCTCTCCGGCCTGGGGAGGGATATTTACTGGAGTAAGGAGGGATGAAGGAGGTAGAATAGTTCTTCTGCAATTCACACTCACAAACAGGACAAATTTCAGTCCATGCAGGGAGTTACACTTCAAAAAGTACTATCTGGCAGCTAAATAGTTCCAAAGTTTTCTTGTGCCTCTTGAAGATGCATTATTCAGGTAACACTTCTTTAAAGCCTTTCCTCCAGTTCACAGCATTCTCCTGCCCTTCACCCGCTTCAGAGGCACTCCCTTACCAACCTCTAAAGCTTCTCTCCAGCTCCAAACAAGCCAATAAAATGTGTGGACCTCATTTAATCCTGATTAAAGCAAACCAACTGTAAGGCAACACTTCAAAGACAATGAAGGAAACTTGAATTTGGACTGTGTACTGGATGATACCAACACACTTTGTTATTTTTGATAAGTGTGATAATGTTATGGTGATTACATATGGAAACACCCATACGTTTGGCAATGCATGCTTGAATACGTAAGAGTGAAATGGTGGTTCTGGGATTTGCTTTAACATACTTCAGCCAAAAGAAAGAAGGAAGGAAAAAGTATAGATGAAGCAAAAGTGGAAGGCACTGATCATTCGAGAATGTGAGTAATAGATATTTGAAGTTCATTTTACTGTTTTCTCTACTTTTGTGTATACTTGAAATTTTTTTCTAATAACATTCTCTTTTAAAAAAAAATTTAAAAAAGAAAACAGATAAAAATATACTCTGAATTCCATAATCAAAGGCAAAAATAAGTCAGAGAAATATATTTCAAAGCAGTAGTAAGAGAGGTATTTTTTAGACACATAAGTCCATCAAACAAGCCTGGCATCTCTGAGTGCCATTCACGGAACCATGAGTCAACCGTGCCGCATGGGGTATATTTCGTTGCAAAATATGAAAATTGTAGAAGCAGGATGGTGCACACCAACATTTTAAGACTTTGTTTTTCTTTTAAGCCTGAATAGCCTATACTCATTTATAACATTGCGTCATTACTCTTAAAACTAGCAATATCCTATTGATTTTTTAATTTTTCGTTTTATTGTTTACGCTATTGCAGTTGTCCCACTTTTTCCTCCCTCGCCCTCCCCCTCCACCCTGCCCACACTCCACTTCCATAATTAGTCCATGTCCACGGGTCCTTCATACATGTTCTTTGATTTTTTTAATTTAAATGTTTTAACAAGAGATTTTTTTTAAAAAAGCACTCTTGAATTGAGTAAAAAAATAGAACGAGGTGAGTTAAGGTTCTGGGGGAAGGAAGTTGTGTTAAAACTTTTCAAAAAGGAATTTAACCTCATATTTTGAAAGCACCATTTTTTCTGGCAGGACTCAGAGTTTTCCTCCCACACTCCCCAGTCTGTGGCCGGTGTCTGGAGGAAACTATTGCTACTTGCAAGTGGGATTTTAAGAAACTAGCATGGATTCTGAAAGATGCAGTCATTGGAAAAAGAAAAAGAAAACCACTGTGAATATTGAATGAGCTTAGGATCCTCCAAGAGTTTAAAGAAAACTGAAATTTATATCCAATTGATGCTAAGAGTACAAATTTCATCTGAAAAACATTTGAGAAATTGGAATTGACCTACCCCATCTTGTCTGAGCCAAGGCCGATGTGCCACCTGGCGTTGCTAATGGCTAAAGCAGAGAGCCCAGGAGCTGGGAGGCTGCCAGGGGAACAGGCTGGGGTGAGCAGAGCACTGCCTAAGCTAGAAGCCTCAGGCCTTCTCCACTGTCCACAGTCACGATAATTTCCAGCTCTGGCTCTTATTTGAGCAAGGCCTTGTCTATCACACACTGATCTAGCCAAATGCTTTAGTGGAGAATTTGCTCAAATTGGTCATTTTGCATCTTGTTGGGAGAAGGAGAAAATGAATGCTTGAAAGTTCCAGGTTTCACCCTAACATGTGGGGACGTGAAGTTGGGGAAAGGGAGGGTCCTCCAGCTGGTGAGGAAGGTGAACACACAGGCAGCTTTAGGGCCAGGAAGAAAGTGAATGATCCTGTAGAAAGGTGTGATTGTACGCTGAGACTTTAAAAGGAGAGAAGAGGACACTGAGTTTCAGAGGAACTATTTGCATTAGACCTTGAAGGATAGGGAAGGTGAGTCAAATAGAAGATACAGCATAAGCAAAGGGGCACAGGCTGTAATGTAGAGAGGGTATGGGGAGGAGGAAGTTCACTGACTGGAACTCAGGGCAAATGGAAGGCGGCAAACGGTCCAGAAGATGGGACAAGTACTCCATGGAAAACCTGGAATGCCAGGGTGGGAATATCAGGTGTTAGGTAGATACTGGGTGGTAGCACTGAGGGTCTTTAAAAGGTGATCACAGATGCCCTATGGAAGGTAAAATCTAGCAGTGGTGAGTAAAGTAAATTGAGTAATGAGAGGACAGATAGTAAAAATCACTGCTGTTACTGAGTACTTTACTGGGGCCACTTTATATTCATAATCTGATTGAATTCTTATAGCAAGAGGTATTAGTATTCCACTTTATAGAAAAGGAAATTAAGCCACTTGCCTGAAGTCATACAGTTAATAAGCAATAGAGGCAGTGTGCTTACCTGCTGTCAATCACTACGCTTGACTGCTTCAGAAGGAGGCCAAGATGGGCGGGACATATGAGGTTCTGAATTAGATAGGGGGTGACAGTGACAGAAAAGAGGCATCAAATTGGCAAGACTTGGTAAACAGTTGCCCATGGAAGTCCTTGATTTGGAGCCGGGGAGAAGGGAAGAATGATACTGTTACTAACCCAAATACAGAAACCAGAAGAAAAACTTGGTGTAAGATAAAGGATTACTAATTTGCTTTTAGCCACGTTGAGCCTGAGATGCCATTAGTAAATTCCAGCAACATGGCTATCAGGCAGCTGGAAATGTAGTTTGGCTGCCAGAGGGAGAAGACAGAGCTAGACAGAGAGATGGAGACATCATCAGTAGACCGGTGAATAGGCAAAGGAGGGTGGTGGAAGGAAATGATTACAGGTTTTTGTTCTTTCTGTTCTCTCAACTGATAATAGAGACACCCTTTTTAAAAAGATTTTATTTATTTATTTTTAGAGAAAAAGGAAGTGAGGGAGAAAGAGGGAGAGAAACATCAATGTGTGAAAGAAACATGGACCAGTTACCTCTTGCACACCCCCAACTGGGGACCTGGCCCATCACCCTTTTGTTAACAGGTCTGCACTCAATCCACTGAGCCACACCAGCCAGGGCTAGCGATACCTTTTGAGTTTTGTCAGCCATCCCCTCCCAAACTATCTACCTCCCAAACTATCTACCTCCCAAACTACCTACCTCCCATCATTAATGAAATCCAGTAATGTAGGACCAGATTTTACAAAGTGGTCCTGTGGAATGATTCTCTGAGCTCCACTGTTGGGAGGGTTAGAGGCTGCTTTAGTAGAAGCAGGAGGATTCTACATAAAATGATGAGGGCAGTCCACTCTCTCTTCCACCAAGATAAGGCCACAGTGTCCATCTTCGGACCTAAAGTCCTGGTGAGTCTCTCAGGGAGCCATCGCAAATTGCTGCCCAGGACAGGCTTTGAGGGGCAACCACAGGTCAGGGGCACATGTGCCTTGTTTTGGGGGGCAAGGCAAGGCTTAAAGCTGGTAGGATATGCACCGCATCGCCTGAGAGTCGCCATCTGAGCAGCCAGTCAGATCTTTCCTAAAACATCCTAAACAAAAGAAAGGGCAGTGGAAGGGCAAGATTCCACTGATGAATTTCCCCACAAGCCCCACAGATGAATGACTTGGGGTTAATAGGGGTGAAAGTGAAACAATAAACATAGCAGGAGTTTGTGCAATCTCATCTAGACCAAGGAAATCACCTCATCACTCTTCAGTTGATGGACTGATCCTCATCCCTCAGTTCACCATCTTCCTCACAACTCGCCTCAGCAATTTTTGTTTCAAATTGCATGTTCAGGAGGCTACTGCATGTTTCCATTGTGAGTGTGGAGGGGTCACAATGGGTGACTCCCCCGCTGGAACTTGGAATTATGGGAAATAAGTTTGCCTGACAAGACTAAAATTTTTAATGCTGATGAATCAGACAAGAAATCTGGGAAATCATTTGACAGAACATTCGTCCAGGGACAGCAAGACTTGACTGCACCCTGATGGATGAGATTAACGTAACTAAAAACAATGCATTCGTGAAAAGGAGAGTTCAGCTGAGTCACAAACAAGGCAACTGCATTTAATAAAAATTTGCTGAGCACCCACTATGTGCCAGCAGGAGGCTCACATTCCAGTTGGGGAGACAGAAAACAAGCAAATGCACATATAACTGAATGTCAAGGGCTTGTTCCAGGAAAGGGTCTGAAGGGCAAACAGCATCTAACACTCAATGGCATTTTGCTCATTCAAGTTCTGTGCCAGATTTAGGGAATGTGCTCCGACCTACAGCCTGAAACCTGTGTCTCCAGCACTTACTGGTGATATTTTAACTGATCAATAGTCCTTCTTCTCATTCCTTTTGGTGTGACTTTCACGAAGACACACACAGAGAAAGAAGCACATCTCAATATCCTACAGCTCAATGAACTTTCTAGACAGAGCACATGGTGTGACCAGCACCCTGGATCACTCCACATGTCCCCTTGCAGCCCTGTGACCACCAAAAATGAATGACCATCCTGATGTTAACACTATAGATTTGCTTTGCCTATTTCTGAATTTTATGCAAATAGAAATATATAGTCCATACTCAGTACAAAATGTCTGGCTTCCTTTACTCAATATTATATCTGTGAAATACATTATATTGTGATGTGCATTAATGATTTTTTATTGTCATATATTTCAGTGTACAACTATATCATAATTTATTTATCCATTCTATTTCAATGGAAAGTGGAGTCATTTCTACTACTTTTTTAATAAGTTATTTTTCTGCTAAACCTATCAGAGCCAATTTCTGGTGTTTACAACTAAGAATCTGGCCTGGTACACTTTAGTTTTAATTCTAAATTTTTATTGAGTGAGAAAGTGAGCAAAGAGTTGTATTTTCTGTAAAAATTCTTTTTAACAGTGCTTCTGGGGACAAGGACGTTTTCTTCATCAGCTGTTTGGCAAGGGACATCCACTTTTTCTGTCTTAACAGTGAGACCAAATGATAAAAAATTACATTCTGTGTAGATAAAGCTCTGAGTTCCTGGCTTAAATACAGTATTTTCTAGAATAATAACTATAACTTGGGGTCTCTTAGGTTGCTGCACATTTGGTTAGAAGATTTTCTCTGCAGGAGCCAGTCAAATGATCACTTCTGGGTATGTGTCTCAACACCAAATTGGCTTACATCTCGATTGCACAGGAGCAGAGGTTTGGAAGTTGCGGTTTTCTCCACAGTCCCCACTGCCCTGGCTGCTGCTCTCAGGAACTCTGAAGAACATTGTTAACAGGCAGACACAATCCAGTGAAAAAGAAAAATGACAGACTCAAAAGACAGTCATACCAATTATTCACCAGTTACTAGGCTCTTTCCTTTTTGAAGCACATATCAGCCTCCATCATATAGGAGTTGACCTTGTCCGAGTGGGCTTGTAGGAGAGAAGAATGGACCACTCTTGTCTTTTCATTTTCCTCTTTGGCCAGGCCATATCAGTTGCTGATGCAATGATTCGCAGCTTGGCTTTTGAACAATGAGTTAGACCGACCAACAGCTGTTCCTCTTGGTTGACAGACACTGGTAATAACACTGGCAATTACTCACTGAGCACTCAGTATGCGCACCAGGTGCACGTGCAGAGGGCTCTGCATGCATACCAACTTCATTAAAGGCCGATTTCTCCACTTGCGCTCTGAATATTATCCCCTTGTCCTTCTCAAAGACTTTTCTCCTGCAATTCACCTCTCTCTCCCCTACATGACCAATTTCTCCCCACTTCCTGGATCAGTCCATGAGCAGTCAGACATGTCCTAGTGCTTCCTTTAAAAAAAGAAAAATCCTTTGACCTCATATGCCCCTCCAGACACAATTCAATTTCTTGGCTCTGTTCTAGCATGACTTCCTGAAAGAGTCGCCTACAGTCACTGCTCTACTTTCTCATTTCTTAGTCTCTTCTCAACCAGTTCCAGTCACGCTTTCCTCCTCTCCATGCCATTGAATCTGCCCATTTCAAGGTCATGACCAACCTTCTTAGCCAATCCAGAGGTCACTTCTGTGTCTTTATTTTAGTCAACTTCTCAATAGCACTTGACATAGTTACCACTTCCTCTTCTCTCCCAGTCTCCATGATGCCACTTCCTTCCCTTTTCCTTCTACCTAACTGGCTACGTTGCCTCAAGTTGTTTTTTTTTTTACTGTCTCCCTTTCTCAGTCTGGTCCCTAAATGTTGGGATAACTAAAGACTTTCTCTTAGATCTTTTTATACTGTCCATCTGTACCCTACCCCTGAGTGGGCTCATCCAATCCCACCTCTGGAAATCTCATCTATATACTGATAACTCTGGAATTCAACATTTTTTAATCTTGATATAACTGACCTCTCCTCTGAGCTCCAAACCCTATATCCCATTGCCTGCTCCATGTCACCACACAGAGATCTAAGAGGCATCTCAAATTTAGTACAGACAAACAAAGCTCTTGGTTTTTCAATCCCCAAATTTGCTTCTGCCATCTCAATAAACAGCACCAATAGTCACCCTGCTGTTTAACATTTAACATTTAACACTCAAACATTTAGAAGTCATCTTTAAGTCCTCTATCCCTCATTTTCCCAAATGAATCATCTGCAAGCCCTGTTGACTATAGCTTCCTGTCAACAGTTCATTATAAGTCTTTCATTCCTCTTAACTTGACAAATTAAAAGAAACTTTGGAAAATAGAAGGGGAAGAATTTATGTTTTCTCCTAATCTTCATAATTATAATTTAAATAGCTGGACATTGTGGCATTAAGCACACACCTAATTTACTTTACAAGTCTTCTGATGTTGTATCTTTAGGTTCTTCTATTTGACTTTTATAAGCAATCATGCAGTGAAAAGCTGCATGCACATATACGTGTTGTATTTAATTTTTTATTTATTGACTTGAGAGACAGAGAAAGAGAGACATCAATTTTTGTGGTTGCACTTATTTATGCATTCATTGCTTGATTCTTGTACACGCCCTGACTGGAGACTTAACACACAACCTTGACATATCAGGACAACACCAACAGAGACTTCCGGCAAGATGGAGGAATAGGTGGACGCACCGTGCCTCCTTGCACAACCAAGATTAGAAAACCAATAATTTACAACAATAATTTACTATCAGAATAACACCCAGATCCGGCAGAGGATTTATCTGAATGGAAGTCAGGCAGCCAAGAAGTTGAAGTAGACGCGTTCATCCGGACTGGTAGGAGAAGACAAGCCGGCGGGTGCGGGGCTGGCTCGGGTCGGTGGCGCACGGAGGTCGGGGGAAGGTTTGGCGCGAAATCGGCGCAAAAGCCATCCGGCGCTCAAGAAGGCAGCGGTGATCCCTGAGTACGCAAGCTGCAGCTGGCAGACCCAGAGGGGCAGCGATTGTGGACCAGGGCAGAACTCACAGCCCAGAAGCCCAGACAAGGGTCTGAGTCCAGGGGAACGGAACTACCGCCATTGTTTTCCCCCGCCCACCCCGCCCCCACATATAACGTCACAATCTAGCGAGTGGGGTGCCCAGCCCCAGTGAGCACCTAAGGCTCCGCCCCCCACCGTAACAAGAGCAACCAGACCGGAAAAAAAAAAAGGAGAGACAGGGGGAAAAAACAAAAAACAAAAAACTATGTTTTCAACAGAGCAGATCAGTCCCCCAGGACTCATCCTTTTGAGCGACCAAGAACTAGCCAATCTATCAGATGTGCAGTTCAAAACACTGGTGATCAGAAAGCTCACGGAACTGGTTGATTTTGGACGAAATTTAGATGAAAGAATGCAGATTACCATAAAACAGATGCAGGAAGACACGCGGAGGAGAGCCAATAGTGAAAGGAAGGAATATGAGTCTCAAAACAATACAGTGGACCAGAAGGAAGATAGAATCAACCAAGCAGGAAAGCATGATGAAATAAGAATTCAAAAAATTGAGGAAAAGATTAAGAGCATCCAAGACACCTTTAAACGTTCCAATATCCGAATTATAGGGGTACCAGAATCGGAAGGGGAAAAGCAACAGATTGAACATGTATTTGAACAAATAATAAAGGAGAACTTCCCCAATCTGGCAAAGGGAACAGTCTTCCAAGAAATCCAAGAAGCTCAGAGAGCCCCAAAGAAGTTGGACCCAAGAAGAAACACACCAAGGCACATCATAATTACATTAGCCAAGGTAAAAACGAAGGAGAGAATCCTAGAAGCAGCAAGACGTAAGGGGACAGTAACCTACAAAGGAGTTCCCATCAGACTGTCAGCTGATTTCTCAAAAGAGACCTTACAGGCAAGAAGGGGCTGGAAAGAAGTATTCCAAGTCATGAAAGACAAGGACCTACATCCCAGATTGCTCTATCCAGCAAAGCTTTCATTTAGAATGGAAGGGCAGATAAAGTGCTTCTCAGATAAGGTCAAGTTAAAGGAGTTCATCATCACCAAGCCCTTATTTTATGAAATGCTAAAGGGACTTATCTAAGAAAAGAAGATAAAGAAAAAACATGTATAGTAAAAGGACAGCAAACTCACAAATATTAACAACCACACCTAAAGCAAAACCAAAAGAAACTAAGTAAACAATTAGAACAGGAACAGAACCACAGAAATGGTGGGCACATGGAGGGTTAGCAGCAGGGGGGTGGGAGGAGGAGAGAGGGGGAAAAGGTATAGAGAATAAGTAGCATAGAATGTAGGTTGAAAATAGATAGGGGGAGGGCAAGAATAGTATGGGAAATGTAGAAACTAAAGAACTCATAAGTATGACACATGGACATGAACTAAAGGGGGAAATGTGGGTGGGAGGGGGGTACAGGGTGGAGGGGAGAGAAGGGGGGAAATGGGACAACTGTAATAGCATATCAATAAAATATTAAAAAAAAAAAAAAAAAAAAAAAAAAAAAACAAACCAACCAACTGAGCTAACAAGCCAGGGCTGGCTATGGGTTTTATTTTTTGTTTTTAAAATAGAGAAGCTGATGTTTTTTGTTCAATAAAAATATCACTGAGTGGTTGTCTTAGTTTTACAGCAATGGGGAAATAGCTATCCATTATTCTGGGGTCCAGGTGTCAGAACTCTTTTAATACTGTCACTCTCTGAGAACCAACATAGTGCAAAGTTGGTCATTGACAAAGAGGTAGCTAGTTTGTCTAAGAAGCAAGGGCCTATAGTAGAGAAGAAATTAATATCTAAAACCTACTTCCCACAATTCAAAATTAGAGAAACCTAGAGGGGTGAACTAGTGTGACCTCCCAAGGTCTTGCAGCCAGGAAAGGCAATGAGATCCTAGAGGCAAAGACCCGGATAAAAGGGAGAATCAGGCTGGTAGTCAACAGGTAGCATGGTGGATGTTTGCACTTACCCTGCAGCTGAGGCTGGAAGCTCTTCTGGACCCAGCCACCCTGAACCCAACAACATGGTCTTCTGAGCTGGAACCTTGGGAGCCAAAGTGTGAATGCAGAGACTGTTAATCAGCTCAGCCCTGAGGCATGGGATTGTTGTGCTTCGAAGAACTCTGGAGGGCTGCGCGGGAACGAACAGGGACTTCAGTAGGACGGTGGACATGAATGTCCTGGACTGTTTTTAATAGTGGAGTAGGTGGTAGGGACAGAAGCCACAGTAACTGAAACTGGAGGATCGACTATGGACTGGATAGATTCTCTTTTCTGCCCCTCTTTGGGGTGAATAAGCTCCTGGTATCCTTGACCAATAGAAGTGGGGGAGGGTAGAGAGGAACCCCCCAAAATCAAAATACAACGACTTCCTGCTAGTACAGCATCAGAAATCCAAACAACACTAAGAAAGGTATGTTTGCACTCCACACTGTAGTTACTTATGGGATCCTTTCCTTAGGCTATATTCCCAGAAAAGGGGTCATTGATTCAAAGGGCATGAACATTTTGTGACTCCAAACCAAAACTATAATTTTTTCAACAGATGCATTAATTTCTACTATCTGTTTCTCCACACTCCCTCTGGCAATGAATAATTAACTTGTTTTCTGTTTTTTGGTGTGGTTTTTTTTTGTCAAAACCAAGAATTTGGGAGAAGTGTGACCAGTGTAAGATGTGGCAGCCCACAGAGGGGTCCACCACAGGGCAATGGTGAAGTCACCTCCTCATGACACTAGTTCTGAACCAAGCATTCCCAGGCTCCTGCCCAAATCCCCCATCGACTCTCTCAGGGGCTTTCCTTCTGCACTGGCCCCTCACACACCCATGTCCCCACCCTCCTTTGCTCATTAAAACTGTCATAGGAGCAGATATGACACCTGTCACTCACCTCTCCATGTGACTTTAAATTAAAATATCTCCTCTCTCAAGCACATGCCTGCATTGGAACTAGGATGTAGGAATGAAAAGCTTTGTCCTCTGTTAAAGACTCTTTGAGATTAGATGCCCTGGACTGAGAATCCACTTAAAGCTGGACCTCTGCCTTGAGGGCAAAGGACTTTCATAGTCAGAGCCCTGGCTGGCGTAGCTCAGTGGATTGAGTGCGGGCTGGGAACCAAAGTGTCCCAGGTTCGATTCCCAGCCAGGGTACATTCCTGGGTTGCAGGCCATAACCCCCAGCAACCGCACATTGATGTCTGTCTGTGTCTGTCTGTCTGTCTGCCTCTTTCCCTCCCTTCCCTCTCTAAAAAATAAATAAATAAATAAATAAATAAATAAATAAATAATCTTAAAAAAAACCAACAACATTGTTTAAAAAAAAAAAAAGGACCTTCATAGTCAGAATGTGATCTGAGGAACATCAAATGCCCAGAACTTCAAAACTGAGACCCAGAAGGAGTTGGCAGTGGGAGGGTAAACTCACCAGACAAATGAGGTGGCAGAAACCAAACTCGAGATCAGAATTAAAAGTGGAAGGCCCAGAAGTTGAAAACATACTTTGCTAATGTCAGCGTGATGCCCAGAACCACTCCAAGGCAAGCATAACTCATTATAAATAAAAACCTGAAATCTGTTTTTTTCTGCCAACAAGTAAAGCACAATTTAATAAATAATAGTCCATCGTTTTTATATAACATACATGTGAAGCATGAATGGTTTTGACCTTTTATAATTTTGACACAAAACTTTTTATTCTGCTCATGGTTATATCATTGCATGAGCCTGGGCAGGCCTTACAATTGTGCTGGCCTTGACTTTTACACGTGAGTTACAGACAATTGTGCCCTGACTAGTGGTCTGGGAGGCTGATGAAGATGAAGGGGGTGAATCTGATGTTTAAGGTAAAGATCAGATATGGTGTTCAGTGGTTGATTCCAAGTATGACCTATGGTCAGGGTCTAATCTTGAGTAGTTCAAGATTAAATAACACATAGAATTGAGTGCCTTGAGCACATTGTCTAGTGACATGGATGGACAATTAATAGCTTGCTGCGCAGATTTGTAAGAAACTAATTGGAATATAACATAAACCCCATAGAGAGTAAAGGACAAAGGGGACTTCAAAATAAGAGGCAGGAAATAAATGATATTTGATTTGGACATGTGCCCCCAAAGCATCTGGAGAAAAAAAATCAACAAAACATAGATACCAATGAAAAACCTAGAGGGATGAGCCATAATTACTCTGAAAGATACGGACAGGAAATTGGATAGGAGCTTACAATGTTGTTTTGGGCTGCATGGATGGCCTTTTGTGCCTGTGAAGGGAAGTGAGAGTTCATGTATGAATAATCAGTTGGAACTATGTGTAACATCAGGCTAAAAGTTGTCATAAGCCATCCCACAATTGAAGAGCGTTCTATATACTGCAGGTCAGTCCCCAATCCTTGGAGAGACACGGGTGTAGAGAAAAGGGGTCAGCTTTACGGTCAGACATCTTTATGGGATCTTTTCCTCTGATTAGCTCTGGGACGTTATGTTTTACTTTGTCTGACCCATGGATTTAGCACAAAAAAAAGGAGAGAAAAATATCTCTGGCTCAAGGTTGTTGGAAGGACTGCAGAAAAAGTACATCAAGTTCCTGGCATGTGGGAAATAGCAAATAAATGTCAGTCAGTGGCAGCAGCAGGAGTAGAAATGAAAGTTGATTTCTGAGTTATCAACTCCACCTATCCCAGAGTCCTTCTCTTCCCCAGGCGTCCCACCCTCCTGGTCCCTGCACTGTGCTCCTCACCCACGGCCAATAGAAGCTCTGGATTGTTAAATAAAAGGGGTGTGGGAAGGCAATGGAGAATGGGGTGTGAGAGGAACCCAGCTGTCAGAGAGTTAAGTTGAAACTGAGCTTATAGTGGATGTGGTCACTAGCTGGCCTATTTGCCAGCTAATACCACCAACTACAAACTCATCTAGAGGGTTTCTTAAATGGGCTTGATAGAATAAAAATCTGGGATAGTTCCCTTTTAAAACAATCCATTTTCCAGTGGCAAAGTATTGCACTTCCTTGGCATCCAGAGCAGTAGTTCCTAAGAAAGCAGGAACCCATGGGGCAATATCCTTGAAACATGTGCCAAAGGTAACAAGGGGGTCACTCTCTGTGTTGCATTCTCAACAACAAAAGTGGCAGTGGAGCCGCCTCGGACCCTCAGGCTCCCTGGGCAGTGGAGAAGGGGAGCACCAAGGAGCTGGAGGGAGGTGTGGTGGGAAGATCTTACCTCCCTGACTTGCCCTACCTGCTAGCCAGATCCTCTGAATCTGGGTTTGTATGTTGTTGACATTCTGTGGATGAGTCAAGATTTCTTGTTCTCACCCAAAATTGTGGCCTGCCTGAAGCCGAGGGTCTTGATTTAATGTATGATTTTGACTTAATATGAAGTCTCAGCACTCTATTCAGTTTCTTCACAGCATGTCAGCCTTAGCCCTTTATCTTACTAGTCTTTAATCCCCTACAGTAGCCAGGAACAACAGCCATGCCCTAAGGGTGATGAGGTATGGGTTTCTGGTAAGCTACAGGTAACATCTTGACCTAGTTATGTTTCAGGTCCTGAGCCTTAAGGTGGAAAAAAACCCACTCCTCTCCCAGCTATGTTTCCATGAAACCAGTTAGGGACGCCAGAGCAGACCTCAGGGCTGTCTTCAAGACCTGAATCTCACCTCTGACCAAACAGCTCCCAGCACAGCACCAACTTCTAACCCACTGTGTCTTGTGATTTTGCCCTTAATTATCTGGCCTTTATTAACCTCCATGTCACTGAAGCGTTGAGGGTTTTGAACATTAGCTTCCCATTCTCCTGGGTGTCTCCATTCATAATAAAATAGCCAATCTCTCTCTGCTGCAATTCTCGGTGTCTGGTGTTTGGCTCTGCTAGTGCCAGGTAACCGAACTCTTTCTGTTCTATGACATATTCTCCCACCCCATTGGTTTTAGGTGTGTGTAGTGTCACGTTTGGGTGAGAGAGCTTTTCAGAGAAGGATAATGAAAAATAAAGCCTCTGAATACACAGAGAAAGAGAATGGCCCAGAGCAGTAGACCAAAATTTGAACTATGACAAAGAGAAATTGGGGAGGCTAGGGAGAAAATGGAATTCTGAATTTTAAAGTTACACTGGCTTCTCAAGAGTTGGCCAAAAAAAAAATGAAGCTGGAATACAGAACATAAAGAAATTCATAAGTGGCTGCTATTTTAGCAAAGTTGAAGAAAAAGCATCGAACTTCAAATAAAAATAACGTTCAGAGATGAACTGGGGCTCATTCAGGATGTGGAGGAAATTATGAGCAGAGAAATTCATGCAAAGAGAGAATAGATGGTATTTGGAAAAGCAGTGGGATTCAAATAAAGGCACATACACACTGATAAAACAAAAACATTTTAATGATCCCCTTTTCCTGTGCTCTGCTTTAGAATTCACCCCAAAGCCATTTGCTTGGTGGTTATTCAGATTTTGTTTCTCATCTTATTACCTCCTACTGTCTATTCCTGATTCCCAGAGTTTGGGCAGAATAAGGGAAAGGAAGGGAAATTCAAATCACTGTATTTTACCCTTTGTTGGCCTTTTGGCTAAGAGACATGAAGAGTGAAGAGGTGCTTGTGGCTCAAGTGTGGTTTGTAGAGTGTGTGGGTATTGTTTGTTTGTTTTTGTATTTAGCTACCGTGCTCATATTATCCCAATTTACCACATCCAGTTCTGTTTGGGCAGGACAGAGAAAGACTCAACAAATACTTATTAAATGGTTTGACTCTGCTTTGCTCCTTCCCTTAAATACTCTTCGACAGAGGCTCAGCAGCTTCCCAGCGCAAAATCCAGGCAGAAGTCTGCTTAATCTCATCCTCAATAATATGCTGCTCTGCAGTTGGATCCAAGGTGGTCTAAAGTTTGTACCAACAAAAGATTTTATAACATACTCTTTAGTGTCAGCAATAACATAAATATGAGGGATTCTAAACTACTTAGGAGGATAAGCCATTTTCAAATATTTTAACACAATACTTGCTTACAACAAGAAACATACAAATACAAAAGGCATTTCTCTATTCATCCAAGCAAACCAGCAGAGACCTGAACCTGGGAGTGGTGAGGACACTTGCTTAGCCACTAGTTTATGCCCTTAAATATCCACATCAGTTATAACAGTGCACCCTTTGCATCATTTTCAGTATCTCCGGTCATTCACTAACCTGGTCTGCCCTTCAATCTCTTAAGTCTGAGATTTTATTATGGTTTATAAAACTGTCTAACATGGCAGGAAGAGGTATGTTCATCTAACACTGGCTGTTTCCTTCTCCTGGAAAGAAGGAAGAAGGAGGGACTGCCAAGTAGGTGCTGATGTTCAGTCTAGGACATGATACAGCAGTTAAGTTCCATTTTCATCCATTCACCACTCATCTCCCCCCACTCTCTTCCCAGTTCCTCATACAGTCTCACATGGTGTTCCCTGACCCTAAGTCCTAAAAGAACCCTAATTCCCTTCTCGAATCCCCTTTCCCCTATGAAAAAAAAAAGACAGTTCCTGAATCTAGTTCTTCTTTTAGATGTTTAAATTGACTTGATTTGTAGCGGAAATCAAAGTTGGCCAGCTGAGGTGGTTTTAATGAATATTAATTCTTATTTTGACCACCGAATCATATACAATGCTCCCTTGTATATAACCTATAAGTACATGCACAAGTGAGTCAGTTAAATAGACAATGCCGAAAGCTATAGATACACTATCTCCAGGAATCTCTGTGCATTTGTTTAGTCTGCAGCTGGAACAGCTGCCCCGCTTCAGTCCCTGGTGGGAATGCTGAGATATTGTACAAACTACATGCAGTTTTCCAAACTTCAGGAAATTTGAACTTGAAACATTGACCAAAAGAGCCCACAGTACATTCACATGTTAAGCCATTGTTCAAAAGCCTCTTTTGAATATGATGAGCTCATATTCAAAATGTTTTGACTCAACATGCATAAGGGCTTGGCAAGGGCTTGTGGGAGGAGCACCTTGTCCCGGGGACCAGGAGAAAGAAAACAAGGCCGGCTCAGCACATTGTCTCAGAGCACGCAAGCCTTTGTGGGCCTGGGTTTCTCTTATTAAAAATATACATCAAACACAGACTGTCTCCGCTCAATTCAGCACTAATTTCTAGGTGACAGTTCATCCACAGTCACTTTTTCATAGCTTCCCATGACAGGGTGTCCCAATAAAGTATATGCTTAATTCATTAATACACATTTTCAAGAGTAGAGCAGTTAGACAGGAACCAGTACCTGTCTGGGTTACGTTAACATCACAAATGATTAAAATGGCCACCATTTCAGAGCTGACCACATGCAAGGTACGTATTGCTCTAATAAGTGCATTTAACATCTGAAAGGGATACACATTCTCCTAGGGTACACTGTCCTGAGGGAGTTTATAAAGGCTGCGGAGCTCCCGGGCCCTGGGGTGCCAGCACGAAGGCTGCTAGTCCTCATGGTCACCAGCATTAGTGCCCTGCAACCTGAGCCCCACAGAGATTTACTCTCAGATTTCAACACTTCCCCCCAAAATTCTTGGAAGGACCCATCAACATAGTTCATGCATCACGTTCATGCATCAAGTGTCTTTTTCACCCTGAAAAAGAATCATTCTGCCTTATAGAGTGAACTCGTGGTTGCCGAAGCAGGGTGAGCAACCCCACTTAGGGAACTGGGTAAAAGCGGTTAAGAGATTGAGAAGCAGAGATTGGTAGTTACAGAATAGTCCTGGGGATGTAAAGTACAGTATAAGGAACACAGTCAATAATATTGTAATAACTATATGTGGTGCCAGGTGGGTACTAGAAATATCAGGGGAACACTTTGTAAAGTATATGATTGTCTAACCACTAAGCTGTACACCTGAAGCCAATAAAAAATAAAATTGAAAGAGAAAATAACCACAATACCATTATTACACCTGAAAGTTAATAAAAATAAGTTAAATTAAAGACAGTCATTCTATTCCTGTGTTCCTGCCGAACCCCTAGGAAATCCAAGTCAAAGACCAAGTGTGGCTGCAATGAAATACCACACAGCACGCCATGCTGAAGATGTTGATTTCATTGTACATCAGTGCAACACTCAGTAAAGTTTTCAAAGTTTATTTGAAGATATTAATCCAGCAAGAGTGAGGAAGTTGGATTGAAGGGAGTAGGCACTGTGGGGAGATGTAAGGAGCAGATCAAGGGCTGGGAATGAGCAATGTTGGTAAGAATCAGAAAGAAGAGAAGAAGAGAAGACACTTAGAAGAATTGTCAAGCCCCCATAACTGAACAGATGTGGGGGACAAAGAAGAGAAGGAGGGGAGATACAGAGATGGCATCAAGGTTTCTACCCAGAGAGCTGGGAGTGTAGCGGGCCATTGACAGAGATAGAATACCATCAAGACACTTTAACTCAGAGAATCTTAGAGCTGGAATTGACCTTAAAGAAGACACAAAGCCAAAGCTTTTACTACTACCTCTGTGTATTTCAGAGACAAAACTGAGGCGCAGGGAGGAGTTGTGGAAGGTCCCACAGCTAGTTGGCATGAGGCAGACACAAGTACCCAGTCTCTGGATTCTTTCTCTCCTATGACCATTATTCAATTGTCCTATCCAAAAGCTAGAAATCTTTTGGCTGCAAACGACAGAAAACCCAACCCAATTTGACTTGAACAAGTAAAGGAGTGTACTGACTCACATCACTGTAAAGTGCAGAAGCTCCAGGTGAGGCTTGGCCCAGCAGCTCAGCAAAGTCACTAAGTATCTAGTTTCTTTTTGTCTGGTCCCTGCCTAACACCCTTGGTGGTTCCCAGATGGGTACAAACAGCTCCCTGGGCTATATGGTTACAAATTCATGGCTCACATGAAGGAGAAAAAGTACTTGTTATGGAATTCCTAGCAAAATTGTTGAGATGTTCTCTGATTGCAACCGCTTAGTCACATGTCTACTCAGAATCAATCACAATGAACAGGGAGTCAAATATGCAGTCAAATTTGAGTCATATGTTTTACCCCTGGAATCAGATTCCATGGAGCCAAATGGATCTCCAAAATGAAATGAAGGCTAATAGCAAGAAAATAATAGAAGCTGTGGGGTAAACCAAAAATGTCTATTACACATTGTTTAAGTAAATTCTTTTCTCCTTTTTTCCATACCAAGTTGATGGCTTTTATGTCAAATACAATGACTAAGTGGTTTGCCCAAAAGTTTCAAAAACATACTATGCAGAAATAAGAATTGCTATATTCACCATAGTGCTGAGAAAAGGGAGTAAGGGTTGCACAAAAATGTTTAAAAGGGAAAGAAAAGTAATTAGAGTGAATAGGTTCAAATTCAAGGCCAATTCAACCAAGTCTTTGTCCCTGAAATATGTTTTAAGCAGCATTCTCTAAAGCTGGGTAAAGTGAGAGGCTGCTGGGTGCTGGGTCCTTCCCCTTACCTCAGCTGTGGGCTCTGTGGTTGGCAGCCCGTGATACGAGCCCTCTAGCCACTCTGGCATCAATGATGAGTGATGTGAGAACGTTGGATATACCTTTGCTAATTACTTAAAAGTGACTGCAAACTACTCAGTTTTGACTTTTTTCTCTACACCATTGCATAAGGAAGTCTTTAGCAAGTATTGGTTCATGCTTCTGAGAAACATTTGAGTGTCTTAGATTCAAAACACATTACTTTGTGGCAAGAAACACACCACCCAGCATACACACCCATCCTAATTTTGAATGGACTTAATTTTGAATTCTAGACACTGCCTCACTATTAAAAACAGCAAAAGCGTCATTAAAACTCAAGTGGCTGAGCCTGTAAACAGGGACTAATGAAGTTCCCAAGAGAAAAGTCTCTAGACAGTATTTCTAAACTTTGAACTTTCTGGCAGATGATCTCATGGTGGGGGTAATTTTCAAAATATTTGACACTGACCAATCACGGAAGCAGCCAACCAACTTGATGTGCACTGACTCTTTCCTGCTCCCTTTCCTTACCAGCTGAGTATCCACCCTGCCCTGTGGGCTGAGGACATCCAAACAGGGAAATCAACACAAAACTGTGCTGGAGCAAGAAAAGGCTGCTCTGAATGGTGAGACGAGGAGGAGGCACCGCTGCGAAGAAGAAAGGAAAGAAGTAGAAAAAGAAGAAGTGAGAGGTGGGAGGAGATGGGCAAGGACCAGAAGCAGGTGAGGAAAGGGAGGAAAATGAACAGAGTAGAAAGAAATGAGGACGCAGAAGGAGAGACCAGGGAACAGACTCGTAGGCTCACAGGCCCTGAGGGGAGGTGGCCGTGGGGAAAGGTGAGAAAGGTGAAGGAATTAAGAAGCACAAATGGACAGTTACAGCCTAGTTATGGCGCTGTAAAGTACAGAGCAGGGAATGTAGTCAATAATATTGTAATAACTACGTGTGCCGTCAGATGGGTACTAGGATATCAAGGGACCACTTAATAAAGTACATGACTGTCTAACCACTATGCTGTGCACCTGACATGAAGATGAATAATATTGGATACAAACTGTAATTGAAAGAAAAATAAATTTAAACTTAAAAAATTTTTAGAAACAGACCAGGAACAACCAAGAAGAGTGGAAGAGACTGATGAAAGGGGAGATGGAAATCCAGACGAGTAGGGGAGGAAAAAGAATAGTGATGAGAGGTGAGAAAAAGGAGGCAGGAAAGGAGAGGTGTCACAGAGCAGTAAGAAACACAGCTGGGTTTGTGAGCAATTATCGTCTCTTACCGCCGCGTAATTTAGGGGTCAGCAAGCTTTTGTGCGAAAGGCCAGAGAAGAAGTAGTTAAGCTATGCGGACGGCACAGCTTCTGTTCAACCACTCAGCACCAGTAGCATGAACGCTGTCATAGACAATAAGTAAAGAAGTGAGTATAGCTGGGTTCCGATAAAACTTTTCGGAAACAGGTAGTGGGCCAGGTTTGGCTGTGGGTCATAGTTTGCTGACTCCCAGGAGAGTGGAAACCCCCACAGACAGGGGTGTGAAGGACATTTGTTCTACCCCCACAGAACCTAGCATAGGCCTGGGCACAGAATGCTAGAAAACATTAGAATGACCTGGAAGAGCTATTTTACAGGCCCCAAAATGGTCAACATAACAGTAATTTTCAGCAATTTTATAGCTTTTAACTTACAAAATTATACTTTTCTGTGGTTCAACCTACCCGCTACTTGATTGGTCGCTGCTCCCCAGTGAAGAGGCCAGGGACCAAGGGAAGGAGGGAATAGTCCACTCCTGGGAAATGAGCTAATGGCCGGGTGGATGTTCTCAGTGCAGTCCAGCCCAGTAAGGGCAAAGGCAGGTACTTAGTACGGTCTTTTCATTGATATTCATCTGAAACCCAAATATCACATTACCTGGCTCCTAGAAAGCGAGGACTCCCCTGGGCTCTCTCCCAAATGGGTACTACAACAATGCACTTGGGAGAGAACCACCAGATGGCTCCATTCAGCACTGACTGTTGAAGCTTTCAGCTTGGGAGAGAGTTCTTCCACTGCAGGTGACAGCTCCGCAGAGTTCCCATCTGGGGCCAAGTATTGCCCCAGACACCAGAATCCAAACAAATTTTCTGTCTCTTACTACATACTCTCCCCTATTTCTTCATCTTCGGTTCCCAGAATGCCCCCAGCTTCCTTGAAGAATGAGGTTCCTCTCCAATGACTGTTAATTTCTCAGGGGACCTGTGGTGCTTGGACATAGCTGCAGTGACAAGAGGTAACAAGATTCAGCCAAGCAGAGCTCTCCAGGGCTTAGAGCACCCGCAGTGCCCAAGCCAGTGTCACAGAGGTAGGGCTTGCCCTGGCCCCAGGCTCCAACTTCTGACAGTGGCCTTATAGCCTCTTGTTTTGTGGTTGAAAAGAGCACCTTACAGCCTCTGACATGGGCAGTTCTTACTTGGCAAAGGGTCTCTGTTTGGGGGGAGCCAGAGCCCCTATTCCATGGTCTCAGAGGCAGCATGCAGGGCCTGGGAGTTTGATTTTATTCTCATCTGCTACCTGACACCATGGCCATCCTTCCCAGTTTGGCTTGGCTCCTGACTTCCACCATTCTTTGGGCACCAGTGGTTTTTGAAGTCTTTCTCACATCATTTCCCGGGGTGGCCCATGTTGCCTTGTGAATTAACAGAGAGAAGAAATGATCTCGAGGAACACTGTCACACTGTCTTGAAGCCTTGTGAAGAGCATGACAGCCACACAATTCCCTGTAAGTAAAGCCTGAATGGTGTCAAATGTTCAGAAAAGGAAATGCCAGTGTGGGTCCAGCCTGATCTACTGCTTTGCATTCCAAGGTGGACACGCAGCTCTTGCAGGAGGGGAATCCCAATCTGTTACTCTCCACATGAATCAAGGACAGAGACCCTTCTGTGGGCATTATGCCTTTGCAGGAAAGAAGTTCAGTTCATTTTAGGGATAAATGTATGTGCGTGGCTGTGTGACCATGTGCATATTTGCTTTAAAGATTTTCTAGTAACTGGGGACAACAGCAGCTCTGAGCCACCATGCACTCAGTGCCTCCCCATCTTGAGATGGCATGATTGCACCCCAGAGCAGCAGCTGAGGGGTTCCATAGGATTATCCCTGTCCTCTCTGGCCTGGCCTCCCCAGTCTCTGAAATCTGCATGGCCTGCCCTTTCCTCCCCAGCTTCGTCTTCCCAGCCTGTCTCCTCTGGTCCTGCAAAGTTACTCAGCACCCAGCATGAACTAACCGGAGCCAAGGCACCCTCTTCCCAGGGCTCCCATCTTGCTGCTCTCTTTGTGCATCTGGGTCCCTCTGCACTGCCACCACAGGGCAAAGGAGAGGAAAGATTCGTATCCCCTAGCTCCTAATATTATGCTTAGCACACGGCAGATGCTCAGCAAAAATCTGCTGAATGGTCTTACTTTGATGACTCTTCCTAACTGTGTTGCTTTACATTCCTATCACCATCACTTTGGTTCATCTTACTATTCCGTGCTCAGACAATTGTTGTAGGGTTCTAGCTCATCTCCCTCCTAGTTTCTTCTCAGACAAGTGCATATTAAGCTCCCCTATTAAGTTAAGCTTATTAAAATTTTCCTTGGATATATCTCTTGCCTTTTCAAAAACACTTGATGGCTTCATTGTGCCTACAGAATAAAATCCCAAATCCTTCCATCTTCCTTAAAACCCTCCATGACATCATTCTAATCTTCCTCACCAGTCTTAGCTCTGTGGTGGTCTACACTGATCATCTACTTCTGGCAAACTGATCTTCCTACTGTCCCTAAACTTGGCTTCCACTCTTCCTCATGCGCATCTCTCCCTATGACTTAGGCAGAGCCACGAAGTCCTGACTCAGATGGAATCCGATGCAGACCTATCAGTGTCCTGCATTGCTCAGCCCACCCCTTAGAAGTCACCTGCTTTACTCCCAAACACCCCCCCTCCTCTCGCCTTTGCGTGATCTCAGCTCCTTGGGATTCCATTACCAGCCATTTTAATACAGGGCTTATTTTTCAGCTTGAAACTTTAAAACTTGAAGCCCAGGGAACAAAAAAAATTACCCAGTGTCAAACTGAGGGTCACTGTGCAGTCATCCAGTTGAAACACAAATGGATGTGAACCTTCTGTCTAAATACTTCTTCATGAAATTCCCCATGAGTCAAATAACCAAAAGCCCTCACAGGATGAAAGATGATCAGTATCAGTCTAGTCTCCTATTGCGGATTTCCTTACAGTGCTTAGGCCCTCACGTCTGTGAAGGATCTCCTCACAGGTAAAGAAGGGAGAGGCCACTCCTCCCTGGTCCCTGTGATGCCCTGTGCTTGCTCACATCCTTGCATTTAGCATGGAATACTGAAGGTAAGTTTGCTTCCTGTCTTTTCCAAGGGCTCTTCTGTCCTCCTTAGGATAAAAACTAAGGTTTAGTCACCACATGTGCTTCCTGCTAGAAACACAAAGCCTTGAGTAATGGCTCCCTGCCTATTCAGGTCATTTGAATATCCCTAGTGCCTAGCAAGGAACTGGCCTGTGTCAGGCTGCTCAGAAATGTGAGAACCCAACACCCACCACTCTGCTGTGCTGGGGCCATTTCGGGTTTGCTGTCTGCCAGGGAGAGTTTTTAATTAGAGTTTTGACCCTTGGGGAGTCTCCCCTTAAATCACATCCAAAGGGAAGGTGGCCACATGGTCAGATGTTCTGCTCAGTAAGGCAAGGAGCCCAAGGAGCAGTGCCCAGCCCTGCCAAGGCCTGCCCTGCCCTGCCCTCCAGGAGAATTGTGGCTAGGGAAGAAGTCACAGCCCCGGCTACCACCACGCTGGAGCTTCCCAGCTTTCTCCCTTTTCTCATATCAGGGCCTCTTGAACTCTTGGAAAGTGGAGTGATTTTTTCCAACCCTAAAAGAGAGTACATTTCACTGTGTTGGCTGGATGAACATTCGTGCCTTCCCTTTACCCATCCTGTAGGCCCGAGGGGAGAGGGCATGAAGTGGCAGGATGCACTTGAGACCACAAAGCATTCTTCTGTACGTGTTTCACAGAAGACAAATTCACTAGGCTATGCGGGATAATTGTTCTATTTGTAGATGGAACAGGAAACTAAAGTGAATTAAAAATATTCCTTATTCATTTTAACATGTTGAATAGAATAACTAACTTCATATTAACATGAGTTTGTTGCTTTTCATATGGTCTTCTTGGTGTTGCTCCAGTGGTTCCCAGGTTGGAGCAAGGTCATTGCGATTTCAGTGAGCTGCATGAACAGCTTCTGCAGGCTGCGCTGGGCTCTCTTCTACAGGCAAGTCTATTAGAAATGCACCAAACAACAGGACATGTTTTTTAGCAAAAATTTCCATGACTTTAAACTTGTTATGTTAATACTGACCTTTCACAAAAAAATAATATTTTCCTTAAAAAAATTAGCTCATCATTTTCTTGCAGCTTAGAGCTGAGACAGTAGTACCTTTTATTATGGAGAAATTCTCTTTTCCAAAAAGTATTTTGGAGGCCTGGCTGGTATGGCTCAGTTGATTGGAGCATCGTCCCATAACCAAAATGTTGTGGGTTTATTCCCAGTCCAGGTGCAGGTACATTCAACCCCAGGTGCAGGCACATGAGGAGGCAACCAATCAATGCTAGTCTCTCACATCAATGTTTCTCTCTCTCTCCCTTCCTCTCTCTCTAAAAGCAATGGGAAAAAATGTCCTCTGGTGAGGATGAAAAGAATAAATTAAAAATATATACATATATTGGAGATGACAGGGATAAGATTAAAATTTGTCCAAAAGCTTCATAAAGAGGCCGAGTGTCACCCTGGCCAGTGTGGCTCAGTTGGTTGGAGAGTCATCCCAGACATGAAAAGGTCAGGGGGTTGATTCCTGATCAGAGCATGTACCCAGGTTGCTGGTTCAATCCCCAGTTGGGGTGCATATGGGAGGCAACTAGTCAATGTTCTCTCTCTCTCCCTTCCTCTCTGTCTAAAATCAAAAAACATTTTTTGAAGAAAAAAAAAGAGGCTGAGTGTGAAAAACTGAAGGTCATTAAGCCCGATCTTCTACATTTTATCAAGAAGATTCTCAAATCTGGTTTTGTAACCTCCAGGTGGGAGTCAGTGATTTCAAAGGGTTTCATCACTCTCCCAGACAGGTGACTTTATTTCTCTATAATAAATACTAAACGATTTGTGCTGCATGGCAATTTTAACACAAGGAAGGGAAAGGACGTCACTGACTAAAACGACAATACAGTTTCAGTAGGAAGACACTTGGCTACAAGTGCCTTCTTTACCACAAACAAACAGGTTCGGGGGCTGGCCTTGTGAAAGCTGCCGCTCCAAGAAAAAAATCAACCTTGTGGATTGGGTCTTTTTTTTTTTGGTCACTATGTAAAGCAAATAAACTTAAAACCCTTTGTAACGATGTGTTTATTCTGTCAAGTGCCTACAAAAAATAATAATGATTGAAAGCCAAACCACTGATTAGGTTGTAAAACTGTGAAATTCTCTCCATTGTCAGAGTAGTTTACAATTCAACTGAAAACTATCTATAGTCACTTAGGGACAGACGTTAAGTGTGGCTAGTAACCCAGTGTGGGACAAGGACGGAGGAAATGGTGGCCTCCGGCACAGTGCGTGCGCTCTCCCAGCCAGTTCTTCCTTCTGAGGTCAGACGCCGGCCCCCTCTGGGCTGCCCTGCACGGTCTCCTCGTGGTCAGGAAGTACTCACTCACTACTGAGTGTGCTTCCACACAGTAATTTACCGTAACGTACTTAATTCTATTTTCCAAAAGAAGTACTTCAACCTTGTATATTGGCACAAGCTAACTATAAACATGCCAAAGCAAAGGGTCTCGTATAATCTAACCATTTATGGACATAGTACTTGGGAAAAAACTTTCAATTTCCTCTCTCATAAATTAAGGAAGCTGTCTCTGTAAGAGCTCTTGTTGAATTATAACTGACAATAATATGAACAGCACAGTCACGCTACTGAATTCTTTCCAGATCCAGCTCTCCCATAATTCACCCTCTCCCACATGTTCTCTGTTCTTGACCTTAGAAGACTTTTCTTAATAAAGGTCACTTGCGGTATCCTAATTGGGGATGTCAGAGGGAAAGTTCAGCGGCTATTTCAGGACTGACGACACAGTAGAAAACAAATGCTGGGTTTAAAGACTCAAAGTTTAGGATTGGGTGCAGCTTCCACCAGATACTATCGTACATTTGTTACCCTGGGAAAGTCACTTGCTTTCATTGAACCTCAGTTTTCTCATCTGTCGATTGTTCAGAGTGTTCACTTATTTAAAATCATTTTTACTATCTTCTAAAGTCCCCTTTGGGTATTGTGATGAAAAGATGAATGGATGGATGGATAGGTACGTAGGTAGGTAGGTAGATAGATAGATAGATAGATAATCTGGACCAGACCTACTATAGTAAGATTCTGGTCTTCAAAGTGAGCAAACCAAGTAACAAGTTTCCCTTTTCGTAATAATGTCCTGACCAAGATGGCATTTCCTGTGTGGATGTGCTATATATTACAAAGATTTTGGTTGCATTTTCAAAATGTAGAAAGATAGCTGAGAACTCTAAACCCCCACTTTTTCAAGCCACCAACTGTTTCCATGAGGAAATTGTGAACACGAGAGACTCCAGAATGATGTAAACTCCTCATTGCCAAATGGACCTAAGGACCTCGCCTTCGCCCTGCTGATCTGAACTGGCCATATAAACGGGACTTCTGTGCTCCAAAGGCTTGGACAGCCTAGACCAAAAGCTGCAGAGCAGCCCACACTCTTACATGGGGCCTAAGGTCTCAACAACTTGAAAAAGTAAGGAAGGATGACCCCAAGGAAAGAATTCTCCCTAGAACTAAGAGCACTAACCAGAGGAAGGTAGAGGGGAGGGGAGAAAGGGAGAGAGGGAAGGAGGGAGGAAGGGAGAGAGGGGAAAAAGGAGGAAGGAAGGAAAGTTGGCTCTCAGGGCATTTTTCTAGAGACTTCTTACTTACTCAAGGCAGAATTAACTTTCACCGAACACTGGTTATACGTTTTGAACTCTATCTCACAACCACCATGTATTTGTACCGTGGATCCACCCAACTGAAGTGAACTTACATTTCCAAATGTGCCACTTTGCAGGGCAAGGAATAAATCAGCAACGGACTCTCAGGAACAGACCATACCACTACATCGCCAGGACTGACTATTTCAGCAGCAGCAATTAGGGTCTCTGACACTTCCCATCCTTAATTTACAAGGCATTTATTGGAGGGGCTTTCCCAGGCATTATTTTCATAAACAGATTAATATAGGGGCTTTTTCTTGCATTTGTTTAGAAAAATCTTGTCCTGATATGGAACATTCAAGCTTCACTGCTTACGAATAAGCTAAAGTCTTTCTTCTGAGCTGTCCCTTAGCCTTCAATCTCATCTCATCTGAAGCAGAAAGCATGCTTGGTTTTGTTTGGTTTTCTTTCTAATATCGACATTGCTTCAGATCAAAAAACTGGAAAGAATATGAATGCTGACCCTATATTGCACTTTTAGGTATTGGTGATTTCCTGTGTACTTACTCTAGTGTGAACCTCCTCCCCTTCACCCCCTTCATCTCCAGGCTGTTAGGATCCAGCCAACGCATTGTTCTACCCTCGAGTGAGCAGCTCACGGCAAGCCCATCGACTTTCACAACCACAGAGTCATCAGGAGTCGGACTTCCCAATCGCATGTCTGAGGGCCTTTCCCGGGTCCCTCAGAGAGCCCATGAACCACTCAAGATGGCCGGTTGCCAGTGTCGTTCTTTACCCTTCCCAGCCAACTATCTTTGAAAGGAAAAAAAAAAGTCTCTTTGAACGCATTCAATTCCTTCTCAGATAATTCTGTTTAGTAACGTATTTCTTGTTAGGCCAAATCCAACCCACTGAAATAGCTGCTGAGCATGTCCAGTTCTGCACAAAAGGGGTTTGAGAGTAGCCACTGGCTACTGCGAGGAAAGGACACGTGAGAGGACTTGCCAGGGAGTTTCCCATCGGTGGCCGGAGGTCCACCACGGCCTCTCTGTTCACGGATTCAGGCTGAGCTATGCATCACATTGTTCATGTAAAGAAAAAGCAACTGTTCTCCCTGAGTTCCCCTTCCCCGTTCCAAATGGCTGGGATCGGCAGCCCCAAGACCCTAATTGCCACAGCCCATTAGAAATAATGAGACGTCCATGGCAGAAGCCAAGGGTAAAAGCGACATCTCACAATACGAAAGGTTAATATCAACATATACCTCCAGTGAGCATAAAGGGCACCTCAACTCATTACTGCGGTTGACCCATGGGGAAAGTGTCATTCTGCAGAAAGGCTTTCTCAGGATGTGGCAGCAAAAGTTACAAACGATAAGGACTTGCCCGTGGAATGCGCTCAGCTAATGAGAGCTGAACACTGAAACATCCCGATGACCTCACAGATGGGGGATGCTGATTAAGGTGGCTACAGGAGGCTCCTTTCTTGTCTGACAGCCCATTGAGGAGCTTTGGTGAGATGTGACTAACAGGCCGTGAAGGTGTTTCCATCTTCTCTGACATGGCCCGTGCTTTGGGCAAAACAAACATGAAAAATACATCCAAACCGACGTGCATGTTAGTTTAGTTTTCAGAGACATGTCTTGAGAAACGAGCCCCGGTGTGGCCGTCAGCTATGACTCCTTTATGGCGAAGGGGGTTTGTGACAACTTGCGTGACTAATCGCATGACTGCGCTGGGGGCGAGCCAGCGGCGAATTTAGGTCTTGAACACTTGACAAAACAACCCTACTGCTCTGTGGGTGAAATTCTATGGAGCCTCATGTGTAATTAAATGAAAGTTTCACAAGAGTTTACACTTCAATCACTCAGTGCTGATATGTAGCACAAAGGAAGGGTTTTTGCCACATGGAAATACATCCGTGAAACAATGGAGAAGTGAAACCAAATTTCTGCTTGTTCTGTCTGACGTTTTCTAAGACAGAGATGCTCACAGAAGAAACCCTAGAGCTCTCATGACTTTCATTTAGTGCCTAGGACTCTGCAAAGAGGTCATCATTAGGTGACCTGCCCCATCTCACGCCGCGGATGAGGACGAGAATGCTCCTCCCGCTGCTTGTCTTACTGCCTTCTCCAGCAAAGCCAGAAGTGCCCATTTACCACCTCACTTAAAACTATGAGAACCACTCATGTTTTGAAAGAAATAGCCAGATCTCCTCATTAAAAGGGATTATCGCTGTGTTAAATAAGGTTTTCCAAGGGTTTTTGTAATGAGGTTTAGAAAAAAAAATTGTGACATTAGTGGCTTAAACAGTGAGCTCTCATTATCTCACAGAGTTTCTCTGGGTAACCTCATATATAATACAGCCAAGAAGTTGACCAGAGCTGTGATATTGTGTGAAGGCTTGTCTAGGACTAGCAGGTTTACTCCTGCAGTGGCTCACTCATACATCTGGCAAGTTAGTGCTAGCTGTATGCAAGGGGCCTCAGCTCCCTGACACATCAACCTTTCTATAGAGGTACTTTAGTGGCCTTATGACATGGCAGCTAGCTTGCCCCAGAGTGATAATCCAAGAGAAAAAAAGATGGAAGCCACAACTTCTTTTTTGACCTACCCTCAGTCATGCGCCATCATATATACAATGTTCTAGTGGTTACACAGGCTAGCTTGTTTGATGGGGGGTGGAGACTAGCCATGGGTGTGAATACCAAGAGACAAGAATCTTTGCAAGCCATCTTGGAGACTGGGTACCATACCACTTTTTTTTTTAAGATTTTATTTATTTATTTTTAGGGAGGGAAGGGAGAGAGAGAGACAGACAGACAGACAGACAGACATCAATGTGCGGTTGCTGGGGGTTATGGCCTGCAACCCAGGAATGTACCCTGGCTGGGAATCGAACCTGGGACACTTTGGTTCCCAGCCCGCGCTCAATCCACTGAGCTACGCCAGCCAGGGCTACCACTTTTTAAAATATTTAAAGTATATAAGACTGATTAAAAATATGAGAAATACGATTGTTGACCTAGTCAACCAGGATTCTACAAAGGAGACAAAAACAAAGAATACCACAGTAGAATTTCTGGAAAAAAAAACACTGCTGTCAACTAAAGATTTTTTTCTTGTACTTATAGTTGCTCACATAATGTGTCTATAAGGCCAAAGTTGAAGAGATTAATTAAGAGATTATTCAAGAGATCTTTTTAAAGACAAGTTTTATTTTAAATTATTTATTCTCTTTTGACCTTAAGAACAAGATTTTTGACCTAAAACATCTAGAAAATTGCAGTCTTCCTATTTCAGTGTGTATTGGTGGTGTGGTCGACAATCAGTCACCAGCACCCCAGGCACAGAGGATTCAAGAGGAACCGGGCAGAGAAAATCTGAATTGACTAGTTCTGGAGTTCATTTTAGGGAGATGCCCACCTTTTTTGGGAAATGAACTTGATAAACCTGTTTTTAAAAACTATCTTCCCTTGAGTTTGGATGTGGCCAAGGTTTATATATGTTCTCTATAATAGAACCAAGTTGATTTATAAAATTTATCAATATTTTATCTCATAAAAGAAACTCTAAGTTAATCGCTTTATGAACCAGTTTAATGCATCAACTTTTCTTGTTTTTCTATAGAATGCATGGTAAACATGTTCACCTGGTTTGGAATTATCACAAAGTTAATATTCCATAGTTTAATTTATATTGAGTTCCTATTTTCTAAATAAGAACCACAACTTTCTTGGACTCATTTATTTCATTTCACTTCCATCATCAACACTAGAAGTTAATTTTCTTTTCTAGGGCTTTTTCATTAAGAAATGGAATTTTCATTACTTCTTAAGAGATACTGAAATGTACACTAGTGAGTAGAAAACCATAAGGCAGATTTAAGAGGTAAATTCTAGGTAGTCATCTGAGTTCACCAACAATTTTATATAACTCAAGGCTCAAATTCTTGGAAAATTTCTCTATGTTGTATGTCTTCAGAATCTCATGTGAAGAATGAAAGTCACAAATGTTGAATCCACACATGCCAAGGGAATTCTGTCTACTGTGTATCTCCTAACTAAAGATAATAAAAGTAAGAGCTATTTATTTGCAAGTAAGTATTTAATCAGTATTAAAGTTGTTCATTTAATGGATCTGCATATATTATAAAGAGCAAGAACATAGGTTCAAACTACCATCAGCATATATTAGTTTATCCTTTCATTGAAATATTTGAAATAAAGGTTATCCAATTGATGATGTAGTTGTAATTGTAGTAATGTTCTAACACAGTTAATGGAAATATGAAAGTCAAACCAAAAGCACATTTGGGTAAGGTAATAAGTTTAGAACTGGTCATTTAGGTTTGACGGACTTGTGTATAAAAAGGTGGAGATATCCAACAAGGAGGTATCAGTATGGACCCAGGACCATCTCAGTTGATGGGCTAAGAATAGAGTTAATTATATGTTTGGAGAACTCTAATAAAAGTCACTGGTAAATGTACAAAGAGACTGGGACACAGAAAGAATTTTGAAGAATCAGAATCCAAGCCAAAATCTGTTAGATACCAAAGCTTTTTTTTTTTTCATTTTTTGGAATAAAATCCAAGAAAGACTACATAGCTCACTGGATTTGGATCACTCTAAGGTTACAGGCCAAGCATTTCACTTTCATCCATTTCTCTTTTTCTTACAAGGTAAACAAACCCACCCTATAACTGTTTCTTTTGTTGCAAGTCCCTCTCATTAAAAAAAAGATTATTTATGGGAATAGGCTACCTGCTATAAGAAACAGCTTTAAAATCTCGGTGGTTTAACATATTAAAATTGTATTTGCCTTACAAGAAGCGCAAGGTGAATGTCCCTGGTGGAGCAGCTCTTCTCTTCCCCAAGTGATGACTTGAAGATCCAATCTCCTTCCATTCTTGTGATGTCACCTCTTCAACATGGGAGCCTCCCAAGGCTATAGTGACCTTCCAAGGTCACCATAAAGGGTGCTACTGTATAGGGAAGGTACATGGGATACTCAGCCACCTTGGCCTGGAAGTGGCAGTTACCCCAGCTCACTTTCTACTAACCAAGTTCATCACACAGCCCCACCTGGATGCATACTGACCAGGAAATGTCATTTTTAGCTGAGTACTCCCAACAGTACTCTGCATTGTGGAAAGGAAGCATGAATTATTGATGATCACCTAGCTGTCTCTACTATAGTTTGTTTGTTGCATTGTCACTTGCTTTTACCTTAAAGAATAACTCGCATCAATTAAATACAACTAAAAGGTTATTTGGGCACCTCTTTTAAATAAAAACATTAATGGTGGCACTCCGAAGTTTTAGAGTGGCTTCTCCATGCTTTAGCTCATTTGGGTCTCATGGCAATCCCATGAGAATGGTATTATATAGACCTCAATATGGATATTCATCACTATGTCAGTTACACCTCTATTTGTATATTGGACAATGTGTTATCATGCTTCATTTGTTAACATGGTTCTAAAGAGAGTAGATAATTAGAAACTAATAAAATTTTTGAACAATAGAAGACAAAGGTAGAATATTATTTAAAATCTGAGTCTGTGATAAATTTGCAAGAAGAAAAAGAAAAAAAGGAAGAGGAAAATTTTTCTGACTTTTTACACTAACAATTGAATAAAAATTGTAAGACTCACGATGGTTTAACATTAATATCAAAATATTTTGCCTCCTACCCCAGCTTCTCTGATCTACATAAATGGAGAGATATAACATGTTTAGAAATCAGAAAACTCTAGAGTGTTAAAAATGTCAATTGGCCCAAATTCTTTCCAAGATTCAACAAAAATTTAGTCAAAATTCCCACAAGCATTTTTGTAGAAATTAATAAGCTAATTCTAAGATTTATGTGGAAATTCAAAGAATCTAGAATAGCCAGAACAAATTTTGAAAAGAATGTAGTTGGCAGACTTATTCTACTTAATTGCAATACTTACCATAAAGCTATAGTAATTCAGACACTTTAGTATTGCATAGGAATAAACATATAGATCAATGAAACAAAATAGAGTTAGGAAATAGACCAACTGATTTTTGACAAAGATGACAAGGCAATTCAATGGAGAAGGGAAAGCCTTTTCAATAAATATTCAATCAACTAAGTATCTATATTTTAAAAAAAATCAATCCTTACTATCACACACAAAAATCAACTCAAAATGTATCCTATTGCCTAATGTAAAACCTGACACTATGAAACGTCTAGGAAAAAAACAGGAAAAACATTTGAGACCTTAGGGCAGGCAAAGATTTCTTAGACATATACCAAAGCACTATCCATAAAAGAAAAAAACACTGATACTAAACTTTGTCAACATTTAAAACTTTTTCTTATTTTAATCATTGTTCAAGTACAGTTTTCTCCCTTTTACTCCCATTCAACATTTAAAACTTTTGCTCTTTGAAAAACACCAGCAAGAAAATGAAAATGATAAAAAATAAAATACTGGTAGAAAATATTTACAACACATTTATTTTATAAAGGACTTGCATCCAAAATATATAAAGAACTCTTAGAATTCAAAAGGATATGGGCAAACTCTTCAACAAAGAAGTGCTGTGAATGGCCAATAAATACACACAAAGATGTTCAACATCATTAGACATTGTTGTGACATAGGTATAACAATGCCACCTAAAACCACCTGAGATACCACTACACACTCATTAGACTGGCTAAAATTAAAAAGACTGAACATACCCAAGTGTTCGCAATTATATGGAGAAATTGGAACTTTTATGCATTGATGATAGGAATATAAAATGGTACAACACCCCCAAAACAATTTGGGAGTTTCTTAAAAGTTGAATATGCACTAACCATACAACCCAGCCATTTCAGTCCTACACATTTAACCAAAAGAATAAAATATTTGTCCACACAAAGATTGTGTATGAACGTTCTCAGGAGCTTTCCTGTGCTAGTTAAAAATTGGAAGCAATCCAAATGTCCATCAACAGGTGAATGGATCAATCAATTGTAATATATCCATATAGTGGAATACTGTTTATCAGCTGAAGGGAGGAACTATCAATATACACAATGGCGTGGCTGAATCTCAAAATCATTATGCTAAGTGAAAGAAATTAGGCAAAACAGGCAGACTCCTGGGCTCCAGCTGCAGCTCCATCTGGCCATGAAGTGCTGACCAAGGGACTTAATCTCTTCCTGCTGCAGTTTTCTCACCTGTTAACCTAGAATAATAATAATAACTTCAATAATAATAATTGCTACTACTTACTGATTACCAGCATGTATCAAGGTCTTGCAATGTCTCATTTAATCCTTACAACTCCATGACATCTGAGATAAGGCATGTTCAATACTTACTGAAGCATTTAATAATTTGTAGTTATTACTGTTACTTACTAGTTTCTTATTAATAATGAATGAATGAGTGAATGAATGAATGAATGAATGTTGAGACCCAACTATGTGTAAGGCCCTGTGGATAGATACAAAGAGGCATAAGACAAGAGCCCCTATCCTCCAGAACCTTACAATCTAGAATTGGAAACAAACATATACACAGGTAAGCTTATTAATAACACGGGATAACATTGGGAAGAGGTGCTCTGAGAGGGGATCATGGAAAACCTCATAGGGAAAATAGTGCTTAATTGGACCTAGAAGGATGGTGGCATCTCACCAGGAAAAGCTGCTGGGGGGAAAGAAACTCTGGACATTACAGCATGAAGAGAGAAAGCAGGAGCATTGGGAACAAGAGCAAAGGGCACGGTATCAGTGGAGCCCAAGTTGTGTGAAACCCTCTGCGAGCAATAAGTGGTGGATCCTGGAAGGCCTTAAAGACAAGGAGTTTGAGCCTCATTCTGAATACACGGGGGTAACTGTGGGTGTTTTCAAGCCAAGGAGTGGAATTGTGTCGTGTTTTCACAGGGTTACTATGGTAGGGGTATGACCAAAAAGAGAGGAGAGGTAGGAAATGCTACCGAGAAGCTTTTGTGATGAGCGAAGTGAAGCCTGAACAGAGGTGGTGGCTGTAAGAACGAAACATGTGTAAGAGTTCATTTTCAGGTAGCATCAAGTTGATATAGTGACTAATTGAAGTGGCTTAGAGGAAAGAAGTGAAAGGGACTCCAAAGTGGCAAACCTGATTGACAGGAAAAATGGGAAGACCATTATGAGAAGTATACAAGTCAAGAATAAAAGAATAGCTGAACACACACACATCATGAAATCAAGTAATTCCATTCCTAGGCATGAACCCAAGAGAAATGCATGTGTATGCCAAAAAAAAAGTTACAAGAATGTTCAAAGCAGCATTATTTGCAACAGCTTGAGACTGCAAACCACCCAAATGTTCATCAATAATAGGATGGATTTTAACAATATGGCATATTCACATAATAAAGTATTATACAGTAACAAGAATGAATAAACTCCTTCTACATGCAACAACTAGCAATATTATAAATGTGATGTTGAATGGAGAAAGTCAAAAAACATAAATATGATTCCATTTACATGAAGTTCAAAAAGAGGAAAAACTAACCTATTGTGGTAAAAACCAGGATAGTGGTTATTCTTGGGGTGAGGCAGGTAACGAGAGGAACAGGTGCACTGAGGTGCCAAGAAATGTTCTGTTTCTCAATATCCATGCTGGTTATAAGGGTGTGTTCCTTTTGTGAAAATTCCTGGAGTTGTATGCTTATTATTTGTTACATTTCTCTATACTTCTGTTACATACTAATTTTTTAAAAGTGTCCTTGAGAAAACAACCTTGGGGATTAGATAACTCGGTCAGCAACTAGACATTATGATTTTTTGGTGGAAATACAGATGCTCAACAAGCAGAAAGTGTGGCTCTATGTTAGTAGTTGAGAGAATGTTACTGTTAATAAACATACATGGGTCGTTCATGACAATAGTGGTAGATCATGGCAAAGGGACAGGGGGGAGACAGCCAGAGTCTTGGGAAATGTTTACCCATAGGTGTTGGAAGGCAAAAAACAGAGGAAAAACAAAGAGGTAGAAAAGGACCAAGAAATGCACGCACACGTGCCAATGCAGAAGAACGCTTTGGGGAGCAGACGCCAGGGCCTGGGCTGCTCCAGCCCGTGCCTCGGTGAAGTGCCAACGGCTGCAAAGCTCAGTGAGAACCACGCTTCTAAATCTGGAGATGCCAAGGGCATGAGTGTCTCTTTCTTTTTTTCTTTTTTGGCATAAACAAATGGATCATTGGTGTCTATTCAGATGCCAAAAACACATATGGTGCCAGGTGGCAACGATTCAGATGTGGAGATAAAGAGGGCCTTCTGCTTGTGGCTCGATCCTCTCGCTCTGAGGTTCGTGTGAAAATTCCGGTGTCCTAGATCTTCATCTCACCTCCGTTCAGCCAGTGAGTTAAACACGAATCGCACCTGGCTAAAAGCTCCTGACATTTACGTAAGGTGTTGTCTTAGTCAGCTCAGGCTGCCATAACAAAAAGACCATAGACTGGGAGGCCCATAAACAACAGAAGTTTATTTCTCACAGATCAGGAGACTGGAGGTCTCAGATCCCTGTGCCAGCGTGGTTGGGTTCGGGTGAGGGCCTGCTTCCTGGGTTGCAGACAGCGGTCTTCTCACTGCAGCGTCACATGGAGGAAGGGACTAGAGAGCTCTCCGGGGTCCCTTTTATAGGATCACTAAGCCCGTGTTAATTTCTTGAAGATTATGTTTATCAAAGAAATCCAGGACTGGTGCCTTGCCACTGTCAGAACCTCACCATGGCATCAGGAGGGTTGAGATATGCTGGTGGCTACAGGGAAAAAATACATGAATGAATCTTTCTGGCGACTCAGACTGACGCAGGTGGGGGTCCTTGGCAGGAGCCGGCTCAAGCAGACAGCTCAGCAGGCACCTGGCGCAGCTGTGCACGGGGCCTGAGGGCTGTCGCTGAAGGCCTCCCAGCACCTCCCCCGAGGAAGTCCCAGCTGGATGCCAGAGCTGTTTTTTTAACCCTAACAAGATCTGTCATTAAACATTACTGGAGATTGACTTTGCCTCTTTCCCTTCAGGCCTTGCTAGTGGAGGTCCAAGGTCACATGATCCCTCACCACAGGCTTCTGGGCTTTTGTTCGCCAGGCCTCATACCCATGATGGGCAAGCAGCCTCTTGGCCCTTGGAACAACACACAAGAAACCAGCGAACCATGGTCCTTAACGAAGGGGCCCTTGCAAGGCCAGCCGCCAACAACCACTTACGTATGATATTTACAGCTTTCTGTCCATGCAGATTAAACACAGGGAACAAAAACTGGAACTCCTTTGTCTGGTAAATTTATGTCATTCCTTGTTAAGACAAATGGAGAACAAACCTGGATTATGTTAAGAAACAACTTGCGCTTCTAAAGACAGGCTGGGTGAGGGTGGGAGCATTTCTAGGGACAAGGACATCTTGTACAATATTAGTATTGTGACAGCGTTTTCTGATAACTTTGTAAACACATTAGCTGTGTTGTTTTCCAGCAACGGAATATATTTTAGCCAAGAGCAGTATTTCTCACTTGCTCATGGCCATTAGTGCTGTAAACAGACACCTTGTAACAGCATTCCTCAGCAGAGAGTCAACAGCCAACAACAAGATCTTGGCAGCGGGAGTATCACCTCCTGTGTGCAATGTGGGCACTCTTCTAAGGGTACATCGGCCTTCTGTGTGCTGAGGTCGAGGGAAGTATTTTGTCGACTGTCCCTAAAATCTGAGAACCCTGGGTCTAAGGGTGATGGATTTTAACAGAGAAACCCGCCCCCCCCCCCCTTTCTTTTTCAGAGAAAGCATGTACACGAGTCCAAACTGGGCATTGATTCAAACCAAGTAGGAGACCAGAGTTCACCTGATCAGCAACTCTACTTCTCGTGGTCAGCCCAGCCTCACTGTCCCCACCCGTGGGTGTCCCCAGCACAGCTTGAAAATCACAGGTCTGTCAACTGTCTGGAACGGCTGAACCATTTTACATTCCCACCAGCCTACCAGTGGTGTATGAGGGCACCAGTCTCTCCACTTCCTTGCCAACACTTGCTGTTATTTGCCTTTTTGATTATAACCATCTTGGTGGGTGCAAAGCAGTATCTCATTGTGACTTTGGTTTAAATTTCCCTGATGGCTAGTGATGTGGTACATCTTTTCATGTGCTTGTAATGAATGTTTATTTTTCAGAGAATGGCAGGTAATTGGACAGTAAAAGATGTCAGGATGGGTGGAACTCCACAAGGTCAACTGTTTTCTCTGTCAAATCTACTTCTTATTTGAAGACAAACTATTTTTACTTAAGCAATGACAATTATCTATCTCTTCAGCATTTTACTCATTACTATGCCTTGAATTGGACTAAACTCGGTTGCAAGAGAGATATTTTTACAAAACTCTGAAAAAAAGATGAGCTCCAAAACCCAGCCAAAGCGGCACTTTCTCAATAAACCCTAGCATATCACATCATCTGAATTTCACAAGGCCGCCTTTGCAGAACCCTGGAGGATACCACTCTCATGATCATCTGTGTGCCTGGAACCCCCTGGGGCTGTGCAGTGCTCACCAGGCGAGGCAGGCCCCTCCCCACACACCTTGAACAGGTAGTGTTCTGAGAGTTGTTGTTTAGTTAAGCATGGGAGTGATTTGCACTGACCTAAGAGGCATCTGCAAGGCAGTCAAGTCGGGGAAAGGGCAGAGAGAGAGGCCAAACAGATGTTGATTTAACAGGCTTGACTAGAGCAACGGCTTCCCAACAACTAAGAGAGCTCTTCCTCAGTCACAGTCAGTTACCAAGGCCAGCTCTGTCCAGGGAACGCTGACGCTGGTACCCAAAGGGTCTTGTTCAAAACCTCCCCAGCACATGCCAGCTCTGTGATCACTCTGAGTCTCAGTTTTCTCATCTGGAGAACTGACAATACATTGCTGAAAGTATTGTGAGGATTAAGGAAACAATATATATATACAGTATTTCACAGAGTGCTTAGGACATAGTAGGTCCATAACCAATGTTGTTATTACTGCTATTTTTATTACTCATGATCCATTAACGCACAAGAATTTCTTGCGTCCAGGTCTTCACATTTATTTGTTTCATCTCTCCAGAATATTGCCCCACACACTTTGCCTGGATCATTCCTATTAATCCTCTGACTTTGGTTTATAGGGAACCGTTTCCAGGAACCTTCCCTTCCCTGTAGCCCCAAGAGTAGCTGCCCCACTATGAGCTCACAAGCATCTAATCTTACTCTTACTATGGTCCTGTGGGCCTGTCTCTGTTGCCTCCGTGTGTGTCTGCATCCTCCACCAGACCCTGGGCTTGGTGGGAACCTCATAAATATTTGTCCTCATTTCTGCCTGTGCCCACATCTGAGTTGCAGTTTGTCATCCTCAATACCTCCTTCATGGAAAAGGAAGGAAAACTCATATTTACTGTTTGCTATGTGCCAGCACTGTCCATATGTTAGTTCATATAATCCTAATAGAAGACAGGTGAGGTAGGTATTTTTCTGCTCTGAAAATGAGGAACTGGTGGCTCAGGAGGTTAATTAACTTAATTAACTCTCCTTATCTTGCCTAACGTCTCACAGGCAGACACACCAGGCTAAGGCTGCACCCAGACTGGGTGCTTTTTGCGCCATCCACACAGAGCTTCACCCTGCCTTCTTTCAGATCTAGTTCCCAACAATCCATAGCATTCACCTCAATTACTGCTTGCTTGGCAATGAAGAACCAGGAACCACGTTCTTGGCTGGCTGGAATACCTTTGTTCCTTTATCCTTTATTACAAAAACACTCAATACTTTATTAAAATCTGTTCCACTTGTTTAATTGGTTTTGAATGTTTGAAAGGAGACAGGGCACCTCCTCTCTGGGGGCCTTTCGAAGGGAGGAGAGTTCAGGTAGGGTTAGAATGGACCTCAGAGGTTGAAGTCTGGTGCTCACAGCCAATTCCCTGGGGAACCAAAGATCCGGGAGGACTGGACAGAGGAAGGCGATGGTTAGCAACAGACCAAAGACAAAAGCAATGGTTGTGCCTCTGGCTGACCCTGCAAACCCCACACACATTTCCTAAGAGGCTTTGTGGTTTGAGTTGATTGCACATCTGTGGGTCTGCGTGCCACGGAGTCTGGCCTTCCCTGTGCTGACCCAGCCCAGCTCGGCAGCCAGACTGTGCGTGCAGACCCTCACGGGGCTGTAAGCGCCAGGGGCTCGGGGCAACCTCCCCTCCTTATTTGGAGACTCTGGAAGAGGTGGCTGCTTTCAGGGAAGGGCTGTGGCTGTAAATAAGAACTCATTTTTTTGTCAAAATGAAGGACTCCAGAAGCAGCCTGTGTGTGACGAGCCAGCATCTGCTTTGTGCAACCCTGTTGTTAATGAACTGAAAAGGATCCTGCTGCTGCTCTCATCTCAGGGATACAGAAGGCAGAGTGAGGAATCTATTTGCTCCTGACTTATTCGAAAAGCCCATACTGAGCATGTCCTCTGTGCACAATAGAGAAGAAAATTGGGACTAAAGTTATGGTCTGTGTTCTGTAGGCAGTGTGGGGGAAAGACCACATGGCTGAGGAAGTGCAACACTGATGTGTCACAGGCATGTTGAGTGCGGGGGGGGGAGGGGGGCGGGTGTGAGCCTGCATTCTGGAAACTACAAAACGTTGTTAAAGGAATTTTAAGAAGATTTAAATAAATGGGAAGACATCAGTGTTTATGGGCTGGAAGACTTAATATTGTTAAGTTGCTAATACTCCCCCACATGACCTACAGATTTAACACAATCTCCATCAGAATCCCAACAGGCTTCTTCGGACATATTGACAAGCCAGATACTAAAATTCATAGGGAAATTCAAGGGGCCCCAAGAGCCAAAACAATGTCAAAAGAGAACAACAAATTTGAAGGATTCACACATCCTGATTTTGAAATCAACTGTAATCAGCACAGTATGTTACTGGCAGAAGAGTAGGCAAATTGATCTATGAAACAGAACTGGGAATCCAGAATTAAACCCATGTATCTATGGTCAACTGATTTTCAACAAGGCTACCAAGACCATTCCATGGGAAAGTAAGTCTTTAACAAACAGTGCTTGGGCAACTAGACAGCCAGAGGCAAAAGAATGAAGTTGGACTCTCATCTCAAATCATATACAAAAATTAATTCCAAATGGATCAAAGACCTATAACACTCTTACAAGAAAGCATAGGGGTAAATCTTCATGACCTTGAATTTAGCAGTAGGTTCTTAGATATGACACCAGCAACCAAAGGGGAAAAATTGATCAGTTGAACTTCAACAAAATTTAAAATTTTTGTGCTCGACAGAGTTGTGTTCAAAAAACACCAGCAAGAAATTCAGACTTTGGGCCAAGATGGAGGCATAGGTAGATACACTTTGCCTCCTCACACAACCAAAAGAAGAACAACAAATTTAAAATTAAAAAAAGTAACCATAAATGCCTGAAAATTGACTGTATGGGAGTCCAAAAACCAAGGAGTTAAAGAAGAAACATTCATCCTGACCTGTAGAAAGGGCGGAGACAGGCAGCTAGGGATGAGAGGAATCACAGCATGGCAACAACTGATGGACCAGGGGGACAAGGCAGTGGCTGGGGGACCAGGTGAGGTGGTGGCTGGTGGAGTGGGCGGGCCCACATTTGCATGTGGATAGACCGGGAGGGACAACTGGGGAGCGAGACAGACCACACAACCCAGGATTCCAGTGCAGGGAGATAAAACCTCAAAACCTCTGACTGAAAAATCCTGTGGGGTTGAGGCAGCAAGAGAAACTCTCAGCCTCCAGGAAAGTTCACTGGAGAGACCCACAGGGTCCTAGAACATACACAAACCAACCCACCCAGGAATCAGCACCAGAAGGGCCCAATTCACTTGTAGGTAGCAGAGGAAGTGACTGAAAGCCAAGAGCTGAGCAAGTGGCATTGTTCCCTCTCGGACCTCTCCCCCACATACAACACCACAATGCAGCAAAGTGGGTTGCCTCGCCCTGGCGAATACCTAACTCTCTGACCCTTACTATGTAACAGGTGTGCCCAAACAAAGAAATATGACCCAAATGAAAGAACAGATCAAAGCTCCGGAAAAAATACAACTAAGCAATGAAGAGATAGCCAACCTATCAGATGCATACTTCAAAACACTGGTGATCAGGATGCTCACAGAAGTAGTTGAGTATGGTCACATAATAGAGGAAAAAGTGAAGACTTTGAAAAGTGAGATAAAGGGGACCAACAGTGAAGGGGAGGAAACTGGGACTCAAATCAGTGGTTTGGAGCAGAAGGGAGAAATCAACATTTAACCAGAACAGAATGAAGAAACAAGAATTCAAAAAAATGAGGAGAGGCTTAGGAACCTCAAGGACAACTTTAAACGTTCCAACATCCAAACCATAGGGGCACCAGAAGGAGAAGAGGAGGAGCAAGAAATGAAAAAGTTATTTGAAAACATAATGAAGGAGAACTTCCCTACTCTGGCAAAGGAAATAGATTTCCGGGAAGTCCAAGAAGCTCAGAGTCTCAAAGAAGTTGGACCCAAGGAAGCACATACCAAGGCACATCATAATTACATTTCCCAAGATTAAAGACAAGGAAAAAATCTTAAAAGCAGTAAGAGAAAAGGAGACAGTTACCTACAAAGGAGTTCCCATTAGACTATCAGATGATTCCTCAAAAGAAACCTTGCAGGCAAGAAGGGGCTGGAAAGAAGTATATGAAGTCATGAAAGGCAAAGACCTACATCCAAGATTACTCTATCCAGCAAAGCTATCATTTAGAACGGAAGGGCAGATAAAGTCGAGTTAAAGGAGTTTATCATCTGCTTATCTGCTTCCCAGATAAGGTTGAGTTAAAGGAGTTTATCATCACCAAGCCCTTATTATATGAAACCTTAAAGGGACTTATCTAAGAAAAAGAAGATCAAAACTATGAACAGTAAAATGACAACAAACTCACAACTATCAACAACTAAGCCAAAAAAAAAAAACCTAAGCAAACAACTAAAACAGAAACAGATTCACAGAAATACAGATCACATGGAGGGTTATCAGCAGGGAGGGGGAAAGAGCAGAATGGGGGAAAAGGTACAGGGAATAAGAAGCATAAATGATAGGTACAAAATAGACAGGGAGAAGTTAAGAATAGTATAGGAAATGGAGAAGCCAAAGAACTTATATGTATGACCCATGGACATGAACTAAGGTGGGGGAATGATGGTGGGAGGAGGGACAAGGTGGAGGGATAACTGTAATAGCATAATCAATAAAATATATTTAAAACAAAGAGTCAAAAGACAACCCATAGAAGAAAGAAAATAACTATTTGCAAATTAGTTATCTGATAAAGAATTTATTTCTAGATATATAAAGAATAATTACAACTTAATAATAAACAAACAACCCATTTCAAAATTGGCAAAAAATATAAATAGGTATTTCTGCGAAAAAAGACACTCGATATTAATAGTCATTAGAAAAACACAAATCAAATCCATGATAAAATACCACTTCACACCAACTAGGAAAGCTTTGATCAAAAGGTTGAATAATAACAAGTATGTTCATACTTGTTATGAATAATAACATACTTGTGAAGATGTGAAAAGATGGAGCCCTCTTACACTGATGGTGGGAATATAAAAATGGAGCAGCCACTTTGAAAAATAGTCTGTTAGTTCCTCAAAAATTTAAATGTAGACTTTTCATTTGACCCAGCAATTCTGGTTCCTGATACATAATCAAGAAAAATCAAACATGTCCACACAAACATTTGCACATGAATGTTTATAGTGACATTATTCATAGTAGTCAAATGGTGGAAACAACCCAAATGTTCATTGACTGATAGATGGATAAACCAAATGTTGTCTATCTATTCAATGGAGTTCGATTTGCCTGTAAGAAGGAATGGAGTGCTGACATACATACACTATAACATGAAGATCCTTAAAAACCATATGCTAAGTGAAAGAGATCTATCACAAAAAACACATTATCTGATTCCATTTATTTGAACTTTCCAGAATATGTAACATATAGGCAGGCAAAAGCAAGTTAGCTCAGGGCTGAGGGGCATGATGAGACTGGAGGATACTAGCTAGTGGGTATGGGATTTCTTTCTGAGTTGCTGAAATGTTCTAAAATTGATTGTGGTAATGGTTGCACAACTCTGTGACTACACTAAATCCATTGAATTATACACTTTGATTGAATGAATTATATGGAATGTAAATTCTATTTCAATAAAACTAACAAAAACACAGAAATAAATGTTGCCTTCAAGCACTTTATGCTCTTTTTTTTTTAATGGCTTCAAATTGCATCAAGCTAAATTGTACATTAGGCATACTTTTATGTCACAAAAGACCTAGAAGTGTGATTGTCTTCTCCTAGTTTCTGTACATTTAAAAGGGGTGAACAAAATGTTTGCACTACCGCTAACTTCAGCCAGTACCCAGAATCCTACCCAGCGTTCATCCAAAATACTCAGTGGACTCCTGGAAGTGTCTGTTGTCCTGGATGAAGAAAGTAACAAAACACTTTTGTGGTTTAACAAAGACTGCTGTTCCCAACACCACTGCTAGGTACAGAATTCCTGGGGAAAAAATGGGAAATGTTCATGAGGCTCAAGATGCTTCTTAGGAAAAATAGGACCAAGACCTGCTGGTTTTCCCTTAAGGGGATCAACGTTATTAGATTCTGTGTAATATAATGAGTTTTAACAGTGGCCCTCAGGCAAGAAAGCATGTCAACAAGAATCTCAGCAGGACAGAAGAGAGAGTCAGGGACAGGCTCTTGTTTGGGGGAGAAGGGGTTGCTAGTAGACCTCACCCTGGTGTCACTCATGGCCCCAAGGTGGGCGCAGGCACGATGGTAGAGAACACCCAGGGATTCCTGAGGACTCCTGAGAAGGACAGTCTGCAGCTCCTGCTCGGAGCACGCAAAGGTATACCGTTCGAAACGGTACAGCTAAGGCACTGCTTTGTTTATTGGTTTAGGAGATTTATCTCATGCTCAACTAAAACTCTGCCAGCAGGCGATTCTTTAATGTCGATTCTAACAAGGTGTCACTTGCTAATTAGGTAAAGATGATAATCTTCAGTTGAAGATAGATTAGCATTGTGATATTACTGGAAACATCCTGACATGAGTATCTAATTTCATTATTCCTGGGACAGAAATTGGACACAGAAAACTCTGTATTGCCGTAAGCACTCCAGTTGTCATCACCGAGCTGCAGTACAGACACGGACAGGCGCCCACACTGTGTGGGCCCCAGCGTGATTATGGCCCATCTGCTTTGGGGCAGGTTCGATTGCATGTTGCACGATTTCTTCTCGAATCTCCCGTGCGATTACTCAACTCACCACTTTTCCACTTTCACACTCCCAAGAAACCTGTGTTTGAAATCCTCATTTGACCTTGTGATCATAAACACAGACGCTGACATTGAACCCATGTGATCATCCTCACCTGAAGGTCTTCTAGAACAAGGGTAGTGAACGCTTTCTGTAGAGCGCCAGGTGGGAAGTATTTTAGGCTTTTGGGCCCAGCACTTTCTCCATTTTCAAATTCATTGTTGATAACTTAGTTGAAATGGCCCATTTCTTTAAAAGACACAAACTTCCAAAACTCACACACAGAAAAATAGAACACCTTATTAGGTTTATCTCTAATAAAGACATGTAATCAATGGTTAATAACCTTCAGAAAAACAGAGTTCATCAGGCCCAGGTGGTTTTGCTGATGAATTCTATCAAACATTAAGGAAGGAATGATACCATCTCCCCACAAGTTCTTTCAAAAAATAGCAGAGAGGACGTGTTTTAACTTATTCTAGGAAGCCAGTGTTACCTTCAAAACAAACCAGACTAAGAACATTACAATAAAGGAAAACTTAGACAAATATTGTTCATGAACATAGAATAAAAAAAAATCCCTAACAAAATCTTAGCAAATCAAATCCAACAATATGTCTATTGTGTAAATGAGGGGGTTTGGCATATTAATTTCCACTGGGTTGACTCCACCATGATCTTTTTACAAAGTTTCATGGAAAACTAGTCCCCAAGATAGAAGCCACTGGATTTCCAAGGCTAAATGCTGGATTGAATTAAGAATGGCACAATTACTTATAGCAGAATATATTCCCGTCCAAATACTAACCAGGACGGACCCTGCTTAGCTTCCGAGACCAGACAAGGTCGAGCGCGTTCAGGGTGGTGCAACTGTAGACAGCAGAATATACCAAAGCCTTTATTACTCTATGGTGTCTGTGTGTGTCTCCAGAGTACACACTCTTTCCCTAATTTGCTTGAGAAAGAAAATCCCCCTCTTTACTTTCTTTGTTTATTTGTGTGAGGGCAAGAGAATTTCATGAAATTGGCATCATCATGGTACACACTTTGAGAATTGCTACTCTGCCCTATGTCACATCAATGATTCATGGGCCATCGTTTCTCTTGTTGGTCAATATAGCCCCTAGAACTTCCAGCACCAAGCACAGCAGCTAGCACAGGGCTTTCAATAAATGTTTGTTAAGTAAACAGATGACTTTCATTAAGAAAAATTGATTCACCATGAAACTCTACACTTTCCGTAGCTCTTCTAGATTTTACTTTCACTTCCCTACAGAGAAAAGAAATCACCTGGGATCACAGTGAAATAACCCAATTGGGACAGTTCACCTACACATGGGGGATTCCCAAATCTAGCCACACCAGGACTCTCTCTTCCAGGAATTCTTTCATTTGCCAATGAAATTCTCTTCCCAGCTGAAAGTTAGGGGTGAACCATGGATGATCGGTCTGTGGTTCATCCTATCACTCCTATTTCAACAAATTGAACTTGCTTCACAAGAGTCCATTGGGAAAGGCCTCCAAACAAAACAGCCACTTGGATTATATGTGTGATTATCAAAGCCAGAAAACCTTGCCCTTTTCTCTTCTCCACCAAAAGTTTAGCAAGGGCATGCTTCCCCCACAATAGCCCTTGTAACAGCTGTCCCAGAGGATGAATTGCACATGGATTACGCCTAAGTGGGGTCACAAAGAGAATGTCTACAGCCTTGTGAATAAAAAGCACACCTTAACCCAGAAAGTGCATGTCCCCCCAAACACTTCTCTGCTCTCCAATCCTCAGCTCCCGTGGTACCTGGCATTTCCACATTCTGTAGGCTTCTGTCATTGAACAACGAAGGAGCTCTTAGCCTGGTTTCTTCTGAGGGCTGAATCACTTCAGCCAAAAGTCAAGCCTAAATTCAAAATATAAAGATTTTAACTGATAACGATGGCCCCATGCTACACAATTATAACTTTCTAAAAAAAAAACCCCTGCTAACTGTGCTATAAATATTTTATGCAGAATGGTTTGAAACCCTGTTAAACTCCCAAAGCTTTATACATGCAAGGAAAGCAAAGTGAAAGTAGGAGTCACTAAGTTTATGCTTATTTCTGAGACTAATTTCAACCACCCTAGTTTTCAACACTCATGCCATTGTCCAGACTAATAGATGCTACAACATGAGATTTCCTGTCACACGGGGCACCTGGACTAAATTACTCCAGAGGGATATGTGCCATTTCTAAGTTTGTGGTTTGCTTCACTGTGTTTCCAGCAAAGGTTATTAGACACTAATGCTGCCCAGATTTCCTAAATACCCTGTACTGCCAGTGGCAGAACCAGATGTGAACCCCATCAGGAGAGACATGCGTGACAGTGTTTTCCTAAATGGCTGTGATGAATTCTAATTTGCACAGGAGAAGTTTGCAGCTGTGTGGTTCCAGGATAATTCCCTCCAAATACCACTCTCGTCAGGTCACTTTCTCCTCCAGGAGAGCCACTGCTCCCTTTCATGTGAAATCTGAAGACTGGTGTTAAAGACCACAGTCATTTGCCTGCCCTACTTTGAGACTGTCCAGAAGGATCCCTGCATCCCAGAAAAACTCCTTTTCTCTCTTTCTATGTTTTGCTGAGGTGGCTCCCTCTGTTTGGAATACAGAGCTCCAATATCCTTCCAAACCTTGCTCAAACCTCATTGTTTTCCCTACCCAAGGAAAGGAACCTTCCCTACCCAGCTGCCCCTCCATGCCAATCACTTGCCTGTATTCCACATTCCCTGTAGTAATCTATAGTTGCCATCATGGCTATTGGTGGTGGCCACAGGAAAGCTTAGCATCAAATCTGTGTCCCTTTAAAGCAAGTGGGTGGAACGGATCTTGCTGGGGTGCCTTTTCCGGACTTCCTCCTCCCACATCCACTCTATGTTCCGCCCTTGATTTTGCTTTGCTTTCTTGTCACTTCTAATTTGTTATCTTGCTCTAATTTATCTATTTTTACATGATATCTCAAATTCTTTCTGGACCAAACTGGGTGTCAATGGGATTATTTGGACTATATTAGTATGTGCTTCCCCCCAGCACCCAGCATGTCCTCTCTGACTGTCTTGGCTCCCACTACTCCATGTGCTTCACGAGGGAAAAAGTTATCTCAGAAGCAAGTTATTGTCTTCTGTTCTAGTTTTTGACACTAGCATTTTTGTTCCTCCTTTGATTAAAATATCGTGTTTAAGACTGTCTATATATCATCTGTAACCCAGAATTATCATCCCATGTCATACCTGGAGAACCATGCAACCAGAAAGGTTAAATGGTGGATCTATTGTTTCCCAGCTAATAAGGCAGAGCCAAGACTCAAAATCAAGCCAACTAGCCTCCAAATCCCTTGACGTACCTTCCAAAACCATCTAGCACCATAACAGACACTCAGTGGTCTGTACTAATTGATTGTTGAAATAGAACCAGGAATACTTGGTCCAGAATTGAATAAAACCCTGGAGGCAAAGCTATGGAAAGTTGAACTTGCATAATTGGTACAAATTGGCTTCATAAAAAGACTGTGAAGAGATCATAAGTAGGTCTATTTGGGGAAAAAACAGTCATACCTACTAAGGTAATCAAAGCACTCAGGGTGTGGGGCGAATGTGATACTTGAAGAGGTACCACGTGCTGATGTCAATTTTGGGCACAGAGAAAAGGATGGAAGGGGCACACTGGTTTGGATTTAGGTCCAGGGCAGGTTGGCCCAGCTGTGCCGCCATTACAGCAGTTCTAGCTCAACTCCTTGTGTCTCAGTGAGGGGAGCCTTGGTGGGTGTCTCCTGGGAAGATCGGACAAAATGGGATAGACAGACTTTTTACTTCCCAAACCAGACTATGGAATCTTTGTTTACTGAGAACCTTCGCATGTTACCTTCAGGAACTCCCTCCCAGCTCCTCCTTGGTGTTTCATGTTTGCGCTTCAATGGCCTCAAACCCAAAAAACGATTTCTGGCAGCAAAACTGAGGAAGCTATCAGTCGTGTCATTAATGGCCATTCCCAGAACTCACATGGGTTCTGGTAATAGCATGGGCCCACGGGAGGAGAGATCTGGGAAAGGAGGGCAGAGATTTCTACCGAGACCATGGATGTATTTTCCAGCGCACCAGCCTCGCGTGACTGACTTCTTTAGCTTAAGGTGTAGAACTCAGAAGAAAGGAGCCGACTCCTGTGAATGTGTTTTTGTTGCCTCCGAGGCGAGGAGTTGCCAGGGTCTGTGGTTTGGCTGTGGAAGCCTTTTCTCTTCCATCGTATCTGCATAACAGGATGGCTAATCCCACACCAAATCAGTAAGTTTCTGGCAAGGCAGTGGTCTCCCTCTTACCTCACTGCTGGCTTCCCTGAGCCTCAGGTTTCCCAAGCCCCTAATGCTTCGTGGTGGAAGTCCCCTCAGGTGTTATTATTCTTTCTCCCTTGGTGTCTGCAGACCTTCCCTGTCACCAGAAGACTCAGCCAGGGTCCTTGTTGGTAGGGAATTTGTAGCCAGCCTCCTTCTGCCTCTCTTGCTGAAAGACTGCTCAGCAAAGACTGTTAAAGCCACACTGTGGACCTGGCCTCATGGGAGACTAGGGCCCAAGGTCTCTCCGTGTGCCCGGGTTTTCCCAGCTGCAGTTACCAGTGGCCAAGGTCTCTGCTTGGACCTCAACCTCTTCTAAAGTTCACTCCGTTGACAGACCAGGAATTTCAAGTCCTCCTATCCAGAAACATAATGTTTGTCCCCCTTTACTCATATCCTTTATATCCCTCAATAACGTTTCTTGTTTTCTCCACCAAATCCTGTGCATTTTTCAATAACTACATTTGTAGGTATATCCCCTTTGGGTTGACCAGGGCCAGCAATTTAAAAAGACACTGAGACGCCCACTGGCTGCTGGGAGTTCCAATGAGGACCTTAGCCAGGACGGCACCCTTCGTTGTCTTTAAACAAACCTCTTCTCTCCCGAGAAGAAGCACGACCGTCCTGCAGGGTGTGTGAAGGCCAGCTGCTCATTTGTGACTTCTGGTTTGTACGTGTCTTCCCTAAGCGTTTGCAGAGAGGGCCTGGACACTGTAGCAGACGCCTGGACACAGCTCCCCACACTTCAGCAATGCCAAGAGCAGATGTGGCCACCTGGGCTTGTCACAGTCCTTGGCCAAGGCTGCCTCACTCACTACACAGAGAAGGGACTGCGGGCAGGTGACAGGAAATGCTTTATCCTCAGCTGAGCTTGCTGGGTGCCTGTTCTGAGGAACACCAGCTTCAGCCACAGGTACGGAAGGCCTGATTTATAGGTGATGTTTGTATTTTTTGCTAAATTGAGGTTTTCATTTCCAGCACACCTGCTTTTCCCTATCCCTGATCCCAATGATCCAGTAATACCTGCCCCATGAGACTGTGGTGAGGCGTGGATGACTTTGCCAGGAGCTGTGCAAATGCGAGGCGTTACACTTTTACCCTAAGACTACTAATAAATGCCCCTAAATACCTTATTTCAAGATGATGATTATTTATTCAGTGCTTACCTGCAGACAGATGCTAAGAGATTCTCTAGCTCTAAAAATGACAGCAACACAAAAACAAGAATAGCACTCATTCGTATTTATCCATCACATACGTCATGCCAGGGACTGTGAGAACCAAAGAAAATCAATCGAGTTCAGCAAGTTTTAGTGACTTTGCCAAGGTCACATAGCTTCTAGGTGGCAGAGATGGGGTTCCAATTCAAAGTACAAAAGATCCGAGCCTCGCTCCCAAGAAGTTTCCAAACTATCATGGAAAACAAAACATACTTACAAATAAGGCATAGTCACAGAAAAAAATAAATAAAATTCACAAATTTACAAATAAAGTAATAGAAGGTATATCATGGATAATAATTTTTTTACATGGTGATAAAATACACTGAATTTTCCAGGAATGCAAGTGTTGATACCTCATAAATCAATGGACTTTTATATTTAAGTAGTATCCTGACTTTTTACTTATTTGATGTAGGTGCAGTTTGAGAACTACAAATTCTCTTTGTAAAGATTTTATTTATTTATTTTTAGAGAGAAAAGAAAGGAGGGAGAAAGAGAGGGAGAAAGATGTCAATGTGAGAGAGAAGCATCAATTAGTTGCCTCCCGCACGCACCCAACTGGGGTCCGACCTGGCCCACAACCCAGGCATGTGCCCTGACCAGGAACTGAATGGCATTTTGGCTTGCAGGTCAACACCCAACCAACTGAGCCACACCAGTCATGGAAAGAACTACAAATTTCTGTTCTTTTAAATTTTTTCTCCCTCAGCACCGATTCATGAGAAATAACTCTGTTTAGTAGAAATATTTAATATATAACACACTGAATTATATCCTGAGCATATATTTACAAGGCAAGATTTATGAAAGACCAATCTTCAGTTAATAGACCACATGCCTCAAAATGATGGCTGCTTACACCCAAATTTCTCAAATAGGGGAGCTACAAACTGATCTCAGATTCTCCAGGAAAAGTTTGCATTTTGTGTTTCTGGTATGATAACAATCTAAAAGAAACTAAACAAGCATGTGCTGGATTAGCCAGATGGCCACCTTCTCATGATTTCTGTTCATACTTGCTTAGGTCCTGGTTCTATAGTTCAATAGATTCATTCAGTGCTCACCACCAATATTTTTATCACAGTGTTTCCTGTCATCTTGCAATTGGATATACTTTTTTTTATCTAGTAGATTTCTCAAGAAAGGCACACTAGAACTATATTCCCTGAGTTCTTACATGTTCAAAACGGTTAGTTGCCTTTGTAAGAGAATGAAAGATTGTCTGGATAAGAAAAAAATCTGTAGATCACATTTTTTCTACGAGGATTTTGGAGTTATCATTCCACTGTTTTCTAGAAATAAATGTTACTGTGGAGAAACCTAAGGGCATCCGATGTATTTCTTACGGGTGACTTGATCTTATTGCTCAAATGAGAAAACACAGCAGAGGCTCTGCATAATGAAATATTTACATAAGCAATTTGAAAAAATCAAGTAATGTGACAGACATTTCTTATATCAATGTTTTAAAATGTTTTAGATTAGATCACAAAACAACACCCAATTCTATAATATATAGGAGAACATAACTAAAATTTTAAAACCTTCGTGAAGGGTAAAGATAAAAGAATGGCAAAATGTCCAACAGAAAGAAATCATAGGTTCTGATCATTAACTTCAGGCAATGCGCAAAGGTGTCTCTGTGTATCTGAAGTTCAGAGTGTCTACACAAGGACCATTTCAGTCTGTTTTCTCTGGAACCCAGATTACCTTTTTATTAAGTTCACTCAAGTCACTTATTTAAGGAAAGTTTTGTTAGATTATGTCAGTAAGTTTCTCGGTCCTTCAATAGTTAGTTCATAAGTTGGTCTCCTTTCCCTGTCTTCCAAGACCATCATTCTCTCCCAACTATTTTAAAATTCTCAAACTTAGATAAAAAGTACTGCCTTATTTCTGTTTTAACATTATTTATTTTTATTTTTTTAAAGCTTGATCATTTTTAAATAAACATATCTTTTTATGTACTTCATAAGCTTAAGATGATACTACAGATAATGAGACTATTGTTTAAAACCCACACATGAATTCATAGAAGGACAAAACTCATTTCACAGGAGGTAAAATGGAAGAGTATCTCCTAGGTTATGTAGATTGGTAGTGTCTGATAACCTTTGAAGCCCTTTATTTTCTTGTCATTTTGCTTAGATTTTTTCATTTATACCCTTTATCTCATATTCGGCAGCACCTGTTTTACTTCCTGTTCCTTCCGGTATAGCCCTAATTTCAACCGTAGGTTTGTTTATTTTTTAAATTCTGGGCTGTGTGCTTCTTGGAGATGATGGATGTTTGGTAGCTTCCTCTATTTCTTCTAATATAATTAGTCTATATAGATATTCTATCTATCCTTGAATTTTATTTGGTAATTTTTATTATTTTTGTTTAAATTTCAGCAACTTTTGTTATTGCAGCCTATCTCTGATCTTCTGTATCTCTGCTTTGGGCTCCTGATTTGATTATTTTTAAATTAGTTCCAAAATGTTTGTCCTAATTTTTTAAAATAGGCTTTATATTTTAGAGAAGTTTTGGATCTATAGCAAAACTGGGTGGAAAGTACAGTTCCCATATACCCCTGCTTCACGCCCCCACACAGCCCCCCAACTATCAACATCACAAACCAGAGTGGCACATTTATCACAACTAATGACCCTACAAGGATACATATTATCAGTCAAAGTTCATAGTTCACATTAGAGTTCACTTTCTGCGGGTTTCAATAAATGAGAATATGTTTCTACCATTATATAGTATCATACAGAATAGTTTCATTGCCCTAAAAGTTTCCTGCACCCCAACTATTTATCCCTTCCTCACTGTTAGCCCCTGCAAATCACTGATTTTTTTTACTGTCTCCATAGATTTGCCTTTTCCAGAATGTCGTGCCCTTGGAATCATACAACATGTAGCTTTTTCAAATTGGCTTCCTTTACTTAGTAATATCATAGATTTAAAGTTCCTCCACGTCTTTTCCTGGCTTAGCAGTCCATTTCTTTTTAGCACTGAATAATATTCAATTGTTGAGATGTGCCACAACTTATTTATCCCCTCACCTACTGAAGGGCATCTTGGGTGCTTCTGAGCTCTCGGCAGTTATGAACAAAGCTGCTAGAAACATCCAGCTGCAGGTTTTTATGTGGACATAAGTTTTCAACTAATTTGTTAAAATATCCAGAAGTGCAAGTGCTATATTGGGCAGTAAGAATATGTTTAGTTTTGTAATAAACTGCCAAATTGTACACACTTTGCATTTTCATCAACAATAAATGAGAATTTCTGTTGCTCCACGCCCTCACCAGCATTTCATGCTGTCAGTGTTTTGAATTTTGGCTTTCCTAATTAGTGTGTAGTGCTATCTTACCGTTTTAGTGTCATAATTTTGTCAACTAGACTGCATTGGTTTTTTGGAGCTTGTGCTTCATCTGATATTTGTTTTCCGGTTCCTTTCCTTCTTTCTTCATGTAACACGTTTTGCATATTACAAGATCTCATCATGGCTCCTTTCTTATTACTTTTTATAGAAACAGGGGATGTTCTCCTCTATCAGCTTTCGCTTTCTTACTCCTATTACTTCCCTGTATCCTTCAACAATTTATGTTGAAAATGGTGACATGAAAAGAAAGAGAAAGATAGGGCAACCCATGGTTCCTTTTCTTTTCAGTCCCTCCTTACTCACCAGGAAACTAAAGGTACACAGTGTGGGTAGAATGCATGTGTATCAAAGGTAAAGTGAAAACAGCGGAGTTAGTTGCATGCAGTGCTTCCACTGTTCTGGTATAAACAAAATATATGTGCATGTTCATACTACAAACATAAGTTGTGTGATTTCAATGATTATACATATAACTCAAGTGCTCTTATATTTAAGCATTTGAAAATGGCATCGCACCATACACAGATGAATGGTGAAAGTCATGTCTATTGATAATACATTTTAACTTTTCTTAGAATGTTAAACAGTAAATTAAAAAACATCATGACAAGTTGAGAGAAAGACCACAGGAGAAAGGGAAAAGCCTTATATTTCAGGACTTTCAATAGCACTTTCCCCCTGGTTTTTGAATAAGGGCCTTGCAGTTTTATTTCACACGGGGCCTGACAACTCAGGCAGCTAGCCCTAAGCAGGGGGTTAACACTGAAAAAACCGTGAAGGTTACCCCTCTCAACCCCTTCATCAGACAAGGGAGAGGAGACCCAGAGAGGAGAAACGGCATCTTATTTAAGAAATTAAGAAGGAAGAGCAGGATGGAATGAACCTTCTCCATCTTCAGACCCGCAGCAGTTGAACTGGGGTTTCACTGAAACACGCAGAATCCGCAGAGACGCACACTTCCTCAACCTGTCCTGTCCAGGGTCTCCGGCACTCACGCCCTCCCGGGATAGCCCCAGGGTCCCCAGCCAGCCTTGTCTCCTGGCTTGGGGCAGTGGAGCCAAGATCCCAGCATTCTCTGCTGTGTGTTTTGGCCCCATTTCTACCATCCTGGATCCCCTGCTAGGCATCACTCCCACACATTCAACAGCCAGACAAGATCCTACACACCCCTGGGTGCCTGAGGACTTTCAACGGACGTGTTCTCTATTCTGGAGAACTTTTGGTTTCAAGTAAGTCCACAAAGCGTTTACATGTTTGGGAAATGATTGGGATCTGGGGGAGAACAGAGAGTCCTGAGGGACTGTACTGAATTTGCCTCCTTGGGGCAAATTTCTTCCTTTCTACAAAGATAATATAGAAGAGGAGAAGAAGAAAATGCTAGAACTGAACAAGGAAAGATGTGATGTTTTTTTCCTACTGCTCTGCTAAAATCCTTGCTATGAGGCTTAGATATGTTGATTTGAAAAGATCTAACATTTTTTCCCCAAAGCAACTGGTTGAATAACACATATAACAAGTCTTTCACTAGATGGCATGTCACCTGACATTCTAGCCAGTACCCCTCCCACACACGCGTGCACACACACACACTCACACACACACTCTCTCACACACACACACTCACACACACACACACAGTTTTTTTTTCAATTCTTCGAAGAATAAGAAGAAAATGGACGCCTTTTTTCAAATTGCATGAGGGTAAAACGATTTTACCCTCTCCTATGGTCCTAGAGCCCAAAACATTCCCAAAACTTGGCAAAGCAATGTTAGAAAGTTCAAAATCCAAGTTCATGATTTTGAACTCCAGCCTGCCTTCCCTGCAACTACACTAAAACCTAGACCAGTGATATTCAACTTTGTTCATTTCTTGTCACACGTGAACTAATTACTAAAACTCTGTGGCACACCAAAAAAACATATTTTTCCAATCTGACAAAATTGATATAATTTTGACTTATTCGCACTGGGCAGCTATCATGTTGGCTGTAGTCATTTTGTATGTGACCATCTAAGGGAAGTAATGTCAGTGCCGCTGACTAAACAGGCAGGTTTAGTTGCAGGTTTTAAAAATCCTTGCAGCTCACCAGTGGAAAAATCACTGCCCAAAAAGGACATTTTCTTCGAAAAATGGGTTTTCTGGGACTTCTTCACATTGCCTGGAAAGCATTTCTTTCTGAATGAAACTTTCTGGGCACAGGGCACAGCGGGCTGAGGAGTGGCGAAGGGCATCGGGACTGTGGCTGCACCCCAGGGCCACCACACCCTCCCCAGCTTTCAGGCTGCACAGGCTCTCTGGGGAGAGTCCTTTCCAGCCACCACCAGCCACAAGCTCTACGAAAACACAAAACACAAACACCAGAGAAGCATAGCCTCCGGCTTCCATGCTGTGGGGGTCGCTTCAGGTGTTCTGCCGGCTACCCCATGGCCCTGCACGGACCCCGCCCCTCACTCACAGCCCTCCCAAAGGACACTTCAAGTTGCTTGGGTTATCTCTTTCCACCAGCGCCTGGCGCTGGACTTTTAGTTTCTCATTTGCTTCCCGAGATTTCTGCAAGGACTCAGAATTCGACCCTCCTGCCCGGATCTCCTGCCCTTGCTCGAACCAGTTCAAACGCATCTGGCCCTCCACGGTCTCTTCATTACTCTGAGGCCATCCTAGAGCATTGAAACAAGTTCTGGATTCCAGTCCATTGTCTTGCTCCTGTGTTTGCATCTGCCACTGAACTGGAACGCAGGGACGATGACAGTTTTCTATGCTTCCCCCTTGTACCCAAAGCCCTCGTGCAGGACCGGTATATGGGCGCACATTAGGGCACACTAACATTTGACTGTACACGTTCCGAGTCCCCCCTGCAAGCATAGCGTTCCTTGTTAACATACCTGCACAAAAACTCAGTAAACATGTGTGGTGCTCACTTTGATTTTGGTTGCAGAAGTGCTTTCCAGTGCATTTTCAGAACCCCTCCTCCATCTCTGCAAAGGCCACAGGGAGGCTGTCACACTCAGGGGCTCTGAGACCTCACGTGGGCTGCTCTGCCCAGCTGTAGGGCACCAGGGGCTGTTGTTGAGCTTTGAGCAAATCCCGGGATTATTTATCACTGACAGTCAGCCTTCAAGAGCCTTCAGAGCCATGAAGGAGTTTATTATTCCCCACCCCCACATGCTTCCTCCTTGTCCTCTTGCCTGCCCTCCCGCCTGACATCCTGCCACACTCACAGCAGGCTCCCCAGCTCTCTCGGGCCTCAGAGCACCTGTGCTTGGCAAGGGGCCTCCTTCCCAGGGGTTCATTCCAGGAGTCAAGAGTCGCAGACCACCCTGTGTGCCTCACATATCCTTCTGACTGAGTGGAGTATCAGAGAGAGAACAGCCAGCTGAGGCGGAATCTCTATGCAACTGACTGACTTATTCCAGTCTTACCTCAGTGGGGGTCTGCAGAAGTCAGGCAAGGAAGGGAGGCCACTGCTTGGGCCTTAGCGGGAGCTCAGTCCTGTTTCCCACCCCCACCTCCCACCCCGCCTCCTCCACACTCTTGCCCTGAGCCTGACCCTCCCTCCAACACAGCATGCTCTCAGGCCTCTAAGGGGCACAGGCTGAGGCCAGAGGACTAAGAGGAATAACTAGGAACGTTAGAACTGCAGAGGCTGAAAAAGATCTTCTGAGCCAGTGACTGTAAAACTATTTTAGTCATAGAGCCCTTTCTTCAAAAGAACCTTACCAGAAAACACAATGAGCAAAACTGGTAAAACCCCAGACAGGACAGCACACTTACATGTGCTCCCCGGTTTTGCTTCTTCTCTTGGGCCGAGGTGTTTTCACTCCATTCTCCTCCTTAGCTCCCTTCCCCTCCAGAGGCACCTGACATTGCAGAGCCCAGCCACAGCGTGCCGTCTGGAAATGGTGCTCCTGGGCAGTTGTAGAACACAGGCATGTTGATGAGTGCGTTAGTCAGACTATTCTTTCTGGCAATTGGTAGAAACCCAGTACAGGCAAGCTTCATTAAAATGGGGCTTTAGTGGAAGGATATTGGAGCACTCATACACGTATCTGAGCTCTCAGTGCCTAGAATTGAGCTTCAGTGCCGTGAAAACCCTGCTCAATCCGTCTGTCCTCCCTCCTTACCTCTGCTTGGCTTTCTTCTCTTAGACAGAGAAGGGTTTTCCTGTTGTAACAGAGAAACATAGCCTCTTGAACCCTACATTCCCATCCATCCTCCCTCCCTACCTGAGTCACGATGCCTTCACCACTAGCTCTTCTTAGAACAATTCTTGGAAAGTCCTCTGATTGGCCCACATTCTGTCATGTTCCTATCCCTGAACCAATCACTGTAGCCCAAGAGACGAACCCATGCCTGAAACACTGCCCTAACCCTAAAAAATGATCCCCACAAGTTCAAGTTCAAGCATTAGAGACTGGACAAGGAGAACCTTGAAGAGCCCCCCAGACCACCCACAGAGGGAGCCATCTGCACTGCCCCCCTAACACAACCAGAGCTAAACCCAAGCATGAGCTGGGAGCATGTGTTCCTTTTAAACTTAATTCAACTTGAAAAGCCTCTTCATCTTATCTTGTGCGAGTGAACAAGGGAGAGTGAGTTAGTTCACTGGTGCAATAAATAACCTCTCATTATGAGAAATGTGATGCCCCCGTCCACTGAGCCATTTGGTAACAATAACCTGACATTACAGAAGCTTTCCTTGTGAGCCCAGAGATATCTGAGCCACTTCCCTTTTCAAACAACTCTAGCTAATGGCTTTCCCTGCTATTAGTGGAATGAGTCCAGGCTATCTTTGATTTGTGGTCATTTGATTGGGTCCTGACAGGGGAGGCTGAGCTCTGCGAGGAGAAATAATCGCCTGGGAACACTGCAGAGCGATACCATTCCTGTGGAGTCGGAGGGACCACAAATTTGGAGAAACTTAAGTCCTCTGGAGAGATGAAAATATTTGTAAAGGCTTCTCAGTCCCATGCTGGCCCCTTCCTCACTCTGACAGCTCACTTGGGCCCCCTCTGCCTCTTCAATTTTCCTGACATCGGGAATGTTTTCTTAGGAAGAAGGGGGGTCTTCCCAGATCCTACTACACGGAGCCAGAAGCCACTTAGAAAATGATCCAGCCAGTGCACAGCCTGGCTTACAGGTCAAACCACCATGTCCTTAGGCAAAATGTCAGTCCTGGGAGCACCCCTGAAAACTGCCTGTGAATTTCAAACCCCGACTCCGGCCGCTGTAGAACCATCCTAGCGGGCGGCAGCGGTGTGGGAGGCCACTAAACAGACTTTCTCTTACTGGTAGGAAGAGCGACATCATTTCGTGCTACAAAGTTACATGACCACCTGCATGCTTCTGGACTAACCCACAGGCCCTTTGAGGAGTGTCTGGCACCATCCACTCTAAAAGAGAACGATGGTGGAGCTCAACACTGTGCTGAGCACACTGCACTCAGGCTGGGAGAGAGAACACCGTTCGTCTTGACATCGGAAACCTGGTCTCATTCTCACAGCCCTAACAATTAAAGGTCGTCTTGGGCTCAGAAGGGACTTTTCTCTTTAATAAACTTGATTGGGGAGTAATTTTAGATTTCTAGAAAAGTTGTACATAGAGTGCATAGTTCGCCTACACCCTTTGCCCACTGATGTTAGCATCTTTCATCGCCGTGCCGTGTTTATCAAAATCAGGAAATGAACCCTGGTCCAGCACCATGAACTAAACTCCATGTTTCACCACTTTTTCCCACTGATGTTCCACTGTCCTACGTGGCAATTAGTCATCATGTCTCTCTAGGCCCCTCTGACCCCTGACAGTTTTCCAGTCTTGCCTTGCTCATCGTGACCTTGACAGTTTTGAAGGGTACTGGCCAGGCATCTCATCAAATGTCCCCTGATTTGCGTTGTCTGATGTTGTCTCAGGATAGACACAGTTACGGGGCTTGAGGAAGAAAATCCAGAGATGAAGTACCTGGGAGGAATTTTTTAAAGAACAGGTAGCTGCCTTCAAACCAAATCACGTTTTATTAGTTCTAGCTGTATTTTTAAGAAATTTTGTGCCTATTTTGAACTGAATTATTTTAAATTCAGATTTCCAGATTCCATGTCAGCCAGAAGCAGGTGCTAAGAAGAGATAGCCCTCCATGGGGTGTGTCCTCTTAGGGTCCCATCAGTCCCGTGGCCTCCCCAGCTCTGAGGCCCAGCACTAGCTACCATTAATTACCATGTCCACGATGTTGGCTTTCTAACAGACAAGAGGTGTCTTCTATTTCCACAGAAATGGTCACAGGTGACCCCATGCTTCCAGACAAAGGAAAACGAGAGCAAGAAATGGGGTGAGCTGAATCTCAAGGAGACTGCATTTATTGTAACAACAGGAAAGGGCATGGATGTACAGTCTGAAAACTGCGTGTGATTCTCAGTAACTGTTGCTCCGGTGACACAGTCCTCACTGCCTATTCGGCAGCAGAAAGGAAGCTTGTGGGTCAAAAGGGAAACCAATTACAAGGGAAGTCGATGGGGAATGGAAAGGATGATGAAAGCTTCACCTGCCCTGGCTTCCTCTCAAGATGCTTCCCCAGGCCAAATTTATGTCACCACCCGGGGATGACACTGGCACCTGTTTGGATACAGCCATCCATCTGGGTCTGCACAGATGGGCAGGAACTTCTAGTACAGCCAATTCCATCTCGGAAGAGGGTATTCCGAGAGAGAGGGTCTTCCCTGTCTTCGGCAACCTCCCTAAGACACAGGCCTGCTGAAGTTTTGGCAAGGGTCTGATTTCTTCTCTACACCCTCATCCCTGCCCTCTATGAGTCAAATATCTCCTGTCATATGAGCTAGAATTCTGAGTCCCAACTCCCCTGTTCCCAGGCCAAGTGATGACAGGTTCCCAACTCCTCCTCATCCTCAACCTCCTCCCCTTTCCCATCCAGCCCATCACCTCAGCCCTGAAGGCTTTACGCTCTGTAGAGTGTGACCACACCTGGTGTTTCAGTGGTGACCAAGCCGAGTCTGCAAGTCTCCAAGCACCCCCCTAATGGGATGAGTCCTACCCAAAGCATCACTAGAGCAAACCTGGCAGGAGAGGGTCCTCAGGCGAAGGGAGTGAGAACTGGATCAGGAGTCAGAGGATCTGGACCTAGTCTTGATTCCAGTGCTGTCTGATGTCAGGCCACTCACCTCGCCTCTCTGAGGCTGAGTTACCTCAGCTACCAAATTGTGTAAGACTTGTGTAAGACTTTCACCTGCAGAATCTGATTTCTGATTTCAGGGATGTGTAAAGATAACCAAGCCACTGAACAAGCTTCCTGAGTTGTTCACTTTACTCTTCAGCCCAAGTTGTACCCTTCCCTGTATATCCACAGCAGCCCACCTTCCCCTCCATCAGTGCACTTACATCACATTCCCTGCCTATGTGTTAACCCTGCACCCCTACTCCTAATAGAACTGCCTTGCGCGCAACACAGTCGTATTGGAATATGGGGCCTGTACAGCGTACCTGTTCCTGCACTTGGTATAGGGCATGTCAATACATGTTTGTTGAATGAACAAATTAATCAAGCAAGCAAGAAAACAACACAGTGTATATAAGAGCACTTTGTAAACTATCAGGCTTTATCTAAATGTGAAGGGCTAGAGTTGGTACTTGGCTAGGTCCTGGGTGGCTGGCCTAACATAATCAGCTGTCCTCTCAGAGAACCTGTTTGGGCCCTCAGCCAATGGCTATTACTTGGCCCTGCCTTCTGGTCAAAGCTGATTGGACCAGAGGTTGACGTCTAACTTCAATTTGTCAATCTATTGACTGACAAGCCACCAATCAGATTCTTCCTTTTTCCACTAAATTGAACTACCACAGAGATTTTAAAAATCACTGGATGAAGATAGGTGATTGAACTGAAACACTATATAGGGCCAGGGCAGGGGCATCCACATTGGTCCATTATGAACACCAGAAGCCACCAAAGAGCGAGAGGAGATGAAGAAATAGAGATGAGAGAGATCATCTGGGCCTTAGAATAGGAGAGAACAATCTCAGTTCCCAATGTTTCCAGCCTGGCTGCACTTTGTGTCTTGTGCATGAATGTCTCAGCGATTTCCCCTTGACATCCTACAATAAATCCCTCTTCGCTGAAGCTGGGTAGGGGGTGGGGGCTGGAGTATCCATTCCTGATACCCAAAGGATCTTTCATTGAGACACTGGGCAAACAAGACAGTCTCTTACTAACAAGTACAAACTTGCCAACGGAGAGAAGGAAGAGGACCCGGTGAGGGAGGAGGTGTGAACACCTGCCTGAGGCAGAGGTTGGTCAGAGGACTCCACTCTGCCCCAGGGCAGACCCTGGATCCCACGGCTGATGGTGGGAGTCCTAACTCTCTTAGGAAGCTCCAAAATGCTTCTCTTAAATGAACAGAGGAAGCTGAGCCATAAGCTAAAAAAAAAAAGAGTTCCGAAGAAATAAATCTTCAGCCCAGCATGTTATTGCCAGAGCTGAGGGCCAATAGTTAGTGGCCAGACCGGATGTCCTCCCGACCCCCCTGTGGAGACTGGCTGGCTCTGAGCGGCTGCGAATCCACCGAGCCAGGAGACGGCCCAGCTCGCAGTGGGCAAAACAAACATATGAGCAATGTGACGAAACCAGGGGAAGGGGAGATGTAGCCAGCTTTGGGCCTGAGAAGCCTGGGAAGCACGATCCCTCATCCAGGAACTGTGATCTGGACGGTTCTGTGCTCAGATTATGAAACACTGTGGAATTTGCGGTTTCTGTAATTTGTCTCCCTCAGAGGAGCTCATGTTTATTAATTGTCTTCTGTGAGAGGCAGAGTCATCACTTTAGCTTGCCAGTCGTCAAAGTTCTCGGGTTTCTGGAAGAAGCTTGAACCGAAAGATTCGAACTAGGCAAACCAACATCTCGATATGGGTTCTTTTCTTCATAACAAAGAGTGCTATAATGACAGCCTTCACAAACACCCAAAATCATATTCTTTTTCAAATCCTCAGAAACTGAAAGTGATGTGAGAAAGCGAACGTTCATCAGACACGAAGCTTGTGTCAGGCACTGAGCTGGGCCCTTCTACAAGACAGCGGGGAATCTAACCATTGCAGCGTCTCCAAAAATTATTGTGATGTCGCTTCACTGAAGAGAAAACTGAAGCTTAAAGGAATTAAAGAGCTTGCCCGAAGTCCCACAGCTAATATAGAGGCAAATTGAGATTCTGATCCATGTCTGTCTGTCAAATTCCTCTCCTTTCCGTGGCCCGGACTGCCTCTCTGTGGCTGGTTCCCCAGGGCCCTCAGCAAGAGAAGAAAAACACTGTGGCTGGATGTCGAGGTTCCACTCCTGACCTTCTAGCTTTACGTGACCGTCTTGGGGCTGGAGTGAGGGGAAACACTAAAATCCCAAATTTATATTAATATCCTTTTACTAATATGTCCCTTTTAGATTCATACCATTAATCCATCTGGAATTTATTTTTGAGTCAGGCGTGAATTAGAAATGTAGCTTTATTTTTATCTTAATGGATACCCATGTATACCAGAACAATTAATTTTTTAAAGCATCCCGTTTCCACTGAACTGAAAATGTCATCTCTCATCCTTCATTGTTTTCCTATTCATTGGGTATACCTCTGACCCTCTTCTTCTTCCTACTGATCTATGCCAGCATCAGTTCCCTACTGAATCTATACGTTTGTTTTAAATTTTACTACCTGGTAAAGCAAGTCCTTCTTCGTAGGAACATTAATACCTTTTCATCTGTTTTTTCCCACCCACCCAAAGTAATCATTTTAATCCTGATTAAAGTTTATTAAATGGGCATATTAACATAGATTATTAATGAGGGTTGACATTATAAATTAAACATTATGTTACAGAAACATATCTCTATTTATTCTCTATTTATTCAACCTTGCCTTCTGACCTTTAATATAATATTGTAGCTTTTTTGTGTATCTCTTTTACCCTCCTTTTATCAGATTTATTCATAAGTATTTTTGTAGTTTTTGTTCCTATCAAGAATGGGATTCATTTTTATTTCTTTTTTCTCTCTTTAAAATTAAAGATAATATTTAATTATGCAACAAAAGTGCCTTTGGTTTGGGGGCAAATCTTGGGTCCATTGAATTGTTAACATTCCAGATGTTTTTTTGAAGCATGTATGAAAGACATTTATCTTAGAGTTTAGTTTGAAAATGACCCAGCTATAAAGTCTTCTCATTCAAGTCCTCTTGGGGATATTATATTTCAAATATAATAGTTCCATAATTAGAGAGGTTTAGTGAAAAAGAATATTTAGAACATTATTGATACTTGAATTATCTTTTGAATAGAAACAAATTGATTTGACCTGAGAACATAACCACCTAATTTTTTTACTTTGGTTGACATGGTTTCTTCTTTAAATCAAAATCTTTCTCTTTCTTTTTATTTTTAAATAAGCTCATACTAACAGTAACCAGATGCTGGGGTCCACCCTGCCTGGTCTCAGGAAGCTGTAACCCCTGCTGTCTAAGGCTGAGTGAGAGACCTCAGGACCAGGAGTCACTAAGGAGGCAAGCTTATCTCCCGGGCAGGAGCACTGTTTCTGCTCTTTGCCTGGCCCCCAGTGCTTGATCAGTTAGCCAATGATGGGTAAGTTTCCCCAAGGGGGGAATCGCCTAAGACAGGCATGATCACATGGAGGCCTCCAGGAAGGACTTGGGGGGCTGTGGAAATGAAGGGGTGATCAACATCGACCCCGGCCCCCTCGGCTTTGTCAAAGCCCGAGTCCTTATTCTTAGTTGTGAGAAATCCAAGTCTCCCAGCTGCCATTGTCTCCTCTGCCCAACTCAGGCCTGCAGAAATAACAGGGGCAGTGCAGTCCAGACCAGAGTCGGCGGACCGCCGGGGTAATCAGGCCTGGAACATAGAGTATGCAAGATCCTGTGAGATCTGCTTGCTGGAGGATGCTCTTTAATTAGAATATGAAGGCACGGGCAGGAAATGAAACTAGTCTTTTAGATCCTGTAATCTTTTTAAGTGATAAAACCCCAAAATCTCAGCCCAGAATCCCAGCATGAGTTCCACCAGCCTCTTTGAAAGCTACCTATTCGTTTGATCTTCCCTGCCAGACTGTGGTCCACAAACTGTATCTGTATTCTTAATAAAAGCCTGCTTGGGTGGGAAAACGGTGCGTTCTCCACTAGAGAGAGTCGCCATGCCGTTCCTGTTCCTCCACAGGACTTGTAGTCCGTGTGTATGTTTTCTCGTGTCCGTGTGTATGTTTTCTCGTATCATGAGCAGCCACAGCATTCTCAGTCACTGCAGGCCAGTGGCTGCCTCAACCAGAGGGGAGGCGGAAGGGGATAATGGGGGGAAAAGGCGGAAGGGTTGTCAAGGAACATGTATAAAGGACACAGGGACAAAGCCATACGGGGGTATGATTGAGGGTGGGAGGTGGGGATGGCTGGGGTAGGGGGAGTGGTGGGGGGAAAATGGAGACAACTGTACTTGAACAACAATAAAAATCATAAAAATAAAAAAGTGAAAACAGGAAAAAAAGGAGAAAAAATAAAAATAAAAATAAGCTCATAAATGCTCTGCATTCTCATTAATCATTACCGATCTTTTGGAAAACTGCTTGCATAGACATTATAACTCACTCAGCTCATGAATTAAGACATTTTTGTTTTATAATACACTCCATTTTTACTTCTAACTGGATATGTATCTTAGAGAAAAACTATTGACTTTTTTATGTTTATCATTCAGCCACCTTACCAAATTCTCCTCTGCGCTCTAGTAGGTTATGAAAGTCACTACATTTTGAATATATATTTATATCTCTGCAAAAAAAGAGGTAAATGATTTGTTTTTCTCCAACATTTCACATATTTCATTAACCTACTACATTATTTAAAAATTCCAAAACTAATACTAAATACTGATAATGTTATTTGCTCCTGGTTTTTATTATGTTTTTAAAAGTTTTATTCTATCCCTGTTTTACGTGGAGTTTTTAATTAGTAAATGTTGCTAGCTTTTACCAAGTGCCTTTTGCCATTAGTTGTTTTAATAATACAGTTTTTCCCTTTTAGTCTAGCACAGTCAATTTTTTAACATTTTAAGCCGTCTTTACATATGGGAAACAAACGTATTAATTGACTTTCATTCTTTTTATAACTTTCTACTGAATTTTGCTTAGTATTTTAGCTTCCACACATTCATAAGTGAAGTCGTCCAATTTTCTTTTTCTTATCGTTATCAAGTTTTAATATTAATATTACTTGAGTGCTATTTCTACCCTTTTCTGTGGCCTCACATAGTTGTTTTTATTATTGTTTTTATTTATTGATTTCAGAGAAACAGAGGAAGGAAGAGAGATCAATTTGTTGTTCTACTTATCGATGCAATCATTGGTTGATTCTTGTCTGTGCCCCAACTGGGGATGGACCCCAAAATCTTGGTGTATCAGGACAACACTCTAACCCACTGCACTACATGGCCAGAGCTTACCTAGCACAGTTATAATAATAGCCTGTCACACTCTTATGGATGCTGGCACAATACCCGTGGTTCAGAGACAAAAGACAGTGCACTACAGTAATAACAGTAATGAGAGATCATCATTTTTGTGCCAATTTCCGAAGCCCAGTTCCCACAGGGCAATGTGAAGAGGTCCCACGACACCTGCACGGGCAGTGGCAGGAGTAGGAGAGGAGCCGTGAGTTGAAGGAACCTGATCATTTCACAGTGGTCACTGAGCACACCTGTTCTTTGCTCTGGAGCGAGACACACTCCCTGTCTTCCAAGGTTGCAAAAACCCTGTGCTTAACTCTGAAGGGAATCACTACACCTACACTCCACAGTTGTTCACTCCACACACATCCTTGAAAAGATAGTCCAGAGCAAGGAAGTATCGGCAGCTCACTCCAGATGTGCAAAAAGGTAAGAGACGCATGGAGAATTATTTCCCAACAATAGCTGAGGCAAAAAGGATGAAACGTTAGTACTTGGTAATTCTTAGGTAGTGAGCATATAATGTTACTACATTTTCCCCTGTCTTCTTTTATATTTTTAAAATATCTGTACTCTCTAACCCCCACAGAAAGAGGGAGAGGGGAGGGAGGGAGGGAAGGAGGGAGGGAGGGAGGGAGGGAGGGAGGGAGGGAGGGAGAGAAACAAGAGCTGTCTTCCCCTTAGGGGATGCTGTGGAATTCCTGAATTGGATGGTGGGGCAGACAGGGGAGGGCCCTTCTAATTCAAAGAATTTACAACATTGAATGGTCAAATATGAAGGCATTTGAGTTCCTTAGCTATTCCTCCTTATTACCACTGTGTTTGAGCAGGTTCATAGGTGGACCAGGAAATCACACACACACACAATTCCCCAACGACTCATGGCTAGGATTATCCACATCTCTTAATCTCTTTGGTCTTTTTTTTTTTTTTTTAATGAGGTCCACAGAAGGACCGTTACTTATGCTCTGAAAGTATCCGTATATTAAAAATGTCATGGGCACAGGAAAGACAATAGGGAGCAAGGGAAACATGACCCTGTTCCACAGAACTGACTATCTCCTGGGAAAGATAAATAAATTCAACCAAATAATAAAATGCGATTGCCTCACAGATTCACTAGAAACTGATTTAGCCCTTCCCCTTCCACATCTATTGATACTTGACCACTAACTCGCTCTTCAGGGAGCCCTAGCCGGACAGAGTGGACACGACTTCCTGTCTGTCCCCCGAGGAGGAAGGAAACGGGGCGCGGGGAACGGGCTGATTCCCAAAAGATCCTACAAAGCACTGGGTGATGAAGCATCTGCTCGAGGAACTCTCTTCGCTCCTGCTCAGATTTTCCCTTTCATAGGAAATTCCAACATCCAGCTTCATAATACGTACAGCATACTTACTGCTTCAAAGCACCCAGAAAATCTAACACAGCATTAAACAATCCAAAATTAGAATATTCTCTTGAGGTCTTCGCCCCAAATACAACACCCTACATTCCTGGCCCCTTCCGATGCCATTCTTGTGCCCATAATAACATGTAACACACACGCGCACACACAGCATTTGCTTTCTCGACATTTCTAAAAAGTTCCTCTTGTTCTTTCTGAAAGGCTAAGGATGTAGGAGGCAATCCTCTGTGAAGGGGAAACAAGATTAGCTAATGAGCATAAGGGTCTCTTTTCCCCATTCTCCCAACAGCAATAAAAACACAGCTACTGTTCAGTTTAAGCAAACACCTAAATGAAAATTCAGATTCATAGAAAACATTAAATTAACATTCAATCCATTGAATAGTCTTTCTTTCTGAAAGTATTCAGAGTAGACTCCCTTTACTTAACAAGCTCCCCTCACAACTATTCCAGAAAATGTTTGGGCCGGGCGGGCGGGGCGGAGGGTTCACAGATTTTTAAAGCAATGAGCAAAATGCAAAACCAGACTCCAGTTTCCTTCAAAAGCTGAAGTAGGTAATAACAATTTCCCTTCGCTACATCTGAAATGCTAAACGGCCACAAACGATTTTGAAAAATGGACACCATCTGCCCCCTGCTGTATTCTAGGTAAATGACAGGGTTTTCTCGTTTATTCTCAGGAAATGGAGCCAAGTTTGGCCCATACTACTGGCATCCTTTTCTAGAATATAAAGGCTGTGGCAAAAGGGATGGTGTTTGTGGCTCACCATTGTGTCTTGGCAAGTAGCATAGTCGGAATATAGCAGGTGTCTGCGTGCCAGATGAGTGAGCACACAGGTGAGGAAGGTATGCTTACATAATGTGTTTGCTTAGGCACGGCGCCAAGAACACGTGGGCCCAGGAAAGAAAACACTGCAAATATCGGGCTATTCTCTGTAAGTGTTTGAGATAAACTGGTGGCAATCAAGCATGCCTGGTGTTCTCTAACAATTCCACTGGCTAAACAAAATAAAATCAAAGTATTCAGACTTAAGGATAAAGGTAGATTTTCTAAATGTTACTTACGGCCAAGAAACAAATCTTTGAGAATTTAGGATCTAAAAGACATGAGATAAAAGACAAAAATGTATGACTGTCTCCACAGTGGCAGAACTAGTTGAGAGATCGTCACGTTCTCCATGCCACCTTTCATCCCTTTCTCCAGAGACCCCTGCTGCTACCGGCCCTCCAGGGACCATCTGCCCTCTCCCCAGGATTCGGGAAGCAAGGATGGGACAGGCCGGCCTTGTCTTCAGTTGGGGGTGGATTTACTGAATACGAAAGAAGTCACATTATAGCAAAGATTTCGACATTTGATATGTGTATGTGCCTACCCGAGCAGCTTAGGCTTTATTAAGGAGTCAACAAATAAGTATATGCAAAACAGTTCTAAAGGGAATATAATTAAGTGCCGATGGATGTGAGACAGAAAATGTCCCAGAGGAAAATGTTTCCACCCGGGAAATCTTTTAACCAGTTGAGACTGGCGGTCTCTTAACCCCGAAACTCAACAAGCAAATAAAATGGGGGAAGAGGGGGGGTTCAGGGAGAGCATTTACCATCTGAGCTGAGGTCGTTGTTGGCCCTGGGTAAGAAGGGAAAAGAGGATTGGTGCATACGAGACAGGCAGGCAGGAACGCACTGTCCCATTTAATGGTGGAAGTTAACAGAGAACCGGAGCAACCCCGAGAAGCAGAGGGCCACCTCCCGCTCAAGTCCCACAGGGATAAAGGGTTGGGTCCCTGCCCCAGGTAAAGCCAGACAGAGCCCTGGCCTAGGGCAAAGGGAACAGGGAATGGGTAAACATCAGCTGAGACCTCATTTGTTCCTTTGTTGGTGAATTGCATGAATACACATGCTAATGCTCTTTTTCTTTGCCTCTCCCTTCCCCAACTCTTTTACATAGCCTCTGTTGATTCATTTTACAGTTCATTCACCCATAGTTTCCGGGGCGTTAAGGCAGCATTGTGTTTAAATTAGAATGAACACCACACCAAAATCCTGAATCGAAAGAGAGGAACGTGATGAGCTGAAGCTTTGGGCTTCCCCTGTGGAGGACAGGTAAGGGGTAGTCGCACTGTGCTGGGCAGATGGAGATGTAACAATGGAAGAAGGGCATGTGTGGATGCTGGGTGGCCAGAGAGTGGACATCTGTCCATCTCCTGATCTTTTAAACACCCTCTCCTTGCCGTGATAATCCCTCACGTATTGATCCTCCCTCCCTCCTATAGAATAACTTTAAGTGCATTGAAATTTGTTAATTAATGCAACAGGTATCATAGATTCTGCCAATCAGATACACATGTGAGACTTTGTTTCGAAGGCAAGTTTTCTGAGAAAACAGAACCGGCAGCCCCAGCAGACCTCTGGCTGGCCTGGAGGCGGCCAAGGCAGTCTGGTTGCAAAGTCGGTGGCGACAGCTGTTCCCACCACCCACCCCCAGCCCGGGCCACGCATGGCTGCTGCTCCACTGTACAGTCAGGTCTGAGGTGTGGTCTGGGACTTGTTGCTAGGAGCCCAGCCTAGCCTCTCCAAAAATTCCGCAAAGTTGGAATAGCGTTTGTGAAGCCCTTCCTACTTAAATTAGCTAGAGAGGATTCTGTTGTTAGGACGGAGAAGTCTGGTTAGGACAGAAAAAGTAGAGCTACAGGCCTATGGACAGTTGGCTTTGCTTCTGTCAGCCTCACCTTTGTCATCTCTGAAAACCTCTGGGCCTTGCGGTGAAGATTGGAAATAATACACGATACCTTCTCTCTAGGAAATACTCATATCATGGCTTACATAGTCATCAAAATATATCCAAAATCTATTTCCTTTCATCTGACGGAGGGTCATCACCCCTGGGTTGTTTCAGTGACGCCCCCCACCCCCCACTGATCGTGCTTTTTCACTCTGCCCGTCTGCCTGAAATCTGTTCTCACAGCAAAAACCAGAGTGACCGCGTCAAAATGGAAGTGAGCTCCTATTACCCATCTGCTCACAATACCCTAATAGTTCCCAGCTTTCCTCCTACTCGACATTCCTTTCAACAGCCTGTGAGACCTGCATGGCCTGGCCCTCTCGCCACCTCAGGGACCCCACAATCCCAGGCAAACTTGCCTCTCTATCCCTTTAACGTGACCATCACACCCACTCTTCCAGCCTCAGCACTACCTGCCTGTTCCTTTTGTCTGGAATATTCTTCCCTAACACAAGGTAGGATGAAAGGAGGCTTACAGCTGTGAGTACATGAAACGCAGTTTATTCTTATTACCTATTATTGTATTATTTTTCATACAAACAACTGTAAACCTTTTTCCGCACCCTGTATATCTGCATAGCTCATTCTCCCATTTCCTCCAGGTCTTTGCTCAAACATCACCCCGAGAAAGGCTACCTACCCTCACCGCCCCGCTTGAAACAGTAAACCTCCCACCCCACACAGGCCTCATCCTGATCCTTTTTTTCCTGGAGCACTTACCACCTTCTAACAAACCATATGATTTACTGGGTCACATTAATTTTTGTCTGACTTGCCTACAAAGGCTGACATGTTTGTCTCTTTTGTTCACTGACATTTCTCTCATGCCCATAACTGGGTCTAACATATGATACCCAAGAAATATTTGTGGAATAAACAGCTATGAAATAAATGAATGGATGAATCACTTCTTCAACTGTTCTACTACCTCCCTGCAGTCCCCGTTTATCTGTGGGGAGTATTCCCAGACCCCCAGTGGATGCCTGAAACTGTGGGCAGTACCAAACCCTATATAGACCATACTTCTTCCTACACATCCATACCTATGATAAAGCTTAATTTATAAGTTAGGTGCAGTGAAATATTAACTTTAACAAAGTAGAACACTGCAAGGTCCACTGTAATGAAAATAATGTGGCCTCCCTCTCTAAATACCTTTCTGCACTGTTGTCACCCTTCATGTGAGATGACAAAACACCGACATGATGAGGGGAAGTGAGAATGATGCAGGCGTCATGATGCAGCCTTAGGCTACTGCTGGCCTTCTCACGGTGTCAGGAGGTCATCAAGCTATGACGACACCGATGGTTGAATGTCAGAAGCACACGATGTCGATAACTGGGGACACTGAGTATTTGTGGAGTGTCGCTGACCCAAGTAACTGAAACTTCAGAAGTGAAAACGAGGCCAACAGGAGACCGCTGGACACCTGCTGCCGCCCCGTCGTGGCCCTTCTCAGGCCACTTGCTGTATTCACCTTACAACACGCACGGGCAGAAAGTGAAAACCAAAGCCACAGCACGTTCCTCAGGTTCCTACATCTGTAATTACAACTCTATGAAGAATAAAAAGCAATTGGTTCTCAAATGCAATTTCATTTTGGGGGGCAGGAAGAAGGGAAGGGTTTTCATTTGTCGATGCTGAAAGTGCCCTGACTGATGAAACCTGGAGACTCTTTCTGGTTGGGCAATGCTGAAATGCATTTCTCATCTACCATGCAAATGTAAGCCCCGTAAAATATGTTCAGGACATCCACCAGGATTTTGGTCCACATTTTCGCCCCATTCTCCTAACTCCAGACAAGGATGTCCCTTTAAAGACAAAGCTAAGGCTTACCTGTTACATGGGCTTAGCCAAGTTCAAAGGCTTAGAAATGGTAGTGCTGGGATCAAACTTCAGTTTAAACTTCAAAGCCCATCTCCTTTTCCTGGCACTGAAATTGAAGTATTCTCACAGTTCAAAATTATACAAATGTTTAGGTAGTCTTCACATGAAGTTTGTGACAGGGAAGTCTGAACTACTATCTTGATGACCTTTCTTGCTCTGTGGGTAGCTATGGACTCATTTTCCTCCAGAATGATGTTATTTAGTATATAAACTTACTTCTTAAAATGCTACAATTCTTAAATAACCGTCCAAGTGAATGCACCCCCCTCTACCACATTTCCCCTATAGCTACAGCCTGCCTTCAGCATCGTCATCAGACCACTGGCCAAACAGACCCAGCGGATGGAACCGTAAGGCTGGCAGCATGGAGTACAAATGTTCCAATCCTGTACCTATTTCCTAACCACCTTCACAGTTTACTACTTGATTCTCTCACCACTACTGTGGTAGAGGGAAAAAATGTCATAAAAAGTAGAAAATAGCTGTCAACAACCCAAGGTTGAGTGACCACTCCTCAAAATCTCACCTCCCCTCAGAAGAATCAAAGCAACCACATGAGCACCAAAGAACTACATGAAAAATTATCATGTACAAGGTAGTTCTATTTTTGTGTAAAATAAAAAATCAAGAGTATGTCTTGTGCACACAGACATGGCAGTGAGCACAAGAAAGGTTTCAGTAGCACATAGGCCAAATAAGGTGCCCATGGGGTGTACATCGAAAGGACAGGAAAAACTTCACTTCTTGCTTAATGTTTGTTTTTTAATGCATTACAGGCAATTTTCATCTACAGTATTAACAAAATCTTGTCTCCACCTTTTAGTACTTTAGAGCACAGCCAAAACAGAGCTTTCATCTTGCTCTAGGGACATTACTCATCTGCATCTGTAAGTTTTATTGATTCAAACCCCAGCAGGTATGTAGCTGAGTTCAGGGTTTGCGAGCCTGAGATGCCCCAGACACCTTCTCTACACCTCACAGTACTGTTGAGTGTAGAAAGTACTGATACATGTGGAAGTGCGTTATTGAGCCATACAAAGGCTGTGGTCCCCTTCCTAAGCTCTTTTACACACACCTTTAGGTACTTTCACCTGGTCAACAGCTAGCTTGAGCTCTGATGAACCCAAGTCACAAAGCTACAAGAAACATAATATTGGGTTGGCCAAAAACTGTGTCGTTTTTTCCGTAAAGTAAGACAAATTTTTCATTGTCACCAATAACTTGATTGATTTGAGTATTTTGAGTATGTCAGCTATCTCCCAAATGGTGGAACATTGATTGTTCTCAATTACCGTATTTTTCGGACCATAAGATGCACTTAGGTTTTAGAGGAAAATAGGGAAAAAATTTTTGAAGCAAATATGATAAAATATTTAATAACATAAATAACATAATATTTCACCAATGTAAATGTAAAGCTGCATTCAAACCATAAGACACATCCTCCCAAATTTGGGGGGAGTGCGTCTTACAGTCTGAAAAATACGGTAATGTCTCACTTTGATCCCTATCAACTTCAACTGGTCTACCTAACCACCGTGGAGCATCATTGTCCAGGGAGAAATCTGCAGCACGAAACTTCACAAACCACTTTCAACAGGTTCAATCAGTCACAGAACCTTTTCCATACACTGCACAAATCTTTTGTTTTTTGCATTTCAGTTATTACCGTTCTTGAAATAATAAAATAGTATGCCAAAAATGTTGTATAGTTTCTTTCACCTTCAGTATTAAAATGGCTGCATGAAAATTCACCAATCTTGGTGGTTTTTTAAATGCAGATATGACCACTGTCACAATACAATCTAACAAAATTGTTTCAAGTGAAGTTAAAGACAACTAAGCAATCCCAGAGCCATCGTAAGAAAAAACTAAACTTTTTGGACAACCCAATAGTTGCATTAACCTAAAATATGCCAATGGTAGATCAATTCCTCAGGCTGAACTCCAGCAAACTGCAAATGTGAAGGGAAAACACCCTGGGGTCTAACAGAAGACTTAGCCACAGGCAGTGTCAATTCTGTTCTGCTTGTTGGGAGAGCCCTAATTTAGCTTTGTTTTCCCAGAAGCCAGCTGCAAATTCTATGATTGAGGCTCCCACTGAATGTGAGTGAGACAGAACTGGACTGGTATACCCTGGCCAGGCAAGGGACGGCGGGGGGAGTGGGGATGGTGCTGCCAGGAGCACAGCTGCCTGCCTTCCAAGCTGATTTTCATCACCACCCCCAACTATTACACAAATGGAAAAACACTCAGGTGTGCAGAACAATTCTGGTCCAAGCACAGGAATCCAGGCCATGAATGAAACTGCTGAGACCCAAAGTGCCTGCAACGGACACAGCAACCTGTGCTGGCAGACAAGCAGCTGGTCAACGAGCTGATTCCCCAGTCAAAAGACTGAACTGCAGAAACGACTTTCTGAAAGGCCATTTTGAATGCTTACATAGTGCCCACTAACAGCATCAGTGTTTTCTCAAGTTTTATAGTATATTTTAATAGGTTCTTAACCAAGTTAAGACAAACTTTTTTTCTTAATCCCGTAATAATAAAACAATGCAATTAACACCAACAGCACTCATACCTACAAGGGTAAAGTCCCTCCTGTCCAATTCTGAAGTACTGGGTTGGCCAAAAAGTCCATTACATTTTTTCTGTATAATGGCTTTAAATTCATCCGAGACAATTTTGTTAAGACTGTATTATGACAGCTATAATATTTGTGTGCATTTTTAAAAAATCTAATCAAAACTGGTGAATTTTTGTGCAGCTATTTTAATATTGAAGATGGAAGATACTCAACATGTTCTGCATATTACACTTTATTATTTCAAGAAAGGTAAAAATGCAACTGAAACACAAAAAAAGATTTGTGCAGTGTATGGAGAAGGTGCTGTGACTGATTGAACATGTCAGAAGAGGTTTGTGAAGTTTCTCGGTAGTGTTGACATTTTGGCCAAATTCTTTGCTGTGGGGCTGTCTCATGCGATGGAAGATGGTTAGCAGCACCCCTGGCCTCCACCCATTAGATGCCAACAGAGGGAGATAGCCTACATACTCAGAATATCCAAATCAATAACGTTATTGGTGATAAAGAAAAGTATAATTTATTTTATGGAAAAAACCACATGGACTTTTTGGCCAATCCTAGAAATAACTAAAGCAAGCCCAGCTCAGGGTTCTCTGAAAATACAACCCTCAAAAGTGAAATACACTGTTCAACTCTGCAACACACAGTTCACTGAAGCGACGACTAGCGATCTTTGAGAAATACATACACAAGGCATGCTCAACAGCAGGGTCACAAATGAACTGTCCCTTCCACAAAAGTAAATTGCTTGTCTTAACTAGGAAGATAAATCATTTGTCATAAAGTATTTCTTTGCAAAAAGCTACCATGTAATGTAGATTACTAAAAAATTATACCACAGAAATATACACCAAAGTTATTTTCAGTCAACAGTTTTGAGTTTGTCTTTAATCCCTTTTATTGTTTCTTGCTTAACAATGTTCAGAATCTTCCAGCTGAAACCAAAGTGCTTTCTGGGAATTCTTTATAAAAGCATATCTTCTTTGGAGAAAACACTCTTTCCAACAAGAAATACTAAGAAATCCAATGGTCTAGATTTCACAACTCTTTAAAAAGAAAGAAAAAAGCTATGTGTCTTTAATTTCATTAAGAATTGCTATTATACAACAAGCTTTTTATTTTTTCATTCATAAAAACAGTCCACAGCATTCATAAAACAGGGTGGTAGAAGAAATAACGAGAGACACTTTTCAGGTGGATTCTTTATGTTTAAGAACAGATGAGTTGGTAGCAATTGAATACAGATGGAAACAAGTACAATCCATACAAAAACAGCAGTTGGAAGGGGGAGAAGAGTTATCAACCAAGGTAAATTCAGAGCTTTCAGGCATGCAACTCAACATCTGAATTTTCTTCACTTAAAAACCAAAGTTGGTGCTTTATTATGTGTTTATAAAGAGGCTACAAAAGTATTGCAAAAATGTTAGCCTTACATATACCACAAAAAAAAAAAAGAAAGAAAGAAAGAAATGAATAAATCCCCAGCTACACCCAGGCTAATCACAAATTCTCCCTAACCAAGACAGACACAGAAAAATAGCTTTTTACAAGCTGGGCTTCAAGGTACAATGCCTTTGAGCTCTCACTTGGGTGTTTCCTGCTCATGCTCTTTTCAATATAAACAAGTATGATTTATGTAATGGAATACATACTTGAAGAATTCCTTAAAAAAGAATCACAAGTTTCATTTTATATATACAACAAACTTTTAATTATGTACTGAAAATAAATTACAGGAAATAACCTTAAAATGCAACAGAGGACGAAGTCACGATAAACATTCCCATTGAATTCCCTTGGGGGGGGGGGGGGGGGGTTGAGACTGCAGTGCTCAAGGAAGATAAATATCACAAATATATCAAAAACCTCAAATAGTCTATGCATTCACACACTGACGTGAGCCACAAACATTCCTTCACAGGGACTGTACTTATTAGCCTACCACAGAACCAGGTTTTGCCATAAACTACAAAACTTTTAATACAAAATTGCTATTTATATATTTATAATTCATATACATGCCCTATCTGTGAGTTTAGAAAATAAAAGCTACCCACTGTACAGACACTCTTAACTCATAGCTGTAGGCAACATTTTTGGATGGAATTTCTCCCCCAATAAGATTAATGGCATATTTTATGTACATGAAGACTAAACCGCATAATGACAGTTCAGTTTCCCAGATATGCATCTCCTTTTAGGGCAGGTTTAAAAATTTAAAAAGGCAAGAAGAATGTACACCTCAAAATCACTTTGTTAGCTACAAGAGTTGTCATGTAATTTCCGGGGAGTTTCTGATACATGCATGTATGTAATACTGGTATCGAAGGCAGTAAAGCAGTATGTACTTTTAATGTAGTGGCTCAAGAAAGGCTTCATTGTCATTCCGATCTGATTCTTGATAGTGATTCATAACTTCTCTAAAAATTAAAATTCAATGGGACACTGTGTTAAAAGACTCTAAATAGATTTCTTAAAATATTTTCCCTGAAATATCCTTTTACATAAGACAAAATTCACTGACGTCAGATTAAGTAAAAAGGAAAAGAATTAAAAACATGGCACAAATGTGCGTGATAAACCACTGCTCCTCAGCCAATCTCCACGCCTCAGGAGCCACGAACAGAATGCTTAAAACCAACCAACAATTTTCACACTCTGTGGCAGCCATCTGTGAAGCCGGTTGTACTAAACTACTTCTACAGTTGATTGTAAACTTTGGTTTATTCGTATCTGAGTTCTCATTGTACAGCAAGCATGAGAAGGGGAGAGTGGAGTCCATGAGGAGATGACTGTCAGTCTGTCTTTAATCTGGCTTGATGAGACACCTGGTCAGTCAGGCCTGCTTTGATAGAGTTTGTTACAGACTGCCTTATGTTTTCCTCCATCAAATTATCACCCAGGGGCTTCAACACCTGTGGTATGAGAAATGTGCAAAACAAATAAAAACATGAGGTAAAAAAAGAGTTACATATAAAAATAGATATAAAAATTCAATTCAAAGCAATGAAGAAAATAACCAGGAATGTGGGAAATAAAAAGATGCTTCTCCCAAAAAAACAAAAGTCATGATGCTACAAATAATGCAGTTAGACATTTTATAACACAACAAAAACCACTTTCCTCTTAGTCAAACCATTCACACTCCCTATGAGATGGATGTGCAATTCCATACCCTATGTGCAGCATCAAATCTGGTATGTATACAGCATTTATGCAGACCGGCCCAGGCGGTCCTGCTTATTGTCCTACATGTGTAAGTGTGAACACTTCAGAGAGAGAAAAAAGTGTAAAATACTGTCTAATTTTTCTTCTTGTTATTGTTGGACGACAGTCTCTGTCGCTGTGCTGATGAAAGAGCACGGTGGACCATTCGACGTCTAGTAACTTCAAACACTTTGGAAAACACCTAAAACATGGAGTGATTTGTTAGGAGAATGGCTCAGAGAGTTTAAGACTACAAGAATTTGAGACTTTGTAGGTTTCTCACCTTCCTGGGACTCCTCTGAAGCAAAAGAGAATGCAAAAAAAAAAATTTAGACAAAGTTTGTTGACACAGCACAGACCTTCTCTGACTAGTGATCACCTTACCTCAACTACACTGAAAATATTGTACATACTTTAGATTCTCCCATTTAACTGTCTTGTAATGCTGGCACCTCTAAAGTCCTAGAATCTGTGCTGTACAGGAGATGACTGGATTTCACAGGAAGACATTATACAATTACTGAAATTCATGTTGCAGAAAATGAGTAATGGTGCAAAGTTTTAAGGTGGACAATACTTTTTTAAAAAGTGACGTTGTAATAGCCTTTAATCCATCTTCTACTAGAAGATACCAAAGGAATGTGAAAAGTGACATTTTTGAGATAAAAATTTAAATATAACAAATAGCCAAACACAAACTTCCAAATTAAATCTGAATAAAACTGAGCATTTTTCTAAAGAATACAAAATTCAAATTAATATGTGGGTCACTTTATAAAGTAATAATGGCATTATTACAAGAAAAGCCAACATTCAACTAAACTTCCAAACTTTCTTAAAAAATGGTTTGCTTCCTCAGTCTTTGAATTTAAAGCCAAAACCAACATAGACCTGCATATTCTAGATCTTCAAATAAGCCCAATACTTCAACAGCCCAAAAATGGTATCTGAAAATGCCTATTTTACTGTCCATCAGTAATAACTGTAGCTTTCACCCTGGTCCTTGATACAATGCTCAAATATTTCATGACGACCACTTTAATGATCACATCCTTAAGTGGAATTTTCCGTACACAGGCAATTCCAACCCACAGTTGGCCAATAAACAACACGGCTTTCCTTAGCAGATATTTGTCAGGCTCGATTCTGATTTCTGGTTTGAGGTAAAAAAAAATTATGATGTGAATTCTGGTTGAAATAAAGGTTATGATTAAGAGTTGGATCTCTGTAGTGCTTTGCTTTGTTCACTAGTATTTCCATAGTACACAGATCAAAGCAAGTTTTTTGGTGTAAGAAACCCCTACTGGATTGTTCCTTGTAGTACACCAGTAACTTGCTGCCATCTTCCTGGGAGGCAGTGAAGACCTAAATACCATCTACTATTTTTCCTGCAAAACAAGCTTGCATTGCTTCTTGATGGTATTTGTAAGAAACTTTTCTTGCTTTCCTAAAGCACTGAACTTCCAAACTTCTTTTCCTTACCTTCATAACTCTTTCACCAATTATATTTTCTTCTCTTAGGAAGAAATGCTTAGAGATGTGCCCTGCCCACTGTTTGGTAGAGTCACCTCTATGATTAAGAATCTGTGCAAAGGATATTAGAGCTTTCAGCCAACCAAAGCACGCTGTAGTTACGACTTTAAGGGAAAAAAACACTCTCCTGTTCACACTTTATATTCAGATTATACATCCAAACGAAACAGAAAACCCCTTTTGATAGTCCTCATGACAAGGAAAAGTGGGTATGCAAATACTGTGCAGGGAGGAGGGGGAATCATAGAGATTAGTCACTGAAAAACCAAGAGATAGATACCAACCTGTTCCCACAGTATCTCAGCAATCTGATCAATCATTGTTCCAATCTCTCTGAACTCCCCAGAGTATTTAACATATGCCCAAGTACAAAGAGAGGTCAGTGCCAGCCCCATGACCAGGTTACACAGGACGGCTATAGAGGTCAGGCCAATGAATCCAGTCAGTCCTGAGATTATATACATAGCAAACATGACCGCAAACAGTGTGGCAGGGGTACGAGCAGCATAGAAGATATTTTTCCCATCGTTGTGCTTTATAAAATTTGCATAGGTTTCTTCGATTTCGGCCTCAAGCTGGTCCTGATAACGACGGCAGAATTCATCTCCACCCATTTTTTTTACTGAACGAAACTGTTTAATCGCCACTTGCTTAAGATCCAGGTGTTTTCTCTCCAGATCTGAAGGTGCAATGTAAGGCTTGTCGCCACCACATACCTGTACAGACACAAGTACAGTACGGCACATTACACGCCAGCAATAAGTAACACTTGAAAGTTCCCTTCTCATAGTGTTTAGTCTCAAAAAGTCAAACCACCTATATGGTTCAGTTTTAAACTTGTTCATAATACCGCAACACATAACCATAACCTATCTACTGATAACCTATATCTTTAACAGATGCAGGCAAAATAAGTTTTCCAATAATGACTAATACAAGTAAAGACCAAAACAAATTACACTGCAATCTGTACCTGACTTCACTTAACCCACCTATTAGCATAAAAGTTCAAAAGACTGCTGGCAAGAGTGGGTAAAAGATAATAAATAAAAAGGTACTTTAATGCTCAAGTTAGCAAGCTTAGCATAGACATTGCTACTGTCCTTAAGCTAATATTAATTACATCAGAAGCTACTAATAAAGCACCTGAATCATATGCCAGAAAATATTTCAGTATGGTTTGTAAAAAAACTTACTACCCATATCCCATACTCTATGTGAATTATTTTCTTAGTTTACTTCTAGCAGAGATGATAACAGGGAATTAAGAAATGACGTAACATAAAAATGCATAAGGAGTACAAATTATTTCAATTATTTTAAATAATAAAAACCTTCTATATCTCACTCTAATGTCAAATTTAAATTTTAGTTACAAACCTGTTCCATACTTTTAGAATAAATCTCTCTTGCTCCTGCTACTGCAGCAAGATTATTAGCTTCAGCTGTTGCCTAAAAAATAAAATGTGTGCCAATTTTATGCAAAAAAATAACTGACGATTCTGTAAATCCTGATTAACACAGTAAGTTATATACAATGAACAAGTCAGAAATGAACCAGAGAAAATATTACCAACTTTCAGTTTTCCCTTCCAATGGAAGGAAATACCAGTATAAAAGATAATAGCATTTTTTTCTAGTAAGACTGCCTGCCTAATTTTGTTTTGCTTAGGTTTGTTAAAATGGGTTTATAGAAAATACCACATTTGCTCAGGAAATTAAACAGAATTAAATAGATATAACACTAAAATATGTGAAGTCTCCAGATGTAAAGAATGAAGTATTACCTATGCAGTTCTTTTTTTTTTATTTTTATTTTAATTGTTGTTCAAGTACCTATATGGTTCTTTATCAATATTACATGAGACATTTTTAAATGTACAACATTGCCTATTGGGTATTAAGAAAATACTGTTTAACATACTATAAAACTGAGAAACTGCCCCTAGTAGCATTAGAAGCAGCTCTAAATCACTAATACAAAGAGAAAATCAGCCTTATTTCAGACAACGTTCACTGTCAAAGATTCAGCGATACAGAAACACTTGGCTCCAAGAGGCCCATTTTCAGCTGTCTCCTGCAACAGAAATTCTGCTGCGCTTTCTGAGCAACTGAAGAGAAGGCACTGCGGACTCTCATTTCTGGCGGCCTGTGTGTAAGCAAGGTCTACAATCTGTGGTTACAAATAAGTCACATAAAACCTTCAGGACCCAGTGTACAGATGATGTGTTGTAGAACTGTGCACCAGAAACCCCTATAACTTTGTTAACCAGTGTCACCCCAATATACTCAACAAAAAGGAGATTTAAAAAAACTTCAGGAACCATGACATGTATTGCCTTAAATATCTAAAATTTATGTGCATGCAAAAAAGCACCACCCCATTTCCAGCTTTTATCTCTAAAGCAAAGGTTTTTTTCCTCCTTCATGAATAAATACGTGTACAACGCACACAGTACCTGAAGCATGGACTTTGGATGTGGAAGTTCCTCTCCTTGATAAATTTTAATGTAAGCCTGAAAATACAGAAGGCTCATTGTATTGGTAAATTATGCAACTTGTTTCTATAATCTCAAAGAAAAGAAAAAGTATTAAATATAAAATTACTCACTCTATTAAAAGAAAAATCTAGGCTTTAAAAATCACCTACTCTCATCCCAACAAAATTAACCCCATGCTCAACATTATTAAATACACAGGTTGCTAAATAATATCCTAGAGAAATATTTCTAAATATAATTCTAATTTGCATTAAAGTTTTATCTCATATTTAAAAGTTATATATCAAATGTCATTTACTTTATGAAAAAAAATCCATAATTCTCCTTTACTGCCAATGTTTCAACTAGATATGTTGAAAACATTATAATTCAGTATTTTACTTTACCAGCCCTAATTATATTTCAGTTTAAGAAAAAATTATAAATTGTGGTTTAAGAGTAAGAAGGCAAGATCAGAGTTTTACTAAGTCCTCATAGGAATCTTTCTACTGACTCTAAATTAATTTCATAACTAAACAAAGACAGGAGATGTAAAAATGATCAAGTGCCCATAAAATGGTCACAAATACACTCTCACTTAACTGTTTTCCCTCCCACCTATCCATAACTACTATGAATAAATACAACCCTTTGAAAATGGTCTTGCTTTGCCAATCAAGCTATAAAGAGGAAAAGAGGAGAGAAAAAAATCTATGAATAATTTATTTAAGCCCAGAAATCAGTTTTGATACTTTCAGCTGCTCTTATCAAGTCCTCAGAACTCTGGAGGAGGCTTTTGTGAGCACTCAAGGTGGAGAATCACGCTCCTGATCCCTACCACAGAGGTGTTACAACAATGTGGTGAGTGGCTCTTGTCTCCGTGTCAGAACGAGTCAGGTAATTCTATACCAAAATCACTGTCTAGAAGATGTAAGTTGTCTGCTAGAATCTTAAATGTCCTTAAGTACTGGCACACTCAATTCAAGGCAGAAAAATAAATTATAAATGTTACGCTTTTGCTTTAAAATAATTTCTTGTACACACAGATGAGTGTTAAGTGAGCTACATTTCTAACTTAAAGTTACTTAATGTAGGAGTTTTCCTACCTTAAAGTATTCCACCAGAGCTCTACAAGTGACTTTAGATCCACTTATCTCTTTTTCTACCAAATTTTCAGGGGCAAGCAGCAATGGAACCAAGTTCCGAAGTTCTCGTTTAAAGTCTTCATCAATATCTAGGAGACATGAAATTAGGCAACGCATTAGTCCAAAAAAAGTGATGAAATCCCCATTGGTAAGAGTTCATAAATTCTGTTTCGTGAAACAAGAGTTCACAGTATCTATTACCTAAGTAGATGCATTTTAAAAACTCATCCAAACATGTCATTATCTCCCAAAAATAAATATAATCCCTCATCCCCCCCAAGAATTCTTTCAGCTCAAATAATAAATGAAACAAATTGTGGACTACCGAAACTAATTCCACATTAAGTATTAACTAAACTATCCCCTTCAAAAGGCAAATAATTCACGAAATTATATTAAATTGTAATATTAGATTGTTTTTCCAGCTATACATTAAAAGTTTCACCTATCCTCAAGCCTTTTACCATCCTTCTCAAAATAATCCAAAAACAAACACAAAAAAGTATACTATCACCACAAAACAGAGAGGCTTAAATCTGATTGCACCAATATAATATGCTGGGTAAAGCTTTTTAGCAGAGAGTAATCAGATAAAATACTGAAATGTTCTTTGTCTTCAGAATTTTTAGGACATCAGTGCTGAGCAACAAACAGACCACATTATAAAATGCTAATCAATATGCTGGCTGTTTGCAAAAACCAATGGGAAGCTAGAAAAACCACAGACAGCACTGTAGTCAATCACATCGTTAAGAATGCCACCAAAATGTCCTGTAGTAGAAGACGCAAATTTAAAGCACCATGTATTTTTTAAAAGCTTTCAGCCCCTAAAAAAATAAGTTCTGATTTTAGCAAGAATGGGAATTCCCACCTTTCAATCTCCCATCAAAATTAGGATTAGTTGCAACTTTAAGACCAGGATGTGGCAAAAGGAAGCAACCAAGATTTGAGAAACAACTGTGAATGTGCTTCCTTACATTCTGCAGCTCTTCGTGCTGATTCTGTTTTACCTGAGGGCAGAAGGAGACAGAGTGAAGATGCAAACGGGAGAGAAAAAAACCTTTAAAGAAAACACACACATACTCACATGCATGCACACTTAACTCAGATGCTATTCCGATAGGTGTCTAACAATATAAAATTTTACTAGACCCATTTCTGACCACTTTGGTAGGATCCCACTTTATCTTAAACCAGAAAAGATGTTTTTCCCCTACGTTAGTTGCCAAAGATATGAAAAAATAAATACTAATAACTAATTGTGGTATCTAACACCAGAATAACAAGTCATGATTGTGATTTACAAGTCAGTTAATAAATTAAGAATTTGCCTTTAAAGTACTTATAATGGCAAAGAGACAAAGTATTAACCTTCCCACAAATAAAAAGGTCAGCCCCTGAGCAAAATAAGAGGTGAGGTGAACGGCTCCAGTGCAATCCAAAGAACCCTAGAAATTTGTCAGGATTTCAGCATTCACTCCCAATGATGATGATTAATGCTAATGCTAAATTGCATTATTGGGGAAAAGAGATTGCTGTGTATTTTCTGGAAGAAAACCTTAACTTCAGATTTTTAATAACTACTTATCCCAATATAACTGATATACTCTCCCAAAGACTCTTCCCAAAAATCATTCTTAAAAAAACATACCAAAAGTACACCATTCACAATCAACAAAACCTGGAAACTGCCTAAATCTCCATTTAGAGTAGAACTGAAAAATCGTTGCCTATTCATAAATGGAATAAATGCATAGCAGTGAGAATAAATGAAATAAACTACATGCAACATTATGGATTAATCTCAAACATAATACTGGACAAAAGAAGCTAGGCACAAACAAATACATACTGTATAATTCTTTTCATAAAAAGTACAAAAACAAAGCCAGTTAGAGGTCAGGATAATAGTAGCGAGGTTGGGTGGGGTGGTCAGTGGATGGAGTGGGTGTTTCTGGAAGCTGGGTCACATGGCTATGTTTAATTCGCACAAACTCATCAAACTGCACACTTATAATCGGGCACTTTTCTATATCACATCAATAAGACATTAAAAATCCTTGCTGGCTTCAAAATATGTAGTTCTGAGTTTTGGTAATATGCCTGATGTGCTTGCTATATGTTAATTCCTTCTAAAGAGCAGGGTCTGAAAATGCCTTTCAAATACTCAAGATTGAGGAACTGGTTTTAATCTCATTTTAGGAATGTTGTACTTGAAGTTTTTGAATGCAGTTGGGAAACTAAATGCGTCATTGAATAGGCAAACAAAATTTTATTAACAAAGAGAGAGAAGAAAATACTCCTACTTATGAATAACAAGACCTTGATGTATCTTTTGTGTGTGTGAGTAGATGAGTAGTAGCTGACCAGAGGGTTTCCCAAGTAATTCCATGGGAATGAAGGATCGTGTTGGTGCAATTATTTTCCAGGAAAGCCTTAGTGTGGCACAGTGCATGGGCCAGGAGTCTGGATATTTGGGTTCTAGCCCAGTTACCAATAATTAGTTAAGGGACTAAAGGCAAGTCACTTTTATGGGTTCCAGTCTATGTTACACATAACTTAAAAAAAAAAAAGACTGAACTAGATGGTATTTAAAATCCCTTTTCTAGCTCTATATGCTCTCTACGAGATAGTATTCCTCGGAGACAGAACCTTACATCCTCTGTGCTCAATGAGTGCACATTATACGAGGGGTACCCTAAAAAAACAGTATTATTTTCTGCAGGGCAGGCCCCTTGTAGTACAGGCTTCCCCCACTAGGTGGGTGTTCTAGGAACCCATCTGTATCACTGTACCAGCTGGCATTGTTGTGAGAAGCTGTGTTCGACTTCAGCGAGTTGTTTTTTGAAGACTCTTTCTACACGTTTGTCCATTTCAAGATGGGTGATTTACTAGTGCACCTGCCCACACCGCACTGAGTATTCAGCAGTTTTTGAACAAAAATGGCATAACACCCCCCTCATGCCCCTCCCTCCCTATACACCCAATTTCACCCCCAGGAGACTCTTTTTGTTTCCCCAGATGAAAAAAGTCCTCAAAGGGAAATGTTTTGCCGTTGTGGAAAAGGTGAAACAAAAAACAGCAGAAGCACTGAAAAACATCAAAATCAATGAGTTCAAAAACTGTTATAAGCAATGGAAAAAACATCTCAATAGGTATACTGCATCATATGGAGAATACTTTGAAGGTGACTAAAATTTAAAGATGTAAGAATACACACACATTTTATAAATAAATTCCATTTTTTCAGGGGGTCCCCCCTAAGTTTAGAAGCTCAGCTGGGCCAGAGAGGAACATGCATTCAACCTCAGCAGATCAAAAGGTCTCCTTCAAACTTTTAGCCTTTGAATATTGATTGACTGAGGGGGCAGTTGACTCTGAAGAGAAATGTTTGCTCCTTAATTTCCATTTGTGGTCACTGTCCTCTGTTCATAAATCACACATGGAGCCATCTGGGCTAACTGGGGTGCTCAGTTTAGTCCAATGACACCCAGAGATCAGCAGTCTAAGTAAGCAGCTGTCCAGGCAGCCCACCCTTTATCCAGCGTGACACTCACACTCTCCTCTCTAAGAAATAGGGGCTTACCTGCAATCTCTTCTCAAGGAATTGTTTTCCACCTTCCAAACCATATGAATGCTCATAAGGATAACTCCAATCTCGAATCAAAAACATTAACGTCTATATACAGGGGGAAAAAGAAATCATTTCTTACAAAATTTTACCCAAAAAGTCACTACTCTAACAATTAAAGCCTCCCTTACACCCTTTAACAATCCTTATCAAAAGTTATAGTAACAAAATGATTAATACCATTCATAGTTAATAGCAAGGACATACCTAAACCAATACTCCAGCCCCTATACCAAGCAACTGACTCCATGTGAGAACCTCGCTATATACAAAGAGTCACCACAAGCAATAATACAGGATTTCTAAAATTAACAAAAGGCATATCATACCATATAGATCATAATATTAAGTCAAGGCTGTTTAACTAGAAGACCAGCGAACCTAATTCTAGACCAACTAATTCTTTTCACAGAAATTTTGAATATTCGCGCACACTTAGGTTTCTCAACCTCAACACTATTGACATTTAGAGCCAGATAACTCCTAGCTGTGCACAGTTGTTCTGTGCACTGCAGGACGATACACAGCATTTCTGGCCTCTATGCACAAGATGCCAAGAGCATTAACCTCCTCCCCCGCAAAATGTGATGACAAAAAAATGTCTCCAGACACTGGTAAATGTCCTGTTGTTGGCAAAATTACCCCAGTTCAGAAAAAATAAACCAACCAAATAGAGTGTATTTCAACCATACACACAAAATGAGGCCATAACCTACCCAAATATTTCATAAAAGTGATCACTTGAGCCAGACAAGACTGAGGCAGAATCAACATAAACCCACTAAGAATCAACAGTAATGCTACCAACACAGGAAGGACTTCACACGCTGATGAGCAAGCGGGTGGAGTCATTCTCACCTCCTGTAACACGACTGACCAAAGAGTACTAATGCCAACTTATAAATTACCTTTGTTTTTAATTAACCTCTCATTTTTTAATTAACTCAACCAAGGTTCTATCCTGACTTACTATTCTGTACCTAGCATTTAAAAAACATGGCGATATAGGAGCTGGAGATGAGGCAGAGATATAATAAATTGTATATGAAACCAAAATAAAGAATTAACAGGACTAACCTCAACTTGTAATGTAACACACAGAAGAAAACTATAATATTTTGTAGTAGTTTATAATGTTAAAAAAAATTTAGGTGAGGATCATAAATCTTGGAATTAAATAATATCTAATTAAAAGAAACATTAATCTCGTAATCTAGGTAAAAGTATTAAGAATCAACCTATAGTCATTTGTTCTATTTCCTATCAAGTTATCCTACTACTGATGAGTTGGTGGTAACATTACCATAAGTCAGCATCAATTCTGCTGCATCTACTGCTAACAATGAGTTTGTTGTCATATCCTCATGTTTTCAGAGCTACAAGATGAGATGGCTCAATAGCTGTTTGGCTCATGGGTAACTTTTAAGAAATAATAAAATATTTATTTACCTGAAATGGTTTCTGGTAGATTTCTTCCATTGCAAGTCTACCGTACTCTGTAAATAACTATTAAATCAAGTTATTTAAAATAATGCCTCCAAAGAGATTGAAAGAAGACTTCTGTAAAGTTGTTCTACATCAGATCACTAGATGTCAAAGCCTTTAAAATCATTTGAAAGTCCAGCATTTAAATTTCTAACAGATTGGATATACATTAAAATTTAATCAATAAAAAGTTTAATATATAAGAAGTCAAGAAGTCATACTTCAGTTTAAAGTCACACAGTATTCAATCTTCTAGAGGTAAAGTCACAATAAAGTAGGCATTAAATTTTCAATACTTGGCATGCATCCTTTAAGACATACGTACTTGCAAGTGCTGAAGATCGTCTTCTTGAATATTCTGAGACAAATTATATACCTATTAAAAAAATTGTTTTTATTAGTGCTTTATTTTGAACACCCAGCTGTGTAGAGCTTTACTTGTGGAAATGAAGGCTATTTTGTCCCTCACACAAATGAATCACCGAGTCACTGTTACCCAGTGGCACATGAGAAGGATACTCTCTCTGTTCCTAATGGTCAGGATAGAAGATTAAGAGGGAAGCAGTGACCCTGGCTGGCGTAGCTCAGTGGATTGAGCATGGGCTGGGAACCAAAGTGTCCCAGGTTCGATTCCCAGCCAGGGTACATTCTTGGGTTGCAGGCCATAACCCCCAGCAACCACACATTGATGTGTCTCTCTCTCCCTCCCTCTCTCTCTCTCTCTCTCTCTCTCTCTCTCTCTCTCTCCCTCTCTCTCTCTCTCCCTCTCTAAAAATAAACAAATAAAATCTTAAAAAAAAAAAAGAGGGAAGCAGTGATGGTAAACTATAAAAGCCATGAATACATGCATAAAGGGCCTAAAAAATGCAGACATTTTAAAAAATGTATTATATAGTAAGTTTCTTTTTCTCTTTCTCAAAGTTACTTTAACGTTATGAAATAGTCTTTTTTTCTTTTTAGTAAAGAATGTTTCCACAATTATTTTTCTAAGTTAATAAAGGTGAGGGGCATAGTTCTACAAAGATAAATTCCCCCCGATACAATCATAGTACATAGTTTATAGTTATTCAGTGGGTATTCCAACCACCATCAATTCTAGCATGGTTCTCTTTTTACTTAAGTAAACTCATCAGCCTAAATAACATGAAAATTTTACCAGTCTATGGTAAGGGAAAAAAAAAACAGTAGGTGGCACTCTTGCCCTTTCTACAATGTTTAAGGAGGCTGTCCAAGGCACAGAGACCAGAGCTAGTAATGGAAGATCTACGTACTCTCAAGGGAGAGAAACTGCAGAAAAGATTCGCTAGGTCCAGTCCTTCTAACTCAGGTTTTTAAAAGGTGACCTAAGCCACCACAGGAAAAAAATGGATATCCACAGATGTCACCTCTGCTAAGTAGTTATGTCTGAGAAAATAGGGTTACTCCAAAGACAGAAAGAACACTTTGTTCCAACAGCAAATGAGTGATAATCTGGCTGAATCACTTGGAGGTCAAAAATATACACAGCCCTGGACGGGCAGCTGAAACAGTTGGAGCATCACCCTGTACACCAAAAGGCTGTGGATCCGATTTCCAGTCAGGGAACACACCTAGGGGGCAGGCTGATCCCCAGCTGTGGAGTGTACAGGAGGCAAAAAATCGACATTTGTTTCTCTCTCGAATCAATAAACATATCCTCTGGTGAAGATTTGAAATACACACACACACACACACACACGTGTGTGTGTGTGTGTGTATTGCCAATATAGGTCAGCAAAATTAAAATAATTTTCTCAGCTGACTAACTTTAGAGTATTTAAAAAGTCATTAATGACAGAGGTGATTAAACCCTAGATTTAAACTTAGAACTGAAAACACAACCAACCTATTTTTACCCATACTGACCTTAGCATTTAGATAAGAGGTGTAGATCCTCTCACTGTCAGAGCCAGGATGCAAAGAGCAATGAAAAAGCGGATTTGCTTATTCAGATCAGTACTTAACATAGTGTATTGTACTTCATAGGTGCTCACTAATTATTTGTTGAAAGAATAAATGACCAGAGGATCAATCTGTCATTGATCTATCAGCCAGACAGCTTACGTAAGGAAGGTCAGAATTCTAACCTCAAAGGCAGCGAAGAAAGCAATAATAAAAAATAACTTTGATCTTCCTGAATATTGATAGTTTACAAAGCACTTTCTTACACACCGTCTCATTCGGATCTCCTAGCTGACTGTACACAACCACAGGTGAGACAGGCAAGATGGGTAAAACCCTCGTTTTACAGATAAGAAAGCAGGTGAGTGGCCGTAAGTGGTTGGTTGTCCAAAACCTGGCCAAGTAAAGTTGAATAAATAAACAAGAGAACACCAAGGTACAAGTTTTCGGACAGAGAAGTCCCCCATTATAATTTAAGGTAAGCCACAAAGCCAGCTGATCTGAAAGGGTATAACGCGGTACTACAAACCAAACACGTGGCTTCTGCTTACCACAGGGATCAGTTCTGCCAGCTTGCAAGATCAGAGAAAAAGAGGCTGAACGAAATGAAAACAAAAGACCCAGGAGGCTCCCCAACAGCAGCACTTGGTTGACAGTGACAGACATCCCCAGCCCCACAATAAACAGAAGCCAGGCTGAAAAGCACTCCTCTTTTATCTCATAGTACCCAAGACTTCTTCCACTCTGACAACTCGGTACTTCAAACTGAGGAAGGCTAGAAATGGGAACTTAGAGACTGACTTGTCACATGTCCAGACTTCACTGGAAAGCAGAACAAAAATTCCAAGACAGTGTGACAGCGTCACCTACCACCCAGTGCTGAGAAGAAACATTTCTTGCATGAGGAAGAATACATTATCTGGCAGCCATCTGACTGAATCCAACTAAGAATAACATATGATGAAAAATCAAAGGGACTGGCTATCGGTTATTACTTCCTTGGTAAGTACTCCAAGTACAAAATTTCACATTGTGAGCCAGAACAACAAGCATGAAATGTAACAGCTCTCATTTCAGTCTTTTTTTCTCCAACCAAAGGCATCTGGAAGAAGAGCGAAGGTTCGTGGGAACTAATCACCCCACAGGCCTCGTGTCCCTCTCACCTGGACGGAGCTCGTCATGGTGCTCAGAGCGAACACCGTCGCGCAGTCTTTGATGGTTGACTGGCTATCGAAGGCACCCTGAGTGTCCATTAGCAGCACAGCCACCTGGGAATTTAAAAGTTTGAAATGCTAAGTAAAATATTTTACAAAGTTTAAATACTTAGTAAGAATTTGAAATACTAATAAGTAAAATACTAACTAAAACACCAAACAAAGAATGTTAAATGCCAAAATCAGTAATTACATCAAGAAAAGTGCTCTAAATATCTCAGTTGTGGCCTAATAATCCATATACAGGGTAGGGCAAAAAAGTAGGTTTCCAGGCGAGAGTATGTGAAACAGAGTTGTTCTTGTATTATTATTTAATTATTGTATTATTTTCCATATGAACACCTTGTAAACCTACTTTTGTCCCACACTTTATGTTAAAATTATCAGACATTAATAGCTTTGTGTTGTTCTGACCTGTAATACCAGAAAATAAGAGAGAATACAGGAGAAACACATAGTAAAAAGAATAACTAGACTTTTACTTTTGTTCCATTAGGTCTGTCGATCACAAACACCTCATTCCAGACTTGTATGCCTGTGGTTTCTCTTTCGCAACCACCTCGCCATGTAAAGCCAGTCAATGGTTCGTTGTTTCCACCAATCCAATTTTGAGATTCCTGTTAAAGTCAAGCATAAGCATAAAATAAAGCACAAATAATTAAGAACCAAACAGAAATGTAAGAAATCACTCATTCTTTATTTTTCCAGCTGAGGAAGGTAACCCAGCGAGAGTAAGACACTCTGGAACACCACACAAGCAGTTACAAAGCAGTGTCACATCTCATCTGAGTGTCCGTCTGAGAGAGAGGTGGTCTCTCCCACACCTGAACTTTCTCACATCTGCTCCCATGTTCACTCTCCATGCTTCCAGACAAATGGGGTCACAACCACTTCTGCCCACTTTGGGAAGATTTCCTGTGTTTAGAAATCATAAAAAATAGCGACCATCTATTTCAACATTTCTTATACAGATAAGCAAGACTAAGTTCCAGACAGAATGAGTGTCAAAAATAGTATTGTTCTCTGAGAATAGCTTATACTAAAATGTTTTCACACTGTCTTTTCTCTTTAAGAAAATAGCAACTTTAAAAATAACCACAAGACTTGTTTGGAACCCAATTCAAACAATCCAACTGTAAATGGCTTTTTTCAAATCCTCAAGGGAAATCTGAAACCAGAGTGGGTATTATTTTAGATGGTTTTAAATCAGGATAAAGTTGATTGCTTGGTGTGATAATGGTATTAGGGTTGTGTTAATAATGATAATAGAGTCTTTATCTGTTAAATATGCAAGTATTTATGGTGAAAGGATATGCATGCCATTTGCCTTAAAGTGTTACAACAAAAATAAAAAAGAGTAAAAGAGCAGGTTATCATTAGATAACAAATGAAACAAGACCAGTAAAGTATTGACTGGTACACTGGGGTTCACTATATGTATATTCTATTATATGGTATTAAAATTATCCATAATAAAATGTTTTAACTAAAACCATAAGGCTAAACTGTCACAATTAAATATTATGAAATAATTTAAAAGTTAATATAGCATAAGGTAACTGATCTAGAAAATTAAACCTGGAACATAATAAGTGAGTAACTTTGACAAATATCAAGATCCCTATACTTTAGTATACTTAAAGCCCACATACCCTTTACTCAGAGCATCCCATAGGAAAAATTCCTTTGTTTCATAAAAACATTTCATGAGCTTGGATACACAGTCCCAAACAGATAACAAAGCTCAAATTAGGCGTGGGGAAAAGATGCCAAGGTAGGGTCAGTGAGGGATGAAGCCACTATGGAAAGCAGTATGGAACTTCCTCAGAAAACTAAAAATGGATCTGCCTTTTGACCCTGCAATTCCCCTGCTGGGACTATATCCTAAGAACATTAAAACACCAATACAAAAGAACCTTTGCACCCCGATGTTCATAGCAGCACAATTTACAATAGCTAGGTGCTGGAAGCAACCTAGATGCCCATCAGTAAATGAATGGATCAAAAAATTATGGTTCATTTACACAATGGAATTCTATGCAGCAGAAAGAAAGAAGGAGCTCCTACCCTTTGCAACAGCATGGATGGAGCTGGAGAGCATTATGCTAAGCGAAACAAGCCAGGCAGTGAAAGACAAATACCACATGATACCACCTTTGACAGGAACCTAAACAACAAAACAAAGAAACAAGCAAAATATAACCAAAGACACTGAAATAGGGGACAGACTGACAGTGACCAGAGGGGAGAGAAGAAGGAATTTCAGGGGAGAATGGGTATGGTTTACAGGAACAAATTTAAAGAACACATGGTCAAAAACTAGGGTTGGGTGGTAATGGGAGGGATGTAGGGAGGGTTGGGTGGGTGGGCTGGAATGGGAGTAAAAGGAAGAAAACTGTACTTGATTAAAATAAAATTAAAAAAAAAAAGAAAAGAAAAGCAGATAGAAGGGGGGGGGCAGTGTTAAATAGGCCATCACCTAAAGTGAAGATCAGCTTTAAACCTCAAATTACCTACAATCATTTTATTCCACAAAACTCCCAACCCCAGGTTACCAATCCTATCAAGCACAAATGTCTTGGACACTCCTCTTCACTTCTCAGTATCTTCAACTTAAGGCCCTCATCTCTCTCTCTCGGTCACAAGGCTGACACATGACACAAATCCATTCATTCACACTATATATACTGCTATATGGGCTTGTGCTTCATAGGCACCCCTCACAGAGATGAAAAAGATTAATAGTACCACCTAGAAAAGCCCAACAGTGGCCCTGCCCCAGAATTATAATTTAGATTCTCCAAATAGGCCCCTCCATTCCTTCCTTCCCATACTCAATTTTATCAACAAGGAATGTAATCATGCCACTGTCCTGCTAGAAAGTCATCTGTGGCACCCCATTACCTACAGGACCATCCGGAGAGGTTTCATATAATTCACCTTCAATTTACTTGTCCTTCCTCTGCCCCTGATACTCCCCATTGGATCTCCCCAACACCCATACCCACACACCCACACCTTCTTGTTTCTACCACACTAAAAAAAGTCACTATTCCCCCATATGTATGGGGTCGGTCCAGAAAGAGTCCAGCCATTGTTAATATAATGAGAACAATATGCATCACAACAGTGTAACCCAGCAGCCACAAGACTAGGCTGGAATGCGCATGTGTGAACAATAACAACTTCACTGTACTAGTCAGTTAAGGGCAATAGATGTCATTGAGTGAGCATGTGTATTGTGTGGCCATTGCATTCAAAATGACTGAGCAAAGCAACATATCTGCATCAAATTTTGCGTTAAGCTTCAACATTCCTCCACAAAAACTATTTGGATGATTCAGAAGGCCACAGCCGTGGGCAACTGGTGACTGGCAGCTTCATCATGACATGACGTCTGCCCATGGGTTATGTATTGTGCAGAGTTTTTTTAGCAAAACGTCAAATCACCCAGGTGACTCAGCCCCCCTACAGCCCAGATTTGGTGCCCTGTGACTTCTGGCTTTTCCCAAAACTAAAATCACCTTTGAAAGGAAAGAGATTTCAGACCATCAATGAGATTCGGGAAAATAAGATGGGGTAACTGATGGCGACTGAGAGAACTGTGTGAGGTTCCAGGGTGCCTACACTGAAAGTGAGGAGGCATCATTGTCCTGTGTACAACGTTTCTCATATCTTCTTCAATAAATGCCTCTATTTTTCATAGCACATGGCTGGATACTTTCTGGACAGACCTTGTGTGTTGTTTAGCATTATCAATATCTGTATCTTTGTTCCACCTGTTCTCTGCCTACGCTGAGCCAACAGTCAAGCAGACTCCCACTTTTCTGGACTCTTAAAGCATATTACTGACGCTGCAGGCGGTCATCTTCACATGGTTTTGCATGGTAGTTCTTGTGTGAGTCTTGCCAGCAGGGGCTGCACACTCCTCCCCCGTCTGCCCCGGGGCTCCTACCACAGCACCGTGCCGTGTTCTAGGCTGCGCGTGCGGCACCCCACTCCACAACCACGTCAAAGTGGTATTAATGAACTCATTATTTTTGAACGGCCCAACCTACAGAAATAATTTTTAAAAACCTACCCTTAGACAAATTTATTTTTATTCTACATTTTATTTATTTACCTTGTTTCTCTATCTTCTTTTAAGTTCTATGAAGTTGTTTTGTCCATTTTGGGGTGTTTTTTTTTTCAAGAATATAGAACAGTGCTTGGCTTTCAGTAGATACTCAAAATTTATTTTCTCAATAAATAAGTACCTTTAAAATTTTTATTATGAAGCTTCAAGGTGTCCCCTTTTTTGCACAGGCAAGAGATATGGGGGGGGGTCCTTTTTATTATTCCTAGAAATAATACAATTATATAAATAAGACAGTAAAAATAAAATTTAAAAAGTATAGATGACTGAAATCATAAGCTAGCATGTTTGTTAACATTAACCTCTCCAAATTGTATCATTTTTTAAAAATCTACTGACTATATATCATGTCTTCCTAGTTTGCCATTTCCTTAGTAATGGAAATGTTTAAATAACATTAAATTTATTAGTAAATAAAAGGACAAAAAAGTATACTTGAGAAGGTAGCTAATCAAAATTAGTAAGTTTTGGTATCTCAAAAACTTAAGTCCGCTCTTTTTCTAATATATTGAATACTGACTAACTTTCATAAAATACATTCATATTCATTCAACACATGCACTGAGCCCTACCATCTGCCAGTCACTGTTCTAGGTTCTAAGGACAGAGCAGTGAACAAGAACATTCCTGCCCTCAAAGAGCATTCTAGTGAATTCTAAAAGCAGCCTCACCATAGCAGATACTGTCTGCTGTGTTAATTTTCTAAAAGCAAACCTAGAACTTGAAAAACAGTAATCTGGTGCCATTTACTACTGGGGAGACCCAAAACAGCCTTAAAATTTGAAATTCCAAAAATAACCTTATTCCTCTAGTCAAAGAAAACAAGAGAAGATTCTTACAAAATAAATCTCAATTTCAAAAAGCAATCTGAAAACACCTGTACTTTAAATGTAGTCAAATCCTGTAGTATAAGCTTCCCAATGTAATATAATTAGCAAAAATGAAGAATCCCTACCTATTCTAAATAATAAACAAATTTATTTCACCACAGAAAAGATAATATTCCCTAGCAACAAAGTGAAACAACAGCTAGGCAAACTTTAAAACACAGAGTTGGTGGCCCAGTCAGGTCTCCATGTATCAAAGCATCAAGACCTCCCTGCTCTGCAGGCCCACCAACCCCAAAAACGGGAAGGCTGGAAGAATAAAGGCCCATCCAGAAGCTGTAACAACGCACCACAGATAGGAGAAAGAGACAAGAAGTAGGAAATTAAAGGCCCAATAACACTACAATAAAAGGAGAGCCCCCACAACAACACAGCTGAAACTCTTATCCTATTTAAAACCAGGACCTAAGGCAGGAGACAGATTAACACTCAAAACCCAAATTCGTGGACAGAATGAAGAATAAGTGGTATACACACTCTGATCACCAAGCATCATTCAGTGTTTTCATCTGAGTATGTAAATATACTCTACAGCCCTACCACCCTGAACTTGCCCAATCTCATCTGAATACGTAAATACTCTCTCTACAAGTCCCTGAACACATTAAGAGACATTAGACTCTTAAAAACAGTTTAAAATTGTCTAACATCTTAACCACCCCCCTGTCCAACTCCTCCCTTTTGGGGTTGGACAAAGAGATGACATTATGTGTAACCCAACTCACAAGTTCAGACAGAGGACAACTATGAACTTAGGTACAAACTAACAAAGAATAATTTTTAAAAATATGTTCTAGTTAAAAGGTGTCCCTGACCTCAAAGACATTAAGCTAAATGAAATAAGCCAGACACAACAAATATTGTATGATTCTACTTATATGAAGTACCTAGAGTATAAGTCAGAAACTCAGACAAATATAAAGAAAGTGTCAGAGAAGGATTAGAAGGTGAAAATAAAATCTTTTATTCTTTATATAATTCTTAATGGATCTAACAGACAATTGTGTGTTCAAAGTACTAATAGCAAAAATGAATTGGGTAGAAGAAATGAATGGCAGCAATGTGATGAAGGACAGGAGGGATGCACTGGGAATACTGTCATAAGGTACCTGCACTAGTATTTTAGAATAGCATTATTCTAAAGTAAGCTTAGATTAGTTGTAAATGTATACTGCAAACTTCAGGTAACCAGTACAAAAAACATTTAAGAAGTATAATGGATATCCTAAGGGACAAAAGAAAGTGGAATCATAAAATGTTTGATTAAAACTATCCCTGACTGGCATAGCTCAGTGGGTTGAGGGTCATCTCACCAACTTCGATTCCCAGTGAGAGCACATGCCCGGGTTGCAGGCCATGTCCCTGGTGGGGGGCATCCAAGAGGAAATCAACTGATGCTTCCCTCACACATCAATGTTTCTCTCCCTCTCTTTCTCGCTCTCTTCCCCTCACTCTAAAAATAAACAAACAGCCCTCGCTGGTGTGACTCAGTAGACTGAGCGCCAGACTGTTAACCAAAGGGTTGCGGGCCAGGTCCCCAGTATGGGGCATGCTAGAGGCCATCTCACATTAATGTTTCTTTCCCTCTCCTTCACTTCCCCTCTCTCTAAAAATAAATAAATGAAATCTTTAAAAAAATAATAAAAATAAAATCTTTTTTAAAAACCTATAAAAGCCAAAAAGAGAGAAGATATAAGATTAAAAAAAAAACAAAGAACAAGTGCAACAAACAAAAATAGTTGCAAACATAAGAGATACTAATCCAACTATATCAATAATCACTTTAGATGTGCATGATCTAAATAAACCAATTAAAAAACAGAAACTGCCGCAGTAGATTAAAAAAAAAAGACCTAACTATTTGTTGTCTACAAAAAATCCACTGTAAATATAAAGACACAGGTAGGCTAAAAGTAAAGAAATTGAGGACAATATACCATGCAATCACTAATCAAACAAAAGCTAGAGTAGCTATATTAATTTCAGACAGAGCTGACTTCAGAACAAAGAAATGATCAAGATAAAAAGTTGTATTACATATAATATAGGAGTCAATTCTTTAAGAAAACCCAATAATCCTTAACATGTACGCCAGCTAACAACAGTCAAAATATGTGAGGCAAACACTGAACTGTGAGGAGAAATAGACGAATCCACTATTATATTACCTGGAGACTTCATCACTCCTCAATCAGTAATTGACGGATCCAGCAGACAAAAAATCAGTAAGGATATAGTTGAACCGGACTATTTAATTGAAATTACAGAACACTTCATCCAATAACAGAATACACATTCCTCTCCAACTCACAGAGAACATTCACCAAAATAGATCACATTCTAAGCCCTAAAACAAATTTAAAGAAATAGTTATAATGGAATTAAACTAGAAACCAGTAATAGCTGATCTGGAAATAATTTGTGGCTGGAAAACCCCCAAATAACTAGAGTTTATATAATATACTTTTAAATAACATATGAGTCAAAGAAGTCTCGATAGAAATTTTTAATATTTTGAAATAAAAGAAAACAAAAATACAACTTATGAAAATATGTGAAATGCATAAAAAGCAGTGCTTAGAGGGGAATTTATAACATTGGGTTCACACATCACGAAAGATGAAAGATCTAAAACTAATCACCCAAATTTCCAACTTAGGAAATTAACAGCAATACAACCTAAGCAAGCAGAATACAAGTAGAGCAGAAATCAATAAAATGGAAAAGATAACAGGGTACCAGTAGGATAAAATAATCAAAGAAACCAAAAGCTGTCCCTTTTAAAAGATCAATAAAATTGATTTGAGACAGAAAAGGCAAATTAATGATACCAAATCAAAGAGGAGTCAAAGATACTAATTCACGGTCATCAAAAAGATAATAAAGAATTCCACTGTTGCCCTGGCTGGCGTAGCTCAGTGGATTGAGTGCGGGCTGGGAACCAAAGTGTCTCAGGTTCGATTCCCAGCCAGGGTACATGCCTGGGTTGCAGGCCATAACCCCCAGCAACCACACATTGATGTTTCTCTCTCTCTCTATCTCCCTCCCTTCCCCTCTAAAAATAAACAAATAAAATCTTTAAAAAAAAAGTTATTTTTTCATCTGAGGAAAAGCATGTCCCAGCACTAAATCAGTACAGCTATGTTATTCCCCAAAATCAAACACCGTTTAATGCAATTTTCAATTAAGAGAGTAAGATTACTTATATCAGGAATTCTATATGGAAACCTTTTTGAATAAAAACTAGTAAAGATATTTCAATTTAGAATCCACTAACTAGGTATGTAACCTCACTCAGACCCTCATAACCTTTCCTGCAATGACGTCACTGACTTCCCCAGCAGAGGGGGAAATTCTATTAGCTAGAGACTGCAAATACATAACACATGTGTGGGCTGCTACTCCACCTCTGAACAGCCCCTACTGATTGATCAGAGATGGAATCAGAAGTGGCACCTGACGTGGAACTTATCTGTCATTGCTATACAAGTGATCTAAGTCAGCCTCCTTCCCCTTCTAACATTCTACTGTCTGTGACCTACTTGAAATCAAATACATTTGCAGTGAACAGCTCAGACAGAGATAGATACAATATATACAAACTAACTTAAGGAGTTTGAACCTCAAAATACAGGAATTCTTACCAACTTTAAATGTACAGTGTTCTTTTGTAAGAATATGCCATGATTTATACATTCCTCTATTTCGGATGTGAAACTCTGGGGGAAAAAATCAAGTCTAAATGGGGAAACTTTAAAATACTGTGTCTTTCTCAATTTCTGATACATGTAAATAGTGTTAATATGAACTACATTCCTGATTCCCAGGCATATCTGAACGTGCCTGAAGAGACCCCTATGAAAAGAACGATCTGAAAAGCAGATGCATGCCCAATTACAGATTTACACAGAACTCATAAAGGTAAGCACCTGGACAACTGTTTAGACAACTACACAATTCCGTCTGTGTAACTTTTAGCATCTACGTGTGCTTCTAAATATCAAACACCCGGTGAAAAGCCCTTCCCACTAAATGCTCTGTTCCAGTTCCCTCTTGATTCCTATCAAACTCCCATTCCCTCAGTCCAACTTTCAACTGTTATAAAATAAACATTCCAAGTCATGTAAAAAAATTTCTTTTGCTTTTTTTCAGGGAAAAAGTCTAAGCTGGAGGTGGGGGAGGTGTTTGGAAGGAAGTAACAATTGTCTGGTACCACCAAAAAGTGAAAATGTATAGAGAAAGGGAGATTACTGGCCAAAATATAAAGCACGTGCTTACTGTGGGCCAATTATCGTGCTAGGTGCAGGAGAAGCAGTGTTCAAGATAAGGCCAACTCCCGACAGAGGTTAAAACTAGCCAGAAAAAAATACATAAAAAAGTCATATCAAACAAACAAACAAACAAAGCAGTATCAATGAAACACATGTCCTGTGCCTAGACAGTTGGGAGGAGGACATGACACAGCTTTAGACATCAGGGAAAGCCTCCTAGGGAAAGATTAGCCGAGGGTAGAGCGACATTTGAGAAATAACAGGACACACTCGAGGAACTACAAAAACCACAGACACTTTACAAACAAAGGCAAGAGAGGAGGCTAGAACACAGAAGGCCATGGAAGCCACTGTAAGGAACTGGACTTTATCTCAAAACGTTACAGTCACTGAAGGTGACTTAATTGAGGAGCATGGCTGTACTTTTATGAAAGTCTCTCTCAGGCTACGTCCCCCACTGTTGTGAAGGTGATCAAGAGGGCAAGGTGTATGGAAATAACAAAAAGGGAAAGTTGAATAGGACACTTCAGGGACTCTGGTGAATACTCAGACATCTTAGGTTAGAGCTACAGATGCCTAGAACACAGATGCTCCATCATATGCATCAGTATGTACTATAAGCAAAAAGGAATTATGGAGATAAAGAAGAATGAAGTGATCAAACAAACTTGTATTACTGTCATAACTGAGAAGTCTTATGAAGAACTATTTTTTTGTAAAAGTAAAAACACAGCTCTTACTGTTTATTTTTACTATTAGTTTTTAAATAAGATTGATTGGTTGGTAGTTTGTTGTTTTTAACTGGGTTCAATTTAAAAGACACTATTCACCTTGTTGTACATATATCTAAGCATGAAGTCCAGGAGAAATGATTTCCCTTTACGAAAAGCTCCTGCCACGGACACCACTACTACGTTAAGATCACGAATGTGCTCCTGTAACAATATCTGCTCCAAAGCTTCTTCATCAAGCTCAAAGTTATGGTCATCTTCACGAGCAAGAACAATCTGTACTGGACATGCTTTCTTCATAACCTCATCAGAGTTTACTAGGTCATCATCTTCATAATTCTCACCTAGAATTTTAAAAAGAGAACACATTACTTGAATTCCTGCATTACAGACTTTTTCTAAAGGATCACAACTAAAGTAAAATTTCAGTTATTTCCCACACCACACCACCCCCGTTTTCCCCATTATAATCATTTGAAACAGTTACAACTGATGTTCAAATACATTTTGGATTTCTCATTCCCTCTATAATAGGACCAAGAATACCAGTAAGATTTCCCACTATATACACAGATAAACAGCAATACTAAGTATGCCCTCTATCTCAATTAAGCCTTTAACTTGAACAGCTAAATGTGAACAGTAAGTAGCTGTTCTAAAGTTGAAGTTTCTGTTCTCAAACAAAAGAAACACCTAGCTAGTTTCAGAAGTAATGCAACATGTCTGGATTTCCTCCTCACTTCATACCACGGAGCAACAAGTTACTCCACGGGAACTTACCCTCTCCCACATCAACATTTTTAAGAGACTCTCCTCTTAAGCCTGTCTACCGGTGCCAATTTCCAGTCTAAGGATCACACAGACTGTGTGCAATGCACTAACAGCCCCTCCTCTCCCAGGAGACAGCCGGTCCACTGAGGAGTGCCACATAACCGCTATTCTCAGAACAAAGATTACACACCCACGTTAATGAATCTGTAATCTCTTTACCGGAAAAAAAAGCTAGCTTATTTGATTTGCAAAGCCTTTACCTCCACATTACAAGGCACCTTTTAACTGTACACGTAGCAAAATCAACACTACTTCAACATGTGCTGCAGATGGTGAAAATACAATATAAAGAACAAGAGATTTCAATGGCATACAGATTTAGCTGGAGGAACTTTTGCATGCAAAAAAAGGAAACTTTCCAGGAAATGTACAACACAGTTAAACTTCAATTTAATATAGTATTAGGTGAATTCAGATAATTCACAAAACAAATAATTTTAATAATATTATTTTATTAACCCAATATATCCAGTAGTCATTTCAACTCAATCAATATTTTAAATATTTACATTCTTTCATAGTGCCTTTGAAATCCACTGTGTATTTTACAGTCACAGAACATTTTAATTCAGTCACTAAGTGTATATTTAAAAATGAATGATCACTTAAGAGATTTTATAAAATTTACAACCAAAAGTAGCTTCACATATACAAGATGTTCCAAACATAAAGTTTTCCAAAAACAGAATCAAATTCCAAAATAATCATTTTCCATTCATATTTGCACCTATACTGACAAAACTCCTTCAGCTTTTCCAAATATAAATAAAATTCAAACTTTGGCTCACATTACCCATATAGATTTAATAGGCACATATTTGACTTGGGCTATGTATGTTTCCTTTTGTATGAACTATCTAGTCATAATCTAGATCTCTTTAAGAGTGAAAGTAGTGTAAATTACAACCCAGAAGTCCTTATTTAATTCTATGGTAGCAAAGTATCAAATACTTAACAGTATTTTGCAGATAGTTTTTAAATTCAAAAAAGATTATGTGCTACTCTCATATTTAAGAGTACATTGAGATATTTTACATACAGTGCATAATTTAATGCTGAGAGCTCATGAAAAAGGTTAATAATTGCTATACATTTCCTTGTGTATCTTTGACTTACTTCTTACAGAACATTAGGTCAAAGTTTCAATGTAACATTAGAAAGCAAACTGTTTCCCAAAGGAACAATGTGGTTCTCTCAACTGAATGGGGTGAAGAGCTGCAACTGGCTATAAACAGACCACAAACAGCAAAACTGCAAGGCCCCACTGCTACCTCTCCATCAGCACAGACTGACAAAGCCTCAAACTGAAACTGCTTTACTTTCAATAACCCTACCCTGCTTTTGTGGGCTTTATAATTGAGTCCCACAATATGGATTAAAATTCAAATTTATAACTATAAATACTATGACCAACTCAAAACTAAAGATCATTGACAATCAGTTGATGTTAATTGTCTAGTTAGAAATATGGAGTTGTTCTTAACACAAATATATGCACTCTGCTATTTTTTGTAAATTTCTTATGTTTTGGAACTTTTTTTGCTTTAATTATGATCTCAGAAAATAAACCACCATAATGTCAAATCTTTAAAGTTAAAAATTTAAGTTAATTTTTTAACTTAAAAAATTTGACATATTTAGAAATAGAAAATTTGTGCTATCATGTTCAACAAAGCACAGTTGTGAAGGACAAGGAAGAAAGAAGTATACGTCTCTGGGTCAGTACGATTAGCAGTAACTTGTTAAATATGACAGGCTGGTTAATGATGTGGGATAATTTGACAGAATGTACATATCTGCAAATCCATAAAACTGAACCAAAGAGGCCATTTCCTTACAGAGGCACGATCTACAGTCTTCAAAATATCTAAAAATCGGACAGGTGAGCTGGCAAAGGAATAAGTTTTTAGCTCAAAAGATAGTTTGAGAGGTTTGGGAAGAAGAGAACTGACTGGCAATGAAATTCAGTGTAAAGTATTAAGTGCCATTACAAATGCCTTGAAGAATTTTCCAGTCATGTTACCTAGAAGTTAAGAAGAAATTGCTATTTGAGATCACTATCAGCAAAACAATTTCTCAAAAAGTGAATGCATTAGTAAAGACAAGAAAGAAAAGGCAATGCAGAATTTCAGAGCAAACTTGACCGGTTAGAATTTCATGCAAAGTGGCTCAGCAACAAAGGAAAAGCAAGGAATCACTGAAAAAAAAAAATCTTCTCTAGCATTTGCTATCATGATTTTAACACATCGATAAGAAAAATATGAACTAGATGACAATAACTCTGGATATAATTCTAAGGTCTTTAAAATAATCTACAATACCTATGCCTGCTATAACAAATTCTACCAGGGAAAGAGGGTATCCCGAGCTGCACTTTATATCGCTCTTAGAAGAACCTCTGAAGAGACTCTACGAAGCCTCCGTTAATTGAGCCAATTAAGAAAAACTCTTTAAAAGGCTGTATTAGTATTATTAAGTATATAACCATTAGTAAATAATATACTTACATTGAATATCTACTTTATATTCCTAATAAATGTTCTTAAAAGATTGTCCAATATTCTTTTCATTTATTTTCAGGAACTATGATATACAATGAAACAGATTTCCTAAATCAAATTCCCAATTAGAAATAACACACACAGGAACTATAAAGATCTGTCTGACTTAAGACTGTTTACCCAGGAACCAATTAAGTAGTGCTTCAGGTCCTGCATAAACAGAACCCAGGTAGTCTTCACTCTCTAGCAATGGGAACTTCAAAAAGGCAGCAAGGCACCATGACAAAGACTACTGGGTGAAAAACTGATGGGATGTATCAGCAATTTTCAACCTTTTTCATCTCATGGCACACATAAAATAATTACCACAATTATACAGCATATTAAAAAATATTTTTGCCGATCTGACGAAAAAATAGGTATAATTTTGATTCATTTACACCAAATGGCTATTGTGTTAGCTGTTGTCATTTTTTATTTGACAATCCAAAGGAAAGAGGCCACCCTGGCTGGCATAGCTCAGTGGATTGAGCATGGGCTGCGAACCAAAGTGTCGCAGGTTCAATTCCCAGCCAGGGTACAAGCCTGGGTTGCAGGCCATGGCCCCCAGCAACCACACATTGATGTTTCTCTCTCTCTCTCTTTCTCCCTCCCTTCCCTCTCTAAAAATAAATAAATAAATAAATAAATCTGAAAAGAAAAGAAAAGAAAGAAAAGAGGTCAGCGCCCCTGAATAAATAGTCAGGTATTTGCATGGTTTAAAAATTCTTGAAGTACACCAGTGTAAAACTACTGTCTTATAAACAAGTATAGGTATCTGGTTTCTTAAAAAGTCACTTTGGAGCAAAAAGATTAAGTAATTACTTTATTACTTTTTGTAAAAAAATTTAAATTATACCAGTTTTTGTCAGATTGCCAAAAAAATTTTTTTGGTGTGCTGTAGAATTTCAGTAAATAGTGTATGTGTGCCACGAGGTGAAGAAGGTTGGAAACTGCTGCTCTAGCTCTGACAACAGGGAAGGAGATGCGGGAGGCACGTTCACCACCCCCACAGAGACGGGGTCAGTAAATTCCACAACACAGGAAATCCCACTGGACACACAAACATGAACAAATAAACTGCACAGGGAAAAAAGAATCTACAGAAAAGAGACATAAGAGGCTTATCAACTAAATGCAGTATTTAAGCAAAGCACCTACAAAAAAATTGAAACAATCAGAGAAATATAATCAGGATATCTGATATTAAGGAAGTATTTTTCTAGTGTGATAATGGTACCATGCTATGTTTTTAACATCTTTAATCTTTTAAAGACACAAAATATACAATCTACTCTTTGCTTCAAAATAACATGGTGGGAAGCTGGCTATGAGAGAACAGATAAAACAAAGTCTCCATTATACTGACAATAGTTGAATCTGGGACATATGTCTACACAGTTTCCTGTACGTATTTGAAAATTTCCATAATAGAATGATTTTTAAGTAGTGAATCCAATAAAGATTTTATTAGGAGATGAAGCAGACCCAAATACAAAAGATAAGCGATATAGGCCAGTGCTACTAGAAACAAGAGAAAGCCTCTCCGATATCCTAAAATACTTTCTCAACCTTTCTTCTACTTCCACAGCATTTAGGTTTCTGTGAGGGGCAGAAGGGTGCCAGAGGATCCAAAAAAAAAACTGTTTTCGGTATATACAAGACAAGTGACTGTAAAATCTGTGCCTATCCCCCCATTCACCTCAACTCACTTCCCCCAAAGTAGTTCCACATACACATCAATTCTTACCTCCTAACGTCTGCAAGCAAGAGCCCTGCTCTAAGAAGCTCATTAGCAGTTGGTAACTAAAAGAAGGCACTCACTTTTTAGCAGGGAAAACTGAAAAGAATCAGGTTTAAAAATCAAATCCATTAAATAACCTATGAAGAAAACTTTAGGCCCAAGTGGCTTCACTGTGATTCCACCAAACATTTCTAAAGAAGAAATTATACCAAGTCTACACAGATTCCTACAGAAAAAAAGAAGGAAACATTCCCCAATTCATTGTATGAAGCCAGTATTATTATCCCAATACCAAAACTAGACAAAGACATTATAAGAAACAAAAACTACAGATCAATATCCCTCATGATGGACATAAAAATCATTAATCAAAACCCAGTATTCGAATATATAACAAACTTCTACAACTCAGTAAGGACAATTCCATTTTTAAATGGACAAGAGATTTTAACAGACTTCAAATAAGATATATGAATGGCCAGTAAGTACATGAAAATATACTCAACACCATTAGATGTTAAGGAAATCAATTAATACCATAATGAGATGCCACTACATCCTCATCAAAATAGCTAAAATTTATAAGACTGACAAGTGAGTTTGTGGGAGCAACTGGCACTCACATATATTTCTGGTGAGTATAAAATGATACAACCACTTTAAAAAACTTTCTGGCAATACCCTATATATAGTTAAACAAACACCACACAACCAGCAATCACACTCCTATGTACTTCAAAGAGAATTAAACATATGACAACAAAAGAAATGAACATGAATGTCCAAAGCAACTTTACTGATAATGTCCATAAACTGGAAACAATTCAAATGTTCACTTACTAGAAAATGAATAGGGATACTCCTTGGCAATGGAATGAACTACTGAAATACACAATGACACAAATCTGAAAAGCATACTAAGTGAAAGATGCCACATGCAAAATATTGTACTGTCTGATTCAATTCTAAAAACAGCAAATCTACAAGTACCAGAAAGCAGATCAGTGACTGCCAGAAACATAAGGTAAAGGAAGAGAACAGACTAGTGCAATGGACTGAATGTTTGCGCATCCCCCAAATTCATATGCTGAAGTCCTAATCCCCAATGTGACAGTACTTGGAGGTAGTACCTTTGGGGGATAATTAGGTCATGAGGGTGGAACCCACATGTATGAGATTAGTAGCAGATTTGAGAGAGATGATCTCTCTCTACCATATATATACAGCAAGAAGACAGCCATCTGCAAACCAGGAAGACGGCTCTCACTAGACACTGAATCCGCGGCACTTTAATCTTGAACTTCCCAGTCTCAGTAACTGAGAAGTAAATGTCTGTTGTGTAAGCCTTCCAGTCCACAGTAATTTGGTATAGAAGCCCAAGCTAAGCCAACTATAAAAGGGTACAAGAGAAATTTTTGAGATGATGGAGATGTTCTATACCATTACTGTGGTGATGGTGATTACAAAACTATGTAATTGTCAAAACGCATCAAGTAATACGCAGATATCAGTGGATTTTATGTAAATTAAGTACAGCAGATTTTGAAAAAAATTATCAAATCCAGCCTACTCCCCTTAGCACTTTCATTTATTAAATGAGCAGGACGAAGGGATACAACCAATTTATTAATCATTTTCCAGAAAAAAATCTAATTAGCATTGTCCCCTTCAAGGGTAATTGCCCATGAATATTATGCTTCAGTGTGATGAAAAACTGGGGCTGTCTATCAATTCTGACACTGTTCAAGTTCAATTTAAAGTATTTTCTCTTGACCTGCATGCAGGATCTGTAAAACATAATTCTGAATGTATTCAATGGTGACAAATTTACTCCTTTATGAATGAATTCCTGTGAATCTAGTACTACATCATGCCAAAATATTTTGGTTAAAAAATAAAAAGGAATTATGAAGTTACTAATACTTTTTTTCTTAAAGAACTCAAGAGATAGCTTTTTATCTTGGCAAAGGACTTCTCTACTCCTACAAGTGTTTTAAATGTAAACATCAATAGAATATGCAGACACTCCCTAGAATACAAATGTCAAGAGAAGACATTCAAGTTCTAGCACTGCAAGATCCTCAAACAATCTAGTTCCACTTAACATTATTTCACTGTAACACTAAGGAGAAAAAATGTATCCATGCAGGGTTGGGCCCACTGTCTGCGTGGAGTTCTGCACATTCTCCCCATCTCTGTGTGGGTTTTCTCCAGGTATTCCAGTGTCTTCCCACATGCCAAAGATGTGCACGTTATATGAATTGGTGTTATCTACATTGTCCCAGCCTGAGTGAGTGTGGGTGTGGATGTGAGTGACCCTAAAATGGAAGGGTGTCCTGTGTAGGTGTGTAGGGAAGCTTCATGCCTTGCACTCTGAGCCATAGGGATAGGCTCAGGCCACCTGCTACCCTGAACTGGCATAGAGCCTTGGGAAATAATAACCTTGTTTCTATTTTTTTTTTTTTTAATTTTTAGACAGAGAGGAAGGGAGAAAGAAAGGGAGAGAAACCAATGTGTGAATGTGTGGTTGCCTCTCACACACCCCCTACTGGGGACCTGGCCCACAACCTAGGCGTGTGCCCTGACTGGGAATCGAACCGGCAACCCCTTGTTTTGCAGGATGGCACTCAATCCACTGAGTCACACCAGCCAGGGCTCTTACTTCTATTCTTTTTAAAATGTATATACAACTCACATTTATTTCAATGTATACTATTCAAAGTGCTCTGGTTCTTTCTTTTGAAGTTTGGTAATATGTTCATGACCAGAAATGTGCCATAGGAAATTAACTCGTTTATACCAATTAGTTTATGGTAAACTTGGCTTTGCTATCCATAATTTCACTGCAGTTCCAAGAACCAATCAAAATTAATAAGGACTTACTGTACTTAAAATAAATCTAACATCACTCACAGGGGTTTTGGACATTATGCAGCCAAACTCACTCACTATTAATTTAAAATAAAGATCTTTATTTTAAATGTCTTTAAAATAAAGATCTTTATTTTAAAGATAAGGAAAACACACGCCTAGACCACTGTTGAATGAAGGGCCAGGTCTTATTAATTTAGTATTATGTCCTCTATAGCAGTGCTTCATAAACTTTTAACATGCATATGAAAGACCTGGGGATCTTGTTAAAACACATGTCTGATTCAGTAAATCCAAGGTAGAGCCTGAAACTGCACATTTCTAACTCCAATGAAACACCAACCCTGCTGGTCCTCAGAAAATAACAGGGTACTCAGGATCACAATACATTACAGGTGTTTGGTATATAAATATTTTATTTTATTCTATGTAGTTTCTAGTGATGTTAAAAGTTTTCACAAAGAAAAAAGCTTTCAAGCTAAACTAAAACCTTCCGTTCTTCCTGAAAGACTGTTAATGCTGACACAATTAACCACTCCATCCTAGCTACTGAAGACTCTGAACAGAGGCAATGTACACAGACATCCCTACTTTAAAAAGGTGAATGTAAAGAATGCTTTAATATGATGACATGATATACAGCTAGAGTTGAAAATTACTGGTATGGAATCATCATCAGTCACCTGAGTGAGCTTTTATAACAGTGCTGGACTTCCCTCCCCCCACCCCAGACACCTGTAGCCTAGAATAAAAACATTGAAAAAGGCACAAACTTGGACTTAAATAAAGTTTGTTGTTGTTGTTTTGAGCCCTGGCTGGTATGGCCCAGTGGACTGAGTGCCGGCCTGTGAACCACAGGGTCACTGGTTCAATCCCCAGTCAGGGCACATGACTGGGTTGCAGGCCAGGTCCCTGGTGGGACCAAGTGGGTGCTCAAGAGGCAACCACACATTGATCTTTCTTGTCTTCTCTTCTCCCTCACATCCACTCTGTCTAAAAATAAATAAATAAAATAAATAAATAAATACACAAACCTCTTTTAAAAAAGGGTTTTGGGTTTTGTTTTGGCTTGGTTTGGTTTGGTTTTTTGGTTTTTTATTGAAAGACAGAAGGGGCTATTAGCCAATCAGGCAGGTACTACCAAAAAAAAAGTTTTAACTGTTTGCTCCTAGAAAACAATGTTATTAAGAACTTATAAAGTTAAATTTCTCTCATACAACACTGGAACCACAATGCAAATTGCCAAAATAAAAACTTGATAGATTCCTAAAGAGGAACTATTACCAGTGTTAGATAGCAGGTATGTAGGGGAGGAAGAAAATCACTCCACCCTTTTAGGTTTTTCCAGCTGGTCTAATTAAATTGACATGAGACATTAAAAAGAGAAAATAACCAAATTTAATTACATACACATACGGGAACCCCACATCCTGACAGGTTCAGAGACAGAAAAGTAAAGTGAGGTCTGTATGGCACCCTGAGCCAAGCAATGAGGTTAAGAGGCCTTGAGGTTTCAGAGGGGAGGAAAGTTGTTGGCAGGATGGTAAGAACAGAAGTTCAGTAACTAGCAGCCTGCCCTGCCCTGTAAGTCATAAAAGGCCATGTCTGGTAATAACTCTCTAATGTGGGCAAGGCCCCACAGTGGGATTCTTTGAGATAGTTAAAGAGGGGTAGGGTCTCACCTACCTTCAACTCAAAATAATCCACAGGCCAAAAAGGCACATTTTGGGGAGGCCTGTTTTGAACCCCTTCAGGTAATTTCCTCTATTAGCTTTGCCCCTTTGGCCAGCAAGACCACACTAAATCACCAAGTTTTAAAAATGCTTTTCAAGAGTACATAATGTAGTTCATCTCCTTCCTTAATTATTATCAAATCAGAACATAAATAAAAAGTTGTTTTCCTATAAGGTTCACATATTACTTTCCACTTGAAATCCACTGTTTCCATAGTAACCAGCACTGATGTAACAGAATTTCTGCTGTTCCCATTTAAAGAATACTGAGTCATAAAAATGCCTTTATGCATTTATCTAAACAGAGGAAGAAAATTGTAAAACATTACAAATACATAAGCTCATCATCAAATACTAACCAGTTCTTAAAGAATATTATTTGAATATCAGCATACTTTGCGATAAGAAAAAACCTTTGAACTAAAGTTAATTTAAATTAAATATTTGAAATGAGGTTGGAGTTTACAAAGTCAATTTTGTTGGCTAGTTAAGAGATGCTAAAATGAATATGGCTCAGAGGACTCTGAGCAACAGGACAAATTCAGAGAAATTCTATTTAGGCTCTGCAACTTAAAAAGTCCTCATTAAGGTTCTTCTCTATTTTCTTCTAAAGAAAAGAAAGTCTTGCAGAAAATCTCACCCAAGTCACCCCAAGAGTCTTGTATCTGCTCTTTTTGAGGGGTCGGAGGGCATACTTTTATTCCCTGATCCAAATATTTAAACAGAATACACAGTAGTTCAACTTTTTAAATTTAATTTCCAGGTAACTTCTAGGGGTATCCAATCTTTTGGCATCTCTAGGCCACACTCCAAGAAGAGTTGTTTTGGGCCACACGTTAAGTACACTAACACTAAACAAAAAACTGAAGAGCAAAAAAAAGGTTTTAAGTAAATCTGCTTAAATTTCATGTTGGGCCACCACATTCATAGCCATCCTGGATCCCAGGTTGGACAGCCCTGATTGGAATTTTTTTTTAAAGATTTTATTTCTTTTATTCTTTAGAGAGGGGAAGGAAGAGAGAAAGAGGGAGAGAAATATCAATGTGTGGTTGCCTCTCTCACACTCCCTACTGGGCACCTGGCCTGCAACCCAGGCATGTGGCCAGACTGGGAATATAACCGGCAACCTTTGGTTCACAGGCCAGCACTGAATCCACTGAGCCTCACCAGCCAGGGCCTGACTGGAATTCTTACACATATGCACAGGAAGAAAGAGACAAAGTCCCTTGTTTACTGAAGTATTATTTGTAACTGTAAAAACAAACAAAAAACTTTGGAACAACTTAAATATCCACAGATAAATAAAAAATGAAATAGGGCTGCGAACCAAAATGTTGCAGGTTCAATTCCCAGTCAGGGTACATGCCTGGGTTGCAGGCCATGACCCCCAGCAACCGCACATTGATGTTTCTCTCTCTCTTTCTCCCTCCCTTCCCTCTCTGAAAATAAATAAATAAAATCTTTAAAAAAAAATGAAATAGTTGAAGAACTGAAATTAACAAGACCTAAATGTGTACACATGGATAAACCTCAAAACCAATGTCATATAAAAAATCAGGCCACAAATACACAACTTAAGCCACTTACTAAAAAAACGTTAATACAGCACAATACTATATATTACTTAAGAGAAAAAATACGTAGACATGTTAAGAACTACTTAAAAACCAGGAAACATATGCCACTGCAAGATAGGCAGGTATCTCTAGCGAGTGTGGCTCAGTGGACTGGGCGCTGGCCTGCAAACCTGGAGTTCTCAGTTGGACTCCAGGTCAGGGGCACACGCCTGGACTGTGGGCCAGGTCCCCAGCTGGAGGCCTGTGAGAGGTAACCAATCAGTTGATATTTCTCTAGCACATTGATGTTTCTCTCCCTCTCCTTCCTTCCCCTCTCTCTAAAAATAAATAAATAAAATCTTTTTAAAAAATAGGCATATATCTGTGGAGGGGAGGAAGGCAAGAAATGTTGGGAGAACCATTCAACTGTACAGTAACATTTTCCCTTTTTTAAAAAAGATTCTAAACAAATATAGCAAATAGTATTATTATTAGACCTATCTGGGGCATCTATTACAGTTTTCTGTCATTTTTATAAGTTTGAAAGGTGTTACAATTGTTTTTGTTTTTTTTTAAAGATTTTATTTATTTATTTTTAGGGAGGGAAGGAAGGGGGGGGGGGGGGGAGAGAGAGAGAGAGAGAGACATCAGTGCGGTTGCTGGGGGTTATGGCCTGCAACCCAGGAATGTACCCTGGCTGGGAATCGAACCTGGGACACTTTGGTTCCCAGCCCGCGCTCAATCCACTGAGCTACGCCAGCCAGGGCTGTGTTACAACTGTTTTTAATGAAGCATTTTAAGTTGCTTCAGGATTTACTTCCACAGGGAAAGGAACTTATATTTATTAAATGACTCTCTGACTTCATGCCTGCCACTGTGATAGGAACCCTCTCAACAACCCTGAGGCTTAGCAATTAATTATCCCCACTTCAGAGAGATGTGGATATTCAAAAAAGTTTAAAATTTCTTTATTGAAGATGTTACAGCTAAAAGTAGTATATGCAACAAGATTTCTATCTAGGCCTTTACATTGGGCCCTGGCTGTTTCCTCTATACCAAACTGCCTTTAAATGTGACAGGATCAATCGCTGTTCCCCAGTGGTACAGCCATAGAAAAAAGGCTAAATCAGTCCTATTTTGAATGATGCTTTTCACTTAAATCCCTGATATCAGCTCATCCATTCTTACTGTCACTAAAAAAAATGACAAATACTACTTAAAGGGTCTTATTTTGTTTGGGAAAAGTGAATTGATAAACATCCAGTATTTGAGATTTCTAGATCCTTAAAGATCTGGATTAAACAGGATTTCTGGACAAAAACTCGAGTAACCAAAAGAATCAAAACTACAGATACACATAACTCTTCCTAGAGAGATCAAAAGGGAATAAACTTTGCTGCAGAATGGTCAATTCATTTGTAATTTAATTATACATGTGTCTACAACTGAGTTACACTATCAATATTTAATTAGGTACAGCCTCACAAATAAAACAGTAAGTCCCATGCACACTAAAAGCTTAAGAAGCACCTGGGTGGCTTGTTTAGAATACAGATTCTTAGACTCTACCTCCAATGTTGATTCAGCTGACCAGGTATAGAGCCCAGTAATCTACCTTTCGTAACAAGCACCTCACTAAAACAACCAAGGTCATTTTGATGCAGGAGATAAAAAGAAAACAGGAGGGGAGAGGGGCATGGGGAATAAGCCTCGATCCCCTGAATAAATATTCACTGAACACCTACAACATGTTTCTTAGAACTGCAGATTTGGTAGTAAACAAAACAAACATACAAGCCCTTAGGAGTTTTTTAGATCCTAAACGTGAGGAAATAAAGACAAATATATGACAAAAGCTGGAGTTACATGCTACAGAGAAAAAGTAAAGTACATTAAGAGAAATGGAAGCAGAGCTTGCCATTTTATACAAGAATGCTCAGCAAGCCTTCTTTAATAAGGAAACAGTTGAGCAGAAAACTGGGAAAAGTGGTTATCTGGAAGAAGAGGGGAAGACATTATTAGTAACTTTCTCATTTCCTCAAGATAATTTACTGTATAAATTATTTTAGGTGTACCTTTTACTATAGAAGAGGGGAAAAGACAGTTATGTTATTCAGAATACTTATTCTGTGTTACTAACTACATATCATCTCCATTATCTTCAAAATCACTTTGTGGGGTAGCGTTGTTTCCTTGTTTATATAAAATAAAGAACAGAGGCTCAGATTAAACAATTTGCAAGGACATAACATTTTTAAGTAATCAATATGAATGCATATCCAGGTCTTTGTACAAAAATAGTCAAACTGATCATCTTTCAACTGTGCCAAGTGAGCAAATTTGTTAAATCAACTCAAAGGTGAATTCTTATGTCAAGATTTCCAGAAAAATTTTTTAAAAGTTACCAAAATACAATCTGTTAACAAAAAGAGGGATATATCGCTCATCTTTATTTTTTTACCTTTTTAAAAAAGACTTTATTTATTTTTAGACAGAGGGAAAGGGAGGGAGAAAGAGAGGGAAAGAAACAATGTGTGGTTGCCTCTCACATGTCCCCTGCTGGGGACCTGACCTGCTCCCCAGGCTTGTACCCTGACTGGGAATCCAACCAGCGACCAGCTGGTTCGCAAGCAGGCGCTCAATCCACTGAGCCACACCAGCCAGGGCTCTCTCTCATCAAATGTTAGCATACAGCTATTTTTCCCCTTTACTTTTTCCAAAAACTTCCTTGTCAAAACTTATTCATCCAGTCAGCACCTTGTTTATATAGTCCTCCATTTAGGAAACAATTTCTTTTTCCTTCATAAACTTTACTGAAGGGCAAGTTTTACACTGTAGACTTTTAAAATGTAAGATGCAGTAAAATTATATTTGCCAATCTTTGGTAAGATATGCTCATATATTTATATGTAAGTAAACGTGCAACTCACCATTTCATATTCATTGACACAACGCTTGGTACACACATACAATGTGTCATGAATAAGTAAGGAAGGTCCCCACCACACCTACCTCAAGCCAGTAATTAGGGAGCAAGACACTATGCTAGACAGATACTAGAGAAGTACAATAATATAGTCCTAACTCTCGAGGGTCTACCACAAACAAGCATAAAAGGACAATATAAAGAAAGTGCTATAATGGACTATTTAAAGTAGGGTTATTAATGAAGATGTCCTGGAGAAGGCTGTATCCCTCTGAGTCCTGAAAACCAGACTAAGGATAACCTTAAAAATTTAAGCTAAGAGTGGGGGGCATTATCCTGAAGAGAGTCAGGGAAAGTTTGGAAGCAGAGGAGTGATAAGATCAAAATCCTGTTACAGAGATAAGCTGAAAGTGATGAGTGAGTAAGCTGTGCAATGAGAGTCTAAAAACAGAGGAATCAGATACAAAGCAACTAAAAGAGACTGCATATAAGATGAGAAGCTCAAAGTCAGGAGGTGACAGCAGAAAGGGAAAGAAATACATGCAAGAGTTTAACAGCCTTCTTTGGGCTAGGCAACAAATAACATTAAAGTATTCCATATTTTTTTGGAAGAGACCTTCTCTTTTTCTTGTAAGTCTCTATAAAACAACAATGTACTAAGTTTTTATCTCCAAAAGTATTTTTGATACAATGACTACAAACTTTTTTGGCCCCCAAATTAACTCTGTATTAAGTTAAAAGATTTTAAACCCACAGAAGAGCTACTGAAATTTGGGATAACCAGTTAGAGAAGGAGTCATTAAACACCACACACACACACACACACACACACACACACACACGGACCCAAGCTTAAATTTAGAATAGGGTTTTCATGACAAATCTCAAACAGGTATCTATCTGCCAAGACTCTGGAAATAAGACTCTGAAGTTCCATTTTGCCACAACTCTCTACCTCAGATGACTCATTAAAGCAGCAGTTTAAAAAGAAGAAGAAAAGTAAAGTATACACTCAAATCCCAAGGTTGGCTCAATACAGGCAAAATTCCTACTAAGAGAGCAGTAGTTTAAGAAGGGAATAGTGACAAAAGTAAACAAACATCCTTGCAGCTAAATAAAATGTGGGTAATTTGAAAAAATAAAAGGGATGAGAAAGTCAGAGGTTCTCACCATACTCTCCTTTCATCCTTGTTCTAGTTTGGTAATTTTAAAGTACACGTCAGGACTTCTTGTGGTAGGTAAACACACATGCTCAAAAACAGGGAAACGGATCTCCAACTTTTTAAGAAGTCACATTTGAGGCTATTCAGACAGTTTTACAGTTTTTCTGGGTATTTAAATCAACTCTCTGCTCAACTTAGGTACAGAAAAACAGCCCATACTCCTTTTTTATTAAACATGTTCTAACACCATTTGCTCTTTCAACTGCCTCTACCTAATTGCTTTTAAATACTTTTTTAAGCAACCCTTTTAGAAAAATTCTTAGAAAGTAGAGACAACTGTTTAAACTACTTTGTAAAAAGCTTACTAACATACTGCCTATCTTTATTATCTTCAAACGAGTCATACACCCTACACTCTGCTAAGACCCACCTATTTTTCAAGGCCTGACAAAGACCACTCTCTGTAAGTCTTCCTCAACATTAGCACACAGTAATTACTACTTCTGAAAGTATAAACTTACTGATAAACTGTATTCACAAATAGGCATAAGGTCTATCTGACCTCCCGTTCCCATGAAAGGTTAGAGCAGGGGTCAGTTCTGTACTTTTCTACATAGGTGTTCATTACAAGCAACCACAAGGCCCTTTTAAAAGGCAGGAGCTCAGTGTGCCAACTTATAATATTAACAGAAAAAAGCTAGCTCTTCTCTAAGTATGGTCCTCCATCTGCCCGCCCTCCCCTACCCGCCTCTTTACTCCTGTAAGAACACTGATTCAAGCCCCTTAAGGTTCTCCTTTACCCTGAAAAGAGGATAACTTTCTTTGAACACTCAATACATGCCGAGTGCTTTTAAGGCCTTACCTTTCAATCTTAAACTTCTAAAGAGAGAAAGTGTGTGCATGTGTGTGTTTTAAGTCAAGGAAGCTAAAGCGTGGTGGTGGCAATCTGAACCCAGCACCTAAACTTGTAGTTTCTACTACGCTACTGGACACTGAAGCAAATGCCCATACTCTGGCTTTAAAGAGAAAGAGGAATAAGCAGTATCTCACAAAGAATTTAAAAGTTAAAGAAGTTTTTTCAACTTAAAAAAAAAACCCCTCCAGTGGCATACCTAAACATTCAGAAGAGATTAACACTAAATTAATAAATTGAAAAGTTGCTATTCCGTTTAAGAAAAACACTCATATGGACATGTTTTAAACTTTTTACGCACACTACTTCTCCAAACAAACCCACAAAATTAAAAAGCAAATATGAAAAGGAATTTCTTCTATGCAAAAGAGCATTTACAAATGAGTAAGAGAAACACTGAGATGGTCGAAGAATATAAAAATGCAATTAAAAATAATTCACATTCGGTTACCCAATTAAAATTTCAGTACCAACTGTAATCAAAGAAGTGCAAATGAAACAGTAAGATCCCCATTTTTACCTGTGTTGGCATTTATAAATAGCAACACCCACTTGTAAACAAAGGTATTTTGTAAACAAGCACAAACCTAACCCTAATGGGAGACAGAATAACTGGATACAACTTTTCTGAACAGATTTGCTGAGTTTGTTTTCAATGGCGAAAATATACATGCCATTTGACCCAGAAATATACTTTTATAACCTTATCCTAAAGATCAAGACTTATGTACAAGATGGTTAGCCAACATTTTTCACAAGAAATAACCCCACATCCAAAAGGAGGATTAAGTAGCACTACAATGCCACTTAAGAAATCATGTCACAGAGATTATTTAATCACATAGGGAAACGTAATATGAAATGAAAAAGTAAATGACAAAATTACAGTAAGATCTCAGTTTAGGAAAAATTAAATTATGCATTTAAAAAGGATATAAACTAAAAGATGTACACTAAAATGTCAGTAGTGGTTAACACTAGTTGATATGTTTACCTTCTTCCTTTTTATTTTGTTTTCCACATATCTACAGAGATTATTGCTTTTGACATTGAAAAATAAAACTTTTACAACAAAGTATATGAATTACCATATTACCATTAGGTAATGAGCTGTGATCACAAACCCTGTTCAGTCACAAGGTTAGCTGTGACTTATAGGGAGTAATCTCTATCATAGCATCCAGTTGTAAGACATCTGGCATCAGCTACATTGTTGACCTTTCCTCGACCTTCTAGACTACTTCAGAGTTTTTTGAGAAACAATATCCAAGTGCACGGCCATTTCCTACAAGAAAAAGCCTCTCCTTTCTAAACAAAAACTCCACATAACAAATTTATAGTCATATTTATTTTTAAATTAAAGTGCTGGTGAAAAGAAAACAGCAATTCTGAAGATCTGATTAGTAACTGACTTCAAAAAAAACTGAAATAAAGGTAATTTTCCTGTCAAAATTTCTCTCCAACTTATTTTTAAAAAATCACCCCATTCTGATAAAAATTAACTTAATCTAACCTAATATATCATAAACCCTTTCATTCAAATATAGAAAGAACAGCTTGTTTAGTGTGCAAATTTCATCCCCTTTAAAGAGTTTAAGGAAGGCTTTAAAGCTTCTAAAGTGCTGTCATAAATTATTTAATAATCAAAAAAGTTTTAAAAGACCTGTAAGTTTGCTAGGGTTGATATTCACCCTAACCAGGAGGCATGGAGGGGGTAGGGGTATTACTGAGGTAGAACTAAAACCCAAGCCTCCACTTTGAATCCATTCCGAATGTCACAGGAAGCTTACAGAACGCAAAAGGAAGTCTTTCGTTAAATAACTATGTTCTAATCACTACCTGTGACTCTACTGTACATGATTACATGAAGGGGGAGTAAGATTTTTATGAAATTCACAATTAGTATAGTATCAAGTAAATCATTTTTAGGCATTCCTGTGCATAACAGACCCTAGTTAAATTCTGCACACTTACTGTTTAAAAAGCACTCTTATTGGAAACTGCCATGACCTTAAGTAAAAAAATTAATTTATATTAAACCCTCTAATTGAAATAAACAATTTCAGAAGACTATTTTGACATATGATTAATTCTCTAAAATGCAAGTTTATTAAAATGAAGACAGCAGAAGAATGAATGTATATTTTTATCTTATAATAAGAACTGAACAAAGGCCTTTCAGTCACCTATTTTATAAATTAACCTTTAGCTCAAAGTCTCATCTTAGATAACCACACATTACAGTAATAACTACCATCAATAAAATGTTCTCCAAGTACTTTTATCACATTTAATATGCACAATAACCCTAATCATTAACACATTATCTCCATTTTACAAATAAAGTTAAACATTTATCTATCACCCTTGCCTGACCTAAACCTTTTGTCCACATTACAGAAAAAAGATTAGAAAAGAATTTCTGATTTCAAATGTTCACATAATAACAAAGTAGTCAAGTTGGCACAATCTTGCACATATATTACTGTGTCTTCAGCACAGACAACTTTACAACTTACAAAACACTTGTACCCTGTCATCTCATTTGTTCCCACAACAGTTCTGTTAAGGGATTATTATCACTACCCTATGTGATAGGCTTCAAGGCACAGACAGTTTACGTGAAGTCGCTCGGCTTTTTAGTCTTCATTTTTTTCCATACACTATCTTTCTTCTCTATGACTAATGAAACATGACCCCCACAATCTGAGTATCATGCAATAAAAAGATGAAATGTAGTAGAGGTCCTAGATAAGCATCTTTCATCAGGGACAAACTTCACCAAGTTAATAGAGTTACTAGTTATTTTGATGCCAACCACAAAAATACAAATTGTCTGAGTAATTTTTATGAAGCTGGTATGTTAGCAAGGGAACCACCTAGATTGTACTTGTACTGGCCAGAAGACTAAACCCCAAGTCAGCTGTGAGTGCAAACTCTCTCCTTGAGGTGTACAGGATGTGTAAATTAGCCTTTCATGACCTCGCAATTGTTTCGAATAGACATTATCTGCCAATAAAAGACTTCTAGCCATTTGCTTGAGTGGATAAGGGTGGCTACTTATACACACGCTTTTCTACAAAAAAAAAATCTACCGAACTTTAGCAAATATGTGTACAGCCAAACACGCAGGGATGTGCTTAGCAATAATTTGAAAAATCATTTTTAAAATAGTTATCTCGGCTTTGCATTTGTGAACACTTCAGGCTTCTCAATGTCCACAAGAAGCAAAATTGTTCTACTTCATCACTTCTCCATCTATCTACAACATCTACCTTTTCCCTTCCTACTTCAAAATTTCCCACTTTGCTTAGTGACTTGCCCCATCTTCAATTTTTAACAGCCCTGTCTTCTCGTCAGTACGATTTCAGACTTCCCTCGAAGTTTTACCTAGCCATCTCTAATTACACGGCAATCTTCAATGAAGAAAAGCCTCCACCCTCCTCTTTGTCTGGTGAGGAGCACGAAGAGCCTCTGAGTAGTTTCTGTGACTGCTGACAAGTCACAATCACTCCCTCCAATGGGAATAACTCGATTCCCTCATGGGAAAGTTTTAAGAAATAAAACCAACACAAGATGTTTAAAGTGCTTTATAAAGTAACAAGTATTATCGTACTGCCATATTTTCAGATTGATTTTTTTCCCAGCTATTCATTCTCAAAGCTATTAGAGAAAGCCCTCAACTGTTCTTCTGTATTATGGGTGCCAAGAAAAAAGGAAAAGAATAGGAAGAAATTTACATGAGTAATGAATTCACTAGGTGATCAAGTTCAGTTATTCCATATTCCCCACCACCTTCCTTAGTTAAGCAATGCTCAAGAAAGTATATAATACACCTGAACTTTGAAACTCCAAAATAGCTACACAGACTACAATACCATTACACTTTAAAAAAGAAAAAAGAAAGAAAGCTGTTTCCTAGCACCTACCCCAGAGAAAACCTCCTTTGGTAAAGCTGTAAATCACCATTACAAAAAAGTTTAAGTTCTATTCTCATCCGTTACATTTCTGGCTCTTAAATTTGAAAGCTGCCAAACAGCTTTGCTTACAGTTGTGTGTCAAATACATCTTCCAATGGAGCATAAACAACTTTTTTAAATATATGTTGCTCCTAAGTATCACAATTTTTTTAAATCTCTTGAACTACAGCATCAAACTAGGTGACAATCTCTCAGGTAGCTGCTCTCAGCAGCTGCTTCATAACCAAAAAAAAAAAAAAATATATATATATATATATATATATAGTGTGTGTGTGATTATATATATATATATATATATATATATATATCACAATTTGGGGGAAAATTCTAACAATTTCAAGAAATTACTTTTACTTGTGAATATTCAAAAACTTTATCCTAAAGTTATACACAACAACAAATGAAAAAGGAATTCCAAAACAGGTACACTCAACTTAAGGCCAGAACCTCAATTTAAATTCATGGTTTATTTTCCTTGTAATAAATACCTCTTTACTGTAAGACAGGTCCTCCTTCTTCTCCCCCACCCCCCAAAAGAATAATTTTAAAAGATTTCAAAACACATGACTAAATAGGTTTAATCACATCCACTTATTCCTATCATCCTACGAAGTCATTAAAATATGAGTCTTGGTGCTTTATAAAGATCCTACATCCCTAAAGAGTAAGCATTTCTCATAAAAGAGACACAAATCATCTTCCTAAGTCTAAACTACTGGAGTTGCACCTGACTCACCCCAACCTAGCTCTTCAACTTGACTTCTCCAGAAAGCAGAGGGAGACAAAGAGTTCCTACAGTCAAAAACAGACAACTCCCTACTCATTCACAGCCTATTTGCTCTTACTTTAAACACAAATCTTAACAAGTTTATTTGGTTTTTAATGTAGTGATGGGTGACTCAGAGCAAATTAGCAGGGGGAGGAACTGTTTTAGGTATTCATTTGTTAGGAATGACTATTAAGTGAAGGCTAACTCCAAAAGAAAGAAAGAAAGAAAAAAAGACTAAAATCTGTGAGAAGAAGACTGAGCATTTAATAAACGGTGAGCCCTGTTCATCAAGTCTTAAGAATTACATCTCTTCTCAGAGTACCACAGCGTAAAAACAATGTTCACAGCCATGACTGAGTCATAAAGCTGTGCTTCTGATTAGACAAGTACATAAAACACGTTGACACTACATCTGAAATGGTTACCTTAAAAAGACGGACAGACAGACAGACAGACAGATACACACACAGCCCTTAAGATCCAAGAGATAAATTAACTAATCTACCAGTATTCCAAACGCTTGAGAATTTCAACCAGAAGAGATCTAAGACAAAACGTCTCTTTCCTTTTTCTCTGTGTAAACAGTTCTCATATGCTCTGGTTGGCAGGTAATAACAAGTAAACTTTATTTCCTGTTCTTTTTCTTTAGCAAAATCCTACAATTTGTCATCACCTTTGACAACATGTTCCACACGTCCAAGGGCTACCGTGAATGATAAAATGTATTTCACATAAGCTATTAAAGTGAATCTTCCAGTTAATATCTTATCAATGTGCTTTACATTTCATCCCACGAGATCTTAATCAGATTTTGGGAAGAGAAAATTCTGAGAAACACAAGTTCCTACTTAATGCAGTTAACAAACTCTTACCTATGCCATGGTCGTACTGACCTAACTGTAAACTTTTATTATTTACAAGCCTTTGTAAAACATCATGCCTTTAAGTACCATCAAAATTCTCAATCAGAATTCCATGCGTACAATTCACACTACAGTGAAAGATCAAGTGCTAAACTCCTAAAAATAGGGGTGCTATCTGTGCGAAGGACGCAACGCTCTGTTGGCAACGCGAAAGCGTCTTCGAGGGGGCACGGGCACTCCTTGTACACATACAGTAGGAACTGAATTCAGCAAAACCCGGCAGCCAAAGGTCAGGTGACTTCACACCAGACACTTTTAATGTGATCGGGCAATCAAGGGCTCATACCCCAGTTTAGCAACTAAATCTGGACTCGCATCCTAGCCACGCGCAACGATGGGTTCGGGGCCGAGGGGCCCTGGGACGCCGGCACCCGGGCACAGCCCTGGCCTGCGGACTGCGGATCCCTCCTGGAAGGGTGTCCTGAGAGGTTGCGACCTGACAGCGAGGTGTCCGCTCTCCCCGCGCGCTCCCCATCCTCCTCCGCGGGGCTCGTCATTCCCTAGTTACCGCTTCCACCCTTTCCGCACGAGGGACAGGGAAGGGTGACAGGTCGCCCTGCCGCGTCCTAGCTCTCTGGGACCGAGCTCCGCAGCCGCTAACCTCCCCGCGCCCGGGTCTTCGGCCCCGACTCAAGGCCGCCCCCTCAGGTCGGGGCGGACGCAGCTTGCAGCCACGCGGCGGACGGGCAGGGGGCCGGACCCGGAGCAGACGCGCGCGCCTCCCGTGCACCCGACAGCTGCGGGAGCTGCGGCCCGCTGGGCGCCCTTTCAGGACGCGCGCGCTGCGAGAGCACGGGCGCGGCGGGGGCCAGGCCCGGCGGCCCGACACAGCGGCGGGTGGAGAGCCGAGCCAGCCCGGGAGGACGACCCCGCCGCCGGTGGCCGGAGCCCGCGAGCCTGAGCGGCCCGCGCCCTCTGCCCACCCGGGCCCTACGGCCTCCGTCCCGCCGGCCCTTACCTAGGAAGGTCGTGGACGAGACGTGGTTAACCCCGGTGCTCGAGTCGCTGGTCCGCCGCCGGCGCCGCAGCCCGGGGCGCGGCTGCTGCTTCGGCGACACCTCGTCCCCCTCCGCCATCTTGTACCGATTTAAAATTAACTCCCCACTGACGTCAAACGCCGCCGCCGCTTTATCAACCTCCCGGGAGCTGGCGGGGCGCTGACGGGTCCTAGCGCCGCCCTCAGCCAGTGCCTCCTCGCCTTCCCCACGCCCTCCCCTGTCACGCCCATCGGCGCCCTCGCTCCGCCTCCGCACCCCCCGGCCTGCGGGGTTCTCCTGGCCTTTTCCTTCCAGGAGGAACTGGGCGACTCTCCAGCCACCACCGTCTCACACCCCTATTGCCCTGAGCTCCGTACCACACCCCCTTAGCGCTGGGCTGGTGTGTGTAAACCCAGTAGGTAAGTCCTTAGACCTGAGCCCCTTCTTCCCAATTCAGTAAAACAATGCGCTTTACAGCTCTTCTCCCTAAGAGTTGACTCGTGCCCTACACGTGAGGCTGCTTTCCACTCCTTTCTGTCCTTCCTTTTTATTCACACGTCCTCCTCCACAGCTATTCCCCTCCTCCCTCGATACCATCCCGCCCCCACTCCCCAGTAATTGCTTGTGCCCTGCTTTTCCTCGTGATCTTTTCTCGCACAAGCCCCTAACGTTGCTTCCCCTCCAGAGACCATCCTACGATTTGTTCGATTTGTTCGCGCACAGCTCCATCTGCTTATGAGGCCCTTCCCCTCTGTTCTTAGCTGTGCATACCCTTGCCCTCCAGGTACTAGCATCTTGCAGGGGCAAGCCACAAATCACTCAAATCAGAAAATGACCTGTAGCAGATTCTTTTCTAACTGTGATGAACTTTCTTGTAGGGATCCAGTGACCTCCTGTAGAAAGATAATGTCAGTTTTAATTTTTTTAATTGATTTATACAAAGAGAGGAAGGGAGAAAGAGATATCAATTCATTCATTGTTCCACTTACTTATGCATTCATCAGTTGACTCCTGGATGTGTCCTGACCCATATGGAACCCACAACCTTGGCATATGACAAGGATGCTGTTATCAACTGAGCTATCCTGTCAGGGCCTCCGGTCACTTTTAAAAATAGCCTGTGGAGACTTCTGTGGTCCCTAATCTTTTGGATTTTTACCGTATCAGCAGCTGCATTAGAAATTCCTTTTCTCTGGGACAGACTGAGAGTTGCCAGAGAGGGAGAAAGGTTGGGGAACTGGGTGAAAAAGATGAAGGGATTACGAAGTACAAATTGATAGTCACAAAAGAGTCATGAGGTTGTAAAGTACAGAATAGGGAATATAGTCAATAATATTGCAATAACTATGTATAGTGCCAGGTGGATACTGAAAATATAGGCAGTAATACTTTGTAAAGTATGAGGTCTGTCCAGTTAATATCCATCCATACAATATGAAAAATAGAGACATACAAGAAGATACAAGAAACATTGTACATAGGACAATGACCCTGTGGTTATCTTTCAAGTAGGCACCTTGATACCTCACAGTTCTCCCAAACCATCAGCTTCCCCAGCATATTTTCCTTAATCTCATTAATGATCTGAAATCTCTTCCCTTTCAAAGGTTTAAGTTTTGGGAAAAGCCAGAAGTCACAGCACCAATATGGGCTGTCGGGGAACTGAGTCACCTGGGTAATTTGATGTTTTGCCAAAAAACTGCACAAGACATGATGCATGAGAAGGCTCCATGTCGTGATGAAGCTGCCAATCACCAGTTGCCCACAGTTGTGGCCTTGTGAATCATCCAAATAGTTTTTGTGAAGAAATGTTCAAGCTTAAAGCAAAGTTTCATGCCAAATCGTTACTCTACTTGCTCAGTCATTTTGAATGTGATGGTCACACAGTACACATGCTACTCAACAGCATCTACTGTGTGCAACTGACTACTACAGTGAAGTCAACATTGTTCACCCATGTGCATTCCAGTTTACTTCTCCTTGGCTGCCAGGTTACATCAATGTCATGCAAACCGTTCTTGTTATATTAACAATGGCTGGACTTTTTCCAGACAGACCTTTGTGTATGGCTATCTAACCATTATGCTGTACACCTGAAACTGATACAAAATAATATTGATGTAAACAGTAACTGAAAAATCTCTCCATGCACAAAAGAAAGAAGAAAGGCCATTAGGCCATTTGCAGACCCAGCAAGATGGTCATTTGCAAGCCAGAAAGACAGCCCTCACAAGAAACCAACACTAAATGGCACTTTCATCTTTCACTTCTGTGCAAGAACTGTGAGAAAATGCCTACTGTTTAGGCCACCCCATCTGTGGTATTTTGTTATGGCAGTTCAAGCTGACAAGTGAAGAGTGCATCATTAATCCAGCTATCATAGTGGGCAACTGAAGTGTAAGTTTGCCAGGAAACTTATCTCTACCCAAAGGGTGAAGAAGCTGGAATGTCTGCACATCAACTCATAACACAGTGGCTGATGCCTGCTCCCATAGGTTATCAACTTCTCTAAAAATTCATCTAGACACAGAGGAGCTTCCTGAAATTTAAGGGGTGGAGTGGGGGGAAGAGGACCTCAGGAACACATATGGATATCACAGCTAGAAACTTGGTGCTATTGGTGAAAGGATTGACTGAGGTCTGGTGTCTTTGAAACTGCATGTAATGTACTTACTCCAAGGCAGTTTCAGAAGACCTCCCCAGGGATTTGACCTTATTGAAATCCGCATCTACTTTTCCATCTGCATCTCACTTCCTTCCCCTGACCCTTTAACCTAAACACAGCAACCTCTCACTAGGGCATGAGGTATGTGTTCTGTACCTCAATCACACCAAGTTTATAACAGTAAATTGTTGCAAAAGCCCTTCACACGAACTTTGAAAATCAAATGCAGAAGTCTATGAAGTTAAGTAAGAGAGAGAGAGAGAGAGAAAGGAAGAAAAGAAAGAAGAAAAAAGAAAAGAAAGAGGAAGGGAGGGAGGGAGGGAGGGAAGAGAGAAGAGAAATCCCCTTTCTCTGGTGAAGACAGGTAGAACAGGTGCCCAGCTCACTGTCTTGTTCAGGTCTTCTCCCAAGTCTGAAACTCAGCCTTCATCCTGCATGATCTCTACCAGAAAAGCATCAGTGTCATCAAAATTTGCAGGGTTCCATTCTACAGGTGTTTTTGTAGGGCTGCTTGTTTATTCACCTGTTTTCTGTGTATGGAAAGGGGTTTGGGCCTCCTCCTGGACTTTCTAACTCCCTGCCTCCTGGTTCAATACCCCTGGGGCAGCCTAAGCCCCAAGCCATAAATCTTGCTTGATGATAGAGTTTCTTCCCTATGTGGCATCTATTTAAAATTGTCCACAGTCTGTTTTATAAAAGGTGTCATCTTGGGCGTGAGAGAAGATGCAAAGATGAGTAATTTTGCTGTCAAATAATGAATTTCCAGTTAGAATTTATAGTTAATTTCCCCTGGCTGGTGTAGCTCAGTGGATTGAGCGCGGGCTGTGAACCAAAGTGTCGCAGGTTTGATTCCCAGTCAGGGCACATGCCTAGGTTGCAGGCCACAGCCCCCAGCAACCACACATTGATGTTTCTGTCTCTCTCTCTCTCTCTCCCTCCCTTCCCTCTCTAAAAATAAATAAATAAATAATCTTTAAAAAAAGAATTTATAGTTAATTTAGCACTGAATGTACCTCATCAGGGACTCCCCTCAAGACAGTTGGTCAATTGGTGTCCTAACTGGTGTCCTTTCTACTACCATAGTCCCCCCTTTATCTTCGGGAGGGGTACATTCCAAGGTCCCCAGTGGATTCCTGAAACCGTGGATAGTACCACACCCTATATATACTATATTTTTCATATACATACCTACCTATGATAAAATTTCATCTATAAATTAGGGACAGTAAGATATAAGCAGCATCAATAATAAAATAAAAGTTATAACAACATATTGTAATAGAAGCTATATTAATTGCTTTGGGGCCATTAAATAAAATAAGGGTCCCTTGAACACAAGCTCTGTGATACGACAACAGTCAATCTGATGAGCTGGACGACTGCTAAGTGACTAGGAGGACAGCATGAGATGTCGTCACAATCCTCAGAAGGGCATGCAAATTAAAACTTATGAGTAGTTTCTTTCTGGAATTTTCTGTTTAATATTTTCAGACCATGGTTGACTGCAGGTAACTGAAACTGTTGAAAGCAAACTGCAAACCAGGGGCGACTACTGTATTAGATACTGTTTATCTCATGGGCCACTGCCTCTGTGCCCTGGGCAGGTCCACCGTTCCTGACTCCAGTGCAGTGTACAGAAGCCAGTCATAAGTATATAGTCAAGAGATTAAGCATTATCTCATGGTCACGTCAAATCCATATGTTTAAAATGCCTTTCTCTGTTTTCCCCAGTCGGTCATTCCTCTTCAATTTCTTATCACAGTGAAACTTCAGTTCTAGTACATCTACATCCAGCAAGTCTCTTTTCACACCTCACACAGACCCCACCACCACAAGAACGTGAGATTCAGAAGCTGAAAGAGTTGTTTTGTTTAGGGTGTATCTCCAACACCTAAAGCAATGTGCAGTACATAGAGGGACCTTGAAAAATATCTGTGGGAAGGAAAGAAGGAAGGGAGGGAGGGAGGGCGGGCGGGCGAAGGAGGAAGAGTTAAATTCTGATTCTACCACTGATTCTCTTCATGTTTCTACACTTTCAGGGATCAAGATGAATAATGCATTGAGAATGTTTTCTAGACTGTAGAATAGCTAACATTTGTGGACTGTTTTACTGTTTTAGGTACTGTTCAAAGTAAAAAATATATATATATATATATATAGAGAGAGAGAGAGAGAGAGAGAGAGTCATTTAATCCTTACAACAATCTTAAGAGGTAAATGCTGTTGTTATTGTATTGTCATCTTACAGATGTAAAAACTGAGGCACCAAGAGGTTAAAAAAAAAGCTTGCCTACTTGGCAGAACTGGCATTGAAAGCAGGCAATCTGGATCCAGAGCTTATGCTCACATCCACTGTGATTGGTAACAAATTAGAACAATACTGAGAAACCATTTCCCACCCATCAGGTTAGGCTGGCAAAAATTCAAAGTTTAGGATTAAACTCCGTTGGCAAGGATATGGGGGAAACCAGGCACTCATACGCTGCCTTCTCATCAGGAATGCAAAATGGGATAATCCCTATGGAGAGGAATTTGCCAATATCCAACAAATGTCATTCCCACTTACTCTTTGATCTGCCAACCTCACTTCTGGGTGTTAACTCTGAAGACACAACTCCAATAACACAAAAACATACATTTGCACAAGATTATTCACTGCAGCACTCTTTGCAATTACAAAATATTGACAACTGTCTAAATATCCAAGCATAGGTGATCAGTTAAATAACTAAGATAAATATGGAGCACTTAATAGCTATTAAAAAAAGCAGAGGTAGATGTCTATGAACTGACAGGGAATAATTTCCAAGAGATGTTTTCAAGTGAAAAAAAACAAACTACAGAACAACATAGGTCGTGTGCATCCTATGAGCAAAATATTTTATGTGAAAAAGAGAAATAAGAAAATATACATATGTCCACCTAACTGTCCAAAACTAAACTTAGAAAATGAGTTTGCCATCCCTGAGGTGGGTTTAGGGTTAGGTTTATGGTTAGGGTTACTGTAGGGTGAGAGTTAAGGTTTGAGTTTGCATTAGGGTTAGGGTTATGGTTAGGGTTTGGGCTACGTTTAAGGTTACAGTTAGGTCTTGGGCTAGAGTTAGGGCTAGCTCTAGGTCTAGGGCTAGGTATAGGGTTAAGCAGAAAACAATAAAGTTAGTTCCCTCCAAGGAGTGGAGTGTGGCGGAATGAGGCAGCAGGAAGATGGAATAGGGTGGCATTTATCTGAATGTACCTTTCTGTGCAGCATTGACTTGGGGGGGGGGGGGTGCGGGAACGGGCTTCTTCGGGACACATCTGGATCATGTTCTACATGACCAGAAAAATTAAATCAGCAAGAATGGGAAGTGGGAGCTAAAACTGAAAGCAAACAGAATAAGATCTTAACAGTATTTTAAACAAATAACCACAATGAAGAGGAAAAAAGGAGCCAACTGATCCAACAAACTTACATACTATTAGATGATAAATATTTCTCTGCCTTGATCAGGGTGGAGGGAAAACATCAAACAAATCCTGAGTTCTTACTGGTCGGTTTGTTTTTGTAGAAGTATGGGCAAAGCAATTCCGAGCCTATTTTACATGTACTACAGAATTTTAAAATGTGTAAATATTTGGATGTTGAGAGCCGGAGTTCTCAATGAGGAGGAAGGAACATACAAATAATGAAAGGGGGAAGACAGAAGGAACCCTGTGGGATGGATTAAACTGGAGGTATGGATATGGACCAAAGGCTTCTAAAAGCATGTGTGTGTGTATGTGTGTGCAAGTGTAAAAATGTGTGTCTATATATGTATGAACGTGTACAGGTATATACATGTATGTGTATACATGGATATATTTCCTAGCTCTAAGCACAGAAAAGAACCATAAACAAAGACACCAAGGCAGCAGTGATCATACCTGGCGTCCCGTTCTGATTTCCGATACCACCCCCTACTAAATGGGAACAGGAGTCTTTGGAGAAATGGCTGATTCTAGAACTGGGGCAGGGTAGGTGCAAGGTGAACTAGGAGCATCATTTTTGTGGTAGAAATTAAGGAGGAACTCAAAAATACAATGGAGCCTATCTCAAATATACAAAAGTCAGTTTGAAGAGGCTCCCACTGACCAAATTCAGAACAATATAATTTGAGCACTAAAGCAGCTAAGGGCAATAGTGAAGTACAGATCTTTGGAAAGACAGGTATCTATCAGTGCATATTAATAATAGATAGATAGATAGACAGACAGACAGACAGCTGGGTGTGGAGGGAGGACTCCTGTTTACAGTAAAATGCTGAGGGTTGACTGATTAATGTGGAGGAAGCACTAGAGTTGGAAAGGCATCAATTTGCAACCACAAGGGCAGAGATTGGTTCAGACAAAAAATCATCGCTGGATACTAAATTAGGGAACTATACCATATTCTAGAAACCCCTTTTCAACAATAACAATGAAGCAGTGAATACAGCCACCAGGAAACAGAAAATGTGCTGGTAATTTAAAGCAGACACTGAGAAACAGGGCAGTGAATGATACTCATCCAGACAGCCTGTCTGGACACACCTAATGCCCCCTCCCCCCCCCCAACCACTACCCTGCCCTCAGGAATGTCTTTGAAGTCAGTGGGAAATGCGTGTTTCACAGAACAAACTGCGTATCTTAGCTTCTTTTAAGATTCAGACAGTATCTACATTGGCCTTATTACAATCAGCGTATTTTATTTGTAACTGGAGAGCACCCTCACTTAATTCTAAACTCCCAAAAACTGACTGGCTGGTTGGCAGGCAAAACACTCCACCTTGACAAAGCCCTTAGAATTAATTGTCCTTGCCGTGATGTATTTAATCCTTGGATTCATTGCCACTAGAGTAGTTTTATCATCTTCTGACAGCTAACATTTCAAACATTTCCCCAGCCCCTCGCCATTTCCCCTCACCCTCAATATTGTTGAGGTCTGTCCTCAAATATAAATATTTAGAATGTGAGTTCCTTCATTCTATTTCCCATAACAGCTCTTTGCTGAAGCTGAAATGCCGGCGGATAATGCTACTGCCGCCGGATCTGCCTGGCAAATATTTATCTTTTGAGCTTCTCTTTTTGTTGTTTTTTTTTTTTAAACTGTGTTTCAAGCTTCTCTTGATCACCATCCAAGAAAGTGAGATATCATAAAACATAATGAAATGATTGTGTTTTAAGACATTATGTTTTGGGGTAATTTGTTGTATGGCAGCAATAGGTAACCAGAATACCTGCACATGCAATGACAGCAACGTGTGAACACGGATGTGTCGTGGAAGTGTAAACAAGCACAGAGCAATAACAAACACTGACTTCAGGACTGTGATGACCACCTGTTGGTAAAGTTACGTGCGTGCTTCTGCTGTCTGGAGCAGTAGCCCTTCATTTTCATTGTTGTTGCTGTTTTGTTTTATTTAAAAGTAATGCAAATGGTACATGGCATTTGCTTGCAGGATGTGTGGCCATGGACATGCCCAAGCATCCATTGGTGACCACCGTAAATTGAACTGTCAGCCGTGCAGCTCCTATCAGGAGCAGATCCAAGATCTGTGGGGCCTAAAGCATCTGCAAGTCGGGGGAACTTCTTTAAGAAAGCAAATTAAACGTGAAAGTAAATGTTTATTTAGAGTGACAAAAGAAATCCCAAGAAATCCCAAATTTTATAAAGTTAACCTTTATACAGACACCACAAACATACAGAAAATTTGTATTTTTATGATTAAATTCATGGCATACCTCACTAATACTTTTTGTCTTACTTCTTTGCCTGTGTAGTCTTCGACGGGTTCTTTGTGTCGTACCATTTTAGGATATCATTTTCTGAAGAGAAAATAGAAAGATGATTTAGTTTTTCCTTCAGCATAGTTAATAAAGTTTTTACTTATTGGCAGCCTCAAAAAGTCTCTTTTTGCTCCATAACATTTTATTGATGTCATGTACATTTTTAGGATTATTGTCAAATTTGCAAAAATCTCTATCAGACCTCTTTCATGTAGGAACTTCAGATTTCAGGACATATCCAGTTTTCTGTCTTTCTTTCTTTCTTTCTTTTTCTTCTCTGGTTGTTGGTGTTACTTTGAATTTATTGGAGTGACATTGGTTAAGAAAATGATAGAGGTTTCGGATGTACAATTCTATAACACATCATCTGTATATTGTTCTGTTCACCACCCCGAGTCAAGTCTCCTTCCATCACCATTTATCCCCCTTTACCCTCTCCTCCCTCCCCCCACCCCACCTTTCCCTCTGGTAGTCACATGCTGTTGTCTTTGTCTATGAGGTTTGGTTTGGTTTGGTTTTTGCTTAATCCCTTCTCTTTTTTCACCCAGCCCCCAGCCCCCCTCCCCTCTAACAGCTTGCAATCAGTTCTCTGTATCTATGAGTCTGTTTCTCTTTTGTTTGTTAGTTTATTTTGTTCATTAGATTCCACATATGAGTGAAGTCCAATGGTACTTGTCTTTTCATGACTGGTTTATTTCACTTAGTACAATGTTCTCTGGGTCCATCCATGCTGTTGCACAGGGTAAAATTTTCTTCTTTTTTATGGCCAAGTAGTATTCCATTGTGTGAATGTACAGGAGCTGCTTTATTTACTCATCTACTGATGGACACTTGGGCTGCTTCCAAATCTTGGCTATTGTAAAATATCACTGTAACAAGTTTTCTTTTCAGTGGCTAATCTCAAACACCTTTTGAACTCAAAATGTACAGGGTGTTTATAATTGTATATACTGCATTATGCAGTAGATTCTTAACAGGCAAGAAGTACCATTTTAATCATCATTGATGGAGACAAAATCCCCTTTCTACAATTTTATCCATCTAATGATTGGAAAGAATTTTCCAGAGAGTAGTTTCTATCTCCATACTTCTCGAATATCATTTTTCCTCCAATCACCCCACACATACTGCTGGTGCTGGGCACTGCAGGACACTTACTTCGGACTGGCCACGCGTTCCTATTGCCTTTGAGTCTGAGAACACAGGGACAAAGAGACAACGGAGGCAGGAGACAGAAGGGTCTGCCCTTTTAGGGCTTAAATCCAGGAAGTCAGTGGTAAGGGGACTGAAGGGAAAACAGAAAGCAGAGTGCGGTTTGTGCCCCCCTTCCCCTTTGGAACTCGGGTGGGGGGACTGCTCCACAGAGTGGCCTTGCTCCTTCAAGGAATTGTCACAACAAATTAAAAACGATGGTGCGTGGGGGTGAGGTGGAAATGGTGCTGCATTCTCTCTTCTGAGACTTGCTTAACTAGGTCGGAGGGCAGTACTCACAGCACAGGACTAGGACAGTAGCTGAGCTGGGGACCAGAGGCCATCGTTATGAGCACAGTGTTCACTCTAAAGCAGGAATCACACCGAGGGTATAGGTGAGAATCAGACAAGTGACCTGAATTCGCAAAAAAACAGTGCTGGGTCCTGGACATGCCAAAGAACAAAGCCCAGGTAGGTCAACTCCAGCTCCACAGATGAGTGGAGGTGCCCAGGGACCAGATCAGGCAGGCCACCTCACAGCGCAGCCCCACAAGGCTCCACACGAGAACCCTGGGATCCAGCTGTGCATTCCAGGCCCCTCCCCTGCCAGTCACCCGCGTGAACTTTCCACTTTGTTTGCAGCCCCCCAGCTGTTACTAGAAACGGTGGAGCCTAACATGCCAAAAGCAGATTTTTAAGCCACAGGGGAAGATCCTTGGAATCTGCTACTAAGACTTAAAACAATATTAAACACTTTTGTGTCTGGCCATTCATAGTACCATAATAAGATAACATAGAATATTACTTTTTTTTCAGTTAAGCTTTACAGTAACTTTAAAACAGAGATATTATTACTATCTCCATTTACAACAAGAAACCTGAAGCCAAGGGAAATTAAATAATTTGCCGAAGGTTACCTAGCTTATAAAATAGGGGAGCTGGGCTTGGAAACAATGGGTAGAACTTGGAAGTTCACACTTGGAATGACTAAGTTCTGTTTGCCTGGAACAGCTTGAGAAACTCCAGATATATGATACCAGTAGCTTCTTGGGGTTAGCTTATCTCACCCCACACCCACAAGTCCCTTTCTTGTCACCACGAGACATCAGTGTCCAATCACAGAAGATGAAGCCATCGATGCTCCAGTGTATTAAGTGCAGTCTGCTTCTCGAACCCAGAGCCCAAACTGCTTTATAGGGGGTCACACGTTGCTAGAGAAACACCACATCAGCTATCACTAGCCTGAATGCCACGCGGGGCCACGCTGGCAGCGGCCAACCATGCCCTCCATCTCATACCTATTCTCTGCTGCATTCCAGAAGTCTCTGGAGCATCTTAAAGGCATATTTTAATCCATGAAAATTCACCATTAGACATCTGCACTTGCTATGGAAAATCCAGAAACTGCAGCAGCAAGAGCTTTGGATTGCAATTTCAACACTGTGATCAGAACCCTCGAAAGCACATTTAATTTGTGTGTACTTTCATTTCCACAAAACTGAAGGAAGTGCAACTCACCACTGTTGTTTATAGGCTGGCTGGTGTGTTTCGTCTTGAGCAAGTGCTCATGTTCGGTGTACTTCTCTGCCCGGCCTCGCCATCTCCTTCAACACCCCCCTCCCCCATCAGCGTCTGCTTTCCTCGGGGTTCTGGAGGACAGAGCCATATCCTTGCTGGTGCTGACAGTGCCCACGGAGACAGCTAGGATCTAGGCCAAGCGTGCCGACAGCTGACGCTCCTAGCGCCTCTGGTCTGCTGGGTACCTCGGCTAAGATTCCATACGGGGGCCTCGAGATCAGCCTGCAACCAGCTCTGCCACACTCTGCTCTGAGCGGTTCTGCGTGTGCCTTAAGATTCCCACAGTCTCTCCTGAATAGAGACTTTACAATTTCTTCTTCTCGCTTCTTGCTGGACATGTCTCAAAGTCTCATGAAGCCAATGCCTCTGCTTTTGGTCTCAATCCTGTAACCAGAGGTCTCCAGCAGCTCCCAAAAGGGCAGGCAGGGAACAGATGCTGTGGCTGTCCTCAACCACTCACTTTTCAGGCCCTAATCTTACTGGTTCTCCCCCTAAGGGCACTGGATGTTTGACCAACCCTGCACAAAACATGCACGCTAGTGATAACTGTGCCTGCAAAGCTGAAAGGGACTCACTTGAAGGAGAAATATTGTCCTCACTATCTGTATTTTGGCCTGAGCTCAGGTAGAACAAAATTGCCCTGTAACAGATGCTAAAAATAAAAATACTTAGGAATTTCAGCATGGATTAAATGTTTTCTCCTGTTCTTATTTTACCCCTGTAGAACCAAAAATATACATGTGCATCTGGCAAACAGCATGTTTAAATTTTAGTTCATGAGCACATTTACAGCTGAAGGTCATGACCAACAGCACCCTGTATCCTTTATTGGGACTCTCTCCTAACCTACATGCGTGCTTTATTTTATTTCACCCTTCATTGATGGTGATTGATAGGATTTATTACATTTGGGTGCATGAAGGAAAATTATGGGCAGCACATCCTGACTGTAGGTGGGGGGCTTGTTCTTAAACAAGTTATTTCTCATGATAAAAGTCGAAGTTGTCTAAAAGAACATAAAATTTTTCAGTCTAACATATTTCCTAAAGCTTATGTGAGAACTGAGGAGTTAGTTGCCACTTGGGGCGCAGAGGGGGTTCAGCAGAACAGGCAGAAGACACGGCTGTTGCCCAGAATTAAGTCAGGAGAGGCGCTCCAGAAAGCCATTGAAATTCCAGGTGGACACTCGGGGGAGGGTGGAAGAAGAATAACAGGCCTTTGGTGGAAAGACAGGAAAAGGGATAGTATGGGATAAAGGAGCTATTGTGACCAGCCAAGAATGGCAAAGAGACAAAGAGGAAGTTAAAGTTGAGAGGGTGAGAAAATGTCCATTGTGGGTCAAGAGGGAAAAGAGAAATTACGCAACAAAAATTCAGGAACCAGAAAGAAGAAATAAAAAAGAGAGAGAATAAATGGAATGCATGAGAGTCCCATATGAGTCTGGGGAATCTGCATCTGCTCACTACATGATGGTATTTCCAAGCCCCACGAGTAAGGGAATGAATGAATGAGAGCTTGGTTTCTAGTCTACCCTCTTCGACATCCACTAAAGCAGGGGTGTCAAACTCATTTTCACCAGGGGCCACATCAGCCCTGTGGTTGCCTTCAAAGGGCAGAATGTACAGAGCTCCTTGCCCCTAGTTAAGGAGTAGTTACATTTATACAGTCCTAAAATTATATTTGACCCTTTGAAGGCAACCTCAAGGCTGATGAGGCCCCTGGTGAAAATGAGTTTGACCCCCCTACTAAAATAGTCTGGCCAGCTATTCTCTCCCCAGCAGCAGGGAAAGAGAGAAGAATGCAGACAACAAAGGTGGGAGCAAAGAATAAAAGGTCATAGAAGCAAATACTTCAAGAGAGGAGGGACTTGGGAGGTGCTGCTGGGAAGACTGGCGAGATAAGTGCAGGATCTGTAAATGCAGGATCTACCGTGAGCTGGGGATTCATGTGGGTAGACTGGGCCTCAAAGGGTCTGCAATGGACTTGCAAATAGTGATATAGATTCTTAGGCACAGATCCACTGATAATTTACATTACTTGCACTCGATGAGAATGGATGGTTTAAATCTAAGGCTGACTGATTCTCCGAGCAGTGTACCTAAGGATATGGTGTTGGTGTTGGACACAAGCGCCCATCCTCCACAGACGCCAAGATAGCTCTTGTCTCCTGCCTGTGAGATGTCCCATCACACTCGCAAGCTTTCAGCAGGTTCCTCCACACGGAGACAGCTGTAACCCACAGGGGCTTCTTCTATAAACATAAAGGGCAGCATTAAAATTCATGGGCTGCTTCTAGTAAGTCCTTTGAGGACATAAACTAATTTACAGAGGAAAGCTAGGTTATTTAAATATTACAAGTATAAAAGAATAATTGATATGACTTAGGCTGAAAATAATAGAAAACCCAAATAGGAATGTCATCAACAAAAAGGAGGATGTAGTAGTACCTCACGTAACAGTAAGTTCGAAGATAGACTATTTGCAAGGTTGGTTAACTCACTGTTCAATGGCATTATTAAGACATCGGGGGCTTTTTTGTTTTGTTTTACATTACCTGTTTTTCGTTCCTCTACAGGTTGACTTTTGTTCACACATTTATCCTCCACGGTTGTAAACTGGCTGTAAACCACATAAATTGCCTGATATCTGATCAAAGGTGGATATTATTAGGAAGGAAAAAAGGGGAGGAGTGGCTGATGGAAGAAGAAGCAGCGCACAGTGTCTGTCATAGATCAGAGCATGGGCATACCTTTCAAATACACCCTGACCGCCCAGCTCCTCCTCTGCTGCTGCAGCAACCCACTTGCCACGAGGAAAATGAACCCGCACCTACCCTCTGGAATTTGAGCATAGCTTAAGCAATGAAGGCCCTTCAAGAATAGCCTAGGAGAAGCCTGGAAGTCCTGAGATCCAGCCAAGTATTTTACAATTACCAGAGAAATTAATGTGAGTCAGAGGCGGTTTATGTTGCAACATGCCACCGATTGAGAAGCATAAGCTACATCATTAGTGGTGACAGAGGATGTTCCGCTTCTCTGTGTTAGTCACGTGCTCTTTCTGTGCATCCCCTGGCCTGGGATGTTTATGGAACCCTTGGCTTTTTGTGAGGCCTTGTTGCATGGTTGAAAATCCTTATCTCGTTGTCACACACACATCTTTATAAAATAATCCTCCATAACTTGAAGGGACTTGAAGTCAGGGTTTTCCCACCGGACAATTCATTTAGCCTGGGTGTTTGGGAGCTGAATGAGAGCTACAGGTTTGTTTTGTTTGATTCTCACATACTGGACCTGCAAAGTGATCTTTTTCATTTTAAATTAATTATAGGTATTTTAAAAACAGAAAATTATATACATTTTATAAAAATGTGGATTTCGGGCTTTTCTCAAAAAAAATCAGAAATTCTGAGCACCTAGGCCAGCCGACTACATAGTGACCACTATCTGAAGCTGACTAGTGGATCCCTATTTGGAAGGGAAATAGATTCTCTAGCTTGCTACAAACTGCATTTCATATTTAAGCTGTTTGCTTGATCTACTGCCAACATTTGAACTTATGGTCCCTGGCTACCTAATCAAAAATATCCATGGAGTTGCCTGATGGACCTGAATTTAATAAACTAAAGAGTTATAGCCAGTTCACTCTGAGATTGAAAAGCAAATATTTATGGGAAGGGAGAGCCATACATGTATGTGATATATAATCTATCAGGAGATCTGAGACAAGGGGCCCATCCCCAGAGGAAAAGCATTCTGAAGCCCTCAGCCCCACTCCTCTCTCTCCCCGCGCATCTTGGGAAGCTGGCCAGCCCTGATAGGAGAGAAAGAGGAGAGACTCAAACATCCCATTGTTTCTGGTCTGGTCTACAACAATCACTGTGTCGTGGGAGGCCCCAGAGCACTAGATCTGATTACCTGCTCATCACGATTTCAGCTTGCAGAACAAGCCTGTTCCCATTAGTGGTTGTATACAGTTACTATCTGATATGCTTTTGGGATCGTACCACAATATTCTTTTCAGGGATTTCTCATTTCTTTCACCCTCTCCTACACACACACGCACACATACTCAATTTTGATAGGCCTGACAGAAGGCGGCCCAAGTGGAATCTGGAAATTGCCTGCGTTTTATCAGCACTTAAGACACGTTTCTCAAAGTCCATTTTTTCTTCCTTCTTTAATCCCCACTCAGGACCATGCCCATAAAACCCATCTTCCTTGCCGAACGTCAGAATGCAAAACTAAGAGAAATGCAGGAGGGGTGTAGAATAGTTCACCCATTATTTTCAATAAGTGCCTAATTCCAAATTAAATCAGATGTTAAAATGTACTAACTTGACATCTCAGCATCTCAGTCCAGAAATAGCCAGTATTCGACATGAACCAAAATGTGCATAGCACAGCATAATGCCATGTGTTGGGATGGACAATTGGGTACAGATTCTTCAGCTGACGAGATGGCAGAAATAGTTCTTAAAAGTTAAAAGGAATTGTTAAAAAGCAGCAAAAAAGGGGGGGGGCAGAGACTAAGTATCCTAGAGAATACTGTGAGCTTTGGAGAAATTTCTATCAAACCGGATGCAGCCACAGGGAAATCAGACTAGTGTAATAAGATCAGACATTTTGAGTCCAAAGCGCCCCTTCAAGCATGGGAGGACACAGACAATGCTCTCTCCTGACAGCCCAGGGTGTGACAGCCTTCTATCTGTTTCGCTTTCTGGGGGAGTAAGGTACTGCTGCCTCAGGAAGATCGTGTTGAAAATAGAAGGGTTCATTCCACCTGAAGAGTTTTAGCACTTAGAATGTAGGCTCCAGAGGAACGTGCAGGAACTGGGCATTTTCTAGAATTCCTCTCCCCTGGTCCTTTTATCGTCCATTCCTCTCCCCTGGAAATGGAGTGATGAGGCATGAAACTGTAAATGGAGATATATTCCACAGACATTGGTGTCTTTGCCTCCATCATTTAGTTCAGCCCAATTTAGTCAGAATTTACTGGACACCTATCCTGCCCAGCACTGTGCTAAGGGCCATAATAACTAGGGAAGAAACCTACAAGAAAGCCCTTGACTTCAAGAAGTTTGTCCTCTCGCAAACTTCTTAGGTTCGGGTGGGCTGAACCTATGCATATGAAGAAATTGAAGAAAACCCAAGACAAGAATATAATTGAGCATTAAAATTGATCTACCTTCTACCAAATCTCAGGTCTGTTGTACACCTGAGATTATAACAAGTTCGAATCATTTTAATTTAAATATATTGAAATCTACCATGGGCCATATTCCAGCATAGCTACAACGAAATATTGATAATGACAACTGTTAAAAATGTGGAATGTGTAGAGAGAGCTCTCACACCCCAGTGATGAGGAAGCAACTGGTACAATCATTTTGGAAAACTCTTTGGCGTTATCTGTGATTTTAAGGATATCCTTTGACCAAGCAATTCCATTCCCGGTTTTGTACCCAAATAAATCCATATGTTTTTTCACCAAAAAGCATGCATAAGAATGCATGCTTTCTATGCTGCACTATTCATAACAGTTCTGAATGGAAAACAACTCAAATGACTATCAGTAGTAGTAGAATAAACAAGTTACACATTCAGGTGATAAGCTACTGCAGAACAGTGAGAAAAGACAAGCTACAACTCTATAGAACAAGGTGGATGAGTCTCACCATCGCAATGTGGAAGAAAAGAAGCCACACAAGAAAAGAAGACTGCATACTAAATGATTCCATTTGTATAAAATTCAAAAGCAGGTAGAACTGTCTATTGTGGCAGACTCGGGACAGTGGGTACCTTTGTTCAGGGAAGGGGGTTGTTGCGATGAGAGGCAAGAGGAGGACTTTGGGGTGCTGGTGATGATCTACTTCTTGATCCGAGAAGATTGCATTCACTGAACGTGATTGCATTCACTTTGTGAAACTTCATTGAACTCTATATGATTTGCACACTTTTCTATGTACTTTGTCAATAAAAAAAAAAATCCATGCAAGAGTCACATTCAAGTATTACAAATATATCAACCTATCCTAAATGTTTCTATTAATGGAGAACTGAAGCCCAGACCTGTTGTAGAGATTGACTGCCAGCAGTCTTGGACTATGACCAGGAATTTCAGGTTTCTGAACTCCCTGTTTCATCATTGATTCTCTAGACAGTTTTAGAAAAATGTTACTTCGAATACCTCTTATTTTAAAACATAACAATTCTGGCTTTCATTCTTCATTCACCATCTAATATAATTGCCTTTCAGGGTGAAATATGCCAGAATGCCCAGCAGTTGATGCTTTTGACATTCAATGGAAATGAATATTTAAGTCCCTCACCATCCTCATGACAGGTAACAAAACCCTACCGCACGTAGGGAATGCACTGTTGTCCGAACCTCAGCATCATCACTGCATGACAGTTAGCCTGGCGTCTGCTGAGCCCGCCGCGGGGGCGGGGCTGTCCGGCGGAACCTGTGCGTGGCAGCCGGGCTCTCTTTCCCCTCCCTCGCAGCACAGTGGGGAGAGGTGCCTCTCATTCTTTACGTGGAGAGATCATTTTGCTCTGAGGGGCTGGGAGAAGGAACAAGTCTTAGGACTATGAGGAATGGAGAGAGAGTTGGTGTCAACGGAAGGCGACCTGCTGCTGTCACTTCTCAGCTGGAAAAGTTTAGACAGGTCATCCCACTTCCCTCAACTGCAATTTACTCATCTTTAAAATGGAGCCACAACAATCCCTTTCCTACTTAACCCTATTGGGTTGTTTGGGGGTGAAAATGAGAATGTGCAAAAAAGTTTTTTGAAAACTAGAAAGTGCTATACGAATGCAAAGTATTATAACTGTGTAAAAATGCTATTGCTAAAATCTGTTGGATTCTTTTTCAAAATGAGTGTCCATGTGAGCCACTCAGGTGCTGAGGACGCAGCTCAGTGAACGAGACCAAGGAGCCCCCACACTCAAGCAGCTTACGTGGTGGGAGAAGACAGAGAGGAAAAGGGCAAACAAAACAATAAGCTGATGCTGGCTAATTCAAACAGTGCTAGGAAGAAAAGGGGGCAGAGCAGTGTCATAGAGAGGGACTAGGAGGTGTCCTTAGGTTGGGTGATCAGGGAAGGTCTCTCTGAGGTGGTGGCATTTGAGCTGTCTCCTGAACGTGACAATGATGTTCTGGGAAAAGTGTTCCCGGCAGAGGGAACAGCAGGTGCAAAGGCACTGAGACAGCAGGGCCTCAACAAGTATGAGGACCTGACAGAGAAGCAGCGTGGCTGGAGCAGGGGGAGGGGCCAGAGGTGGTCGGAAAGGCAGACGCCAGATTGTGCTCCTGGAACCTGTGTCACTTTGTTACCAGCGTCACCCCAATAAATTCAATTAAAAAAAGAAAAAAGAGAAAGGCAGACAGGGCCAGATCAGAAAAGATATCATGGGTCACATGAGGGGCAGAGTCACTGAGCGTGTACGTGGAAGGAGTACAGGACCAAGACTGGTTTACAGCAGAGAAAGAACGGGTAGCAGAGGACTGTTCTCCCAGGGACTAGCCGGGACATTGTACAACCAGGCCTTCCTTCCTTCCTGACAGTCACCAGGCAGGCTCCGGAGGCGGCTCGCTGGGAAGCTAATGAAGTGCAAGCCTCAGGCGCCTCACTGGTGCAGGCTCTTCCACGGCCCTGGGCAGCATCCCTGCATTCTTGTAATCAAATTTTGCTTTCTTTTTCTTTAAAAAAAGCAAAACAACAACAACAAAAAACCTCCCCAAATTTGCTCCTACCCCTGAATATATCTAAATGCCAATGCAAATTTCTAGAATCAGAGCATCAGTAACAAGTCACGACCTGAAGGTTTGTAAATGCACCTCCCTTCAATTACCCCAGGGTTCACCTGTCCAGCCCAGGAAGTCTGAGGTCGCATTGCTATGGGCGGCTCTATTCCCTTCTTCCTTTTCCTTACCTGGCCCCAGCTGACTTTCCAGCCTCACCCCCATGGCTTCTCCAAGGCCCTCCTGGGCAAAGCTCCACCCACTTGTTCCTCTTCTGGCAAAACCCTTCTCTTGGCTCCATATTTTTGCAGGCGCTGTTCCTCATGACTTGAATGCTCTTCCCCCTCTTCTGTCAAACTCTTTTTGAACCTGCTGCTCTATAAAGCAGAAGTCTTCTTGTCCTCCTCCACCAATCCCTGCTCCCAGGACCCTGTGGCCCTCACTGGATTGGGACGCCAGTCTCACTACCCTCCCACTGCTGCCCACCCCACACTGGACCAGCAAACCCCTTGAGAACACGTTCTCTTCAGCTCCTGCATTCTCTTGCCCCATTTCACTACCTAGCACAAGGGCCAGTAGTGAATCCGTGGATGGCAACCTCCCAAACACTCAGCTGGGGAGAACACAATCACAATGGTTTGAGGAAACTTCTAGTTCTGCCAGCATACCTCCAAGTATGTAACCCATTTATTTTTATTTTATTTTTTACAGACACACCCATCCCAGCAAGCCCAATGCCTAGTACATACTAGGTACACAATAAGTGATTGTTGACTACATGGTTGAGTACCTCCTGATGCAAGACACAGTTGTGGGCATTGGCAGAGAGACCCCTGCTCCTGGGAGACCTCACACTGAAGTTCACGGTGGAGCCTGACAGTTATTATAAACAAAATCAGTTAAGAAGATAATTTCAAATAGCGGTGAGTGTTACGAAGACCGTTTTAGAAGAATTTTGCGTGGGGGAAGGGAGCTGCTTTGGCTGGGGTGTCAGGGCTATCCAGTCCTAAAGATAAATCTCATCCCCTGGGGTTGCTTGATAAACAAGAACTAATCATCTGGCTTTCTGAGGAGCTGGGGGTCTGGGAAGCAAGCAGATCTGGCCTGGCTGGGGTCTGCTCCCCTGAAGACGTCCTGATGCCCTGCTGGAGAAACAAGGCTTTCCCTGAGCAGTCACAGGCCATTTGTCAGGAGGCTGGATTGCAGAGCTGGCCCCGGTGTTTACCAAACAAACCAATGTGATTATCCCGTCAAGATCTGAAAGACAAAAAAAAAAAAAAGGAACTGAGCAGAAATACAAGGCCACCTATTCAATTAAAGCCGCAAACCAGGGCAGCGAAAAGGCTGAATATAAAACAGTCAGGGAGAGTTTTAATAAAAGTGAGTTACATAATTTGAGACTTGTTGAGACTCAAACAAAGGCATTCTTATCTCAAGGTTAAAGAAAGGGATTAAGGCAGGCAGCAGTTTCCAAGAACTTTTCCTGTAAACACTCTGCCAACAATGAGGCTCTGGGCTGGGAGTGAGTGGTGGCCGAGGCCTCCACCGCTGGTCCTTCCCTTGGGTTAATTAGGACGTCTTCTGGTCGAGGTGGTGGAACCCTGGGGCTTTCAAACTCATTAACGTTTCACAACACAAAAACTGATCCCATTGAAAGCAACCTTTGAGACCACACTGCCAGCTCTTTCCTGGTACAGATAAGAAACCCCAGAGGTCATCCGGCCAGTTACCACAGGACAGGGATTAGAACCCCTGACGTCCGAGCCAGTGCCACGTCCACTTCTGCACACTGCCTGCACCTTCAGACACATCCCCGGCCCATGGTCATCGGCAGACAGCTGGGGGAATCTGGGCATGAAGCTTACCCCTAACGACCTCCCTGAGGCTGCCCCACCCCCCGACCTGAAGCCTTCTCCTTTCTCCCTTTCCTTTCTCTTCTCCTCCACTCTTCTTTCACCCCCTTCCACTTTCTCAACTTGGATACGTTCTCAACCCGCTGGTGGCACAGGGGGACCCTTAGTCATTGTTTTGTCTTGCTCGTGGCTCTGGGAGACAGTGCAGTTTGGAAGCAAAATGCTTATTTTTCTTTCAACAGTTTCTTCAACCTCTCTTCCAAGCAAAGCCTTGTCCCAACCTGAGGACTCTTTCTGCCGCTCCCCACCTCTTTGTGCCCCCTTACCCCTTTGTCTTCCCCACCCCCATCCCAAAGCATTTTCCTTTCTGCTAGTAATTATTACTGCTAGAAAACTGGGCATGTTTAAGGCAGAATCCACCATAAGGTAACTGATTTTAATAGGGTGCTTTAGCACCCTTAGCTTGCAGTAAGAAACAGAGTCCCAACAGTGGACATGCTTGGAGGCAGGGCCTTCCTGCCCTCCCTCAGATCACAATTTAGAGACAGTCCAGGCACGTCAAAGAGGAATCAGAGCTGCCCACCTGCTCGCGCCACCTCCTTCAGGGGTCAGTAGTCTCTTCCTGGCGTCCATTGCCCTGGCCGAGGACTCTTTAGTGGAACTTACATTTGTCATCCTCTAACGCTACCCTCATTGTGGATGCATAATACTATTCATACCCTCTGTGTCCTTTCGTTTGTTATGGACCAGGAGGAAGAGGAAGGTAAACCCAAACCCCATTCAGAAATCCTGACTTACAAAACCGAGAAGAGGGCCACTACTGAACCCGTGCCAACAGGAGTGTGGCTTATGGCTTTAAACCCAGCAGGATGTGGTCAACGCTGGTTCCACCAACAATGAAGTGGTTCTTTGTTCGGATCACCTGCCAGGCCAGATTAAAGCAGGAGGCAGGCTTGTGCATGGTTGGTAGTTTCCCAGGGGCGTTGGGGTTACCAAATCTCTCTCTGGATGGGCAGGTGGGACCAGCAGGATGGCTGGGACAGAACGAGGCCTTGGGAGAGCTTTTCCTTGCAACGCTGCTAGCATCCCTAAACATTCTGGCTCTAGGCTTGGGGACTTTGAACATCAAAATGATAGGTCTGAAATTTAGTTTACCTCTCCAAAGAAAATTGTAAGACTCCCCACGGCTCCAGAGTTTGAGAAGTGTTTGTTTTAAATAACTGGCTTTTCCAAATCCCTGCCACCTCAGCAATGCATGCAAGAAAACTTGCATTTCTGGGGATGAGAACCCCACTGCCCTTTTCTCATTACTGGGCGAGGGTAGTCTTAAATTTGTACCAAAACCAAAGGTACCAGCGCCAAACTGGATGGCTGTTGCTGGGGTCACTTTGCATTTTTTAATATCATCTTATTTAGAAAGCAATAAGAAATTTTTCACTGAATACTTTGGCTCCCTCCAAGTGGAATGGTCTTTTAGATCCAGCATATTTGGGGATAACAGGTCAGAGAAAAGGCACAGAGGTACAGTATGAGAGCGTGTATTTAACTTTCTAGTGTTGCTTTCGGAATAATCCAAGAAGGAAGTGTTCCCAGGGTGGCCTACTGCTCCCGGAGAGCAGACCCCCACGGTGAGTCAGCCAGGGCGCAAGGAAGGTTAAAGCAGGCGAAGGGCTGCTTCCTCAGCGGCATCCAAGGACCGGGCTCGATGACGTCTGGCTGAACTTCCAGAAGCTATCGTCCGCCTCCTCTGAGCATAGCTATAGCAGAGAGCCACAGAGTATCTCCATGGTGTCTTCTGCGTGGAAGTCATTGAAAACACTGTGTATTCATCACGCAAGACCCTGTTTATGAGGCTCCCTGGGAGAAGTGTCATCCCGGTCTTAACACCAAGGATAGACACACATCTCTTGAACAGTTATGTTACCTTGTGGGAGTTTGTGCATTCTTGCGAGCAGTCTTCAGTCACATGTTCTGGGTGGATCCTGCATCAGGGGTTCTATCAGGGCTGCCCCCGGGGGAGCTGCCTGCCTGGACCCTCAAATCCTAAAGGGTACCCCCCCCCCCCCCGGCATGGACAGGCAACCCAGACCCAGAGCTCTCAGAAGCCTGATCTCAGCCCAAAAGCAGATCCCTGAATCTGAGTCTCTGTGGACATACCATTTATTCAGTAATCAATATTTCATATGACAAATATGTGTATGTCACCTATGTGTCAGAGAATATAGCCATTAACACGACAGGCAAAATGCCTTATTTTCACAGTTTGCCGTCTAGCAGATTTACCTGGCTGTATCACCTTGAATTAGCAGATGTGCCGATGAAATTAACAGGCAGCTAAGGTGGAAACCTCAGAAAAAGGCCAGAGAATGAAAATAACGACGTAAAAGGCTGATCTGAGCCAGAGTGAATATGAAGGACACTTAGAGAAAGTGAGGGAATTATATTTTGCTGGCTGTATAATCTCAGGCAAGTGAGTTAACCTCTTGAGTTCAGTTTTTGCATCTAAAAAAGGACGATATCGCAAAGACTTAGAGTGAGAAATAAGTGAGATAATACTGATTCTGCACTAAATACATATCAGTAATGCTCATAAATGTGCTCAGTAAATGCTGGCTCCCATTACTTTTATTATTATCCGAGGAGCGCCCAGAGGAGGAGGGCTCCAGGCGTGGGCATTTGGACCCCGTGACCCGTGTCAGTCCCACCCGTGTGGAAGAGGAAAGGCGTAGAGAATGGGAGTCATTTTTCCCTAGAGGTCATGCCCGTGATGTCACTCAAGTCCTCTTATTTCCAATAGGCATTATTTTTCCCTACACTGTAATAATTTTGAATCACAGTCCCTGTATGCACCCTCTTTCAGGTGGGAAGAGAACTCTCTTTGTCGCTTCCATTTTACTGATGACGAGAGTGGTTTTGTCTCTATTGTCCCGATCATGGCCAGCGTTGACGAGCACAGATAGGAAGTCCAGGCCTTCTAACTCACGCCCCATGCTTGTGTATCATTTGTTGTGAAGGAAGGAGGAAATCAATTTTTTTTCCTTGGTTCCTTTTTGGCAGTAGCAAGTATTACATGCCACAGACAGAGGGAGGAAAACCACGCATTCTAATTTTGGAGTTCCTCGAAAATGGCTTTCAGGTTATTACTTTCCTAAATTTTGTCATTAAATGCCTCATTAAATGTAACATCCAAGTGACTGCTGATGGCAGCCCTGGACCTAGAATTCTAGGGTGTGGAAAAAGGGAAGTTAGGAGAGTTCCAAAGATCTGGTTTCTTCTTTCGGCTCCCCCATCAGCCTCAGTGAATGGCCCACTTCCGTTTCAAATGAATCCACAAAATCCTAAAATCCCAGGGTCTGCAAAACCTAGTGTCCTCTCCTTCTGTGCTTCCTCATACCCATTAGCCCCACCCCCACCCATTCATCTGTTCCTTCCCACACCTGTGACCCCGAAGAACCTTCTCCCAGGCCAAGCGCAATGTAGCCCTACAAACAGAGTGGCACGTGAAGGGAGTGCCCACAGGGCTCACACCCATCCCCGTCCTCCAGGAGCTGAGAGACACTCTTTAAAAGATGGTCCTGTGTGAAAACCAAGAAGGGTCAGGAGATGATGGAGAAATAGCACACCACTTAGTAATTCCTCCTCATGCAAGATGAACGGTCCAGTGATATGAAAAGGAGAGGGGACAGCTTTCAAGCCCTCTTGCCTTCATTCTCCAAAGACTTTACAGCACGAATAAGATGACCATGGCGTGTCCTCTGCTTGCAGACAGGCCAGCCGAGAGCTGGTATCTCCCAGCTGGCTGGGTTTGGGTACCTTGAGGCAAAGGGGCTGAAAACAAGTTCTCTGAAAAAAGGACTTTTTGCATCAAAGCTATTCAACTCTTTCAGTGAGATGTGGTCCCCAAAATTCAGTAGAACTGCTCAGTATAATCCCAAGTAAGCAATATCTAGTTACCTTCAGGGAACTCATGGGCCCCTCCAACACACTGCTGATGAAAATTTGGATGAAGGAAAATTCACTGGGCATACATTGTTGCAACTAGGACTTCAAGTTAGTTGCGCCTACTGGCAACAGGTTTTGGATAGAAATAAAAAATGTTTTTAGAAACCTACCATATCATTGCTCTGCACCATAGTCTGAGACACCCACCCCCTCTTGTTACTTGTTTAATCTCCTCAGACTGGCCTTGCCTCTCACGGACCCGTTGAGTGGTCACTAACTATCCCTGCTGGTAGAGGGATAAGGAAGAATGCTTTTGTTTTCTATGACAAAGCCTGCATTTTCTGTTTTCATGCCCAGACAAGTAGCCAGGAGCCTGGGAGATTTATCATTTTATTACTCATGCCAATTTTGGGAGCTTGCAACTTTGAATCAAACCAGGGATATTTACTTTTGTACAAACCTAGCAAGCCAGCATAGAAAGCTCAGGAGAAAAAACATATGTATCCCCTTTGACCAAATTACACAAGATGGCATAACTCTATCTCACAGATCAATAGCTCACTTAATCAGAATGCCTTATAGCCAGCCACATAACACTTCAAGGAGAGCTTACTAAGCATATTCTCATTTGTTATCTCCTGACCCTCCCAGGAATCCTCTGCAGTGGGCTCGGCTGGTGTTATCACAGAGCAGGCTCTGTTCTGTGAGCCAGAATAGGGCTCCGGCTCCAGCCACTTCCTTGACTGATGATCTTGGGCAATTTCACTTACAGCCGGAACCTCAGTTGTCTCTTCTCACAAAGGAGCTAAAACACCCAAAGAAGAATGAGACTAACAAAAATTTAGCTTCGGGACCCATCACCTCACACAGGCTAATTTTTCATTCAGTTTTGTGCCTCCCCAAATTGTAATAAGCTTCAGGACCCACAAACCCTAGATTAGTCTCCTAACAATAGCAGCTCAGTCTATTTCCAGGAAACCAGAATATAACAGGCATCTCCACAGCCTCAGCTCTGCCAAATAGTCCACATTGATTGCCATTCATTCATCCCTGCGTAGTCAGTGGACTCTGTCAATGCCCCTCCTGGATGGCTGCAAAGAGCTCACCCAAGAGCCGGCCCCTCCTCTGGAAAAGCAGCCTCCATGGCGTGGGAAACCCTTGTCCTGCAGGTTGCACCACCACCCTCATTCAGGGGGCAGACCAAAGTCTGATTGCCGGTGAGTGACCCCCTCCCTGTGCAAAAGGGTGCACCCCTGTTTCAGGCTCTGTGGTGTAACCCATTCTTCTTTGGGATCAGACCAAAGCTTGACTCTGGCTGCTGTGACATCCTTCCTTAGCTCCTTCCTCAGTCTCATTCTGCTTCCCTCACTCCCTTTCTCCTAGGGCATCACCCCTCTGAGATATGTGCACCTGAATCCCCCACCTAGGGCTCAGCTTCTAGGGTACCCAACCTAAGACATAGAGTGATAAGAGGAGTGTCCTTTATTTCCTATGTGAAAGGCTGTCTGGAAACGCCATGAGCCTCAGAGACCCACTGCTGCTGATACTCAGGTTACCGTAGATGATGTGTGTATCCTTATCCCATGACCAGCATCCTAGTCTGAAGTCCATCCTGGATGCAAGCCAAGTCCACAGATTAGAAGTTGTAAGAACCTTTGGAATTAGGCAGTGGGAGGGTCAAGGTGGTGATGCTGGGTATTTGGTAAAACCCTGCACTGTGGCCTTCCCACCCTTGGTAGATTCTCTAAAACATTTGCCTTGGATGTTAGGAAGAAGATCAAAAGATGAGAAATGAATGATCAGTAGCATCATGTCTCTTTTGATCATTTCGTTTTCTGGAACTTTCTACCTGCTGGAGATCTATATAACTAGCTCTTTATCCCAGCTGAATAGCAGATGAATCCAGGCTCTCCGGTGTTGCCTGTCATGTTGGGGAAAGACAAAGTTTAGGGGTAAAGAGATTGAAAGAGTGTTTCCGTCTCACCTCTGCCTTAGTTTGTGACTTTCAATAAATTGATCATCGCCTTTTAGCACGTCCATGTGTGGCATGGAAATTTACTTCCACACATCACAGAGATCAAAGACTCTCTGAGACTCATCAAGGCAAGACCACCACCCATGAGAAAGACACCATTTATTTTTGAGACATAATTTTAAATCTTCAAAAACACATAATGAATTCTTCATAAAAGGGAATAAAATGTGGAGCAGGAAAGAAATATTCATTCCCCAAGTGTTTCCTCCCCCAGACTCAGCCTTGAGGGACCTACAGATACATAATCTATCACTTCCTTCCACAGGAGACAGCTATGGGCTTGCAAATTGTGAAAATCTAGGTCCAAATCCAGGGGCGTCATTCAAGGGATGGAAGAGCAGGTGGGCCTGATGAGCTTAGGCAGACACAGTCCAGAGTCCATCAGCAACTGGAAAAGTCCAGAGAGAAGACTGGAGATCGAAGAAGCAAAGGCCCAGGGAACTTTCCCAGGCAACGTTCCTTGTGCCTGACATGGAACGTATCAGAACCATGGATTTTTCTGAGCCAGCAAATTCCCTGTCGACATCCTTGGAACTGACCCCAGAATGTGGGCAGCCCTGAACTTGAGCAGGGAGCAAAATAACAGGATGAACTGTGCGACCTTGATCAACTTAGTTGACCTCCATTTCCTTATCTGTAATAATTCCTCTTTTACTCAGTTTTGTTGGCTGGTGTCAGACTCCATTTGAGGCAGTGTTGTATGAAACTGTTTGTGAACTGTAAATGTAAGACACTGGTATCTCTGGATAGATAAGGAGGTAAAGAAGAAAGAAGCTCTTCATAATAGGAAGACAAGAGTTCCAAGATCTGTAGGCTCATTCTGCCCGAACCAATGTGAGACTATGCTTACAATGCGTGTGGAGCCTTCCCTGCTGTTGAGGGGGAGCTGGAAAGAGTCCCAAGCCACGTGTGCAGCGTTCCTGGCAAGCATGAATCTTCCTTTGGGTGTACACAGAAGCGCGGGGCTATAGCCACCACATACGGTCCATCTGCCTGACTGTCCTCAGCCGTGATTTCTGGTTCCAGTTCCCTCTCCAGCTCCCTGTCGGGGCCATGGCTCATCCTTGAACCCTGCTCCAATTGGCTAGAGCCCTGTCCACTTTAGTTTTTTCCCCAGGACAGATGGACCTCCAGATAAACATGTTGGATATACATGGGACACCCAAACTCAGTATACTGAGAAATCTCACACTGTGCCTTACCTGTTCAGCCAGTCAGAATCCCCCACAGACCAGCCCACCCTGGGTCAGACTCAGCTCCACTCCCTGAGCCTAGCGGTTTGGACCATGGTTTCTACTCCTGGGGAAGAAGTGGGTCTGCAGCCGTTTTCCCTCCACCCCCAACAATTCCCTTCCAACCCCAAACTCAATGTCAGTGGCAATTTCCTTCCCCCTTCCTACTGGGGGCCCACAGTACTGATAATGAGAGTTCTTAATATCTTTCTCTAAAAATATAAGCAAAGCCAAGAAAGGCTCAAGATAAAAGGTTCAAAAAAAATGAAACATGTATTTAAAAAATTTTGATCCTTCAAAGGGACAAGAAAGAATCCAAGAGAATTGAAGTATTAATGAAGGGAGTACAGGTAGATAAGAGTTATATTTGCATATTCTTTAAATTATAAATTAACAAGCTGTCCTAAAAAAAAAACAACTTTGTACTTAACTTAGCTGATTAAAATGACCAAGTTTGCAGGACCCTGAATGTCTGTGTAATAAATACCCTGTGTATGTACTACACATATTACTGGTAATTTTATACTATATAAACCTGTTGATGTGCTAGGTGATCCTCATAAGCACAAAGAAGATATTAAGATATCAGGGCCAACAGTGAAATTGCCTTCGTTACTAGTCTAACAGTTTGCAAACGTGACACATGGCAACTATTTCTCTACTGGACCAAGAGGAGTGGACTGTGGGTTGCAGCATGCGAGTGGGGTGTCCCTCACAGTGTTGATCCTGGAGCAGAGGAGAGTAACCCTAGGGGCTTCGATGAGACCCTCAGTGCCAAACCAGGCCGACTGCAAACCAAGCAGCAGTTGGTGAGAAGTGGCTTCAGGGAGCTTGGCTTGGACACTTGAGAGACAAAGAGGGAAGACAGAGGTGGGAACAGAGACAGGAAATTATCTGCCAGAGACAGGAGGGGATGGAATAGCTTTTGGTAAAACCTCTTTGTCCTTAGCACGGCCAGGGCGGGAATCGTTTAGACATCAAGTGGGTCTGGATATTTCTCGTCCTCCTGGAGACTGTGTGAGGCCAGGTCTCTGGGGTGGGGAAAGACTGAGGACATTTCTATTTTTTGTGTTCTGTTTTTCTAGTTCGCCTGCTGATCAGCAGCCTATCAGAAAGCACATAATGACTTTCTCCTGGTCATAACTCCATTGACTCGTCTCTAAAATTCATCATTCTTGCAGCACCAAGGATGAGAACAGCTGAAAATTGTTATACTAAGCAGCTGGAACAGGGGTTCAGACTTTGCTTTGTTTAATGGGAAGTCTCTGGTTTGTTTGTCTTGACTATAAAGTCATGCAGATGACCATTTGGGTCAAGCCTGGTAATTAAGGCAGGTAGATACGACTTGGGACCCACAATTGTGCGGTCTGCCTGGTGTGACGGCGCAATGGCTCCCAGGAGTTGTGCTGGGGCTGTCTGGTTGTTAACCTGGGAGCAGAAATTACAGTCTCCTCAGAGGACAAAGGGGACCAATGAGAGAAGAGGAGGAGGGACCCTCATGGGGTTCCAAAGCTGGAATTGCCAAATATTGTGCTCTTGGCTACTATCCTACTTAAAGTCCTTCTTCGGCTTCCCTTTGTCAGAGGGCAAGCTCCAGTCACTGTTGTCCCTTAGAGGGACACACGGGACCTGGCTCCACCCTACTTCTTGACGTGACCTCCAAAAACTCACTTTCAAGCATCCAGATTACTAGTGCTTGGTCAGCTTTCCTCTCCGCAGGAATGATCCCTGTGCTTCCTACACCTGGGAATTGCCTTCTTATCCTTAAGTACCAGCTCCTCCCTCCCATCAACCTGCTTCCTGCAGATGACCTTTCATTCCCCTCCTTGGGCAACTACAGTAGCCTGGGCACCACTTCATCAGACTCACCTGTTTTACAACCTGTACATCCTTACAGGCAGAGACGACCATGTCTTATCAGCCTCCACACATCCACTGCCCAGTGGACTGTGTGTGGCACATGATAGATACTTACCCAATGTTTATTGAATCAAATTGAATTGAAATTCAGTGTGACTCTGAAGTAACAAGCCATTTTACTTTTTGTTTGTTTGTTCAGTTCACAATGTGAGAAGGAAAATATCATTCCCGGATAAATTCCTTTACAGAACAACTTTCATGTGAATTCTGGATGTGCAAATTCTGTCAGAGTGTACATAGAGGCAAAACTAAATTTGTCTCCTCAGTTCATAGTCACACATTAGAGCCAGGGTAACATTCAGTTGACTTTACTCACTAGGGTTGTAGGGGAAGTGGGTGGTCCGGTTGACAAATGAAGAACCACCATACAGTAAACAGGAGACCCAGATCCTGGGTCTTGGCTTTTCCTCTTGCTCCCTCCACGGACAATGGGCAAGTTACTTCACCTTAATTCTTTCAGCTTTAAAGTGTGGATTGTAAGCTTTTCTTATCCAAAACACTGGGTAATAACTTCTCAGCCTTCTGGCTAAGATCAAGTGTACAATGCAGGATAAACTGGGAATTGATCTGCCTAGGTATGGTCTTATTAGGTACATATGATCAATTTCCCAAGAATGAACCTCAAATATATTATTTAACCCTGAAACACATTAAGCAAAAATCACACCTTTCTTTGACGATTCAGAAAACACCACGTAGGCAAGTGCTTCAGACTCGATATTATAAACATTTTTTGCCACTGCATCATAAATTTGTGTAATTTCATAAATACCAATTAATAGAAAGTATTTTGTACAATGATGCATAACCCAACTTTTGAATAATATTGTGTTTTTTAATTGAAGCACCTTGGAACAATCTAATGAGGCTATTGCCAAAACAGCTTTAAGCGTTAGTGAGTTAAATGCATAGTTAGAGCTAGAAAGATTTGTTCCGGCTTTGTAGGTTTAATTGTCACTTGCTAGTCCTGAGTGGGTTTGGAAGGATATGTCAGGCATTACGATGTTTGGTCAGTGATTCACATCCAAATATTTGTTTTCAGGCAGGAGAATCAAATACCTGGTCAATTAGCCTTGTATTTATAGGGAGGCTAGGCAGCCTTTGGAATTAGACTCATTTAAGGAGAATTTTAGTAGGCAGACAATGGTTCGCCTCTTCCCATAACCACATCAAAATTACAACTAAAATATAGAACAACCATCACTCAGGGACGTCTGAAATTGAGTTGAATGGAAGTCTAACAACTATAGAATTGAAGAAACCACAACCATCCAGACTTGGTAGGAGGGGTTCGGAATGGGCTGGCCCCACACCTGCGTGGATAAAAATTCAGGAGGGATATCTCAGGAGCGAGGAGTCCCAGACTCACACCAGGCCCCCCAGCCCAGGATTCCAGTGCCAGGATGATAAGTTCCCACAACTTCTGGCTGCAAAACCCAGCAGGGATTGAGTCAGTGGAGGAAGCTGCTGGAACTTTAAGCAGCTCCTCTTGGGGAACCCACACATGGACTCACCCACCTACTCAGACTCACTCCTTCTGAGCTCCAGAACCAGGGTGGCAGCTTGAAGGGCACCAGTGGTATACTGGGAAAAACTGAAGCGTCTAGCATTAGGACAAGCAGAGGCCATTGTGCCTTTGCTGAAGCCTTCCCCCTCACAGAGCTGGTAGGCTGGTACCATATCTGACACTCCATTAACCTGGTTAACACTCTGTGACCCACCCTGGAGATCCACAGAGGATCTACCCCACCCAATTTACGGGCCCACCCAATTTATGGGTCCACCCAAGCTGCTTTTCCATAAGAGTGGTTGGTCTTGGCTCCCAAATCCTATCAAACAAGCAACAGCTGGCTTCAGTAAGCCTAGAGGCAGCCAGATTAGAGTCACAGTTTGGCTTCACCTGGGAATCTCCTAGCCCAGCACAAGCAGCAGTCATCTCAGATTGTTTTATAGCTCAGGCAGGTTTCCCTGGGCAAAACACAGATCAGGGATGACCTTGGTCTGCACCACCCAGGAAACCCCAGGGCGAATGCACTCAGTGCACAGCTACAGACCACATCGGAGTACCACCACCCTGACCCTGCACAACTGATCATCTATGGAGGGCAGAGGTTGGTTGTCAGTGGTCACAGCCAATCCTTGCAGCTGACTGGCCTGGGTAAATCTCTCCCATTGATCTGCCAAGAGCAACCAACGCTCAACTACAAAGGGAGTGTGTACCCAGCCCACATAAAGGGAGCACCTCCAGTACCCATCTTGGGTGATAAGGGAGGCTGTGCCACTGGACCCTACAGGACACCTACTATATTAGGCCACACTACCAAGACACAGAGTCAAAGCAGCTCTACCTAATACACAGAAACAAACACAGAGAGATTGCCAAAATGAGGAGACAAAGAAACATGGCCCAAATGAAAGAAAAGATCAAAACTCCAGAAAAAGAGCTAAACAAAGTGGAGATAAGCAATCTGTCAGATGCAGAATTCAAAACACTGGTTAGAAGAATGCTCAAGGAACTTCACTAAGGTGACTTCAGCAGCATAAAAAAAGACCCAGTCATAGATGAAAAATACATTAATTGAAATAAAGAACAATAGCAGAATGGATGAAGCTGAGAATCAAACCAATGATTTGGACCATAAGGAGGCAAAAAACAACCATGAAGAACAACAAGAAGAAAAAAAATCTAAAAAAATGAGGATAGTGCAAGCAGCCTCTGGCACAAATTTAACAGGTTCAATAGTCACCTCATAGGGGTGCCAGAAGGAGAAGAGAAAGACCAAGAAATTGGAAATCTATCTGAAAATATAGTGGAAGAAAACTTCCCTAATCTAATAAAGGAAATAAACATGCAAATCCAGGAAGTGCAGAGTCCCAATTATGATGGATGCAAAGAGGCCAGCTCCAAGACACATCGTTATTAAAAGGCCAAAGGTTAAAGATAGAGACTCTTAAAAGTAAGAGAAAAGAAGTTAGTTACCAGAAGGTTGCCAGCTAGGAGGGGCTTATAGGGGACAGTGAGAAGTGAGGGGTTAAGAGGTACAAACAGGTAGTTACAGAATAGCCATGAGGATGTAAGGTACAGTATAGGAAATGGAGTAGCCAAAGAACTTAAACACATGACCCAGGGACATGAACAATGAACAATGGTGGGGGAAATGCCTCAGGGAATAAGGGGCACTGGGTGGAGCGGGACTAAGGAGGGGAAATCAGGACAACTATATTAGCATAATCAAAAATATATAATTTCAAAAAACAAAGAGTTTTAAAAGCTGTCATTGACTGTAGATCTCAAAATTCCTGTTTACCACAGTGACACGGAAACGGCATCCTAGGGAAAACGTCAGTCTTCCTCCAGACCTTCTGGAACCAGTTATACTGTGGTGAATATTACCTCACAAGGAAGCATCTGGGAGGTGAACAAAAGCTGTCCACCAAAGCTTTAAGCTGAGTCTAATCTAAACTCATCCACCATTAGAAGATCCCATTTGAAATTTTATTCTGAGGTAAGACCAGTAAGAAAAGGTGGAAGCCTGTTCTTGGTGCAAGGATTAGTTGGCCATTAAAATCTCTAGAGGAATAAAACCATGTTTGGTAAAGTGAGGACAGAGAATTGAATGAATGAGTGATTCAAGCCAGGAAAGGGCTGGAAAAGAGAGCCAGAAATCAAAAATCATGGTGGAGGGGAAGGAGAAGCTAACAGAGGGACTTCGGGAGTGAAAACAACTCCTGTACAATGTTGAGGGAACATTTTACAAAGCTTTTTTTTGTCATGAAGACAAAAAGCATCATCGATGACCAAGAAGGTAACAGGTGTGGGAAAGACCCAGCACAAAGGCACAGCAGCAGTGAGGGAGAGTGTCTTTGTACCGGTTCTAAAAATGTACAACCCACGCCAGGGCCATGCTGCTCCAGTGAGGTCCTTGCAGCTGCAGCAACAGCCTCACCTGGAGCTTGAGAGACACCCGGCATCCAGGCCCCACCCCAGACCTGCTGAATCAGAATCTGCATTTTAGCAGGATCCCAGGGCACTGGATACACAGTAAATTGAGCCCTAGATTTTTTAGAGCCTTGGCGACCTCATCTTCTCCTTTTATTTATTCTCTTTTCCCTTTTTCTCTTTCACTTTTCATCATATTCTTCCTCAAATTCAAAAAAAGGTCATGTGTGAAAATTAATATCTACTTGTATCTACTCAGTCCTCACTCAAATATTCAAACACATCTCTACTTGGTCCTAATTCAAAGCACAAACCAGCCTCAACTTATAAACACATCAGCAATACAGTAACATTGGGCCTTAGAAAAACATCAGGCAAGAGCTCGCCCCTACAAGATCCATATTTGTGTCATTTATTTATACAAAGCCCTAAGTGTAGTGCTTTGTAGGGGAACATGCCAAGGAAAGAACACAATCGCTGCCCTTTACAAAATATTTTTCTTTTTTGCTCACAGCCCTAAGGGAATAGCCAGGGTGGGAAAGGAATTATGAAATCTTCAGACAAAAATATATGAAATGAATAGAAGGAAGAGATAAGTATTTGTTAGGGCCTCCAGACCTCTCTAAGAAAACAACCAAAATTTTCCCAAACAATATTCATGAGCAGATTATTGCTGTACGTGGAAACAAACCCTCAGTTATCACACACACACACACACACACACATAGAAAAGTTAAAGGCATTTTGATCACAGATATTCACACAAATAAATTTCTAAAAGGAAACGTAAAAAGCAAAGATAATTAATGATACAAAAAAACAGTTTAAATAAACTATGGGACAACCATATGATAAAATATTCTGTAGCCACTCAAATTAAGATTTCAACAATATTTAGTGCATAAAAAGAACAAAAACAAATAAGCAAACAAAAGCAATATTTAGTGCAAATATTAACGCTAACTGGCAAAGCAGGATAAAAAGCTTTATATTTACCATCATCCCAGTGTTCGTTAAAGGGTAACTAAATCCACACACCAAAATGTTAATAGTCTGTATCTCTGAAATTGATATTAGAATAAGTGATTTAAATTTCCTTCTCTCCACGTTTCTATATTTTTCCAACTATTATGAACACATATAATCAGTCGATGTACTTTTCTAAACAGTCATATTTGTTTTGGTAAAGATTCTTTCTGGACCCCACTCATTCTCCTTTCTCTCTATTGCCTGACTGAAGGCCACTTCATTATTTCCCCCGATCCAGAAAAGAGGATTCCGAAGCCTCTGGTGGTGAGTCTCCCCATTTGAAAAACCCAGCTGGCCCTGTGCACGGAGAAGAGGGTAAGGCAGGATTGGAAACCAATCAGAAGGAGGAAACTGAACCGCTTCCCAAAGCCTCCTGTATCAGCCCCGCCGCGTGAGACTTCGAGACTTTGTTCGGAGAGATTTGATTTCCAAACACACCCACTATTAACTGATATGGAAACACATTCTAAAGTCCAGACACATGGGTTTTGCACTATGCAGAAGCTTCAGAGCGGAGAGAAATTTAAAGACCATCTAGTTCGCCAGTTCTCAACCTCGGGGCACACTGGAATCACCTGGAGAGCTTGAAGAAACTATGAATGCCAGGGTCCTACCCTGAGAGATTCCGACTTTATTGGTCCGGGGGTGGCCTAGACATCTGGTGACTTAATATGGAGCATGATAACCACTGCCACTCTGATCCCTGTGCCACCACAGTCCCATTGATGTGCGTTCCCTCCAGTCCACAGAGCGGCATGTCTGGCATTAGCCAATTGTGTCACTGGCTTCCAGAGTCTGACCAGGTATTTGGCCAGTGGCAAAATGGTCACCTGGATCATAATTAATTGCAAGGTGGGAAGCCAAGCTCTATTGCTTGGGGAAGCAGGGGAGAACCGATGTTGGTGGACAAGTACCGTCCTGACCACATGGGTATTACCGCCCTTTCACAGCTAAACAAACAGACCCAGGTTATTTGCCCAGACACTCGCAGGTGGTTGGGTTGAGAGTCTTACAGTAACACCTCAGTCTTTTAACTTCACTACAGGATAAAACATCTAAAACATTAAAAAAAATTATTTTGGAATAATTTTAAACTTATAGAAAATTTGTAGAGAGGGCTTAAAGAGCTCCTATATAACTTTCACATTGCTTTCCCTAGTATTAAGTTCTTAGTTAATTAACCACGGTACATTTATCAAAACTAAGACATCAACATTGGTGTATTACTATTAACTAAATTACAGACTTTATTCAGATTTTACCAGTCTTTCCATTAATATCCTTTGTCTGTTCAGGACCCCATATTGATGTATTTCATGTAATGACACAGGAAATGTAACAGGATAGTTATCAAGCATCCTTTTTGGTGACGGAGGCCAAGACACTCATCTCAGAGGAGGCAGGACCCTCCCTGAGCCTGGAGGGATGCATAGTTATTTCCCGGCAGAAGGGTTACAGCAGGCATCCAGTCTCAGCAATGCCTGATATGGCGCAGTGTGTGCTAACTGCTCAAGGAATTTACAGTTCACACTGGGAAAAGGCTGTGAAGCTCTGATTACAGACCAGAGAGGACCCAGAAGACGAGCATTTCCATGGCCTGAAGTCACACTCCTCGCTCTGCACACTGGGAACAATGCAAACCCTGGGGAACCAGGTGAACTTCTGAAGCTACTCCTCAAGTCAAAGGAACAAAAAGAACAGATTAAACATGTAGACTTGTTGCTTCTCAGGATTCTCTGTTCTTTGCCTCCCCAGGAACCAACTTCACCCAGAGGCTCCGTGGCTAGGAAGCAGGTAGCAGCACTAAGCAAGCCACAGGTGGGAGGGGGAAAAGTTGAACTTCCCTCAGTGCTGCCTAGGCACCCTGGGGGGTGACGGAGCTCTGACCTTCTCTGCTTTCGAGACCACTGGTATTCGAGCTGGACTTGTGCCTAAGGCAGACTAAGACTGGCATAAAAACATTCCAACTCTGCTTAACTTGGAAAAAGTTCTAGATGTAGCTCTGTGACTGGGGTAGAAGTTTTCCTCTTCCCCTCCCCTCCCTCTTCGTGCCCCAGAGCCAGGTCTAGGGTGATGCAAGTGAGGGGCATAAGACACAAAATCTAAGGAGGCCCATGCATGACCTTGAGAATGAGCACCTGCATCAGTTTTGCACCCTGGGGCCTTTGCTTGCTTCACCCCCATCCCTGCCCAGTTACCTCCTCCCCATTCGGCCCCCCACTCCCCCCACCCATGATCACAATGACTTAGCACCTACAAAACAAAGGGGTTAACAAAATCCCAAATTTCTAGCTTTGCCCAAGTTGCAACTAATATAGTTTCAAACGCCCCAACTTTCAGCTGTGAAACGGGACTAAATCAGAGAGGGGGAAGAGGCGGGAGAGCAGGGGGTGGTCCAGACAGGGCTCCGTGGCAGGAAAGAGCAGAACTTCGCTGATGGCTGTGTTGCCCTGGCTTCTCAGGCTCGCTGCACAGCATTGCAGGGCTAACAGCTCAGAGCTGCTCCCAAACACCTCAGTCCTAATTTTCTCATATTAAAAATAAAGGCATTAAAATTCCTGAATGGTTCTCAACCCTGACGACACATGAGCCTCAGGAGGAGGCTTTGAAAACACCAGTGCCTGAGCCCACCCCCTCCCCTGCCCCGTCCTCCGGAGGTGCTATTTAATTAGTCAGACCCAGCCATCAGCACTTTTTAAAACTCCTCAGGCGAAATAAGGAATATGAACAAAATAAAAATAAATAAATAAATAGAACTCCTCAGGCTATTCTCACTTGTCGCCAGGCTTGTGGACCTCTGGGATAGGTGAGAGCTAAGGTCCTGCCTCTGACACGCCATGATCCTGAGAAATCATAGGGAACTGGCTTTTGACTTGGCTTCTCTGGACAGAACCCAGTTCAAGCACTCCCATTAAACCTGACCGCCAGTTGTTTTGCTTTGGGGTTGTTTTAGCCATTTGTTTGTTTGTTTGTTTGTTTATGGGAAGGGAGGGGGAGAGAGAGGGGAAGGGAGGGGGAGAGAGAGGGTGAGAAACACCAATGTGAGAGAGAAACATCAATCAGCTGTCTCCCGCAGGCACCCTGATCAGGACCCAACCCGCACGTGCCGTGATTGGGGATCGAACCAGAGTCCTTTCGCTTTGCAGAATGACACCCAACCAGCTGAGTCACACCAGTCAGAGCAAAATGACCGCAGGTTTTTAAAGAAGACTGAGGGTTTCTAATTAAGTCTCTGGCCCCCTGGCAGAAGGAAGTTGAGGGAAAGACAGCCATGATGACAAGGTTAATGCATAAATTTTCAAGTAGAAATTGCTCCAAAGGCTCACAGCCACAGTGGCAGCTAAAAAAACAAAATTAAGTTGCTTCATATGCTCAGAAGCCAGTGGTCCCAGCCCCAGGGCACAGCCGTATTGCCCTAATGATTATGCAATTACCCAGCTGCCCTCCTTAACTGTGTAAGGCCTTGGGTAATCAGCTGGCAATCTCAGCCTGACCTCTTGGAAGGATACAAATGCCAATTAAACTAGAGGTCACCTGGGCCTGACAAGGATGGTGGCCAGGCTGGGCTGCAAGGAGCAGTAAGTGCACAGGAGATGTCTAACAGCCTAAGTCAACAGGTCACACACTGGAGTATGCCCGAAAGGTCCACGAAGATTGGGCAACCACTGATTGTAGGACCAAAGTTCCAGGGCAGAGATATATCTAATCCCTCATGTTAGATAGTCCCAATGCAGCAGCCTCTTATCCAGAGCACATTTTTTATTCATTTCCTACCTTTTATTGCTCACTTCTGCACCTCCCATGTGTACTGTGGACACTGAGTGCAGTGAGCACCAACTGGTGGTTTTAAAGAGACCACCACCTCAGGCATGGCATGAGGAGTCTTCTGGCAGCCTGAGAACCAGAGGGGAAGGTCCTCAACCTGAGTTGCACACTGGATTTGGCTGATCTGGAGGGAGCAGGACATCAATATATTGTTCAAGTTCTCCAGGTGATTTTAATGTGTAGCCAAGGGTGACAAGAAAAGCTAGGACAGATGAGAGGGAACCATGGTAAGGATCTCTGGGGAGTTACAGAAGAGGCTATGGAAGGAGAGGACCAAGACGTGGAGACATGGCAAGTTTCCAGAAGTCACCTGCCGATGCCTTCTAAAGCTAATGCCATGATTGAGTTTCACTCATCCTTTCACTCCCTGTTTACCGACAGCGGCTGGGTTCAAGGGATATAATGATGAAAAAAGCCCACTCCCTGTCCTCAGGGAGCACAGAGACTAATAGGGGAGACAGGCCTGTAGTGTAATTGTGCAACAGAAGTTGGTCACGAACTGTATATGTATTCAATTGGCAGGGCACAAAGGACACCACGGTCTATGGGTAAGGGGCAGGCTCAGCCCACTGTCAGGCATGCTGGGAAGAGGCAGAAGCTAAAGTATTCAATGAGAACTTGGAAGGTGGGCCTTGGAGAGGGAAGAGGCAGGAATTCCTTGGTCTTTCTGGGCTTGCTCTCTGGAGCCTGTATCCCAAAAAGCCTGGAAAGAGGATACATTCAGGCCTACTCTATTGGACAACTCCAGGGGCTGGCACTTATGTTGTATTTTATGGAAACACTGCACGCTACAGTTTTGCACTGAGGGAAGCTGGCTCTGGCCAGGGAGGCCCATGCGGGGTAGGCAGGGAGGTGCCTCTACCATTTCCAAGGGAAGTCCTTGTAAGGAAACCTGGGGTCTGGGCCTGTGGGCTCTAAGAGCTGCCGTGTCTAGAAGCCAGGCAGAGGGTGCTGTGTTCCATTTTCCTTCCTATTTCCCTAGAGCCGTTAGTCAGGTAGAATTAAGGACAGGTCTGTGGCTACCCTTTCGGCTAGTGTAGTACCCAGCTACCAGGCATCCCACGGGGCCAGCATAGCTGTGGCATCCCCTAACTGCAGGGGCAAAGATGCAGCATGGACAGTGACCAGAGTGAGACCTCACCTGAAGACCCACTGAATATCACTAGATGAAAGGAAACCCAGAAAGTGGACTTGAGATCCTGCCACCATCCTGGTCAGGGTGTGCAGCCAGTGGGCTTTGGCTTTAGCTTTCACTTCATTTGTACCCACAACTTCGTGATGCCTGTGGACTGTGGAGTTGGGTTGGGGGTATTCAAGTCCATTTAAGTACTGCATGAGAAACTAGAGGACTGTGTGTGGGCCAGGGGAAGCCCAGAAGAGAGTGGTCTCCTGGGCAAAGCAGGAGCTTCGGGGAAGGATACTGAGAAACACCCTCTGAATCAGGTTTCAAAGGGTGAGTGAATGAGTGGACTGAGAAAGCAATTCAGACAGGGAGCAACATGCACACAGCTGTGTGGGGCAAGCCAGATAGGGGACAGCACGCACACAGGCAGAAGAGTCTTATGTGATCCAAGGTCTGTCTGTGGCTGGCACCTGGACCCAAGAGTTAGAGAGGCAGGTGGGGCCATATTGGGAGACAAGCTAAGCGTGCACCAGTTGAGAAGTATGGACCCTGTCTTGTTGCAGATGAGGACCTCCGAAGAATCCTAATCAGGATCGTGATATAAACTGATGGGTGGAAAGATCTGTCCAGCGAACATGGCACTGTTGCCAGGCAGGGAGAAGACTTAGAGGAGATCAAGAAACATATTTGCCCCATCCTGCTTTTGAGGCAAGGAGAAGAGAAGTGGCTTTCCCTTGAACTACTGGCCACCCACTGCTTCTCTGTGGCTGACAGAGGAGCTGGCCACGGTCTCTACTGCATTCTCCACTGTTCACTACCATAAAACAAAGGATACCTTTCAATTTCCAGGCAGTGCAAAAACCTTGCTTTCCTTCCCTCTGATTCCACTTACAAAAGGCCTATCTCTGCAGTCAAGGACAGAGCAAAAGCAGCTAAGCTTTGAACTTCAGGGGTCTGCTTCCCACATGGGAAGTGAAGGCGCGCTGAGTGAGTTCCTCATCCACCTCCCACTAGCGCGCTTGGACTTTCCTTTGATGGTCAAGCCCATTTTTGTGGACCCCCCCCCAGAGTGATTCCCACTGCTGTGCAGGTCACCCTCCCGGCCTCCTGCCTCCCAAGGAAGCAGCACAAAGCCCACGAGCTTGTTGATTCCACAACCATTTCCATACTTTATTTGCTCAGATCAGGAAAAAAAAAAACCCAACCAAACAAAACTCTTGGACTGTGAGAGGACGGAGACAAGCGGACACCAGCCCTGATACAACAAATATCAGAAAGAAGCATTATTTGTTAAACTGGCTTGATTAGTGACTGCCAGACAGCTATTAGAACAAAAAGCATGTTTTTGGGCAACTGTGTCTATTGATGTCATGGTGAACCTCCACAAGAGCCCAGATAATGTTTGTTATCTTTACCAATTCTAGCCAAATGTTTGGATAAATAAAGATGTTGTATGAAATTCCCTGTCACTTCAACACAGACTGACATAGCATGGAACACTATTCAATTGTGTGTCATTTTATGGCTGCCCAGCTTCCATGGCCAAGGAAAGGGTAAGGAGAGGGCGTCCTGGGTCTAAGGATACAAATAAGAATGTTTATTTAATGAGCTACCCCTCTCACTGCCAGCCCTGTGTCTGCACACCAGGTTCTCCCCAAGCCCCTGGTGCACCGTACATTAGGTAAGCAAGTCCTTGAGTGGTTGCTGGAATTGTCCACCTGTAACCAGTGTTTTAATTTAAATAGGCCTACATACACAGGTCTGTGCATAACAGTGAAAATGAGTCTTTTAATAAAAGGGAGACTTGGACATGCCAGTCCCATTGGCAGCCCCTTTCTTAGATGATCTACCTTTGTTTTCTGCCTGGCTCTTAACGCTTGCTCCATTTTTGTGCCCTGTATGGGACTCTGTGGGCTTTCTGTCTTGTTCCTGGATCCTTGAAATAGGATTTAATTCTGTTTCCTTGCTTCTGACTATCAGCCCTGGGCTTGTCCTAGCCCTGGAACTCCCTTGAGATTACGCCCTTGTGAGCACACACACAGGTGCCAGTGAGCTGTCCCCACTGGATAAGTTCAGGTTTTTGACACGGAAGCCTAAACAAAAATAGAAGATGAGTCAGTTGTTAACAACCAGAGGGCAGTTACTTGGCCTTCCCTAGAATCCCACCTCGCTCAGATATCCAGCTACAACACAGGACCGGGAGCAGCCATCCCATTTTACCAGACAGGCTACCTAGAGGATTGAGCCACTCTAAGGCAGACTCACTATTATAAAAGCAGCTGCAGACAGACATGGCATAAACATGTCCTCTTGCTGAGAGGTTCCCTATTCACCCATTTGAGGCTTTATGTATGCCCACACTGAGGTGAACTTACCACCTAGTGGTCACCTTTTATCTCCCCCCAAATCAATTTCCTTTTGAAACTAGAGGACAATTACTATTCAGAGGATTTGGGATGGAGTTGATGCATTAGGACCAAACTCAAACTAGCTTAAGCAAAGATTACATTGGATGGATACTGGGGCATTTCTAGGGTTCAAAGAAGAATCAAAGAATCCAGTCTTAAGAAAGGCTGGGGATGCAGCTGGACCTCACATACAATTAACACCAGGAGCACTATCTCTGCCAATCTCTGCTTCTCCCTATGGAAGATCAAGTTCCTAGTCTTCTCTGAAGTCCAGGTTTCTCCTGATGGTAGAAAACCCAGCTGCCCACAGCCCCTGACTATTTTATCTTGCAGCCTTCTCCACTGAAAAGAGGACCTCCACTCCACCTCCTTCTAGTCTGCCGCGCCTAAATCTCCAGAAGGAGCTCATCAGCCCACTTTGTAACATAGCTGCTTCTACTGCAGCCCCTTGATGGGGTGTGGGGGGAACACAGTGTGGCATGGCCAGCCCCCAGGAAGGGAATTTCCTCAATTGATCAGAATAAGCACGGGTTCTCACCTCATCTTGTTCCTGAGTTCTTGCCAATCCCGGCCACATCTGGTAAAACAAGAATTTTCTTGTTGTATCCCAGCTATGTCAAAAGACAGAGGCTGCAGTCTGTTTTAGATAAGCCACTTGTAGTATAGCAATTGTCGGCTGGTAGTACAGAGGATCCCTGTTCTATCACTATCTAATGGAGAAAAAAATTGAGCTACTCAGTCTGAAGAGTCCCTGTGTCTTAAACAAATACCTTGTTCTCTGTTCTGAATGAAGCCAGTCCTCAGCAAAATGCGATATGATGGAGAGGTTAAGCTCAGAGATTCTGGAGTTCATTAAGGACTGAGTTCAATGTCTGCTCCCGCATTTGTACCTGTGTGACTGATGATCTGAGACAGATGATCTGAGGTGTGCATGAAGCACACCTAGCACGGTGCTTGGCACATACAAGGCTTTTCATGACCCTGGATAGCTTTGGTCTTCTGCAATGTCCTTTTCTGATGTTGTCTCCTGCTGCCACTTTTTGGGACATCCAGAATTCTGCCTCCGGCCTTGCTCTCCAACTGTTCCCCCTCCAGATGATTTCCTCGAGCGATATTGATGAAATATACACCCTCCCACCCCAATTTAAAATCTTTCCCAGCTCATTAATCCAATTTAGATAAAGTTGAACTCTCTATCATGGGCCCCAAGGCCAATCTCAGCTTGGACCCTGTCTCCCCCTCCCCCTCCCCCACCTTGTCTACTCTGAGCTCTCACCATGCTAAGTCACTTGGTATTGCCCGGCTCTGCCATGTTCTCACACTACCATGCATGTCTGCACAGCTGTCCCCTCTTCCTGTTATGTGTCTTTCCTGGGCTATCACCAACTACTCTAGCTAACTAGTTTTCAAGATCTGTGTGGTCAGGAGATTCCTGGAAACTTTTGCTGACCTCAGCCCCCATTATGAATTAGGTATGTTTCACCTGACTCCACATATGCCCTCCTGTGCCCCTATCACTGTATTTATTTGTTTGTCTTTGCTATTAAATTCTGAGTTTTTTGAAGGCAACATTGCATTTCCAACACCAAGTACAGAGCCTTACATACAAGAGATGTTCATTAAGTTTGAAGTGTGAAACACCAACGGCACAGCTGTGAAAACACACACACTGCAAAGGATGAAGATGAAATGTGCAGTCCTTTTCTCCATGTGGCCAAGTGAGGCAGCTGGGCATACGACCTAGGACCTTGGCCATGACCATCCAATTGGCACTTATAGCTGTTCCTCAGGCAAAAGAACCCAGCACTGTGTATAAAGTACTGGATTTTAAAGCTGAAAACCTACCTGCAAACTTCCTACTTTTTGTGATCTTGGTCAAAATGTTTAACTTTGTTTTCTTTGCTTATAAACATGGTTTATAATACGTGGCTATAGAGAATAAATGAGACTATGCCTATAAAATTTTAAAGTATCATTGTAATCCTTTCTGTGTGGAATCATCATGATTTCTGTTAGAAGATGAAGAATAGACCAATCTCTAAGCCAAAGCTAGTTCTTGTTTCTAAATATAAAATCATTGTCTGTCACAAGATAATGTCATCATTTGTGTTGTTGTTGTTGTTTTAGTTCTCACCTGAGGATGTGTTGATTGATTGTAGAAAGAGAAGAAGGCAGGAAGGGGGAGAAAGAGAGAGAGAGACCCAACAAGGAATCGAACCCACAACCTAGGTATGTGCCCTGATCAGGAATTGGACCTGCAGCCTTTTTGGTGTAGGGGATGATGCTCCAACCAGCTGAACCACCCGGCCAGGGCCACTTGTGTTTTCTGGTATTGGGTATTCCATCTCAAGGGGAGCCCTGGGTATACATTTTATACTCCTCATGACTTTTAGACTTGACAGAATTCACTGCAGTCTGACGAGGGGACCAGGTCACAAAACAAACCTCCTGTAATGAGCTCTTCCCAGCACAGCCACTAAAAACCAGCCCTCAGATAAGATCTCACCTGTCCTTATTACACAGATTTCTATGCCTCCACGGGTCAGCCTCTAGTGAGAGGAATAAGGAAAAGGAAAAGTTGAAACTAGCTGTGAGAATAACAGTTGCATTATTTATCTGTAAGGATTTTGTACTGGGTCTTAACAATACATATATTAAATATTTCTAAGCTTCTTCCTGCTTATAATTATTAACACGCGACAGAGGGAGTCATGGTAATTATCATCTGGGAATATCACTTAGATAATGCACAGCTCTCAGATAAACTAATGCCTAAGTTCAGGTGATGTTGGGCAGACCTGTCAAAGTGTGCAGCCTAGAAAATAATTAGTAAGGAAACCACAAGCCACGAGGCCATAAATTCATTTGAATGACCCCGCTCAGGAACGAGGCACCGCAGCCTCGTTAAGATTTGCACTAAATTTCTGAACTTTGTTCTATTACTAATTGCAGTCATACCCTGGTACTGGTCGGCTTCAGAACTCGTCAAACCCTGTACGCAATGCATTTTGACAAGAAAATAAATGTTTCAGCACCTGGTACTTGCTCGGGACTCTTTGCACTTGCCAGAATTTGTATGAGTCACAATGCTGCCGTGCCAGAGAAAATGCTTCACCGTTCATCGTTAGGTACTCATCACAAGTTCCAGAACAAATTGGTGATGAGTACAGAGGTACCACTGCAATGTGCAGTTTGTGGTTAGCGTTCCCTAGGTAACCAACATGGGGGACCCAGAATATAAACCTGAGGCAGAGTGAAGTCAGAAAGCCTTCATTCATTGCACTAACACTTAGGAAATATTCACTGAATACCTGGCGTAGAGGCAGGTCTCTTAAGGTAAGTTCCTGGCCCTGAGGGTGAGGTAGATGTGGTAACCAATGTGATAAGGGCGGTTCAAGTGTGCACAGAGGCCTAGGAGGGCCCGGGGAAAGGAGTGGCGAATTCCTCCTGCGAACATTGGAAAGGTTATCTTTGAGGACGTGGCTTTTAAGCTAAGTCTTAAGAGCTCCTCTGGCTGAGAAGTGAGGAAAGGTCATTCCAGGTGACAGATAAAAGCAAGCACTGTTGAATCCTGCTCACTAGGAGCCAAAGCGGGCCCCTTAGGGTGTGGGCCAGGGGTGAGGAGAGCCAGAGAGAAATGCCGGCCAAGCCCTTCAGAGGTGGGAGGTCATCGCCGACAAAGGCCAGGTCAGTTGGCAACAGTCAAAGGGTCAGAAGCTGGTAGATGAGGACAAGAGAGGAGACCTAGAAGAGACAGAGGCTCCTGTTTATCAGGGCCACCATGAGATGCATTGGTCTGGTGTAACAGTGAGAGACCGGAACAGGTAATTTTCAGGGCACAGAGGCCGGTGTTTGTGGGAACAGTATTCAGCAGGACGGGAGCACACGATCGTGGGAAAGTAAGGAGGCAGGAGGACCACCCAAAAAGTAGGGCAGAAGCCAAATGCAGAGGGGCTTTCCGGTTAGCTAAGGAATTTGGTCCTCACTCTGTAGTCAGTGGGAAACCATTATGGTTATTTTTAAGCTGGGAAGTAACATAGAGTTACATTTTAGAAGGATCATTCTGGTAACATGATGCAAGACAAACCAGAGTAGCCTTTCTTAAAGGGCAATAAACACCCTCCACCTACCCCTCAGAAGACCCTGGATGCTTGCTTACAATCACTAAGCATCATTTTAGCTGTGCCCTGGACCAACTGAATTTACAACCAATGGGGGACCTAGGAATCTGCATTTTTACCTATCTGTCCCTGGTAATTTGGGCCACAGTAGAGTCTGCAAAAAGTCACTTGGACAAGAGCAGACAGGGCCTGTACTGAAGAGGAGACGAGCAGGGAAACATGTAAGCAAAGACACTGTCGCACAAAGCATGTGCACAGTACATATAAATGAATGAATAGAGTACAGACAGGCTTTAGAGACTGACAGGATAGAGACAGGTCAACTTCAAAGTCTAAGGTAGAACCATTTGACATTGACAGTTTTGTGGGTCAAAACTGGATGAAGACTGCTAATTCATACAACTTAATTTAATGATGAAATCAATAAAAATCATGCCGTTATCATTTCAGTTGTTTCTATCAGTGTAGCAGGATGTCACTCATTCGTTACAACAAGCGGGAAGTTTAAGGGGTAACCACAAGAGTTTTAGCTCCCTTTTGCAATCTATGTGCCAGTCTGTAGAGGGCTCGAGGAATCTGGGGCTGATCAAGGAATAAGATAGAATCACTAAAGGCGGTGACTTACAAGCTTTATTGAACAGCACTTGGACAGAGTTGCATGAGAGAGAAAGACTGTCCAGGGGCTTATGGTGAGGGAGCCACCATTCAGGAGAGGTGGAGGGCGAGGGAGGGGGATCTGAGAGGGGACTCGAATGTCTAGGTGATGAGATTCAGCAGCATGATGAGCGCCGTAGCATATGGGGGCCATATAACCACATGATGCATATGATGCAATAGGTTCCCCCATTGATTATGTGGCTCTCTGTATCGATGGCCAGCAGACGCCGTGTAAGGTTTCACTGGATACGTAAAGCAGGCAGGCTCTAAAATAGCTTAAAAAACCTGCTTGTTTGGGCTGTTTTGAAATAATCAGATGTGTAAAAACTTGAGTTTGGTCCTGGCTGGCTTTTGAGCTAAGGGGTCTGGCCTGCAGTAAAAAAAAATAAACCATGTCAGGGCCAATACAGGGAAGTCACCTTGGGCTCATTGCTATGACACAGTCCTGGCCTAAATGACCTCAGTTCCAATCCTCCCACTTCCCCTGTCCTGCACTACAGAGCAGGAAGTGTCCTCAGGCCTGACTGACAGCTGGGTTTGTCTGGCCGATGGGAGACACTGGCAGAAGACTGGAAGACAGGAGAAAGGCAGACGCTGGGTGTTTCTCACCCCAAGACAACTGGGCTGCACAGAGTCCACCTTTGGGTTTGAGATGACCCCTGCCTCTGGGCCCTGGAAACCCACCTCTTCCATTCCGTCGTCCCTCCAGGCTAAGGAAGACAATGACACCCAACTACTGCTAATCTTCCAGTTGCCTCCTTGTCCCCTGGTTGTTTTCTCAGTTTCTTCCTTCACCTGTAACTAATTTCCCCCATTCGATTCCCTCTATATAAATACTCTAGGTGATCTCTGATTTCCTGGTTGGACCCTGACTGACACAATATCTTAGTTCTTTCCAGACCTTCAAATCAAAATAGTAGGGAAAGTCTTTAATAGAAACAACTGATATTTTCAGTCTCCTGAAAAATGTGGATATCTGTAAAAAAAATTTCTATCTACCTACCTAAAGAATACAATCTCAGGAAGTGGGTATTAGCATCTTCAGATAAAGCCCCGGACTATTCACCCTTTGATGCACCCCTAAACTCTCCGGTGTGGAAATCCCGAAACTACCCTGTTCATAGCAATCAATCATCCTGCATGTGGCGAGGCAGCCGTGGTCGCATGCTTTGGTGCTACAGGGAGGAGAGGGGTGAGGCCACTTTCAACCTAATACAGACCAAGTTGTGGTTCAGAGTAGGAGCTGTGGATGAATGCAGGCTTCTATGGGAAGTAACCTCACAGGGCGATCTGATCATACATTCCTAACTAGAGAGGTCAGAATGCGTAGTCATGCCCGAGGCATGGAACTTTTTTAGTGAAAAGTTGATCTGTTCCTTAAGCAAGCCCAGTCCATTGTGTTTGTGCATCCAGGTTGACAAATCTTTGAAATAACACCCTCAAAAAGTACATAATCTTGTGAACTATCCTGTAATCCAATCCCCACCTTCACATAATCTCCCTTATGTTCCCTCTTTAATCTCAAATGCATCAAGGAAACTGCAAAACTGTCATTCTTTGGGCGATTTGAGATTTTACTTCCCAACAACCATTGTCAGTTGGGCTCAAATAAAATCTTACAAAAATTCTTTACAGGTTTGGACATCTCTGATGTCGGCAGAGCTCAGCCCTCCCACACACACTAGCACATCAACAGCCGAGAGATTTCTCTGACTCCTAAAGCTGGCCAACTTTACCTGGTCATCCATTACCCCACTTCCCCTGTATCTTTTCTTTTCTTAAAACTAAATGAATTGGGTGACATTGGGTAATAAAATATAGGTTTCAAGTGTAGAATTCTATAGTACATCACGTGTACATTGCATTGTGTGTTTCCCACCCAGTCAAGTCTCCTTCTGTCACCATATAGTTGACTCTGTCTGCCCTCCTCTACCTTCTGCTCACCCCCTCACCCTCTGGTAACCTCTGTCCTGTTGTTCGAGTCTAAGAGTTTTTGTTTGGCTGGGGCAAGGGGGTTTGTCTTGTTTTTTTTCATTTGTTGCAACATCTACTCTTCTAGCTTCTTCCTAAGACAAAGAGAAGCAATCAAATCACCTATGGTCTCGCAGCCCAGAGAACTCCAGTTCATACTTAGCATGATTCAATTTCAGGGTTTTTTCCCTGTAAGTTTATCATGGTTCTTTTACATAAACAGGAAATTGCTCTAGAACCTGATTTTTTTCTCTTTGTATATGGTGAACATTTTCCCTAATCTATTAAAAATATTCTGTTATCATTTTTTTTCTCTTCTTTGATTTCTTGTTTTGTTTTTGGGGGGTTTGTTTTTGCATTATCATTTTTAATGCTGCACATTGTTCTAGAAAATATGGATGTCTTACCATTCGATTTGCGAATCCCCTTGAACTTCCAACATTTCCCTGGAATAAACAAGGTTCTGATGCACATCACTGTTTTGCACACCCTTAGTGGTGTCTTTAGTATAAGTTCTAAGAAATGGAATTTCTTGAGCACAAAGTATATGCATTTTAATATTTATGGCAATTTTACCAAATAGCTACAGGAAGGTTTATGTTTTGTTTTGTTTTGTTTTTAGTTGCTTCTTAAGATTTGGGTGTTTTTTTTTTCTAATAACAAACACCAATGTTAGTAAGACACAGAAAAAACAACCAAAGTATCATTTCCTGAAGGCAAGGATCTGGTTATGTTCATATTGGAATCCCACACCGTGTCTGCCCGTCACAGTGCCATCAATGTTGAGTTGGAAAAAAGAGATTCTGTCCGGCTTCTGTGAGTCGTTTTCATAAAATAAGGACGTAATAAAGCTCCACAATGCTTAGTCCAGTGGCCCCCACCCTGACTGCACTCTGGAATCGCCTAGGGAACTTTTCAAAGTTGCAGGATCCTGGACCCCACCCAAGGCCAATTAAATCAGTCTCGGAAGGAGGGGTGCAGGCCCACCGTCAGTTACTGCCAAAGCTCCCCAGAGGATGCTAATGGGTAGTCAAGGCCAGGAACTAAAAAATGGCAGATATCTGAGAAAGGAAAACTGATCTTGTTCCTTCCCCCCTAATCGTCTGGAGAATATAAAATTATAGAAACGGGGAAACTCAGCAATTTGGGGACTATATGGACCCACAGCTGATTTCATGGTATTTAGTCTGACAGCCAGTTAAAACACACTTTTAAAGGCAGCGTGTTTTCCTCTGCACCCACCCGAAGTGCCAAGATTTCAGGAAAATCCCGTGTTTCCGTTATCCGTGTGTGGAGACTGGCACACAGCAGATGGCAGGATAATGGATTGTGTCTGCTCGAGTTAGAGCTGCTTTTATTTGCAAAGCATCAAATTCATGTTGACTGTGGGGCCGGGCTGACATGATTTATTTCTAATGAAAATGGAGGCATCTCGGGGTCTGTCTTTGCTCATTACCGCAAGACAGAGCCTCATCTGTGATCAGGACACCCTGGATGGCTGGTGACAGAAACTGCAGGGGCTGCAAGAGGCCACTCTTGTTCTGGGACTCAATGTTGGAGCACCTCCATATGCCCGGCCGCCCGAATCTCACAGCAGTGAGGGTTCCCCCCGGAGTCCAGTCAGCAAAGTACCAGGGAAGCACCATTTATATTTATGTTTTTACCGTTAACGCTTTAATTAAATACTCCTACATGTGCTCTCAAACAGCAGGATGGTGTTTTGAAAAGAAAGCGTAGTAGGTGCAGCCCATTCATTCTTGAAAGAAAGGATCTCTAGTGACCTGAAAGCAGCCCCCCGCAGAGTTCTTCCGAGCCCCTCTTCAGCTCAGCGGCGTGACAGCCGCAGGGAGCCTGCCTGCCGCCAGACTGCTCCTGGCTGCTTCCCGAGGCTGGCTTACAGGAAACCCCGGGACAGCGGGAGAGGGAGGGCAGAAGCAGACGATGGAAGAGCAGGAAAGGCTAAGCCCTGAGCAGCAAACTTCCCTCACCTGTCAGGCAAAGAGCAGAGCCGAGCCCCCAGGGCCAGGCACCTGTTCTGACCTGGGGAATGCTTCGTGACGGTTCAAGAAGGCTCGGTGCTGTGGAATGGGCCTTAGAAATCTTCTGGCTCCGAACTCCCAATTTCCAGATGAGAAAATAAGGCCAGAGGAATGGCTGATTTGCCCAGAGGAATGACTCCGTGGCAGAGTTTAGGATTCAGGTCTCCGGGTTCTCAGATTCCTCCACTTTGCCTCACCAGTAGTTCACAAGTCTGACTTCACATTCGAACCATGCAGGGAGTTCATAAAACCCTGCCCAGCCCCATCGCTGGAGATCTTGGTTTAAGTGACTGGGAGTAGGGCCTGTCCGTGAGTATTTTTACAGCACCCCGAACCCCTGCCCCACCAGTTGATGGTCATGTGCAGTTATGAGAATCTCAAGGAACCAAACAAATATAAGGAAGTAACAGCAGTGGTGAACTCTTTATGGAAGGTTGAGAGAGAGAGTATCTGAATCCATGTTTAAAGGATGAATACGTTTGCTCAGAGGAAAAGATGCAGAGAGGTTTTCCAGGGAGAGAGAACAGCATATGCAAAGGCCTGAGGGCATGAAGAGACACGGCCCAGAGCTGTAACTGGGTGTATCTAATGCAGGGTGCAAGGTGGGATCAGCGGATGCAGAGCTTGGCAGGCAGCCAGGGGCTGGATCCCAAAGGCCCTTATAATATGAGCCATTCTCAAAGCTGGAGATAATCCTGAAATCATGGTGAACCCCTGAGCTGTATTGTGCAGAAAAATGACAAAGTTTCATTTTAGGTAGGACAATCACCCTAACAGGGATGTGGATAATGAATTGGAAGGGGAAGGAGCCAGAGGCAGGGAGCCCAGTTCAGAGGGGAGGCAAAGAGATGACAAGAGCCGGAACCAACAAGGCTGTGGCAACAAAAACAGAAAGACAGGTAGGACCCGAGTTCTAAACTCTGCCCCTGATGCACTGCATTTCCACAGTGGAATTGATAGCATGGGATGGCTGATTGGCCCAAGGGTGAGAAGGTCTGATTTCAACCTCCCTTTTCCCATTTTCCTTCATATACTCTGAACTGAACGACTCACTCCCACTTGTTTTGATTCTGTTGGTTCCTTAGCCTGGGATGTCTATCCCTCTGGCATCTCCAAATGTCCAAATAGGATACGTCCTTTAGGTTTCGAATCAGTGTCACTTCTTTAGAAAATCTGCTTTTTGAGTCAAGTTCAGCAAGCTCCATGTTCTCATTGCACCCTGCCTCCTGAGAAGTATTCCTTCTCCTCTGCCAGGTAAACCATTTTGCCTTCAAAACTCTGCTCAAAGTCACCTGTTCTGGTGACTTTTTGGCACCTGCCGACACAGGTTGTGTTTCCACAGCTATTTTGAATTCTTCTGTCAGTAGTAGAGAATTGCTCCTTGTTGCCAGTAACTATTGCTTTCCCCATTCATCTTCCCCCGTGAGGAAATAAGCTCTTTGGAAAGACAGAGGCACTGTCTTCTTATTCTGTCTCCTGTCCTAACACAGTGCACAGAAGATATGTAATAAAAGTTCATTGAATGAATGAATGTCGCAGACTGAATTCACGATATCCAGGGAAATGCTCTACGAGTATAATAACGATGCTGACGATGCTTATAGGGTGCTCCCTGAGAATAGGGCACCTCGGGTGGAACCCCAGGATCATTTGGAGCCCAAAGGTGAAGTGTCATACGGAGGAGCTACACCGAGGTAATTCGAACCACTCCGCAGACCTCTTGGAAGACTTTCTAAGACCACCCCAAGGCGGGGAACTGAACCTTGAGAACTGCTTCTAGGGCAGGCTCTCCGAGGACCCTTTAGCCATGGCAGGGAGCTTACCCTTGTCATCTGGGCTATTTTCCCTAGGCTGGGCCCTCTCCCGTCTCCCTCAGGCAACTATATGGCATCTTCCAGAAGCACCTCCTCCTCCAAGAATTCTGAGCCTTATCTGGGTGTTTTGAAGAAACTTGTGATTAATTGAAATACCTCAGGTATGCACCCAGTGGTTGCTATCTTAGTCTTTCCACAGGGTTGTTGTTTTTTTATATTTTTGGAGGGTTTTTTTTTTAAGTGCTGCAAGATTTATGGGAATTTCAGATGCTATAGCAACTCGAAGGGGGGGAAAGGTAGGCCTCGGCAGTGTCCCCTGGCTTCCCTACCATGAGGGAGATATGCTTGGGAGACATTTCAGTGGCCCCTGAGCCACACATCTGCGTGAGGGAGTCTGCATTGAGTCTGCACTGACAGGTGGAGGGAGAGACCTTGCCTCAGCACAGCAGTCAGAGCTCAGCTCGAGGGCCGCGTTGCTGAAGCTACAAGCAATGATTTGTTCCCCCGTGGCCACAGTAATGATCGGGTTGAGGCTCCTATACTGGGGCTGGGGGTGGAGGAGGGGGTGGGGAGCACGACGGGAAAGAGAAGGGAAGGGGAGCCCCTCCTATACACACATGGACTCGGGAGATTCACCACGTGCTCTGCTGAGGCTGGGAAAATAAACACCTTTCAAATTCCTGCCTGTGAAACCAGAAGTCAACAGAGTCCGGGGGCTTGTGCTGCCTGTCACTGCTCAGCCAAAAAGTGCAAACAGGGATTGGATTATAATTGTGCTTTTAATATTAATATCAGATGCGGGCAACCTGAGAAGGTGGTGAGTAACATCCCTCATACCCGCCTTTCCTCAAGCTTGTCAGGGCAGGTTCACATGAGAGAAGGAGGGGAAGGGACCGTGGAGAGGAACACACACAAGGGGTTCTGGTGGTGTGCAGTCTTGGAGTTTGAGTCCTTGAGCGGGTTTTGGCCCTGATGAATGGAACAGGATGGTGAGCATTCTGATAGGGATCTCCAAGCCAGTCAGGCGGTGGTCTGGTGCGGGTCATCCCAGTGTTTCTGGGTGTTTCCGGGGCACAGTCGATCAGTCTCCACATTCCTGGGGATGGGACACGTAGGTTCAGGGAAGAGTTAAAAGTCCCTTTGTTCTTTCCTAGTCAACTGTGAACTGCAACAAAATCTCAGCCAGAACATAAGCTTAAACATATACATTGATTAATTGGTTACATATTCTGTTAGTGATCATCTAAGACTATAATGGAGAGAAAACACAACTGGCCCTGAAAAGGATTTTATTTGTATTTCCCCTATGAATCCCCACTGTTAGTAGTGAGTGAAACCAAGCTGTCAGAGGATCTTGTCCAAGTTTCTCAATGTCTTGTACCTCATCTGTGCAGTCACCTGGTCCAGGGCTACAGTTATGGTACGGCGGTAATCTGGAATACAAACACGATAGAGTGAATAAGAGCACAGGTTCCTCCTTGGGATGGAGTCAGGGTGTCTGAAGCCATTTTATTTTGAAGAACAAGTTTTGTAATCTGAGTAGTTTCATGGTTAACAATGTTTGACTTAAATGCTTTACATATTTTTTAACATATATTTCTTGTCCTAAATCAGGCTTTGCAGACCCCATCCTAGCATGGAATGGCTTTCCATAAATAATTTCAAAAGAACTTAATATTAAGTCCGCTTTTGGGGACCACCCAAATACGTAACAGCAATTGGAAGGACTTGGTCCCACGTAAGGTGAATTTCTGGACAGATTTTAGCCAGTGTTTTCTTGACTGCGTGGTGAACCTTTTCCTCCTTTCCGGATGACTGTGGTCTCCAGGCTGAACGTAGACTCCAGTTTATTTTCAGATGTTCACTAACTTTCTGAGTTATTTCTGTCACAAAGGAGGGTCTGTTGTTCACTTTGTAAACTGTTGGGCAATGCAAAACAAGGGATTAACTCTTTTAAGAGCCACCCGACAACTTTTGAGGCCCTCTCTGTGCAGATTGGGTAAACCTCTATCCATCCAGAAAAGATGTGATTTTCCCAGTAGCCAGTTCCCAAGCCCAGTTCAAAGCTATCAATGCGGACTCGCATGCTGAAGTCCCAGGTGGTAACGCCCTGGCTTCCATAGTCGCTCCCAGTGCCACTAGTGCACATCCAGCTCTCCTCTGACCTCTCTCCAGGTAGCTGCTGCCATCCACGCACAGAGTGCAATCTGGGTCAGACCAAGGTTCATCCTTTAAATCAGGTCAGCTGCCATACACCTGTTCTTGATCTCTGGAGGGAAGGTAGGCTGCAGAGGAGAAACCAAAGCAGCGAGAAGCGTTTGCAGCCACAGGGCGCTACACAGGGACCTGGAGATGCACTTGCCGATCCTCTGGAGCCAAAGTAATCCGAGCATGCAATTTCGTGAAAAGGTCTCTACCCAAAAGCAGTATGAGGCAAGTGTTGATTTACCATAGTACATTCCAAAGCTTTCAGAAAATGCTGTGTCTCATTTTGGCCTGAGACACCAGTCACAGGGACAGTTTGAGCAGTAGGTTTTATCAGTCTTTGATTAAGCACTGTGTTTACTAGGAATTCAGTTGGTTGACCCTCTACTGTTAGTTTTACGTGGGGCTCCTGGGGTAGGGCCGGGGGCGGGGGGCAGTGTTCAGAAGCTGTCCAGGATCCAAGGGAGCGCCTGGGGTCCATCAGTCCCCATCAGACGCTGGGTCCCTTCCTGCCATTAGTTTGGCTGAGGGAGGCGTCTTCTGGGGCCCCGGCCTGCCTTTATTTTTCTCAGGGTATTCATTTTCCCAATGGCCCTCTTCTTTACAATGTGCACCTTGGTTAGGATCTAAGGGGCTTTGCCTTTGCCCCCCGAGATTTTCTGCTTCCTCAGAGGATCTCCCTCAAACCTGATTAAGGGAGGCAGTCCCTGCCCCTGCCTTGCAATGTTCCCTTCCATTGTAAACCTTAAAGGCAGTGTCCACCAATTGAGGGGGATTTACCCCTAGTGCCCCATCTAATTTCTACAGTCTCTTCCTAACATCAGGGGCACTCTGCAAAATAAACGCCATATTCACCATCCTTATGTTTTCTGGAGCCTGTGGGTCCAAATCAGTATGTTCTCTACATGCTAGATATATCCAATCCAAAAACTCAGAAGGATTCCCATTAGCTTTTGGTTGTACTGCTTGCACCATATGTCAACTTCTTTGTTTGGGGACCCCTTCTTTAATCCTTCCAGAATATATCTTCAATAACGCTCCAAATGAGGGAACCCTCCATTGTTGGGATCCCAGCCTGGCTCGACCAATGGTGTAGCTTCTGCTGGGTGCAGCACCACCCCTGGATTTTTTTGATGCAAACTTTGAGCCTCTTCATTGGTTTTGTCTGAAACTAGTCATCTTTCCTCAGCTGTTAGTAAAATGATGGGGAGGACTTGTATCTGCCCAGTTAGGGTGATGGGTTGCAAAACTTGAATGAATCCAACCAGTCAGTTTAGCTGAATCATCTTGGTAGGAGGGGTTAGAATTCTTTCAATTCAATGAATCGCAGGTTGAAAAAGGAGTGCACGCCCAGTAGTAACCAGCCGGCTGCCCTTGCGGTTTCACTCCTGCTGGTAATCTTCTCAAGGGAAACTGCCCTGCTCCGAATTTTGTACCCTGCCTGGTACAAGAAGGACAAGTTGTTCCTGCTTTAGATTTGATCTGCCCTCTTCTCCCTGCATTCGGGCCAGGGGGCAAGAGCCACATGCGAACCAGAGGAGGAGAAGGGAGAGGAGGGGGTGGAGGAAAAGGGAGAAAAGAAGGAGGAAGAAAAGACCAAGGATGTCCCCTCCCCCGCCACACACACAGCAAGCCGTTACTGGGACACCCTGGCCTCAGGAATCTGGCTTTCCAACATTTGCCTTGGCTCCTGAACCTGCTGTACCATCAACTTCTGTCCTATTTCATCAGCATCCTGCTTATGGAGAGCCATAAATGCTTAAACATAGGGATTCTTATCCCATTTCTCTGATCTCTGACAAAACAATTTTAACCACAAAACAGTATAATCATTCAAAGAACCATTGAGTGGCCAGCGCTCTCCTGAGTCAAGGGTATACATTGGCCAAGCAGCATTACAATAAAAAATCATCTTTTTCTTTGTCATGGACTCATACCCATAAGTAGACCAATTAGTGAGAATGCACCCCCAATGGGATGTCTTTTGGAACAGAGGCCACTGCACCCATTTCAGATCCGAATAACAAAACCAAACACCAGGCACAAACTGGTTATTGGATACTCATCACAGAAAGCCCAGTGCCACGCTGACTTATCCCAGATTTGGTAGGTAGGCCACCAGACGGCCAAAGGCCAGAAACCAGACAGGCTTTCCAAGTGCAAATCCAATCTCCTACTAAAAGATGAGGCCATGGGAAGCGCAGAGATCCCGGAACCAAAGATCTCCCCTGGCAAAAGCACCAGGCAGCTGCTAATGATCTCAGCGTGGGGCTGGGGCCTCCCTGTCCCGGCAGCCTCCAGGAATTCCCCTGAATGTCCCCATCCGACTTACGGAGAGTCCCAAAGCCATCCTGGCCGAGTGGCTAGAAATTGAAAGTGAAGGTCAACCGAGTCCGGGGGCTTCTGCTGCTGCCCAGCCAAAAAGCAGAGACAGGGATTGGGTTATAACTGTGACTTTGTTAATAGCCGATGTGGGCCATGTGGGAAGGTGGTAGGTAAAAACCCTGACATTCACTTTCCCTTAAGCTTGTCAGGGGCAAGTTTATATACGGGAAGCAGGGGACGAGAATGTGGAAACAGAGAACAAAGGTGAATGGAGTTTGAGTCCTGTGGGGGTGGGGGGGTTCTTTCAGTCCCAATGAATGGAACAGGACAGTCAGCATTCTGATAAGGGTCTCAAAGCCACTCAAGTGGCGATCAGGTGTTTCTGGGACACAATCAGCAGTCTCCTGCATTCCTGACGAGTGTAGGTCCAAGGAAGGGTTAAAAGTCTCTTTGTTCTTTCCTGGTCAACTGTTAAGCACAACAAAATCTCAGCCAGAACATAAGCTTAAACATACACAATGAAGAGAAAATGAAGCTGGCCCAAAAAAGGATTTTAACTCTAGCTCCTCTATCACCTGGGAACCGGAGGGCGCGTAACCAGCAGCGAAATTCCCTCTCCAGGAGGCTGCCAGCTGTTCTCAAGAATTGCAGTTGCTGCAGGAGGAGATATACAGGTTGGGCCAGGGCAGGGCAGGGCAGGTAGGGCGGGCAAGGCCAGACTGGAGGGCTCACTTTAGGACAGCAGCTCTGCTGGGAAATGAGCTCTGCCCCAGTCCCAGGCCGGAAAGCCTCTTCTCCTGGGAGACTGTCAGCTTTAAGTCACCTAGAGGAGTGGTGGGGCGGAGGCCCAGCTCGCTATCCTTAAAGCAGCTGTGAATAAAGGGCACAGTGCAATCATGCTGAGGGCAAGCTAAAAAGAAGGTAGTCACTATGAAGAGTACAACATCTGCATCCCAGGCATTTCTGTAGGCACCCGGTGCCTGAATGGGTGGCTGCACCCTCTCCAGAACAATGCCTGGAAGCCTGCAGCATTGGTTCTCCATCGGCCTGCCCCATCTGGTTCTAGTCTTTAAAGCAAGATTCTTTCTAGACCTTAAGGTGGACCTCCAGCATTATCGGACTGGGTTCTCAATACAGACCACTTACATTGTCAGTGAATTTTAGTTCTTCAGCTCTGATTTTGGAAGGATACTCTTACCTCTGTCTCTCCAGACCTAACTGTAGAATTTCCTTACCAGATTCCAGAGCAAGAACATTCAGGCTGCCCCCGAGGCAGGCTTTTGGGTGGATCTGAGCTCCCATCCAGCAGTTCTTCCCTTTTCTAGAGCATGGCCCATGCCACAGAAAAGCCACTTTTCAATGACCTTGAAGCTTCCCCTTAAGTGTCTCTTTCCACACTGGTTTGGCAAACGTTAACCAAATAGCCATTATGTGCCGGGCACTTTGCTAGGCACGGGGAATACAAAAAGAGTGAGACTATAGAGTGGAAATAGCAAGCCAGAAGGTTCTTTTTCTCTCCCGAGAGTGGAGGACTGACCACAAAGGCTGCCACTGGCTCCGTGGGAGAGGTTTAGCTGGAAGCTCTCAAACTGTTCACATCATCAGGTTTTTCTAGGCCTCACTTCCCACCTCCACTGCAATTAGTCCTGTGGGTGTTGCCCCAGTGACAACTAAGCCAAACTCTGTGGCAATTTTCCTCCTGGCACAATACACACCTTTGTGCCTGGGAGACAAGGTGTACAAGAGCAGAGACGAGGAGATGGGAAGGGCAAGTCACCCCAATTATTCCACTTGTAGTTGGCGGAGCCACCGCCTTGGTTTGTCTATCCCCAAAGCCTGCATGACTTGCCCTCTCCCTGTAGAAGGGGTTGGCAACGACAACTGTGCTAAAACCAGCCTGAGGGGCTTGGCCCACTTTGGAGGGTTGCCAAACCAACACAGCGGAAGCTGTCTTGCAGCTGTGCCTTTCAGAGAGCGATGCAGGCAGCTGAGTTCATCTTCCACTGAGCACAGTGTGGGGAGGGTGTGGTCTTTGCTTCTTAATAGTTTTCTGGTGTTGCCAGAGTCTGACGACTTGGAGGAATTATTGCAAAACAGCTCACCTCATTCCCTCACGGAATGCGGAAAGGTTGGAGAGAACGTCAAAGTGTATCTAAAGAGTCATTATATTCCCAGTGAGAGTAGTAAACGGACATTTTCACTCCCTTCCTTTACAGCTGGTTTCAGTCCTCAGGTCCTCGGGCCCTGGCTTGGGGCACCGGTCCAGGGCAGCTGCAGAGACCGACAGTAGCCATTCAGCAGTAGTGTCTGACCTACAGACTGTGCTCTGAGGCTCTTCGCTGTGGCTGTGTTTACAATAATGAAGAATTAGGTCACCAGGTGCTCATCCTCAGAACTTGGTCTTGGAACTGCCTGTAAATCTCACTTCTGCTAGACTAGCACTGTGGTCCTGGGCAAGTTAGCTTCTCGGAGTTTTCGTTTCCTCATTTGTAAAGTGAAGATAACAATAGTACCTACTTTATGGACTCAGAGTAATGATTGGATTAGAGGACACTAGTGAAGAGTGTAACAGATGTGTGCACATAATTGGTGCTCAACACGTGGTCCGCTCATGTGCCGTTGGTTTGGATGGGAGGGATGTAATATCCCTGTGACGGCCATTGTCTATTAGCCATGAAGATTGAGAAGCAACAATGTTTTTAAAATATTTACTTATTTTAGAGAGAGGGGAAGGGAGGGAGAGAGGGAAAGAAACACTGATGTGAGAGAGAAATATCAATTGGGTGCCTTCTGTATGTACCCAGACCAGGGATGGAACCCACAACCTAGGCATGTGCCTTGACCGGGAATCAAACCCATGACCTTTTGGTTTATGGGATGATGCCCAACCAACCAAGCCACTCCAGCCATGGTGAGAAGGCAACAATTTTGAGTATTAAAACACCTACACCTCTTTTCCCTCTATTAACCCCCTACTTCATTCTTTCTTGGTTGTCTGCCTGCTGCCCGCCAAAACATAAAGTTTATTGAGGACACAGAATATGAACCGATGGTCAGCAGAGTCTTCTTACATTGACAGGTAGTCAATAAATATTGTGCATGGATGCATGGATATTTTTTTCAACTGACTAGTTGAACAAGACTTCTGATGCTTCTGGGTACCAGTACCCAGAAAATATAATATATAGTCAAAGGCTGGGGAGGCACAGGTTTAGTACTTACTAACATTTTCCCTTGCCTGCCATGGATTTCTTTTGAGGTATTACATCCAAAGCTTTTAGATCTGGCTGCTTTGCATGACTGGGTTAGGTTGCAGATGAGAATTTTGCAAAGCAAAATAGATACATCACACCAATTTGCATTTCAATTTCTGTCCCTCTCAAAGGCCACAAAGTCCCCCAGCAATAATCAGGTGCCAGGCAAAGAAATTAAGAACTTTGGCTGGGAAGACAATAAATGAGTCTCTGAAACGTAGTAAAATGTATATACGAGAGTACATCCTTTCCCTGGTTTCTTTCTGGACGCTGTCATGGACGCTAAAAAAAACAAGTACTTATAGGAAAAGTTTCTCTTGGATAATGAGAGCAGACACATTAAAAATCTCATTACAAATCGCTGCTTGGTACTTTAGATTCATTATACGTAGGTCAGACCATGTCCTTGTGCACAGTGGTGTGTACAAAGCATTGCTCCTGATCACAGCAAAAACCCGTAACACAGAGTTTCTAAGGCTCAGAGTCCCTCAGTAATAAAAATCTTCAAGGCCCAAACAGCCCAGGAGTTCTCTTAACTTCCTTTCATCAGCGTTCCAGGAAAACCTACTGTGCTGCTCCCTTCCGGTCTCTTAAATCACAGAGATGATGAGAGCGTGGGGAAGGCAATGGGGTTATAATATGCGTGGGTTTTTATATCCCAGGGTGGTTGTATTAAAAAGAGGAGTCTGGTTGTAAAAGAAGAAAAAGACCAGGCCAGCTTATGATGACTCGGAGAGAATCAGGATTCCAGAGAGAGCATCCATAGCAGGGCTCAGTTTGTGTGTATCTGTTGTAGCAGAGCGACAGGACTGGGAAGGGTTTCCCTGTGCCGTCTGCAGATGTGCGGCTTGGAGGGAAGCACCCCAGGAGGCCCTGATGGGACTAGTCCTCTCAGCAGGGAGGACGTCTGCCCTTTGGTAAAGCCTCAAAGCCTGTAAGCAGAGCTTTGTCCTCCCAGTGAGCACAACTGGGGGGTCGCAATTCCCTTTTTCAAAAGTCCTGTCCTCTGGGCTGCCCCGCCCAGCTGGGTGACCCCATCCAACCTGGTGGCGCAGGTCACCCCAGAAGCTCCTAGCTTTCACCCACCAGAACATGAGGCGTGCACACGGCCCAGAGTTTCCCTTCAAGTACTTTGCCCACAGTGCATGTGATTGGGCTTGTGTCTGAACATCGCAAAGAGGGCTACGAACTCTCTGAAAATACTTGCAGAGCTTTAAATATCATACATAGCGTTAAAAATATTTAAAGGGATCTGTGATCTCCATGAGTATGAATGTAAAACACACGTAAGAAAGAGGAAGACACTGATGTACATTTGTACGTCTGCACCTAGACCATGCCTGGGGCAGCGCTTCTCAGACTGCAGCTGCCCGGGAATCACCAGGAGAGCTTGCGAAGATTTCTGGGCCCCACCCCCTAATGCTTCCTCCTCACTAAGTTTGGGGCAGGCCTGAGAATTTGCATTTCTAACAAGTTCCCAGGTGATTATTTTTCTGCTCACAGGTTCCTGTGAGATACAGAACTGCTCACAGGACTGCCTCCAGGATGGCAGGACCTTGCGGTCAGGGAGCAGGGGTGGAAGGAACTTTCCCTAGCCACCCTTCTGTATCTGTTGAATTTCTGTCTATGGCAATATATTACCTGCTCAGAAACAAACTTGAAAGTGAAAAAAAAAGAGAGCGCAAGAAAGAAAATATCACTACCTTAAACATGCCCTTAAACTCACCCACAAGAGCGGCGGGGAGACCAGCTTTCTTTGCGTTCCTAGTGACTGTTCCCCAAGGTCACCTCTCTCTCGCTCGCTCTCCCGCGCCCGCTCTCCGCTACTCATTTGTATGCTGTGCAGTCCCTCTGTGTTACTTTATTCAAAGAACTCCTGCTCTGCTGCTGGTAACAGAACCCATTTCTTCTATCTTCTAAGAGAAATTCTACTCGCGTTCACCTTTTTTCCACTCACACCCACTGGGACTCACTGTGTCAGAGGTCTTCAGTAATTATGCAAGCCTCCAGTCTCTGAACCCCTCATGCCCTCAGCCTTGGGAAAGGCACAAATCCCCCTTTCCTGCACACAGCTGCCGCAGCCCCGAAGGACTCATCTTGTCACCAGCATCCCTTGAATTCGGCAGTGATCATGGCATTCGATATATAGTATAACTTCGATCATGATCACACAGGGGTGGGGGGAGCAAAAGTGGGTTTACAGTTGTAAGTACACAAAACCCAGTTTCTTCTTTTATTATTATTTGTTAATTATTGTATTACTTTCCATGCAAACGACTGTAAACCTACTTTTGCCCCACCCTGTATTGTTTCAGCTGATCCCCCCAGTTCCAGTCTCTGTCGTGGGAACACTCACTTACTTTCAATTGTGTTATTCCACTACCCAAAGATTTCCAATAGTTCCCCATCGCCTTGGGAGCAAAATACAAATTCATTAGCTTGGATTTCAAAGTCCCTTCATAGTACAGGCCCTAATCCTTCTTTCTAGGCTTGTCTGTTAAAAAGCCTCTAGTAGAGTGAACTTGACCTGCTCAGCTCTTGACCCCAACACATGAGACACCTTCCCGCCTCCACCGTCACCTCTCCCTGCAACTCTCCTCACCCCGTCGAAGTTCCACCCACCTCCTGAGGTCAAATATTGGGTATATTTTATCATCCTATTGGATTGCATCTTTCTTGAAGACAAAGAATTGCTTTATAAATTTTTGTGTTTCTCACCTTTCCCATGGTAGGGGAAGGGAAAAAAGTTAACATTTATTGAGTACTTCGCTTGTGCCAGAAATTTTATATGTTATTTCACTTCATATGCTATTTCATTAAGACCTGAAAGTGACTCTATTCAATACAAATTATTATTTGAAACTAAGAATTGCCTAATAAATGCACTTGAAGAAGGAATGTACAAATTATATATTTATGTTCACAAAAGGTAAATCATAAAGGAAATATAAATGGCTAAGAAAATTGAAATAGTCAGCCTTATCTGTTATCTAAGAAAGTAAAAACAGTAATTAAATACTGTTTACAACCAAGTAAATGAAAAGTTATTATATACCCGATTATATGTTGGCAAGAGTTGGGGAACAGGAACTTTTTGCACTAAAACAGAAGCAAAGATTGGATCATCTCTAGAAGGAAATCTGGCCTTTAACTGTGTGCAGAACTTTTGACCAAATTAATTCCATTTCTGGGAAATATGTCCTAAGGAAGCAACAAGATATGCATTGAAGCATTTATAATTAAGGATATTCATCTTGGTATGGAAAACCAGAAAAAACTTAATGTCCAACAATTAGTCTTTATGAAATAGTCTGTGCCCACATTTACCATGGTACCCAGTATAGCAATTAAAAAAAAACCCGTATTATATAAAGATATGACCTGAAAATGTGCTAATGATGTATTAAGTAGAAACACAAATCAGATGACAAAACAGCATCGCAATACGGTGTTTAGAAGACTGTGTATATAAGGTGACTTGGAAGATCTGTTCTGAAATGTTTAATAGACGTTATCTCTGAATAGAATGGTTACAGGTGGTTTTATTGTCATTGCGCATATCTGTATTTTCAAACTTTCCACACTGAGCACGTATTACTTTAGCAATAAAAAAAATGGGAAGGTGGAGCTTGTGTTGATATTAACTATTCTTCGAGAACAACCAAGACCCATCAGATACAAGGCCTTCTGAAGGAGAGCCTTTGGGGAATGCCATCAGCTGCCCACCCCTGAGATGCCACGCCCTCCGCACAGGCAAGATTCTGACCTTGGTGGGAAGTGCGGGGGTGAGAGCTCCTCCCTGCAGTCTCCAGTGTTGTTGCCACTGCTTATCAAGAGGGCGCCCAAGGGCCTGGGGGAGGCCCCATAGGGGTGCCTGGCCCTGACCGAGACCTCAGTATTAGAATCCACCCAAACCAGTGGCTGAGGGAGAAACATTCCTAGACAAGGAGCAGCATTCTCGCCCGCTTCTGGTTTGTGGTTTAACCTCCTGAGAAGCAGGGCAGGCTTGAGGCCAAGAGAGAGCAGAGCATGGGAGTGAGTCATAGGAGTGAAAACAAGCAAACAAAAACAGTGTAGTAATCATGACACTTACACTGAAAGGGAGTGTAGGAGTTGACAGAGATGGGGGCGGAGATACAGATGGACTTAGGCTAACTTTGAAAGAGGACCAGTTTTTCTACCAGGGAACTGGACTTTACTGGGCTTCTGTAAGCCCCAACTCACACAAGAGCCATCATTTTACAAAACACAAAACTGATTTGATTGTAAGAAAATGCCCAGTCTGAAGAATATACACACAGTGCAGTCCTCTGGGTGATTGTTCAATACCTATAAAGCCCCTGATGTCACTCACAAGATAAACTATCAAGGGCATGGTCCCCAGATTAAAAGAGAAAAGAAAAAAACCCCAAGGAATTAAAGTCCAGTTTCTACAACTCAACCACGTTGAAAGATGACTCCGTAGAGTTGGTTGGTTAACTGCTCAAGTGAAATTCCCGGTCCCAAACTCTGTGAACTTCCACATAGCAATATATTTCTGCCAAGGCTGATGCTGTGGTTTGGTAGAAGGAGCATAGGATTTGGAAGAACTAGCAATGACCCAACCCTACAACCATCCAACTACCAAGCAAGTTTGGGTTCTGGACTCACATCTGGGGGAGGCAATTCACCTATCGACTCATGGTTTTCTTGTTCATAAAGCAGAGAAGTTCACTCCTCGAACAAAATAGACTGAGCACCTAGTCTTCACGGCAGACCCCGTGCTGGGCACTGGGGACAGAGTGAGGAGCCAGCTCCCGCCTTCACAGGCCACAATGGCCACAGCCTGTGTCTGTGCTCCACAAGTTCAAAGTGGTATCTACGATTTTGAATTTGTAGAAACAATTTTTAGAAGATGTTGTGTAACTTGTTAAAAATTATATAAAATTTCCCAGTGCAGTGTCCACAAGTAAAATGTTATTGGAAGACAGCCCCATTCATTAGTTATTGGAACACTAGTCCCATTCATGCTACACTCCAAGTCCAGCCCTTGTAACAGAGACTGTGTGGCCCACAAATCTGGAAATATTTACTATCTGGCTCTTTATTGAAAAGAATTTGAGGCCACTTGGACTGAAGGAAGAAGAACAGGTAATTATAGACTCAGAAAAGCTCTATAAACTTTAAAGGAAGGGTAGAATTTTTCAAGGTTAGAATGAAGGTGGAAGTGAAATTGTTTGATTGCTGTTTTTTATCTACATAGAAACTTTATTTATTTATTTATTTATTTATTTATTTATTTATTTATTTATTTATTTTTGAGAGAGGGGAAGGAAGAGAGAGAGAGAGATGGAGAAAACATCAGTGTGGGAGGAAAACATTGATTGGTTGCCTCTTACCTGACCCAAAACCAAACCCACAACCCAGGCATGTGCCCTGACCGGGAATCAGTCAGCAACCTTTCACTTTGCGGGACAACGCCCCACCACCTGAGCCACACTAGTCAGGGCAAAACTTCGTTTCTTTACATGAACTTTTCTCCATTCTTTCTTTTTGCTTCACACTGGCTTCATCCAGCACCCTGAATCGCCCACCTCCCTCTCGCTTGCATGTTTACTTACTCCCATCGAGATCTCGGGACAAGGAGGCCCTGGTCAGCATTAAACAATCTTAGGGACAAAGCTTCAGGTCTGTTGACCACAGAGACAGAGTTTCGGTCAAACAAAACATAACATCTAGGCTTCAGCTGTGTTGCACCTTCAGACCCAGAAAAGCAGAACAATTGCACTGACCACACCCTCACAAAACCAGATGAGTGACACCGTGGCTGGCATCAGGACCCCCTGCCCTAGCATTGACCAATCAGGAGAGACCATGACCTTGACCAGGACCCTAACTTCTCCAGTCACTATGATTAATGATTTTCTCCTACAGAACCCATCCTCTAGAAGCACCTGGAGAGTCAGGTCTTAGAGAAAGGACTCACCTGTGACTCTGGGTTTGGTGCCATTTCCTTAACTAACAAACCCTTACTTTCTTTGCTGTAAACTCCTGTTCTCATATGGTTGGGCTTTGATATTCACAGGTGAATGAACCCCTTTAGTTTGTGACACTATCACTTTTTAGCACCCATATCTCCAGGTCACACTTGGCTGTGAGGACCAACTCCGTGACACTAACAGGTGTAGCCAGAACTTCATTGGCTCTTGCTTCCACCTACACAAAACAAGCCATCCAGCCCCACAAAAGTCCCGCCAGTGTTCCCAGAGTCTGGGAACATGTGGCTCCTCTGGGAGTACACTTATATTCCTGCCAGGGGAACTGTTTCCATGACACCAAAAGTATAGGAGCCAACATGGAGTTATGCTCCCTGCCCTCCTCAAGCTTAGAGCAATGCTTTGCTGCACAGAGGCATGAGGACAATGCCCCTCCTCCACTCAGTGTCCCTGCACATTACTTTGTAACCAAAGCAGACAGCTGGGGCTTCTGTCTCCCTGAGGTCCTATGAAACTTGCTCCTTCAGTCCCTTCTTGCCCCTCCCCCACCCCCACCCCCGCCACTGTCCTGGGAGACAAGGTCAGAGATCTACACTACTTTGTACAATATCTGTGCAAGAGTTCCTCCCCACCTCTCCCTCCCTTGCTTTCCCCTCCCCTTCCCCCATGCAAAAGACTCATGCAAATGGGTGCCTATATTGACTAATGACCGAGTGTATTTAGTTTTGCAACCTGTTGTGTAATTGGTATGGTGTCCAGACGGCATTTCCTAATCCACCTACCAGTCGACCACCCAAACCTTTGTCTCTATCCCACCTCAATACTCTCACACGTAAAGACTCAGTCAATCCTTTATTGATTTGAATGATGGAAATCAGAGCCCAGCAGATCAGGCAGTCAGCTGCAGACTCTCTAGGGCCCTCCCGGTCCTAGGGGGCCCCAGGCAGGCCTGTTAATGCATCAAGCCCAGTGCGCCAAGGGAAGCACCTCGCAGAGCAGGATCGCAGCCTGCAAAGGAGGCTCCTGCCTCTGAGAGCCCACAGGGCATGAGGGTCTTTCTTCCCTGATCGTGAGATAGTGGCCCTGACATCCTGAATGACTCTAGCCTGTCTCTGTCCCTGTCCCATGGGCTGAACCTTGTCCCCTAGCTCATCACCCCAGCAATTCCCACATGCACAGACTCTGACAGGGACATCCTGCTGTGAAGGGTCCAGTTCCCCAGTTCTATACACATCCTGCCCTGAGGCTCTGTCCCACCAACCAGGACTCACCTAGGACTCAACCAGGACTCAACAATTACGAAGCCTTGCCTGAAAGTCTGGTGCATACTGGTCCTTACAAAGTCATGTCTGGACTGGGTTAGCACCTTTAATTACTCCCTCCCAACTCATACTTGGACTTCTTGCCCACCTCCCATCTTTTAAAAGTATCTTCAAATACCCTCTTTCGTGCAGAAATTCTCTCCAGCTTGTGTGAGACTGGGAGTTCAGCATGGAAAAAAAACCTGCTGCTCCAACGGGTTAACGCTGGTCTTTTCTACATTGGCTTTCTTCCCTCACCCCAAAGGGCCTGTGCCACCAAGGTCCCAGCAGAGCTCAGAGTCCAAATGCACTTAACTTTGATGGCAGCCAGGGTCATGGCTTCGTTCCAAGCTCTAGCAGATCAGAACAAAGGGCAACTATTAACACATGTCACCCAGTCTCTGGGTGGGCTCAGACACTGGCACGGGTCCAACAGAACGGGACCCCAAGGAGGAGAGGAAGACCGAGAGTGAAGGAAGGATGGCAGGTCAGTCCTGCTCCCTTCAGCAGGGGCAAGTGGTGAACTGCATCTTCTAGGAGAAGCAATGTCTACATTTGTTGCTGTACCTTTAAGAAGACAAGAAACCAGAGACAAAGAACAGAAGGAGATGTACACATGGGACTCCCAAAAGATTAGCCCAATCTCCCTGGATTCTCTGCCCCTCTGACCAAGTGTGTGGATAGACTCAACTGTCTGCTGTCTCTTTGCCTCTTCTAATGTGAGGTGTGATTACACCAAATAGGTTAAAGGTGTCTTTGACCATGTAAGGCCTTCTGCACCTCTAGACCTGGTTTTGAAAGAATCTGTGTTCGTGTTAATTCAGTTAGCAAAGTTGGAATTGCTCACACTGATTTCTGATTCTCAAAGACAAAATGAAAATCTATGCAAAATTTTATGGGGAGTTTGGTACTTTTTGTCCCAACAGCAATGCTCTTAAGAAGCAAGCCACCAGAGGCTGGGATCAGGCAAGTTTCGGAAAAAGTTCTTTCATTGGGTGGGAAGTTGGATCAGTGACTTGCAAGGTCCTTTCTAACAGTAAGCTTTTACGACATCATATCCCAGGGCAAGAAACCATCTAACAAGAAGTGTTTAGAAAAGATTTGACAACGTGTTTTACCCAGAGCGAAGTGAGCCCAAACATTTCAAACTAGAGCTGTCAACCAAGAATGTGTTTGCAACCAGGAAGAATTTAAAATAAACTTCAGCTGGCAATGGTAAACCTTCCCTAAAAAGGTAATCAGATGGTGAGTGACCCAACTTTGGAAGTGGCATTGAGAACAATGTCTACAAAATGCTTTCGCACTTTTTAACTCCAAATGAGCCAGCACACTTGTTTTGGGGGCCGAAACATTTGAAAAGTTAGGCTAATGGCATTCTGCTCAGCAGACAGCCGTGGGAAAGCCACGTCCAATGGAACGTGTGGTTGCAGCTCTTAAAAGGAAAGCAAAACAGGCTAAGTTCTGAGGAATGTGGTGCAGGAAGAAAGGGGCATGAAGGGGGCGAGCTGTGGTCCTGAGGCCGTGTGAGCAGGACATCCTGCCAGAGCGGGACACACCTCGTGCCCAGGGTGGGGGCGGGGGTGGGGGGTGGGTAGAGGAACGCTGAAGTACTCACCTTCCTCGCTTCCCCCTGAGGCCACTCCAGACCTTCAAGGCACCATATTGGGAAAAGAGTTCATTCCTTTGGCTCATAGCATTCACCCACAGGGACCTCTACCTGCTCCTAGCATGGGGGAGAGTTTGGCTTTGGTTAAATATAATACTTTATAATTTTTTTCATTGTGAAATAGATCATACTTAACAAAAGACTATGCATGACGTATGTGTACAGTTTAAAGCATAATAATAAAAACCAAGCACCCACCACCCAGCAGCCCCATGAAGCTCCCTCTGTGCCTGCCCCTCCCCGACTGTCTCACTCTGCCTTCCCACCCCAGGCAAGCCACTGACCTAACACATGGGATTTCACCCCCTTGCTTTCCCTTACAGCTTTACTCCATTTGTAGTGAATCACTAAGCACTGCAGTGTCTGATGGTGGTTTTGAACTTCATGTAAGAAAGCCATACTAACTACAGTCTTCTCCATTTGCTCTTTATGTTCAACAATATTTTTTGAAATTCACATGTTGACATGTATGTTACATGCCAATATGTGTAGCTGAAGTTTATTCACTTTCCTACGTAAGATTCCACTGTGTGAACATACCACAATTACCACAATTCTCTGCTCCATTATTTATGGAGTTCTGGATTGTTTCTTCTTTTACTTATTATACCCAAAGCAATTACGAACATTCTTGCACATGTCTCCTGTAGAATATGAGGAAGAATCTCCCTAAGCCACAGCTGGCCAGAGTGTGGTCTGCAGACCCACCACCAGTGCCCGGTCTGCCACCGTTTTGTGAGATAAGGAATTGCTACAGCTCAGGGGTCAGCCGGCTGGTTTTGTCTGGGGAACACCCGGGACTGCACAGGCCTCGACTCTGGTATCACACCAGGCCTGCCCAGACCCTCCGTACCTGGCCTTCCCACTGCGGTTTATCACCCAGAGGGCGGTGGAACACCGCCAGGATGACTGCTTTCCCACATCCAAATATAACCCGCATAGATATGGGAGGGAAGTCAGCTAAACTGCAAAACTCCAAGAATTCCATAGCAGCTGGGTCAGCCGGGGAGGTCCTTGATAAACGGAGAAGGAAGAAGCAGCAAGTGAAGGGCTCTAAGAAAAGGCAAGAGGCTCCCGAGCAACACTCAATCCAGAAATAATGCTTTTAAGAGCCAGCAGAGGCTTTTAAATCACTTTTCCACAGAACTCTAAAGCCTTTGTGGGCAGTTCAGCCTGGGGGTGGACACAAGGCACAAGGACAGTCGCTATCACGGCTCCTGGGGCAGACAGAGCAGACCCAAAGGTCGCCCCACCCCCACCCCCATCCCCCAGACAAACAGGCCATCTGGCCTCAGCCTGTTTCAGAATCTCCCCAACCTGGCCAGGCCCCTATCATAGACCTGGTGGGCCCCCCAGGTTCTCTCAGACCTCTTTTGACAGAGACTGTGCCCTCACTGTAGAGTGTCTTCTCTCTGTTTTGAAGGACTGCTCTTGGCTGCTGAAATCCACCTTGCCCGCAATTACAATAGCTGGAAGGGGCTGACTATCAACCCCACCCCCTGTGGCCCTTAGCTGACGAACGAGGGTGTGTGGGATGAAGGGGTGGGGTATGAAAGCCCACTCTCCTGACTTATGTCGAGACAACTCTGTCTCTCCCACGGAATGCACAGAGGTATATGAGAGCAGGTATATGAGAACTCTGAGAAGTAAACAGTAGCAGGGGGACTGAGGAAAAGCACCTCCAAACTGGTGGCGAGTTTGCCGGGATTTTCCCCCCTAGTCTCCCTGCCTGCACTCAAAGCAGCTCAAAGCCCAGATGGTGGGGCACAGGCTGTGAGCTCCAGGGGCAGCAAGCACTCTGGTTATGGCTCAAAGCAGAAAAGGGAACAACTCCTAATATTCAGAGAAAATGTGGGAAATCTCCCATTTTTCTGTTTTTAGTTTTTTCCTTTCTGCTTCTCCCATGCCCTGGCCACCAAGCAGTCCTGTGACTAGCATGCCGGGTACATGGCACTGAGCTCCAAGAATATGATACTAGTGGTTAATATCAATGAACAATATTCTGTGAGTACCCAGCTCAGGACGGGTCATCCCGATGCTGAATGAGGGAAGCTGGAAGAGAAAGTTGTACTACTTCTTTTGAGAGTTTTATTTCCCAGCTCCCACTTGACAGCATGCCACATTATGTTCCTTCCTCCTTTTCCCCTCTCCCTTCTTCCCCTCCCTCAGTCAAAAGAAGAGACAAGCTTCTCTCTGAGAGCACATGTTTTGCAAGAGCTGGAGAAGAATTAGACCCACTTTCTCATCCTCAGCTTCAAGCCCAGACTGAGAACACTATTGGAGCATTAAGATGGCATCTGAGCCCTTGCATTCCAGGGAGCAACATCCGGTACCCCCCCACCCCCCAGACACAGGACACAGATAGAGAATCACAGGGCGACACAGGAAAGGATCCTAGGGAAATTGCCAGACTGCTTTTATCTGATTAACCTCTTTCCTGAGTTCCAAATTCCTTACCTACACTTGTTTCCTCCTTATAAAAAAGGTCCTTTAAGGTACATAACCCTTTGTCTTCCCAGATCGCCAGCCATCAGAAAAAGCGCCCATAAAGAATCAGTCCCTGCTTGTTGGTTCTGGTGGCAACAGGCAGCCCAAACTCCATCTTCCCCAGTTTCATACCCCCTTCTGCATCAATGGTTTTCTCAAACTCCCATCACTTGGCTGGAGGTGCAGGGAGGGGAGGAGGAGCACGCAGCACCCTCTCCACTGGGCCACCAGCAGCACCACCTCCTCATGTTCATGGGATAACAGTGGATGGCAGGTTTTTAAGAATATCTTTTAGCAAATCCTAACACCTCTCTTTAGAATGTAGGGTACATGACTCTTCTTCCCTTGGGGACTTTGCTAGGACCAGACATATCCTTAACATTTTGTCACACCAGATTTTCTCTTCGTGGACAAGTGTAATTTATGGAGATATTAAAAAATATCTGAAAGTCAAATGATCTGCCTCCTCCTTACTACTTATAAGAAAAGGAGAAAAGAAAATCACCATGGATCATTTTAATTTGGCTCAGCAGACACTTCAACAGCTCTCCAAGCAGGCGATGTGCCCTGACCACAAGAGGTCTGGTCCTAACAGGGTGGGGGTCACAGACAGTGTCCTTCAGAAGTCAGTTCCCTTCCACCGGAGTCAAGGAGCGAAGGACCTTCCCCACAACGGGGAGGCCTGGAGGGTGCACCTGCCAATCAGCGAGCCATCTGCTCACTTTCTTTCTCCCAGCTACACACTAGATTTAAGTGCCTCAAAAGTTTGGTATTTGTAAAAGAATCATAATGCAGATGGTTTTCTTGATTTACATTGTTCAGAAGAGGAGAAACTGGGTTTTCAAGACAGTAAGACCCCCTTGCACAATTTGAAGACGGAAAGGAAAGGAGGGAAGGGAGAAGGAAGAAAAGAAACAAGCCTAAGGTGAGACAGAGGAATTAGCCTGATGAGGAAAATAAACCCCGAAGGATAATAGGACTCCTTATCTTAACAGGCGATGGAACTTCATACACTGTCTCTTCAAAACTTTCCCCAAAACCTCAGCTTTGTCTGATTTGTAATCTATTTCAGATACACCGAAACATTCCCACTTAAGACCTAAAAGCCTATTGTTAATAATGCACTATATTTCTATCTGACTTTATAATTTTCCAAGCATTTTATTGTTTTCAATTCTCATGACCACCCTGTAGGGTAGAAAGGGCAAGCATTCTCATGTTTGGAGGTAGCTAAGGCTCAGAGAGGTGAAGTGAATGATCCAAGTTCACACAGCCAGGTAGCAGCAGAACCCAGACTGGAAGTCAGAAACTCTCATGCCTGGTTCAGTGCTCTTTCCTCTCCATTGTGCTGCCCAGGGTCACTTCTCAGGAAATGCCAAAGACAATTCTGAGGGTGAGAATCAGAATGGAAAACCAGTGTGTGTGTGTGTGTGTGTGTGTGTGATGTGAAAAATGGAAGAATTATTTTTTTACCCATGGGCCACTGTCAAAAATGTTTGGAAACACTGCTTTAAATAATAACACCTAGTCCAACCTCCAGCTGTTACAGTTAAATGCTTTTACATTCCCCACAGATGTAAAATAATGAAAAAAAATGTCGTTGTTTTTTTTAATGCAGTAAACAAATTTGGGGCCTTATTTTAGTAAAGATCCAATTAACCAGAATGCTCAGGGAATTTAATGTCCTGGTTAATTGAATCTCTGCATTAATGAGGACAGACTGAAAACCCTGTCAAGATGCAGAATCATAGAACTTCGTAGGTGCAAGAGACCTTGGAAATCAGTTTTCATCAACTCCCGCACCTTCCCGCCTGCAGAAGCTGAGGCCCAGGAGAGGGAACAAGTGGCCTGGGCCCTGGAGACAACGGGGGTGAAGCCAAGGCCCAGGCCCCAAGACTGCCCTCTCAAAACTCCTGTGAGACTGAGCTGGATCTCGCTGAAATCGTCCATAGCCCTTGGGGTTGCTTCTGAAAATAAAACCCCAGCTTTCAGCTTTGTCTTTGCCATTTGCCTTTTTGCACAGGTCAGTGCAGTTGGTTTTACAGAAAATCAGAGCAAACACACAGACCGGCCGGTGGCATCAAAAGGCGGAAGTGACTGAGCATCTTTCTCTCTTTGAAATATTAGAATTCATTTTTCTTTGTTTGCTCTGATCTTCTTCCTTCACATGTATTATTAGTATTCCAGACGCAGGGCAAGAGCCTTCATGAAATATATTTTTTATGTTGCTTGAGGCTGAGAAAGTCTGTTTAGAACCCTGTAAACCATCCCCATGACCACCGTGTGGGACCGTCCCTCCACACAGGCTACCATTTAATTTATTCTGCCATGTGGATACTGAAATGCAGAGCACTGTCCCCCAGTGACACACACTGTTCTCTGTGCATAATCTTTCTTTAAAAAAAAAAAGATTTTATTTATTTATTTCCAGAGAGAGGGAAAAGGAGAAAGAGAGGGAGAGAGACATTATTGTGCAGTATCAGTCGGTTGCCTTTCGCCCACCCCCAGCTGGGGACCTGGCCCGAAACCCAGGCATGTGCTCTGACAGAACAAGTGACTCGAACAAGTGACCTTCTGATTCACAGGCCAGTGCTCAGTCCACTGAGCCACACCAGCCAGGGCAATGTGCTCATTCAATCTTTCAACACACATACAAGCACCTACTATGTGTCAGGTACTGTATCAAGTGCTAGGGATGCAACAGGGGGTACAACAAAAAAAATCCCTGCCCTCACAGAGCTTACATTCTAATGATAACAAATAAACAATAAACAAAACCACAAATATATATATCAGATGATAAAAAGTGTGAAAGAGGGTGAAAAAAGCAGGATGTAGGAGAACAGAGATGGCTAGGGGTGGGTTGCTGCTATTTGGGGTAGAGTGGGCAGGGAAGGCCTCACTAATCAAGATACAGAAACCTGGTGGACGTAAGGGAGCAAAGCACGTCACTCTCTAGGAGAAGAGAGTTCCTGGCAGACACACGCACACACACACACACACACACACACATTAAGTGGACAGCATTTGGAAATACCAGGGTACAAATACTTTCTATTAAGTACCAGTGATTTCTGACTTTAGATACTCCTTACCAATGACACAGTCCTGGAGGTTTTTAGATGTCGATTCAGGGATAAGGCAAGTTACCTTGGTTCATTCCATCCACAAGCAAAAGTGCCAAGTCGAGGGACTCTGTAATGAAATATGCAGATGATCCTTGCCTTCAAGCATTAGTGACCAATCAAAAACATTACCATTCACAGCCACCAGGGCTGCAATGGTTGTAAGAGTGTTGCCAAGGCGGGAGGTGATGACACCAAAGTCTTCCCGGGACCCTGGAAAGGAAGAAAGGGAGTTTCAAGCAGAGGAAGTAGCAGGCATAAGGGCTCAGGAGTGGGAGAGTGGATGGTGCACGCAAGGTCCTCAACATGTTGGGAATGATTGGACGGTGAGTGTCAGGAAATGGGGATGGAACTGGGCAGAAATATGGATGCTGTTCTACTCTCTATAACACTAGGAAAAGCTTCCCTGGTGGCAGCCAGAAGAGCAGGACGGGTTGGGGACATGGGGACTGTGAGAGGGCAGGCTGTGGAGAGGCAGACAGAAGCCACGTCAGAGAGTCACAGATTTTAATACTTGAAGCAGAGGAATAATATGATTGGATTTGCCTTTTATAAAGATTTCATTGACACATAGAGGATGAAAAGAAGGAGAGACTGGAAGCAGGAGACTCAGTGAAGAGGCTCAGAGGCTGACAAGGCCAGAGTAACCCAGGCGACAAAGGCAGGTGCCGGCCCCACGTGACTGGCAGGGACACAGACAGAGTGGGATGAAGCTGATAGCAAGTGAGAGGACAGGACTGACACCCAGTTGGTGATGGATTCAATATTGGGGCACAAGCAACAAGTTTAGGGGAAAAGGGAGTTATTCCCTCATAAAGGGCAGAGCTAGACGTTGAACTCTGTTCTGCTGGCTGTTCGAATTACTCCAGTGACACGCGGCAGCGAAGACCAGGGTGTGACTTTCACAGAGGTTGGCCTTAACTCAGTGGTCGTAGAACTGGCCAATGAATTTGAGTTAGTAGATTCCAGCTGCAGAATATCATAGTAGACAAGATAAAATATACAATAATGTGGTTAATTCTTCAAAAGCCATACCAAGAATTACAGATCCAAATGAGTACTATCCCTTCCTTGGAAGCTCGACCTTTATTCGCACAGGGCTACCACTGCTGAGAACCACTTCGGACTTCTTTTGGGGACCTCCCTTTGTGACCCTATCACCAAAGCTGGGAAATTCTCATCTTTTTAGGGAAAATCTAGTGTTTTCAAAAAAGAGGAACTGTCACCTGCGATAGTCAGAGGAGTGGATGCCTGGGACAGCGTAGGTGGGAGCGTGGGGATAGCAGGACAGGAAGACTTGGGGCACAAGGGAGCTCTGGGCTGATGGGCGTGTCTATTATCTGGGTTCCAATGATGGTCCCATAAGTGTTGGCACTCATCAGAATGTACATTGAACTATGTGTGATTTACTGTATGTCGATCACATCTTAATAACACGGTTTTTAACAAGTTATCCGTTGCAAGGAATAATGACTAAGGCTCATCATCATGCTGAGGAATCCCCCTCTTTATGTTTTTCTAATTACAATTCAATAGAATGGTTTTCTCCTGTGTCTTCTAGACTGACTTGAAGGCAGTTCTCAATTGTGGGGTTTTGGGGGATTTTTTGTAAAACAAACAAACAACTGGTGGTAGAATTACTGAAATTGGTTGATCTGCCTCCATTATAGGAAGTCCAATGTGGGCATCTAAGTCCTAGAATGTATGTTTTTCAATTTTGTAGGCATGTTCTGAATCGAAATTGAGGTATAATGACTTGGTAGCTTCTGGTTCTTTCACTCACACTCCACGAGGGGCATTCTTCAGGTCTCAGCTCTCCTTATCTGTAAATGTGTTTTTCCCTTTCCTTAGCTTACATAGATAAGGATTGGATAAGAATAAGTACCATTGCTTCCACTCTCTGGGGTTTGGGTTTCAATAAGAGCCAGCCTTATAGAGCTGGGGTTCCAGAAATATTTTCTTGCTCTCCCCCACCTAACCCCCACCCCATCCTAGCCAAATACTGTCCTCTGACCAGGTTGCCCATGTCTGGAAGTCTACCATCAGAGAAGTCCTTTCTTCAGATTAACGATCCCGTTCTCCAAGAATCCCATTTGAAAATAGAATCCTGGAGGGCAGCCCTAGATGATGTGCCAACAGGGAGAGGCTGGAAGTAGCCAGGGGATACCATGAGGATGCTGTGCTGTCTGTCCAAGGCCACCAGTGGAGGGAATAGAAGTCCAGAGAGGGAAGACAAGCAGCCACAGACAACCGAAACTAAGGCTACTTCCTTATCTTAGTCATTTATCTATTCATTCAGCATGCCTTTACTGAGCACCAACACCCCCACTTTAATTCTACTTCTGGATTAGTGCCCAGTGCAGCTATAGAAAACAGGAAGTTTAGCAAAGTTGATCAGCAAGCTAAAACTCTGCCCTAATGTACATCAACAGCAAGCAAGCTGGTCTACCAATCAGCAGCTGGTCCCACAATAATTTAAAGGCAGATGCTCCTATCACACTGTTAGCAGCAGTTTGGAATTAAATAAGACAGGCTATCGACAAATGGAAGTTTCAGGGAAGAATTAAAAATATGAATGCAAGGCAGGTGGGGATAATATTAAAATAGTTCATCTAAAAATAGTCTAATTCCACCCAGTGGCCAAAGCCTATTAGGTTTCATGTTCATTTGGGTTCACAGTTTGTCTGTAGCCTCCGTTGGCTTGGTGGGGCCAATGTTAGCAGGGAAGAGGGTCTCTTCCATGTTCTTTCTCCTCAGCCCCAAACGAGCCCATTATCCAAATCTCAGCCCAAGAACTTAGCGTTTGAGGGACTGGGAAGAAAATGTTGACTGTGGAGCTGTCAGGAGCTGGAAAGGGTTAGGAGTGCTTTAGAAGAGAAGTTAATAAGTATTTTAAATCCTCCTTTTGATTCATGTCCCTTCCAGCAAACAAAGTTGGAAGCACAATGGAGTCATCCATGAAATTCTCAGTCACTTGGTGCCCCTGTGTGTCAGGCTCCAGGGATGTCGCAGAGAACGAAGCAAGGCCCCAGAGAGGAGAAGGTCACATCCCGCTGTACCCCAGGCCAACAGCCCTACAAGCAAAATCCACCCTCAAAACTCATTCATGAGTCTGGCACCCCTGCTCTCTTGACTGTTCCTTTCTCTGAGCCATTAGAGGAGGCCAAAGAGGTTACGAGTGGCCAACGGCAAGAGAAAGTGGTCAGCGAGAGAAATAATGAATCCGAGAAAGACCAGAAAGACACTGATGGCAGGAGAAAAGGAGGCAGACACAGAGGGCGGCTGAGTCACATGGAGGAGCCTGCAATGAAGGTCACCAATGCCCACCGCAGGGTTGCCCAGCCAGACATGACCTGGAGCCACGCTCCAGCCTGCCTCTGTGAGTGACTCCAGCTGCCTCCTGTCTTGCACGTCTGTGCGATGCTCCTCGCTCTGTGTGCGACATTACCACACTTCCCAAACTCTCCCTACTTGAGTGTGTTCAAGACTTCTGTTCCCCACCAAGGTGTCAGCCCCAGTGCAATTTTGCAAGGAACCCCCTGCATCTGCTGAACACAGAAGGCCAAAGTCATGTGTGGTCCCAGGAGGCCAGGGAGGAGGCCTCTCCACAAAGGATGAGGTCTCAGCCTCACACGGCCCTTTGCCCTTTGAGAACCAAGAAGCCGAACCCACAGGCTGTTTCTCTACTGGGCACTTAATTTTTCTTTTTAACAAATCATTCTGCCAAAGTTTAGAGGCAGCAATGTGGTGTAGTAGAAATAAAACTAGAGCAGGGGTCACAACTCTGTACCTTCCTTAATTAGCTGTGTGAGATTGGCCCGGCAATTTAAGTCTATGCCCTAGATTTCTCATCACAAATGCAGGACAGAGACTATTCGGCCTACTGCCTGGAAGATTTTATATGATCACATACAGATGGGCATAAAAAGCCGTGGGAAAGCATCTGTAAGAACTATACTATTTCATGAAAAGTAATTGAGGGTGGGAGCTTTGAGGGGGCACCGCCCATGCCAACCAGCAAAAGGAACAACTACCACCCAGGTCTCTGCCCAGCATGATGTACTCAGCACTAAAACAGCCAAAAGATGAATGTCTGAATCTCTCTGTCTCTCTCAGACCACAGAAAACTCTCACGTAATTTCGAATTCCAAAATGTGTGAGTGTCGTGGCACATCAGCTGGCTTACATCCTCGGGGCGGCCCACGGGCTGCCTTGCCACCACACGGCACGTTCCTTCCCAAGCACATCCAAAAGCAGGAGGGGAGGTCGCTCTTAAATGTCTCTTTTTATTTGGACAGAAACTTGTCCAGGAAAGGTTCCCTCCTCACACACATATGCCCAACATAGACGCAGTTGCAAAAGGTGCTGGAAAAGATTTTCAGCCTCTCCAGTAGGAGTGGGCACCGTAGGCAGGAAGATGGGGAGGTCAGGAGTGCGAGGGGGCAGCATGGGAAAGACAGCTGTAGGGCTAGTGACAGGGTTCAGATGGAGTTCATTCTCATCAAATGAAGCAGAAGGTATTTGTCCCAGAGCATTAATTGGCCAAGAAAGTTGTTATGGGGCTGATGAAGCAGATTCTGAGTTGAGCATTCATGAGAGATTCCTCAAGTTACTGTGCAGAACTGGGCCACCAAGTAAGCTGCTGCCCTGGCCTGTGCTCAGAAAGTCAAAGGCAGTGGAAGCACACTGCCACGGCCATCGTCAGGAAGCCACCAGTACTGCCGCTAGCCCCTTGACTGCACAGTGTCTGCTGTGGCCCACACCAGCTCAACAGAGAGTCCAACCTGCCTCTTGACCCCTATAAGGCCAGAGACTAGACAATGAGATCTCAGCTACATCTACTACAAAAAAACCACGCACCACCCCAACTGAATTTGATGGCAGAATCTCCGTCCCACCTCAACTTAGTGATCCAAGATTTATAGGAGAGCATCCAATGAGCAGAATCAAATCACAGCAGAAGTTATAGCTGCAAGAGAGTCTGAGAAATGTAATTGTTAGCTCTCAACTCCCCCTAATACAGGAAGGCACACCAGAACAAGAATGGAAGGTACTGAGCTCCAACTCCCCTAAATCTACCACAGCAAGGAGCCGTGTCGGCCGCACTCTTATTATGGCTATAATTTCTGTCTTTAATTGGGTTGGTTCCCATGTTCAAGGGGAGAGGGGAAGAGGTTTATCCCCGAGTTCTGGGTGCAGCACATGACAATCCTGGAAGAGAGGCTTGCTCTTTCCAGGTGCACACAAACCTGAAAAACCTGGCGCCGATACACTCATCTTCCAGGATAAGGGAAAAGCCCATCTGAGAATGGAGCCAACTCAGACAAGGCAGAGCCAAGAGGCAGAGGGAAGCTGGAATCAGGCGACATTCTTTAACCACTGGTTTCAGCCACTCCTGAAGTTATCTGAGCTTGTCAGGTACATGAGCCTGTGTCTTCTCTTTTTGTTTAAGTCCATTTTCATTGTGATTTGCAAAACAAAAACAAAAAAAGGATGCAAGAATGTTGTCCAAAACCCACTGTGAATATTCCCTTTAACACAAAGGAGGCGAACACTGGCTTATTATGAGTCCCCCTGCTCATTAAGAGCTAACCACTCACGCTGAAGTGAGGAAGTCCAGAGACAATGGAGAGAGGTGAGCAGCTGGAGCCTGCAGCTGTCCAGGCTTTTCTCCATTGCTGTAAGGACTGCTCTTGTCCCTGAATCCCTCATGGACTGGGGATTTGTTAATTTTGCTCAGAAAGTTTACAGGGGTCTTAACAGTTTCCTTGGGGATCTCATTTAAAAGTAGTAATAACATTGGAATGCATTACTGTATTTTCAAAATATTTTGTATATATTGAAATTTTTGCACAGAGGACAAATAAGTCAGTAAATTAATTAATAAGTACGTATATATTTGTCTTCCAGTCTTATGTCAAAGACGTTGCACATGTGAAATGCTCAACATATTCAAGCTGATTTTTTTAACCATTGTCTGGATGAGGAGAGACAAGAGGCCCATGGAGTCTGAAGGTCCTCAGCCTGGAATGCACAACAGGGCTGGGAGACCCTCAGGGCGTCGGCGCATAGGGACCCCGAGAGGCGCCACCAGATCCCGCTTTGGGAATGGACAGCTGGTCCCCCCAGATTCTGAGAGGTTGTCAGCTGAGAGGTCTCAGCTGTCAGCCCTCTTTGGGAATTATTTCGGTTGAAGATTACTGCCTCACCCAAGGTCACGCCCCCCTGCAAGGGCAGTCCGTATCAGATGACTGACGAGATGCTGAAGAGAAGGCTGGGCTCCCTCAGCCCACCCGGGGAAACTGAGGACCCACCCTTGCTGACAGGCATTGCAGTGTAGCTCCCCCTCAGGCCACTCCTGCTCCTTCCTTCCCCTCTCCAGGTGTTGACCCCCGGGGCCTTCCCTGTACCCTCTTGCTCTCTGATCTCCATCTCAGGGTCCACTTCCCAGGAAACCCCCTGTAGGTCTGTGGCATAGGACAGCAGTTTCTGGACTGAGGGATTTAACCAGATGTAACAGAATACAAACCAATTTCCATATTGTTCACCAGCATCTATTCCTCCTGCTCCCTCCCTGCACCCCTGCCCTGCCTTGTTATGAAACGATCCTTCATAGTCTAGCTTCTCGGCCCACCTTCTCCATGAAAATTCTCCCAGCCCCCTGAGCAGCGGTGGTCTCTCCCTGTCCTGGACCCCCACAGCACGTTGTGTGACCCTCTCTCTGGATAGCTGTTTGGGTCTTTGACCTTTTGCATTTCTGCCACTGAGTCTCTGAGTCTGTAAGTTACCTTCTCTGGACCAGTTTCCTCATCTGTACAATGGGAACACGGGTACCCCAGAGGGTGACACCAGCAAACTGATACACCGCCGACCCCAGCGCCGGACCCTCGTAGAAAACTCAGTGTGCCCATCTCCTGTGTCCTGCCTCCCTTTAGGGGCTGCTCCCCTCAGGAACACTGGGGTTTGCTCTTTTCGTGCTCTTTCAGGGAGGGTGGAAGCAGCACGAGCCCCCTTGCAGGTGCCCAAACTTCTCACATCCTGTGCTCTGTATGGGCTGGCTACTTGCAAGCAGCAGTGGCACCACTAGCAGCTGTGACAAGACAAAGGACTCACACAGGTACTGACTGCTAAGTAGTCACACTGCAGTCATCTTGCCCTAGAACATCTAAACCTTTGCCTATTTTTAGGATCAGAATTAATTTTCTGGCTTGGTGTGAGCAGCCAGGATGGGGGAGGGAATTAAAGGTGGATGGGGTTTCACTCCTAGGTGCACACCCAGAGGAATTAAAAGCAGGGACTCTGACAGGTACTTGTCCGTCGATGTTCAGAGCAGTGTTACTCACAATAGCCGAAAGGTGGAAACAGTCCAAACAGATAATCAGATTAAAAAGCATGATGTATACATACAATAAAATATTATTCAGCCGCAGAATGAACTTCCAGTATATACTATAATGCGGATGAACTTTGAAACATTAAGCTAAGTGAAATAAGCCAGACATAAAAGCACAAACGTTGTATGATTCCATTGACAGGAAATATCCAGAGTAGGCAAATTCATAGGGGTGGAAAGTAAATGAGAGATTATCAGGGGCTGGGGGAGCCCAAAGTGGAGAGCTGGTGCTTAGCAGCGGTCCCCCCACATTATTGGCACCAGGGACCAGTTTTGTGCAAGACAATTTTGCCACGGACCAGAAGCAGGGCCATGGTTTGGGGGATGGATTCAAATTTGTTGCGGTCAAGCTCAAGCTCCCCTCCTGCAGTGCAGCCCGGTTCCTAGGAGTCCACGGACCGATACTGGTCCTCAGCCCAGAGGTTAGGTACCTCTGGCTTAATGTGTACAGAGTTTATGTCATGAATGAGGGAAAAGTCTTAGAAACGGAAGTGAGTAAAACAGCTGTGGTACATTTACACAATAGAATACTACCGGGCCATAAAAAAGAAGAAGCTCTTACCATTTGCAACAGCATGAATGAACCTGGAGAGCATTCTGCTGAGTGAAATAAGCCAGTCAGAGAAAGACAAGTACCATACGATCTCACTTATATGCGGAGTCTAATAAAAAAATAAACTAACAAACAAAATAGAAGCAGACTCATAGATATGGAGAACAGACTGTCAGGGAGGAGGGGTGGGGGGCTGGGTGAAGAAGGGCAAGGGATTAAGAAAGCACCCTCATAGACACAGGCAACAGCAGGGTGATTAGCAGAGGGGAAGTGCAGTGAGGGGAGGGAGGAGAGCCAGAAGGGGGATAAATGGTGATGGAAGGAGATTTGACTTGGGGTGGTGCACACACGCTAGAATGTGTAGACAATGTATTGTAGAATTATACTCCTGAAAACCATAGAATTTTATTAACCAATGTCACCCAATAAATTCAATATAAATAAATAAATAAATAAAGGTGGTGGTTGTGAAATATTGTGAATATAATCACTGCCACTGAGTTTACACTTAAAATGGTTAATGTGGCAAATTTTTATGTTACATATTTTTACCACAATTTTTTACAATTGATATCATAATATAGCCCAAACTACTGAACTGAACTTTAAATGGATGTTGTGTAACATGTGAATTATATCTCAATAAAACTGTTTTCAAAAATAGATTCTATTTAGTCTACTTGTTTATCCTAGAGCAAATTCAGAGAGGTGTATAAATTCAAAGGAAAAAAGAACCCGACCCATAACTGGACAAAGACGTGACATCTTCAGCTCTGGCCTCCGTCTGGACTGTCTTCTTCCCGGCGCCCAGAGCCGGCCTGCAGAGCCTGTCACCAGCGGTTTCTGAATTTTCCTGACAGTGACCTTCCAGGGTTTTAGTCATTTCCTCTGGCAGCTGAAGCACCCCCCAACCCCCACCCCGGCCCCGGCCCCAGGGCAGGGCAGTCCTTGCACAGATGCTATTGGCCTTCAGGTGCCTTTGGAGCAGAGAGAATGACTAATCCTAGGAAAGGCTGGCTTCTGAGCATGGGTGGGGCTAGGGGTAGGGACCTCAGGAACCTGGGAGTTTTGTCCCCTCAGGAGCCAGGAGTCAGAGCCTGCTGGGCTGGCAGTAGAGCACTCGGAGCAGTGGTGACGGGTTGATGGGGTGTAAGAACCTCCATGTCTTGTGGGTCCACATTCCCTCTCTCAGTTTAACCCCAGATGCACTGCACCAGCACCCACCCACTGACCTACCTCAGGTCCTGCGGGCAGGCACTTCTCTCAGGCTCAAAGACGGAACTCAGCACAAGCAATTAATTAGGGAGCCCGATTTTTATCACACAGGAGTCAAGGACCCAGATGCCCATAAGGGCCAGGTAGGAAACCTAGGTGAGCAAAGCAGGCTTCATTCGATAGATTTTATAGGTGAATTTCTTAATATTGATTTTATTGTTATCAAGTATCTCAATTTTTAAATATTTCCTGAATATGCCAAACCCAGGCATGAGTTCATGCCTTTAATTCAGGCTGTTACCTCCGGGTCTGGCTTGTCAAATGAGTTTTACCACGCTCCCTCAGGGTGAGCCTTATTAACCTGGTTTCTGCAAACAAGGCGGGTCCCTGTTGCCAGGCTCCAAGACAAATGGCATGATATCCCAAGGCGTGGGCGAAGGAATACTGGGGAAAGGGCAAACGAACCAAGCAAGGATCTGCACTGTGAGTGCAGACAGCGGCCCCTTGCAGTCACGCATCCTCACTCGGAGCAGTGAGCGGGGCAGGGAATGGCTGGGCCCTGGCCGAGGGCCTGTGGCAATGGGGGCCGCACCCCAATCACTCTTTTTGCACGTGGCGCACCTGTAAGAACAAACTTGACCGTGGTACCAGGCAGTCTGGATTTGCCAGCTGTTGACAGAACTTGTCTGAAAATGCCAACCGCCCACACCTTGGGGTCTATGGGACACTAGAGACCTTCCTATCAGGGAAAGAATCATGGGGCCCACGGGCTAAGTTGAGATGCAGCACCTCCTATAGGAAGAAGGTGGAAACCTCTGATCCAGTCCCAGCTGGCTCAATGTCCCAGCTACCTAGAATAAGCATCCATGGTCACTTCAGACAATTCTGGTCATTGCACCACACGAGGAAACTGAGGCCCAGAGAGTTTAAGGCGTGTGGGCAAGATCACATAACTGGTAGGTGGTGGCATCCAGGTTTTACATCAGGATTTTCCACCACACCACATCTCATGAGCATCCTTGTTGCCCACCCTGTGGTCCTCTGTGGCTGTGTGTAGGGCCTCACTGTCTCCTGGAGGGGCCCATGGGGTCAGCCCACCCCTAGGTGTCTCAGGTTTATGGTGGAGGTGTGGGAGAATCCTGCTGCTCCCCCAGGTTTTCCAGGATACCGGGCTGGGGCAGCCATGAAGACACCAGCAGTACAAGGTCACTGCGTGCTGCTTATCTTCTGAGATTTCCAGATGGCAGGATAGCTTGTCTTTCTCTTTCCTTTTAAATTGAATTTACCATCTTTCAGTGCCAAAGGCAAACCGGGAAAATAATCCATACTAACTCAGCTAGATACAGATACCATTAACGTCTCATCTTCTTTTCAAGACAGCAGAAAATCTGGCTCAACATAGATAATAATGAAGTCGCACTGTGTGTGTGCACGTGTGTGTGTGTGTGTGTGTCCCTACGTGATGCCCTTACCTCCCATGGGGCTGTGCAGTCTGGTTTTACAGCCAGCCCACAAGGGTCGAAGATTGCCATAATCTGCACAACTCTAACAGAAGGCAAACAGAACACAGCGCAATGTATACCCTGCACTTTCTGTCATTTCAGAGTCTCAGAGAATTTCATGTAGGGGAATCCCAAAAGTACTTTAAACACCACCCACCCACACACACACACACACACACTACCAAATCTGTCCTCTCCTGTCCTCCTCTCCAGCTCAGGACGTTTCAGGATGTGTTTGTACCCTCCTCCACCTCTGCTTCGCCCAGGCCTGAGCAGGCTTTATGACCGCCCCATGGGGCCATAGTGCTGGCCTTGACTCTGTTTGGAAAACTTTGAGCCTTCCCCCTAAGGATTCATGTGTCCCACTGGCTGGCCTTTATAACAGAGACATTCTTTGGCTCCTGTGGTGTGCCGGAATAATTTTGCCTTGTCTAAGAAGTTGTTGAAGTGACAGCGTCACCTGTCTCCTGGCTCTGTCCCAAATCTTGGCTGTGGCAGTGTGAGCACCTAATGTAGACACACAAATGCCCTGGGAGAAATCCCTGCCTGGAGAAAACAGGACATTCCAAAGAGTGCCGGCAGCCTTTGGAGATCCAGCCTGAGGAATTCCGGAGGACATGCAAATGGCCACCAGCTACAGAAGACACAGGGACTCTAGACAGATGGTCTGGGAGGGCAGGTGACTCGGGGGTCACAAAGCATGCCCTCTGACCCACTCAGAAAGCATTGGCCAGGGAAGGACCCAATGGGGATCCAATAGTGACCTTGCGACCCTCAACCTTACTGCCTCAATAATGGGCAAATAACGGCAAACCATTAATAAAGGCAATTATTCTTCTCCAATGTGCTAGCTTACTCAATTTGCAGGCCCAGGGACAAGGCTTGTCTGTCTGGGATGACAGGGAGCTGAAATTCCATTCTTTAATCATCCTTATTTTTAGTCATGGGGACAAGGGAGTTAAATTACTATGTAATCATCCCCTTGGGCTGAAATCCATTTGTTCCTATGAATCTTTATGGGAATTTTAGGCCTATGTTTTGGGTCTTTTTTTTTCTTTCATAACTTCTATTTTGAGAGCATAAATAATCTTTAAAAAATGACTTAGAAGTCAAGATTTGCTAACCTGTTTAAAATTGTGTTATTTTTCCCTCTCTCTGTTCTCTGTCATCATTTCCCCCCAAATCACTTAAGTCCCCCCACCTGAACACCTACTACACAGGGAATGCTATTTTGAAAAGTCATCTTGCTTTTAATAGATAACTGCACAGAGCAGCAAGGAGGCACCGGGGGAGGCGGAGTACTGTGCTCCTCATGGGATTCAGAGAGCAGCCGCGGGGTTGGGAACTCAGCAGTCAGCAAAGGTGCTGGTCCTTTTCATGGCTCTGGACGGGCCAGGTCTCAGCTGAACGTCAGAGCATACTCCTGATCTGTCTGCAACTTTCATTTGATGATCTTGACCTTTCCAACTGAGTGTGTACCCGTGGCAAGCTTCCCATTGGTTCAATGAGCCTCATTTGGAATCAGATGAGTAATTATGTCCTTTCTGGCTTCCTACTTCATTCCAGTGTGCTTTACCTAACCGGAGCCAGCAAGAGCTGCCTCAAATGCTGCGTCCCTTTCTACTGAATTTACCAAGTTTGTTTGACTAGGGAGAAAATGTTAATCTCTGAAAGTGTTTGCAGGCTGGGAATCCCCCCTCCCCCTTCCTGCCCTTCCCTCCCCCACCCCCCATCTTTCTTCTTCTTTGTCAATTTATGTGATAATATCACCTTGATCTTTAATCATCTTTTTTATCTTTCCAGTTAGTGTCACACCTTTGAACTCGTCTGGGAAAGACTGTAGGGATGGAATGGCAGGTGAGTGGGGGAGCCTGGCAAGCAGTGAGCTAAGGGGCTGGCCCGAGAGTGTAGGTAGAACATGGAGACAGTTTCCAACAACGAAGCGCAGCTCGCCTAAGCTGTTACCTCGATCCCCTTCCCATTAGAAAGAGAGGGCAGAGCCCAGGCGAGCTGTACTTGATGTGTAACTAACCAAAGCCTGGCTCTTGGGATGGGCCACCTTGATGAAGGTCATTCCAAAGTTGGTGGCAGGTGTGAGCCTAAGACCTTGCTCTCTCCCATCCTCCCACTAGATCAGAGCTTCTCAAAAAGTTGTGGCCATAGAATCATCACCTAAAACAAAATTTAGGCAGAATCCACTGTTTAAAGCAGCAGCAGCTGAGTTGCTGGGGGCAAGGAGTGTGGGGAGGAAGGGATCAAGCTTCCTTCTCAGTCTCCCCTTTCTCCGCCCTCTGTCCTCACAACACCCCCAGCGAACATCCTGGGAACAGGGCTCGGGAGCCACTGAGCCTCTAGACCACACAGCCTCCTTTAGGCAGAAGGACACTGTAATCTTAGCCGTCCCCACCCCCACTCTCCCTTTCCCCAAAGAGGACAGGAGGACAGATGCTCAGAAGTAAATGAACTGAAATTCAAGTAGAAGAAATTCCTAGGGGCTGTTTACTTGGTGTTCCATGCCTAGCAGGTTCTCTGTCCCCTCTGGCTGAATCAGCCCTTTGGGGGCATGGGCGGGTGGCAGACGGAGCCAGGAAGCCTGGGCAGTGTTGGGTGGCAGTGCCCCTGGCTTGAAGACTCATGATGTCTGATACCTGCCCACCTGCTTGATCCTTCCCACATCTCTCCCTCTTGCAGACAGATTCCTGGCTCTGTTGCATGGGGTTTCCTCATGCTTTGTCATCCCTTCTATACTGAGTCTATGTTAAATTAGACAGCAGGAATTTGGAGGGGAGAGAAGATATGGAAATGTTTATACCCAACAAAGTCCTGTTGTTGTTTTCTTTTAACTCCTGGGCAGTGCTTAGCAAGCACCCAGCAGAGCAGATCCAGACTCCTCCCAGACACCTTCTGGGACAGGAGGAAGTGTGCTGGGCCTGGAGCCGGGGGCCAGGCTCGGCTTCCTTCTCTGCCACAGACCAGTCCAGCGGGCCCGAGCACATGTCTTGAGTTGCTAAAGTTGGCTTTCAATGAAACTGAAAGGTGGTTTCTCAGGACCCTTCTAGCTCTACTTTTGTGTGTAACCGGCCACCGATCTGGCAAGCCCTCAGCCCCTTTCCGAGGGAAGGGGCCCAGGAAGCTCTTCCCGTGACGTTCCTCTGGATGGTGCCCTGCATGTGGAAGAAAACCAGCCGTGCGGTCCTGCTCAGGACTGCCGGGAACAGAGAGGGTGTCCAGAGCCAAAAGCAATCTGCACACTGGACAACACGAGGCCCGCCATCAGGGAGGCTGCAGGTGAGTGCTTTATCCAAAAGGGGTGTTCCTTGCTGATGGTGACTGGACCCTCAGACCCGCGTACGTCAGGAGGATGAGTGTGAGGTTCTTTCGGAGAGTACACTGGAGCCGCCACAGGAAGACAGAGCGCTCTCAGTCAAGACTGGCCATTGTCCCACTTCTTCAAGGCACTCCCACCGGCCAGCTCTGGGGTGCCATTGTTGAGATGGCTTTCTGCAGCTCCTCACTTTTCTTGTGGTCTTCAGTCAACATCCACCTCCCTGGGAGAGACAGGCTTGTCTTTTCCTTGCAACCCAAAAGCACCTAGAGGGGATGATTCCATTCTCCTCTACAAGCAGGTCGTGATGAGTCAGGCCTGGGTCCCAAATCACCTGACACCCTGATGTCAGCGTTGGGCATGACTTCTCCTTCCTAATCCAACACGCGGGATTCAACATCTCGTGGGTCAAGGCATTGGAGCAAACTTTTCTTCAGATTCAGGAGCCCTCAGTAGTTTATTATTAACTAGTAAGGTGACCTAGAGAAGGGTGCCTGACCTCCATCTCCAGGTCCTCAACATCTACCTACCTCCTAGGGCTATTGCACAAAGAAATCAAGTGTGATCACGCATGTGCCCCTACTTAGGCATACTCATTGACTACACAAACATTTGTCCTTAACACTCAGACAAAGAGTGAAGGGCACGAGATGGCAGAATGTGGGCAGTAAGAGAGCTGGTGCTGGAGTCGGAGGTGACTAGGTTCGGATCACGGCTCTGGCACCTCCTACAAGGGCGACCTTGAACAAATGACTTAGCCTCTCTGTGCCTCGGTTTTCTCATCTGTAAAATGGGGGGTGATAATAAAAGCCCCCTGCTTCAGAGGGTTATTAATTAGGCTAATGTCAAGTGCTTAGAACAGTACCGAGCATATAGCAAATGCTCGATTGGTGTCTGTTATTATTAAGAGCAGCACAGTCCTCTGGCCAGACGCTCCCACTGCCCTCCTGTGCACATTGGAACGAAGCCCTTACCATGGGCCTCGGGCAGGGAAGCTGGGCAGGGCGGTGGGTGCCAGCACTCCTTCTCCCTCAGGTGCCGGGTCCTCTGTTCAGCTGTGTTTGTTCGGTGGGGCCTCCTGTCACTCCCTCCTGCCCGAGAGCCTCAGCATCCCCCTAGAAAAGAAAGACAATCGGAATGACCTGTCCCACAAACGGTCACAAGGACTGCTTCATGTGTGGTGTCCCAGAAGAACCCCCAACTCCATGGTTTCCCAGGGGTGCACCCTTCTGTCAAGGGAGCCTGAGCAGAGGTTACAGAATCCCAAAGAGAAACAACTTGGGCCCAAACAGCTCCCCTGGAAAAGTACAGTGAGTTATTTTTGCTGTAAATACATTTTAAAAAGCAATTCTCCATCATGAAAAAGATATAATAAAAAATAAATTAAAAAGTAAAAATAAAAAATGATCCCCCAACTTTTCCTCTGACTTTAATTTTCCTGATTAGGGTCACCAAAGTCCTCCTACCCCCTTGAATTAGAAATGAGGTGGAGATTGTAATAGGAGTTTTATTTCAAGAATGTAGTCTATTCTTCTCGGCAAAGCCCTTTATTGGGAGCAACAGTTATTGACCCCATGGGCGGGCCCTAGAGTGGGGAGGTCATGAACTCAACCTGCAGGGACCTCACTCTGCCATTCATGAGGGAGCAGCTTGAGCCAGGGAGACCCAAACCCTGAGGGCCCGGCCCAGGCTGACCACTTGGTGTGGCAAAGGGCTGTGGGTGGGGCAGCAGGGGGAGGGCGTCTCTGCCAATCATCACTCTGTTGTTTCTGTAGTGGTTCTAATGCAAACTGTCCAGAGATGGTATCACATGGCTCCTCAGAGCACCCCCCCCCTCCCCGAGCAGGAGAACTGGGGAGAAGGAGAGCAACCACCGCATTTCAGCGACTCCTTTGTGTTTGGTTAGCTGCGGGCTGCATCTCCACCCTCAGCGGCAGCATCCGTCAAGGACAGCATTCACGTGCAGCCAGAAGAACCTCTTTGGCTCTGAGTTCGGATTTCTTAACCCCCAGATGTGAGCTGTGAATGGCACAGAGCAATGACCAGTTCTTGGTATTTGCTCAGATGGCAAAGAGACCTTTGTCCTTGAATCAAATCCCAAGCCAGACCTTGGACTCTGTTGCCCCGGCTTCAACTGTTGCTTCATGAGTGGTTCCTGACGAATGTTCCGTGTAATCAGCAGTAAGAAATAGCTCGGCTCTGTCCTCGAGCCGTGCTGAGGATGCCAGCGCCCAGCCCGGGAAGGCCGTGGGCGGGGCCGGGGAAAGAGCGGCTGAGCGTTTGTGTTGGGTCACCCCGGTTGCACGGGCCCTGTCACACGACGTGTCGTTTCCTCCAGGAGAAAGTGGCTCTTTTACCTTTTTCCACCTCAAAAATATGTTTTTAAATTCAAGATATTTTCTGAAAAATGTAAGATCATTTAAGTGGCAAAGTCTATGACAGGTGTGATATTGTTAGTATGAACCCCACTATACAGCCAGGCTGGGGCCCATGGCGTGACATGAGAGTAAAGCATTCTTTCCTTCAGCAAGTGTTGGAACCGGTGTGAAACCCACACAGCCTGCTACGTGGTGTACACGCTTCTCTCGCTAACACACAGCCTGTCGTCGCAGAGCTGGCGGTTCGGCAGTGGCAGTCGGAGCCTGATTAAGTCACACCGTAAATACAGAACCGATTAGGGAACCTCACCCAAAATAAAAACACCGCCAAATTGCATTCTTTTTTAAGTGCAAAGAAAGGAGAACAAGAATCTGCTTTTCCCTATGATAAATATATCATTAGCAAAGGATCTCCACCTCTCCCATCCTCCCACCCCCTACTTCGCCCCTGCACCTCCTCCCCCACCAAGTGGGGGTGGGGCGGTTGCACTGGAGTGACGTTATTGCTTAGAAAGTGAGAGGTCGTCCCCTGGGGAGAGAGAGAGGCGTCCTTACCCTGCAGAGTGGTCTAAAGTAGGCCACAGCAGCTGAGAGGCAGCTTGCTGGGGGAGTAGCAAGAATTCTCGGAGGAGCTGAGCTCCAGGCTGTCACCTCAGAGTCGGGAAGAGATGGCAGACTCCTACTCCGGAAGTCTTGTGGAAGGGAACTGAGACTGTCGGACCCCACTGGGGGAAATGGGACTGGAGTGAACCAAAGGGTAGACGGGGAGCCCAAGCAGAAAATTATCTTGACTCGCCCAGGAAACTAAGGACACAAACAATAACTCGGCTTCCACAGAGAAGTGCATGTGGTCTTGGGGAAAAGAAGGAAGAAGTTGTTCAAGCAGAAGCACTGGCTTTTCAGGCCTGCTTTCGAAGACACTAAATTCAGCGTCGGGGTTGGGGGGTGGAGAAGAACAGGAAACCAGAAAGGTTTGGAAAGAATTCCGGGGCATAATTCGGTCAGTACCAGCTGAGCCTCTAACCTCCGAATGGCATGTCTTAGACGTGCTGTGCCCTGACGTTGGTCTGCACTTCGCTGTGCACCAAGAGGCTGGAGGGGCAAAGGCCATGAGCCCAGAGGGCCCACTTTGGAAAAGCCATTATCCTGGGTCGGCTGCCTCTGGAAGAGGGTGACCCATCACACAGAGGGGCAAGGAAGGGTGGCCAGAGGTCTCCCCTTGGTGACGGCCTGAAGCCAGGTTTCACACACTACCTTTTGTGTCTGTTTGGTTTTTGCTTTTTAATTTCTTTGTTTATCTTTTATTACTCTCTAAATAAGTTCTTTAGCTGGAAAGAAAGAAAGAAAGAAAGAAAGAAAGAAAGAAAGAAAGAAAGAAAGAAAGAAAGAAAGAAAGAAAGAAAAGGAGGGAAGGAAGGGAGGGAGGGAGGGAGGGAGGAAGGAAGGAAGGAAGGAAGGAAGGAAGGAAGGAAGGAAGGAAGGAAGGAAGGAAAAAGCCGTGCTTCTCAAAGCAGGGTCCCTGGACCAGCAGCAGCAACAGCGTCACCTAAGAACTTAGGAATGTAAATGCTCCACCAGACCCCAGACCGAAAGCTACAGAAACTTGAGGAGTGGGGCCGGTGACCTGCATTTTAACAAGCCCTTCCTAAGATGCCAAAGCAAGCCTGCTTGAGAACCATCATGGGCGTTAGCAGAAAGGCAGGCCCATTGAACTATGAAAGTACTAAACATTTCCATTTTGCTATTTATCGATTGATGTTTGGCTGCCGTATTTAAATGTTCTTTGCAGGACTGCACAGGGTTTCAATGACTTACAGCTGAATGTTTACAGGATTATTATGCACATTTTTGCGTCAACTATTTTAACCTTGGGGATGAGGAGGAGGCACGACAGGGCCAGGATGTTATTTTGATCCGCTCCACCTCCCTTTTTTGTCTAGGCTAGGGGAAATGCAACAAAGTAAGCAAAGTAACCAAAGAGGTGTGGGGTGGAGGAATGCACTGTGGCTGTATCTGGCTCCCTCTGAGCTGTCAGAATGGGAAAAGCAACTGGGAAGGGTCCTCAAGACCTGCACCAGCTGGTCTTTCCCTTTGGAAGCCAGACCTCGGAGGGACAGCCTGTGACAGGTGAGTAACAACAGACTACTCACACGCTTTCCTTTTCCTTTTTCAAGTTCAATTATTCTAGCATTTCTCAACACCCACTTCCTGCCCACCCCCAGGGAAAACGGAATTTTATACCCCCGGAGACTCATGACACCCTCGGTCACCCCTTAGCCCCACTCCCGCCCCTCCCCCCAGCCACATTTTCTGTCTGGCTTTCTCAGTCTGGGTTCCAGCCAAAACATTCCAAGACAGAGGCTTCCTTTCTGCCTGGCTCACGTTGTCAAGCAAGATACATGAGGCCAAAGACAGATATCTAGTCGGGGAGGCAGAGATCTGTGTTGTCCCTAACGCTTTTGGCAGGTAAAGAGGAGGAGGCCGCTGGGGCTTTTGCGTAATGCCTGGAGGCAGCTCACGGAGGTGGAAAAAAGGGGTTGTTATGTAAGCAAAGCACGTGGCTTTGCACACTGCTATTCACCTGTTGCTAATTAGTGCACTGCCTGTCTTGGAAAAAAAAATGTGCCTGCTTCTGCAAGCTCACCCCGCTGTCAGAGTGAAGACAGAGACGTGGTCTAGAAGGGTTCAGTTCAGTTCAACAAAGACATTTATTAAACCATGTACTCTGTTAGGCGGTGGGGTTACTGAAATGAATAAACCAGGGTCCCTCTTCACAAGGAGCTCGTGATCAAGAAGAGAGACACCAGCCAGTAGACAGTCCTTTACAATTCATGCAATATGTAATAGGAAAGCATCTCCAGTACATGTGGAGGTCCTGCAGAAGTGCTTTGAACGTTGAGGCAGGCTGGCCTGGTGGTTTCTCCCAGAAGGGGGTTCCAGTGAGGCCGGAGACAGCACAGGAAGAGCTCTGAGACTGTGCTGCTCTTACTGGCCAGCATCTGGCATCCTGGTTGCCAGGAAATGCCTTTTATCACGTAGGTAGAATGAATAGTAAACCAAGGCAGGGATGCAGAAGAGGGAGACATGTCTCACCCGCTAACTCAGCAGTCCTGAGCCTGGTCTGATAATATTGCCAAGTGTTCCGACATCACAAGAAATACTATGTTAGCAAGGAAGGAGGGCAGTCCTTGAAACGACTCTATGTAGCACTTCCACTATCTGCGAAAGCCCTGAACTGTGTATTCACCCCAAGGCCTGGAAGGGGGAAGAGGACAGGGTCCACAGTGCCCAAAGAAGCAGCCCATCAAACAACTTTGGTTAATTGTCTACCTGTGTCACTATCTGTTTTATGAGTGAGTCCCTAATGCTTACAGAAACAGCCCATAAGTAACTTCAGGTAACTGCCCTGACTTTAATTAACTGCCTCCTGTCACGTATCTGTTTTACAAGATGAACAAATGGAGTCTGGAGCAAGATAAGGATTCGGGCTACCAGACCCCACACACACCTAAGTTTGAGTTGTCATGTCCCCCGGGAAGAGCTGGCACCACATGTACCCATCAATCAATGTGTAACTTTTTTACTCCCATCCCACCAACTGTGTGAGTCCTCAAGACAAAGGACTCACTCTCTGGGTACTCCGGGTGTCCTTGGCCCTCTTGGCTCTCCGGCCATGCAGCCTCAGGCCACCCCAGGGCTTGCCACCCCCACCTTCCGCTGCCCTCACTTCCGCCACCCTGCTATGCCCTGAACCTATGCCTTTCACCATCACCACCACCCCCTGCCCCCAGCTAGGCCTGCCCTCTTCCATGCGAACAGATCACTAATAATCTCTGAATGCATGCTGAGTTTTCTAATCTGTAGCTCTTTACATGTGTCAGCAAGAAGAGGCAGGTCTCCCATCAACACCAGACAGAGAGAACAGTATCTGCAGAAGCTGGGGAGCAGGGCCACAGTTCTCAAATCCCGAAACAGTAAATTAAGCTGAAGTTCAAGTGCCAGGGGCAGAGTCAGGAAGGCTGCCCCCTTCTGATGGGGCCAAAACATCTGAGTAGGAGAGCCAGAAAGAAGAACGTGGGTGAGAACAGGCTAGGACTGAATGGACAGGGAAGGGTGGGGAGAAGGGAGGTTGGGGACATTGCCCAACAGCCTTGGAGCATGGAGGCCCTTAGGGGCCAGGGGACTGGGGGATGCTGGCTGGGGGAGCTGGCCCAGCTCAGATGGCAGGCATGCTGCTGCTGGCTGCATGCGGACCTGCGTGTTCCCAACTAGTAAGCCCTCTTACTAGTGCTGCTAGTAAGCAGCTGGGGTGCTGCTCTGCTCGAAGAAAGAGGGTGATCCGAGGCCCAGGAACCTTTTGAAGCTCCTGCACGTGGCCTAGTGTGTCTGGGAAGGCACGAGCAGGGGATAAAGGGGACAGTCCCACAGTGCAGAACTGAAAGCTGCCCATTTGCACTCAAGAGGTTTTATAAGAGCCCTGGGGGCAAAGAGAATGCACGTGTGGAAGGGTTTACAGGACAAAAAAGAATTCACCGGAGCTACGTTTTGTTCTGTGTCTCTCCCTATAAAGAGATTTTCCCTCAAATGTCCAGCTCTGTCCTCAGCAGCCTCTTCAGTGTCACTCTCTGTGGTGTGTCTCAGCCTGGCCCATGGCCCCAGTTGCCCGGTGCTGCCTCACTCTCCAGGCCAGTCTCACTGCCGGCAGTCAGCTGTACACTGAACCTCTTCACCTGGAACCCCCCCGCCCCCCCCAGACACTGAGACCTGACACGTCTGCAGGGGAATCTGTGATCTCGGACACCCCTCCTCCCCACAGCCCTGTCTGCTGAACCCTAGCTCTGGAATGGCACCTGGGGTCCCCATGATCCCTGACCCAGAAGTCCCATGAGGTGTCTGTTACCTCCTCTCTCTAAATCCAATTATTTACTAAATCACTCTAGAATCTATTCAGCTTATATTACTTGTCTACTGCTGCTGTCATACACTACCACAAACTTAGTGGCTTAAACAACACAAACTTATCGTCTTGCAGTTCTGGGGGCCAGGGGCCTACAGGGGTCTCACCCAGCTGAAGTCAGGGCATCGGCGGGGCCGCGCCCCTTCCGGAGGCCACCAATGTTTCTTGGCCCTTGGCCCCTTCCTCCCACTTGATGGCCTCTTCAGATCTCTCTGACTTTGATTTTTGCCTTCTTCCCCCGTCTTTTAAGGATTCTTTTTATTTCCCTGAGCCCACCCAGATAATCCAGGTTAATCTCCCCATCTTAAAATCCTTAACTGAATCGCATGTGCAAAGACCCTTTCCAGGTTTTAGGAAAGGACCTGTTTTTGTTGGGGCGGGGGGGGGGGGGGGGGTTGGTTCGTTTTGGTCTGCCCTTTGGGCGATCGTGCTGCCCGCCACACGGCTCCTCCCACCCCAGCACCGCTGCACCAGCCTTCTCATCGGGGTCCCTGACACGCTGCTGGAGCAGAGAGGAATCACGAAATAGTCAGTGACGGGGCGGAGAAGAGAGGCAGAGGAGGAGCAGGAAAGAAGGGGAAGGGGAAGGAAGGAGCCTCTTCCAACAAAAGGCTCGAGGGCGTCAAGATCCATCAGGTCCCTGTCTCTCGCCCAGTCTCCCTGACCCCGGTACTTCCCCTTCCCAGCCCCTGGGCTGTGCCATTTCCTTGGGCCTTACTCTGTCACAAAGGCTTTCTGGGCTATTTCCTTCGTCCGGAAGGTTTTTTAACGAGCGCGGTCACTCCACACCAAACCCTGCACAGAGCACCTGGCCAGGACCTGGTCCTTCCTGCGCTCCCAGTGCAGCCGGCCTCTCCCCAGGGTGCCTTCCCGGGCTCCCAGGTTGGGGTTAGGTCCGCTGTGGCGGTGGCACGAGGAGCCCTGCTCTCATCCATCTGGCCCTTACCTCGTTCTTTCCTAACTGCCTGTTCACTAGTCTGTGCCTGCCCACTTTGTCTTCTCCGGCCTTCACGTGCCTTGAGGACAAAGTGGGGATCTCGTCCCCTGAGGTCCCCCGAGGATGTTGTAAGGCTCGAGAAATACTTTCTGAATAAGACTTTTAAAAATAAAATAGCAGTCCCTCTGACCGAAAACTCTGGTGCCAGACCCGACCCAGTCTGCTTGCGTACAGCCTTAGCCCAGGTCCTGCTCCCTCCTGGGGCCTCTTGCCCACTGTTGACTCAGTGGAAGGGTGTGGTGACGAGGTCCGCGGAGGGACGCTTTCCTGTGGGAAGGGATGATCCGGTCGGTAAACAGTTCAGGAAGGCAAGTGGGGACAAGGTCCAGGCAGAGAGGCCTGGGCGGGTTTCCAAAGCCAGGATCCAGAAGGCAGGTTTCCCCTCCTGGGTCACATCGGCGAGGCTGGACTCCGCTGTCTGTAATTTCATCACTGGCCAGAACTGCATTCCTGCGACACAATGAGAAATTCCGGGACAGCACACATGGGCGGCAGCTGGACCGTCAGCCTTCTGCGGGACAAAGGCAGGGCCAGGGTGGCGGCAGCCGGCAGGGGTGTACACCAGGGGCCCCACAGGCCTCCCCTAAAAAAAAAAAAAAACCCTCCGTGTTCTCCCCACCCACCCTGCCAATTTCTACTTCCAAATGGAACATTTCATCTGCCTTGGAATTGTCCGCCTTGGCAGGCAATTGTACTTCTAAGGCAGGCATTTAAGAATACCACCGAACTTCTAGCAACTTCGCAGGTGTTCAGACTGAGGACAAACATTTTCAAAAGTGCTTGTCAGTCAGTTTTTAGTCTATGGAGGATTTATAAAAATCATAATTAGTCTCCTTCAGGAGTTAGTGTGGCCCAAACAAATCATGTCAAAAGTACCCGTCTGCTCGCCTATAAAGCAGGTCACTCATCTTGTTTTCTTTGGAATTTCATAACTATTTTGGCTCTTTGTTTTTTCATGGGATTAGAAGCACCTTGTCTGCTTACCAAAAAGAAAAAAAAACACCTGCCTGGATTTGACTGGAGTTTATAATCTAGAAACATTTAGTTTATAGATTAATTTATGAAGAATTAAAATGACAGTGAATTTTCATATTAGGAATGCACCTTACCTATTAAAGAATACCTAAGTAAGTGAAGTTTTATAATTTTCTTCATTAAAACCAGGCATTTATTCCATTAGGTTTCTTTCTGGTCCCTTATAGCTTTTGTTTCTCTTATAGATGGTTAGCTTCAAAAGTTTTGTTTTCTAATGGCGATTGGTCATAAGAATAAAAATTGATTTTTGTATAATAATCTTCTATTTGGTGACCTTGATGCATTCTCTTATAAATTGTATGAAGTTCTTTTTTACACATCTCTAGAAAATTTGGATCCTTCTGCACCTGAGAAAAACTCTTCCCCAGGTGCCTACCCTTGGTTACCCAAGCAGTCTAAGCTGGTGGAGATACCATTTGCTGACTCCCCTGGCTAAGCAACAGCACCCCCTTCTGGAGACCTACCAGCAAGACAGCACGCTCCCAGGAAGACAGCTGCTGTTCTCGTTTAGGTCAAGGCAGGATCTGCACAGAGTGGCCTGGCTGGAGGTCAGCTTCGCTGTTACAAAACAGAATGATCCCCAGTCAAGAAAGAGGATCAGAGCCAGCTGGGTTAGGCCAGGGGCTGCGCATGTGGCCTGATTAGAGGATGCCGTTTCTTGATTGGCCACATCCACGCTGTCCTTCCACTCTCCCTGTGTGAAAAGGCCTTGGGGACATCAGAAAAGAGGCCAGAAGGAGGAGGCAGCACTGCACTGAGACAGGGAGTCAGAGGGAGGCCTGCCTGCCCCCTGCCCACTCCCCGGCCCCGCTAAGCTCTGGAGTTGTTCCGCTGACGCAACTGCTGGAGGGTGATTGGGCAGCTTCGGGAAACCTGTGTGAGGCCCAAAAACGTGCCTGTGGACCTTTGGCTTTGCGGTCATCCTACATCAATACTGGAGAAAGAGGGACAGAGGAGAGAGAGGCGATGTCCATTTAGCAGACACACACCTTTTATCGTCCCTCGGCTGTCTCCACAAAACAGTCCTGAGGCGAGCTGACCTCTCCAGAGATTCCATTATCTCTTCTCTCACTTCTCCGTGGCTTACTTGGGTGTCCTGATGACTTAACGTGTAGGCCTAGGTTTTATTTCCATATCCATCAGAGCGGTGAGCCAGTGGGGCACAGTGAAGCATGAATGGGCTTTGAGTCAGACAGGCCCAAGTTCGAATCCCCGTGTGATCTCAGGCATGGTGTACTCAGCTCTTCGGAGCTTTGGTTTCTCCCTCTGTCTAAGAAGAAGGAAATACCTTCCCCCTGGGGTTGTTGAGAGGATTAAATTAAATCATGGCCGTCACACAAGAGTGGTTGCCTGAGAAAGCTGTTTGAGTGCCAGGAGGCTTGTGGGGAAAATCGCTGACTCACTTCTCCAGTGTAATGGGCTGTGGGGTACTTGCTAACCTCACCTCTTTCCCAGCGAGCCAAGGCAATCAGTTCCGTTGCCATGAGCAGCCACTAAGCATGGTGCTGTGTGCGTGGAGTGGAGTGTATGTCCACAGTTAATTCATGTTCTCCTTATGGCACCTTGGTGAGGTTAGTAGATATTATAGCCGTGCCACAAATGGAAAAAACAGAAGTCCAGAGAAGTCAGATGCAGGATATCGAAGAGCAGAGATTAAGAAAGTGCATCCTTCTTGGGAGCCTTTGCTGACCCCAGCCCCACCTGCTCATTTCCCTTCTGCTGTCCTGACAACCTGGGCCCAGACCTCGGGCAACTGAGTTTCTAACTGAGCTCCGGGTGGTCCTGGCCTGTTTTTCTGATGACAAATGAAGTATTTCAATTGTCAGGAGCAACCGGGCACTGACTCACTCCACCCTTTTGGTCTCTAGTGTTTTCCTGCAGACAAGAATTGACTGAAAAGCTGTTGTTTTTTCTGGTTCTTGCTTTTCACAAGAAACAAGAAGAGTGGGTGCTATTCTGTGCGATGTCCCCACGAGCAGCTAAGTGCCAGCAGATAAAGGGAGAGAGAAAGAAAAGATGAATTGGTGGAAAATAAGGGCAAGAGAAGCTATTTATAGGAGTCAGCAAGTCATTATTAAACAGAGAAGGATTGTTCTTCTATGTTGACTTATTAAAATATTCTGTATATTGTATGGCTTTCTCTGTTCATTTGTACAGTTCCGAAGGGGAAACTGTATCTGTCTGTCTTTGTCCGATTTTAATCTTCCACAGTGTCTGGCCTGGAGTCCGATACCTGAACAACTAACGTATAGAAAGAAGGAACTGATGGTCCACATTTCCAGGAATGCCTCTCCCCCGGCCTTCACTTATGTCCAACAGTAGCACCATGACAATCTCCACCACTCACAGCAATTCCCTTCGACTAGGTTAACCCGGCCCTGCCCACTGTCCACAGAGCAGAGCAGAGCTCCCGGGAAGGGGCCTTCGATGAATTTAACTGAAGGACAACCTATACAGGGGACCTGGACAGTGTTGTGAGAGACCCTGATGGGAAAATGTGCCCGGGACACGGAGCACGGCCCTGGCTCTGTGGGAAGAAGAGAAATCATCCCACGGGAGGGTCCCTGAGAAGCAGACATCGCCGGCGCCATCCTCTGTTGGGACGGGCTCGATGTGGGCCTGGCTCCACAAGGCAGCCTGGGCCCCAGCAGAGCAACGCCGCGTCTCCAGTGTGTGTGAGTCCCCGTGTGACCTCGACCTCGTTCCTTTGGTCTCCATCCAGACTGGGCTGGCCTTCTCCACCCCCGTGGGGGCCTGGAATGCTCTCTAGCGCAGAAGATGCCCAGAGCCTCCTTCTACCAGACCAAGTCCAAAGGCTACTGACATGTTTGTTTCTTATTTGTCTGTGTCATTTACTGTGTTGCCCACTGGTTTATTCAGTCACTTACTCATTAACATTTTTATCCCTACTTTGTCACAAAATGATTTAAGGTAAAGCCAGCAGCACCGGCCATCAGTGCCCTGGGGATTTATTAGAAATGCAAATACGCCAACCTCTCACCCCAGGCCAGCTGGGCCAGACACTCTGGGTGGGGGGCCCACAGTCTGTGTGTTAATGAGCCTTTGGGGGACTTGCGGTACGTGCTGTAGTTTGAGGACATCGGCTCTGGAGCATGTGCTCAAATTTCCATCCTCTGACCCAGGCCTCAGGATCTCCCGAGGGCGCTTCTGGAAGGGGTGGCTCGGAGGTGCAAGAAAACGAGAGGAGCATGGTCTGTGGCTTCCGTCAGTATCTCCCAAACCGGCCTGGTCTCCAGTGTTACTGGAGACCTCCCCCCAAAACTAACGTCCTGGGTCCTGCCCCTGGGGACTCAGAATCACAGTGGGAAGAAGAGGTGAAATGCCGGGCTCAGATTCAGATGCCACCCCTGAGGGGTGTAGCCCAGTCACCCAGACTCACGGAGAACAATTGCTCGGGGGCTCCAGCAGCCCCCGGTTCACTTCCAACTTCCACCTCAGCCCAAGGTCATCGACACTTAACAGGGAGCCACCTGCTGGCCCTTCATTCAGCAAATATACATTATTCCAAACCCATTGTTTTTTTTTTAAGCAGGAGAGAGTATGAAAAACAATTTCAATACAAATTTGTGTTTTTGATTATTTTTTAGGATTAACTACAGATGGATCAGGCAAAGCAAGCAGCCCATAGAGACCCCCAAAAACAAAGCGTCCAGTCGAGACGGAGAAAAGACTGCCGACAAACTCCGGAAGAAGAGAGAGACTAAGGAGGGGAGAGTGGCAGGAAGCGAAGAGGGGCGGGATGCCATGAAAACTAAAAGAGGTGATCCTGGCCCCTTAGACTCATGGGAGGGAGCCCTGCTTGGTGGTTCAACACGTGGGCATTTGCGGCTGCTGAGTTTAAGCACCAGCTCTGCCCCTTAATAACAGGCTGTTGACTCAACCTTTTTGAGCCTCAGTCTCCCCATCTGCACACAGGCTAATGATAGTGCCTCTCTCGAAGGGTCGTGAGCAGCAAGCGCAGGGAGGCAGTAGGTACCTTACCAGGCTTCACCAGCTGGGCTGGCCCCACGGATCCCAGGGAGTGTGCAGTCGGTGGGAGCCACTGTGTTTCCAAATCCCTCCTTTGGGTAGAAATCATTTCCAGCCTAATTTGCCTCTAAGTCAAGAGAAAGGCTCTACGTATCCTTGTAGACCAGCCCTATGATGACAAGTCCTGTTCCTGACTTACTTTAAAACCAGGTCACACACCACTAAGAGATGTGCACACAGCACCTTCTGTCCCACTGCTGAGTGAGGAGAGGCGGATCAGACAAGGACCCTGCTCCTGGGATGGTAGGGCCCAGCGGGGCCTGTGGGTGCAGTGGGTGTCCGAGCTTCCCCTTTGGCTCAGTTTACACCCACCTGGACTTAATCCCAGGGGCACCTTCTGCTTGCAGCCCTCAGCTGTGCTAAGCAAGTTCCTCCCAAAAGTTCTCTTGGCATCTCTTGCTGTTTCCTATTCTGTACCTAACTCCTATCTCCAGGCGAAATGAAGAAAGTTGATTAGATCAAAGACAAGGATGACAAGAGTTTTACTTTCTCTGTGAGACCTCTTGCAAGGGGGCAGGCCAGCATTCCGGCTACATACACCAGGTAATAGACTATGAATTGATTGACAGTTTCCTCACCACCACTGGGTCTCCCATCGAGAGTGCATCCCCAGCTCCGGGCACAGATCGCCAGGTCCCATCCCAGAGTTTCTAACTCAACAGGCCTGGGGTGGAGCCTGAGAATTCATCTAACAAGTCCCAGGATGATGCTGACACGGCTGCCTTGGAGACCACACTCTGAAAACCAATACTCTACCTTTTGGAGAAAGAAACTACGGCTTATCGTAGAAAAGTCAAATTGAAAGGATGCTCTTCCTCAATGGCTAATTGCAGGGCTGGAAGGAAGCATGAAATCACATCACTAAAGAGGCCACAGAGGATCTCCATTACAGCGCACTTCATTAGAGCACTGGTCCTCACCACCAGGGCACAGGACTCCAAGTATTGCTTAGGAGTGTGATGGTCATCTCAAAATGTTTTCAATTTATGCATAACTTTGGTATCCAGTGTGCTAGGAGGGCACTCGAATGACCCACTGGCCCAAAAGCATCACCTGCTTTATGAGAAATTTCCAACCTCAGAATCACAATCAGAGACGCTGTGTCTGGACCTATAAAGGGACTCGACAGGGACCCTGGAGTTCCTCTGGTCGTCCATCATTTAACTCGGAAGCATTAATTAAACCAGTCTGTGTCCACTTTGGTGCTGAAATAGTGAGGTGCAAGGAAGTTCTTATAGGTAAGACCATGGCTAAAACCAGCCCCGGGAGAAAAGGAGGTGAGAGGCGGGATTAGTCCCAAGACTTGGGTGTGCGGGTGGCTGCCCAGGGACAAAGGAGGGAAGGAGATACCAGGCTCAGATTACCGGTAGGTACTGGGGCACCTGCGGCGCTGTGCTGCCATCAAAGGGGTTGTGGGATGGGAAGGACGAGAGTAAAGGTGAGAGAAAACAGCTCCTGACTGCTCCAAAGGGAAATCAGCAGGAACACTAATGACTTGGCTCCTGACCAGCTGTGTGCGTCCTGTTTAATTCACAACGGCCTCCCCTCTCCCTCTTGTATTGTCCCAGTTCCCGTCCCACAGAGGGCAGGCTGCCTGTACAGGTCATTCCGCAAGGAGACTGGGTCACTTATTTCTGGGAGGATGCGGTACAGGTTCGTGGAGGGAGAAGATAGACAGCACAACCTCAGATAGAAATATGTGCCCTGAAATCGGAGCTGCCCTTTGGTAATTCCCACAGACACTGGTGTCAGGTAACTGAGGACCAGATTGTAAACCCAGGAGCCCCCACGCTCCCCAGTTCTGCGTCTGGGGGACATTCTCTCCCTGGGGCAGCCTCCTAGGCCTCTGTTTCCTCCAGAAGCCAGGCTTGGTATAGAAACCTTGCCTGGAAAGGAATGTTACCACCGTGCCGGCTCTGGGTGAGCTCAGTGGACGGCAGTGCACAGCGACACACTCAAAGAGGGGGACTGATTAAATGCTGGAAATCAGGATGGACAAGGTCAGGGGCTCAAAACACAGAAGCATGGGGGCTACACCAGCTAAGGCTTTTGAATATATCAAACAAACTCAGAGTCTGGAGGCTGTGCTAGAAATACAGCTATTTCGTCAAGGGTCTTAGAGTTTGCAAACTGGAAACACAGCCAGGTAAAACCCCAGAAATGTTCCAAAGAAGAAAGAAAAGTTAAAGTTGTTATAGCAGAAAGTACATTCTTGAGGATTACCAGTCCTGCATTCTGAGCCCAGGGATTGGTCCAGGACAGTCACCCGTTAGAGAACGGGCAGTCTGGAAGGATGATGGGTGCCAGGGGGGCTGCCCACGGCCTGGTGGTCTGGACGATGGGAGCCAAGTGGATGCATACATGAGTCCTTCAGGGGGGAATCGGGTGGCCTGGATGCATGAGTGCTTCAGTGGGTAATTAGAGGGTTACGTGGAGGTTCAGATACATATCCAGGCATTGATGGAGGACTGGAGAGTTCAAAAGAGTTCAAGTTTCCAGGCCGGTCAGAACGAGAACGGAGTCTTTCCTCATGGCTCGGCCTCCATCACGGTAATAATGCTCACGGCCTGGTTCAAGCGACTCCATTTTAGATATCCTCTGCCACTCTTTTCTCAGAACTAACTTTGTGGAGTTCTGCCCATGAACCTGACACTTTGCCTGTGTAATTGAGTCCTCGACAACCAGGCGAAGGAGCAGAAATAGGCTCAGAGCTAAGTCACTTGCCTGAGGTCACCCAGCAGATAATGACGGAGCCAGGGCTCACCAACTTGAGACCCACTCTCCGCCCACCCCACCATGAGGCTGTGAGACTGCCCTGCTCTTTGCACCCCCAGCACAAATGCCGTTGCTTATTCTGATACTTGAAGGAAGAGGAAGGAGGTTTGCCCAGAGTTCTTCCGAGCAGAAGCCCGTCCCAACCCGGGGTCAGCCCTCCGCAGGCCCTGCCAGGCAGCTGTTGTGTTCCCGAGGTGCAGGGCTGGCTGTGTCCTGGAGCAGACTCAAGGTCCTCGCGCCGTGGGTGCCAGCCAAGAATGTGATGATTAAGAGCAACATCAAATCCAAACCTTGACAGACTCTGTGCCCACAGGCTTCAGAATCTGCCGGGAGTTCACCACCCAAAATGAGCTCCTTGGGGAGGGGTGCTTGTGTAGCAGGACCCCCTAGGAGGCTCCCAGGAGGGCTGAGGGCAGCTTCGCCTCACTCAGGAGCAGAGAGCTTTGCTCCCCCGTCACCCTAACAGTGTCAGATGCCCCCGGCACAGCCCCTTTGACCAGCCTTGTCTACCTGGTCCCCCAAATGCCCCAAGGGGTTCTCACTCACCTCCACTCACAGAGTCGTCCTTGCGTGGATAGACCTCTGTTTCCTCCCCATCCGTCTAAGCCCTACTCGTTGCTCAAGGACTAACAGGAGACACTTCCTCACGGAAGCCTCCTGTGTCACCCCTGTCCGTGGAGATCTGTCCCTCCTGTGAACTCTTCAGCCCCCTCCCCGTGTCTGTACCACTCACTCAGCTTTTTAAACGGCCCCGCTCCCCTCCAGGCTAGTGGACTTGACTTTGAGAGATGTCTGCCCCATGACCGTGCTTTTTGAAACTTCCCGCAGCGCAACACTCAGTCCAGTGCACACTAGGGGTGCTCAGTGTCTGTTGTTTGCCTGAATGTGAATTGTGGAAAAAGCTCTTTAAATGCATTTTTTATTGGGCCTGCATCGTAGCCTCTTGGAAATAGATGTCCGAGCTTTCTGAGGCGTACACCGTGGAATGAAGATCTTGCTGAGAAGAGGAGGAGGAAACAAGGCTTCTCTGGTTAAACAGGGAAAAATACAGAACGGAAAACATTCGTCATCCCACCACACAGTCCACCAGTGTTTCAGTGTCGGGATATATCCTTCCAAACAATTTTGCACAGATAGATGAATTTTTATGACACCTTTGCTGAGACATAATTGACATACCATACAATTGGATGCAGTTGGGTAGCTGTATGGAAAAAGATAAAATTGGATCCGTTTCTCACACTAAAGACCAGGATCATTCCACATAGGTCAAAGATCTAAATATAAAAAACGAAACCATAAAAACAAGAGGAAAAGGGGGTGAAATGTTTTATAACCTGGGAGAGGCAAAATCCAAAATAAGAGAAAAGGCTAATGCATTTGTCTCGATGGCAATAGAGAAACATCTTAAGTAAAATCAAAAGGCAAGCAAAAAGCTGGGAGAAACAATTGCAAATTATATTGCAGACAAAGGGCTGATATCCTTAACAATTAAAAAACTCCAGAAAAGAAAAAGCCCAGTAACCTGATGGAAAAATACACAGGAGATACGAATAGGCATTTCACAGAAAAAGAAAAGCAAATGAAAATATGTTATCCATTGCTCATAACAACAACACTGCAAATTTAAACTGTACTGAGATAACATTTCTTATCTCTCCGAGAGGCAAAAATCCACCAGTTTGACCACACACTCTGTTGAGGAGGCTCTGGGGAAACAGTGGGACTCCCTGCCTTGCCGCTGGGAACTCAAAACGGTCCGATCTCCACGGAGGAGGATTTTGCAATGTCTGGCAAATTTGTTTGTGTCTTTTCCCTTTGACCTGGCAATCACAGTTCTAGGAGTCTGCCCCAAAAATAACTGAGAAAATTGTGAAATGCCGTGTGCTCAAGGTTACCCATTGCAACACCGTCTGTGGCAGCACAGGCTGGGAAACAACTCGAAGGTCCCTCGCTGGGAAAGTGGCGCATGCGCACATGGACAAGTGCTCAGCGGCTGCGGAAAGGAGCAAGAACGGTCTCCAGAAGTACAAGGTCAGAGGAGTAAGTGTGGTACGCTGCCTTTTTTTGTGAGAGAGGGAGGGGGTGTACAAGTACACAAACATATCAACTAGGGTGGGAGAATAAAGCAAAACTAACTAAAAACTGTGATCTTTAAGGCAAGGCAGAGAATGACGGCTGGAGGCAGAGGAATACAGGAAGCTAGACTTCTCTGCTCCTCTCTTTTTTATCATTTCAACTCTCAGCCATGTAGATATTTTGCCGTATTAGAAAACAAAATTACATTTAGCCCTGGCTGGCGTAGTTCAGTGGATTGAGCGCGGACTGGGAACCAAAGTGTCCCAGGTTCGATTCCCAGCCAGGGTACATGCCTGGGTTGCAGGCCATAACCCCCAGCAACCGCACATTGATGTTTCTCTCTCTCTCTGTCTATCTCCCTCCCTTCCCTTCTAAAAATAAACAAATAAAATCTTAAAAAAAAATAAAACAAAATTACATTTAGAAAAGGCAACCGCCATCAGTCGAAAACAAACTGAGACAAATAAAGCCAGCAGTGTATCCAGGTGATTTCATCGTCCCATGGAGAAGAATTATCTCGTTGTACCTTGACTGAACACCCTAACAGGGCAGAGCCTGGAGACCGAGACAGTGACAGAGGCATCTTAAACTCTGCTTCTCAGTCTTCCTAGTTATTCCATGGGACCAATGGCCCAGTTTTGTCACAAATAGAATGTATACAAATTAAAAGGAAGACATTCTTTTGTAGATTGAAAAGGACTTAAGGGGCTCACAATCAAATGAGATTGTGAAAAACCAGTTTTGAAATGATCAGAGAAAATTAAGCCCTAGTATTAGATGGTGTTAAGGAATTATTATTAATTTTATGGAGTGTTATCATGGTATGATTATGGTTTAACACCTCTCTCAGATATCTGTCCCCCTTATTTCCATAGATTTTTTTTCTTTTCAGTTATTTTTTAAGTGAGATTCCCAGACATCTGGACACAGAACTAAGCGGTGACTCTGAACCCCAGGGAGACATCCCTAGGGCTCTGGGGCACTGAGTCCCACATCGAACACCTAAGTCAACGGCAAGTTTTCCAGAAGCTGCAAGTGATAAACTGGACTCTTAAAGGGAATGGCCTTATAACACATACTCTTTTGGCTCCAGCTGACTGAAGTGGAAAAACTTTCTTAGCGTGTAAAAACCAAACCATTCGAAGCCATGAGCACGAGCTCTAGGGCTAGGCTGCAGGTTCAAATTCCGACTCGGCCACTTCCTCCTCTACGGTCTTGGGCCAGTCACTTAGCTCCCCGTGCCTCTGCTTCCCTGTCTGCCAAAGTGGGGGTGATAAATCCCTATCTGCCAAAGTGGGGGTGATAATACCAGCCTCGTAGGGTTGTTGTGAGGAGTGATTCAGTTAAACACACACAGAGTGCTCGGAACAGTGACCAGCACACATGAAACACAATGTGTTATTAAATACAAGTCCTTTCATTTAAGCATTTAGTTTTCAGAATAAACTTATTGGCCATGTTTTCCAAAGGAAATCAAGTTTATTGAGATTCTTCAATTATTGCCTAGGAATCATTTTGCACCTTTGTTACTATTTGTTTTAATTTTGCACCTTTAAATAGTGAACGTGTTCATGGGGACCTCTGACTGTGACATCCCCCCCTCCACCTGCCTGCAGTGATGCGCCCTCTTCTGGCTGACAGCAGATGGCGGCCACTCCGGTCTGAGGAGTGGAGGGGCTCAGGCCTGCCCTGAGGGCAAACCAGGCCAGAAGCCAAATGACTTTAGGACTACCTCCTCCAGGAAGCCTTCCATCACTCCTTGGTCCAGGTTAGATGCCCTTCTTTGCCTTTTTGCCTACGGTGGGTAACCACCTCATCAGGGGACAGTCGTCACATTATGCTGAAATTTCCGTCTTGTCACACATGCTGAGGGTAGGGCTTCACCTTGCTTTCCTTTGTAGCCCCTAGCACAGTTCCTGACACCCAGTAGGTGCTTTATAGCCACTTGTTAACCTGAACTGAACTGGGTCACCCGGTAGACAGAGAACCTGGGCAGAGAGAAGAGGCGGCAGAAAAGGGTGGGAGGGGGAAAGGACACCACAGGCACACAGCGTCTGCCCTCCCTGCCCATCAAAACTTAAATCCTGCCTCAGTGAGAAGCCACGTGCCTAATCACCCTCAGCACATGTCCCTTGCTTCTCTCCACATTTACTAAAACCCCCTGAAACACAATCCTGTACCCCCAAACTTCAGACTGATAAAAGAGATAAATCTCATCAAAGGACACAGTTAACAGAATGAAAAGGCAACTGACAGGATGGGAGAAAATATTTCCAAACCATAAACCTAATAAGGGGCTAATATACAGAACATTCAAGGCACATCCGCATATCAGTGATGACACCTCCCCCCATGACCCAATTTAAAAATGGGCAAAGAACTTGCACAGACATTTCTCCAAAGACGATCTGTGAATCCCCAACAAGAAAAGCCTAGTGGTCAGGCGGGGGGTGGGGAGCAGAGGCCATTCTGGATGCCCAGCAGGTGGGCCCAGCAGAGGTGGAGGCCCAGGGACAGGCCGCAGGACTTGCAGCTGGCAGCCTTTTTTGTTCATCAGCCACGCAAGCAGTGGGTATAGAAGCAGGGTGGGAATGTGCCCGACCATGCCCAGGCTTCTCTCTCACGTGGCATCTGGCTCAGTCTGCTCCGAGCAGGGATGGAGACAGCTGTACGGCCGGCCTCGGGGCCAGTGTCTGGCCTAGCACAGGCTGATTAGGCCGAGAGCCCTGAAGTGCACTTGTGCAGGCCAGGAACTGTGTGGAATGACTGTCAGCCCTGAAACGGGGCACATTGATGGCTCACACTTTGCTTTGTCTCAAAACATAAAATTAGCAAAATGTCTTCTGCAGCCAATCACATTTTTCTGTGGGCTTCGTGCAGAAGCACCAGCTGCTTCTCCGGGGCCCATTCACAGCACACTGCTCATTCTAACCTGAGGACACTGCCTGACATGCACTGGGTGTCTGCAGCCTGCCCTGAATTCCCATCACCGCACAGCCCCATCTTAGCATCGGGAGAGCTCTGCGAGGAAACAGAGCGGGAACAGCCCTACCACTCACTCGCCGCATGGCCCTGCACAAGTTAGTGCCTGAAGCTCCGGTTCATCAGGAAAAAGAGCAATCACTATTCCTGACAAATGAGGGGAGTAGTGTGCACAAATGTACACCAAAAGGTGTCAAGTGACACAGGACTAGAAGGGGTAGTGACAAGGATGCACATCTTTACATGCTAAATTCAGCATTTCTCCACCTCTCAAGACCCAGGGGGATGGATATACGTGTACAAGGAAGCAGCCAGCATTGACGTTTCCGGGAGAGAGAGGTTATGCACAGGACACATGACAAGTAACACCGCCAGCTCAAAGTAAACATTGGTGTCACCAAAATACTGCCTCCGGGTCCTGGCGTTCTGGGTCCTCCCTTTCTCTGTTCTACCTCCCTGCTCGCTATTTCTGTTTCTATGGCACCTGTCACCATGGTGTCCAGGTACTCAGCTACACACGGTAAGTTGAAAACAGAGTTGTGAGGCAAAGACACACTCCTCTTCTGAAGCCTTATCCTCCGAAGCTGAGCTTGCAGGAGGAAAACAAGGCTCCCTGGATGATGGAATCTTGCGATTTCCCTGGGAGAAGAGAAGCAAAAAGCAAATACCTAGCAAATGCCCCCAGGGTGTAAAACCTTATTAGCTGCCTGAAGATTCAGAGTAATGACTCCCGCACCTTGCCCTCAGGGATTTATGGCCTCTGAGGCACACTCTCCAAATGCGTAATTAGCAGGAGGACATTCCATGTCACCAGGGCTTGTCGCTGCCAAAGGCTGATACGCACGCACGGATGAGAGCTCTTCTCCAGAAAAACACCAGCTCAGCCCAGAAGTGAACTCTGTCTCACCTCCTGTGGTACTGGGGGCATCCAAACTAACAGGTGAGGTAAAAGCCACCCCTCTGGAGCTGTTCATGGGAGGGAGGCTGAGAGGAAGACTGCGGAATGGAGCAGGTGGAGCTGAACCAGGGAGGCGTGTTCCAAACCGAGACAATTCCTGTTTCTCACCACAGGAAGCCAGCCCCTGTGGAGCCAGAATTTGTGGAAGTCTCAATGACACTTCTAAAATAAAGTCTCAAGACATATAACTAAGTCAGATCCCTGGTTCTATTTGCCATCCTGCCACTGTGTCACTGGGGACTATAAAGGGATTACTTAATCTCATCTGATAAATGAATTTTTGAAAAAACCTTTAGGGTTGGCTTTCACTTTAGCACTTTGCCCACATTTTACAAACCACAGGTCAGGATATATGAGACAGAACACCCTTCTTCTGCTTCCAAAAGCAAGGGGCCTTCTTGGGGGTGTAGAACGAATGTGGGTGTAACGGAATTTCTGGGACCTATGATTGTTTATAGTCACCATCACGGGCAGAATATGGAAAACAGGGCTGTTCCAGAAAGCCTGCACCAAGGGACTGCAAGAAAGGATGGCCTCCCAGCCAGAATGTTCCTTCCTGGGACACCGCCATGTGGTCAGCGGCACCCTCATGAGTACCTCTGGGATACTGGCAGGGGGGCTAGTTTTAATATTGAGGCAAAATCATCTTCCTAGTAACTTAGCCCTTGGACCAAATTTCCTCCTCTAACCTTATACAGAATAAATATTTTCTCTTCCAGAAACGTTCTAAGTATTTAAAGAGAGATGAGTCCTCACATGTCTTCTTTATTCCAAACCAAACATCTTTAGTGACTTTAACTGTTTCTAGGTTTCCAGGCAGTCTCCAGGGTGTCCTTGTAACTCACTGTCTGCTAATGGCTCTGGCATCCTTAGAGAGATGGTTTGACCAGAGGTGTGGCACACTATAGCCATGAGGGGGAGGTCGAGGCTCCCTTAAGCCACCCTAGTAGAGAAGGAAGCTAGGGTCTGGTACAGACTTGGGCAACCATACTTTTGGCCTCTTCCACTCTCCTCATTAGAATCTCTATCCCTCGGAAGCACGTGCCTCTGGTCTTGCCTAAGGGCCTAGGGTTTGCCTCCTGGGAGGGAACCAACAGGGCTCATTTGTCCGCAGAATTCACAAGCCATAGCCCAATTCACTATTTCAGAGATCTGGCACAAGCCCTCCGGTGCCCTCCTTAGGCTCCGCATTTCTACATAGAAGGCACCATCCTCCAGTCCCGCCACCAACAGTTTCCTCATTGACAAGCCCCTCCACCTGCCTTGGGCTTGTAACTGCGAGGACTCTGACTCCCCTCTGCTTCGTCCCGCGGGAGGGAGGCGCGGACTCCGCCCTTGGCGTGCCGTTGAGGTGCTCCCTGCGGGGCTCGTGGCCGCTAGGTGGCGCCCGCGGCTGCTAGCGCGCGACTCCGGGGCGGGCAAGGCACGCGCGCGTGCAGGGGGCGGAGGACACCTGTAACTGCCGTCCAGAGCCCAGCCGCCTGACCTCCCTCCGGGCTCAGTCTCACCAACGTCCGGCCTGGGGCCAACGCGGGCGGGCAGCCTCGGCAGAACTGCTGCACAGTCTTGTTTAAAAATGTTCCCACCCCACCCACCACTCTCAGATCAATGTAAAAATAAAAAAAATAAAAAAACTGCGATAAGGGGAGTTGTTGGCGATAACGCAATAGTACAGAACGGCACGGATGCTCACAGCAACAGAAGGGGCTGTTTATGAAGGAGCGTGGATTCTGGAGCCTTAGAATCTTGCTTAACGACACGTGCACGCCGTTTAACCTCCTTATCACGTCAAGGGCTGATGAACTTGGGTAGAACTGGCCTCATGGGGGTGTTGACAGGAATTGAACTAACCGATACACTACGTATCTGTGTATTTAGTATATGTACATATTAAGTTACACACAAATACAAAAGTATGCCTGTATACCTATACATTATATAATTATATGTAGTATATAATTATATAGGTGCGTGACATATATAAAATTATATATGTAATGCAGTGCATATGCCTAGCACATAGTGAGCACCAGTAAAATTAGCCACGTTTTATATTTCAGTATTCAATTTCTATGAATTATTAATTTTTAAAAACATCTTTTCATTCAAACAAGGGAAAGACACACATTTGGGGTTTGTTGTTGTTGTTGTTGTTAACTTTTATAGGGAAAATTTCAACTGTTTACCACAGTAGAGAAAATATATATAATGAGCCCCCGTGGTCTCATCACGTGAGTTTCAATCATTATCAACCCACAACCAGTCCCGTGTCGTCTACACCCCACAAGCCCTGCAACGACCCACAGCGGAAGCGCTTGTGGCCCATGCACTTTTTAGAAATGGGCCTCCCTTTGCTGACTGCTGCGCCCCGAGGGGCTGTTTCTCTTGCTGTCCCCACCAGACCGGAGTCTAGCTGCCTTTCTAGAAGGGTCCTTAATGTTAGCATTTCTTCCTGCTACCCTAGCCCACGAAGGCTGCTGTAGAAGACGCACTGTATGGAGCCCTCCGTCACTCATTCCTTGCCCACATGCAGCTGGGACAACTGCGCTGCTGGTGGGGAACCAGAGGCCAGCTCCGCAGCGGTCAGTGAGAGCCCTGCGAGCTGCTGCTGGCCTGTCCCAGCGTCTCCCAGGGCTGCCTACGCCCTCCCCCTTCGGCTGTCGTGCACACCTCCATCAGGTCTATCTTCCTAAGATGCCCACTCCTCTTTGGCTGCTTCTCTTTCGGGATTCTACGGTGGCTGTCGGTTGCCTGCTGGGAAGGAAAGAGCACATTTGGGGAGCACACACGACCCTACCCACCAGGGAGTGTCGGGTGACGGACATGCACTATTCAACCCGCCTGTGCGGTAAGTGATATTCGCTGCATTCCATAGATGAGGTTCTGCTGCCCATAGAAGTTAAGACCCTGGTTTCGGGTCAGACTTTGTAAAGGAGAAGAGCTGCGACTGGAGGGCGTGGGGAATCTGACGGAGCATGTGCTGTCTTGCTCTGGCCAAACACAGACAGCCCCCAGGGAGGGCACCTGCCTCGGTGACCCTCACGCCCACCCCAGACCGGACAGGGCTGGCTCCGAAATCACGGGGTAAGTTTCAGTGGGAAGCTGGGGGTACTGCCAAGTGAAAGATCCAACCATTGTAAGATCCAACATGCATCTATGGACTGGTGAGGCCTGAGGAAACAAAAATTAGACTTCTTTTGTTTGTTTCTTTTACAAAAGCACTTAATACACACTCATTGTACCAGTTTATACAAACTGTATCACAGATTCTTAAAAATCCTCTCTTCTCCTCTGTCCAACCCCACCCTCTCAAAGGAACTGGGACTGGCATGTTAGTGTGCACCACTGCATACTTTTTACGATCATTATGTAAGATTACCTACGCAGAGTTTCATTTTTCCTTTTTTTTTTTACAAAAACACGATCATGCTCTTATTATTCTACTACTCACTTACTGTTTTCATTTACCAAATGTCTGCTGCCCCTTCTCATTACACACGAATGCGGTTCATTCTATTTGATGACGCCACAGACAGGACGCACCGTGACTCAGCACACCTGCCCGTCGTCAGTGATGGGCTGGGTCAAAAATCTTATCAGCTCTGTTTATAATTGTTTCATCCAGCCTAGCCGTGTTCTCAGTTGCAGTCTTCTACATAACAAATGTGTCTCAGATACAAATTCCCTTCCTAGAACCCAGCACATCACTGCCTACACACGTCACACATTTGACACGACCTGAATGTTCTTTGGATTTTGGAAATGCTCACAATGTCTCCTTCTCATTTGCTAACAGTTCTTGGGGTGAGAGGCTCGTCTGTGGCACGTCTCTACTGAGCAGGAGATCATTTTTAATTACCTAATCCCATATGGCCCACTTTTCCTCCATATGTCCGTCTCCCTCCCTTTCCCACGGCAGTGCCCTTGTATCACTGTGGAAATCATCGACATTCTCCCAGCGTACCATGGCATTAATCACACTTCAGAGTGAGGCTGCCTGATCCAACACCTTTGTTTTCGTTTGCCTGTTTGTTTTGTTCTTGCCCTTCGGGGCCTTTATTTGAAGAGTGGTAGAGGGAGGTTAAACTCTCAGGCCACCCAGAATTTAAATGTTCTATTTAAAGTAAGTTCCCTGTTGCACACAGTGGAGGGGGGAAGCGTTTCAGAGACGGAAGGCGGCGGGGTGAGGAGTCGGTGGTGCTGGTGGGTCTTTCGTTCTCCGTCTGGGCACCCTGGCCACCACTCTTTGGAATTCATTGTTAACCAAACCTCGTCCTCCTCCATCCCCTCTTTCTCCCTCCTTTCCCTCACCGCCTTCTCCTTCTCCCTCCTTCCTCTCCTCTTTTGTTTGGAATACTAAGGGAATTATCCCAATAGTGAAGAATAGTTTAGAAATTTCTAAAGAGAGCAGCAGAGTCAAGAGGCATTTGTAGGGCCATTAGCTGGGACTGTTGTGGCTGCTTAGAAGGACCAATAACTTGGCCAAAGTCACATGGCCACTTCGCAGAGCACCTGGGGTGAGGACCACGCCAGGGCTGTCCCCACAGTAGGACAGGCGTGTGGGGGTGGCCAGAGCTCAGCACACCGGCAGTGGTGTTTTTACTTGAGGAGCACTTAAAAGTAGATCATTGATTTTTCTCAAAGACTTTGACACGAGTAACTGATCAATGCCACTCATTACTCACCCCTCCGAGCAAGGAACCCCTTCCACCAGCCCCCACGTCTGTGGCTTGTTTTTCCCAGGGAGTCTTCTCTGGCTCTGGCTTGCTGTTCTTGCTGCGCCCCGCAGCTCCTTGGGTGGCGAATGCTCCTCTTTCCTTGCAGTCCCACCTGATCCTGGGCATCCCCATGTGCCCTAGCCTGGAGTTGAGGCTGCTTGCTGTCTGGTTATGTGAAGGTGATACCCACCGACCACGGACGGGGAGGAGCCCCTTGTCAGGAGTGCATCCAGTTTTAAGGGGCCTGAAGTACCTTTGCTATTTATATAAAAATGTATGAACACATCGCTAGGTCTCCTCCCAGTGCCTTAGAAAAGGCAAGGTCCAGGCAAGTGAGCGTTACTGAAGCTTAGTTTCCATTAATTTCAGGGTAAAATTTCCCTTCAGCCTCACATGGAGCCAAGTGGGACACACGTGGCCCACCTCCCTAATCCCGAACATGTATTTGGACAGAGCTGCTCCGACCCCTCGGGGAGGTGCCACACACAGTAAGTAACTGGGGCCACTGAGTTTGGGGACAGTCCCTATTCCAAATATTTCATCAGACCATGTGTCAAAGGATGCATCTCGACTCTCCAAAACAATGCAGGTGAGAATGTTACACAATGGAAGTACGAAAGGCAAAGAAAACAAAGCAAAAACTAAATAAATAAAAACCAAGCACAGCCCCGCCACAAACAAGGATGAACAGGGACGGAACTAGCCATTGTTTCCTATGGACGTTTTGTTTCCCGTCTCAGAACGGAAGAGAAAGGACCCAAGAAGGACAGTAACAGCACACAGCCTGTGCAGAGCACAGAAGTTCCCACCTGCCAAGAAGACAGCAGGAGTCTTTCAGAAATCATCTTGCCTTCTTGGGCAGTAATAATTACGTTACCAAGAAAACCTTCCCTCCTTAGACTTAGGTTGGGTGAGAAATAAAAGGTAGCCGAAAAGGTCAAGCTGAGTTCAAAAGACTGGAGAATCGCCCTCCAGTCCCCATCCTCACCAGCTTTCCACTGCGTGGTAACCAGACCCGAGATTTCAGAGCAAAATATCAAAGCTCAAAGGCTCAGGCGGCTGTGGCGCTGACTTCTAACAGGGTCGAGAGAACAGCTGTGCAGGGGAAGCGGTCCGCCAGGTGTTTCTGAGTCCTCCGTGAGGGTCAGGGAAGAGGTGTTCACTGTGCTTTCCAGGAGACCCCCTGCGTCTGCACAGCCGGTGACTCAGCCCGGCGCTCCCGGGGACCAGCGCAGGCATTTGCTGCCTCCTCAGTGGCAGTGACGGTGACAGGGGTCCTAGGAACAGTCCTAACTGCTCTCCACTGAGACTGACGTATGTTTTAAGTGTTTCTCATGGAATCCCCACAACAACTCTATCAGCATTCTTAGCTGACCTGCAAGGAAACACGCAGAAATGTTAAGAAACACACCCAGTGCCATGCAGCTAAGGAGCTCAAAAGCTGGTGCTCAGACCAGGTCTGCCCGGCTGCGCCGGCCTTTCTCTCACCGCTGCGCCTTCGCGTCTCCTTTACGGACAACAGAGGGACAGCTGACCCACTAACTCGTTAAAAACAAGTGGCAAAATTCAGTCCAACATTGCCACAAAGAGTAGCCAACCCCTGCTTAGTGGTGATGCCAACAGAAACCGCATCGGGCGGGGCTCCACTCCCCCACCGGTCCCAGCATCAGGATCACGGGGTCACTTACGACAAAGTCCGGTCCTCTGTTGTAAGGGCTGGGGCTCCTTCCAGACCTGCCGAGTCAGAATCTCTGGGTTGGGGCCCGGGAACCCTCCTTTTGCATGCTCCACACACCCAGCACCCCAGGCAATTCTGCTGTGCCCCCCGAGTTTGTGAACAGCTGTCTGTAGCATGACCACCCCCCTGCGTCACCAGGAAGACCCGGTTTATGCCTGTCATCCTGGCCTAAGTAGCAATAGCCCCCCTTTCTTGTCATCAGTGTTCCATTTTAGACAACTTGCACGTATATATTTCTGTATTTTTTGTACCCAAACCAGGCCATGCTGTATGTGCTATTTTATAACCTGGATCTTTTCTTTAGTGATTTCTACTTTTCCATGGAAACAAAATTTTATCTTTCCCAACACCAGTCCATATCAAGATTACCTGTACATCTGGTTTAATCATTCCACACATTGCATTACAATAGCTTTTTTCTTCTAAACTAACAAGTTTCTCTTTGTAACACTTTGACTTACTAAGGTTTGATGGAGTCCGGTTCCACTGTACGCCACAGGTGGCGCTGTTGATCTCATCTCTGTGTCCCTGCAGGAATCAGCACAAGCTCTGACTGACCTGCCATTCGTGCGCTCAGATCAACCACTTGATGAGGGTAATGACTTCTGATCCCATGATGGGACAGTTACGTCTTCCCTTGCAACGAGGGAGTAATCCATACGTGTCCCTTTGGGTCTGTAGGAACGGCCCATCAATCACACACCTAATGCAAATAAGGCCATTGATCAGCGCTGCCTGATTTAAGGCTGCTGCAGACTGTTTTGCTGGTTCTATTGATCCTACTACATTATTCGCAGATATTTGTTTGGTAAAAGAGTTTTTCCTCATCATCTGGGGCTGTTTTTTCAGCATTAAAAGAAAACCAGTTCCTACTGGAAAGGCAAGTTAAATGTTTCTTTTCCTTTACCATTTTCAAATTAAAGAGCCAGTTCAATAGCTACTTGGGTCCAGTTCCTGGAGTTCTTTTGCAGTATCTCCGCTAAGGGAGTAAGCACCTTCTCAAAACAGTCTAGTGGTTGTAGAGCTGAACGAGGCTGAGAAGTGTGGCCACGCTGCACAGACACAACTGGCACCCAGAAGTATCCCGCTACACACAGTAGCCATGGTACGATTTGACCTGAGCTGACCTCAGTGTCCACATCTGACCCCCTGGGCCACAATCCTGCCCTGCATTCGAGTCAGGCAGCTCTGGAAGAGCACTTAGTTCATGAGAGAAGGCACTCTGCCGCCTCTCAGAAAAGAGCTTTCATTAAGCAGAGGCAGAGCTGTTCTAGTTCATGAGTTCTCAACAAACGGGGGCACTGTACCAAGCCGTGGGACAATGATTCTTTTTGTTTCCACTCTAACGTGTGGTGTAGGGCTTTAAAAAGGGTATCCCTGCCCTGGCTGGTGTGGCTCGGTGGAATGAATGCCTGACTGCGAACCAAAAGTTTGCTGGTTCCATTCCCAATCAGGACACATGCCTGAGTTGAGGGCCAGGTCCCTAGTTGGGGGCGTGCAAGAGGCAACCAATTGATGTATCTCTTGTACATGAATGTTTCTCTCCCTCTCTTTCTCCCTCCCTTCCTCTCTCTAAAAAAAATAAATGAAACCTTGAGTTTAAAAAAAACGACACTCTGTGGCATGTTCATCAATGATCTCTCATCTCACGTGCGTTTCCTACACTGACTCTGACCCTCCTGCCAGTGGCGGGGCGGGGTGGGGGGGTGGAGGGTGGTCTGCCTGCCCTTTCCTGCAAGCTCGGGAGGCTTGTGGCGTGGCAGAAGTGACACTAGGTATGCAGATGCCACCATGTGTTTATTCAATCACTTGTTGATGGGTATTTGGTTGTTTCCAAATTGGGGACATTACAAATAAAGCTGCTGTGAACATGTGTGTACAAACAAGTTCAGGAGTGAATGGCTGAATCGGACGGCGGGTGTGTGGCTTGACATTTAGGACACTCAGATGGGTTTTGCAAAGCTTTGGTAGTGTTTCACATTTACTAGAAGTATCTGAGAGCCCTAGTACCTCCACATCCTCACCAGCTTTTAGCATGGTCAGTCTTCTTAATTTTAGCCATTCTAATAGGTACGGAGTGGAAAATTTCCATTTTCCTAATGACTAATGATGTTAAGCATGTTTGCATGTACTTACTGATCATTCATAAAACTCCTTTGGTGAAATGTCTCTTCTCATCTTTTTGCCAAGTTTTTAAGATTTATTTACTTTTGGAGAGAGACGAAGGGAAGGAGAAAGAGGGAGAGAAACATCAATGTGTGGTTGCCTCTCACACGTCCCCTGTTGGGGACCTGGTCTGCAACCCAGGCATGTGCCCAGACTGGGATTCGAACCAGCAACCCTCTGGTTCACAGGCCCAGGCTCAATCCAGAGCTACATCAGCCAGGGCTCTTTTTGCTAAGTTTTAGTAGGACTGTTTTCTTATTAAATCTTGAGAGGTTTTTTTTTATATATATACATATTTTTTTAGATACCAACTTCTTTATCAGATACACATATTGCAAATATTTTCCCTTAGTCCATGGCTAGTCTTTTCATTCTCTTAGAGCAGCTTTTAATTTTGATAAAGTCCAATTTATGAGCTTTTCCTCTTATAGATCATGCTTTTGGTGTCATGACTAAAAATCTTTGCTTAACCCAAGGTCACAAAGATTTTTCTCCTATATTTTTATAAGATTCACAGTTTCTGCTTTTACACTTAGGTCTATGACTCACCTTGAATTAACTTTTGTATATGGTATAGGATATGAAGTTCTTTTTTGCACATATCCAATTGTTTCAGCAACATTTGTTGAAAAAAAACTATCTTTTCGCCTCTGAATTCTTTATCTTTGTAATAAACCAGTCATCAATGTATGTGTGGATCTATTTTTACATTTTTTATTATTGTTGTTACAGTTGTCCCCATTTTCCCATTACTCTCCCCTGCTATTTTTACATGCTTTATTCTGTCTCACTGATCTATTTCTCTTACACCACCTACCACTCTCTTGATTACTATAGCTGTATAATTTTTGAAACCATGTAGTTTTAGTCCTTCAATTTTGTTTTTTCAAAGTCGCCTTTGGCTATTGTGGGTCCTCCACATTCCATATGAATTTTTAGAATCAGGTTATAAATTTCAATCTGAAAAAAAAATAGCCTGCTGGGATTTTGATAGAGATTGTATTAAATCTACAGACCAGTTTGGGGAGAATTGACATTTCAACTGTATTGAGTTTTCTAACTCATGAACTAGAAAAAGCTCTCAATTTGGGTCTTCTGCAATCTCAGCAGCATTTCACATTTTCAGTGTGCAGGTCTTGTACCTTTTGTCAGGTGTATTTCCTAGAGTTCACATTTTTACGCTATCGGAAGTAGTATCTTACATTTTTTGTTTCTGATTGTTGTTAGTATTCATTTTTTAAATTTTGACTTTTATTTCTTAATTTCATGAGTCCTTTATAGAACAGTTCTTTTGTTTGTTTGTTTAAAAGCATCCTTCTTTTACTCATGCTAAATCTTCTCACCTAGGATTTTAAAAGTTTAGGTTTCTTCTGCTCCCTGGATGTTTCCTCTAGGTTTCTTTTTTCTGTATTTGGGTCTTTATCTTGCACGGCAGCCCACTCGTATTCAAGAGACACTGAAAAGCCAATCAAAAGCTCTGCAACACCAGTAGCCATTTCTGCAGGGTGACTGCCCATTTCACAAGAAACCCTGAAATGTCCGGATCGGTTGTATTTTTGCCTTGGGCTAGACATACTCTTCCAAAGAATCATCATCCAATTTCTGCCCAGAGAGCCTAGCTCAGAGGAGGAAGTAGGGCTTGGATGAGGACCAAGGGTCAGGGGAGTCTCCGTCCTCCATTTGTCAATATTCACTTAATTTTCATTTTTAGGATTGTGCCTCAGCACTCATTCTCCCCACCTTTGTTCCTGAGCCTGATACTTTTAGAGGTGAAGTTCTTAAATCAACTTCCCTTCTTCGTTCTGGGGTAAGAGAGAGGCAGTCATCTTGCAGGGCAGGGTGTGGAAAGGGATCTGTGGCTTAACTGTTCCTTGTAGTCTTTCAACAAATCACCCTGTTAGAAGTCCCTCTCTCCCCTCCAGCTATGAGGTACTTGGTGCTTCTAATTCCTTCACCTTCTAGAGTTCTGCTGTAGAAACTAGTTATGTCCACTGGCATTTTCCACTATAGGCTAGGTCAGTTACCACGTTTGTCTTTTCACTTCCCATTTTCTAGTGTTTGTTGACATCTCTAATTCACTGGCTTCTCCTGTCCTATGTGAATTCAGACACGTTCATCCTTTGCACAAGTGTGCAGCCCACAACATTTACCTAGGAACCAAGCAGTTTTGAATTACCAACTAATAACCCCGGCGGGTGTCCTGATGTTCCATCCCATCCAGTGAGGCTGCAAGGTTAATTCTAAAGGAAGGAGTGAGGCTGACAGGCAGGGTCCAGTTCACTCATTCAATAGTAATTTAAAAAGAATGTCTGGTAGTTTATAAAGATACATAAAAAATGTAGATTACTATTTCTATAATCCTTCCATAATGACAAACTGGTAAAAAAAAATTGCAACATTTCAGACAGAACTGTCCCAATATTTAAATGAAAGAACGATTACAAGTCAATGAGGAGGGACACCCCATAAAAAATAACAATATATTGCAATTAATGTGGAAATTAAAATAATATTGAGCTTATTTTTACCTATCAGATTAACAAAGTTTAACAGGTCAAACTTTCATGGGGTTAAGGTAGTTTAACCCCAAGTTAACCACAAGTTTGGCAGTTTGGACAAAATTTGAAGTGTGAATAGTTTTGGGCCAAGAAATTCCAGTTCCAAAAATATCAAGAACACAGTTGGAGGTTTACAAAGCTATATGCAAAAACCCATCAGCAATGCCTGCCATGCAATACGCATTAGGTATCATTACTGCATTTTTAGAAAAACAGATTATTTAGTGGTATGTTTGGAGTGTGTGCTTTGACTCTCTCCTTCTCCCGTCTCCGCTTTCCCTCACTGCAGACAGGCAAGTTTCTCAAAGGCTCACGTGATTAAATTGGACCCACTAGGATAACCCAGGACAACCTCCCATCTAAAGGGCAGTAAATGTACTGACATCTGCAAAGTCCTGTTTGTCAGGAAGGCTACACAGTTACAGGGCCCAGGGATGAGGAAGCAGCCGTCTTGGGGTTGGGGGGCGTTATTCTGAGGGCTGCAGCAGTTGAGTGAGCACGCGCTCTGGGATCCTCAGGGTTGGAATCCTGGTTCTGCTACTTGATGGCTGAGCAGTCTTGGGCAGATTAAACCTCCCCATCTTTATGATGGTTTCTACCTCATCTGCCACAAAATTAATTATATTAACACATATATTTAGCAGGAGGCCTTACATAAATGCTCAATACACGTTAGTTATTTCGTGTTAGCTATTAGACAAGGAACCTTTTCTTATCTGTTAAATTCCATCTGATTGTCCAAAGCCTGTCAACAGTTTTTAATCTCAATTCTGTGGCCTTCAGTACTACAAATAACTTCCCTTTACTTGATAAGCCTGCTTGTTCCTTCATCTCAGTCACAAAGTTAGACAAGGTCAAGCTGTGGCTTTGGCACCAACGAAGAGAACCCTCCTCTATGAAAACAATTCCATGTGGGAGACCCTAACTCTGTGGGTGAGGTGCTGAGAGAAAAGGAAAAAAATACAAAGGTCCTTGCTATTACGGAGGTCACAGTCTAATGGACTCCCAAATTAGAAAAAGAACGAAAAGGCCACCACAAGGGTACCCAAGGCCCATGCTATGACAACTTAGTTAAGTGGGTAAATGAGATAAGGAGATACTAACATCCCCATTTTGTTGATTAATAAACTGAGGCTTAGGCCATCTTTAGGATTTGTTCAGGCTCATATACCTAATGAAGGGTAGAGCGAGGCCACGAACCCAGGATCTCTGACTCCAAATTCTACACTCCTTCCCCGTCAAAATTCTTCTAAGGGTGTGAAAAGCAAACTGGAAAACAGCTTCCCGTGAAGGGGAGCAGACACTGCTGGCATCGAGTACCCTCCGAACCTGAAAAGGCCCACAACGAGGACAACTAAATGGTGGCAGAAATCTTAGGCCTTTAATGAAGGAAGAGCTACTTCATTAGAATAAACTAAAAAGAGAAAAACCAAAAAAAAAGGAACTCTTCAGCCTAGAAATATTACAGCTCAGGGGAGGTGGAAAAAAAACTTTTATCAATCCAGACAGGCAGAACTAAGATTGACAGGCAGTGTTTGCTATAATGTAGTTGGCACGTTTCACACGCCTTTAGAGCTACTTCTTCCCAGAGCAGAAACATCAAACCCTCGGCTTCCATGAAGTGATGCGAGCCAGGGAAGTCTGGCAGGCAGTCTTCATTATACACTGATCATTAGGAATTAAATGTTTGCCCACGCCCCAGCAGTATGAAGGGTCTTGGCCAAGGGATGATGATGTCAAATCACAGATAAAACCAACATGCTGTTAAAATCTAGTATGACTTCAAAACCCTGTATTCCTAAGAAAAAAGGTCTGTATGTACAACATATGCAAATACAATTTCTATATATCCAATACTAGAAATAAAATTCTATCATAACTTGTCTTAAAATAAATTTAACTTTGTCTGCCTTTAGAATTTAGGAGGGCTTTTATTGAGTATGCCAAGTCTTTAAATAAACAAACAACAAAAAAGGCTGCCCAGACAGGCTGCTGGATTTCCCCTGACCTGAGCCATACTTATCTACAAACCCCATTTGTACTGCTTGCCGAAAAATTCTCAAAGGAGCAGCTGACCATGGATATGAAATGGCAATGACTGGGTTGTGGCGGCCTGTTTCCTTCCCAACTGTCAATCTCTCCTGGGGTTTTGTATCATCACCAAAAGTACTTTCATGCATATTTCATTGTGAGATAAGGTCAGATTCTAACTTTTTCCCATTTTAGACTAAAGGAATTGAAAGTTAAAAGCTCTTTTAAATGGCTTGCTCAGAGTGACCCGCAGCCCGTCAGCTGGCACGCTGGGACAAGCCAGGTCTCCCAACGGCGCAGTGCTGCCTCCGAGTTACAGCTTGTTCTCGACTCATCGAGAGTGGCCAGAATGAGTTCCGTTTGTCCCTCTTGATCTCATGTTATTTTGGGATATGTATAAATTGTGCCTTAATTGAAAATACCACTCTTTCCTGTGATATATATCCAACCACCTGTCAGCTAACACAAAGAGATATTTCTTCCAAAAATCCTTGGAGCTAGCAAGATGTATACATGATCGAGGCAGGATTTTTTGGTTGATGCAGTATGACTATAGTCGAGGTCTTCCCACTTACTGGAGATATTTTTAAAACTTCTACTATCACTCCACTCACCACTATATGGCCAATAGCACAAGATTTTCTTGTGACCACAAATGTCTAGGTTTTTAAAAAAGACTTTGTTTATTTTTAGACAGAAGGGAAGGGAGGGAAGAAGACAGGGAGAGGAACATCGATGTGCAAGAGAACATCCATTGCCTGCCTCTCGCATGACCCCCACCCAAGGACCTGGCCCGCAACCCAGGCACATGCCCTGACTGGGAATCGAACTAGCGAGCTTTTGGTTCACAGGCCCACACTCAATCCACTGAGCCACACCAGCCAGGAAAGGTCTAGATTTTTCTCAAAGTGACATAACTTTGGGGTTGGGGAGAATCTAAGTTCTAACTACTGTGTTTCTTTTTTCCAAGTTTTGAAATTAGGATCTGATGTACCTCAAATGTCTCTTCAAGCTCAGAAAAGCTGCTCTTGAAAGCGAGCAATGTTCAAGATGCCCAAAGTCAATACCGAGATGTGCCAACATTATCATTCCTCTCTCATCATAGCAACACAACCCATATCCTGGCCCCATCCACCCACCTTACCCAGAATCTGAGCACGAGGAGGTGGCTGGTGTCGTTTGGCAATTCCATGGAATTGAACCAGTTGCCTCTCCACTAGTCTCCCAGAAACTGGGGCAAACAGTTCCTCCCCTGATCCAGATTACCTCTCTGACCTATACACCAGCCTTCAGGGTTCTCATGTGACCATTCATGATGCAAGAAACTGGTAGGCAGCCTGGTCCTTGCCTTTGTTCACCACCACCATCTAGTTCTAGAGCATTTCTATCACCCCAAAAGGAAATCCTGTACCCACCAGCACTCCCTGTCCATTCTCCCGATCCCCAATCCCTGGCAACTCTGTTTCACTTTCTGTCCAGCCATTCACCAGAGCAGTTAATAGGCGAATACATAATACAGCTAACACTTCCAGTCACTAAGGAGGACCAATTAACTCAATAAAGCAAAAGGCTTTTTGTTTGAGAACTTTTAGGTATTAACACTTTGATTCCAAGCCAAATTTAACTTCAGGTCATAATATCCCTATTGGTTTGCCTTGTTTAACTTGAGCATATCACAATATCTGGGTCTCTCATCACTACTTTGTGCAACAGAATTGCGATACCTGCTTTCCCTCCGTGTAGTGCTCACCACTCCCTGACCTCCTTTTCCTTCCACTTGATAGAATTCACAGAAGCCACAACGGATTCAGGTTATCCTACTGAAAGATTAGAGAGTCACTAATCCATTTTCAGTTCCTAGTAAGAAACAAGGCTTTGCTTCCTACCTAGAAAGATGCCTCTGCGATTCTTCTGTTGTTTCCTTCCTAAGTTCAAATTAAACTACCGATGTATTGAAGCTAACTGTCTACCTGAACGTTTCACGTCTGGCCCACTCCATGCACTGGGTAGATACTAGAGAGTAAGTTAAACACCCAAGAAGATAAATGGTTTCAAGTGACATTTCTGAAACAGTTCTTGTGGAAATGAAGACCTTTTGGTTCCAACTGTCATTTTTCTTTTGCACCTCTAAATTTGAATATAAAACAATTTTACCTACTTTACAATTATGCTTTGTGACATCATAAAATCACTAAGATAAACTTTAAATGGAAAGTAATAACATTTTGACATTAGAAACACACACAGTCCAATTAAGTCAAAATCTGCTGATGGTCTAGGACATCAGTATTTCCTAAAAGCTCCTCAGAATTAGTGATTCCAGTTTCTGCTGATGGAATCATCCCCACCCTACCCCCCAAAACTCTGTTTTCTAACTGTTGAGAATCACTGAAGATATCTGAGCAACACAGTTACTACCAACCATGTCTTTATCTTCCCCTACTGTCCTAAGAAAAAGGTATTCCAAATAAAACCCAGCCCCAAATCATCTTAACAACTTCAGTTTCATAACCATAAACTGTAGTCAACTTTCAAGCCCCCCAACAATCCCACCAGTATTCAGTCATCTAATAAGCTACTCTAAAATTATAGTAACAATCATAACCTTTCAGGCCGGGTCATAAATCTTTCAATTTACGGGTTTATTTTCCGGGCTCTCAGTAAACCCTAACTACTTCCCAGAAAGGGGTAATACGGTTCTTGATTTCTCTGGGTGTTTATTTCTGGGGAGAACAAAACCAAACCAGAAATGATAACCAAATCATCAAATCAGCTCAGCAAACCTGTGCAGGCCGTCTAGCAGCTTGAGCGTGTGCGCTCACCGTCACCCAAGGGAGGTATGTGTGTTCCAGGGGAGGGACTGCCACCAACTCAGTGCTTCCACTTAATTCAATCAACAGTTCTCTACGGTCTACATAAAAAGATGTAAGATATGTAACGGAACACAAGTACACCTGTTTTCTGCTCTTGAAAGATGTCATTAACAAATCTACCAAGAAATATTTTCAGTATAGAAAAGGGTCCAGAAACATCTCATCTATTTAAACTTTATAGGAGCACTTAGGGGAAAATAAGATGGGTCACAGACCTAAGACTAGCAAAGGTAAGTATTTTAGGTTTAAAAAATAGGGAGGGCCTCTTGTCAAACAATTCTCAGTGGTCTTTCATTTGATTGTTGTTTGTACATCCAGACAGTTGGTTAAAGGTAAGATTTAGGCAACTGGAGATTTTTTAAAAATACAGTTATGATTTGTACCTGAAAAGGGGACTCTGAAGACAGAGGTCCACTGACCATGAAATGGTCAAACCAGCCTATGCTCACGGTGGGTTCCGTATGCTGTCTAAATTAGGGTGCCTTTAGTTCTACCTGTTCTGTGCATCCTTTTTTTCTTCGCCAGCTAAGTTTCCCTCATACAGCAAAATAGCTATAGCAGTCACAGACCTACCTCACACGAGACCAGGAACCCCTTTGGGAGAGCACCTCCTCTCCCCTTCCTCAATGAATCCCATGCTTCATGAATACAAACGCTTCGGGACCAACCTAGCTTTACCTGTTCGTCCCAGAACCAAATCGCCGTGTTTGGAGAGATGGTTCCCAACCCAGATAACCTGACACCCTTTCATTCTGCTGAAATAAAATCCCTAGACAGGTGTAATGCCAACCTATTTACACACACACACACACACACACACACACACAATTTGAGAAAAAAACCTAACTTAATATAAAGGAGAAATAAAACTTAAAATAAAATGATAAAATGCATATGATGCTGCATAAATGCTCAGGAACGGCCACACTATTGGACATAAATAAATGAATGTGAGTGCTACAAACAAAAACTGATCCTGATGTGTTGTGATGCCAACTCCAATGCACTTTGGTGATGCAATCTTCCAAAATGGTGAACACCTCTTGGAAAAATTCTAAACAAAACAATCATCTTTACTTGATTTACAAGGTGACTGCATTCCTAGAAAATCTAGTGCACTGTGCATAAAAATACTTAGTGTTTATATACACAAAACAGTTATGTTCTAGGATACAATAACTGGTGAGATACTAAAAAGTCATATAGGACACAGGACAAGTCTGCCTGGTCCCTGCCCGTCAGACACTTGTAGTATCCTCCAAACTGTGAGAAGATCAGCCCTACAAATGAACCCCGAAGGGGGGGGGAAGGACACTGAGTGAGTCAGGTTCACTCAAACCTTGATTACTCTACAAAATGGGGGAGGGTGGGATGGAGGGTGGAGAGGCAACCACACCCACCACCACTTCTAGTTTCCTCATTCATAAACTAAAACTATGAGAATTTCAAGCAATCCCTCAGATAAAGGGCTTCCTATTGAAGAAGCTTTTACTAGTAAAGCAAAGTCCACCATACCTGCTCAAATTCATGTTAAAATTGAGATGGCTAGGAAGGTGATTTGGCTGAACTAAAATATATAAGGTTTTAATTAACACTTGAATCCATTTTGTGGAAATGCTAAGTTTCAGGGAAAAAAAACAGTAACTTTAAAAAGCAGCTTACTCCCTGGCTGGTGTGTGTCAGTGAAATGAGTGTTAGCCTGAGAACTGAAAGGTCATCAGTTCAATTCCCACTTGGGGCATGTGCCTGGGTTGTGGGCAAACCACTCAATGTTTCTCTCCTCCTCTTTCTCCTTCCCTTCCTCTGTCTCTAAAAAAAATGCACACAATCTTTAAAAAGGCAGCTTACATTCCATAACTCAGTCTTGCAAATTTATTATCAAATATTTCATTGGATTTAGATTTTCAATTTTTTAATTGGAATGGAATTTCAAATATTTAAAAAATGCACTCAGAGCTGTTATTTCTTTACATCTATAAAATCTGTTCTTTCATGTTCTCAAAGAAGGACGGCACAGGAGAAAACATTATTGTTAAGGCTAAGAGGGAATACTGCCACGGCCAACTGCACTCACAGTGGCCACGCCCAAGTAAACTGGCAAAGAAATGACTGAGGGCAGCACTGCAGCGCGGGCACACGGGCGCCCAGATTACGAAGGCTCAACTGCCCGACTGGTTCACACCTGAAGAATTTACTTGTCGTTCGGCGGGGAGGACAGAACCTGAAGACAGAGTTCATTCTAAAAGTCAATACCACTTACAGCAAATCTAAATTAAATAAGCCGTGTCACTACAGGCTGTTTCCTAAAATTTTAGGCACAAAATACTCTGTAACACTACATCTATATTAGCTTTCAGAGGAGGGGAAGGAAAAAAGATGACCTTACATAAACTCAAAAGTTACTTTTAAAATTAAGATTTCTATTTTGCAACCAAGGTATTATAGGGGAGGGGAAAAAGCTCTGTTGTATCACATTGGCGATGACTGAGGAACACACACCACCCAGTACCATACACTGAACAGTTCCCAGCCGAGTCAGCCTTGGCATGGCCTCCTGGGTTCCTCAGGAAGGGCCTGAAGTGCTTCTAGAGCAGCGGTTTTCAACCAGCGTGCCGCAGGCGTTTTTAAACCACGTAACACCTGACTATTTAGTCAGGGGCACTGACCTCTTTTCCCTTAGAATGTCTAATTAAAAAAATGATAAGAGCCAACACAACAAGAGCTGCTGACATAATGAATCGAAATTATACCTATTTTTTTTTCAGATCAGCAAAAAGTATGTATTTTGGTGTGCCGCAGAATTTCAGGAATTAGTGTGTGTGTGCTATGAGATGAAGAAGGTTTGAACTCACTGGTCTTGGCTGAACGTAGTAAATTTGCTCAAAGGACACTGGTCCACTGCTGTCAGAACTTAAGGGGAAATAAACGTTACCACGTTTAGTTTCTATCTAAACTTTCTATTCAATAGTTCTTACATTTTTTAAAACCCATGCCATTTCTAAAACGATTAAGGCAAACTGCCTTATCTAATGTTAAAATTTAATTACAAAGCTTTTTAGAAAAGATCTAAATGGAACTTCCATATGTAATTTTTTTAAAGTCTCAAATTCACAAAACTACTATTGCGAATTAGAGACTTCACAGTTATTCTAGGTAAACACATTCTCCCTTTTTTTAAAGATACAAATAAAATCACTATTAGTTTTCTATTATAAAAAAGCTCTGAACTTGACAATAAGTATGCTAGAGTCTCTTAATCCCATATTTCGTCCTTATGTCTTACTTGCCTACACATGAGATATATTACTTTCCAAATAAAGGGAGGGAAAAAACACCAGACCCAGTGGGAGAAAGAATGTTTAATAAATGGTGTTGAAACAAATAGCTATCTGTTTGGAATAAAAATAAAATTAGATCCTTATACCTTGCACCATATAGAAAAATACATATATTACTGATGGACTCAAGAGTAAAAAATAAAAATCAAGTACCCAAAATTCTACATAGAATTTTAGGGGGTTCATAGACTCCCTGAAGTCCATCCAAGGATCTCAGATTATCTAGAAGAGAAACTGTTAATCATCATGTCTATTAAAATCTCAATGCCAATACTAGACATGTTTTCAAGATCAAGTCACATGCAACCAATAAAGGGGAAGACATTAAATCATTGTTGCAACTTTATAAAATCTCCAAACTGGAACTAGAAACAGAGGCATGTCAATACAAATGGACAATGACCTAAAAAAAAATACACCAATTTAAATAAGTTTGAGTGCATACTGTACAAGTGTATCCATGTCTGATAGTCTTTCAGAAATATAAAATCAGCTAAATCTGAAGTACTTAAAATTTATTTTTAAGTGTAATGTTATTCTCAAACTTGATTAAAATACTTAATAAATACAAGTTATGTTTATTATGAATAACTGCAACATACTTAAACATCTAAACATGTTAATAGGAATTCTATAATATTAAAATGCAATACTTTCACCTGCATTAATCTCACACACAATGGAAAAATACTTGCAGATAATAGCATTAAGAATGCAAATATATTTTCACTGTGGAAGAAAAATAATAAGATCAGAAATCATGTATTTGAGTGCTCTACAAGGAAGCTGTAGATAGTCTACATTATGACAATCTATTTTAAAATGAAAACAATTCAATGTGTAAGTTTACAACAAGTTTACTCAAGGCAAAATATTTGTTTATTACAGAACAGGATCTTAAAGTAGCAAGGCAACATTAGATCAACCATTTTAGATTTTTTAAATGAAGTATAGCTTTAAAATTGTAATAAAGGTGAACATAAATTCTAACATGCTCTTCTCTTCTTATAAATGGGATGATGTAGAAAAGCAAAGCTTCAACGTGTAGGGATTGGAACCATCTGCAAACATTAAAAAACAAAGTTAACAGCTCACTTCAAACTTTCAAGGTTACCTTAAATTAGCAGAATAAATTATTTTACCTTTTTATAGTATGAGAAGCAGGAAAATAAAGAAGGAAAGCTTCTATGCAAGGTTAAGGGGAAGATTACTTTTGTTCATATCTACTAGCAGGAAAGCTCCAGGACGCCAGGAACTTTGTCTACTGCTACATCCCAACTGTTCTAACCATTATCCCAACATGCAGAAGGCCCTTGATTTTTTTTTAAGTGAGTTAATCATTACAGATAAATAGTATCAGGATTAGTCATATGTCCATGAACAAAAAGCTCACTCTGCAGAAAATATTACCAATGGTAATTCCTCAATAAAAACCAATTCAAGTATAGCTTGGGAAGAGGGAAAAGACTGGAATGCAAAGGAAGTTATCAATAAGCTGAAAAATATTCCAGGAGATCTGGGATTAAATATCTGATCACTAGCACATGTAAGTTCTAAAATTACTTTTTAAAAAATACTTCCATCTCATACATTTTTCTCTAACTTTTCAGACCAAGCAGAAACAACTCTTCATCAATTAATTATACAAGTAAACAATTCTATTTATTTTTCTTTCTTTTTTTTAAGTCCTCGCCCAAGGACATGCTTAGATCTTAGAGAGAGGGGAACAGAGAGAAGGGGGGAGAACATCAACTGGTTGCTGTTCATATGCACCCCCCCAACTGGGGACTGAACCTACAACCCAGGCATGTGCCCTAACTGGGAACTGAACCCACGGCCTTTCAGTCTACAGGATGACTCTCTAACCAAGTGAGCCACACCAGCCAGGGCCAATTCTGGTGTCTTAATATACCAGAATTTCAGTCTTAAAAGCCATAACTCCTTAAGGGGGAAAAAACATATAAGGGGAAAAGCATATATATAAAAAAGTATTTGCAAGACAGTGCAGAGGATAAAACAGAAATAACTTTATCTCCAAGGAGTTTATAATTCATATACTACCTTGAATATATCTCAATTGTACATATAATTTTAAAGTCTTTTAAAACTTCCTATCAAAAATTAAGCCTGACTCACTAATTAAAACTTACTTTTGTAACCAGAGGTAAAATGGGAAGTATTCCTATTTATTTAACTTTTTATTTTAAAAAATTTCAAACGTAAAGAAATACGTAGAGTGGTATAATAAGCCCTCACATGTCACCTCACGACAGTTACTGTCAGTATTTGGCGGTCCATTTCATCTGGCTACCTACCCTCCATACGCTGCTGGGAGCAAGAATATTTTAAAGCAAAATCCATAAATCCTTCAGTGTGTATTTTTTTTCCTTAACTGCCATTCATTCTACACCTAATAAAATTAATAATTTTCTCCTATTATTTAGAAAGCTAAAGTTTTAACACCCTTTAGAACCAGAATCAAAGTAAACCGCACAGCAAGCAGTGATCATCTATACACAAATGGGTAAATCAAACAAACTGGTATATCTCTACTATGATTAGCTACTCTGCAAATGCTAAAAAAAAAAAAAAAAAAAAGCAAGCTCTGGCTGGTGTGACTCAGTGGATTGAGCAGCGCAGCCTGTGCACTGAAAGGTTACTGGTTCAATTCTGGTCAGGGCACATGCCTGGGTTGTGGGTCAGGTTCCCCAGTTGGGCACACGCAAGAGGCAACCAATTGATGTATGTCTCACACATTGATTTTTCCCTCTTTCTCCCTCCCTTCCTGTCTCTCTAAAAATAAATAAATAAACAAACAAACAAATAAAAAGTCTTAAAAAAAAAGTAGCTTTGCATGTGCTGATATAGAAACAGCTCCAAGATATATTAAGTGAAAACAGCAAGGCACAGAATAGTATGTACAGAGAAACCATTTTGTGTAAGTTTCGAAATGTACATATATATTTACACTGAGAGAAGGAATAAAAGGAAGAAACAAATAGTTAGAAGGTATTGCCCTGGCTGGTGCGGCTCAGTGGATTGAGCACCAACCTGCAAACCAAAAGGTCACTAGTTTGATTCCCAGTCAGGGCACATGCCTGAGCTGTGGGCCAGGTCCCCAGTTGGGGGCATGTGAGATGCAGCCAGTTGGTGTTTCCCTCCCTTTTTTTCTCCCTTCTCCTCTCTCTAAAAATAAATAAAACCTTTCTTTTTTAAGGGTTAGAAGGTACAGAAAGCTTTAACTTTCATTTTGTAGCTTCATGTACGATTTTGAGTTTTTTAGTCCTATACATAGTTTTTCTCTAAAAAGGTCAACAGGTATTGTAGAGACCAGCTTCCAAGGCGGTTGCAAGGATCCCTGCCCCCTGGTATTCACAGCACTCTCTAGTCCCCTCCACACTGTACCCCTGCTGGTCTGTGTGACCAGAAGAATACAGCGCATGTGATGCTACGTCACTTGCAATGCTAGGTTATCAAAGACACCGTGGCTTCTGTTTCGGTCTTCTGCTCTCATCCCTCTTAGATCACTCACTCTGAAGGAAACCAGTTACCATGAAACAGACGGCGTGGTCTGACTGGGCCTGCAAACCACCACCTGAGAACTTGGAAATGGGCTTCCTAGCCCCAGGTCATGACTAGAAATGCCTGCAGGACCAGGGAACAGTCTCAGTGCAACCCCACGAGAGACCCTGAGCCAGAACTACCCAGCTAAACTGTATACAGATTACTGACCCTCAGCAATAATAAGATAATACATGTGTGCTGTTGTTTTTAAACATCCTCACCCAAGGACATTTTCATTGCCTTTAGAGAGATTAATTAAGGAAGAGAGAAACATCGATTGGCTGCCTCCCATACACTCCTAGACAGGGTAACGTATGAACGCGGACTGGGGATCAAACCTGCAACCTTTTGGCCATGCTCCAACAGCTCATCCACACCAGCCAGGACAATGTTTGCTGTTGTAAGGTGTTAAATGTTGAGATAATCTGTTACACAGCAATAGGTAACTAATTTAACAAGTATATGGGTTGTGGGATTCATATGCTTTTTATTCTTTGTACTTCTCTATTTTTTAAAAGCTAATAAATGTTAATTTTAAATTACTGTGGATACTTCTGTCAGGACCTCCCACTGCAAAATGATGACGCAATTTCACTTACTTGGAACTCTTATCTGGTAGTGATTAAGAGCGGTAAGGGCTTCTACAGCATCGGTTTTGCACTCCCATTCTAAGAGCCCAGAGAGCGTTTTGGCAGATGCTAAAGCAAAGAATCACAAATCCCGCTGTTATTTGCTTGTCATCAACTTAACCAGAAAACTTAAGAAGAGGGAATGTGCACTTACGTTTTGCATCGAACACTTTATATTTGATGAATGTAAGAACTTCATGGTCATTACACAACTGTTAAAGAAATGTGGTGCTCCGTTAAAAATATGATCAAAATAAGATTTCTACCTTTTTTTAAACAAAAGTTTATGGCAGCTTTTAAGTTTTGAGCCTGGCATGAATGAATTAGATAAAATATGTTTTTAGATTAACAAGTTGTATGAGAAAATCAGTTAAAACCACAGATTTGTAACTGAAATACATATTCTCAAACCAGGATTTACTGGCTGACCAACAGGAATGGAGTTCCATAAAATAAACTCTTTTCTGAAGCATTTCCTACAGTTAGGGAAGAAGTCAAGGATATATAAAATTTTGTTATGGGTAAGAATTAAAAACATAGCAATAGAACTTTCTGAATGCAGGAGTAAGAGTATCTCATTCTAATTTCAACTCTTAAAAGACTGAGTCACAAACCAAAAAGACCCATGAAGAACAGAGGCCGGAGGAGTATAATGGCCAAAGAATAAAGTATATAAATAAGGCACCAAACAAACAACAGACTACTAATAATATCAAAAACAGATGAACAGAGCTAAAATATGGCATATCTGAAAACAGAAAATAGGAACATTTTACACAATCGGTACGTCAGGGCCTACCTTTGTGAAGGTCTCTTCTGTGACGCACAGCGGAACATTGTAATAATGCAGCACACACGAGGGCGGCTGGATTATGTTCTTAGATGCCTGGCCGGCACTGGTAAAGCGATTGTTCTTGCTCATTGCAAAATCCTTGTAGCTACTTGTACCATCCTCCAGCTCAAAGATTTGACTGGGAACAACTGAATGTTGTTTAGACACACTAAAGAGTGGAAAGGGATAAAGTATGCTGCTTGTTAGATAAAAAGCAGCATAAACACAGTCTCAGAATCTTAATATATATATACCCACATCAATCTTAATAAAAAAGGACATATGTAGCTATGTAAACAGTTTAAATGTTTAATATTTTGAACATTTATTTAAATATGTAAATTTAAGCCCTGGCTGGCATAGCTCAGTGGATTGAGTGTGGGCTGCGAACTAAAGTGTCGAAGGTTCGATTCCCAGTCAGGGTACAATGCCTGGGTTGCAGGCCATGACTCCCAGCAACCGAACACTGATGTTTCTCTCTCTCTATCTCCCTCCCTTTCCTCTCTAAAAATAAACAAACAAGAATTTTAAAAAATCTTATAAAAAATAAATATGTAAATTTAGTTTGAGTTAAATCACTCTTATTTTAGACATTAGAAAGACAAATCTATTGAATATGTTCTCAGAAAACTTGAACATAAAATGTACCCACTTTAACATGCTGTTTTATAATCATAAAACTAAAAAGTAGGTAGAGGCAAGCAAAATCTGATTGCATAATCCTAACACTTTGCCTAAAATCATTAACACCAAGGTATAAATTTCAGATGTGCCCTCAGTTACATTAAAATATTCTGAAATTGAAATTAATGTTGTTAATAAAAAGGGTAAAGATTTTTAAATATTTTTAAATTTAGCACTTAAGATATTTACCAAACATTAAGTCTTTTCCCAAATAACTTGACATTGTTCAGGTGTGTGACCGCCCTTTCTACAGCATACTCATCGCCCATTTCTACCAGGGCTGTACCAGGGATGGTCTTCATGAATTTCACCTGTGAATACAAAAATTCCAAAAAGGTGACTATTTCATTCCCTTTTAGAGTAACAGAATTACTAAAAGGTAATATGGTTTAAGTGGTTATATTAAATACAGAAGATCACCTGGCATCTTCAACTTTATTCTGATGTGCTATTAGACAAACTTAACTCATATAGAAAAAAGTTAAAAAGTTTAATTATGTTGTACAGCACACTGAAGAAGAGCACAGGCTTACCCTGGCTCTGTTACTTATTAACTGTGTGATATACAGCAATTACTTCACTTCTCTGAGCCTCAGACTTCCCTGTAACACGGAGATAACAACAGCTCACAAGACTCACCAATAGTTATTCATTCAACAAATATTTATTAATTCCGAGTGCTTTGATAAGCACTGTGCTAGGCAGTACTGGGGATTTAATAATGAATATAACAGGCACGGTCCTCTTGAAGTTTATATTCTAGCAGGTAGGTCAGAAATTTGAAAGTAAGTAATATTTACCAACATCCAGAGTGCTGTTACAGCAATATACAAATCCTATATAAGAAACAGTAAAAGGCCCTGGCTGGGTAGCTCAGTTGGTTAGAGCACAGACCTGATACGCCAAGGTTGTGGGTTCTATCTCTGGTCAGGTTATACACAGGAAGCAACTAATAAATGCATAAATAAGTGGAACAACAAATCAATGTTTCTCTCCCCCTAGGATCAATAAACAAATAAATAAAATTATGAAAAGAAAAAATAATACAACATGGCCTTGAGACAACACTGCCTATAGAAAGGCTTGTGCAAGGTAGAGGCAGTTTAAAAAACAGGTGATACTTCACAGGTTTTCATGCCATCTTGGGCAGAGGCCACATTATCCTCTTATTTTAATTTTAATTTAAGTGCTGTAAGGGCTAGATGGGATCAAGCATGAAAATCACTTGGCATAGTGCCCTGACCAGGGATTGAACCCAGCGAACTTCTGGTTCACAGGCTGGCGCCCAATCAATCCACCGAGCCACACCAGCTGGGGCCACGACATATTGCCTTATCAGCTGACTTCAAAGGAATAGTGGGGATGTACTTACACATCAAATGCAACACAGCACTTATATCCACCACCGCCACTGTCTATTTTAATGTGCTACCCTAGCATTTTTATACTACACCTGCACTTGAACAAGACTCAGCTGTAGCAGGATTTTTTCAGTTTTATTTGAAATTAACTGTCTTCTCTTGGGCAAAATTTCTCTTCCTTGATTAAAACCAGTAACATCCTACAAATCTAATCATGAATAAATATATATGTTAAGTATGTAGTTCTTGTGCTGGTAAATCTTTAAAAGAAGTTAGGAAAAATTATATATAGACATTGTAAGGATTATAATGGTTTGAGTTTAATGTATCATAATATATCACTTAAAATATTTTTAAAATGTTGAGATGCTGAGTGAGAGAAACTAGAATTGTTCAAACAACACATAGAAAACTTAAGTTTTGTTAGATAAAGTAATTTGGGTTACTAAATCATAATTAGTTCATAACACAAAAGACAAATCTCTATTAAAGATATTGATTAAACTGCCTGATTCTGATTACCTAATAAATGTGAAAAGCACAAAAAGAAAAGTAATACTATGTAAAGAAGGTTAAAATATACATTAAAGCCCATTTAGTTATCAAGCATGAGGCTCCCAGACCTTAACTAACAACCGAACATCCAAGATAAATGCCTGTGTGAAAAAATCTGCACTGTTTCTCCCAATGTTGCTAAATCTGTCCCATGTAGTCGTGGATAGTTATGTAAGTAGATACATCTCCTATGTTCTCACCTAGACCAAATGTAAATTTTTTTAAAAATGTGGTCAAATATGTTGAGGAAACTCTTATTTCAGAGATAAATTACTTCTTTTTCCAAGTTAACTTCTTCAAATCAGGGAGGCTTTGGAATCAAATTAAGGACTAAGAGTACCAAGAGACTCACATAACACTTACACTTTTTTATTGTTGTGAAAACAGGGGAAGTATCATTACTACTACAGTATTGAAACTCAAAGTAGCAAATATATCAAACAACTTCCCCAGTAAGTTTTCCATGATGCTTTCAAATATAGTTTAACATCTATTTTGTAATAGGGACTATCCTAAGAATTTATAAAATTATCAATGAACAGAACATAACAGATGTGGAGAAACTACCGAGTTATCTGATGAAAATCAAGTTACAATTTGAGAGATCTTCAAAATATGTTTAATTTAAGTGTTTTGCTTCTTTTTTAGTATAAGCCTCTGGACAAGAAGTTCTGGCCAAATTCTATCAAAGTGGGTCAGTTTCAAACACTGCTGGAGCTAAAAGCACATTGTTCCTCAGAAGGTACAGGAACTCTAGCATTTGGGAGGCAAGTAAATCTATGTAAATCTAGAACTCTCCTAAAGCTCATGACTTGGGTCAAACTCTGAGACATATTTATACATACCTAGCTCCATGAAAGTAACTGCTATTTCAAAGTCCAGTTTAACATGTTAAATACTAGCATCTGTTGCCCTGGCTTGTGTGGCTCAGTGAGTTGGGTGTCATCCCACAAACTAAAGGTCGCTGATTCAATTCCAGGTCTGGGCATGTGCCTGGGTTGCAGGCCCAGCCCTGGACTAGAGGCATGTGAGAGGCGACTGATCAATGTTTCTCTCACATATCGATGCTTCTCTCTTTCTTTCTCCTTCCTTCCCCCTCTCTCTAAAAATAAATAAATAAAATCTTTTAAATGCTAGAATCTCTTTGAAATGATAAAAATACTCTAGTAAGTGATTAAATTGTTTTAGACTTCTATCTGTATTAGTTATTTAAAAAATGTCTAAACAATAACCTATACTGATCACTTACCAACAAAAAACAATTTCTAGAGTTCCTACGTAATGAATTTTTAGCCATGTGGATTACTACTAAAAGAACTTGAATGTTCTTACTCAAGAAAACATATATTTGCTGCCTTTTCAGATTTTCCTATATTATCTTAGCAAAATATATACATATAAAATTAAACTTACCTTTTCAATATTTCCATATAAGCAAAATAAGTTGAAGACTCTTGAACAATTCATTTTCAGTGGATGCAACCCACTAACCATTACAACTGAGCCAGAGGGACTTCCTCCATGCATGTAAGAGGAAGAGGCCTGTGGTAATGGGTATGCCACAAGCTCGGGTGTATCTCGAGAGCCCATTCTGTAACGGCTCGGTAAAGGCAACAATGGACCATGAGATCCTATAAAAATGATCAAGAAAAGAAAAAACACAACTTTAGCATATATACTATATACCATGCAAAAAATAAACTCTTAATATAACTTAGTCTAATATATGCCTAAAGAAAACTCAAATGTGTCAATGTTCAAATACAACCTGTGGTAATTAATAAAAATCTATGCTTATTTGGGCCAGATCCAATATACACTGGCCTGCATACATCAGGTTTTAAGTTCATATATTTGAAAAAAAAAATTGTGGTTTAACAAAAAAAGGTATACAAGATCAGGCCATAGATAGAGAGGGGGAAATCAGTGTAAACTTGGGGTCACTATATATACATCGTTATACCTCAAGTTTAAAAAAAAACCTTCTGACAATGTCTTTTGGGGGATACTACTACAAAAACATATACAGTAAAATCTGGAAAACTATCTCTATAGCGATACAACAAAAAGAACATCTTTAGTTCCACTGAAAAGTTGTCTCCTTTAGATATAACTTACTACAATGTACTTTCAGGTTAGTATTTTACTCCAGTTCTAATTCAGGTAACTAAAACCACAGTTATCACACCTCTTCAGAGGTGTCGTTATTCAGCCACCTCCACTTCTCTCAATATCAAGAAGCAGAAGAAATAGCCTGAGTAACTGAACCTGTTGTCACAAAAAACACACAAAAATCTATGTCTCTTATGCTGAGAATCCTTAAGAAGCAACCTAACTCTATCTAGAGTAGTTCTAAACAACTTTGTCTGGTTTTCCCATCCATAACAGATTAGAAGTAACAAGAAAAATAAGGCTACAGTACATGAAACAGACAAGAATGAGCGAGTCTGGAGAAACTGTGATACCACAAGTAGGCTCAGGGCACTTAAACAACAAGAAGAGAGGCATAAGCACTCAAGAAGAGGCAACTAAGCTGGAGACAAGTAGCTCAGAAATATAAACCTACACATCACAGATGCTCCTGAGTTAGTGATCATGGAAGCATACTCTGGGATACATGCAGAGGTCCTCTTGACGTGCAGGAAACCAATCCAAAATCCCAAGTCCTTTCCTCGTTTCTCAAAAAGTGAAAACTATAATGCTACTGACTTTCATTTTTACATTAAGACTAAGGGACACAGTAATAACATTTTACTATTACCTACTGAGCTACTAAGTACTACTGTATTTTGGTAGTACAGCATGCCTTTAGAGCTCATATGGACTCGGTATTCAGTATTCTAAATACAGCTGCCATTGATCACAACACAGCAATACTACCACTGAGCACACATGCAAACAGTCTGAATTTCTGCGATTTCATAGAGCAGCAATTTTCAACTGGTGTGCCGCAAAAAATTTTTTAACATGCAATACCTGACTTTCAAAATTTTTTAAATGTTTATTGGTTTGAGAGAGAGAGGAAGGGAGAGAGGAGAAGAACACTGACACGAGAGCGAAACACTGGCTGGTGGCCTCCCATAGGCGTCCTGACTGGGAATCAAACCCTCAAACCTTTAGCTGGGATGCTGCTCCAACTAACTGAGACATATGGGCCAAGGAGCAATATGTGACTCTTCAGTCAGGGCCACGGACCTCTTTTCCCTTAGATTGTCAAATTAAAAAATGACAACAGCCAACACAATAGCTGTCCAGTGTGAATGAATCAAAATTATACCTTTTTTGGGTCAAGATTGGCAAAAAATATATTTTTGTTTGTGCTGCAGATGTACCATGTGATAAAAAAAGGTGGGAAATCACTGTTACAGAGGAACCCTTTATCAGTGTGTCATCATCAGTATTGCCTTAAACTGGTCACAGTTTTCAATGGCTCTTCTTGTTGGCAATTGGTAGTTTATCAAAACAACCAATATCGCTTATGGTGAGTTACCTGTAAGTAAGTACACATACTTGGGCCTCTAACTTCAACTATTACATATACGCTGGGGTCATATAGCAATCACTCTTACCCCTATGCAAAAGTACATATATATATTCTACTGCACCACTCCCCCACCATTTGCTAGTACAGTAAAAACATGTTACTATTATCACTAAATTTTCTTTCCCACGGGAAGTGGAAAGATGTATGGTAGATGGGCAGTAGAAACCTTCCACTCTTTTTTAGTTGGCCAAGATCCCAAAACTTTTGACATCTACTGCCGTATTTAACTATCAAATTCAGTGCAAGAGTTTAACTGATGTTTAATTATGATCTTGAGCCATCAGGATTGATTAAATTATGTTATCTATAAAAATTTGTTACCTATATTGTTTAAGAAAATAAGAAAAAAAGAAGTCTTGTAAAAGCTTTCTGTACTAAAAAGTTCATGCAAAAAAGTTTTGGTGCTTAAAAAACATGCTTCAGGTAGTATTTTAAAAATCCACTTACATGAAAAAATGCTACATAAATGGCATTATTAACATTTTGAAGGAGTTTCTCATCTTTGGTATTCTTAAATCTTTGGTCCAGGAACCACATCCAAAGACACTGGCAATTGGTACACAAACTTTTCATGGACTCACAGCAAATAAATCTGTATATTTATTTTTGCCACTTTTCAAATATAAGGGCTTCTATCAGTTCACCTCATAGAGCTGGGCTTCCCAAATTAAAAGACTTAAAGAATTCTGAAGGCACAGATTTATACTGTTATCCTGCATAAAATAATGAATTGACTCTAATTAAAGAATTAAACCTTTTCAATTCCCTCTTTCTTACATTATCAACATAAAGGAAAAGCCACACGTGGTATGGCACAAAAATACAAATAATCCTGTTTCGCTGAACAGCTAGACCCAAGGGATACAGTGTGACCTGCTGCATTTGTAAAAATTCACCAGCTCCCATTCCCATCTTCTACATCTTTCCCCAGTTTCCTCACCTTACTTCTCTGCATCTTTATCCACCTGTCTCCCCATCCCCCTTTCCTCCTATACCCTATTCTGCTTACTTCCCTAGAAAGTAGAATTATCCTCAGAGTTAAGTGTTTCAATGAACACAGCTCAGAACAGATGCCCCTACACAACCCCACCCAACCATTCCTCTCCAGCAGGACTCTACAGAGCCTGAAAGGTCCCTACTTAGCAACCGTCATCATGCCCTGGCTGGGTAGTTCAACTGGTTAGAGTCATCCCAACTTCAAGGTTGCAGGTTTCATCCCTGTTCAGGGCACATATGAGAAGCAACCAACGAATGCATAAATAAGTGGAATAACAAACTGGTGTTTCTTTCTCTCTCTCTAAAATCAATAATTTTAAAAAAATCACTTCAAAGAATTCTGCACCTCCTCTCTTTAAGTAAGCTTACATTTTAAACTTTATACACACAAACACTCCAAATAAATTAGGGTATAAAACTGACAAAGTATTTTACAATATGCTTTAAAAAAATGAAGTTCTTCTAGGGCATATACCATACTTTAATTTATATAATTTTTCAGTGAGGTATATTTTATAAAGGAAGGAAAACCTAAAAAATCACGCCGAGAAAACTGTCTGTGTCAACACTACTGCAGTGGAGTTCTTCATCCTTCATAAGAAAAGATTTATTCTTTCACAGATTTTTCTAGCCTGCTTTGGCAAAACATTTAACCAATTCCAGCCTTCACCTGACGCCCATGGCAGTTACATGTTCACAACTACACTACAAACTTATGATGAGCAATTGTTCTGTGACCCTCCATTACGCAAAGCACAGCGGGCTCCTAATAAGTGTTTCTTTACCGCAGGGTCAGAACTATCCACACGACCATTTTTAATATTTACCTTGTGAAAGAAACCTTGATAAATTTTGAAGGAACACTCTTAAAATGGCAGTAAGCAGTAAGGTTTTCATTCTATTAATATACACCACACCTACTCCTTTGTCATAACGTATTGTTTTAATTCCTTCTGCCATACAGACTATTATAGAAACTTGAACAAACACACGAGCATACACGTAATAAATCTTTTTTGGGGGGTTTCAAAAAAGACAACAGGGAATAAACAAAAACCCATAGCTAAGAGTGGTTATGGAACATGTAGGCAATTTGAAAATATTTCAGACAACAGGCAACACCAGTGGTTTTGGTGTTAAATCCCAAAGTATGATATAGCAATTTCTATTTTCTACTACTTTAAATGGCTTTGGACTTCAACTTTAAACCACAGAATAGGTGAGGTCAACAATTAATGCTTTTTAAAAACTAAAAAATATTTAAAACCACACAACTTATAACCAGTTAAAAATGCCATCCGACAGCATTTCTCAACATCTATTCACAAGGACAATAGCCTGATACCTAACTCCTTCCTGTAGAAAAATATTATTCTAGGCTACGTAACTTAACTTACTAACATAGCAAACATTAAAACTAAAGAACTGTTAAAAGAGGAATTAAATACAAACCAATTTCACCAAGACCAAAATATCAACTGTAGAACAAAAATAATTACAGATCTAACCAGAAACATGTTTCCTTTTCAACAAATGCCCCATTCTTTCTGCCTTTATTACTCGAAATTCCCCTTTGCTCATAATTGCTAGAAAGATGAAAATACACTTACTGAACAATAACACTTCTTTCTGGCCCTCTAACAGAACCAGAGCCAATTACTAATCAAAACCAAGGCAAAACAAAACAAAATATGATGGTAAAAAAGCTTTCAAATTCCCAATAAAGAGCCTCATTTATCTCAAGGACTATATGATATATCAATAGTCTTTAAAAAAAAAAAAAAACAGATGGTTTTGGGCAATTCCTTGGGAGTACATGACAAGGGACTGATCCCATATAAACCAAGTCTGGGGAGCAGGAAAAACAGAGACACGAAATGAGGCATTCTTCATAAGAAATGCAAAAAGGCCAACAGTTCATCTGTACTACCTTCCTTCTGCCTTGACACACTTACCATAGCCATCATGTCTAAACGAAGAAGGGTGTTCTCCCAAAATGGCTTGTCTCTGGCGACCCTTTCCTCTATCTGACACAAAAGTAGAAACATGGTTTTAACAATTTTGACCCAAGTACTTAACAGAGTTCTCACATGGGAAAACCCATTCAAAACATCCATTAGAATTCATAAAAAAAATATATATATGATACCTGGTTAACTTTAAACATCCATTCATATCCATTTTAAATACAAACACCAAAGGTTTAAGAAAATAATTCTATCTAACAAACTCCACTTGACTTGAAATATCTTTTTGGCAAATGCCAAATACAATCACACTTTCAAATTTAAGAAAAGAATGGATACTTTTCAGAAAGGGAATGTACACAATGCTAAAGTTTGACACTGTACAGAAGTTTTTACCAATACATGTCTTTAAAACAAGCTTTAAGTGCAGTACTTTTGAAAGACAGTACCTGAATCATACTATTAGCTTCAACAGCAACACATTTTCAAAGTGGGCTTCTTTCAAGAAGTTCAGCATAAGCCAACAACAACCTGTATTACATGGTTTCACAATCAGTAAACACAGAGTATTTTGAATGTATATACACATATTTACAAACACCTACACACTCGAGAGCTGGAAATCTGCACATCACTGGCCCAGGTTATATCATGGATCAGTCATTGTGTATAGATCTTAACACCAGGCAGGACTATGAGCACCCTCCAAATTTAAAGATGCCAAGAAGAAGCTAACCAAGGGGGCTACATTATTGGATGAGAGTACTACAATACTCCTAAATATTTGTTTTATTATTTTAGCTACATTTTCAGGGAAGATATGCCAATTTTCCCAAATCTAATTTGAGACTTCAATAAAGTGACTTGTAAGTTTCTTAAAGCACTCCCTATGTTGGTTAGTGAGTTTTAAAATTCATTGTGCAATACTTTTAGAAAGCGTGCTGATCAAATTATAGCGACCAGTAAGATTTTTTCTTAATTTATCTTAAGAGTCTGGTCATTCTGATCTTTGAAAATTCAGAGAGAGAGGCTTTCTATATACCCTTAGTCACCTAAACAAATGAGGTTTATGGGAGATGAGAAATACTCTAATACTCACTTCTGTCTAGAGAAGTAGTGTTTTAATTACCTATTCCAAGTACTGATAGCACTGATAGGGACCTAGGAAGTGATCGAGCTCTACTTTTATTCAGTGAGTAAATTCTCTTCGTGTCATCCCGATCAATTGGGACCATGTAGCCTCTGCTGACCCAACACCAGTAACAAGACACTCACTACTTCCCCTTGCATTTTCAGTTAGTCCTAAATCACTAGGAAATTAATTTTTATATTATACAGAAATTAGTCCCCTGCCCATATTCTATCCCATTTGGGGCCTCACAGACAAGTCTTTCCGCAACACCCTTCCAAGTACTTGAAAGCTACTATGATCCTCCCTCCATTTCCCCAAAGCCATTTCTTCTCCAGTCTAAACATTGTTTCTTCTTCCCGTTACAAGGCTTCCGGCACCATCATTTCAATCTCACTCCTTTTGAATCAATCCAATCTGCTAATGCATTCTGCTAATGTGCCTCTATTTAAGCATGCCACCAAACACTAAATACAATTCCTTAGCTGATCTAGGAATCTTAAACCAAAACCACCAGGTCTTCAAGGCTCAGTCTTATCCATACAGTTAATCGTGTGCTATAAAATAAAGGAAAGAACACTGGATTGGGAATCAGAAGATCCCCACTTAACTACTAATTTGCTATACAATCACAGAAACAATCTTCATTCACAAAATGAAAGAGTTAGGATAGATGATCTCCAAGGTATCTTTCAGCCAAACATTATCATTACTAATAATTCTCTTTATTTGAAGCACTCACTACCTAATATAAGATCACATAAAAGAGAAGAACTATGAAGAAAAGTCAAAAAAACACTGAATACACCAATCTATAGACAGTGGTTTGTAACCTTTCCTGGATTCATCTGAAACCTGATGGAAGCTGTGGGCCTTCTCCACTGAAAGATACATAGATAGACAAGTTTCATTTAACATTTCTGGAGGGATTCTCTGGAGTTCAGGCTAAAAATTCTTTGCACTAAAATGTAATTTGGGCTGAAAAGAACTTTTAAAAAATAAAGTTATATTTATAAAAGTACTTTTTTGGTTAAAAAAAGGTTACAATTCAGTATCAAGTAGCTGAGCAGAAGCTGAACTCACTACAAAAATAAAAACATCAACTGCTATAGTGTTGCCAGACAAATATCTACCTGTAAGGAATTAGGAAACAAAATTTTTTCCCTTGAAAGCATGAACAACTAAAATTCTGTTTGGCTTCCTTTAATTATACTTCACTATTTAAAAATCTACCTTACACATTTCTAAAACTTTTGACTGTAATTCCTTGCATGAAAAACTAATGTAAACTGGCTTTGTGTAAAACTTTAGACCTTAAAAAAAAAAGATGTTAACACTATTAAAATAAGAAGCATGTCTACAAATGTTTTTAAGAGAAATATAACCAAAATCATTATTTCAAGTAAGAAAAATAACAAAACAAAACCCTGAGTGTTCACTGACTGTAATTTGACAGAAGTGAGAGATTTCTCATCAGCCACTTATTCTGTTGTTTGAGTGCTAAGGCTTTGTTTTCCAACACTGCACTCAAGCGCACCAGGCCTATACCAAGCAGATTTCTGAGTAGTGAAAAATGTGGGGTCCAGCCAAAGCTGCATTACAAAACAAATCTGTCTGTAACCCCATACATCAGGCAAGATGATTTCCTGAAAATTGAGAATTAAAGGGGCCAATCGTACAAAGGTCCTAAATATTTAAACATGCAAAGAACCACTGCACTGTATTTTTTTCCTTTGGGCAAGAATATATGCACTACAGAGTCCCTACTGCCCAAGATATTTTGGATGCCATAAAATTTTTTCTGGTTTATTAAATTTTACAGACACACTCACCTTGGTGAGTTTTCCCAACATATGGTTCAAATGCTGATATTGTAGTTGAGATGTAGCCAATATTGCAGCCCCCTTGTTTTTACAAGATCCACATTTTAAACTGTATATTCCAAAATTGCCACACATTTAGTTGAACAATTTTATCAGTAAAATCTATGCTCATGAAATCTAGCATTTATAGGTTATAGGTGAAAATGTATCTCAAATGAACTGCTCTTACTTTCAGATTTATCAAGTTTAAATAGATTCTACCCTGAACAGACACATTACTTTCACCTCCATTTGAAATGTCAAAATCTCTAGTTATACAAATTAACATGAGTGATAACCTTAAATTGTTACAAAAAGTAACAACTTATAAGCAACCACTTTACAAAAATCAAACCACACAGAAAACCGTATTTTACATATAATGCACTTTTCATTGTATTATTCTATTCAGTGACCACACTTGAGGGAAGAAAAAAAACCTTAAGTGCAGCAAGTGTGCACCTTTCTAAGCCTTTTATCTTTAATATCTGTGTGGACTGGTTGAGCATTATTAATTCCCAAGACCTGCAGATAAACTGCAGATTAATTGTTATTTGCCAATTAACAATTTGAATCTAAGCTACAAACAGTTACAGTAATGGGCATTAAGATTTACAACATTGTAGATATAGGCTAGTATTTGTTAGTGAAAAGTCTTAAATTCTACAACTGAAGCCTTAAGGGAAATCAGACCAATATACACATACAACTTGAATAAATGGGCACAGTCTATCATGGTGTTCATCCCATGCAAGTCTGAAGTACTGTTAAGTGTCCACCTTTAAAAACTTGGGTGATGGTGCATGCAGTATGCAGTCAAGGTGAATTGCAAGTCTGAGTTTTTCAGAGGGCTTTTTGCTGATGCCGATGTTGTGCATGATGAAGTGTAGAGTCAGCCTGCTGGAGTCCTCTATCCTTCTTAATGCCTCGTCCAGCTTGGGGGAAAAGTCCTTTCCATAGAGAAGCAGTGTGCAAGTCTGAAGTTTGTAAGGAATATTCTGAATCAGTTTCCTCTCCTCCAAAGAGAGAGAGCTGCTTGGAGAAATGCAAGTCCTTGAACTGCGGGCGTGCTTGTATGTGTGGGCTCCTTTGTTGAACTAAATATAAATAACTCAGTACATACCAGTAGGGGGCACTAATGTTCAAGGTTATTTTCCAGCATTGCATGGCCTTTTGCAACAAAAGCATTCACCAACAAGATTTTCATTGGAATGAACTAGCTCATATAAAAATTTTCAGCAGATACAAGTACATTCTAAAATGCATAAAATACTTACCTCGTCTTCCCAAATATGGTTTAGTGTAGTCCCAACTGTCATTGTCATTCCTAATAACATTTAGACGAGTTGGCTGTTAAGATTAAAAAGAAAGTAAGTTCAAATTGTATACCCAAAGCCTAAATACTTCTTTGGTGAAGTGCTGGAAAAATACTCACCCGTGCATATTCGATTTTTAGCGTGCAACACCCAGCATATATGTCTGCTCCATTGAGTGCTGCTTTAGCTTTCTGGGCACAAAGGACTGATTCGAACATAAGCTCTATTAAGGAAATTTGGTTTGAGATGTCTAATAATCATTATTCAGTCCCTAAGAAAAGGACTTGAAAATTAGAAATAACTCTTTCCCTTCTGAAAATGTTTTAACAAATAAAATTCCTAGTTGAGTTTTAGTAGGGGATTTTATTTTTAGAATCAACAGTACCATCCCAAGATATATAAATGTCTAATTACTATGTTGTACGCCTGAACCTAATATGTCAACTGTAATTTCAAAATAAATTAGAAAAGGAAAGAGAATCAACGATATTAAAAAAAACAACGTAATATAACCGACCTATCTACACATTAATCCTTCTAAATACTCAGAAGTACTTTATAAATTGGAGCAGAGAAGGCAAAGGGAACATGATCACATTTCCCAGCAAGAGAGCTCACTATCTTGAAACAGGAAATATTTTATTCTTAACATCACCAAGATCCAAAATAATACAAAATAACATGTAATTTTATATATTTCTGAAAAGGCAGGGTTTTATAATCATGTACTTAAAAAAATTTGTCTGTGATTCTTTCCAAAAAATAAAATCAAACTACAAAAACTGTTTAAAAAAAAAAGTAAAACACTTTGCCAGAAGTAGGCACCATCAGGATTTTGCTGTTTATCCCTACCTTTCTCTACGCATACATTAGTTTTTTAAAAATTATTATTTTATACGGGACTGTATTATACTACACATACTATTTTGCAACTTGCTTTTTTTACTCAAAATACAACAAATTTAACAGAGAAGCAGTTCTTACATAACCTAGGATCATTTAAGATTCAATAAAGAAAAGTAAGAAAGGTTCTATTGATTCTAAAGTTTTGGTACTTCCAAATGACTTATTTTAAGAAGAAATCCAGAAAAGTTTATTCAAGATAAATTTCAAAAAAGTACAATTATACATACTATCAAATAGTGTTATTGTTTTCCTTCTCTGAAAAGGCAAAACACTCTGTAAGATGAAGCACCAGATTGTTTTATGATAGCACACAAAATTATTTGTGGGTACTGCAGTTTCAGTGTTTAAATCTAAGAAAAATAGACGGGGGGAAATAAGTACCACTTGTCTAAAAATGATCATGCAGAAAAAAGTAAGGTCTATGTTACACAGCATTCATTCATGTCAGTTAAAACATTACAAAGGATATTCAACCATTGCTTGTATCCCATTTCTCTTGAATATAACAATACGCTGCACCTTTCCAACAGGGTTGCACACAGTATACAAAACATCCTAAGAAGGAAAAAAATAAAATTTCTTCACATTTTATATTTGGAAAAACATCAAGGCTATACACTGATTTCTTTTACTAAAAACAACAAAAAACATTGTCAAGATGTCACTTCTATTAATTACTGATTACTTTTAAAAATTGTTACACTTCAATAAATCTACAGTTATTTCCTCACCTACACAATACCCACACATTAGAGAAATTCCAATGAAATATCTGAAAAGCACTATTATCTTATTTGATCCCTAAATGAATCCTCAATTTTTATTTTCTCAACAGACTAAAGTACAATAAATACCAGAACTGCAATTAATTGATCTGTTGCTTTCCAAATGTGACTCTGAAATGGTTCATATTATAACCACTTGAATATGGTAGTAAATATTTATTAAGGGGTAGTAGTACAACAACTTGACATCAATTTTTCAAGGGGCAATGGCTATTCAGAAAAGACCCAGAGAAGATCATTTATACAGTGTTAAATGGCATCAAACAGGATGCCTGAATCAACGAAGGGAGAGCCTAAACACCCTCTTAGGGACAATTTTTCAACTTCTGAGAAATTTCTTGAATATCTACAATTACATAGCCATACCATTAGGTGGTACAAACCAGAGCAGGTGTACTAGGTTAAGTTATATTCTGTTCCCCAAAACACCAAATATTTTAAGTATGTCAATACTGTATACTAGTATCTATTAATATTATAAAATACAGACAAATGTCTAATTAAAGGCATAAGATATTTAAATTTGTCCCAGTATTATATACACTTACTAGAAATTACACTAACTGACATTTCCCTTACTGTAATATTCTATTCATTACAAAAATCAAGTGTCTCTGTCACTAGCTTGTTGTGAAGCAGCATGGGATTACAAAATAGAAATCTCAACTGGTCCAGAACATGAGTCATTTTTAAAATTCTACTAAGATCACTTTTTTAAAGGGTGAAGCAGAGAATTTAAGTAAACCAGGCCGGTTTTTAACAAGCTCCATCAAAAGACCTTACAGTAACGACATATGCATCTTACTATACTATAGGAGCCTGCCATTACCTAGTAGATGCTTTAGATCAAGGTGCTGGCATGTAAGTGAGAGAGTTCTTGGACCATTTCCAACAAGTCTGTCTAACCCCTCATTAGAAACAGTCACCATGGATGCTTTAAATGTGCTTATTTAGTTATGACAACTGTACTCTGGAACTTTCTAGTATCCGTGCTTACCATCTGTTTGTCCATTAAACTTAATAGTCAAAGTTAAGATTCATTCTAATAATTCTAAAAACAACCACTATTTCTAAATATCGAGAGGGCAGTGAAGAAAACTATATGATAGTCAATCAAGTGGCAAAAGCACTTTTAGTTTGTCATATGAAAAAAATCCATACCACTGTAATCGGATAAAGGGGATTCTGAATTGATAACAGAAGAACTTTGTTGCCTCCTGATGGATCATCAGTATTTCCTGGCCGAGTGATCCTCTTGCTTGTAGAATAGTTGAAAAAAGCCTGTTGACCAGCAATGTACACAGGTTCGTCCGCAGCAAATGTCACACACTCTTTGGCACTGTCTATGTTCTCAAATTCCACTAGCGCCTGCCGTTTGAATGGCATCATCATCACATAGCTGAATGGGAGATTGGGAGACAATACCCACATATAGTAAGTTCAATTAACATTGTTTGCTCTCAATCAAGTAAAAGCAGACTTTTTCTTTAAAAAAATGTGTCAAATTATACAGATTAGTCTTCTTTACCTGTATCCAAAAAGTTAGTCAACTCTTACATCATCCAAATTCATTGTGCTATAGCAGGTAGATGGTGCGTATTTGAAAACTTACCCTCCTGTGATTGAAAGCATATCCATTTCATGCCTTCCTCAGGCACAATTTTCTGTTATCAGTTACTGATGACACTACTCAGTTTATTCCTCAGGCTGCCACTCCCAAGTACATTAGAAGATATCTCAATACAGAAACGAACAATGAAGCCTGGCTGGTGTGGCTCAGTGGATTGAGCAATGGCCTAGCAACCCAGGGGTTGCCAGTTCCATTGCCAGTCTAGGTAGGGCACATGCCTGGGTTGCAGGCCATGTCCCAGTAGGGGACGCGTAAGAGGCAACCACACTTTAATGTTTCTCCCTTTCTTTCTCCCTCCCTTCCCCTCTTTCTAAAATAAATAAATAAAATCTTAAAAAAAAAAAAAAGAAACCACAATGATAAAACTCAACAGAAGCTTAGTGGATGGGACCCCTAAAAATAGAAACTACTACCTTTATTGATTTTTCCAAATAAACAAGTACCCACACTAATAACTGACTATACTTTTCATTTATCTTACAAAAAGAGAACCAAAGATAAATAAAAGCAAGTGCAAACTGACCAAATTCCATACCAATAATCTCTCCCCAAACATTTTTAAATATTAAAGGATATGAAAAGATATTCACTAGAACATGGCAATCGTGGCTGCCTATGGGCAAGAAGTATTTACTTTTCACTGTGCTCTTCTGGGGAAAGGAGGTGTAATTTTAATCCATGAAATAAAAAATAAGGAAATGAAAGAAAGTAGGCAAGAGAGAAATGAGAGCACGTGGATCACAACAGAGGAACAACAGGTCCTCTATTCACAGGGACAAGAACCTTAAAAATGTTTCTTAAATACAATTAACATGGTTTTTGTAACAGTAGAAGGCTGGAGCAATAACATCAGGTCAGCTACTTGGGGACAACACTGCTTCTCAATCTGGCATCCAGGACCCACTGCTACACTTTAGAAACCAGTGAAAGGTCCATTAATAATAAATGAACCACTCTGGAGCCTGGCAAATTATGTAATTTCTTACGAATTTAAGCTTCCTCATTTATAAAACTCGGAACTGTGTCAAGATTATAGTTATATAAACTGCTTGCCTTGCATCATTCATCTTTATAGCCTCAGAAGCAAGCGGCACATAACAGACATTCAATCAGTATTTGTTAGTCTATGAGGCTTGTTAGCATTCCCCACCCACATCATGCAAAATTAAAGAATACAGAAGCAATAAGGCCTTGAATTTAAGATTACCAACTATAAATATCAGATATAAATCCTAGGAGAGAAACATTCCTATTATTTTATTTACTTATTTTTTACTTTTTAATTGAATTTATTGGGTTGACATTAGTTAATAAAATTATATAGGTTTCAGGTGTACAATTCTATAACACATCATCTGTATGTTGTACTGTGTGTTCACCTGCGAAGTCAAGTCTCCTTCCATCATCATTTATCTTCCCATAGCCTCTTCTACACCCTCACCCCCTTTCCCTCTGGTAATCACCATACTGTTGTCTGTGTGTATGAGTTTAGTTTTTTAATTAATACCTTCACCTTTTTCACCCATCCCGCAACTACCCTCCCGTCTCACAGCTGTCTGTTCTCTGTCCATACATCTGCTTCTATTTTGTTTGTTAATTTATTTTGTTCACTAGATTCCACATATAAGTTAAATCATATGGTACTCTATCTTTCTCTGACTGGCTTATTTCACTTGGCACAATGCTCTCCAGGTCCACCCATGCTGTCACAAAAGGTAAGAATATACTAGAAGGAATAAACAGTAGAGTGGATGAAGCAAAGGATCAAAATCAGCAATTTGGAAGACAAGGTAGCAGAAAATACCCAGAGAAGCAAAAAGAAAAAAGAACTTTTTTAAATGAGGATAGGCCTGGCTGGTATAGCTCAGTGGATTGAGCCTGGGCTGTGAACCAAAGGGCAGCTGGTTCGATTCAGAGTCAGGGCACATGCCTGGGTTACAGGCCAGGTCCCCAGTATGGGGCACATGAGAGGCAACCATACATTGATATTTCTCTCCCTTTCTTTCTCCTTCTCTTCCCCCCTCTCTAAAAATGAATAAATAAAATATTTTTTTAAATGAGGACAGATTAAGGAACCATTAGGACAACATGAAGCATAACAACATCCACATCACCAGGATACCAGAAGGAACACAAAGCAAGCATGGGATCAAGAACCTATTTGAGGAAATAATGACTGAAAACTTCCCTAGCTGATAAAAGAAAAAAAACACAGTTCAGGAAATGCACAAAGTCACAAACAATATGAACCCAAAACAGGCCCACATCAGGACACATCATAGCTAAAATGGCAAAGATTAAAGGCAAAAACAGAATCTAAAAAGCAGTAAGAAAAAGAGCATTACCCACAAGGGAGCTCTCATAAGACTATCAGCTGATTTCTTAACAGAATCATTTCAGGTCAAAAGGGACCGGCATGAGATATTCAAAGTGATGAAAAGCAAGACTGCTTTACCCAGCAAGACTATCACTTAAAGTTGTAGGAGAAATAAAGAGCTTCCAAGACAAGAAAAAGCTAAAGGAGTTTGTTACTGCCAAACCAGTATTATAAAAAATGTTAAAGGAGAAGAAAAGGGAAGAGGAAGAAGAGGAGGAGTAGAAGGAAAAAACAGTGGAACATAGTTATAAAAAATAAAGTGGGAATAAATATGTACATATCAATAATCACTTTAAATGTAAATGGCTTAAATGCTCTAATCAGAAGACACAGGGTAGCAGAATGACTCACGCACAACCCATAAATATAATGTCTATAAGAGACCCACTCAGAGCAAGATACACACAGACTAAAGGGATGGGAAAAGATATTTCATGCAAATGGAAATTTTAAAAAAAGCTATGGTAGCAACACTTATATCAGACAAATTAGACTTCAAAACAAAGGCCATAACAAGAAACATTGAAGGACATTATATATGCTATAGGGATCAATCCAACAAGAGGATATAACCCTTGTAAATATTTATGTACCCAACATAGGAGCACCTAAATATGTACGGTAAAAGCTTATGGTCATAAATGGAGAGATTGACAGCCACATACTCATAATGAGATTTTAACACCCTTTGACATCAATGGATAGATCTTCCAGATAGAAAACCAACAAAGAAACAGTGGCCTTAAATGGCACACTAGATCAGATGGATTTAGTTAATATCTTCAGAGCATTTCGCCACAAAGCAGCAGAATATACATACTTTTCAAGTGCACAGGGAACATTTTCTAGTATAAACCACATGTTAAGACACAAAACAAGTCTCAAAGTTAAGACTGTAATTATATCAACCATCTTCTCTGACCATAATGGTATGAAACTGTAAGTCAATTATAAGAAAAAACCGAAAAACACACAAAGACATAGACATGTTGCTAAATAACATGTTGCTAAACAATGAATGGGTTAACAATGAGATCAAGGAAGACATCAAAAAATAGCTTGAAACTAGTGAAAATGAGAACACAACAACCCAAAATCTGTGGGACACAGAGAAAGCAGTCCTAAAAGGGAAATTCACAGCATTACAGGCCTATGTCAAGAAATGGGAAAAAAAAACCCTCAAATAAACAATATAACTTTTTTTTGTAATCCTCACCTGAGGATTTGAAAGAGAGAAAGAGAAACATCAATGTGAGGGAGAAATATTTATCAGTTGCTTCCTATACACGGCCTGACCAGGGATCAAACCCACAACCTGGGTACATGCCCTGACCTGGAATCAAACCTGCAACCTTTGGTGTACAGGACAATGCTCCAACAAACTGTTTTTTTTTTTTTTTTAAAAGAAAATTCCCTTTAGAAACACAGACTTGCTGAAGTTCTAAATCTTAGACATATAAAAAGAGAAAACCATGCAATCAGGTCTATGCTAAAGAAATTAAAGAAAAACAGAGAAATATTCTCTCACAAATATGTTGGTTTAATAGCTAAATGATATTACCAACTAAATATGTTAATAATGGCCTTTGGCTCTTTGGAAACAGAAAAATTATAAAGATTAAAAAATAAATTCTTGCCCTGGCTGGCGTAGCTCAATGGATTGAGCTCAGGCTGTAAACCAAAGTGTCGCAGGTTCAATTCCCAGTCAGGGTACCTGCCTGGGTTGCAGGCCATGCCCCCCAGCAACTGCACATTGATGTTTCTCTCTCTCTCTCTCCCTTCCCTCTCTAAAAAAAATTAATAAATAAAATCTTTAAAAATAATAAATAAATTCTTTATTGGACTATTTTAGACTTGGTCATAGTAAAATTGCTTCCTGGAACTGCAATAGAGGCGAGCTAGAAGAATAAACTTAAAACTTAAAAAGGTTACCCCGAAAAGTGGCATCATATGAAGATTGAGAAAGGAAAACTAGAATATTGCAGATATTTTAAGAATGCACTTACATTGCCTGGAACATAATTTTTAAAAAATCTTTACAAAGCATAGTTATGAGGAAGATTGAAAACCAAAGAGAAAAAAATAAACAAAAAGGCTAAGGGACACGGTAGGTGCTTTCACTTTACAGCACAAGACATGTTTACTAAACTTTAAATAAAAACAGAAGGAGGCAAAAATATTACCACATAAATTAGGCCTTAAAAGTTCTGTTATAAATTTTTTTTTAAAATATTAAAGCCAGACTGATAGACATGTAAGTTTTTCCTTTTTTTTTTAATTTATTTATTTTTAGAGAGGGAAGGGAGGGAGAAAGAGAGAGAGAGAAACATCAATGTACGGTTGCTGGGGGCCGTGGCCTGCAACCCAGGCATGTACCCTGACTGGGAATTGAATTTGCGATGCTTTGGTTCGCAGCCCGCACTCAATCCACTGAGCTCCGCCAGCCAGGGCTAAAATTTTTAACTAATCACTACCTGGCATCCTCTCCTTGAATGGGAGTAGGGAATTTTTAAAAAGCAAATGAAAGGGTGAAGAGAAAGAGACTCAGTATGTATTTTTAAATATTCTTTTGATTATAATACATGAATATACATTACAAGAAAGACAAAAATATAGCAATTTATTATCGTGACAAAGTCATTCTTAACATTTTATTATAGTTTCTCCTGAATGTCTTTCCTATGCATCTAGTTTTCAGGTATAAACTTACCAAATATTGAACTGGTGATTCACCTGTTTAATATTAGCAGTTTCAATATGTTTATAATTACACGTCACAAAATAAACAAGTAGAGAAAGATTCTAAATTTTTCTTTTACTAATTCTAGAGAGAGGGGATGGGAAGCAGAACAGAGCGAGGAGAAGCATTAATGTGAGAGAGAAGCACTGATCAGCTGCCTCTTGCATATGCCCCGACTGGGGACAGAACCCACAACCCAGGCGTGTGCACTAACCCAGAATCAAACCAGTGACCTTTCCGTTTGCAGAATGACACCCTAACCAACTGAGCCACACTGGCCAAGGTGAAAAACATTCTATAAATACAGCCTTTTGAAGCAAAACACGTGCTTTTCATTGGAGACTATTCAAGGTTCTTTCATACCAGTCACTTACTCAATATAATTTCATACAACTGAAACTCCTACTTTCATGTTTATGCCAATTAAGCTCTTAATTATACACTAATATGTGCCAATCATTTCACGACTTTTCTATCCACATAACTACCGATCTTGAAGGCAGAATAAGGGACTATGCAAGGTAACTGAGTAACATTCTTATATGGAACACTTTACCATGGACTAAGCATCAAGCAGTATAGAGTCTGAAAATGAACTGGCCATCCAAAGTAACTCAAATTACTCACCAACTTAAACATATAGTTCTATTTATTTAATCCCAACCTTTAAGTCATGGGCATAAATAACATCAAAATTTCCGACTCTATTGTGCTCATGAACTTGTTTTTCTGACATCACTTCAGTATTTCTTGGCTATAAGAAAATAACTTTAAATGCACTAAATCTACAAGAACAAAAGAAAAATAAACCCAAAATAACCATTCTCTTTATAACTCATGGGACAATGCGACACTTAGGAGGTCCTTAGAGTAATGGAGTTAGTCTAGTGCCAACACATAAGTCCAAATAAGTCTATTTCAATATATGTGTAACTCTCCAGACAGGCTTAACTTCCAAAATCCTCTCCAAATGACTAAGAAGTGATACGGTCAGCTCAGTGATATTTTCAAGGTGGGCATTTTTATGCTTTTTTATGCTCATGTGGATTCCAATTTGTACCTCCAAGGACAACATGTAACAGTCAGTGATTTCTGAGGTACTTAAATTGAGTATACAGGCTTGCTAAGTCATCTACCTCCAATGAAGTTACCAAAGAAATAAAAGCATGCCATGATGGGAAGCTATCACCGAAAACCCCTCCTACTCCTCTGAAGCAGTGATTCCTTTCTGCTTACATCTCTGGTCACTCTTCTCACCATCTAGTTATGCATCATCCTTTCAATACTCAAAAACTCCATATAATCTTTATAAAACTGAAGCATCGAGCTGTCTCAGTAAATATATTGAAATTTCTCTCCTATTTATATAGAGTTTGGAGGCCTAAAAACAAAAATCCAACATATCATCAAGGAAAAACTTATGATAAAAATCAACTCTAGACTATCCATACTAGGGAAGAGAACGACCAGGCATACTCTAAAAAATAATTTAGAAATAATTTTTAAGTGTCTATTTTTGGTAGCAGATTCACTTTTCTAATATGTTTTCACGTTAAGTCAATATTCTTTGGCACACAGCAGCTTGGTGAGAGAAAGGAGGAGGCTGAGCGAATACAAAACACAAGGGGAAGGAAGGCTAGGATAAAACACTGACTGCTCGTGACTGTGTAAGAACTTATAGCAACAGCAACACGTAGCTAAGCAAACAGTGCCTACCTTTTATCTACGCACCTTTTAGTTGCCAGTTCCTAAATATTCCAAAATAATTTTAAAAAACAAAAAATAAAATTAGTATTTAAGTACCACTAACCACTTTCAAACTCTGAAGTTGAAGGGTGTAATCGACTCATTGGTTTAAAGCAGTGTTTAAGAAGGTATCATGGACTCCCGTGAAAATCAGATGAAAGAAGCAATAATCCATTTTACATATAACCTGGTTGGGGAGTAAGAGGTGATAATGGACCCAAAAATACATCCTTGAATCATCCCAGAAAGGTTAAAAACAAAGAAGTACAGTGATATGCAAGCTGGATATATACAATGGTTAAACTAGTAGCAACCAAGCAGGCTTATTCTACCATACTGCTTTCAATCTTTATGGAAGTCTTTATTGTCTTACCATATTGTCCCAAATTTTTCCAGAGCCTCCACAAGGTCTGCTTCTACCACAGATTCACAGAGTCCTCGAACATGGACAACGGGTGAAACAGAAACTTTATGATGACTTCCACCTGTCTCCTAGAAAGAGAAAACAATTTGTAATTAAAAACTTAAAATTCCAATTGCATTGTTTAGTATATTCAACTCTGCTATAAAAAAGCAAGCAACAAATAAACAACAACAAAAAATGCAATCCACAAGTTAGTAAATAGGGACCTAAGAGTAAAATCAACAATTAAATGCTTGGCATGAAAATTTTGATTTCTTAAAGGGAGCATTCTTAAGACTCCCTGTCAAGATGAAGGCATAGGTAAACACGCTTCACCCTCCTCACACCAACCACAGAGCAAAATTTACAACTAAGCTAGAAAACAACTATCACCCAGAATCATCAGAAACATCAAGCTATATGGGAAGTCTGACAACCAAGGAATTACAGAAGTCATATCCAAACAGAAGACAGGAGGGGCAGTGACATGCAGACACAGACCAGGGGGTCCCATACCCACGTGTAGTGGGTGAAAAATCTACAGGGATCCCAGCCCCACACCAGACCACCCAGCCCAGGGTTCCAGTGCCAGGAAGAGAAGTCCCCGTAGCTTCTGGCTGAGAAACCAGTGGGTTTGAGGCAGCAGAAGAAACTGCAGGATTCTTGGTGTCTCTCTTAAAGGGCCCACAATGGACTTAGGACTTATACAACTCACTCCCTCTGGGCTGTCCACACCAGGGGGCAGCAGCTGGAAGGGCACCAGGGGCTCGCAAGGAGAAAATGAAGTGTCTGGCATCAAGGTGAATGCTAGGGGACAGCTTCCTCTCAGACAAAACGCAAGAGGCCAGGCAGAGGCCATAGTCTCCTTTGTGGCGCCCTCATCCACCAAGAGCCGGAGAGTGATGACACCATATCTGAGAATCCATCAACTCGTTCACAGGGGTTGCCCCGTCCTGGCCATTACCTAAGCCTCTAACCCATCAACTTATAGGTGCACTTTTCTATGATAGGCCATGCTACTAAGACAGGGAGTTCAAAGCAGCTCTACCTAATACATAGACACAAACACAGGGAGGGCTGCCAAATTGAGGAGACACAGAAAGAATATGGCCCAAATCAAAGAAGAGAACAAAACCCCCGTAAAAGAAATAACGAAATGGAGATAAGGACCTATCAGATAACAGACGTTCAAAACACTGGTTATTATGGATGCTCATGGAACTCAACAGGTACTTCAACAGCATAAAAAAGACCCAGTCCAGAACAAAGGTTACACAAAGTAAAATAAAGAAAAATTTACAGGAAATCAGACCTCTAGCCAAGATGGAGGTATAGATAGATACAATTTGCTTCCACATACAACCAAAAGTGGGACAACAACAAATTTAAAAACAAAAAACAATGAGAACTGCCAGAAAAATAGAACTGTATGCAAGCCCAACAACCAAGGAATTAAAGAAGAAACGTTAACCCAGACTGGTAGAAGGGGTAGAGATGGGCAGCCAGGGGAAAGAGGACTAGCGGTGAGGCTGCGACCAGAGGCAGGCAAAGCAGTGGCTGGTGGAGCAGGCGGTCCCACATTTGCATGTGGATAAGCCAGGAGGAACAACTGGGGAGCAAGACAGACAGCGCAACCCAGGGTTCCAGTACGGGAAACTGAAGCCTCAAAACCTTTGGCTATAAAAACCTATATGGGTTGCAGTGGCAGGAGAAACTCCCAGCCTCACAGGAGAGTTTGTTGGAGAGACCCACAGAATCCTAAAATGTACACAAACTCACCCCCAGAATCAACACCAGAAGGGCCAATTTGTTTGTGGGTGGTGGGAAAAGTGACTGAAAGCCTGCCAAGAACCAAGGAAGTGGCACTGTTCCCTCTCTGACTCCTCCCCCACACACAGCACCGCAACACAGCAAAGGGAGTTGCCCTGCCCTAGCAAATACCCAAGGCCCTGCCCCTTACAGTGTAACAGGTACACCAACACAAGAAATATGGCCCAAATGAAAGAACAGATCAAAGCTCCAAAACAGAACTAAGTGATGAAGAGATAGCTAACCTATCAGATACAGAGTTCAAAACACTGGTAATCAGGATGCTCACAGAAATGGTTGAGTATGGCTGTAAAACAGAAGAAAAAGTGAAGACTATGCAAAGTGAAATACAGAAAACATACAGAGAACCGACAGTGAAGGAAACCTGGATTCAAATCTACAATTTGGAACAGAAGGAAGAAAGAAACATTTAACTTGAACAGAATAAAGAAACAAGAATTAAAAAAAATGAGGAGAGGTTTCAGAACCTCTGAGACAACTTGAAACGTTCCAACATCCTAATCACAGGGATGCCAGAAGAAGAAGAGGAAGAGCAAGAAATGGAAAACTTACTTGAAAAAGTAATGAAAGAAAACTTCCCTAATTTGGTGAAGGAACTACACAAACAAGTCCAGGAAACAGAGTCCCAAATAAGTTGGACCCAAAGAGGACCACATCAAGACACATCGTAATTAAAATGCTGAAGGTGAAAGATAAAAGAGAAAATCTTAAAAGCAGCAAAAGAAAAAAGAAAAGCAAACAGTTACCTACAAAGGAGTTCCCGTAAGACTCTCGGCTGATTTGTCGAAAGAAACTTTGCAGGCTAGAAGGGACAGGCAAGAAGTATTGAAAGTGTTGAAAAGCAAGGACTTACAACCTAGATTACTCTTTCCAGCAAAGCTCTAGAATTGAAGGTAAGATAAAGTGCTTTCCAGACAAGGTAAAGCTTAAAGGAGTTCATATGAAAGGTTAAAGGGACTTAAGAAAAAGAAAATCAAAACTATGAACATTAAAATGGCAATAAACTCACAACCATCAACAACTGAATCTAAAAAACAAACTAAGCAAACAAGATCAACAGAAACGGAACCATAAATATGGAAATCATTTGGAGGGTTATCAGCTGGGAGGGGGAAGGGGGAGAATAGGGGAAAAGGTGCAGGTATTAAGAAGTACAGATTGGTAGTTACAGAATAGATGGGAAATGTTAAGAACAGTATAGGAGATGGAGCAACTAAAGAACTTACATGCATGACCCATGGGCATGAACTAAGGGGGGAGATTGCTGGAGGGAATTGGGGGTAACGGGTGGAGCGGCAAAGGGGGGAAAATTGCAATTGTAACAGCATGAAGTAATATAAATATATTTATATTATATATCTACATATTTATAAAAATATATTTATAAAAATAAAAGGGTGTATTCTTTTACAGTAAGAAGTAAAAATAAGTTATTTAGTAACTTAATTTCACTTCAAGAAAATCTCAGGAAAAACATCAGGCACATGATAAGCATGCTAAGATTGGAAATACAGTTTATACTCATATTTCATAGTTTACTCCAAAAAATCAAAATCTCAAGTAGTCCAAATGAACAAAAAGTTCCAACTTAAAACTTTTTAAATATAAGATTATATACTTTATTTTTCTGTAAATAGATAGTAAAATTTATATCAACTTTTGTCCTGTTTAATTGAGTACCTCATCCCACCATAACTTGAGTCCAACTTAAATTAGTACAAGGGACTATTTAGGAGAATACTTTTGAAAATTAAAATAGCTCTCTCATTTACTTATTAAGCTCCATTCAGACAAAGATTTACATTTACAGCTTGGCCTGACATGGACCACCTCTCGTGGCATCAATTTAACTTCAGATAGATAGACAAGACAGACAGACAGACAGATGTATGTATATCTCCCAAAAATCTATTAAGTGAAAGCTTTTTGGGGGGTATCCTACAGACTAATCTAAAACTTTAGAATTAAAACTTAAGAATCATTTTAAAAAAATTAAACCCCTTTATAGCTATTCTAAAAGATTCACCAATTTTTTTCCATCATAAAGACTGGTTAGAAAAATGTAATAAACTCTTATGTCAGAATTTAAAAAAAAGAACCTGATTTGAATATAAAAAGCAACCATAGGACTATGCTACATGACTGTCATAGCCAACAAATAATTTTCAGTGATCTGCAAATACTAATTTAACCCTTGGAATTTCCATTTGAATTGCTTAGGTTTAGTTTCTTCATGTTTACATGTCACTAAATTTGAAACAAGTCATGTCTGATTGATCCTTATGTAAACCAGCATTCTCTTAGCAACCTTAACAAATGAGACTGTGCCTATGTGAAACTCAACAACCAAATGTGCATTATCATCACTAAACTCTTAAATATTGCTGGACAACAACAACGCAGGAAGAGAGCTAAGTAAACACCTTAAAACCTGAATTTAAACAAACATTTTAAAGTATAAATAACAAGTTTTACTCTAAAAATATATTTAGAACTGCAATATATAAGACAGTTAGTCTCCACTGATCCTTAGAAATCAGCTGGCAAAAGTAAAAGTACAAGAGAAAACTATATTGGCCTGGACTCTTCAAAAGTTAGTATCAAAAACAGTGGAAGATTTCAGATTGAAACTAAAGACAAACAACAACCAAATGCAATACGTGAGCCTTAATTTTATAACAGATAGAAACCTGCTATAAAAGACATCTTAGGGCCCTGACTGGTGTGGGCTCAGAGGACTGAACACCAAACTGTGAACCAAAGGGTCACTCACTGCTAGAGTCCTAGTCAGAGCAACATGCCTGGATTGCGGGCCAGTCCCCAGTCAGAGGGTATTCAAAGAGGCGACCACACAGTGATGCTTCTCTCCCTCTCTTCTTTCTCCCTCCCTTGCCCTCTCTAAAAATAAATAAAAGTCTTCAAAATAAACAAAAAAAAAGATATCTTAGGGACAAATTGGAGAATTTAAGTAGGCAGGGTATTAGATTATATAATGGAATTATTGTCTTAGGTAGCATTATAATAGTAATGGTATAGAAAAAATATCTCTAATTCCTAGGAATAGCTGGGATATTTAAGGATAATTGTGATGTCTGTAAGTTACTTTCAAATAGTTTAGGGGCAAAAAAGTATGTATATAAATAGATATAGACATTTAGAGATAAAAATCCCAAATAAAAAATGTTAAAAATTGATGTGTAATTGAACATGTTACATAATAAAAAATTGGGGAAATGTTTTATTATATAATACTTAAGACCTACAAAAGGGAATAAAGAGCATTATAACTTACCACCCAGTCTAAGAAATGAACCACCGATCAGTTGAACACATCTCCTCCTCCTACCTCCCTTCCCAGCATGGATAGTTCCATGTCTTGTACATAGTTCTAAAGAATATGACTTCTATCCAAATCAGTCTTCTCACACAAAAATTTGATTACAGGACCAATATTATTAGTTAGTTATATTTCCCAAATGAAACAGATCGAGATTCAAGTCATTCTATAAAAGCTGGAAAGTGTTAAATGTTATCAATATGGCATTTCGGAGATGAATTATCTTAACCTCAAGGGAGAAAACAAGATATCCTGTACCCCTTGTATTTCCTTTATTCCCACTCAGTGAGCTTGTTATTCATGAATTTACATACCTTGATATTTCTCTATCTTTAATTTATGTCTCCTTTTCTTGAACTTAAACATTTCTCATCCTTTCTGTTGTGTATTTAAAAAGAAAAAAACCTCTAGGGCTGTTTCCAAATATAAAACATATATTAAAGATATCTTTTCAAACCATATTTTCACCTCCCCCATGACCCGCCAAATTACTTTTCTTAGATCAATATTTTCTTGGGGAAGAGGCAAAGCTACGGGACCACTGCCAGGTCGGGTCTTGGTCCTCCCCGCCCATCACGCCTCTAGATAGCTCTTCATCCACAGCCACCGCTGCTTCCACCAGAGGAGTGCAGGGGGACATGGGTGGAGTTTCCTGAGGCACCGGGAGACCTGCATGGTGCACCACCACACCGGGATGCTTGCAGATGAAATCTGATTTCTCCTAGTACCTGAAACAAGCCCTGTAAGTTAATGAAAGGCAAGCAGGAGGTGATCTGAGACTGGTAAGATGGGGTTGTCCAGATGAGCCAAACTACCTCCCCAAACTGTGCCTACAGTGCTACTGGGCACCCAGGTCACATCCCACCAAAAGCCACTCTTGTCTTCCACGGAGAGCTTCTAAAACTGGAATGACAGAAGGGCCTACTCCTGAGCCCTTTGTTCTTGGATGTGCCACGCATGAACCTGCAGAATGTCTCCGTATGTTCCACTACACTCTCTGTACAAACATCTGTCCCAGCTGAATGTGTTCTGTCACCCGGTTCTGCTCTTCCTCTCTCTCTTCGTATGTGTGCTGAGCTAAACCATATGCCATAAACCTCAAGCTACTTCATTTGTTTTCCTTTTGGGGTGAAGATATAGTTTCAGTCTTTTGCGTCTAAGTTTCCAATTAAGTATTAGTCAGTATTAACAGCACAAGTAATGGGTTAACTTCAGAGTAGAAGGAACTGGAGGGGCGGGGGTGTGTGTGTGTGTGTGTTAGCAGGGGGCGGCGGGGAAAGAATCTTTATTTTTATTTTTTGGATGAAATTTTTTATCTATTATATATTTAACATTGTTGCTGCTGTGCTGCAAAGCTATAGTAGATTTGAGGTGCTGTTGATGGCCAAATGATCTCTAAGTTGAGAGATGTCTTTGGTTGAATTAAGAGCCCTACCCAAAAATGAAGTGGGGAGGGGGAGAGGCCTCGCCTCCACTGTCCCATCCCACTCTCCCCTTAAACCCTCTTTTAAAAGCAAACCGTTTTCACTGTGATGTTGGGCACTGCATGTATCTGACCCCAGGCCAGCAGGGACCTCTGAAGCCTTCTTCCTGGTCTGGCTTTCCCCTCCGTCCCCATCCTGAGGTTTTCTCTAAGATATTCAGGACTTCTATAATCTCTTAGCTTCACTTTCTAAATTTTAAGAACTTTAATCAAAAGATAAAACTGAAGTATACCCAGCCACCACATCTCCTTGAGGGTGGTCTTAAAAAAATCATGCTGGTCATCACAGCTTCAGCATCTCCCGTTTTTTTTTTGATGCTCAGTTCCCCCTGCAGATCCCAGTTTCCTGGCGTTCCCTCTGCCCCACCCCCTCACTCCTTTGCTGTCCTGTGTGATTTCATGAGAGAAATTATCACCCCCAGCCCCCACACCAGCACTACAAATGAGTTCGTTTCGTTATTGCAATAAAAGTATTGTATGCTGACTTTTCTAAAAAAATTATTTTTCTTATTTCTACCTATACTATAAACTGGTGATAAAAAATCTTAAGTCATTTGTAAAGCCTCTTTTATCTACCTTAAAATAGCCTCTTTGAAGGATCACACCATGCATTTAATTCCTAAAGGGGTGAATCAATCAGTAGTGCTTACCCCAATCATATAGTAATACTTTAATCATGTTATCTCCAGCTTAATTTTTTAAAAGTCTCATACAAAAGTCCAAATTTCTTTCCATCCCAAGTGTTTAGTTATCTAGGTTTTCTCCCAGTCTATTTATATCTATTGCTTATCAGACTAGAAACAATATTCCAAGTGAGTACCCAGCAAACGAAGGTATGCCTGCAGTTTATGTGTATATATTTTTTAAATTTTATTTTAATTGTTGTTCAAGTATGGTTTTCTGTCCTTTACTCCCATCCCAGCCCACCCATCCTTCCCCTCCTCCCTCCCATTTCCACCCCCCTAGTTTTTGTCCATGTGTCCTTTATATTTGTCCCTACAAACCCTTCACCCTTTTCCCCTGAAATTCCCTCCCATCTGCCCTCTGATCACTGTCAGCCTGTTCTCTATTTCAGTGTCTTTGGTTATATTTTGCTTGTTTGTTTATTTTGTTGTTTAGGATCCTGCTAAAGGTGAGATCATATGGTATTTGTCTTTCACTGCCTGGGTTATTTCGCTTTTTTAATTACTTGACCCTTTCTTTAGGCAAACTGGATCAATTATGGAAGCATTATTTGGTCACCATGGCAGGCTCTAGACTGGTCTAGTCATAACCATCCCAAACTCCCCATCCCTCAAAGGCGACCTCAAGGACAAACTCTAATAACATCAATCTTGAGTGCTGATGTTGACAACTGCAGACTGAAGACCAACCTCTATTAATGATAAGGGAATTTTCAATCTAAAAGAAATGAGCAGGGCCCATTAACATCTCTTCATACAAAAAAGCAGTAATTTGACTGCAAACTCACAAAGGCCAGGCACAATGTCCTCAGGCTTTTTTGTTTTCCCAACATCCCTACACACAACATGTGCTCAAGAGCCACAACTATCTTTCCTGCCCTCCTACCATAGGATTAAGAAAGACCAACCTCAGCCCTGGCTGGTGTGTCTCAGTGAATTGAGCACTGGACTGTGAAGCAAAGGGTTGCAGATTCGATTCCCAATCACGGCACATGCCTGGGTTTCGGGCCAGGTCCCCAGTAGAGGGCATGCAAGAGGCAACCACACACTGATGTTTCTCTCTCCCTTACTCTAAGTCTTAAAAAAAAAAAAAACAAAAAACCCAACCTCAAATTCAGTAATTCATCCCCCCAACACCAGACATAAAACCCACTGCCTCTCCTTAAACACCTCCACTGACAGGAAACATTCTACCTACTGAGGCAATCCATTATATTCTTAGAAAATTCTTCATAATATTGCATCCATTTCTGTCTCTCTGTAGTTTCCTATACAAAATGGCACTGGGAGTCAGATTGATTTCCGAATCTCTGGACACTTACTGGCTCAGTGACCTCAGGCAAGTTACTTAACCTTTCTGAGCTTGTTTCACTATTTAAAAAAAGAAAAAGAAGAAAACAACAATATCCTTATCATATAAGATCACAATAAATAAATGAAACAAAAAATAAAAATGCCTACCACTGTTATAGTTACTGAACAAAGTTTCAATATTAGTTGGCACCCCTACCCTTAACTGTATATCTCTCTTCTACATGGTAACCTTCAATTACTTATAATGATTTCTCAAATCACACCTTTAAGTTTACCCTTCAGGTTAAATATCCTTCCCGGACTCTTCTACCATTCCTCTTATGATGGGATTTTTAAGTGCCCTCTCCATTCTGATCATTTTTCTCTGGATCCATTAGAATTTGTAATGTATTATCAAGAAAGAAGTATAGCATCTCCAGATATTTAAGGTTATCCCTTCTTTGACTTCGGAGATTCCATATAGACCAAGAACAAACTACTTTTAAGGGGCAACTACAAATATTTTTTAACTCACACTATACTTAGAGTTTAACTACTTTTTTTTTTACTGAATTAAACTACACAATCTCATCTTTCTTGGTCTTTGTCTTTAAGAGAAACAATACAGCAGACCCAAAAATGGGAACTGCTTTAATTTTCCCATCCAAAGTTTTTAAGGTATATTTGATCAACTAACAGAGCAAAGATTAAAAAGAACAGCCATATGATTCAAATAACTTTCTTTTAAATAACTTTTTTTCTCATGTACTATAAATCCTTTGATTTTGCCTACCCCAGAACCCATTCTCACTTCTGGATAAACACAACAAAAAAAGAAAAGGAAAAAAACCTCTTCAACTCCATATTATTACACTGGCATTCTCAGTCACACAGCCATGTCTCCCTGACTTCAGAGATGTCAGTGATTAGTTGAGGGAATGAACTGAGAGGTTGATTATAGAAGATAAATGGGCGCTGGGGAATAGAAAATGTCCTCTTTATTTGCTGGTTTTAAGACAGAGCTGAAACATGGGAAGAGACAGAATCAAGTCCCTATGACATCATCTAAATCCTTGGGTCCAGCCATGCCCAAAACTAGTGCTCCAACTTGGCTTTCCCAGTCATATGGGCCAATAAATTCTCTAACCCTGCCCCCTTTTAGTGTTGCTTAAGTTCATCGGAGTTGTTGCTGTGACTACAATTACAAGTTTTGAAAGTTATATTCAATTTATGGAGAAAAGAAACACTAAATGATATAGACTCACTGATTTTTAGATACAGATTTTTTTTTCTTACTATTATATCACTGAAATCCAACAGCACCTGGCACATGAGGTAGGGGCTCAAGAATTATTTTTTTAATGAGTTAAAGAGATCATAGTGATCATCTATTCTAACCATCTCACGTGATAATGGCAAATTTGAGTTCCAAAGCATGTTGACAGCAGAACCAAGGCACCTCTTTGCCTGGGCTTATGGCTCTATTAACAGTTCTTTTTGCTTATTTCTCACACGGAGAAATAAAACTGAAAGACAGTAATACCTATTGCTTTTCATTTCCTTCTCAAAACCAGGCCTGAAAATCCTCACTTACTGTAGTAGCTTAGCTAAAGGCGATTTTTACTGCTATAGAAGCCTCAAGGATCTGGCGCTTACCTCCAGGGCACACACACTTGAAATGCTTTATTCCCCAGAGTATAGTTACTATGTTCCCTGTCACGGTCTCTCAACTTTTCCTGTGGGAGACAAGCTGACAAAGTGACCTCTTCCCAACTCCCATCGTCATCCAAAAAGCTGTCATAGTAGTCCTATCATCACTGTAATTTTAGATCATTAAAGTATGATAGTGTGTCTTAAATTCAAACTAGAGTCTCTATATAATATTTCTTTAGTTGGAAATCCTAGGAGCTACATTTTTATCTTGGCATTTTGCCATCTTAAAAGTCTATAATAAATATTGAGACATAAATTTTCACCTCATCAGCAAACAAACCACTTTAATAATCTTTAATTTCTGTTTACTCACTAGCAGAATAGAGTAAAAGAAAACTCTTGAAAGTCTCCAAAATAAATTAGTACTCCAAAAATTTTTATTGATACCAGCCTTTGTAAAACACATCTTTTCTAGGTAACCTCCCAATTCAATTCCTCAATTAGTTTTGCAAAGTGAATCTCCAATATTTGCAAGTCAAACTGCTTCCTTAAAAGTAAGCGGATGCAGAAATTTACAATTAATATAATCTTGAGGGTCATGGCTGGTAAACTTAAGAACACCATTTATTCTGTAAGAATAAAGTAACTCTATAATACATAGCACAAACCTCTATAATCAAGCTTTGTTCAACAATGTATCCCAATGAATCTAAACCACTCAGGGAATTTTTGTACTTCAAAATAAGTAATGTAAGACACAAATTCGAAGAATGTCTTATTTCTCATGTCTAAATTATTTAACTCATTTCTCTGTACCTGAAAACGTCATCATCTTCACAATGACCAATTAATCTTTAAATTAGGAGCATTTGTAGAAACACTGTTATTCTTAATATGTACTCGCTTTCCTCTTTGTATCTAGTTAATATATTATTAAGTGCTCATGAAAATAATTATGAAAAGCCAAACAATGTAAATCTTTGAAGTCTCACTTTGCACTTTATAAACTTCCAACTAGATTTGAAAAGACTGCCCATCACTGTAACCTAATCTGCATTTCACTTTTAACAGTTTGATCACAAAGGTATTTCTTCTCAGGCTGAGCTGAAGGGCCACTAGGGTTGAGCCAAAAACCCTTTTCAGTTAGAAGAATTACCGTATTTGTAGATGATGATGCACTAGACAGTAAAGTTCAATCCAACAAATTCCTATCCTAATAGTTTTATTATGTACAGGTTTCCATAGTTGCAATGATTTCAAAAGAGGACCCAAAATAACCTGAAGAAAAATGTTTAAAAAACAGGAAAAACAGGCATTCATCAGATTTCACAGTGCAATATGGGTTCCACTGTTAAATAAAAGTAATCCACCCTCACTTAAGGAACTTTAACAGGAGCAAGATAAAACAAAAATTTGAATTTATAACTCAATCCACATACATTAGTTCCTGCCTGGGTAATTTAAAAGCTGCATTATATTAATCACTTAACCACAGCTTCAAGTATGGAAGGCATGTAGTTCAACTTCCACATTTTACAGACTAAGAGAATTCAGCATAGTTAACTGACTTTCCTAAGGTCATATAAATTGGATGCTAGCTAAGACTTCTCATCTCCCCAAGTCCTGCCTGGTGCCATTTCCATTGCCCAATACCAATCACTCTGGATACGTTACTTACATATTATTTTCTCCCCAACATTCCACACTACCGGCCTAATGTTTAATGTTTTTTTTATTTTTATAAACTGATGGTCTCATTTCATGATGCTTTACAAAAACTCAAGCAAGACTTTTGGCAAAAGAAATACACTGATCTAATGCATCTAAATATCACTTATGATATTACCGTTTCCAAAATCCACAATGGAGATGGCTTTGAACATTTTCTTTAAAAGAAAAAATGTAATGTCTTTATTCACCCTTCCAAGTTACATTTTGAATATCTCAAACAGCTAGGCACAAAAATCAAATGTAATATCTAGCCATAAGACATTTTACGCAGAGGAAAGAGTTCCTTTTTTAAATGTGTTACAACATTTATCTGTCACATTATCGTATCTGTAAACTCTAAAAGAAGTTTAGGGACTACTGATCAGAATTTTTACATACAAATTCAAACAAGAGCTGAAAAGACTTCTAATTTGCCTCTTACCAAAGGTGAAAACCACATTAATAACATAATATTTATGTGCAAATTCATAAATTTCCGATAAAGTTTGCTTTTAAAAAATCAAATTAAACAAGGGAAAAGCGCAAAAATAAGGGAAAAAAAAACAAAGTAAAAAAAAGCAAGAACAATGAAAAATGAAACCACACTTAAAATGTGTTAAATGTTTAAAGAACACCTACGACGTCATTAATACAGCTTAATGCACCAAAAAAGGGCAAAAATATTTGCTTTGCTTCTTTCCCTAAAGTCTCCATCCAGCTGAAGCTGAGTTACTGTTTGCTGTAGATAAAACGATTTTCACATTCCTTCTACCTCCACTTAACACTTTTGATAAGAGAAACAAGAATCTACTGTTTAATGCTGTCCCGGGTTCAGTTCCTCCTCTAGTGGGGCCAATCTGGGGGGAAGAAACTGTCAATGAAAAACTGAGGTGATTTTCAGATTTGTTTCATTTGAAAGTTACGACGTCCTACACTTACCAATACATTTGTTTTTAAACCGAAGCTAAAACCGGTATTAAGTAATAATCATAAGACTGGGTAGCAAAAGCATGCACGCGACACCTGCCAAGAGTAAACATTTTCAAGGTAAACCTTCAGAGGAACCAGGGTGTGAGCGCCAGAGCTTAATCAACTAATTTGGTTGCGACTCTCCACCGGACCTAGGCGAGACGCCCGCGGCGCAACAGACGCAAGCAGCCTGTGACGGTGACCAGCGCGCGGATGCTAGGGGGAGAGGGGCTGGAAGGAGCGAGTGGGTCGACCAGAAGTCAGCCGGCAGCGGCAAGAGTTAAACTAACAAAGACCTCAGCGCGCACCGAAGCCCCACGGATCCGAAGCAACGCCTCCCCGCCGCCCCCTCCCGCGACCCTCTCCAAGTTCAGGGCGGGCAGCGGACTCGCGCCCGGGCCTGCGGCCGGGCCAGGGCCTGATTCGCGAGCGGGATGCGGAAAACAGGTTGGGCACATAAGAGCCCTAAAGAGAAGAGCCGGAGCTTCCCGACACGGTCAGCGCAGCAGTAAAGGGAATCGAGGCGGGAGGGAGGCCCGGAGCCGAGTCCCCGCCACCGGGCCCTGCTTCCCGGGGAGCCGCCAGGAACAGTGGACAGAGCGCCGCGCTTTGTTACCGGCTGAGAGAAGCTCCGGCCGCCGCCGCCGCCGCCATCGCCCCCGCCCCGGGGCGTCGCTTCCCGGCGGTTCTCTCCTTCCTCGGCTGAGTAGTCGATCTCCCCCTCCTCGGTCTTGAGGCGCTTGGCCTGGCTCTCGTACTCCCGATCCTCCTCGTACGTCTCCCTGGGGGAGGATGAAGAGGAGGACATGGCGGCGGCCGGAGGGACAGACGGGCAGGCGAGTGGGGGGTGGTTGCGTGGTGCGGGCCTCGGACCGCCGGGCTGTCCCCACCGCGGGCAGCGCGTCCTCAGCGAGGTCTGCGCGGCCGGGCCGTCCTCCGGTGCGGCGCGCTCAGGAGCCGGCTGCGTGCGGAGAGCGTCCGGGGAGGAGGCTCCCGAGCGGCCGCTCCCTGGTACTAAGGAGCCAACATTCAGCCTCTCCCCGCTCCTCCGCCTCCGCTCCAAGCCCGGGGGAGCGAATCTTATGGATGGGACGCGACCGTGGCTTCCGGTCTTCCCTCCTCCCCAGATCCGCTGCCCGCCGCCGAGGCCGAGCCTCCGCCCCCGCCCGCGCTGTGGCCGCTCAGGATCGAATCCAGCCGCAGCCCTCGGGAAGCGCCCCCCCACCCCTACCTGAGTCTCGCTCCCTATTGGCAGCGGGGAAAGTCGACCGGGCTTCCAATTGGCTATAAGGGCCGTTGGTCAAAAGCCCCCGGCCGGCCTCGCCTTTCTCCTGCACCTTTTGAACTCCACCCTGGCCTACGACTCCGGGCTGCGCAACGCTCGCCACGCGCCTCCGGGCAGCGGTTGCGTCCCCGAGGCGGTTAACGCTGTTAGGCTAACCTGAGGCCTCCGGGTGGTGAGCCGGGAGGGCAGGCCGGGAGGCGTGCGGAGGTGTTAGAACTGCGGCTGTTAACCGCCCAAATTTAAATGTTTTTATTTGTCATGAAAAAGAAGGGGAAAAATCTCTAGAATGCCTGCAGATGTGCCTCACACAGCCTAAAACTACAGGGAGAGAGGGAAGAAAAGGGTCTGTGACCACTAAAGTAGCCTTCTCCTTATACGATGTGCAAAATCTGGTAGAAGTGGTGGACTCCCTGCCCCTAACTAGATATTGGAGAACAGCACCCAACACTGTCTAAATGCAGCAAGTGCAAGTCTGCAGAAGACGCTCCACACGGGCGAATGTCAGTTTGATCAGTTAGCACTCGTTGTCACCTAGACCTTTCTTCTTTCCTGACAATTACAGGGGACTTCCCTGCTCCAATTAAATGACTTTTAAACCTCCCATGTAAAATTTCATCATTCCAACCCTTTCCTTTATGGATGATCTATTTCATATTATCATTTATTTTTGAAAGACACGAAAGCCTATCACAATTGTCTTTGTCTTTTGGACAACTCCTCTCCTCTGTGGAGCCTGGAGGACTCTTCCAAACTTCTAGTTGCTGCTTTCTCATTTTGCAACCGGAGCCTTCATACTTACCTCTTAAGATGTTGTTTTTCAAAGACTTGAAGGTGCTTGAAGATAGTAACTGTGCTCTTTTCATTGTTTCAAACCTAGTTCCTGTACAATCCCCACACAAGATAGGGCTCAGCAATGCCCAGTGAGTGGCCTTGGGAAATAAAGATACAGTATATCTTCCAGAGGAGTCACTGGCGAATTTAATGCAACTCTGTGACTTACTCCTTGGAGGATTGCGGAGGATCCATACCCAGCAATTTCACTTCTGGGTATCTATCCAAAGAAAATAAAAACACTGTTTTGAAAAGTACATGCATCGCTGTGTTCATTGCAGCATTACTTGCAATAGCCAAGATATGAAAGCAATGTAAGTGACTCTTGATAGATGAATGGATAAAGAAGTTTTGGTATATGCATATATACAATGGAATATTACCAAATAATGAAAAAGAATGGAGTCTTGACATTTGTGACAACATGGATGGATTTAGAGAATATTATGCTAGGTGAAATCTGGCAGAACAAATACCATATGATTTTACTTATATGTGGAACCTTTTTAAAAATATATATTTTATTGATTATACTATTACAGTTGTCCCATTTCTTTCTATACTTTATTCCCCTCTCCCCTGTATCTCCCCTCCCACCATCATTCCCCCACCTCAGTTCACGTCCATGGGTCATACATACAAGTTCTTTGGCTTCTCCATTTCCTATACTATTCTTAACTTCCCCCTGTCTATTTTGTACCTACTATTTATGATTCTTATTCCCTGTACCTTTTCCACCATTCTCCCCCGCCTCCTCTCCCCGCTGATAATCCTCCATGTGATCTCCATTTCTGTGAATCTGTTCCTGTATATATGCTGCTGAAGCGAGCACTATATGTGGAATCTTAAAAGAAAGGAAGGGAGGAAGAAAGAGAAACGGATTCCTTAGATACATAAAACAAACTTATGGTTACTGGAGGAGAAGGAGGTGGGGAAAAGGGCAAGAAAGGTGAAAGGGAATAAGAAGTACAATTTTCCAGTTATAAATAAGTCATGGTGTGATGTTCAGCATAGGGAATATAGTTAATAATAATGTGATAACTTTGCATGGTATCATGTGGTTACTAGACATCGTGGTGATCACTTCATTAGGTATATAAATATTGGATAACTATGTTGTATATCTGGAACTAATATATTGTATGTTAACTGTATTTTATTAAAAATAATGTCACTTAAGTGTTTCCATTGTCCTTGCCCCTCAAATGTTTTTCTACATGTGTCTCTTCCTTTCCTAGGTGTGGATTGTCTCCTTTCCCAGCCTAGTTCTCTCTCCTTTCCAAAACATTTTTAAACATTTTTATTTTTTGTTGGCAGTGCTTTAATACAGTGTTTTGCACTTTGCAATTTACACTGACTGTAATTTTAGAGTTGAACTGCAAGCTTTTTCACAACACCATACAGCTATAATCAAATCTGTGTGTGGCTGCAAGTAATCACTAAACAAAATAGAACTAAAAACAAAATTAGAAATGTATTTTGTAAACGAAGATAGAGTGGAAGTGGATAGAAGAAATATGAAAGAGGGAGGGAGCTACAGAGCTGGTTGCAGACGAGGAGATGTCAATGGCAGGGCACTGGGAAGAAGGAGAGGCGCCCAAAAGCCTCATATAAACTTTCCAAACATTTCACGTGATGATGAAAATATTTTAAATTCTCATAAGCCTTCATGCAACCTGTGGGTTCTACCAGGTTAAAATACAACTCTCACAGCAATCTATAAGGAAATCCACGCTTTCTGAGCCTTGCACTATACTCCGTGTCTTACTTCATGAATTGTAGGTAGAAGTCACTATGTACCTGCATGAAACTTAATTTTGTTTGGACTAGCTCAAGTAAAATTATTAGGTTAAAAAAAACCCGAAGAAGTAAAAGTTAGCATGGTTAAAGGACATAGGTCAGCACATTGACCTTGGGTGACCTCTGGGCCTTTGGCAGATGAGTTGTTCACACTGTGACAGCAGGTTCTTTGATAAGGAAAATGCTATCTAGCTCATCACCTTACCATGAGAAGAGGAAACTAAGGAGGGTATAAATTATATTCTGCATAATTTAATTTAGATGAGAAAAAAATTATACATTGCCCAGTAGCCAGAAACGCCTAACAAACTCAGAAACGACTCCTCAATGACAGCTGAAATCTTTTGCACTGCTAGGTACAGCTGTAGGCCAAAGGGCAGATGGTCTGAATGCTGGGATTAGCTGCTGTTGACTGAGGAGGGAAGCAGCCGTGAATTCTCTGTGCCACAATTCAAAGAGGATTACCCTAGAGTGGGAAACAGATCCAGAGCAAGCCTAGGGAACTGAGAGCCATGGTCCTCTATAATCTAGTCCCAAATTGCTGACTATGTAATTTATAAGACATTGTACTAAGTGAGGAAGGGACTAGAAAACTATATAAGCTGTTCCCTGCCTTCTCAAAGCCTGTGATCAAGTTGAAGAAATAAGGTACATACCCAAAGGTAGGCTGCAAGGCACATGTATTATATACATGTAATAATAATAACAGCCCTTTTCATTGTGCCAGGCACTGTGCTAACTGCTACAATAGTCATGTCGATAAATTCTGTCGGAAGCCCCATAACGGAGGCATTATTACTATGCCTGTTGTACAAGTAAAGAAACTGTGTAGGGGAGATTAAGAGACCCGCCCTGGAAGACACAGTTAGTAAACTAGAGAGCCGGGATCGGGACCCAAGCAAACTAATTTCAGAGCCAATACTCTTCATCAAGAAGAAGGATGATTTAATTATTTACCGCCCCATGAACATATAGATCTAATTTATAGTCACTTATCCTGATACTAATTTATTCACTAATTTCCACCAGGGCATATGTACAACTGTAATTATGGGAACGGGTGAATGAATTGTAGTTTTCATCATTTTTATTGATGTAAGGGAATTCAATTAGCTTCCATAGGAAATTGCAAATATAAGGCACAGTTTCAATGTTTGTTTTAAAATGTAATTTCTATAGAAAAGCTTCAAATTATCATTAAGCTTCAAAGCTTCAAATCTTCATTTTTTGGTGGATACATCATTTGAACAACTAGAGATGCAAACTAGGAGCTGTTCATACCAAAACTCAACTTCCAATATTGCTGCTATTTCATTGAAAATAAAAAAACTTGCCCTGGCTGGCGTAGCTCAGTGGATTGAGCGTGGACTGGGAACCAAAGTGTCCCAGGTTCGACTCCCAGCCAGGGTACATTCCTGGGTTGCAGGCCATAACCCCCAGCAACCGCACATTGATGTTTCTCTCTCTGTCTCTCTCTCTGTCTCTCTCTCTGTCTCTCTCTGTCTCTCTCTCTCTCTTCCTCCCTCCCTCCCTCCCTCCCTCCCTTCCCTCTCTAAAAATAAATTTAAAAAAATAAAAAAATACCTGGCTGGTGTAGCTCAGTGGATTGAGCGCGGGCTGGGAACCAAAGTGTCCCAGGTTCAATTCCCAACCAGGGTACATGCCTGGGTTGCAGGCCATAACCCCCAGCAACCGCACATTGATGTTTCTCTCCCTCTCTCTCTCTCTCTCTCTCCCCCCTCATCCCTCTCTAAAAATAAATAAATAAAACCTTTAAAAAAAGAAAAAATAAAAAAATAAAAAAATAAAAGAAAATAAAAAAACTTTTGTTTCCTGACTGGACTCCTAAAGAAAGAAAGTCAAAACCTTCACGCACACCTTATCTGTGAGCCACATTTCCAAAGACTTGGGACCACAGAGGTGTATTTAATTAAGACATATTTAACATGAATTCGGCACAGAACAAAGTCCATTCAGAGACAAATCCATTAGTTCCTATGAAACTTTGTCAAATTCAGAGTACATTACATGTGATGATATCATTTTCCTTGTTTGGCAGAGATTACCAAGAAAAGTGGCACCGTGGCACTGGTGTGCAAACTTTTCATTCTATCCACATTTGGTTAGTTAAGGTGGGCGCCACCATCCCAAAAGCCTGCACCCTACAGGAAGTGCCTCGGGCACTAATAGCTCACTGTGTAGTCAAGTGTCACCAGAGGTATTCTCAGATGCTATCCTCACGCACATCTGGTTTGGGGCAAGAGCTACCATGTTGTTTAGCCTCTTTAGAAATATAATAATTTGTGATAAATCTGCAAAAATAAAACAGGATGACCTTGGAAGGTCTAGCTCATATACTAGATAATGATGGGTAAAATTCAGATTCTTGTTATCAGTTATAGCCACTTAGCCTTAGAAATAATATTTAAATTAATTTACTTTTCTCTCTGACTTGTGAATTGACAGAACTTTAGATATCTTTAAAAGTAATTTTAATTAAAAAGGTAAAATCATAACATTCTGTCCCCAGTTGAGAATAAATAGAATTTATCAAAGTAAATCATCTTGCACGTGACAATATATAGATGGGATTAACAAGTAGTTGCTCACGCTTACTTATTAAGATAGAATGTGAAATAATGGGAGCGATCTGTAACTCTTAATAACTTTGTTGTTAAGTATGAGGTATCAATTCTTTCTGTGTTTTTTGAATTTGAGCAAAATCAAAATATCTTGGAAGTGGCCCACCTCACCCCGAGAAGTAAGCTGTAATTCAGAAACACATTGCCCTGCCCAGGTAGCTCGGTGGCCCAGAGTGCCATCCCAGCACACGTGGTTCCAGATTTGATCCCCAGTCAGGGCACATGCAACAATCAACCAAATGGGGGGAGGGAAGTGGAACAACAAGTTGATGTTTCTCTCTATCACCCTCTCTCTTCCTCTTTCTCTCTCTCTCCCTCCCTTCCCCTCTCTAAAATCAATTTTTAAAGGAATTATTTTTAACTGCATCACCACAACCACTGTCTGGAAGCATTATCCCATGCTTCCGTATGTTCATAAAGCTAATGACTGAGCAATATGACTTTTACAGAAGAAAAAACGCCTCCACAACCATTCCTATCAGAGAAGTAGCCTTTCAGATCTTACATGGAAACATCTGAATGTTGACACCTAAGCACTTCCATAACAAGAGCTTCAAGAGAGTCTGGAAGATGTGATTTTTGGCTGCAGGTCTCTGCAGTACAGGAAGCATACTTAAGCTTGGAGGAGGAAGAAATGCCTGTTAACAATCCTCCTTATCCCCCACACTTCTCTAAAGAAATTAAATGTTTCATTTAAGTAGACCACATATTTGTGCTGCACATTTGTAGAATACTAAAAGGTCACGTGTGTATAGATGTGTGTCTGTGTGTGCGTGCACATGTGTGTGAGAGAGTGCACATGCTCCATATGGCAGGAAAGTTGCAGAATCAAACCTCAGATCCCAGGCAGCACCGTTCTAGTTCATCTTCCAGAGGAGGGAAAATACCATCTTCAGGATTTGCTCTTTATCATGCAAATCATGCAAATCATGATTTGCACCCAGTAGGTGCAACCTCCCATCTACTTATATTACTGACTATATTCTAAATCAGTGCTCTCAAAATTTAATGTGCACATAAATCACCTGGGAGTCTTATGAAAATGCAAATCCTGAATCAGTAAACTGGAATAAAGCCTCCAATTCTGCATTTCTAAACAAGCTCCAGGTGCTGCTGAAGCTGCTGATGTGAAGACCACATTTCGAATAGCGGCATTTTAGATAAGCTCTGGCAGCAGACCAGGCTGCCCCATGAATGGGGTCTGCTGGATGATTCCCTTTAACCCTTGGGAAAGTCAGTTAAGGCTAGTGAAAGCAAAGCCTCCAGGCAGTTACCCCCAGTTCACATCAGTGTGACAGACAGTATTAACATTTTCTAACCCGTGCTGTAATTTGGGAAGCACTGCACTATTTGAATAAATATGTCAGTTATTGAGTCTTGGTCTACTATTGGCCAATACCAGTGTTCTTTTTGGGATGCTTTATTAGTAGCAGAAAAAAATTAAATATTCTTGCAACAAATTAAGAGAACTAAAGATAGCAATAATCAATTTACATATCACCAAATCAACTCTTATAATAAGGGTTTAATACAGCATGTTATCTCAATCTGAAAACACAACCTTAAGATGCTTAAGATGACTTCAGCTATTCTGCTAATGACACCAAAATAACCATAGGAAGGGAGGAGAGAGAAAGTCAATCTGCTTGATTGTTTCCAGGGTGCAATACTTTTTGCAGAAAAGTAAAAATTTACAAAAATGGCATTTGGGAATGTTTCTGCATGAATACCAACGTGCACATCTGTGATTTAGACATGTATACACACGGATATTTCCCCCTGCAGACAGTAAGACAAACTCTAGCCCTTTTAAACTAGGTAAGGCAACAATGCTACCTACTCAAATTAAGTCCTTTTCACAAATGTTAGCATTTCAACCACTGCTTAAACCCTTTCTCTGGTCCTCACTTCCCAACTCTTACCAACCAGCTGGAGATGGAGAACTAAGAGGGTAGTGCTGGGTGAGCAAAGGAGAGGATTTCATAGCCACAGCCTTACATGGAAGGCAGTCCTGTGGGCCCTATGGTGTGGGGTTTCTGAATGGTCAGGGAAACATAGGTATTGTATGACCAGGGAAAGAGGGTAAGGAAAAATGAGATAGCCAAAGACAAATTTTGCCTATTTCACAACTTTGAAAGATTAACTCTGCCCACTGTTGTAGTGGAGAAGGAAGGTTGCCAGTGGTCTTCATATTATTAAGCCCCAGTCTCAGTGATTCAAATATAAAAAAGAGAAGAATGGGTTAAAGAAGACAAATGATCTGGAAGTGAAACAGATTGAAGCGTCAGACATCTCTTGATTGCTATTTATTTCCTAGTGTTTTGGAGGAATCTAGTTGTGACATGTCAGACATCACAGTTCAAGACTGGGACAGATTCAATGACTTATAATCCAGTTGACATCATTGCCACATGGTGAAACAATTTTTATTTTTAGACACCCACAGCTACAAAATCCGTTCTTGTCTGCATTTTCAGCTGGGCGTACAGCCACCCAGCTAAAGACTACATTTCTCAGCCTCCCTTGCAGCTACAGGTAGCCGTGCAACCAAAGTAATTGTCAAAGAGTAGAAATGATGGTGCAACTTCTGCATTATTTACTTAAAAAGAAATTGTTTGCTGACCATGTCCTCTCTTTCCCGTCCCACACACCAGAGTACAGGTGTGGTGCTGAGTTAGGGGCAACCATGCACAACACTACAAGGGACAGCAGAACAACAAGATTGAAGGCCCCAGGTCCCGGGATGATTTTTATGGAGCAGAGCTACCCCCACCCCCAGCCTGGACCATGCACTCCCAGACTGCTACATGAAAAAGGCAAACTTCTATTTTGCTCATGTGCCTTATTTTGGAGTCTCAATTATGGCAGTTTCTAGCTTACATTTAGCATGTCTATGTCAGACCCTCCAGAGAAAGAAACTGGATGGCTGGAAACTGTGTTGGAAAAATATATATTATTTTATACTTTTCAACTTTTTGTGTCATGTCCATGTACTCCCTAGATGTTAAAAATCCATTGGTCAAATTATTCATCTGTGAATGCCTTTGTATCCCTTTTAAATTATACCAAAAACAGTGTTATCTCAATAGATCATGCTTTTTCATCCTGGCTGAGAGAAGAGGCATGTGTTGGTTCCCAAGCCTTCCATAACTTGGCTTCTACCACCAACCTTAGCAGGTGTTTCAAGCAGAGTCTGAGAGCAAGAACAACAATCATTATGCATGATGATAACTGTAAGAACAAATTGCAACCTGAATGCTCATGGTTTTATAGGAACATGAAACTTTCTACACTGTCATCTGTCATTGGGCCCAATAAAGTCAGTCACATTCAGTTTGTCACTTCCTGTGCTACTACACCTACCCCTCTCTGTCCATTCAACAAGCATTTCTAATGCACAATTTCAACCTGACCCTGTGGTGGATGCTAAGGGTATGAAGATGAATAAGACACCATTGCAACCCTGTCTGTGTCCATGTCAGTACTCTTACCTTAAAGAAGTCTAAGGTGTAGGGCTGCCTTTTTCTCCCCACAGATTTGTGTGAGGTTTCAAAACCCAGTGTGGAACACAAACAAGGGCAATGGGGTGTCCTCTCTCCTCCTGAAATCACATTGTCCATCCAAAAAGCTAAAACTAACTCTCAGATGTAATCCTCCCCCAGCATCATCACTTCCCACTTATGAAATTATAGCATTAAAATAATACCCTCAAGGTAATTTTACTCAGAGTTCATTTAATCTATAGCAATATAGAAGCCATGTGCGTAAAGATGTTCACACATTAACAATGATGTCTGAGAGTGGGGAAAACAGCAAATAAGTCATCATTGTTAACTAGATAAAATAAGGGCAAATTAAAAGAATTGTGTGAAAATTTAAAAGGATTTATTATTTAACAGAAAGTTTTAGAAAGTGTGTGTGTGTGTGTGTGTGTGTGTGTTTATGAGGGTTTCTCAACCATGGCACTATTGATATTTTAAATTGGATAATTCTTTTTTTTGAGAGGAAACTATACATTGTAGTACGTTGAGCAGTATCCTTGCCCTCTAGCCACGAGATGCCAGGAGCACCCACCTGCCCCTAGTACGGACAATCACAAATGCCTCCAGACATTCTTTTCTGGAGTCCTGTGAGCAGCAAAATCAGCCCCAGCTGAGAATCCTTAGTAGGTGAACTAAACATATGACGTGTATTCTATGGTCACAGTTATACCAAATACATGCACATGTAGACCAAGCTTGGAAGAAATTTGAAAAAATTTAAAAGGCACTTTTAATATGATGATCAAGTTATTGAAGCTTTTAAACATTCTCTTTAACATTTTTGCAATAAAAATATTAAGAGGGCCTGGGTGGCGTAGCTCAGTGAATTGAGTGCGGGCTGTGAACCAAAGTGTCGCAGGTTCCATTCCCAGTCAGGGCACATGCCTGGGTTGCAGGCCATGCCCCCCAGCAACCGCACATTGATGTTTCTCTCTCTCTCTCTATCTTCCTCCCTTCCCTCTCTAAAAATAAATAAATAAAATCTTTAAAAATATATTAAGAGGGTTAAAATAAAATTGAGTACTGTTATGATTCAGAAACTCTTCTAAGGAGTTTTAATCTTCAGATTACTATACATTTCATTATTAGAGATAATGCTAATCTCACCACTATAATAATAAAATCAAAGGAAACTTTATTTAGATGATTACAAAATCATTTTTTAAAAGCCCATAAAGTCAAACTGATATGTGATTCATATGGGGAAGTAGGACAGGATGACTCATTAATACTAGATATATTTCTTATTCTACAGAATGCTTTTTAGAGCTAGCCCAAATTCAGAATTATCATTGACTTCAGAGGAAACTTTGTACAAGTAAAAAAAATTCAGCATTATTTACCACCAATCCCATCACTGGATTTGGGTAAGAACTTAATGTATATTTGGCTTCAGAGGGAAAATAATTGAAAATATTTTGACAACTCCCAATTTTATTTAAAATTACATATTAAGTATTACAGCATCTAACACTTGCAGAATACTGTGTTTCATTCTCTTTTAATCAATATGAGTGCAAGAAATAGAGCCTCAGTTATGAATATGTGCTGAGTAACACGGCAAGTATAAAATGTAGAACAAAGAAAGTGTAGGCTACTCTAACACTGTAGGATTGGGGGAGAATAAAACCATTGTCAACATTTATATTGCCATCCTGTTCCTTGCTCCAAGAGAACAGATGATTAAAATCTATTTTTGAAAGTTTCAATGACATTATTCTGAAAAGTAATCTATCTGATAAGCAGGTGATTTGGTAAACCTAAAACTTGGCAGACAGGGGCATGTGGGGGTTGACCCACAGCCTCTCCTGTTCTGGGGGTATATATTTGAATCTATAAAAAAACACTGGGGTGCTGCCCTGGCTGGCGTAGCTCAGTGGATTGAGCGCGGGCTGGGAACCAAAGTGTCCCAGGTTCGATTCCCAGTCAGGGCACATGCCTGGGTTGCAGGCCATAACCCCCAGCAACCGCACATTGATGTTTCTCTCTCTCTCTATCTCCCTCCCTTCCCTCTCTAAAAATAAATAAATAAAATCTTTAAAAACAAAACAAAACACTGGGGTGTTTGACGCTTGCCTCAGTTATACCTAGAAGCCTGGGTAATTTGGGAACTCTACCAGACCCACTTGGTTCTGTGGACTCATTAGGTCCTTGTGAGAAGAAGTGTTGGAGTCAGAAGTTGAAGAAATTTGCTCAGGATGCTTTGTCAGACTGGGTGCATGCAGCACTGTTTTGAGACCCAGGTTGTAAAGGACAGAGTGGGCTGGGGACATTGTCTTCATTTCTTTCCGAATGAATGGAGCCTCAGAAAAGCAGTCTTTACACAGCAGATTCCAGTAACAGGGGCGGTGACTCTTCCGAACAACTTTTGAACAAGGGACTTCCATTCCACCAGGAGACTGGACCACCACAGGGACATGAGCGAGAAAGTGACCTACAACTTCCAAATTAACAGTGAAGACTTTGTGAGAGGACCTTATTGAAGTCTTTCAGGTAGGCGTGTATTATTTTATTAATCTGACGTTTTTGGTTCCAATGGACTGACTACGTATAAGAACATTCATACTACACTTGATTTACAAAAATACTCCACCAGTTCCCAATTTTATATTTGATAAGTATTCCTCACTTTATAACATAAATACTTCAGAAAAGTTGATTATAAATAAAAGGTAGAGCAAATCTTACTTTCTTATAAGTAGCCATTTTTAGTTATAATTTATATAGAGAGACCATTAAATTCATTTCCAGTGGGGAAAAAATTCCAATAAGTTGGATTGAAAGCTTTTGATAATGAAAGACATTGAGATGAAGACTAGATCAGCCAATTGGGGCACATCCCTTATACCCAGATGACTCCTCCACTGTTAGCCACTGCCATGATCTTCACATTCTCAGTGACCAGACTTTTAAGCTGCTATTTATAAAGCCTAAAGAGTGAGGCTGTAGCCCTGACTGGTGTGGCTCAGTGGGATGGGTGCCCTACTGCACAGCATAGGGTCACCAGTTCAATTCCTACTCAGGGCGCATGCCTGTGTTGTGGGCCAGGTCCCTGGTTGGGAGCACACAAGACGCAACCAACTGATGTTTCTCTGGCACATCAATGTTTCTCCCCCACTCTCTCTCCAAAAATAAATAATTAAAATCTTCAAAAAAGGAGAGGCTGTGATAGCTTCATGTCTGCAGGTACTATGATCATCAGACCAAATTAAAAAAAATGGTAAGTTCCATGTCCATTCTAAAAGTTTAGAATGTTTTAAGTGGGTCGATTACCTGGGGGAGTTGAGGGGGGGAGGGGAGTCTAGGGGAGTAAATGGTGATGGACGGAGAATGGACAGGGTGGTGAACACACGATACAGCGTACAGATGACGTGTTGTGGTATTGTGTACCTGAAACCTGTATAATTTTATTAACAGTGTCACCTCAATAACAAGGAAAAACTAAAAATAAAAGTTTAGAATGCTTTAGGGGACATGCCAGCCAGCAGCATACAAGGATAAAATTCTAATGTCAGTGGTAAGTGAACCTGAAATGGACAACTGTCTCTCTCTTTTTTAAAAATTATGTATTTATTTATTTTTAGAAAGAGGAGAAGAGAAGGGTGGTGGAGAAACATTGATATGAGGGTGTAGCATTGATCAGTTGCCTCTCATAAGCACCCCAAACGGGGACCGAACCCACAGCCCCGACATGTGCCCTGGCTGGGGATCAAACCGGCAACCTCTTGCCTTGCAGGATGGCACCAACCAACTGAGCCACACCGGTCAGGGCAGACATCTTTCATTTTTTAGCAGTCTAGTTCCTATTCCCCTTATACCAGAACCCTTTTCTGTGAGAAACCAAATCTAGGTGTCTTGGTTGGGGTTCAGCCCTCACTCAGGGCCACACAGCCATCATCCCAAGATTGTGCAAGCGACCAGGCCAAGCCAACCAGAGTTCCCCATTTCCTCAGTATCACTGCTCGTTTCAGAGACGTACATGGGACATAGCAGAACATAACAGAATCGCCTCCAGGAGTTTTTTGTCAGAGCTTTTGGGAACGGCTGTTCTTTTTGCTGGATTTGCTAAACTGGGAGCATAGGCATCTAGCACTGAAGAATCCCAGAATGCAACTGTGGGAGTTTCACAGAGCTGGGAGACAGGGAACAGTCCTGATGATATCATTTAAGTCCCTGGATCCAGTTATGTCTGAAGCTGACTCTATATTAACTCTCCTTTCTTCTCTTATCACGCACTCTGGAGTAGTAGGTTCAGTTGCTGCCATCCCAGAACAATTTACCCAACTCAGCAGGAGTAAAAACTCCCACCATTTCCCACACCTGAGTTCCTGGAGTTTCCTTCCAGACAGAGGTGCCAATGAAACCACTAGTGAGACAATAAGAACACATGCACCTGAGATTCATTATTTTCATTAATATTGAACAATCAGGGAGAAAGACAACAGGTTGGAAATATCTAGCTCTCTCAAGCTGACAGGTTTTAGGTCATCCTTGTTATAAACAGAAATTATTTTTCTTATGATATTATTTTTACCTGTGGCCAAATCATTTCTAAAGTTTCTCTGCATATTACTTCCACAACTCTTCTCCAGGGAGTTCCCAAGGTTCTGTTAGCTAGACTACCTGTGGCTTTGTCCCTAATTGTTACTTTCTTCATTTGCATGTGGTCTTTGTCATTATCAGAGAGAGGGTGTTCCAGTGCCAGAAGGACTGTGGGGAAAGCGTATATTACAACTTGAGTGAACTTGAACCACGCCAAGCTCACTTCCCGTTGTGTACTTGAAACTTCTTGCTTTTGTGTTCATAAAAATAGACATTCTTTTGTTCCTGCCCATGTCTCCTTGATTTGTTTCTCCTTCTAAAACTACTAACTCACGTGTCTACTTTGCCCTGATTTGCTCATTTAATGCATTTTACTTCTATGAACTAATGTAGGTAGCTTTTCTTCCTCCTATATAACAGGTTATCTCTCTGAATTTCTCTTATAGACCAAAATTGTCATTCAACTCTTGGAACCTATCAGCTTTGAAAAGGCAATAAATTCTTCTTTTGCTTTAGTCAGTTTTGAGCAGGCTTTCTTTCACCAAAAAGTGATTCAATTTCCTGCCACAACCTGCTGAACTATTAAACAATATTCACGGGTTTTCATTCCTATAGTCAGTTTTGGGGATGCTTTCTACCACAATTCCTGGCATTCAAAATCAGGTTAGCTAGAAAAAGGAAGGAGCCCTGGCTGGCATAGCCCTTTGAATTGAGTGCTGGCTTGTAAACCAAAGAGTAGGTGGTTTGATTGCCAGTTAGGGAACATGCCTGGGTTGCAGGCCGGGCCTCCAAAGGGGGTGCATGAGAGGCAACCACACATTGATGTTTCTCTCCCTCGCATTTTCTCTCCCTTACTCTAAAAAATAAATAAAATAAATAAAATAAATAAAATAAAATAAAATCTTTTTTAAAAGGAAGGGAAATATGGTAGAATATTATTCTACTCCCGAACACCGCAGAATTACAGTAGAGAAATACAGTGAAAAGGTATGAGTCCCAACAAAATGGAGAGGAACAGAAACAAGAACACTCACCAAACTTACAGAAGATGGAAAGTGAATGGAGAAGTCACCACTAACATAATAAATGGAAGCTGGATATTAACTCAGTGGGGAATTCCGAAGAGTAATGAACTAGAAACTGAGTGTCTCAGTGTTGGGAGACAGTTAAGTTCCACAAAAGGTGGAAATGAAGGCGTGCCCCTAAAATTAGTGGAATTGTTTGACCATGTGTGTGGAAAATTGTTGGACCTCTAGTCCCAGGTCCCCTTCCCAACTCTTAAGTAGCCAAACAAATGTTCTCCTCTCGACTCATCACCCCATGGGAGGATAGAGGTGTGTACTCTGGAGAAATTAGCCCAAGAGGCTCTGGAGTTGGAGTCTAAGCCACATGCAGGGAAAGGACAAATCATAGAGTTGAAAGCTGGTATAAAATGTAAGAAGTTATATACGGAACTACGGAAGCCTCAGGCGCCTCCCTGTCCTGCTCCCAGAATGCCAGCAACCAGCATGTACCTATCCTTGCCTTCCCTCAATCAGAGAGTTCCCCTCTGGAGAAAGTGGACAGTCCCAGAGAAAAGACCTCCACACACTGACATCAGAGGGTCCCTCAGTAGTCATGAGGCTGGTTCACTATCCAATCATCCAACAGCAAATCTCTTCAGGCAACAAAACTTATCAATGCACCCAGAACTTTTTCATGAGTCCATCTTAAAAATGAATAGCCAACTAATGAACTAGACATTTGAGGGAAACCTGACCATGAAGGACGTGTCCCAAAACAAACAGAGACAAATGAAATTCAGCTGTTGGAAATCAGTTCCTGACTCTGGAAAAAGTAAAGTTTAATTACAATCACTGCTTGTGAGAACGTTTGATCAGCAGTTAGCACTACCATCCCTCAATGTCTCATATCAGCTAGGATTACATTCAGTTGCAAGTAACAGAAAACTGGGCCACAGTGGCTTTAAGAAAAACAGCCACATGCTTCTTAATCATGGTGATACATCCTGAGAAATGTGTTGTTAGGCAATTTTGTCATTGTGCAAACATCATGGACTGAGCTTATTACAAACCCTGATGGAATGGCCTACCAGCATGGGTGTACCACACTTTTGTATAGCTGGTAGTGTGGTAGGTTTGTTCGCACCAGCGTCACCACAGCCATGTGAGTGTGCATTGTGCTATGACTACAACGTCACCAGGCAGTAGGAATTTTTCAGCTCCAATATAATCTTACAGGACCTCTGCCACAGATGTGATGTGTTGTTGACTGAAATGGTGCATGATTACAGCAGTTTATTTTCCTGACACGACAAGATGAAGGTAGCAGCTGCAGGCATTGGTTCACCACTTCAATGAAGTCAGAGCTGGCACATCTGTGACTTTCTCACTCTAACCCCTGTGTTCCAAGATGGCTGTTGCGCTTTCAGTCATCACATCCTGTTCAAAGCAGGAGAGGGAAGGAAGGAGCCAAAGATGGTGCCGGCTCTCTCTGTCTCTGTGATATCATCTTATTTGTCAGAACCATGTCACACGCACCACCACCACCACCTGGGAAATCTCATGTCTCTGCTGGGATGAGCCATTGCTGCCTTAACAAAATCAACAAGAAAGAAGGGGGAAATGTACACTGAATAGATAACTTTCAGTGTCTACCACAGTCTTCACATGGAAAAGTACTTCTCGCCCTGGCTGGCGTAGCTCAGTGGATTGAGCGCGGGCTGCAAACCAGGCATCTCAGGTTCGATTCCCAGTCAGGGCACATGCCTGGGTTGCAGGCCATGACCCCCAGCAACTGCACATTGATGTTTCTTTCTGTCTCTCCCTCCCTCCCTTCCCTCTCTAAAAATAAATAAATAAAATCTTTAAAAAAAAAAAAAGAGAAGTACTTCTCTGAAATGTGCTTATTATCTAACATCTTACAAGATCATAAACGATTTAAGTAGCAACATATCAGAAGAAAGACCTGGAAAATGTCCGTGGAGACTGTGGTGTCCTCTTTCCAGACTAGAAGAGTTTCGCCTTTCGATAGATGACATCACTTAATTGTCTTTCTTGTAACAAAGTTTAGGAAAATTCCACAGTGCCTCAGATACTTGAGGCTAAAACAATAAATGTATATAACATTTTCCAGCCTTATTTTTCCCTTTTAACTTAAGTTTTGTATTTCTGTACACCTTATACCCTGGTGAATGTTGGCTCACCAACAGCAGCAAGGACAGTACTTCCACAATTGCTATCAGGATCCTCTTAGGTGAATGGATATAATTAATATCTACAATAAGTTTCAAATGTGGCAACAGGAAGCATACTATAGACTTCACCGTGAACTTGCCCTTGTGCATCGACAGCTCTCATACTCATGTCCAATACATGCTGTGACGAAAACTTATTCAACTCTACCTTGCAAAAATTCAAGCTCCAAACACAGGGGTCTTTGTTTTGTTTCCATTAATGGTGCTTAGAACAGCACCTGGAATATAGTAAGACTCAATAAATAATTAATTAAATGAATGAATCTCCTGACCTTTTCTTTTCTCCTAGTTCCATATCCCACTTCCCACTTGTTTTTCAGAAGAAACCCTTATGCACTGATGGTACTATTGCAAAATGGTGCAGTCACGATGAAAAACAGTTGGGGATTATTCATAAAAGTTACAAATAAAATTACTGTATGACTCAGCTGTCTCATTTCTAAGTATTTGTCTAAAGAACACAAGAACACTAATTTTAAAAGATATATGACAAGGTTTCTCCAGAAAAGGTCTAGCCATTGTTAATATAATGAGAACAGTTTTCGTGACATCCACGAAACAACCTGGCAGCCAAGGAGAGTGAATTGGAATGTGCCTGCGTGAACAACGATGACTTCACTGTACTAGTCAGTGGGGGTGTAGACACTGTTGAGTGCAAATGAATACTGTGTGGCTGTCCCATTCAAAATGACTGAGCAAGTAGAGCAAAGAATCTGCATCAGATTTTGTGTTAAGCTTGAACATTCCTCCTTGAAAACTATTTGGATGATTCAGAAGGCCGCAGCTATGGGCAGCTGGTGATTGGCAGCTTCATTACGACAGCACACCCACTCATGCAGCATGTCTCATGCAGAGTTTTTTGGCAAAACATAAAATCACCCAGGTGATTCAGCCCCCCTACAGCCCAGATTTGGTGCCCTGTGACTTCTGGCTTTTCCCAAAACTAAAATCACCTTTGAAAGGGAAGAAATTGGAGGCCATCAGTGAGAGTCAGGAAAATACAACCAGGCAGCAGATGGTGATTGGGAGAACTGTGTGAGATTCCAAGATGCCTACTTTGAAGGGGGCTGAGATGTCATTGTCCCATGTACAATGTTTCTTGTATCTTCTTCAATAAATGTTTCTACTTTATATGATACATCAGATGGATACCTTCTCGGCAGAGCTTTTATGCACCCCCACACTCACTGCAACACCTCCATACAATTGCCTCCGTATGGAAGCAACAAAGGGTCAATGGATGAATGGACAGATAAGCGGATAAAGAATATGTGATATATACACGGTGAAATAGTATTTGGCCATAAAAAGGAAATCTTGCCATTTTCGACAATATGAATGGACTTTGAAGGCATTATGCTAAGTGCAATAAATCAGACAGAGAAAAGGCAAATATTGTATGACTTCACTTGTGCAATACTTGTCTAAAGAAACAATGGAATCTGAAGAGGCAAACTCATAGAAGCAGAGTGTGGATGGTGATGCCAGGGGCTGGGAGGAGGGGAGATGGGGAGGTGTTGGTCAAGGGTGCAAACCCCCAGTTATAAGATGAGTAAGTCCTGGGTTTCTAAAGTGCAGCATGGTGACTGCAGTTAACCATACCGCATTATTACATCTTTGACAGTTGCTAAGAGAATAAATCTTACATATTCTTGCCACAAAAAAAGTAATGATGTGAGGTGATCATGGAGATGTTGACTAACCTTATTGTGGTAATCATTTTGCAACACATACATGTTATCAAATCATCACCTTGTACACCCTAAGCTTATGATGTTATATATCAACTACACATCAGTGGAGCTGGGGGGAAAGAAAAATGATGTGCTTGTAGAACTTTTTTTCTCAAGACCCATTTTACATCCTTTGATGCCGGTGATAACAGACCCACAAGGGCACACTACTGCTAGTTCACTAGACAGAAAGCTTTATCAAGGAAACAGGTGTCAGCAGCAGTTTAGCCTGCTATGTTTCCAATGGTCATTACCTGGTTGCCTGCAATTACCAATGAGTAGTCAAAACCAAGAGTCCTCAAATGGGAAGTGGGCTCCACTAAAACCAGGGAACATGCCCCTGGGCGTTTAGCAGCCATCAGTCAGTCGTGCTGATAATTTACTTCCCTCATAGCCGTCCCAGACTTGCAGCTCCAACGAAAGGTAAGGAGACAGCATCAGCCCTTTCTCTGCTGCAGGTCATGTGGTCCCTCCAGAGAGAAACTTCTTCCCCTCCATGTCACTCTCCACTGTGCCCAGCCCCCACTCCAGTCTGCTTTGAACTGAGATTTTCAGGAAAGCACTTAGGGGATATAGATCATTGCTTTAGGGGATGAGAAGACCAGGAGTGTATCTGGATCATGGAGGCAAGCCACATGATAGCAGGATCATATGACTCTTAGTGGCACCACTGGTGTCCTGTACTCAGCATAGTGGCAGCCTGGCTGGGAAAAAAAGTCAGTAGTAAAAGTAACATCTAAAGTATAGATAACATACTACACGCCAAGCATTTTGTTAAACACTTCACATATTCTAATTCATGTATGTAGTCTTTACAGCCATGCTGGTGGTGAACTCTTAGTATCCCATTTTACCAAGGAGAAAAATGAGGCTAGGAAGTTAAATAACTTGCCTAAAGTTACGCAACTAGATAGTCACATTTTTTTTTTTGTATTGCAGGCGATGAAATGCCTCTTGAACTAAATTAAGCTCCCCCTCCTACACAAAAAGGAAATCAAAGAGCAGTGTTACCAGGGTCAGGAGGTGGTAACATCAGGCATCAAGGGGAACTTGAATCAGGCGATGGAAACCTGTCAGGGGCAAGAGAATGCCCAGAACTCGTGCGAGGGTACTTTGTGGTTAGGCGTTCATCTTCCCCTCTCTCGTCCTTTCCATCCTCCTTCCTTCAGGTCTCTTGCCTTGTTCTCTGCATATTTTCTTCCTTCTGTTTCAGCCTTTTCTATGCTCCAGACATATGTGCATGGCCAAATATACTTACCCTTTACCCCATTCCAGCTTGCAAGTTTACTTGTTCTTTTTTTTCTTTTTTTTTTAATCCTCACCAGAGGATATTGATGTTAGAGAGAAAGGAAGGAAGAGAGAGAAACATTGATGTGAAAGAGAAACATCAATCATTTGCCTCCCATACGTACCCATCCTGACTGGGGGGATCAAACCTTTTGGTGATTGGCCAACTGCCCCAACCAACCAATCAAGCCACCCGGCCAGGGCTAGTTTACTTGCTCCTAATTGAAGTGGTCACAATTCTAAATATTAGAAGAGAGGAGTGGATTAATCTTGTTTCCCCTTCTGATCCAATCCGATGTGTCCAGTCGGGCAGCCACATAACACAGACATGAGTGCAGGGCACAGCCCCAGGGCCATTCTCAGAGGAGGCTTGTACCCGGCAGACTTCCCAAAATGTGCCGTCCTCTGCGCTCGAGATCGGGTTGGACCCCCGGTTTTCTTCCAGTTCTGGAGCCAGAGTTCTTAACTACCATGTGATTCTGAAAAAGGGAAAGGGAATACCTACTGGATATCTACGTTGTTAAAGTCATCACGAACAATGTATTTGTAATGTTTTATTTATCGACTGGATAGAGATTCACTACAATATTTCATACACTTTTGTGCATCTAAAATATTTTGTAATTTGAAAGCCAAAGTATCATCAAACATTGAGATTTTAGGAGAAAAATTCAAAAGGTGATTAAGGGCTTTCATTTTCAGCAATATGGTGGCCTAACTGTCCAGAATAATTCTCTCAGTCAAGAACACCTGAAAATTCTGTATCAAGATTTTTTTAATGCACATTCAAAAAACAGTTTTCCAAATGTGTGGTTGAGCTGGCTGGAATGTAAAGGAAACCCATGGGGGTCAGAATCAACCAGAAAAGTATTATGGTAAATAATGCGTGTTTGCCCTGGGGCTGCTACTAGTCCCTGGTGATTTAGTACTTGGGCTTTAATAAACCTCTTGAGTAAAGGAGCAGCAGGAGAAAAATCTTTCATAAGACAAGACATCAGAACAGAGACCCTCATTAGGATGTTCTAAAGATGACTCCCTACTGGTGGAGCAGAACTCAGTGGCCAACAGCCTGCAGAACAACGTGCCCAAGTTTTATTGTGACCACCGCAATACACACCTCATCTTCGACTCTCCACCCGTGAGAAAGACACACTGCAGTGGGAGGAAACACACAGAGAATGTGAAAGACTACTGTCAGAAACGGATGGAGGAGCAGGCTCAGAGCCTTATCGACACGACAACCGCAGCATTTTGCTAGGAGAGATACCTCCCACTCCATTCTCTGCTCCTCCTCCTTCCTGCAGGGCCAATGATTCCACCTCCCCCCACTCTTCCAGGTCCTCCTCGCCCTGGTATGATGCCAGCACCCCATATGGGGGGCCCTCCCATGATGCCAGTGATGGGTCCTCCTCCTCCTGAGATGATGCCAATGGGACCTGCTCCGGAATGAGGCCACCTGTGGGAGGGCACATGCCCATGATGCCTGGGCCCCCAGTGATGTGACCTCCTGCCCGTCCCTTGATGGTGCCCACTCTGCCAGGGATGGCTCCACCAGACAGATAAGGAGAGGGGAGCCTCTTTCTCTCAGTTTTATGTTACTTGTTCTAGTTCACCAGCAGAGTGTGGTGCTGTGACTCTGGGTGTTTTCTAACAGCATGACAAGGAAGACTCACTCCCTCTTCCTATCATTTGGAGGGTAGTAGTGGAACAAAAAAAATGTCATTTGTATTGTGAAATGTGAAAATACAACTGTAAACTCTGTTAGCTTAAAAAAAAAAAGGCTCACTAAATGTATGACCTAAGGGGAAAAACACCCAGCAAAGTAAAATGGAGAGAGACCCTCCCATGTTTTGGTATTGAGATGTCCTAACCACAAACCCTGTTCTTACATAAATCTTGCGCATTCACACTGCCATCATGGTCTGAAACCCCTCAGTCTGAAAATTTAGCTTAAGTGGTCCTAGATTGTCAATGCTTTCAAGCACTAAACAGGTACAAAAAAAAATTCTTTGGTGGGACGCACATTAAACCCAGGCTTCAAAGAATTCCCATGAAGTTCCAAGAAACATGATCTCACAGAACAGACCAGATGATCCTGAAATACTTACATGTGGAAATCTGATAGATAATAGAATTGGCATTGCACCAAGTGATAGAAGCATACATACGGCATGACTGAATTTACACAGAAGTTGAAAACAGGCAAAATCAAGCAATATATTATTCAGGGATACATATGCATCTGGTAAAATTATTTTTAAAAGCAAGAAATTAAGTTCAAACTTCGATAAGCCCAGGGCTTGGGATAAGAGAGTTGCACACAGGTGCCATCAGTATTGGTAGTGTTCTATTTCTTAGGCTAAGTGGAAAGGACAGAAGCATTGAATTTATTATTAATCTTTCAACTATATAAATATGCTATATATATTCTTTTGTTTTAAGATCTTCATATTTTGTTGCCCTGGCCAGTGTGGCTCAGTTGGTTGTGAGTTGTCCTGCAGAGCAAAAAGTCACTGGTTTAATTCCTAGTCAGGGCACATGCCTGGGTTGTGAGCCCCTGGTCCCTGGTGGGTCATGTGTTGTTTTTCTTAAACATTGATGTTTCTCTCTCTCTCTTTCTCTCTTTCTCGTTCCCTTCCCCATCTCTAAAAATAAATAAAATCCTTTTTTAAAACTTCATATTTTAATTTAAAAGATAATCAGTTCATTTTAAAGTCATTAAATTAAAAAGATGAAAATGCATAAGTCATACAGAGTTTAAGTATCAATATTGTATACAGGTCATATAAATTGATCAGATAAATACTAAGACCATGTTAGAAAATGAAACAGAAGTCAAAATAAGCAAATTCAAACAGGAGGATATATAAATAATAGTTATTTATATGCAGGTTAAAATATAAAAAACTTCCATCAATCTAGTAGTAAATATAAGTTAATATTTAATATTTAAATACTATCCTCTCTCAAATTAAATATTATATGACTTTTGGGCATTATTTTGCTGATAGGCAGGCAAATCAATACAAATTTGTTGAAAAGGAATTTACTAACATCTATCAAGAGTCCTAAATTGTTTATGTCCTTTGGTTAAGAAATATTCCAAGAATCTGTTCTATAGAAATTATTATTATACACCAACCAATATTTTTGTTACGGAAAGAATATTTACTGAGTGTTGATGCCATGCCCCAGTACTGAACCATTTGAAGTAGGTAGTGTCATAATCTCCATCTCCCAAATGAAGAGACTTGGGCTAAGTTATTGCCCAACTTACTCAGCCTGCAGGTGCTCGGACCAGAATCCAAACCCAGGCAGTGTGATTTTAGAACCCATATTTCAACTGCCACACTATACTGGAACATTACAGCACTCTCTAATTGGGAAAAAAGGAACAATTTTTAGTGATTCAAAACAGTGTGAGACAGTTATTCATGGGAGAAAAAGGGAGAAAACAACTGGCAACAACCTAAATGTCCAATAATAGTCAAATAAAGTATTATATATGTATACACACACTTTAAGTAGGGGGGAAATACTCGTTTCAGAAACTAATACATGGAAAAAGATGCATCTTAGAATTGAAGAAATGTAGTATCATGATGCAGTGCAAATGTATTCCTGTTAAAATTAAACTAAAAATGAAAGTCTTAGCCCTGGTGAATCAATAATATCATTTTAGGACGCAAAGGACAGCACCTTTTTACTTCTATTTTAATTTACTGCTAGTAGATATACATTCACAGTGTCCAAACATCAAACAAGTATAAAAAACATGTGCGGTAGAAAGTCTCACTCCCACCCAATCTCAGATCCACTTCGTTCCCATCCCAAACCCCAGCATAGTTCATTGACATCAGCTGTTTCTTGGTGAGCCTTCCAGAGGATTGTTGCTGGTGAAAGAGGACAATTGTTATCTTCTTCCTTTTTTACATAAATAAAATAGCATCCACATTTTCCCAGCAACTTAGTTGTTTCATTTACTATACCTCGACGACATTTCTAAATCAATAAATACAGAAAGCACTTACTCATTTTTAATAGCTATATAGTATTCTAAAGTATAGCTGTACCATACATTATATTAATTGATATTTGGGTTGCTTCCAATATTTTGCTATTATAAAAAATACTGCAATAAATAATATTTCTCAGATACTATCTCTAGAAATCATTATTAAAAGGAGAACGTTGAGTCCAAATGTATGTCTATTTATAATGTTGACGGAAGCCGCCAATCCCTACTGGGCTAACATCTTTATGCTTTTAGGTCTTCCTGCCCCAAACACTGTCTGCTTTTACACGTGTCACAGCCTTCTTTTGCAGGTGATAACACATTTTGGACCAAATACTTTTCAAAAAGTCATATTCATACACAAAATTGTATGTATCAGTGATTTCAGTTAAGCAGAAAAAGGAACAAAGGGAAACAACAGTTCACTATGTTAACATTAATTAATCTGTCAGGGCAGGTGGAATTATGGATTATACGGGTTCCCTCTGTATTCTTTTTTATACTTTTCTGCATTTTTCAATGTCATGCTTTATTTTGTTCTGTTATAATGAGCATGATTACTTTTTAAATAAGGGTCTTAATAAGGTCATCTGGCCCAGCCTTTTGCATCTGTCTTCCAAAATGAGACAGCTAAAGCAGAGTTCAGGTGGCAGGCCTGGGGTCACAGTACACTACTCTTCATGGCTGGAGGATGGTGCCAGTCTCCTGCCTCCCAGTGTGGCATGCCTCCCAATGTGGCATTCCCCCTGCTGCACCCCCCGCCCCCTGATTCCTGCACGGCTGCTGCTTTATTTCTCAACACTGGAGATTCTAATTACTTGCTCAAGTTTGGGAAAGAGGCCTCCACAAATTTCACTGTGTTATAATAGAGTTTCTTTTCCAGCTTGATTTAGTGCTGAGTTTGGAGACAACATCAAGCTGTGTTTTAAGAATGAGCTCACCACATCCCTGGAATAAATGTCTCCCAAGAAGCCCAGACGTCACCACTTCCCTGAAGACTGAACTGAGTGAGGTTTAGTCCGGCCAGCCCACACTCCTCCTACATCTTCACTGACCCACCGTCTACTGGGATCTTCAAAAGTGAAGTTCCCTTAACTGAACTGTACTATTAAAAAAAAATTGGTTTTGAGGCTTTTGGTTAGCAAATCTGGCCCAATATGTTGATCAATAACCCTGAGGCTTATACAGGAAATTCTACACTTGCAAAGACATTGTTTGATCGAAAAGGTGAGGCAGGGGAGAGGACAGGAAGCCGGTGGAACCCGGAAAACATAGGTTTCTTTCAGAAGCATAGAGAGGAAGCACAAGACTGCAGATATACAAAGGAAAAAAATTATTAATTTAAAATCTCAGAATAATCAATAACTTTTCAAAGTAATAATATGGCATAATTCATCATGAAAAAAAGGATAAACAATAAATCCACAAAAGATTGGCCCAGAGAATCAAGTACGCTGAGATGATATTGTAAATTGTCTAGATGAGGCAAATTCTCCACTTGTCCAAACATCAGTAACCACTTGTCATTACTGTATCTTACTTCAAGTGAAGAGTTCCTGAAAGACGAGCAAAGGCTGTACCCTTGCACTGAGTTTGACCTCTCTCAAAGCAAAATGTGGTTTAGCCAAAATAAGAAAAGAATCTATCAAGGTCGTGCTGTACTTAGTTGTTATCTTACATGATGTAAGGCAGAAGTTTTGCCCTAAGCCTACCCGCAGCACTGACAGCTCCACAGACATATTTGTCTGCACTGGTGCCACCACTACTGATGCATCATCTCATTTTGGGAAACTTCAGGGTCTTGGGAAACCACAGTTTAGAGATGTATAATTTGATTTTTCAATGGGACAATTAAATAAAGAATTTCTGAAGGGAAAAAAAATTCTAAAATAGAGACTTACAGGAGAAAAAAATTACTGAAAATTTCCTTTAGGGGAAATTTCCTATGTAGCATAAATGACTTTCCTCTTTTTGGTCAATTCTTATAATAATTTCTTTTATAGACCAAAACCTGTTGAACTTCATATATCTGAAAGAAGAAAAAAAGGAGGAAAGGGTCTTCAAATCCTGGTGGAAATAGAAAGGACTACTCAGTTACGCTAGGGGTTCATTCCAGAGAGAGTTACAAGCAAGCTTCCCCTCCTGCTATCACACCTCCAGTTTCCCATCTCCATGTGTCTGCATTATTGTTTCAAGTGCTTGTTCCCAGCCAGACGTCAAACATAGGAAGTTCTTGTAAACAAACCCAAGTCCCCATCAAGATGGTTTCCCTTTCTAAGGGAAATTCACCTTTCAAAAAGGTTTTGAAAAGCAAACAAAAAACCGGAGAAGGCCCAAAGGAACACAACTCCGACATTGGTGCTTTAAAGAACAGACGAGGCAGGCAGGGGAACACGGGAGGCCCAGGCCCGGGTCAGCGTTCCTGACCCAAGCACACAAGTTGGTCACATGTGTCACCTACTTAAGGATAGTCCCCAACCCCCTAAATTCCTGAAGATAAAAATCTTGATAATTTCTTCCTTCAAATAACATAAAAAGGAAAATATTTAAACAGACAGCATATAGATCTGGGTTTTTTTTGGGGGGGGGGGGTGTTTGAAGCAAAATATACCCTCCAGCCATAGCTCCCAAACACATTTCATTAGAGTTTCATTGAATGCATTCTAAGTCTATCTAACTATTAGATAAAAAGGATTCATGATGTATTCATAGGAAAATAATAAATGAAAATGTCTATCGCAACTCATGGATACTTCAGTACAAGAAATAATTAGTCCTTCTAATAGTAAATGTTCTTTTTCTGTTACTGGTCAGCTCACTGACTTTTCCTGGATCAGGAGCAATGAAAACTCCCACTGATCACAGGAGATTGTTTGTTAGATTTTTCCTTAAATAAATGTAGGGCATCTCAGAAAAATTCATAAATTATACAGGAATTTTAAAAATGCATAAAGGAAGAACACTGAGACAAATGGTGAATGAAGGTTAGAAAATAAAAACATGATGTGCTTAATACACAAAAAGCATGTCACGAGGATCTTTCCTGTTTATTCAGCTGTATATTTGGTTTTAAGCTGCTAGCAACCAAGTAAGAGGAAGACTAGATCAGAGAGTCAAAACTCCAGTTGGGAGTTCTAGTCATTGAGCCCCCAAAGCCAGACCCAGATGTCGTTATGTGCAGCATCATGCATTTATTTGAGCTTTTCTATGAATCTGTTACCTACCAAGGACCAAGATGCAGGATTGAAGGAGAGAAGAGACAACTCATACTCACGAGAGTATGTGTTACTATAAATTGGAGTCTGGGTGTTTCATATATGTAATTTTTATGTCCCTAACTGACTTCTAAACAACACGTGAGTTTTGACTCACGAGAGAGTCAAAACACACTGCTCACCAAATCTGGTGGCTAGGTGGGATCCACAGACCAGTGGCAGCAAGGGCCGGCCCCTGGGGGATACAGCTTCCACCTGGCTCATCCCCGTTCAGCAGGGGAAACTGACCATCCTAGCACCACCACCAAGAACTTCATACAAAAAAAGAAGAAGGACAAGAGGGAGAGGAAGAAAAAAAGAGGAAGGAAGGAAGGAAGGAAGGAAGGAAGGAAGGAAGGAAGGAAGGAAGGGAGAAAAAGAGAGAAAAAAAGAACATTCATGGTACAGAATGAAGAAATAGCAGAAAGTAAAAAATGAACACAGAGCGTTTACACCAAATTCATAGTTGACCTTGCAAAGGATGAGGCAGAGCTGGGAACCCAATGACTTTGGGGATCGATGGTACTTCAAATGTATTGGGGAATATTTTATGACATACATAGAAATACACATAAAGGCTAGAAGCAAATATGACAGCATGCTAACAACTCTTAATTCTGGGAGGTGAGAAAACTTGGTACTTTATACTTAACTGTATTTTTTTCATTTTAAAAAATGAAAAAGTAAGAAATTGCAGTAGGAGGTGGGACATTGGTAAAGTATTCCTGGAGAAGAGGAGTTCTGAGGCAAACTATAAAAAAATGGACTTTGGATGGCCTCAGGGGAGAGTTGCCAGTGTCAAACACGGAGGAGCTTCCTGTTGGAAATATTTTTGCTCCTGTTGTTTAGAAGTCAGTTAGGGACATAAAAATTACATATATGAAACACCCAGACTCCAATTTATAGTAACACAGAGTTGAAAGTGGTATCACTTACTACTAATAAGAGAGAAAGCAAAACAAAATGATTTCAGAATAATTCAGAGTTTTTCGTATGACTCAACCTCAAATACAACTTCGTTTCTTTAATCTTCCCCACTCGTTGCCCATGCCTATACCAGCACTATGTCACTGATTTCCTTGGAATGATCTAGAAACAACTGAAAGAGAGAGAGAGAAAGGGGGGGAGGAAGGAGGGAAGGAAGGAAGGAAGGAAGGAAGGAAGGAGGGAGGGAGGGAGGGAGGGAGGGAGATGGAGAGACAAAGAAGGAAGGGAAAAGAAGGGAAGGGAACGGAAAGGAAGGGACTGGGAAGGAAGAACGAGAGAGAGAAGGAAAGAAAAGAAAAAAGGGAGAGAAGAAGAACAGCGAGGAGGTGGATACAGACTGAAAAGAGAAAAGAGGGAGATCAATACACATCCAGGTAACTCACTAACAGGCAGGATTATCATACATTCTAGACAAGAAGGGAAAATCAAATAAGTCCACAATAGATGTTCTACAATATCATATTAGAAAGTAAGAAATTTTTGATTTTGAGGGACAAAGCACAACTTGCCCTAAAAGGATACATGGCAAGTCTCTAACTCTAATTAAAGAATACCTGAACACTTTTGACTCTGTCGGGTTGGCCATTTTTATGAGTATGTGATCACAACAAAAAATCCTCTACCTCATGGTTTAATCCTATTTGTACCAATTCAAGTTCTTTTTTCCCCAAATTTCAATTTCATGGCTCTTTATTAAAGTTCCGCTTTATTTTAAAATGGCAAGTATATTTTAAGATCACTGTTACTGTTTTTTTATGCTAAGTTGCTTTTGTTCACTTTATTGAAGTATAGTTGACAAATATCAATTCAAGTTCTTGATGTCACTTTGGTGTTAGAGTTCTTTCCTTTTTAGGATTCTGCATTATCTTGGTATCTTTGCACGCCGCGTATCAGCAGCATAAGACAGAGGACACCTGGCCCTAGATGCTGTTAGCACAGCTGCAGAACTCATCTATGCTATGAAACACCATTTAAATTTTGTCTTTTAGAGTTTGAATGAACTATAATTCCATTATGACGCTATTGAGTGCATTTATAACATGAGCATTCACCAACACTCCCTCCATGATAAAACGGCTCAGTTGCCTCTTCTTCCTGAACAGTTGAATGACGGAGATCTGTTGCTTGTTGTTTTTTTTTTTTTTTAATTTATTGATTTGAGAGAGAGAGAGAGAGAGAGAGAGAGGAAGGGGAATGCAGAGAGAGATATCATTTTTTGTTCCACTTATTTATGCATTAATTGGTTGATTCTTGTATGTGCCCTGACCAGAGAACCTGCCACCTTGGCATATGATACTCTAAAAATAACTAAGCTACCTGGCCAGGAACTCTGTTGCTTAGTTTAAAACAACCTATAATATGAGGTCAGAGTCAGATGCTTTAGTTCTCGCAGAACAAAAAGCATAAAACCACCCTTTGGGGGAAAATGCATCTATTTTCATCTGGCTACTATGTCTTAGTCCTTAGTGAGGAATGTCATTTCCAGAGAAAATTAAAATAGGAATTCTGATGCAGATAAAAATGTTTAAATTAAGGCAGAAAGTGCAAACATTCAAATCACTCTGACACTAAATAATGATAGATTTTAACAGCTTCCAACAATTCCTTAGTTCTTATGAAAAATATTTACCATGGCAACCAGTGCATCAAATTGCTCTTAAATAGGTCCTGAGCCACACCCACAAAAAAAGCGTAAGCAGGAGAAAATTTGCTCCCTAGACCCATATTTGTCTGGTCTAGAGGCAAGGAGGTAGCCTACAGGAACATGGTAATACACAGATAGCACATGAGCTCCTCTTCATACATCACATCATATACACCATCTTGTAGATACACTCATGAGGGTGGGATCAGCTTAACTGTGTCCATCTCCTTCCTAACATTTCAAAAAGGATCCCCAGACTATTTAACTGTGAAATAAGAGGCCTTTTGCAAATGGTATGGGGATCTCTCTTCTCATGGGGTTACCAAAATTAAGTTAAATTCTTGAAGTCCCTTCCACACCACAAGGCTTCTTCCATACTTCAACTTTACATTATAAATGAAAATATGAAAGGGTTTTAAGGAAAAAATTTGATATGTGGACAAAGATGTAAGAATACAGATACACAGAGCAGCATAACAATAGCCAAGAAATTAGAGCCTGCTCTTACTCTTGTGTTCTCATTAGGGCAACGTGAGAATAACAAGAATAAAGGATTAAGAAGATGGACTATGGAGCCAGGCTGCCTGGTTTTAAATCCAGGCTATGCCACTTCCTAGGTGGGTGGCCTCTTTCTCCCTGCTTTTACCTGTGAAACTGAGATAGTCATAATACCCACGTATAGGATTATTGTTAAGATTTGTTCCAGTCAGTACATGCATAGGGCACATGAATAATGAGCACATAGTAAGTGCAATGTGAGTGCTTGCTATTACCGCCATCATCATTAGTAGTAAGCACATTCTATGTGCCTGGCCACAAGACCCTTCGAATACACTGACTCATTTCATCATTGCAGGTACCTCATATGGTAAGTAAATATCATTAGTTTCATTTTATAGCTGGAAATTCAGGCTCAAAAAAATTACATCATCTACCAAAATTAGACAAGTAATTGCTATTGCATAGCTAATTAAATAAATAAATGTAAGATTATGGACCGGTTTTTGCTACATTGTGGTGGAATATTTACAAAGAAAGATGTGACTTAAAATTTAGGCTGCATGGTTTACGAAAGAATCACTTTGCGGGGGGGACTACAGAGTAGTTGCTGTCCAGCGCATCTGATACTGGACGTGAGGTCGTGGGGAGTGCTCACTGGGAGAGATGTGAAGGTACCTTCACCGTGCACCAGCCGTAATGGCAAACTTCTTCCTGCTATCGTGATAGTAAGGAAAAAACAGCTAAGAAGAAGAGAAACTTGGCAATTTGGTTATAACCAAAACCAAATGAACAACATTCAAATATGTAGGAGTCAGATATCTACTTTAAGTGGTATTGTAGCCCATTATCACAGGTGACTCATTAAAATATTCCCTCACTTCTGTCTGGGCACAGGTTTTCGTTTTTCAGTATTATCTGGGGCAAATTCTCTGTTTCCACAGCTCCTCAGACCTCTGATGAGAAAGCCCGGGCCCTGTCCCTCGCCTGCGCTCGATAGGTGCCCCATTTCCTGTTTTCTCACTCTTCTTGATGCAACAGGTACGAGTAGAGCAGGATATGACAGTTAGAGGGAATGTTGCAAACAACAATGAAAGCAGTTGCTCTGAGTCTCAGGCCCAGTTTTTGCTCATTTTCATGTCAGTAGAGAAGTGATATTATCTTTTATATAATGCTTTAAGTGGGACAGGGGCTGTCCTCGTGCAGGTAGGGAAGAAAAGGCACCTGGCTTCCGTGTTCACTGTGTATCAGCAGCTTGCCTGGCCTCTTCAGGTCTTAGGGAATTTTTTTTAATTAAAGCCTTTCCAGTAATGAGCGTTTGAGTGTGAATTTGGAGTTACATGACTTTATATTTACCTTGTTATAAATCTTGTTGTTATAAATCTCACTGCCTTAAAGAAAGGCTGAAACATAAGCAGACAAGATTTAGAAAAACTGTACGATTCTTCAGGACAAAATGAGGAAAGTGATGAGCTGTTTGGAAACTCTCCTTCTACTGAATGCAATACCCATTTGGTTCTTCACAAAAAATGACCACAGCAGAGGAACTGCCTTTCACAATTTATTTGAATCTACCTTTACACCCTGGTGCTTATTTTGATAGTGTTTTTACTAGACTTTCCAGCAGAAAATCAGAGTCTTTTAAACATTTGTTCTCAAACAAAAAAAATGAATTAATAGTGGCCTAGGCCTGGGGGTGGATTGGGGGTTACTCTTTGGGATAATGAAAATGTCCTGGACTCAGATTTGGGTGGTAGGTGCACAACTCTGTGAATACTAAAACCATTGAATTATACATTTTAAATGAGTAAATTTTATGGTCGATAAATTATGCCAATAACTTAATCAGTAATTTGATTTTTGTCCTCAAGGAAATGTCTAAAAGAGGCAAGAATATCATAAAGAGCTGTTAGAAGTCTCTTGGATCTGAGTCATCTCTTCGCTAAAACACTGAGGTCAGGACAGGTGTGAGTTTTTTGATTCAGTGTGTCCTAGCCTTTCACCGTTGTTCTCCCTACCTCCTACCAATGTCCTCTTTTATGATCTATCTCATGAATATAGCCCTGTAATAAAAAAAAATATAGCACTGGGGAGGGGCAGCCCCAAAGTTATTCATAATGTCTTGTTCTCTTGCCCTTTTCTACTGTCAAGACTGGAAAAAAAATACTTGAATTTCCCTTTTTTGCTGCTAGCAGCGGCCATATAATTCAGTGCTGGCCACTACCATCTAAGCAGAGCTCTCTTAGACACGATTTCCAGGGACTTTAACTTACCAGATGAAAAGGGGTAGAGGCAACCATCAGAGCCTTTTCCCCTTGTCGCCCCTGTTGCCTTTCCCCTCTTCTTCCTAGAAAGCAGTCATGAGGCCTGGAGTCAGGTGGTGACTTGAGGTGACAAGCATGAGGACCAAAGCCCATAAACTAAGAAAGGTGAAGCAGAAAGACTGAGAAAGCCTTGGTCCTTGCCAGCATGTCCCAGCAGCTGTACCAGTGGTAGACTGCTCCATTCTGAGCTCCACTATATAAGAAAAAGAAAGCCCTGGCTGGCATAGCTCAGTGGATTGAGTGCAGGCTGCGAACCAAAGCATCGCAGGTTCGATTCCCAGTCAGGGTACATGCCTGGGTTGCAGGCCACGGCCCCCAGCAACTGCACATTGATGTTTCTCTCTCTCTCTCTTTCTCCCTCCCTTCCCTCTCTAAAAATAAATAAATAAAATCTTTGGGGGAAAAAAAAAGCTCATCTCTTAAAAAAACTTAAAAAAAAAGAAAAGAAAAAGAAAACTCTCTTTTTGTTAACCTACTGTTACTTACTGTTGCAAACAGGAATCCTGTTACTTGGAAACAAAAGCATTCCTAAGAAGCCAATTATGAGACTTTCATATTTTAAAATTATTTAGATATGTCAGTGTCAAAGTGGGTTTATTTTAATGTCAGGAGCTGCTTCTTATGAAAAGACCATTTATAGTTAATTGGTATTTAAATTATTACACAATTTATTAGAGACACAGATTTTCTTTAAGCCTTCAAGTTTCATTTACACTATTTTATCTTTCTTATAGAAAAAATAAGTGTCATACTAGAGTTCTCTTTGCATTCTTTAGGCAAACATAAAGAAAAACAAATATTGTTTCACAGGGAAGCATTTTGAGCTAGGTAGACCTAAAGAATAAAAAGAAAAGAAAATTCCAAACAGAAAGAATGCATACACTCAGGCATGAAGGGGCATGATGTCTTCGATGGGCCTGTGAGGCTGGAGAAGGGGAGATGAGGATGGAAAGGAAATTGAGGTCAAATTGTTCAGAGTCTTATATATCAGAATAAGCAGTTTAAATGTAATTCCATGGAAAACAGGATGCTTTTAGAGGTTTTGGAGGAAGGTAGTGACACGATCATATGGGTATTTAAGAAAGAAAAAGAGATTGGAGAAAGCCATAGGTAGAGAGGCTATTTGGAGACTATTGCAGTAGAACTAGTGGGAGAGGATAAGGATCTGAACAGAGAGAAGACCCCCCCCACCAGAGGCTTCAGGGGACCCCAGGGCAGGGGGCCCATGGAGGACAAAGCAGAAGCTCAGGGTCCACAGGCAGACGGAGCTGAGGGGAAGCCAAGTCTGCGAGGGAGAGGGAGTCAATGCTCCCAGGAAGCATTGCCAAGGCTGTTAAGGATCCCACGAGACTGCAGCTTCAGAAAGCAGCAGAGCACAAAGCAAACAGGTGGATAAGGGAGAGAGGAGACAGAAGAACCCCCAGCCCCAGGACCCTGACTCCTCCTGCTGTGACCAAGACTTGCAAGCGCTACCCCTTCCTCTTCACAATTTTAGGAAAACAAGCCAGGAGAAAGAGAAGTTATTTGGCAGTTATATTACTTTTATCAGAGAGAAACTGAACATACCCATTAAATGAATTAAACAAGGAGGCCATTAGACTGAGTGGCTCTAATGCCATAGTGACTTACATAAACAAACAAAAATCTAAGCCCGTAAACGTCTCAGTGTTATGAAATCAAAACCTAGGACAACTGACCACAAATAGCCAACTAGGCTTTATGCTCTAGCCAATCAATAATTTCCTTACTTTGCTTCTGCCTTTTCTCTATAAAAGCCTCTAGCCAAGCTCCTGTTGGTAGATGCTCCTAACTACTTTTGGTTTGGTGCTGCCCTGATCCCAGTCAATTTTTGCTCAAATAAACTTAAAATTTTTAATATACTTCAGCTTATCTTTCAACATACCTAAAGGGATCATTTTGGTTATCAGCATCACCATGCTTTAAAACAATTCAGGCATTTAGAGAACCACGAACAACCACTAATGGTGTGGGTGGGAGCTCAAGATGAGCCTGGATTATTTATGAACAAAATAAAAGGAAAATTCATTTTCTCTGCTCAAGAGAGTGGGAGCCCAAGCTAGATTATGCAACTCTGATACAGAAGCAGAGACAAAGCAAAGTCGAAATGCAAACACTGGGTGATTGTAGTCAGGGCGCATCAGCAACCTGGTCATCAGAGATAACTCCCACTGGTGAAACTGGTGTATTTTGTGGGGCTTGGCTGTGGCCCTAGACTCTCCAGCTCCTTGCTCAGCCCATGCTCATCAAATGGACTTTGATTACTAATTCATCATCATTAATTCTTCAGTACTATAGACTGGAAAACAGTAACCATCTTTTAAAGAAAAAATGGGCTTTTAGTTTATGCAGCAGTCTCTTAAGAATGTAGTTGGTATTAGTGTCCCTAATCAGGATGAATCCTGGGGTCCTGCCGGACAAGACTGAGTGTCTTGCCTAAAAGGCCAAGGACCAGACCCTGAATTCACACCCTGCTGATCACTTGGCCAGTTTCTCTGATAATACCAATACCTCCCCACCCTGTTCGTTCTATCAATGTCATATCACACTGCCGCCTCCACCCAAGATGGACAAGAACCTATACAGAAGGAGACCACAGGCCAGCTAGGTGCACATATTTCCTGTACCTGTCATATCACATACTTCAGATGTGTTGGTCAAGCTATACACTCAATGACTCATCCCTGAACCATTTCCTATCACCTAGTCCACTTCCCTCTAACTTACTCTTACAGTTCTGCCTGCTGGTTTTTATATTCCTTCTATTTTTTTTGCCACTATTCCTGGTAGATCAGACCTTTGCAGACTCAAAAAGCATTGGTTGATACTTTCCTATTTCTCCCTCTGCCCCAACCCTGAACAGAAGGGCTGTTCTGCCACCAGGCCTGCACTGGCCTTACAGACAAGACCAACCCATTAAAACAATCCAGGGCACACTCGTCCTGTCAGAAGAGGCGCAAGTTGGCATCGGCCAGGCTAGATTCAGCATGAGATGTGTAGACCCCAGCAATTTCCAGAACTGTTGGCTGGGCTTTACCTCAGGGATTGGAGTTCAGCAGAAAAACAGAGAAACATTCACTCAGCAGGACGGGTGATTTCCCAGGGAAGCTCAGAGAACGTAGCTGCTTCAGTGAGTAGCATCTGTGGGTTGAAGCTTTTCATACTTGGCATCACAGAGCTGCCCATCAGCGTTGCCATTTCCAGAAGGGATGATGGAGTGACTGACACTCCGTACTGTGGCTGCAGCGACTTCAGCTCATGACCAGGTCACACCAGCTCAACATGCTCCCTTTTAATTACTTGCCACTTTGAGGAAGGTATTGGAATACCAGCCATACCTCCTTGGCCCCCATCTTTTCTTAGTTTTCTCAGCCGTGAAATAATAATGGTTATATCTCCCTCACAGATAAAACACATAAGAACATCTTGCAGGCACATCAGCCAACACACAACAGACACTGACCAGTGTTATCCCTGATTCCTTTTCCAGAGATTCTGAGGCAGAATTTCCAGAATCCTAAATCTGCTTCTCCTAAGGGTGCTCTGTACATAGTTATAATTCTTCATCATCCTTAAATCAAGAGAAAATTGCAACCTGCAGTCAGACCTCGGCTCTTACTTCAGGGCGTGATTAGACGTGCTTCTGGAAAGGAGTGGTGTTGTGGGTGGAAAGGACTCAAGGAAATACTTACTCCATGTTCTTGAACTTCAGTGATCATGGGAGTCATTCAGGGAGTTTATTAAAAATACAGATACCCAGGTCCCTTCCTCAGTGACAAAGAGTCACTAAGTCAGTAAGACTCAGATACAGGAATCTATGTTTTTAAGTTTCCCAGAATATTCTAATGTGTACCAGAGTCTGAGAATCACTGCCCCTTCTGGAAGTTTCTCCCTTCTTCTTGACCTGGTTGCTCTGGGAGACAGAGTAGGAGGTGGGACCCAGTTAGGCCAATGGTATATACACAGGGTCTGGTAGAAGTAAGGCCTGCTTGAGTGTGGTTGGTAGGGTAATAATATGGGTGTAATAATTTATAGTTTTAACTTGAACATTTTGCCTAAAATGTCATGTGGTGAGCTTGAGTGTGATATTGTTATGTTACAGACTTACATGCTTATAATTTTGTAATAAAAGATTTTGTATTAGGATGACTCAGCACAGAGATGCTGGCAGCTGCACCCTCAGTTCTCTCACCAAAGCCACTGTCTCCAGTCTCTCAGGCATCTCTAGTCTGCTCTGTCCCCACTGTGCTGGACTGTGGGAGTTCTGGCCAAGATGGAGGCATAAGCAGAAACCCTTCACTTCCTCGCACAACCAATTGGAGGATAACAACCAATCTAAAATCAACAAACAACCAGAAGTGCCAGAAAAATAAAACTGCATGGAATTCCAACAACCAAGTAATTAAAGAAACAGTCAACCAGACCAATCAGACTGGTGCGCCAAGACGAAGAAATATGGCCCAAATGAAAGAACAGAGCAAACTCCAGAAAGAGAGCTAAACAATGAGGAGATAGCCAACCTATCTGATGGAGAGTTCAAAGCCTTGGTAATCAAAATGCTCACAGAACTGATTGAGCTTGGTTGCAAAATGAAAAAACAAATAAAGGATACCCAGAGTGAAATAAAGCAAAATATTCAGGGAACCAACAGTGACAGGAAGGAAACCAGGACTCAGATCAATGATTTGGAACAAAAGGAAGAAATAAACATCCAACCCAAACAGAAGGGAAAAATAAGAATTCAAAAAAATTCTCTGATTCTCTGAAGAATTCTCAGGGAAGCTTAGGAACCTCTGGGACAACCTTAAACATTCCAATATCCAAATTATAGGGTTGCCAGAAGGAGAAGAGGAAGACCAAGAAATTGAAAACTTATTTGAACAAATAATGAAGGAGAACCTCCCCAATCTGGCAAAGAAAACAGACTTCTAGGAAGTCCAGGAAGCCCAGAGAGCTCCAAAGAATTTGGACCCAAAGAGGAATACACCAAAGCACATCATCATTAAGTTACCCAATATTAAAGATAAAGAGAGAATCTTAAAAGCAGCAAGAGGAAAGGATAGAGTTACCTACAAAGGAGTTCCCATAAGGCTATCAGCTGATTTCTCAAAAGAAACCTTGCAGGCAAGAAGGGGCTGGAAAGAAGCATTTGAAGTCATGAAAGGCAAGGACCTCCATCCAAGATTATTCTACCCAGCTAAGCTTTCATTTAAAATGGAAGGGCAGTTAAAGTGCTTCCCAGATAAGGTCAAGTTAAAGGAGTTCATCCTCACCAAGCCCTTATTACATGAAATGTTAAAGGAATCAAAGAAGAAAATGAAGGAGAAGAAATTGAAGATAAAAAATTATGAACAGTAAAATGAAAACAAACTCACAACTATCAACAAATGAACCTAAAAAAAAGAAAAACAATGAAAACAAAAACTAAGCAAAGAACTTTAACAGGAACAGAATCAGAGAAATGGATGTTACATGGAGGGTTTTCAGTGTGGGGGTGAGGAATGCAGGGAAAAGGCACAGGGAAGAGGAAGCATAACTGGTGGGCATAAAATAGAAGGGGAGAAGTCAAAATGGTATAGGAAACAGAGAATTCAAAAAACTTATATGTACAACCCATGGACATGAACTAAAGGGGGGAATGCTGGAGGGTTGGCGGGTGGAAGGGGATAAAGTAGGAAAAACTGGGAAAACTGTAATAGCATAACCAATAAAATATACTTAAAGAAAAGATTTTGTATTAAAAAAGGGTCATTATTTGACCTGGACCCCATATACATATAAAAAATCAGTCTTTGTCTCCAGTTCCTGGCACAAAGCTCCCCAAACCCTTAAAATCTCTTCAGTGATAAGGGTGTCTATGCCAGTGAGCTTCCAGGTTGGTGAACCCATTCTGGTGCTGGAAAGATGGAGCAACAGGAGAAAGCATGAAAGCTCTGCACCAATTCTCCCCCCCCTCAAACCCCATAACTTGCTCTATGCATTTCTTCCATTTGGCCATTCCTGAGTTTGTCCTTCCTAACAAGCTGGTGAAGGTAAGTAGAGTGTTTTCCTGAGTTCTGTGAGTCATTCTAGCAAAGTACCAAACCTGACAGGAGCTCGTGGGAACTCTGAGATGTGCGGTCAGCTAGTCAGAAGGGTGATGACCTTTCAAGTCATTGACAGCTGGTATCTGAAGTAAGAACAGTCTTATAGGACTGAGCCCTCTAACCAGGAAGAGCTGGCCCTAATTCTAGGCAGATAGTATCAGAATTGAATTGAACTGTTGGGTACCCATCTGGTGTCATGGAATTGGTGGGCCTGTACAAAAACAAAAAACATTTAGTGTCAGAAAAAAACATGCAGGGGCTCTGTCACATTTGGTCTCCTCCTGATTTTACTCGGCCTTTGGGTAAACATACTTCTTTACAGAATGTGGTTAAACCCAGAAGAGACAGCCGATTCTGCTGTAATTCTCTGACCTAAATTCAGAGGTGTAGAAGTGGGGTTTAAACTTTCCCCATTTGAGCCTACCCACAGGAGGGCAGAACTTGCCTACAGGCCTCTGACCTGCTGACAGCAATGCACACCATAGCCAGTGAGCAATCTCCAACAGGCCAGGGAGCAGAGGGCCTGCTCTGGAACAGGAAACGAGCCCATTTGTTGGAATCTACTTATGGGTCTACTGACTACCTTGACTCTGGCTGAACCCAACTTGAGCTGCCTCTTGACCTTTCAAAGCTATTTAGAGATGTCTGTCAGGCTCCTTCTATCTAGCTAGATTCTTCGCCCTAGTTCCACTCAACTATATATCAGTAGGCAAGGCTGTCTTCTTGCCCCAGAGCTGCTGCAATAAACTCACTCAGTCATTTGCATTAGAATGTGTCCCAGGAGTCTAGGCAAAGGCTTTGCTGAAGAGCCTTCCCATCCTGGCTTCATGCCTGAGGTGCCAGCTGTGCTGCTGTCCCAGCATTTGTTGTTAAAATGCTCCCTCCTCCCTTCCTTGCCTTCTGTTCCCTCTCCTAGGGAAGCTACACAGTTTTGCCAATCAATGTCACCTATCTTGGTATACCTGCTAGCATATTTGAAACTATATATTTAAACTAGTCTTTTAAAAAATGTGGTGATTTTTTGACATGGACTTTCTCCGCTAGGACCCTGTTCAAGACAAAGTTAATCAGGCCAATGATGGTCTTGCCCAGCTGCAGGGAGGGAAACAGTCAATTTGGCACAAGATTGCACAAAATCAAGGGACATGACTGAGGACCAATGGGCAGTAGAAGTCCATGTGAAATAAACTGGCTAAATGCTTCTACTTTGAGCAAAGGCTCAGGCCATCCACGAAGGAAAAGCTTCCCAGACACTAGAACACTGTTTTGCAGAGCCACCATGAGCTAGCTACTTTTCACCTGTAAAGTCATCCCCAAGGACTTTAGCTGGGCACCACTTGGGATAGTGCCCCAGACAGCTCTCAGTCACCTGGCCCCAGGAAATTCCTTGCTGTAACTATACTGAGTCAGCACTGACTCCTTGAAACTCCTCCCTCCAATACTGGCTCAGTCTCCTCTTCTAAGACACAACAGCCCATGTGGTGCTGACTGACTTGGGGCTCTCCATGTCCTTCCTTGGAGCCAATTCTAGAATGGTTGTGGGAGGGGTATGGGGAGTCCAGTGTGGCTTGGCTTCTTCCTCCCTTGACAAAGCCATCACCATCAAATGGTTCTCACTCTACACTACCCCACTCTGGGCATAATGAACTTCTCCCACTCGAAAGCTTTCAGTCCTTGACCCTATGATCCGTGGAGTCTCTAGCTCCATAGTCACAAAGTCACCATCACCTGGGTAGAATCCCTGTATTCTTCCAGATACCTGGGAATTGTCTGACTCCTTTGTGTCCTCACCTTGTCAGTACCTGAAATGTTTCTGATACCTGTAGTCTCATCCCATTTATGTGCTTGTAGATAGATATCTGGCTTCATCCAGACACCCAAGCCACAGGCTCAGATTCTCTTATGTACAAAGGATGGGGGAACAAACACGGTGGCTGTTTACAAGGTCCTTATAATGTATTTATTGGACTTCCAGCCAAGATGGAGGCATAGGTAGACACACTGTGCCTTCTCGCACAAGCAAAAGAAGGACAACAAATTTAGAAACAAAAAACAATGAGAACTGCCACAAAATCAAACTGTATGGAAGTCTGACAACCAAAAAGTTAAAGAAGAATCATTCATCCAGACCAGTAGGAGGGGCGGAGACAAGCAGCCAGGTGGACAGGACTCCAGGCAAGGCGGTGGCTTGGGGACCGGGCAGTCCCATATTTGCGTGTGGAAAAACTGGGAGGAACAACTGGGAAGCGAGACAGACTATGCAACCTAGGGTTCCAGCACGGGGAAACAAAACCTCAAAGCCTGTGACTGAAAACACCCGTGGGGATTGAGGCAGCAGTGGGAGAAACTCCTAGCCTCACAGGAGAGTTTGTTGGAGAGACCCACAGGGTCCTAGAATGTACACAAGCCCACCCACCGGGAATTAGCACCAAAAGGGCCCAATTTGCTTGTGGGAAGTGGGGGAAGTGACTGAAATCCAGCAGAGGGTACAGCAATTGTCATTGTTCCTTCTAGACCCCTCCCCCCCACACAGCGTCACAATGTAGCCTTGTGGGTTGCCCTGCCCCAGTGAACACCTAAGGCTCCGCCCCTTTCAGGTGCATAGAGAAAAAATGCAAGTAAGCTACAAAGAGATAGTCAACCTATCAGATCCACAGTTTAAAACACTGGTAATCAGGATGCTCACAGAATTTGTTGAATATGGTCGCAAATTAGAGGAAAAAATGAAGGCTATGAAAGTGAAATAAAGGAAAAGGTACAGGGAACCAACAGTGAAGGGAAGGTAACTGGGACTCAATCAACAGTTTGGAGCAGAAGGAAGAAAGAAACATTCAACCAGAACAGAATGAAAAAACAAGAATTCAAAAAAAATGAGGAGAGGCTTAGGAACCTCTAGGACAACTTTAAACATTCCAACATCCAAATCACAGGGGTGCCAGAAGAAGTGCAAGAAATTGAAAGCTTACTGGAAAAAATAATAAAGGAGAACTTCCACAATCAGGCAAAGGAAAAAGACTTCCAGGAAGCTCAGAGAGTTCCAAAGAAGTTGGACCCAAGGGAGCACACACCAAGGCACATCGTAAGTAAATTAACCAACATTAAAGATAAGGAGAGAATCTTAAAAGCAGCAAGAGGAAAGGAGAGAGCTACCTACAAAGGAGTTCCCATAAGACTGTCAGCTGATTTCTCAAAAGAGACCTTACAGGCAAGAAGGGGCTGGAAGGAAGTATTCTAAGTCATGAAAGGCAAGGACCTCCATCCAAGATTATTCTACCCAGCAAAGCTATCATTTAGAATGGAAGGGCAGATAAAGTGCTTCCCAGAAAAGGTCAAATTAAAGGAGTTCATCATCACCCAGCCCTTATATGACATGTTATAGGGACTTATCTAAAAAAAAGATAAAAAATATGAGCAGTAAAATGACAACAAACTCACAGCTACTAACAACTGAACCTAAAAACAAAAACAAATTAAGCAAACAACTAAAACAGGAACAGAACCACAGAAATGGAGATCACGTGGAGGGTTGGTTATCAGTGGAGGAGCAGGACAGAGAGAGAAGGGGAAAAGGTACAGACAATAACTAGCATAGATGGTAGATAGAAAATAGACAGGGGGAGGGTAAGAATAGTATGGGAAATGGAGAAGACAAAGAACTTATGTGTATGACCCATGGACATGAACTAAAGTGGGGGACTGTGGGTGGGATGGGGTATGCAGGGTGTACTGGAATAAAGGTGGGAAAATGGGGCAACTGGAATAGCAAACTCAATAAAATATATTTTTTAAAAAATAAAAATAAAGTACTTATTGAAATTCTATTGACTTTTAGTAAAGAATATGACAGAATACTACTTTGCTCCAATGTCTTCTCATTTATACTACATTATAGAACCCCTAGAATAATGATTATATACTTCTCCACCTACCCTGAAATTTGATATTATGTGAATAAGTTCTGGCTAATGGGGTGTGAGGGGACATAATGTGTGAAACTTTCAGGATGTGTCCCTAAAGAGAAGGGGTAACATTCCTTCTCCCCACCTCCTCTCCTTCATCCTGCTGTTCTCAATGTGGACATGGTGGCACACCTCCTTGACCAAGTGGACTTCAGGACACAACCTACAGATAGTAAAACAACAAATTAAAGGGTGCCTATGCCCCAGATGACCACATTGAGCAGTACTTCTATACTAACCTTAGACACCTGTTGAGAGAAGCAATCCACCATGACCCTGAGCATCCTGAAACATCTTTTTTTGGTCTGCCAAGAATGCATACTGCTGACCACTTGTTGGCCGACCATTTCTCAGGGTTGGGTTTGCAAGAAGCAGGCTCAAGGCATGAAGCAACATTATCTCTCAGACAAAGAACAGCCTGGCTTGCCACTTATTATAAAAGTGGTAGATTTCAGCTATAAGGCAAACCCACTGTGTATATAGTGTCCACCTTGGTCCTTCTGCGTTGGCCTCCATGGGTCATGAAGGACATGAGGAACCAGCACTAACATGATACGCATGTTGCTTGCTATGCAGTGAGTAATAAAATCCTCAGATTTTAGAGTAAACTCCCAGAACCCAACATTCCTGTCTCTGGATGGTTCCTAGGGAAAAAATCAACTTGTACCTCTCTTAAGCTGCTGTTATTTTGGATCTCTGTTACAGGCAGCAAAACTCAATCCTAACTAATCAAAGAGTAACTTTTCAAAGTTTTGATTTGGCAAAAAAAAAGTTTACAATATCTCATCAGAAATTTATCATTCGAGCTAAGCCAAATAAGATCCATACAAAAGCCAGGAATGATAAGAGTGAGAGGTGGCTGCTGCTTGGGACCTCTTGAGCAAGTGTCACACAGGAATTCAGAAGGTCATGCTCTCACTGGCCCTCAGGGTTAGTAGAGATCAAAGGTAGTGGATCAAAGGTTACTGAATCATGCTGCCAAGATCAGGACAGCAAATTCTCCACAATTACTTGAGGGAGATAATTTTTAAATACTGCATAAGTGCTACTTTCTGCCAAGAATTATACTCACTTATGCTTTTTGATACAAGATTCCATATCATGAGGAATGGAGTCTCGATAAACTTGGAGAGCAGTTCCCCGACCTGCAGGGATGAATCTGCTTCAGGCTAGGCTGAATCTGAGCTAACATTCTTTCTAGAATGTTGGCCCCTCTTGTCCTTTGAAAAACAGCAGAGTAAATGAAAATGTGCAGAAGGGTTCAAGCAAGGTTGCATCACTACCACATTAGTCAGAAGACCAAGGCACACAAAGATAAAACAGAAATGGAAGTGAGGATGTGGTGACACTTGCTACTGAACCACTGACAAAATGTTGAAAGCTCTTTTGAGACACAGATATTCTGATGTGTCAAAATAGTCTAGGTGCTTAAACATTCTGATGAAATTAGCCCCATTACTCTTTTTGGTGGGTGCATGTTGCTTTTGCTGGGGCAGCATGCATTCTCTCTTTGGGAATAGCATCCTGATTTCCCCTCGGGGAATCACTTCTCCCCACACTCCCAGTCCGTGTTGTTGAGTGAGGCTGACTATCATACCAAGCACCAGGTAGTGGCTTCAGAAGGGCACGTGATTGAGTGAGATTCAATGCTGGGACTTTTGTCGCTTCTGCTGAGATTTTTATTTGAATAACATAAGCCTGGGAGTACCTGCAATGATAAGTATAAAGAGCAGTCCTGAAAATAGGGCCATCACAGGGGAAACAGAACCAAGAAGAAGAGAAACATCAAGTGTTATTGATATAGTTTTAGGCCAGATCCAGCCATACCTGAAGGTAGAGCCATCCCTGGACTTTTCACTCTGTTAGTCAATGAGTTCTCTTTTTGTCTAACCCAAGTTTGAGTTGGTCTATACCTTCCAGAAATAAAAAAACTTCTGACTCTTGAAGGAGTTGCTGTCACAGGGATACCTCTAAGGGGCTATCTAGTTTGTATACAGGGAAAGAATGTGCTTAGACCCACTGAAGCTCCAAATCTATAAATAGGTGCCACATTCAAGTCAGAGGGAATAGAAGAGGGATTTGTTTTGAAGCTGCTTTACATAAAATCTATTAATATTTATTATTCATATCAAAGAATAGGAGAAGGAAAAGACACACCCCCCAGCCACTCCGTTGGCCCCACTACTGACTTAAACAAAAGAAAGATCTGTCAACAGGGCTTCCAGAGTCTAATACATATCTGACTGTCAGTGCTTACCAGGGGCAGAATGACACAGTGGAAAGTGTTCTGGGTTCAAATCCTGGCGCTGCAACTTAACCAAGCTAGATGGCCCTGGACTAATGGCTTAAATTCAGAAAGATGTAGCCAGTTTTGCAATTTTTTATATTTGATATAAATGATATATTTGCAACCTTCTGGCACTGCTTTTTTCCCCTTAACATCGAAATTATGAAATTCATGCCTGAGGACTGGTGGAGCCCTAGTGCATTCATTTTCCTGTTTTGTCATTTTCCTGTTACGTGGATACACCATACTTTTTAAATTCATTTTTCAGCTGTTGAACCTTACCTTGTTCCCACATTTTTATTCTAACACATAATACTGCTATAGATATTCTTATGCCCGCATGCAAACCATCATCTAGAGTATATTCCAAGGAATGAAATTTCTGGTCCTTGGCCATTGCAGAGTTATATGCAATTTGACTTTATTTGATGTTGACAAGTTGTTGTCCAGAGCAGTTTTACCAACTGAGACTTTCAGCAGCTTTGTATGAGAGATGCTTCACAACCTTTCTAGCATTCAAACACTCATTCAAAAAAATACATTTTAGTGACCTATTAACCTGTTCTAGGTACAGAGATAGAGCACTGCAAGTTCCATTGGAACCCTCATTGGAGCTGCTCTCTTGGGGCTTCCATTTTCTCCGCAGGATACACGATGACAAAGAAATCAAAGAAATGAATGAATATATATATATGGCCCAGAATATATATATGTATTTTTTTCAGAGAATGTGAGTGCCAAGGACTAGCTCTTCTCCTTGTCCCCTCTTTATCCTCACTATATAAGTGCTTCTTGAGCTCAGTGGGACCTAATTCCAGAAGCCGATTTATAAAAATTTGTAATTACCATCAAAATTAGAAGATGAACATTTTACATGGTGTAATGTGTTAGAATTGACAGCGTCCTTTGGAATCCACGCTCTCAGCTGACCTCAGTGCTAGACAACATATAAGGAAGTGGTTAAATGCTCCTATCTCTGCAGTCAGGCTGCTTGGGATCGAATCGTGGTTTCCTGACTTACTAACCATGTGACCTTGAGCAAGTTGCCAAACTACTCTAAACCTCAATTTCTATATCAGATAATAGTGTCTGCCTCATAGGGATGCTTGTTATGGTGCCCAGTAAATTTTTTATACTTTGTATTTACTAGCAATCAATTAATAATAATTGGAGGGCCAATCACGTGATATTACTCCCATTTAATAGAAGAGGAAACTGAGGTTCAGAGTAGCTGAACAAAGTGCCAATAAATTCTAGTCCCTTTGAAACCAGATCTTCTGACACCAGAGCCAATTCTCTACTACAACATTGTACTTATGACTGTATCGTGTATTCATTCAATAATTATTTTTTTGAAGATTTTATTTATTTAGTTTTAGAGAGAAGGGAAGGGAAGGAGAAACAGAGGGACAAAAACATTAATGTGTGGTTGCCTCTCGCACGCCCCCTACTGGGGACGTGGTCTGCAACCCAGGCATGTGCCCTGACTGGGAATTGAACCAGTGACACTTCGGTTCCCAGGGCCGTGCTCAATCCATGGAGCTACACCAGCCAGGACCAATAATTATTTACTGGGCATCTAATATTGCCAGTCACTGCTTGGTGTTAGCCAATTCTGAAATAATCCCAACATGACTGATCACCTTTGGGCAACCCTGAAATGATAACTACCATGAGACCAGTCTAGCACTTTGTTTCATCCAGCATGGAGTGGTAATAAATTTTCAAGATTTTACTGAACTTTTCATGGAGGATAGAAATGAGCATTTATTACATTAGACCGTCAACTCCTTAAAAGACAAGGATAATGTTTTACTTATCAATATACAACTGGCACTTAGCACAATGCCTGACACATACTCGTTGAATATCTGACAAATGATTAACATGTCATATAGCTGAATTTAATCTGTCTTCCTTGGTGACCTCTCGCCTGTGCCCATAAAGTCTTCTCTAGGAGCTGCTCCAAAATTGTTGATGAAATAGACTTGAATCAAATTGTGAAGAATTCCACTTCTCATTAACCTGCTGGGATTCTCCCAGATACAAGTTTTCCATCTTTGTTCTCCAGATGCAAGTAGTTTTCATCTGAAATTAAGTGTAGTGATGTTTAGAATAAATATATACCAGTCAAAATATTGAGCCAGAGAGCCAATAGTTGAGTAAACAATTGCAGCAATCAAATGGACTCCCGAAAGGACAAGACATGATCTAAGACAGTGCGTGCTGAGTGCCCAGTAAAGAGAACTGGCAACACATACTATTAGAGTTCAAAGCAGGAAGAAAGAAAACAGGAAGGTGGTAGTGTGTCAACCTGACTGAAAACAGTCTACTCTAGGTCTCTTTGGAGATAAACACTGAGGTATTGTGAGTTGTTTTTATTGTTTTATCTCAGAGTTTCCTCTGCATAGCAGCCTGTCAGCAGCTAAAGGCTTTGGAGCCAGCCGTTTTCATGGGCCCAGAGTCTGGTGGGTCCCAGGAATGGCACACCTGTAATTTCTGTGTAGGATGAGGGAGTACAGCCCAGGGTCCTGGGGCTCAGAAGGTCTCATTTCTGGGTCCCCAGCACTCAGCTTCGGGGACTAACCTCCAGCTGAGAACAGTGACAGAACTTATTCTTCGCCTGTCCACCCATATCTGATGGAAAGCAAAGTTATCCAACTCTAAGCAACTCCTCATTGACATAAATGTCACGATTCCCAATCTCGTTCCCTCAGCCCCTGTATTCAAAATAAAAATAAATTATCTGCTAGAATTTAACAATGTTTCCTTTCCAAGATTACTAGTTTGCTTCTGATCTAATCCAACCTTGGGGACTAGGAAAATGGGATATTTTAGTAAAAAAAAATCAAGATTTGTACCTATACAGCTGCCTTAGCACAAGGTAGTCCTACTTGGTGCAATATGTTAAACCCGTAATAGCACAAGGAAATTGAAATCAAGAAGTGTGCTCCTTACATCTGAGACATCATGGTATGTTTCATTTTCTACCAAGCTAAGCTACAAGACTTCTCCTGGTGACATTTGGGTTTGGCCATTCAAATGCATTTATTTCTTCCTGGTGACAACGTGAGCTTGGCAGAACATTGAGAACTGGCGGCTGAGAAAAGAAAATGCAGTCTTCCTGCTCACAGAAGAGATTCTAAGACATCCTTGCTAACACAGCAGAAGCAGAAGGGCTTGTTATGAATCAGCCATAAATGTGAAGTGGGCTGATGAGGGTTGCAGAGTTCACGAGCATTTCTGATGAAGCCGCACGCAAGAGTGCTTATCGGTTATTGTATGTGTGGTGCAGTCTGTAATTTGACTTGCTTGCGTCTTTTTATTATTATGTGTTACGCTTCACCAAAGCCTGTTGCAAGCTCTCATTTTCCTTTGCTGTCAGAAAGTCCCTGCTTCATGAATGAGAATTGAGGTTTTGTGGCAAGAATGCTAAATATTCCTTCCAACTAACTACACAGACAGAAAGGGCTAAGAGATGGTTATGTTTCATCAGCATCGGATTCCAGAAACATGATCCCAATTCCCCTAATTTCTTAATCACAGATGCTTTTGGCGCTCACCACAGTCTAGCCGGACCCCCTCTGAAGTACCTAAGAACCAAACCAAAAGCAGCATCAAGCAAAGGTGAGATGAGTATGCAGACCATCAGGTAAAACATGTCTTCAGGCTTCCAGCATCCTTGCTTCCGTCCGAGGCCCAGCACTGTCTAGCATCGCCAGACTTAGCAAAGAAATACATACACAGGCTCCTGTATTTTATCTGACAATCCTATTAAGGCCTTTAGTAGCTCTGTTTAAGTCCTCTGCCATCAGAGCCTATTTTGGGAGGAGAAAAACATTGAAATGAGTCATCAAAATTTAGAGCAATATTTTTCAAGGTTTGTTCCCAGAAAATCTGCATTAGAATAACCTGGGGAACCTGTGAAAAAGACAGATTCCTGCTCTTTTTCACAGCCTAGACTCACAGAATCAGAAAGTCCAGGGGCAGGCCTGGGAATTCGCATTGTAAAAAGCTCTGCAACCTTGACCAGTGTGGCTCAGTTGGCTTGGTGTCCTCCCGCAAATCAAAAGGTCGCCAGTTCGATTTCTCATCAGGGCACATGCCTGGGTTGCAGGTTTGGTCCCAGTTGGGGGCGTGCGGAAGGCAACGAATTGATGTTTCTCTCTCAGATCAATGTTCCTCTTCCTCTCTCTCTCTCCCCCTACCCCTCTCTTTGAAAAAAATAAAATCTCTACAGATAATTGGGAGGCATACTAAGGCATGCCAGTTCTTTAATGACCTCAGTGTCTTTCCCAGCAGGACACACTGACAGCCTTTTCCTGCCTGGAGAAAGGAGACAATAAAAGTACAGTATCAGATATTTATGAGGACCTTCTTAAATATTTGTTTTCTTAACCCCACGGTAAAGGAACTCGGGGCTTTGGGAACAAGATAAGGGGACAGATACCCTCACCCAGTCCCCTGAAGGCAGAAGTTTGCCTCTGATCACCTCCAAACACACCTGACCATCTACAGCGTCCCTGTGTAGTCTGCCACTGCAGGCCGGCAGCCAGGAGGGCCTCTGGGCAGTGGCTCCAGCAGAAACGTGTACAGGGCTTTGCCCTGTGTGACAGACACAATGGATCTTCTGTCAGAGTGCAGTGCGCTGGGAAGCCTGCAATCACTTACCCCTTCTCTAAACCACCCCTGTACTTCTTTGCCTCGGGATCAAAGAGCCAACTTAAAACCAGAATGTACGCCCCCTCAAGATTTGCCTCACTGTCGCTACTTCTGCTCTCTGCATTTCCCAGCATTTAATCTGAAAGTCAGCCTCCACCATGAATGAACAACAGCTCATTGTCTGTGGAGAACCTTGGGCCAGACCAGAGACCAGGGTGGCATCCTGGGGGTTTGGGATTGGGTTTAGAAAGACTGCAGGCCCCAAAATGCAATTTCACCTCCCAAAGACTACTATTCCCAACATGCAATGCATCCAGGGTTAGCAAAGGAAAAGAACTACTAGCAAGAGTGGAAATTTTGCTTTCAGGTGACCCTTAGGCAAATAAACTATTAGAAAGGCCCCAGAGGACATTTTTTGCAGCAGTGGTCACTCCCTGAATCCAGGCAAGGACGGGGAGGAGTCTGTGCCGTGGTCCCTCCCCTTCTCCAAGTAAACTTCGTCCCCACAAGTTCCGCGGCAGGATTTCCAAGCGCCAGGAGCAGCTGCACTTCCTGAGCTTTCCTCATGGTTTCGGTGACCAGATCCGTGTTTGGGGAGCTGCCCTCGGGGGAAGGGACAGTGGAGAAGTTCCGGCTGCAGTCAGACCTGCTGAGAGTGGACATCATTTCCTGGGGCTGCACCATCACGGCCCTGGAGGTCAAAGACAGGCAGGGCAGAGCCTCAGATGTGGTGCTTGGCTTTGCCGAGTTGGAAGGTGGGTTGAACTCTGCCCCTGGTCACAGGCGGGCCTCAGACCCACCCTGCACACTCCCCGGATCAGACTGCTGCTCGCGGAGGGGATCCAGGGGAAGGACCGAGCTTGGGACCTTCGGGAGCGCTTGGATCCCGCTAACTCACTTATGTTGTGATCCAGTGCTTGGGAAAAAAAGACAAAATGAATGGAAACGGCTCTGGGACTTGGCTCCTGGTTATCCGTTCAGGCTTTGCCTCGATCGATTTAAAAAGTCAGTTGAAGGCAAGATTAAACTCCAGCTACCCTGGAGTGACCTTAGAACTGCCTGATCTTTGTGAGGGCTGGAAAGGAAAACGCAGGCTAGAGGGGGTGTGGCTCCCAGTCCCTTCCTCATGCCCTTTCTCAAGAAGGAAAATCAAAGACTTGCCTGTTCTACTTCCGTTTTCCTTCATCAGATTCTCTTTGAAGCATGGCTGTCTCAGAAGTGCTCAGGGGTGCCGACGGCTCATCCACTTTGATCTGGGTGGGGTTACTGCTCAGCAGCCCTGGCTGCTCTACAGCTACGCACAGAATGGAAGGCAGAAGACCTCATTGTCTAGAAATGAGGTCTCCTAACTAGGGTGGACTTTCATTCTGTTGGAATCCCTGGGCAATTAAGATAATGTATTAATACATGCGTCTAAAAACTTAATTCAATGATCTTATCCAATGAAGACAGACAAGCCCCTCCCCCCTGCCCATGGAGCTGCCCTTTAACCAGGGACATAACTGTTAGCCAAATAATTGCATAAATTAATAATTACAATTGTAGTTTGATCCCAAAGCACAGTTAGTGCTTTCTTTGCAGTAAGGGTGCAACTAGACAGAAAGGTTTGAAATCAAGTTGGCAAAGAAACAGTGTTGAGAACTAACATCCTCTGCTCAGTGGTAGAGGCGTGGACAAAATCTGTTTAGAGAGGAATTTTGAGGTTTTCCTTTAGGTGTGTCTTTCTGTCTGTTTGGTTCCTTAGATCCATAGCATGGCTCATGGTTGGAGGTCAACAGAAAACTCCTGAGAGCATTGGTTTTCCAATAGGAGACTGAAATTTGCTCCCCATATCCTCAGCGTGTTATAAGAATTTGCCTGAGAATCCTATTCCTTGCCCCCGATTGTCTTTGTCCGCCTTGGAGCTTCCCCAGCTTGGCTGAGAGAGGGGGTAGGTAATCTTCAGCAGAATTTCTTTGGTAACTTCAGCAAATCTTTACAGGAGGCTCAAGGGTGGGAAGGTGCAAGGAGGTAGGGAAAATCAGCTCCATGTCCCCCTGAGTTTCTGGGGGTGGGAGCTCACATCTGTCTTCAAAGTCAAGAGGGTTGACAAATGACAAAAGAGGATTTCTTAGGGAGGGAGGAGAGAAAAAAAAAAAGGATTTCTTAGAATCATTTTGCTGAGTCACCTCTTTCTGTTAGTAGCATAACTTTTTCAGGCTGAAACAGAACCATAAAGAGATTACTTGACTGGTGCAAAATTGGGCATGGAGTCAAAGAATTAAGTATTTGGTCTCCAACTGCAGAACCAGGAAAGAACTGGAGACGATAAGCTAAGAGCACCTGCTTGCGTCACCTCATTCCCATCTCTGCCTTATCGCATTCAGGAGGTAACCACCCTCCCCCTATACACACACACTCAGTTCATACCACTTTTACATCGGATGTGAGTCCCGTGGAGCTTAAAGAACACGGTGTCTTTCTGGAATTCATATGAAATGTGTGGCATGGTGACGTGGCACATGGGAAGCACCAGGCATCAAAGTGCCGATTTGAGGAGGACATTTATGCAATTGTCTCAGTGAGTCTGTGACTCTTGTGGGGGTCTGGGTGAAAGAAAATATTTCCCCTAAATGTTCTTAGAGGGGAGAAAAAACCCCGACCCCTCAGACCCCCTGACTTGTACTGTGTTAACGCCACACACTGTTAACGCCTCCTGAGAAAGTTTAAAAGCATTTTCTTAACCAGGAGGCATCACGGGCTTCACAGAAAGCATCAAGAGAGAATTTTAATTCCTATGCTATAATTTAGACAACTTATTTATTTTGAAAGGAAGTGAGCTGTTTTAAAAAGAGAAGTTGGGGTAAAGCCCTCAGACTATAAGGTAATACTTTCTAATACATCCAGCTCTCTTCAAGGTTGTTGCAGGGGGACCTTGTTCCTGTTTTATGGCCCTGCCCTTCGAGTGTTTTGTAGATTCTTTTCATATTGCCAAAAATAAAGAAGCCTTCATAACAAGAAGCATAACTGTCTCAATGCGTATACAGTCATGGCTACCTGACAATATTTTGGTCAAGGTCGGACCTCACGTGCTATGGTAGTATACCAACCACACCATCTAGGTTTGTGTCTAAGTATTCTCTGTGATGTGTGCACAGTGACGAAACCTATCTATGTGTCCCCACCATTAAGCCGCACATAACAGTGGTATGAAATGCTTCTCTGCTATTTTGATCAATTCTAGTGTATTGAAACTCATGTTAAGAAATTGGCAACAGTGGTTGTCCTCAAGCCAAGACTCTGGGTAGCTGGGTACAGGGAGGGCAAGGAGACTTAATTTTCACTATATAGTCTTTAAGAATGTCTGAGTATGTAAATGCCATACTAACAAACTGAAGCCAATAACTTGAAGCAGTAAGATGTGACAAAGTAAGGGGTTACCTTCATTTCCATGTCCCCAAACATGTTTTGACCTATGGGGAAGAGCTCAGCATGGAGAATTCCATGAGCCCTGGTCCTTTTGTAACCACCTGGTTAGATGTGAACTATTTCCAATTTCCCAGATAGATTATGTAAACTGCTTGGATGATGGCCATGACCTGCGGTCAGAATGGTTCAGTTTCTCCTGGGAAAATGAGATTTTTCTTCTGTAAAATTCTAAAGAGGTAGATCATATGATCTTTTAGTTCATAGGCTGGGAAACACAAGTCATGCCTCCTGCGAGTTTTTCTGCTGCTGTGCTGGGGTTTTGGGTGTGTTTTTTTTTGTATTTAAAATATGTTTAATGTTTTTAAAAATATTTTTATTTATTTTTGGAGAGAGGTGAAGGGAGGGAGAGAGAGAGAGAGAAACATTGGTGTGAGAAATGTTGATTAGTTGCTTCTCGCACGTCCCCAACCACAGACTTGGCCCACAACCCAGGCATGAGCCCTGACTGAGAATTGAACCAGTAACCTTTTGGTTCACAGACCGGCATCAATTCATTGAGCCACACCAGCCAGGACAAAATATTTTTAAATGTTTTTCATCTGCATGTCCCATCTGCAGTCATTATGATTTCTTTCAAAACCTATGATGAGAATATTTGCTTATAAACCACAGGTACAAACAATACCCATACAATCAATGCAAGTCCTTCCCGTCTGGCTCCCCATTACCACCAGACACCCAGCTATTACTGCCATGAGAGCCACTACGGAAAACTAGAGAAAATAAACTTAGTGCTCTTAGAATACCTGAGTTCATAAGAGGGAGTACCTCTGAGGAAAAGAGACCAGCGTAGAAGCTGCAGTTTAATATTATAAATGCCCACCAATGCCCTTATAGGAACGTTGAGGACTCCTGGTTTAAATCTGCTCTGTTCCTTAAAGCAGTGTGACCTTGAGCAAGTTACTTAACCTCTCCAGACCTCTTTCGTCACCTAAAACAAGTGGATAATGATGATTAAATGTGCTATTGGCTGTGACAGCATCCAACTATGGTGAACAGTTAATAATTTTTATCTTCTTTCCTTCCTTTACTTCCCCAAATATTTTCCCTCACACTACTTGAGCTTTTTATTTCACTTTGTTAACACTGAAAAAAAAATGGCATGGAGATTCATCTGGGACAGCCTGCAGCCATTTAAAAATATATAACATATTTGGGATCCTTGAAGTGCTCATCATTAAAGTAATGTTTGTTCTCCTCAAAAAGCCAAGGAAGGTGGATCTGGGTGTGGAGGTTTTGGTTGAGACTAGGGACCAACTTTATTTGAGACTTCGGGGCACCCTGGCTAAGGTTGGGCTGTCTGAGGTGCGTGCTGGGGCTGGGATCCTTGGGATGTTAGAGGGCTGGAAGGGACCATACCCCATGGATAAGCATTTATGACTACGTTCTGGCTAGTCCCTCGCTCAAAAAAAAAAATGGACACACTTTTCCTTTACCCTTGATCCTACGTCAGCGTTCAACTTGATTAAGTCGGCATTCCTGGCTTGACATAGAAACTCATTTTTTCATAGGAAGTAGTACTTTCTGCATTTCAAACAAGCTTTTTAATGATGTCCTATTCATAATTTGGGGATTATCACATTTTCTAGTTCTGATTTGATATAAAAGTTTAGTAACATGTAGCCCTGGCTGGTGTAGCTCAGTGGATTGAGCGCAAGCTGAGAACCAAAGTGTTGCAGGTTCGATTCCCAGTCAGGGTACATGCCTGGGTTGCAGGCCATGACCCCCAGCAACCGCACATTGATGTTTCTCTCTCTCTGTTTCTTCCTCCCTTCCCTCTCTGAAAGTAAATAAATAAAATCTTTAAAAAAAAGTTTAGTAACATGTGAAGATAGTATAAAATCCATTTGTTCCAAAGAGTTTTCCAGCTCTGGCTGGTGTGGCTCAGTGGATTGAATGCCAGCCTGTGAACTGAATCCCAGTCAGGGCACATGCCTGGGTTGCAGTCCAGCTCCCCAGCTGGGGACATGCGAGAGGCAACCAATCAATGTTTCTTTTGTGCATCGATGTTTCTCTCCCTCTCTTTCTCCCTCTCCTCCCCTCTAAAAATAAATACAAATTAAAATCTTAAAAAAAAAAGTTTTCCAGAGACAGTTGGGAGCAGTGGTTTCACAGTTTAATCCTTAAAAATGCTTTGTCTAAACCAAGGATGAACAAGTACTTCATGTCTCCTCGAGCCTATTATTAACCATTTCCGGTTGAGGCAATTCTTGCAAGCCCAGGAGGCAGCAGCCTTGTTCTTGGATTTGTCAGTGTTGCTAAGCCGTGACTGACAGAGAGAAAGGGCTCAGTGTGCACTTGTTGAATGAATCATCGTAGGATTCAAAAATAGATACAGCCAAACAATTTTTGAACAGAAATTCTGTTTTCCTCACATTTTTGAACTGGAAAACAGTTAAATGTCCACATCATTTGTCATCAGAGAAGTGCAAATTAAAATGAGACCTATTAGCATGGCCAAAGTTCAGAACACTGACAACACCAAATGCTGGCGAGGACGTGGAGCAACGGGAGTGCTCACTTGTGGCTGGTGTGAGTGCAAAATGGCACGGCCACTTTGGGGGACAGTTCAGTGGTTTCTTATAAAACTCCGCATGCTCTAACCATATGATCCAGCAATTGTACACCTCGGTATTTACTTACAGGGGTTAAAAACTGATGCCCACACAAAAACCTGCTCATGGATGTTCACAGGAGCTTATTCATAATCGCCAGCACTTGGAAGCAATCAAGATGTCCTTTAGTAGGTGAATGGATAAATAAACTGTGGTTCATCCAGACAATAGAATATTATTCAGTGCTAAGAAGCAATGAGCTATCGAGCCATGAAAAAACAGGGAGCACCCTGAAATGCATATTACTAAGTGAAAGAAGCCCATCTGAAAAGGCTATATGTTGTATGATTCCAACTATAGGACATTCTGGAAAAGGCAAAATTATGCAGACAGTAAAAAGATCAGTGGTTACCTGAGACTCGGGGCATGGGAGGGGATGGATAGGCAGCGCACCAGATTTTTAGAGAAGTGAAAATACTCTGTGTAATATAACAGAGTCTATGTATCATTATACCTTTGTCCAAACCCATGAAATGTACAAAACCAAGAGCGAACCCTAATGTAAACTGGACTTTAGGTGATGGTGATATGTCAGGGTAGGTTCATTGGTTATAATAAGTGTAGCACTCTGCTGGGGGATGTTGATAATGGGGGAGGCTGTGCATGTGTGGGGGCAGGGGGTATATGAGAAATCTCTGTGCTTTCTGCTCGATTTTTCTGTTAACCTAAAACTGCTTTAAAAAAAATAATAAAGTCAAGCCCTGGCTGGCGTAGCTCAGTGGATTGAGTGCAGGCTTCAAACCAGGCATCTCAGGTTCGATTCCCAGTCAGGGCACATGCCTGGGTTGTAGGCCATGGCCCCTAGCAACTGCACATTGATGTTTCTCTCTCTTTCTCTCTCTTTTTTTTCCTCCCTTCCCTCTCTAAAAAAATAAATAAAATCTTTAAAAATAATGATAATAAAGTCTATTAAAAACAAAAACATATGAAACAAAACCAAGAAAAGATTATTTGGCCCTTTGGGACTCCTTTGGTTACCCAGTCTAAGGGGTTTTAAAGGGATAGCACCAGAAAGAAAGAGCGCAGGGAGAGGTGGGAGCTGACAGGAATCCACCTGGCCTGTGCTAAGAGATGGTAGTGAGGTGAATTAACCAGAAAGCCTTGCACTTTCCAAGTGATGTCACATTCCAGAACATGTACTTAGGAGCCAGGCTGTCTGCATTCAAATCCTGATTCTGTCATAACTAGCTGTGTGTTTGGGAGCAAGTTACTTAACCTTTCTGTTCTCAGTTTCCAAACTTATAAAATGAGGGTAATAATCATGTCTAGCTTACAGAAGCATTCTGAGTTAATGAGTTAACTCAGAATGAGTTAACTGTAGAGCACTTAGAAAGTGGCTGAGACTTTGAAACCAAGCATTGTCCATGGGCAGAACTCTGAGGACCCATAGACTTAACAAAGAAGTGAACCGGGAAAGACCTGGAAGAGAAGATTAATGTTTCATTTAGGCCCAGCCAGTTGAGCAATAACTGGTCTGATCAGTTCAGGGTCCATATCCTCAGAGCCCCTCCCACCATGGTAAAAATGATTCGTGTGCTTAAACTGCATACTTTCCTGATCTGCCGTAGATGTGCTGGATACACAGCAGTGCAGGAAAGGGAAATGGAATTCCAAGAGCATCTGAGTGAAAAACAGAACAGAAAGTAATCCTGGTGGTAATACACAAAGCAAACTACCTCCAAACCTTAATCTGCCAATGTACTCTACACTAAAAGATTACAGGACAGAGGAACTTAAAGAGAAGGACAGTGTTGTAATGTGCCAGGCACAAAGTTGTACGTATGGGACACTGGCTCTGTTTCTTTCAAAGCCCTCCTAGAAAGCTGACAACAGTCTGTGCTCATCGATACACCATGTAGCCATCAAAAGGAATATGGGCCCTGACCAGTGCGGCTCGGTTGGGTATCATCTCTCAAAGCAAAAGGTCACCAGGTCAATTCCTGGTCAAGGCACATGCCTGGGCCTAGTCCCCAGCTGGGGCACATGGGAGAGGCAACCATTCAATGTTTCTCTCCCTCTTTCTCCCTCTCTTTCTCCCTTCCTCTCTCTCTAAAAATAAGTAAATAAAATATCTTTTTTTTAAAAAAGGAATATAGTAGGTGGATATGTGTAGTCACATGGGAAGATCTTAAGATATTTGATAACTGAAAATGTTGCAAAACGTGTATAGTATAATTCCCTTTATATATGTATATAGAATGTGTTTGTGTATTTGTATGTGCTAATGTGCTGTTAGCATAAATATGTATAAGTGCCTGCAAGCAGTTTCTCATCGCACCACTGGCAGTGGTCGTCACTGGGAAGGAGGGGTTGAGAGGCAGGGGAGAGCTTCCATGTTTTACTCTTCGTTAAGCTTGCTGGATTTCGCAAATAAAAATACAAGATGCCCAATTAAATTTGAATTTCAGGTAAATAATGCATATTTTAAAGTGTAGTGTGTGCCATGTATAACAATAATATGGACATACTTATACTAAAATAGTATTCATTGTTTATTTGAAGTTCACATTTAACTGGGTGCCTATATTTCTTCTGGCAAGACTACTCTATGTCCTTGTGTATTAGTTAACACTGTTTTTTAAATTTTTAAAAAATTTATTGATTGATTTTAGAGAGAGAGAGAAACATTGATTTGTTGTTCCACTTATTTATGCATTCATTGGTTTCTTCTTGTATGTGCCCTGACCAGGAATCGAACCCACAACCTTGAAGTATCCAGATGATGTTGCAACCAAATGAGCTACCCAGTCAGGGCTATTTAACACTCTTTAAAAGACATTTTAATGTACTAATTGTATGATTTTTTTTAAGAAAGAAGAAAGAATGATAAGGTTAGTTTCTTCTCAAGACTACACAAAAAAAATAATTTTTAGTGAAAAAATTGATCAGCCTAGGGAAAAAAGCAGATTACAATGCAGCATGCATACTAAGACCCCAGTTTAATTAAAAAAAAAAAAAAGGAGAGTGTATGTAGGCATATGCTAGAAGACAGAAGGATATACTTCAGAGTATTAACAGTGGTTCTCTCCAGTGATGATATTAGGATGATTTAAATTTCTTCTTTGTGTTTTACAAAGTCCTTTAAAAATGTTTACTGCGTTTGGAAAGGGAAAAGGCCATGTGTAGAAAACAGCGTTTTTCTGTGTTTCCATGAGGATGTGCTCCCAGGAGAAAGTGGCGGGTAGCCGTGTGAGCCTCGTCTTAAGTTTGAATTTTTCAAAAACTCTGCAATGCCATGTCCTTGCAGGCTACCTCCAGCAGCAGCCCTACTTTGGAGCAGTGGTCGGCAGGGTGGCCAACCGCATTGCCAAAGGAACATTCATGTTAGACGGGAAGGAGGTCAAGCTGGCCATCAACAACGGGCCCAACAGCCTGCATGGAGGCATCAGAGGGTTTGATAAGGTGAGTGGGGGCATTGGGCCAAGTCCTTACCTGGCACACTTCACAAAGTACCTTCCAGCATACCTTCTGTTTACTGGGCACGATCCCAGGCCCTGGAGCAAATGCGTGGAAAGGTGATTCAGGAAAGAGGTTGCTCCCGTGGTTAGGACAAGCAGAGGCGCTGGCCCTGTTCCAGGACTCATCCTTGTCTAGCTCGTCTGACTATCACAGGCAGCACAGCCCTGAGTGAAAGAAAGGACAATGGCCCTTGACTTAGGAAAGACAGGGAAGGACTTTCCTTAGGCACAGCAGGAAAGTGGATTGAAAATAATACCTAACCACTTCCTTACTAAACAAGCCATTTACGTATGTTATCTCTCACCCTGTATTATCGCCACATGAGGCATCTGAGGGTCTGGAAGGCCACACGCCCTTAAGCCAGGCTGCCTGACCAGACGCCCTCATTCTTGCGCTCCAGGTGCAGCTGTTCGCCAGAGCGGCCACTGTGGGTGCCTCTAGTGCAACACCCCCACCCCATGTCTGTCAGTAAGCCGGCTGCATTCAGGCCTACCCTCCCGCGACTCAACATTACCTCCTGTTCTCTCCAGCTCCCCCTTTCCACATTAAAACTCCCGTTCCCCAAGTGAAGCCCTGGGGGGAAAAGGTTAGGAAAGCAAATTGATCCAACGCCTTCTCCCTGAAGTGGGAATGCCCGGCCTCCTGCTCCCTGGCTGGGTGGGAGTCTGCTGGCCAACCCGAGTGACTCTCTTACGAGTCTAATTTCAGGCTGTGAGGGAGATAATTTCGGTAGTTAACTTGCCTTTCAATTACAGCACCCAGGTTATTTCCTGGAGAAGACAGGAACATGTGTGCAGTCAGGGCCACAATTTCTTCTTTCCTGCCTCTGACCGCCACCTATCCTTCAGACGGAAGTTGGCCACTCTCTGCTTCCCCTGCCCCACCAGCTTCCTGTCCGTGGCCCAGACCCAGACTGCCCTGTCTGTTCCCCTTTGCTCAATGAGAGGACTCCTTACTCCAGGGAGGCACAATGCCAGAGGGCCTGTGGGATACGCCAGGTCTGTGGGCAGACCCCAGCCAGAGGAAGTTAGGCCCAGCCCTGCTTGGACACCGATCTTCAGAGGAGCCTCAGAACAGCACCTTGTTCCAGTCTGTTCCTGTTCCCTCTATTCTCCTGTGCTGTCTTCTGTGGTGTCGTTCAACAGGTTTGCCCTGTATGGACGTAGCAAATAGTGAATATACACACACATCCTTGAATGTAGCGTGCCAACCGAGCCACTTCTGTGAACCAGGGCACATTATAGGGCCTGAGGCTCACAGTACGGTGAGGGAGTGGGACCCTTCCACAAACAACTGTTATAGGTGGGCCGCAACAAACCCACAATGTAGTCGTCAGTGGTGTGATAGAGGAACTGGGTATGGACAAGTTAATAGCAACTAGGGAGGTGGCGTTTGAACCTCCCTTGAAGAAAGGATAGCGTTTCATTCACTATGTTGCTGTTGGAGAGAATGGCTATACAACAGCCCAGCGAGAAGTGGGGAAAGACTTGCAATGTTTTTATGGAGCCACTGAAAGGTTTTGAACAGTAGGTTTTGATATAGTACCGCGAGCACTGTCCTATGAACTTTGTATTGTGTTTCCTTTCAACAGTCACTGAATAATTGTTCTTTCTACTTATTGAGCGTTTCAACACATTTTTACAAAATTTTTATTCATTGATTTTTAGAGAGAACCATCAATTTGTTGTACTGCTGACTTATGCATTCGTTGGTTGATTCATTGGTTGGTTGGTTGGTTGGTTGATCAACCAGTCCTCAGTCCCCTTGACCAAGGGTCGAACCCACAGCCTTGGTGTATTGGGACAATACTCTAACCAACTATGCTACTCCGCCAGGGCCACCACACTTTTTAAAGATGAAATTTGAACAACCTGACAGGATTAGAAATGGTATAAGTAGGCCTAAAGGTGTACATATGGAATTTTCTGGAAAGTTTGAAACTATAGGGCCAGGGAAATCCTTCCATGAATAGGAATTATACTTCCCACAGTATTATACTTATCTCATAATACTGGTTTACACAAAAATCTTTCCATTGTGTCCTTCTCTAAAGGAGAAAAACTAGGTAGCAAGCTGTGAACATTTATTTCAAGTATTTTCTTCCTAAAATTTTCCATTTGAGAGATTCTTTTTTCTTTAATCACATAGATAACAAGCTTTATATGTTAAGTGTCTTGAAAGTTCAACATTGCTGGGAGGTGACTAGGGTATAAAATTAATATTTCACTAAGGTCAGTGAATATGTTTCAAATACCAGCTGCTCTCACTGTGGGCAGAGGCAGAGACCTTCATTCCCGCTGGGCTGCCCTTCCTGGCAAACACAGAGTCGCTGGGAGACCCAGCCGGGGCTGAGTGGGTAGAGCTGGGCTCATAGGCCGTTCCTCAGGCCAGAGGGGCTGTCATCCTGCAAGTATCTTTGGGATGACAGTGTTTGGCCTCACCGCCTGCAGATTTAAACCAAACATTCCCTGAAGCCAGGGTGCATTATAATGTAGACGACCAGACCTGAATTTGAATTCTAGCTCTGTCACTAATTACACGTATGACTTGATTTTTCCCCCCTTTAAACAGTGGACATGAAGTAGTAAAGGTGTCTACTCCCCTGGGATGTGGGGGGTGGAAGTGAGCAAGTTAACTCCACTGAACTTAATTTGCTCATCTGTAAAATGGGGGTAATGCTATTAATTAGAATCACGTGAAATTGCCACCGTTCGCCTACTTTAACCTGCAAAGGAGATGATGATGATGATTACTATTATTGTAATTATGTTCCACCACATCCTTACCTTGTGAAATGATTTGTGTAAAGCACCAGGTCAGGGGCTGGTGAGGCACTCAGTAAATGGCCGTCTCGTGTCTGCAAAAGACCCTTTTACCCCAGGGCTCCCCAAAGAGACTGAAGGGGTCCCTGGCCACCTCATCCTCTCACAGTGTAAAGCACGGGATCAGCAGCAGACCACCTGGTTCAAATGCACTGTCTTACTGGCTGCGGGGCCTGGAACAGCTGTTGATGTTTTCTGAGCCTCGGCTCTGCCATCCCTCAGTGAGGGTAATGGCACCTACGTTAGGTCAGCTCTGAGACAGATCGGATAACGTCTGCGAAGTTTCTAGCTCATCACGGGCACTCAATAAACGTTGGTTTTCTCCTCCCGGTAAGGGTCATTCTGGGGCCTCTTAGGCAAAGTGGAGAGGCACCACTGTGTTAGTCCAAGACTCCTATTCTATTTTCAAAAGCAAAAAACTCATTTAGAAAACTCTTCTTCATATTTTTCTTTCCACTCATAGAATCATATTTTCCAGAATGAGGAGAAACCTTTGAGATGATTTTTCAATCCCTTTATTTTATGAGCTGGATTGATGTCCAAATTCACACAGTGAGCTGGGACCAAACATGGCCCCCAAATCAGGACCCCTGACTTGTGGGCTAGAACTCTTCCTAGTGGGACGGGTGCCCAGGGAATACAGAGAGCCTCATGGTGTTGTCTATAAATGTTTGTAAGTAGTACCCCCAGGAGAGATGGACTGGTTTTTTAAGGTTGTATTTAATACTATTAGCAGACAGCAGACATTGCTATATTACTACACTTAGAATAGGGTGCTGAGATTTAAAAAAAAAGGTTTCAAAGTAGGGAAAGAAAATATTGTAGACACATACATATAAACTTAAGGGAAAACAGGACAGGAAATGTGAGTCGGTAAGGAGAAATGTTTTTCTCTCAAATTCTGTATAAAACAGAATTTTTAGAATAATTAAAATCTAAGCCATTATTTTAAACCTTGTTGATTGCATCATCATCTCCCTTCCTGGAATTAGCTGTCTTTAATATGGAAATGTGGCATTCAGCTTGGGGCTGGAGTGACTAAACAGCTTTGAACACACTTTTTTCCTAGGTCCTCTGGACCCCTCAGGTGCTGTCAAATGGCGTCCAGTTCTCACGGGTCAGTCCAGATGGTGAGGAAGGTTACCCTGGGGAGCTGAAAGTCTGGGTAACTTACACACTGGACGGCGGGGAGCTTGTGGTCAACTATCGCGCCCAGGCCAGTCAGACCACGCCAGTCAACCTGACCAACCATTCTTACTTCAACCTGGCGGGCCAGGTGAGTGACCTTGCCTCTGCTCTCCGGTGGTGCCAGGTGCAACCAGCCTCTTCTCTCCTGCCTGGTGCTTTGTGGAATGACCTGGGGGAGTGGCTGGAGAAACCAACCCAGCAGGAAATTACTCTGGATGATGAAAAGTGCCCAGCAAAGCATCTGGTTCAGTAGGCACTCAATAAATGGGAGTTATAGAGAAAGATAGGATGAGTACATTATACCACTGGGAGGATTATCTGTTTCCCAAGATGTCTTTTAAGAATTCCTTCTCACCCTGGCCAGTGTGGCTCAGTTGGTTAGAACATCATCCTATAACCAAAAAGTCACCGGTTCAATTCCTGGTCAGGGCACATGCCCAGGGTTGCAGGCTTGATCCCCAGTTGGGCCGTGCACAGGAAGCAGCCAATCGGTATTTCTTTTTCTCCTCCCTCCCCTCTCTCTCAAATGAGAATAAAATGAATTAAAAAAAAAAGAATTCCCTTTCATCTAGTAACATATACTCACATTTGCTTGCTTTACTTTACCCCTACTCCCCCCTAAATTATTTCCAAGTAAAGTGCTTTCCACTCTTGGACTTTTGGAAATGTGCTTGGCCCAACCTCTTGAGATATGCTGCCAATATTTGTGTGTTCCTGCTGTGTAGCCCCCGCAAGTGTGGTGTAGAGACATTGATAACCCCTCTTAGGTAATCTCTACACCACCTCATCCCCTCCTAAAGCTAATATTTTAGTTTGCTGAAGAGGTTATTGCAGGAGACAGAATAAAAAAAGCACAGCTAACCTCTGTAGATTATATCTATTCCTTCCTGTTCATATGAAGTACTCATCATTCTCTACTATTCTTGAATCGCTTTGGCATGATTTTCTACCACGAGGTGATGTTCACAGCCAACTAGTAATATCTTATATTTTCACACTCTTTTAGGAGTTTGCTGATGGTCTGCTGATTTTTTCCTGGGATCTTTTCAAATAGCATGGCTGATTGGTTCTTATATAATTTCCAAAGTTCTCCCTTTAGAAGTAAGAAAGATGTTTCTTCACTTGCTTGTTCCTTATCTTCAGGAACTTCTACTATCCTTGTTGAGATCTTAAGACTAACCAAAACACACACAAAAAAGCAAGCACGCCCAGCCGTGAGGCTCTGCAATAGTGTATATAAAGACCTCACTTTTTAAAATAACTCCAGAAAGAAACTTGACAAAAACAGAGTGAAATATTAATGGTTTTATGTAGGTAATAAATAGATCATGGTGCTATTTCACTGTTTTCCACATTTTTATATCCTTGGGACATCCTGCTTTATAATCAGGGTGGTCTAAAGGAATGGATTCAGAAACAGAAAGAGAAACTGTGTGGGAAGCACTACATCTGCCGTGTGTTCCGGTGGAGGAGACTTAATGGCAACGTAAGGTTCACTAAGGCTCATTCCACTGACCTGGCAGCAGGGCCCTCCCGACCAGAATTTTTACGCCCTTCCAATCCTACAGGGACTCGAAGTGCCATGTATTTCTGAATCTCTTTCCAGAGGCTGAGTAGTTTCCCAGATCACAAAGCCTACCCAGGAGGATGGGCAGTGTCAGCCCCCTTCTGTCTTCGTAAGGGACCGTAGCCACTAGCTCCAGGGCTGAGGGTAGACAGGGTGGTCAGCCTTCTGGGGTGCTCAGGTGAGAGCGGAAGGTCAATCACCAGGCTTGGGGTCACGGGGCATCCGTATTTGCAGAGCGCCTCTTGCCCCACTCCCAGACATATTGTCATGTATCTTAAACCCTCCCCAAGGAAACGGGTCAGAACTCGGTGTTTAAGGTAGCTCAACTTGCACGTTTTCTTCTTTTGTTTGGTTTTTTAATTTAATAGCAGTACTTTTGTTCTACTTGGGGCCAATCTTTGAGTCATCATTTCTAAGTTGAGTGTTGGAGGCCTGGGGGGGAGGAGGAACTGTGTTTTTCAAAGAATGGAAAAGTTATGCGGTTTGCAGGTTGGTTGTTTCTGTCTCTCTTGGCTGTTCCTGCTCCTGCCTAACACAAAACAGGGAGGACATGTTTCTTGCTGAAACTTTACCCAAAGAGTTCTGAATGCAGGCCGGGGGAACTAGAGATGAAATGCAATAACTGGGGTTCTGGTACGACTGAGTCAGTATGTCACCGGAGGACCCAGATTCTTATGTCTTTCCATTCTGCTCTTTCAGGGTTTTGGCCTTTCTTCTCTCATGGTCACAAGATGGTTGCCGCAGCTCCAGAAATCCATGTAGTCACTTCTAGAGACAAAAAAAGGACCTATTCCTTTTTTTCATATCTCTAATGTTCCATTTTATTTATTTATTTATTTAAGTTTTTAGATTTTATTTTTTTATATCTAGAGAGAGGGGAAGGGAGGGAAAAAGAGAGGGAGAGAAACATCTATACAAGAGAGAAACACCGATGGTTGCCTCTTGCGTGTGCTCTGACCAGGAACCAAACCTGCAACCCAGGCAGGCATGTACCCTGACTGGAAATTGAACTGGTAACCTTTTGCTTTATGGGGTGACACCCAACCAACTGAGCCACAACAGCCACTCCTGTTTCTTTTTGAAAAAAACAAATTTCTTACTTTTTAGAGGCAGGGAAAGGAAGGGAGAAAGAAGGGGAGAGAAACGTCAACGTGTGAGAGATACATCAATCAGTTGCCTCTTGCACACCCCCAGCCTGGGACCTGGCTCACAGCCAGGCATGGGCCCTGATTGGGAATGGAACTGGTAGCCTTTTGGTTCGCAGGCCGACACTCAATCTACTGAGCCATACCGGTCAGGCCTAACGTTCCCTTTTTAAGAACAAGCAAAACTTTCCCCAGAAGCTCCCCACCAAACTTTCCCTCACATGTGTTGGTCAAAAGTACGTCCTGAGCCCAATCTAACCCAATCACCAGCAAGGGAATTAGACCACGGTGATTGGCTTAGACCAATCCGGATTTGCCCTCTGGGGCCAGGGTGGGGGTCCTTTCCCTGCACGTCTAGTTTGGCCTAGGATAAATCCACAGGTCCCGGTTCTTCCAGGGGAAGGGGAGGGTGCTGGTGAAGGTGTGGCTACAGCTTGGATAGTAACCAGTAGTGTCTGTCTTATCCTGCTCGAGGTGATTAAGAGCTGAATGAACGCAGTGGTAGTGGCAAAGCACAACCAAAAGGCCGGTAAAGCCCCCGGCAAGCCACGGTGAGCTCTGTAAACGGTTAATGTTACAGATGAGTAATGGCCAAGCCAGGTTCACCAAAACAAACACTGAACTCAGAGATGGACCTAAGTTCCCTTTGTGAGGCGGCCTTCCTTGCCAAGTTCTCATCAGCCTAGAAAGGAATGCACCCCACAGTAATATTCCACCGCAGCAGGTCGCTGCACTATTCCAGGTCAGGGGTCATGAAATGAGGCATGCTTCCCTTTCATGAAGGAATGTGAGTGCTGCCTAGTGACCCAATAGCCACGAGGAGACCAGGTGCCTAATAAACGTTTCTTTCCCTTCTCCTCCCAGGCTTCTTCCTAACATCTCAGATTCATCAGTTTATTTGGTGTGTGATTTTCATATTGAATCATTTTTCTTCCTGCCTTAGTACTAAAAAACAAACAGATAAAGGAAATTCCTAAGCAGCTTTATTATATAACAGTAAAAAAAAGTGGAACAACTCAAAAGTCTGTCAGCAAGAGAACGGATAAACAAGCTGTGATATAGCCACAAAATGGAATGCTACTCAAACTTGAACTGAGCCGTGAACAGATAAAGCCAAGGACACAGTCTCAAATTCCCTTCTTTCATCAGAGAGAAGACACCCCTCAGTCCCAAAAGCCTCTTTGGGGCCGGCAGCCCCCCGAGGGATAAGAGGGTGGCAGTACGGAGAGCCACACAGGAGGTGACCCCTCTAGTCTAGAGCGGCCCTAGGCAGGGCTGCAGACCCCTCTCATTTTGGACCTGCCCTCCCAGGTCAGAGCAGGGAGTGAACAAGGGACGAAGCTAGTGTCAGCAGAAGAGAGACCTGTGCCCCCGCCTTGCCTCGCCCCATTCCTACCCCTGCCCAGCATGTACCCACTGGGAGAACACAAGAGATGTTCTTCAGAAACAGACCTTAGTCGTGCAATTGAAACAATTTCGGTCTTGTCTGGACACATTCTCAAGGGCTCTAAACTCTTGGCCTTTCTCCTTAGGACAACTCCACTTGATTATGTGGACCTGAATCTTTCTGACCGTGGGATCGTGTTTTCCGTGAACCGCAGTGCTCTCTCCTGCTGACTTCTCAGGAACTCAGCAGAACCTTCTGTGTAGCTTAGCTCAGGGTTTCTCAGTCTCGGTGCTGTTGACATTTTGGGCCAGATAACTCCTTATTGCAGGTGTGGGGAGACTGTCCTGTGCATTGGAGAATATTTAATAGAATCCCTGGTCCCTCCCCACTAGATGTCATTAGCATTGCCACCCCCAGCTCGGACCATCAAAAATATCTCTAGACGCTGTCAAATTGTTTCCCAGTGGGGCACAGTCATCCCCAGTTGAGAACCACTGGGTTAACTTATCTTTGAATATTCACTAAACAAAAGCCCTCATATGGTTTCCCTTTCATATCTTCTGCCGTGAAGCTCTAAAATAAATTCCTATTAATAATAAAAAGAATCTCTTAAACTAGAAATGTACCTGTGTATCTTCCAGTTGGCAAGCAACACGACATGTCTTTACTAAACTGTTCTTCACAAGAACCCTGGAAGAGGTAGGGGCATCGTTAGCCCAGTTTCACACGGAAGGAAAGAAGATTCGTGGAGGTTTATATAACTCCCTGGGGCCCCTCAGTGGGAGCTGGAACTAGACTCCAGGCCTCTGACCATGCCCAGCCTTTGACTCCCCAAGAAGAGCAGGGTGCATTTTTATGGAGGGGACAGACAAACTCTGAAAAGCAAGGACCCCAGTTCTGAGGCCCAGGCTTCTGTCATGGGGCCAGGAGTGTCTGGGTGGGAAGTGGGCCAGAGAAACGGTGACATGCCCCACCTCTAGTGAGCTGGAGGCAAGACCTTGGCCGCCCAGCGCCTGAGCTGCAGGCCACCAAGTCCTGCTCTTCTGTTTGCCCAGCATGTGAGGAGCGTGGGAAAACTCCTCTGCGAATCAGCCGAAATGCAAAAGACTTGCAAATCTTGCAAATCGTTGGCGTCTCTCTGACTTTGCACTTTTACAATTTCATTTGATGAAGAAGACGCATGCTGGGGTCATGCTTGAGAGCTTCTTTCAAATCAGCTGCTATTTTGAGGACCTGTCTACCCACACCTAAGTGAAACTATCAGTCATCACCAGAGGTCAAATGAGACTTCTAAAGTTTGTGTCAATGCTTGAAACATTTCTGCAGAAGTTATAAAGCAAGTGTATGAAATAGGGCTTAGCTTTAAATCTTTTCTTCTCTACCTTTTTCCTTCCCAGGGTTCCCCAAATATCTATGACCACGAAGTCACTATAGAAGCTGATGCTTTTTTGCCTGTGGATGAAGCCCTGATTCCTACAGGTTGGTGAATTTTCCCTTTTTATAGGAATGTAGAGCTGGGGTTCAATTTGAGAAACATCGAAACTTCATTTACCTAAATTGATTTTCCCTGTTGGCCTACCAAAATACCTCTAATTACCATGATTAGTCATTTGTTTTGGTTAAGGTTGGGTGAACATAGAATTAAACATCCAAACCAGCACCCTTTTGAGAGGGAAAGGGGATGTTATTATCAACAAGCCAGGGCAGCAGGCATAAACTGGGACATACAGTCCCAAATACCCTGTGTCCTCTGGTAATCATAGCTGCGCCTTGGGTTCCAGAAGTTCTTTACTAAAATGTAAATCTGTTCCTTGTTAGCACCTTTGCAGAGATAAGTTTACCTGAGCATTACGTCACAAATGCAGGGCACTGATAGGACTTCAGGTGGTTTTTGATAGAAGAGGGAAGGGTAGGATGAGTTATGCCTTGTGCAGGACAAATGCAGGTAAGTCACCTCTGGGACACAGTTTGGGGGATGGGGTGGGACAGGGAAAGCAGAGTATCAAAGGGGAAGGTGAGGTGCTGCTGAAATCAAAATTGAAGAGTGTGTGTGATCCTAGGTTAGCTAGATTGAGATTATCTTGGTTATTATCATTTGGAATGAAAAGTACCTTGGTTCAAATAGGCAAATCCATAGACATAAAAGTAGATTAGTGAGTTGCCAAGGGCTAGGGGCAGAGGGAAATGGGGAGTGATGATGGGTACGGAATTTCTTTTTGGGGCAGTGAAAATATTCTGGAATAGATGGTGGTGGTGGTTACACAACCTTGTGAGTACACCGAACACCACTGAATTATGCGCTGTGAATTTGATAGGGTGTGAATTACATCTCGATTTGAAAAAAGAAAGAAAGAACGTGTTGCCTTGGTTCCTGGGTTATCTCCAGGACTGAGTGGTGTAATTCTGTACTGGATGGTGGGTGTCTCCTCCAGGGACAGTCGGGTGACCAGAACCAGCAGGGGAGCTGTTGTCTGTGGCAGCTTATGGAAATTAATTTAAAGTAATTACCCCAAAGCAGCAGACAAATATTCTTACTGGGATTTCATTAGAATCAGAGATCAGGTGAGTGTAGAAGGCTTAGTCTCAGAAAACTAAAGTAAACAGTAGTGGAGAATGAAGGGAAGAGCGGAAATCCAGAAGGACACACACACTCCCGCATCAACTCCTCTTCCCCAGGGAGGAACGGCTGCCCTCACGTGGCCCCTTGGCCAGTCCAGGTGCCCTGCCTGTGTCTGATGGCAAAGAGGTATTTCCTTGTGGCTCCTTTGTCAGGTTGCTGACATCCTATGTTCTGTTCTCTCAGGCATCTGTCTCATCAGGGTCACTGCCCTTGATAAGCCTATTGGCCAGTAGCTACATGTAGAAGATCAGGAAGGCCTTTCCCTTCCATGCCACTTCCTGTAAGGATGCTGTTACTTCAGTTGTCATCTCTGCTCCGAGAAAGACCTTAGCATGACAGCATATGAACAATTAGAAGTCAAGGGCAACATCTTAACCAAGTAAACAGGGTTTATATCACCAGGGACAAGACATTTGGACGTTACATTCCCCCTCATATGATTCACTGAAAAAGCACATCGCCTGTGTGATGTTCTGCCAAAAGTACATAATCTCAGTCCATTCAGAAGAAAATATCCCATGAGCCCAACTGAGGGGGGGTCTACAAAATAATCAACCAGTACTCGACAATAGTATTGAGATCATGAAAGTCAAAGAAAGACGAAAGAACAGTCTCAAAGGAGATAGGACAACAAAATGCAGTGCGGGATCCTAGATTGGATCACGAGGCAGAAAAAGGGCAATAGTGGTAACTCTGGTGAAATTCTAGAGGAGCCTATGGCTTAGTTAATAGTACTATTCCCGTGTTAAATTTCTTTTTTTAAGATTTTATTTATTTATTTTTAGAGAGAGGGGAAGGGAGGGAGATAGGGAGAGAAACATCAATGTGTGGTTCCCTCTGACATGCCCCTACTGGGGTCCTGGCCTGCACCCAGGCATGTGCCCTGACTGGGAATCGAACTGGCAGCCCTTTGGTTCACAGGCTGGCACTCGTTTCATGGAGCCACACCAGCCAGGGTTCCATGTTAAATTTCTTAGCTGTGATCATTGCACCATCGTCATGTAAGATATTAACATTAGAGAAAGGTGGGTGAGGGATACACACACGTATTTTTGCAACCTTTCTGTAAGTCTAAAATTATTTCAAAATTTAAAAGAAAAAAAAGCCCAGGGCACCAAGTAAGATAGTAGTTTAAGTTTACTGGGTATCTGCCTTTAGGGAAGGGCTTTTGTTTTATCTTGGCCTCTTTAAAACAATGGGGTTGTGTTTATGGCTGCTAGATCGAATTGTTCAGGAAGCAAAAGGTAAGAATGTGAGCCTGCATACTAAACAGCAACTTCAGTTAACCGCAGGAACTAGAAACTCCCCTAAATGCAGTGACTGTGAAACTAATTAGAATAAGAATGAGAAATCAAGATAAATGATTCAAATTTTTGGCATCACAGTGCTGAATGTTTTCCTGGCTTCAGGACTGGGTTTAAAGGCTTTTGTATTTGTCTTGGTGACACGTCATATTTTTTTTATATATATATTGACGTGGCACAGTACATGGGCATGAGTAAGCTAGCCCATCTTGTGCCAGATGGAGAATTAATGCTTTTGAACTAAATGTTGTGAACTGCAAGGAAAAAGTAGGGGTGGCAGCTATTTTGTGATTGATAAGGAAGAAAATGAACTGAGTAGCTTATAAGTAGAGGTGATGAAACTAAGTGCATATTTATCTGTACATATTTATAAAATCTTATGCTATTCTGATCAGTATTGATCAGACACAAATCACAAAAAAACGTGTAATTAATGCTGCATAAAGGTTATTTGTCATGACTGTAAGAGGTAAGCGTGACAAGGCACAGTGGAACTTAACATGCCATCTAACGGACTGTATACAATCATGCTCATGTCAATTTTGCACTGTAAGCAATTTTAGGATCAGACTCTGTACTCCACTAGCAGTGCACACCTATGAGGCTGAGTAGGATGTAAGAGCTCTGGACTCCGGGAGGCAAGAGCGCTGGTTCTAGAGCCTTGGCTTTGCTGTTAACCAAGTGGGAGACCTTTGATATATGTGTAATGCGTTGACATTTAACTTTTCTGCACTCTCATTTTCTTTTCTGCAAATAGGAGGTATGTGGAACTCAATCCAATTTTATGGACCAGCAATTTTTCTTTAAAAAACAGTTTAGGTTCTGGCCACTTGATTGGAGCATTGTCCTGCCATGCTAAGGGTTGTGGGTCCAATCTCCCATCAGAGCACACACAGGAGTCAACCAGTGGGTGCATGACAGAGCGGAGTGGGAGACTCGATGTTTCTCTCCCTCTCTCTCTCTCTCCCCCCTCTCCCTGCCTCTCTTTCTCTCCAAAATCAATAAATAAAAAAATAAAAAAAACAATTTGGGGGACTTATCTAGGGTTACCCAACTTTTCATTTTCCCAAGTTAGAAAGCTATCATAGATATAGGACTATTAAAACTAATTAGAATGTACATATGGTATATTTAAATAACTATTTTAAAAACTAATTGAGGTAATAATGAGGAACAGAGATAGACTACATTTATTTGTTTAAATTCCAAAGTGCCACTTATAATCACTATCTCTTCATACAAGAAAGAATATTTTAATACCACAAAAGTGGGGAAATATTCATCTTAGACTAAAGAACAATCCTTGAAATTGACTTCATCTTGTTTTTTTTAAAGAAATGTGGTAGATTATCCAAATATATCCCAGTTTTCTGTAGATCAGTGAAAATTTTATCATGGACTCTTGGACTGAAGTAAATAATTTGTAGGGTCATTTGTAGCTCTTACATTCTGTGATTCTACGAAGCTCCTACTAGAAAAATTTACTGCCATTGCTGCCACCCTTCACAGCCACTAGGACTCTCCCATGAAAGTCAATGAGTGTCAGAAGTCAGACATTGGCAATAAGCTTTGGTCTTCTTGTACATGAATGGCTTTTACTATAAATCAGTTACTCTGGACTTCCAGCCAAGATGGAGGCGTAGGTAGACACACTATGCCTCCTTGCACAACCAAAAGAAGGACAACAACAAATTTAGAAGCAAAAAACAATGAGAACTGCCAGAAAATCAAGCTGTATGGAAGTCTGACAATCAAGGAGTTAAGAAACATTCATCCAGACCTGTAGGAGGGACAGACATGGGCAGCCGGGGTAGAGAGGACTCATGGCAAGGCAACGGGTGGAGGACCAGGCAAGGAGGCTACTGGTGGAATGGGCGGTCCCGCATTCACATGCAGATAAACCAGGAGGAACAACTGGGGGGCAAGATGGACTTCGAAACCCAGGGTTATAGCATGGAGAAATAAAGCCTCAAAACCTCTGGCTGAAAACACCTGTGGGGGAACTCCCAGAAACTCCCAGCCTCACAGGAGAGTTCGTTGGAGAGACCCACAGTGTCCTAGAACGTACATAAACCCACCCACCCAGGAATCAACACTAGAAGGGGCCAGTTTGTTTGTGGGTGGTGGGGGAAGTGACTGAAAACCGGCAGAGAGCAGAGCAAGTAGCACTGTTTCCTCTCTCACTCCTCCCCGACATACAGCATCACAATGCAGCCACATGGGTTGCCCCACCCTGGTGAACACCTAAGGCTCTACCCCTTACCGTGTAACAGGCATGCTGAGACAAAGAAAAAAAAATAGGCCCAAATGAAAGAGCAGTTCAAAGCTCCAGAAAAAATACAATTAAGGGACAAGAGATAGCCAACCTATCAGATGCACAGTTCAAAACACTGGTAATCAAGATGCTCACAGAATTGGTTGAATATGTTTGCAAATTAGAGGAAAAAGTGAAGGCTATGAAAAGTGAAATAAAGGAAAATGTACAGGGAACCAACAGTGATGAGAAGGAAACTGGGGTTCAAATCAACAGTTTGGAGCAGAAGGAAGAAACATTCAACCAGAACAGAATGAAAAAACAAGAATTTTAAAAAATGAGGAGAGGATTAGGAACCTCCAGGAAAACTTTAAATGTTCCAACATCCGAATCATAAGAGTGCCAGAAGGAGAAGAGGAAGACCAAGAAATTGAAAACTTATTGGAAAAAATAATGAAGGAGAACTTCTACAATCTGGCAAAGGAAATAGAATTTCAGGAAGTCTAGGAAGCTCAGAGAGTCCCAAAGAAGTTGGACCCAAAGAGGAACACACCAAGGCACATCATATGTAAATTAACCAACATTAAAGATAAGGAGAGAATCTTAAAAGCAGCAAGAGGAAAGGAGAGAGTTACCTACAAAGGAGTTCCCATAAGACTCTCAGCTGATTTCTCAAAAGAGACCTTGCAGGCAAGAAGGGGCTGGAAAGAAGTATTTGAAGTCATGAAAGGCAATGACCTACATCCAAGATTACTCTATCCAGCAAAGCTTTCATTTAGAATGGAAGGGCAGATAAAGTGCTTCTCAGATAAGGTCCAATTAAGGAGTTCATCATCACCCAGCCCTAATTATATGAAATGTTAAAGGGACTTATGTAAAAAAAAAGAAGATAAAAAATATGAACAGTAAAATGATAACAAACTCACAGCTATTAACAACTGAACCTAAAAAAATGTAAAAACAGACTAAGCAAACACCTAGAACAGGAACAGAACCACAGAAATGCAGATCACATGGAGGGTTATCAGAGGGGGAGTGGGACAGGGAGAGACGGTGAAAAGATACAGAGAATAAGTAGCATAAATGGTAGGTAGAAGATAGACAGAGGGAGGTACGAATAGTATGGGAAATGGAGAAGCCGAAGAACTTACATTACAGGTGGCAGACACAAGGCCCTCCACCTTGTTTTTTCCGGCCCTGCACCTTGTTTCTACCTGGCAGCAGCGCTGAGCTCTGGCTTAACTGTTAAGGAGTAGTGACATTTATACAGTCCTAAAATTATATTTGGCCCTTTGAAGGCAACCATGAGGCTGATGTGCCCCTGATGAAAATGAGTTTGACACCCCTGACTTGTATGTATGACCCATGGACAGGAACTAAAGTGGGGGAATGCGAGTGGGAGGGGCTGTGCAGGGGGGAGGGGAGTGAAGGGGGGAAAGTGGAACAACTGTTATAGCATAATTAATAAAATATATTTTTTAAAAATAAATAAATCAGTTACTCTGCTCACCATCCCCATCCTCTGCTTTCTACCCCAAATCCTTGTTCGTGTGTTTGTTTGTTGTTTACAGCTGCCTTCCTAAGATCATAAAAATCCTCATTATTTTTCGCTGGAGCTCCTAGAGAGAAAAGTCTCTCATCGTTATACCAAAAAAGAAGCCACAAACCCCTAAACTGCACCCAGCGTCACAGGAGCACACAGCAACTAAAAGCGCCTGAAACAGCGGCTCCTGCGGGAGGATGTGGTGGGTTGGGAGGAAGCTCAGGGCCACACTTGAACCCCAAGGCCCTTTGTCAGTTCATTCCTTGAATTCCGTGTGGGCTTGTCCCAAAAGCCTCATCTGACAAATGGCGATTCTTAGCCTCATTGGTTCAGCCTCCCATGGACTTTCAGCCCAGTCTCCTAGGCTGGCTTCCAAGCTTGTGATACAGAGATGCTTCATAGTTACAATAGGCCCCTGCCTTTTGTGGCTATCAACTTATACTTGCATTTGTTTTTCACGTCCTTCTTTCTACTTGGCCTTCATAAAAGCTGTAATCTGAGTAGTTCTTGAGGAAAATGCTGATGCAAAGCTAAACTTTGGGGGTGTTTTTCACCTTGGTTACAGACGCTTGGTAAATAGTTTTTCAGGTGATGGGAAAACCCACTGTCAGGAGAAGGGAGCACCCCTTGTTTTACAGTAGCTGTCAGTCTGTGGCCGTGGCAGTCAGTGAAAAGGGACCTTTTCACTCCCCCGGGTGTGTTTCGGGGAGGGGTGAAGTCCTGGCCTCCATTTCATTTGTCATCCGCTTACTAATTGGCTGTTATCACAGAGAAAGGAAAGGGATAGTTGGCACACAGTTTCAGGAGCCAATGCAAGCACATGGGATGAAATCCCCTTGTCTTAAACTTACAGCCCCCTCTGGGCCTTTACCCGAGGCAGGGCCCGCAGGCCTGTGACAGCCTCAGCCTCGAGCACCAGCTTCGCCCTCCCTTCTCCTGCTGGGAGTGTTTGGGGGCCTGTGAAATACCGAAGACAGCAGTCTGTATTACATGGCCTCTTTCGTCCCCTTTCTCTGCTGCTTATTAAAAGGCTGCCCTTCTCCGGAGTCCAGTGGAAATGCCTCAGTCAGCGTGGTGGTTATCAGAAGCCTTCAAAGGGGCCCATTCAAGTAATTGAGGGTCACTCCCATTTTCTCCATCAGAAATTTCTGCCCTTTTGTCAGCCCTGGAGGCTTCCTAACACAGGCGAACAATATCCCCTGTGTTTTCTAAGGCTGGAAGACTCCAGGATCTAGAAAGAAAGAGTTGGGATAAAAGGGTAGAATCCATCCGCCAGCTCCTGAAGCTGCTGCTCTGGGTAAGATTCCGGGCACTTAGGCGTCGGTGGCGGGCGGTGTTCTGAGCACAAGGTCCTTGCTCACTGGGCCCCTCGCTGTGCATGCAGCAGGCGCCCCTCCCGAGGCCTCTGCAAGGCTGAGCGTTTGGTTCACCCGCAAACCAGGAGCAAAGTTTGCAGCCGAGCTGTCAGGCTGGGCTTGTGTGTCACCAGTTAGTTTAGCTTTGCTTCTTCCAAGCATTTTTTTTTCCTTTCTTAAAAAATATCACAGACCATAAAGCACTTGCTGACACTTAGGATGGCCACACACTCTGGAAATGGGACATCTGCAGGTCCTCTCATGAGTGTATGTGTGTGTGTGTGTGTGTGTTGCTGTTGTCGCTGTTGCCAGGGCTGTCTCTGTGGCTTCCCAGAAGTGCAGCTCCTTTACGGGGAAGGACAGGTATAAAAGGAATGTCCCCAGAGAGAGAGAGCGCTCCAGGGCCAGATCTCTGTGCCGCTGTGTCCGGAAGTTAGCTTTGGGACAGGCGTCTAGGTGTCCTGCCTGTGGCAACGAGGGGAAACTGGTCCCTGGTGCCCTGCTCGGGTGCTAAGCCAGCTAAATGCAAGCAGGTGAGAAAAAAACAACCCTCTGTTTCTCCGGGGACAAATTCCCCCAGGGTTGTAAGTATTACATTTTACACAACTGTGAGTCTTGGGGGCAATTTGGGCAGCGTCCCAGCAAGACATTATGATGCAGAGGACACGGTGTGGAACTAAACATGTGTCTTGCAGGCATTTACAGCACATTGCTTTTTTCTTTTTCTTTCTTTCTTTTTTTGTTGCTGCACTTTATTTGCAGATAAGGAATTAAGAAAGCAAAAAATGAATGCTTTGACTGGGTCCTTTGAATTTTAAGGTAACATTAGAAAAATCCCGTCTTGTTCTCGAGAAAAAAGATACCTTGTATTTTTACAAAAATTACCCCAACCCACTCTTTCCCCCAGCCCATCTGTGTTCACTTGCTATTCTTGCAGCACTCCGTTTTTGAAAGCTCATTCTAAAATTACATGAAAGCAACCCTATTTTGACAAAATTAGAATTCTGGTGAGGAAAGGCTTACCACAGACTGTGGGGAGAGACCCAGCAAGATCTGTGTGTTTTATTTCAACCTCTCTGGGTTCAGCCTGCAGTTCAGTCAATTTTATAATTACTTCCCTAGGGCAGGTATAAGTCTCTGCCCTGGGAAATAACAAATTCCAAAGTAGTCTCCTGGTTCAAAGATGGCACACATGAAGACTGTTTTGATCTACGTGTTTTAATCTTTCTGGAGCTTGTTCCAGAAAACTTCTGTAGACTTAATAGAATTCTAACATATTGGACAAACTTGTTTTGACCTTCCGCCAGTACGCCTCTTCCACCCTCTACTGTTAGTCCTCTGGCCCTGATGATGTTTAACTCCTAAGTACTTCTTGAATCTGCTTCTTCATTATGTATGATGGATTATATGGCCCCATCTTCATTGTCACTGCCCTCGTTTAGGCTCTTCTTGTCGACATCAGTGCCTGGCTTACATGATGAACTTCATAAATTTGGATCAGTGAATGAACAAATGAATCTGGACTCTAGCTCTCTAATTGAGGGGGGGACTCTCATTAGAGCTATTCCCCATTCAGTTACTCAAGTTATCTATCTACAATGCAAATCTTACTTTGATACTCTCCTGCTTAAAACCCCCCTTGGATAGTGACCAGGTCAGATACCAGCTGCCTCCCAGACTCATCTCTCCCACCCTGACTTACACCCCACCCTGGTTCAGTGCCCCCTCCCACCTCCAGGGCCCACCCAGTACCCCCTTCTTTGATGCATAAACCCCTACTCTTTCTTCAAGGCTCGTACTTTCTCCTTAGAAATCCTTCCCCCACTTCCTGGACACAGTAGATTCTTTGTTGCTCCTTGGTTTTGCAATGACATAAGCTGTTTAGAGCTCATCTTGTGCCGAAGTTGCCTTGTCTTCCCCAGCGCAAGTCTGCCTCCGGTGACCTTTCAGGATTTAGTTACAGCTCCAGGGTAGGGAGCCAGCAGGGAGCCTCAGGCTTGTTCTCTTTGGCTTGAAGCTAGGAAACCAACTTCACGCTAAACTGAAAAAGGAAACCAAGCAATAGCCCGTCTGTACGGTCTAGGGATACCTACTACTTCCTTTCCCCTCACAGTCAGTCTCTCTCCACTCTTATCCCTTCTTTACATTGGTTTTCCACATAATACATTAAAACAGTACCGTGGCATAACTGGGGTCCAGAAAACCTGGATGCCCGCAGGTCTCAGTTCCGCTGGTCACCAACTACGCCCTTGGATCAGCCATGAAGACTCTTCAGGCCTCATGACCTCCTCTGTACAATCTCATTAGGTGACGTTACATGAGTTGAACTTTGAGGTCCTGTCAATTTCTGACACTGATTCAAAGACCACACACCGCTCTCACCCAGATCTTCTCAGCCAGGGTCCGTGCTTGTGTGTCTGGGAAGATGATGCAAGAACTTCAAGGGATCGGGAGCTCTTAAAGCTCCGTGTGAAACCTGTGTGAGTTGGTGGTACCATCTAAATCCACAGAGGGGTTTTCTTGTCTGTTTTCCTCCCTCAAGGTAATGATAGTTTATGGTTTTTCTATGTATGATTACACATAAATGCCATTGTTGCTTTTGAGAATAGCAATAGATTGTTTTCCTTTTTTGTAATCCTAAGGATGGTTTTTAAATTTTTGTTGTTAGATTTTCTGAAGGAAGCTGGAAGGCTAGCTATAGGGGGAAGACGGCCCACCAAAAGTAACTTCCCCAAGGTTTTCTCCAGAGGAGCAAGAGCAGCCAGGACGCTAGGTTAGAGGACCAGCTTCTCTATTTCTGCCCGATCAGAGGAGTGGAATTGCTTCCCAGTGTCCACCAGCTCCCGGTGCAGCCGGGATCCCAGGCCTGGCCATCAGTGTATAAGAACGTAGGAGGAGCAGGTGCCCTGGGCCCTCGCTGTAAGTGGGAAGCCAGAGCTCAGTGTTCTGGTTTTCACTCTCAGCTGTGCACTTTTGCAGACGAGCCCCTCCAAGTTCATTCCCAAGTCTCCTCCTCCTGATATCAAGTACTGTGTGGCAGGTACTATGCCAGGTTTATGCCAGCCCTGGGGAAGCAATGGTGAGCAAAATAGACATGGAGAACATGTACATAGCGCAGGTCTTGTCCTCAAAGAAATGAAGCTAGAGTTCAGAAAAGACTTGAATGACACTAAGAGAGGGAAACTCGTGATGTTGGATCTTATGACATGTCATTTACCCTAGAGCTGTTTCTTCTCTGACAGGTCCCTCTAGATAGTGTGCAAAGAAGTTCAGTACAGAAACTCTAAGGACCTCTCCTGGTAGCAGGGATACTCTCCAAGGGGGTACATTGCTGAATCATTCTATAAAATGATCCCAAGAAGAGTTTTACGAGGCCCAGGAATAACTCCCCAAGCTCCTTGTGTTCCTGCTAGAAAACACATCACTGCTGCGAGATTGGCAAACATGAGCCAGCACAGTGGAAATTTGGCAGGAAGAAGGTTCAGAAATTAGCACTTGGCCGGGCATTGTGTAATTCCTGTGAAAATTTGAGACTGACATCAAGTAAGTTTGTCAAAAGTGTTATTTGCTAGAGCTCTGACTACTGCCCATGGCGAGCCGATGATTGAACGCCCCTCTGCGCCACCCCAGGTCTGGGCAGGGACTGGCTCTAGTTCATCCTTGGTTCACAGCCATCCTGAGAGGTCACCCCATTGTGAAGGGGCTGAGAGGTGGCTGTGGGCTTTGCACCGTGGGCTGGAAGGCTGACGCAAGCAACTTCCCAGAGCAGCCTTATATGCTGTTTAGCTAACATTTATGGAGCACCTACTGATGGCTACATGCTGCTTCAGGCACTGGTCATAGAACGATGACTGAGCACTATCTCTGCACTTCAGAAGCTTCTAATGTGTCCAGATCACATTAGAAGATTATCCAATGTGGTCAGGACAGGGACAAAGATAATGGCCAGGGGACTAGGGAAGCACAGAGGCCAGGGTAGAAGAGGCTTTCTCGAGATCACCTTCAGCTACGAGAAGCTTCTTAGTGTCTGTAAAGTTCTAGCAACAAGGAGAGTGAGAATTCTAAAGCTAGACAGGCAGTTGGGCCAGGGCGGGGGCAGGGTCGGGGGTGGCGGGGGGGCAGGGTGAGGCAAGAGACATGCAGCACCAAGGATGCAAAATTTAAGACAGCACTCACTCTTGGGGTTGTGTACCTGCCCGGTCAGCTCCTGAGAGTAAGTGTGTCCTTAAATTTTGCACATTAGGTCCTCACCTGCCTCATCCCGGTCCCAGCCCTGCAGCTGGACGCAGTCACGTTGGGCTTTCCATGCTCTCCCAAGGAGCTGGGACTTATCTGCAGATCATGGAGTACTCTGAAGTGTTTCGAGCCAGAGGATTGCCCCAGCAAGACTGACATTTTAGAAATACCACCCAGCAACTGTTGGGGGTGGGACTTGACTGAAGACCAGGGGACAGGCTATTTTAGCAGTCCAAGCAAGAGATGGCAGAGGGCAGAAGGAAGAAATGTAGTTTTATAACAGTATTTAAGAGGGAAAATCAGGAGGCTGGAATTGAATGTAGCAGATGAAGAAACAGGAAGGCTGTATGAAGACTCCTAGGTTTCTAGGGCAGCTCCTAAGGAGCAGAAATGGAGATATTAAGGGAGTCATAAATAGAGGAGGAGGAGGCGGGGAAAGAGCTGGCATGGTGGCAGAACGGAGGACAGGGAGGGACGGGGGAGCTATGGATTTGGTCTGGAAAATATTTGAAATTAAGGTGCCTATGAGGCATCCAGGTGATGTCCAGCAAGCAACTGGGCAGATGGGCACAGTTGTTTGGGAGAGAGAGCAGGAGACATAAACCAGCATGTACTTTGTAGATTGAGCCGTGTGGATTTCCCAGGGAGGAATCTTAGCCTGAGAAGAACAATAGTCTGGGGACTGCACCCAAGGCAACCCGAGAAAACCTCCACCAATATTTAAGGTGCAAGAAAGTCTCACACTAAAGGCACCAAGGGAGATGGTGAGAGGAAGAGGCAAAGGACAAAGGGCGACCAGAAGTCTTGGAGTGACCGACAGCATCAGCATTCCAGAGAGGTCAAGCCAGGGAGTACCTCCGCTGTAGTGGCTATTCCTGCTGACCCCATTTCATAGTGGATGCCTCTGACAGTGGAATGGGTAGATGCCAGACTGTGGCAGCTGGAGGAGTAACTGGAAATGAGGAGGGACAGTCGGGGAGTACAGGCCAATGAGGGGTCCCCAACTGAGGCACCTTCCTTGAGCACAGCACCCCAGGCCCCACCTTAGGGGCTCTGATGTGTTTGCTTTAGCACGGGGCCAGGGAGCCTGTCCATCTGGAAGCCACTGGGGTTGAATATGCTCTCAATCTGTGAAAGGAAGAAGAGAAGGCGCCTGCATAAGGTGGAGATGGAAATCAAGGAGGAGGTTTTTCAGGGGGAGAGGAGCCGATTGAGGGCGAATAAAATGAGGATGCCGAGAATCCAGGTGAGGACTGAGGCCACGAACTCCTGGTGGCCTCAGTTGGTGCTCCCAGGGGTTTTCTCCCATTTCTCTCAGCAGCATGGAGTGAGGATCAGAGAAGGAGGATTGTGGGATGATCCAAAGTTGGGGTTTTGTCAGGTAGGAGGGGCAGCGGGACAGGGTGTCAGGTAAGTCAATAGGAGTGTCGCTAACCAAGTGGCTCAGGTAATAGACAGTGTGCCCGGGCAGGCAGTGAGGGACATGGGGACCTGGTGGATGCCATGTCGGGGGCCTCAGAGACCTGGAGAACATGGAGGGTCTAACGGGAATGCCCCTGTTGAAGGCTGCAGACCGACAAACGATAACAACTTTCAAATGGCGGCAAATCCCTGGATGCCATCTTGAGGGGAGTCTGGAATGGAAAAATTCTTGCATGAAAATGTTCTGCCTTCCATGAAGTGTAAAATTGCCTTCTCACCTGAAAACACCGTGTAACTGGGTTTAGCATTTTCTGCTTCAGGTGGCATGTCATATCCAGAAGCAGTACCCTCCCCCACTGCAAGTCAAAGTAAAATCAGAAAATGCTCAGTGGAAAGAAAAAAAAAACACACACACAGCCAACACAGCAGTGGAATGAAGTGGCAAACCCAAAAAGCATCAGCAGAGGAAAGGGGAAAACGGCAGCAGACAAGCTTTGACATGGTGTGATCTTTGAAGATTCATAGAAATGTTACTTTACCAAAAAATCCCAAGGTGCTTTACTTGCCAACCACTGGAATGAAGTCAAAATTCCCACCTAGAGTGTTACTTTTAATGATCATTCTCTAGAATGCCTGCAATAGTAGCAGGCATTCTAGAGATGATTTAACCGAGATTGCTTCACTAATTAGGTGTCAGATGGGTACCCGTGCCCTCCAGCCCCTTACCTCTGGCTTCCTTATGCAGATGGGACTCACTGTTCTGAAGCCAGCGGGATAAAGAAACGTAATTGGAGCAGCCCGGCTGGAAGCACAGCTGGGCCATCCCCATGGAGACCAGTCTCCAGTGCTCTTCCTATTGCCCCAGCGTTCCTCCCCGCCCTTTTCTTCCTGAGATGAATGCACAGCACATCTGCACCTGGGTCTCCCTTAGATGACCTCCACCCCAGGGCCTTTCACCTGTAACTTATGCACAGATCACCTGGAGAACTTGTTAATGTGCAGATTCTGATCGACTGGCCTTGGGGTGGAGTCTCTGGGTCCGAGGTTCTAACAGTCCCCTGGGGCTGGGTCTGCTCTTTGAGTGGCTGTTTAAGAGGATCCACAAAGCCCCTTCTAGCCTCCAGCGACCTTTGTGGCTTTTTCCTTTTTGGCACCCATTTGTCCCCATTCGCTCCCCTCCCAACAACCCTGCGTCCTGCTGCCGCCCGCTCACTTTATTTCTCTCTCCCCTCCACACTTCACACACCCTACTCTGGCCCTCTCTTATCAAAAGCCGTTTTCTACAGGCCATCCTACAAAGAGCTGCTCTTGGCCAGTGGCCTCAGGAGATAAACAAGCTAAAAAGTTGACACAGAAAAAGAGGGAGGAGAGAAATAACCAGATATCACTGTGTGTCCCTGAGGGGTACAACCTGCTTTGTTACATTTGTCATGGGAGCCAGTGGCCCTATAGCCCTGGAATGTCACAGTTGAAAAGGACCTTATCTTCTCCAACCACCACCTGTCTGTCCAGTATTTGAACCCCTGAGCTGTGGGCCCTGTATTTCGGTGCCTCTGGGACAGGAAGTTCCATGTTCCTCCTGGATCAGCACTCCAGAAATGCCTTCCTGACACTGAGCTGAAATGTGTCTGCCCAGAGCGGAGCCCTGCTGCAGCTAGTGCTTGGGTCCCTGCAGAGCAGGCTCCAGGCCTCGGAAGGCAGCTATCATGTCACCCTGAGTCATTCTTTTTCCAGCAGCACATCCCCAGCTCCTCAGCCGTTTTTCTTAGGCTGTGAATTGGCCATCTGCTCATTTTCCTCTGGGCCCGCTTCTGCGTGTCTCTCTGCCTGCGATGTCTATGCGGAAAAGAGTAACCGAAAACTGTCTCTGCCTCATTACACCCTACATGACTCCTCCTGAACTGACTGACAACCACATCCTTAAAGTCATTTTCACACATGCTGCAGCTCAGCCACGGCTCCCTAGTCGGTAATTGTTAGCCTGAACGTTTATGAGCATTGGTAGCAGGATGCTTAAGAGCCTGGGGGTGCAGCACTCTACAAAGTACCCTCCCGCCATTGGCTATCACCATCACGATCACCGTCATCATCACTTTGCCTCCATCACTGTTTTAATCCTCATGACAACTTCATGAGGTGGGGGCTATATTATCCTGGTGGGGTAAGTGAGGAAATGGAATCTCAAAAGATGACAGTCTAAACCTAGGCAGTGTCCTTTTTTTTGGTCTGCATATATATATATATATATATATATATATATATATTTTAACTTTTTAAAAAGATTTTATTTATTTATTTTTAGAGAGGGAAGGGAGGGAGGGAGAGAGAGAAACATCAACGTGCGGTTACTGGGGGCCGTGGCCTGCAACCCAGGCATGTGCCCTGACTGGGAATCAAACCTGCAATGCTTTGGTTCGCAGCCCAAGCTCAATCCACTGAGCTACGCCAGCCAGGGCCTGCATATGTTTTTTAAGATATTTATTTATTTACTTATCTTTAGAGAGTGGGGAAGGGAGGGAAAAAGACCAGGAGAGAAACATCGATGTGTGAGAGATACATCGATCAGTTGCCTCTCGTGCACCACCAACCAGGAACCTGGCCTGCAACCCAGGCACGTGCCCTGAGTGGGAATGGAACCGGTGACCTTTTGGTTCACAGGCCAGCGCTCAGTCCACTGAGCCACACCAGCCAGGGCGGCTTTATTATTTTTTGGCGGGGGGGCAAGTGCAGCACCTTTTCTGTTGCTGTTATCCATGCATTTCATCTTGTTGCAGTCAGTGCTTCACCCCCACTTTGCACTGCCTTCTGGGTTCCCGATTCTGTAATCTCAAGTGACTGCCTCCCAGCTTGACATTCATGCTGTCTGTCCTTGTCCAAGAAAAATACTTTCAATATCTTCATCTAGATCGTCCACAGTTCAGAGGCCTCTTGACAGTTTCTTACAGAAGCCCAGATGCTCAGTCTCCAGAAGTCTGGAGAAGTTTGAGGAGCTTGCTTAAGCCATCAGCCTTGTAACCCAGTCAGGCCTAGGGGGTGGCTGGGAAAGACTTGAATTTGAATATATCTGTGTCAGGCTCCTGGTGAGCATCTTCCTCCCCACTTTCAGGTCTCCATTCCAGATTCTTCCCAGGATAGACAGCAGCTCTGAAATGTGCAATTTGTGGAATTGAGCCTCTGGGCAGGTCAGATGCACAGAACGAGCAGAGTGCAGGGTCTGGGAACACACATCCCAGAGAGGGTGACAAGCATGCCGTGCAGATAGTGAGATCTAGGAGGCTGGCCCTGCACGCTGTGGCCCCCAGCCTCCGACTCCACTTGTACAAACACAGACAGGCCTTCTGTGTTCCCCCTGAGCCACAGGAGGCTGAGCAGCTGTGACGGAGCTGACGTTTCTAGGTAGGGGGAGCTGGGGGCAGCCATCTCCCTCAAAGGAAGACTGAGGCATGCGCTCTGAAACTAAGGTGGCACGTTTGTTGAGGGCACTTTGCAAGAAGGGAGACCACTGATGGAAATCAGAAGGGCTCAGTCCCCCACATGAAGCCATTACTTGGCGCTGCCACTGTGCCAGCTGACCAGAAAGGCTGGACTGATTTCTCCCCTCTCTCCTTGGCTAGTTCTCTTCTCTGACCCCGGGCCATTAATGTAACTTGGCTGTGTTCAGTTAGAATCCTTTTCATGGTGTCAGGATGTCAGCCACCTGTTCCTGGTGTTCCTCTCCGCTTCCTGTGAACTGAGACTGGGGGAGCCTCGTGACTCTTGGAGGAGAGCGGGAGGCCGTGGCTGTACCGTGAGCCTGAGCTCCTGTCTCATGCAGTTGTCACCGGAGCCTGCCTGAGCTGCTGGGAAGCAGCAAAACAAGCTTGCAGGAAAATTCTTCTGCCCCAGCGTGTTCCCCTTTCAAAACCAACAGGCAAACCCGAACACTATCTGTCTGTGTGGTCACACAGAGGCACCGTCCCTCTCACACTAGAGCCGTCAGCGGCCACTGGGAGACCGAGCCCAGTGGGGTCGGAGGGATTTGGGGAAGGCAGTCTGGTCTCACAGATCCCCATCTGGCCCAGCAGCGTGCCTGCTTTTGGGCATTGTGCCCCTGCATGCCATGAAAGTAAACTGATGGGGGCAGACGAGGACACTCCAGCCAGAAATGGAAAATGCCTCTCATCTCAGTAAAGCAAGTCCTTGATATGACCCTGAATGGCTGTTTTCAAAGAGCTGATTTTGACACATTATCATCAGGAAAACGCAGCAGTTAAGGGCATGGACTCAAGTCTTGACTTGGGTTTAAATCCTTACCGGTTCTGTGAACTTGGACAATTTATTTAAGCTCTGCAGACTGCAAGTGTCAAGTGGAGATAATATCAGACTTACCTCATTGGTTGTAAAGATTAAATGAGGTAATGCATGTAAAGTGCTTAGAGGAGTTCCTGGCATTTAGTAAGGGCTTTGTGACTGGGAAGTATTATTATTGCCATTATCATCATCATCACCACCATTTACTCGGTGTTTAATATGCTCCAGCCACCTTCAGTTTGCTTTTCATGGTGTCAGGTTAAGCAAATTGAATTACCTTTTTAAAAAAGACATTGTTTTAAAAATCTTATTTATTTTTTTTTTTAGAGAGAGGGGAAGGAAGGGAGAAAGAGAGGGAGAGAAACATCAATGTGTGGTTGCCCCTCACATGGCTCCCACTGGGGATCCCGCCTGCAACCCAGGCATGTGCCCTGACTGGGAATTGAACTGGTGACCCTTCAGTTCTCAGCCCGTGCTCAATCCACTGAGCCATACCACCTAGGGCTAAAAGACATTTTTAAAAGAGTTTGTTTTTAGAGAGAGGGAAAAGGAGGAAGAAAGAGCGAGAGAAACTGATATGTGAGAGAAACATCGATCAGTTGCCTCTCTAATGCACCCCAATTGGGGATTGAACCCAAAACTCGGGCATGTACCCTGACCAGAAATCAAACCAGCGACCTTTTGCTTTGCAGGATGATGCCCAACCAACCGGGCCACCCCAGTCAGGACTGAACTACCGTTTGAAATAGGTGTTAGGTTTCAGTTATGCCTAGTTGAAGAAACACATTCAGAGAAGTCAAGTAACCTGCACAAAGTTAAACAGGTGGAGCCAAGTTTCCCTAAGCCCAGTCTGTGCCGTTATCACCCTCGGCTACAGTCCACGCTCAGCTATATTGCCGAGTACTCCCTACAGACCGGGCAGGCTGCTGAGCACTTTACGTGCTTTAGCTTGTTTAATTTTCATAATCCTATAAGGCAGATAATCTCGTTAACCCCATTTGACAGATGAGGAAAGTGACGTTCAGAGAAGCTGAGCAACTTGGACACATTTTTACAGCCAGGATTTAAATCCAACCCCGGTTGGCTCTAAAATCCGTTCTAGTATCTATTGACTTTACCAAACAGGGGAGCAGCATGCTCCTGGGAGGCTGATGACAGTAGCTGGCGATCATGACTCCTGAGACCCACTGCAACGCAGGGGGACCCAGTTTGCCTAATCAGCCCCATTTTCTGAGCTGTCACTGGGGCAATTTCCAAAAGATGTTGATTTGCTCGGATTAAGACAAGCTTCTGTACCTTTCACATGTTAGTTTGTTGTATGTGCTGCAAGAATACAGAGGAATCATAAGCAGGAGGCGGCCCTGCTGTGTTGTGCAAAGCCTTTGCTGCATTGCAATAGGAGGGATCTGCCAGCAGACTCCCAGTCTACATTTCTTGGCCAAACACTGAGGTTATTTGACTGCATCACTCCAAATGTGCATTTCAGTGTAAGGTCATGAGGGAGCAACTTGCTTGGTAACAAGTAGCGGTACAGACGGAACATATTCACTAGCCTGTAGGTCAGCGATTCTTAACCAGGCACACGCTGGCTGGGCTTCAGAGGGCCTGGGGACATTCTGTGGGTGAGTGTGTGCATTTTCCTGGCGAGAGAGCTCGTAACTTTTATAATATGCTCAAAGGAATCCATGGCTCAAAATATAATCTATTGTTCTAGATTTTTTAATTTTTAAGAAAGCTTGAAGAAACAATTCTTTTTTTAATGGCAGTGCCCCCTAGAGGCAGGAATGCATCTTTCTTTTGCATGAATTATGCTATAAAGAACAATTGTTCTCTCTGTTCTCTATGTTTTTGAAGCATGTGCGTCTGTGATAGGAGAGTGGGAGAGGGAGAGAGAAAGAACTGTGTGCCAAGTCCTAGTCTAGAGATGTGACCTCCGTCATAGCATTCTCTCAATTAAACCTCACAATATCTGTATTAGGTAGATACCAATATTACCTCCATTGTATAAATGGGGACATTGAATCTTAGAGGCGTACAAACTTATCCAAGGTCAGTTAGCCTGTCTGAATCCTAAGATGTTGTACCTAGATTTGTAAATCAAAATATAGGATAAATCGTAGAAAACAATTTTTAAGTAACATAATATTTTAAAATATTTTTAAAGGGAGACAAACATGATTGGAAACAATGTCTTCTTACTCTCTGCACTCCCAATTTTCCTAGAAAGTCTATGCCAGGTTTCCTTTTTCTTTTTTCTTTGCTCTTTTCACAAAGTCATTTAAACTGTTATTACAAGCAGGACTCACCTGTGCTGAGGACTGTTCCGGTGGGGCCACGATTTCATCCCTGCAGTGGTGTTACTGGGTTGGGTGAGGATGACATGGAAAGGGACCCGCCAGGAAGGAAGGGGCTAAAGCGGATGCACGTGGAGATGCAGTGATGCCTGCAGCAGCCATCTGTTCAACTCACAGAGTCAGGCACGAGGGCCGCCAGGCAGAGAAAGGAGCTGTCTCAGGTGATGGGAAATTAAAAGCTTTGAATTATGATTCACCCCAGGCGAATTTTCTGTCAGACACTGAGAGAGTGTTCACGCCCAGATGTTAAAAAACAACCATTTCACCACATTAGTGTTTGACCAGGAACCCACAAGAACTCATTCACCTTTTACTCCATTCCCTAAGTCTTTTGCAAAAAATGAATTACATCAGAGCTAGAAGCCTATGGAATATGGAATATAAAAGCATCTTGCCTGTGTCCCAAATACAAGTTCACAGGTGGTGGGGGCCCATTCCCGTGCCTGTGCCTTGTCCAGTCAGCCAGTCCCCGACAACAGATCCTTCGAGGTGGGCTTCTACCCTGACCTGGGTGGAACCTTTCTTGATGCCCAGGGCTGCGTTAGGTGCTGCTTCTTCCTGCTCTGCCAGAGCTTTTGAGTGCTATTCATTGCTTTTGTCATTCTCTCCTCTCAGTTTTAATTTTTTTATGTCTCTTTGATCAGATTCTAGACTCCCTGAGGTTAGTTTAATGCCTGGTACATCAGGGTGCCTGATGAGAAAAATTGCGTAACCAACAAATTTGTATTTGTTTTTTTCTTCATCCAAAAATAATTGCAAGGATTAGTGTCCTTAAGGTAGAATCATTTAAAAGCAGCCTGTGTTAAAAAGGGGGGACAGGGAGGGGCGCGTTAACCTCCCACAAGGACTTCAGGCAGTGCCAGGAGGTGAAAACATCCAAAGGCAGTGACTCCTTATCTACTGCTCTGTAACGAATTATTTCAACACTTTATTATCTCTTTTTGTTTCTGTCGGTCAGGGATTCACACAGCACATTATCTTGCCTCTGCTGGAAGATTAGCGCTGCAGACTGGAATTGTCAGAAGGCTTCGTTCACTCATGTGTCTGGCAGTAGAATAGTGGCTATTGGTCGGGGACTTTAGCTGGGGCTGTCAGCCAGAACACCCGACATGTGGCCTCACGATGTGACTTGAGCTTCCTTAGACCATGGCAGGCTGGGGTCCAAGGGCAGATGTCCCGACAGACAGAGAGCCAGACCACAGTCATTCTGTGCTTATATCCCGGTCTCAGAAATCACCCAGCGTCACTGTGCCACAGTCCACTGGCGGAGACAGTTGTAAAGGTCCACCCCTCAGGGAAGGAGTGTCGACCTGACGCTGTGAGAGGAGAGTGTAGGACAGGGAATATGCTGTGTGGCCATCTTTCTAAGTGCTATCTGCCACAAGCAGTCATGGGGAAAAGCCAGATTCCTCGTAATAGAATATGTGTAAGAATCCCACATATCATAAGAGACATGAATCAAGGCAGACGGATTTCATGAAGGTAGTGAGTTTTTCCTTTCTTTCCAGAAGACAGGTAATTATAACTCTGCCAGAAATGCAAATAGAAGAAAACTAAATGCCTTGTGACAGATGTCTGAAATGTTAGAGCGTTCTGTTTCCAGTTATCAGGTCTACCTCATCTTGCAAGAATGAGGCAGCTTTACTTGCCGGAGTGACACTCACAGGACCTCTGCTTGTTGAGGTCCTCCACAGACCCCCCTGCAAGTCACTTCTCATTCCTCGTGCATCTCACCCTGTCACTCTTGTCATAATTCTTGGTGATCTCGTTATTCATATTGATGGTACTCTGACCTCTCAGCCTCTTGACGCCCTCTCTCCAATGATCTTATCCTCCACCCATCTCAGCTGCTCACTCCTGTGCTCATTGGCTCATACCCTTGACTTTGGCATCACCTCTTATTGCAGCCTTTTGTGAGCTCTGTTTAAGTTGTCTATCAGCTCCCATAATCCTTCCATGCCAAGAGAACCTATCATCGCTGATCTACCGCCTTTTCACTGTCCCTCGCGTCCTCGTAAGTTCACTCTCCCCAAAGTGGTCAGCAGTCCGTCATTAGAATCACCCCTTGGCGTGTGCTCTCAGCTCCCTTGCCCCTTCCTCTTTTTTTTTTATCCTCCTAACAAAACTCAGCTCTGATTAATCCCCCCATCCCACAGCTGCCAATAGGTCTCATGCTCCATCCATGACTGTAACCTCAAGTGGGTCCTTCGTGGTGCCCGCAGTCAGACTTTGCCTGAAGTGGGGGAGCACAATGCTGCCTTGGGCTGCTCGGTGCCCCAGAGCTGGAACGCCACAGCGTTGGGTCGGAGCCCACCGTCTTCTAGGCATTGCTGCTCAGACCTTCATGCATGCTCAGCCAACCTTCCGGAGAAGAAATCCTCTTTAGAAAAACAGCTTCTCTCCACCAACACCCCAGCTTTCTGGTGGCTTCAAAACCAAAGGCACGTGATGTGTGACATCACCCCCGAGGGCGCCCTTTCCATTTCCGCTTCATTTTCTGTACACTCAGAGTTGCTGAGAGAGCTATTTTGGCATTTCCTTCTATTCTTAGCACCAAAGCACAAAGTTAGAACTGCACATTCATTTTTTTCAATTAAAAAATCAAGAAGCCCTGACCCGGGAACTCGGTTGGTTAGAGCACCCTCCCAAAACGCCAGAGCTGCGGGTTTGATGCCAGGTCAGGGCACATACAAGAGCCGACTGATGAATGCATAAATAAGTGGAAAAACAAATCAGTATTTTTCTCTCTCTCCCGTTCTCCCCATCCTTTTCTCTCTCTCTCCCTCTCCCTAAAAATTAATAAAATTAAAAAACAAAACAAAAGAAGACCACTTGGGTGTGGGGGTAGAAGGGGCTGTAACCAAGCCACTCCAGGGTGAGGCAGGACGCATCTGAGTGGGGGCCCGAAGACTTTGACGCTGTGGTGAGGTGTCACCTTGGGCAAACCCCTTTAGCTGCCTGGGTCCCAGCCTCATCATCTGCAAAGTGAGAGAACTAGATCTGGCAATTCCTAAGGTTCTTTCTAGAGCTTTCATTCTGACTTTGTCAGAGGATGCTACTGCACTCACTGTTGCCCCTGCTCTTTCTGCCTCCACTTCACTCATTCATCAGTGTTTCCATCCAGTGAGGGCTGTGCTTCGTGCTCGGAAAGTACAAAGAGAAATGGGACACGACTCTGGCCCTCTAGGAGTTCATGTGCCTTAGGGACAAATAGCTTGATATAATCTTATTATGCCACGTGGTGGATGTTTTGGGGAAAGTATGTTCAAAATATGATGGGAACAAAGAGGAAAAAGGAAACCTCATGGTGGAGGTTACAATCCACAAGGAAATGGCATTAGAGAGTCCTCTTAAGTGGTCCAGTGCACTTTGCCAGAGTGTGGATGGATGTAACAGGTGCAGGAAGGACATTCCAGTTATGCAAAAGGGCCCAAAGTTTCAATGAACCTGGGGGGCACATCCCAAGTTTTCCACATGCCTGACTGTTAGGCACATGAGGGAGTGTGTCAGGGCATGAGGCTGGAAAAGACAGATTGGAAGCTTTTCTCTTGATTTCTCCTTATTTAGCAAAAATCTCATTTTGGAATTATCCCAAATTTCTCATTTTTAAGATCAGGACTGCTCTGCCATTCTTGAAGTCTTACCCTCTCTAGTCTTTGCTCTCTGTGTTATACATGTTATTCTGAAATGTGGCTCTTTTATTTACACCTTCCTCCTGTATATGTTCAGCCAAATTGGTGATCAAATATTTCCATGTGATGTATAAGGCAGCAAATAATAGCAGCTGTGTTTTACAGAGAGAAAAACTCAAGTAATCACTGATGTGTACATGGCTCCGTATCAGGTAAACAGGCCAGAAATATGGCCTGGGGCCTTATGTCATGAAAACTCCATGACTTTCTAAAAAGAAAAATTCTAAGTCAAGTGAAATAAATAATATTGACTGACCTAGGCAATCACAGTGGGGCTGTCATAAGGGTTACAGTTAGAGTCAAGTATAACTTCAGGGAAGAACTAAATATATGAGAACGCCTTATAAGGAAAGAAAGCATCGTAAGTTACCACTCAGCACGTGGGTTGGTAAAACTAAAATCTTGAGTCCAGGAGAACAGCTGCTTCTTTTTCCCAGCCCAATTGCTTCATGAAGAAACAGTGTTGCCTTTTTAAAAGTCACTGTGGGAGGTGGTTGGTCACCCAGACTTGATAGGACAATAATGCCTAGGTGGGTCACTATCCAAGATTTGGCCTTTGGCCTTAAAGATCCAGAAAGTTTGCCCTGGCTGGCGTAGCTCAGTGGATTGAGCGTGGGCTGCGAACCAGGCATCGCAGGTTCGCTTCCCAGTCAGGTACATGCCTGGGTTGCAGGCCGTGGCCCCCGGCAACCACACATTGATGTCTCTCTCTCTCTCCCCACCCCCTCCCTTCCCTATCTAAAAATAAAATAAATAAAATCTTTTTTTAAAAAAAATCCAAAAAGTTCAATTATTAATTCTCCCACAACAGAGCAGGGGTTAGAGGACTGACTCTGAACTCAGATGGAGTAGAAGTTTATTTTATAAAGCAAGCTCTTTATATTGTGCCTCTAGCACCATCTACTGGGAAACAAAAGTCCTCTTCTTCAGAATAGAGTTGAAAGCGTCAGAAACCCAACTCAGCAAGAGGAAGGAGGAAAGTGGAGAAAGGAGAAGCTAGGCAGCTTCTGGCTAAGAAAGAGAAGATCAAGAATACAAGTATTATATTAAGACTACTTATGTATAGATGTAACCACTAAAAAAACCAGTTTCTAAATTATCAGAAACACACACAAACACAGACCATATAGTAAAAGATTTTTAAAAAATTAACTAGACTTTATAAACACAGAAAGCATGCCATAAAATACAAGGACAGAACTAAGAACACTTAGAACATATGTCATATTAATGCCATACAATGTCCCTATTAAACAGAGTTCCTCAGATGGAAACACGGAGCAAAACCCAACAGAATGTTGTGTACAAACCAAGTGACTCAGAAGGTAGAAAATGTGAGAATTCAAAAGCACAACAAACAAATGAAAGCTAAAGTAGCAAGCGGTGGCCTCAATCTTAACCTCAGTAAAAGCTGATTTTAGGACAGAACACATTAAATCACCTAAGAGAAGACCCCTTGTAATGATAAAGGATGCAATTCACAATGGAGATTCACCAAAAATTGAGCATATCCAAGCTCATTAAGAAAACCTGAGGTACTTTCATAAAATATAATATAGCCAACATTGACCTCTTAGTAACTCGAATCAAAAGGAAATCAAACCCCTAAAACTAGGAATATATAGAAAATAACTAAATAGAATATTATGTATTGGACTATATAATAAGTGGGAATATTATAATAAACACAACATTATAATTCTATGTTATGGAAACTCCCTATCACCTGTATTCAAGCGGTTTCCTCCACGTCTCTGGCCTTCCTCACCCATTCGACCTCACATGATCCCACTCAAGCCTCCGCTCAACCCTTGTCACCTCTTCCACAGAACTTCCCGTCTGCCCCCGCTAAGCCCGCCCACTCACACTGCCTGTCTCCTTTCTTCCAGCTGCGCCATCCCTGGAGCATCCTTCACTCTCTGTGATTACGAGCTGCTCGTATGCCCATTCCTTCCTCCAAACCGCGCGCCGGTTCCGCGTCTCATTGATCTGTGTACCATCCCTCCCTACCCATCAGAGTGCCTGGCCTACAGTCGGTGTTTAATAAATGTCATGTCGATCGAGTGAAAGAGTGACCAAGTGAACGGTTCCTGGTCCGTGGCTCTGGCTCTGACACATTCCAAGAACGTGCCGACGGGAAGAAGGAAGGGTGCTGGGCTTCCTCATGGTTACTAAACTAAACTAAGTGAACTACCTTCAAAATATTCGTGTTTCCTGATTGGAATGGCTTGGCCTAGCACCTAGGGAAGAGGAGGCCTGGAAGTTGGAAGAGAGTGAGAGGCGGCCGAGCAAGCAAGCAGCCCTGTTTCAGGACAGCGTGCGGTCCACGTTGCAGCCCTTCGGCAAGCACGTCCAGAGGCCTGTCTGCTGAGAGATGATCTCTCTCCCTTCAATCTCGAGTTGAAATCATTCGCAAAATAATCCTGATTTCTCTTCTTTGCTCTCGAATCCCTGATTACTTGTTCGGAGGTTTTAGAAGAGCGGAGGATATGGGGAACTATTTTCACATGTTTAATCAATTCTAAGATGCCGTCAATGGTAAAGTCATTATTTTACATCCTGTGAAGAAAGAATGTAAACCTTACAGTTAAACCATAACATGATTTCAGAGATTTTAAAATATGGAAGTGAGGGCCTTAAACTGATGAAATACACGGCATGTTCATACCATAGCGGATTGTTTGATGACATCAGGTTACGTGGGTCTCATGTTCCTCATCTGCTACATGAGTAGTTTGGACCAGATGAGCTGAGAAACCCTTCTGGTCCCAGCATCCGTGAGTTCTGTGACACCAGAAGGCATGTCCCTGACAGGGCACTGGTGCGTGATGACCACCAGGACAGAGCTCCTGTCCACGTTCCTTCTGTGCTTTGACCTTTAAGAGTCGAGGGGCCCCACACTGCAGTGTCTTCCCTCAGGGCTGACCCCACCCACACCATCGTGAAGAGACTTCAGGATGTCCCCTGGTTAGATCTAATGTACTGCTCCTACCGCTCCTAGAGCTTGAGGAGTTCGGTTCTCTCTCTCTCTCTTTCTCTGTCTCTGTCTCACACACACACACACACGCACACGCACGCACACACATGGTGCTCACCGACCATAACTCCTCCAGTGATCACTCCTGGAGACACAAAGCTTTCATTCCAAGCATTGACTCTAAAACTGGTGAACAGTAGGGTGGCCGCACATCCAGTTTGGCCTGGACTGTCCCAGTTAACTCATTCATCCCTGTGTTGTTATTAACAGCCCCCATTACAATTTAGAATGAGTCTACAGGGAGTGATTGGGGAAGGGTTGTTGCTGGTGTCCCTTTGGCTAATAATGGCCCCAAATGGTATGAGAATCACTCTTCTCAGGGATTTTTATAGTGTCTGGTTAGCCAATGGCAGGTACTAATGCTTGGTTATGAGCCCTGGGATGTTTCGGCAATGGAGAAATGTCAACCACATGATCGACTCCGTGGTTGGAACAACCCTTTATCCAACTTAGCTGATAATGGAAATTATGTGTTTCCTTGATCCTTGCATTTTTTTTTTCCAGATGTGAATGACTCTGAATGTTATGACCACTACATTTGCAATTAGGAGCATCTCACAATTTTTTAAAAAAAATCTACTAACTCATTCTCCTTCTTAGGATCTGGGCTCCTATCTCCTTTACAAATTGAAGTGAAGCCTGAGAGGGCAGAACAGTGGACCTTTGGAACACCTGTAAAGAGCTGGGCATTTATCACCCTTTTTTCTGCCTCTCCCCACCAGGAGAGGTTGCTCCAGTGCAAGGGACTGCATTTGACCTGAGAAAGCCGGTGGAGCTTGGAAAACACCTGCAGGAGTTCCACGTCAGTGGCTTCGACCACAATTTCTGTTTGAAGAGATCTAGAGAAAAGCATTTTTGTGCTCGGTAGGTACTTTTCACTTCCTGCCTCGGTGGTAGGGGAGAGAGCGCAACCCCTACTAGAGGAGCTTTTCCTCTGGCCACATCAATACCATTCACTGTGCTACTGGGACCAAATACCACGCCCCATATCTTTTCAAAGCTTATATTCCACAGGTGAGCATGACAGAATTTTTCACCCCCCACCCCTAACCCCACATGCTCTCATCCCTGCACGGCTCCCACCTCTCTCTGCTCCTACCTCTCTCTGTTCCCACTCTCCATCCGCCTGTTCCTTACGACCCATTTTTTGTTAGAAGGTCTAATTCCTCCTGACTGGAGTCACTTCTGCCTTCCTTGAACTTCCAGGCCCCTTTGTGCTTCCTTGGCTTGGGATTTTTGCCCCACCCACGGTTCCATGGAAGGTCAGAGGCTGCACTTCCCACCTCCAGCTTTGTTTGAAAGGCACTGCGTGCACACTCCCCTCACTCAATTCTGAGTCCCTCCTGCCAGCTCATCTCTGTGAACCCCTGCCCCCACCTAACACCTAATGCTATGCTTGGCACTAGTAGGTGAGTGGATGATACATAAATGTTTGTAGGATGAATGGACTTTCCGTAATGCAGAGAAAATGATTCAGAGTCAAAGAGCACTTGAAAAGCCTTCTTTCCCTCAGTGTCCTGGCACCAAGGCTCCAGCCTTGTTCTTCCAGCTCCGCTGCTTTTCTCCTCTGTGCCTGCTGTTCACACTCCTCTCCCCACTGCTCTCACCTGAGGAGACCCCTTCACACCAGGACTCAAGTCCTGGCCCTCCTCTTCCCAGATCTCTTTCCCCAAACCTCTTGGCTGACGACACGTTGTGGGGACATTTTACTTTTTGGAGAGACTGAGAGACCCAGGCTGTCTTTAGCTATATCCCTTTAACACCAAGTACAGAACCAGGTAGGCACTTACCTCTGTAGAAAGAAAAACAAAAAAAAAGGAAGCAGCGATTCTAGCAGCAACCCCAGCAGATGCAGGAGAGAGCTGACTGAAGAGCACAGCCTGCTCTAGTCCCAGAGAGGGGGGTGTTTAATTTGGCAAAGTGTTTCTTCTCTTTCAAAAAACAGCTGGTTGTTTCACCAGACTGAGCAGAGAGCGCTGGGTCTTTTTATGAGAAAGAATCCCAGCCCTGGCTGATGTGGCTCAGTGGATTGAGCACTGGCCTGCAACCAAAAGGTTGCCTGTTCGATTCCCAGTCAGGGCACGTGCCTGGGTTGCAGGCCAGATCCCCCAGTTGGGAGCATGGGAGAGGCAACCAATCAAGAGCAATGTATCTCTTGCACATGGATGTTTCTCTCCCTCTCTTTCTCCCTCCCTGTCTCTCTCTAAACAGTAAATAAATAAAAATTAAAAAAAAAATCCCAGCCCCTCCAGAACCCTAAACTGCCTCTCTCTCCAACCTGGCTGCCCCTGCACCCCTAACACACACACACACACACACACACACACACACACACACCCTGGCTGGTGGGGTGAGTCTGTTGTCTGTTTTGTCCTTCCCCAGGGAAATCAGAGTGACAAGTTGCTATTGAGGTTGAGGATCCTCAAAACCACCTGCTACTGCCTCACCTAGGAGTCACTTAGGAGGCTGTGAGAATTTCCCATGATGCTCTTCCTACCTTTGTCCCTTCCATATATCTTGTCCCGGTTCTGTGACTGGGTCTGGTTCCACTCAAAGCTGCTCCCCAGCTTTGGCTTGCCCGCTCCTGCTTTTCTGCCCTGGACCTAATGTGGTTTGGCTTTATCCCCAGGGTCCACCATGCTGGAAGCGGGCGGGTACTGGAAGTGTACACCACCCAGCCCGGGGTCCAGTTCTACACGGGCAACTTCCTGGACGGCACCCTGAAGGGCAAGGGTGGAGCAGTCTATCCCAAGCACTCCGGTTTCTGCCTCGAGACCCAGAGCTGGCCTGATGCAGTCAATCAGGTAAAGTCACAGGTTGACTTGTTAGAGTGGTGGTGTGTCCAAGGTCACACTATATGACAGATGTCATGACCCTCAAGTCAGGTCTGTATGATTCAAAAGTCCACGTGTGTTCTCTTCTCCAAGTCATGATAAACACAGGAAACACTCAGCCACGTTACTAACCTGGCGTTTACATGTTTTTAAAAATCTCTTATTTTGTGCCCTCAAAGCCTTTATTCAGTTTAACGTTTCTCATTGATACCTCATTGTCTGCCAACACACTTCCAAGGTGACCCTTCATGTCTTCTCCCTTTCTGCTTCCTCACAATGGACGTTCTTCTCTGCCCATTTCCTAGAGTAATGCTCTGCGAAGCCCCCGCCTGTAAGACACTTGGAGCTTGCACCAGAATGTATACATCCACACGCTGCTTCCTTCACGAGAGGCTTGCTGTGACAAAGTGTGCCTAGTGATGTAGCGGATTTTCATTCTGGCTCAAATTCTGTCTCGTTGGATACCTGTAACAAACAGTTCTCACACTGCCGTCTGGTTCTCGGAGCTGGTGTCAAGACCAGTGCAGAAGCCATCCTGGATAAGGGTTCAGCCTGGGCTGGCAAGGTGTAACCTGTGTCTTTTTTCCCTTCACAGCCCCACTTCCCCCCTGTGCTGCTGAGGCCTGGTGAGGAGTATGACCACACCACTTGGTTCAAGTTTTCTGTGGCTTAAGGAAGTGCAAAGATATAACCTGCTCCAGAGCCAGGCTGGGAGCCCCTTCAGCTGCTGCCTGTCTTCTATTCAGAAATGAGACGAAGATTTAGAGGCTTTAAAAATGATCCTGTGATTTAAAATCATACAAATGGTCGCTGCTATGATATCAATCAATAACCAGTCTGAATATTGATTTCCTTCCCAATGATTGGCTCCAGGCCAGGTCTAATGACCAGCTCTATTCTCTGTGTTGTTAAGAGGACCCAACTACCGATCATCACCCAAGCTCTAATCCTAGCCCAGAAATGGCACCTGGACCCCGTGCCCGATGGGATCCATCTCACCACTGTGCCTCTTTCTTTTCTGCTTTTCACCCCTCTTTTCTTCCGAGTCTACTCTCTCATTCCTTTTTTCCCCTTTTTATAAAAAGCATCCGCCTGAGTTTAACTGTCTCTGAGCCTTAGAAGCGGGGTGACTTAAAGTACAAGAAAGAATCTGTAATTTTGATTCGGTGCCTTTGGAGTTAACTGAGAAAGCCCAGCCCAGACCAGCCAAGGCGGGGAAGGAAGCCATTGGGCATCAGGAGCTACCGTCAGGAGCTGTGTCTGTGAGGACAGGGCCTTGCATGGCGACGGCACACCGCACCTGGAACAGATGTCGTGTTATGTAGATGAGGTGGGGGCTCCCTCTTTTCCTGAAGAGTCGAATCATCAGTGATGGGTATGGGTTGGTGGCTTTTAAAGAAATGTTTTTTATATACTAGCAATCAGTTGAAATTAAAAAACACAAAAAACTTGCACCTTTGAAAACTCCCAGTTTCTTCACTTCTTTAAACCTGTCAGGCATGGATCTTTACTAAATGGACCAAGTATATGATGTGTTCTGGATTCTACAATGGGCGCCCATACAAGCCCCAGCGTCTTCCTAGGGGAAAGCTACCTAACGGCAGCCAACTGAGCTTCCCATTCTTCCTCTTTCTTAGCAACCAACAACAAAGGAAAGATGGTGTTTATTTCTTAATTCATTTCAGCATGGATTTTCTGAGTACCTACTTTGCATAGTTCTCCGCTGGGTCATTTAAGGAAATCAAGAGGCAATGATGCCTAAGACGTAGTACATTCCCTCAGGAATATCCCAGTCTTCCTGGGAGAGACGAGACTAACAGTAGCAATCCAATGATGTAGAATTACACAGCACAGCTGGGAGCCCTGAACTAGTACTATACTTTGCTTCTGATACTTACTACATAGGCAAACCATTTAATTTCAGTTGACCTCTATTTTCTCACTTGCAAAGTATTTGGTTTTCCTCTGTTCTAAAAAAAGAACTGTTTTTACTATAAGCCTAGCCAAGAGTAGCCCAAATAAGGATATTCACCTGTAGGGCAGTTGAACTAAGTTACTGGTATTTGAATAGTGTTTATGAAAGACAATAAAAAGCCAAAGTTTGATTGTCAAGCCATAAGTCTGACAAAAGTAAAATTTTAGAGAAATCGATCTTTGGTAGCAGCAACTGGTCCATTCATTTTCTTGAAACACACACATAAAAGAGAACTTGGATGTGCCTGAGAAAAAACACTGCAGAGTTGTGAGACATGTAGAGTATGACGTGAGCATAACTGTAGCATTTTATGATGAAATCACTAACAGTGTCAGCAAGAAACAATTTTATAGTAAGAACTGGACCCTTTGTTCATGTGAAGTAGTGAAAATACACATGGTACTGGATACAAAAAACATCATGTAGCTACAGTACTGAAGTCTTGTTCAAAATGCATATGCCCACTAACATGCAACACACACTCCCCTCCAAGAACAAGTCTCCAGGGCCCTGGGAATCCAAGCCTTCATTACCACACACCCGCTGCCCACAACCAGATTAGTGCTTTATTATTCTGAGTTCTGATTCATCACAGGTGAGGTTATCGATTCAGCTCGATGATCTGTGGAATCCTGTTTCATGTTCATGGGACATTAAGTTCTTATCTTTAGCTGTGGGATTTTCACTTTTCCTACTTCCACTCATTTTGCCTAACAAGAAAGATGTAACATTAAGTAACTGCACAAACACTGCTGGAAAGACTAAGATGACATGCTGTGGAGGTTGAATTGTTGTCTTAGGTGACCAATGAATGACAGTCCAACCTCAGCTGACTAAAGGAGTTAGTGTCAGTGAATTAAATGGATCATCTTTGAAAAGCGAAATATGAGAAAAATTACAGGACGACCAGGAGAAGACAGGAGGGAAGCACAACATATACCCTGTTCCGGCGCCAGGGCCCATTGTTAGTTGTAACCACTTTAAACAGCTGGATCACCAGTTTGCAAGTGGCTATTTGGACAGTTCTGACAGAAGTGCAGTCCTTTTCCAGTCGAGGTACTTATCTTTTCCCTTTAAGTTACTCAAATCATAACTTGCTTGGGGTAGCACTTTAGCTGTAGCCAAGTAAAGTGCTCAGCAAGTCCTCTCCTCAAAAAAGCAAGTATAATGCTGGAAAAAAAAAATCCACAAAACAACTTTGCTGCTCTGGAAACTGACCAGAAACACACAACAATCTGAGTGAGACGTGTTTATGCTTGAAAACCTGAACTTTGGGTAGGAACAGTTGGGAAACTGTGGTGCTCATTCCTGGGACTGCCTCCCATTCCCCTCACTTTCCCAGTGCAGTCACTGTGCAGGCTCTGCCAGGGCAAAACAGGATGAGGACCTGCAGATTGCTGTTGTCGACAGGGGCCTCCCTCAGTTTGGAGCGGGGAGTGATACCATGTCCAGAAACTTTATCAAGGCAATGGAAGTGATGATCTCAGTGCTACATGAGCATGAGGGCAGAGGGATCTGCTACCCTGAGGTTGCAATTATGATCGGAGCACTCCGGCACTGGCCAACCAGAGGCTCGCACATGCATAGTGAGACCAGAGAGTCCCAGCCCTTCAAGCAACTCCCAGCCAACTCTGAGAGGCTGCATGCACGTGCAAAAAAAATTTAGAGGGACTCAGCAAAAAGTAAAAGCCAGGACAGACTTGAAAAGAGCCTAAACACAAAATTCACTCCCTGCCTACACACAGGTCCATCAGCAAAAGGAAAAAGTCCGATTGATTGAGGTGTTTTTGTCCAATTATTGGCTGACCGCTGAGCTGTGCAGACACAGGGTAACCCCCTAATAAGCTAAGCTTAAAAATAAACACAAGATTTAAAAAATAATTACCAAAATAACTAGATTATAAAAAGAAACTAAGTGAAATTCTGAGGTTGGAATATACAATAACAAACGAAAAGTTCACTAGAGAGGATCAGAAATAGATTTAAGATAGAAGAAAGAAGATAGATTAACAGAAATTATTCAATTTGAAAACCCAAGAAGAGATTGGAGAACATAGCAAAGAACCTGGGATGTGTGGGACATCAAGTACGTCAGCATACGTATAATGGGAGTCCAAAAAAGAGTGGAAAGAAAGGGACAGAAAAATATTTCAAAAAGCACCAGTAATATGGGGAAAAAACTCAACCAAATTTGAAGAAAACCATTATACTAGATACCCAAGAAGATACTCAACAAACTCCAAGGATAAATACAAAGATATCCCCACCTAACTACATTATGTTTAATGCCAAAAAAAAAAGGGGGAAAGTTTGAAAGCAAGAGGAAAATGATTCATCTATCTGTACAGCAATACAATTAACATCTGACTTCTCATCTCAAACAAGGGAGTCCAGGAGGCAGTACAATGACAGTCAATATGCTTAAAACTCAAGGACCTGATGTCACCCCCAACTACCCTTCCAAAGTGATGGTGAGATAAAAACATTTCCAGATAAAGAATGAGAGGATTCATTGCTAGCAGACCTGTCAGGCAATGAATTCTCTAGCTATTTATATGGCTATTACAACAAATACTAGTAGAGGAAGCCCTTTCTGCTGAAAGGAAATTAAGATGGTAACTCAAATCCCTGGGAAGAAATGAAGACGATCAGAAATGATAAACATGTAAGTTAATAAAAAACTGTACTTTTTCATCACTTCTTTAAAAGATATAACATGGTTCATTGAGTTTATAATACATAAATAGCACAGCAGGGAGGAAAGTTCAGAAAAAGAAAATATATTGGAGCAAAATTTCTGTATTTCACCAAAATATTAATCTGAAGTAGACTGTGATAAATCAAGATGTAACTACTAAAAAAAAAAAAAACGCAATAGTAAAAAAGAAATCTAGGAGTTAAAATGATACACTAAAAAATATTTAATATAAAAGAGGCAGTTGTAGGAGGAAGAGAAAAAAAGGAGACACAGAAAACAAAATAACTATAAATCTAATCACGTTAAATGTAGATGGTTTAAATACCACAAAAGGCATGTTTGTCCGACTAAATCAAAGAGCAGGATCTAGTAACTAATGATACACTCGTACACCAGTGAGGTAAAAGTAAATGGATGGGGAAAACATACCATACAAACAGCTGGAATGGCTATTTTAGTATCAGACAAAATAGACTTTAAAACAATATTACTAGACATATTTTATGATGATAAAAGCATCAACACATCAGAAGATACGATTATAAATGTTCTATATGCACCTAACGAAGCCTTAGATGTTTGACACAATTGTGACCAGAGGCCATGCCTGGAGTAGCATTGGTGCAGGTAAATACTGCTCCAAACTTCCTGAACAGAATGTTCACTTTTTTTTAGACGAAATTTCTCTGAACACAGTGACCTCTACTGGTACTAATATAAACTAAAATGCAATTTCTGCCATTTTCATAGAAATGTTCCATCACAGCATTTGGTTCGAGAAAGGATCAGAAAAACCTAGAGGGTACATAACATAATAGAACCCTGCTTTGATGAGTGCTAACTTTATTATATAACAGCAGTAAGCCAGGCCAATCCACCCAGTAACTAATGAACCAGGCTAAGCTGGCTAACAGCAGTTTTCAATGCTGGTTGTGTATTAGAATTAGCAGGGCAGTTTTTCAGATTTTAATGACCAAGCTTCACCCTTAGCAATTTTGGTTTTATTAGGTTTTAAAGTTTTTTGGGTCCTAATATATAACTAGGAATCAGAACCACTGCCCTCGAGTAAAAACTTTCACCATTATCACATAAAACTCACCAATACTCTAAGTGCATAAATGTATTCAGCTAGAATTTGCTCCTTAGCTTCATGAAGCACATCCTCAACAGTGAGTCACACAGAAACAATCCTCCCAGACCAAAAGTATTTCTTGGTAAGCCCTGCAAACCCTGCCAATAATCCCAACACCCAAGATTTTCAGAGATTATTATTTTGAAGATTGTAAAGAATTGAAGATATATGTCTAAGCCAGGGGTTGACAAACATTTTGTGTGAAGGGCCAGAATATTTTAAACTTTGTGGGACTTAAGGGTCTATCGTAATTATTCAAATGTTGTCATTGTAACACAGAAAGTCATAGACAATATATATATGAATGAGCCCTGTTCCTATAAAACTTTACGGATGCTGCAATTTGAATTTCACATATTTCTCATGTCGTGAAGTAGTAGTATACTTTTTTCCCAACCACATACAAATGTAAAAACCGCCCTTACTGGTGTGACCCGGTTGGAGCATTGTCGTACACCAAAGCCGTAGGTTTGATTCCCAGTAAGGGCACATACCTAGGCTGTGGACTGGATCCCCAGTCGGGGTGCATAGTGTATGAGAGGCAACCAATCAATATTTTTCTCTAAAATCAATGCATATTTTTTAAAAGAATAAAAAATAAATAAAATGTAAAAGCCACCTTGTTCTATCAGCTGCATGAAAACGGCAGTGGGCCGGATCTGGCCTGCAGGCCCTCATTTCCTGAATCCTGGTCTAACAAATAGCCAGCACTCTCAACAACAGGAATGTTACAGCACAGCATATTCATCCTTAGGCAAGGGAAGCATGATGTTACATTACAGGAGCCCAGAACCCTGGTGATTGTCCTCCTGACCACAACTGAGATAAACTGGCCCATCTGCCTTGACCTCTGTCATATTAATGTTCCCTACAGCCAGAACCCTCATCCTTGGCAGTAAAAGGATTCATTTCCCAGAATCCAGATTTTCCGAAGATATGTTACAACCTAAAATAAAAACTAACAGGGTCTTTGTATAGGATCACATCCAACCACCTTCCATTTCCTGTCACTAAGATTCCTCTCAGTCAGGGAATCTAGAGGTGGAGACATAGAACCAACCTCAGGCAGCTGAAGTCCTGAAATGGACACTGCTGGTTCAATGACTTGCCCTTCCTTCCATGGGTTAGGCTCCCTCACCTGGGCTCTTGAGGTGGTAGAAAAGTCTGCACCCTTTTCCGTAGAAAACTTTCTGCACAGAAATTTCCCACACCTTTTCTGGAGCAGAACTCTCCAACTTAACCCAGATAAGGAGAAAAAAACCTTGCACTACAGTTACATAGTAGAGAGAGCAGGACAAAGAACAGCCTAAGGATCTCAATCCTCTGCAGGCAAATCCAGACAGAAGTCCTAGAGGAGACTAAAAGGAAAATGTGGGCTTTTAATTCAAATGGTGATTATAAAGGTCTCGCAGAAGACAAGATTAAAATTTTATGTGCTCAGTTTAATAGAATTCATTCATCCATGAACTCCCTTTTTGTTCACCAAGTATTTAAGTACTAGCAAGTGCTAGGCAATGAGGAACCAGGACAAGGCCTGGCGCCTGCTGTCAGTGTGTCTTGTGGCGGCACACCTGCAGAGAAGTAAACAGGCAATTACACTGTAAACAGGTGTTCCACTATGGAAGTTCAGTGTGTTGACAGCAAGGGAACCTAAACCAGGCCTCTGAACACATGAAAATGTTCCAGAGTTGGGAGAAAACATGTGTTTTACAATTTTAAAAAGGGGGAAGAAAAAAAAAACTATGCCGAGACACCATTTTTCATTAGTAAAACTTGACAAGCAGGAGCCCACCATGTGTACCACGTGAGCAATGGTACAACAGGCAGGCACTCCTACACATCCACCAGGGAACACCAACAATACCTGGGAAAAATACAAAAGCACATACCCTCCTACCCTGCAATTCTACTTCCAGGGATTATCCTACACATGCAGGGCCACCTGTGCCAAGGATTGTACAAGGATATTCACTGTATCATTGAAATAGTAATTAAAAACTGTCCCCCTATCTATCAACAGGGAACTGATTCAATTCCTGTTACTCTGCTCAAAAACTTGAAAAAAAAAAGTGAGTCCTTTCCAGGGTATACAGTCCTACATGATGTGCATCTTCCCACTCTCTCCTCTGTTCACTTCCTATTGGCCTCCTCACCCTCCTGCTTTAGGGTCTTTGCACTCACTGCACCCTCTGCCTAGACCACTTCCCAGTAGCGTGGTTTACTCCCTCACTAGCTCAAATGTCACTTTCTAAAGCCTCCTTAGACCACTCTTTTTATATCACAGCAACCAGCTCCTAATCTCTTACCCTGTACTCCATTCTTTTACCCATTTTATCCGGTTATTACCCATCTCGTATTTTTTCATTTGTCTGTCCAGAATTTAACCTCCATAATAAAAACTTTGTTCACCTCCATCTAAGGCTAGCACTACCTGGTACACTGAAGGGGCACAAAATTTTACTGCATAAATAATGCAATACCTAGGCAAGTGGTATGCAACATTTTTAAAAAGTGCCATTTTTACTTATATGAAAGGTGATGAGAAAAGGTGTGTATATTTTGTTGTAGAAACAAATGGGGGAAGAGGGACTGGGCGCAGGAGGTGGGAAATGGGGAGGCAAAAATAAAAAAAGGGGGAAATATTTGTTTTTATCTGCTATGTAACTGGTTGACAATGGTTGCCTTCTGGGAGTTAACTGGGTGGCTGAATCAGCTAGGGAGCCTTCTCACCATTTACACCCTGAGTATATCACCAAGTCTACAAATGAAATGAAAATAGGTTGAGCCAGTGGGAAAAGTGAACAAGCAGTAAATTTGAGTAGCCTAAAGGTAACTGGCCACACTACATTCCAAGTGCTCCAGAATTATCCTTCTATTCAGCATCTTCTCCCCATTAGGTATGAAAAGAAAATTGCCAAATTATTACCAATGGCAAAATCTACAATAGGTGGGAGCATTGGTTGCATGTATTTTTCTTGGAAGATTTTTATTCATTTTTAGAGTAGAAAGGAGGGAAACAATATTTTTCTTGCACAACCCACACTGGGAACCTGGCCCACAACCCAGACATGTGCCCTAGACTGGGAATCAAACCAGCGACCCTTTGGATCACAGGCCACCACTCAATCCACTAAACCACACCAGCCAGGGCTGTTTTTTCTTGTATTCTTCCCATGTGATTTTGTTTTAAATGCACAGTAATGTGCTTTACTAATTAAAAAAGAACAGAGGCTTTAAGACCATAGATAGGATTCACACTTCTACCTCCTAGCAAACTGTTTACTGGTGCTTTTTTCCCCCTTATTGACAATAATCCCAGATATAACTTTAATGCTACCACACCACAACCTAAGCATCTTCACCCCATTTCTTTGGCTTGTCGCCAGTTCTTACCAGTCCAAACACTCCAAAACCAGACAGGCCCCTAGTATTTCTTTCACCTTCTCTGCTTCCTATCTTTCCAGCTATACAATTATGTATACATCTAGGTTATATTCCAAAGGTCTCTAAAGCAGCAAGTGCTCACTAAGCTAGAGCTAATGAATTCTTTGCTACCTTTCACTCTTTGCCGACTTGTCAGTTTAAAGCCTCCTATTCCTACTCACTTAACGTTATCTTCGAAATCACTGTGCTCCTTTAGACTTTTAATTAAGATAGGCTACATAAAATGACCATCACAATCCTACACACCACTCATTTAACCAAGTCTCAAATGGATGACATTTCAAGACCACCTATTTTCTGTCCTCAGAAGGTATGCTGCAAGATGCAGGACCGCACTTTCACTTGATACTTAGCCTAGCTCAACGGAGAACTACCACTGTGAGGTCAAGGGTATGCCATTCCTTACCTCTCTCTACAAGGGTGAGAGTACCAATAAGATTCTATGTTAAAAGCGTGTCTGTCATGTTGTTAGCTATAAATAATCAGAGCCAGGTTTAAAATTCAGAATGACTATAGAGTCTGGACCAGCACTTTCTCAAGTCAGTCACATATCTAACAGTCCTAACCTCTAAAAACAGAACAGGTACACTACACAAAGGTATATTATTTTAAGATGCATACTAACACAGGATTACTGAGTTATAGTCAATGGTATGACGGGTGTTCACCTACATATCTAGGCTTCCCTTTCCCATAGTGTAGAACTTTCTGTGCTTGATTCTTAAAACCATTTTGCCCCTACCCCCTTCCTTATACTAATCTCTAGCACACTACTAGTAATCTATCCCAAAGCTACAAGAAATGACTCCTACTCTTGACTCAGAACTCCCACTCCCAAAAATTGAGTATCAGGATTGTTTGTTCTTTGCAGATTTATTGTGGAGTAATCTTATCTTTATATATAACACAGAACAATTAAAGCTGACCAAGTGGAACAAGTCTGCCAATTACATAGTTTTATACCAACCATAATTGAGCCATTTTTCAAATTCCAAAAACAAAGTATCCAAACTTCTAACATACTAGTGATCATTCAGATCAAATAATTTGAGGCAGACCGATATCCCAATTGCAATGCTACCCCAATAACCCAAGGAAATGGACAAAGGCAGACACTGCCACCAGCATTGACTTTTTTTGCATGATCAATTTTTTTCTTTTGCTTCAATGCTAGAGAATACCTAGTCAAAGCTTCACCAGGAAATGAAAAATTAACTGTTACTGCCCTAATAAAGATACTTAAAGTTTAAAGAACCTACTGGCCATAATATTCTAAGATCCACCAGATGTTACCAAGAAACTACATAAGGTGTTGCTAAATAAATATAGGTGAGATTTATAAAACTGCACCTCATTAACATTTGATTGACATCTTTAATTACTTTGCACCAGCCTGGCAAAATAAAAGTATGTTGGTGGTTCAGAAGTGGAAGGAAAATCTAACAGGAATTAACAGATCTCTGCTCAGAATAAGGCAATTCATTTGAAGGGATAGAGTATCTGGATTGGAAAATTTTGCAAAGCTGGTTTACATAAAGGTGTTGTCCCAAATTTAGACAATTCCTCAAACATGCAAAAATGTTGGTATAAAACTGGCTAACACTGAAAACAAAGTACATTGAGAACTTCCTAAAATGGGAGTTCTCATTTGACACCATCCCATCTAATAGCCTGAAGGAAAAAAAAACAAAACCTCAGTCACCATTCAGAAAATAACTCAGTTCCTCAAGCATTGAGTCCAATTGTTACTTCTGACACCATTTGCTTTTATAAGCTTTGTTTAGTTCTTGTCCTGCTTATTTACAGGCAATCAGTGCTTCCTTTAGCTTAGTAGATCAAGATCATTAGCCTGGTAATATATAACACCAACTCCAAATGATTAATTCAGGGACTTGTAATGATGCATTCATGCTGTCAAGGGGAACTTGAGTTCTTGTCTTACCCAAAGCTCTAAGGGTAAAAGAATTTTCCAAGTGTGTGTACATTACAGTTAATGATGTTGAAGACCAGATCTGTATGAGTATGGATGATATCAAAGATGACTACTGAAGCTTACCAACTGAGTATTAATATTGAACACAGATCAAAAATCTAGTTAGAAACATTTTATTTAAATGTGCCAAATAAAAACCCACCATTTTCAAACCATAAGATGTTAATACATTCAACAAAAATTTATATTATCTTACTGCTGTGAATTTACAGAGTAATAATCCAGATCCATTTTGATTAGGTGATTGAAATAACCTTCCTAGGTTACACTTAACAAACATCACAAATCCCTTATAATAATGTAAACAAAATAACTTTTTCCTAAAAGGTGAACTTGAGAACTTCAGTCCACTCTTTCAGGACTTGCACTTCTTCGTGGACTTCCTGATGGGGAACGACTAAAAAAAAAAAAAAAAACACATCAGGTTTGGAACCCATTAGTGTCTACTGAAACTTATTCTTCTCATGAACCCATCAGGGCAAAACTGTTTGAATAAATTGAAAGGTGGCAGTTTCCATAGCAGAGATCTAAAAATTCATAGAATATTTTTATATAAATCCTCTGTCACTGTTTAAGATTAGACTTAATAGCCCCTTGATAAAACTACAAAGTTAACGAGAACTGTGAGTTTGTGTGTGTGGGTTTTTTTTTTTTGGATCACTGAACACCAACTAGATAATGGTTTGGCTGCAAAATTTCAACCTAAAAATTTTCCTCATGTAGGTACTTCCTTTTTACTTAATGTCACTATATGGGTGATAATGAAGCAGGAAAAACAATCCTCTAAGAAACTTAAGATCTAGTACTTTTTTATATATGTATACAGCACCAATTCTCCAAAGAGCTTAAAATCAAAGCCTGCAAGTAGGCAGGAAGTAAACAAATTCTACAGAAGCCACATCTAACAGTTAAAATTTGGCAACAAATTTAGCTTACCTTCTTTTTGGAGATGGAGATCTGGACTTTGATCGGCTGTCAAAACATGAGAAATTCTATTAAGAAAATGTACTAACCAATCCCTTTATTACAGTCACATTTTAAAATGAACCCCCAAACTGTCCTGAACTTAAAATGTCAGGCTCCAATTAAACTGAGGAAAGAGAGAAAAGAAAAAGCCTATCAGCTTTAACTAAAGCCAATCTTCCAACAATCGTTCATCATAAAAATGAAGTGCTGTATCATGATTAATCTGCCTTAAACAACTACTCCAGAATGCTCCTCCATGCACCTATCTGGTCTAACACGTGCCTCCTAATGTAACACCAAAGTCACAAACTTGACACCTTTGTCACTATAGCTTGACATTCTGTCTAGGAAGCCAGCCAGAATAGGCCATGTACAGATGAAGCTTTAAAGTTTGTTTTATTATTAAGGTACTATGTTCCCACTTAACACCTAGGCTTAAAATTAACACTTGAAACTTCAACAATTCAAAACACTTTGAAATGTATACCCTTACCTGCTTCGTGGTCGTGAAATAGACCTGGACCTTGATCTCGACCTTGACCTAGATCTTAAAAACAAAAATTATACCAATTAGTCCATAGTAAATGATTTCCTTAAAACACCTCCTGAGCACCTTATGGGGTAGGCTCAGAATAGAGGCTCAAACTGAGCAAGCTGCAACTCTTGCCTCTCCCATCAGTCTAAAAGTTTAGACAAATTATCCAATTTTCAACTAGCTCTGATAGCCAATTTCAATTATTTGCTTCTATCATACTCAATGAGCTAGATATTTTTTTTTTAAGATTCTATTTATTTATTTTTAGAGAGGAAAGGGAGGGAGATAGAGATAGAGAGAGAAACATCAATGTGCGGTTGCTCCAGGCCATGGCCTGCAACCCAGGCATGTACCCTGGCTGGGAATCGAACCTGTGACACTTTGGTTCACAGCCTGTACTCAATCCACTGAGCTACACCAGCCAGGGCTGAGCTAGATATTCTTAAAGTATACAGTATCCAAGAGAAAATAGGCGGTTTTCATTTAGGACTGCTGGGGTCAACATCACATAGACCCCTGAACTGAGATTTCAATTATTCAGGTGATAAGCTCAATTAAAAGAAAATCACAACACAACAGGTAAGGCAATAAGCTCTCATGATTCAAGACCACCAATTTATCCATTGCATAAGCCAAAACAGGCTGACGTACACACCTTGGGTCTTGTAATCAAGCTAAATTCATTTATCTAGAGAGGGGGTCCAGAGCTTTTGCAAACAAGTTTTAGAGTCTCTGCATTTAAAGACTTATAGAACAATGGTATCTCCCAGTGGCATTCCCTAGCCCTCATCATCTGTAGTATCAACTTATTTCAGACTTGATTCATTTCTATCACCTTTACAGGCATTCTAGAAAAGGGAGTAAAGAAAGTGTAAGTTTTTAGTTTGATTTTTAACTTCTTAAATTTCAATGTCTAAACTAAGTGTCTGGCTAAACAGGCCACATCCACCCAGATATATACAACTAAATACTTCCCTAAACAACGTCTCAAGGTCTCAAATTCATCCCATCAACCCAGATTATGTCCTTGAGACACTATGCTAATGTCATTAAATTGTGACAATCCAAATTACAAATGGGGTAGGGGGAAATGTTACACATTGGAAATACCTTGATCCTTTTATAGAACCAGACCTAGATCGTCTGAGTGAGGCCGATCGTGATCTACGAAGAGACACAGATCTTGATCGTTGAGGAGATGCTGATCTTGACCTAAAAATTAAATCAAAGAGGTTTAGGTCCATCTCCAGGTAGGCTTTTATTGCTAGTTAAAATTTGAATTAAAGATTCCTCACCTCCTTCCCCTGCTCCTGCTTCGAGAGCGAGAATACCGCCTACCTCTGGATCTCGAATGTGATCTAGACCGTGACCTATTTTTTCAAGTTAGAAATAGACAGAATGTGAGATGGCAACTCATTTTAGAGTTTGTATACCTCTGCTGAAATCAAATCTCAAAACTATTTAAAAATTTAGCGTCTCATATGGAAATAAACTCTGGGCCTATTAGTTGCCGAGTTTTTTTTTTTTTTTTAATTTTTTAATTTTAAAAAAAATTTTAAACTACCTAAAAAAAGATTCGTTAACAGCTGAATTACATCTTAGAATTACAAAATAGAAAACACTGTAATGTGTATTTAAAATAAACCTTGCAAGTTTGCAGGTCGACCCTCTTTGGCCCATGGTCTAGTAGATCTAGACGATCTAGAAGTATCTATAGCCGATCGCTGCATCTAGATGTTTTCTTCAATCTAACGACGATCAAACTGACAGCCAAATGAGCCAGGTGAGGCTTGATTGACGCAAGAAGATTTTTCTAGTTGGGAATGTGGTCAATCTGATGTTCCTCTTTCTAAACCGGAGGGGGCCCCAATTGTAAGCCAAATTTACTGTTACGGCGATCACCGACTCAAATTTTCTGCCCTTTAAATAAGGTGAAGCTAGGTGTAGATGACTCGAGGGGATCTGGCCTCTTATGCTGATCACCTCAAGGTCTAGGAGGATCTTAATTGTCGGATTTGCAAGGCGCCTCAGCATATCATAAGGCTCGTGACATTCTGAATCAAGGCGACTGACTCAAACGAAGAAACCTGAAAGGTTTTGACCAGGTTGATTATTAATATATTAACATTTAATTAAACAAAAAATGTAAAATACACCTGTACAATTAACATTTACAATTATATAAAAATACGAATTTCTTGCCTTGCTAATAAAAAAATTACTTGATTAACTAATATACCAACCATTTCTTTAAAATAAATACCTGCTTCTTCTTCGGCGGCTATAGCGATGACAATCATAAGCATAATGTCCCTTTTCACCACACTCATAGCATCTATCATTGGGATCAAAGGGACGTCGAGCAGGTGGTCTATCAAAACGAGATCTCCGAGGCATGCCTGTTGATAGTTCAACCCTCACTCGGGAACCACAAATCACCCTATAAGAGAGAATCAACAAATTCTAATGCTAAAAAAACTCATGTGACATCTAAATTCACAATTTTCCAACCACTCTTTCCTTTCACAAGTTCCAGCTACCTTTAAGTCCTAACTCCACCTTTGTTTTCTTAAACACATAAAATTAGCTATTTACCATCTCCTCTATTCTACAGAATCCAACCTGAGCACCTAGCTCATTACCTAACCTACTGGACTATTCTAGTGAACGTAAGTTTCATAATAGGCATCTTACTTACTTGCCATCCAGGCCTCGTACTGCGTCTTCTGCATCTCTAGGATCTTCAAATTCCACAAAGGCAAATCCTGGAGGATTTCTCGCAATCCACACAGTTCTTAAAGGACCATAATAACTGAAAGCCCTTTCTAACTCTCCTTTGCCAGCACCAGTTCCCAGGTTACCAACATACACCTTGGTTTCTGTTTAAAAATGCAAATAGAAGAACACACGTTATGCAAAATTTGACTTAAGTTTGAATGAATTCTTTGCCTTAGAACAGGCCAACCTCTGTGCAAGCACCTTTAGTGCTCTGTCAAGGGTTATATTTGATCTCAAAACCAGCGAGGTCCGTAAATTTCTTAAGAGCTAGGCGTATGACACAGTTCTTAACATTCTAACAAGGTGGAAATAAAACCTCCAGAACTCAGGTAATATTCCCAGGCGTGAGGCGGGCTCCGCCTCGGCCCCGCCCCCGAGTCCCGGCAGCCCCGAGCACGCTGGAAGCGCGCGGACCCGCAGCAGCAGCAGCAGCAGCGGGCAGGCCCCACCAGCGCCGGCCGGCAGAGCAGGGCTGCACTGGCTCTCGCCCTCCACAGCAACCGCCCCAGGCACAGGCTTGCCTAAGACTCCAGCTCCCCGCCCCAGTCCATAAACCGCGCTCCAAAGAGCTAAAAGAGAAAAGAAACCAGCCTCCAGACAAAAAGATTATGTCTCCATACCCACTCCGCAGTTCGACCGATTGTATGATGAAGAGAGCACAGCTCGAGGCGGCCAGTTTTGCTCAGGCTCAAATTCACCTTTGATTTTGTGGCTGTGATCCTATCTGTCCGCTAAAGTGGCGGGAAAGCGCCAAGGAAATGCGCCACCATGCTCGTCAATGTGCGCAAAATGGCAGCCGAGGGCGGGGGGGTGTGGGGGGCGGCAGGGCGGCTCGAAAAGGGCAACAGGATAACAGTGACCGTGGGCCTCACTTGGGCTGGTATGCGAGACGAAAATGCCCAAGAATTAACATGGAACTCGACACAGACCTACACCCGCCATCCCCCGTTTCCTTCAATATCCCGCCCCCGCTGCCTCCGGCTTCGTATGGTGTGCGCCGAAGCCGCCATTACGCACGCGGAATAACCGTCTCCCAACCGACGCGTCTACCCCACAGCCTCGCAATACTCGCTATACCCACATTAATGCCCCTTGCTGGGCCCAAGCCTCTTACCTCCTCCGTACCGCCCGTAACGCGACATGATGACTGGCCCGCGAGCTCTGCTTCTTCAGCTCGCAGCGCCCAGGGACCGAGCGACACAAAAAGCTGCAGATCCCTCACACACCAACACTCCCAGCAGCACTAAGAGGAAGAGCCTGGCGTTCCGGCTTATATACGCGGCGCTGGGTCTTTTTGCGCATGCGTCATCTCAGGGTTCCGCGCGGCACAAAGGAGCTGGGCGGAAACCCCGGAGAAGCAGCGCGGAGGGAACTGAAGAAAGATACCAATCACAGGCGGAGGGATACGTTTCCATGGAAACAGTAGACTCCCGCCTGTAAACCCTAGGTCTTCCCCACGGTGTCCCTCTCCCTTCGTCCTCCTTTCCTCTACGGTCCTCGTTTTCCTTCCCTTTTCCCTTCCCCCATTAATTTCCCCCAATTTAGGGACCCTCAGCTTTAGTAATCTTACTGCAGGTGTATTGGAATGGCTTTATGAAAGACTGTAAAATTTAGCCGCTGATGTTGCAGCCATCGCCGCAGTTCTGCTGGGAAACCTGGCCTGGAGTTCTACTCAGTGATCTTTGGGGCTCGGCAGAGGTAATCGGGAGTTTGTCCAGGGTGAAAACACCATGAACCCCGCCATTCTGAGCAGTGGTCTCTGCATTATAGACGTCGCTGCACCACTCTCCAATCCCTTCAGAACCAGCCACCAATTTTCACCAACTTGTTCCGAATACTTGGAGTTTGGGGGACAAAGGAATAGAGTTGTTTCTTTATTTCCCTTTTCTTTTTTTGTTATTTTGAAATTACGACCAAACCCTAAATTCTTAAAGCATTTTGACTAGTGGCAATTCTGAAATTATTTGCATTTGAAGCACAATTGAGCTGTGCTTCCCTTCTAGTTCTTTTTGTATTGTAGTAACACATCTCATCCACTACACACTCAGATCCTAAGGACTGGGACCGAAGTCGTCTTTGAGTACCAGCCGCTTGCTGCTCAGCCACTCTGTATAGCAAATATATGGAAACCTTCGCTTTACATGAGAATCACTTAAAATCCTGTTTTGATTTTACACATTTGCCAGTCACCAGCTCTACGAATTCAGCTTTAACTTTTTTTTACCATCCACCAAAAAAAGACATTATACCATAATGTCTTTTGGGATACATGAGTTGGAAATGTTTCACATAAAAGAGGAATTCCTTAGATATTTGTTTTTTTTTATCTGCTGTATCTTAACTTGATATGTATAGGTGTGGGATACAGAGTATAGAGAAAAGGAGGCTTAGTTGAATAAGCCTTTATTCAGGTGAATAAAGCATAGATTTTCTCCAGGTAATCCTATGAATTTATACTTTTTTCAGATTTATCAAATTATGGAAAGAATTAAAGATACTTTTATGTACTCTGAAAAAAATACAGCATCAATTCTATAAAGCCTCACTAATTTGACTTTCTCCTACTAAGAATTAATGAGAATTGCAGTTGGACAGAACATAACATCAAAAGATAGTACTTATTAGTCAATGGCCATACCACCTTGAATGCCCAAGATTTGGTCTGATCTCAGGAGCTAAGCAGTGTTGGGTCTAGTTAGTATTTGGAAGGGAAAGATAGTACTTATTATTCTGCATAGCTACTAATAGGCCCCAATAAATTTTTTTTTTTGGTTCTGAATACAAAGTCCACTGTACAAAAGAGAATTTCTAAGCAAGAAATGCTAACAATATTAAAGGAAGCAATTTTCCAACTTATAACAAACTGCTTTCAAACACCTTAAAGAGAAAGGGGTAAACCCTGACTGGCTTGTCTGCCTCTCTAGGAGACAGGCCCTTTCATAAGCTAATTACATATTACTTATCTCTTTTTTAAATTTTTTTAAATGTTCACTATGCCCAGGTTACTTTTTTAAATATTTTATTTATATATTTTTTAGAGAGGGAAGGGATGGAGATAGAGAGAGAGAGAGAAACATTAATGTGCGGTTGCTGGGGGTTATGGCCTGCAACCCAGGAATGTACCCTGGCTGGGAATCGAACCTGGGACACTTTGGTTCCCAGCCCGCGCTCAATCCACTGAGCTACACCAGCCAGGGCTGTATTATTTATCTCTTAAAAGGGCCAATTCTAGGCTAGGCTTTGCTAACATAGTTGCCATGAAAAAAAAAATAGTACTGCACACTATTTCTGTACACTATTATACTGGACACTCTTTCTCTTAAGAACATGTAACCAACTCTTTTCACTAAAAGTAATAAAAGCAGATTTCACCCTGGCTGAGTATATCAGTTGGTGAGAACATCCTCCCAATACACCAAGGTGGTTGGTTGTATCCCTGGTCAGGGCACAGAAAAGAATTGACCAATGAATGCATAAATAAATGGGAAATGAACCCATGTTTTATTCTCTCTCTCTTTCTCTGCCTACCTCTCTCTCTGAAATAAATTAAAAAATAAATAAAAATAAAGACAGATTTCAAAACAATATGAATGCACAGGATGATTCTGGTTTTGTAAAAATAAATTGTATTAATGTATAAATAAAAGTAAGTTTTTTTGTTTTGTCTTTCTGTATTTTACAACTTCCTATAATTTTTTTAAGTGGGATGCTTGGAGACAGAGGAATTCTCAGTTTGAGCTGAGAAATCACTGTTTAGTAGCTATGCAAATTGGAACATGTTACTATACTTGTCATCTAGGCTCTAGAATTCTGAGGGGAAAATAGAGGTTTTAATGTTGCTGTTGCTGTCTGTGGGTGGATGGTATTGTGAGTAGTTTACATGCATTTAGGTTATTTTTTATTGTCTATTATGACTTGTACTACTTATAATTAAAAAATTAAAGTAAATCAACTACAAATAAATTTAAATATTTTAAGTCAAAGTAGTAATGGAAGAATGAAATAAGATAGTTAATATAGGGAGAATATTAGTAGACATACTCCTAAACCACTTACTGTGGTTGCCTGTGGGACGTGAGATTGGGTTGAAGATAGGGAGGAGCTTCCATTTTTTAACTATATAATCTGCTGTATTGTTTGAAGTTTTTGTGTTTTTTAAACAAATATAGCACTTTTGTAATAATACTTAAACATTAGTACATGCCCTTCTTCCATGCTCGCCATATCTTTTACTCAGCTGTATTTCCTTTCCCTTCATAGCTCCTCTCACCTTCTGACCTCTTTCTTTCTTTCATGACAGCATCTCACAAGAGCAGGCACTTAGTTTTACGCACTGACTCATTCCTACTGTCTGACATTGTACTTGGCCTGTACTAGATTCTCAACAATATATATAGAATTAGTGAATCTATGAAGAAAGTATTTCAGTGATGTCACATGATTATTACTCAATTAATATTTATAAATGATTTTTCCGAGGTTATATAGATATTTGGTGTCCAAATCTGAACCTCCGGTTCTCCCAGTCCAGAGATGTTTATTTTGCAGCATGCTGCCTCCCTGAAAGTAACTTGTCTTGGCTTTTAAACAATTCTCTGAGATTTGTAGTGAGATATCTGCTTTATATTTCAAAAATGTGCCTGTGACCCTATAAGTATACTGCCATTTTCCAGTGGGACACTGTTGGTGTTTAAAACAACAAAATCCCACTTTATCCTAGAATTTTTCTCTTTGGTTACATACCACAGGAAGTTGTTTATTGCCTTTTCATGAACAAATACCCCTGGTCCCTCTTCCTCCTCCCATTCAGTACAGCGGGTTTAGGGTTTCTCAAACACATAAGCGAATTACTACAAATATTGGAAGGCATCTTGATTTTTGGTAACCTCAGATTTAAATATCTTTGAGATGCTAATGAAGTCTAAGTTTTGTTTCCTATAGGAACCTTTCAGCGTCCCTGAAAAGAAAACTTTAATGTCTATGTGTATTTACTTGGGTACTAGGAGGAGAGTATAAATCATTTAATACTCTACACTGCCAAACCTGGGATTATAGTAAAGATATGTTTACTTCCTTTCATCTTTTCTTCTTCAAAAGCTTGTATGATGCACTTGATAGGTAATAAGCTACTGCTTAAACACCAGGACAAAAAAAATAATAAATGTATTGATCTTGCCCTCAAGCCCAGTAGGATATAAACATGTTAAAAACACACACACACACACGAACATATACAGGGTGAGGCAAAAGTAGGTTTATAGTTCATATGGAAAATAATACAATAATAAATAATATAAGAATAAGCTGTCACGTACTCAAAACTGTAAACCTACTTTTGCCCTACTACACACACACACACACACACACACACACACACACATTCTAAAAACATACTGACTTGGGATCCATTATTTTAGATTTAATTTCAGATTTAATACTCTCACTTGTTTATTTTCTATTAATCATTCTGTTCTTTCTCACCCTGAGTCTTCTCGGAGCCCTAGCTGTACTGAATGAATGACAAGAAGGAAGGCTCTTTGTTAGTGGAAGAGGTTTTTCTCATCTAAGTCTACTCCTTCCTTTATGTGTGCTCTGTGCATCCCCCTCTGCCTCCTTTTCACTGAATTATTCGTTTCTGTATCTTCAGCTTCTCCCTCTCTACCTTACTGAAGCCCTCAGTGACTGATCTGGCTCAGTATTAGCCATCCCTCGTCAATCCCCACTAGACTGATCCTTTCAAACATAGACAAGCAGATAGAGGTAAAGAACACAGTTCAGACAGAACATTTTAAGCAAAAGAATAATAGGAGTATGACTCTGCCTTTATCACCAAAAGCTCTGGAACTCCTACGAAAAGCAATCTGCATCCCAAACCTCATTTAAAACAATTCTGTAAGCACTTACTATGGGCAGGGGGATGGATATAAAATAATATATTGAGAATTTACAGTGTATGCCAGGTACTGTCCTGATTGCTTTATATACATTAATTCACCTAATTTGGCCAACTACTCAGGTAGAAGTACTATTATTCTCTATTTGCAGATGAAGAAACAGAGGCACAGTAAGGTGAAGCAAATGGCAGAATCAGGATTCAAACCTAAGGAGTCTAACTTTACAGTCTGTCCATTTTACTATACTATAACCTTAGTGATAAGCCTTGTTAAAGAATTACTTCCAAGGTGATTTAGGGGACAAGAGAGAGCACCTTGCTCAGCAAAGTAGAATTGCCAGGGCTTGGATATCAATTGCTGATGGACATGGAAGAAGAAAAAGAAGAGAGAGCCTGGAGTGGATGACGGGATCAACCATCTAGATAAGGAATACAAGGGTAGATGGAGGAAGAGATGGTTTTAAGAGTCAGCAAATAACATCCTTTTTCCTCCCCTGAGTTCAGAACCAATGAGACACAAATGTAAGAGTCAGGCAAAGGAGACCAAAACAAAACCTCTTTTTTTTTATTAAGTTGATAGTTATTGTGACTTCAGAGGTGTTGTCCAGTGGGCTCACTAATGCTTCACCCTTAATTAAGCAGATTTACCCACTCGGTCCCAGGAGCAGCTGGGCAGCAGAAAATAAACTCTTCCTGATTTTTGGTTTCAGACTTGAACAAGCTGGTTGCAAAAGAAGGAATTCAGAAGGCACAAGGGACACTTTCCCAGTTCTTTCTGTCAGCTTCCAGCCAGCAGTCAGCCCACTGGCCAGGAGTATTCCTTTAGCAGGAAAGTCTCATGGGCACTTCAAGAACAGGGGATACAGTGATGGGACAAACAGAGAGAGGCTGTTAAAACAGAACAAACTTCCAGTTTTGAGATGAATAAGGTCTGAGGATCTTATGTATAACACTGTGTATAGTTGATAACACCATCGTATAACTGAAATCTGCTAAAAGTAGAACTTCAATGTTCTCACCCCCCCAAAATCATGTCATATTGTAAACTTTACATATCTTGCAATTTTGTCAATTTTACCTCAACTGAGAGGAAAGCATAATTGGGAAAAGGGCCTCCCCTCAACAACTCTGAAAACTTAAGTGTAAACTAAACAAGTATTAGTTATTGAGATAAGTGAAAAATAGAATCTCAAATAATCACAGGAAAAGGAAGAAATTCTGATTTTTACACAGAGGGAAGAGAAAAATAGAATCCCCAAAATATTAGAACAACATACAAGTAAATCTTGGTACAGGGAATTCCTTATGGCTATATTTTTATGTGCTCTTTGGGAGTAGCAAACAGCAATTATGTGGCAGAAAGATGTGTTTACAACTTGCTTTCAGGAAATTCCTAGAGATATGTTACAGGTACCGGAAGTCATTTAGCAACCATTTATTAATGCCTACATTGTTCAAGAGAGTATGCTAGAACTGGGATATAATGCTAAATAAAACATAAATTATGCCTTGAAGCTCCCAAGCTCATGGTGAAAGCAGGTGTAGAAATAATTACAATGCAGTGAGCTAAAGGCTAGTAGCAATATATACAGAATGCTTTTAGAGTGATTGTGTTGACAGACTCCAGTGAGGTTCTGGGAAAAGGAAGAATTGGTTGTGTTGGATGGAGAATAGGGATTCTATGGACTATCATTTGAAAATATTAGGCCTGAAGGAAGGGAACATTTTACTTGGGTTGAATGTGGCCCTCTACTAGGTTTCTCCAGCTAATCTCCAGCTGACCATAATCCAGCCACCACTATTGCAGTCCCAAGAATAATGTCCCTCCTCGTGGGCTGCATGGCTCTTCCACTTTAGCTCCACTAAAGAACTGAACCTTTAGATAAATATGTAATTAACTTAGCTTTTCAATGGATAGTGACTATAGTTACTAATATTTGGAAACATAACTAAACCCTAAGGTATAAAAACAGAAATTTAATGAAAGTAATAGCTCTGAGGTGTCCTTCTCCCCATCACTTTTTCCTCACATGTAACATATTTTCCGTCTGGCTTTTTCTCTTCCCTCTGTGCAAAAATCTGAATTTCTTTTCTTTTGATTATTCTCCTCTGCTTTATCTTCCACACCTGTCTTTTAACTTATTCAAAATACAGGATTAAAGTACATTTTAAAGTATACTTGTACTTATTGTAAAGCGTAGCCATTACAATTAAAGTGCTATGTTTGTTGTTTCTACTTTTTAAAATAGATTAATTGAACTTACTGTGTTACTATGAATAAATTAAGTAGTTTGCTCTGTAATTGGTTTTCCATTGTGCCCATCCCCCATCCCACTTTCTTACCAAGATACCATAGTAATGCTGTGATAACAACTATTATATTTGATTTTTTTCTAACTGCAACAATGCTAGGAAGTGTTGCTAGTTCACACAACACTTTCCATGCCCAAAGTCCCATCCAACTAACCATAATATTTCACAAAGACCTAGTTTTTTGTTTTGTTTTGTTTTAATGAAAATATATGCAAGTGTAGGGGCGTTACTAAGAATAGCATGGAAGGGATTTTTCATTCCTAAAATCTTTATTCTTTCATCTGACAATTCAGCTTTCCTTAGTCTTAACTAGAGACCTAGGTGAATAAATTCCCCTTTCAAGCCAGATTCTTGTCCCCATGGCTTTCCTAGAGGGAAATTTTACAGCTGTCCCAGTACAGTTGTATAACATAAATACACAAAAGCATGATCTTAGGAAAATAATAGGTTGGAGGGGTGGTTACAAAAGAAGTCTTCTGTTTAGAAAATATTTACTTCACAATGTTTTAAAAGAACATGTTTCCTTTAGTAATTTCCAAATCATTTGAATTTTTCAGAAATACATCTTCTGGGTAAATAAAATGATCTTTCCCCCCTTTGTCTGATCTAGATGAGAATATCGTAATGCTGCACCTCACAGCTCTCAGTCTGTTTGCCTCCATTATAATAGCAACTGGAAGAAGGGACCCCAGTCAGGAGAACAGGAGCTACCCTCAGTGCAACCACATCCCTCCACTGCAAGTATTTCCCATCTCTAAAGTAGGGTAGCAGATATGTCACTTGCTCTAGGTAAAAGAGAAAATGATAAGGAAGATGACTTTACATCATTGACTTTATGGAAAGAAAAAGATGATAAGGAGGACAAGTTTGAAGACGCCTATGAAATTATCCCTGCAGCAACAACAATGAATCTAATGTCTTCCCTGGAAGAATGCACAACTGGATTGTATTTATTTCTAAATAACAGATTCTCAGATGCTATAAATCTCATTCAGCCATGGTCGAAAAACAGCATTTACCACGCTCTAGTTTATAGTATCCTTATGGTTGTCAAAGCCGTTTTGACTTTTGATCCACAGGATATAGAGGCTGGGATGGCTGCTACAAAGGATGCTTTGAGAACCTGTAACAGTTTCCGAAGAAAAACTAGGATGGTAAGTTTGTCTCATCTAGTGAGTAAACATGGAATAAAGTCTGTCAAAGAAGAGGAACTGCACGCAGAAGTCTGCTATGCTGAGTGTTTGATCTTGAAGTCCACTGTAACATTTATTCAGGATGAGAGTATACTTGGTTTTCTTAAAAGTGGGATCAGCCTTGGGTTAAGTCACCAAATATACAAAGACTGTCAACAAATATTAACACAGATACCTAACAAACAACAAAGCACAACCTACAGACACCTAGTTGGAGGAATAAAATTTGGTCTTGGAGCATTCAATTTGATGTTATCACTTGTGCCACCAAAGACACTTAAATTACTCGATCTTGTTGGATATTATGGTAATAAAGAGGTAGGCTTGTCTTTGCTTCATGAGAGTGCATCTGAATCCCATATAAATAACATCTTAAGTATTTTGACTCTACTCTTCTACTACAATTATATTTGTGTAGTTTTTGGTGTTGAAAATGGTAACACTTCTACAATAGAGGACCTCTTCCTGATCTACCTCCAGAAATTTCCAAAGTGTGTCATACTTAATTTTTTTCATGCACGTTTTAATATGCTGAAAGGAAAATTTGAAAATGCACAGTTAATATTAGAGGAGTGCATTTTTATTCAGAATGAATGGAAGCAGCTTAATCACCTCTGTTACTGGGAACTCATGTGGTGCCACATTTTTCTGCAGGATTGGAAGCAGGCTTACCACTATGCCAATCAGTTATTCCAAAACAGCAGGTGGTCCAAAGCAATGTATTTATACAGTAAAGCTATACTACTGGCTTTGCTTCCTTCTGGATTTGCTCAATCCATAAATGAGGACATGAACTCTCACTTTTTAAAAGTGGAGAGCCTAAGAATCAGATTTTTAGGAACTTCTGTGCCAGTAGAAAAGTTTGTTGCTGAGAAGGGCCGGCGCTATGGTACTACTACAGGCTGGTTTACAGCACAGCCCCTTCTGGAATTCGTTTATGCCTGGAGTGGTTTCCGAATAATGAGCAAACAACTACAACTTATTTCCTGCTGGCTATCTATAATTAACAAAGGAGAAGACCTCTTACAAGAAAATCCAAATAAAGAGTATGGCACAGATGATATGAGTTTGCTAAATTTACTGAAAGGTCTATGTCTGAAATATTTAGGTGAATATTCGACGGCTGAGCAGTACTTCATTCGTGTGATTGAAAATGAGAAATTGTTAAAATATGACCACTATTTGGTGCCGTATACTTACTATGAACTGGGAATTCTGTACTATCTGAAAGGAGATTATGTCAGTGCAATAAAAAACCTAGACAACATAAAAAACTACAAAGACTATTCCATGGAAGCCCGATTACAGTTTAGGGCTCATGTAGCTCTTGAACAAATAACTAAAGAAAAGTGATTTAGATGCAAAGTGTTGTTTTGTTTACTATGAGCGAAGTATTCTACAGCCAGCAAGGTAATTAACAGGTAGAAAATAATTTCTTTGTGGAAGAAATCCAAAAAGAGGCAGCTGCTGAGAATTTGGCTGGTAACAAGAAAGAAATTACTTTTCCCTCTTTCTTTCTTCGTATCTATAAAATGGAATGTCTTAGACTCGCAAATGGAGTGATGTGCATTCTTGAAAAAGAAAAGGCAAATGATGTACATTATGAAAGATACTCTCATAGTTATTAATTTATTAATCATGTTAAACATTTTCAAAAACTCAAAAATATTTCTTAACACCTCATTAGATGTTTATAGCTCGTAAATAAAATAGAGAAAGTAGCTACACTAGGAATCTCAGTGCCCTGTAAATGTTTTTATTTAACTAGTAAGAGAAGGAAAAAAGTTTGTCTTGCTGCCATTTCAAAACAATGACGAACTGAAGAGCAGAGACTCTGAATGGCTTTCCCTTACAGTAATTTCTATTGGCTTTTTGTACAAGAGAGATACTCCCCCCGTGTGCTCAGTGGTATATTTCACCTTTTTTCATTAGGAAGCTCAAATATGGGGCTATAACTTACTGGAAGACAGAAAAGAAAGAGCCCCCCCCCCCCCCCCACACACAATAAAACCCTTTGAAGATAATTGGAAAGCCAACAGCACAAATGCATTGGGTAGAAAAAAGACAAGATGAGGCCATTGGAGGGAGAGTTTAGTTAACACTAGCCATCCCTTAAAAAAAAAGATTTTATTTATTTTTAGAGAGAAGGGAAGGTGGGGAGAAAGAAAGAAACATTGATGTGAGAGAGAAACATTGACTGGTTGCCTCTCATGAGCGCCTGACTGGGGACCACACCTGCAACCTAGACATGTGCCCTGACCGGGGTTCTACCCAGCATCCTGCTCTGTAGGACAAGCCCCAACAAACTATCAGGGGTAGCCCTCCCTTTAGCTGCCCTCCCTGTAGCTGCCCTCCCTAGGGTGTAATTCCTATTAAGACCAGCTCTTTAATATAATTAACCACTTGCACCTATCCTGTGTCATCGTTAGCAGGCTAATCTGAGAGCAAATGGCAGCTGTAAGCATGAGGCCGGGTATTGTTTTACTCACCTTAGGGATGAAATCAGTCCTTAGTTTTTAGAACATTAAGTCTGGCTGAGTGTACCTTCTGTGCAGTAGTCACCCATAGAAAAAGAAGTTGCTGGGAAAGTTTGCCTTGCTAAAACACATGAGTGAAACACATTATCTTAATGCTTTGGGTGTCCAAACAACCCACTGGAGCACATCGTGGGACTGTATTTCAGACTTAGAAATGCTTAGGTTGAAAAACATTATTAAAAACAGACTTTTACACCCTGGCTGGTGTGGCTCAGTGGATTGAGTGCCAGCCTGCAAACCAAAGGGTTGCCGGTTCAATTCCTAGTCAGGGAACATGCCTGGGTTGCAATCCAAGTCCCAGTGGGGGGTACACGAGAGACAACCGCACATTGATGTTTCTCTCCCTCTCTTGATCTCTCCCTTCCCCTCCGTCTAAAAATAAGTAAATAAAGTCTTTAAAAACCAAAAAACAGACTTTTGCCCTGGCTGGTGTGGCTCAGTGGATTGAGTGTCAGCCTGTAATCTAAAAGGTTGCTAGTTCAATTCCCAGTCAGGCACATGCCTGGGTTGTGGGGTCAGGGGCCCAGCTGGGGGCTTGCAAGAAGCAACAAGTCATTGTTTCTCTTGTACATCAATGTTTCTCTCTGCCCAACCTTATCTTCCTCTAAAAATAAATAACATTCCCTGGCTGGCGTAGCTCAGTGGATTGAGCGATGACACAGGAAAGTGTCTCGGGTTCGATTCCCAGTCAGGGCACATGCCTGGGTTGCAGGCCATCACCCCCAGCGACCTCACATTGATGTTTCTCTCTCTCTCTCTTTCTCCCTCCCTTCCCTCTCTAAAAATAAATAAAAATTTTAAAAATAAATAAATAAATGACATTCTTTAAAACAAATAAGACTTTCAGGTGCACAACCATAATGGAGTTATTTGCCATTATTTAATAATGATGGTGCTATATATCCTCTCTTAAACAGAGGGCAGGCCCTGGCCTGACTGCCTGGATTTGTATTCTAGCGCTGTCACCCACTAGCTGTGTGGCCTTGGACCTCCGCGCCTCTCAGTTTCCTTAGCTGTGAAGTTGGGATAATAATAGTTCCTATGTCATGGTTTTCCTATGTTAATTGAGACTGAGTTAATATACACTTACTATCACTAGTACTAGTAATAATAAAAATACTTTGTTCTTTAGGGAAGAGGATGTAAATTACTTTCTTGGAAAAGGCAAAGGTTCCTTTGTTACCTGCTTTGCCAGTCTAAAATTTGATCTTTTAATTGGCTTTTTCTGTTTTTAGTGTATCTTGGTCACTTATGAAATTAGTAACTCTGCCTAAATTATGATTTTGTGCTTTGTTCTAGTTTCTAACAGTGAATAGCCAATTTATTAATTGGTTAAACAAATATATGTTGAATGCCTACTATATGCAGGCACTGAGCAGGATCCTGAGGATATAAAGATAAAGCATGTTCTCTCTCCTGAGGACTTTATTAGGGAAACAAGTTAGAAAAAGATTTTGCTGGGGGTAGAAACACTTAAAGCAGTTGCTTTAACAGACAGGAGTTTATTTGTCCCAAACAAAAGAAATCTGATGGTAGGTAGTTCAGGTCTGGTCTGGCTCTTTTTATCTTGTGTTTTTCTGCTTGGCATATAGGCCTTCTTATGCATATTTCCTCAGTGTACAAAGAGGCTGTCTCACATACAGGCCTTATGTCCAAGCCAGGCAGGCTGGAGGAGAAATGGTTAAGGGACAAAAAAGGCTTTCTCTTTCTTGGGAGGTTTTGCCTTTTTATTTCAGAAGAGATGGCCTTCCTAAGAACATCCATGTATATATATCTATGGCCTGAAATAGCCCTATGGCTACTTCTACCTACAAAGGAAGCTGAGAATCAGAGGGGTACAGTTGAGGGAGACAAGGTATCAGTGAGATCAAGGAATCACCTGGAAAAAAAAACTCTCTGCAGATCTAACATCTTGTCAATCTTGTGGTTGACATTTCCTTGGTGAAATTGCTACCTTCAGCCCAGGTCTGGCCTTTACCAAGCCCACGGGTTGACTAGACACAATTGAGGCTGATTTTCTCCAAAGCCACTATAGATTAAGTTATAATTTACTTTATTTATTTATTTATTTATTTATTTATAGCAGGGATTATTCCAGCATTGCAAACTCAATTTCCTACAGGGGTCAGGGAAGCAATATAAACGTGAAAGAGCCAAGTGCAAAACAGTAAACATGGGAACTAGTTGTGAAGAAGAGAGAGCACACCTATCTAAAAGCTTACACATTGTAAAGAAATTTAACACTGCAGACATTAAACCTAACTGCATGTCCTGATATGACCCTTGGCCCCTAGTCTGTGACTTCTGGTCTATTCCTTTCTATTGACTAGGAAGTGCTCATGTTTCTGTCTCAAGAATTATCTTTCGCGGGCTGGGAACTAAAGTGTCCCAGGTTCGATTCCCAGCCAGGGTACATTCCTGGGTTGCAGGCCAGAACCCCCAGCAACCGCACATTGATGTTTCTCTCTCTCTCTCTCTATCTCCCTCCCTTCCCTCTCTAAAAATAAATAAATAAAATCTTTAAAAATATTAAAAAAAAAAAGAATTATCTCTCCTGATAAATCATGTACCTAGAAAACCAAAAAGGAGTCACAGGCAGCATGGTGAGAGGCAGCACAGAATCAAAATACAGAGAGACTGATATAGTTTCAGGAGTATCTGTTCCAGGCCACGGTGAGATATGATGAAGTAACTACTCCTCACTGCATGGATACATCTCTGGAAAGTCTCTGTCTTCCAGACTCAGTCTCTGAGATGTATCTCTCATTCCTTTGCTTGCTCACCTTCTCCTATGCCTTCTGCTGTCAACCCTGAGCTACTGAATGTCTCAGCAGGGTTCAGTACAATTAAGTTTTCATCTACTAAAATACCATCCCATTCCAGCCCTGCTTCCAGAAAATGCAACCAGATCACTTAGTTTGGAATTTCCAGTCATCTCCACTGAAAGGATAAAGTCAGCTCCATTTGCCATCGTGGCACCCTTTGCCTAGGAGGCCTGTGACCTTGTTAAACACAACTGCTATTCTTCTAAGCTTATGTCCCCAGGACTGGAATGTACTGGAAAGCAAAAACAGAACTAACCTCCCTATAGCCACAGGCAGAAGGTAACATCAGAACAAACTGCAGCTTCCTGTTGCAACACCCGAACAGCCCAGGGGCCACACAACAGCAACCCCCCACCCTTTTTATTAATCCAGTTGTAATCCAATAAAAGCTCAAAGCCCCCACCCCTCAATGCTGGTGGATCTCCCCACTGCATGCCCTTCTCTTTTCTTGGAAAGTGAATAAAGAGTACTCTCCACTTCCTTCTCTTTGTGAATTCTTTCACAGCCCACGTCACTGAGCACCCTAACATCCACCTTCTTTGGTTACCCACATTACAGATGATCTCTCTGTGCAGATGAATCACAGATCTAATCACATCCATTTTATTTAACGTTTAAGGTTAGTTTATCAGAGCTTGGAGAGGGTACCTCAGTGTTGCCTCCTGTGCCATAAACACAGAGCGCTATAGAAACATTTTTTACTCCGTGGAGAAATTTTCTTATTTAATGTAGTAAATATAATAACTATTTGGAGGCCTAATAGCCTGAAAAATGAAGAGGAAGACAAGGGATTAGGCAGGAAGAAACAAACAAAGAGAATTTCTGTGAAAGACCTAGTATCAAAGGCCTTCTCAACATGCGCTTGCCCCAATCAATCACTAAATCCTGTTGACTTCTGCTTTGAAATTTTTGTTGAATCTACTTCGTTTTTTTTTCTCTTTTTCATTTCCACTGCTATCAGCTTAGGTGGGGACTTGATTATTTCCTGTCTGAACCACTGCACTAATTTTTGGGAACTCAGTAGTAGACTTCCTTTTTTGTTCCAAGACGATTCCAAGGAAAAATAAAAATGGTTAACTTTATTTTTTTTTCAAATCAACATAAAATTATGTAACATCTGTATTCTTACCACTGAGCTTGATTACCTCATTGAATAATAGGAATGCAATGAAAAAAAAAAAAGCGGCCCTGGTGGTGTGGCTCAATGGATTGAGTGCCAGACTATGAAGCAAAGGGCCACCGGTTCAATTCCCAGTCAGGGCACATGCCTGGGTTGCAGGCCAGGTCCACAGTAGGGGGCTTACAAGAGGCAACCACACATTGATGTTTCTCTTCTTCCCTTTTCCCCTCCTTTCCCCTCTCTCATAAAAATAAATTCAATCTTAGAAGAAAAAAAGGCACTGATTTGTAGCCATAAAGATGTTACCTGAGCATATTTAACAGGCAATGTACACAGTAGCAGTTTTGTAAATTTTCACACATTAGTTTAGTATGTTGGAGTTCACAAAGTCTGTTCAAAGCATTTTCATCCTAGGAAAACAATCCTATCTTCACTCTGCTGCTAGGGAAATTAATCTTCCCTCTCTGACATGGTAAAATCTCCCCTCTGGGCAGGTCTGAGGAGGGCAGATAACTCATTCATTTGGAGATACTGCCTCCCATAAGCTGGATTTCCATTTGGAAAGTGGTTCTGGATTTTTTCCCCTCTAATCCCACTGCTTTGTTGTGTAGAGAGGCTACGCTTTATGTAAAGTTTCAAGCTGTGTAGCCTCCACGCTTCCCTATTTTCCCCATATCCAGTTTCTCTGTATCCTTTCTAATATACCAATTTCATCATGTCATTGCATCATTCAAATTTTCACATTCTCTTTTGGTTTATTTATTCATTCATAAAATGAGTTAATGTTTGAAAGTTCTTAAAGTAATGCCTGGCACATATTGGGTGCTGTATTACTGATTAAGATATAAAAATTCAGCCCTGGCTGGTGTAGCTCAGTGGATTGAGCACAGGCTGCGAACCAAAGCATCACAGGTTCAATTCCCAGTCAGGGCACATGCCTGGGTTGCAGGCCACGGGCCCCAGCAACCGCACATTCATGTTTCTCTCTCTCTTTCTCCCTCCTTTCCCTCTCTGAAAGTAAATAAATAAAGTCTTTGTAAAAATCTTTAAAGAAAAAGATATAAAAATTCAGCCCTAGTTGGTGTGACTCAGTGGGTTGGGCATTGGTTTGCAAACTGCAAGTTCTCAGGTTTGATCCCCAGTCAGAAGACATGCTTTGGTTGTGAGCCAGGTCCCCAGTTGGGGGCATGTGAGAGGCAACTGATATTTCTCTCTCTCATCGATGTTTCTCTCCCTGCCTTTCTCCCTCCCTTTCTCTCTCTCTAAAAACAAATAAAATCTTTGAAAGAAAAAAATGATATAAAAATTCAATTCAAATTGAGTACCACTTACAAATACCAGGCAATGCTCTAGAGGTGGGGTACATGGTAGTCAGTAAAACAGACATGGCTCCTGCCGTTAGAGGGTGTACAGGGCTTAGTAAGTGACCACGTGTGTCTTAGTCCTGAGAATTTAGAGCTGGGAGGATCTTGGGTCATCCAGTCCCACATTTTTACTTACAGATAAGAAAACTGACATCTAAGATGGCAAATAAATGACTTCCAAAGTCCTAAAGCTCGTATGAGCACAGTCAGTGGTGTGTAGGAACCAGTTCAAACTGGCTCAAAAGAACGTACTGTTAAATTTCATAAATTTTTGGAGCCTGCTGTTAAATCATCAGTACCTTCAAATCAGTCACGGTGGGAATCTTACACCATAGAAATCAGCAAATTATTGCCTATAAATCAAATTCAGGCTCTGGTCAGTGGCTCAGTTGCAGCATCCAACCAACTGGTTTTATCCCCAGTCAGAGGGCAAGGAAGAATCGACCAATGAACTCTTTCCCCAACCCTTCCCATTTACTGTCTCCTCTAGGTAGAATGATGGCTTACTTGCTTACAAGTACAAAGAGACATCAACTCCCCAGAAACAAGATACTTTTTTTTTAAGATTTTATTTATTTATTTTTAGAGAGGGAAGGGAAGGAGATAGAGAGAGAGAGAGAAACATCAATGTGAGGTTGCTGGGGGTTATGGCCTGCAACCCAGGCATGTCCCCTGGCTGGGAATTGAACCTGCGGCACTTTGGTTTGCAGCCTGCGCTCAATCCACTGAGCTACACCAGCCAGGACTGAGACAAGATGCTTTTTAAATTAGGTTTTGAACTCCTAGTTCTTAATAGAAAGTATAGAATGTACAGATGCACAATATATGTTTAATGAATAAAATGGACATAAAAAAATAGATGCTTCTAGTGGGTTCTATTTGTTGAATAAGTGAAAAAGCCAGAATATTAAAAGTCTTTGGCCAAAATGACAGGGGCTACTTTTTTTCTGATCTCACCTTGTATAAAAATACAGTAAATTACCACCCCATCCCCACTTCATATTTTTAACCTACTTTTAAGACTACCCAACAGTATGAATTGAAATTTGTCATAGTTCAGTCCGGGCAGGCCAGGTTTATATTTGCACCTGATAAAGAACAGTGAACAATATAAAACTGTTGACAGTTTTGAAACTTTGTATTGTTTTCAGGGCACTTAAGAAATTTTTCTTTTAAAAATGTTTCTTACTAAAGTTAAACTAAATGTACTCCACAATCTAAAATAAGCTATTTTGTTATTGGCAGAGGAAAGGGTTAAGTGTGTGTGTGTGTGAGTGAAGGTTTGAGGGGAAGGCAGACCTTAGGAAGGAGTTGGAGGAAGAGGGACTGGGGAGAGGGAGAAATGAGAATGTGAGAGAAGAGACACCAACTGGTATGAAGGACACACCAGGGGGCCAAGGGTAGGGATTGTCTGAGGAAAGGAAGTGGCACCATCTCATCTCAGTGATGAGGCGTTTCAGGACTCTTTCTGAGAACTTGTGTTAGGGAATTTGCAATCTGCTGAGAATGAGCCTTTAGTTTAGTCAGAAGACTAAAGGGAGAGGGGAGAGAAGGGAGGGCAATTTTTCAGGCTCATCCTCATCACTTTATTTTTTTCTTTTTAAGGTTTTATTTATTTATTTTTAGAGAGAGCGGAAGGGAGTGAGAAAGAGAGGGAGAGAAACACCAATGTGTGGTTGCCTCTCACATGGCCCTGACCAGAGACCTGGCCTGCAACCCAGGCATGTGCCCTGACTGGGAATTGAACTCGCCATTCACAGCCCACACTCAATCCACTGAGCTACATACACCAGCCAGGGCTCATCCTCATCACTTTAGAAGGGGTAACAAGCTAAGCTTGAGGCTAGTTTATACTTGTAAAATTTTACAAGTATATGCATATGCTTGTAAAGTATATATAATAATACAATATTATTATTACATTATAATGTATTATATATACTTGTTATATATAATCAAAGGCAGAAGTCTTTCACTGTGCAGTATAGATAGGTTTAAAGTGTAAATGACCAGTTGTTACAAAATGACTGGATTTTTGTGAGGTCAGTTTTCCTTTACTATTACAACTAATTGGTATTTAAGTTAGCTCTTTGTAGGTTTAACTGACAAAATCTGATTTAATGCACTAAGGACACATTAATATAATCAACCCATCATTCAATGAGTGGAGGTTGTGGGAAGGATTTTTTTTTTAAATGATGACAATAAGAAACAGGATTATACGGAACTCAAATCCCAAGTCGTAAGGGAAAAGCTGTTTCATTTTCAGTGTTTTCTACATTACGTGTTTTGTAAATCTCCCTTGGTGTTCACATTTGCAGGGACTCAACATTTACCACCTTGTACCATTTTTTTGTTTTGTTTTGTTTTTTTGTTTTTGTTTTTTTTTTTGATCAGTGTCCCGGCGCTTGAGGATAGAACCGGCGGCCTGGAAACCGTCGGCACCGAAGACATGACGCCGAGGGGGCCGGAGCCCCTTTCCTCTGCCTCCGTACATTACGGGGACCGGGACCGCAAGCCCGATCCCCGCCAAGAAGAGGAGGGTCCACCTTGTATCATTTTTTAAGATCACAATCCAGAAAAAATTCTGGACCATGCCAGGAGCAGACCAGACCAAGCACATGACCAGAAACCTGTGGTGGGAAGGAGTCTTTTGCACTTTTCCACTTGCGAGGGGGATGTTCATAACGAGTCTTCGACTAGGTGGAATTCAACCCAACCCCGAGCTTCTCTCCCCAGTTTCCGCACCTCCTGCAGATGTGGATCCAGGGCGCATCCTACAGGAGCAGGCACTGTAATTGCTTTAACAGGCCAAACAAACAAGAAGTACCTTGGCGCTGTCGCTCTCCTCCAAGGCACTGTCACCACACACTTCCAGAGCTTTAGGCTTTACCTAGAGGTTTCGTGTGCTTTGGATCCATGGCAAAAGTGGAATTCCATTTCTACTGCCAACGAGGACCTGGCACAAGCATTTCCCTCTTTAAAAAAATGTTTTTTTAAATGCCCACCGTGGCAGCGGAGAGGGTTGGCCCCAGCGAAGAAAAAAGCTTATCATTATCACACAAAAACGTCAGCCCCAGCCCACTCCCGCCTGTAACACTCCAGGGCTCGCGACTCCCAGACCCCTAGGTTTTTGACTAAGGCCAAAGACTACAAAAACGGAATTCTGGGGGAAGGAAGTGACGCCATGGCGCAAAGCATGCTGGACGCAGGCGGCTCTACTTGAGAACAGATTCCTTCCTCACAACGTGGTTGCTGAGTCCGAGGTGCTGCTAGCAGTTATAACTGGTACTTTTCCCGTTTGTGAGGATGAAGCGCTAAGTAGCACCCGGTCTGAGCACGGCTCAGAGTACCATGCGGCTGCAGGCTAAGCCGAGAAGTCAGATCTAGAGCCGTAGCTGCTGCTTCTTCGTTTTTACATCCTCCAAACTGTAAGAGGACACAGCGACAAATCCGGGGGGCGGACCTCTACCTGGAGGTAGAGCCAAAGAGCGGGTGGGTGGGTATCTGAGTTTTCCTTTAAAGTTTTTGGTGTGAAGTGAGCTGCTTGGGTCGCTGGAGAGCACAGTTGACGGGTTTGAGCAGACCGGAGTTCAAAGCCAGCAGGAAGGCGATCTGGAATGGGCTTAGGGTGGAATTGAGGTATGCCAGCTGAGTTACCGCAGACAGGGCCCCAGGGCGACGCGGTGTCGGCCCCCTTAGCTTTCAGACTGAATAATAAATACTGTGTTAACTAATTTTCTGATATGGGACTTGAGGCAAATCACAGATGATTTTCTAGGATGGAGATTAGGGGTAAGACATTTGCTTGGGTGGAACATATATATTAACCCAAAGTGGTGGTGGTTTTAAATCTCGTCAGATGGCAGCCATGAATGAATGGATGAAGAAAGGTCCCTTAGAATGGCAAGATTACATTTACAAGGAAGTCAGAGTGACAGCAAGTGAGAAGGAGTATAAAGGATGGGTTTTAACCACGGACCCAGTCTCTGCCAAGTGAGTATGGGTCCTGCTTCCCTGAAATCACGACACCCTTTTGTGCTGCCTCTATGCTATATCCAAACTCAAAAGGCAGATAATGAAAAGCTACCGTAATTATTCCTGTACAAGAATTTTATTGCCTTGGAATCTAACTGCTCTAACTATGGAGTATGTTATCAGACCAAACAAGTTTGTAGAAATGAGACATTTCTTAATATATTTTATTGGGAAATTTCAAACACACACGAATGTAAAGAGAATGGTATAGCAGACAGTATCTTACCCCTCCTTCCACATATTTTAAAGCCAATTGCTGGCATATAATTTTGTTCATAAATGCTTCAATATATCTCTTGGTAGACAGAGTCTCTAATACATATAGGCACAATATTATTACACCTAACAAAAGAAATAAGAATTTTAATATTAGTTAAATCCTAGTGTGAGTTCAGATTTGCCTGGTGGTCTCAGAAGTATCTTTCTATATTGGTTTATTAATTTGGTTGGTATGTCTCTTAAGTATCTTAACTCTATAACTCTGCACTTTCTTTTTAGTTTTCCAACTCCCTTATTTGTTGAAGAAATGGAGTCGTTTGTTTGATAGAACTGAACACACTCTGATTATCAGAGTTTCCAAGGCAGGGACCTGGAAATCCCTTTAACAAAGCTACTCTGGTGATTAGAATTCAACACATTCTGATTGAGTTTATCGCATCATCATGATGTAGTTTAACATGTTTTATCCTCTTTATTTCCTACAAACTGATACGCATATCTAGAGGTTTGATTAGAATCAGATTTATTTTTGCAAGACTACTTTAAAGGTGATGATATGTGTATGCACACACACACTTTTTATTTTGGAGTAGGTTTAGATTTCCAGAGCAAAGCAAGCACAGAGAATACCCATGTACCCAGCTTCCCTAATGTTAGCATCTTGTCAGTACCAAACATTTACGTTAACTCAATGGTAATCATTTGGATCTTTTACTGGTTTTTCCACTGATGACCTTTTTCTGTTCCAGGATCCAATCAGGAGCCCATATTACATTTAACCATGTCTTCTTAGTCTCTTCCCATCTGTGACGGGTTTTCAGTCTTTCCTTGTTTTTTACAACTTTGATTCATTTGAAGAGTACCAGTGAGGTACTTTGTAGAATGTCTCTCAATTTGGGTTTGTGTGATGTTTTCTCATTAGTAGACTCTGGTTTGGGGAAGAGTACCACAAAAGTGATATTCCTTTCACATCATATCACATATTGTATTTTATTTTGAATTTTTGCATTTGTATTTGTGAGATTAGCCTGTGGTTTTATTTTTTAAATTAATTAATTTAAAAAACTATTTATTTTTGCCCTGGCTGGCGTAGCTCAGTGGATTGAGCACAGGCTGTGAACCAAAGTGTCACAGGTTTTGATTCCCAGTCATGGTACATGCCTGGGTTGTAGGCCATGACCCCCAGCAACCGCACATTGATGTTTCTCTCTCTCTCTCTCTCTCCCTCTTTCTCCCTCCCTTCCTTCTCTAAAAATAAAAAATAAATAAAATCTTTATTTAAAAAAAGGCAGATTCATTAAAAAAATTATTTATTTTTTAGAGAGAGGGGAAGGGAAGGAGAGAGGGAAACATCAATGTGTGGTTCTCTCGAGCACCCCCTACTGGGGACCTGGGCCACAACCCAGGCATGTAACCTGACTGGGAATCCAACCAATGGTCCTTTGCTTTGCAGTCTGGCGCTCAATCCACTGAGCCACACCAGCCAGGACAAAGGCATTCATAACTTTTTAAGTAATGCTTTCGCTGCTTCCCACAATGATTAGCTTTAGGCTGGACACAAAGTTTACAGGTTTAGGACCCTCAATGAATGCTGAACCAGTGAAAACATCTGGTGGTGAGAGGATTAATTTTAAATAGGTACTAGTATTCCCTATTATTCTAATGACCTGCCAGGTTGATGAGGCCTCTCATTCCATTGCTTCTGCCGTAGTTTTATGGGCCTTTAGGCTTTTCTTTTGCAAATCTGCTCTGAACTTACTTTTCCTCCAAAGTATCGTCCTCGTGAACTTCCTTGAAGATGGCAGCATGTCTGTGACCGGCATTATGGGACATGCTGTGCAGACTGTTGAAACTGTGAATGAAGGGGACCATAGGGTAAGAGAGAAGCTGATGCATTTGTTCCTGTCTGGAGACTGCAAGGCATACAGTCCTGAGGATCTGGAAAAGAGAAAGAACAACCTAAAGAAATGGCTTGAGAAGAACCACATCCCTGTCACTGAACAGGGAGATTCATCAAGAGCTCTCTGTGTGGCTGGGGTCCTGACTATAGACCCACCATATGGTGCAGAAAACTGCAGCAGTTCTAATGAGATTATCCTGTCCCGTGTTCAGGATCTTATTCAAGGATATCTTACAGCTTCCCAGTGAGAGGCCAAGAATTATGGACACACTGATCTGAGACTTCCTTTTTTTTCCTTCGTAAAATGTTTTGAATGTTAAGGCCATCATAATACAGGACTTTAAAGGCACACACGTGTGTGTGTGTGTGAGTTTTAATTTATAGTTTTGGTAAAACCAAAGATGTGGATTATGAGTGCTAACACATAAGTGAGCTGTGACAAGGATAACATCATGTGCAACAAAATTAGCACAGGGACATCAGAATTGTCTTTTGATGGGGCTAGACTTCCATTTTTGTTAGGCAAGAAATGTATTTATAAAATGCATTAAGTCACTTGCACTGACTATATGTGTCTCTTTAAGTTTCTATTTTTATTTTTTGGTGTAATGATCAAACTTGAAACTTGAAAGTTTTGGCTGTTGTTAAATATCTCAACCCATAAGCTTTATAACTCTCAAAGCCTTTCAAGTGAGAACAGGCTGGTGTCTCCAAGGGAAAACGTTAAATGTGACGAGTATTCTGCAGCTGAACCCAGCAGTTCCTTGGCCTGGTGGAGTCCGCCCAGGCTTCTGACTCGGGCTGCGTGGAGTCCGCACGCCCTAGGGTAGGCTTCACGGGGCCGGGAGAGTACAGGAAGAAATTCCACTTGACCACGGAAGCCAGTCAGGGTCAGGACTCTAGGTGTCTGACCGAGAAAGGCACCTCAGATTATTAGTTTTGGGGTTTTGTTCAAGGGCATGTCTAGAATGCTGCAAGGTTAGGTTAGAACTCCGAGGCCCTAACTTGCTAGGACAAGGGCCAGCAAATTGTGGGCCCTTGGGACAAATCCAGAAGTAAGTTTTCTCCTGCTGCCTCCATTTGTTTAGTTTTATGGGAACACAGACTAGTTTATGTGTTATGTACAGCTGCTTCTGAGCCATTGGCAGAGTTGAGTATTGGGAAAGAAACGATGTGGCTTACATATTTAAGAAAAATATGGCCCTTCACAGGGTCCTTCCCTCACAACCTTAAAGTTCCACAATCCTCTGAGTGAAATCAGTGCTTAACCTTTTTTCTTGTGACCCTGGAATGTCTGCAAAGCAAATAGGGGAAGGGGAATAAAATTAAATTTAGCATGGGAACAATGCTGACAAAACGAGGGCTTGAGTAAACCATCTAGGAAATTATTCCCAGTTATCATTCAGGCTTGGTCCTTGGCCCAGGGACAGGTGCGTGGGTGTCGGTGGATTTATTGCTGCCTGGCTTAATGCGCTGGGGACAGAGACTGTTTCTCGGCAACTGAGTCTTCTGATTGTTAAACAATTTGCCCGGCTGCTGAAGGGGGTGAGTAATCTGGCTCAGCCTGGGAAACCAGCCTGCACAGGGAGTTGCCCCAGCCCCTGGGGCTAAGATTCTCCCCCAGGAGTCTAACTAAACTTTTCAGATGCATCCTCTGGGTCCAGAGGCCAAGGAGATTCCACCCCAAAGTTGGCTCAGCTCCCTGCCAGCTGGAGGCAGTAGCCAGGGCAGTCTCTGAACACACTGGGTATCCAGAACACTTCAAAACAAAGGTGGTTAGGATTTTCACCAGGTACATTTTGGTTCCCTTGGAGCAAAGCTTCCAACATTTGCACCGATTTCTTGCTGATTTCCTTAAATGTCTTCACCTTTTCCTAAAAAAGTTATTGCTGAAATAGGTTTTTTCCATGAATTGTTTTTTAAAAAATTGTTAGTGAGAAATTTAAAACATTTACAATCATTGTATTTGATGACAACTGGTGAAACTTTCATGATGCCTTAAAGAAGATACTAGAATGCTAGAGTCAGAGGTAGGGGTTACTATAATTCATGCTTACATTTTGGGAGAAATCAGAGCAGTGAAGGACACTATAGTTACATATACTTAATCGCTTCTACTGCCAAGTCCAAGTGTGTTTTTTTAAACCACTTTATTGAGATATAATTAACATAAATGGCTATATGTATTAAATGTATACAACTTGGTAGGTTGGAGAAACTACCACAGTGTTTGCCATAAGCATACCTATCACCTCCATAAATTTTCTCCTGCCGCCTTTATTACACAATTGGGTTTCATTGTTCAAATAAAATTAAAGGATTTTTCTTTTATTAAAAATTATTCTAGTACCAACACATGCTTTATATTTTGTATATTTAAAAAAAAATTTTTTTTAAAGTTTTATTTTTAGAGAGAGGAAGGGAGAGAGAAACTTCAATGTGTGGTTGCCCCTTGTGCGCCCCCTACTGGAGACCGGGCCTGAAACCCAGGCATGTTCCCTGACTGGGAATAGAACTGGCGACCCTTTGGTTTGCAGACCAGCATTTATTCCACTAAGCCACACCAGCCAGGGCTATATTTTGTATATTACTTTCTAATCCTTTAAAAGTTTTTACATAATTATAATCAATGAATTATTTTTTAATGTTTTTATAATTATAATATTTAAGACAATATTCTATATTGTGTTGATAAACCATGCTTTATACACATTCCTCTAAATTTTGACATGTTGACCTTTTTGCTATCACAGATTATGTTACAAGTATATCTTCATGAATGCATCTTCATTGCTATTATCAAAGACTATTTTCAGTGCCTAGAAATGAAGTACTGTCAAAGAGTATGAACACATGTAAGTTTTTCCTTGTATTTTTAAATGGTTTGTGCTGCTTCCATTGACAAGAACAATAAGTTCATAATACAAATTTCATCAGACCCTTACAGTATTAACATTTTGTTTAATTTTTGCTACTCAACATGAAATGGTGTTTTAAAGTTGTTTTAATTTGTATTTCTTTGTTAGCATTTCCCCATGTGCTTCTTTATTTCCATTATGGGAACTGTTTGATTCATATCTTCATTTTTAAAAAGATTAATTTTTGCCCTGGCTGGTACAGCTCAGTGGATTCGGTGCCAGCCTGTGAACCAAAGGGTCACTGCTTCAATTCCCAGTCAGGGCACATGCCTGGGTTGCTGGGCCAACTCCCCGGTTGGGGCCGCATGAGAGGCCACCACACATTGATGTTTCTCTCCCTTTCTCCCTCCCTTCTCCTCTCTCTAAAAATAAATAAAATATTAAAAAAATAACTTTCAATAAGTTATTTCCCCTATATTCTCATATTTGTTTCTTGTTTACTATCTAGTTTTTACTCAAATGGATACATGTTAATAAACACTGAAATTACAGCATATACTGCATTTAACTTCGACATGTAAATTTACAGAATATTTGTAAGCACACAACAAAGAATTCCCATATACCTTTTCCCCAGCAAATGTTAACATTGTACCACATTTGCATTTTCTGTTTGCCTATGAGTGTGTTCAGTTTTTTCTGAACTGTTTGAGAGTAAATCATGGGCACAATGAAAAAAATGAGTTCATTCTCCTAAATGACTGCAAGACAATAATTGAAATCAGGAAATTAACATTGATACAGTATGTGTTTTAATATGGATCTTGTCCAGATTTCACTGATTATATGTGTCCTTTATAGCAACCCCCCCCTTTTTTTTTCTTGGCCCATGTATTGCATGCAGTTGTCATGTCCCTTTAGTTTCCTTTAATCTGGAATAGTTTCTCAGTCTTTGACTCATGACAAGGACATTCTTGAAAACAGGCCAGTTATTTTGGGGAATAACCCTCAATTTGGGTTTGGGTTTTTTTTTTTTTTAAACGATTCAACTCAGTATGCACTGAAACACCCTGGAGGTGATAGTATGTTTTCAGTATACCGTATCAGGAGGCACATGATGTTAATTTGTCCCATTTCTGGTGATGTTAACTGTGATCACTTGGTTAAGGTGGTCTCTGTTAGATTCCCCTCACTGTAAAGTTACTTTTTTTTTTTTTTTTTTTTTTTTTTAAGATTTTTACTTTGAGGGGAAGGAGAAGAGAAAGAGAGGGAGAGAAACAACAATGTGGTTGCCTCCCATGCGGTCCCTACTGGGGACCTGGCCCACAACCGAGGCATGTGCCCTGACAAGGGGAATCGAACCGATGACCCCTTGGTTTGCAGCCCGAGCCCAATCCACTGAGCCACACTGGCCAGGGCTCTTTCTCTTTTATTTTTTATTGTTCAAGTACACTTGTCTCCATTTTCCCCCCACCACTCCCCCCCTCCCCACCTTCGATCCTACCTCCTTAGGCTTTGTCCTTTTGTCCATGTGTCCTTTATATGTTTCTTGATAAGCCTTCCCCTATTTTCCCCCGTTACCCCTCTCCCCTCTGTTTACTGTCAGTGTGTTCTTTATTTCAACATCTATGGTTATGTTTTGCTTGCTTGCTTGTTTTATTGATTAGGTTCCACTTATAGGTGAGATCATAATGGTATTTGTTTTACCGCCTGGCTTACTTCACTTAGTATAATGCTCTCCAGATCCACCCATGCTGTTGCAAAGGGTAGGAGTTCCTTCTTTTTTTATGCTGCACAGTATTCCATTGTGTAAAAGTACCAGTTTTTTGATCCACTCATTTATTGATGGGCACTTAGGTTGCTCCCAGCACTTGGCTATTGTTAATTGTGCTGCTATGAACATTGGGGTGCAGAGGCCTTTTGAATTGGTGTTTCAGGATTCTTGGGATATCATCCCAGCAGTGGAATTGCTGGGCCAAAAGGCAGTTCCAGTTTTAGTTTTCTGAGGAAATTCTAAACTGTTTTCCACAGTGGCTGCACCAGTCCGTATTCCCAACAGTGCACTAGGGTTCCCTTTTCTCCACAATCTCGAAAGCACTTGTTTGTTGATTTGTTTATGATGGCCATTCAGACCAGTGTGAAGTGGTATCTCATTGTGGTTTTAATTTGCATCTCTGATGGCTAGCAATGCTGAGCATCCTTTCATATGTCTGTTTTTGTAATTAAAGGTATCTTCATACATATTTTTAAAAAGCTTGAGGTATTACATACCATAAAATTCATCCACTTTAAGTGTATAATAACTCAGTGATTATTATGAATAATGCTGTAAACATTTGTGACAAATCTTTTGTGGACATATATTTTCATTTCTCTTGGGTGAAAAACCTAGCAGTGGAATTGCTAGATTATATGATAAATTTGTTTAACTTTTTAAGAAACTACCAAACTGTTTTCCAATGTGGCTACACCATTTTACATACCATCAGCAATGTATGAGGGTTTCAATTTCTCTGCATCCTCACCGCACTTAACTATTTATTGTGTGTGGTTCCAGTGCTTATGAGGTAGTAGTATCCCGTTGTAGTTTTAATTTGCATTTCCATAATGACTAATAATATTGAGCATCTTTCCATGTGCTTGTTAAGCCATTTGTATATCTTCTTTGCTGAGATGTTTACTCAAAGAATTTGCCTATTTAAAAAATGAGCTACTTCAGTTGTAAGAGTTCTTTATATACTTTAGATGCAAGTACTTTATCAGATATGACTTGATAATATTTTCTCCCAGTCTGTTTTGTATTTTTTAAACTGTTTTTGAATTGCATAAGTTTAAAAAATTGTTTAAAAATCAATTAATTACAATTTATCAAAAACTTTTTTATAGATCATCATTTTGGTGTCACAGCTGAAAATTCATTGCCTAACCCAACATCACAAAGACTTTGTTTTCTTTTAAAATTTTTAATTAAATCCTAAACTTAGGTTTATGTTCCATTTTGAGTTAATTTTTGTGTGTGGTGTGAAGCAAGGGTCTAAATTCATCTTTTTGCACAAGGATATTGAAATATTACACTACTATTTTGTTGAAAAAACTTTCTTCATTGAACTGTCTTGGCACTTTTGTTGAAGATCAGTTGATCATAAATTTTAAGAGTTTATTTCTGGACTGACAGTTGTGTTTCCTTGCTCTATATGTGTTGGTAACATATTGTACTAGTTACTATAGCTTTATAGTAAAATTTTCTGTCTATACATGTAAGTCCTCCAACTTTGATCTTTTAAAAGACTGCTTGACTATTCTGGCTCCTGTGCAGCCATAAGTTTTGGAAGAGGCTATCAATTTCTAGAAAAAAAATTGCGTGTGGGATTTTGATAGGGATCACGTTCAATCTGTAGATCAACTGGAGGAGAGTTATCATCTTAACATTGAGTCTTTCATTCTATGAACTAGAATGTCTCTTCATTTATTTATCTTTAATTTTCTTAAAACAATGTTTTATAGTTTTTAGTGTACAAGTCTTATATTTCTTTTGTTAAATTTATTCTGAGGCATTTTTTATCCTATCGTATAGGGAACTGTTTTCTTTATTTTAAGATGTTATTTATTTAAGGATTTATTTATGATTAAATAAATAAATAAAGGGAAGGGAGGGAAACATCGATGCATGAGAGAAACATCCATCAGTCACCTCCTGCTGGCCCCCAGTCAGGGACCTGGGCTGCAGCCCAGGCACGGGCCCTAACTGGGAACTGAACTGGCAACCTTTTTGTTTGCAGAACAACACCCAACCCACTGAGCCACACTAGTCAGGGCTCTTAATTCCATTTTAAAATTATTGATTGCTACTATATAAAAATAGTTGATTTTTGTATAGTGATCTTGTTTCCCACAGACTTGCTGAACTCATTTGTATACACATACTTTTGATTTCCTCTTCCTTTACTTAACATTACCCAAATACACTTTGAAGAGGGAGTGGGTCATACATTTATTTCTTATAGCTTCTTCTTTGGTAATAAATATATGCAGGAGGTGCTCACAAGGCTCAGAGAAGCACACCTTATTACTAAATGAGAATCTTAAAAAGCAGAAATAAGGGAAACAAAGGAAAAAAACCAAATGGGACTACATTGAATTAAAATGCTTTTGCACAGCCAAAGAAACCATCAGCAAAATAAAAAGGGAACCCAAACTGTTTTCCAATGGTACATGGGACAAGGCTTTGACCTCCAAAATACATAAAGAACTCACTGGACTCAACACCAGGAAGACAAACAATCCAGTTAAAAAATGGATAAAGGACCTGAATAGACACTTCTCCAAGGAGCAGATGGCCCATAGACATGAAAAATTCTCAACATCACTAGCCATCAGAGAGATGCAAACTAAAATCACAAAATACCACCTCACACCTGTCAGAATGGCTATCATTAATAAATCAACAAACAAGTGTTGGCGAGGATGTGGAGAAAATAGAACTCTAGTACACTGTTGGCGGGAATGCAGACTTGTACAACTATTGTGGAAAGCAATAGAGTTTCCTCACAAAATTAAAGATGCAACTGTCTTTTAACCCTGGGATTCCACTTCTGGGAGTTTATCCAAAAGAATCCCAAAACACTAATTCAAAAGAACTTACACACCCCTATGTACACAGCAGCATTTTTTACAATAGCCAAGTGCTGGAAGCACCCTAAGTGCCCAACAGTAGATGAGTGGATAAAAAAAGCTATGGTAAAGCCCTGGCAGTTGTAGCTTAGTGGATTGAGTACCAGCCTGATATTGGAATGATTGCCAGTTTTGATTCCTGGTTGGGGCACATGCCCGGGTTGCGGGCCAGGTTCCCATGTGGGGGCATGCGAGAGGCAACAGATCTCACATTGATGTTTCTCTCCCTTTTTCTCTCCCTTATTCTGTCTAAAATAGATAAAAATAAACTGCTCCTGCTTTTCAAAAAGCATAAAAAAATAGCTATGGGACTTTTACACAGTGGAATACTAGGCAGCAGTAAAAAATAAAGGAATTCTTACTTTTGTGACAGCATGAATGGAACTGGAGATTATTAAGCTAAGTGAAATAAGCCAGATGGTGAAATACACATACCATAAAATAAACCAGTGAGCAAACAGAATCTGAGGCAGAAACACAGAACAGACTGACAGCTGTCAGAGGGCAGGGGGAAAGTTGAGACTGCTTGAAAGAAGGTGAAGGGATTAAGCAAAGAACATATATGCACGACCCACAGACATGATCAATGGTGTGGGAACTGACTGTGGAAATGTGGGAGCTGACTGGGGAAAGGGGAACATGGGATAAATTAGGACAGCTGTAGTAACAAACAATAAAATGAAAAATTTTTTAAATTAAAAAAAAGCAGAATTAAGAGACTTGATCAAAGCATTAGCACTTTTCTTTTTAATTTCAATATACAGTTATCCAGTCTCTTCAGAACCTTCAGAGGCTCTTGCAGGGGGTATATCATGTTCCTGAATGAAGTGATTCAAGCAAACTTTTCATTATCCTGTTTTTCCTGTGTCCCTGCTTATCTTTGTACCCCGACTTCCTAGAGTGACTGGCACATAGCATCTGTGTAAAGTCAGTTGATAATATTGAGATTATTAGCATAAACGTGGGAGGAATTTCTGCAGCCACAATACGGGTCTCAAACTAGACCTGTAGCACACACTAGTTACAACCTGGACAATCAGCCTCTTGTTACCAATCAGATTGCATGCTTCACTTCATCCAGTCTCAGCCAGGCATACTGTGGAAGAGGACATTATGAAGATTTATGGGCTAGAAATAATGGGGACAGCTGGAGTTTAAACGGGGCAGTGCGCAGGTGAATTTCAGAGACAGAAGGTGGTGTTAACAGAAATGTCTACAATTACAGATTGTTTTGTGCTGGGTCTGTAATCAGTGGATTAGTTTCCTCCTCAAATGGGATAGTCCCTTGGTGCCCAATGTCTAGCATGGCTCTAATTTGTAGACATCTGTCTTCTAAAGAACATAACACATCTTCGCCATTCAATCTGGTAATCTTACTTACTAATAATGAAGTTGTAGTTCCTAATAAGGCTTCATGTGAAATTTAAACGTTTTATAGCCATACTCCCATCCACTCCCCTTTTAACCCTATTTGTGTTTTAGCATATCGGGCAAAGTCTACTAGGTTAGACTCTGTTAACATAACACAAAGATAAGGTGAGGGTGTGTGTCTGTATGCATTTTAAACATTTAATGTGGGCCCAAGTGTGAGTACTTGAGTTTTGAAGTAGAAACTGTTAGCACTATTAGTGTCAAATACAAGTCATATCTTTGAAAGGCATGTTCTAACTTATTTTCACAATGCATTTTTTAATTCTTTTTAAAAAGATTTTTTAAAATTTATTTTTAGAGAGGGAAGGGAGGAAGAAAGAGAGATAAAGAGAGAGAGAGAAAGAAAAACATCAATGTGTGGTTGCTGGGGGCCATGGCCTGCAATCCAGGCATGTGCTCTGACTGGGAATCGAACCTGCGACACTTTGGTTCGCAGCCCGTGCTCAATCCACTGAGCTACGCCAGCCAGGGCTCAAAATGCACTTTAAAAACTAGAATTTTTTTTAACTTAAAATAAAAAGATGTTACTTATTTATTTTTGGAGAGGGGAGAGAGGGAGAAATCAAGGGAGAGAAACATTGACTGGTTTCCTCCTGCATGCCCCCAACTGGGGACCTGACCTGCAACCCAGGCATGTGCCTTGACTGGGAATCGAACCTGTGATCTTTTAGTTCCTAGGCTGACAGTCCACTGAGCCACACCAGCCAGGGTCAAAATAAATGTTTTAAAAAACAAAACTTAGTAGTAGGATGTATTTTTAAAGTAGAGATATCCCTACCTATCTGTGCATGGCTTTTCCCATTTGTATATATATAATTTTCTCAAATTCTTAATTACTCTATTTTTGATAACATGATGTATTTATAAGCTCTTATTCTTATAGTACATGTTTATTAGAGTTGCTTTAGATATATATGTATATATAATATATATGTATATATTTTACATATATATTTAATAGCTTGGGTTTTTAAAAAATTGATTTTAGAGAGGGGGGAAAGGACAGAGAGAGGGAGAGAAACATCAGTGGTTGCCTCTTGTATGTGCCCTGACTGGGGACTGAAGCCCCAACCCAGGCATGTGCACTGACTGGGAGTTAAACTGGTGACCTTTCACTTTTGTGGGATGACACCCAACCAACTGAATCACACTGGCCAGGGCTATGATAACCTCTTAGGGACATTTTAAAACCATTGGCTAGACAGAAAAGGGAATATTTACTATATGCCTACAAATCCACAGGCTGTGTGCTTTGATATATTATTTAAACTGCTCAGGTAATAGAATGGGAGGGTAAAGACCAAAGTTCAGAACTTGTCAGGGAGTTTGAGTTGTAATATTCAGATATGAACTCAAGGAGAAAGACAAAGCCAATGCTTTGTCAACTGATGACCACTGCTATAAGAATGTTTAGCTCTTCCAATTTTCTGAGAACTTCTTGATTAGAATAGTACAAAACAGTACTGCAGACTAATTTTGTAGCAAGTACTTTATTAATACTGTTCTCTAACTAGAATCCAGTAAAAGTAAAACAAATACTTAAGAAAACATTTACAGAGTTCTCCATAAAATTAACATTAAATGCTGACCATCTTGTTGGGGCTTAGAAGTCCAGTTTCACACTGAAGTTACCTACTGCATTTTGATCTTTAATCACAAAGGAGTAACCTTATTTCATGTTCCATAATTTTAATAGTTTTGGGGGTGAGGATCTTATTCCATGCCCTCAGTCATGGCCTCGACCTTTCTGTCATCCTGGCACATCTGTAAAGTGACAGGATTTGTGCATTTGTACACGGCTGCAAGTAACCAGCCCAAGAATGGCTTCCCTGCAGGGAGCAATTTCTCAGCACTCTGAGTGGGAAGTCTGTTGACTATCTCCCAGCTGTGCGGTTTGGGGCAAACTTGTGTTAGAAGTCCCTGCAGCTCTAGCTAGGGCAGCATAAGCTCCATTATAGCACCAAGAGTCAAGACTGGTTTTAAAAAACTTCTTTTAGAGGGTTAGGGGAGTCTTCTCTTCCATTTCTCTTTAATGTCTCAGCCTAGTCACCTCTGTAACATGAGCCTTGTTTCAATGGCAAGTCAGGACTTGGATACTGTACATGCTATGCATATGCATGTTTTTTATTTAAAGTGATACAAATTAATGCCTTGAAACAAACACTTAAGAGTCTAAGCTCCAACTGCACTGAAGCTTGATGCACTTGATAAAGATCATTTTGGACAGTCTAAGAGGTTTCTTGGAACCTTAACTAAAACAGTATCTGAAAAAGTGAACACCACTTTACTGAGGTGGTTTTTCCTGATGAGTTTGAATTCTGTCTATGGTATGAATCCTGTAGTGCCTGTCTACCTGAGGGCTCAGCAAACACAAGAATATTTTTTCCATTCAGTTCTTTGGGATTCTTCCTGGCCACACTGACAGGTGTCCAGGGGAAATGTAAATGCATGCCTATCTTTTCAAAATGCTAGTGCCCCACTACCTGAAGTGGTGGCTGAAAAGCTGTCTCATGGAAGGTATTTCTGTGGCTGCAAATCTGACACTAGCGTGGCAACCTTTTCTGCCTCAGCCATGCCACCTCTGTGCTGAGAGCACCACTCGAAGTCAGTCCCCTTTGGGTAATGTGGAATGCGGCCATTAGACCCAGGTGAGTGCCTCAGAGTCAAGATTTCTAAATGGAAAACCTAAAGGAGAGGAAAGACTGTTCCGCTTTTAAGAATCAAGTGTTATAGATAAGACCAGCTCGAATTTCAGTAATAAACAAGAGCTCATTAAATTTGTTCTTTAAGGCTTACCTTGAATGAGTAAAATAAAAATCCCTTACAAATCAAGTTTACTCTGTAGCCAATAGCCTAAAATGAAATTTTAATTTTTCTTGCTCACATGATTTTTTTTCTTCTCTGTTCTGACTTCTCTCAGTTGAGCCTGTATGACAGAAAAAACAATCAGTATTTCTTCTCATGCCCCTATCTCACTTCAGTAAAAAGCAGAAGAAAAATAATACAGATTAAAGCAGAATTGTATTACACATTCACTTTTGTGTTATCAGGCATATTTCATTCACTCTAGGACAGTCACAGGGAAACAGACAGGCAAGTTCCTTCTTAGACTGTCTTACCACGACACTCCGAATTGTGCTGGGAGTGCCCACCACTTTGTTACAAACTCTTAGTCTGGAGATTTCCCTAAGGGTCTGGGGCGCTCAGCTGCCTGAGCGGTGTGGGCTCTGGGCTCAGGCGCGGGCCCGGGGCTCCTGCATCAGGGCCGGCCCCGCACAGAGCTGCAGTGTGAGGTAGCAGTGCTGCTGTTACTCCCCAGGTGAACATGGACCAGGGAGTGGCGAGCACTCTCCTAAGACTGGTCTTTATTGTGTGGTGACGAGTTTCACAATCGTGCTGATGATCCGGGATCCTCGAGGACATGTGCACAGATCGATGCTTGGGTTTTTGATCTTATCCTGGAGAAGCTGGTCAAGCTCGCAGCGCAGTTCCTTTACTAATTCTGCCACCTAGGATGAAAGTTGCAACGTAAGCGGTGCTTGGACCAACAGAGGAGGGAAGGCTATTAAAGGAAATGCCCTGTGAGTATCATTCTAGATTTGTGGTATGAATTTTAACTTCTTTAGTGGGGGTGTGGGGGTGGAAACAAAAGACACTTTCATTCTAAAAGTGCTTCTAAAATTTCTTGATGTGCCAACAGGAACATTCATTCAGTGTCAGCTCTGTAATGTGCTAAATGAGGTCTAATATAAGAAGTCTCCTTTACCACATCTCATTCAAAGAAAAGATTAAAGCTGGAAGAATGGCTTTTACATAGTGTTCTCCACATTAAATCGCGGTCAGCTTTTATAATTTGCTCCAAAGAAGAAAGTAGGGAAGTGGAGAATTAAAAGTGGTAGATATTAAACCAAAAAATATCTTAGCTTTAGGATACACTCTACGCTTGTGGGGAGAAGTAACTTCCCGTTTTTACGTCATTTTGGTTATGCTGACGTTGCAGTGGTCTTCCCGACTTCTGCTTTGCCCCTCCCCCATGGTTCAGCTGTCGTGCAGTTTGGACCCTGATCTACACCCAACAGGCTCATGTATGTGAGGTAATCTTGGCCTTAGAGTCCATGGCATTCCTTTGGCCACAGAACTGACTGAGGAAGAGGAGGCCTAATGGAGCTTCAGTAAAGGTTCTGCTCTCCCTTCTAAACACTACGCTGCACAGAAGGCGGGCCGGGTGCTACTGCAGCCATCTTGCTACCCCCAGGTCATCGAGCTGCTGAATGACGCCAGCCCAGCCTGGACTACTTGACCTGTACTGCCCTGTACTGCCCACCTGGCAGCCACTGCTCACATGCGGCTAATCTAATGACCACACGAGGCGTGGCTGGTCCAAAGTGAGAAGTGCTGGGAGGGTAAAATACACACCAGGTTTTGGAGAGTTAGTATGAAAAAAGAGTATTAAAAATCTCAATACATTTTTATACTGATTATGTGTTGAAATTAAAATCTTAGATGTATTAGGTTAAATAATATATACTAAGATTAATATCTTTCACCTTTTTCTTTTTACTTTTTTAAATTTGGCTACCAGAAAAATTAAAATTACAGAGTGGCTCACATATTTCTGTTAAACTGTGCAGCTTTAGACTTTATAGTTAAATACATCAGTAAATTCCCCTTAATGTTTGAGCTGGTGTTTCTGCTTCTTGAAATATAACATTTCTAACAGATACAACTGTTAAACTGAATTTTTATTTCTTACACCTATACTCTCCCTTCAATGTTTTCTACAGACTCTACATAGTACATGATTGAGGCCTAAGAATAAAAGAATTCTGATCCATCATCTTTTGTGTGTTGTTGTTAATGGTAGTGGTAGAATCGGGGTGATTTTTTATTTATTTTTGCTCACCTATATTTTCTGATTTTTCTTTGGTGAACACATTATTTGCATAACACTCGGGAAGACTCAGCACCCCACTCACAGCTTCGGTCTCGAACCTCTCTCGCCAGCCCATCCTGAGCTCTCCCTCCCAGTATGCTGTCCGCCTGAAGTCTTACTGGTAAGGCTCCACCCCTGGCCTCACTTCAGCCTCAGTCTTTCCTAGTGTCTCTTTGCAGACTCATCCTTCACTCTTAATCAGTTCTGTTGTCCATGGTCCCTGAAGGAATGCTTTGTACTTCGTATCATCAAAGCCCTCCACGGCTTGAGCCACATAGGACAGATCCATTGAGCCCTTACCTGATGGGAAGCAGCTGCAAAACGAATCCAGCCATCATCCAAGGAGACAATGAACTCTCCCTTTTGAAGCTGCACATTCACTTGGCCGCCTCCGAACAAGACCAGCGGGTACACAGACACCATGCTGCAGTCTCGGATGAACACCCGGCTGGTTTTGATCTTCTCGTGGTACAGCAGGTAGGGGCTGTCAAAGTGTCTGACCTGCAGCATAAAACCTCAGATGATGACAGTGACGTCACTGGCAAAACAAGGGGACCTCCACCAGCCCCACGGATTTAAATACCACTTGTCAGTGACTCGGCTGTGCCTTTCCCTTGGGCTCCAGACTTGTACATGCAACCACCTGTTTGACATCGCCACTGGGTATCTAATAAGCACGTCAAACTTATGTGCAGAGGAAATCTTGCCTTTTACCCTCCGTGCAGGGTTAACCACCTCAGTAAATGACGCTGCCATTCACCAGCTTGCTCAAGCCCTGAATTTAGGAGCCATCCTTGATTGTTCCCCACCCCCCTCACTCCATCTGCATCATCACTAAGTCTCCTCGCTCTATTTTCAAAACACACAATGACTGACACATTCTCACCGCTCCTCCAGCCACCTGCTTGTACAAACCACCATCACCTCATATGGAGCACTGCAGTGGCTTCCTAAGTGCTCGCCCTGCCTCTCTTTCTGCATCTTAGTTTCTTTTCCACACGGCAACCACAAAGATCTTTTAAAAACGTGAATCCAGTTAGGGCTCAAAATCCTCCAATAATTCCCCCCCCCAACAAAGTCTCCAATCCTTCCCATGGCTGACAAGGCCCCCCCTGACCTGACTACTGGCCACTTGTCCCACCCCACCCACCACCCTTGCCCCTAGTGGTCCCACTCCACTTGCACCGGCCACCTTCTCGCATTTCCTGGAGCACACCGAACATGCACCCCTCTCGTGGTCTTCACACTTACTTCCTCTGCCCGGATGTTCTCTCTTTAGGTATCTGCATGGCTTGCCCTTCACTGCGTTCAGGATTTTGCTCCTCAGAGAGTTCCTCCCTGACCACTTTCCGTAAAACAGCCCTCTCTGTCTCCCTCAATCTCTCCCTTTTATTTTTCTTCGTAACATTTGTTACCAAGCTGAGACTGTTTACTTATCTCCTGCCTGTCTTCCCCACTGGAACGTGTGCTCCCTGAGGGCAGAGACCTCATCTGGCTAGCTCGTTGCTGCCTCACGGCTGTACAACAGCATCTAGCACAGAGGAGGTACTGTGGACACTGAACGGATGCACCCATGACCTGTGCCCGTTGCCTGAGTGTCAGCACACTCAGAAGCGGGGGAGTGGAGCACGCTCGGGCCTCTGGTTCCTAAGTACATGCAGCTGAAAGAGCAGATGACCCCGGGGTCCTCAAACTTCTGAGCTTAATGAAGGAGCTCCTCTCCATGCTTTGCTGACACTTGACTGAGTGGTTTCAGGGGGCTGACCAGCCCAAATGCTTCACGATCTTCTGTTCTCCTTTCGTCCTAAAAGCTTTATCAAGCACCTGCTTTCAGTTAGGCATCATGCTAGGTATCAAGAATGTAAAGTGAATACAGTTCCTATCTTTAGGAACCTCACCGTTCCGTGAGAGAGACATATCATAAACCATTAAAGTAACATGAAAAGCACAACAGTGGACAAATGCATGCTGCGTGGTAGTGGAACAGAAGTGAAGAGCAAGGCAGATGGAGGAGGACTCTGGGGGCGCGGTATTTAATGGAAACCTGGAGAGTAAGTAGGAGCCCGCTGGGGAATGAGAATGTTGTTCCAGGCACAGAGAACAGTGTGTGTCCTGTGTCATGGCCTTTGGGGACACTGCTGGTACTCTCGCATTGTTGGAGCACACAGCATGACAGAGGGACGGAGCTGAGGGGAACGTGGTGTAAGAAGGGGCCAGACGTGAAAGATCACATGAGAGTCTGCAGATACCAGATGTGAAGAGTATTAAGCAAGGGAAGGACCTGATCAAATGTATATTTTGTAAAGATAATTCTGGCAGCTGTAGTATAAAAGGTGGGGGCGAGAGAAAGCATCAGAAGTCAGAATAGTACTTCAGGCACAAGAGAGAGATTTGAGGTTTGACCTGAGAAAAGGGCAGCGGGGAGGAGAGGAGCAGGCAGATCTGAGACATGGCAACAGGTGGAACTGTCAGGACCTGGTGACCGGCTGGACTGGAGCAAGGACAAAAGAAGCACGGTCTGTCACTCCTGGGTCCCAACGTGGACGGTGCCGGTCCAGGACAGGGAACATAGAAAGAGAAGAGTGAACCAGGAGATAATGCATTTGATTTCTCAGCTTTTGAGTATGTGGTGACTAGAAGGCATCCAGCTCAGAGAAAAGCCCAGGACTGGAGCAAGAGATCTCGGGGGTCTGTGGCGGCATGAAGGTCGCAGCTAGAACACGATGCTGTGGTCTGGCTGTTCAGGAAGTTTGTACGCCATGGTGAGAAAATAAGGACTAAGGACAGAATCTCATTTCAGAGCAAAGGAAGAGAAACTAGCAAAGGAGATACAGGAGAATGATTAGAGAAACAGAAGGATAATCAGAGAGAAGAAAGTGGTTTTATAGAGGTAAAAAACATCAAAGATAGCTTTAAGAGGGAGGTCAGCCATGTCAAATACTACGTGAGAGTCAAGTATGATGAGGACCAGGGAACGAATGTTCACTGGATGTGACTCTGAGGCTCTCGGGACTTCCGATGAGTTCAGTGGAGTGGCGGGTGGAGGCAGAGGCCACCCGGCAGCAGGCTGAAGGAGGAATGAGAGCTGAGGGTGGGGATCAGCTAGTATAGGTCCTGCCTCTCAAGGCACAGACTCTGTGATGCAAAGAAACAATTTTACGAATTGACTGAGAAGTCTAAATTGACAGGCACAAAACAGTCACGGGGAAGTACTGCGTAAGAAATATAGTTAATACTATTGTAATAACTGTGTATGGTGCCAGGTGGGTACAGGAAATATCAGGGGGAACACTTTGTAAAGTATATGATTGTCTAACCACTATGTAACTATGTAACCACCTGTAACCACCTGAACCTAATACGAAGTAATACTGAATGCCAACTGTAATCAAACATTTTTTAAATTAAAAAAACAAAAACAAAAAACAATTTTATATCTGAAAGCAGCGTGAACATTTTTTTTGTATCCAGCAGAATTTTCTTTAAATGGAAAGTCTTTCCAGAAAAAGTCCAATATCTAGTCTGTTTATGCTTGCTCAACCTTTCCCAGGCCAGCGGTGCTGCTGGGAACGGCAAGTGACAAAACACGGTCTGGCTGACTTTAAGGGACACGTTTCTCACCCCACCTGCCACATGCAAAGAATAAGTACACCCTGCCGTTCTCACCTGATAGTTCACTGATGAAGGGTGAATGTGTACGTATCCATCGTTCTTGGTGACAAACTTAAGCTCATCTGATTTTGGCTGCATTCTGACAGCTCCAGTACTGGTCTTCTGAAATTTACCTTCTGGGCTTTTCACCTAAACAACAGGTGTTTGTAAAAATAGATGAAAACATGCATATTTCCACTGAAGGATGTGTTCCTCAGCAGGAAACCAGGTCTGTCTGAATGCCTTGGCTGTTTCCTCCCTCTCTCAGTTCCCCCGTGAAAGCAGTGGCAGTGTACTCCTCTCTTTTCTGTCAGACCGTCAGGAGTGTCTGTCCACGGAGGTGTGGCAGCACTGGGTGCCTGCACCACACGCCAGCCACGTGGGGCCCTGGCCGATGTGTCAGGTCCACACTAATGGCTCGGTGCAGAGAGCCAGCTGGCAACACCGGACCAGGGATCTGCTGCCAATCCCAACCTCAACCCCACATTTCCAAATGAATTTCTTTCAAACAGCATGAAAAAATCCTATGAATAGACAGATTATTTCATTTGAAAAAAAAAAAAAACACACCTGAACAACTTATATACATACACATATATATGAATTATGCTTACTGCATAAATAACATTAGAAAAAAGAAAATAAAGATTTCCCATAATCACATAATTAAGAAATAACTAGCATTAGTATTTGATAAATATCATTTGTTTTCTCTGCTAGTTTTATGTATATACATGTAGAAAACCATAAATACTATATAAATAAAAATATCCCTGTTTTGAAGCTAATCTAGGATTGTTTTCTATAATACACTTTTTAAACTTAATACATTGAGAACTTTCCCTATGTTTTAAAATATTTTCCTAAAACATAATTCTTAATGGCAATATAGTACCTTGTTGTAATGATCTATTATAATTTAACTAATAAATTCCCCATCATTAGAACTTTAGATGGCTCATTCTAACAGTTTATAATTGCAAACATTTCCCTAGATGTTCTTTATGCATATATACAATTATTTTCTAATAATAAATCCTCGGAAATGAAACTGCTGTCTAGAAAGGGCACATCAATTTTATTCCTACCAAGAATGAGAGTATTCATTTTCAGGGGCTTATGACAGTATTATAATTTTTTTTTCTTTCTTTCTTTTTTTTTTTAAATATATTTTACTGATTATGCTATTACAGTTGTCCCATTTCCCCCCTTCTCTCCCCTCCACCCTATACCCCCCTCCCACCCACATTTCCCCCTTTAGTACATGTCCATGTGTCATACTTATGAGTTCTTTAGTTTCTACATTTCCCGTACTATTCTTGCCCTCCCCCTATCTATTTTCAACCTACATTCTATGCTACTTATTCTCTGTACCTTTTCCCCCTCTCTCCTCCTCCCACCCCCCTGCTGCTAACCCTCCATGTGCCCTCCATTTCTGTGATTCTGTTCCTGTTCTAATTGTTTACTTCGTTTCTTTTGGTTTTGCTTTAGGTGTGGTTGTTGATATTTGTGAGTTTGCTGTCCTTTTACTATACATGTCTTTTCTTTATCTTCTTTTCTTAGATAAGTCCCTTTAGCATTTCATAAAATAAGGGCTTGGTGATGATGAACTCCTTTAACTTGACCTTATCTGAGAAGCACTTTATCTGCCCTTCCATTCTAAATGAGAGCTTTGCTGGATAGAGCAATCTGGGATGTAGGTCCTTGTCTTTCATGACTTGGAATATTTCTTTCCAGCCCCTTCTTGCCTGTAAGGTCTCTTTGGAGAAATCAGCTGACAGTCTGATGGGAACTCCTTTGTAGGTGACTGTCCCCTTACCTCTTGCTGCTTCTAGGATTCTCTCCTTCGTTTTTACCTTGGCTAATGTAATTATGATGTGCCTTGGTGTGTTTCTTCTTGGGTCCAACTTCTTTGGAGCTCTCTGAGCTTCTTGGATTTCTTGGAAGACTGTTCCCTTTGCCAGATTGGGGAAGTTCTCCTTTATTATTTGTTCAAATACGTGCTCAATCTGTTGCTTTTCCCCTTCCGATTCTGGTACCCCTATAATTCGGATATTGGAACGTTTAAAGGTGTCTTGGATGCTCTTAATCTTTTCCTCAATTTTTGAATTCTTATTTCATCATGCTTTCCTGCTTGGTTGATTCTATCTTCCTTCTGGTCCACTGTATTGTTTTGAGACTCATATTCCTTCCTTTCACTATTGGCTCTCCTCCGAGTGTCTTCCTGCATCTGTTTTATGGTAATCTGCATTCTTTCATCTAAATTTCGTCCAAAATCCACCAGTTCCGTGAGCTTTCTGATCACCAGTGTTTTGAACTGCGCATCTGATAGATTGGCTAATTCTTGGTCGCTCAAAAGGATGAGTCCTGGGGGACTGATCTACTCTGTTGAAAACATGGTTTGTTTGTTTTTTTCCCCTATCTCTCCTTTTTTTTTTTTCAGTCTGGTTGCTCTTGTTACTGTGGGGGGCGGAGCCTTAGGTGCTCACCGGGGCTGGGCACCCCGGTCGCTAGATTGTGACGTTATATGTGGGGGCGGGGCGGGAGCAAACAATGGCGGTGGTTCCGTTCCCCTGGACTCAGACCCTTGTCTGGGCTTCCGGGCCACGAGCTCTGCCCTGGTCCACAATCGCTACTCCTCTGGGTCTGCCAGCCGCAGCTTGCATACTCAGGGATCACCGCTGCCTTCTTACGCGCCGGATGGCTTTTGCGCCGATTTCGCGCCAAACCTTCCCCCGACCTCCGTGCGCCGCTGACCCGAGCCAGTCCCGCGCCCGCCCGGCTGGTCTTCCCCTACCAGTCCGGATGAACGCGTCTACTTCAACTTCTTGGCTGCCCGACTTCCATTCAGATAAATCCTCTGCCGGATCTGGGTGTTATTCTGATAGTAAATTATTGGTTTTCTTTTTTTTTTTATTTCAATCATTGTTCAAGTACAGTTTTCTAATTATTGGTTTTCTAATCTTGGTTGTACGAGGAGGTACGGTGTATCCACCTATTCCTCCATCTTGCCGGAAGTCTCTGTGTATTATAATTTTTTAAAAAATTTGCAATCTCATAACCACCCTGAATCCGTAATTTACCTTAGGTTCACTCTTGGAGTGTTGTATGTTCCATGGGTTTGGGCAAATGTGTAATGACACATGTCAATCATACGATATCATGCAGTATTTTCACTGCCCTAAAAATCTGCTCTGTCTGTTCAGCCCCCACCAGCCCTTGATTTTATTTTTATTGTCTCCATAGTTTTGTTTCAAATTATCTTTCTGGGGGAGGGCCCTGACTGGGGAATTGAAACTGCAAAATTGGCTCTAACCAAGTGAGCCCGGTCAGAGCCCAAATGATTTTTTTTTATCCTTACCCAAGGACATTTTTTCCTAAGGATTTTATCTATTTATTTTTAGAGAGAGGGGACGGGAAGGAGAAAGAGAGGGAGATAAATACTGATGTGAGAGAAACATTGATCAATTACCTCTCACATGCACCTGACTGGGACTGAACTCACAACCCAGGTGTGTGGCCTGACCGGGAATCAAACCAGCAACCTTTTGCTTTGCAGGATGATACCCAACCAACTGAGCCACACTGGTCGGGGCCCAAGGACACTTGTTCATCGCTTTTTAGAGAGAGAGGAAGGGGGAGAGAAAGAAACATCGATGTGAGAAAGAAGCATCTATTGGTTGCCTCCTGAATGTGGCGCCTGGACCAGGCACCTTACCAGCCAGACCTGGGACCAAACCCACCACCTAGGTATGTGCCCACAATTTTCTGGTTACGAGACAACACTCGAACCAACTGAGCCACACACACCAGCCAGGGCCCAAATGATTTCTTCTAGAGTAAATTTCAAATGATTTCAAAAGCATGTAAGTACTAGGTAGAAAATTAACCATAAATTAATCAGTGGATGTCAACTAAGCTTTTTTTTTTTAAAGATTTTTTAAAATATATTTTATTTTTATTTATTTATTTATTTATTTATTTATTTTTTTAGAGAGGGAAGGGAGGGAGATAGAGAGAGAGAAACATCAATGTGCGGTTACTGGGTGTTATGGCCTGCAACCCAGGAATGTACCCTGGCTGGGAATCGAACCTGGGACACTTTGGTTCCCAGCCTGCGCTCAATCCACTGAGCTACGCCAGCCAGGGCTTCAACTAAGCTTTTAACAAAAAGTTAAAAGAGAAATAATTTGGTACTCGTAACAAATTCAAATTCTAAGCTGACAAGGGACCGGATAATTAAAACTCAGGTAAAAGCCTTAAAAGGGGGTTTTCAGAAGAGGGGCATAGGTGGTCTCTTGGCAAAGCACTGACTTGTTTGATTTTGTTTGTATCTAATTTCAGTCCAGGGTAGAGGGCATAAGAGAAAATGTAGTAGAATCAAGTTTCTATCTAACACAGAAAGTTATACATAGGTTGGCTGAGAAAGTGACATACATGTCCATTTTAATTCCTGGAATGTCATAGTATGTTAGAAGGATTAATGCAACAACCCATTTTATACAATTAATGTTCTTGAACGATGTATCTAAACAGCTTTAAGGAATTAAAGGATTAGAAAAGCACACTGAGTTCAAAAGGCTCTGTGTGTGTTTATGTGAGTCTTTATGATGATGGATGTGTATGAATTAACTTGTATCTGTTGGCTACAAATCAAACAAGTGGTGGGAGAATCCAGGAAAAATGTTTTGTTACCTGTACTACATTTGGATACAGAGCAGCACACAGCATTGCTGATATCAGCTTGTGGTTCTCAGCATTTGAATTTGCCTATAAGAGAAATGCAGCATTAATTTTATAAGTAATGTGGCTACTTCTGTCTGTGCCCTGGAATTTACCATTATATTTCATTTGTTTTCTATCTTAAAACAAACAAAAGTGTATTTAACTTCTATCCCTGTGCTAGAACAATTACTTTTTTCTCAGCGAAAAATAAATCTGTTAGAACACATTCACATAGGACCCAGTCCAAGAAGCCCACGATAACTCTTCCCGGATTTCTACAAAGCAGTTCCGAAGCCAGTTTCTTAAGGATGACCAGTGGGGACAGATTCTGGTTCATGAGATGTTCACAATCTCCAGAAAGAACTAACTTCACTTAGAATGAAGTGGCAGCAGGTTCATCTTGAAGAAGTACTCCTTGCAGAGTTCAGTGGTCCCCAACCTTTTGGTACCAGGGACTGGTTTCATGGAAGATAATTTTTCTATAGACTTGTTGGGGGAGCGTGGCTTTATAGCCTGCCACCAGATGCAGCTTAATTGTCACTTGCCACTCATTGATAGGGTTTTGATAGGAGTCTGCAGTGGATTTATTATGGTCTCTGTGCATTTGAGCCTCTCTGCTAATGATGATCTGTATTTGCAGGTGCTCCCCAGCACTAGCATCACCGCCTCAGCTCCACCTCAGATCATCAGGCATTAGATCCTCATCACGGGCATGTAACCCAGATGCCTTGCATGGGCAGTTCACAGTGGTTTTCACACTCCTCTGAGAACCTGATGCTGCTGCTGGTCTCACAGGAGGCGGAGCTCAGGCGGTAATGCGAGCCATGGGGAGCAGCTATAAATACAGCTCAAGCTTCACTGGCTTGCCTGCCACTCACCTCCTGCTCTGCAACCCTGTTCCTAACAGGTCATGGACTGGTACCAGCCCGTGGCCCAGCGGGGTTGGGGACCGGGCCCTACTATAGTTATACAAAAAACTATCCTTGGTTGTGAAAAGTCTGGTCTGATTAAAGACATTGTTGGAAAGCCTACTTTACCTCCTATGTATGGACTTAACCAAGAACCAATGTGAAATTAAAAAAACAGGAACAGTAGCAACAATTAACAGAAAAACCCTTCTGTTTTTATGAGTATTAGCTGACACTTATTTGTGGGAAGAGGAAAACGAAGAATGCCACAAACCCACTGCTTAGAGGGCTTACATGAAGGATGCCTATAAGTATTCCTGACTTAAAATCCTATTCATGTGCTCATTAAGAGAAATAAGAACTAATTACACACTCTTTACCTCTTCTCCGGTGGCTTCCAGGATGCCATCTCCTCCTAGGGCCCTTTTTTCTATCTCCCTGGCTCTGAGTCCCTCCTTCACAAAGCCTATATCTGACAACAGTTCAGTGAACTGTCGTTTGAGGCTGGCCATTTCCTAAAACAAGCGGAAGAAATCTTTAAGCAGAGGCACCGACATATCAAAGGTAAGTATAGACAGTGTTATGATGATGAATGAGACAAAAATGAATTCCCTTAGTGGACAGAAATGAGGCTCACGTGGGTTCATCAAACAGGCCCTTTCCAAAAAGGCAGTTGACCCGTGCGCAAACCAGCAGAGAGGGTGAAACAGTTACACAGAAATTCACAAATACAAAAAACTTGACGGTCATTTATTTACCTCTAGACTGCATTTCTAAAATCATGTTCACTGGGTTTTGGGTAGGTCTGATTCTCCTGAAAATTCTTAGGACAGCAAAGGAGTGTATTTTACTTTGTTTGGAGCCCCGACTCCAGGCGCCGAGACCCTGTCGAGTTTTTGCTGCCTGCATTTCTGCTCAGGTCCCCTCAGCTCCTCACTTGAGCCCAGAGTGGTTAGTTCTGCATTCATACTGCAGAACATCCACCCCAGAACTTCCCTCTTTCTCTTACCTTGCGGTCTCGCTGGCTCACATCTTTTCCTAGAAATAGGGACATTATTAAGTGGCTTAGAGTAAGACACCCCTTTTTGTAGCTGAGCACAAGAATAAGAAAGAAAAGCCCAAACCTCTTTCTCTTCTGGCTTCTGTTCAAATATAGGCTGTATGTCAGACAATAGAGAAGGAGATAAAGAAATCAAAGGAAATGAAAGCTAAGCAACACTATTCTGTCTTTTGATGACAATTTAAGTATTTTCTTGGCATGGCTCAAGTATATATGGATAACATGGCAAAATACAACTAGGAGTTAAATATAGCATGAATAAATATATGCTTTTAACTGACATCTGAATAAAAATACTGTAATTTAAGCTGGAGTTTAGTGAATAGAGGGAACTCTGATGGACCTCATAGAGCACAGCAAAATCTACATATATCCTGAAGAAAAATAAATAAATGTGGTGAAAAATATAATGTAAAATAAAGATAATTTTATACTTAAAAATCTTTTAAAAAAAGATTTTTATTTATTTTCAGAGAGAGGGGGAAGGGAGGAAGAAACAGAGGGGCAGAAACATCAATGTGTGGTTGCCTCTTGCATGCCCCCTACTGGGGATTTTGGCCCACAACTCAGGAATGTGCCCTGACTGGGGATCGAACTGGTGATATTTTAGTTCAAAGGCCAGTGCTCAATCCACTCAGCCACACCTGCCAGGGAAATACTTACAAATCTTAATGGCCTGAGGAAATATTTATTATTGCATTTCACATATAAAATATCCTTTATTTTAGTGATTTTCAATACTTCCTACATACTTGTATCATTTGGTCAAACCAACAACAGTGACCATAAACATATCGAGGCCCCACACCCCTAGAGATCCAGATGTAAGTGGCAGGGGGTGGAACCTGGGCATCTTTAGTTTTTTTTTAAGCCCCCTCAGGTGAATCTAATGTACGGCCAGGATTGAAAACTTATTGCTTTCGATGTACTTAGAATAGCGCTAGGGGCTTTGTCTTCACTGAGGACATGTAAAGGCAGAGGAGGCTGAAGGCAAATCCTGGGATGCATGCACGCAGTCAGTGAGTCTTTACTGGGCATCAGCCGTGTGCAGGCACTGTTCTGGGCACTGGGGACCCAGTGCTGAACAAGGCAGATAAGGTCCTGGCCTTGCTGGAGCTTCTGGGACAGAGCAATTCATAAATAATGTCAGATCCTCGTAAATACTGAGAACATTAATTTTGTGTTCTGCTCCAGGGAAGTTTTTAATACGAAAGTAAACTTCTCCCCTGTTCCAAGCCTCAGACTTTTCGAGTGAAACAGATGCTTTGCCAAGATGTGCACCATCAGTATCTGGCTTCTCCCACTCGGGAAGGGGGCCTAGGACACTGTCACAACAGAGGACACAGCCCTGTGAGTTACTACACACTAGATAACCTTTCTCTTTCCCGTGTATTCATTATTGATAGATATAGTAGCTTCTGATGGACATAAGAAAAACTAGCAAAGAAAATCTGGTTCAGTGTTCATTCTTTGGTTTTGGGGAAAGGATAAGGGGTTAGGGGTGGTCGGAGACCATTTTGAGAATTTGCTGAAAGCTATGACTTCTTTCTCCCAGAATAAGGCACATATGTAGAGCATATGATTCTATATACAATTTCAGGGGTTTACGGATCCAGGTAAGAATGCCTGGTCAAATTACCAAAAAAACTTGGAAGAACCAAGTCAGTGCCATTTGCTATCTGGCACCATTTGCTGAGCAGGCCTATGACCTTGTTAAACATGACTGCCAATTTGCTCTTCTGCGCTTATGTCCCCAGGACTGAAAATTCCTGGAAAGCAAGAACAGAACTGACTAACCTCACCCTACATCGAAGGCAGAAGATAACATCAGAACAAACTGCAGCCTCCTGTTACAACGCCTCCCACAGCCCAGGGCCCACACAGCAGCAACCCCCCCCCCCCCTTTTTTTAATCCAATTGTAATCCAATAAAAGCTCAAAGCCCTCACCCCTCAATTCTGGTGGATCTCTCCACACCATGCCCCTCCCCTTTTCTGGAGAGTAAATGAAGACTTTACTCTCTAAGCCTCCTTCTTTTTGTGAATTCTTTCACAGCCAGCGGTCACCCTAACAACACCCTAACAAAAAAAACAGGTTTTCCACAAAAAACCCTTCAGAGTGCCTATAGCCCCCTACCCTCCATATACACGTAAATAAACATAGGTTCACTGAAAAGAGGAAAAATTGCTCAGTTAAGGCCTGATGTCATACATAGTTCAGGAGTCTGTTTCACACAGCCGCTAAAGCTAAGAATATTCCAGAAGTGACATTTTCAGTGTCAAGGTAAGACAAGCAAGATCAGGTTGCAACACCCTCTGCTGTGCTGCCACAACAAAATGAATGAAAACAAAGAGCCAGAGAAAGGACTCACCTGAAGAACTCTTCCTGACAAGAAGTTTTGTCTGCAGTAATTGTAACTTGTACGCATACCTTCTTTCACACTTAGCTGCCATCCCTAAATTTTGGGGAAAATCAAAATGAACTTCCTCTGTGTTTAGCGCCAACTCTGGAAATCAACCTCAGCTAACAGGTTATATACTTACCTTGTATGCTCGTAGGAGGGCCAGATAATCACTGTTTGCGAATGCAAATTCTAACTTCTTCTGGTTAGCTTCCTCTTTCTTATCCCAGGGAGACACCTAAATGGGGAACACCAGGTTTGAAGGGCACAATTTACCTCAGGTTTTCACGTGGGCTTCCCAAGGCCGAGGCCGGGTGCCCTGGGAAGCGTGTTGTGTGGAGCAAAGAGAACTCAGTGAATGGCTGATTAACAGCAATCGTGGTCAAGGGCAAGCTACCACCTGTTTGTCCTTGTGAGTTCCTGCCCAACGAAGTAAGCTCTACTGGGTCTTTTAGTTCCCAGGAGCAAGATGTCAAAGAGCCACTCCTTCTAAAAGCTAGATCTAAAATCTAAAATTCTAACACTGCAGTATCTTTACAGACTCTTATAATTTATACTCGAGCCTCCGTTACTTCTATAACCATAACTAATATTTTCTTCCTACTTTTTATAATGCTTACTGGTCCTCCTTTCCCTATGAATTTGTAAAATTAGCTGAGAACTTAATTCTCAGTGCTTCCTCCTACCTGCACGCACCTGCACTGAAGACGCCCCAGTGAGCTGCAGTGGCTCCTCATAACAAGCCCAAGCCGGGCCCTAGCTAAAACACTGCGGACGATCATTTTACGCCCACTGGTGCTTCCCTCAAGTTCTTATCCTCTCCCCAAAACACCTTCATAGCTAACATCTTCCTTTTTAGGAGGGCCAGTGGGAAAAGGATTACATTTGGGAGACTAACATTATAACCCAGCAGAGGACAGGGGCTGTTTAGACTAAGGATGACATCCATATTTCTAACATTTCTGTATTCCAATAAAACGAAACAGTCAGTGAGAGGTTTACTTAGATGTTTGAGATGGAGGTCCTACTCACAACGATAGTGACCTATTATCCCTGAGCAAGCTACATCCCCTATTCTGGCCCTTGTTTTTGTCATTTCTTGTTAAATGAAGGGGCTGAACTAAGATCTTGCAGATCTATGTTGCTTACAATTCCATGAAGTATAACATGAAAAGTGAAGGAAATGGCTACATTCACCTGCTCCCCTATCTCTCGGAGATAAGCCGTGGTGAGAATAAGGCAGAGGGACACTACTCAACAGAGCAGAATATCCATTCCCAACTCCACACAAGTACCCTCCAGGACAGACTACATGCTTGGCCATAATTCCAAGCTTACTACATTCTGGAGGACTGAAATAATATAAAGTATGTTTTCTGACCAAAATAGAATGAAGTAAGAAATCAATAGTGGAAAAAATTGGAAAACTCACAATTATGTGGAAATTAAAGAACATATGCCTAAATAACCAATGGGTCACAGAAGAACTGCAAAGGAAAATCAGAAAATACTTAAGATGAATGAAAATGAAGATACAACATACCAAAATATTGAAATATGGCTAACCCAGTCCTTAGAGGAAAATGTATAGTTGTAAGTCTCTATATTAGAAAAGAAAGATCTCGAATCAATATCCTAACCTCCTAAGCTTAAGACACTAGAAAAAGAGCAAACTAAGCCTAAAGCAAACAGAATGAAGAAAATAAAAAGGAGCAGAAATTAATAAAACAGAGAATAAAAAAATAATAGAGGAAATCCATGATATCAAAAGCTGGTTGTCTAGAAAGATCAGTAAAATTGACAAACCTTTAGTTAACTTGACCAGAAAAAAAAAAGAGAGAAGGATCAAATTACTAGAAGCAGAAATGAACCCTGGCTGGTGTGGCTCAGTGGACTGAGTGCTGGCCCGAGAACCAGGGGGTTGCCAGTTTGATTCCCAGTTAGGGCACATGCCTGGTTTTCAGGCTGGGTCCCCAGCAGGGGACATGCAAGAGGCAACCACACACCGATGTTTCTGCACCCCTCTTTCTCTCTCCTTTTCCCTCTCTCTAAAAATAAATAAATAAAATCTTAAAAAAAGAAACGAAAGAGGGGCTGTTACTACCAACCTCAGAAATAAAAGGTCTGGTGATTACTGGGAGGAGGGGAGTATAAGGGGACTAAATGGCAATGGAAAAAAATATATAATAAAGATTACATTTAAAAAAGAAAGAAAAGGTCTATAAAGGAAACTAGGAATCACTGTATGTTAATGAGTTAGATAACTCACCTAGATGAGTTAGATGAAATGGACAAATGCCTAGAAAAATACAAACCATCAACACTAACTCAAAAAGAACTGGACAATCTGAAGAGACCTGTAACAAGTGAAGAGGCTGGATTAGCAACCAAGAACTACCCACAAAGAAGAGCCTAGATGGCCGCACCACTGAATTCTACCAAACATTTAAAGAAGAATTAATACTGATTCCTCATACATTCTTCAAAAAACAAAACAAACAGAAGAATAATTTTACGTGGCCAGTATTACTGATACCAAAGCCAGAAAAAGACATAACAAGAAAAAGAAAATTACAGAGCAGTATCTAGTCTAAATACAGATATGAAAATCCTGTATTTTCATATTCCTGATATTTCCTGATATTTCATTCATATCACCATTTCATTTTGTTGATGAAAATCCTCAACAAAATAACGAAAGGACAAACTGGAGGACTCACACTTTCTGATTTCAAAACGAACTACAAAATTCGAGTCATCAAGACAGTGTGGTACTGAAAAGAATAAAATCGAGTCTAGAAATAAACCCATGTACCCATGGTCAATTGATTGTTGACAAGCATGCTAAACCTACTCAAGGGGGAAGGAACGGTCTTTTCAACAAATGGTGCTGGGACGACTGAATCACATGCAAAAGAAGGAAGTTGGATTCTCGCCTCATACCATGTACAACAATGAACTCAAAATGGACCAACAACCACTATGTAAGAGTTAAAGCTATAAAGTTCTGAGAAGAAAACAGAGGGATGAATCTTTATGCCTTTGAATTTAGGAATGGATTTCTAACTAAGGCAACAAACAATTAGATAAACTGGACTTTGTCAAAATTAAAGACTTTTGTGTTTCAAGGGATATATTAAAATTGCTAAAAAGGTAACCCACCGAATGGGAGAAAGTATTTGCAAATCATTTATCTGATAAGGGACTTGTATCCAGAATATATATTGAATTCTAACAACTCAATAATGAAAAAAACAAATAACCCAATTAGAAAATGGGCAAAGGATCTGAGCAGACATTTCTTGAAAGACAAAACAGAAATGACCCATAAGCAAATTAAAAGATCTTTAATATTGATAGCCATAATGAAAATACAAATGAAAACCATAAATTCACACCCCTTGGGATGTTTATAATAAAAAAGCGAGAACAACAAGTGTTGGCGAGGATGCAGAGAAACTCCAACCCTGATGAAAGGCTGATGGAATGTAATACGCAGCTACTCGGAAAGGGTCTGGAAATTCCGCAGTAAGTTAAATGCAGAGTTACCATTTAAGCCAGTATTTTCACTCCTAGGTGACTCACGACAACTGAAAACATAGGTCCACATAAAAACTTGTATGTGAATGCTTATAACCATCGGTGGAAACAACCATAAATGCCCATCAAGTACTGGATGCAAACACAAAATGTGGTATTATCCATACAAAAGAATATTATTTGTTCATAAAAGGAATGAAGTACTAATAAATGCTATAACAAAGATGAATCTTAAAAGCATTATGCAAAAAAACCCCTAAACAAAACAAAATAAACAACAAAAAAAGCATTATGTTAAGTGAAAAGGCCAATCACAAAGGTTATATATTATATTATTTCTTCAGTAGGAAATTCCAGAAGAGGCAAATCCATGAAGACAGAAAGTAGGCTGGTGGTTGCCCAGGCCTGGCGTGGGCAGGGGGACTGGAAGGGATTGGGGAGTGATAGCTACGGGGTCCCTGTATGAGGTGGCGGAACATTCTAAAACTGACTATGGTGATGACTGCACAGTACTAAAAACTACTGAATTGTACACTTTGGATAAATTATATTTCAATAAAACTGTTTTACAAAAAGCGGTCCAATGTATTTCACTGCTTGTTAAAATCCAACAGGGCACCTTTTACTTAGTTGCATTTTTTTATTTTTCTATAATGAGCAAGTATAGTAGATATAATAAAAAACATCATCAATTTAGATTATTTTAATAAGTTGGATTTCCAGTTCTCAGTCTTTGTTTGAGGCATGGATTTATTTGAAGATCAGATAAAAGTTAGAGACACTATCCCCTGAAAAATTCACATACCACATATGAGAACATTTTTTGGAAGCTCAAATAACCCTGCAGCCCCCAGGGTCCCATAGAGACCAGTGGCCTCTAGTTCAGATGAATGTTGTTTACTTACAAAAGGAGACTTAAAAGCCAAACTGGCAGCAATGGTGAGAGCAGGATCCAAGCAGCGGAAGATAGACCCGAACAGCATCAGTTTGCCAATTCTCACATCCACGGGCAGAGAGGCCAAGTGATACCCTAGGGGGGTCAGTTTTTCATCCGGAGTTAATGCTCCCAAGTCTCGTAATCGTATCTTTGAGGCACGAAGAGAATCAGGGTGTGGCGGTTCAATGAGCCGAGCGAACACAGACTGGAGCGTATGAGTGCTAAACATCTCTAAAATTTTAATTCTGGAAAAAAAAAATTTGTCAATTTTATTTGTGGTGGGATCACACCAAGGAATAAGCTTCTTTCTTGAATGAAAATAATTTATAATTTTCTAGATATATGCTTTCATAAACCAAACAGAAGTTTTAAACCAAAATTAAAAAAATTTTAAAACCTCTTATGCTTCCTTATGCTCCAGCAATAAATTGCAGAAACACTTTCAGGCCCTGAAACTTACTGAGATTCAGAGTAAAAATCTCTCTATAAAGTTTCAAAATGCTTCTTTCTACAACAATGGGATCAAATCAGGAAGTAAATCCACTTACTCTCTTTCCCATATCTAATATTGCACAGTAATTGTTTAGAAAATCAATCTGCATTGTGTCCTGCCTTTTGACATCTCTTGAAAAGCTACTGTTTGTTTTCAGAAGTGGAAAATCTAATAGATGTAAAATTTATTTCACTTGTACAGGGGTGGGCAAAAGTAGGTTTACAGTTGTGAGTATATGAAAGTTTATTTTTGTATTATTATTTATTTATTAATACTGAACTTCCCTGTCTTTATTATCTCCACATGAACAACTATAAACTTACTTCTGCCAACCTCTGTTATGTCCTTTTAAAGCTGTGAACCCATAAACATACAATTTTACATATTTACTAATATGTACATATTTGGTATCTAGCTTTTTTCCACTTAAATCACATAGATGTGTCACTTTAACACACGCCTTGATAGTAATCCACTTACTTAAATTTTGAATGGCAAAAAGAAAGAAAGAAAAAAAGAACCATATTGGCCTATATAACTTACCTATTTCCCCACTGTTGTATTTGAGTTGTTTTTAAGTCCTATATGCTACATATATTACATTTCCCCTTCTCTCGTCCTCCTTCAAGGGTCAGTCAACTCCCAAAGCTCTCTCAGATCCCTCCTCTGCTATTCATTTGCTCTGCTATTACCTGAGTCCAGAGCACCTGCTTGCCCAGTTTCTTAAGACCTGACCAGGGGCACCTGAAAACAGGGACGGTGTCTTGTATCCTGCGGCATCACTCTGCTTAGCCAAAGCCCTGGAAATTAACACTCTCAACAATAAATCTGCTGGATAAAAAAAGAGCTGTAACAGCTTTGCACAAGTAACTTTTTTTCCTTTGCGTTATTATTTTATGAGCACATTTCCTCAAAGTGATGATTGGGTCAAAGGACGTGCATAGTTTTAGAATCATTGTATAATACCAAGCAACTTTTCAGAAAGGTTGAACATAGGTTCCGCAGCTTCAATAACACTGAGTTTGAGCGCTCATTTATTAAATTCCATTTTATCATATTCATTTTTATTTGCTCACTTGTAAGTAATGGTGTTGTCAAGTAGTTTTTGTTTACTTTGCTCTGATAATGAGGCTACAGATTTTTCCCTGTGATAACTTAATATTGGTGGTACCTCTAACTTATTTCTTCATAAGTTAGAATACTTTTATGACTGACAAATATATACTACAGTCTACTTTAGGGCCATCCTTTGCAATGTAAGGGATCTTTATGTGCAGAAAGTTAAAAAGGAACAGTAAAGGCAAAACTGAAAAGCTCTTTCTTTGTCCACTTTTTTTTAAAGGATTTACTTATTTTTTAAGAGCGGGGAAGGGAAGGAGAAAGACAGGGAGAGAAACATCGAAGTGACAGAAATATTAATCAGTTGCCTGTCATATGTGCCCCAGCTGGGGACTGAACCTGCAACCCAGGCATATGCCCTGAATGGGAAATTGAACCAGGGACCCTTGGCCTTGCAGGGTGATGCCCAACCAACTGAGCCACTGAGCACTGGTCAGGGCTCTCTGTTCACTTTTAGAAAAATGTGTCTTACTAAGAAAAAGCAAATGGGGATGGACCTTAGACAGAGCTGTTCCAATGGTACTCTTTGTATTTCCGGTAGCTGCTGCTTTAAGAGCTGGTGATTGAAGTGATGGCTGGTGAATAAGTGGAAGCAGACCCCAGATGCAACACGACCTGCTCGGCCTTTTCTTTGCAGAGCATTGGCTTGGGAGACAAATGTGTCCTCTAGACTTTCCATCCCTTTGCTGGCATCGTATCTATAAAGAAAAAAAAAATGTAACAAAGTTATTTTCTAAAAACATGGTCAAGGCTCTATGTAGCACGGACAGACCAGATGAACCACCTAGGATCCTCTGTGTTCTGTGACAGCAAAGCCCCTGGTGGAAGCATAGTGCTAATTTAAGTGGCATCAAATGCCCTTACATACAGTTTCTTTAACTTTTTCTTTTTTGAAAAATTCTTTCTCATGTTTATTTATTTCTGACAAATAAAACTTATGTGTATTTAAGGCATGCCATGTGATGTTTTGACATATGTAGACACTGTGAAATGATTACCGATATCAAACTAATTAACACATATCAACTCTTTTTCATTCAAGCACAAGCAAAGCTATAAAAAAAAGAGAGGAAAACTAATTAATTACTTCCAAGTTAGAACTTTAAACTTTCTATCCCTGTTTGACTTTAAGATTATAGTCCAGCTATATACTCACTCATATATCCACATAGTTTTCATGCAATACTTTTTAAAACAGTAATTAGCTATTAAGAGCTGTGTCACTCTAATTAAGGCATCTTTAGCCCCTCCCTTATATCACCAAAAGAGAATACCTCTTTTCTTTCATTTTCCCAGAATCGATGACATAGACAACATCATCGATGGTTATGGAGGTCTCAGCAATGTTGGTGGAGATTATTATCTTAGTTACACCTACAGGAGGCTTTATAAACACAGCCTGCTGCTCTTCACTGGACAAAGACGAATGCAGGGGGTGAACAACACATCTGAAAGGCAACAGACGCACATTAGTGTTAGAGCATAAAGCGCTGGAATTGGATTCTAGTGGGTGAGTTCCTAGTCAGTGATCCCACCAAGTACCAGCAGCTTTCCCACCACCTGTCCTCAGGGCCCAGCTCTTCTGAGTGGGAAGATTATTTCTGATTCTACAAAGTATTTACTCTGTTCTATGAACTAAAAACCTTGCATCAACTTGGGAAAACTGGAGTGTAACTGAGTAGTCAATAATCGAGAGGACTAAAACAGTTGACATTGTACAAGTAGTAGGGCTAGAACACTCAAAGAACCATGTGTTCCCCACCTTTAAATCCAGAGAAAGAGAGGCAGAGACAGTGATGCACACTAAGAAATTTCATTCTTATATTTCCAGGGAGTGTTCATCCATCAAGTAGTTGTCCCTTCGATATGAAGGGACCATGTTTCTTGTCCCCAGAATAGGAACCATTGAAAAATTTTTTTTCTAAAAACGGTAGCATTTCTCTGTTGTTACTAACATTGGCTTCTCCCATCCCTTGTATCTGGCAACTGAAATGACATGCAATTTTGCTGAGTCACTGTGCTCAGAGAAATATTTTCATTGAATGGAATGGGAATGACTGCTTTCCTGGAACAGACAGGTTTGTCTATTTCCAGCTGGCATAAACAAATATATTCTTTTTTTTAAAAAAGATTTTATTTATTCATTTCTACAGAGGGAGGGGAGGGAGGGAGGGGGAGAGAGAGAGAGAGAGAGAGAGAGAGAGAGAGAGAGACATCAATGTGCGGTTGCTGGGGGTTATGGCCTGCAACCCAGGAATGTACCCTGGCTGGGAATCGAACCTGGGACACTTTGGTTCCCAGCCTGTGCTCAATCCACTGAGCTACGCCAGCCAGGGCTACAAATATATTCTTGAGGAGTGACACCAGAATCTAAAGAGGGTGATGCCTCTTAAAAAGACCTTGCTGGTTGCTCATCTTTGAGTAGAACTGCAATAGATGACGGAGGATACAGGAAGCAATTAACTTACCGATTACTGCGTCTGTTGTTGAAAAGAGAATTAGACTGTAGTTGTTCATAAAGCATTTTGATTTCTGCCAATCCCGGTAAAAATACAAGTATAGCACCTGGGTATATAAAAATAATCAATCTAATAGATTTCAGAAAAGGAAAAAATAACAAATTATAAAGCTATTTTAAATGAAGAAATGTAATCTGAGATTTTTCACTTTCAATTTTTTAAAAATTAAAAAAAAGATTTTATTTATTCATATCTAGAGAGAAGGGAAGGGAGGGAGAAAGAGAAACATCAATGTGTGGTTGCCTCTCGAACGCCCCCTACTGGGGACCTGGCTTGTGACCCAAGAATATGCCCTGATTGGGAATCGAAGTGGCAACCTTTGGGTTTGCAGGCCAGCCCTCAATCCAGGGCCTCAATTTTCTCTGTAAAGTCCCCAATGATTTAATAGATGAGAACCCTTTAAAATACATTTTCTGAATTAATGACTACCAAATGAATAGGATATTATCTTTCTCTAACAAGAAAAACAGGAGCATGAGAAAATATAGTGCCTTAAGTTATCCAAGCATCACTAGCAGAGCACTAAACATTTTAGTGCACTTACAGAGACTCTGTAACCTGACCAGGTCACAGAGTTAACAGGAGTGGAGCTCAGACACAAACCTAGGGTTTCTGGCATCAGATTCATGCTCTTTCCACTACATACTGCATGCTCCTCCCTATTATAATACCACATTTAAGAGTGGTAATATCATCTATACGGAGGGAAGAAAATATTTTGCCTATGTTTTTGTATGCTTTCTGATCTGTCTTGCCCTCGTAGCTTGGCCAGATGTATCAGGGATATCTTTGATACTCACAGATTTATCACTGACTCCCTAAACACTACATCTACTTGGCTTTGAATGCAGTAATTTTCTAATATTTTTTGCCTGCTATTCTTGATTTTTTTCAATAATAAGTCTTTTCTTTTATGAAATAAGACATTAACTCTGGTGATAGTGCATTAACCAACAGTAATGACTTGCCAAGAGATCAGAAACAAGGCAGTTTAACATTTTATGTGGTTCACACATCTCTACAAATTACCACATAATGATTAAAGTCTAAGCCAGTGATTTTCAATTGGTGTGCTGCAAGGATTTTTAAAGTGTGCAATACTTGACTATTTAGTTAGGGGTACTGACTTCGTTTCACTCAGACTGTCAAATAAAAAAATGACAAGAGCCAATACAAAAGCTATCCATTGTAAATGCCCTGTCTTGAACCATAAATATATAGGTCATAAAGATAGTTGCATTTTACTGGTCATGTTGCATAATAAGGCTGCATCTGATTGGTTAATTCTTGGTATCAGAAATTCTTATATATAAGTACAGGCACCTGATTTTTTAAAAAGTCACTTTGGAGCAAAAAGTATAGGTAATTACTTTTATTATTATTTTTGTAAATCAATCAAAATTATACTTATTTTTTTCTGTTAGATTGACAAAACATATATTTTTGGGCGTGCCACAGAACTTTAGTAACTAATTTATGTGTGCCATGAGATGAAAAAGGTTGAAACTTGCTGGTCTCAGCAGAGGAGGGCAGCCATTCCCATTTCTCTGAGGCACTGTGTAATGAGCACATAATGTAATTGTTTGATCTATTACTCGGCTTAATGGTCATTTAGTATTGATGGCACCTATTCATGCAACAAATATGGGCTCTGTCCCTAAACCTTGCAGGCACTGGGTTAGGGTCTGAGGAATACAATGGTGCACAAGAAATCCTATTCTTAAGGAACTTATATTCTACTGAGGGAGACTGTCAGTAAGCAGCACTGTAATTTGGGTTCTGTTAAGTGCTGTAACAAAAATAAAAATCATTTTTGGATAGTATAATGGAGTAGGGAGAGCAAGACAACAGAGAGTCTTGCTCTATGTCAAAAGACATATGTCAAAATCCTGAATGACACGAAGGATTCAGTTATGGGAAGACCTGGGCCATTCACTCTGGGGACAAGGGGCTGCACGAGAAGTAGAGAATGCCCTGGGGGTGGGGGGGGGCACACAGTGAGGAGGGGAAAGCAGTGATTGCTGTATGCTATGGCAGCAGCAGTGCGAACAGTGATAGTAATAATAGTGATGATAATTATAAATATTATCATTATTATTAGAGGTAATATCTACTTGGCATTAACTACATGCCAGGCACTGTGCTAAATGCTTTACATATGGTTTCTTTTACTCATTGAGACAGCTTTACCTAAGAGGATTTACTAGTGTCTTCATTCTACAAACAAGAAAACTGAGGCACAGAAAAAAACGAGAAGGACTTTGCCCAAGGCTACGGAGTTCCTGGGCTGGGATGTTTATCGGGCTCTACAGCTGTCCTCTTAACCCCAGGGCTCCGTGCCCTGGCCTCCAGGCGCAGAGCCTTCAGGGAGTCAGTCCTCACGACTGGCCTCCCCTTTAGCCAGGGACTGCGTGTGTGATGTGTGGATCGTCAGGCCTTCTTTTCAGCCTTTTCCCTTTGGGACTCTGCATTATTAACATATTTTTGTTTGGTGAGAGCAAGGGTGCAGAGCCAAAAAAGTGGGTGAACTTCAAAAGGTAAAAGGTAAAACTTCCCCCCCAAAAGCCTAAGAAGCAACTTTAGACACAAGTGGGGTAAAAGGCTGGGAAGGGGTCCAGGAAGGGAGGATGTCCCCAGCGCCTGCGGTCTCCGTAAGCAAGCTCCCTTCCCTTCTGCCTCTGCCACGTAAGTGAAGACAACAAGCAGTTACCTGGGGGGTAGGAGTGCCTTCCATCTACGATCCATTCTAACAAGGCTTCTATTAATTCAAGGTTAACCTTTTCAAAATCCATCACGGACATCGTTTTGATGACTGATTTGCTAACTCCTGAAAGAAAGGTAAAAATAAGAAGGATAATTATACCTTATTAAAGACAATATGCCTGTGCACTAGGTGAGTGTCTTGATGTGATTTAATAACACAGATGTTCACATTCAATGTACTAAGTTAATTTTTCTTTCAGTTTCTCAGAACGTGCACACTCACTCAAAGCACTTTTGCTTGAAGAGCGACCCCAAGAGCAGGCTCCTAACCCCTGCTGGGAAGGCCCAGGTAGGCCACTCTCCCCTCCTCCCTTCCCCTCTTTATCCATCACATACTTGTTAACAATTTCAGTCCTAGAAATAAAGTTCAAAGTTAAACCCATTTTAGAAACCCCTTCCAGGTTCAATCAAGGCACGAGTCAGGTCAGACTGAAGTCCAGGAAACATGAACCCGAGGAAATCGGCAGACAGAAGCCACAACTTCCACCAGCACCTTTATAACAGTGATTCTTGACCTTTCAGTTCATTTGAGAAAAGGATAAAAGTTACGAATCTTCACAGAAAAATACATGTGATTTCAATGGCTTCACCAACATCTCTAAAGTCCATCCATGGACTTTCAGGTGAAGGGTCTACGCTCTCCTCCTAATGTATCTGAGCCTGGTAAAATGGATGGTTCTTGGGGTTGTACCACAAGCCCCAGCCAGGTCTTTGAAAAACGAATAGCATATTCTTGGGGAGACAAACTCTCCAGAGACTGCTGCCCTTTCTTCTTGGGTCCTCCGAGGGCCATCACCCGAAAATAGCCTAACAGGAACAAAATAACTCTAACTGGTAGTGAGAAAGGGAAGCCTCCTATATTAATGTTGTAAAGTTTGAAGAAGGAAAAAAGTTTCTAAAAAATGTTTTTCTGGCAGAGCAAACTCTATACTTGTCAAACACAAAGAGAAAGGAACAGGCTAGGCGAGTAAGGGTGTGGCTGGGTGTGGAAGGCGGAGAAGGAATCATTTCTGTTTGTCAGGATTCCACATAGCCAGACTTTCCAAAAAGCAGAAAGATCAACTAACTGAAAAAAGAGGAAGAGAAGTGAAAATCATTAAAAAAATATTTTTTAATACTTTGGCAGTTTTTAATAATCGATTACATATTTTAAAGGACTGTTATTATTTTTTAAAAATTGAGCTTGGGGACATTCTTTAATTTTCTGAAAAGTGCAAGGGTGCTGAGAATAACGGGATCAAGTCTGTCTCTCTAACAGGGGAGGGAGGCTTAGAGAAGCTGGGCACCAGCCCAGCACCAAACAGAAGCTGGCAGCAAAGCTGGGTTTTCTGACCCAAATCTGCCATCCTCCTTCCTTAGAAAGGAATTCTCAGAAGTGCTTTCTGGGCTGTGGGTACCTCTATGCTTGAAATGAGAAAGGCACTGCTTAGACCCAGTCATAGCTCTTAATTTCAAAAGAAAAACCAAAAGGGTTTTCCCCGTTCCATAATTAGTAGAATAAGGAAATGGGGATTGTCAGCTGTTACAATGTACAGAAAGAACACAAACTTTTGAGTCAAATATATTTTAATTAGAATCACAAATGTGCACCTACTAGCTGGGCACTAGGCTGTGGATTTGTACTATCTCATTCAATCCCCAAATAACTCCATTTTATAGATAAGGAAACTGAGGTATAGCGAGGGCAAGAACTGTGGCTTCAGATCAGATCTGCTTATCTTTCTAAACAGCAGAGCCACTACTACTGCCCAGATTCCTTGATGACCATTACTCCCCATGCAGAAGTGGGAAGAGAGTCTGCGGGAAGGAGAAAAAGGGAGCCTCACTTGCCTCTTCTCCTACTGAGGCAGTAACAGGGGTGGGTGGCAGTCCAGGGAACCGAAGGCAGGAAAAGCAGCCGAGACCTGTCTCTGGTCTAGGATTTCAGGAAGAAAGCGGAAGTAGTAGCAGCCCTGGGGTTTCTCTGGGTTCAGCCCAGCTTATCCGTGCAGAAGACTACCCAGGAACAAAGAGCAGCTGGGTGGGTCTGGCATGGGAGGAGGGAGTACCTAACAACACAGCATACAAACATGCTCAGCACTGGGTGGGCCCTCAACACATGTTATTTGAAAAGCCCATGAATAATGCTAAAACTAGAGGGTGAAAATTTGGGAATATTACAGGATATTTAAAAAGTCTCAAGTGTCTCTCCACAAACAATTTATTAATTATAAAGGGAATAAATAACACTACAAAGGGGAAAAACCTAGCTGACATCACCTTAAAGGTGATCAAAGTTAACATCACCAATTATAGGACAAACCAACATCACGTATTTCTGATGTACGGAGAAGGACTCAACATTGTTTCTGTGGTTTTCTGACCCAAATGCAACCCCTAAAGTGAATCATAGGGAAACATTAGACAGACCAAATGGAGGAACATTCTATAAAACCGGCCCAAACTTGTAAAAAAAAAAAAAAAAAGAAAGAAAGAAAGAAAAAAAGTCAAGGTCATAAATAAAAGTAAAGGCTAGGAAATTCTAGATCAGAAAAACTAAAGGCACATGACAACTAAACACAATATGTAATCCTGAGTTGGATCCTGGACCAGGAAAAAATAGCAATAAAGGACATTATTGAGGTAACTGGCAAAATTAGAACACGGACTGTGGATTAAGTAGTAATAACAGTTAAATGTCTTCACTTTGATTATTGTCCTGTGCTCATGTAGGAGAATGTTCTTGTTCTTAGGAGACACAAACTGAAATGTGAGGGATTAGGCAGCATCATATCTGCAATATACTTTCAAAGGTTCAGGAAAAATATATACAGAGCAAATGATAAAACAAATGAAGCAAAATAACAACAATTGGTGAATTGGGGTAAAGGATATATGAGTTCATTGTACAAATATAGTCTTACAGACTTTAATTTTGAATTTGAAATCATGTAAAAATAAAAAATTATAAACTGACAGCCATCAGAGGGGAGGGCGGAGGGGGAACAAATGAGAGAGGGGAAGGAATTAGTTAAAGAACATACGTGCATAACCCACGAACACAGACAACAGTGTGGTGATGGTTGCAGGGGGGGAAGGAGGGCCGGGTGAAGGGGGACGGAATGGGGACATCTGTGTAGTGTCAATAGTAAAAATAAAGGCTTTTAAAACATTCTAAAATACTTAAGAATATAATTTAAATTTTATTACCTCCCAGTTTTCTATAATAAACACATTTCTTTTAAATCAGAAAAAAAACCCCACTGATAAACAGAATAACAATTACAATCGGATACACATTGGAACTGCTCTAAGTTTATGGTAGTTCTGATGAATGAAAGACGATGCAAGTATAACAGCCACATATTCTTCTTCAGGATCACGGTGGCGCAAAAATCTACAGCTGACCCTTGAATAACAACACGGGTTGGGATGCCGACACCCTGGCACGGTTGAAAATTCACTTACAACTTTTGACCCCACCGAAACTTGAGTACTAATAGCCTACTGTTGACAAGAAGCCAAACTGATAACAGTTGGTAACATATATTTTGTATGCCCTATGTATTAAAAAGAAAATGTTATTCAGAAGTCACAGGGAAGAGAAAATACATTTATAGTGTTTACTTTTAAAAATATGCACACAAGTGGACTCATAGTTTGAACTCGTGCTGTTAGTGGTCAACTGTGGTTATCTTGGCGCCCCCGTAATACCCCCCAGGAAGCACTCTACCTTTATAGCGGGCCAGCAGCTGCTTGAAATCTAACTGTTGGTCCGGCACCGCGTCTTTCACCGAGTCCTGATCCTGGAGGTGAAGGGACAGCCTCAGGTCTTCCTCCACTTCTTCAAACGCAGTCCTGTTGCGCCTTGCTTTAAGCTTCTCCTTTGACATCTGTTTCAGGGAGCGCACATACGGGCTTCCATCCTGTAACACGTACCTGAGGAAGGCGGACAAAGGGATGTGTCTGTGTGTGTGTGGGGGGGGGGGGTCTGCGGGTGAACGGAAATATTCACCTGTTTCATGTACTCATTCAGCACAATGATGCTGTTTCTAACCCACCAGTCCAGGGTTCTGGTGGGGAACACACTGGGGTGCTTTTGGCTTTAGTTTAAGGTAATTCTGGAGGCGAGTTTGAAGAAGTCAAAGAATAAAGACAGGTAAACTAGTTGACAGATGACTTCCCCACAGTCACATTCAATGGAAATGGAAAAGGGCCCATAAAACAACAGTTTTAGAAAGCTCTCTAAGTACGCTTATTGCACACTATAGTCTGAGAGCCACTGTTTCTGGATTTTGGGTTTGGGCCCAAATCCAGAATCAGAGTGGGGGTTTAGAAGGAACGGAAGGAGCAGGGAAAAGGAGAAAAATTCTGAGCTGAGTATATGGTGCCAGACATCAAGGTGCTTTCGGTCTGGAGCGCAGGCTCCAGGAATGAAGATACTGATCGGGGAGTCCCTGCCAGAGGTGACAGCTGCAACCACGCGAGTCTAAGGGAACTAAAAAAGAGTTTAACAGAGAGGAGACATGGTGCCAGGATAAAGCCCTGGGGACTCTTCAAGGATAAAGCGGAGCAAGAAGATGCAGGGCTCTCAAAGGAGAAAAATCTGTACCCAACAGACATTACCACTTGCCACCCAGGACTAAAATTATATAGACATCTTAACATCAAACTATACGGCAACTTCTTGAGGGTAGAATGATGAAGATAATAATAGCTAACATTTATAAAGCACTTGCTATGTACCTACCAGTTGAAGCACCTGGCAAAAATTAACTCCAAGTATTAATTAATTCATTATTCTCATAACAATCCTGTGAAGCAGCTACTGTTAATACACCCATTTTACACACGATGAAACTGAGTCACAGAGAGAATAAGGTACCAATGTTACTTTAGTAAGCAGAGGGATTTAAATATTGGCAGTCTGTCTACAGAATCAGTACTTTTTTTCAAGGATCAAATTCTCCATACATTTGGTCCTTCCGCATTTGTTCAAATTGACTTTATTTTTAGAGCAGGTTTAGGCTCACAGCAACACTGAGCAGAAGGAACAGAGATCTCCCATATGTCCTGTCTCCCCCACACATGCACAGCACCCCCCGGCTGACAGCAACCCCCCCAGAATGTCATTTGTTGCCACTGATGACCCTGCACCGACACTCAGGGTCACCCGAAGTCCACAGTCTGCACCAGGGTGCAGGGTCAGTGCTCCTAACACACAGCACTGCCTGCACACCGCAGGTACTCTGTACAATAAATGTTTGCTGCGAGGGGAAAACAAAATCCTCAAATGAAAACATTAGAAGAAAAACTACCACATTTATTAGTATCCTGGCACTCTGATGTAAAATAATAATTCTATTTTCAAAGACTTTCACCGAACTTTAATTAATGTCTTCCTTACCTTGTCACAGCAATTGCATCTTCTAGAAAAAACTGATCAACAGGAAAGGTACGACCTGGAAAAACAAAATAGAAAATAAATAAGATGAAAAAAAAAAAGGCCTCAGAATACCTATCAACTATCTTGCAATAGTTTATATATGCAAAATTCTCTTAAAACAAAGCTTGCCACAATAAGGTACTATTTGTTTTGTGGTTTTAAAATTATAAAATTAAAAAAGCTTTTAATGATAGAAATGGTAAGGCATAGATTTCGGTTAGTGAAGAAAAAAACTGTATAAGTGAAAAGATGATCATTTGCTAATAAAACTTTTTACCTTTTAAAAAAGTTTTGTTAGGCTGTTTCCATCCTCCCCACTTCCCCCACAGGGAACCTTTAAATATTCAACAACTGTATTCCAGATCAAGCATATAATTTCTCCTTCAAATCTACTGTCAATATTCTCTATACCTAGAACAAACATGACTATTTTATTCATCTGTCGGTACTTCTGAATTGACCCTTGACAATCAATTACAGAAGTATAAACCAGAGCCCAGGGCAGTAACTTAATCCCACAGTGAAACCACAAAAGCACCAAAAGAAGACACAGGCTACCCAACTTCACTCTCTCTCAGAATGGACCAATGTCCAGAAATTTAGCTGAATCCGGCAATGAACGAATGTGTGCTACACAGATACAACTCACTTCTTTATGACAGATTACCACTATCCCCTCAATTTTTAGGTTAAACATAATGGAATGCTAGAAACACTAATAACCTAGACTTTTCAAAGCAACACATACAAAATGAAAATCTCCCAAATGGACATAATGTTGCCTCTTTATTGATTTCATTGTATGGTTATAATTATATCTGCTACAAACTAATCACTTCTCTGGAGAGAGGAATTAATACCTATCAATGTATATTTCAATTTAACAAAATAATTTCATTTGCTTATTAGAATAATTCATATTTAATGATGCATTTTAATCACCTGGTATAGTAATGACTGGGCAGGAATTGAAATATTCTGAAAAGAGCTCAGCGTTTAAAGTTGCACTCATCAGAATAACCTGGAGAGTTGGTCTCTGCATCACAATGTCCTTCAAAACCAGCAGCAAGAAATCACTAGAGGAAATAAAAAAAACACCTGAGGATCTAATAAGTTCAATGAAATTGATATATTTTGAGCAGGGACTGTGTTAAGACCTATGTCAGAACAATTATAACATTCATTGAGAGATGTATCATGTTCCTAGCTGTGAGGCTTAATATTAAAAAGATGTCAGCCCTGGCTGGTGTCGCTACGTAGACTGAGCGCTGGCCTGTGAACAGGAATGTCACCAGCTCGATTCCCAGTCAGGCCACATGCCTGGGTTGCAGACCAGGTCCCCAGATGGGGGCATGTGAGAGGCAACTGATCAATGTTTCTCTCCCTTTCTCCTTCCCTTCCCCTCTCTCTAAAAATAAAATCTTTTTAAAAAAGAGATAGTGTAGTAGCAATCAAAATACCAATAGGATTATTTCACTGGATTGGTTAGTTCTATTTCTTAATACCTATTATGTACATAAAGAGGCATACACAAAGATTTCCATTATGGCACTATTTGTAGTGGAAACTACCTAAATGTCCACAAAGAAACGGTTAATTATAACAATATCACCCATTCTGTGGAATAATGTGAGGAGAATAAAAGGAATAAGGTATTCTAGATTCTGACATGACAGTGCTAGTGAATAAAACCTAAGTTGCAGAATGACAGGTACTGTAAAATAGCCATTCTCAACTGGTCTCCCTGCTTCAGCCCTTGTCCCCTGAAATCTATTCTCAATAGGCTAATTCTGTTCAAATGAATCTGTGCTACCTTCTGCTCAATCCTTCTGTGACTTCTTATTGATGTCCTCACGAACAAGGCACTATGTGATATGATCTGGACCCCCACCACTTATTTCCTACTGCTCTCCCTCTAATTCACTTGGCTCTAGCCATACTGTCCTCCATGCTGGCTGTCCTTGAGGCATGGACCCCAGGTCCTTTGCACATGTTATTAATCTGCCTGGAATTCACAGAGGTAGCGCCTTCACTTCCCTCAAGTCTTTACTCAAGATACCTTCCTTTGCAGCCAGAACTTCCCCAACCTCCCTATTTAAATTTTCAAATGCTCCCCTCCCTTGCATTTTATATTACTCTTACTCTTCTCAGCACTTATCCATGTATTTTACTGATTTATCTTGCTTACTGTTGGGTGCCCCCACTAGAATATAAGACAGATAAGGACAAGATAAGTTTAGTTATTGTGTTCACTACTCCAATATCTAGAATAATGCCTGGGACACAGTAGGTACTAATTAAATATTTGTTGACTTACTAAATGAATACATCACTTGTATAAGAAAAAAAGCCAGGGAAGAAACTATTTCTAACAAAGTAAAAATATATCCATGCAGAGAAAGGCATATCATCAAACTGATTATCTCTGGGACAGGACTGGGAATGGTTTGGAAGTATTAAGGAGGACTTTCACCTTATCTGTATTGTTTGAATTTTTAATGAGAGCATATTGTTGTACTCCTTAGTTCTCCTTAATTAAATGAGCTAATTTGGTCACATTTATAATTATTTTGTTTATTTTTTAGATAAAAGGAAAATAATATAACAACAGGCAAAGGTTTAAGCAATTTATGGTACATCCATACTTTAGAATTTCCTTATGCAATTATTAATAATAATTTTCTAATACAGTTCATGCTATTAGATCAAAAGCATCACAGAAAACTATACAATCCCAGCTGTCTTTGTGGAGATACATCTTTCTTTACCTCGCTGCTCCCCCAACTCCAATACAGTGCCGGAAGAAAACAGACTAAAATTGTACATGTAATTAGTAATTTTACAGGGGAAATTACTTTTCTTGACATTTCTTTAATATTTTCTAAGTGTTTTAGAATAATCATGTTATCTCTATGATCAGGAAATTTATTAAAAATTTCAAAGTAATACAACTGTAAACTTTTTCTATATTCAACCTTTGTTTACTTTTAAATTTTTTTAAAAAAATTATTGATTAGAGAGAGAGGAAGGGGGAGGGAGAGAAAAAAACATCAATTTGTTATTCCACTCATTTATGCATCCACTGGATGATTCTCATATGTGCCTCGACCAGTGATCAAACCTGCAACCTTGGGGCACTGGGATGATGCTCTATCTAACCAACTGAGCTACCTGGCCTGGGCTATTTTTTAAAAATTGATTTTAGAGTGGGAGAGGAAGAGACAGAGAAAATCATCAATTTGTTGTTCCACTTATTTATGCATTCACTGGGTGATTCTTGTATGTAACCTGATCAAGGATCCCACCTTGGCATATTGGGACAATGCTCTAACCAACTGAACTACCTGACCAGAGCCCTATATTCGACCTTTAATCTTGGCTATATTTTTACTGATCTTGGTTCCTAGATCACTAGTTTCTGTTTTTTTTCAATCTGAGCTAGCAAATATTCCCCTACTTTCTCTTGTAATTTGTACACTCTTTACCCAGGGTCTGTAATACTAAAAACACTAAGACAGCACAGGTTCATCAATAAGTCATCTGTTAGATGAACACCATCTAATTAGATACTTAACACCTCCTGGCATCACGCTGAGCTGGGCACTGTGCTCAGTGGGAATCACAGGTGTAACACATGCTGCAGCTGATGGATTGGCTGCTTTGGGCATTTAGTCATTCATTGTCTTAACATTCATGCATATTTTCACAGAACCTGTATTAAGCGCTTCCGTCTCTGGTAGGTAATTTCTCTTTATTCAGATGTAAGTGTATTTTAAATTTTACTGTTGATGTATCATTAGGTTTTACAAAAATCTTTTGAGAACAGTATTGCAGCCAGGAACCAAATTCGGCACTTTCTATGCTTGTTTCTCTGAGGTTGTGGGAGAATAAATGTTATGAAACACAAAGCTATTCATTATATTCAACATCAAACTGGATATAATTTCCCCTGAAATTTTAAATTTATTTTTATAATATAGCTATTTAAATATTATTAGTCTGGTTGAATATTTTCATTTCCTCTTCCAAGTTGTTCAGTGATTCTCTTAAAAAAACTTCATCTTTCAAGTCTTCATTTAAACATTTAGCTGCAAAATGACCCTACTTACCATTTCTTCCAACTGTTGTTTTCTGGAGTCTCTATAACATTATTTGCCCCTCAAAGATTCTCAGTGTTTTGTTTATAATCATTTAAAATTTATTATTGTCTTATTCTAGGAATTTTTTTAAAAACATTTTATTTTAGAGAGAGGGCGAGGGAGTGAGAAGACAGGGAGAGAAACACTGATGTGAGAGAGAAACACTAATCAGTTGCCTCTCCCAGGCACCCCAACCGGGCATATACCCTGACCAGGAATTGAACCCTCGACCCTTAGGTTTACGGGATGATGCTCTGACCAACCAAGCCACACCAGCCCGGGTTCCCACTAGTTTTTTTTACTTCTCTAGAGCATGATCCACATGACAAACTATGATAAATGCCATTTATTTACCTGGCTCTTCCTTTTAAAATATTGAGAATTTTGATTTTTATACTTCAACCCTTTAATGTTTTCTAATTCCACTTAAATAAAGTCCAAATGCTTTGTCATCCATGAGGTACAAGGCCCTGGCATATCTGCCTCCTGCTTTTCCCACCTGCCACTTCTCCGGCCATTTACCACATACTAGCTGCACGGGTACCCTCCAGTTTCAGGACTCCCAGTGAAGCCCCTCCCACTACCGTCCTCGAAAATACTGGCCTTGCCCCCATCTGTCACATAGGACTCCTTCTTGTACTTCAAGTTTAATTTAAATGTCATCTTTTCAGGCTTGTGATCCCTGGCTATCTTCTGGGCCTGTCCCCGAAACACAACATCCCATTTATTCCTTCATACTACTTATTCCAACTTGTAATTATTTATTTGTTTGTTTACTTGTTCATTTGTTTTTCCTACCAAACCATGAGATAAAGAAGAACAATATACACTCGTTCACTATTGCATCCCCAGCAATTAACAGATCACTTGCATTTAATACAGGCTCCATAAACATATGAATGGATGTCAGGGTTGAATGAATGACAGAATGAAGTCCACACTAACCAATCCATCAGCTACAGCATGCATCACACCTATTTCTGCTAAGTACAGTGCCCAGCTCTGCATGACACCAGGAGTGTGTTACCTCTTATTACATGATATTCATGCAACAGGATGACTTTTAGTGATGAACATGGGTTCTTCTAGCATATTTAGTATTACAGACCCTGGAGAGCAGGAAAGCAATTCCTCTTTATAACTTAGGCCTTCTCTTGGCAAGTTACCCTGTACTAAGTCTAAGAAACTGAATTGGAAGAGGAATAAATTTTCTCTGCCATGTCTTCATTTTATGTGTGTGGGTATTCATTTGGAAAATCTTTGTTTTACCTTTCTTTCTAAAAATTTAAAAATTTTAATATACTTATTTTAAAAATTTATTTATTTATTTTTAGAGAGAGGGGAAATGAAAGGAGAAAGAGAGGGAGAGAAACACTGATGCACAAGAGAAACACAGATTGGTTGCCTTATACTCCCCCAACAGGCGACCTGGCCTGTAACCCAGGCATGTGCCCTGCCTGACTGGGAATCAAACCAGTGACCCTGTGGTTCATAGGCCGGCACTCAAGGTGCTCAATCCACTGCGCCACACCAGCCTTAGGGCTATACTTATTTTAAAATATTTTATTTATTTACTTTTAGAGAGAAGTGGAAGGGAGGGAGAAATAGGGAGAGAGAAACATCGGTGTGAGAGATTGCTTCTCGTACTCTCCTCAACCTGGAATCAAACTGGCAACCTTTGACTGTGTGGGACGATGCCCAACCGAGCCACACTGCTCAGGGCGGTTTTACCTTTCTTCTGTCCTCTCATGAACTTCATCAACAATGATGTGGGTGACTCCTTGGAGAGCTGTATCTCCTTCCAGCCTTCTGAGCAGCACTCCTGTGGTGCAGTATAACAGTCTGGTGGCTGAGGACTTCCATGTAGAAGAACATAAAAAGCATTCATGAAATTTTGAAAAAAGGAAACACTTCCCTGGCAAAGCCATTCTGAGTAGACAGGTATAAAGAATATTGAAAACAACAGCAGTTCCATTTAATATGAAACCATACTAAGCGCAGTTGCTTGCTGATGACCACAATAAAGGCTGTTCTACTTCATATCAAAATATTAAGGTTAAGACTCATAAAAAGCATTCAGAAAGTATTATAAAACATGAAAACAAGAGTGAGTGATAAAATCAATTCTGAATTTGTCCATTTCTTATTCAGTTAAACAGATTAACACCCAGGTTTAACAGCACTTACTAGATCACTTGTGCCAATAAAGAGTAAAATGTCTTTATAGAGGAAATTAATCACATTCAAGTAAGAGTTCTTAAATTTCTGTTATCAGGAAACAAGCGGAGCATACAAACCTTGACACTCTCCAGCCGGATCTGGTAGCCCACGGTCAGGCCCACTCTTTCTGCTCGCTCCTTAGCAACACGTTCAGCAACAGAGATTGCGGAGATTCGTCGGGGCTGGGTGCAGATGATGTTAGCCACCTTCTCTGGTGGTCCGTGCAGAGAATCATCCAGTATAAACTGTGGAATCTGTGTGGTTTTCCCGCATCTGTATACCAAAACAAATAAGTCCTAAAATGAGAGTTTGCAAGTGCTAGTTAACTAAAGAAGGAATCATATGCAATGAGGAATGACAGAAAGTTAATTAGAATAAAAGTTGCTCAGCTTCATCTGCTTCTAAACCTACCTTCTGACTTACTACCTAAAGCTGATAACTTCTAGGAATTTGGACTCATTACCAGGATGATCAAAAAAACAGTTTACTATTATTGTAAAACTGGGACTATTGAATAGACATTAGATGCAGGTCTATAAATGCCTCTAGGGATGTGAACTCTGCATACGGCTCCTAAAGAAACAGGAGTATTGTCTTAGGATTATTAAAATACTCTATTTTTTTTCCTTTGATGTGTATTGACTTGGCTATAGGTAAACTGAAGTTAATAAGATAAGAAACTGTAAGACACAAAGTTAATACTACATATAAGTTAATCTGGGCACAAATGGAATTACTAAATTGAAACACTTGAACAGATAACAAAATTATGCTTGTGACTTGTCCCCTACTAAATAGGTTCCAATAACATCTACAGAGTGTGAAATGGAAAAATAACGTGCCCTAGTTGCTCTTAAAAGAACAAATAAAGGCTCTAAAGAAAGCAGAATAAATTTGGAAGATAAAAAGTTTTCACGCTAAATGTTCTGAAACGATCCTTTATATTTTAAAATGGGCCTTGTTAAAAGCCTTTAGCTAAACTTTTTGTCTTAAAATTACCTCAAGGCAGAGGTGTACAATGTCTATAAATTCCTAGATGCATTTCCAAATTTCATTTTTGTTTTGTAATTTGGCTCCGTTGGCTATAGATGCTGCAATGTTAGTTCTTGTGAAATATTATTTAATATCTGACAGGAAAAAGCGCAAATAACACCAACTACTGGCTTTTCAAAAGTAGAACTGGCTATGGTAACCAGGGTACATACCATATCTACAGACGAATGCTGCATTACAAATAAACTGCATTCTTACCCAGTCATACCACTTATAACAAGTACTTGGTGCTTGCTCAACAATTTAAGAATGGTTTCTCTTTCTTCCCAAGCAGGGAGTGATTGTCTTTCTTGTAGAATTGACTGGAACTGTCTGGAAGTCTAATAAAATAAAAGGTATCAGCTGGGTTACTTTAGATGCCTTTAATGAAGGAATGTGAAAACCCATAGCTAGGCCCACCCTCTCTCCTCTTTAGCAACTGATTCAGGGGAAGAAATCACAGATTTGTGGGGGTTGGATACTGATGACTTCAGTCAGAAGGCTGCTCGGAGGATCGGCCAGAATCAGCTGAGGAATCTATGTGGTTTTCCTAATCAGAATAAACTGAAAGACCTTGTAAGAGAAATAACCCCTCCTGCTTAGTACTTATCTAGCTCTTCCTAGCAAGAGCTTTTATACCAGCACTGTTGAATACAACTTTTTGTGTTGATGGAAATGCTCTATATTTGCACTGGCTACACATGGCTACTAACATTTTACTGTGGCCAGTACTACTGAGGAAATGAATATCTGATTTAATTTTAATAGCTACACACAACTAGAAGCTACCATACTGGACAGCACATTTCTACCCAGTATCAGATTTTTACCCAAATCAGTAATAGTAAGACCACTCATTAAAGGGTTCTTTAGGGCCAATCATCACATCCTGTGCAACTCAGCCTGACATCTAATGCAATGCTACAGGGTACTATACATTAAAAGTATGGATGTATTTTTGAAAAATGTAAGAAACTCATACCAACATCATTTTCTGCATACAATTTTATCACACCAATTTGTCATGGCTAAACAGTGAACAAATTGAACATGCAATTTTTTTGTTTGTACCATCTTATTATTTATGGTATGATTTTCTACTCATTTTGACATCCTACAGGTATTGCACTATATATGAGATAGTTTTAGACTGTATCAGAATCAGAATCAAAGAACTTTAGAACTGGAAGGGCCCTTAAACAGCATCTCTCATCCAATCCCTAAGATTGGTTGGTTGAGCCACTCCCATTCCTCCTGCATCCAACTCTGCCTTCACAGTTCATTTGCAGGTTCTTTTAAAATAATCTTCCTGTAAATGGGGTACAAATAACAAGGGCTTTGGAAACAGAGGGAATGAGCTTAAACCTCTATGTTGCCCCTCACTAGCCATGTGGCCTAGTACAAGTTACTTATTCTGCGGGCCTTTCAAATGGGTGAAAGTTCCTCCTTACCTTTCTCCTTTTTCACAGCGACTTCTCTAATGTAAACTACGGTATTAATTTTCCTTCCACTTACCAAACTGTCATCCTACCAAAGCCACAAGATTCTGAGGATACTTGGTATACACGTATGCATTCCACTGTCACCAGTCATTGGATTTTCCAAAACTATCTAGAACATGTACCCAAGTTTGCTGTGGCATGCAGAAATTTTGACCACTCGGTAAAAGAGAACCAAAAGTACACTGGGGAGGGTAGTCAAAGCTTCCCAATTCCTAATCCCTCCATCCATAACATCAGGGAGGCAATGCTGGCCATTCTCTCAGAATACCCTACCTGTTTTATTCGGAACTGCTTGCAGATTTTAGCATTTTCAGCATGTACTGATTTTGCCTGCCAGTCATATCTTTTGGAAATCTTTTTCTTAAGGTTCACATAGCTTTCATTCTCCACTACAACTGGTGCAGGACCTTCATCCTCATCTGTCTCCTCCTCAGGCTCTGATTCTTTTTCAACTTGAAGGGGATAAAAGGAAACATTTTCGATATGGAGCCCTTTCTTTATCAAAGGGGGAAAGTCACTATCTAACAAAGTAACAACAAAATCATAAGACAGAGAAAAAGTTAAAGCTTGAATAAAGCAGGTTCATTCATTTCAATACTACTACTTCTGCTAAAGAACTTAAAATGCATCTTCAATCAAATTTTTATCAAGCATATATGGCCATCGTTAAAAACTAAATTGAATTAAAAACAAAGAAGAGAAAATCATGGCATGCCTTGTTAACTCAGAAGCCTCTTTACATTCAGGAATTAACTGAAATTTTCAACTATTTATTTGCAAATGTACCTAAAATTCCATGACACAAAGCGACCCATCAAATAATGAATCAAATGTGGTATGTTCATATAACAGACTACTATTCAATAAAAAGGAATGGAGTCCTGATACATGCTACAACATGAATGAACTTGAAAACATTAAGTAAAAGAAGCCAATCACAAAAAGCCACCTATTGTATGTATCTATTTCTACAAAGTGCCCAGAATAGGCAAATCCATAGAGACAGAATAGAGGTCCATTGGGAGAAAGAGAAATAAGGAGTGACTGCTAACAGACACAGGGTTTGTTATATGGGGTGATGAAAATGTGGAATTAGACAGCGGTTATAGCTGCACAACTCTGTGAATATGCTAAAAACCATTTAATTGTATACTTATTTTAAAGGGTGAATTTTATGGTGTGTAAACTGTATCTCCATAAAGCTGCTATTTTCTGTAAAGTTCACAACCTACAATGTCATTTCTCAAGGAATACATGTGAAGCCCAGGGCTGGTCAAGTGGCGAGTGAGTGAATCCAAACACCAGTCAGCATCCTGTCTCGGTGCCGCTCCACTGTTCTCTATGCACTGACATTTACTGTACTTTGCCGTGTATAATGCATACTTTTTATACACGCATTATACAAGGGTAGTACTAATTCCATATTTATATAAATGTTTTAAATTCTTTTATTTATGCTTACCCATTGAAAGTGTAACTCTAGAAAGTAACTATGACATCCACATGCAAAATAATACCCTGGAATAGGATAACTGGTTTTGTTTCTAAATATAAATAAAAAATTGAATAAAATAATTAAAATAAAAGATTTTTTCCCCCTGAAAGTTTGGGCCAAAAACATGGGTGCACATTATACACTGAAGTGCATTGTACATGGCAAAATATGATACCTAGGAACTCTTGTAAAACAATGAAAACTCAATTCCCTGAAAGAAAGATAGCAACAAAAAAGAGAATCCTTTGGTGAATTAAAGGGGATTTACTTGTGGTGTTAAGAATTGCCCGGCAAACCTGGATGTGGATAAAGCCAGAAGCCTGCACAAACATTTGTTTGAGAATTTAGGGATTCATAAAGATAGCTATACTTCAGTGAGTTTTGGGAGTCTAGTGTGCTAAAAGCAAGGAGGCATGAATAGTGGTATAGAAAGAAAAGTATCTTTAGAACCTCTTTGAAAGTGATCCCATATAAAGTATCAGAAATACACAAGTAAAATCAAGTGAATTAAATCAAACAGGTTTTCTGGGAAGATGCTGTAAGTTTCTTCTAACCCTCAACTGCTAAACTGACACATCACTTCTAACTTTTCATTTCAGGGAGCCCCATCACAGTGACAAAATTGTACCTCACAATTAAAGTCAGGCCATAATTCAGGGGTTCTTATGCCTTTTTGCCCACAGACCTCCCTAAGGTCACTGTGACAGCCTAGACCAGCCCTCAGAATCTTTGACTTCATTAATGCATCATTCCAAATGCCCCCATCCCAACCCCGGAACGCCCTCCATGTGATCAATGCCTTACATACCTTCTGGAGTTTGACTTGAAACAAAAGAACTACTTGGAATCACTGGCTTACGACAGACAGGATTACTTATTCTGGTTCCAGAGGATACCGGCAGAAAGTTCCCTGGAGAGACACTGTACTTGTGATGGGTATTTGTTAGTAAATTGACTATTTCTGATTCTTCCTCTAAAAGGGTAATCAAAGAATATACAACAGGTTCTGAAGCTTCTGCAGATGACAAGGCCTTGCTATAAAGGAACTCGGAAATATGTAAACGACAAGCCAGAGGTAGATTCTCATTGGTGGAATAAAACGCCACAAGGGGAGCTTCATAGGGGTATTTGTGGTCTTTAGAAAATCGAATTTCAAGTTCATATAAAAAAGATGCATCTTCATCAGCATTAAGATGAGAATCATCTACATTTCTCTCTACTCTTCCCACAATTTGATTGGGGGGCACTTCATGTTTAAATTTGCATTTTGACCCAAATTTACAATTTCCTTTGAGGTAAAATTTACAGATCTCAACTGAAGTCTCCTGTATATTTTTGGTACTCTCCTTTTGCTTGGATTTGCAGAATTTACTTGTCAGATACTCCAGTTCTAATCCAATGGTCCAGACTCTATTCTGAATTCTTTCTATGAATTTTTCTCCACAGATTGACTTGAGAGCAAATGCTTCTTCTTGTCGTTGTTCCATACACTCTTTCATGCTTATACGGGCGACTGCCTCCGAGATCTTCATCCTCTCTCCAAATGTCTCAGAAAAACACCGGGTGAGCAGATATTCTAGGGATGCCCCCACATCTCCATCACAAACCCTCAGGGCTGCCTGACAGCGTTCAGCATTGAAACCATACCTGCCAAGTGTGAAACGTGATGAAAAAGGAGTGAGTAATATCAAACAACAGAAGTGAAATTCATTTACATACACTTATGTGAAGTTACAACTATATCTAGGCAGGGTTGTATTTTGAAAAAGAGTCTCTGATAATATTAATTTCTCCTTAATTTCCCTAACCTAAAAGAGAGTATATTAGGCATATCAGAACCCATACAATGAGAATGTACTCCAAGGGGGATAGAGGGAGCTGGGTTTACAATATGCTTTCCATTGCCTCAAATTCTCCCCCAAATCCTATAAATGTTGAAAGCAATCACCTGGAAAGTTTTTGCACCGCAAATGTTGAGACTGTAAATTCTAGATTATGAGGCTCCGCTAGGCCTGAGCCAGCATATTCCGAAGGATCAGAGTCGGGAATGAGGGAAGCTTCTCGTCCAGCTAACCAGTACTGTGCTTCATCACAATCAGGCTCATCATCTTCCTCCTCCCCCGAAATGCTTCTTCTGGAAAAAGTAATGTTTTCATGTATTATATATTAATTTCTACTTACTTCAATGAAAAAACTTAGCAAGAGTCTAAGAATTTAATTTAAAAAGCTAGAAGACATAGGATTCTGACCACTATTCAGTCGCTCATTTAATCTTATTCACTTATTAATTTACATTTCAGCAATTAACATTTATCAGGTATTTATTGCATGCCAAGTACTACTGTGTTAAGTGTTTTATATGTATTACCTCTTTTAAAATCTTCCCAATAACTCAACCAGATACTACTGGAATCTCCATTTTTCAGATGATCAACTAAAATTTAGAGAGGATTAGTGATTGCCAAAGGTTACACTGTAAAGAGAAACTAGAGATTTTAAGTGAGACAGTCTCACCCCGGAGCCAATATGCTTAACTATAAAATAAAAGTCTTGGCTACTCTCTCTTTCTCTTCTCATTCATAAAAACCAGCCCTAAGTTTTTCCTTTGCTGCATAAGCACCTTTCCTAAACCTAAGACAGATAAGAGATTTGTGGATAGGATGGAAATTGAACTGCTCATGACTGACCACTCATTAATTCTGGCAAGTGGAAAGGATTAGCCTCTCTAACTGAAATCACAAAGCAAAATGATCAAAAGAGTAAAAGCTGATAGGCAGATGGTCACAAGTAGTGCAGTCTTAAGACTTCATCGGGTCAACTCAGTATTTATTTGCTCCTAGAACAATACTTCTACTTGTTCACCATGAGGTTTTATTTAGAAGGATGTCAATAAAGCAATTGCTGAATCCATATTAGCATCATCCAAGAACACTGATTTTCAAGTGGTGTGCCTCAAGAATTTTTAAAACCTGCAGTACCTGACTACTTAGTCAGGGGCACTGATCTCTTTTCCCTTAAATTGTCAAATAAAAAAAATGACAACAGCCAACACGACAATAGCCGTCTGGTGTGAATCAAAATTATACTTATTTTTTTGTCAGATTGGCAAAAAACATATTTTTTGGTGTGTCAGAGAATTTTAGCAATTAGTTTATACGTGCCATGAGATGAAAAAGGTTGCAAATCGCTGTCCTAGGAAAAAAATAATAAAGATGAAAAGGCAATCTGTACAGATACTCAGATACTGTAACACAAACTGACTTTAAAACTGTTGCTGAATAATTTTTCTGGCATTTCTCTTAGCTCACTTTCAACTAGCTATACGGCCACAACCATATAGTGTTGATACCATATTCAAAGGACACCCAGGATCTTCACTGTATGTGAAGATGCCAACACATCCTCCTTAATAAAATAATTTACTCAAATAAAATAATTTACTCAGATCCAGCATCTGCATCTTGTTCTTGCAGGTCTCGGAGAAGAGCTTTCACTTTCTCTTGATTCTCTGAGGTCATGTGTAGAGTCTGTAAGGGCACCTTGGCTTTGGGCTTCCATTTGGGGTGTGCCTCTCCTTTTCTTACACTACCACTGCCAGGTCTGCAAAGGACAAAAGACGAAGATTACCTATTTACCTGTAATCAGAATTGTCACACTCTCATCAGAGTCCCCAAATGTGTACAACACAAAGTAGATTGTCAGGTATCTTAAAAAAGATGACAACGAATGGGAAGAGGTTCTTTATTTTCTACAGTTCTCACCAGACTTCATTATGTTGGAACTGCTGGAAAAAGACACCAATCAGATTCTCAAACATTAAAACTGGCTTTAGTAACTCAAGATCCCTCTGGAAAAAGCAATGCTCTCATGACTCCCTCTGCACTAGAGAACTTTCTAAAGAAATATGCTGCACACGAAAAGTGTGTATTGATTCTATTTTAGGTAGCCAGCCTGAGAACAACCAAGAGTTCCACTGTACTCATTAATACTTACAAGTTAATACTCGGCCTATTTTTTAAATACTTACCTAAATTGTCTTCTGATTATAAAAAAAACAATACATGTTCACTGTAGAAAGGTAAAGAACAAAAAAGAAAACAGAGGTCACCCTAATTCACATTATCTTTTTCATATACATTAAAAAAATTGTACAGCATATATAATCTTTTAAAATTTGCTCTATTTCCCTATCAAAATAAAGCTGGCATTTCCCCCTAAAAGTAAGTATTCTCCTACAAAATAATTTTAAGTGGTTGTATAAAGATGCAGATGTACTAAAATTTATTTTCCAAATCTTGCATTGTTGGAATTTAGATTTTAAAGGACTCTTTAATATTTAAAACATAAATTCTAAGGTTTAATTTTATTCACTCAGTTTTTTTTTGTTTGGCATGTTTCATTATACATTTTCACAACTCTAGAGAAATGGAAGAAACATTCTCTATATTTATAATGCAAAACATTACTGAGACTTTGAGAAGAACTATACATTGACACTTGTAAAACTGGGGAGCAAAGGGGAAAGTAGAGTTGCTTATGGTTTTTAACTACTTAGTTGCAACCTCTGAAAAAAAATGTTAGCCAAAAATCCATCATTTCCACTAACTTTTTGCTTGGAAAAAATTTTAACCTACAAAAAATTTTAACACCTTTTACCTAGATTGACTAGTTCTTAATATTTTCCATGCAGTTATGTATACACACATTTATCACTTCTCTTCCTTTGTCTATACACACACACGCCTATATACACAAGGTCTGTCCAGAAGGTATCCAGCCATGTAATATAAAAATAGAGACATTTATCACACAGTTCTCCCAATTGCCAACAGCTGCCCCATCATATTTTCCTGAATCTCATCGATGATAGGAAATCTCTTTCCTTTCAAAGGTATTTTGGTTTTGGGAAAAGCCAGAAGTTGCAGAGCACCCATGTGGGCTGTAAAGGGACTAAGCCACCTGGGTGATTTGATGTTTTGCCAAAAAACTGCATGAGACATGATGCATGAGTGGGCACGTTGTCATGGTGAAGCTGCCAATCACCAATTGCCTACAGCTGTGGCTTTCTGAATCATCCATTTTCTGTGGAGGAATGTTCCGAGTTTAACACAAAATTTGATGCAGATTTGTTGCTCTACTCTTTCAGGCATTTTGAATGTGACTGTCACACAGGACACATCCTCACTCAACGGGGTCTACTGCCTGCACTGACTAGTACAGTGAAGTCGTCATTGTTCACACATGTGCGTTCCAGTCCACTCTCCTTGGCTGCCAGGCTACATTGATGTCACGAAAACTGTTCTTGTTATATTAACAATGGCTGGACTTTTTCTGGACAGACCTCATATGCCCTCCTGTCTCTCTACATGCACACGCATATACTGCTGAAGCACGTGAGTGTAAGCTGCAGCTATTACACTCACTCAATACTTCAGCGTGTATTTCCTAAGAATAGAGATATACTCTCATATAACCGCAATATTGTTATTACTCATAAGTATTTTATATTGATACAGTAGCATCTGATATATAATCCATGTTCAAAGTTCCTAATTGCCCTAATTATATCCTCTACAGGTTTTTTGATTTAGTACCTAATTATTTTCTAACTCCTTTAATTTAGAACAGTTCCCTCACTTATTTCCTGACATTGACATTTTGACGCACTCAGGTCAGCTATCTTGTATAAATTCTCACACTCTGGGTTTGCCTGATTGTTTCCTCATAATCAGAAAAAAAAAGATAGGGGAGGGGAACCTCCACATGCTCCTATATCAGCTGCCACTTACTTGTGTACCCACTTACTTTGCCTTCCTTCCTGTTACAAAAGATAAGCCACCCTTCAATGTCGGTCCATCTGTTTGTCTAGTGTACCCCGATCTCTGTCATCTCCTCAGGGAGATCATCCCAGCTCTTAATCCCCTCTCACGTCTTCAGCTCTTTGTTCTCTGCATCATTCCCATCAGCATGTACACATGCTAGATAACGCCTACCATCTTAAAAAATAACAAACCAACAAAACCCTCCCTTTGATGGCAAATCTCCCTCACGCTACAGCCCTTTCTCTCCTTCACCCCCTGCCCAATAGAGCAGCAGTCCCCAACCTTTTTGGCACCAGGGACTGGTTTTGTGGAAGACAGTTTTTCCACGCACCAGAGGAAGGGGGGATGGTTTGGGGTGATTCAAGCACATTACATTCAAATTCACCTCCTGCTGTGCGGCCTGGTTCCTAACAGGCCCCAATCCGTACAGGTCTACAGGTCTGCAGGTCTGCCGGTCTGCTGGTCTGTGCGTAGAGGCTGGGACCCCGCTTTAGAGCAAAACTCCTCAAAAGGCATATCTAAATCATTGTCTTTGTCTCCACTCTCTTTCTGTTTCACTCGGAAACACACTCAGATCAGGGTTTGTTCCTTATCAACTACTGCACACCAAACAGCTCTCTGGTCAAGGTTACCATGCTACCCGCATTGCCAAATCCATCAGACAATTGTCAGGGCACGTTTTTCCTGACCTACCAGAAGCATTTTTTTTTAAACAACTGAATATGTCCTTTAGTATCCAATCCGATCAGATTGGACAATCCCCTTTAAACCACTTTTATTTCTTCACTTCCAGAAAACATGCTTTTAGTTTTCCTTCTACTCCATTGGAACCCCTTTCTTAGGCCTCTTTGATTCCCCTCATCTCTCTCAGCTCTCAAGCCTGGAGGTCCAGGGCTCAAAGTTCAGACCTCTATCTGTAGTCTAGCTCATCCATTCTCATACTTTCAATAACATTTATTCTTAGGACACTCATATATTTACTTCTCTACCCTAGGTCTTTTTCTTGAACTCCAGACACACACGAAGTTGTCTACGGCATCTCCACTTGGAGAGTACCTCCTAACTGGTCTCTCTGGCTCTAACCCATGAGCCCTAGGCTCTTCTCCACACAGCACACTGAGTCGGGGCTACCGAGTATGGCTGCAGACTGTACACTGTGCACAGGCTCCTGGTGGAGGTGGGAGGAGGACAGCAAGAGCTAACATCCAGTCCGTGCTGTGCTCCCCAAGTCAGGCATCCCGAGGCTACAACTGCTCAGAGAAAAGGGCGCCATTTTTTAATTCACATAAAGGTATACACTGAATCGCAGCAGCTCCAGCCAGAGTGACTGATGTCACACACCCTTGCCTTAAACCCTGCCAATGACTTCCCATCCCACTGAAAGCAAAAGCCAAAGTCCTTACTATGGCCTATAAAGTCCTACAAAGTGTAGCCTTTCAACTCTAACTGTTTATCCCCTGCCTTTTTACTCATCCACTCTAGCTGCTGGCCTCCCTGCCATATCCCGAACCTTTCAATCACACTCCTGGCTTAGGGACTTCGTACTCGCTGTTCACTCAGCCTGCAATGTTCTTTCCTCCGCTAGCTTCACAGCCCACTCCTTCCTTTCTTTCTTGTCCCTGCTGAAATGACACCTTAGTAGGGAAGCTTTCTCTGATCACTGTGTATAAAATAGCAACTATTTTAAATACCAGCAATCTATTTTGGTATTTTTCTATCATCTCTACCCTCCTTTATTTTTCTCCATAGCACTTACCACCTGACATAGTATACATTTATTTATGGTTTTTACGTCTCAAACATCCTCCTAGGAAGATAGAACAAGATTTTATTCATTGCTGTAATTCTAATTCCTAAAACAGTACCTGGTGCAGGGCAGGCACGCAGTCAGTGTCTGCTGCATGAACAAACGCCTAAGACTGCAAGAACCTACCCTGTCTGCTTGCAAAAAGAATGAATCTGCATCTAACTCAGAAACTGGGTTCTTAGGCCAGCAGCTAAGGTGAAAATATAGTTTAAAATTACTCTGGAAGATTCCTTAAAATGCTGTCAAGTTTGAGACTGCTATATTTTCTCTCAATATGTCCAAATTGGCCATTTATCTTCTGGAATGAAAAAAATGTAGATTTTCTTGTTGCATACCAGATGAAGTATTTGGGTATGTTAGGCACTATGAATGGAAAACATATTTAAACCCTAAAATCACATGTTCAGTGCACCTGAGGCTTGAACTCCAAGGAGCACTTGGAAACCGAGTCTGACTGATGGAATAGCAGATTCTTCTCTCCATATCTTGCTCCACTGTGGGGCCCAGACTCATTTCATGGCAAATTTAAACTATTTAATTGCTTATCCATTTTTCTTCTTTTCCTGAATGCACAAAGTTGAATTCATTTACATTAAAAGTTTGAGAGTTGTTCCCTTAAAAAAGTGTGTGTGTGTGCGTATCTTTAAAGAAATCTCTCTATCTCTGAAAACTCCAGTGGAAAGCTCACAATGCACTCTGAGAGGCAATTACAATTTTACATCTATTTTGCATAGCATGCAGCAGTAAATCTTTACTTTCATTAAATATTCATTAGAATTACCAGGATTTACTCAGTATTTAAAAGTTGAATACGAGAGAAGCCTGGATATGGTATCTGTCACTGGTCGTAGCATGAAGCACCAGTGAAGATTTGGTCAATCTGGTTGGAAAACAGATAATTGATCGATTAGCAAGACAGTAAAATCAGGTGACATATTGGGACCCTCAAACCATAAAGCCTAAGAAGTACTTAAAATAATTCTCATCACTTTCACCATTTCTTAGTAACACTGTTTACAATAAGAGTATTACACTCAATTCAGGTCATGTGAAAGTTAAAGTTAACTTCATATTCTGAACTTCCAAAACAAAAAGGCCACTTCCAACAAAATTTGCCATTGTGCCTTTAGAATATATTATAAAGAGGGGACCAGTGCAAAGTTTTAAGATAAGAGGAACAATTAACTTGGCATAAATCACTTGGCATTTCTCCCCCCTTCCCTTAGCCGTCTGTATAGATTAGGAATCAACACTTTCTGTATTTGAACATGCAGAGAGCATAATACCTGGCCGAGTGCCTTGATTCACTGAAGATACAAAAGTCATCACCATCATCCCAAATTCTGCTGGAGGCCTTTCTATTGCCACCACTGCCACCACCACCACTGCCACCCCCGTGAGATTTGCTGGTGTGACTCCTGCCTCCTCTTCCTCCTCTAGAAGACCCTTTTCCACTTCCTTTGCCTGGCTTGCCTTTTCTTCTTACTGAAGAGCTCATTTTCACCTGTGAGAGAAAAAAGTATGACAGGTATCATAAAACCAGACAAGTATAATAATTCTTTGTTTTCAAAGTTATGGATACAGCCTATTTTAAACAAATAAAGGAAAAATGCACATTTTAAAAGGGCCAGTTTAAGGAAAGTATGGATAAGTTGCTTCACAAAATATTTATAAGCACATCCCCATCAGGACTGATATTTAGTGAGTTTCTCTGACACAGATCTTAACCAGGGAATGTACATCAAAACACATGGAGAAGTTTCCAAACATGTAGTACCTAGGCCCCAATCCTATATTTTGATTTGGTCAGATGTGGTATAGAGTTTAAAAAGTTTTAGTTGAGTAGAGATGTTTTCATTTACTGAGTATGTGATTTGATAAACAAACTTTAAATTTACACATGCACTTTCAGACACAGCCCTGGCTCAGAGATTAAGCCTGTGGGGAGTAAAAGTGTGGAGCTTTTGTATGTAATCCAAGTTAAGTTGTTGTCAGTTTACAATAAAATGCAGTAAGATTTTTTTAGGTAAGCCTCGAAACTCCAAAGCAAATATAGTTGATACACAAAAACTAAACAGCAAGGAATAAAAGCATACCACTACAGAAAATCATCAAATCACAAAAGACAGAAAGAGAGAAAGAAAAGAACAATGGATCTATAAAACATAGAGGAAACAATAATGGCAAGGGTAAGTACTGCCTATCAATAATTACTTCAAATGTAAAGAGACTAATTCTTCAGTCAAAAGACACTGAGTGGCTGAATGGATGAAAAAACAAGAGCCACTATATGCTGCCTACAGCAGAACTGCCTCAGCTTTAACACACACAGAATGAAAGTGAAGGGATGGAAAAAGATATTCCATTTGGTGAATGGAAACCAGAAGAGAGCAGGGATAGCTATATTTATACCAGACAAAGTAAACTTTAAGTCAAAATACCTAGGAATAAATTTAACTAAGGAGGTAAAAGACTTGTGCACTGAAAACTGTAAGATGTTAAAAAAAGAAACTGAAAAAGACATACATAAATGAAAAGATAGTCTGTGCTCATGGATTGGAAGAATTAACAGTGTTAAAATGTACATACTATCCAATGTAATCTACAGATTCAATACAATCTCTATAAAATACCAATGGCATTTTCCTCAGAAATAGAACAACCAATTTGTATATTTGTATGAACATTTCCTAAAATTTGTATGAAACCACAAAAGACCCCAAATAGCCAAAGCAATCTTGAGGAAAAAGAACAAAGCTGGAAGCATTATACTTCCTGATTTCAAACTACATTACAAAGCTATAGTAATCAAAACACATCGACATAGAAACAGATATATAAATAAATGGAACAGAATAGAGAGCCAGATATAAACCCACATATATTTAGTCAATTAATTTATAACAAAGGAGCCAAGAATATATATAGGGATAGGGCAGTCTCTTCAATAAATGGTGCTGGGAAAACTGGACAGCCACATGCAAAAGAATGAAACTAGACTATTGTCTTATACCATACACAAAAATGTACTCAAAGTGGATTAAAGATTTAAATGAAGCACCTGAGACCACAAAACTCCTGGAAGAGCCCTGGCTGGTGTGGCTCAGTGGATTGAGTGCCAGCCTGCTAACCGAAGGGTTGCCGGTTTGATTCCCAGTCAGGGCATGTGCCTGGGTTGCGGGTCAGGTCCCCAATAGGAGACATATCAGAGGCAACCACACATTGATGTTTCTCTCCCTCTCTTCCTCCCTTCTCCTCTATCTAGAAATAAATAAATAAAATCTTTTAAAAAATAAATAAAATCAAATAAAAAGATTTGTGGATATTTAAAAGGAAAAAAAAAACTCCTGGAAGAAAACATAGGTGGTAAGCTCTCTGACAGTGGCCTGGATGAACTATAGTGCCATGTGCTCAGAATAAGAATACTGGAGAGAAAAAGATTTGAGGGGAGAAAGTCACAAGTTCAGACTGGATATGTTACATTTGAGATACCTCTTAGATACTGTAATGGAGATATGTAGACGGTAATTGGATATATGAGTCTTTGATGAAGGGAAAGGTAAGATTTCTAAATCCTCTAAAGCTCTTGTAAGGGAAATGTTATTTTCTGTATTTTATAGATGAGCAGACTTGTCTAATGTCATCAACTACAGAAACAAATTCTGGAGCCAGGGTTTGAAACAATTCAATTGAAACAATTCAAACCCTGAGTCCAAAGCTGAAATTCTTTCCACTGTGTTGCCTCTTTACCACACACACATACTTACCAATTCAAAGGTTTTTTAATTGCTTTTGATAAGTTTGCCCCTGTGAGATTTGTGCCTGGGTCTTAATTTATAAAGGTAACTGAGTGAAAATGCCATTGAAAAGTGTAGCGTTAGAGTTCCCCTAGAAAGGAGACACATGCCGTGTCACCAGGGGCCACAAGGGGAAGCACCAGTGTGAAGGCAGAGAGGAACCAGGAGAAGGCACAGGCCACAGCCTTTCTGGGGGTTCCATGGGAAAGGCAGGGCAGGGAAAACAGTTTGGAGGTGGCTAGTTTGAATAACTGCAGCAGACTTTGGGGCACAGGGACTGTCCCTACTTGCCTGGTACCTGGCTCTGGGTTGATTTCAGGTCAGGGGTGGCTGGGGCTATGGACTCCATATGGTTGGTGTGCGTATGAAAGGCATGTTCACAGGTCAGTTGATAATTAGCTATCCCTAGGAAGGGCAGTTTCTTCCTGACCAGCTAGGCCCTCAGTGTGTCAAAACATCATAAAAAATTGTAAATAAGAAATATGAATAATCTAGTGCAAATTTTAAACCATATCATCACAAATTTCCTGACTCTAGAGCATCTTTTAGATGAGAACATCATAAGAAAGAAGTGTGCCTCAAGTTTTTCTGTTAAAACAATAGTAAATATACACATACTCACAAAAATGTAGGGTTATTAAAAGCTTAACAGGAGACCAGAACAATGGAACAAAGTGAATTCGGTAAAGTTGCACATTAATAACTATCTATTATTTCTGAAGTTTAGAAAAAGGGAAGGGATATACAAATCAGAGGGAAAGATCAAAACTTCATTTCAAAAACCATACAGCCAGGTAATTTGTGCAGTAAGAAGCATGGGGGGGGGGGGGGGGAAGATACTGTGATTTTATTTAAAAAGAGGAGTGGCTAGCCAGCCAGACCAAGCCACAGCAAGCTTGCCTAAAGAGCGATCAACTACTCTCCTCACACCAAACCAGAAAGTGTGTACCTTTACAACTCGATCCGAGAGCTGCTCTCAAATTCTGAGTGAAGACTTGCTGTCTGCAGCCAACATGTCTCTCCCCAGACGTTTTCCGGGGTACAGGAATTAGGGTGTATAATTCACATAGGCAGACTCCACTATTCAATCCCATTTAGCTTGGGAAGATTCCAGCTACCTCTTTTCACCGTGGACATAGGGACCTAAGTTTGGCTCGAAGACTATCCTTTGTTTCACACCCGAGTCCGGTTCCCAGGAACAGAACCACTAAGCGGGGCGCTCAACACAAACACACCACTCGCCTTCCAGGCAAATCTCTGACTGACTCCGTATTCCCCCTGCAGCACATACCCAGACCTAGGACCTTTCTTTGAACAAGAATCATCCCCATTCCTCTCTCCCACAGAGCCATTAGGTTCGAGAAGGAGAAGACAGGAAATGAAATCTGAGCCCTTCCAATCCAATCCTTGACTCCCCTCCAGAGTCCGAGTTTAGCTCCCCCGCCTCCCCAGCCTCAGGCTGGTGGACTAACTCAGCTGTCGACCCCCGCCTGGCTCGTTCCCAGGGTCTGAGATTCTGCTGGTCCAGACTCACCGGCCCCAGCCAAACAGGCTGGATCCCATCAGACCACGGCAAAGGGAGGCTGTGGAAGGGTCTGCACACTATCAACCAGGGCGACGCAAAAACCACGCACACAGACACCCACCCCTTGTCCGCGGAGAGGGAGGCGGTACGGGGCTCGCAGTGCTGTTTCCCGGGACGGCTGTCAGTAGGGAGAGCTCAGGGCTGTGGGGGTCCCGCCGAGATCCGCCACCCTCACGGAGCTCACCTGGAGCCGCACGGCCGCGGCCCAGCAGCAGCAGCAGCAGCAGCAGCAGCAGCAGCAGCAGCAGCAGCAGCAGCACAGCTCGGGCGCCTTCTGATTGGCTCAGTCTTGGCCTCTCGCATTTTAATTTCCGGGTGAAAGGTGCCTGGTTGCCCCAGCAACCGAGTCGCATTCAGCTCAGATCTAGCTTTTGGTTCCCTTTTCGCCGCAGAGCTGGCTACTCCGGAGGAATCCCAGAGTCAAGAAAATCTCTCCAGGACCTCTCTGTCAAGTGAGTGGCCTTTCTCCCAACGCCCCGAGCGGGGAAGGGCGCCTTTAAAAAGAACTCGCATTGATGCCGAGCTCGGTCCCTGGTAACTCCGGTGCCGGTGTGACATACTTCCTGCAAGTCTACAAGGGGGATGGGGTGGGGGGCGCGGTGAGCCCCTGGCCTGAGGATCAGGAGATCGAGATTCTAGCTCTGATTCGGCCGCTGGTTTGCTATTGTGACAATTTAGGCTAGTGCCGACTTCTCTAGGTTTCAGTTTCCTCTGTGCAGCCAGATGATCTCGGTCTCTTAGGTTCGTTCCTTCTAGCTCTAACATTCCAAAGCTTGGAATATCGAGCCATTTAAGAGCAATTGAAAACCATTCGGTTTCTTGTATGATCAAGTTAAATGCTCTGTATTTAACGATTGCTTTCCAAGTGTCATTCATTCACTAGACATTCAGTTCCTACTAGTAAGTGCTAATTACTATGCTGGACACTAGGGTGAGGACTACCCTGTGATCCCTGACCTAGACGAGCTGGGTGTCGTGATAGGAGACTGCGTTTTTTGGTTTTGTGTTGTTTTTAATGGGGCCCTACGTGCTACGGTAGGGATAGGCCAGAGTACTGTGGGGGCTCCTAGAGAAGTTTAGGTGGGAGGGGAGATCTGAAAAACTTTGCTTAGGTGATACCTCTGTTTTTCTTTGTGCTTCTTTCTGGGAGATTTTCAACCTTGTATTCCAGTTCACTAATTTACTTTTCAATCGTATCTTTGTTATTCAGCCCTTCTAAGGAGTTTTATTTTATCAATTATGTATTTCCTAGACGTCTCATTTGTTTTTTTCATAACTACCTGTTTCTGTCTCTCTGAGGATGTATTTTAAAGTCTTCTAGGTACCATGTTATTAACTATTTCCTCAGAGGGGATGAGCCTCCAGCTTTTCTCACCTGGCACTTAATTTTTAAATTAAAAATGTCAGTTCTCTTGCCTCATCCATAGATATTTGATTCAGTAGTGAGGGTAGAGCCTAGGAACTTGCAAGCATCCCAGGTGATTCTGACGCATGGGCCACACTTTGAGTAACATTCTAGCAGACAGTGTTTGTGTTTGTCTTTTCAACTTAGTATTTTCTTCAGTATTGGAAAAATGCAGTGTTTAAGGTCACTAAATGTTCCAGTGCTCTGAGGCATAGGTTCACCCCAGTCCTTGGTTACTACTTCCTTTCTCATCCTGTCTCCATTCCAATCTAATTCCGATCGGACACCTCCACCCTCACTCCTCTTTATGTACTATCTTTATTTTCTATTTTTCTCCTGCCATATCAGAGATTCCTTACTCTACTTTACCTCTGAGACAGTCAATACATTATATAGGCTACCCAGAAGAAATAAGAACACATGTCCATATAAAAATTTATATGAATGTCCATAGCAGTATTTTTATAGTATCCAAAACTGGAAATAACTCAGCTGCCCCTCAACTAATGAATGATAAACAAATGTGTTATTTCTGTAAAATGGACAATTATTTATCAATACATGTATGAACCTTGTAAATATACTAAGTAAAAGAAGCCAATCACAAAGGACTACATATTGTATGAAATGTCCAGAATATGCAAACTCATAGACACAGAACGTAGATCAGTGGTTGCCAAGGGCTGGGGCTGTGGTGGGGTGGGCATGGGGGAATTAAGGGGATGGAGGATAGCTGCACATGGATGCATGATTTCTTTTTTGGGCGATTAAAACATTTTAAAATTAGATTGTAGTGATAGTTACACAAAATGATCATGTAGACAAAATTATTTTATTTCCCCAGGACCCTGCACTAGATAATAGAATGTCAAGTAAGCATGATATACTTGTGATCATATGAAGTGAGTCTATTTGGTTTGCTCTTAAAGCATATTTGTTATAGGTCTTATGACATAAAATATTTAAGTTTATGTGACTTTCCCTAAATCTTTTAAAACAGCTCCAGAAGTATATAAGATAAACTTTATTTTTCCAAATGGAGACAAGTATGGTAAGCATACATTTCAATTACTTTTTCTATACAGGCTAAAATTAAATGGCTTAAGAGTAAAAAAATGAACTGTAACATTTAATAAAACAACTACTGGTATACTAACTCCATTAAATAAAATAATGTAGGTGAACAGATTTTAAATCTATTCTAATGTTAAGTCTACGCAGTGTGCCTTGGCAACTTATGGGATCTGTCAGTCTTCCTGGGTCTCAATGATTACAAGACCTTATAATTCCTCATCTCTGGTCTCATTGGTGTCAGTGCTAGGGATCCAAAGGACCCATATGTGTAGTTGTGATTAGGCCTGAATGTAAATACTTCGTTACTTAGTCAAACCAGGTTCCCACCTATCATCTTCAGTATGTCTCTCTTGTTTAGATGGTGACTGTACAAGAACACCTTCTGGAATCTTCGAGAGAAATGGAATAGGTATTCATACAACTCCAAATGGGATTGTCTACACAGGAAGCTGGAAAGATGACAAGGTATTATTTTGGTTTGAATACTGACAGTAAGTAAACCTGTTAATTAAATGATTCCAGGAATTTCTCCATTAATCAAAAACACACATGAGAAGACTACACAACGGAAAACCAAATAATATAATATATATGAACATATGAGTAATATTAAAGTTATGCAGAGAACTAGTCATTATCATCTTTCTCATCTCCTGTTCATTGGGTAAACCTAAACTCATTACATAATTTTCTTATTTAATCCTGAAAGCAATTTCATGAGGTAGATACTATTAATAGTCCTTTTTTACAAAGGAGTTAAATCAGGCTCATGTTTTTGTCCAGCTAATAAGTGATGAAACAAGAATGTATACCTGGGGCTGCTTGAATACAATTTTTTAAAAGAGATTTTATTTATTTATTTTTAGAGAGATGGGGAGGGAGGGAGAGAGAGAGAAGAGAAACATTGATGTGTGAGAGAAACATCAATCAGGTGCCTCTCACACACCCCACACCCAGGGCCTGGCCTGCATCCCAGACATGTGCCCTGACTGGGAATCGAAGCAACGACTTTCAGTTGCAGTTTGTGGGAGGGTGCCCAACCCACTGAGCTGCACCAGTCAGGGCTGAATTCAATTTTTGTTCTTAACAACTGTGTACTGTTTCCTGGGCTAACCAAACTGGTTGCGCTTTAAGATTTTTGATAATTCAAGGTATCTCAAGGACCCCTGTTATCATCATCATGGTATTTAAAACATGATGTTCAAGTGCCCCGGATGGTCAAGTGCCCCGGATGGTCAAGTGCCCCAGGTCAGGTTGGGGCTTCATGGAGAAATGCATATGAAGGACAATTATTAAAATGTCTTAGTTTTTTTTTTTATGGAAACAGAGAGTCATACAATGACAGATTAAATAATACCTAAGTGGATGATAGACACGTGTACATTTTCAAAGTGCTCTAGGGAAATAGTTACTGAGCTCATTTCCTTTGTTGTGAACAGATGAATGGTTTTGGAAGACTTGAACATTTTTCAGGAGCAGCATATGAAGGCCACTTTAAGGACAACATGTTTCATGGACTGGGGACTTACACATTCCCAAATGGGGCAAAATACACTGGAAATTTCAATGAAAATAGGTAAGCCTAACATAAAAATCACTGTAGTTCTTTGTTAAAGATTCTTTTCAGGCATGTTTGATTAAATATTATATTTAGTTAATGCTAAACACTCTTTTGTAATATATATTGTTAAAATGTATTACAAATATATAGTAATACAAATATAGTAAGAAATGTTGGGTTATTTTTTTGAGAGAAAAGAATGTCCGAGGTACTAAGACTGTCATTAGCCTTCAAAAGAAAATGTCATTCATTCATGGTGATAATCTGTTAAGACTTTTCCTTTATTTCCTCTTGAACTCTCCTATTCCCATAACATTTTTTGCAGTTAGCTTGGGAATGGAAAGCTTATTGCAATTATTGAGAAAATGTAAGCCAAAAATTACTTTCACTTGAAATATCTTGTTAAATTTTTAAAAAGCAGCTTTGGGGATAATGTCATAATTGTATATCTTATTGTGACCTGATATTTGTGTACATTTTTACTAAGCTAATTTTTAAAATGTACACAAAATTGGTTAATTTTCAAATTGTAGAAAGGTACCCACTTTACAAGCTTAATCTTTTATTTTAAAAAGTATTTTTATTTATTGATTTTTAGAGAGAGAAAGATATCAATTTGTTTTTCTCCTTATTTATGCATTCATTGGTTGATTCTTTTATGTGCCCTGGCTGGGGATTAAACCCACAGCCTTGGGGTTTCCAGATGTTGCTCTAACCAACTGAGCCACCTGGCCAGGGCTACAAGCTTAATATTTATACCGAATATTATGCCATATCATCCAGAGGTTCATGTTCATTTATAAATACCTCTTTATTATTTCCAGAATTGAAAATGCAGCCTAATTGTTATGAAGTGATTGATGTGAATACATTTTGAGGCGGGTAGAGGGGTATCCACTTATATTGACTCCAAGTCTGTGATGTTAACAATAAACTTTTTCCAGTTATGTAGATAAAGGGAGAGAAATCTAACCCATGGAATAAAGGTCTGTTTAAGTGAAGTGCATTTTTATCACTCCAAAGAGTCCAAGGAGACATCAGCACAGAACACAGTACCTGAACATAGTCGATGGTCAATACATATTTGTCTCATAAATAAATGACCTAATATAAACTTTTCATTTTTTACTGATTTTTAAAATATATTTTATTGATTATGCTATTACAGTTGTCCCATTTACCCCTTTCACTCCCCTCCCCCCTGCACACCCCCTCCCACCCACATTCCCCCTCTTTAGTTCATGTCCATGTGTCATAAGTTCTTTGGCTTCTACATTTCTTATACTATTCTTGCCCTCCCCCTGTCTATTTTCTCCCTACCATCTATGCTACTTATTCTCTGTATCTTTTCCTCCTCCTTCTACTCCCCTGTTGCTATCCCTCCATGTGATCTCCATTTCTGTGGCTCTGTCCCTGTTCTAGTTGTTTGCTTAGTTTGCTTTTGTTTTAGGTGTGATTGTTAATGATTGTGAGTTTGCTGTCTTTTTACTGTTCATATTTTTTATCTTCTTTTTCTTAGATAAGTTCCTTTAACATTTCATAAAATACGGGCTTGGTGATGATGAACTCCTTTAACTTGATCTTATCTGAGAAGCACTTTATCTGCCCTTCTATTCTAAATGAAAGCTTTGCTGAATAGAGCAATCTTGGATATGGGTCCTTGCCTTTCATGACTTGGAATATTTCTTTCCAGCCCCTTCTTGTCTGCGAGGTCTCTTTTGAGAAATCAGCTGACAGTCTGATGGGAACTCCTTTGTAGGTGATCGTCTCCTTATCTCTTGCTGCTTCTAGAATTCTTTCCTTCATTCTAATCTTGGGTAATGTAATTATGATGTGCCTTGGTGTGTTCCTTCTTGGGTCCAACTTCTTTGGGACTCTCTGAGCTTCCTGGACTTCCTGGAAGTCTATTTCCTTTGCCAGATTTGGGGAGTTCTCCTTTATTATTCACTCAAGTAACTTTTCCACTTGTTGCTCTTCCTTTTCTCCTTCTGATACCCCTGTAATTCGGATATTGGAATGTTTAAAGATGTCTTGGAGGTTCCTAAGCCTCTCCTCATCACTGGGTTGTGACGGTATATGTGAGGGCTGGGTCAGAGAGGGAACAATGGCACTTGCTCCGCTCTCTGTTGTATTTCAGTCCCTTCTGCCACTTCCCACAAGCAAACTGGGCCCTTCTGGTGCTGGTTCCCCAGGTGGGTGGGCTTGTGTACATTGTAGGATCCTGTGGGTCTCTCCAAAGAACTCTCCTGTGAGGCTGGGAGTCTCTCTCAGCACCTCAACCTCCACAAGTGTTTCCAACGGTGCTTTTAGGCTTTATTTCCCAGCAGTGGGGCCCTGGGTTGTGCGGTCTGTCTCACTGCCCGTTTTCACTTGGTTTATCTGCGCACAAATGTGACTGTGGACAGCCAGCTGCCATACGCGCCTTTCTGGGTCTGCTCGTTGCCGCTCCACACCCGCGCCCGTGCCTGGGGTCTGCCACTGGGGTCTGCTAGCCGCCACCTGTGCGCCTGGGGTTTGCCAACTGCCACCTGTGCCCTGTGTCTACCAGCCACCGCTTTTTTTCTGCTGCGACCCCTCTGCACCCCCTCTTACTGGTCTAGATGAATGGTTGTCAGGACTTCCATACAGTTCAATTCTCTGTCTGTTCTGGTTGTTTTTTTGTTTCTAAATTTTTGTTGTACTTAGTTTTGGCTGTGTGAGGAGGCACAGTGTGTCCCCCTATGCCTCCATCTTGGCCAGAAGTGAACTTTTCATTTTTAAACTGTTTTGAGTTTTGTGTAAACCTAACTTACATGATCATAAAATCTTGGACACCAGAATTTCTATAATGACAGTGGTTATTTGAAACACTAATATTAATAGTTTGTTTTTTTTATAGGACATGAAAACAGGGTGCTGGGTTTTTTTGTTGTTGTTGTTTTTTAAGATTTTATTTTATTTTATTTTTAGAGAGGGAAGGGAGGGAGATAGAGAGAGAGAGAGAAACGTCAGTGTGCGGTTGCTGGAGGTTATGGCCTACAACCCAGGCATGTACCCTGGCTGGGAATCAAACCTGCCACACTTTGGTTCGCAGCCTGAGCTCAATCCACTGAAGTGCTGGGTTTTAAATTGAAGTCTGAAAATGGAAATCTGTAATTTTTCAGACAATAGCATATAATATGTCACTAAGTAGACAGTCTTATATTTGGGTTGTAAATTCCTGGTCTTGGTTAATGAACAAGCATTTCTTACTATTGCAGGGTGGAAGGCGAAGGACAGTACACTGACACCCAAGGGCTGGAGTGGTGCGGCAGCTTTCATTTCACAGCTGCCCCGGGCCTGAAGCTAAAGCTCCACATGTAGATGTTCTGCAAGTTTTAATGTGGTGATTGAAGCTGTTCGTTGTACGGAAAACAGATATGTCATCCGAAATAACTTCACACACCACCTCTCTATTATAATTTTGCCAATAAAGCCGTCATTCACTTATGCCTTTTTGAACTTTATTTTCATCATCTTATAATTAGTTTAAAATAAAATGATTCAGTTGAGAGTTTGCTTATTTTAACAGCAAAACTATCCAAATCATGGCAAAGTCCATTTCCAATCCCGTGCCTGAATTTTGCCATTTTTAAAAAGTATATGTGTTAAAGGAAACTATCAAGAAAATGAAAAGATGGCCCTGGCCACTAGCTCTGCTGGTCAGAGAGTCATCCTGATACACAAAGGTTGTGGGTTTGATCGCTAGTCAGGGCACATGCAGGAACCAACCAATGGATGCACGAATAAGTGGAAAACAAATTCATCTCTCTCTTTCTCTCTCTCTCTCAAAATCAATTAAAAAAAAAGAAAATATAATCCACAGAATGGGAGAAAATATTTGGAGACCACATATCTGATAAAGGTTTGGTTTTCAGAATACATAAATAACTCATATATAAATATATATAAGTAAAGAGACAACCCAATTAATAAATGGGCAAGGGATTTGAATAGACATTTCCTCAAAGAAAAAATAATGCCTAGTAAGCAAATGAAAAGATGTGCAATATCATTACTCTTGAGAGAAATATGAATTTAACCCACAGTAAGATACTACTTTACAATCACTAGGATAGCTTTAGTTAAAACAACAGATAAAGTTTGGCAAGGATGTAGAGAAAGTAGAATCCTCAAACATTTCTGGTGGGACTGTAAAGTGGTATAGCTGCTGTGGAAAACAGTTTCTCAAAAAGTTAGACATGTAGTTACCATATGACCCAGCAATTCCTAAGTATATACCCAAGAGAAATGACTTGCACAGGAACGTCTATAGCAGCATTATTCATAACAGCCCAATAGTGGAGACACCCAAATGTCCATCATCTAATAAATGGATACACAAAGGTGGTAGATCCATACAATGGAATGTTATTCAGCCCCCCAAAGGATGAAGTACTGATACATGCTACAACATGAACCTTGAAAACATTGTACTAAGTGAAAGAATCCAGTCACAAAGGCCACATTATGTATGGCCATTGTGTGAAATGTTCAGTAGATTAGTGGCTGCCAGGGGAGGGAGGAATTGGGAGGCATGGGGTTTCTTTTTTGAGTGATGAAAGATGTTCTAGAATTAGTGGCGAGGGTTACACGACCTTGTGAATACTAAAAACCACAGAATTGTTCACGTTAAAAGGGCAAGCTTTGCATATGGTATGTGAATCACATCTCAATTTTCTCAAAACTAGACCTTTGTGTCTTCACATATTCTATGGCTAGAAAGCTTCTTTACCTTCTACATAAATTTTTTTTCAATTATCAGAACAGTGCATAGCACCTACACATGAAAAACTACAATTAAGACCTGAGTGTTTTTGCTGAAACTATTATTCTAAAACTAGACAAAGGTCTAGTTTCTCAAAACTATTATTCTAAAACTGACAAAAAATGGTGCATGCACTAGACAACTTCTGTATCATATTTCTTTATCCAAAATCTTACTAAACCATTGCCAAAATATTTAAAATTTTTGTTGTACTATAAATCTGTGTTGAAATGTATTTTAAAATATTAAAATAAAAATGGCATTTTTGTTAGTTTTTATAATAGCTTTGTATTTAATTTCAAAAGACCCTACTTTTTAGTGTTCAAAGATACAGTTTAAAAATTTGACATTTTTGAATTTGTTGCTTAGTATTAATGTATTCTTTTAGAATGAAATATTATTGTACTGGAATGTATAAGGACAAATACTAGACAGGGTAAGATCAGGTGAGAGCATGTTTTTCAGGAGCAGGACATATATATAATGCAAATTCAAAACTTCTGAAAAATACAAAACATTTGCTTTACTGCAAACTAAATTTCCCCAATATTTTTTGAATTATTTAAAGTAGCAAGATATATACTTTGCTTTTAAAATCTTTAACTGTACTGATAATTAAGTAACTTTTCAATGCTCGAGTTTCCAGTTTTCTAAGAGACCAAAGTGATCCCTCTTAAACAGCTTTCTTTCTTTTACTCCTTGAAACTAAACACAGTTCAGCTACTTGATTAGTTGATGCTAGAATTTGACCTGGAGCTTATATAATTAGAAGAGACACTAGTTTTCCTCATTTAAAAGCCTAGTTAGCATATGACAGTCTCGTTTCCGGGGAAGTCAAACCTCTCTTCTGCTTCTTTTTATAACCTTTAATTCAGAATCCAGATAAGCCTGGATCCAAGGATGATATGACCACAGCAAGCACCATGGGGTAAGTGTGTGCTTTTATGTGCTTTGAGAGGAATTGAGAGGGGTGTTCTTATTAAGAGAAGAAAGTCCATCGATCCTTATTAATTTTGATTCCAAATATGCTAACATTAAATTAGCTATTGAAAAATATAACTTTTTATTAAAAAGTTATAACAATTTATAAAACATTCATTTTCTTGCTTAGTTTGAAAATTATGTTATAATCTGCCTTTATAGGTTGTCAACTAATTAAATGTTTGGGGACCGAAGAGTTTTGCATATTACATATTTAACTGAAGCTGCATTAAATTTTGACAGCAATCTTAAAGAGTGATAGGTTTTTTATTTACAAGGCAAATAAATCCAATGTTTCTTTAGCATTAAGAATAAAAAATGAAAAAGATTAGGAATACAGGGAGGTTGATTTGTGCCTTTTGTAATACAGAAAGAAATAAAAGAGCTCATGCTATATTCAGAAAAATATGTACTGATTAATTAGCAGGGAATTAGTGAATCTTAATTCTAAACCCTGTACAGGGTTTTGGGAGCAGGATATAAATTGGGTTCACTTGAAAGATTTTTGTTCTTTAGTTAAATGACAGTAGTATTCCATAATAATTAGAACTGGAATTATATGGGTTTTATATGATAAAACAATAGTATTTTGAAAATATAGACATTTGTTTTTTAATACCTTTTTATCTTTTTAAATAGTACAAAATTATATTGCTGCAAATGACATAGTCATTTCATTGAAGGCGCTTCTGAAGGATTTACCATAAATGATCAGAAATTTATACTAGAGAAATAAATTTCTGCCACACATTTATTCTAAAGTTTTCATGAATTTAATTAATATCTACAGCTTTTTTTAATACTATAGGCTCTGAAAATGCAATCTAAAAAATGTAATCTAATGCAATCTCAGAGACTTTTGAAAGGAAGATGATCATACTATTGTTAACTTTTAATACAAATATAAATGTTAACAGACAAGTGCCTTGTACCAACCTCACATCCATTTGTCTCTCTCTCCCCCTCCCTCTCTTCTTTTTTTTTTAATGGTAGTAGTTCTTAACCTTTTCAGGGTCAAGGATTGCTTTAAGAATCTTTGGGTACCAAGCCAATCCCCTTTACAAAAAAAATATAAAATCACACAAAATTTTCCATACAATTTCAGGGGATTTATGGATTGTCTGAATTTTATCTATAGACCCCAGGTTAAGAACCTTTGATTTTGAATTTTAGGACTGGTGTATGAGTTGCTGAATATTTTTATATGTTTCTGGAGATTTTTAAAATGTAAAAATCTTTAGGTTCATAATTTTCTCTCAGGGACAACGTTGAAAATGCAGATTCTCACACTGATCACCTCTCAAAACACACACACACACACACACACACACACACACACTTAACTTGACAGTGAAACACAATTAGCCAATAGCCATAGTTTTGACAATCACATTACTGCTGCCAGTCCCTAGTGACTTGATTAATCATTTGCGCTGTCAAGAGCACCAGGAATCACCTGGGGAGTCATAGAAGGAAAAAATCCTCATTATTTATTTGTAAGGTGCTTTCAGTGCCCCAAATAAGGTGAATTAAACCATAAATTGCTAGATATTATAAAAGACACTCTTCTAATTGGTAGGTTCACAATTATTTTGCTGTTTGCTCCTGCCTTTACTGATAAAAAATGTTAGTATTAACATCCATTTAAGTTTTCCTAAAGTAATCAGAAAAATAAAAGAAAGCTGCAGCTGATCAGATATTCAAATTTGTATATTTGAGGAACTCCATAGAATTTGTCTCCTGAATATGAGGAAGCAGCTACTTAGGATATTTTTAGGGGGATTTGGGGTTACTTATCGCAAAGCTATTTGAGAATACAGTACCTTTATATGGATGTATACCAGTTCTTTCTATTTTTCTGCTGGCTATGCTGGCATGGTTTTAGTGAGAAACAAATAGGCAAATGTTAGAAAATTCTTATGCACTCTAGAAAACCCTTTCCTCTTAAATCTTCATTGGATTTCTTACAGAGTTTGTGGGTGGGTGGGGTGGGTAGAGATATCGAATAAAGGTGGGCAAAGGGATAATTGGGCAAAAGTGGAAGGAACCTTCCTTTTAAGCTACCCAGACACCTGCTTTTTACCATAATACCAGGAAAAAAAGATGAACAATGGAAAAGAAGGGATGGTTGCATTTCTTTGCTAAGATGCTTTTCAATACTTCTCCATCTCCTAGTAGCTCTTCAGTGCACTCCCAATTGGCATCTGGGGGGAAAACGCTCTGCTGAAATTGCAGAACCAATTAAGTTTGTTGTTACAGCATGTTCAGCCCTTTTTTTTGTTTTCTAGTTCAAGTAAGTGTAGAAAAATTAAAAAAATTCTTTAATGGATATATTCTCCACTTCTGAATCTGAGAATTATAATCCAACTCTTTTTCCTGGGCAAAGCAGACATGTAACTCATTTAGTAGCTTTTGAAATGTTGCTTTCAACTCTCTGTGCTTTCCTTGCCTTCCTTTCCTTCCTATCCTAATTCAGGTCATTGTCACCTTCAACTTGGAGTATTAAAGGTGCCTACTCACTGGCCTCTTTGTGGTCCGTCTTTCTTATAACATGACAAACAGACATCTTCTTACTGAGGACGTGTGATCCAGTTCCTCCCTTGCTTAAAAACTTTCAGTGACTCCTTAAACTCTCCACTGCAGAGCAGCCTTCGAAGAAGATATTCACAGCCCCGTATCTGTCCCCAATCTACCTGTCTAGCCTTACCCCCTACTCTACCCTCCATGCTCCCTAGGATCCCTAAATCTACCCATGCCTTGTAACTTATGCCTCTGTTCCTTTGTGGATCCTCTTTTTATCATTTTTACAAGTTGTTCAAAGCCCACCTCAAATCCTATCCTCTTCATGAAACTTTCTCTAATCCCCACAACTGAGACTCCTCTTCTGTCCTCTGAAAGCTCTAGGCATGTTATACTTTTCTCACGGCATTTGTCACATTCATGTGTCTCATCTTTCCTACTAGATGGTAAGCTCCTTGAAGGAGGAGCAATGCCATCTTTATAATTCTCCCAGCACATGACACTGCCCTTTACATAGCATGTGCTTAATAAATGCTTATTGAATTGAAATGGACCATTCTTTCTATAATCCACAAAGAAAGCTAAAGACAATTTTAGCTAAACTTCCTTTTTTCTTCCCCATAGAGCAGCCCCATTTTCCAATATCTGAGAGTTAAAATTCGTATCTGCAGAGCTCAAATGAGTGTAATATCTGAAATATGAGTGATGAAAGGGAGAAAGGGCAAAAACAAGGACTGGAATGACACATTAGAGGCTTTAAAGAAGGAAGAATTTGTTAATAGAAAGCACAGACATGCTCAAAGGAAATGAAAAAAAGTTTCAAGAATTAAGAATGATTCTTGGTTCTAGACAACTTCCTGGAGTGCCAGCATATGGGGTGGGTTCATCTGTAGATAAGAAAGTCAAGATAATAGTGGCTTAAATAAGCTGCAAGTTTATTTCTCTCTTACATTAAAAAAAAAAAAAGCCCAGAGGAAGGCAGTCCAGAGCTGTTAGAGCAGGTCTGTGTGTGAGGGACCCAGGTTCCTGCTGTGTGGCTCTTCCGCCATCCTTGTGCATCATGTCTTGGTCCAAAGAGATTGCTAGGATGCCACCGACCTCACTGGTGGTTGGCCAGCAGGAAGGAGAAGTGGGAAGAAAAAGATGCTTTCTCTCTTTTAAGGAGATGTGCCAGAGGTCACTCACATTCTTCCTACTTGTACCTGATGGGGAGGATCTATTCTCATGGTTACATGTAGCTGTAAAGAGGAAGGCAAGATACAGTTTTTTAACTAGGTTACTGGAGGAAAAGGAGAGAATGGAGATGGGGTGGCAGTTAGCAGTGGCTGACAAAGCCAATACCAGGCTTTCCGTGGCCTCTCCCATTCTTTCAGGACAAAGAATAGCATTATGCACAAATAGAATTAAAAAATAATACCTGTAAAGTTAAAAGGAAAAAAGTGTAAGCTTAGCTGGGAGTAAACATAGATTTGCTTAGGATAATGGACAGGGACCTTGACAAAATGGTATGGGTGACTGAGTAAGCCTCCGATTCTGCTACTGCCCACATTCTGCTCTGGCCCTCAGCCTTTGCCTCCCTTAATCCTGATACCTGCACCGTGAGGCTACCATTATCACTGCTGTGCCAGTTCTACAGGTCAAGAGACTGAAGCTGAGACTATGGAAAGAGGAAAAGACAGAATGTTGTACTGGAATTGCAGGAGTTGAACGGAAATTTAAGAAGATACCAGAGTAAACTCATGAGTTTTAATATGTATTGATAGCTAAATATATTAAAATGATTTTAAATTTTTAAAAAAGATTCAGTGACACAGCCAAACTGCCCTAGAGGTTTCAGATAATGAAAAATAAATAAAAGAGGTAGCTGGCTTGGAACCTGTTGCACTGTTCACAAAAACAAGATAAATCGTAAAGTGTTTTCCAAGTTGGTTTGTATTTCATTTTGACTGTAGATCACTTCAATTAGCCTCTACAGAAAAACCCATTACAAACCATGTCATTGTCACTTGAAGTAGGTGACTTAATTTAATGTGGGATACTTAGGAAAATCTCTAGATTTGGCTTCTATCATTTTAGGGTCAGATGAACTGCTTTGAACTCTCCTTATTTAGCAAAGCTCCCTGACCCATGTTGGAATACTCCAACTATGTTTTTAAATACATAGGTATTTATTTTTAGTAGTTAGTCCAAAGATACAAATATCGAGGTAGTTGTACCTACTTAACACCAAGTGACTTAAAAATTGAAAGACTATGAGAAACAAGAACTTTCATATTTTTTAACATAAATATAAATATATTTACTTACATATTTTTGAACTACTAGAAAACTTTAGCAACAGTAAGTTGCATATATAATGAAAACTTTTAGTTCTAAAATTATAGGAACAAAGGATGGTATAAATTACAAGGCACCTATCATTATTAATGGCATTTTATTTTTTATAGACCCTCTAGAGAAATCAGGAAGACTTTTCAAAACATGGTGTGATGTCTACTGCTGGAGACAGGCCATGAGGTGAGTGGAAATTGCAAAGAACTTATTTCTAATAAGAACACAGATAAACTGAGAGCTTACTTTAAACCCGTGCACTTGTGCTTAGTTTAAACCAGCACTTTACTTTATTCTTGAAGTGCAAGCATTATAAATTACTCTGAAGAATTCTGTAACCTTTCTTTGTTTAAAAACAAACATATAAAAATATTATGGGATTCTATTATTAGTTAGAGGTCAAAGCTAATAGCCACCGTATAAACTATCCATGTCACCCCAGAGTTTCACTGCATACATGAATGCTTACAGTACTGAGACAATAATGAACTATGCCTTTTGACTGAGTTCTATTTTACATGTCTTTGGGGATTGCAAAAAAAAACCTTAGGAACAACAAATTTTATACTCAACTAATATTTGCTGAGTCCTTACCTTATGCGAGGCTGTGTGACACAGGAGCTATGTGACATAGGAATCACCCTCACATCACAGTAGAGGAAATGTAGGTTTCTAAAGGTTATGTAAGGTACGCAGAGTCACAAAAATAATGAACACAGCAGGGGTCTGAAGCTAAATGTCTCATGCACTTAAGAAAAAAGTCCCAAAGTTTAAAACATGATTTTTAAGTTTCAAAACTGAAAAGTATGCATTGTAAAACAAACAAGCAAACAAGCTTGATCAAGACAGAAGACTATAAGTAAACTCTGAAAACCCGTCCCCTCCTGCTCCAATCTGCTTTCTAAGCATAACCACTGTTAGTTTGGCATAAATTCTTCCATAAATTTCTTTTTGCCCATTGTGCTCTTCACTGTATCACACTACCTATCTACTTCAAAACATTAATGAATAGAGGAGGTCGGATTTTACTATATATTTAATAATATAAACATCTACCCTCAAATGATAACTGAAATGTTCATTTAGCAAACATTAGGCATATAACTGCAGAGACTGAAAGAAGAAGAGAACTCACTCTGCTTTTCTAGGGATTCATAACCCAGTGCAGTGGTTCTTGGTTTTGAGAGTGTGTATGGGCTCCTTTGGGAGTCTGATGCGAGCTCTGCAACCTTCTGCCTAGAAGAAAATGAACTTACATAAAATTTTGTCTGTATCTCAGGGGATACCTAGACACTGTGAGACAATATGGACCCCTGCTCCATTAGAAGTAAGAATTTTAAATTAATAATTTATCATAAATACTAAAATGGAAATGTGGACAAGATACTATGGCAGCACAGAAGAGCAAGGACTTGACTGAGACATGTCAAGAAAGACAGGGCAGAGTGACACTTGCAAGGAATCTTTTTTTTGTCCATTGTTTAAATTTTAATTGTTGTTCAAGTACAGTTTTCTGCCTTTTACCCCCATCCCAGCCCATCTCCCAGCCCTCCCCACCTCCCTCCCATTTCTACCCCACCCCCGTAGTTTTTGTCCATGTGTCCTTTATACTTGTTCCTGTAAACCCTTCCCCTTTTCCCCTGAAATTCCCTCCACTCTCTCCTCTGGTCACTGTCAGCCTGTTCTCAATTTCAGTGTCTTTGGTTATATTTTGCTTGTTCATTTGTTTGGTGATTAGGTTTCTGTTAAAGGTGTGGTCGTATGGTATTTGCCCCTCACAACCTGGCTTATTTCGCTTAGCATAATGCTTTCCAGTTCCATCCATGCTGTTACAAAGGGCAGGAGTTCCTTCTTTCTTTCTGCTGCATAGTATTCCATTGTGTAAATGTACCATAGTTTTTTGATCCACTCATTTACTGATGGGCACTTAGGTTGCTTCTGGCACTTAGCTATTGTAAACTGTGCTGCTATGAACATTGGGGTGCATGGGTTCTTTTGGGTTAGTGTTTCAGGGTTCTTAGGATATAATCCTAGCAGTGGAATTGCTGGGTCAAAAGGCAGATCCATTTTTAGTTTTTTGAGAAAATTCCATACTGTTTTCCATAGTGGTTATACCAGTCCACAATCCCACCAACAGATTTGCATGGAATCTTGAAGGACTTTTAGTTTTAGTCTTTTTTTTCCTTTTTAACTTTTAAAAAAATATATCTTATTGATTATGCTATTACAGTTGTCCCATTTTCCCACCTTCACTCCCCTCCACCCTTGTACACCCTCTCCCACCCATATCCCCCCCCTTTAGTCATGTCCATGTGTCATACTTATAAGTTCTTTAGCTTCCGCATTTCCCATACTATTCTTACTCTCCCCTATCTACTTTCAACCTACAATCTATGCTACTTATTCTCTGTACCTTTTCCCCCTCTCTCCTTCTCCCACTCCCCTGTTGCTAACCCTCCATGTGATCTCCATTTCTGTGGCTCTGTTCCTGTTCTAGTTGTTTGCTTAGTTTCTTTTGGTTTTGCTTTAGGTGTGGTTGTTAATAATTGTGAGTTTGCTGTCCTTTTACTATACATGTTTTTTCTGTATCTTCTTTTCTTAGATAAGTCCCTTTAACATTTCATAAGGGCTAGGTGATGATGAGCTCCTTGAACTTGACCTTATCTGAGAAGCACTTTATCTGCCCTTCCATTCTAAATAAAAGCTTTGCTGAATAGAGTAATCTGGGATATAGGTCCTTGTCTTTCATGACTTGGAATACTTCTTTCCAGCCCCTTCTTGCCTGTAAGGTCTCTTTTGAGAAATCAGCTGATAGTCTGATGGGAACTCCTTTGTAGGTGACTGTCCCCTTATCTCTTGCTGCTTCTAGGATTCTCTCCATTTTTACCTTGGCTAATGTAATTATGATATGCCTTGGTGTGTTTCTTCTTGGGTCCAACTTCTTTGGGGCTCTCTGAGCTTCCTGGATTTCCTGGAAGTCTATTTCCTTTGCCAGAATGGGGAAGTTCTCCTTTATTATTTGTTCAAATACGTGTTTGATCTGTTGCTTTTCCTCTTCCCCTTCTAGTACCCCTATAATTCGGATGTTGGAATGTTTAAAGATGTTCTGGAGGTTCCTAAGCTTCTCCTCATTTTTTTTTTGAATTCTTATTTCTCCATTCTTTCCTGTTTGGTTGTTTTTTTCTTCCTTCTGATCCACTCTATTGTTTTGAGTCCCAGTTTCCTTCCCATCACTATTGGTTCTCCGTGCATCTTCCTTCATCTCTTTTATGGTAACCTGAATTTTTTCATCTAATTTGCACCCAGAATCAACCAATTCTGTGAGCTTCCTGATCACCAATGTTTTGAACTGTGCATCTGATAGACTGGCTATCTCTTGGTCGCTCAAAAGGATGAGTCCTGGGGCATTGATCTATTCTTCTGTTTGGTTTGAGATATGTCTCTCTCTATCTCTCTCTCTTTTTTTTTTTTTTTGTTCTGGTAGCTCGTGTTATGGTGAGGGGCGGAGCCTTAGGTGTTCACGGGGCTGGGCACCCCAGTCGCTAGATTGTGACGTTGTATGTGGGGGCGGGGGCGGGGGCGGGGCGGGGGGAACACTGGTGATAGCTCTGTTCTCCTGGGACCTCAGTCCCTTCCCTGGGATCCTGGGTTGCATGCTCTGCCCTGGTCCACAATCGCTGCCTCACTGGGTCCGCCAGCTGCCGCTCGCGTACTCAGGGTCCACCTGCTTTGATCTTGTGCGCCCCAGATGCCTTACGCACTCCCGGTTGCCTTATGCGCCCAGTTCTCCCTGTTATCCGTGCCGCACCGCACCACACCCCATACCCAGCTGCTTGTCTCTGCCCCTCCTACCGGTCTGGATGAACAGGTCTACTTCAGCTTCTTGGCTGCCCCACTTCCATTCAGATACATTCTCTGTCAGTTCTGGGTGTTATTCTGTCTCTAAATTGTTGTTGTTCTAATCTTGGTTGTGCGTGGAGGTACGGTGCGTCCACCTATGCCTCCATCTTGCCGGAAGTCCTCTAGTTTTAGTCTTGAAGGACATGAAGTTTGAGTTCAGGGCAGGGGGAGGATGTCCACTGAGGAACAACATTTATGATGCCTAGAGGCTATAATGGGCAGGGAAGCACAGGCCTTTCTGTGTGATGGGAGCCTAGTGTGTGTATGAGGGGGGCTGCCGATGAGTTTGCAGAACTGACTGGAGGCCACATCATGGAGGCAGAGGTCTATTGTGTTGGTGGGATGTTTGAACTGTAGGAGTCACTGAAGAAGTCGGATCTAGGTTTACATAGGCAGGAAAGAAGTCTATAGTTAATGCATGGCTAACTAAGTTGTGGGGGACTGATGCTATGGATGACAGAATAAGAAACAGAAGAGAGACAAGGCGATTTGATTCAGATTTGTTAGGGGGTCAGTGACAAATTATGTCATTAAGAAGCTATATTGCTAGAAATCAGGTGGGATTTGTTGGAAGATCACTACTTTTACAAAGGAGATTGGGAGAATAGAGCTCTGAAACTGTCTTTGTAAGATGAAGCTCAAAATTTGGGCAGCACACCTGTCGCCTCATGCAGTGTGCTATGGGTAATCAGGCTCGTGTCATTCACATGGGGCTATCATCCACTTCTGGTCTGCCACACCTTCTGCCCCTCTGCTGCCCTGCAGTAACTCCTGGTGTGCCATGTGGTTTCCCAGTGACCCTTCTACCTGCAGAGAGTAGGAAGCAGAAGGAAGGGGAATGCGTCAGGTTCTCAATATTTCTACACTGAGCATGTGCTGCTTTTATAATTATTTGTGTAGATTAGGTTTTAAAGTATTGTAGTTTTTTAAAGCAAGGCATACAACTAATGTCATAGCTGGTTAATTTCTAGCTGGCTGTCCTTAACCTATATACCAACTAAAAACCCACTATTAGTCTCACCTAGTCCTTGGCAGAGGCTTCAGAACTGAGGCAAGACTATAAAGCCTCAAAGACATTTTACTTGATAATATTTACTATTCATTTAAAATTTTACTTACCACATGCTATAAAGGCTTGAAGACAATATGCAATTTTGTATGATGTATTATAATTTTTTCAAATACAAAGAAACATTTGGTCTTTGCCAAAGAGTAGTGGTCCAAAAGATTTCTCAGTCTACATGTTTAGATAGTGAACTTTTGTTAAACAAAATTTACAATTCAGGTGAAATAGCATTGCTTTTTCCTGTTTGCCTTTTCTAGCTCATTAATTTTTTAAAAAATGTGTCTTCTTGCCATTAATATGAATAAAGAAAGTTCTATGTTGTTTCCTCCCCCCATTTATTGAAGTACAATTGACATATAAATTGTAAGATATTTAAAGCGTGCAATGTGATGACTTGATATATATTGTGATGCTTTGGTTCGCAGCCCACACTCAATCCACTCAGCTATGCCAGCCAGGGCAGACTTGATATATATTGTGAAAGGACCCACTCACACACACGAGTTAATTAACACATCCATTACCTCACATATTTACTTTTTCTTTCTTTCTTTTCTATTTTGTGAGAACATTTAAGTTCTGCTCTCTTAACAAATTTCAGTTATATAATGCGGTCTTATCAGCCTGTCACCATGTTATAGATTAGATCCTCAGAACTTAATCCTCTTACTATTGAAAGTTTGTATGCTTTTACAACTCCACCCTATTGATTTCTTTAGGGAAAGAAATCATTAACCAGAAATACCCTTTGGAATTTGGTTAAATTCAACTCAAATTTGTATTGAGTGTCCACTGCAAAAAATGTGCAATGTTTTCATGCCTCTAATTCCCAGCAGGGAAAGATACTAGTATGGTATGAGAATGTGGGTAGGAAAGGGGTTGACTCATAATACCTTGGAGAATCAGGGAAGACTTCTTAGAGAAGAAGATACTTGAACTGAGCCTCGAAGGATGAGAAATATTTCCTTAGGCAGAGAAAGATATTTGAGTCATAGAGGATGGAAGGAACGAATGTAGAGAGGCAAGTGTTGGCTGAAATGCATGAGCTGTGATCATCTACACGTCTATGTCATATACCCTAACTATTATAAAGTAGTTTGTAGTAGTTTATAAGTAATTTATTTGGACTACTATGAAATAGGATAACAAATTAGGTTCAGCTAGTCCAGCCATTAGCTCTCACAAGGAACAAAATCGTATCAGTTAATGTCTAACTTTCTACAGGGACACATGGGGACTGCCGCTGAGGCAACCTTTCTAGGGTTCAGGAAAAGAGTAGCCTCAGAAGATACAGTGAGATAGAGATTTGCAGAGCTGATGAGCTGGAGAGAGTGAGGAGAGCCCGAGACAGAAAATTAAGGTCCCATATGTAGAGCTGGATCAAGAGACACGAGACAGGCTAAAAATCTAGCAGCCATTCAAGTGAATTTTCTGATAAATATAGTCCTCACAAGTATAGTTTCCTCGCTGTCACATTTCCGGGGCTCTTTCAGTACCTCTGATAGATGGGTGCATGTGCACCTCTTTATTCGAGCTCTAAGCCCATTTTCAGGCCTGAGATTGCTGAACAGTTGATTGCTGGGGGCTGCCTACCTCCCCATAGCTGGGCAGGGACTTCTTCTATGGATGCAAGTTCTCCATCAGGACTCCTGCAGTGGGCACAGGCACCTGTGCTGCCCTCACCTCTGAGCAAGGCCGCTTCAGACCAAAGAAATTTATGTATAATCCCTACGCTTGAAGACCTTCAAATCTAGACTCCTTGGGAGGGTCCAATGTTTGCCTTTTCTTTCATCTTGATTGATCTTAGGGTAGAGCGTCTAGCTTCATCCTAGGCAAAATTGCAAAGTATACTAATAATCACTGCTAGAGACTTACAATCATACCAGAAACTGAGCTAATCAGACTCTTAAGAGAAATGAAATGATTTTCCAAAGATCAACCAACCATTTAAATCATGGAGCTGGGGTTTGAACCTAGATCTTCCATACTTCAAAGCTCCATCCCTGTGCCCTATGGGCACCTCGCTTGGCTCTCAGTGTTACTTCCAACTAGCTCCAGTGTCAGCTGACAACAAAGGAAGGTGTGTTAAAAATTTTCTCAAGATCTAAAGGAACTGAGTTATAGTGTTGATGACAGGCAATGAGTCTGATGTGGCTGGGAAAGGGGCCTGACCTATGGCCATTTTTTCCCACATATTCACAAGGCCCACCTCACTGCGATCGAAATGGTGTTATCAAATTCTGTACTTACCATAGTCATACAAGACATTGGGACTCTGTCATGAGCCATTTTATTATTTCCATCAAAACAGGAGCTTATAACTTAGTCAAGTCATTGACCCTCTCGACTTCATTCTCCTTACGTGTGAATTGACAGGGTTTGGCTGGCTGCTCCCTGTGTGATCTTTCAGTTCTGATTTTCTCTGCTATTATAGGCTGAATCTTCAGTTTATATCGGTCTGGTGGGTGTGGTTTGGTTTGCCTCGATTTAGTCTTCCCAAACTATGATAAAAGTTCACTCATTTATTCAACACCTATTTATTTGGTGCTCTATAATTCCAAACATTCTAATTTAATATTTTAATGACTTTTTAATGTATGGCATCTACTTACTTATTTAATGTTTGCCAGTGGGATTATGGCTATTACTAGCAGGAAATTTAAAGTTATGATAAATGAATTTACAGGATTTTAAGAAGCAGGGATTTGTTTTGCATGTGAACTTTTGCATCCACATTTACCAGTACAGTATTTCTCTCTTCAGCTTCATAAACCACAGGCCAGAGGAAGAAGCTGAGCTAAAGAATGTGTGTGGAGGAGTTATAGACTCAGAACTAGGCAGGAAATGCAGCTTACAAAGGTTTTTTTTTTTCTACCTTCATCTTGCATATACCAGCTATCACATTGTTTTGGGTGGACAGCAGGGCAGAGCAGGGATCCCCAAGCTGCTGACTGGCAGACACTAGGGGCCAAAAGCAGGTCCTGGGGTGTTAAAAGGAAAGAAGTGGGCAAGGAGTGAGGTTTCTAAGGCATATTCCAAAGGGGCTGAAGGAAGAAAATGACTGACTTTCCCTCTACACCTAAAACATTAGGATCTAGTATATATAAAACAAGGCTAAACCATTGCAGGTCATCCTATTTTCTGACCCTGTAACTCTGGACACGCCCTTTAGGGCAGAGATAGAGCATTAAATCCCTCTGTTCCACTCCCCCAGGGTCTGGATTTCCCTTGGCCAAATTCTTCCTCTCTTAGTCTCTACATCCTTGACTATTGATTATCAGCTTTTTAGGTAAAAGAACATTAAATTCATTATTTTTTAAAACTTCTGGGCTCTATTTTATTTATTTATTTTTAATATGCCCATTACATATTACACAAAAAATGAAAGTCCAATGAACTTATTATTCATAAATTATTAAATAAAAATACAGGAATGAATATATATTTATATTTATAGAGCTTTTTCTTCTCTTCTAAAGGAACCAAGTGTGTTCTCCTGCCATTTTATGATTTAAAAAAGTATGCTCTGGCTGGTGTGGCTCACTGGGTTGAGTGCTGGCCCGAAAACTGAAAGATCGCAGGTTTGATTCCCAGTCAGGGCACATGCCTGGGTTGCAGGCCAGGTCACCAGTTGTGGGCATGCGAGAGGCAACCTGTCAATGTCTCTCTCGTACATCAATGTTTCTCTCCTTCTCTTTCTCCCTCCCTTCCCCCTCTCTAAAAATAAATAAAAAATCTTTAAAAAAAAGTTAAGTAGTGTATGCCCTAGAATAAATGGGGAGTGGGCTTAACAGTCACAGGACCCATTTGCCCTACTTCTGTTCCTTCCCTGTCCTAAGCAAGTTCCTATTTATCCCTGTGGGCTCTGTAAATTGACTGTTAATAATTAATTAATGCCTAATAATTAGAGGAGGATTATGTGTTAACAGTTACCATGGACAGTGTTTGGCAGGTTTATCATCTTTGTCAATCAACTTTTATTGAACTTCTACTCTGTAAGAACATAGAATGAGCACCAGAGATACTAAGAGGCAGGTAAAATATCCTTTTTTCTTAAGAAGTTTATAACCTATGTAGCAAATGAGATTATCTATGTAAGACAAATAACAGTGGAAAACTGTGGTTTGGGTTCCAATTGAGAGTTCTACAGATATTTCAAGAAAGAAGGGATAATTTCCTATTGGATTGAAGGGGGACGGTTCCAGAGAGGAATGGGCCTAAGTTAGACTTTGAGGAATGAGTGAGGATTCGACCACTGGAGTACGGTGAGGAGAGGAGACCAGGCAGCAGGGAGAGTGAGAGACAAGGCAGGAATGCGAGTGATAGATGAGACTCAGAAGGCTGGAACACCTCCTGCATATCGGAAACAAAGCTGGAGAGGAAGGTCTGGGGCATTGTAGGGGGCCTTGAGGCTTAGAGTATTTTTTAAGAAGAGAGCTTTTCAGGTTTTCTTTGTTTTTTGTTTTTTGTCTTCGTTTGTTTTGTTTTTTAAGCATGAGCTAAGTGACATTTAAAGGAAAATGATATAGTAGCAGTATAGAAGACGTGGCAAGGAAAAGATGAGGAGGAAATTTAAGAAAGTTGATAAAGAAAGACCCAGAAGAGTTTCACTAATGGTGGATTGTAGGATGAGGGGAAGATCCTTTTAAGCTTTTAAGCTTGTGTCTATGGTGGTGCTAGTAAGAGAGCTAGGAAAATCTAAAGAGGGTGCTTAAATAGAGTAAAAATCACTGATGTGATTAAAATGGGCTGAGTGTGAGAGGACCATGGAACAGCCAAGTGAAAATATTTACTGGAAAGAAATATAATGGCAACCAGGGATATGCATTGAGCAGGCAAAAAATCAAGAAAACAATCAATTTTCTTTTTTCCCCCTCAAAATAAAAACCAGAATACTAAAAAGTAGCTAAAACTGCATAATGGAAGAACTAGGAATTAGGAAATGTGAACTGCTTAGCATAATTTCAGTTTGGGTAAAGTGTTTGTAAATTGTTTTCTTTATTGTGAATGAAAGGACAGTGATGGAAGTCTCCCGGGACTGGAGGGCTGGGAATGGAGGACATTGGTTGCTATATCACCACGTCACTGATCGATATTTGGAGATACCCTGCTAGGTTTTAGCCTCAGCATTTTAGAGTTGCAGAGATGTTGAGAGCCTCCATACCCGAGATGAGGGAGTGAAAGCTAAGAGAGGGTCCCTGGCTTTCCCACAGCCCCGCAGTGAGTGAGAAGTCAGGGTGGGTCTCAGTCCAGTGTTCTTCCCATTCCCCTGCCCTGCCAGTCCGCAGGTGCCCTACCTTCCTGACTCTCTGGGGGAGCATTTGTACATAGTCCTTTAGTAGGAAGCCTGACGAAAATGTTCACAGGCTGCATTATCAAAAGTAAAACAGACAGCTTATGAAGAATGCCGAGTACTTGTCGAGTGACTTGTCTTCAGGAAAGAGAACCGTTTTCCAGTGACATCAAAACAAAATGAAACGGGCAAAATCTACACAGAATGATATCCTTCTAGTATGCTTAAGCAGCCGTGGAATAGATCTCAAGGAGGTTGTTCTGTTATATGTACTTTTAAAGGTTCTGAAGAACAGGACTGCTATCCAACTATGTGGGGTGGGGAAAGATGTAATTCAGTTTGGAGGCAGGAGGATGGAGCACTTCTACATTTTACTTACTTATTCTTTTTTAAAAAATATTTTGTTTTATTTATTTTTGGAGAGAGGGGAACAGAGAAAGAAAAAGAGGGACAGAAACATCAATGTGTGGTTGCCTCTCGCATGCCCCACACTGGGGACCTGGCCCCAAACCCAAGCATGTGCCCTGACTGGGACTTGAACTGGCAACTCTTTGGTTCACAGGCCAGTACTCAATCCACTGAGCCACACCAGCCAGGGCTTTATTTACTTTACTCTTGTCCCAAATTGTTCCAAAAGGGAAACAGACATAGTGCAACAAAAGATTTAGGAATCAGCATATAGCTTTTTAGCAAAACCAGCCCCAATGTGTTCTGGTCTCTTTATGAAATATTTTTAGGACTTTTCTTCTTGTGCCAAACTTACCACATGTGGTGAAAAACTACTCATTGGTTGGCTTCAGTATGCCTTAGTGCTAGGGAGAGCATGTATGAAATAGGCTAAAATTGTAAAAGAAATATTAGAACTAATGATGCATTTACATTTTTTTCATTGATTTAATAAAAAATGTTGACTATTTCTTATATCTAGGTTACTGTGCTGTTGAATGCTACTAATAGCTGGTTATAAGTCACAGTATCCTTAGTGGGAATAGTGACAGTTGAAAAGAATGGCCAAGGCAGGTTTGTGAAGGGCATGAGACAGAAGGCAGAGGTTTTTGTTTTTTTGTAAATAAATCCCCATTTGAGAATATGTTTACTGATTTGAGAGTGGGGAGGGAGAGAGAAAGAAAGAGAGAAACATTGATGTGAGGGAGAAACATTGATCAGTTGCCTCCCCCACACACCCTGGCTGAGGATCAAACACACAACCTATGTATGTGCCCTGACCAGGGACAGAACTTGCAATCTTTTGGTGTACAGAACGATGCTCCAACCAACTGAACCACCTGGCCAGGGCAGAGGGTTTTAAGGCAGGGGACCTGCAGGGACGGAGATCCTCAGGTACAAATACATGTGATGTGGCCTTGTGGGTGGACTAGTTCTGTAGGGAGAATTGTCCTTTTACTGGCAAGAGAACACTGCTGACCCCTGTAAATGGTGTGCAGGCTGTGGGCTGTTCTAACTGAGGGTTACAGATTTGCAGGGTTTGTCTATGATTCCCAACTCCTGGAGTCTTTGTTCACTGGGAGGTGATGAGAAATCAGAGTCACCCTAAAGACTGGATTTTATTCTATTCTTCTTTCTAGCAGTTCTGAAAGTGCCAACGGCAGATCCAAATTGGATTCATCTGAACTATGAAAAAATTCTCCCAGGAGAGCCAGCAGTAACCTGGTTTCCCCTCTCACCTAAAAATGGCTTTGGTGACTGCTGATCTATTTCACACGATACTACTAACTCAGCCTTGTGATTCTGATCTTGTGAGTTCTGCAGCTGCCTCTGCTCCAGCAGGAGGAATTCCTCCTGACCACCAGTTAAGGTTTCACCACGTTGATATACCCCCTCTGCAAATCAGGGTCACCCTAGGTCTTCAGGGAGCTTTCTCTAGAGCTCAGAGCTCTTTCCTTTCATAATTCTCTTGGGAGCCCCTCTTGCCTTTCACTGTCTTCCCTTTCTTCTACTCGGGACTGACCTAGTAAAAATAGAGTGACGGTTTATTTATTTATTTTCTTTGAAGTAGGTATTTCCTCTCACTGGGGCAACGCTGTGTTCTCCATCTCTTTCTTGCATGCAGTATCTCAGAGAGGCTCTTAACTTCCACTTAGATGAACCCAGGGAGAGAATATATTTGAAAGGCTGAAATTGATGCAGGTCAAACTAGGATAAGAAAATAAATTGAGCACATTTTCCTGACTGGACCCTTAGCTCGCAAAGCATTCAGACTCACAAATCAGGTTCTGACACATGTATGTGAATCAATTAAGCAAGTCAGAAGAGACCCTGGAAGTAATACGGGCTGAAACTTTCGATACATTTTGTTGTCTTAAATGAGGGATTCTTAAATTTAAAATAATTATCTCTAGCCACTGGGTGTTTTTTTTGTGTGTGTGATGGCATGCTGGCCTTCTTTATTTTCTGACTGATGTTGACACATAGTAACTCAACCAAATTACTCTATTCTGACAGATACATTAGGTAATCAAAGAGAATTAACATGGCAGGGGCGTGGAGGCCAGAGGATCTCTACTATTCCATATGCTGACATAAAGAAACTCTGTGGCTCCTGAGCTGGGAATTGCCCACTCTCTGTGTGTTGCCCTCTTCTCACTGGCTCGGGGCACTCTGAGGTTGCTGGCCACAGTGGCACATCAGTTGTAAGTAGATTCAGTGTGGAAACATTCCTTAGGAAATCATGCTGTCTTGCTTTTGAAGCCCAATGATGGCACAGGGACATATTTCTGCCAGTGAAACTTTCCGTGATACAATAAAATAGGATGGTTTCTCCCCCCATCCCCCAACAAAAATCATCTCCGGGCTAAACTCTTTCTATATTTCCCATTAATTCTTTTTTGCTTATGTCACATGTGGTGAAAATTGTGTTTTTCTCGCTGTCTATCAGATGACAATTCATTCACTTTCACCAACATTTGCTGAACACATACCCAGAATGTGGCTAGAAGCTGGGTATACAAAGATGAATAAAACATTCTCTGCTCTGAGTGGCTCACAGTCTGGTGAGGGAATTAGCATTAAGGCAGTTAATTAACTAAGAATGGGATGGGATGGGATGGGATGGGATGGGATGGTAGTCCTATGAGTTGGTTCAGTGGCAGAGGCCACCCACTTTCTAGCAATATCCATGTATGAGAAAAATCAAGGAAGAGGCTGACCTGAGTGAGGATCAAGGACCATTTTAAAAACAAGACTACTTGTTTGGGATGTCTCGTGGCACAGACCTTATTTTTAAACATTTTTAAATTTTTGTTTCTAAATTTATTTTAATATTAGTATTTCATTGATTATGCTATTTCAACTGTCCTGATTTTTCCCCCTTTGCCCCTTCAACCCAGAACTGCCCACTCGCTCTGGCACTCCCTCTACCATTGTTCATGTCTGTGGGTCATGTGTGTGAGTTCTGTGGCTACTCCATTTCTTATACCATACTTTACATCCCATGGCTATTCTGTGACCACCTATTTGTACTTCTTAATCCCCTCACCTTTCACCCATTCCCTGATACCTCCCTCCCATCAGGCAACCATCAAACACTCTCCATATCCATGATTCTGTCTCTGTTCTTGTTTGCTTAATATATTTTTTAGATTCAATTGTTGATAGATCTATATTTTTGCCATTTTATTGTTCATAGTTTTGATCTTTTTCTTAAATAAGTCCCTTTAACATTTCATGTAATCATGGTTTGGTGATTATGAACTCCTTTAGCCTTTTCCTGTCTGGCAAGCTCTTTATCTGCCCATTAATTCTAAATGATAGCTTTGCTGGTTTTTATCATTTGGCTATGGGTCCCTGCTTTTCATGACTTTGAATACTTCTTGCCAATCCCTTGTAGCCTGCAAAGTTTCCTTTGAGAAATCAACTGAGAGTCATATGGGAACTCCCCTTTAGGTAACTACTGTATTTTGCCATGCATAATGTGCACCCAAGTTTTTGGCTCAAATTTTCAGGAAAAAGGTCTTTGAAATTTTTAATCCAATTATTTATTTATTTATTTATTTATTTATAGAAACAAAACTGATTATCATATTCCAGGGTATTATTTTGCATACATATATTATTTTTGCTTTCTAAAGGGACACTCTTAATGTGTAAACATAAGTAAAAGAATTAAAAACATTTTTATAGATACAGAATTAGTACTACTCATTTATAATGCACATCCTTATTTTTACCTCAAAAATTCAAGCAAAAAAGTGTACATTATACATAGCAAAATATGGTAACTTCTTTTCTCTTGCTGCTTTTAAGATTCTCTCTTTAAATATTCCAAGTCATGAAAGACAAGGACCTACGTCCCAGATTGCTCTATCCAGCACAGCTTTCATGTAGAATGGAAGGGCAGATAGAGTGCTTCTCAGATAAGGTCAAGTTCAAGGAGTTCATCATCACCAAGCCCTTATTTTATGAAATGTTAAAGGGACTTATCTAAGAAAAGAATATAAAGAAAAAACATATATAGTAAAAGGACAGCAAACTCAGAATTATTAACAACCACACCTAAAGCAAAACCAAAAGAAACTAAGCAAACAACTAGAACAGGAACAGAACCACAGAAATGGAGATCACATGGAGGGTTAGCAACAGGGGAGTGGGAGGAGGAGAGAGTGGGAAAAGGTATAGAGAATAAGTAGCATAGATGGTAGGGAGAAAATAGACAGGGGAAGAGCAAGAATAGTATAAGAAATGTAGAAGCCAAAGAACTTATGACACATGGACATGAACTAAAGAGGGGGAATGTGGGTGAGAGGGGGAGTGCAGGGGGGAGGGGAGTGAAGGGGGTAAATAGGACAACTGTAATAGCATAATCAATAAAATATATTTTAAAAAGATTCTCTCTTTATATTTAAACTTCAGCCTTTTTATTATGATGTGTCTTGGAGTGGGTCTCTTTGCATTCATCTTGTTGGGGATTCTCTGTGCTTCCTGGACTTGCGTCTCTATTTCCTTCACCAAATTAGGGAAGTTGTCTTTCATTATTTTTTCAAATAGATTTCCAACTTCTCACTCTTTCTTTTCTCCTTCTGGCACTTCTATGATGGGAATGTTGGAACTCTTGAAGTTGTCCCAGAAACTGCTTACACTATACTCATTTTTTGTTAAATTTTGTTTGTTGTTTATTATTTTTTAAATATGCAATCTTTATTATATTTTTCCATTACCATTTAGTTCCCTTATACTGCCAATTTTGGGGGGATTCTTTTTTCTTTTTGTTGTTCTGAAGGGTTGTTTTTTCTTCCTTATGTTCCAAGTCATTGGTTTGATTCTCAGCTTCATCCAGTCTACTGTTGTTTCCAGGTAAATTGTTCTTTATTTCAATTAGTATATCCTTTGTTTCTGACTGGATGTTTTTTATGCTGTTGAGGTCCTCACTAAGTACCTTGAGCATCCATATAACGAGTGTTTTGAACTCTGCCTTTCATAGATGGCTTATCTCCATTTTGTTTAGTTCCTTTTCTGGAGTTTTGATCTGTGCTTTTATTTGGGCCATGTGTATTTGTCTGCTCATTTCTTCAGCCTCCTTGTGTTTGTGCCTATGTATTAGGGAGAGCTGTTTTGACACTGTGTCTTTGTTGTGTGGCCTAATGTAGTAGGTGTCTTGTAGGGACCAGTGGTACAGCCTTCCCTGTCACCCAAGATGGGTACTTGACATGCACCTTTCATGTGGGCTGAGTACACCCTCTTATTGTAGTTGAGCCTTGGTTGCTGTTGGCAGATCAATGGGAGGGATTTACCCAGGCCAAGCAACTGCAAGGACTGGCTGTGACCACTTATCACCAACTCTCCCCTCCATGGATGATCAACTGTGCAGGGGCAGGGTGGTGATGCTCTTATGTGGTCTGTAGCTGTCCACTGGGTGTGCTGACCTTGGGTTTTCCTGGGTGGGTCAGGCTGAGGTCAGGCCCAACCTGTATTTTGCCAGGGGCCACCCTGCCTGAGCTATAGAGCTATATGAGATGGCTGCTACTTGTGCTGGGCTTGGAGATACCCAGGCAAAGCCAAGCTGTAAATCTAGGCTGGCTGCTGCTTGTGCCAGGCTTGGGGCTCACTGAGGCCAGCTGCTGCTTTTTTGAGGATTTAGGGAGTTGTACAGCAAGAGCCAAAACAGCCATTCATATGGGAAAACAGCTTGGATTGGTCCATAAGTTGGGTGGGGCAGAGTCTCTGGGGATCTCCAAGGCAGGTCAAACAGTGTTAGCCAGGTTGATGGAATCTCAGATATGGCACCAGCTTGCTGGCTCTGTGGCTCCGTGGCTCTGTGGCTGGAGGGTTTAAAAAAGGGACAATGGCCTCTGCTCGCTTTGATGCTAGACACTTCAGTTTCTCCCTGTATGCCACTGGTGCCTTTCAAGCTGCTATCCCAGTTGCTGGAGCTCAGAAGGTGTGAATCTGGGTAGGTGACTCCATGTGTGGTTTAAAAGGAATTGCTTGGGGCTCCAGAAGTCTCTTCCTCTCAGTCCCCACTGGTTGTTGCAGGCAGAAGTTGTAGGGACTTATCTTCCTGGTACTAGAACTCTGGGTTATGGACTTGGTGTGGGGCTGGGACTCCTCACTCCCAAGATATCCCTCCTGAATTTTTATCTACCACACATGTGTGTGGGACCAGCCTGTTTCGTGTCTGAGCCCCTTCTACCATTCTGGATGAATGTGGTTTCTTTAATGCCATAGTCGTAGACTTCCATTCAACTCGATAGCTGATGGTTTGAAGTGATGATTGTATATTTTAATATTCTATATTTTAGTTGTAATTTTGATGTGGTTATGTGAAGAGCTGAGCTGTGTCTGTCTGCGCTACCATCTTGACTGGAAGTCAAAAGACAGATCTTTTTTCTTCAATTTATTGTCTTTCCCACTTTTAAATTGCTATATATGCAAGGATGATTTGATTATACATTTATTTGGAAGTGGGTATAAAAAGTTACATTATCATTGAGGTATACTTATTTTAAACACTTGCATACATGCTGCCTATGTATTGTGAAATTTGTCGCTATCTCCTTGGACACATAATGTGTTCTTTGTTTTCCTGATTATATTGATTAATGAATATATTAATATATCTGTAAGTATCAAGACATTTTTGTAAGTATCAAGCCATTTTTATATCTAGAAAAACTCTACTGGCTACAGTGTTATAGTTTTGTTTTCTGATAATTTATATTATATTATATTTAGAATATTATATAATATTCTAAAATATTTAGAATATTTCTATATTTACTTAAGCTATCGTAGAGCAAGCTTTGGTGTCAGAACCTCACAGAATGGATTTAGTAAAATTTACATATACCCTATCCTGTGGTATGGATTAAATAACAACACAGTGATTGTTATTGATAGAAAGTTTTTATTTTATTATCCTGGGTTATTTCTTATTTGGGGGTAGATATATGATACCCTTCTTTCAATATCTTCTATAGGTATTTATTCTAGTTGACTTTCCAGTTTTTAAAACAGAATTCAGCAATTCATGTTTTCCTAAAAAATTGACTATTTCATCTAGCTTTAAAAAAATTATTGGCAATGTTACAAATAGAATTTTTTAAAATAACGTTTCACAGCCTGTGAGTCTGTGGTTACATCTCCCTTTTTTGTCCAATTTTGAGTTCTTTCTCTTTCTCTCAATCTCCCTCTGTCATCAGACTTGCCAGAACTTTCCTCATTTTATCAATCCACTGTCTTTTTCAAATAGTATCAGAACCCATGTAGGAACTGATATAATTTTAATGACAAAAAAAGGGGTTCCTTATTTTATAGTGCTTTGGAGTCCTGGGGTGTGAAGTAGATTATTTTAAAAACTAGAACATTAGAAAAAACAATGCCCTTACTGGGAGCGACTTCCTAATGAAACTCTGGGTTATTCAAACTGCAGTTTCCTTCTATAAAAAATGGTCGGCAACACGCCCTGCTCACTGCGCTACATTCTGCAGTGACCAGGTGAGGTAAAGTGCAGAAGTACTGGGAAAACTCTAACAAGGTCATGAAATGTGCTATTTCCTGAAATATGTGTTGCTTTTAGGCTGCATAGAAAGTAACAAGCCCTTTCACAATTTTTAAAGCGTTTTTCTACATCACAAGGATTATTAGACTCTCCTCTGTGAAAACATTTGCGGGCTTTGTCCTGATGAATTACTTTAGTTTCAGGGGAAAATATTTCCTCATTACCCTTCGCCTAACATAAAAAGTTCTCATTCTACTAAATTAGAAATGTGCACTGAAGACCCATTCAATAAAGGACACTGAAATGGAAATTAACTCAAGTCTGCTTCCAATTAATTTCAATTCCCCAAAGTGCCCAACTTTCCTTTTCTGTCCCAGTAGTAATTGGAAAGTAATAGGCAAGCCTAGGTTTCAGCGGTCTTATGTGTGTATGTGTGTGTGGGGTATACATTCTGGGTCAGCGTGGGGGAGGGTCAGGACGTTTTCAGTGTTCTTTAGGTGTCTAGTAACTTTACTATTTGAATTAATTATATAAAAATCTGGCTATAACTTCTCAGGCTAATGTTTCAACATCCCTCTTTCTCTATCTTAGAACACTTGTTTTTAAGCAGCTAAAACTGAGTTTAAAAGGAAATCTTCCCCCCAAAACTGTGAAAACAGACAAGAACAGAGGGACTCTCTGGCTGAGGGGAGTGGGGAGGGAGCCCTAGAATCCCACCAGCTTGGTGGCCTTCTCTCTGCTCCCAAGGCAGGCCCCAAAAAGCCTCAGGGCTTCAAAGAGTACAGATGGAAAACCATTGCTCCTTATAGTGACCAGGCATGGCTTGGAGACTAACAGACTTTTTCTAAAAATGTAACAGCATTTCCCCCAGGGCCTGCCCAGGCCCAGATGGGTGTTTTTAGAGGCTCGCACAGCTACTGTAGTGAAGGAAAGAAAGGAAGAGGGCAGAGCAGGAACAGAAGCCACATTAACTGGATGAGAGGAATGTGGCAGTATCTGACAGTTCCTTACTCAAAGGCAGGCAGTGACTGAAGGACTATGAAGGGCAGAGGAAAGAATTACTGGGCTCAGAGAGAGAGGGATTCCCACAGGAAGTTAAATCTCACAGGGAATTTCATAAGGTAATAAGGTTCTTTTTACAAAGTAATACTATGTTTCCTTGTAATTCTGTTATTCTCCCTTTTGAAATGTACCTTTCAGTATATATTACTCACTAATATGGTCAAATTCTTCAAAAAAGTAATTCTCTTCGGAAACCCTAGCCTAAGGAAACAATGTGTTAAATATGAGGGGAAAAAGCTAATTTCTTTTTTTTTTTAAAGGTTTTATTTATTTATTTTTAGAGAGGGAAGGGAGGGAGAGAGAGAGAGAGAGAGAGGCAGAGAGAGAGAAAGGGGGAGAGAGACATCAATGTGCGGTTGCTGGGGGTTATGGCCTGCAACCCAGGCATGTACCCTGGCTGGGAATCGAACCTGGGACACTTTGGTTGCTAATTTCTTTTTATATTCATTTATTATAATGAAAACCAGAAAACTATCCTAATATTCAATACTCGGTTGAGAAAAAGAAAAAAATGACACATTTCCTCAACTATTTTTCACTAATTAAATATAATAATTGTGCAACTATTTGCAGAAAGCCAGGAATGTTAAAAGCACCAGCTCTGAAATCACAGAGACCTGAGTTCCAATTCTTGGCTCCCTCTGCCATTTCTTACCCGTGATCTTGGGAATATTATTGCTTCATTTCCCTAAACCTCAATATTCTCATCTGTTAAATTAGGACAATGATACATATTAAACAGGGTCAATATGAGGCTACAATTACATGTAACAATATAAATAAAATGTGAAGTATAGTGCTTGGTACCTAGCAGCTGTTCAATAAATATTAATTCCCTGGGTAGCATTCCTTACATAGCACATGGAGAGATGTTTATTCTCTATCAACAGATTTGTTTGACAAACCTAAGGAAAAAAATGGCTTCCTAGGAAATATAAATGACAAGATTAATTAGAAATGTTGAGCAGACCAGTTACCTTTGAAGAAATAGAAGAGAATTTAAAGATCAGTCTACCATTTTAAAAATGCACCAGGACCAAATGTTTTCATAGCTATGCTCTGTTACCTTTTAAAGAATTGGCAATTCCAATTTAATTGAAAATTTTCTGGTTACAGAAAAAGGTAGAAAACTTTCTCATTTATTTTAAGAAGCTTCCATAACCTAATGCTCCCACAAACAAAATAATAAAACAAAAAAAATGAAATCATCATTGAACACAATCACTATGAATATAAATGAAAACATGTCTAAATATTAACAAATGGAATCCAGCAGTGTATCAAAAGAACTATATCTTATGACCAAGCAAATACTCCAGGAATATAAAGCTTAGTCAACATTAAGGAACCAGCATAATTCATTATAATAATAAATTAAAGGAGAAAAAGGCAATTCTATCAATAACTACTGAAAGGGTTAAAATATAGTATCCATTCCTAATAACAAATTTTAGTAATATATAACGAAAAAGAAATTACTTATGTATGATACAGATTATTTACCAAAGAAAGCAAATATCATTCTAAATGACTATAAATAATTTATGTTAAAATCACAAAATAGATAATGATGTCCACTGCCACCATTATTAGAAAACATTATTCTGGAAACTCGAATAAATACAGTAAGATAGGATAAGGAAATACCCAGTATAAATATTTGAAAATAAGGTAAACATCACTTAGAAAACTAACTAAAAAATTTTTAAAAAATTTTCCATTGGACTTCTGGTCAAGACGGAGGTGTAGGTAAACATGGCTCACCTCCTTGAACAACCACATCAAAATTACAACTAAACTATAGAACATCCATCACTCAGAACTTTCAGAAATCAAGATGGATAGAAGTCCAACAACTACGGGATTAAAGAAACCACCTCCATCCAGACTGGTAGGAGGGGTGGAGATGTGGAAACAGCTGGTCCCAAATCCACATGTGGTGGATAAAAATTCAGGAGGAATATCTCGGGAGTGAGGAGTCCCAGCCCCCACACTAGGCCCCAGCCCAGAGTTCCAGTGCCAGGAAGGTAAGTATCCATAACTTCTGGGTGCACAAGTCAGCAGGTATTGAGTTGGTGGAAGAAACTTCTGGAGTTCCAAGCAGTTAATTTTAACAAAGTCACACCCGGACTTACTCAGACTCACTCCCTCTGAGCTCGAGTATGGGAGTAGCAGCTTAGAAGGCACCAGTGGCACACAGGGAGAAACTGAAGTGTCTGGCATCAAGGTGAGAGCTGGGGACAGCCTTCTCTCAGACAGAAAGGCAGGAAGAGGCCATTGTCCCTTTTCTGAACCCATGCCCACAGTGCCACAGTGCCACAGAGCCAGCAGGCAGGTGCCATATCTCAGACTCTATCAACTGGCTAACACTGTTTGCCCTGTCCTGGAGATTCCCTGAGGTTTGTCCCACCCAACTTACAGGCCCACCCAAGCTGCTTTTCCATAAGAATAGCTGGTCTTGGCTCTTGCTTCACACTTCCTAAATTCTCTCAAACAAGCAACAACCAGCCTCAGTGAGCCTCCAGCTCACATACGTTTTGGTAAGTGGCCCCCAGGTCTGGCACTAGCAGCAGCCAGCCTAGGTTCACAATTTTGAGTTCATCTGGGAACTGCAAGCCCAGCATAAGTAGGAGCCATCTCAGATTACTTTACAGCTTAGGTAGGGTGGCCCAGGGCAGAACACAGTTGGGGGCTAACCTTGGCCTGCACCACCCAGGAAACTCCAGAGCTATCACACCCAGTGGACAGCTACAGACCACATTGGAGCACCACCACTCTGTCCCTATAAAGCAGATCCTCCACAGATGGCAGAGGTTGGTGGTCAGTGGATATGGCCAGTCCTTGCAGCTGACTGGCCAGGGTAAATCCCTTCCATTGCCCTGCCAAAAACAATCATGGCTCAACTGCAAGAAGAGGGTGAACTCATCCCATGCAAAGGGCACATCTTGAGTACTCAGCTTGGGTAATAGAGGAGATGTGCCACTGAACCCTACAGGACACCCACTACATCAGGCCACACAATGAAGACACAGAGTCAGAGCAGCCCTACCTAATACACAGAAACAAACACAGGGAGGCTGAAATAATGAACAGACAAAGAAACATGGTCCAAATGAAAGCACAGATCAAAACTCCAGAAAAAGAACTAAACAAAATGGAGGTAGGCAATCTATGAGATGCAGAGTTCAAAACACTCGTTATATGGATGCTCAAGGTACTTAGTGAGGACCTCAAGAGCATAAAAAACATCCAGTCAGAAACAAAGGATGCACTAATTGAAATAAAGAACAATTTACTTGGAAACAGCAGTAAACTGGATGAAGCTGAGAATCAAATCAATGATTTGGAACATAAGGAAGAAAACAACCAATCAGAAAAACAGGAAGAAAAAAGAATTAAAAAATTGAGTATAGTATAAGCAGTCTCTGGGACAACTTCAAACATTCCAACATTCGCATCATAGAGGTGCCAGAAAGAGAAAAGAAAGAATGAGAAATTGGAAATCTATTCAAAAAAACAATGAAAGAAAACTTCCCTAATTTCATGAAGGAAATAGAGATGCAAGTCCAGGAAGCACAGAGAATCCCAAACAAGATGAATGCAAAGAGGCCCACTCTAAGACACATCATAATTAAAATACCAAAGGTTAAAGATACGTAAAGAATCTTAAAAGCAGCAAGAGAAGAGCAGATAGTTACCTACAATGGAGTTCCTGTAAGACTGTCAGTTGATTTCTCAAAAGAAACTTTGCTAGAAGGGATTAGAAAAAAAATTCAAGTCATGAAAAGTGGGAACTTACAGCCAAGATTGCTCTTCCCAGCAAAGCTATCATTTACAATAGAAGATAAAGAGCTTCCCAGACAAGAAAAAACTAAAGGAGTCCATCCTTACCAAGCCATTATTATATGAACTCTTAAAGGGACTTTTTAAGAAAAAGAATAAGATCAAAACTATGAACAATAAAATGGCAAAAATACATATCTATCAATGATTGAATCTAAAAAATAAACTAAGCAGTCAAGAACAGAGACAGAATCATGGATATAGAGAGCACTTGATAGTGCCAAATGGGATAGGGGTTGGGGAATGGGTGAGGAGGTGAGGGGGTTAAGAGGTACAAGTTGGTGGTTACAGAGTAGCCATGGGGGTATAAAGTACAGTAGAGGAAATGGAGTAGCTAAGAACTTACATGCATGAACCATGGACATGAACAAAGGTATGGGGATTGCCTGATGGAGTACAGGGTGCTGGGATGATGGGAGCAGAGGGGGGAAATTGAGAAAACTATAATAGCAAAATCAATAAAATAAAATTTTAAAAATTTAAAAAACCTTCCATAATTAATAAAGAAATTGAGTAAGGTCAAAGAATATAAAATAAATATACAATAAAATAGAGAATACAAAACCCAGCTAGAAATGAAAGTGGTAATTGTGCCGTTCACAATAGCAATAAAGTATATAAAATATGTAAGAACAAATTTTACAGGAAAAATATACAATTTTTAAGAAGAAACTATGAAACCTGATCCAGACAAATGAAAAGAATGATATAATCTTGGATGACAAGATTCAATGTAAGAAAAATGTCAGTGCTCCCAAATTAATATGTAAACCTAATGCAATTCCATGAGAATTGTAGTTTTTGTGGCAATGAGTAAAAGAATCATGGTGTTCATTTATTCATATGGAAAAATAAATGTCAAGTAAAGCAAATTATAAAAAAGATTAATAGCTGGCTTGCTCTACTAAATAGTTTTAAAACACTATATTTTGGTTTGATAAGGAAATTGAATACTCCACCACACTATATATAAAGACAAATTCCAGATGAATTAAACACTTAAAAATTAAAAGAAAATTTAGGGAAACATATATTAACAAATTTGAGCTGCAGAGAGCTTTTGAATTAACACAAGAAACATAGAAGCAATGAAGAAAAAAGATCTATTTGACTTTATAAATTTAAAATATTCCAATAGCAAAAGTGACATTCCAATGTCAAAAGACAAAAAAAGATGGGAAAATATTCAACATTCATAGGACAAATAAAGATTTAATCTCTATTACATAAAAGCACTTACTAATTGATAAGGAAAAGGCAGATGACCCAATAGAAAAATATGCAAAGCAGAAGAATAGATAATCACAGAAGAACAAATGCAAATGTCCAGTAGTATATGTAGTGATGCTCGATAACACTAACAAGCAGTAAAAGTAACTATGAAGTATAATTTGTCACCCATCTGACTGGCAAAAACTAAAAACTGTTAACACCCACTATTGGCAGGAAAAAGTTATTCATGCTCTATTCCTGGAGGAAATGAAAATAATTATAGTCTTTTTGAAAAGCAGCCTCATCATACCTATTAAAACCCCATATAGGTAAATCACCAATATGTAAGGCTCTATGTACCAAGCTGCTTGTTATGGCATTGTTTGCAGTGGCAAAATAATAAAAAGATACGAAATGTACATCAGCATAGAATGATTAGCACAGATCATTCATACCATTGATATTATACAATCATTAAAAATAATCTGTTAGATCTATACCAATTACCTTATAAAGACTGCCACAATGTATTATTAAATGAGAGAGACAAGAATCAAATGTGCACAGAGGTACAGTATGAACCTACATTGACGGCCCCATCCCATATATTCATGTTCTGTAATATGTTTGTATGTGATTATATGAGGATAAAGAAAAGAGTGTTAGGAAAACAGCAGATAGTTAGCATTGATTGGGTACAAGGAATACTCGTACCTCTGCTCAAATGGCCACAATATAAATAACGTAAGTAATGATAATCTAATTTTTAAGAAAGCAAATTCCTTATGCTTTGATGTAGGTGAAAAAGTAGATACAAAATTATAGGCAGGCTTCATTAGCAATCATATAAAACATTCAAGAGAAAAAAGGTTGGTGGGCAATACAACCAAATTACCATGACGGTTGTTTAAATGGAGGCATTATAGTTGTTTTTTTCCCTCCAGATTTTCAAAATTTTCTCTAATGCAGTTATTTTTACTTTTGTAATTAAATAAATAAAATAAAAATTCTAATTCACTTTCTGTTAACTATGTACCTTTTATTATGTCTTGAAGTCAGTGACTGCGTGGATATATGTGAGCTTGATGATGTCCAGCTTGAAAATGTGTGTTTACATTTTATCCGATATATGAAGGGATTTGGGGTTTATTTTCAATTAGTCGTAGATTAGATAACTAAATCCTCATGAAATGATTATCTATAAAAATATGGCTTTATGTATTTCAGGATGTTTTTCCTCAAACAGGAACTGAAATAACATTAGCACTAATTTTCAAAGCAGTGTGGCTTTGTGGGCAGGTCACGGCTCTTCCCCCTTCCAGGCCTCAGCTGCTTCACCTATAAATGAAGTTGGATGGGGTCATGTTCTTAGGGTCTTTTGGCTCAAACATTCTGTGAACTAATTATATTAATCATGGAATGCATTTACAAATAAATGAGCAATTGCTAAACAGAAGAAAGTTTTCATCTCAGTAATGCTTTTACTGGCTGTGGAAGACATTTATATAGCTAGGGACAATGCCCTACCTTGACTTAACTCTCATACTCACATGGAAAACATGCAAGATTCTAAATAGCAGATGGCCTTGGCTTGTTTATATCCTTCATTTATAACTGTATGGCTGTTGATCAATGCCTTTCCATCTATTGTACCTTCCCACCCTTGCCAACTTATTATTTTGCTTTACAGACCTCAATGTGTGAATGAAAAGTTTTAATTCCACTTTCTTGAGGTATAACTTATACAGGATAAATACACCCAATTAAAGTGTAAACTCTGATGAGTTTCAACAAATTTATGCATCTATATAAGCAGTACTACAATTAAGTAGAACATTTCTATCACCCTAAAATGTTCCCTTTATCTTTTCCCAGTTAAACCCCCATTTCCTGCCCTAGGCAGCTCCTAATCTGCATTTGGCACTATAGGTTAGATATGTCTTTTACAGAGTGTGAACAAAGTTTTAATTTGTGTTTTTTTCAGTCTTGGATAGCATTAATGTATTTTACTGGTTTCATTCAGGTTTCTTAGTTGCAAGCAACAGAAAACAACTCTGGCTTATTTTGGCAGCAAAGGAATTTGTTGAAAAGATATGGGCAGCTCACAGAATTGCTGGGAGACTGGTGAACCAAGTTTGGAATTTTATGGCCAGCAATAATGCCCCAAATTATATAGTAGAGTTGTTCTGGTGAGGAAAGCACCGGAAGCAGCAGTTTGAGTTACCTAAACTGTCTTAGGAACTTTCTGTATTTCTTAGAAAGTAAAAAGTCTATCAGGTGTATGTGCCTTAGGAAATCCTGCAATTTCTGGGGTCAGGTGGAATGTATACACCCGAGTGGCATATCCTAGATCATGTGTCCATCATGCCTTACCTGCAATAGAGGTGAGGCGAACACACTTTCAGCCTCCATGGTGGGAGGCATCTTATCAAACCTCACAAAGTTTTAATTTTAACCCTTTCCCCAAATCATCAGAAAGGGTTAAAATCCTAGATGGTTAAAAAAAGGGCCAATATCAACAACACTGATAGTTTTGGTTTCTTTATTAGATTGCATTCTGAACTTGCAGCTTTATGTCCAGTGGTCACTACTGCCAGGCCACAACTGAGAAGCATCTGCTGGATGTAAAGAGTCTGCAAGGTGCTGAAAGTGTGGACAAGGCCATCAAGAAAGTTTATATTTAATGAAATAGAAACAGATGTTGTGGCTTTCATACTTGCTCAAGTTTTTTCTTTTTATATAATTGCCCTAAACTAAAACCTGCAAATAAAGTCAGTGGGTCTAAATTAATTAATTTGATCGAAAAAAGAATGCACCATATTAAAAATTAGTATAATAATTAATGAATTTTATAGTTATTCACAAAGTATTTACCTTTAAGTTTTAAGTTAAATATTTACTCAATGTTTTACTCTTCTGGAAGTGTGTAAACCTCACCGCAAGTCTCCTCTAATAGCTGTGTTCATTTCGAGTTTTTTCAAGTCAACACATAAAGTAAGTCCAGTTACTTCCCCAGTTCTACCTGCTGTCCATTACTCTTGATTTCAATTGACAGGTCCAGGGAAGAGGGGGTGGCCTGATCCAGGGGCAATGAAGGTGCAATGCTGAGGAATCAGCTGGAGGAGAGAAGCAGCAGGCACCATGGAAAAAACAAAAACGAAGCAAGGTTAGATTTTTCATATGTCTTGCTCTAGGGCTCAGAATTTAAGAAATGTGTGTTGTGGTCTTCCTGTTTTTTCAAAACAGTTAATATGGGGGGATAAATAGTCATGGAAAAAAAATAAAAATTGAACTTAAAAAATGATAATATGTTAACTTTATTATTTTCATTTATCATCATAAAATGTCCATGAAGAGCATAGGCTTGGTGCTAGAGAAACATAAAATTCTATCTATATAGTTTTTTCTGAGCAGTTTTCTAATTTTTCTTAGCAATAAATTTAGAACTGCCTCAGACTAACCTGATCAATAAGGCCAAGATACACATTCAACTAACAGACATCTAACACCTTATAGGGTAGCCTAGAAACAGGGTCTTCTCTTTTACTCTTTACCACACAGAATGACCCATATGGAGGGGGGTTCTGTTATCAGATGAGAAAACAGTCAGAGAGAATTTAGGCTACAGCCACAAAATATCAAAGTTCAGTCTGGGAGCCTGGTCTCTGTTCCCAAGTTCTGGCTCTTGTCATGACACTAGGCTGTTGGGGCACAGCATAAAATGAGCTAAGGAATCTTGACTCAAGCTGATGTAGGGGGTTTTGGTGATCTCAAACCATCTGGATTTTATAGGGACAGCCCTCTGTGTGTGTAAGTTCTGGGCTGAGGCTATGTATTATTTATGAACTCACATACTGTGCTGGTTTCTCTAAGGAAGGATATCCTGTGCCCACATGTCTTAGGAGAACAATATACATATTCACACAACCAAATGTTTGCAGCCAGGGGTTGCATGTATAAACTGCTGATACATACAATGTGACACAATGGAGATACAGCTAAATGGATCAGCAAGGAGTTGCATGTTTTACATGGGTTGCCTTGTCTTTGCGGCCAACCAATGTGATTCTGGAAGGTACTTCTAGGCCAACCTTTTTTCTCCTGTGTTTCACAGTCTCTAGTGTTGCCAGGACTATTTTCTTTCTGCCTCCATCCTTCCCAGACACCTTCCATTAACAATTCCTTTCTATCAACCCTCTTGCCTAGGAGGACAGCACGGTTCTCTTAGCTGATGTGGACAGTGACAAGAGGTCAGAGTTCAGAAGTTTTGCAAGGATCAGAGGCAGGAGACATCAGGGTATTTTACACAGGCCTCCTGAGAACAACAGAGTGGCAACTGTACAGGTGCCGGGCGAAGAGCAGTCTTCCTAACTAGAGAACCACCTCCTCAGTTACACGTCAGTCAGCCCCAAGAACACAAGCGAGTCCCTTCACGGGTGTGCACTTCTGGCTAATGAATGATTGCTAATCATTGAGTTTAGCTGAGAAACATCACCACCACAGTAGAACACGGTTTTCTCTGTAGGAGATTCCTCAGGTAGGTACGGTTTGGTCATTTGGATGTGAATGTAAAGTCACCTACACCAGCTCATGCTTTGTCATTGTTAAATCATTGGTCTCTTGTCCAGCAGGCACAGATTTAGGATCCTGTAAGTCCCCGTATTCCCCACCCATGTCTGAAGAGGACAGGGACAGAATGAGTTGTATTGACTGAACAAAGCTCTTTCTCCCCACAGGAGAGAATGAACATATGACGATGAATAACCCTTCAACACAGATTTACCAGGTAAAGACAGAGAGATTGTTTTGAACAGTCCCATGTGTAATAGTGATGACTGTCTTGTATGTACAATTTTTAGTGCTTACAAATGCTTCCATGTGTATCATCATATTTCTCATATTTCTTCACTTAACAAGTTCCTTGTATTTAGACAGGCAGGGTAGAGAGCACCATTCCCATTGCACTTTTAAGAAAACTGATTATTAAAGGATCACTTAACCCAGTTTATAAAACACAGTACCACCGCTCCCACATCAGCTCTGCTTTTCTTGCTGCTGCTACCATCGCTATGGTCAGTACACCATGCAATATTTCCCCCAGAGAGAAAGAGAAAGCAAAATCTGTTTTTCTTAATTCCCTATTTTAGCAGGGACAACTGAAAATCAAAAGACAGTTAACGTTGCAAATGTTAAAATATGGTGATAGAAAAAATGTTAAGCTCCTTTAAAGAATGGGAATAATTTAATTTACAAGGGAGATAAAATTGTGGAAAACATTTTGTAATATATTTGCAGTTAGGCTGCTTTGGCTCTCTGAATAGTATTTATTTGGCTTCTATGTTCCAACTGTAAATTTAAAGTAAATTTTGTGTCCTTAAAAACTTGGAAGTATATTCTGACATAATTTGTAGGATAAAAGCAGCTTGGACTAGGGAAACGCGTGCACTGCTCCAGAGATAGGACAGTGTAATCTGGAACACATGAGAAGGAAGAACTGACAGAGCTTGGTGGGGGTTGGAAGAAAAGGTGACTTTAAAGTTGACTCTAAGGTTTTAAGCCCTAGTAACTAGGAAAAAGAGCTGTCTCCTAAAAAAGATACAGAAATTCAGAAGAGCGGATAGTTTGGGGGAAATATTATTTAGATTTGGTGAGCTTAAATGACAGTAAAGTGAAAATACCAAGTTCCTAGAACTATCATATAAGAGATCATTGCTGTGAACCCAATTAGGGCAAGCCAGCACAGGATCACACAAACATCTTCAATTGTGTTGCTACTCAACCCGGACCAGCAATGAGAGGGGATAGAGGAAACAGCCTCATTTCAACTTAATGCCCATTGATTGAACAGCTGCTATGTGCAAAGTCTACTGTTTGACCTAGCGGGAGACAAAACAAATGAAACATACCTTCTCGCTGATTTTTAAGTGTCCTGGTAAACACATACAAGGTAGACTGTTGGAAGGATTACAACAGAAGCATTGATAAAATTCTATGAGATATGGAGGAAGGATGAATTAATATTGACAGAAGGATGTGAACCAGGCATTTAAGGACAAGATGATCATTTGGTAAGTGGTTATGGGGAAGGGTATTTCAGGCAGAGGGACTAGCCTGAGCAAAGGCCTGGAAACAAGAGAGTCTTCACTCAATGCTGATTTGATGCCTCGCTTGTCCAAGACCTCCAAATGTCTTCCCTGCCCACCTCCCCTCTGTTAATGTCTGACCTGTGTATGGCATTCGAATGAATGTGAGTATCACTTTAAACTCAGGTATGATTTAAAGTCTGTTACAGATTTTATGTAGGTCACTCCCCAAATGTTGGCTAAATATAGCTACAGTGGTGGTGGCGGCCTCATTCTTTTATTGTATCACAAATCCAAGTACATCTGTTCACAGTGGAACAAGTGAAGCCGTGGAAGTGAATTGGTCTATATGACCTCTATGATGCTGTGATTATACCTCATTCTTGTCTTAAAAGAATGTTTTCTAAGCCCCAGTTTGTTTGCTCCAAGCAATATTTAACCAAAAGAAGAAGGAGGAGAAGTAAAGAAAGAAGAGGAAGAGGAAGGAGGGAAGCAGGGCAAAGTTAACTATAAGAGAATACAATCTACACTAAAAGGGGAGAGCAAAACGTGAAATTTGAAGTAAAATATGACATTCTGGCCACTCTCTATTTCCTTGTTTTATTTTCTTGGATGATGCCCCCATCCTTACCTGACATTATAGTAAATATTAACTTGTGTATTTTTTTTATTGTCTGTCTCTCTCTAGAATGTAAGCTCCAAAAGCAGGGATTTAGTACATTTTGCTCTTTTGTACATTCTCAGCATCAAGTACAGTACCTGGAATATAAAAATATTCAATAAATATTAGCTGAATGAATGAGTGAACATCTGCAAAATGTGTGTATTGCTTTGGGCCAAGAGGTCTGATGTAGTTATTTAGTCTGGTACCATATGGTGTTTGGAAATTGTCTGGTTCTTTGGGAAAAAGAAAGAACAGATCCTCACTTCATATACTAATCAAAGTAAACTCTAAAATGAATAAAGGGGTTAAATATAAAAAATAAAACCATAAAAGTTTAGAATTAGTGAATATTTGTCTCTGGATGTAAAACATCTAGGTAAAAAAGCACCGAAAGAACTCACAATGGAAAGGGTTAGAAAGTTCATACACATTACAACTAAAAGTTTTCCCGATGTAAATATATTTTCAATCAATTCAAAGACAAACAACAAAACTGAAAAAAAAATCCTTATAATTAAGCCTTTGTAATATCTATATACTCATAGAAATCAATAAAAAATGAAACTCCTGAGACCTTAGTAGAATAAGTAGAATATGGGCAAAGGACACAGTCAGTTGACCATGGTAACATTACGGATGACTAATAAATAGAAGAAAAGGTTGAAGCTCATAGAAACAATGATTAAAATAAAGACTACTTTTTTTACTGCCTAATTAACAAATAATAAAATAATTAATAATATTTGGTTTTGATGAATATGTGTAAATTGGCAGAAACTTGAATAAAAACTGCTAGTTAAAATGTAGTAATATTGTTAGAATGTTCTCACTCCCAGTTGGCTATTTGCTTTTTGGATGGACTTGACCTCTATGGTAAAAGTATGAGATAACAGTGACCCAAATCACGTCACGGAAGCCAACAGAAGAATGAGCACCACCATTTCCCAGTTCATTGCAGGCAGAATTACTGTCGGGGCAGGCGAGCCATGTGGAAACCCTGACTGCTCCTTAGCACAGTGTATTTCTTTTCATTTGAACTCAGATCTATCTCCTTCTCTTATCCTTTGTCCACTGTATCCAGCCCTCTCAAAGCCTACTCCTGTCTCTTTCAGAGTCAGCTTGTGTTGCTTCACTCTTGATTACTACATTTTGCATATGGATTTTAAAGTTATGATTTCATTAACATGAGAAGCAGGGGGGTGGTTCCACAATTAAGGTAACAGATGTGTTAACTGCACAATTTAGCCCTAGCTCAATGGTTACACTTATGATTTGAACTCCAACATGCTTTTGGCTCACTTGTAACCTTAGGAATGTAAATACTGCAGCTTCCTCCATGTATATTGTTTCCTATATCATGTTCAAGACATGATTTTCTAAATATACTAATTTAGGACATTACACACGATACAGTATGTTTCAAAGAAAATATAGCCATATTATTATAACTTTCAAACCATTTGGTCAAATATATTTTGTATATGTATTAATTAATTGAATATATTATCTCTCTCCCTTTGGGATTAAGATTTCCCTTTGGGTTAAATACTACCTAACATGCTTTGACTCACAGTAATTTCATATTTAGGAATTTATATGAAGGAAAAAATCTGAAATACACACAAAGCTTTAAATAAAAAGCATAATGTCAGCATTATTTACAATATTGAAAAATTACAAACAACATAAATTTCCAGAGTAAATATGTGGCTAAACTCTGCCATAACCACACAATGGAATATTATATAGTTATTAAAAATAGACATTTAGGAAAAATTTTAAGGATAAGGGAAAGGGCTTATGTTAGGCAAAAAGAGGAAGCAGAATCAAAATACAACTGTAGTATGATTTCAACCATATAAATATCTGCATTCATATGCACAGAACAAAACAGAAGGAAATATACCCAAACATGATGGTGATATTAAAGTAATAAAATTTGGGGTGATTCTCTTTTTTTTTCTATTTCTCTAAAATGAAAATAATTTAAGAAAATGAGTTATATGCCAAAAGGACCTCTAATTGAAAAACTATGGGAACCAGTCCTACAGTAATAGGTTTCATTATTCAAACTGCCATTGAAAGTTTCATAGGATTTGCAAGTCCTGTCTGAGCCTCAGTCTTGTTTTTGCAGTTGAGGAATGTCTCCAACACATGAGAAGGTAACTCTGTCTACCAGGCCTGTGGTGCATCCAAGGATCATTAGGATCAGTTTCTGGCACACCAGGCTTCATATCAGCTTCAATAGTGCCCTGTAATAATGACTTTAAGGGTCAACTTCTGTAGGAAATGTGGAGAAATAGACTTGGGAAATTTACTCTTAACTATTCAAATGACTTGCTCCCCTCTTTGTGTTTTAAATCATCGCATTTCTGGAGATTAATAAAGAAGCCTTAAATTAGGGAGATATAAACTAGCAGGATGGCCAAATTTCTTCCGTAGCAACCCTGGTTAGGTTGGCAGCCAAAAAAATTAACTTGGCTTCCTTGCCATCATGTGCTACTTCAGAACACCTGGGCTTTGTTCTTGAAGAGCCATTGGGTAATGCAGGAATTTGTCATGTCTTATAGAGAGGTTTCTCGATGGTTCACAATTAACAAGTTTCCAGGGTTCTCAAGTACAGGCCCAGTCCACCAAATTTCCCCATAGTAGCTTTCTGACCTTGATAATGGGACAGAAAGGAAGGAGAAATCTGTATAATAACTTGCATACTTTAAGAAAATTTAGCTGAGGGATCTTTGGTTGGAAGATGTTGACTAAAATTCATATTAGGAAGACTTAAAAAAATAATAAGAGTTAAGAAGCCAAGAAAATTAAGAAAATTGAGAAACAGAAATTAAGAGCAGGAAATAGGAAAAATTCGGACTCCTCTCCCCTATTTCTTTAAGCCTAAGATGCCCTCTGTGGTACCCCAGGCTTCGAAGTACAAGTCTTCCCTGAACCTGCCTCCAGTGGGAGCCCGCCTTCAGCGGCAGGATGGAGGGATCATAACCTCTCTAGAGCAGCTTCATGAAAAAATCAACGAGATGAGGAACGTGTTCAACTCGCTGGAGAACAAGGTAGACACCCATTTCTAATCCTTGGGGTGGGCTGTGGGCTGTCAAATAAGAAAGCTGAAGAGAGAGCAGGAAAAAGATACTAAATCCCTGTCTTCAGAGTATTTTTTTTTTAATTCATGAAGGAATGGCTAGCAGTCTGGAGCAACTAAAGATATTAAGAGTTTAAGCATCCTAAAAGTGACATGCTGTCTCAGGTGTGTGATTGTGCTCACTAGGGCATCCGCTCCCTGGCTGATCATGAGTTGTAAAGCTGTTTATAAGGCAGCAGTGTTTTATAACTTCAAAGGCAGGTACCCAAGGGACTCAAAGTAATATATGTGAAGAAAATGGGCTCATAGCTCAAAATGGTTTCAAAATTCCCAAAGTCCCTATATAACTTGGCTGTTAGAGAAAAATTTTGATAGTTCTTAATTTTTTGAGAGCTGGGGTTCTACAGGTGAGGAAAAGTCTTTTCTTCCAGGACCCTGCTTGTTGCCTTTTGGCTCCTGGGAAAACTCCACACACCCACCTCGGGGAATAGTGATAATGAAACCTATTTCTGTCAGATACTGGTTCTCTTTGTTTTTCAAGCAGGAAACCTGAGTGAATTTCAGAGTACCTGAAAGAATGTCAGGTTTCCTTCCTTCAGTTTTAAAACTTGCATACATTTTGCTTTGAAAATACATAGTCATAGATTTTGTTTGTTTTGCTCATAGAAGATTAATTTACATAATGAGAGTTACCAGATCAAAAGTAGTTGATCTGGTGATTTAACCCATCATGATAACTGGATTAGGACATGTGCTACAATCCATCACAAAGACTAATTAAAATTAAAACAACCAAAATGAAAATCAGATTGTTTGTGTTGTTTCCTAGTCTTCCAGTCCCAAACACTTGACAGGTCTGGCTTTTTTCCTCTGAATAATCTCTTTGGTTCCTCTTATTTCTCCCTACTCCCAGCCCTCAAGGGAAACCTTTGTGAAGCACACTGAACCACAGAATCCTTTATTTTATAGGATGTAGGTAACTTAGTCATTTTATAGTGGGAGGGGCAAGTTGGAAACATTGGGACAACCAGATTCCAAATTGTTTAGAAGTACACATTTGAAAGAATTTTGTTAAGGTAACTGGACTTTAATTGCCATCTCTTTAAAATCAGAATACTTGGTGGATACTTTTAATTATAGAACAAACTTTCTAAATAATTATGTTTTAAAGAGAGATCTGGAGCTAAGAGTTCCTCTACTTAGCAAATTATAAGATTATAAATTTGAAGAAAGTAATGCTATCTTGTTATTAAGTTACTCTGTGTTGAAAATGCTTTTTCATTTGTTCAATAAAAAAACTGAACTTTACTAAGTGTTCCATTTTTTCCACCTTTTTGTTGTTTAACTTTCTGATTTGCCATTCAAAAGGGGAGAGAAATTAAAATTTCTTAAACACCTTCCATGTCCCTAGCATGCACTAGGACAGGCACCTTACCTGCATTTACTCATTGCATTCTCAAAGCAGCCCTGTGAAACAGGTATTGTTATAGTTATGTGATGGATGAGGGAACTGCCTCAAAGAGGTTAACCAACTTGCCCAAGGTCCATGCACTTGTGGGAGAGTACTGAGATTTGGCCCTGTCTGACTCCAAAACTGACCCCCTTGTGATGGTGTGGACGTTGACAACAGAAGTCCAACGTGTGCGCTCCTACACAACCAGACTTTACTGCTGAAGATGAATCATATCACCACGATGACATGCTGCGCTCCTACTCCTGCAGGTGGTTCTGTGGCTTCTTTATAAAGCACATTGCCCTTGAAAATGCCATTATCTCCTTCTCCATACCATTCAAGAACAAAAAAGAAAACCTCTTCCCTTTCGAAGAAATTCTCAGATATGCTTAGTCATTACTCTTTTTATCATTTAATTTTTTATAGAAAAAAGTAACTGAATTTCTTCATCTTCTCCTAACAACCAGGGATAATACGACCCATCTTTTCTTTCATGGATCTTGAAGAGTTACAGGACCAAGGCTGTCTTTCACATGCTTATGTTGCTTTTCAAGTAAATCTCACTTTAACCAAAGGTGTTGGACTACATAGTAGCTTACAGATGCACTAGTAAACTTAATTATTTGCTTGATTTCTTGTCACTATCAAGCATCAGCATGTGCTTCTTTTTCCTGGATGAATGGGGCCAACGTTGCCTTAAGTTATCCAAACTTTAGTGTACCAGGAAATTAGGTCTTTAAATTTTCAAGAGCCTGGCTTCTCAAACAAAAATAAAAATTCAAAGGTCAATGGTACCATTTCTAATTATTTATAGCAAATTGAATTCACTCTTCATGTATTATTTAGTTGCAGGCCCTGGCCTCTGAACTCAAAACTGGTTTCACAGAAGCAATGCAAGAACTGTCCAGAATTCAACATGGAGAATATGCTTTGGAAGAGAAGGTTAAGAGCTGCAAATGTTCCATGGAAGAAAAAGTTACTGAGATGAAGAATTCATTAAACTATTTCAAGGTAGGCTCGTCTTCTATTTCCCTACTGAAGAGAGTCTTGGTTTTAATTACACAAGTAGAAAACTTACCTTTTCACATAGCAACCAAATATAAGAATATTCCCTCTTGCGAATTTCAGGGGACATTGGGAAGGGTTCACAGGAACAAACTTAAAGGACACATGGACAAAAACTAGGGGGAGGGTAGTAATGGGAGGGAAGTGGGGAGGTTTGGGGGGGCTGGATTGGGAGTAAAAGGAAGAAAACTGTACTTGAACAATGATTAAAATAAAAGAAAAAAAAGAAAAAAAAGAATATTCCCTCTTGCCTATTCACTAATTCTCATGGAAAAATATCTATTTTATGCTGTTCTTTCTTGGATCTCTGTGTTAAAATTAGAGACCGCAATAGAAGTAAATTTTCCATTTCTCATTCATTGACTCATTCATTCATTCACTTAACAAATTTGTATTAAAAGCTTACTATATACTAGATATTCTAAATTTTTACCCAATACACCAGATTAAATACATACCAATGCTTATTTTTTAGGAAGAGCTAAGCAATGCTATGTCAATGATACAGGCCATCACTTCCAAACAAGAAGAAATGCAACAGAAAATTGAACAGCTTCAACAGGAGAAGCGAAGAGAATCTCGAAAAGTAAAAGCCAAGTGAGTTTCATCCAAAAAGTGACCACAGGCAAATCTATAAGCAATGACTTGTGCAGACACTGGAAACACCTTCTCCACTATCAGTATAGAGCTAGCTGGCCACTGGGATCCATGGGTCAGCGTGTGATTGAGGTTATAGAGCCATAAAGGTTGGTTAACACTAAAAATTGATGGTAACTATCAGATGGAAAATGCACTTAATAGGCAGTAAAATGAAAATGATATAAAATGACATGTAGAATTTGATTTCAACTATAGTAACATGTAAAATAACAACTAGAAAGATATATTTTAAAATAATGGTTGTTATTCTCACCAATGTGGCTCACTTGGTTGGGTGTCATTCCGCAAAGTGAAAATTCATTGGTTCAATTCCCAGGCAGGGGACATACCTGGGCTATAGGTTCAGTCCTCAGTCAGGGTGAATGCAAGAGGCAACCAATCCATATTTTTCTCTCACACTGATGTTTCTCTTCCATCCTTTCTCCCTTCCTTCACCTCTCTCTAGAATAAGTAAGTAAATAAATAAAATAATGATTGTTTTGTTAGGATGGGGGAGATCATCAGCAATTTTCTTTTTTTATTAATTTTATAAAATTTCTCTAGCTACTATTAGTTTAACTCTACCATGGAAAATAAATGTTAAATAATACCTCACCTAGGTTGACTCAAGTAAAATTTCAGCACTAAACATAGATAATCTTTTTTAAAAATATGTTTTCTTGATTATGCTATTACAGTTTACCCAATTTTTCCCCCTTTCTAGATCTCCATCTGGTACCCACCATTCCCTCCAGCAATTCCCCATCTTAGTTCATGTCCATGGGTTATGTATATAAGTTCTTTGGCTACTCCATCTCCTATACTGTTTTTAACATCCCCCTGTCTATTCTGTATCTACCAATTTGTACTTCTTAATCCTTGCACTTTCCTCCCATTCACCCTCTTCCTCCTCCCAGGTGGTAACCCTCCAAATGATCTCCATATCTGATTGTTTCTGTTCTGCTTGTTTACTTAGTTTGCTTTTTTAGATCCAATTTTTGATAGTTGTGAATTTATTGCCATTTTAATGCTCATAGTTTTGATCTTCTTTTTCTTGAATGAGTCCTTTTAACATTTCATATAATAATGGTTTGGTGATGATGAACTCCCTTAGCTTTACTTTGCCTGGGACGCATTTTATCTGCCTGTCCATTCTAAATGATAGCTTTGTGGACAGAGTAATCTTGGTTGTAGGTCCTTGTTCTTCATCACTTTGAATACTCCTTGCCAGTCTCTTCTGGCTTGCAAAGTTTCTTTTGAGAAATCAAGCTGACAGTCTTATGGAAATTCCTTTGTTGGGAACTCTGTGCTTTTCTCTTGTTGCTTTTAAGACTCTCTCTTTATCTTTAACCTTTGGCATTTTAATTATGATTAAAATGATTAAAATTATGATTTAATTATGTGTTTTGGTGTGGACCTCTTTGGGTCCAACCTGTTTGTGGCTCTCTGGGCTTCCTGGACTTGTGTGTCTATTTCCTTCACCAAATTAAGGATGTTTTTCTCATTATTTTTTTCAAGTAAATTTTCAATTTTTTGCCCTTCCTCTACTCTTTCTGGCATCCCTATGATTCGGATGTTGGCGTGTTTGGAAATGTCCCAGTCTTCTTATATTCTCTTGTTTATTTATTTTTTATTCTTTTTTCTTCTTGCTGTCCTGGTTGAATGTTTATTTCTTCCTTTTGTTCCAAGTCATTGATTTGATTCTCAGCTTCATCTATTCCATTGTTGATTCCTTGTAAATTTTTCTTTATTTCACTTATATAATCTTTGTTTCTGCCTGGGTCTTTTTGTGCTGTTGAAGTATAGTGAGTTCCTTGAGCATCCTAATAACCAGTGTTTTGAACTCTGCACCTGAGAGACTGCTTATCTCTTTTATTTAGTTCATTTTCTGGAGTTACAGTGCACTGGTAAGTTAGGTAATCTTCAGGATGGGGCAACCTGTGTGAACCAGGTTGATGGAGTCTCCAATATGGTATTGCCACTCTGTGGCTCTGTGTGAGGGAGGGCTCCGAAAGGGGACAGTGCTGCTTCATGGCCTCTGGATTTTATCTGGAAGGAAACTGTCCCCTGGCACTCATCCTGAAGCCAGATGCTTCAGTTTCTCTCCATATGTCACTGATGCCCTTCTAGCTGCTGCCCTGGTGCTGTCCAGAGGGAGTGAGTCTGCATAAGTCCTAAGTCAGTTGTGGGCCCTTTAAGAGGAGACTGCTGAGAATCCCAGTTTCTTCCTCCATCCCATCCCCCACTGGTTTTTACAGCCAGAAGTTATGAGGACCTATAATCCTCCTGGTACTGGAACCCCAGGCTGGGTGGTCTGGTGTGGGACTGGGATCCCTCGCTCCCAAGGTATCCCTCCTGATTTTATCCACCACACGTGGGTGTGGGACTGCCCATTCCGCGTGTCTGTGTCTCCATGTCTCCGTGCCTTCTACTTGTCTGTTTGAACATGACTTCTTTAATTCCTTGGTTGTAGGACTTTCATACACCTCGATTTCCTGACGATCCTTGTTGATGTTGTTTTTTTGTAGTCTATTGTAATTTTTGCTGTGGTTGTGCAAAGAGGTGGCCATGTTTACCTGCACCTCTATCCTGACTGGAAGTAAATACACATAATCTTTATTGTTATATGTTTTAATATTATCAAATTAAAAATAGAAATATGGCAATAATATTTGTGTGATCCTGGAGAATAGCTTATTGTTTTCCATTGAAGACCTGCTGCCTCCTGGCACCTTAGTATTGCCTTGTTAAATTAATGTAAATTATCCTAAGCAAATTGTCACCACTACAAACTTTATAAAGATCCTGATGACAGGGAAGCCAGTAACAAAAAAATAAGAATATAGATGTTAAAATTAGAAGTGATTAATAGATATTTAAATTTTCCTTCAACTTGGTGATAAATTAAGTTGCTAGTACTTGACAATTTTTAATTTACTTAAACAGCAATTTTATATTGTTCACCTTAATAATTTAAAAATTTTCTTGAATTATTCTGAACTGAATCTCTTCCTAATCCACCAGGTATTAAGACCTTCTGCTTCTCTTCCCTAGGAAAACTCAAAAAGAAGAACACAGCCCACAGGCCGGGCCTGGTCAAGCACAAGGAAGTCCCTTCCGTTCAATCAACGTCCCTGAGCCTGTTATTCCAAATGAAGACTTTACAAACATTCTGCCTTCTCAAGCCTATGAAAAAGGTACAGTTCACAAATCATACTGTATTAGCCAACCATTTTTTTTTCCTATAGTCTGAGGGTCAAAGTAGTAGTAAGAATGGGCCTAAGGTCTTTATTCTTTTCAGAGGAAAATGGTATGTTGCTCAGAATTTTCCCTCTTGTATATGGAATTTAAAAGAATCCAGAGGATCTGAGAACCCTAGAAATCAAAGAGTCTGCCTAATTTTAAAACATTTTCTCTTTGGGGAAAATACTTGGTGTTCTAAATTTCAAGGGGATTAGAAATAGTTTGTTGCACAACCATAGGGCAAGAAATGTTAAAAATTATTCACTCTAATAAATTGTTTTATTCCCCATATTACTTCTCAGCCCTTGTCTCTCTGCATAGACATTTTAAAAATAGCTGTATTCTTAGCATACAGATAAAATTGTGTGCTCTGCTTTTTTTTTCAACAAAGGTTTCACTGATATAAAAAAGTCATATATACCCTAACTGGCAGGCAGTAACATCAGGGGCAGTCTAACTTTGCACTGTCTGCACCCTGAAATTGTCACCAGCCACATCCCTGATCTGCGATGTTAGAACAAATAATAAAAAATTGTACTTGGGCAGTACTGAAGCAAACTAGCTTTCTGGGGGATGTCTGCAGACATCAGTTAGTGACCTGTATTGAACTGAGGAAAAGAAACTAAACAAAAAATGCTACTTCTTTGTATCCTCAACAACACCTAGCAAAACATGGACAGGAGAATGAATGTAGATATTAACAGTGTTTAGATAAATCTCTCTCTTTCTTTTATTGTTTTTTTTTGGTCATATGTAGAAAGACTCCAAAAGAGGCTCGGTGACTTCTGAATCCATTATAAAGTCCTCAAGGGCAGGACTGGTGGTTCTCTACCCTTATGGCTTAATGTATAATTAGGCTCATATATCCAATGACCATAAATATATTTTGAATAACTGAATTTAAAAATCAAATGGCTTTTAATAAGTATTAACTTCAAAGTACAGATTTTATTTTTTATTTTTATTTTTACCCATTTGAGTAGTTATTTTAGGGACTGATAGGTGCACCCTGGGAAAACTCACTTGACCTGCCTGGAATGTGGGTTTATGGTAGGTGGCTCTGTTTTCTTTGGTCTGTGTCATGGACAGCATGACATAAAAGATGGTCTTGTTAGGATAGATTACAGGATGGGCTTGGAAAGTAAAGGTCAGGTCAATGCTAGATCTGAGGCAACTGAACATTTTTACAAGATAAATGATTACAAATTATATTTTTAAGTGCCCAGATAGATTAAACTAGCTGTTTAGTGGCAACTCCTCCTTCATTCGCTGTTATGTAGGCATGGCTTATATAACATTGTTTCTTCTACCAAGTTGCTGCAATAATTTGGGAATAATGTGCCATAATAAGTCACTATACCATTGGTAGTAGGTTATATTAAAACTCAAGGTCAAAGGACTAAACTTCCAGAAAGGATTGACTTACTCACTGTTAGTTATAATATGGTGCTCCCAAATTTAGTAGCTTAAAATAGCAAACATTCATTATGTCACAGTTTCTCTGAGTCAGGAATATGTACACAGCTTAGCTGGGTGCCTCTGGCTCAAGATCTCTCTTGAGGCTGCAGTCAAGGTGTTGGCCATAGCTGCTCATCCTTCCTTCTGTCCATTTACCTGTCCATCCACCCACCCCAGACATTGATTTAGGTGATAGGATATAGTACTGAACAAAACAAAAAAAGTTCCTGCCCTCATGGAGTCTTTGTTCTGAAGGAAGCAGACAATGAACGAGATAAATAAAATACATAATATGTTAGGTAGCAATAGGGAGAAAAGTGAAGAAATACAACTATAATTTTATAGTATGTGCCAGGTAAAGACCTGAAGGAGGTGAGAAAGTTAGGAACTATACTGAGGGGAAGAAAGGCAACAGCCAGTACTAAGGTATTGGCAGGAACATAACTGACATGTTCAAAGAACAGCAAAAAGAACCTAAAGCAGAATGAACAAGCGACATAATAGGAGTTGCAGTAAAAAAAAAAAAATGAAAAAGAAAAAAAAAGAAAGGAAACAGCAGGCAGGGAGAGCAGCAGATGTTTTAGGGTCTTATGATCATTACAAGGTCATTATAAAACTTTTATACAGAATGGGAGGCCCCTGGAGGGCTCAGCAGAGAATGGCAGAGTCTGACATTTTAACAGCACCATCCTGGAACCTCTCATCATTACCCTCTCCACCATCATGGTTAAACAATAATTTGCAGTTTACCAGGTAACACTTTAAGCAGTTTACAAGTATTAACTGATTTATTAACTGATTTAATTCTTATGGTAGTCTATGAGGTAGGTACCACTATTACATCTATTTATAGGTGGGAAAAGAGCACTTGTGACACTGTATTGCTATTTATTTATTTATTTATTTATTTATTTACTGCTCTATCTGCCCCAGTAAACTGTGAGCTCTGTGAGTCTGTCCCCAATGCCTGGCTCATAGAGAATGCCCAGTCCATGTTACTGGAATGAATACTGATTGAAAGCTTTCCTTTCTCTGCAGCCCAAGAGTCCAGATCCATGCATATAGGAGACAGTAATGTGAAAGGAATGATGGGTCCTGGTAAGTGGCCCTTCTTTGAGTTCTCTTTTCTTCTGGCAATTCCACCCTTCCCCTTTTTCAACCTTCCTTGTTTCTACTCCCTCAGTCCCAAACCAGGCATAAAAAAACTCAGGTAAGTTAAGCATATTGGTTATCAAGATTCTGAGATGTGCTGGAGAAGGTCAGTGACTCAGTTAAACCCAAGGACAGAGAAGGTGTGAGGAAGTTTAAGACCAAACCACTATTCTTGATTCTTTCTGGTGCCTTTCAATTACAGACAAATTAACATTTGCTGAGAACTCTCAGGTGTATGTAGCATGACATAAGTTTTGTATGGACCACACATTTTATAGTTTACTTCAGTTACTTTCAACCTTTTTCATTTCATGGCACACATGAACTAATTATAAAATTCTACAGCACACTAAAAATATATTTTTGCTGATATGATAAAAAAATAGCTATAACTTTGATTCATTCACACCAGATGGCTATCATTGTGTTGTCTGTTGCCATTTTTTAATTTGACAATCTAAGGGAAAAGGGCTCAGTGTCCCTGACTAAATAGACAGGTATTATAGGTATTAAAAATTCTTGCAGCACATTGTTTGAAAATTGCTGGCTTATGTAATTTAGAAGTTATTTACTTAATAGACAATTCACCTCAATTTTATAGATTATTTCATCTTCCCACATGTACTTACTCGTTCTTTTTGCAATTCACCATCATCAGGGCCAAGGAGGACAAGGTCCAAAGATGGCATTGTCTTTGGCGCCTTCTTCCTTCTCTTTTTGTACTTTCTTTTCCAGGAGTGCTACAGGTACTTGGTGTACTCACCTGGAATGAAGCAGATAGAAGGAGTCAATACATACTACTATAAATTAGTTATATTTTTTATAAATTTATTTTTTTAAATTCCTTATTTAGTAGAGACTATGTACAAAGAGTAGAAGACATATAGACCAGAAACAGAGAGGTGATCCTTTGTAATTGTAAAAATGTTTAATCCTTAGTTGATCTATTTCATCCTGCACATGAGCATCATATTTAAGAATTAGTAACAAATATAATTTTTAAAAATTAGATCTTGATGGCAAGTGTTATTTTTCAGGAATGAACCCAACAACTCCAGAATCAGAAGAAAACCTCAAGCCTTGCCTCCCAGCTGATATCCAGTCTAAGGGCCATCTGCCATCTGGTGTGTGGAGGCAACCTAAGGATGGTAAAGAGTGGGGTGAGGAATATGTCACAAAAGACCACCCAGATAAACTCAAGGAAGTTGGCCAGGGCAGACATAGCTCCTTGGAAAATGTTTTATGTGAAACCTCTTTAGCTGGTAAGTCCCAAGGAGGAATGCAGGGTAAAATTTTATTCTTTTTCTTTTTTTTTAATTTGTAGAGAATCTTTGTTTTTATTTATTTTTTCCTTTTTATTAAATTTATTGGGGTGGCACTAATTAAAAAATTATATACATTTCAGGTGCACAATTCTACACCACATCATCTATACACTGTATTGTGTGTTCACCACTCCAAGTCTCTGTCCATCACCATTTATCCCCCCATGCCCTCCCCCACCACCCTCTTTCCATGCACGGCCCACTTGCAATCACCACACTGCACTGTTTTTCGTGTCCATGACAGACTGAAATTTTTAAAAATATGATGGACCCAAGGGCTAGAATCCTCGGAATTTAGATTCATTGGACATATGAGGCCACATAGTATCTGGTTTCTTTGCAGATGAATGAACTACAACCTTATAGAGGTGAAGGGAAACACCAGAAGCCATGCAGCCAGCTGGGACTACCACCTTGATTCTGGGTGTCCATAACATTTAGTAATGTAGTGCTTTGGGGCAGGAGGGGAAGCATAAATTTGACGTAGAAGAGGGTGGAATTTTGTGAAGGGCACTATTTGGTCAGTGATGTCGGGTCCTCAGTATATGAATCTTATATCAGTAGTCTACTACCAAAATGTCAAGCACTGCAACAGAGTCTGTCCTCCCTTCCTCGCTCTTTTTTTCCTTCAAATCACAAATTATTACTAAATACTTAGTATGTGTCAGACAATAGTATTTCCCTTCAACTATTTTGTGGGAGGTAATTTTTAAAAGTTATTATCAAATACATGAAAAATTAAACAGTACAAAAAGATTTCCTACAAAAAACAGCAGCAACTGATTTAAATTCTTTTGGCAGGTTCTTCTGGGACTTGCTTCTATATTTTTAAAAAAGTTTATGCTGCTATTTTATTTTTAATTTTATTTTAACCATTGTTCAAGTAGTTTTCTGTCCTTTACTCCCATTCCAGCCCACCTATGCTGCTATTTTTAAATCAGTACTTTATTGAGGATTAATTTACACAGAGTGATATTTACAATGCTTAAGTTCAAGCTCATTGACTTTTTATATGGGGATACCTCCTTATGATGATTACCCAGACCAAGATATACAATATTTCTATTACCCCAGAATGTTCTCTCAGGCACCTTTGCAGCCAATACCCACCCAAGGAACCACTATGCTGACTTTTGTCACCATAAATTAGTTTCTGTCTGTTCTTGAACTCCATATAAGTAGAAAAATACAATACGTACTTTTCTGGGTCTGGCTTCTTCCTCTCATATAATGTGGTGTATATAATTCATTAAGTAGTTCATTCCTTTTTAAAATCACATTGAATGAATTTACTGCAATTTGTTTATCCATTCTCCTGCTGGTGGACAATTGGAGTATTTCTGGTTTCAGACTATTATGGATAAAAGTTCTATAAATATTTTTATGTAGGTCTTTTTTTTTGTGCATGTATATCCTCATTTTCTTGAGTGTGTACCTAGGAGTGAAATCTCTAGGCTATAGGATATGATTGTGTTTAATGTTAAAAGAAAACATAAAGCGGTTTTTCAAAGTGGTTGGAACATTTTATTTTACCAGCATTGTACTAGAAAACCATTTGCTTCACATCCTTCCCAATATTTAGTATGGTCAGTCTTTTTAATTTTAGCCATTCTCCTCAGTGTGTACTGGTATGATACTGAAGTTTTAATTTGGTTTCCTCATGACTACTGACATTGAACATCTTGTCATATGCTTACTGGCCATTTGTAGTTCTTTTATGAAGTGCCTATTTAAGTTCTTTGTCTAATTTTTAAATTGGGTTCTTTATCTTTATTATGCATTAGTAAGATTTCTTAATAATTTTGGAGTGAAGTGATCATATATGGGTGAGTCTCATTTTAGACCCTATATTCTTTTTCTTAAAGTATATTTTATTGATTGTGCTATTACAGTTGTCCCAATTTTTCCACCTTTTCCCTCTTCCACCTGATACCACCCTTCCCTCCAACACTCTGCCCCCTTAGTGTCATGTTCATGGTTAGTGCATATAAGTCCTTTGGCTTCTCCATTGCCTACACTGTTCTTAACCTCCTCCTGCCTATTTTGTACCTACTAATTATGCTTCTCAAATCTGTGTACCTTTTACCCCATTGTCCCCATTCCCCCTCCCAGTTGATAACCCTCCAAATGACCTCCGTATCTATGATTCTGTTCTTGTTTTAGCTGTTTGTTTTTTGTTTTTTTTTTTACATTCAGTTGTTGATATTTGTGAGTTTGTCACCATCTTAATGTTCATAGTTTTGATCTTCTTTTTCTTAAATAAGCCCCTTTAACATTTCATGTAATAATTAATGGCTTGGTGATGATGCCTTTGGCTTTACCATATCTGGGAAGCACTTTATCTGCCCTTCCATTCTAAATGATAGCTTTGCTGGATATAGTAATTTAGGTTGTAGGTCCTTGCTTTTCCTCACTTTGAATACTTCTTGCCAGTCCCCTCTGGCTTGGAAAGTTTCCTTTGAGACATCAGCTAAGGAGTCTTATGGAAACTCCTTTGTAGATAACTGTGCTTTTCTCTTGCTGCTTTTATGATTTTCTCTTTATCTTTAACCTTTGGCATTTTAACTATGATGTGTCTTCGTGTGGCCCTCTTTGGGTCCAACTAGTTTGGGGTTCTCTGGGCTTCCTGGGCTTGTATGTCTATTTCCTTTACCAAATTAAGGATGTTTTCTTCCATTATTTTTTCAAATAAGTTTTCAACTTCTTGCCCTTCCTCTACTCTTTCTGGCATCCCTATGATTTGGATGTTGACACATTTGGAGATGTCCCAGAGTCTTCATATATTGTCCTTGTTTTTGTTTTTTGTTTTTTTTTAATTCTTGTCTCTTCATTCTGTTCTGGTTGAATGTTCAATTCTTCCTTTTGTTCCAAATTGTTTATTTGAAACCTGGCTTCCTTCCCTACACTGTTTATTCCCTGTGGATTTTTATTTCACTTAGTGTAGCCTTTATTTCTTCCCTATGTTCTTGCTGTACTCAATGAGTTCTTTGAGCATCCTGATCACCAGTGTTTTGAACTCTGCATCTGATAGGTTGGCTATCTCTGTTTTGTTTAGTTCTTTTTCTGGGGTTTTGTTCTGTTCTTTCATTTGGGCCATATTTCTTTGTTTGCTCAATTTGGCAGCCTCTCTATGTTTGTTTCTGTGTATTTGGTAGAGCTGCTTTGACTTCCTATCTTGGTGTACCTGTTAAGTTATATGGGACAGAGCCTCAGGTAACTGCCAGGGCAGGGCAATCCACTTCACTATATTTTGTGGCTTTCTGTGTGGTGGAAGAGTCAGAGATGGGACAATAATACCACCTGGCTTCTGGAGGCTTGCCTGGCACTTGCCCCATTTACAGTTACTTCACATACTGCCCATATGTAACTGGTGCCCTTGTAGCTGTTGCCCTGGTGGTAATTCCTAGAGTGGGTGGGTTTGTATATATTCTAAGTCTGTGCAGGTCCTTTAAATGGACTCTGCTGAGAAACTGGCAGTTTCTTGTGTGGCCCCCACCCCTCCTGATTTTTACAGCCAGAAGTTATGAGGCTTTATCTTCCTAGCACTGGAACCCTGGGCTGCGCGGTCTGACCTAGGGCTGGGATTGCTCGGTCCCCATGTATCCCTCTCCATTTTTAGCCACCACACTTGAATGTGGGACCGTCCATTCCACTGCCACCACCACCTCTCCATGCTATAACATGTCCTCTCCACCCCAACTCCCCATCTCTGCCCCTCCTACCTGTCTGGCTGACTATGGCTAATTAAATTCTTGGTTGTCAGGCTTCCATACAGTTTGATTTTCTGACAGTTCTGGGTGTTTTTTTGTTTTGAGGTGATTTGTGATTCTTTTTGTGGTTGCTCAAGGAGGCAAGGTATGACTACCTATGTCTCCATCTTGACTGGAAGTAAATCCTATATTCTTTTTATTCCAATTACCAGAGAATTGACATCTTAATAGTACTGAGTGTTCCAATCAAAGAACATGGTATATGTTTCCCTTTATATAGGTCTTTAACTTTTTATAGCAATGTAACCAAAAAAAATCTATCATTTACATTCTTTTTTTTTTAATATTTGTCCTACAGACCTCTATTATCCTACTCCATTCTGGCCCATTGTACTTGCCATTCTGCAACTTCCTGGGCTTCCCAGAAATTCCCTTTGTAATTCTCCTATGTTAGATTCCTGTTTGTTCATTTTAATCTTCTGTGTGCTTGGTTTACTCCTTATTTGATGAAATCCATCATCCAGTAGCTTACATATGCTTTGCTTATTAGCTGAATGTAAAATCATTTTCCCTCATCACTTTGAAGCAATTTTTCCATTATCTTCTAACATCTAATATTCCTGTGGGAAAGCCCAATGCTCTAATCCCCAGCCCTTTTTACGTTACCTGATTTTTCTCTCTGGTAACTTTTAGGATCTTCTCTTTACCTTTGGTGTGTTAAAGTTTCTCAGTGATGTGTTGTACCCTACAATGACATGAAAATCTTTTTGATTTATTATGCTGAGGACATAGACCCTTTCCTCTGGAGATGATATCCTAGTATTTTTTCTCTGATTGATTTGATAATATCCTCTCATCCATTTATATTATTTTCTGTGAAACTTCTAATAAGTTGATGTTGGATCTCCTAGATTGGTTTTCTCCATTACCATCTTTTTCTCTTCTATTTGTCTTCAATATATCTTTTTCTTAGTATTTTTTTTTGGGGGGAGGATATTGAAGGCAGTGGTAAGCAGATTTCCTTGACTTCATTTTCTACTTGAAAAATGTCATAAAGTTTCTTCTTTTGCAGATTGTTCTCTTTAAAAAATAGTGTCCTGTAGTTTTTAAACACCTAGAATATCTTCCTCATATCTCTTTGAGGATATTAATTACAAGATTTTTTAAAAGTTTTCTTTAGGTTCAGCATCATCTCTGTTTTTTAAAGTATAACTGACATACATTCAATAACATTATATTAGTTTCAGATGTACAACATAATTTGATATTTGTATATATTGTAAAATGATCACCAGAGTAAGTCTAGTTAACATCTGCCACCATACATAGTTATACAATTCTCTTTTATTGTCATGAAAACTTTGAAAATCTACTCTTTCCTTTTTTGAAGATTTTAAGTATTTATTTTTAGAGCGGGGAAGGGAGGTAGAGAGAGAGGGAGAGAAATGTCAATGTGTGGTTGCCTCTTGTGTGCCCCCTACTGGGGACCTGCACTGCAACCCAGGTACGTGCATCAGCAGGAATTGAACCAGAGATATTTCCAATTGTGGTACAATGCCTATCCCACTGAGCCACACCAGTCAGAGCTAAAATCTACTCTTTCAGCAACTTCTGAATATATAATATGTATTACTAACTATGGTTACCATTCTATACATTACATCTCCTGCACTGTTTCTTTATTCAGTGTCACCCTCTTCTTTAAAAAAGGAGATGTGTGTATATTTTTTTTCTTCTCTTGCTTTTATGGTATAAGCTTGATTCAAATGTCTGAGGATCCTCAGCTAATTATTTATATCTAAGAGAGAGGCTCTAAAGAACAAGAAATCTGAAATTCTGTATTGGCCAAGCTTATCAATAAGTGGGCTTCATTACTGGCTAATTGGGTGTCAAATTAACTTTTCAATAGGTGACCTCTTTATGTCAGTGTCTGTAGATCTTTTCTCCTTAAGCAGTTCAGTTTCTCCAGAAGGAGATCCTCCAGTCCCCTGCCTGGAGAGTATAAGTCTGGTATTGTGGGACCTGCAGGGGAAGAGGCTGAGGGGAGTCTCACTGTTCAGTATGCAAGCCCCTTGTTTTCATTTTAGCATTTCAACTCTGTCTTCTACTATTTCTGATGTCTTTAGCCCAGATACTGGAAAGGAGGGCTTCTCTGGTTCAATTTTTCCCCTTTTCCATGGGGTAGAAATGAGGAAGCTTTCTGGCATGGGGTGGGACCTGGAGGTTCATTGCACTTTATGTAGTCCATGTCTCCTGTTGCGGCACAGCTGCTCATTTGCACTTTCTGTAGTGTGTGGTGTCTCCAGTCCTCAAGCCTTTCTTTTCTCAGCAGATTTCCCATCTACAGATGAAAACACCAAGGTTTTGTGCTCTTTACTCTGCTGAATTGATTAGCATGACTCCATTCTATTTCTCACATTCCCCAAACTTGCTGATGTCTCTTTTTATTGCTTTCCATATCTTTTTATTACTTTCTATTATTTCCTAGGGTTTGGGGGAGGAGCAGTTCACAACATTTCCCTCCTTGGTTTGTTTTTAAAGCTAAAAGACAGACTGTGGCTCTGGAACTGCTTGAATCAGAAAGAAAGTATGTCATTAACATCTCTCTCATCCTGAAGATCAAGGCAACATTCCAGGGGTCAGATGGAAAGAGGAATTCCAAAGAGAGAAGGTATCCATGTATTCATTGCCTTTGCTTTTCAGGTTGATTAAGATTTAAGGTAAGTGTTTATTGTTTCCACTTTGGGAATTCTGGGACCTGTACAGAGTTCCAGAAATAGTCTTTGAAAACAGAACAGGCAGTGACAGAAGGTAACCTCTGGTTTTCTAGGCTGTTTCTGAAGTCGCCATGTGTACTTTAAATAGACCACCTGAATGAAATACAGAACAGAATGAGAGGTGTTTTTCCCTATTGGTGGTTCTCCTCATGCAAAGATTAAAATAAATTAACATTCACTGTTTTTCCCATAACAACTGGTAAGCACTTCCTACCCCTGTTGGAACCCAGGGATGAAAAGAACACCCACCACAACTGCAATCTGACACTCAAACCTGAGGTTTCCATGTCTTCTGAAACCTGTGAAATAAAATGTCAGGTCTTCCCTAGAAAGAAGTGTAGTGCTCAGGAGTCTCTCCAGCTTGTCTCAAGACAGCCCTGCCCCATCCTGGAAGGGCTGGAGCTGCAGGGAGAGGCACAGGCTGTCAGCAGAGAGGCCTGAGTGGATCTTGTGGGCTGTGGCTCATTTGTTGGAGGATCACAGAAGCTGGTGTTTTTGGCTTTTTCTGGTCTGATTCACCCAGATAGAGCTACAACCTCAGAATCAAAGAGTCTTCTCTGAACACTTGTGGGCTGGGGCAAAGTCAGTTCCACAAGATTGCCAGTTAGCTTTATAAGCTAAACCCCAGTGCATCCACCAAGAACTCAACAAGCTGTATGCTGCAGACCACCACCAGGTGGCACATGTTTCATGATCAAATTTAGCTACATCTTGCTGCTGAAGTGCAGTATTTGGCTTAATACTGGACTGACAAGAGCTACGTTATTAATTTGAAACTATAACTGAATTTCCCTTGATTGCTTTTAGTTTATTTCCCTCATTGTTTAGGTACCAAATGGTGGAAATTGAAGTAACTTTGAAGGCTTTAAAAAGAATATGCTAACTATTCACGTTGCCATAGTTTCACTCCTATTAAGAGATAGAAAAGAAGCTGAACACTTAATACTTTCATCTTCACAAAATAGTTGCTTCTGGCAGTCAGGTCTAAATCTAGACAAAACAGTGAAATAGGTTAAATATGTCTATACTTCTTGCCTTCTTTCTTCCTCTGCTCTCCATCTCCTGGCTCACCTCCTCCACACTCCTCCCTGATTTCAGATACTATCCTTATTAAATTAAAAAACTTTTAAAAACCTGTTTTCAATATTTGGTAGGTCATTGCCCTTCATGTAACTTATGTATTTCCATGATACTTGAGGGGAGCATTAGCCTTCTCTGACCCATCTGAAATCTCAAACTTACCCCGGGGACAGTCCGGGAGGTATCCTGGACTCCAACCAAGTTACCAGCTCTCCAACTCTACAAGTACATTGGGCACAGTATAGCAGAAGACAGTGTCCTCAAAAAAAAAAAAGAAGGGAGGAAGGGAGGGAGGGAGGGAGGGGAGAGATTAAGAGAGAAGAGATAAGGGAGAGAAGAGACAGGGGTGAAGTAGAAGAGAAGAAAGTCAGGCAAGGCCAGAAGAGGAAAGGAAAAAAAGGAGAAAAGGAGAAAAAAGATAATCCAATCCAAGACATACTACATAACCTATATAGAAGGCCCCTCTCATAGTCAGATCTCACCATGGTGCCCTAACACCTTTCAGTGTCACACCATGAATATTACCCAAAGTCATTAATAGCCTCCTGGTGGGGAGAAATCTTTCATATCTAGTTCTTTTGCTGGTGCAGTTTTTCTTTCTTTCAGTTCAATCAATTGTGCTTTCCTCCTTCAACTTCATGATCTCCCAATCCAACTGTCCCCTGGCTATCCCTCCAAATTCTCTCTGATCTGGACAGGAATTGCTTAGGTCTTCCAAGTCCACTGCATCAGCCATGAGAGCTTGGACCAGGAGGCCTCTGCTCCCATGCTTCTGGATCAGCTGGCCTCACATGTTTGGAGGCCAGTGGCACAGGAGGTGGAGGGGCAGCAGACAAAAGTGGAAGGAATCCTTGTATCACAGGAGGCAGCTGGGTGCCCTATTCTGGTGTTGTGGGTTTTCTCTGAGCAATAGTCACAGGGGCATCTTTCCTTTAGTTGGAAATGGGTTGAAAAATTTTCCTCTCAAATTGGTGTCCTTCCTAGTGTTCTCAGAAAAAGTCTGCTTGTCCAGGGTTGGCAAAGCATCCACTAATTAGTTGTCCACTGGTTTGCTCTCACTGGATCCTAGGGAAATAGCCAAATAAGTTCAGCTCTCTGTGACAAGCAGGCCATCACTTTCATCTTTATTAAACTTGAGATCTTGAACACAGAAGGAACCTATTTTATATTCCTCTAAGTCACCAAGTTAGACATCAAATCCTTGCTTGTAGCCCAGCAAAACTTCATTTCCTTGTTTCTTCCTTCCTCGTTCCTATAGGTCCCTGATCACCCCACCATTCCCCATGTAATCCCCCTTCTTCTTCCTTCCATAATTCTTTTCTCTCTCCTCTCCTTCTCTGACATCACATCTCCTCCTTGCATTTCCTCTGGAAAAAAATGAGGCTCACTGAGATGGGTTAGAGGGACTATGAGAGTAGAAGGGGACTCTGTGAAACTCCAGGGAGTAGCTGGCTAGGATTGATCTGTAGCCTCCCATTCAAGACTCTGTCCTTGCCCAGTATTCTTAGAAATCAAAGGACAGAGAAAAAAAAAAAAACACTGCTATACCCCTTTCCCATGTGCTTTTAGTTGCCAGCTTTAAATAAAATTTCCTACTTATGTAAGTTGTAGTCTCCTACCCAGTAGCTGAGAATGACCAAGTGACACCTTGTGCTGTCATCTGCAACAATAATGAGACTATTTTGCACATCAAGTGAGTATAACTGTAAAACACTGAAAAAGATTTCCTTTAAAATTTCCACTGTCACATAAATGACAGTGAACCGGTTTGGCTTTAAAAAAGCCAGTCAAGTAAGGTGCTCTTTATTATGTCAACACACAGCATTATAGGAGTCATCGGTAAAGGGGTCTTTTTATATCCTGAGGATGTCTGCTATTTGGTCTACAATGACAAACTTTTATTTTTTAATCCCAAATGCAGGTCTGTGACTCAGAACATTCTGAATAACTAGGAAAATGGGCTCTGCTGTATATTTTCTTGTAGGGGCTTTTCTTTTCTATGCCTGGTTTGGGTGATTCTTTCTCTGTTCTGTTTCAAGCCTCTTTCCTGGCTCTTTACGGTACCTTGTCCAGCAGCACTTGGATTTGCTTCATGCTCTGCAGGAAAGGGTCCTGAAGTGGCCACGCCAAGGAGTCCTTGGAGATTTATTCCTTAAATTAACAAATGATGAGGTAAGTTTTAAAAAAATTCTTTATAAATTTGAATTATACTCATCCGTATCCCCCTTGTCCACTTCTCTTAATAGAGAATCTGGAATCAGTGAATTTCTGAGCTAGAAGAACTGCCGAGATCTAGTCTAACTTCCTTATTCTACACATAATATAAAGTTCAGGGAAATTTCAACTTTGCTGAATCACCCAGCTAGCTAGATAATTGTAGATCTGTCAGTGGAAACTAAGTTTTCTAACTTTCAGTTCATTATTTTCCACTATACCATAACTGCTGAAATTGAACATCCACATATATGTATGTGTATTTGTGTATATTTATACATAAATAAATGCATGCATATATACTCATACATACACGTAAAATAAATATATGAAAGTTTGCATATATGTATGTACTTTTACTTACAATTTCATTCCTTAGAGGTTTTTTGAAATGATGGGTAGCTATTTGTCTTGAATATTTTTGTTTTCACTGCCTTGGAGGGGGTCCTAAGTTTCAAAACCTCTGTGGTTCTACAAATTAAATAAGATCCAGGCCAGAAGTTGCAAACTCAAATGCCTACAGAGTCAGACAGTGATATGAACAAGTAGAAGTAGATGGAATTTAACACAAGAGGGAATGTTGGGAAGTGAGTTTAAGTGGAGCCAACGTGCTTTTCTATAAGGAAGGACTACTTGGCTTTATCCAGTTTTTATGCAGGAAGAAAGACTAGCGTTGCAGGATCTGATATTTAAAGGACAGCTGGAAATCCAGAATTTTGTACGAGATTTTCTTATCTTAAAAATATTGTGTGGGTTTACAGGAACAAATTTAAAGGACACATGGACAAAAACTAGGGGGAGAGTGGTAATGGGAGGGAAGTGGGGAGGGATGGGTGGGTGGGCTGGAATGGGAGTAAAAGGGAGAAAACTGTACTTGAACAATGATTAAAACAATAAAAACATTAAAAAATATATTGTGTGGGATAATTAAAATTGGTCTGCAAGCCAGATTTTGCCTGCATTCAACCTCTATATATCAAAGATTCTCAACTGTTGATAATAATACAAAGTTTACAAATTACCCAGTTGTACAGATTAGAGTAGATGTAATGCTACCCTGCTCAGATTGCTTTACTCATTTGTATTCAGTGTGCTTTCTTGGGTTAAGATTTGTTATTTCTGTGTAAATATAACTTTGGAAGCTGAGGATTGTTTTCCCAAAGACATATTGCATAGGTGAACATGTGATTGGTGGAAAAAGTTGAGAACCATTGGTCTAGACACTGTGAAGTAGGTTGAACAAAATCCCTCATTTGGATGTAGGTGATTAAAATGAAAAGTAATTTTACAACAAAATATATGCATTTTTATCATTAAACAATTTAAAAATACTTTTTCAGTTTACATAATTCCTCTCCTCTGCCTTAGTTTATCATTTCACTTTCTCCCAAGTCCATAGGGATATCTACCTTAAAACCCAAAAGTTTTTTTCAAAAAGATCAATAAAAAACAAGAACACATTAATGAACACATTAAATGAATGATTAAGATAATCTCTGCAAAGTACTTCTTTTTGATATATATGACTATAAAAAATATTGACTACTATTAGTCCTGTTTCCAGGTTCTTATCATGCATTTTTATGTTTGTTTTCAAGAATAATTTCTTGGATTATTATGTTGCCTACCTGAGGGACCTGCCTGAATGCATCTCTTTGGTTCACGTCGTTGTTCTGAAGGAGGTAAGTTCACTGTACCTGCACATTACCCTTTGGTTACCTGCGTACCATATCACGTTGCTCACCCCCTTAGGACATACAGCACATGCACTCTGAGCTTGTCTTCCAGGTTGGGAAATGGCTTGAGCAAAGCCACTGATACTCCTCCCTGGGGTTAAAGAAGCTCACTCGAGGATGAGTGCCATTGCTTAGTCCCTGCTTTGCCTTACTGACCATCTGATCTGTTCCACTCCACTGGAAGTTAGGCAAAGTAAACGGATTTTCTAAGCAGAGATCTTCAGGCTGTAGCCTGTATGTTGTATGAGGAATTTTTTTAGGCTCAGGCAATATGAATCTGGATATTAAACGTATATAATCTGACTATTAAACTCAAATCATCTTATATCTGTCATTTTTTAAGATTGTAAAGTGATTCTAGTCATGTAGATTTAAGAATTGCTTGTGCAGTGCTCTATTAGGTGCTCAACAAACACATACAAATGTAAAACAATTCTAGTTATTTTAGGTTAATAGGAAGAAACCATATTAGAAGCCCTAAAGTTAAGAGTTAATCAAGTTTCACAAGAGGTGAGGATCTTATTAATTTTCTATATTACCCTACTACTCCCAACTCAGTATAATGCCTACCACACATGAGTACTCAGAAAATATTTGGGAAAGGGGAAGGGAAGGGAAGGGGAAGAGAAAGAAAGGGAAGGAAAGGGAAGAAAAGGAAAGGGAAGGAAAGCAAAGGGAAGGGGAGGGAAGGAAAGGAAAGGGACGTGGAAAAAGTCCAACTGTCTCCTGCTGCCAGGCCAGCTGGACAGTTTCTAATCATATTCTTTCACCCATTCTCATCAGGCTCAAACCACCCTCAGTGCCTATTAGTACACCATTGTAATGATTACTTGCTGGAGAATCTTAATGACTTCATTCAGCTTAAATATAATTAACTGAGTGCCCACTTCTGTATAGAACTGTGCCGATATCTGGGGTTGAGGATGGAAGGGGCAATTTGAAAAGTTGGGTAGATTCAAAGGAAGTATATGATATGCCCTCTGCTAAAGAACTGTCTCCTTGAGCATGTCCTTGAACAAGTGGCCTGTCCAACAAGAGATCGGTGCTTCATGGCACTCTAGAGGAAGAAAATGCTCTGAGAGTCAACTTTTTCTACTCTGGTGGGACTGGCACTGGGGTTCTGAAGCCAGAACTGGAGGGTCAATGAAGAGTGATTCTACCTTTCTTTCATTCAGGGTGATGAAGAGATTAAATCTGACATCTATACACTGTTCTTTCACATAGTCCAGCGCATCCCTGAATATCTGATACATCTGCAGGTAGGCATGGCTGGGCAAGCCTCCAAAGTGATTTTCAGGCTAAACTATTGTTTTTGGCTTCCAAGAAACACTGTGAGGGATCAGGAAGGAATAATTAATATTTCTAAAATATATTTAAATAACTTAAGAGTGTTAATGACTTCCCTACCCCACCTTGTAGTATGAGCTAAAATCTCAATCTCTTAAAATGTTTGGCTCACGATGCCTGCCTTTGATGTTCTGTCTTCATTTCCTGACAATCACCACCTCTGCTGATACAGGATCTTTCTATAGCAGTTCCTACTAGACTCTCTCTATTCAGTCCCTTCCACCTTTGTTCTACAGTCATGTATCCCCTAACCCTCACTCCCCACCCCCCACTCTGGAATCTAAGGACTATCTATGTAACCTGCCCACTTAACTGCTACCCTGACTACTTTCATTTGGGTTGAGTGCAGGGGTTTACCAAATATTACTTCTTATTTTATGTCACAGAAGAAGCATGAAGAAACTGATGAGCTGACTTCTCCACACCATTTTCCCACAGGTCTTATCCACCTTGGAGGAAGTAGAGTTGAGAGAGAGGCTCACCAACACCCTTACCAGCCCCCTCTTCTTCCCACCACCCACTTGTCCCGGTTTATTTGCTGACTGACCTCTTTAAGTAATTCAATGAAAGCATCTTAGAAATGCTTGGGATTTATCACAGGTGGAAGTAGCCCAGTATTGATATCAAAAAGAGTTTCAATTGTATGGCTTTAGATATTAAAATACTTTTCTCACAATAATTATTTTATTTAATCCTTCCAACAACCCCATGAAATAGGTACCACTATCACTTTTTTAAAAGATAAGGAAATGGAGAGGCAAAGAAGTTCAGTAACTTCCCTAAGTTAACACACCTAATAGGTGAAAAAATTTAGGACTGAAACACAGGTCTTACAAACAGCATGGTAAATAAGAGCCCTGGTTCTATTGGCTGACTTGAGTTCAGATGCTGGCTATGCTAACCAACTACATGTGTGACCTAATGAAGATTAGTTAACTTTGCTGTATACATTGATTTCCTTGTTAAGTGAAGGTAATAATGGTACCTATCTAATGAGGTTATGGTAAAAATTAAATGAGACAATATATGTAAATGACTTAGTGCTGGCAATGGGAAGTACTCATTAAGTGTTAGCTCTCCCAAATCCAACTTGCATGCGTGTTCCACTAGAGCTCAGTAGTCAATGTAATAGAAGGGACTACCAGGCCAGGATTGGTCATATACCTGCCTCTTCCAGAGTGCCTTGATGCCTGGTATTTTTGCCATTGGTCTGACTCCTATGGGTCATATAAGTATTGCTTATCGACAGTAATTGTTAAAATGGCTCCATTACCTCAGATATCTAATTAATAGATACTTACAACTTTTCAGATGGAATTATCTTATGTTCACATCCAACTCAAATAGGAGCAATAGTGACTTTTATTTTCTCTTGGTGTGATGGACAAAGAATACAGCAAGTTTAACTCTTCGGCTTATAATTAGATTGGCCGTCGGTATTGTTTTGATTAAATAGTTACCAAATTCTCACAACAAATCAAGGCAAGGTGCAGAAGAGATAAAACTACTTTTCATTCTAATTATGCAATACTGCTTCCTTTTTTCCTTCATCCAGAATGTCCTGAAGTTCACAGAGCAGGAACACCCCGACTATTACCTACTTCTGGTGTGTGTTCAGCGTCTTCGAGTATTTATCTCACACTACACCCTGCTGTTTCAATGCAATGAGGATTTGCTTATTCAGAAACGGAAAAAGCTCAAGAAGTAAGGTTCTGATTGCAGTCTAGAGGGTTGATCAGAGGCTTCTGAGAACAGGACACAGACAATGTGGGTGTGTGTAACAAGCAATCCACATTATATGTTAAGTGGCTAAAATGCAATGACAGTAAGAAGAGAAGGGGAAGGAAGAGAGGTGGCCAAATTGGCTACAAGAGGGGAAGCACCTACTACCTAGTAGAAATTACTTTAAAAAAATAAGCACTTTCACTTTAATGCTTATCCAGACCTTCTCATATCTCATGTTGACCACCATAAAAATAGTTTCCCTAAACTCACCAGATTTAAAAATACAGTTTAAAGGCCAGAATGTGGTTTCTTTTAACTCAACAATAGTTATTGAGCACCTATTTGTGTGTATCAGGTACTATTTCTATGCACTGAATATACTGTAATAAAAAATACAGACAAAAATATTTGCCACATGGAGCTTACTTTCTAGACCTGGGGAGCCAATAGATGCTGATAAGTGCTATGGATAAAAATAAAACAAATAAGTGAGAGGATGGTGGTTGAAGAGATTTCATGCTAAGAAGAAACAGGAAGGGCTTATGAAGGAGAATCTGGGCTTCAGAGAGAATAGAAGAAACCAATAGCAGCGCTTCCTAATGACCTGGATTTCTTTCAACCTCATCACATCCTAATAAGGAAGAGTCATTTCTGTGGGTGCTTTAGACAAGAAAAAGGTGTTATCTCCCAAACCAGAGCTCCTCTAATGGGGGACATCTCCCCATACCACCCCTTTCCCCCAAACTCAATTCAACCAATTTATCAGCATCTCTACTCCTGTCAACATCCAGTTTGCACACCTATTATGTAAGTAACCTGGTATGTAGAGGGCCCTGGAGAGAGAGAGAGAGAGAGAGAGAAAACAAACTTCATAGCTGAGCTTCATCTGAGAAATGCTGTCTCCCTGTCTTTCTTGGTATAATCTGTGTATTCAAAGATCCAGTTTCCCACTGCATACTCTGAAAATTATTACTTCCATTCTATTAGGTCATCCATGGCAAAACTGTACAAAGGGCTGGCTTCCCAGTGTGCAAATGCCGGGCAGGATGCTTCCCCCACTGCAGGCTCTGAAGCTGTCCGTGACAGTGGGATCCATTCGGAAGAGATGTTGCAACCTTACCCTTCTGCTCCAAGTTCTGGCCCTTCCGTCACGTAAGCACCTGTTGCTGTGGAAAGGCTAATGGCAATGCCTTTGGGTCCCAGACAGTCTGTGTGGGGTAGTAGGCCAGCCTGGATTGGGAGTATGACCAACACAACTCCTCCATCCCTCTTATTCCATCAGGCTTCTGTGTGACAGGAAAGCAGGTGACCCAATGTTATACCCCAGCAGGGGTGTCCAACCTGTGGTCCACGGGCCACATGAGGCCCAGGATGGCTATGAATGTGGCCCAACACAAAATCATCAATTTACTTAAAACCTTTTTTTGGCTCATCAGTTTTCGTTAGTGTTTGTGTATTTAATGCGTGGCTCAAGACAACTCTTTTTCTTCCAATGTGACCCGAGATGCCAAAAGGTTGGACACCCTGTTGGAAGGGCAGGGGTAGAGGCTGAAAGTCACTCCCAACAATTTGGTAACTGCACATAACCACCCTCTATCTATAGCATGAGTCTCTTTGGGTTTGAACAATGGTAGAGTAGAAGAGAGCATCATAAGGCAGGAAGGCATTTGCAACCCCTTGAAAGGGAACCCACCTAAGTTCTCCAAAACATATAGTGGAGGGAAAGAGAATCTCATTCAGTGGCCAGTGAAAAGTCTGGGCTCTGGGGATAGAAAACAGGTCTGAGGTGATCCAGAACGAATGCTGTTTAGCCCTTTCCAATTCTCCTAGAAGCTTTCTCAGAAAGGGACTGCATAAGCTCTGTTCTTCACTTATCATAGCTTCTCTGAAAGCTGTTCTGGGCAGTGGATGAATCTGATAGCCTTTTAAAGTCTCTGCATACAACCCTCTAACATACTAGGCTGAATTCTCTTTCAGCAAACCTCTTGATGATATTTAGAGTAATGATTAGACCATTTATTTATCTGGAACTCACTTTACTTCTGAAGGATAAAGTCAGCTTGGCTACTTTTGGAACTAGGGGTTCTGGAAGAATAAGGGAAACCAAAACTCAAAACTCCAAATCCCTACTACTTTACTAAATATAGACAATTCTTACAAAAGTAATTTCTTATACTATAATTTCTCCCTTGGGTTTTATTCTTAAGCAAAATGTACAAGTCATACAAGAAGCTACTATTCTTTCCTAAAATTATAATGAAGTTAGTCAGAGGTAAGCCATTGAGATTATTTCAATTTTTAATTACTGCAGCCTTTAAAACACCAATTACAATCATTGGAAGGAGCAACTGGTCACTAATGCAAAATAAATCTCATTTCCTCCATTTGCTCTTATCTCTTAAAACTGAGAACATTTATCAGTGAGAGATTGGAGTGGAAATGGGGAGAGGCAGGAAGGAGAAATTCCACAATCATTCTGAAAACCATGAGACATTAACCATTCTAAAAGTAGAGCCAAGGACGCTTCCTATAGAGAAAATCCTAGAAGTCCTGCAGGGAGAGAACTCAACACAGAAAAAAAATCCTTTCCTAGGTGGAGAGTGGAAGAGAGATAGGCAGGAAGTGAGTATTTACTTTGTGGACCATTTCAGCTCTTAAAACAATGATAAAACTATTGTTTTTGAAGTGCAACAAATAGAGCCCAAAAATGAAATCCCTAGGGATTATCCTCAGACTGAACAAGATGGCTGCCTTCACACTCCATTGGGAAAATAGTCAGAAAAAAAATCCAAGTTAAAAGAGAATTCAAGTCAGATCAATATTCCATTTTACTATTTCTTTCCACCTCTGTTAAGAGTAAGAGCCAAGTTTCATCTTAAGATCACGGGAGAAAGATATTCAATGTGAGCACTACCCATGTGTATTCTTTATGCATATTCGAAGGTAAAATTAAATATGAACAAATAAGCTAGCAGAATAACCAGATTGGGTCAGTGTATAGTAACCCACTCACATCTGTCTGGCAATTAAATTCCAGCAGAACAGGCAAATCACATCCATTTGATGGGTATGCCATCCTAGTATCCTATGTAAATTGTTATCCATGAGGGGGAAAAAAAACCCCATGAAAGTGGGCATATTTAGAGTGAGAGCCTTTCCATTTTGGTAGTTTTTGTGCAAGTTTGAGACAACTTATATAGCATGATTTATAGCCACAGGGAATTTGTTTTACCTTTTTATTACAAAAAATTTTCAAATATACATAAAAGTAAAGTTTAGAGTGAATCCCATATACCATCATCCAGGTTCAGTTATCAACATCCTACCATATTTATTTTACTTAGGAATTCGTTCTTACGTGTTAAGACCCATGAGTCAAAGACAAAAGTTGTTTCCACTATTTTGTATGACACTACTAGGGCTAGAGGGGAAAGAGAAGTTACCTTGGAGCCCTGATACATGGCGGGGGGTGGCCCACTGGCCATCTTTACGCAGTGCCTCCTTGCTCAGACGGATACTTCGGGCATCCACTTTACAGACATCCATTGTCACTTTCCCACTTGCGGGACCAGGGCCCGTGGGAACTCCTTAATCAGAGAGGCCTGTGGAGCTCGATAGGTAACACACGTAGGTGCCTGGGAGGGGCAGAGAGAACTGGCAGTTTTGCGCCTCGGCAGCATCAGGCAGAAAGGGTGTTGCTCCTGGCCTCAGCTGCTCGGTGAGTGGCCTGCACTAACACACCGTAAGCACTCCTCTTTTGTATTGTTTCCCCTTTAAAGACATTTGCTGCCCCCAATGAAGAAAAGCCAACAACAGCAAAGCTTGATGGAGAGTATGCAGCCGGGGAAGCCCAGTGACTGGGAGATGGAGAGCAGGAAGCACGAGAGGCCCGAGAACCTCCTGGCGCCCTCGCAGTTTTGTGCCGCCGAACAGGACGTGAAGGCGCTCGCCGGGCCCTTGCAGGCCATCCCGGAGATGGACTATGAGCCCTCGCCGGCCGAGCCCTCGTTGGGCAACGTGGAGCGCTCCCTGCGCGCCCCGGCCGAGCTCCTGTCCGACGGCCGCGGCTTCGTGCCCTCGGCTTACGAGGAGTTTGAATATGGCGGCGAGATCTTCGCGCTGCCCGCGCCCTACGACGAGGAGCCTTTCCAGGCCCCAGCCCTCTTCGAGAACTGCTCGCCCGCCTCTTCCGAGTCCAGCTTGGACATATGCTTCCTCCGCCCTGTCAGCTTCGCTATGGAGGCCGAGCGGCCGGAGCACCCGCTACAACAGCTGCCTAAGAGCGCCACGTCGCCCGCGAGCAGCAGCGGCGCCTACAAGCTCGAGGCGGCTGCGCAGGCGCACGGCAAGGCCAAGCCGCTGAGCCGCTCGCTCAAGGAGTTCCCGCGCGCACCGCCCCCCGAGGGCGTGGCCCCGCGCCTCTACAGCACGCGCAGCAGCAGCGGCGGCCGCGCGCCGCTCAAAGCCGAGCGTGCCGCGCAGTCGCACGGCCCGGCCGCCGTCGCCGCGGCTCGCGGCGTGCCCAGGGCCTACTTCCCCCAACAGAGGTCCCAAAGCGAAAAACAGACCTATTTGGAAGTAAGGAGGGTAAAGTAAAACCGAACCCCAACCCACAGCGCTGGCAGTCCCGGACCTAGATAGCCAGGGGGCAGCCTGGGCTCACCTAGCGTTCAGGGTGCCCTGCCAGATGGGGATTGGGGGCCAGGCCCAACTAGGCCCACCGTCCTGTTAAGGCGGATGCCGGGGTAAAGGCTTGTATGAACCTTAGTTGCCCGCGAAGGCCAGAGTTAGCGACCATTCTGCAGTTCATACCAAGACATAAGAGCACGCCATACGTGTATATGTGCGTCTGACGGCAAAGAGATAAAACAGACATTGACGAGTCTTACACCTGCTTACACCATCATCCCCACGCCCAGGGAAGCAGTTAGGGTCTCTTCTGGCTTCCTGCTCAAGCTGTAGCACCTCAGTGTTGCACTTCACTTTCAGAGCACTGCAGACAAGTCCCAGGACTGTCCCATTCTCTGCCTTTTAGGCACACCGCCGTGTTTAAATGTTCAAAATACCGAACACTGCCAGCTTAGTCTACTCCCTGGTCCGCACCAACCTTGTGTTTAGTTAGGGAGGACGCAAGTTGCCCTGTCTCATTGTGGCTTCCCCGCAAAGTTCATTGTAAAGCTAAATATATTTCCTATTGCTTTCCTTTTCACTGGAAAGGGGTGTCACGTGACTTTGCAAACTCCAGCAGGGCAGGGACGACACAAAATAGTCAAGAAAGCATTGATTCACAATCACTTTCTTTGGCCTCCATGTCAGTGTCTAGTATTTTGATGTCTAACCTTGTGGTCTGAAGGTCTTGGGACAATCAAAGAGGTCAGACCCTAGTCTTTAGTGCTCTAAGAAAGAAGCCAGTATGCTTTATTGCCAAGAGTCCCTGACTAGGTAGCAGGATATCTGGGTTCTAGTCCTAGTTCTGCTGCCAAACAGTTGTATGCTTGTGGACAATTCACTTGGTTTCTCTGTGCTCCCAGTTTTCTCATCTGTAAAAATAAGACAATATATACCTTTCCTACCACACGGGGTTGTGAGGACCAGGCGAAATAAGAGAGAGTTTGTGAATATACTTTGCAAGGTATGGAATGCTATACAAACAAGTGCAAGATATTATCAAGATCATGATTCCACAGAAAGGTTTTCCTTAAACTATTAATACATTTCATTCTAAATAGTCCCCAAAAGCCCACTTCTCAAAATATGCTTCTTGGGCTAATAATGAATGCATTACCTGGGGGCTTGTTATAAATGCAGAATTTTGGCCCCACCCCAGAACCACTGAATCAGAATCTGCATTTTAGCAAGATACCTAGATGATTCATATAAACATTAGGTGCAGTTGGACAGGAGTATACCTTTAACCATTGGTTTTCAAAAATTTATGTGCGTAAGTCCAGAGGTTCAGAAATTCTGGGTTGGGGATCAGGGATCTATATTTTAAATAAAGGCCCCAGTTGATCCTGTAGCTCCAGGATCACACTTTGAGAAACACCACACTAAGCCATCAAGATGTTAGTCTCCATGGTTTAGTTAATGAACCTTAGTAGAATATTAAAGAATCTCTAGACCTTTTACTACAACCCCAAGCTAAGTTCTCAAAGTCAAACCCATATGTTTCTTGAAAAAAATTCACCCCCAACCTTTGCTTTTCTATCAGCAAGCAGTCATCCATCCAATTCATGAAACTTTCAGGGTGGTTTTTTGTTTTGACTTCTTGGGTTCAAAATTAAGCATCTATTTTTTAGTTGCTTTAAATTTCAGTCACCTCAAACTAAATATTTTGTTCATATGAAATATAAATATATATGCACACCTATTTTATCTAGCACATCTCACATTTTAAAAAAAAATTAGAGTTCACAAAAGATAGAGCCTTATTTTTACTTTACACTCCAAATGCCATGGACTCAGACTTATACAAACTGTATTAAAGGCATATCGACAGGTTGGAAATGTTAGCTGACATTTACTTCCAAACAGATCTGACCTCTCAAAACTTCCATTCTCATTTATGTCTAAACTGAAGAGTTAGGAATATTAGTTTAAAACTAGTATTACAATCAAGGAACTTCCTTGTTTTGTAGAAAGAGAAACATACCCAGAGATATGAGAGAACTATAACTGATTTTCCAACAAGATATTATTCATGCCAGAATAAAAAGTTAATCTCTGTACTCTTAACATTTGTCAATTTCCTTTATCTCCTGATCTTTAACTATCATTATTATAGGATTATGATATAGACTCTAGACTCTTTGCCTTGATACAGAGAAAATATTTCTACACTCAGCAGAAAATTTATCTTCTTTTCAACTACTAATTTCTTAATTAGTCTAGGTTTGCTTTAGTTGGTATAGGGTACCCACCATTAGTCTTTGGGGGTAGAAGAGGAAAGTGACAGAGCTAAGGAAAAAGTGTCCCACAGTCAGAATAGATACTAACTTTGGAAAAGAGTGGAGGAAAAAACGATCCCCTTTTTTGTGTGTTTTCAGGAGATGCATTTAGAAGACACCACCAGATTCTGTCCAAAGGAAGAAAGAGAAAGTGAACAAACATCTTTCAGCGATCAAAACCCCAGGCAAGACCAGAAAGGGGGCTTTCGAAGCTCCTTCCGCAAGCTCTTTAAAAAGAAGTGAGTAGCTCTTAGACAAGACACCGTTGTAACTCCTTTCCCTTTGGGCTGTCTTGAGGTTTTAATAGTACTAAGTATCAAGTAGCCTGGTTTCCACACAACTGCTTGAAGCTCAGTGCCTGCACCCAGTAGCCACGATTCTTGCCAGGCGAAGATGTTTCTCATTGTAATCTAGAGTAAAAGCAAACTCAGCTCTGTCCTCTGCCTCTTTTGTCTTTAGCCCTACTTCCTAGTGCCCAAAGTCATGTGTTCTGAGCAGAGTGAGCAGAGGAGGTCTCCTGGGGAATGAGCTGGTGACAATGAAAAATTCCTTTTAGAGTGGGAAGAGTGGGGTCCACTAATGGGAGTTAGGTGTAATGGAAGGTTTTCTAAGGCATCTCAGCAGTTCTGCCTGCAGAGGCCTATAGTTGTCTTGGGGGTTAGTACCTGTTTATTGAGACTTACAGTGTCTTCCCTGGCAGAGATAATTGAATGGACTTGGCTTGTGCCCTAGTTAAAAAATCACTTTAATGGAGTTTCCACACTCCATAGGAGGCAAAAACAGGCCATTTCTCTTCTGTGGTCCTTTTAAGATTCTAAGTCCTTGTTGTATGAAATCACCCACCAGGCATTTCGGCCAGCATTTACCAGCACCATCTTACCCCAGCACGAAATGTAAGGGACAGAGAACTGAACATTAGCATTGGACCATAGAGTGATTCTCCAGTCCCGCTGTTGCCCACCTGAGAAACTGCAGTCTTTATCTCCACTGGTCCTTAGTTTCTCTTGATAGAGGAGGTTCTTGCAGTCAGTTTTAAACAGTAAGTCTTCATATTTTAGTGGGTGGAAAATTTGAACAAAGACACTATTGCTACCTTTGGAAAGTTTTGAATATGTGAGGAAGCACAGAGAAATCACACTCTTCTTGAAGGTAGGGATTCCTGGCTGATTTGGATAATGGTTTTGATGGAAGAATTAGGGGCAGGCCTGGAGTGAGGACATTTTTGATCCTTTGTCTAATTTTCTCATAGGGAGGGTGGTACTGAGATTAGTGGGTCTCTGATTATTGGTTACTGCTTGTTGTTACTAGAAGCAGGAGAAACAGGAAAGAACAAAAACATTACTGCAATCAGAAAGAGCCTTATTCTATGAAGTCCCCTTTCAGTTTTGCTAAGGCAGCCCCATGCATGCATGTATGGCTTTTGCTAGATCCCCTTTATTTAGGGTGAGGAGTTAAGAAATGTATCTTTCTCTAGGGTCATAGATTTAGATGTTTCCTGGCTCAGTGCCTACCTCTGCCAAGTTTGGTGTAGGTGGAGACCCAGGAGCAGACAGCTGTCCAGCTTGACCTTGAGATTTAGGTTCCTAAATCCCTCCGAGGAGTCCAAATTCCTAAGGACACTGCTTGAGCCATTTTTTTTTTAACCACAGTATTTCTGAAATACACAGTCACTTTTTGCCTACTGCCATTTACAATGGCTAGGTACTGTCTCTTGGAAAATAATGAGTCCTGGATCCACCTATGGTTTCTTTACAAATTCCCATTTTTCAGAGAGATGTAAGAAAATGCTCTGCCAGTTACCTGAGGCAGAGGGAATGGACTTGCCCTCTCTGTGTCCAGGGGGCAGAACTAGTAGCAATGAGTGAGAGGAAGAGCTTTCTAAAAATGCAACTGCCAAGAACTGGAGCTGGCTGCCTCATGAAGGAGTGGGTTTTCTTTAGTAGAAGCTGCATGACCCTAGTCAGAGATGCTATGACAGGGATTCCTGCACTGGTTGAGACATTGCCCAAGTTATTCACCTGAGTCCTTTCTAGTGCTGAGATTTATCTTATCTGTAGTTTGACTTTGTTGTAGATCAATCTAAGTAATCACATCTTATAACATTTGAAACAAGAAATTAACGTGGCCTTGGGACCTATAATGTCAAAGACTCAGCCTGTGGAAGAGCAGATTTTATCTTTCTACAGCCCTGCACATCCCTTGGCACAATGCTGAGGACTCACTGTGTGGACTCTCCAAACTGATGTTGGTTAATTGCTTCTAGAACTCTTGCAGCTTTTTGGGACCCTTCTTAGAAGGCCTAGTGGATGCCCTTAGTCTTCTTATCCTTTCTCTTAGATCAGCCCCCCCTGCATCAATCATACTGCTGCCACCCTACCTTTGTATTTGAAATCTGAGGTGTTATATGAATGGCTGCTCCCTCCGGCAGGCTTTCCTGGTTTTTTACATCTAGTATAGGACTGTGAACACTATTGGGATGCTTGCTTATTGCCTTATGTCCAGGGTACCATGGTGGGCACTTTTGGGGACTTGGCATGGGATCAAGAAACAGTTTGAGTAGCTTCCTCTGAGTATTTCCCTCCAAAAAACCACGGAAAGTTTGGTTCATTGTGCTCAGGCAAAGAGGAAGGGCAAAGAACCCCCAATGTAGCACAGAAAGGTCAGTGGCTCTTAGATGATAACTCACTCTTCTCATTAATTAAGCATTCTTTCTTATATGCATGTACTCTGTGAAACACTTCTATAGGAACCATGAATGACATGGTCCCAGATGTTATGTGGAAACTATGTAGGAGCTATTATGGAGGACTCTGAAGTTAGGCCTGTGGATAGGAAGAGGGAGGAACCAGAAGGAGACATCCAGCTCATTGTCCATGTTGTTGGGAGGTCAGGCTGGCAGCAAGCCCTGTGACCAGGACGTGGTCACCCCTGGGTACTGGAACCATGCCAGAGCCTGGCCTCAGAGGTCCAAAATGGACCAGCACCAGAGAGGCCACCCATGTCACATCTGGGGCTCACTGCCTGCCTACACCACAGCCCTCTGGAGGCTCATTCCTGTCTACACTGACACACTTTTTGTATCCATAGGGGCTTGTTTGGCTGGTGGCCCCACACACCCAGAATGCTGCTTCGGGATGAAGCTAGGCATGGAGCCAGATGCAACAGGAAACCTGGGAAAGGGTTCTCTTCCCTCTGAGGCTGGGAGGGCCGAAGGCTCATACCCACAAGGATTCAAAAGGGAGAGTCAAGTTGAAATCTTTTAAAAAATCCTGAAAAAATACCCAAGATATTTGGGGAAAAAGATGATGCTCTGTTTCTATCTCAGGCACATTTGTCCTGGGCTGATAGATACCAGGTCACTTGTCTCTGAAAGCTGCCCAGAATTGATCTGAATAAAGACTACATGTATTAAAGTTTGAAAATGTTAAGCGACTTTAAAATTTTTTAATGAGGATTCTTAGAAGCCAGGAATAGACCTAATGTGATAGATAGGCTGATGTTGGACTGAATCCTAACCCTGCTGCCTGTGAGCAGGATGGGAGGCAAACTGTCCCATTCTGGAAGGATCTCTGTGGAGGCTGTCAAGGACTTGAATGTAGACTATCCTGAAGTCTGAAGCAAATGTTACTTTATCGTTATACATAAATCTTGCACTTAGGTTAATAAATATTCTTGGTTGGGGGTATGGCATAGGGGAAGAGGATTATGTAAGACAGTTCAGGGACAGGGAATGTAAATGCTCTTCCTTTTTATCCTCAAATCTGGGAGAAGTGTAAGATAAAGAAGAAGGCTTCCAAATGAGTAATTCTACTTCCTCTCCCATTCCGTTCCTCTTTAGCACTTTATACAATAACTTATATACCTCAGAGTAGCTCCTTCTCAGTCATTACCCTCCCTCCACCAATCACATCAAAATCTCTCTATTTTCTTAATCACACACACAGAGTACTTCTACAGGGCCCAGGATAATTGAGTAGGAGAGAATCCTCTTCTTCTGGTGTCTATCACCTGTTTTTGCATAGGCCCAGCCTTGGCTGTGGGACAGACCTTTTAAGAAAAGGCAGGACTACTAAAGACTCAGTTGATAATTTCCCCCTCACCTTCTTTACTTCTTAAAGCCTATCTCAAGTCCTTCCCACATTCATACTCACTTTGGGGTTCTCGTTTCCCATTTTATTTCCCTATATAACTTTAACATTGAAGGAGATGGTTGAAAGGATGACATTTATATTACTCAAACCGGAGATTATGAGTGTTTCTCAATAGGTCATTTGATAGCAATCACTAAGTTCAGGGTCTACAGTGTACTAGGTTCTGTCTAGCACAAGAGAAGTGAAAGAAATAATGGCAGTCCATTAACAGCTTACAGTCCAGATGTAAGGGTAACCTAGCTGTAAGGTTTAGAACATAGTGATCACTCAAGAAATGTATAGTAAAAATGAATGCTCATTTGTCAACCACCTTGTTGATCACATGGGCCAAATACTTTGGCCAATAGGCTGAATGTTCCCCTGCTTACTTCTCCAGGTGCATGTCTCCTAAAGCTTTCAAAGTGGACTATCTTTCCAATCAGAAAACCAGCCCTTACTTAGGTCAGAGGGTTCTGTGCACTGGATTATACCCCTCCTCCCTCTCCCACTTCCAAACAAGCTTTCAAGGATTATTTGTAGTAAATGTGTTCTTGTATGACCTACCCAACTTTGTCTCTGTCAATGGAGTGGAAGGAAAGTTAGCAACAGGGCTTTCCATCAAACACTTAGCTGGTATTGTGTCAGAATGCAGGCAGATTGTACCCTCACCCAGCAAGTGTCTGCCTGTCCACCTCTTTAGTGTCTGCTGGGATTTGCCCTGCAGTCAACCACAATGACCCCAGGAACTCAAAAGCCATTCCTGTTTTATAGAGAAAGGGAATAAATATGCTGGCCCTTCCTACTAATTCTGCAGGTGATTTCCCAGTAATTCAAGTATGCATTACTTCAGAGCCTAACAGCCATACCTTTGGGAGGGGCCAACTGTTGAAGTGGCCATATACCATGTAAGCATTATAGAGGTCAGTTACAATGATCTTTAAAAGGATAAAAATGAGCTTTTAGTCATGGCTAAAGTATACGCTAGAGTTCCAAAAGGATTAGCAAGTCAGCCATTAGTTAATTAACAGTTAGTTAATATCAAGAAACACAGAGAATTCACAAACCTATAGACACACAGAGGTTGTATATGAGAGGAGCAGTTCAAAAAGAAAAAAACTAAGTTGAGTTTGTGGACTTTAAAAACTAGACAGGGCGATTTTGGCATTTGTTTCAGAAATGGGAACGCATCTGGTGAAGATTTCTGTGGTCCTTGGGGCTGGTGGTGACAGCAAAGCTTTCCCATTTCCAGGTAAACACTAAATAGTTGCATGTTGGAACCATCAAAGTGTGATGTGTTGGGTTTTGGAGAGATCAGATATAGCTTAGAGGGGAAATGCGAGGTAAAGATTTTAAGTTTCGACAAATGACTATCTTGTGTTGAGAAACTGCCCTGGGTGGGGAATGGTTCAGAAGAAACAGCAGCCAGATTCAAGTCTTCTTCCTACTTCCTGCCCCCAAAACTACAAGCATTCCTAGTCTTCCGGAAAACAGGCGATATGAGGAAAGAAGGAAATGGTCAAAGATAAATCTTCCTAACATTTTGGGTACAACTGTACTAATTAGGGCTGATTTGAACTGGAGGCAGGTGGGAACTCTGAGCATTGAGAGAGGGCCTGGAGGTCTGTCAGGGTGGGCTTGTGGAGGCTGTTTCAAGGCAGAGTTCCACGGGGGCTTCTCAAAGGGAAGAGGACTTGCACTCCACCCAGATATTACCTTATCTGATGAGTACCCAGATGTGTTGGGGTTGAGAAACACAATAGTTTTTTTCTATGCACGGGGATGCAGTGGAAAAGTGCTCCTTTTGACCAGAAAACTCACCGGAAGTAGAAAGCATGCTGGGCAGCCGTGGCTTCATCTGATACCAAATATTAGGGAGAAAAGTAAAAAAATCTAGTCAGTCATCAGATTTCTAGACATTAGGATTTCAGTCTTTGTGTGGATCCAACTTCTTTCCTTTAAAAATATAAAAAGGATGTTTGACCTCTACCCAATTAGTTCAGTAAATGAGAGTCATAATTAACTGATAACAATAATGAGGACCTGTAGCATACCAATGATAGTGAAAAAACGTTTTCTTCTCTGTGGATAGTGGAAACATGCCTGACTCTGCCTCCACACGTGGAGAACGTGTTTAGTTGTGTAGGAGCTTTGGACAAAGAACTTCATGTCTAACGTCACATTCATACACTCTGCATGAGGTCTTTTGATACTGGTTCTTAGTCACTGGGCTAGTTTTACCCGTTCTAGCTCAGAGTTGAAGCTAGCCGAAGGGCCCCAGACTAGCTTATCAAAGGTTATCTCCAGAAAGCCTCCTCCCTCCAGGGACTTCTGACAGGAACAAACTGGAGAAGGTGCAGAGCTGGAATGGATTGCCCAACTGTCTTAACCAAGATAAAGGAAGAGTGCACCCTGGACTGGGGAACCTACTGGACTGATCTGAGTTGTTGACTATTGGTTGGGCTTGGTCTCCTCTGTGGTGGTTGAGATTACAGAATCTCCTCAAGCTGATTGCTGTATTAATTTCTGCATTCTGCTAAATGTAGCATATATGTGTGGTTGGCTTCAATAAATCTTTCATTTAAAAATGAAAACAAGCAAAAGCAAGAGTTTGTAATGTAATGCCCAAGTTTAGTAATGGCCCTTGGTAACCTTGGTTGAGAATGATGAATTCCATCCATTTTAATTTAAGGGCCTTGGTAATTTGTGGAGTAGTTATAGGACATGGTTGAATCAAAAAGTAGGATTTCTTGAATTTTCTGAGCTTTGTTCCCCTCTTACAGTGTTATTATACAATATCTTACACTGACATACACGGTTGTTACAATCATCCCCATAACGCATTAGAAAGATACTCTCTTCATCTTTGCTGTAAATCTTAGTTACATGTGTCCTGAGTCATGAAATTCAGGGGAAGCGAAAATTATTCCAAAGCTAGGAAGTAACTGTTTTACAAATGCAGAACAATTTGGATAGATAAAATATTTGAAAACAATTAAAACCAAATCAACCTGTACTTTATCTGTGTGCTGAGATTTTAGGTCCAGTGGATCAGAATACAGGGAAAAAACTAATGAGAATCCCTCAATGGATCCTTCACCCACCAAACAAGATTTCTTCAGAAACCGACTTGCTCTTGCAAATGACCTTGACCAAGGAACAGCTGTGTAAAACATACTTAAAGTTGTATTGTCAAGTGGTAAGACGAGGATAAAAAACTTGTATATATTTGTGTAGGAATATATATATTGATGTATAAATCCCTGAGGAAAACTAAAATAAGTACTTACACATGAAACTAAATCAACATACAAACAAGACATTGAAGAGATGAAGGTTAGTATATGATTGAGAGATGGCTTTTGAACCTCAACACTTGGGAAAAGGGATATGAAGACTTTTTACAGCATTACAGAAAAACACAGTAAATTTGGAGGAAAATAAATGTTTGTAAGATCAAAAACTTCCACCTTGAAGTCATTGTCCCAGTGTGACATTAGCTTGTTCATATTTAACATGGATATGAATTTTATGCTTCCTTGGCATTTAGCTTATAATTTGTCCCAGCATTCTTAGACTAATATACACTATGCTAGGGGCCAGTTTTGTCTTGCCATCAGTCTTTCAAAAACTCCAAGGCAATACCTAACATTCCTAAGGCAAAGGATCAGTTAACAGACTTGTACTTCACGTGTTGCATCTCTGAGTTGTGGAGGTTTTATACCATGATACGAAAGGTTCAAATCTTAAAGACACATTGATCTCCAAACAGGAAGAGAAACTTAAGAGTAGTATTTCTCTTGTTCTATGGTTATGAAAATCAGTACAGGGAACAATGATTTCTTTAGAAAGTGGGAGGCCAAAGAAACATTTTTTTCTTACATGGTTTTTGCTGCAGCTGTGGACAGTCCAGAGTCTCTGTTTTACTGAGTCAGGTTCAGAGATCCCCTAGTGATCCTGAGTGTCACAGACACTCATGACCAGATGGATGGGGGTGGGGGTGCACTGATTCAGCCACATCCTCTTAGAAGACTTTCTTCAGCCTGGAAAGAAGGTGGCAACAACACCAATGTGTTGATGGCCACATACAGTGGTTGCTACAAGCACCAGGTCAGAATGAAAGCTTAAGGCTGGCAGTACCTTATTCTGTTTTTCAGAACTAAGTTGTAAAGAAACAGAGTTCTTACCTCTCAGACAAGAATCATCACAATGAGGCTTGCCTGGGCGTGGGGTAATAAAATGTGCTCTATTTCCACACGTATGTCAAAGATGGTCTATGTCCTTAACCAGCCCCAAATGTCAGAATCATCATAGAAAAAAATGAGGTTTGAACCATTGTCTCCATTCCTAGGCAGTTATCTGTAATAAATCAGGGGCATTTGGTTACTGTGTATTCAAAATCTTGGCTCCTAAACTTATTTCTTCAGAGAATGGCCCTCTAGTAATGCACTGTTGGATCTAATAGGGGAGGCTTCATTTTTAAGTGTTACGAGTTTTCTTCCCTTTGTCTGATTACGAAGGAACTCATTCATTAGCATTTGGAACCACAGGTGGAGTGGAATACTAAATGGTGGCTGCCAAGTGTGGGGGGTTTTCAATGTTTAAGTCAAGCTTTCCATTTTCCTGAAATTAATTAACTTCTTTGAAATTAGATTTCCCTCTGTTATCCCACCAAAGAAGTTTTGGGGGAAGTGCTTGATGGAGCCCTATATATTTTGAGGGGAAAAAAATAGAAATTGATGTTTGACACTAGACCTGATTTTTAAACATTATAGGAACATAAGGATGTGATTTAGGTAAGAATGAAAATACTGTTTTGGGAAGTTGTTAGACATTCAAAGTAAAGATTTTTGTACCTAAACCAAATAACTTGTTTTCCAAAATTTATTGTTGTTTTTGAAGAGCTTAGTGCATGATCTTTGATAAGTCATCTAAAATTGTCTGTTATCTATAAAAGATTTTGATTCCTTCTTGCCTCATTCCCTTGAGACATAGTAGCATTAAATGCTCTTAATTCTCAGCAAGAAATTTGAATATGTTGTTTCTTCCTCATGCATATAAACCTCTTCATCTAAAGATAGAGGATCCACTGTAAAGACTGTGGCTGGATACTTGCGTTTCTAAGTATTTTGTGTGTGTGTGTGTAAGATTTTATATAGAGAGAGGGGAAGGGAGGGAGGAAGAGAAGGAGAGAACCAATATGTAAGAGAAACACTGATCCGTTGCCTTCTGCATGACCCCACTGGGGGCCCAGCCCACACACCAGGCATATGCCCTGACCGGGAGTTGAACCAGCAACCCGTCACACAGTCACTGAGCCACACCAGCCAGGGCCTAAGTTGGTTGTTTCCGCTTGGCACTCCATTCATCTCTTGTCATTATCACATTTTCCTTTTCAACTAAACAGAATCCTTCAGCATACAGACATGCTCTTCTTTCTCCCAGTTTTTCAAGCAAAAGCAATCTTCTCTTGATGGTTCTCTGATTTCTTTTATAGTAAGAGTTGAAAGAAGAAGCTGTATTAAAGTTCCTCCCCTCCCATTCTGTATTAAGTTCTCTAGGCCCACACCACTCCCCTGACTGCTCATTGCATGTGATCCATCTTCGGTCAGTGACTTTCACCTTGCTCAAGGAACAGTCTACCCTCAAACATCTTCTCCTCCCTAACAGATAGCATTTGACATGCTGATCACTTCCTCTTGGATTTTCTTTACTAGATCTCAAGGACACAACATATTCCTGGTCCCATCTTTCTTCACTGACAGTTCCTTCTTTGTCTATTTGCTAGTTCCTCCTTTCTCTTCCCTCTTTTAATGTCAGAATGCCCCAGGGCTCTCCTTCACTGAGATCTCTTCTTCCAGCCAGCTGGCTTTAAAATATGATCTTATGAAAGTGACTCCCAATTTTATATCTTCAGCCCAGAATTCTCTCCTAAACTCCATATTTGCATCTCAAGCCGACTCCTTGGCATCTCCCAGATGTCTAATGAGTTTACTAAACATAACTTGCCCAAAGCTGCTACAACCATATATTCGCTGCCTTAGTGAATGGCAACTTTGTCCTTCCGAGGCCCCAAACCTTAACATCATCCTTAACAATTCTATTTCTTACAGCCCACATCTATTTTATCAGCAAACTGACTCTCTTCCAAATATGTCCAGGCTCTGACCTCTTCTCACCACCTCCACTGCTGTCCCATTGGCCAAACCGCCTTCTTTTGGGCTAGCCTCCTAATTCCCACTCTTTACTCCTAATGATTCTCAACATGGCAGCCAGAGTGATCTTATCAAAATGGAAACCAGATCACATCAGGCCTCTGCTCAAACCTCAAAGGGCTCTATTTCTCTCACACAGAATCAAGTCTTCACGCATGTGGCACCTTGTCCATGAGGCTGACTCTAACCACCTCATTTAAATTTCACCTTGTTCCCTACATTCCCAGACACCTTGTTCTTGTTCATAGTAGTTACAACATCCTAATGGATAATATACCTATTTATTTTTATTACCTATTGTCTGCATCTTCACACTACATTATGAATCCCACAATGATATGGATTTTTGTCTGTTTTGTTCATTGCTGTATTCCTAACCTCAGAACTATACCTGGAACAATAAATACTTGCTGAAAATTGAATAGTCAAATGGGCCCTTATCAAGTGCTAATAACTAAGGTCACTCAAAACCAATTTAAGTGGCAATAAATGTCAAAGGAAGCTGTAAAGGATCAAACTATGGGAACTTTAGGTGAACCATTAACATGTTAAAAGATCTCTAATAGTAGGCACACTTTGCAAACAGGTTCCTTTACTTTTAGTTACTATTTATTGAGAAACTACTCTGTAAAAGATATTGGACTTTACACATATTACAGTGGGTCCTTGAATAACAATGTTTCAGCGTTGTTTCGTTATAACATTGTTTATGTCAGTTAACCAGTGGTAAATTCATTTCATTATAAGTTGTTTCACTTCAAGTTGCAGAGTTTATTGATGACTTTTTTGAGGACTTACTATACCTTTAAACCTCACAATAGTCCCCAGTAGTAGAGTAGCTCTATTAATCTCATGTACTATTGAGGAACAGAGACTCACTATTTAAATAACTTTGCCAAAGACACACATCTAGTAAGAACCAGAGTGAGAAAACAGGTATGTGTGATTTCAAAGCACCTGCTTTTTGTATTCTTGTACCACAACGATTCTTTCGTTTCTTGATGAGTCATGAGGTAGAGAAACTAGCTTCCAAAAATGGCTGTAGTTTTTTTCTTGTGTCCAATGAGAATCAAGAGTCCTAAAGTGTTAGAATAGGCATAAACTGCTTTTTGGGAATTGTACTTTACCATAAATCATCCTTGCCTCTGAAAGTCACGTGCATCTATCTTCACAGCAGTGGGCACAGCTGTGTGCTCTACCCTAGAGACTTAAGTGTCCTGAATCTGTGATGAGCTAACATGATTAAAATAGTTAGAAAAGCAAACCACCTGGTTAAAATTCAAAGGCAGTGACGTTTCAAGAGCTAATTCAGGATCAGGTGTGACTAACAGCAATATTAACGTTATTTTCCTATAACTGTTACCTACAATATACTAAAAAAGTGCATACTTGGATTTCACATTTGCCTCCAAATGAAATTGTCTTTAAACCAAGGGGGAAAACTCTAATAAATTTTAGCTATTCCTGAAAGCAGTCCTCCAAATACCAGGCATCAGAGTTGGGTTAGTGGTCTCAATCATTAACTGCCCCATGATGCTGGCTGAGTCATCTCACTTCTCCAGGCCTCCCTTGCTTCAGTGTTTAAATAAGAGTATTTGAACTCCAAGGAGTCATCAGTTTTGACATTATATAGTTCACCGTGATAACTGCATACTTGCATAATTCTTTACAGTGTGCAACTGTGAACTGTACCTTTCCATTCCAAGCCTGGAAAGACTCGCTCAGTGTCAGGCTGCCACATTCCAGCAGGTCTCAGAGAAAAACTTGCCTGTCAAGGCACTGTGATAGCATAAAACTTCTTCAATGGAATATAAATGCCTCAGCCCTCTGAAACTTCATCCAGGTGACACCCACAGTCACTATAGTACTCATTTTCACCCCGAGGGCCTCCCACTAACTACATTCGTAGGGCTGGATACAGAAGGAAATGCTGAACTTCTTCTATAATATTGTGATACAAGAATAAGCACCTCCAAGGCAAGGACATGGTAAAGAGCAAACCATTTCTATGTGGAAAGTATGAGCTAAAATTAGAATCACTAGTGACATTAAAAAATTGTCCTCTAAAATAAATACATGCAAAATAATACACTCGTGGGCTATGTAAGGCATTTTTCTTTATTATTTTTCAGTTTATCTTAGTGATGCCAGAAAAATAACAGCCATTATTTTCACTTTAAATGCAAACCAAATACTGCTGCACATAGAGTACAAAGACTACCTACGAACATGGTTAGGTACAAAGGCCATATTAGATGTATAGATCACACTTTGTTTTTACATCAAAGTAAGACTAACAGACCAATTATTTTGACAATTACTCTAGCAAATACCGTGCTACTGAACAAAGGCAAATACACACACATATATGTACACCAACATGTTTCAACTAAAGTTAAACATGTCACTTTGACAAACAAAGGCTTCTTCTCTGGTGAGTCTCACCAGATATTTGCACCCCAAAGTCCCCTGCCCTGATCCCGCCCCCAAATGCTGACTTGATCTGAAGAAAAAAATTAGAGATGTTCTTAATTAAAGGCACATTTGGCAGCTACTGAAAGTGGCATGCATCTGGCACAGGTGCGCTCTCCCCAAAGCCACACATGTGACTTCCATCTGTGATGCATCTTGTTTCTTTTGAGTGGTAGGTAGTCCAACATGATCCACCTTAAGCTAACTTACTTTGTAATTTTGCAGCAATTGGCTACTTAATGCACTATTTTCATTAAAGGCAAAAGGGAAATTTACTCACAGTTGACAGAAAATGCACTTGACGGTGTCAAAAATGGAAAATAAGGCATGAAATTTACAAAACAAGTTACAAGTGCTTTTGTTTAATTATATAGACTTCATGCTTCTTAACTAGAGCTCATAACATTTCATTGGCTCATGTGTAAGAGATTATGAAATAATTTTAAAAGTTAGTAATGAGATGTTTCAGAAGAAAAATATTGAATAAATAAACTAAGTCATCACTTTCCCTTATAAATAATTGTACTGCATAATTTTTTTCAGCTAAACTGATAATACCCTTGTGATGTCTACTTCACTGGTCAAGACAGATGTGCAACACAACAGGGACCGCACTGGTACAGAGGTTGCACACCACAGGGTTTGAGAGAGTGCGTGCACCTGCTCGCACCAGCGGGACACAGAGAAATAAATGGTTAAATTGGTTTCTTCCTAAATCTAGAGGAAAAAAAAGGTTTTTTTCAATATATACAACATGAATAAATTGGGACACCTCTCCCTCCATTTCCATTGTTTCGCTGAGCCACTTAAAATTGAATTCAAGCTGTCATTAAAAGACAAAACAATGAAATACATAAAAAAGTAAGCTAAATTTGAGAATTAAGACAAGAGCATGATCGTAGATCCAAATTTTGGTTTGCTTAATTTTTGATTTATGGAAACACCCATTAAGGGAGAATTTAGAACCATAATATAGCCTCCAGCTGAAACACTACTTGTTCACCTGACTGCTCTGTTGATGACAGTGGAATGCTGTGTCATGCTCCCTGCTAACTTCAGACCCAGCACAGCATTCTCTGGTAGGGAGGGCCCGGTCACCTACTCAACACATAATCTGATACTCAGCGACCTTCAACTAAGCAAACTCTTAACATTCGTATACTTCCTGATAATTTGCACTTTTCAAATACATTGAAGACTGGGAACAGTAAATAAGCTTTGAATGAATTTAGAAACATTTACTTATCTGTCCTGCTTTTAAAAGTGCTTAGATATGTGAAAAGTTTCCCTTTCTATTACAAAACAAGTATATTAGTTATCAGCCCACTTAAGTAAATTCAACCTGGAAATATTTTCATTGTGTGATCTAGGTAATGAAACCTTTAAGAACATTTCCATTTCTAAATGTTCCATATTTTGAAATTTGGTTTAGAAAAAGGCATGCTGCATTGACTGTCTTATAATGTCTTGGATTCGAAAGCAGAATTTTGTGGTGATGCATTCATCTTCTCAGCCACTTCTTGTCCCTGATTAAGTAATTTTAGTTACTACAAAGAATGAATTTGTCAGCTAGTGTTCCACAGGTGAAGGCAAGGATACAGTTTTCTCACCTCCATTTAAGGGCATCCAATTGGAATTTCTCTAGTTAGTTACCACTGCAGAAAATATTTTTACCCAGATGTCACACTTCAAAATAAAAAAGTGTCCTCTATCCACAATGCATACAAAGCCAATGTGCAGTGGTTTCTCAGAACTACCAGATCTAGAATGGTTCCCTTTGTGAAGTATGATTAGAGCTCCAAATTTTGCATTTTTCCTCTTTATACGATGAAGCAGATTGAAAACCCTTATTGAAGGTGAACACACTGGCCAGAGAGATTGAATGGGCTCCAATGTGACTTTTCTCAGGTTCTCATTTGGAGTGAGGATGGAGTAATGAAAAAGAGAAATGATCAATAAGACATTTAAAGGGAAATCCTAGGGACAATGAGGCTGGTCTAATAAAAAGTCATGGGAGATTCTGGAATGTGTATTGTGATTCATTGTAGCAGCACTAGTAAGTAGGCTTAGATTATTAAATACTTATTGAATGAAAGGTCTTATGGACACTTTGCATACAAGAATGGATTTGAAATTAATTTTGGGGGTAGACTTTTAAAAGTAGACATTTTACAAAGAGAAAAATGGCTATTTACCATAATAGGAATGGTACAGATATTAAGCAAAGACTCAACTCTAACAAATAAATAAGGACATGCTGGGATGGACTGCTTAATGATGATGCAATCAACACTCTGGTCTTAAAGTACTATATCCTGTACGATTGTGATGTACATTTAATGCTGTAATAAATGTCACAGGAAATTATTAAAGTATTAGGTTTCAGCCATGATGCAACACTTCTGAAAATGTCTCCAATGGCATGGTTCACAGAATTGCTGAAATGTTGCTTCATTGTTCAGAGGACACATGCAGATACTGATGAACTGATGGCTCTCTAAGGGTGGAACACTGCACATTTCAGACATTACAGTGGAGGCTAATAAAAGTTTTTCTCTTCAGCAAGTTGCATGCATTTCAGTCACAGAATTTGTTAGACTCAGAAGATCAATACATAGGCTTAATGAATAATCCATATTATGATTTTAATGATGTAGGTAGATGTTCTCTTATGAATAGTTCTGACAGAGCAAAGACCTCAAGCAAGGTAGAATGATTAATATAAACTTCAACAAACTGTATACATGTTGCCTAGGAAATTAAAAAACTCACAAACTTCTGCTTAAAAATACCCATCCTATTCTAACCAAATATTATCCTGCATGCCAACTGCAACTTTAGATAATTCTTTAAGATAAATACACACATCCAAAACTAGAAACCAAGGCGTACCACAATACGTGCTTTTATGCTTAGTGTTTGTGTGTGTGTGTGTTTCAACTCAAAGAAATAAGAATCAACCACTTTCTCCATATAATAATTTAATATATGCCAGCCAACAAGGTATTTGTATCTTTATTCAATTAAATTAAAACAGACCTGCTAGGTTTATTATATAACATTCACTATATACACATGATTTCGGTAATGCAAGGTAATTCTAGATAGGCTGATTACTCAACTATTAGTAACACACAGATGGTGTCAGTGATGCCCAGCAAGCACGAAGTGCTCCTTTTCACACTGATGACTGCGCTGTCACAGTATGGTTAGAGGGACCGCTATGAGCCACGGCATGGATGACCAGTAAACTTTTGCAGGAGAAGGGGTGAAATGACAATCTAGCATAGATAACAGTCACCTAAATGTAAATTGTGTACTTGACAGTTACAGTTTTTTAAAAAAGTTCTTCTGTCATGTTAACAACACAAAAATTCTCGTTTGAAGGCAACACCACCACATTTTGTTTGTATAGGGAGGGTGGGTGGATATGCTCTTAAAATTGGTATAATTATTCTTTAAAAAAAAGTACCTCTTTGGTGAAGCCTTGGTACCCATTCAATTCACTCGATTCACTATAATGAGCTGTAAACAGGACTGCGGTACAGTGCTGGGCCTCGATGCCAACAAGGTCAGGTACCACAGCCTTCCTCACAGTCCTTTGAATGATTTTTAAGAAAATATTCTAAAGTTGGACAAGTAAAAGCAAAGGAAAACAAAGGAGGATATGAAGATCCCTGTTTAAGATTCTTTTTAAAAAGTGCATAATATTTTGAATTACAAAAACTGTCGTCATGTGGGCCTGCTGGACACTAGACTGTGTTTTCCATCCCTTTAATGATAAAGATCAATTCACAAAACGAGGCTCCAGCCGACTGGCTGGAAAAAGTCCCTTTAACTTGAGTTTCAGGTGAATCAGTTGTCCAATTTCTTTAGATCAGTCTTTTCATGTTCTACACGAATACAATTTTCATTATATAATTACATCTAGGTTAAAATTCATTGTCTTATACTGCATGTTGAAGTAGAGTCGTTAGTGTTTGGAGTTCTCACTTTAACTCCTCAGTGCTGGCACATTCAGTGCATCCATCGCCAGCAATGGATTTGGGGGTAGGAAAGCGTACATCCTGGTACAGAGGGACTCAGGAAGAATGGGCGTTCTCCAACAGTGGGGGTCCATCTCTGTGCATGGATGGGTGCGTATGCTCCCTTTTGTAAGTTTTTGGAGGGAGTTTAGGGATATGCTGAGAAGTGCTTTGTCGTGGAGGAACAGGTGGCCCAGCCATGGAATGAAGGTCCACTTCTTGTGTTAATGGTGGTGACGGCAGGTGCCTTCTTGTGCCGTGAGGAGAAGGTGTTTGAGGAGGTGGTGGTGTAAAGGGCGAAGGGCTGTTTGGAAAGAAGGTGTTGCCATGATCACTTTTTTTGCCCAAAGGGGGAGGCTGGAGATGTAGTGGTGAGCTTGAGAAGACATCAGGCGTCCTCACAGGTTCTCGCGGCGGAAGTAAGGGGGGGCTTTCAGGAGCGTCTGACAGAGAGGTCCGGTCTGATATTGAGTATCGTGGCGAGTAGGCTTTTGATGTGGGCTGCCTAGGAGGGATTGCTGGGGGGCTGTCCAAGTGCTTAGACATAATCTAAGACAAATGAAAAAGAAAACACATTTATTAATAATGTAATTTATGTATTACCATGAATATATTAAGAGAATTAAGTTAGGGATTTCCAACAAGCTATTAGAAGAACCCCAGGTGTGGATCACGGAGTTTTGCCATATGTTTTAAATGGGAGGTTATGCTAATTCATTAAAAATATACATATATTTTTTCAATGTTAAGGTTTTACTTTACTTTTCTCAAAATTTTGTTTGCTACTGCTTACCTATCAGTCAATCTAATATAAGAACTTTTCTCATTTAATATAAATTACCTGCTAATTTTACAATATTAAACTTACTATATTAATGTTTCACATTCTGCAAGGAATGTCTTGACTTACTGAGGTGCTCTGCCCTCCAGGCACCTGGAGAACCACTGAATCAAATCAACAGCTGGCAAAGGAAGAAGTTTAACTAGGTGGAAAAAATAGCTATATGAATCTTTAAGGTCTCTTCTAACCTGGAATCTTCATGAAAATCCCATTTAAAAGCACATCACATTCACTATTAAAAGGGCTCAGATAGGTAACATTTAGCATATGCTAAGATCAAGTTTCACCTAAAATGTGCTTTCATATAAAGCTTCAGTCCTCTTTCTTTCTGCTTGAGACTCTTACTTTATAGATTAACCTTTTTTTCCCCTTGACAGTAACCATGATTTAGATTTACAAGGGTTTTGAAAATATACCAAAAAACTACTTCTAGAAGAAAAGAAATAAACATTAGCACTGCCTGGCAAATCTGTATCTGATCCTTGTTTAAACTCCATTAAGCCCAAATACTCGAACCCCAACCCAGTAAATGTTAATCTAACCCAGTAAGAACTAACTAAACTAGACACAGCAATTGAGTGTAATGTAACTGTGATGATTCCAGTTCCCAGGTAACAAGATTTTCTGCTTTACCTTAGATGGTGAAGATTCTGCGGGGGCAGATTCTGGCCGTCTCCGTGGAGGAACAGGAGGGGGGACTGGCGCTTCATCAGTGCCTTTGGTTAAACTTATAGATGACACTGAAGCAGATCCTGCAGGGTGTTGAAATTTTTAAAAAGGTCACAAGAAATTTATTTCATGTATTAATCCTGAAAAGGCTTAGCTGGAAACTGCTTATATTTATTAAAAGAATGTACAGAAGTATCAAAAGCATTTCAATACACCAATACCCGATAGTATTCCTTTATTAAAGCAAACTGCTATAAAAGCATGCAGAAATTTTTTAGCAGAATTTTCAGAAATAAAAAGGGGCCTAACATATTCTGTTATTTTGCTTCTTGAACAAAATAACATTCCCACTGTTAATTTATCATTGAAATTTTGAAATTTGGGCCTGTTACATTTCTAGGAAAGATGGCCAACTATTAAGAACCTTTGGAATGATAATTTTTGTTAAGCTTTTGTGATGGGCTCATTTTTTCCCACTCTGACTTTATTAGGATAGCATTTTCCTGCCCTTACTGGATAGTCATTGGAATTAGTTTCTCATCTTAACCACTCTCCCCAGCAATTCTCTTCAAGGATGCCGGGGAGAAAGAGAATCTAATGTCTGTGGGAGGGGTCTCTCCTGGTTTTGCTTTGCTATAGGCTCCTCTTGGTGGGTAAGCAAAATCAGTATGAGGTTCATCATACTCTAATCCAAAATTGTAATTGTGATGGAGCTATTCAAGATGAGTGAGGCAGCCCTGATAACAAAAACAAAAATTACGCTAGAATCTACTGAACCTGATTTAAGAATAAGTTGATGAACTGGCACAAAAAAGTAAGTAAAGCTTCTAATTGGAACCTATCTTACAGGCATTTATGGTGAAAAGGGCATAATATAGGCATGTAAATAATTATACTTTGAAAAGCATCATTTATTAAGCTGTTAGTTTATGAGCACTATAAAAAAGATATGAAAAAATATTTAAACAATCATTTAAAATCATACTGGCAGGTTCCTTTATCTTTAAGCACTGACAACTTTTATTTGTCAATTAAATGTTATAACAATATAGAACTTAAAGAGTACTTTGTGTAGTGATATTATTTAAGCAAGCACCATTTTGATCACCTTACCTTTTTTTCCTGAGACTATGTTAATTTAGTTTATAATTAGTATTTTTTGTTGTACATATTTTGAAATCATTTGTATGAAGGACAGCAAAAACATTAACCTGATGGCTTAAAGTTTATGAAATAATTTGCTGAATTGTTAGTTTACTTTAAAAACAAAGTAAATATCTGTAATAGGACATTATTTTGCTTAACAGTGACGAATATTTAGGCCATATAATTTAAGTAGCTGCAATTGTAAGGTAGCTCCCCTAAGGTCAGAGCACAGTTCTCTGCCTACAGTGTGCACTGTCGCTGGGCCGAGAGTGTTTGGGGGTCTAGACGCTGATGTAGCTGCCAGCATTCCCATGGGCGCATGCATGCTCTCGCTTTTTTAAAAGTTGAGCATTAAATATACTTAAACTCTATAGTTGGAAAAGAAGTTAAATGTGGAAGCCACTCATACAATACTGTTCTTTTAAAAGAGAAAAAAGGTTTTATAAAAGCATGAAAAGTATATAAGTTTAAGCAAATCATTTATGATCAAAAGATAGCATAAGTGAAGGCCTCACTTCTAAGATGTTGCAAGCAAGGTACCAATATTGTCAGACTCAAAAGAGTTTCAGCAGGAAAGGTTACACTTGGTTTAATTTTTAAAGCCAAAGCAAGAATTGAGTCTTAAACCAAATATACTAACTTGGGCCATGGGACAGTGTAACTTGGATAAAGACGGTATCGCTGCCTGTGAAAGGAAACAAGAAAAAGTAGATTTTTTTTTCTTTCACTGATATATTTAACTCATTTGTAAAAATTTATTTAAGATAACAATGTTATTTTTGTCATTCTAGTTTAAAGAATGGTATAAATCTTTAGTAAAAGCTCATTACTACTTACTTTTGAGAAAAATAATTAAATTGAGTTAATATCATAATGGGAATTTTGAATATTCCTTTTAAATTCATTACTTGATGTCAATGATTAAATTAAAAGCATTCATGAGAAAACTAAAATATGCCACATTAGTGATAGACTTAAAAAATGTATAAACTCAATCTGAACAAAGAAGACAGCTGGACATATAGAAATATGTTATATACTAAGATTTTGAAAACTCAGACTTGTGAAATAAGTAGTAAATAAAGAATTTGGTATATAAATTATAAAATAAAGGGGATTTTCTTACTACTACTATTATTATTATATATGTTTGAAAATATTCTTGGGAAATATATTCTCATCATAAAATAACTACAGCTTTGGATATTACCAAAGAAGTTTGAAAGTGATATAGCTTTTTCCCTTTTATATTCTTGAACACTTAAAAAAGATCAATAAATATTTAGTGCTTAGGCACATTTTATACAAGCAACTCACTGATAAATTTAGAATGTTTGGTTTTTAGCAATGTTAATTCTTTTAACAACAACAACAACAACAAAAAGGAAATCATAAAAGCCAAAGCCCCAAGAGTAGTAAAGTAGAAAAACTGAGACAAAAGGCTAATCTATACTGGTTTTAAACCAATATAGGCATTTATGTTACAGTGCCTCATATTACCAATAGATAATATCCAAGAGACTAAAATAATTCCTGTAACACCAGATGGAGCTGATTTTTTAAAATTCAAGTTTCTCTCTCGTTTTTGCACATTAGGCAGTCACTCATAATTTGGACCACTGTTTTTTTGCAGCTTCTTTGGTCAGAACAAAGATACTTTTACATTCCAGGTCAGCTGGCAATACTATTAATTTGATTGCTCATATAGATATAACAGTCTTATTTCCCAGACAGCCTGAATTTCAAATAATCTATCCCACTGTTGCCTTTCCATCAGTATTAATATTTATTTGGAGGCCACTGTTACTAAAAGATAGCAATCCAGCTAATTCTAATAGTCATCTCTTAGAATTAAGATCAAAATTTGCTTTTATACTTTGAAATTAAATGAAACTGTTGCTCTGTCAATGATTCTCTTCACTACTTATTAGGCACGTATGACATGACAGTCCAGCTCTAGTATTTGTCTACTTCTGTATTTTCCACTGAGGAATAAATATGCTTCCTGGAGATCAACTCAAGAACATGGTTGTATGCTTAGTATAACACAAGAATAAAATTAAAACATGAAGCTCATGTCAGCTACAAACCACAGGCTTTTAGAGAGAACGATTATACCAGTGCATTCACAGTTGAGCACACAGATGTGGACTTGCTTTGATTATATTTATATGCAGCACAGGCTTAGATTCATGCACTTGTTAAATTTGGGGCACTTTCCTCATTTGTCACTTTAAATTAATTGGTCTCGCTGCCTGGAAAATGCTATAAAAAACCTCTCAGAATTATACATGATCTAATTAGGAAATATATACTGGAAATTCTTGCCAGCTGGGTACTGACACATTTGTTGATAATGACTTAGGAATGAAATACAATTAATTTGAAAATGTAGTATTAATTTATTTAGCACAAATCCCAGATAATAGATCAGTGGTTCTCAATCTTGGCTGCACATAAACATCTCCAGGGGATTACAATATACAGCCATGGTTGAAACTACTATTGAGGATCCTCTCCAACTTCTAAGAGAGTCATTCTTGAAATAGGAACAAGCATTTTCCTACAGAAAAAAAAATCATATAAATCACGGATAACTTCTTAAAGTCATGAAAGTCTGTTAAGTGCAAATGTATTTCGGATTAGAAACTAATCACCTACTACAATGTTTTATGAAGAAAATCATGCATTCTATGAAATGCCTGGAATACATCTTTTCTTGTCAAAGCTTCCCCTAGAAGGGATGGAGCTAAAAGTTCATCCACAGCACACAGATCAGGCCAGACCTGCGGCTCCCTTTTATGTCCAGCAGTCTTCCAGCAGGAAGGCACCAAGAGCACTTCTCCCTCCTCTCCTCCTTGCTAGAGCAGCAGACACAAAGCAGGGAGCTGGGTGGTCCTTCCCTTTTCCCAGCCACTGGCATCATCACCTCAGAGGTGGACGTGGCCAAGGCAAGGTGTGGAGCAGGGCTCTGAAGGTGAGTGTATGTAACACACTGAACACGTGGCCCGTTTCCTCCCCTGCTGTCTTTGCCACAAATTTCTCCATGGTCACCCTTGCCCATTCTGTTATCTTTGCATTAAATTTCTACAACATTTATGCCTTCACCACTTATTAGCATTTTGCTAAGCACTTACATATCCTCTCTGGTAAAGCTTGCAATCTTACTGAAAGATGAAAAATATAGTGCGAGAGAACCATAACGTTTAACAACGGTTAAGCATTTAACTATGCGTTTCTTTGTACTATGATTATTTTTTATGTCTCAATAAGACTGTAAGCTTTACCAGAGAGGATGTGTAAGTGCTTGGAAAGGAGTGAAATATACAACAGATACTGGCTAAATAAAATAATTACTGGGTTTAAAGTAAATTGTTTTGGGAAAGAAACTGTAAGAAGCAAAAAAGTACTATTGTGACTAATCAAAATTCTAGTCAAATTTGCTTTTTGAAAAACTTAAGCACTGAGTGGAATATGTTCAGATGACACAGAATGCAGGCGCAGCAGCTCTGGGCTGCCAGGCCCTCGGGAAACGAGGCAGTGGGTGTTCACTCTGGCGGCAGCGCAGTGGGTAGCAAGCTGGGCACTCTGGCGAACCCCGCCCCACCCAGTGCGAACAGACCTGTCAAGCAGAAGTGGGGCCTTAAGCAGATGAGGACCTTTAATACACTCAGCCACTGGTTAAGTTTTAAGTAAGGGACTGAGCATACAGGTGGTTTTACATTATGCTGGCTTATTTGATTTCAAAATCAGGTATTTTTCATTTTTACTAAGAGCAAAGGGAATACTAATAGGGTTTTCTTTACCACAAAGAAAGAAATTTAGAAAACTCTTAAGGCTAAGATTACAAATCTTAACTACTGGAACAATGGTTTCTCCACTTGTCCGGCTACTTAAGTTAGCATTGTTCCCTGCACATAAGACAAAGCACTGATCCAGAGCACTGCGTTCTGGAAGACCCCTTCTTCGCTGCCTGCTGAATCATTTACAGAGTTAGTGCTAATCTGAACGTCATGTGTTTATCTCCTATCTTTCCACCATTTCCATTTTTAGCTACTTCTTAAACTAAGAGAAGTAGAATTGGCAATATGTAGAGTATGATTTTAATAATTTACTTATGTGGGAATCTTTATAATAGAGACTTGAGCCATCTACCTTGGGGGAAAAACCCTACAAACAGTTAAAATGGGTGAGAATAAATAACGATTTTAGGTTAGGTTAGGTGCAAATACAATGGGTTTTATTTTATTAATTTAGGGGGTTGGTGGATTGGGAAAAATGAATGCATTTTTTAAAACTTGGTGTTTATTTGAACTTATCATCAAAAAAGATCTGATAGCTTACTAAGTGAATAACATTGTTCCATAATCCTCAATAGCCAAATAAAGCTAAGACGTAGTAATTCTCAAAACATACACACTTTAGGTGGTATAAAGACAAGACAGACTGTCTGGGGACTCAAATATGTGTATAACATGGGAATAAATAAATAGGATTCTGGATCACGTCTCAAAATAATATACCTCCAAAGAATAATTTTAAGTCAGTTTTTGTTAAGAAGTTAGATCCTCTGAGTTGGAAGAAATCATAAATCTAGTTTGATTCCCAGAAGGCTCAGAAAAAGTATTTTACCTAAAATCAGAAAGCACGCTAGCAGACTGGAATGACAAGCCAGGATTCCTAACTCCTAGGTCAGCTCTTGTGAACTTCCTCCCCCATAATAATGTCCTGCTGCTTCTGAGTATTGCATTCAATTATGTCAAATAGCAGAGTGGAATCTGGTCTGCACACTGACCTAAGACAGCCAATGGCAAGAACATACGGAAGTGGTTGTGAGAGGGTTAAAGGTGATTAGATTCAAGTTTTGATTTAATAATGAACAAGTGAAAAAAGGTTGTGTGTTCTTTAAAACTCTGTATGAAATTTAGTAGAAAAATTAATAGAAGCACCGATATATAAAAGATGGCTCATTCAAAGGGCTATAGCTGAGCTATACATACAATTTGGTAGCTGCTAGCCACATGTGGTTTATTAAGTATTTGATTGTGGCTCATCCAAGTTGAGGTGTGCTGTTAAGTGTAAATGCATACCAGAGTTTGAAGATTTAGAACAAAAAGAGAATGTAAAATGTCTCAATAAATATTTATATTGATTTCATGTTGAAGTGACAAGATTTTACAGATACTGGGTTAAATAAAATATATTAAAATTAATTTCACCTAATTCTTTTTGCTTTTTAAAATGTGACCATAGAACATTCAAAGGTACACATGTGGCTTGCACTAATTTTACTGGATAGTGTAGTGATCTAGCAGTAAGAAAGGGATGAGCAACAGCATGCAGTCTGTGAGATCCGTACAGCTGGGCGTGAAAGTACAGGTACTATGTACCATGTGCCCAGCAGTATAGACTGAGAAAGGTTAAGTAGGAGTTTGAATTTGAGACACTGAATTAAAAAGTACAGAGTTCGGTGGGAAGGGAATGATGCACTGAGTAGTATACAGATATAAAATCATTTTGGAGACAGCATTTAAAGCCTTGGACTGACATTCCTTGCAGATTTTAGAAGTTAGCTTTGTTCCCTCTGGATATGACAGATGCATTTTAAATTCACCAATTAAAAACATGCTCAAATGAAGTTGCAATTAGCAATTTCATCAACAGGTCTTTCAGCCAAATATAATTAAAGGAGGGCTGTTTAAAAATTTTTTTTAAATTATAGGTTGCTAGAGTTTAGAATTTGTTGTATATTTTTACAATATTTTTTGAAATGGTATTTGATTTGTCTACAAATTTACCAAAAAATAGATAAGTGCAGTTATACAGACTCTTTTTTTTACCTCTGTGACATATAATACTAACAATTACTTGAAAGCACTTAAAATTTTAGCACCTACTTGAGTGAAAAGGGCTTGAATGGTCAGAATCAAATACACTGCAAACGTCTGTGGCACTAGAAGCACCAGAAGCAGGAGGAGGTGTTAGCGGTGTTCTTGGCGAGTTTGGTGCAGATGCGGTGCTTTCTGTCTCACTTTCAGGTATCCTGCTGTAACTAATTTTTCTTGGCTCCTGCTGCAGAGGTGTGGGATGTCTCATGGTACCTGGTCTTGGGTTTGATGGACGAACACCAGGAGATTTTAGGGGATAGCTATATTTTTTTGGCTGTAGACATAAAAAAAAAAACAACCCACAATACTTATAACACCATAACAGAAAGGAAGGTATTTCTATAAATGCCTGGTAAAATTCAAGTAAAGTTTACAAAAACTATATACCACCAATAAAAAAGTTACACAATGATTCAAATTAACCTATTCAAGCTAAAGCATTAACATCCCATTTTCATAAAGTCTTGGTTATCTAAGTTATTAGGGAGTGAATTTCTTTAAATAACAATCTTAATCCTATAAATACCAGAGTATTTGTTATTTTAATACTTTTTGATGAAAATCTTTCTAAGATATGCTATGTATTTCTCAGGCTTTTTAAACAGACTATGTTGAACTGATATACCCTTCTTGGAAAAGCCAGGTTCGTTACTGGGAACTGTGACTCTCTCACTGTGCTGTGTACCAGTGACACCATGAGGGTCACTTGACATTCACAAATGCATTAAATCACCTGAGTCTTCACCTGCGCGTCTACATTAGTTTTATGGACTTTTCTCACAGAGTGATCATTTCTCAGTGGTATCAGTGTGCAGCATTGGAGCAGACTGTGTAAATATTTCCAGTTTGCTGTTTTCAATCCACCTTTAAAAAAACTTTCAGGCCTTGAAAAATATTCTTGTGCTCTGGCTGGCGTAGCTCAGTGGATTGAGCACGGGCTGGGAACCAAAGTGTCCCAGGTTCGATTCCCAGCCAGGGTACATTCCTGGGTTGCAGGCCATAACCCCCAGCAACCGCACATTGATGTTTCTCTCTCTCTCTCCCTCCCTTCCCTCTCTAAAAAAATAAATAAAATCTTAAAAAAAAAAAAGAAAAATATTCTTGTGACATATTTATATAAGCTTTAATTCACAGACATTTTGAGATCTATCTTGGTTATTTAGAAGCCATTTATGTTTACTTCTTGATTCTTGACTTTCTTATGAGTAATAGAGATTATAGTCAGAGCAGTGAGGTGATAACATAAATCTGGCCAGGCACTGCCAAGCACTAAAAAACAACGGAAACTTTAATTTCCCCCAAATTATCTTTAGCCAAACCTCGTAACTCATTACTTTGAAAAAAAGTCATAAGCACATTTAAGTGAATTAATATAAATTAATCAAAGTTGCCTTTAAAATAAATCTTGAATACTTTTTTTGTTTAAAAAAATAAAAACTTTTATATGTACCTAATATCTTCATCTATCATATCAGGACTTATTCAGAATAATATTAATACTCATATTTTGAAACTAAGTGGGATATTCCTGAGCATATTTATTAAGCCCTTATTCATTACTTTTACCTATCACCTGTGCACTTCACCCTAAATGCCTTTATAGAAAACTAATCTGTATAACACATATGGTAGTGATAGCATCACCAGATACACAGGACAACTGAAAAACATATATAAATGTAAAAGTAATATAGACATATAAATGCTTACAAATCTTGGGAGAGGTTTAGGGTTTCGTGGTTCTATTTCTAGGGATTTGTTGAAAAGATAATCTGTAAATTCTTTTTCCATGCTATTTCCCATTGGATTCAAGTTTTCAAAGAACCTCTAAAATAAATGCAAAGAAACAATTATTAATATTAAATATTAGAAATTCAGTTTGAAATTCATGAAAATAATTTAAGAAAACATTTAACATATGAAAATTTGAATTATTTTTTAAATTTTCTTCTCTATAATATAAACCTGCCTTTCATCGGGCAGGTTGTAAACGTAATCAGAAATAGGTATCTTCAAATAATTCAACTTACTTTGATATCTGATTCTACTCGTAAACAATAAGGCTGATTTTGGTACTGCTGGATCTCTCCTGTTATTTCTGCCACTTTTCTCCTTTTGCTAAAATTTATAAGCTCTTTTCCATGCCTTTTTAGGACCTCAGGGTTGCCTTCTTCTGTTTTCAAGATATTAGTTAGGTAAATTCCTAAAAGATACAATGAAATTATTTCAAGAATAAAGAAGGAAAAATCTAGTTTTTCTTTCTTAGTAATTGTAGTCATTTTACATTGTACCATCTCAACCATCATAACCAAAGAATCAAGGTACAGATTTCCCTTCTATGAAAAACAATAAGCTAGGTAAATATCAAAAGTTTTATGAGTATCAAATTCTTCTGCAACAAACTGAAGTTTTACAAATACCCAAGAAAAGAGAGAAAAAAATTAACAAAGTTAATACATTTTTCAGAAGGAATAACCGGTTTTCCATACCTGCCAAATTATATGTTATCTGACAAAAGTCACAGTTGTGTAAAAGAAACTTTAAGAATAATCCATCACTAATAACACTTATTTTTGGCAAAAGGGGGAAATGTTCACTTCAGAGGATTCTATTTGCTGCTTACTCAGCTCTTGAAGCCCCGCAAGAGTTTGTTAGGGTTTGTACATAATTCAGATGTAGTGCTGTTTGGACAGGCTTGCTCGTGTAAACATGGAAGGCTCTGCAAGCCTGTCGAGCACAAGACTGCATTTACTTGATGTATATATTCTGGCCTTCGATACTTCTAGAATTAGTGGCAACCTGATAATGGAGCTCCTGTTTCCTCACCACTGCAGGCTGTGCACTGGATGAGGAGGAGAATGCACTTCGGTTCTACACACAGCCCTCTGGTGCCAGGACCACTTTAGCTCCTCTCTGTTCTAGCATAATGGTTCTGGAGCCAGCTCTGCTGTTTTCTACTTGTGTGACCCTGTGCAAGTTGCAGAGTTTCTCTGTGCCTTGGTTTTCTCATTTATAAAATGCGGATGGCAGGGTTGTTGTGAAACACGAATGAGTATATAGGCTTAGAATAGGGTCTGGCAAAAGTACATGTTTCATTAGCTGTGGCTGTGACTGTTGATGCCTTTGTTGCTAATCTTGCCCTATTCTCTTATGCTTCTGGCTTTTCCCCTAAAGTACTGACTGTGATGCTTTGGGGTGGGGAAAGACGGTGTGTAAACATCTAAATTAATTCACTCAGTACATGTATTCTGAGCCTCTGCTGCATGCCAAGCACTGCATTAGGTACTACAGATCCGAAAACAACAAGACACACAGTCCATGACCTCAAGGAGCTCAGAGCTTTGAATGGGGGCTGCTACGGTACAATCGGGTAAGTGCTATACTAGTACTAGTGCAGAAGATGCTATGAGAGCACAAAGGAAGTGTGCCTACCTCTGCCTACAGGAAAGGACCACAGACGAGGTGATGATTAAAATAAGTCTCAAAAAATGAACAGAAATTTAATAAGCAGATTAAGATGGAAGGGCATTCCAAGCAAAGCAGCAGTGTGTACAGAGACACTGGTTTGTGACGAAGCCCGGAAGGCACACTCAGAGACAGCATGTTGTTTCATATGGCTGGACCACAGGGGTCTGACATGTGGGAAGGAAGAGGAGTGGCAGCATATGGGAACGACACAGGCAAGGGATTAGGAGTTCTAATCCCTTCTCTATCACTTCAGGTTGTACGCTGGATGAGAACGGACAAAATAACAGGCACTTTAGTTCCAACCGTATTTTAGTGGTTCTAAGTGCTTTTGTGGTACAGGCATACTTTTCAATACTAGAATTTTTGGCCACATTCTTAAAAAGATTAAGTGATTCAAAATCAATAGTGCACAAGTCAGCAATAATGAATATTACAGATATCAATGCCTGTTTGATTCTAAAAAGTATACAGTTATTAAGTGTATTAGTTATTTCTAAGCGCACAGGCCACTCTCTTTAAAAAAATTTCATTCATTTATTTTAGATAGGTGGGAAGGGAGGAAGAAAGAGAGAGACAGAAACATCCATGTGCGAGAGATACATCAGTCGGTTGCCTCCCATACTCCCCCAACTGGGGACCTGGCCCGTAACCCAGGCATGTGCCCTGACTGGGAATCAATCTGGTGACTCTTCGGTTCGCAGGCCAGTGCTCAATCTACTGAGCCACACCAGCCATGGTTAAATAGATCATTTTATATACCCTGTGGAGACCGCTGTTTTAGGGAGAGGGAAGGCAGAGCACTACTACACAAATAATGAAGAAGGGTGGGGTTTCACCTTTTTGCTCATGTCTTTCCCAACCCTTCTGGAAAAAGTGGCTGCTTAAGTTCTAAGTCCCATAGCACTTTGTTCAGGCTTTGACTCATACATCTCTACAATACAGTACTGTATGTACTACATGGTATTGCAATTTATTCTTTTGCTCTTTTAAGAGGGCTTATTGAGGGTAAGACAATGTTTTATTTTCTATTCTAATACCTAGCCCAGGGCTCGGCATATCACATGAAAGCATCCAACAAATGTTTCTAAATGAATGAAAGGATGCAACAGACAAATAATCAATTCTACAGTGGCAGGAAAGCATGAGTAGAGACGGAACAAACTGACCAGAAAGAGGAGGAGAACATACAATTAGAACTGTGTAAAAGGAAAGAGCAAAGCCAATGCTACAGGCTTGGATGTTTGTGCAGGGAGGTGAGACTTGTTGAGTGAGGAATCAACATCCTTGTACTTTGGAATAAATGCTAGTCTGCATATGCAAATATCTATTTTACCTATAAATAGAACATTTTAGTGTGTGGAGAAAAACTGGGATATAGACCATAGTCTGGCAGGGCCTTGGAAGGAGAAATTGCCTGTAAATGGTGTAGTGCCAACACAAGACTTGAATAAAAATGAAGACCAAGTAAAAGTGTTAGATACTACCCCTGACCCTCCCATACAGGGGAAGAAACAGCGTACAGAATTAAGGGTAAGAATCTGGAAGGAGTATAGACAAGATGGAATTAAGCAGCAGCAATAACATATGGCTCTACCTGCTTGGTCAGAACCATGACCGGCTGCCTGGCTAACTCCAGGGACTGATAACTTTTAGTTTTGGAATAGCAAAAACCTTCCCAGAACAACAGAACTGAACAGAGATAGTTCAGATAAACTGCCTTGAAAGAACAGAGGCTCAACAACCAGGAAGACAAACAGAAGTGAGTAGGAAGGTTGACAGGTAGGTTGTTTGTACCTATCAAATTACCTACACGTCTGTATTCACTCACTAAATCATACAGCTCACCTTAAAACATAGTGAACTGTACTCTAAATACAGGTCTGAAACGTCCTTTCTTCACATGACATGTTATGAAGAACAGTAATGTTAGTTCATATGAGAGACAGTACTCCGGAGAGTTCAGTTTGGGTGAATAAATGCCTGCTGGTCAGGGTAATGAGGGAGGTGGCAGGGGCTAATTCATTACTCCAGTGAACAGGCCCTGAGGTCTCTCTTCACCTGTGTGTACAGAGGCTGTAGAATATCAGGAGTAGCATGACTATAAGCCCAGTAAGTGCTATGTATTTTTCACCTTTTCTAAGCACCTGACATAGTTCTTGACTCTACATAGTAGGTAATCAAGAAATACTTGTTGACAGACTGAATAAAGTAAACTTACCCAGGTACTTTCCCAGGCTCCCCTGTAGGAATTGGCACTATAGTTACCACACATGTAAGTCCATGCATAAGCTTTAGTGTTTTACCAGAAAAGGAAAATAAATAAACTCAATAGTTTTATCAATAATTTAGGGGGGGGAAGTCCTCAGGAAAACAGAACAAATGAATAGTGATAAAAAAATACATGACATAAAAACATAAAATGAGAGAGAATAATTATGTTTAAGAGTTTATCTTTTTGAAGAAAAAAGCAAATGAAAGTAGCACAAGTACAAAAAGGAATGAGAAAGACTGCAAATAGGAATAATTTACAAAATAACATTTTTGTATAGGTAACTGAATGCTTGTATTTTTTTAAAATAATGAAATGAGACACTTGCAAAGCAGATAACTGAAATTTAGAAAATTAAGGAAGAGTCCTGGCTGGTGTAACTCAGTGGATTGAGCATGGTCCTGCAAACCAAAGGGTCGCAGGTTTGATTCCCAGTCATGGCACAAGCCTGGTTTGCAGGCCAGGTCCCCCAGTAGGGGCTGCATGAGAGGCAACCACACATTGATGATTCTATCCCTCTCTTTCTCCTTCCCTTCCCCCTCTCTAAAAATAAATAAAATCTTAAAAATATATATAAAATTAAGGAAGAAATGAAAATGTTATTAAAGAATTATTATATCCTACAAAAGATTACAGATCCAGATTTTTTGGTTGGAATATTTCAAAAATTTAAAGGCTAGATCATTTCATGACATTCCAGAATAGAATAAATAAGATGTAAAGTTACTTAACTAATGTTACAAAGTAAATATAACCATAACAACAATAGCTATAAATATAGTACAGAAAGAAAAACCACAGACCAACCTTATTTATGAAGATGGATGCAAAAATCCTAAGTAAAATGATAATGAATAGAATTTATTTATATATTTAAAAAGATTAATCCACCATGAATAAATGAGTTAATATTAGTAAGTAGGAAGGTTCAGTATTAACCAATCTGTAATTTAATCTGTTAAGCAAGAAAAATCCTTTTTCTCATTAAGAATGAAAACTATTTATCAAAGTAAATGTATATTGCTAACAAAGCAAAGGAGATAATTATGAAAGGAAACTTTCTTAACATAATAAAAAGCATCTAATCAAGAAAACAGCAAAATTACACCTATTTTTTTGCTTAAATTGAGATTAAAACCAAACTGCTTATTATCATTATTGTTAAACCTTTGTTTGGAAGTTATGACCAATGTTACATACAGTGCACAGCACAGAAGTAAGATCAAAACAAGAGACACTATCACTATTGATAGACATAATTAAGTATTTAGAAAATTCAAGGAAATTTAAAAGTCTTGGAATTAAGGTTAATTGACTGTTAAAAAAGATAGCATTCACAATGAGGAACACCTAGAAAAAAGCTAAGTACCATTCATTTTCTTTCCAAATTAATTGATAGACTGTTTCAACTGTATTAGAGGAAATTACTCCCCCCTCCTGATTATAAAGTTTATTTGGAAAAATAGAGAGACAAAATTGGCAAAGAAACACTGAAGAACTAATGTTATCATATTTGAAAACACTATTAAGCAGAGGTTCTTAGCCTTGGCACAACTGGCCTTTTGGACTGGGTAACTTTTTGTTGTGGGGGCTGCCCTGCGCATCGCAGGGTGTAAGTGACGTTTCTGTCCTCTGCCCACTAGATACCTCTAGCACCTCCCAGTGAGAACAACAAAAATGTCTCCAGATTTTGCTAAATGTTGTCTGGGGTGCAGAAATTGCCCCCTGTTGAGAACCACTGATTATAAAGTGCCAATAATTAAAACTGGGCACTAGTATAAGAACTTGATGGGAAATTACTTATTAAAGGAATTACTATATATAAATGGGGTTAAAGAAGATTTACTCAATAAACCTGAGTAAAAAACCAATAAAAAAACCCAATTTGATAGAGAAATAAATTTGAATATTTCATATATCTAAAAGATATTTCAATTTGAAGTGTTAAACATAATTTAAGAAATGAGATCATAAAGCTAAAAGAAAATATCACTGAATATTAAATTACTAGGCTGGAAGAATTTTCTAAGGTTAGAACCAACAGCAATCATAATGGGAAAGATAGACATTATAGAATTTAAATATACTGTAGGTTAAAGAATAAAAACTAAAGGGCATAATGGTAAAATATCTAGCTTAAAAATATTCTCAAATAAAGATATTCATTATAACATTATTTAGGAAACCCCAAGACATGCAAACAATGTATGTGTTCGATCACGGGGTAATAGTTAAATGAACTGTCAGACCAACTTTATGGAATACTGTGCAGCATTACAAATAATAATTATGAAGACTAATAAAATGCAACAATATTTAGAATATGATAAGTGAAAAGAGTAAACAATAGTGTGTATGTCATATGATCACAACTATATACAATGTGCATAGCAAAAAGATTAGAAATAAATACAAAAGTGGTTAGTTATGAAGCCTGAAAACAAGTGGGAAAATGTGATGTACAGGTTTAAAAAAATCAGGATATAACAACATCATGCATGGTATAACTTAAAGCTATATAAAAATAGATAGATATAGATAAGGAAATGGCTAGGTGAAATATATCACATGCTAAAAAGACTAAACACAGACATGTGATAGAGAACATTGTTTTTGTTTAGTGTTCAGAGGAAGAATCATCATCAGAGCACGTACACAGGCAGAGAAATCGGTGTGAAGGAGAGAGCGTTCCATCAGGGGGCTACCCAAGATGGAAATAAAAAGTGCAATGTATAGATTAGGTTTGATCTTAAAAAGTCCTAATAGAGAAAAATTCTAAGAGGATTCAGGTGCTAAATATTTGTTAAATAAGAATTTTCTACTAGTATATTACACATGTGTAAACTCAGTTATTTAATGAAAAAAGTGTCTTGTTTTATCCAGAAAAACAGTAAAAATTCAACAGGAAATGCTCACCAAAGAAAGGCACACATGGTGGATTAATAGACCTGAGTTTTGCCAAGTACTTCTTATAATGATCTTCACTTAATTCATGAGCTTCTTCTAAAATTTTCTTTTGGCGACTTGGTATTTGCTACAATAAAAAAATAATATTTAGGGAGCATAAGTTAATAGAAGGAATCAAAGGTTTTTCAAAAAAATTCCAGGCTAAGAGTAAAGCCCAATCACAACTGTATCGGCTTGAATCTAAGAATAACCATGCTGGCTCAAAGAGACTATCTTCATGGCTCCTAGTGCAAACTTAAAGGGTGTGTGTGTGTGTGTGTGTGTGAAATCAGGTTTCTCCTGCCATTCCTCACACAATTATGTGAGTATAATTGTACAATACAAATTAAGTGCTGAAAAGATTTTCTTCTTCTAACTGTGAATGCATTTTAATGAAAATGCCTAATTTAAAAAGAGCAACCAATTCAACTTGAAATTTAGATAATACAATCTTTTAAACTATTGGGTTGGCCAAAAAGTTTATTTATCTTTTTTTTCTGTAAGGTGGCTCTAGTAGCTCAGTTGTCTTTAACTTTGTTCGAAACGATTCTGTTAGATTGTATTGTTATAGCTGTGTGCATTTAAACAAAACTTACTGAAATTGGTGAATTTTTGTATAGCCATTTTTTTAACATTGAAGATGGGAAGAAAATAAGCAACATTTTTAGCATATTATGCTTTATTATTTCAAGAAAGGTAGAAATGCAACTGAAATACAAACAAAGATTTGTGCAGTGCATGGAGAAGTTTTGACTGATTGTGTCAAAAGTGATTTGTGAAGTTTCATGCTGGACGACGCTTCACAGTTGGGTAGTTGGGTAGACCAGTTGAAGTGGACAGTGATCAAATTGAGACATTAACTGAAAACAATCAATGTTGTACTACATGGGAGATAGCCAACATACTCCAAATATCCAAGTCAATAAAGTTATTGGTGAAAATAAAAAATGTGTCTGCTTTATGGAACAAACTAAATGGACTTTTTGGCCAATCCAATATTAGTGAGAGACAGATGAGGCGGTTAAAAATTAAAGATCATGTTTGTTAAAATCCTAATTCTTAGAACATGAAATTTAAGTTATTTTAAAAAAGCCAACTATACAGACTTACCTCAAATGTGTGGTCCAGCCTGTAAACGGGTGATGAGTTCATAGCACTGACCACCTCAAGGACGCCATTGAAGTTGTTCAGCTCTTGAAAGACTTGCAGAATCTCAATTATTCGACTCACCACAGCCACTCTTTCTTCTAAGTTTTCAGTTTCTACAATACATCTGGGAATCAAAGACAAAAATGAATTTAAAAATTCATAGTTTTTCCAACAAAGATGTGAGTTAAAAATTTTAGTAATAAAATAATGTAGAGTGTGGAGGGGCCATAGGTGTAACTGTAAAGATTGTATAGTCAGAATGCCAGGTAAGTGGCAGGAGAACTGAAAGATACGGCAGCACCTTGGTAGTCAGGCATGCTGTTCCTCGCTGCCCTGCAGATGGATACCAGGCACCAGTCGGTCACATTCCTAGCGTATTTGGTGTGTCCTGTCTCAGCATTGGAATTCCTGACGAGGAATTCCAGACTGACGAGTCTGACATCTTATTGAATGTATGCTGTTTTGGAGGATGTGGGGTGTTCTAAGGGAATTTATTCTACAATTCAAAAATTCTGTGCTTCCTATTCTTCATCTACTTGCAAGATTTTAGCAATTAATCCTCAATTTCTTTCTTTGAAATACAGAAATAATTAGCTATATTTCTAGGAATAGCTTTTAAATAGTAAGCATTATAAGGTAAAAATGTCAATGAAAGTAGTTTACCTCAGTTAAGAAGAAAAATTTTTATTTATTTTTTATTATATTTTATTGTTTGTGCTATTACAGTTGCCCCAATTTTCTCCCAAGAATAAAATTTTTTAATTACTTAGAAAAAAATCAATGAAAATAAAAGCACTTAAATATCAAGAATCCTTAGAAAGTATACATGTATATATCTTGGTTAATATCTAAAAGGAAGTATGCTATGCTAAAAAAAAAAGAATATTCCTCAGTGAACATTTACTTTCCACTTCTAATATTTGAGAGAATTTATTTACTAATTAGTTATCAGTAAAGAAAAAGACACATTCAACTTGGTTTTCAATAATATAATATTAAACACCTTATAATCTAAGAAAAAGCAGAATACATAACTGGGAAAAATAAATATAGATCAGTATTAAACATTTTTTAAATGTAAAGTTGCAGCCCTGAGCGGGTGGCCCGGTCAGCTGGAGCGCTGTGCTGTGCACCACAAGGTTGTGGGTTTGATCCCGGCTCAGGGCGCCTACGGGAGGCAACCGATGAAAATGTTCCTCTCTCACACTGACGTTTCTCTCTCTCAAATCAATTCTAAAAAACTTTAAAAAAATGTACAGTTGCAGATTACATAATTTTCTAATGAGGCAGGACTGACATTAAGGAAAAAACATTGTAAAACTATCAAAATTAATTTGCCTTATATCAAATAAAATATAACATGTTTATGTGTTTAAAGCATTAGCTAAATCTCTACAAATATATCATATTCTGGATAGCTAGTTAGATATTTCAAAAGGCATAATATATAAGTATAATGTATTTGCATCTTTTATTTAACTATTTCAGTTGATATTAACTAGGCATATAAACAGATTACCTGTGGAGATTTTATAATGACCAAGTAAGTATGGAGTGATTTATCCACAGGTGACTCCAATTTAATGCACACCCGAGGCTAAGAACCACTCTGGCAAACGAACAAGAACCTTTAGCATTGAAAAGGCAGATATTGGAACCCTTGTACACTGATGATGGCGGGAATGCAAAACAGTGTAGCCACTAGGGAAAACAGTGTGGAGGTTCCTCAAAACATTCAAAATAGAAGTACCACATGATTCCGCAACCCCACTTCTTGGAATTTATCCAAAAGTATTGAAATCAGTGCCTCAAAGATACATTAGCACTCCTATGTTCATTGGAATGCTATTCACAATAGCTAAGATGTGCAAACCACCTCAATGTCTATCTATGGATGCATAGATAAAGAAAATGTGGCTATACGTGCAACAGAATATGATTCAGTAGGGAATCCTGCAGTATGCAACAACATGAATGAACATTGAGAACACCATGCTAAGAGAAATAAGCCAGTCACAAAAAGGCAAATACTGCATGTTCTACAATAGTCAAACTCATAGCAGCAAAGAACAGAATGGTGATGGCCAGGGACTATGCGGAGTGGAAAGTGGGGCATTGCTCATCAACATGTATCAGATTTCAGTGTTGCAAGATAAATAAATGCTAGATTTCTGCTGTACAACATCATGCCTAAAGATAACAATGCTGTGTTGTACACTGAAATAATCTGTTAACAGGGTAAATCTCATGTTAAGTATTCTTAACACAATTTTTTAAAAAAGGACAAAGCAGGAAATGGCCTTTTTCTTAGTAATCTATTTAAAAATATGACAGAAATGAAATGGTCTCTATGTTCGATCAGTTATGTTTCCTCTTTACAGACATAAGTTTAATTACTATAATGGAAATCATACCAAAGTGTAGCTATTTAACTTAATGAAGAAATCAGGAAGCAACACATAGAAGGAAAATGCCAAAGTTTTACTTTTTTAGAGGCTGGGGAGTAATACAATAAATAGAAGAAAATCCCAATTTGCAGATTACTTGGGTGCTCATTTCTCTTTAGGAATCTCTTTCGGGTCTGGATCCACATTCTAGCTCAGGTTCCAGTCATTCCCTTCTGTCACTGGGCTTTTGTTCTGTCAGTTCCAACGTCATCTGTGGAACCTCAAATCACCCTTATTAGTCAATATTATTTGACTAATAATATTTGTTTTTACTCAGAAGAAAAACATGGCTAATACATAAAACTCCAATCTCTGGCCACAACTATAAAATTCCATTCAGATTCTGGACTTCAGAGATGGTAGTGTAAGGAGCTTTCACTCCTCAGTGAAACTGGTGAAAATTGTGTGTATATATGTTTATAGATAAATATATGCATATACATATACATGTAAATATTTAAAGTCTCTGGAAATGGCCCTAAAGCAAATAGCAAATGAAGAAACATCTGTTCAGGAAAATCTACAAAAATTCAGTAAGAGAGATAGAGGCAGGAGTTTGTGGTATTTGAACTAAGACTGCTCTCTCCCTTCTTCCTGCCAGAGCACCTCTGAGGGGGAGGGGCGGAGTGGTCTACAGCAGATTGTGCCGAGGCCCCGTCCCAGGTGAGGGCAGTTGAGAGGTGGGGGCTCTTTCCTCCTGCATAACTCCGATGTGGAACAGAGGCCTTGAACGTGGCATACTGAAAATCCTGGGAAGACAGCCATTCCCTGGTTCCTAAGGCAGTTCTATGTCAAGAGAAGCAAGCCAAGAGGACCTCAGGCTATGCTATGTGTGCACATGGCACCACCACCAAGCACTCAGCTCTAGGAGCAAGAATGTTAACTCCAAGAGAAACTTGCCATGGCCCCCGGCTTCAGACTCTAGCCTCACACAGGTCGCTCCTGATCTCCTGTCATTTACAGCAAAGTGTGGAGCAGTTTAAACCTAAGGATGCTCTCAAGAACAGTGAAGGTTGTGGTGAAGAGTAATTTAGAGATCTGTGGATTTAATGAAGATACAGCCTAGACTTCTGGCTAACTAGTCCACAGGAGAGAACCAGGGAATGAGATAGCTGAGGTCAGAACAAATATCAAAATAGAGACCTTAGAAACCATTTCTCCAAAGGAGTCACAATATGATTGGATTAGTTCACAGAGCAATTTATGCCACCAGGGAGTTTCTGGAAACAGTAGAGCAATCAGCTGGCAATTACTGGAGGTTAACAACTTGGTGTGGTCAAGGAGGGAGTGAAAGAAAGCCTGACCGACACTGCTGCCTTCTTAGGGTGACTGCGGGCAGGCATACCCTAATATGTACCTCCCAGAAGAGGGACATCTCAGTTTAGCATCTCAGTGTGGGGCGAGGTGGGGGAGAACAGCTTTCACTAAAATAATCCAGCTAGTCAACTAAACAAATCAACAAGCAATAATAATAACAAGTCCTGGGGATGGGGCAGGGCAGCAATTTCAAGTTGCTGCAATATTATCTGAAATGTCAAATTTCCAACAAAAAATTATGAGGCATGCAAAGAAATAGGAAGGAATAACCCTTTCACTGGGGAAAAAAGCAGGGAACAGTAACTGTGACAGACCAGCTGTCCAATTTAACAGAAAAAGATTTCAAGTAGCCATTAGGAGTATGTTCACAGAACTAAAGGAAAGCATGATTTAAAAAGCAAAGAATGGTATGAAGACAGTGTGCATCAAATAGAGAATATCACAAAACACACAGAATCATAAAAGTAACCAAATGGAAATCCTGGAATTGAAAAGTACAATAATTAAAAGAAAAAATTTACCTGAGGGGCTCAATAGTCGATTTGAACTGGCAGAAGAAATAATTAGTTAACTTTAAGATGGAGCTATTGTTCAAAAGTGAAGGCAAAATAAAGACTCTCCCAGACAAACAAAAATGGAAAGGATTTGTTGCTAGCAGACCCATGTACAAAAGTTCCTCAGGCTGAAAGCAAGTGACTCCAGATGGTAATATGAATCCACACAAAGAAAGAGGACGAGTAAAGGTAATTATGTGACTATAAAAGATACTAGAAATGCATATTTTTTCTCATTGCTTATTTTAAATGATTTAAAGAGCCACTGTATAAAAGAAGGTGCATGTGATGTACTGCTGAGCCTATAACAAACAGAAATGTAATTGTGTGTAATACATGGCCAGTACTGCACAAAGGAGGGGGGTGAGAGCAGACCTATAACGGGCTAAGAAAATGACGGCAAATGGTGAAGCAATAATTATAGCGTATTGTTAGATTTGCATCATTACTTATACATAATGTGGATCACAATAATACCACAAGAAGGGGGGAAGGAAATAGAACTATATAGGATTAACATTTCTGTGTATCATGGATATTAAGTTACTATAAATATGAAGCTGATTTCAATGAGATGTATGTGGTAAACTTTAAGCAACCATTAAAAAAGCTTCAAAATATAATAAAAAATTAATGAAATTAAAATGCTACATTAGAAAACTTTTCACTCAGTGCAGAAAGAAAGGAGAAAGAAGAACAAAACATGAGACATATAGAAACAGAACTGCAATGTAATTTGTAAGGCATCTGAGTGTTATGAAAGTAAGAATGTCAGTAATACTTACTTCTCAAACCACAGAGTGAGATTAGTGGTATGCCGGATCATTTTCAGAAGATTAGGAGAATTAATTTCTTTGTCTTCTTTTGTCCACACACTTCCAACTAATTCTGATGGCTGTACAGCTCTAAAATCAAGATATAATTCTACATGATACTTTTCCCTCTAGTGCACTGTTTTATTAAATAAACGAGACAGATAAAACTAAACTCATATAAACTTTCCTCTTACACCAGCAGCAAGATTTATGACAAGGTTTAACAAAAATTATAATTCTGCATCTTTTTCTATATATTAAACATATTTTATGCATGTACCTGTGTACTTTTGTTATTGCTTTATGGTAGCATTTTATTTGGGGCAAGTTTGGGATTTCTTCATAATATCTTTCCCAGCACTTACAAATATTATTTAACAAACTGGGGTGACAAAGTAGTTTGGGATAATTCTTTTAAATAATGATATATCTGTTACAATAATCAGCTCAACAAGGTTATAGTAATACTTCAATTCATACATTTTCTTTCTCTAAAGGAGGAGGGGAAACCCAACCACAAACAGTCCTGAAAAATAAAATAAACTCTAACACTGATTTTTGAGAATAGTGATTATCTTTGGTGGGAAGAGATCTATAAATTTAGTTCCTTTTTTATCATTTAGTTATTAAAAATAGGTTGAATTTCTAAATAGCCCCCATTTACAACTAGAAACAGACATTTTTTTGAGACAGTAGTTATTAACATGTAGAAAAACTAAAAAGGCTGTAAGTGGCCATGACTTAAATTCATAATTGCAACAGCAGTAGCTAACGTACTGAGCCCTTACTCTGTGCTAGCACTGTACATCTATTGACTTTTTTAAACCTCACCACCGCCCCGGGAGTGAGTAATATCGTAGGTCCGCTTTACTCGCAAGGAAACTAATAGGCAGAGGGAGAAAGTTACAAAAGAAGGTTGGAGTTGCTCTGGAACACCAAGCCAGCAAATGGAAAAGCCAGCATGTGAACTTAGCTTTTCCAACAAGGGGTGACTGCAGCCAGAGAGAAGCTTTAAAATCCAGACAAAGCAAGGGGGGGTCAGCGAGTGAGAGAGGAGCCTTCTGCACACCAGACACTTCACATCCTAACTCACTTATGTCATAACAGTCTTTTAAGGCAGAAACCAGTATTTCATTTAACAAATTAACTCCTTTAAAGTGATTTTTCAGCTTGAATGTCAAATTACATACCGATATAGATCTGATTCAAGTAAAGTGAGCTGCCGAGCAATTTCTATTGGGTGTAAGGTGAGCAGGTCAAAAGTCTCTATGTGTCCAGGTCTGCTTATATGCCATTCGACTGTGGGAGGTGAACTCTGAAATGTAATATTATGACCTGGTCCACTGTCTCTTGCCATTTTTTTCCTTTGGATTATTTTAGTGATGGATTCAACCCATTTTCTCATTGCTTTACCTGAAATACATTTTAGGTAATTAAATACACTTTAAGTAACATTTAAATACTTTTTACTCAACATTTTATTTTTTAAAATAGTATAAAATCATACAAATGATACCTGAATGTATCTTTATTATATAAAAAGTTCAAGTGATCAAAACTTTAAAAATGGAAGTTCCCCTTTACCATTTCCCTGTTCCCTACACCAGTCTCATTCTTCCTCACCTGGGTAACCACTGTTACAATCTGGTTTATATTCTTCCATTTCCTTTTAAAATGAAATTAGAAAGTAATTTATTTGTAGAGATTTGTTTACCTCTATTGTTCTGAACTTCTGTTCAAAATATTTTATAATCTTAAAAAAAAAAGATTTATCTTACACAGATGAGACTTCCAAGGACAGACTATACACACCCACTGTTCCTCTAATCAACACTGCACTTTGTACACCAAACAGCGCCGGAGGACCGAGTCCTCCATTTAACTATCAGTTTCTGAGGCAGCTCTGTTTCGTACTATGCATGGAAGTGTGGGTGCTGGACACTACTCTGATCCTCATTTAGCCTGTACCATGGAAATATAGACAAGTTTACATAAGGCAGTCTTATACCTATAGAATCACAGCATCTTTAAAACTAGAAGAGAAACTTGGGAGATCATTTAACCTAGCTCCACATGTTACTGATGAGAATGAATGAAAGTAACTTTGTCCAAAGTCATGGCTGATGACTGGCAGTGCTGGGAATAAAACTCCCATTTCCCAGCAATCCCAGCGCTCCATTCCCCGTGCTCTGCTGCCTCTCTGATGTATGCCCTGTTCACCTGTGGCTCAGGGACTCTGTCAGCGGGGTTGTGATGGCACAGCAGTCCCTACCTGTCCTTTGTACACCCACTGTCAGGTAAGTGTAAAGACAATACACTTATCTATCTAGGAGACTTTTCCTATCCAATTCCAAAAGAACCAACCAGCTGATTTACTAAACGAAAATACATTGGTTCAACAGGGTGATGACTGAGCAATTTGTAGATAAAAAGCGTTGTTTGATGAAAATTTTTTAATTTTTCAAATTGCTATGCTGGCACTACCACATACACCTCTTAACAGTGGGCTGTAAGGACAGCAATTGACACTCACCACATATAGGTACTTTTATTACACATAAAACTAGGCACTTAAAAAAAACCATACCTCTTACTGTTCCAATAAACTCCTCCATTCGCCGCAAAAGATCTGTATCTCTTTCAAAGTCATAGAAGTGGTGTTCTACCCAGTGCCGGCAGACATTCAATACTCTGTGGCATTCACACAGAAGAAGAATTGAATTACAAGGGAACTCGGGGATAAATGCTTATCACGATGAATGGTATAAATGAAACAGTAACTGTCACTAAATTAAATAATCTTATAAGATGCTTACCACTTTCAAAATTCCATGTTAATTAAGACTTATACAATAACTTTCGACAACTGCTTGTCACTCATTTTACTTACTATCTCCTCCTGGCTTTGTTTCAACTCTGAAACAAAAGTTCAATAAAGGCTGATTTACTTCAGTTATTTGTTAGCGCTTACCGCAGTTGTACAGGCTGTATATATTCTTTTCTAAACCTTTTTAGCTCTGCACTCAAGGGTTGATCTCCATTCTCTATAGCTATGCGATCAGCTTCTGTTGGCTCAGGCTCTGGAATTTCAAACCTAACAGAAAGCAGAATAAACTAATGAAAATATTAATTGCATCAAATTATACAATTAGGAAGCTACAAACTGTTTTACTAGTCAGCACAATCAAGAGAGCACTGTAAAAAATTACTAAGGACAGACACATCAGTGAAAACAACGCTTCTATAGTGCAAAGGTTAATGGTCTTACAGACAAACCTAACTAGAAACACAAGAAGGAATACCAGCAAAGTCTAAAAATAAATGTAATTATAAAGTTATTGAACTGATGTTCCTTTTTGGCTTGTGTAATTACTGTAAATCAACTAACATAATACTTTTTAAGGGTAAAGCTTGAAAAGTTGACTGCTCTTTTGAATGAAACACTTCTTGATTATAATGTTTCGTGGGTGAAACACTTTTCCTGATTATTTGTTCGCTGATAAGCTCTATTTTCCTCAACTTGTGGCATATTTGAAAAATTCTGTTTAGAACATTTAAATCATCAAAATTTGAGTTTCCTGAGTCTAAATTATGCATTTTATATAGATCTTTAGTTAGATTAACTTATAAATTTGAAGCTTCACATACTGATTTTCCATGTAAAAAAGAATGTCTATTTTTGTTTTTAAATAATCAAAGCTAACAAACTGAATGATCTTCTAAGAGATTTTATTTCTTAAAACAGTGTTCATGAACTACAATTTAAAGCTCATTTAATATATTTCCAAGAATATAAGATCTTAATCTCTAAAAAAAGGATTTAAACATTTAAAATTAACGGACCTTTCTATTAGAAGACTCAGTAGTTCTTGAGGTTTACAAAAGGATCTGTATGTTGTAAGAAATGTCCGAACAAAATTGGGATCTAAGAAGAAAAGGAAAAATCTTATTAAAATCTTTGATTCAGAATGATTAAACTAGTATTTACATTTTCAAAAGAGATCAAATAGTCAACTTTAAAAGTCCCAGAATGTTTTAACCACATAGAATGCTTTAGATTTTATAATGAACTGTTAGACTTAGTGCCTCTTAAATTAGTGGCAAAACTAAGGATACTAGAATTTTAGATTTATTTATTTACTTACTTTTAGGGAGAGAAACATCAATGTGCAAGAGCTACATCATTTGGTTGCTTCTTGCACACCAACTGGGGACCTCACCCACAACCCACGCATTTGTCTTGACTGGGAATCGAACTGGCGACCTTTCAGTTTGCAGGGTGGTGCTCAATCCACTGAGCCACACCAGCCATGGCTGGATACTAAAATTTTATGTCAACCTATTTTCTTGACCTCTGCACAACTCTGACCAGCTGATGTCATCACTGGCCTCAGGGGCGCTAAGGGAAGGAAGGGAAAGGCCAAGCATGGAAGCAAGCTCCCCACCTCCTACCTGGATCTCAGAGCACCACCAGGTGGTTTATCTCCTTCATAAAGAGAAAGGCCACAGCATAATCCATTACCTTTCCTGACATCCAGACTAGTTTATTTAGGATCAGTTATCTAGATTGCTTTCAATCATGTTAACAGAGCATACAACTAGAAATTGGACCTTATAATTTTGTAGATAAAGTTAAATACAGTTTCTAAATTATTTTATTTGCTAAAGGTTTTTTAAAAAAAACTACTAAAAGATGCTTACAAATACATATGAGTTATTAAAACTATTAAATGTGCCAGAATATGCTGATTTGGTTCTGTTCACAACTTTCAATTCTTTTTATTTCAAGTAATCACAATGAGAGTTCAGTCATAAGAGCAGGAGTCTCCAACCCCTTCCAGCAGAGGACGTACTTGTCATTCAAATCTCCCTGCAGTGAACCAGGTGGTTGACTGAGTGTGACCACTGCCCCAGGCCTGGCCTACTACAGTCTCACCCTAACAGTACTCCACAACGGGGGGGGGGGGGGGGGGGGGGGGAGGGGATGGAACTTCTAGAACACAAATGTTATCAAGCTCCACCTTTAGTTTTGAGTTGTTAAAGAGGAGGAGGGAAAGAGATCATTAACTTTAGTTTTACTTGGAGAATCCTTTTCCTATCTTACATTACAGTCTAGTATGCTCTAATTTAATGATAAATTCATTCAGAGTAGCAAGTGCCTTTATTTTTGTTAGGCTATATACACTGTGGACCCTTTATAAGAAGTACAGTGTCTTTTATTACTATAGAATTTAGCAAAAATCAGAATTAATTTGCTTGGAAAATGTTATGCTGATTCTGTCTGATTAAGAACTACCCTAAATTCAGCCTTATAATAAAAAAATAATACATTAACTTCCCCCAATAGCTGATTTTTGGATTTATCATAAAACAGAAATCTACTTCCAATTAATTGGTATATGTAGTCATAGAGGTAATGAATTGATTTAAATATCAGACAGCCTGGATTTTAAGATTATACCTTTTTAAGTTAAAGAAAAGTTTAATAACAAAACTACATTGGTTTTAATACCCATCTTCTTTCACTAGAGTGGATTACTGATAAAAGTCATATAAACACATACAACCCTTTAGTAATTTCCTCTGTTCGTATTTTATTGTTTGTCTTCAGTTACAGAGTTCCTCAAACGTTAAAGACTAATGTCTCAACCAGAAGAAAAGATTTTAAAACAGAAGGCTGTACAAGATTTTAAAACTGAGATTTATATCGATTTCATCACAGTCCTCCCTTTCAAGAATCTTCTTCCTGTTCTGCAAATCTATTTGTAAGGTGAGGCTACTCAAAACATCACGTGTTTAGGAAGCAGAAGCAGTGGCCACTGTAGAGATGCTGAGCTGTCACTGTTGGAGAGAGCGCCCAGACCTTTAGTGCAAAGTGCTCCAAGTATCCCTGAGTTCTATTCCAAATTCAGGGTGGCCTGTCCTTTTTTTTTTTTAAAGAAAAATTTACTTCAGTCTAAAATTCTAAAACTGTCATCCAGATCCATTTAAGTCAGGATAAAAAGTTGTGGGATATTAAAGGTACTTTTAAGTTGAAAAACAGAATAAAGGTTCTTAATGAACTTAAAAATATTTTTAAAAACAGGCTATTTTTAGAGGTATACTATTTTAAAATAGCCTTTTCATCTTAAACCAAACTTCTGGCCATTTCAGTACACTAGTAACTCATGACAATGCTGAGAAATCACGATGTGCCTCAGTGCCATGTCAGTCAGAGGGCGTCACATCAGCTCCTGAAGTCTGTTCTGTAAGGTTCGCAAACAGCATTCTCATAATGTGCTCCATTCGGTTTCTGTGAAGTGAGCAGGGCCAGTGGTATTTTTCCTTTCCACATATGAGAGAAGACAGATTTATCTAGGGTCATACGAGAGTGCAGAGATGGTACCATAATCTAGATTGTGTAATTCCTGATTTGGTGCTTTTTTTCCTACTGTATCACATTACCTCCCTGGATCAAAGGATCCCTTAAGGTTTCCAAGGCTGTGAGATCTAAATATAAAGAATGAATCCATAAATTATATAATCACTATAGAAATTTACACAAATGATTAATGCAGAATGTAGCTATAAACTGCTACTCTTGGATAAAAGCACCAGAAAGCCATGGAAACATCAGTCTAATTGTGATTCTGTAATTCTTGTTAAGTCTTCTTCCAGATTTTAGGAAGTAGCAGCTGTACCTTCCTGTATACTATTCAGAAGAGGAGTTTCTGAAGCTGGTGGTGAAATAAACACTCCCACAATCATCAGTTGTACAAGTTCTAAAGCGATTCAAGTTTGAAGTTGTTTTTAGTTTGATTAGAAGAGTAGTCTTGCCAAAAAGAAAAAAAAAACCCAGAAGCTAAAAATAAGCCAAGAAAATTTGGCAAAAGTTTAAGCACTTAAAAAAAAATCTCTTAAAAGCTGCATATATTCCCAGGCTTATATTAATTTAGACTCTATTTTTAGTCTAACACAGTGAAAAACTACTAATGAATGAAAAACTTATGAGAGGACATAACATCTGCACATTTGAAATTTTGTACAAAAAAGGGTCCATATTCCAGAAGCTATTTTTATATCTGTTGACTTCTCCATTCAGTGATTTTAACATGTATCATGTCCCACTACACTGGAGACCTTTATCTTATTGATGATATAAAAAACTAGGATAATTTGACATTTTTAAAAAGATTTTATTTATTTATTTTTAGAAAGGGGAAAGGAGGGAGAAAGGGAGAGAAACATCAACGTGTGCCTCTTATGCGCCCCCTACTGGAGACCTGGCCAGCAACCCAGGCATGTGCAATGACTAGGAACTGAACCTGTGACCCTTTGGTTTGCAGGCTGGCACTCAACCCACTGAGCCACACCAGCCAGGGCTGATAATTTGATATTTTAACAAAACTCATTAATAAAGACAGGTTATACAATTTTGTAAGAAAATTAAGGACCACCTTATACTTATCAGGCAATGATAAAAGTCAAGTTTTATATTGCCTCTGTTGCTTATGAGTAGCAGTTATCTACCTATATTATAAAGTGATATTTCAGACAGATGGAAGGCAAATGGATAAAAATACAAAAGCCAGGCTGGTTTGGTTTTGAAATATAAGCACAAATACTTGTGAGAAAATGAAAATCAACTATTTCAAGATTCTAATCTTTCCATTTATCATTTGCTTGCAGATGTAATTCTACAAACTACTTTTTTTTGTTTTGTTTGTTTGTTTTTAAAGATTTTATTTATTTTATTTTTAGAGAGGGAAGGGAGGGAGAAAGAGAGAGAGAGAAACATCAATGTGCGGTTGCTGGGGGCCATGGGTTGCAACCCAGGTATGTGCCCTGACAGGGAATTGAACCTGTGATGCTTTGGTTCGCAGCCTGTGCTCAATCCACTGAGCTACACCAGCCAGGGCCAAACTACTTTTTTTTTTAAATCCTCCCCTGAGGACATGCTTACTGATATTAGAGAGAGGGGAAGGAAGAGAACAAGAGGAGAGAGATATTGGTGTGAGAGAGAAGCATCGATTGGTTACCTCTGGTAGGTGCCAGACTGGGACAAAACCAGTCACCCAGGCATGTGTCCTGACCAGGAACCAAACCCACGACCTTTTGGTTTGTGGTGTGAAACTTAAACAACTGAGTCACACCAGCCAGGCCTCAAACCTCTTTCTCAAAGTAACCACTAATGGATTTCAATATTAGCAATGACAAAAACTTCCTCTGTGGTTTTTCTCTTCTGACTCCCATTCTTCTACTAAGATTTCCATCAATGTTAACTAGCAGCTCAGCATCCCTCTCTATATATACCCGTATTTTGCTGTGTATAATGCGTACTTTTTTGCCCAAATTTTTGAGGGAAAAATAAAAAATGTGCATTATACATGGGTAGAACCTGAAATACCTTGTATCTGTTCTTGTGTATTGTAATTATTATTACATAAAATTTCTTGTACCATATGTTCAAAAATAAATGCTAAAATTCCTTTATAATACAAAAAAACAAGTATCTAAATATAAATAAATAAAAACTGAGTTAAAAAATTAAAACAAAGATTGTTTTCCTGAAACTCTGGGCCAAAAATGTGGGTATGCAATATACGCGGCAGCACATTATGCACAGCAAAGTACGATGAATACCTGCCAGCGGCCATCAGGTCCCCTGCTCTAGGCCCAGGTCATTTCAAACATGAATTGTAGTTACTATTTTCTGCTGGTTTTCTAGCAGGCTGTCCCCCTCGCTCTAAAACTGTTCTTTGATATTTTATTGCACACTTCTTCAAAACCCGAGGAACTCAGAATACACTTACATTAGTGTTCAGAATACAGCATTCTAGATTTGAGATGATAATTTCAGGATTTTTCCTTATGTGCTTATTTTGATCAACACTTGATATTTTATTTGGCAAGATCAATGATATTTATGAGATATTTATTACCTAGAGTTATTTATGTAAAGAATACCCCTCCCCAGTCACCATAGTGAAACACTGTTCATCAGGATGTCTGTTTACGTGATAATTCTCCCTTTAATACAGCCATTTAAAAAGTTACAAGAAACAATAAGCTCCTCAGCAAGGATTTATAAACAATCAACTCTTGAATTCCTTAAAAAAGGAAACAGACAGCTATGCTGACGCACAAACACTTTAAAAAAATCAGTGTTTAAAAATAGAATAGCACTGCCCTATAGATCAAAAACCATTCAAAAGATTTTCTTAAAGTTAAAACACCCAAACTCAGCTTATACAGGACACAAACTCAGAAGAAATCTGATGCAGGTTTTTGAGGATTTTCTGAGGGCATAAAATAGCAGTAAGTACTTTAAAGAAAAATATAAACTGACTTAAGTTTTGGTCAGTATCATTTTCCATAAAAGAGAAATTCACCATGCTGGGAAACACCTTTTCCCCATACTTCAATGTGAAAAGCTCTTATTTCCACATAATGTCAGTTCTGAATTATTACACCTTCCTACCTCAAGGTCACCTCATTTCTCAAAAAGAAAACATCAGACCAGATATACCATCACCAAACATTTCTTTAAGCATGTCGTCTTAACTCTCAATACTAATTTGTACTTTATTTCCTATAATTGTAACCAAAGTCAAATTCCTACTCTCATCTCCTTTTATATGCATATTGCTTTGTGCGTTCTTACTGTTTAAGTAAGGAAAGTCTCCTCGTATCTCTGCCAGATTCAGAATGATCCGTCTAAACAGAAAATTTTCCTCCTAGCATTTTGGGATGAATTCCAATTTTCTGATGTAGCTAGTGAATTATTATATATACAGAAACACTGGGTCTGTGAGACAAGCTATAAATTAGATTTCCCACAAAGCCCTCTTGCAGTCTTTAAAGCAAGTAAGCACTTCCTAGTTCATCTATATTTAATTCTTTCTGCCAGAAAGCTTTCCTTCACAGAACAAACACCAATAGACTAATGACTGGGTTTTGTTAAAAACTAAACTTGTGAGGATGAGTATGTAACTATATAACATATTTGCATTAAAATGGAAAGGTTAGAATTAGAATTTATTAACGATTTCAATAAGAAAAAAATTACTCTAACTGTATCTCCATAGTAGACTTGTCTTCCCCAAAAGTGAACAAACTACTTATATTACTGGCAATTCAAACCAAGCAAGTAAGTCTCTTTATTTTTATTATTCGATACACATAATAAAAATTATATTCTAATGAACAGAATTCACCTTGTGTGAGTCAGTATAATATGGTAGAAAGTATATTCTGTTAAAAAGTCAAGAGGCCTATAGTCTAGTCTTCACTCTGTAGTTACTTGATGATATGATTTCTGGAGCCTTGGGTTTTGTCTATAAAGTGGGGAACTGGTCACCTCATTCAACGCTAGAGAGCTATAGCTTTATTTCACATATTATTGCTAAAATGCACAAGGGATCAAGTTTGCAGTAGATACAGTGAAGCCTGAACTAAGTAATGTTAAACTAGTTTTTCTTCTGTTTTTTTTTTTTAAGATTTCATTTATTTATTTTTAGAGAAAGTGGAAGGGAGGGAGAAGGAGAAACATACATGTGTGAGAGAAACATTGTTGGGTTGCCTTTCCATGTGCCCCCCTGTCCCCCTAGCGGGGACTGGGCTGCAACCCAGGCATGTGCCCTGATGGGGAATTGAACCGGCGACCTTTTGCTTTGCAGGATGATGCTCAACCAATTGAGCCACATGGCTCAGGGTTCTTCTGCTTTTTATGACAACGTGCAACCAACCTATAATCTAAAAAAATCTTAAAATAGTGCTTATTAGTTATTAAAATTTCTTATATTATAACCAATGTCTTTTATTATAATTCTATAACAATACAATAAAAATGTGCAAGTTAAATTTTAGCTTTTGTTTCAGTTTAAGCCACAACTTGCACTGTATGTTCTCTAATGAATACCTACCAACCAACTAACCAACCCTCCCCACCCCCCAAAGAAAAGAAAGAAAAAGAACAGATTCATAGTTCTTAAAACAAATGGTGACTTGACCTGTTACAATTAAGGGTGTCCAACCCTGTGGCCTGGCCCAGGATGGCTATGATGCAGCCCAACACAAAATCATAAACTTACTTAAAACTTTTTTTTTTGCTCTCATCAGTTTTCATTATTGTTTGTGTATTTAATGTGTGGACCAAGACAACTCTTTTTCTTCCAGTGTGACCTAGAGATGCCAAAAGGTTGGACACCCCATCATTGTAGTGAGAACTCAAGAGTCTATTTGAACTGACAAAAAAATAACAACTGCTTAAAAAAATGCTTTCATGTTTTACAAGTTTATAGATGGTCTATTAAAAACCACATTCTATTGCCAGTAATACATTGAGTAATATACCATATTTTGCTGTGTATAATGCATGCTTTTCCCCCCAAATTTTTGAGGGCAAATAAGTATGCACATGATACAAGGGTAGTAGTAAATTAATCATAAAAAATTAAAACGAAGGACTTTTTTCCCTAAAAGTTTGGGCCAAAAACATGGGTGCACATTGTACGTGGGAGCACATTATACATGGCAAAAAGTAGCACCTTACAGAGAGCCCAAACTAATCATCCTGATCTGTGTGTCCTATAAACCACAACTCACAAAGCTGCTTGAGGATTCTAGTTACACCAGTAATATGTCAATATTTATGATGTAAGTTAAAATAGTCAATGAAGTTTCAAAAAAAAAAAGAGAAATGTCAAAAAACTTAGCCACACACTTTTAAAAGCAACACTCACATTTTATTCCTCAAGAAATTAATGAAAAAATTTTTAAAGCTTAAAGAAAGATATTTTTTGTCAATTTAAATTTGAATATTCTTAACTTTGCAAAGTTCTATACATCTAGAAATTTAAGTACTTCACATTACCTAGGAGTATGACCATTTAAAATATTATTCTATTCAAAAGCTAAAAATTAAAATAAATAAGAACTATCAAAAGTAACTAATAAAACGCCATGGCACAAGTACCCTGTCCACAGACTCAGCTAGTGTGTGCATTAAGGAGAGAAGACTGCCAGGTTTATAGAAAACCTGTCAGCTGCGCTTACTCAAATATTGTTTTAAAGTGTCCTTATTAAAAATAAATAAATAATAGGCACAGTTTCCCAGAAAAGAAATATTTAATTATAGTTCTGCAACTACTTACTAATAATTATGTTAGGCCTGTGAAATACAGCAGTTTAAATAAAATTTTTACCATTAATAATAAAAGTTCTGTGAAATACAGTAAGCAGTTTAAAGAAAATTTTTATAATTAACAAATGAGTTTGACAAAAACAATGACATTACAATTTTAGAAGCTGGAAATGTCTTTCAAGTTCAAATGCCACTGACATGTGATGGTAAACATCAGTAGTCTTCTTCAGCATTTGCCACTTACATTTCTCTACAGGAAAAAAGTAGTAAAACTTCTGTCTTAGGAGTTCTACTACTATCAAATGAAAGAATTAATTTTACTCAAAACAGTGTAAGAATTCAAAACAAAGGTTTGTAAAATAAAATGGACAGTTTAGAAAGCTTCTGCTAAAAAATTCAGTGAATCTTCTAAGACACTTAAAAGTCAGAATGATGTGGCAAGAAGAGCAATTTGAACTTTTACCACCTTAAAAGTTCCTTAAAAGTAGTAAATAAGTATTTTCAATCATAAATTTTGGGTAATTTAATAAGACATTTTTGTAGTTATTTTCCAGACCTTAAAGAAAAGTTAATGAAGATCAAGTAAATAGATAGATCATATTAATTACCTCCTCTCAAAGTTTCATACGTAAAAAAGATGACAGAATAGTTTATTTTTTTTCCATGTAAAATCCTAGGAAGATTTAGTTACATTTCCTGTGCCTTGATTTATTTTTGGTCAGTAAAACAAATACACTAACTACAGAAGTTTCTAGGTAAAAAATCAAAGTAAGATTGCAATCTCAGACTAGTCTTTTTTCACTATATTCATCATATTTCATCTACTACCTGCTACTACCAAATGGCATGTACTTAGAGAACCCAAACTGCTTTTACAATTAGCTTACAGAAAACACGAGCAAAAGAACTACCAATTAGAGACCAAATAAAAACAAAAAACAAAATACTGCCTTCTACATCCCAGAAGCATGAGGAGATAAACAAATTTGTATATAAAATGCTTTGATGTCACTTATAAAATGATTTGATTTACAGCAAATCATTAAGCCATCAAAGAGAAATATGCGTCTCTTGTGGTTGGCTCCTACACGTGATAAAAAATACCTTAACTTAATTTTACATTTTTACATGGTGGCCCTGATAGTTTCTAGGCCACATAAGTAGATGTGACTGGACATTTAATAAAGTGAACAGATTAACATGATCAAATACTATTCATCTTTATTACAGTGGGTTGATGGATATTTTTAAAAGCTTAATTTAACTGGTACCAGAGTAGTTTCCAGAGAGAAGTGAGAACCCGTTTATAAGATTTTAAAAACTGAAGAGAAATTTCCCCAGAAACACACATCTCCTAGAGATAAGAATATATTTAGCAAGATGTATGGAGATGGAGATTAACCTTCACATTCAACTCTTTAAGAACAGTATTTGCTATAAGAATTACATTCAGTTTTATGTTTTTGTAATAAAAACATTCTTTGAAAATTAGTTTGCATTTATATTTACAAAAGTTTTCACATATAGTATTTTGTTCACTCTCTCCAACAATATTCTAAGATAGTTGCTGTGATGTTGATTTTTGAGGTGAAAAACTAAGGTTCTGAGACCTTAAATTATAAGAGTGAGGGTGTAAGTTCATATTCAATGCTCTTCTACTATACCATACTCTACAGTATTTTACAGTTATCAAACCTCTCACTATGCAGGGAAGTTGAAGGTGGAAGAACATTAGATCATCATGTTACTTTTTTAGAAGAAATAAAATTACTTAAAAATGAATCATTACATGTGTTCCTTATCCTTTTCAAACATTATATTAGATTCAACCTGTAGCAATCTTCCTGTATGATTTGGATACACTTGTCTCTGAAATCACCCTGCTAAGGTGGAACTGTTTTCTTCAGTAGCATTGGGTGTAAAGAGCAAAAAAAAAAAAAAATACTGAATAAGTGACTTCAAGGATTGCTAAATTTAGTAAGTTTTAGGAATGGAAATTAAGGAAAACCAATGCCTTGTATATTTGTACTGCCAGCATAATTTTCATGATGGATGTGTATTAAAATTTTTACTGATTTTATAATCCTAGTAGTAGAAAGAAAGAAAAAAGGAGGTACAGGTATAAAAAGGTTTTGAGCCCCCAATGATGATGATTTCTCACTATTTTCAGTCTTGTTGCTGCCACTTTCCAACTGGGTAAATTTAGCTTAGCTGATTTTATTTTCTCATTTATAACTCCGGTTGTAAACTTAAAAAATATGCAAATGTGGTAGGAAAAAGTATAAAATTTCAAAGAAATATAAATAGCAGTAAGTTTTAGTCAAAGAAAAATGAATTCCAATAATGCGGAGGTCTTGCGTTAGTTTGCTTTCTATTTTAGGCACAATGACCAGTGCAGCAAAGAAAATCAGCTTGAAGCAGGAAAATAAAAGTCACAGGCAACTTCTTATTTCTTACCTGCGTACATATGGTATGTGAGCCTCTCTATGAGTTTAATAACAGTTCCTGCTTTGATAATTGGAATTCCAGCCTTGGGCTGCATATTTTCTTCAAATATTATATTCTCTTCAGAGTCAGGCTCTGCAAATCTATAAATGTCAGCACTAGGGAGCCTCATCTGCTCCTCCTTCTCTTCCTGCAGCATCGTCACATCAAGCATCCTTTCCAGTGTGCTCCGGTACTGCAAAGATATCAGTGCTGCCATCCAATTGTTTTTCTCTTCAGCTGACTTGGCAGAAAATATAACACTATTTTCATCTTTTAAAATTATTTCAAAAGCATGCTTGTACTCACTGGTGTCATCTTTGTCATTAATTTGTACCTTTCTCATAAAAAACTTTTCTTTAAGACGATATTCTGCATTGCTAGCTCCAGGAAGTCTTGGCTGCCCATGATTTGATTTACAGCAAATCATTAAGCCATCAAAGAGAAATATGTGTCTCTCGTGTTTGGCTCCTACACGTGTAAGAGTTCCTTCCATTATAAACTCATTGCAACACTGTCCAATGTCTTTTCCCTCCCAACCATCAATATTCTTCTGAATCTCATTCATTTTCTTGATTGCTAGTTGTTTCCCCTTCATTTGCTGACTATAAAACCGACATGCAGATTCACTGGGATAAAGGAAAAAACATCATTAGTACACAGATGGCAGAGAACCTAGAATTCATGTAAACAAAGGACAATGTAAAAGTATATTTTAAAGAGTTACGTCGACAAGGTTTTCACTAATCCTCCAAATATATCAGTGTTACAAAACTACACAATTTTGAAAAGTGAAGCAACACAGTACAATTTTTAGTGCTCTAAAAAAAAACAGTGACTATTGACAAAATTCTACCTTATACAGAAACTGAGCTATAGAATGCTTTTTAGAAGTATTTAGAATGACAAATGTTAAAAAGTAGCCCAATATAGTGAAGAAAAGCAATTTAAGAGGTTTAAGAAATTATTTAGAAATGCTCAGTAGACAAGACCCAAAGTTAAAAAACATGCATATATTATCATTAGGAAACTGGAAGCAATATTAATTATCTGAATTAATGCCATAAGTTACAGAACCCCTAAAATAAGGGATACTTTGACAGAACAATGATGTTTACATAAATCTACCCAATACAGTTTGCTCTATCTCTCCTTGAGCTTCTCTGCTTAGCTTACCAGCTGACTCTCGGGAGGTCTGGACTGGGAGTATGCAAGGAAAATGCACAATATGAAAGGTTTTTCAAACAATAACAAATTCTCTTGGCTTTGATGTCACTTCCTCTGAAAGACCAAGCTTGTCACTAAAACTATTTTCTTCATTGTTTACTTGAGAAGGGAACTGGGATCCCTGAAGTCATACGATAATATTCAAGGTGAAAAAGAGGATATAAAAAAGTGAAAATATTCACCTAAGTCTTCGTTTTGCAAGACTTTTAGAACATATTTTTTCCATACCACTCTGAACATTAAGCAAAGCTGTTATTGCTTGTTTCAAACATTCCTTATCTTCTTGATCTTCACTCTTCTCTTCTAACTGCTGTAAAGTGAAAAGGACAAATCTGAACCAGTAGAACTGTTTTTACAAAAAATAATATGCCCATTTTATTAAGGATAAAACTAACATTGATTCAACTTTTTCCACCACAATAAAAATTTTAAATATGTCAAAATATGAGTTTTTTATTCTTTATATATTACTATCCATTTCAACATGCAATCAAGTTTTCTATGTTAAAAGAAAAGTAGAAGTAGTGTTAAAAAATGTCAACCCTTGTGGCACGCAGCAATGTGCAGCTTCTCAGATGCATATTACTGGAAAGAAATGAAGGGATAATTTGGGACTTCCAGTGAAGACAGTGGCATAGGTAAAGACAGCTCACCTCCTCACACAACCACATCAAAATTACAACTACAGAACAAAATCATTCAGAACTGAGCTGAATGGAAGTCCTACAACTACAGAATTAAAGAAGAAACCAAGCTGAGATTGGTAGAAGGGGCGGAGATGCAGAACAGGCTGGTCCCACACCTGCATGTGGTACATAAATATTGGGAGGGATATCTCAGGAATGAGGGGTCCCAGCACCATACCAGGCACCCCAGCCCAGGGCTCAAGTACCAGGAAGATAAGTCTCCATGTCTGGCTGCAAAAACCAGCAGGGACTGAGGCTATAGAGGAGGGAAACTTCTGGAGTACAAGCAGTTATTCTTAAAGGGCCTATGCACAGACTTACTTGGACTTAGTCTCTCTGAGCTGCAGTGTGGGGGTAGCAGATTGACAGGCATCAGAGACATATGTGGATGGAATGAACTGAACTGTCTGGCTCAGGGTGAGAACTGAGGGGGGCAGCTTTCTCCCAGAGAGAAGTGCTGGCAAAGGCCATTGTTCCTTTTCTGAGACCTCCCCATACAGAGCCACAGAGCTGGCTGAGCTTCCCATATGTCAGACTCCATCAGCCTGGCTCACACTGTTTGGCCACCCTGGTGATTCCCTGAAGCCCTGCCCCTCCCATCTTTTGGACCCACCCAAGCTGTTCCCAGTGGCTTTTTCATACAGATGGCTTGTCTTGGACCATGCTTCAGATTTTCCTGAATTCTCTCAAACAAGCAGCATCTGGCTTCAGTGAGTTCTTCGTACCTCTCACTAAGTTGCCCCAGGCCCAGCACTAGCAGCAACCAGTGTTGGTTCACAGCTTGGCTTCACTTGGGCACCTCCACGCCCAGCACAAAGAACACTCATCTGCAAATCACTATGTAGCTTATGCTGTGTGATCCTGGACAGAAGACAGGTAGTAGATGACCTTGGATGTGCCAGCATCAATCAAGGCTCAACTACTGTACAACAGAAGGGTGTACACAGCCCACATGGTGGGTGGACCTTGAGTACCCAGCTTAGGTGACAGAGGAGACTGTGCCCTGGACCCTACAAGACACCTACTACATTAGGCTACTCTACCAAGCCTGAGAGACATAGCAACCCTATCTACTATGTAGAAACAAACAGGGAGGCTGCCAAAATGAGCAGACAAAGGAACACGGTCCAAATGAGAGAAAAGAAAAATGACTGCAGAAAAAGAACTAAACAAGATGGAGACAATCTACTAGATGCAGAGTTCAAAACACTGGTTATAATGATGCTCAAGGAACTTAGTGAGGACCTCAATAACATAAAAAAAGTCCAGGGAGAAATGAAGAATATACTAATAAAAATAAAGAACAATTTACAGGAAATCAACAGTAGAGTAGATGAAGCTGAAAATTAAATCTGTGATTTGGAATATAAGGAAAAAAAGAAAAAAAAACCCCAAAAGACCCCAAACCAAAAAACGCCAATCAGAACAGCAAGGCAAAAAAAAGAATCCTCCCAAATGTGGAGAGTATAGGGAGCCTCTGGGACAACCTCAAATGTACCAGCATTTGCATCATGGGGGTGCCAGAGGGAGAAGAGAGAGAGCAAGAAATTGAAAATCTGCTGCACCTCCCCCTCACAGGACATCCATTAGCCTTACCCTTTCAACTCCTAGTGGCCCTGTCCTGCTGAGGTGGGCCTCCCACCAGAATCTTGGACAGACTGAGTTGTGTGCCTCTAGAATGGGAGACATTTTTCCCTCACATGCCCAACTGGTACAGGGCGTGGCCAAATCTTGGTTTGTTTGGGCCTGATAAACTCTGCTGGCCTGTGCTTGAGGACTCCCTGAAACCCCACCCAACTTCAAAGGCCTTCAGGCCTGCAGGGGGTGGCAGCTAGATTTGCTATACCCTGGGATATTGGCTGGGTGGCCCCAGACCCTGCACTGGCATGGGGTTTGAACCTGTATTGATTTGGTGGACACTACTTGCCCCTACCTGGTGACTCACTGAAAATCTTCCTCATGGAACTTGAATGCTGCCAAGCAGCTAGAGGGCAGATGTGGGTCTCAAAGTGTCTTGGAACTTTTGCTGACCTGTACCCAAACTGGTGCTGGTAAAAGGCAGCCTTGGTGCACAACTTGGTCCTTCTTATGCATTCCCAGGCCCAGCAGAGGCAGCCACACACTGTGGATTGCTCTGTAGCTCCAAACAGCTTGCCCAGGGCCAGTCACAGGCAGCATCTGACAATGGTCTGCACCACAGTCCCTCCCTTGAGACCTCCAAACCAACACACCCAGTAACCAGCTTCAGACAAAATCTGAGCAGGATCCAACTAGCGTCACAAGTGGCATACCCAAAAGAATATCAGTAGGCACCAAACCCTGCTCAGGTGAATTCTGCTTCCTGGGCTCAGCACCTGCACAGCAGCTCATATGCTGTGATACGGAGTCAATCATCAGCCAGCCAGCCCAAAGGTTGACAACATGCATGAATGGGCCAATAGAAATCAATACTCAATTATAAGAGGAGGGTCCATGTAACCCACACAAAGGGCATTCCTGGAGCACCCAGGTCAGGTAATGAAGGAGACTGTATCACTGGGTCCCACAGGACACCTGCTACATAAGACCACCCTACCAAGACTGGAAGTCATAGCAGATCTACCTAATACATAGATAAAAAATGACAAAGAGACAGCCAAAATGAGAAGACAAAACAAAACAAAAAACAAAAGGCCCCAAATGAAAGGACAGGAGAAATATCCAGAAAAAGAGCTAAATGAAGGGGAGGCAAGCAATTTACTAGATACAGAGTTTAAAAAAATATGGGTTATGAGGATGCTCAAGAAACTTAGTAAGAACTTCAACAAAGAGATAGGAAGCATGAAAGAGACACAGAAACCATAGAAATGAAGAATACAATATCTGAAATAAAGAATATACTATGTGGAATAAACAGGTTGGATGAAACAGAGAACTGAATCAGGAATTTGGAAGATAACAGAAATAATCAGAGCAGCAAAAAACCCACCCAGAATTTAAAAAAAAAGAGGGTTGTTTAATGGACCTTTGTGACAATATCCATACATTGTAGGAGTACCAGAAGGAGAAGAGAGACAGCAAGGGATCGAGAACCTATTTGAAGAAATAATGACTGAAAAGTTCCCTGACCTGGTGAAAGGAAAAGACAGACAAATTTAGGAAGTGAGAGTCCAAAATAAGTAGAATCCAAAGAGGCCCACACCAAGGCATGTTAGTTAAAATGGTAAAGTTAAAGACAGACAAAGAGAGAATCTTAAAAGAAAGCAAGAGAAAGACAGTTAGTCACCTACAAGGAGCTCCCATAAAACTGTCAGCTGATTTCTCAACAGAACATTTCAGGACAGAGGGACTGGCATGAAATATTCAACGTGGTGAAAAGCAAGGAACTGCGACCAAGACTACTTTACTCAGCAAGGCTATCATTTAAAATACATGGAGAAATAACGAGCTTTCCATACAAGAAAAAGCTTAAAAAGTTCATTACCACGAAACCAAGACTACAAGAAATGTTAAAGGATCTTCTTGAAGAAGAAGATCAAAGTATGAACAATAAAATGCTAATAAATACATACCTATCAATAAGAATCTAAAAAACAAAATAAACAAACAAGCAGAACACAAATAGAATCATAGATAGAAAAAATACAGAGGAACATAGTTATAAAGAATAAAATGGCAATAAATACAAACCTACCAATAATCACTTTAAATGTAAATGGCTTAAATGTTCCAATAAAAAGGCATAAGGTAGCAGAATGGATAGAAAACAAGACAGATTATACACACACACATACACACACATACATACTCTCTAGAAGAGACTCATACCTCAGAACAAAAGATACATACAGACTAAAAGTAAAGGGATAGAAAAAGTTATTTCATGGAAATGGCAATTTTAAAAAGCTAGGGTAGCAATATTTATATCAGACAAAATATACTTCAAAACAAAGGCCATGACAAGAGACAAAGAAAGACATTACATAAAGTTATAGGGATCAACCCAACAGGAGGGTATAACCATGCAAACATTTATGCACCCACCACAGGAGCACCTAAGTATACTGAGCAAATCCTGAAGAGTATAAGGGGAGAAATCAACAGAAATACAGTTATAGTAGGGGATGTTAACACTTCATTGACATAATGAATCAATCCTCCAGACAGAAGAGCAACAAGAAAACAGTGCACTTAAATGACACACTAAGTAAGATGGATTTAATTGGTATCTTCACAGCATTTCACCCCAAAGAACTGATATCTTCAGAGCATCTCACCATAAAGCAGTAGAACATACATTCTTTTCAAGTGCATGCACATGGAACACTGTCCAGTCTCTAAATTTAAAAAGACTGAAATTATATCAAGCATCTTCTCTGAACATAATGGTATGAAACTACAAATCAACCAAAAGAAAAAAAAAGAAAAAAGAAAACCACACAAAGCATGTAGGCTAAATAACATGTTACCAAACAATGAATGGGTTAACAAAAAGATAAAGAAGAAATCAAAAGATACATTGAAACAAATGAAAATAAGAACACAACGACCCAAAATCTATAGAACACAGCAAAAGCAGTCCTAAGAGTAAAATTCATAGCATTACAGGTCTATGTGAAGAAACATTTCAAAGTATCTATTTTACACTTAAGGGAACTAGAAAAAGAACAACAAATAAAGGTCAAAGTGAGTAGAAGAAAGGAAATAATAAATATCAGAACAGAAATAAAATAAAATAGAGTCTAAAAAACAATATAAATGATCAATGAAACCAAGAGCTGGTTCTTTGAAAAGATAAACAAGACTGACAAGCCTTTATCCAGACTCATCAAGAAAAAAAACAGAGCACCCAAACACATAAAAGCAGAAATGAGAGAAGTAATGACTGACACCAAAAAAATACAAAGAAGTATAAGAAAATATTAAGAACAACTATATGTCAATAAATTGGACAACCTGGACCAAAGGGATAAATTCCTAGAAACATATAGTCTTCCAAAACTGAATCAGGAAGAATCAGAGAATCTGAATAGACAGATTACAACTAATGAAACTGAAGTAGTAAATCAAAAAACTCCCCCAAAACATAAGTCCTGGACCAGATGGATTCACAGTGAAATTCAAAAGAGAACTAATACCTTTCTCAAACTATCCCAACATTTTCAAGATAAAGGAAGACTTGTAAGTTCATTTTATAAGGCCAGCCTTATCCTAATTCTAAAACCAGATAAAGAAAGAAAATTATAGGCCAATATCTCTGATGAATATAGATGATAAAATCCTCAACAAAATATTAATAAACTGGATTCAGCAATATATTAAAAAGATCATACACCACAGTTAAGTGGGATTTACCCCTGGGATGCAAGGTTGGTACAATACAATATCTGCAAATCATTAAATGTGATAGACCACATTAAAAAAATGAAAGGTAAAAACCACATGATCATACCAATAGATGAAGAAAAAGCATTTGATAAAATCCATCACCCATTATAAGAAAAACTCATCAAGTGGGAATAGAGGGAACATACCTCAACATAATAAAGGCCGTATATGACAAATCTACTGCCAGCATCATACTCAACGGGCAAAACTAAATGCATTTCTCTTAAGATTAGGAACAAGACAGGGATGTCTGCTTTCACCATTCTTAGTTCTTGGAAGTCCTAGCCACAGCAATCAGACAAGAAGAAATTAAAGACATCAACTGGAAAGGAAGAAGTAAAACTGTCATTATTTGCAGATGACATGATACTGTATATAGAGTACCCTAAAGATTCCACCAAAAAGTACTAGAATTGATAAGTGAATTCAGTAAAGTAGCAGGATACAAAATAAATATTCAGAAACCAGCTGTATTTTTATATACCAATTATGAACTATCAGAAAGAAAAACTAAGAAAACAATTCCATTTATAATTCCATAAAAAAAGTACATACCTAAGAATAAACCTAACCAAGGATGTAAAAGACTTATACTCGAAAAATTATAGGACACTAAAGAAAGAAATTTAAGATACAAATAAGTGGATACAAACCTGAGGATAAACTATACCCAAACACCTGACTGACTGCTAAATTCTGCATGCATGGAAAGATACCAGGGAGCCTGACAAGAAATTAGGCAGAGGCCAAAGATGAATCTACTCTTAAGCAATAGAGCTGTAATGAATGAGTTCTGCTGCTTTTTAAAAGCATAGTTTATTCCCCAGTTGTACACAGCTCAAGAGCAAAAAGCTGAAGGCTTACTGGTTTAGGACCCAGGGGATGCAGTGTGAGACTGGCAAAGCAACTGGAAATGAAGGGGGGAAATTCCAGGTGTAAGGAAACCATGGAGACTGAGACTATGTCCCCAAATCTGAACACAATCTCTGCCCAAATACATGTCTGACTGTCAAATTATACATATGTAGGGGATATCTGAGAGACTCAGGTTAAAGCGGCAGCATATGAAAATCCTAAAAAAGTGAACAGAGATATCAGCTGCCTCACAATACAGGAAAGACAAATCTGCCATTAAGTTTAGGAAAATTAATTACCTACCAGAGTAAAAAACCAACAATCAAAAAACAAAAGCACCACCATCAACAGAACAAAAACCCAACAATCGCCAACACAACAGAATCCAGAGTTGTTAGCTAGCATACACAAATACACACACAACTCATATTCAGAGAAAAAAATGTCAGTTAATAGAGATTGATTCCAAATGGGCCCAGATGTTAGATTTAGGAAAGACTTCAAAGTGGCTCTTACGATCATGGTCAAAGAGTTAAAGGAAAACATGGTCTTAATGAGTGAGCAGATAGGGAATCTCTGGAAACTGTAAAACAAAATCCAAATGGAAATTCTTAAGTATGGTTAAGTATAGTAACTAACAGTTATATTGATAGGTCAATAGAAAGTACCAATTTGAATAAAAAAGATCTAAGAAAAATTAACAGTTTAAGAAACTTGTAGAAGAACATAAAGTAGTATAACCAATATACATGTAACTGGAGTTCTAGAAGGGAGAAAATGAGAGAAAAATGGCAGAAATGCAAGAATAACATAAATTCAAGTCAAAATCTGAAGAGTAGAAAGAAGTCTGAAACTTGAAGCAGGAAATTAAGACTAAAAAAATGTTAGGATCTCTCATTATGAAAATAAAATATCCTTTTAAAACCATTTCTCGAAATAAGCCAGGCGGTGAAAGACAAATACCATATGATCACACCTTTAACAGTAACCTCATCAACAAAACAAACAAACAAGCAAAATATAACCAAAGACACTGAAATTGAGAACAGGCTGATAGTGACCAGAGGGGAAAAGGGAGGGAATTTCAGGGGAAAAAGGTGAAGGGTTTGCAGGAACAATTATAAAGGACACATGGACAATAATGGCGGGGGGGGGGGGGGTGGAAATGGAAGGGAGGTGGGGAGGGCTGGGGGTTGGGTTGGGGGGAAAAGGCAGAAAACTGTACTTGAACAACAATTAAAACAAACCAAACAATCAAACCCATTTCTGTTCTTATCAGAGAGAAAATTACCAAAAACTATAAATGCCCATCGCAGCAGTTTAGTTGATTTAAAATTTAAAATTAGAGCAGTACAATAGTTGTTTATTTATAACAGCTCCTAAATTACACTATTCTATGTTTAACTTTAGATGTTCAATACCTGTGGTCAGATATAATATCATTTAGCTCACTGCTTTGAGCTTATCATTTCTGAATAATTTCTAAATTTAGAAAGACAGTTCAAGGGGATAAATGTGAGACAGACCTCTGATGCGCTCATTTTTATGAGACTCACAGAGAAATTGTTTTCTATATCTCTTATTGCTCGGATTAACACATCAGCTAATGGGCAGTATAAATGATGGTCTTAAGCATATGCATATAGCAATTAAACCACATGCTTTCACAGCATAAAAAAAGGTAGAGAAAAAATGATTTACAGGAGATGTTTGATACTGTCTAGCTTCCAATCTGGAAGCAGCAAACCAAAGCCATTAACAAATGCATATACGATATTTGTAAAAGGGTTCTGCAGAGCCTATTTCTTTCCAGTTTTTGGTACATGATGTGAAGGCCATGAGTAGGTGTTTAAAGTAAATGAGATAGCACAATTCATATTTGCCTTTTCCAATCTGTTTTATGTAACATTGAAAAAAAGGTTAACTTGGGAGGGAAAAAATCTCCTGCTTTTAACATTTCTCAGTTCTTGACCCTAAGTTTTCCCCTTGCTGCCCCATGCAGTTCTTAGTTTTTACCTGTAATCCTTTCCCACAAGTCATGTATCTCAGCTTTTGGGGGTTACATTTTTTTGTAATATTTGTGATGTTAAGGGAGAAAAGTGAAGAAGTATTCTTCAACTTTAGTTCACAAAAACCTAGGCAGTAATATGAACCAGGGATACCCATGCTAAAACCAGTAGAAATGTTTTAAATGCATCATTGCTGAATGATGCACTTATAAAATAAAAACTGTTACCATCACTAACAATTTAAAATTTTTTAATTGATTATACTTGCAATAATCAATTTAAATTATTAAGATGATTAGGTTTTACAGCTTTCTGAAACTTCATCAAGGATTTTTGTCCTTATTTATAAATTATGAAATGCTTTAAGGTTTCTTATGGATTTTAATCCTTCAGAATTTCATTACAGAATCAGGTAACAATCCCATTATTAGCAATACCATTATGAAGAAAGGCTCTATATAAGAAACTTGTTTGCAAATGTCCCATTATGACTATGGTTTGCTGTAGTGAATTGTTGGTCAAGAATTTTACATACAAAGTGCTTCCTCCCGATTATTCTTTTTTTTTTTTTAAGATTTTAAAAATTTATTTATTTTTAGAGAGAAGGAAAGGGAAGGAGAAAGACAGGAAGTGAAACATCAGTGTGCGGTGGCCTCTCACGCACCCCCCACTGGGGACCCGGCCCGCAACCCAGGCATGTGCCCTGACTAGGAATCAACCTGCAACCCCCTGCTTCACGGGCTGGCACTCAATCCACTGAGCCACACCAGCCAGGGCTGATTATTTCCTTAAAATAATCATCCTATATTACCAAAGACCTTAAATGGTATTTGTTTGAAGTCTAGAACAAGGAGCTAAAGGTTCTGTGATTCTGCCTGGTGATTAAATCCTTCAATTCCCTTACTACAATGTGGAGAGACCTGGAGAAATCGAGGGAAATGTAGGGATGAGAGTTCTTTCAGTTCACCAAACGCAGAGGACTTCTATTCATTCAATAAGTCATTTACAGAGAGCCCATTTCACCATGTACTCCTGCAAACTATAAACACGACTTCTAATAATCCATTCCCCGTAACAAAATATTAAATAGAACTTTTCTTTAATGCAACATTATTTTAAAAGATAAAGAAATAATGATAGTATTGATGCATGTCTTATTTTGTGGTCATTATGGGGCTAGTTCACTAAAAGGTAAAGAGAATATCTTTATCATCTCACCCATTATTTAAAATTCTTGAAAAAATGTGGTTTAAGACCATATTATCATAATCTAAAGAAGACATCATTAGATACATAAAATATTTAAAAGTGAATAATTTCCAGCTACACTAGCGAATTACAATTTATATAGAGTAAGTTTTCCCTATTTACTAGTTGATTTCAGTATATAACAGAAAAAAGGGGAGAGGGGAACAGAACACTTCCCTTTTGGTCACTGCTTCGTAAATTGAATATTTTGAACTGTGATAACATGGTGAGTTTTTACTGGGTTATATATAGCTCACTGTTTTTAAAGTCATGATAATTGGTTTTACAGATATAAACTTGAGCTATGAAAACTAGATAATAAAATCTTCCCCACGTGGCCCTATCCCCATACTATCTAAGGCCATGAATCTGCTGAGGTCCCAAAACGGAGACTTAGATGCCTGAATCCAAGGTTGTTCCCAAATAATCAGCCATGTAAACAAAACACAGGGACAGAAGAGAAAAAAAGCATCTGATCATTGCTTTAAAATTCACTAGTAAAACTGGAAAGAATATGCCATCCTTCTATAGATTCGTTTACATTTGCTTCTTAACTAGAAAAAGAAAATAGACACAGACAAATGTCCATGGGTGCTCACATAATGATTCACAAACAATTGGTAAAAAGTTGCTTGTATCACACTTGAATATTTTTCTTACCTTTAAAAGCTCAAAGTAATGTAGACAATGGTAAACTGGGGCTAGAAGCAGCCTGGGTAAAACGTATTGAACTGCTTCTTTGAAGCCTTCGCCTATTGACTAGAAAACAAAGTGATTTAATTTTTTTAAAATTTATTTTTCAGGTATTATATATCTTGATTTAAAAATTACTATACCTGCAAATAAAGTGCTGCTCCAGGCTTGGATAACTGACTAAGGAAATGATCATGAAAACCAGGACGTAAAATATCTCGAGCATATGATTCATATGGATCAAATGCCAGTTCCTTAGGAAATAAAGAAAGTAAAACATAAATAATCTTTCTCCAAGGTAGAATATAAGAAAAACCATAAGCACAAAAAGATTCAATTATGGGCTCATCTATACCAGCACAATTATATATTTCCTTTAAAGCCTCCAAACAAAATTACACGGCTATGAATAATTTTAATAGAATAAATCTAATATTCTTAAGAGAATAATTCAACTTATTCTGATGAGTAATGGGATCCTTATATGTTATGACACCTCACTAAAGGATTCTAGTAAAGTATTATCAACAAACATGGTCATAGGAGTGGGGAGACTCTGGGTTCTGGAAAACAAGTTTAGCCTGAACACCAAAGAATACAGATATCTACAACTAGATAGAATATAAACACTTAGAATACTGGTACCAGACATTTATTTTCCCATGGTCATTTCTTAGTGGTAGACTTTTACTTTCAAATTCTGTAAGCCAGAGGTAACAACTTATATCATCTAAAATTCACAAAATAAACAATTTGTGGCCATCATCAATCATTAAAAAACTAAACAACTGTAATGGTTATGTCTACAAGATTGTAAGCAAGTGGTTTTGATGACTCCTGAGGAAAAAGAGGACAGGTGTCTAGATTTTAGCAGGAGATAGAATCTCTACTCTTTTCCACCCTATGCCATATTCCAGCTTAAAATTTTTTTTACAAAAACAGTGCTTTTAGATTCTACCAAGAGCTCCTTTCTATGAAGGGTAATTCTAGAAGAAGGAAGGGGACATCTAGTGGAGGCATGCAGCAGAAGAAAGTAAAAGGGAATGACAAGAACAAATGTATTAATTACCCTTACTGTTGTTTCTCAGATTCTTTTTTTAAGGAAAGATTGAATAACAACACAAGAGCAGACATTAGAAGACCTGAGTTCTGTTCTTCATGAAATGCAATATGGCACATAAAGGTCCAAGTCACCCTGAATTCTTGAGCAGGCTCCTAGTTCATTTCCTAATTTCAATTCTTTCAATTGCCTTTCCAACTGAAAATTTCTATAATAATATAACACTGGAAACTGCAGCCCAGCCCACTGCAGATTTTACCGGAATGGACAGTTTCAACAATAACAACAGAAAGAAGTCAGGTATGAAAAGAGAGGGAGAGAGGCACAAAAATGTGATTAGATGCTTCTATCTTAGGTCTCTTCAAGTCTAGAAATTATCATGTACAGCAGATATTTGTCCTCCTTCTCTTTCAATAAACTTTATTTTATTACAGAATTTTTATGAGAACTGCATACATAAAGGAAAGGCTACACAGTATAATGGCTTGCAAGCATGTCTTTAGTCACAGAATTCCAATTTTGATTGCACTACTTATTAGCTGTGTGACCTTTGACAAACTACCTACTTTCTCTAAGCTAGTTTCCTCATTGTAACATGTGGATAATACCTATTTCAAAGGGTTGTTTTAAGAATTAAATATCATGTGCAAAATGCTTTCGAATGGGTATGCACATAGTAAGCACTAAATAAGTGGTACCTAGTATTATCATTTGAAGATAGCTAATATCAAGAAAGAAAAAGGACTGGTAATCCAAGCTCTAATCACATAGTTTTATTCTTGAGGATAAATTTGTAGAATGGCAAGCACTTCTAAGAACCCATGTGTAAATTAATAGATGATTTTATGATTAGTTTTCTGGTTAAAATGCAATACGTATAAGATTAATAAAATTTAATTATCAATATATACATAATTATGTATTAATGATCAGAATATTCTAAACACACAGAAAAGTACAAGGACAGCCTAACAATACTATATTCACCATCTACACAGGAAAGCAGTATTTTATAACACTTCTGCCTTTTTTATTAAAGAAATAAAATATTATAGGTATAACTGATCTTCTGGAGAATGCAAAATTGTACCATTTTACATCCCCACCAGAAAAGTATGAGGATCCCAATTTTTCCACATCCTCACCAACACTTACTTTTCTTTAAAAAAACAAAACAAAACTTCTGGCTGTCTTAGTGGGTGTGAACTGGTACTTCACAATGGTTTTGTTTTGTATTTCACTAATGACTAATGATGGTAAGCATCCTACACGTGCTTACTGCTATTTCCATGTCATCTTTGGAGAAATTCCTACTCAAATGCTTTGCCTTTTAAGGCAAAATTGAAATGTCTTTTATAAGAGTTCTTTATCTTTACATACACTGAATTCTAGATCCTTATCAGATACATAATTCATAAACATTTCTCCCATTCTGTGTGCTGCCTTGTCACTTTTGACAGTGTCCTTCAAAGTACAAGTTTTTAATTTTAAGCCCAAATTATCTATTTTTTCTTATGCAGCTCATGCTTTTGGTGTCATATGCCTAAGAACCCTTTGCAAAAGCCAAGGTCATGAAGATTTAGCCATGCTTTCTTCTAAGAGTTTTATAATTTTAGCTCCTACTTTAGGTCTTTGATCCATTTTGCGTTTATGTTTGTATATGGTATGAGTTCAACTTCATTCTTTTGCACGTCTCAATTTTATAATGTCTTTTTTGAACAAAATTTTTAAACTTTTAATCTCTTTATAAAGGATTGCAATTTCTATTTGTTCTTTAAGAAACTCTTCCTACCTCAAAGTCATAAATATGATCTATATTTTCTTCTGAACTTATAAAAAGTTTCCTTTTCAGTTTTAGATTTCAAATTTATTGATAACTTTTTTGAGTATGATATGAACTAAGGAGGAAATTTGTTCCCTCCATATGGAACACTATAGTTCTTCCCCCTCATATGTACATTGTAATCTATAGGCAGTATTTCTATTCTTTTGGTGTTTTTCCTAAATGTTTTCAAAGTTAAATATAGTTTGTTGTCTTTAATTTTTCTAAATTTCAAAGAAAGTTTAACATTGTTCAGTTTTTCTGTCTTTCTGAATACAAGCCCTTTACACACTATATATTTTATTACACTACATAAACACAAAGAATTAAAGTTTGGATTTTAAAATATTCAGTAATTTATCAAAATTACCAACATACTTCTCAACATTAGTTATTGTATTCCTTGAGTTCCCTGAGTACTCTCCTTCTTGCTAAAGAATGTCATTTAATACTTCTTGTAATAAGGACCTACAGGTAAGAAAATCTCATGGTCGGCATATGTCTGTTTTTATTTGTTTCTCACTTTTTTCCTCTGATTTGTTAAACTGAGGTATACATGAAGTCCACAATTTGGTGCATTTTTACATAATTATGCAACGTATTTGGGTAATCATCACCCAGATAAGGAAACAGAAATCATGCACCACAAGAACCATTATTCTAACCTTTATTCCCAAAGATCTGTTTACATGTTTTAGGGCCTTCTCCAAGTGCAATTACAGATTTTGAGTCTTCTTACTTCATGCAACATTATGTTGCCTTTTAAAAAGATCAGTAGTTCATTCTTTTTCACTGCCATATAGCATTTCACTATGTGAATATATCACAGACTATCCACCATAAATAATAAACCTGTTACAAACATTCTTGAACATGTCTTTTGGTAAACATAGGCATTAATTTTGGGGGGGGGGGTATATGACCAAGAGTGACTGCTGAATCACAGGGTACATTATATTCTTAGCTTTAGTAGACATGCCAACCAGTTTTCCAAAATAGCTGTACCAATTTATGCCCTCTCCACCAGCAATGGAGAGTTCCAGCTGCTCCATGGTTTTAAATTACATTTCCTTGATGAATAACGATGTTGAACACCTTTTATTCTTTTAGGAAGTACTTGTTCAGGTCTCCTGTCTAATTTTGGAAAAATCTAAGTTGCCTGTCTTTTAGTTATTGATTAGTAAGAGTTCTTTACATACTCTGGATATAAGTCCTTCACTGGTTATATATATTACAAATACTGTCTTCCAGTCTATAGCTTGCCCTTTCACTCTCTTAATTTTGTCCCTTGATGAACAGGTGTCCTTACATTTAATGTAGTCTAGTTTATTCATCTTTTATGGTTAGTGTTTTTGTGTCCTGTTTAAGAAATATTTACTGCCCAGGCTGGCGTGGTGCAGTGGATTGAGTGCTGGCCTGTGAAACAAAGGGTCGCTAGTTTGATTCCCAGTCAGGGCACATGCCTGGGTTGTGGGCAAAGTCCCCAGTTGGGGGCATATAAGAGGCAACCATACATTGATGTTTCTCTTTCTGTCTTTCTCCCTCCCTTCCCCTCTCTCTACAAATAAATGAATAAAATCTTTAAAAAAAGTATTTGCTTATTCCAAGGTCATGAAAATCTCACTTGCTTCTGCAGGCTTTATTAATCTTTGTACTCACTCTTTTAAAAATTTTATTTGTCAATTACAGTTTACATTCAATATTATTTTGTACTGGTTTCAGGTGCACAGCATAATGGTTAGACAATCATGTACTTTACCAAGTGGTCCCCCAATATTTCAAGTACCTGCCAGGCGCTGAACACAGTTATGTACTTCTCTTGAATAAAAGATTAGGTGTGCTGAAAATACTATTCTGCCTTAGTACTTTGGAGATATCACTCAACTGATCAACAGCCTCTTGTTAAAACTTCCTGCCATATTCCACAGCTTTACTACAATATTTCTGGTTGTGGGTTTATTTTATATATGCTGTCCAATATCTGGAATTCATTTTTAATCTGGAAATTTGTCTTCATTTCTGGAGAATTCTTGGTTTTCATCTTGATGAAAGTTGCTTTCATCATTCTTTGTCTGCAACACCTATTACATGTATATTGAAGCCTTTCAATGTGTCCTCTATGATTTTTTAATATATTTTATTGATTATGCTATTACAGTTGTCCCATTTCCCCCTTCACTCCCCTCCACCCTGCACACCCCCTCCCACCCACATCCCCCCCTTTACTTCATGTCCATGTGTCATAAGTTCTTTAGCTTCTACATTTCCCATACTATTCTTGCCCTCCCCGTCTATTTTCTCCCTACCATCTATGCTACTTACTTTCCATAACTTTTCCCCCTCTCTCCTCCTCCCACTTCCCTGTTGCTAACCCTCCATGTGATCTCCATTTCTGTGGCTCTGTTCCTGTCCTGGTTGTTTGCTTAGTTTCTTTTGGTTTTTGTTTTAGGTGTGGTTGTTAATAATTGTGAGTTTGCTGTTATTTTACTATACATGTTTTTTCAATCCTCTTTTTCTTAGATAAGTCCCTTTAACATTTCATAAAATAAGGGCTTGGTGATGATGAACTCCTTTAACTCGACCTTATCTGAAAAGCACTTTATCTGCCCTTCCATTCTAAATGAAAGCTTTGCTGGATAGAGCCATCTTGGATGTAGGTCCTTGCTTTTCATGACTTAGAATACTTCTTTCCAGCCCCTTCTTGCCTGCAAGGCCTCTTTTGAGAAATCAGCTGACAGTATGATGAGAACTCCTTTGTAGGTGACTGTCTCCTTATCTTTTGCTGCTTCTAGGATTCTCTCCCTTATTTTTACCTTGGCTAATGTAATTATGATGTGCCTTGGTGTGTTCCTCTTTGGGTCCAACTTCTTTGGGAATCTCTGAGCTTCCTGGACTTCCTGGAAGTGTATTTCCTTTGCCAGATTGGGGAAGTTCTCCTTTATTATTTGTTCAAATAACTTTTCCACTTGTTGCTCTTCCTCTCCTCCCTCTGGTACCCCTATAATTCAGATGTTGGAACGTTTAAAGATGTCCTGGAGGTTCCTAAGCCTCTCCTCATTTTTTTGAATTATTTCTTCATTCTGTTCTGGTTGTTCTGTTTCTTTCTTCCTTCTGGTCCATTTCATTGATGTGAGGCCCAGCTTTCATTCCATCACTATTGGTTCCCTGTGCATTTTTCTTCATTTCACTTATTGTAGCCTTCATTTTTTCATCTAATTTGCAACCAAAATCAACCAATTCTGTGAGCATCCTGATCACCAGTGCTTTGAACTGTGCATCTGATAGGTTGGCTATCTCTCGGTCATACAAAAGTACTGGTTGCGGACCTTGCAATTCTGTTTGAGCCATCTTTTTTTTCTTTCCTTTAGTCTTGTTGTGCCTGTTACATGAGGGGCGGAGCCTTAGGTGTTCACTAGGGCAGGGCACCCCAGTCGCTGGGTTGTGACGTTGTATGTGGGGGCGGGTCCAAGAGGGAAAAATGGCACTTGCTCCGTTCTCTGTCGGACCTCCGTCCCTTCTGTTCCTTCCCCCGAGCAAATTGGGTCCTCTGGTGCCAATTCCCAAGTGGGTGGGCTTATGCATGCTGTGGGACTTTCCAAGGACCTCTCCTGTGAGGCTGGGAGTCTTGCCCGGCACCTCAACCCCCACAGGTGTTTTCAATCAGTGCCCCAAGGCTCTATTTCCCAGCGCTGGGACCCTGGGTTGCATGCAGTACCTTGCTTCACAATTGCCGCCTTGCTGGGTCTGCCAGTTTCCACCCCTCAGCCGGGGTCTGCCAGCTGCCACTTGCATGCCCAGGGTCCACCCGCTGCGGTCTTGTGTGCCCTGGATGCTTTATGCACCCGGTCCCAATGCTCTTTGTGCTCTGTGCCACGACCGTGCCCGGCTGCCTGACTCCACCCTTCTTCCTACTGGTCTGGTTGTTATTCTGTTTCTAAATTGTTGTTCTCCCTGTTTTGGTTGTGGAGGCATAGTGTGTCCACCTATGCCTCCATCTTGGCCGGAAGTCCTATGATTCTTAACTCGTCTGTCATATCCTTATCTTGGTCTCTCTGTGTCACATTCTCAGTGAGTTCCTCAATTCTATCTTCCAATTCACTAATTTTACCCTTGAACTAGGTCTGGTAAATGTTATACTACTACTACATAATGAGTTTGTATTGCATTGCTTGCATATTTAATTCCCACCATCTTTTGATACATACTTTTCCTTGTTTCCTTCCTGCCTGCTCTGTTTCACAATGTCTTCTTTATAAGTAAATCATAGTCTTTCACTTATCTATTTGAGCACCCTAAATTTCCTTTAAACTCTTTGTAATCTGTTGTACAAAATTAATTTCAACTGGGATGAATTTATTTTGTAATTGTTGATTTTGTGAGATGTCATTGTAAGCATTTGAATTTATTCTGTGTTTTATAATTTTGTATTATAGACTTCTTAGGGAGAGGCTTTAAATTTTTGGTTTCCTTTTTCTCTCTCTTATTCCTGTATGATCGATCACTCATCCAGACCAGAACCTGCTCTGAAAATGACTTTTTAATCTCAGGCTCTCTGATCATAGTGGCTTCATATTGTTTGAGACACTGTTGAGTTTTAGGGCACATTTGTTGTAAGGTAGTATTTTTGTCTCCCCCCCTCAAGTCCACAACTTTCTATAAGTCCTCACAGGCAGGTTTGGTAGACTTCCCCAGCATCCTGTTACATTCTAGGTTTTGGAGTAAGAAATCTTGCCCACTTTCATGGAACACATTTAGTCCTCATTATCCTTAAGAGCTCAACGTCTAGCTACCAGAGCTCACTACCTTGAAGGTCTATTCAATTTCTAAGCTTGTTTTTGAGTCTAGTTACATATATTCTTGTTTTAAAAAATGTTTTATGACTTATGTTTGAACCAAGACTGGAGGGGCTGTAGTAAAGCTTAAATTTATCATACTATTTTGCCTGAAAATCTTTTTTTATGCTTTCTAAACTCAACCCTTTGTTATAATAAAAGATACAGATTTTAGAGTAAGAACAAAAGCAAGAGCTAGAAATCTCAGAAGGACAATCAATGCTAACTTTTTAAGACTGATGCATATATTTCAGCATTTGAAATATCCAAAGAGAGAGCAACCGTTTTTCTAACCCCATGATATCTGAATCACCTAGGCCCTGGACTTCATTTTCCTACTCATTTCACTCCTCTTATTCTAAACAATATGTGCTTATTGTATATTGAGTAGCTTTCTTAAGTGAAGATGGTTAGCTAAATACTTCAGGTAGGTTATTTTATTTAATTGTCACAGAAACCCAGAGTCTTATTATTATCCTTATTTTACAAATATAGATATGGAGGTTGAGATATTTGAAATAAACTGCCCATGGTCACATAGAACTAATAAGTAGCAGAGTTTAGACTAGAACACAGACAGTTTGACCTCATATCCAAGTTCTACAGCCTCTTCATAGACAGGTCATTCACTGATTTGTCTGAGCCTTGCTATGTTAAAATAAACAATTGAGTGTCAGCTGTAAATGCCTCCTGTCAATGAGATCTGCTTTTTTTTAAATAATGGACACGAGAATACTTTTCCTGGATTTTCATAAGAGAAATGATCTGAAAGGGCAATAAAGTAGAGTAGGCAGCAGTTAATATTAACTATGACTTTAGCTGCAAACAAGAATTAAGATTCCAATTTTAATGCAAAGCAGGGTTTTTGTTCAGATTTATTTTGGTGGGTAAAGTACTTACCTCTGCTAAATCTTCAAAGCAGCTTCCTACTAGTGGGTGGGGACTGCCTTCATCTGTCATTTCTACAGTATCTTCTATGTGGCCCAGTAACTTCACACTAAGTTCATGTATATCTACTATACGACTAAATATATTTTCTACATCCTGTTGGGAAGAAAAACACACTAATTCAATTAGGTTGTATAACAAAAAACAAGTTTGAGCCAATTAAGTCATTTTATAATCACAAAATTTAACAACTTAGAAATTTAAGTGAAAGATAATATAAAAATCCCTTTGCAATAATGTATAATTTGCAAATACTTTTCTCTAGGTCAGTGTTTCTCAAACTTTTTGGTCTCAGGACACATACACACTCTTAAAAACTACTGAAGACTCCAAAGGGATTTTGTTTGTAATTATATTTATTAAGGTTTACCATATTAGATATTAAAACCAAAAATTTAAAACATTTATTTAAAAATAACAATATCACTTTTATGAAAAGTAACTGTAGTTTTCCAAAATAACTCAAAAATGTAATGAAAAGAATGGCACTGTTTTATGTTTTTGCAAATCTTTAATATCTAGCTTAACAGACGATAGCTGGATTTTCATTCATTGTCTTGGTCAAAGCATATGGAGAAAATCTAGCTTTATACAGATGTGTAGTTGGGGAAAAAAGGAGTATTTTAATAGCCTATTCAAATAATTATGGATCTCCTTTTCTTTTTCTGTAGAGTTTCTTTATAGAGATCTAAGTCATATACCATAAAATGTACCCTTTTAAAGGGAACTTCAATGGTTTTCATGTACTCACAGAGCTGTTCAATCATCACCACCATGAAATTCCAGAACATCTTCATCACCCCCCACAAAAAAGCCTGTATCCATTAGCAGAGCTCTCCATTCTTCTCTCCCCATAAGTCAATGATAACTACTAATCTGGACATATCATGTCAATGGAATAAATAGCTTTCTATGGCATTACTTGAAAATTCAACTAGCAGTTTCTTAAAGGTTAGTTACAATGTGGAATCTGAAAACACATCCGATTCTACACTGTTATCAAAATCCATTGGCCTGCCCTGCCCGGGTGGCTCAGTTGGTTGGAGCAATACTGTACACCAAAAGGTTATGGGTTCATTTCCAGGTCGGGGCACATACTTAGGTTGCAGGTTCAATCCCTGGTTGGGTCGCATACAGGAGGCAATGTATCGATGTCTCTCTCTTGAGTGCGTGCTTGGTCTCTCTCTCTCTCTCTCTCTCTCTCTCTCTCTCTCAAAGCATTAAACATATCCTCAGGAGAGGATTAAAAAAAAAAATCCATTGGCATATTTTCAACTTTGAATGTCTGAATAGATCTTTTACCCATGTGTGATTTTGTAGCATTATAAATTTGGTCACTTGGAAAATATTGAGTTCTGTAGATCTTCCAAATGTTAACACATTTAACACATATTCACTATATATAATATTAAAAGACCAAATCCATTAGTATCATCACAGATTATAGGAGTGGATACAAATTTTCCAAAACTCTAACTTTGCTTGAGAGTTCAAATTTTATCACTGTTACCAAATACTGCCAGTTATTTTCCTTGAAGTTACAGGTATACTTCATTCATTTTCCCCTTAACTTCATTCATTTTTGAAAAATGTCAGCCAAATATGCTTCTAAATAACCACAGTTAGTCGAGCATTCCTTCGGGTGAAAGTAGTGTTTCATAAAACAGGTGTCTAGTTCCGTTTGTTACTCAATCATACAGTACTTTTCCTCAAGCACCAACCATACTTTGGTATGCAGAAGTGCTTTATGCGACTTCCTATCTGCCTCAGCTCTTCTCTAACTTCAGCTTTCTCAAGGCGTGCCATGCTTTTGTTCTATCAGTAATGACAAAGCAGCCGTATGAATCCATATAATACCCCTTTGCTTCATGTATTCATTCTATTCTTCTATTCTCTTATTTTTATTACAAATAAACATGCATACAAGATACTCAATATAACACTTTGTAACTTCCACTAGATTTTCTGTAGGTTAGATTCCCAGATAAAGACTTTAGTTATAAGATTTTTATTTAAAACATCTACGGATTATTTCCCTAAAAAGAATCCACTGGTTTACCCTCCCCTTGGTAGTGTATGGGAATTACAGTTTTGCCAAACCCTTACAACCCTGAATATCGTCAATCTTAACTTTTAGAAAAATGCTTAGATAATTGAAAAGCAAGTACTAATTTGCATTTACACAATTACTATTTTTTTAATTTATTATCTTCATCAGTGACTATCTCTTTTTTGTCAAATCAGCTTTGGGGCATGATTAATACCTAGTAATATAACACCAATTTTAAACATACTTTTTGATGAGATTTTATGGTACTCACTCAACCTATGACTATAATCAAGATACAAAACCCTTTCCTTACTACAAGAAGATTCTTTGTGCCCCATCCCTTTTAATCACCACTACTGCCCCAGGAAACCAGTGACCTGCTTTCTGTCACTATAGACAAGAACTGTCTTTCCTATAATGTTAAACAAAGAAAATCTTAAGTAGTCTTTTGTGCCTAGTTGTTGATTTTTTGCTTATGTTTTTGAGATGAATCCATACTGTTGCATATATAACTACATCATTCCTCTTTAATGCTGAGTAGTATTCCATTGGACATATCACAATTTGTACATCTATTCACCTATTGATGGATATTTGAATTATTTCCAGTTTGAAACTATTACAAACAAGCTGCTATGAACATTCATGAACAAGTTTTATATGGATATGTTTTCATTTCTTCTGGGTAAAAACACAGGATTAGAATTTCTAGGCAGTAAGGCTAATTTATGTTTAATGTGATAAAAATTGACAAACTCTTTTCCACAGTGTTTACACTGGATTACATTCTCACAAGCAATGTGGGAATTTTATATTCCCATAAGCAATTGTTCCACATTCTTTCTGACATTTGGTATTGTCAGTCTTTAATTTTCACCTTTCTAATGAGTGTACAGTAGTATCTCATTGCAGTCTCATTTTGCATTTCTCTGATAACTTCTGAGGCTGAGCATCTTTTGATGTTCTTTTTGGTCATTGTTATATCTTCTTTTATAAAATGTTCAATTTTTTGCCCACTTAAAAATATCAGGCTGCCCTAGCTGGTGTGACTCAGTGGACTGAGTGCCCGCGTGTGAACCAAAAGGTCTCTGGTTCGATTGCCAGACAGAGCACATGCCTGGGTTGTGGGCCAGGTCCCCAGTTGGGGGAGCAGTGCAACAGGCAACTGTTCGATGTATCTCTTGCACATCAATGTTTCTCTCCCTCTCTATCTCCCTCCTTTCTCCTCTTTCTAAAAAGAGTAAATAAATAAAATCTCTTTTAAAAAGTCAGGCTATTTTTTAAATTATTGAATTGTAAAAGTTTTTATATATTCTGGATACAAGTCCTTTGTTAGATATACATATTTCAAATAGGTTCTACCAATCTATGGCTTACCTTAGACAATGTCTTTAAGAACAAAAGGTTTTCATATTAATAAAGTCTAAAATTCATTAATCTTTAATTTTACAATTCTTGATTTTTGTGTCCTAAGAGATCTTTGCTTATCCTTAAGTCTTTTCTTTTTTAAACAACTTTATTAAAATGTAACTTACATATCACGCAATTCATCCATTCAAATGATTCAGTGGTTTGTACTACATATTTATAGATTTGTACAACTCATAACCTCCTTTGTTTCTCAATGTTAACTCGCTGCCATAACTTGTGCCCCAGGCTCAGCTTCTGGTGACCACTCCGTCTCCATCAGCCCCCCAGGGTCATGCGGCTGCAGCTCTAGGGATTACTAGAATTCGGCTCCTGCTCTCACTCAGCATTCCCTAGGACCCCATTAGATTGGTTTGATTACTACTGTAAGATCAATAACCTTTCTCTAATTTTTAATGCTATTGGCTCCTCCTTTGTGCTCCCCAAAATACAGTTTCCATACTTCCATTATGGTAATTACCACACTGTACTGCAATTTAATTTTAAGTTTATATCTCTGTCTTGACCAGATTAAACTTGAGGGAAGAAATTTTTCTTAATAATCTTTGAATTCCCATTGCTAACTATGGTACCTAACAATACAGGCAGCACTGATGAAGTGTCAGTTGAAATGACTCAAATGAGTTAAATTAAACAAACAAACAAAATCTGCTTAAATAAGAGGTTTTAGTCTTTGGAGTGCTGTATATGGAAGATTTTGTGAATTCATTTGCACTTATACAATCAGTTTAATTTAGCTTTTGTCTTTTAATTTCTGTTGTAATTTATTGACATGGCTGTAGCAACTTTATTTGTGATCACAGTCACCTGAATTAAATCCCACAACTTAAAAAAATTGATGAATTAGCAGTCATGAGCTATACAAATTCACATTTCATTGGTCACGTAAAATCAACAACACATGCAATGATATATATATATATATATATATATATATATATATATGTACACATGATACTTACATTAGCTGAAAACAATTTTGAGTTGGAGACAAAGGGTTCTCTAAAAACTTTTATAATTAAATTTAGTTCCCTTATGTATTGTCGAATTTCTGCCATAAATGCCTTTACCAAATCATAGTAAGTTTGCTCTCCTGAGGTGGAAGGTTCTTCATCAGTTAACGATAATATATTTATATCTTCTACATCTTGATGAAACATATCCATCAATACCTACACAAAGATATTTAACAAAGCATAATAAAATATGAATCTACAGTCAAATATGAATCTAGAGTCAAAATATGAATCTAGGGTGCTTTGAAGTTAAGCACCCTAAGCTATTCTTTGAAGATGATTCGTAAATGACAAAAAGCAAACACGATGATCTCTTCTTGGACACACTGCCAGCATCCCACCACAGCTTCTCTAGGAGAATTTAACAGCTGGTGTCACTACCTGACTCCTCCAAGTTATCTGTCAATACTAGTATCTATCTGTCTCTCTGTCTCTCTGGTCAACCTATTACTTTTAATGTTTCCAACTCCTGTCTTAGATTTCACTCTGATTTAGTTTTCCCATTTCATACCCTTGCCATCACCCCTTCACTCCAGAGCCTCAGCACCTCATATTTAAATGATTCTTACAGCCTTCTAGGCCTATATTCGTTAAATAATGATCAAAACAAGTCCTGCTTTTACTAAGAGGTCTACCATTATTACTCTCCCCGGACCTCATCTTTCCCCTTCTGTGAGTTTCTGCATCATTATCCCCACAACACAGTAAAACAGCATTCCATCTTGTATGACTTTCTGCTTGTTTCACAAATATAAGTATTCTTTCCTCAACTCTGAAACCTTGTTTTAGACCTCTCTTGCATCTCCTCTCTATGTGAACACATAATATATATTCGAAAACTTGTATGATTCATCTACAAGTATCAAATATTTTATGTTCATTGAAAAATAATTACTTTAAAAACCAAATACTTATTCATTTAAAAATATAAAACACCTGAAATCCTTCGTCAGGTCAGGTGATTTTTGCTCTATACATTCACATCCTAAAAGAACAAATACTAAAATATAAATAAATGGATTTAGTAATCAGAAAGAATATTCCAAATCAAAAATAGTGTATTGAGGGGAAAAATGGAATGATTCATCAGAAAATATTTTCTTTTTATAAAAATAACAAAGTCATTTTTATAAAATGAAAATACCAAAGCAGTGTAGTGCAATGTTTAAGAACTTCAGACTCAGACAAATCTGGAGTTCAAGTCTGGGCTTTGAAGCTTCTTGGAATATTCTGAACCAACTTCTTTACCTCTCCTGCACTTCAGCTTCCTCATAATGAAATGTAGGTAAGAGAGCTACTATACAGCAGTATCCTAAGGACCAAGGGAGATGAGTCACATATATGTTTAACTTTCAAAAATGTTTGTTCTTAATACTATTAGAGTAAAATCATACAAGTAGTATCTAAAGAAAGCTAGGGATTAAAATAAAATGCTCAAGGATTTAGGTTTTTTACATTTTCAAAAATTGTTTTCAAGTACATCCGTAACATTCTAAATCTCTAACCCAAATAAAAATTTAAGATACCACTAATAAGAGATTATTACTGTTATTAACCCTACTTGAAGCAACATATAAAAGAAAAACTGTATGACATGTTTAAACACATTTTAATACTACATATAATACTCTATTTTCATAAAGTGATATATTGAGTACTTGCTATCAGACTACTATAAATATAGCCTAACATAAGAGAAACAATTTTATTCTATCTGAATAGTATGTTAGCATTTAGTAAGTCACATAAATATTTAAGAACAAAACATATAGAAGATCAGTATCCTACCTTATCAGCACACATTGCTACTTTAATATCTTGTTTTGTAATTTCATAGTGCCGTATATTTCGTACATAATTACCCACCAGCTTTAAAATGTCTGCAGAAATATATTCTAATACTGCTACTATGTAAACAGAAACCTGATGGTCAATTTTATAACCTAGGACCTCCTGAAAAATGAAAAGAAAAGCATGTTTAAAAATCACATACTATAAATTTGACACTGATTAAAAAACATGCATACTAGCTCAACTTTTACTGAGGCCTATGGTTATCAACAGTATCTAATTTTAAGTGGCTCACTTATGAATAATACATTAATTACTATTTAAAAATGTAAACTAAGAAAAGGTAAGGCAAAATTACCTATCATCATGTAAAAATACTTAAGAAGTACAGATTACCCTTATTCCTCTATCCTTCCAAAGGCACCTGGGCTTTCCCAAACCCTAGTAGCACATTCCTGGCATCTGGACTGTTTCCATAGGGAAAAATCATGCTATGTCCTACTGAACAAGCATGGCTATTAACAACCTGTTAATAGTCATTATTAGACTTCAAAAATAGAATGGACTTTGTGGGGCTGACCAGTTCCTATAGGAAAACAAATTTTATTTTACAATAAACAATCCAATTAAGGAAAAAAAACAATTTTGAAGTAAGTTTACTTATAAATTGGCAACAGGTTGCATTTACCCTTAAGGATATGTAAAAACTATTAAATGTTTATAGTAACAAGGGATATATTAATAAATTGAAAGACCAACAATTAGATCATAAAACTCAAAATTTAGGATCATTAATACAGCACACCTTAATTTGTTAATTCTCTTAGAATGTAGTTTAATGTGTGGATAATAGAAATCATGAAAAGAGAATTATGAAGTATGCAATTACTACCAGTTTAGTAATTTTATACAATGCGCACTTATTTCCTCGGACCATTTAGTAAGATACAGGGAGATAGTTCTATTCAAACAACCTGAGTACAAAATATAACCTTCTGACACTCAAACATCATCTAAGTGTTTAGCTTTAAATCTTGGAGAGATCAAATGGACCTGGATTTCCTAACATTATCAATTAGAACCCTGTAAAGTTGGACTAAAAGTTACTATAATAACTTTCTGCCTCAGTTACCTCATCCACAAACTGGGGATAATCATAACTTAGTTGAGTAATAAAACTTAGCTCATGCATGCAAGCATGGGGTTTTAATTCTCGTAATACCTACACTTTTGATGTGAGAGTTAATCAATAGCTTGTTCGCTGTACTAAATAAAATAGAAATAGCATTATTCAAGTTTCCAGCAGTTACTCTTTCTGTTAGTTCTAGTGAGGTTCAACCGACTGATTTAAATGACAAGCAGGCCTGCTTGATTTAAGTGACCTTCAAGGAGTCCGTGCTCAAAGATTACAGGTAGCCTGCAGGCAGTCTTACGGAAGTCCCTAGGCATCTAATGACGCACGAAGGATTAAGATCTGAAGGAACAGGGACATTCGAGTCTAACCAACAAGAAAGGAATTTCATGAATTCTCTTCAAGGTTCTACTAACTTCTGAGATGAACAAAATCCACAATTACAACTTTCTTAGTTCTTTCAATTTGTCTGACTATTACTGTTGGTATGAAATTACTTAAATCATGTTGCCCAATTTATACTTTTGTATTATCACATCATCCCCCCCATGACATGAATTCCTAAAAAATTTAGAATTAGAAAATTTTACTTTTTACTTGACTCTGTTATCCATAAAATATATTATTCTTAGTGTTTTAAAATTATGGGTTTTATTTTGCTTTTAAAAGGCAAAAAGTCAGTATTTCAGCATTACCTTTAGTAAAGGATGGATTTTTTCTACTGGGAGAGACAAAGGGTTTCTTCGTTTCCTCTTTTCAATGGCTGACTGGGCATCAGCTATTGCCCATTTATCGATTGGATGAGGGAAACTTTTTTGAACACGTTCCTTGGAAAATAGGAAAATAACAATTAAGCAACAAGTATATTGAATAGTGCTCTTCACTTAAAATTTACTTCTGCAATCCAAGAATACCAAAACATGTTTTCACATGTGGCATAACTTATACTACAAACATATTTAACCTATGAGAAAACATAACTGTCAATGTATTAGTTTCTTAACTAGGCAATTAATAGACTAAGCATTCCTTGGATTATCTATCATTCTGAATTTCAACTTTACTGTGATAAAGCTAATGATAAGAATGAGTAGAAGCCATTTTAAACATTATTTCCATAAAAATTCATAAAACAAGACCTAAGCTCAAGAAGTAAATATCTAAATCCAATTCTCATTTACTGTCCTTACTTTCAGTATCAATTATAAGCTCATGGAGCATTTTGCACTCAAAGCCTCTAAGACTTCTTTACATTTTCTTTTTTTTTAATTTCTATGTTCTGCTTTTAGGAGATAGCAGAAGGGAGAGCGGGAGGGATGGGGGAGAGCGAGAGGGAGAAATATTTGTTGTCCCATTCATTTTTATGCATTCATTCGTTGCTTCTCATACATGCCCTGACTGGAGATCAAACCCAAAACCTTGGCTTATCGGGATGACGCTCTAACCAACTGAACTACCTGTCTAGGGCTAAGAATTCTTTTCAGTATCCATCATGCAAAGGCACTTGACTTTAAAACTATTTACAAATCATAGAAATCAAGGGTTTATACTGTAACAGCAATTTTAATACACTGTAGTTCATCATTAGAGTTTGAGTCCTCCATGGGTCATTAATTTTTAACAAAGTACTTCATTTTAATTTCCACCACTTATTCAGTTATAATTCCCATCGAAAGTGAAAGAACTCATGTTAATATAAAAGCTAAATCTTCCCACTTTAATAAACTAATGTGATTTACCTCAAACAAAAGGTACTCTCATCCCCTTACAAGTTTTTAAAATCACCTTTCAGGATACTATAATTAAAACCAGCAGAGGTCGCTACTACATAATTTTAATACATGGATTTTGAATTAGTATTTAGTGGTACTACCAGGAAACATTAAACATCACTCCTGATTATAAATCTAAATAAAAACATTTGTCAGTTGTTATTAAAATGGGAAATAAAGAATAGATTTCCATGTAACACAAGGTGGGGGGACAGGCCAACTCTAGGGCAGCTTAAAAATAAATTTAAAAAATTAAGAATACTTTTCCCCTTGGAATTTCAATAAACTTCCCCACCATCTGTATTCAAAGCTAGTAAATCAGCTGCCAAATAAGAAGTGATCATTTTGATTCTAATTAATAGAATTAGAGATGTGTCAAAAGAAATCACTGTAGTTAAAAATGAAGTTTACAAACTTTTCCAAATGCCTAGTTGAAAAGATGTTTGCCAGGATACTATACCCTCATATAATAAAGACAACATAAAGATCCAAAATACCAGAGGAGTCTGGCTTGTGAAAAAGGAGGGGAAAAAAGGGAAGGGGTGGAAAGGTTGAAAGAAACAGCAAAAACAAAAATTCTATTCCTTCTTTAAGTCAACGCTATGGACTTGCTATTCCAAAAGTGACAAGAGATTTAGGACTAACTTTACCCTGGTTCTCAATTAAAATGATCACACCAATGGTTTTAATCCAAGGTTACCTGAATAGGTACAACCATGGTACAGTTAGGTATAATGGTATGGCCCTGTGGCTTGGCTAACTTTCTTTTAACCTCAACTCATAGTATAAAATAATAAATTCTTAATACACTTTACCCTTCACACACACACTGCACTGGAACAAAGTTTCATAAAACAAAACCTGCCTTTATTATACGCAATGAGTTGGTATTTTCTATTCATTAAAAAAAAAAGTTAGCTGGGCAGTTCACTAGAGTGATTTTATGACCTAGAGTCTAAAAAGGCACTTGTGTGTAGTGGTCACAGAAAAGCAGAAGAGAACAGAAGGTGAACTCAAACTGACAATTCTGTATCTTTGAAAAAAATCATCAGTGGAATTACAGAGGCAAATTGTAGGCAGGGGTTGGGGTGGAAAAAATGAAAATAGAGCAGTAACCCCTTCCCATCTCAATTTTATCTGTCCAATTCCAAGTTTATCTATTGTTTTAAGAAAGAAGGGGAAACAAAATCAGGAATGACAAAAGAGAACACAAGAAAGAAGAAATAATGATGATGAAGAACACATTTAAATTTACTTATCAATGTATTATTGGAATCAAATTATTCAACTATATACTCAGATCACATCAAAGTTCAGACTGTATGGGAAAAAAACTGGTAATGTCAAAAAAGGTGCCTTGAATGTGGAAAGGTCAAGTTGAAAGAATTACTTTATCTCTTTTAGTGACAAATTTAATTATAATTTAAAACAAAATAAAACTTTTTACAATTATTTTACATATTTTTTTAAAAATAAAGAAGCCCAAGGAGGAACGCTCAGGAAAGACTCATGAATTGGAATTCTAATACTCTGCTACTTTCAAAATTAATAATTTTGTTTGAAATGAGAGACTCCATCTTGATTAATATGTAGTGGCTTTGAGAAAATAAGACACAGAACTAGGTTTGAGATGCAGCTGTCTCTCCCTCCTTCTCTTTTTTTAAAAAAGATTTTTATTTATTTATTTTTAGAGAGAGGGGAAGGGAAGGAGAAAGACAGGGAGAGAGAAACACTGATTTGTCATTAGTTACCTCTTGCATACCCCCAAGTGGGGACCTGGCCTGCAACCCAGGCATGTGCCCTGACTGGAATCTAACCTGCAACCTTTCAGTTTGCAGGTTGGTGCTCCATCCACCAAGCCACACCAGTCAGGGCTTTCTCTCTCTTTTTTAATCCTCACCCAAGGATATGTTTATTAATTTTAGAGAGAGAGAAAGGGGGAGGGGGAGGAAGAGGGGGAGGGAGGAAGGGAGGGAGGGAGAGAGAGAGAGAGAGAGAGAGAGAGAGAGAGAGAGACACTGATGTGAGAGAGAAACATGGATCAGTTGCCTCCCATATGTGCCTGGACTGGGAAACAAACCCACAACCTAGGTAGGTGCTCTGACCAGGGATCAAACCCACAATCTTTTTGGCATATGAGATAATGCTTCAGCCAACTAAGCCACCCAGCCAGGGCTCAGCTGTCCCTTATTAGCAGAACCTGGTCTTTTGCTTTACTTAATACAGGGGTCTAAATAGGTAATCTTAAAGATCAATTCCAAGACAAACCTTCTAGAACCTATGAAAACTCCTGCACATAAACTTCCATGCAAATATTCAGACCACAGGTACTTTTGAAGTCTTATTAATATAAATACTTAGAATGCGTGGGAGATTTTTTTTTAGAAAGACAGAAAATATGGAGAAACTACTTGGGAAATCTAAATGTTGATGGAAAATGTTAAAAAATTACAAGGATTCTTTAGGATGCAAAGAAAAAAGTTAAAGAAAAAATGAATGGAAAAGGGAAGCAAACTTCAAAAATTTTAGGATATGACTCATGGGGAAAAAAGTCTAAGATAAGAAGTCCAAGAAAGCCTTGGTTAAATGAAAAGAAAAATGTATCGATGCCCTAAGAAATGGAAGTTGGTTAAATACAGGACACAGAGGCCAACAAGGGAAACAGAAAAGACATTACAAATGGAAATCAGTCTAGTCAACCAGAGAAAAGTAATGAACATGTACAATTATGAAAGAATGAGACTCAAGAAATTATATAAAGAAAATTAAGTACCTACATATTAATTCTATGCAAGTGAGAGACTGAGACTCATTATTTTCAAGAATTCACTACCTCTTTCAATATGAGGAAATGTTAAATGACCGTATTTTGCCATGTAAATGTGCTCCCGTGTATAATGTGCACCCATGTTTTTGTGCGCAATATGCACTGGACTATTATGCCCATTATTATACCCAGGGCATGTTTTCATAATACCCATGTATAATGTGCACCTTTATTTTTCCCTCAAAATTTTGGACAAAAAATGTGCATTATACACAGCAAAATATGGTAGTTTCTAAATTAATTAAAAGGAGGAAATTAGATAAGTATAAGTATAGTACAACATATCTAGAACGAGCTCTTTGAGTATGCAGGTTACCAAACTGGCGAATTCCTGGGCTGCACCAACACTGAAACAGTAAGCAAGACCTGTCATTCCGTTTTAATACAGCAGGCATAGGGATAGATGCAGCATTTTACAAACACTGTGGGAGAACCCAGCTAGAACCCAAAAGAGCAAATGGAATTGTTAATGAGGAGAGTCAGGTAACCAGTTCTTTTTAAGATCGACTCTGAAGACCAATGTAATTAGTGCCAAAGGAAATGATACATAAAAGATATCTCACCTTATACAAAGGGAAAATAGGCTAACAAAGTATTAAATCGACTTTAAATTACTTAAGTAATCAAAGGATCTTACTGTTCCACAGTACACAATCTTTCTACATCCACAACGTCTGCAATTCAATGTTCCTTAGTATCTCTCTGCTCAGCTGAAATCTGGAGGAGCTCCCCTGAAGACTTCTTAGAGTAGGAACTGCCCTTGTCTCAAAACTGACATGAAAGTGAATTTAGCACCTTTTCCACTCAGCAAGCTGCTTCTGGAACATCACTCTTTTCACTCTCCTATGAAATCATTCCATTATCCTGTGTGACTTTATTGTCTACATTAAGGATACATAAAATACCGTCGCCTTTTAATTCATAACCTGTAGCCCAGCCAACACCACATAGCAACATCCCGCTTTGTAAGGATGTTACCAAAGAAATCTTAAATTCCAACAACTGTCTCTGACCCCAATCTATTCTTCTATGTGTCTCACTCAGGTATTCCAGTGTCGTCAGCTCTCTGACCTCACTGGGAAATCCAATACCCCGTTTCCCTCCCTCTTTTTCCAATCTGCCTGCTCTCTCCTACCTGGCAGAATAGGCTAGTGGCATGTATGCCCTCAAAGCTTAGACTTTCTGCATTAGAGACTTGGTTTCACTACTTATTAGCTGTGACCTTGGGCAATGCATTTACCCTCTTAGTGTTTCAGTTCGCTCATTTATTCATTCAACATGTATTTCCTGTTCAATGCCAGTTCTAGATGGCAGAGATCTGGCAGTGAACAAGAGAAAAATCTCTGGAGTTTACACTCTAATAAGGGGAAAAAAGCAGCACCATCTTCATGGGGCTTTAAAAACTTTAAATGAAATATAAAACATACAAGTGTTTAGATCAGTGCATGATACTACAGCTAGCACTCAAACGCCAGCTATTACTGCATTTCACTTTTTTCCTACCCAAATAGATTCTCTGATGTTCTTTTCAGCAGTTTCTCATTGAATGTGCCTCAACCTTCAGGAGAACAGAGCAGGGCCTGGGGTAGAAAAACTCATCTCCTCTCCAGTCACTATGTGCCTTAAAATCATTATTACAGTCTGTGTGGGTTATGTCCTGAAAAGGACTATAAAGCACTGCTATTACTAATTTCCACAATTCCTTTGCCCTACTCTTTTTTCATTGTAGGTCCATGGTGAAATACCAGTCAATCCTACTATTTTGTGTGTGTGTGTGTGTCCACACTTGAGTACTGCAAAAGAAATGTCACAGAAACCCAAACATTTGCAGCACTATACATTTGAGGGCATTAAAGTCAAATGATCCTTCATCACTGCCATAAAACTACTTTTATGTTTCCAGCTCTAGCTCCCATTTTCAGGACTGCAAACCATATCACTTCTCCTCTCATACCTTTGACGCCTTCAGAACTCAATTTAGATGCCTCTGCTTCTGAGATGGTAACCCTAAGTGCCAAAGTCCATGTGATTAGTTGCCCCCTTTAAAAGTTGCCACAGCCCATTTACTCATAGTGTATCACATTATGTTATCGCCCATTTACCTATCTCTATCTCCACTAAACTGTGATCCCTAAAGAGACAGGGACCATGTCATCTTCGAAAGAGATTACGGAACTTCCTTCCTCCCTTCAACTGGTAGAAAGGGGTCCATTCAGTATCTAAAATACATATAATACCTGAAGATCAAGAAATTAACTGAGATGTTCTTGAAAGGATAGCTGCCTTTACAAAACAAAAGAAATACCTAAACATATTCTATTCTCCAAAGATATGGAGATTATACACATATATAATTCTAATAGAATATAAATTATAAATAATATATATGTATATATGTTATAGACATTATATATGTATATAAGTATATATTATATACATATATAAATTATGTTATATATGTAATTTATGTTATGTACACGACAAATAATATATATATTTATACACATTATATACATCTATAATATATAACATATACTACATATAATTCTATATAATATCTTTTATATATATATAATTCTAGCATCAAGAAGTAATGTTTAGAGGCTAACAAAAATTCATTTTAGATTACAAACAAAACATAGAATGATTTGACAGCTATAACACAAGCAAGTTATCATACACTCAATACAAAGTTAAAATGAATCCAGTTTTCAATTTTTAAATATATAAAGATATGTATGAACTGAAGACCAAGTGCTGTCCTCTTTATTAATATTACAATAGGCACACAGATTAGATGTATATAAAAAATAAATATAAGGCAAATTCATCATACCTCTACATCTGAAACACTTCGGGGCTGAGCTTGGCATAGCATATTTAATAACTGCAAAATTAATTCTTCAACATACTGAAGAGCATCATCACTCGACTCAAGAGTAGGATGAACTTGCCCCTGGACCTATAAACAAAGAGCAAAGTAATTATAATGCAGGTTTGTTTCATCGAATTAAACAAAACAAGTAATTTTTTTAAAGCATGGGTTTGTATTCAAGAACACAGTATGGTTTACAAACACAAATTTCATTGTTATGACCCAGAAGTCAGGAGTTCTCAACTCTTCTCTCAGCCACATTCACCACACATGCTTATTAACATGTTCTTGGAGGTTCAGGTACCTAATTGCATGATTTTGATATTTTTTTTTCTTAAATCATAGTTACACTGAAGTGTGGGAATATAGACAGGGAGGGAGAGGCTGAGCTGGGAATAAAAGATGTAGTTTATGTAGCTTTTGCCAAGAACCAGTGGTTGATGGAAATACTGCTTGGGCAAAACTGAACTCCTACCTCTGTCCCTTTACCTTTCCTACTAAATGATAAAGTCCAAGAAGGATTATGTCTTATCCTACTCACCAGTGTAAGTCCAGTGTCTAGCACTGCGCAGGGCACATAACACAAGCTTGTTAATGTTTGCTGAACACTAAGCTGCCCTGTACCAAAGCACACAGAATGGGTACTTTTGACAATCTCTGACTGTCTATGCCTTAGGGAAATACTATGGTGGTCACTCATTCGTAAATACATAATAATCTTTACCTTCATTTTTTCTGACCATTTCTCTGGAGGCACCTTAGGCCACTGGCCTCTGTAAAACTTATATTTTAATAACCAGTATGATATTCTTTAATTGCATCCCTACGGGTCAAAATTTTCCCTCCTTTTAATAAAAATGACTGGAAATCAGTTCCAGGAGACAAAAAATGTGTTTCAAAATATGCTCGTCTCTCTAAAGGGAGGCAGAACACTCACAGGGTGGAAGCGCACAGTGCTCACCAGCCGAGCACACGTGGTGCGGCCCGTCCTACTACACCTCATTAGCTGGAGGGGGGTGAGCCTCCGTGTGTGAGGACATTTTTATAAACAGTGTACCACACAGTGAACTTTTTAATCCTCCCTCAAGGTTTTGTTTCTTGCTTTTAGAGAAAGAGGAAGGAAGAGAGGTAGGGAGAGAGGTAGAGAGAGAGAGTGAGAGAGAGAGAGAACAATATTGATCAGTTACCTCCTGCATGCACCTCGCTCAGGAATCAAACCCTCAAACTGGGTCCTGACCTGGGTCAAGCTCACAACCTTCTGGTTATGGGACAACACTCCAACCAACTGAGCCACATCAGCCAGGGCAACTTTTAAGTCTTACTATTTAAGAAAAACATTTCGTAAGGCCATTGCTGCCATAGGTAGTGATCCCTCTGATAGATCTGGGCAAAGTAAATGGAATACTTTCTAAAAAGGATTCACCATTCTAGATACCATTCCAAACATTCATGATTCATGGAAACAGGTCAAACTCTCAACATTTACAGGACTTTAGAAGAAGTTGATTCCAACTGTCATGGATCACTTTGAGAGGTTAAAGACTTCAGTGAGGAAGTAACTAGAGATGTGGTAGAAATAGCAAGAGAACTAGAATTAGAAGTGGAGCCTGGACATGTGACTGAACTGATGCAATCTCATGATAAAACTTTAATGGATAAGGAGTTGCTTTTTATGGATGAGCAAAGAAAGCAGTTTCTTGAGAAGGAATCTACTCCTGGTGAAGATGCAGTGAAGACTGTTAAATGACAACAAAGGATTTAGAATATTACAATAAACTTAGTCCATAAAGCAGTGGCAGGGTTTAATAGAATTGACTCCAGTTTTGAAAGTTATACTGGGGTAAAATGCTAACAGATAGCATCACATGCTACAGAGGAATCATTCATGAAAGAGCCAATCAATGCAGCAAACTTCACTGTTGTCTTATTTTAAGAAAGTGCCACAGCCAGCTCAACTTTCAGTAACTGCCATCCTCATTAGTCAGCAACCATCTACATGGAGACAAGACCATCCATCGGCAAAAAGATTACAATTCACTGAAGGCTCCGATGATATATGGTAGCATTTTTTAGCAATAGAGTACTTTTGTTAAGGTATATACATTGATATTTTAGATATAATGTATTACAGTTAATAGACCACAGTACAGTATAAATATAACTTTTATGTGCACTCGAAAACCAAAAAATTCCTGTGACTCACTTTATTGTGACATTCGCTTTATTGTGGTGGCCTTGAACTAAACCCACAATAGCTCTGAGGTATGTCTGTATAGAGATGAATCAAAAATAGTCCCTGCTCACATGGACTTAATACTCTGCTCTGGTATGTAAAATCAGATGAACTGTATATAACCACAGTGGTAAAATGCAAAGGTTTAAAAAAACAAACAAACACTTGATAGAGTTTATGATTCAGGCATATACAATTCAAGTAAGTCTGACACCATGTATGACATAAAATTTTAGAAATTTAAATTCAAATAGTTTTATTCACTGATGGTTATTAATAGCCAAATAAACCTATTAGGTAAATAATGCATGATGCCAACTGTTCTAAGTTTCTGGATATTAACCTTTATCATATCTTAAATCTGTCAAATTAGGATCAAAAATTTCATTTAGACAAGAAACTAATAAATTCTTTTACTTCCTTAAAAACAAAACAATACTTCAAGACATCTGACTGAAAAAAATGGGCAATGGTAAATGTTTAAAGACAAGCATAACACCAATTCCTGAAATACACAAACTTTGCTTTTCATCTTTCAAGGAAGATCCTCTTAAAAGATTTCTTTAATGAACAGACAGAAGTAGTATTACACTTCCTATACAGATAGGATAAAAAACACTTTCTCTTCTATGACACTGTTACAGCTAGTGTTCCATTCCACCTAAATGGTGCCCAAAGATATTTAATAGACCAAATAATCCATATTATTCAAGATTATGCAGAATAGCCCTGACCAGGTAGCTCGGTTTGTTGAAATGACATCCCATACACCAAAAGGTCCGTGAGTGGATGCGGGTGTGGTGTGCACTTGCACAATTAAAATAAGCATTCAGAGTAGGGTTTAAACTAGATGTGAGTTTTCCTTTATTAACATTTTTCAGAAATCTTATATTTTATACTTACATTTATTGACATAGAAAACACGTACTTGAAATACAATTACTTCAATTAATTTAAGTAAAATAAATGCAAAAATTTCACTAAAGAATTAATGATGGCCATGAATCAGAATTCCATATGGTCATGACAGTAATTCTTTTAAGAGATAATAATCATATTCAACTAAAGATGTTACCCTTTGAATTTTAAACCTTCCCTAAGGACTGTCTGCTTCTATTTTGCCAGTTCATTTTGTCTCTAGTAATTTCTAACAGATTTAGAAGCAACTTTGTTGGCGATTATTGCCAGATTTTATGGAATCTGAAAAAGCAAAGGGATTAGGTCTAAATCAATTCCTAGCTGTTTGATATATGAGTCCACTAAGTGTATTCAGGAACCCCTTGGGTAAACTGCCAGAAGACACTATGTTGAATTCTGATGAATCTTTAATAGCCCTTTCTAGCTAATGGCTCTCTAAAGAATTAGAAAGGCTTCTAGATTGTATTTTGTCATAGCTTGAGCCCAGATCTGCTACTTTTACTTATAAATATAACAGGAGAAGGTGAAATAAAACTGGTATTTTCAAAATCTTTACAATGGTAAATAATAAAGACACCGATTATTAAATCTCTTTCTCGGTGTTATGACTGTTTAGTCAATGTTCAGTGTTTTAGTTGCTTATTTCTCCTCATTCTGCGGTTTATTTTAGTTTGCAGGCTGGCAGTCAATCCACTGAGCCACACCAGCCAGGGTTGAGGTTTATTTTAAAATCAAAGCAGAAATCCCTTATTAAAAAAACATATTTAAAGACAAAAATAAAACAAGTTAGAGAACTTAAATATTTTCCATAAATAAAATGGACTAAAATATTTTCTCACTTCCTCAGGCCTATTAATTAGCTTTAGGTACATGTATATGACAATTTCCCCCCACCTCCCATACCCGAGGTCTTCTTATTTGCTGGGGACACAAAAATGAATGAGGACATGGCATCTGCCCTTAAAGATTTCAGCTCACAGAGGAGCTAGAATGTAAACAATGACTTCACACAATGGGATGAGGCTAAAATGAAGTTAATACTTAAGGTACAGTGATGACAAAAGGACCAAAAAAGAGTAGCCTTGCTGGTGGTGTGTGAGGAGTATCAGAAGCCTTCACAAGTAAAACATACTTGAACTGGGGTGTAAAGGATAAATAAGGTACATCAGGCAGCAGATAAGGAAGCAGAGTTTTTACTAACAAAGCTAGCATATAAAAAAGACATAGAGGCTAAGACAAAATGACGTGCTGGGGAAACTGTAAGAGTTGCACTGAAGAGTACCTGTAAGGAAAGCTAAGGCTGGAAAGGGCAGGCTTGTAAGTCATGCTAAGAAGATGGAAAGTGATCAGGAAAGCACAAAATAATTGAAGAGTTTTAAACAAGACATTGATATAATCAGATCTGTACACTGAAGAATCTCCTACAAGGATGGTTTGCTATGAACCATTCATAGTAAAACCTTGACTGATACGTAGTCTAAGTAAGTCCCTTTTCTGATACTTACCAATGGCAGAGGGGAATAAGAACATGAAAAGATGGGGGGAGAATTCCCCTCCACTGGGACTCATTCACTAAATATTTATTGAAGGTCTATTGCGTACAGAGATCCAACAGTAAACCAGATATACAAAGTTCTGGCTTTCACTTAGCTTCTATTTTAATAAAAAGAGGGCTTCGGCCACTTGACTTTATTTTTAAAAAGAGAATCTTATTTTTTGAACCTCAATCTACTGAAATGAGACACAAATATTAGGTATGAGGGAGGAACCCCATGTTTCCAACTTCTGCTTCTAGGTTGGAGTCACGGCAGTGGCAAATTCAAGCCCTGTCAACCTGTGGTGTCCTTTAATGTCAGCATTGGTCATCACAGGAAGTTTGTCTGCAGTAAGTTTGCCGGATGAAGATGGAGCTCTTTGCAGACACGGTGCCTAAGATGGGCCAAGAACTTTAGGTAGTTCTGTACTGGAGAATTCAGAAAACACTGGGTTCTGAGAGGATACAAAGGGAACACTTTCCACAGGGTCAGGACTTCATGATTCAGGGTGGAGATTTTGTTAACAGAGATGGTACTGGATTTGCCAGTATTTATTGGGGGCCATCTGCAGATGAAAATTTTAAAAGCAGGCACTCAGCTCCAGGCCTGCCTTCCATGGCAAACAGTGGTCCCAGTACAAATAGCTGCCAGTTCTTCATCACCTGCTCTAAGAGTAATTGGCTGGATGGGAAGCACGTAGTGTTTGGAAAAATCATTGAGGGACTTCTAGTGATGAGGAAGACTGAGAATGTCCCCACAGGACTCAACAGTAAGTGGAAGCTGCCTGTGGCAAGCTCCCAGTGTGGGGAGATGTAGTCCAGAGCAAGACTGAAGCAGCCCGCCACGTCTCTGCCATTGCAGGCCTGCCCTCGCTCCAAGTGACTCTCTTAAGTAACGTAATCTGGGCTGACGCCTGTTTGCAGTTGCCCTGTTTGATCACGAGACCCTGGAAGTATCACAGATTCAGAACGCAAGGTTTTCCTTGCTTTTCAACTGTAAATAAATTTCTTTTTGTATTATGGGGGAAAAATAAAAGGGAAACTACAGATGTAACTACAGTACATGCAGTCATCTTATAGCTAAGCTTTTCTATGAATTAAAAACACTCTACTTACACACAATTAGTGAACGTCTTGTGTAAATACATAACTAGTGGTAAATCCAGAAATATCATTTTTCCCCCAGTGGAGCCAGATATATACCCTATCTATACTTCATTATAACAGCCATGTCATCCGTTCATTCCCATCCTTGCCTGCTACCTTGCACCCTTCTCCTGAAGACATAGCCACTAACCACAGTAGGATAATTCAGAGGAAGAAGAGTTCTGTTCATGGAGTACTTACAAAATGAATGAATGAGTCATGTGGCTAGGTTCCATATAGCATTAGCTATATCATTGAGTTAAACATGCTTTGTAGGGTGGGTTGAGAATCTAATTACTGTTTATAATACCATTTCTCTAGGAGGTGGTATTTTAAATCCCAAGCAATTCACAAACCAACTTTTGAAACTCAATCCATTTATTAATTGGAAATTGGCAACATACCTAGATAATAATAACTGAAGTTTCTCTTCTTAAAATAACTTTTTACAATCTCTTTGAATCTTGACATTTAAGAAGTTCCCAATATAAACATATGAAAAGATCCTCAAATGTAACAGTTATGAGAAATGCAAATTAAATGATCAATAAGATATCTTATCCATATTAGACTAGCAAAAACTAAAAAAAATCAATAACACCTATTGTTGACAGCAATGCTAGGAAAAGGTTATTCTATTACATTTCTAATGGAAATGGTAACTCATTTTTAAAAATATCCTCACCTGAGGGTATGTTTATTGACTTTTCAGAGAGAGAGGGAAAATGGGGGAGGGAAGAAGAGAGGGTTGGGGGGAGAAACAGAAACATCCATGTGAGAAACATCCATCTGTCGCCTCTGGTACATGCCCTTGCAGGTGATCAAACCTGCAACCTAGGTATGTGCCCTGACCAGGGATTGAACCCACAAACTTTCAGTGTACTGGACAATGCTCCAACCAACTGAGCCACCCATCCAAGGAACTGATAACAGACTTTTAAAAAAGTAGTCCAGCAACCACTATTAAAATTAAAAATAATTATACTTTATGGTCTAGCAGACACATTTTTGGAAATTATCCTATAGAAATAAAAAGATATAAATACCAAGATTTTATTGTACCACTGTTCATAGTGGCAAAAATAAAAACTAGAAATAATGTAACTGGCCATTAGTAAGGGAATGTCTGAATAAATGATGGAATATTTTTATTATGGAGTGAATTATAGCCCCTAAAATTTCATGTTGAAGTCCTAATTCCTAGTACTTCAGAATGTGATTATATTTGGAGACAGTGTCATTAAAGAAGTTATTAAGTTAAAATGAGGTCCTTAGTAGCCTTTCAAGAGGTAATTTGGAACACATATACACAGAAGGAAGACCATGGGGAGACACAGGGAGAAGACAGCCATCCATAAGACAAGGAGAGAGGGCTCAGAAGAAATCAACCCTGCCAACACCTCATTCTTGGCCTTCTAGTCTCCGTAATTGTAATAAATAAATTTCTGTTGTTTAAGCTGCCCAGTGTGTGGTTCTTTGTTATGGCAGCCCTGGCAAACACAACTTTGTAGCCATTAAAAATAATAAATTTTGCCCTGGCTGGCGTAGCTCAGTGGATTGAGTGTGGGCTGCGAACCAAAGTGTCACAGGTTCGATTCCCAGTCAGGGCACATGCCTGGGTTGCAGGCCATGGCCCCCAGCAACTGCACATTGATGTTTCTCTCTCTCTTTCTCCCTCCCTTCCCTCTCTAAAAATAAATAAATAAAATATTTTTTTAAAAAGAATATTTTAAAAAATAATAAATTTGAGCTATGCCATTTGATAAATTTCCACAAGGTATTCTTGAGTAAGATATAAAAAAAAATTGAAGTACAGGGAATGATCAACACACACATGCATTTGTTTATAATGCATTATAGACATATACATTTGTACATCAACATGGCAACATGGAGAGAAATATGGAATAATATAACCTAGAATATTAACATGGGTTAGAAGGTCCTGGCAGGGGAGGGGTGTGGATGGAAGGAAAGAAAAATGGGGGAGAACTAACCAACCACCCTTTCCCCATCCCCCCAAAAGCCTGTACTAAAAATAACTGTATCATATTTATACACTTTGGTAACATTTTATGTACCTGTGTATATATAAAATAAAATAAAAATTTAATTAAATTTTTCATTTCATTTCATTTCATTTCATTTTCATTTAAATAAAATGTTTCATGATTCCTTTTTTTTGCTATGTGTACATTAGCCATGGGAAAGACAATATTTCGAAGTCCTTTCCCACAGAAAGTAACCACACACATCAAATTACAAATATGTATCAAGTGCCAAGTTCATATCATCTTTCATTTGTTTTGCTCTAAAAAACAATACATATGACCTTCCCAAACAAGTTTTTATTACTTTCTGTGATAACAGAGTTCCCACCAATAAAACAAAGAACTAGCTCAAGAAAAAAAAATCTCCATTTTTTTAGTTCTTCTTCAAGCATTTTCTTAATCTTCATACTCAAGGATCTTCCAAATGTGGCACAAATCCTTTATCAATGATAACCCAACACAGGTAGGAGTGCTTTATAAAGCTCCCTTTCCCCCTCCCCCGTGTTCTTATCCATCTTATTTTAAGTTTCAATCCCATTCTAAGAGGCATTTTTAAGGCTGCAGTAGAAATAATTATTCATGTGTGTCTACTGTCTATTCTTTGGCAGTTTTCCAAAGAGTTCCAAAAAGTGGCAGTTTGTGACCTGGGTATCTTTCTAGTCAGGTTCACCACTTGATTACTTATAACCTCTAAGCATTAGATTAGAGAGTCTAGTGAAAGGCATAAAAGTTCAAATTCAAGCTTCTCCATAGATCAGGCTCCTTGATGTGTGATCACTAACACTAAACTGATGTACTGAATGAACTGAATAGATTCCTGCATTATTTATACTTTTATTTCTAGAAGGTAAGAGAGTCAATGTCACCTGTGCATTACACTTAAAAATGTTATCTATTTCCATACTTTCTGAGTAAAAGACACTATACGCCAAATATGACACATGTGCACATGCACGTGTCCAACAGACACTGTGCTAGATGTTAAGAATATAAAACAGACAGAGTCCCTGCCCTATCAGACGGTTAGAAGTATAGCAGGGAACATGACATCATCACAGGAATCACTACATAATAAGAAGCAGAGTAATAAAGAGGTTAAATGTGATCTAAATTGTCTAAATTCAAATCTCAGTACTTTCAATTACCAGGGTGTAACCCTGAGCAAATTAACTAATCCTTTGATAATATTATGTACCAGTACACAGTCAATGTCCATTTAACGTTAGCTGTAGCTATGCTGCTGTTCTTATTAGAGGATGCAGTGATGCTAAAAAAGGGGGCCCACGTTAACCTAGTAGTTCTGGAAAGGAGACTGAAGCAGAAACCTGATGGGTGGGTAGAACTTAGGTGAAAAGTGGGTTGGTAAAATGAGAGGAATAATATTCTAGGTAAAGGGAACAGCACACACAGACATGGAGAGGATAAAATAAGAAGGTTGGGTAGGGCCCAGATCATTGGCCAGATGCACCAGAGGCAGATATGTTTACTAAGATGGGGAAAACTGTAAGAAGAACAGATTTTTTAGTAAGCAGGAAGGGGAACAAGGAGGTTAGACTTTAGTTCTTGCCTTTATTATTCTTGAGATATCTTTGAGACATGAAATTAGCAAACAATGGGTTTAATATATGGGCAAATAAATATAGAATTTTATTTGTAATAATTTGTATTATAGAATGACTCTCATCAAAATAGCAAGTGGTGATTAGATATTAAATCAGTATAAAAAATGGCACAAGAAACCAAAAAATATCCTCCCCTGCCCAGACTTTCATACTATCCAGCAGAAATTAGACATTTTAATGCTTTGAATGTCCTTACCCCACCAATTCCATGGTGGTAGACCATAAGGCTACAAGGGGTATAGGTGCACACAGGAATGTTTACAAGTGACTGTCCTGTATACTTTTCTACTATGCTAGAACATGGGTAGATGTCCCTGGGGGAAAAAAAAGTTGTTTACTGACTCCTGGGCTCAACTGTGCCACACATTCTTTAAAGAGAAGCTCTAAAACAGGGGTGTCAAACTCATTTTCACCAGGGACCACATCAGCCTTGCAGTTACCTTCAAATTGCCAAATGTAATTTCAACTCCTTAACAATTAAGGAGTAATTACATTTATATAGTCCTAAAATTATTTTGGTCCTTTGAAGGCAACCATAGGTTGGATATACAGCTTTGCTGGATAGAGTGATCTAGGTTGTAGGTCCTTGCTTTTCCTCACTTTGAATACTTCTTGCCAATCTCTACTAGCCTGCAAAGTTTCTTTTGAGAAATCAGCTGACACTCTTATGGGAACTCCTTTGTCAGTAACTCTCTGCTTTTCTCTTGCTGCTTTTAAGATTCTCTTTATCAGATGGACTGTAAATTCGAGGACCATGCTGACATTTGACTGGGCCAGTTTGCAGGGCAGCTGATCCACCCTGCTGGCCCTGAGGCTGATTCCAGCTGTTTGCCTGCTCTAGACTTCGGTCACTAGCCTGGCAGCTGAGTGAGGCCACTCGCCTGGAGGCTGCCTTGCGACACTCACCCTGCAGCTGATTCTGGCTGTTCACAGCACTACTTGCCAAGACTGATTTGAGCTGCTTGCTGGAACTTGACTCACACTGCCCGCCCAGAGGCTGACCAGTGCTACTTGCCTGGCAGTAGGCTCCAGCCATGGTGGGCTTGAAAAGAGCAAGGAGGAGGTACACCGCACGGACCTCGGCGCAACTGGTGAATTAAAGGCATAGGCCTGGTGCAAATGGACAGTGGGGGCCTGGCAGCTCACGGAAGACCTGGGCTGGAGGCTGGGCAACTGAATATTGCAGCCCAGATCTGGCCCCCACCTTTGCAAAACCATAGGAAGGGAGGAAGGTGAAGCCCAGGCCCCCTTTTCCCGTGGCATCCAGGAAGACCAGCAGAATTAGCTAAATGCATTTAAAGTCAGCAGGAGATTTATTTATTTTTCTTTCCTCTCTTTTTTTCTTCTCCCCAAGTGAGACAATAAGACGTGGAGTTATGAAAGTACAGAGGCAGATCCAAAGGGTCCACAAGGCTAACCCCCAAAACTGAGAAACTGAGACAAATTTCACTTTGCTATCTCATAGAACTGGCATTTTATTGTTTATTTGTATTATTATTTTTTCATTATTTTACTTCTTTCATTAGTATTTTTTATTTCTTTTCTTTCTGTTTAGTTTTCTTCATTTTATTTCTCTGTTTAATTGCATTGTTTGACTGGTTTTCCTTATTTCCTCTTCATTGAATTTTAATTTTCCTTCTTTCACTTCACTCATGTTCTAATAACACGCTACTCTTTTTTTTTTTTTGGTTCTTAAAACAGATTTATTTAAAGATTTTATTTATTTACTTTTAGGGAGGGAAGGGAGAGAGATAGAGAGAGAGAGACATCAATGTGCGGTTGCTGGGGGTTATGGCCTGCAACCCAGGAATGTACCCTGGCTGGGAATCGAACCTGGGACACTTTGGTTCCCAGCCCGTGCTCAATCCACTGAGCTACACCAGCCAGGGCTATAACACACTACTCTTGATTGTGTACTTTCTATTCTGGTTATCCAAATCTTATATTTCTTGTCATATTATTGTTGTTCTAGTACTACTGTAAATAATTGTTGTTCCATACAATTGTAAATACTACACAGCAACCCTCCCTGATCTTAGCCCACTTCACTTTATTCCTAAGCTTTATCATTGTTCTGGTTAACTCTATTCTCTCACACACTATGCCTACATTCTATCCTTTACTCTCACTATATCTCATCATCTAACCTTGCACAAGTGCTCTGTTTTCTGGATTCAGCTCACAATCCTCCTCCCCTCTAACAAGAATCTTATCTCTCTTTCACCTTTTATAAAAAGTGATTAGTTGGGTGAAATATCATGGTTAATGCTATACTTATTCTAAGAATCTCCTATCTCTTCTCTACTTGTTGATACATTAAATTCCATAGAATACTCTCCCGCTGTCTTAATCCATTTTGCCTACCCCCTGCCACTGATCACATACAAGAGTAGTTAGGAGCTGCAAACATCAGTATAACCGCTGGAGGAGAAAACCACCAACAAAGGAATCACCAAAAGGTAAAAACCCAAGTACAACAAGAGAGCCCGCACAAACAGAAGACAGGGCAAACCTACAGCATCTAAACAAGGAGATCAAAGAGACTATACCCCTGAACCCCATAGAATTCCTACCATAGAAGTTCATTATACAAAGAGCTAACAAAGTGAAACATCAGGAAGTGCAGAAACAAAGAGAGTCACCTAAAATGGGGAGACAAAAAAAGAACATGCAATCAAAAGGAATGGAAGACTCCCCCCTAAAAGAGCAAAATGAAAAGGAAATAAGCAAACTATCAGATATAGAGTTCAAACTAATAGGTATAAAGATGCTCAAGGAACTCACAGACAACTACAAAGAACTGAGTGAGAACTACAACAGTATGAAAAAGGAAACAGAAACTATAAACAAAAACCAAGAAGAAATGAACAATAAGATCTTGGAAATAAAAAATACACTAGAAGGAATTACAAACAGGCTGGATGAAGCAGAGGATCAAATCAGTAAGCTGGAGGACAAGGTAGAAAAAAACACCCAGATAGAGCAAGAAAAAGAAAAGAGACTCAGAAAAAACAAAGAGGGGTTAAGAGAAATGCAGGACAACATGAAACGTAATAATATCCACATACTAGGGATACCAGAAGCAGAAGAAGAAGAGCAAGGGACAGAAAACCTGTTTGAAAAAGTAATGATGGAAAACTTCCCTAATATGATGAGAGAAAAGTCACCCAAATCCAGGAAACACAGAGAGTCCCAATCAAGAGGAACCCAAAGAGGCCCACTTCAAGACACATCACAATTAAAATGGCAAAATTCCAAGACAAAGAGAGAATCTTAAAGGCAGCAAGGGAAAAGCAGGATGTAACATACAAGGGAGCCTGGATAAGACTGGCAGCTGACTTCTGAATGGAAACACTTCAAGTCAGAAGGGAAAGGCAAGGAATATTCCAAGTAATGAAAACCAAGGGCCTGCAACCAAGACTAGTCTATCCAGAAAGACTCTCAATTAAAATGGAAGGCCAAATAAGAAGCTTCTCAGACAAAAGAAGTCTAAAAGAATACACTTCCTCCAAATGAGTTCTGCAAGAGATGCTAAAGGGTCTGCTTTAAGAAAAGGGAAAAAAAGAGTGAGAGAGAGAGGAACACAGGTACAAAAAATGGCAATAAATAAGTACCTATCAATAATAACCTTAAATGTAAATGGATTAAATGCTCCAATCAAAAGACATAGAATAGCCAAATGCATAAGAAATCATGACCCCACACATATGCTGCCTACAAGAGACCCACCTCAGAACAAAAGACCTACACAGACTGAAAGTGAAGAGCTGGAAACAAATATTCCAAGCAACTAGACAGGAAAAAAAAAAGGGGGGGGTATCAATACTCACATCAGACAAAATAGACTTCAAGAAAAGGGCCATAAAGAGAGACCCAGAAGGAGGTCACTTCATAATATTCAAGGGAAGAATCCATCAAGAAGACATAAACATTGTAAATATATATATATGCACACAACATAGGAGCACCCAAATACATAAAGAAAATCTTGAAGGACTTCAAGAAAGATATTGACAGCAACACAATTACAGTAGGGGATTTCAACAACCCACTATCAAAAATGGATAGATCTTTCAACCAAAATTCCAACAAAGATATTGTGGCATTGAACAATGTCCTAGATGAAATGGACTTAACTGATATATATAGAGCCTTTCATCCCAAAGAAGCAAAATACACATTATTTTCAAAAGCGCATTTTCAAAGATAGACCATGTGATAGGACACAAAACAAGCCTCAATAAATTCAAGAAAATTGAAATCATATCAAGCATTTTCTCTGACCACAAGGGACTGAAACTAGAAACCAACTTCAAGGAAAAAACTCAAAAACAAACTCATGGAGATTGAATACCATGCTATTAATCAATGAATGGGTCAAGAATAAGATCTAAAAAGGCACTGCCAAAATCACCTAGATTTTCTTCTATGTTATCTTCTAGGAATTTTTAAATTTATGTTTTGATCTGTGATTCCTTTTGAGTTAATTTTTGATAAGGGGGTAAGGTCTGTGGTTTGGATAATTTCTTTTTTTATATGTGGATGCCCAGTTGTCCCAGCATTGTTTATGGAAGGAACACTCTGTACTCCACTGTGTTGTCTTCGTTCCTCTATCAAAAATCAGTTGACTATATTTATGTAGGCCTATTCTGTTCCACTGATCTTGTCTATTCTTTCACTAATACCACACTGTTCTGATTACTGCAGGTTTACAGTAACTCTTAAAAACAGGAAGTGTTAGTCCTCCAACTTTATTCTTCTCCTTCGTGATTGTGTTATATATTCTGGGTCTTTTGCCTCTCCGTACAACTTTTCAGTCCACTTTGTCAATATCCACAAAATAACTTGCTGGGGTTTTGATTTAGATTATGCTGAATGTATAAATCAAGTTGAGAAGAACCAATATCTTGACAGTATTGGGTCTTCTGGTCTATTAACATGGAATATCTCTTCATTTATTTAGTTCTTTGATTTCTTTCATCACAGTTTTATAGTTTTCCTCATGAAGATCTTACATATATTTTGTTAGATTTATACCTAACTATTACAATTTGAGCATACTATGTGAAAAGTATTGTTTATAATTTCAAATTCCCCTTGTTCATTGCTGATACATAAGAAGGTGACTGACTTTTGTATTTTATCCTTATATCTTGCAACCGTGCCGTAATTTCTTATTAGATGCAGTTTATTGATCCATTCTTTTTAATTTTCTACAAAGACAATCACATCATCTGCAAACAATGTCAGTTTTATTTCTTCTCTCCCAATCTTGTTTATCTCCTTTTCTTGTTTTACTGCATTACCTAGAACTTCCAGTGCAATGTTCAAAAGCAGTGGTAAGAGGGCACATCCGTACCATGTTCCTAATCTAGAGGGAATGCTTTGACTTTCTCACCTTTAACTATGATGGTAGCTGAGGATTATACATAATCTTTATCAAGTTGAGGAAGTTTTCCTCTACTCCTAGTTTACTGAGTTTTTAACATGAAGGAGGGTTGGATTTTATCAAATATATATATTTTGCATTTATTAATATGACCATGTGATTCTTCTTTTGCCTGTTGATGTGATAGGTTACATTAATTGATTTTTGTTTATCCATTCATCCAGCGGTGGGTATTCGGTTGTTTCTCCCTTTTTACTATTGTGAACACTGCTGCTATGAATGTTAGTATACAAATATCTGTTCAAGTCCCTGCTTTCAATTCTTTTGGGTATATACTGAGAATTACTGGAACATATGGTAATCTTATATTAGTTTTTTTGAGGAACCCCATACTGGCTCCCCAGCAGTGGTACCAGTTTACATTCCCACCAGTAATGCGCAAGGTTCCAATTTCTACACATCCTATGAACACTTGCTATTTCCTTATTTTTTTTATAAAGTCATCGTGATGGGTGTGAAGTAGTATCTCATTATAATACTAATTTGCATTTCCCTAATCATTAGTGATATTAAGAGTGGGATTTTTTTGTTTTCTTTTTTAAACTAAACACCTAGGTGATTCTGATATAGGTGGCTGGTCAGAAGATCCCACTTTTCACAAAATACTGATCCTATATTAGTTAGGCATTCCTCAAAATAGGGAAGAAGTGAACACACAAAGTTGACTCAAAAAGTAGTTTTCAAAAGGAGGCAAGTTGAAAGAGCCCCTAATGGCCAAATATGAAATACTGAGCAATAAATAAAATAAGTAACAATAGTATTATATTAAATATTTCTGTGTCCATCAAACTCTTAACATATACCAAAGATGAAAAAAGCCTAAGGTCCACCTTTAATCTGTTAACACATATAGGCCTTTTCCTAAAGACTTTGTAAAACTTTGCTTTTTTAAATTGGGGCTCCTAATCATATGAAATAATACCTTAACAATTCTGTAACCTCCTTAGGAGCAAGAGACACATCTTTTTAAATTCTGTATCCTTCACCTACCACTCAATAAATTGATGTATAGGATAGGCAAAAGTAGGTTTATAGTTGTATGTGAACATTCATTCTTCTATTATTATTGTATTACCCTCCACACAAACAATTGTAAATCTACTTTTGTCCCATCCTATATTCAGTGAAATATCAAATATCATCTGAAAATGTAACTTCCTAAAAATCTTTAGTAACTTACTAAAAACCTAAAATACCTTTTAAGTGAAGAATATTAAGTACATGGGTCAAGATGGAGACATAGGTAGACATGGCTCGCCTCTTCCCACAACCACATCAAAATTACAACTAAAATATAGAACAACCATCACTCAGAAACATCAGAAATTGGGTTGAACAGAATTCTGACAACCACAGAATTAAAGAAACCACATCCATCCAGACTGTTAGGAAAGGCACAGGCGCAGAACAGCAGGGTGGGGCGGGGGGGAGGCTCCTCACCCACATGTGGTTATTAAAAATTCAGGAGGGAAATCTCAGGAGCCAGGAGCCCCAGCCCCAAACCAGCCCCCAAGCCCAGGGTTCCAGTACCAAGAAGATAAGTCCTCACAACTTCTGGAAGCAAAAAAATCAGTGGAGACTGAGTCAGTGGAAGAAACTTCTGTAGCCCCAAGCAGTTCCTCTTAAAGAAGCCACATGGACTCACCTACTCAAACTCACCCCACCTGAGCTCTAGCATGCTTGAAAGGCACCAGTGGTATACAGGTGGCAGTGAAGTGCCTGGCATCAAGGAGAGCAGAGGCCATTGTCTGTTTTTCAAACCCTCCCCCAACAGAACCGGCAAACTGGTGCCATATCTGAGACTCCATCAACTTGGCTAACGCTGACCCACCTTGGAGATTCCCAGAGACTCAGCCCCATGTAACTTAAGAGTCCACCCAAGCTGCTTTTCCACATGAATGGCTGGTCTTGGCTCATGCTTCATGACTTTCTAAATCCTACTAAACAAACAAGAGCTGCTTTCAGTGAGCCCCAGGCTCAACACTAGCAGCAGCTAGCCAAGATTCACAGTTTAGTTCACCTGGGTATCTCCAGGCCCACCACAAGTAGCAGCCATCTCAGATTGCTTTGCAGCTCAGGAAGGGTGGCCCTGGGCAAAACAGAGGATGGGTTGACCTTGTCCTGAACCACTCAGGAAATCCCAGGGCCAACATACCTAGTGGATAACTACAGACCACCTTGAAATACCGCCATCCTGTCCCTGCACAGCCAATCTCCATGGAAGGCAGAGGTTGGTGGTAGGTGGTCACAGCCAATCCTTGTAGCTAACTGGCCTCGGTAAATCCTTCCCATTGATCTGTCAACAGCAACCAAGATTCAATTACAAGAAGAAGGTGTCTCAGCCTATACAGAAAGCACACCTCGAGTACCCACACCTTGGATGATGGGGGGGGAGGCTGTGCCACTGGTCCCTACAGGACAGTTACTGTATGTAGTAAGGACACTCACTACATTAGGTCACACTACCAAGACACAGAATCAAAGCAGCTCTACCTAATACACAGAAACAAACACAGGGAGGCTGCCAAAATGAGGAGACAAAGAAACATGGCCCAAATGAAAGAACAGATCAAAACTCCAGAAAAAGAGCTAAACAAAATGGAGATAAGCAATGTATCAAATGCACAGTTAAAAACACTGGTTATAAGGTTGCTCAAGGAATGCAGTGAGGTCCTTAGCAGCATAAAACAGATCCAGTCAGAAACAAAGGCTACACTAATTGAAATAAAGAACAATTTACAGGGAAACAACAGTAGAGTGGATGAAGCCAAGAATCAAATACATGACTTAGAACATAAGGAAGCAAAAAACAACCAATCAGAACAGGAAGAAGAAAAAAGAATCCAAAAGAAAGAGGATAGCTCTGGGTGGTGTGGATGAGTGGATTGAACACTAGCCTGAAAATCAAAGGGTGCCCTTCTATTCCCAGTCAGGGCTCATGCCTGGATTGCTGGCCAGGTCCCCAGTTGGGGGCATGTAAGAGGCAACCAGTTGATGTACTTCTCATACACTGATGTTTCTCTTCCTCTCTTCAAATCTCTCTAAAAATAAATAAACACAATCTTTAGAAAAAGAAAAAAGAAAGAAGATAGCATAAGTAGTCTCTGGGATAACTTCAAGAGGTCCAACATGCACATTATAGGGGTGTCAGAAGGAGAAGAGAAAGAGCAATAAACTGAAATCTATTTGAAAAAATAATGAAAGAAAATTTTCCTAATTTGGTGAAGGAAATAGATATGCAAGTCCAGGAAGCACAGAGTCCTAAACAAGATGGATGCAAAGAGGCCAATGCTAAGACATATCATAATTAAAATGCCAAAAGTTAAAGATAAAGAAAGAATCTTAAAAACATCAAGAGAAAAAAGGTAGTTACCTACAGGGGAATTCCCATAAGACTGTCATCTAATTTCTCAAAACAAACTTTGCAGGCTAGAAGGGATTGGCAAGAAATATTCAAAGTAATGAAAAGCAAGGACCTACAGCCAAGATTGCTCTACCCAGCAAAGCTATCATTTAGAACTGAAGGGCAGATAAAGAGCTTCCCAGACAAGTAAAAACTAAAAGAATTCATCATCACCAAGCCATGATTATATGAATGTTAAAGGGACTTACTTAAGAAAAAGAAGATCAAAACAATGAACAATAAAATGGCAATAAATACAAATCTATCAACAATTGAATCTAAAAAAAAAAAACTAAGCAAACAAGAAAAACAGAATCAGGGATTCAGAAAGCATTTTGATGGTTACCATATGGGATGGGAATAGGGGAACGGGTGAAGAGGTGAGGGCATTAAGAAGTACAAATAGGTAGTTACCGAACAGCCATGTGGATGTAAAGTACAGCAGAGGAAATGGAGTAGCCACAGAACTTACACAAATGACCCATGGACATGAACAATGGTGGCGGGGTTGCCTGAGGGACTCGGGGGTGCTGGCTGGAGGAAGGCAAAGGGGGAAACATCAAGACAACTGTAGTAACAATAAAATATAATTTAAAAGACAATAAAAATGTACTTTTGAAGAAAAATGTTGAATATTCCTGGCCAGTACCTTAACTGTTTCAATCACCTAGATTTAAATCAAAATCTGCCCTAACATATAAAAAATTATTTTCTGCTTCTGTTTATGTTCTACTACTGTTATCTTCTACTACTAATCACCTGTGTAGTAGGTCCTAGTAAATTATAGCAATAAAGACAATTTTTAGTGTTTTCTCAGCAAGAAGTCACATTTACATACCATACAGCAAAGTATTAGCAATCTAAATAACTTAGTGCCACTTTCACTTCCACAAAACACAGGACAGGACCAGAGTCTGACAGAAAGGTGCTAAGTAGATGTTTCTGATTGCAGTGACAGGTATAAGCAATTCTACTCAGGGATTCCTATTTTCACATTAAAAAACAGAGATGTGTTCTGCCAGTAGGTTTTTACTAAATTAAGATAATTTAACACAATATGTAACTTATATGCTAAGAATTCAGAAGAAACAACATGCACAAAAAGCCCAACACAGGAGACTGTTTTAGAGAAACAAAAGGAAGGACTTTAGTGTGACTAGAACAGAGTTGGCAGAGAGTTTGGAGATGAGATCAAAGAGACAGTAGGAGGCTAAATCACTTAAGGACTTGCTTGGACTTTGAGTCCAAAGGAGTGGCAATGATGCAAAGCCAATGAGAAGGCCTTTAGAGACTTTTTACAAGATTATATTGCTACTTTTAATTCAGGGGAGGAAAAAGTTCATTGCTAGAGTTTCAGATTCCACATTGCAAATAAAAATTACCACTTGTGAGGTCTGATGTCAAAGAAAAATATTCGTAATATTTTAAAAAGCTGTTCAATATATCTTTTCCCTTTCCAACTATTTACATGCATGAGGCTAGATTTTCCTCACATAGTTCAACTAAAACAGCATATTATAACTGACTGACTGCAGAAATTGATGGAATCCAGATTTATTCTATTAAGCCAGACACTAAAGTGATTTGCAAAAATGTGAAACAATGACACTAGCTAATTGTTTTTGTTTTGGAAAATAATTTTAATTAAAATGGTATTGTTGTTAACATGTAATGTTTATTATTTTTTAATATATTAAATTTTTGTTTTATTTTTTACAATATAAATTCATGGGTATAACCCATATAAACAATGCTCTTTTGGGAGCCTCAATAATTTTTTAGGAGTGTAAACAGGTCCTGAGATCAAAAACTTAAAAACTACTAATTTACCAATCTAAAACACCCTGGAGTAGCATCCGCCAATCACCATTAATAATTTTGGTGGCCACCTTTATCAAGTTAACTACAGAAAATCTATTTACATATAATTTAGTCAGCCACACACATCATCTGTGTTTCTACACTGAAACCCCAAACCATAAACCTTTTGGTCCAGTGATTAAAACTTTTAGCGGGAACAGGGAAGATCCCAAGAGAAATGTGCATAGAACCACAATATATAATACATAAAAAGTGAAGCTACCCTGATTAAAGTGAGTGTCTGAGTCCTGCCTCAAGTTCATCCATCCCCTCTGTTACCAGGAAGAACCTCTAGAGCACTTCACAGAAATACACAGACTACAGTTTTAAAATCTTTAAACTGCTGCTCAAATTTTCTGCTTACAAGACTCTCAGAAAGCTTGTGCCATTTGTTTCAAAATAATCATTTTCAACTTCACCCTCCAGTAGACACCAGATGCATCAATATAGAGAATCACAAAATTGTTAAATCTCATAGAGAACTCCCAGACCCATAGAGTATCTAAGGATTCTTGAGAAACAATGCAAAGACTGGTGAATAGATTGAGTTAATCTGAAAAGAATTCCTGGATAAGGAGACACTAAGATAAGGCAAACAAAAAATGTCTTAGCTCAGATAGGAGAGGTTCAGTTAGGAGGGGCTGCGATGAGGCATATTTCCTAGGTTAATAGGGAAAACTAGCTGCCAGGCAGTACGTGCCTCTCAAGCACCAAAGTTTTGAAGGTTACATTCAAAAGTTTGTATTTAAGCCCTGATCAGTGTGGCTCAGTTGGTTGTGTGTCATCCTGCAAAGCTAAAGGGTCGCTGGTTTGATTCCTAGTCAGGGCACATGCCTGAGTTGTGGGCCTGACCCCTGGTTGTGGCATGTCCAAGAGGCAACCAACTAATGTTTCTCTCAAACATCAGTGTTTCTCCCCCTCTCTTTCTCCCTCCCTTCCCCTCTAAGAATAAATAAAATATTTTTATAAAGGTTTGTATTTAAGACATTGAATTAACTCTCCATCCCGAATCCAGGGCAGACGTGCATTTATTACTTTGCTAGGTTCCCTAATGCTACGCAAAGTTTAAAAGGTGAAAACTCACCAAATCTGAAGCCTTAATAAGAAAACTTGCTTCCGCCCTGGCTGGCGTAGCTCAGTGGATTGAGCACGGGCTGGGAACCAAAGTGTCCCAGGTTCGATTCCCAGCCAGGGTACATTCCTGGGTTGCAGGCCGTAACCCCCAGCAACCGCACATTGGTGTTTCTCTCTCTCTCTCTCCCTCCCTTCCTTCTCTCTCTAAAAATAAATAAATAAAATCTTAAAAAAAAAAAAAAAGAAAAAAAAGAAAACTTGCTTCTAAAAAAAAATCATTCTTTTTTTTTAAGATTTTATTTATTTATTTTTAGAGAGGGAAGGGAAGGAGAAAGAAGGAGAGGGAGAGAGAGAAACAGAAACATCAATGTGCAGTTGCTGGGGGTCATGGCCTGCAACCCAGGCATGTACCCTGACTGGGAATCGAACCTGCAACACTTTGGTTAGCAGCCCATGCTCAATCCACTGAGCTACGCCAGCCAGGGCTAAAAACATCATTCTAGTTCCACATAATCTGAGATTGACATAGGATCGGGCTGTGTCACCACTCAAAGACAATAGAGAGGAGTCATTAATAGTTTTAACAGTGAAGCAGAAAAATTATTTTAGAAACATTGCAGAATGGTTGGAATAGGGTATAGGCTGTAAAGAAGTCTAGGCATGAGCTGACCAAGGACAATTAGGAAATAATTTCACAAATCAGTCAGCAATGCTTTCATAATCTATTTTTAGTATTTAGTAATATTTTAAAATATTTTTTAATCCTCACTCAAAGATATTTGTATTGATTTTAGAGAGAGGAATGGGGAGAGAGAGAGAGAGAGAAATATCAATGTGAGAAAAGCACAGATCAGTTGCATCCCATATGTGCCCCAACTGGGGATTGCACTCACAACCCAGCATGTGCCCTGACTAGGATTTGAACCCACAACCTTTTGGTGTATGGAACAATGCTCCAACAAACTGAGCCAGCCAGCCAGGGCTGTTTAATAGTATTTTCTATGCTTTTTATAGTTGGTGCCTGAGAAGCTACATGTTTATGTGGAGTTACTTATTTGACTACCCAAATTCGTATGAAAGAAACAATGCAGGTTACTTAATTTAAGAGAAAAAATGCCTATTAAGGTAAAGGGCTAAATGAAAAAGATATTTTAATATTCTGTAATTATTAAAATGAACATCTAGTAGCCTATAATCTAGACTGGGGAAAGCAAGACTGTCTTTCCCTGTAAGCAGATATGGCCAGGGAGATTTTTAAAAGGGGAGCAGGGGGTGGGGAAAGCAGCTTTATACTTTTTCTGTAAGACGTCCATTCCTTATCACTCCCTCTGAATTTTCTAATAGGTGTAAGATGTCTCCAAGAAACTATTAACCTGCTCACTGAATTCCACTTGACATGAGTTTATTCATGGAAATCTATCCCATATCTCATTAACACATATCCTCTAACATTTATCATCTCCATCACATATTTTCTTTAAGAACAGAACAGAAGGGATATCTATAAGGGGAAATGTTGGTCAAAGAGTACGAAGTGAAATATTAGTTGGCCTTAAAAAAGAATGAAATTCTGATACACATTACATGAATGAACCTTGAAGGCATTATGCTACATGAAATAAGTGTGACACAAAATGACAAATATTGTATTATTCCACTTTTATTTAATATTTAGAGTAGGCAAATTCACAGAGACAGAAAGTAGATTAGAGGTTACCAGGAGCTGGGGGAAGGGAAAGTGGGGAGTTATTGCTTAATGTGTACAGAGTTTCTGTTTGGGATGATGAAAAACTTTTAGTTGAGATGGTTGCACAACACTCTGAATGCAGTTATTGGCAATGAATTAATACACTTAAAATGGCTAAAATGGCTAATTTTATGTAAAATATATATATTTTTACAATAAAAAATGATTCAATATACATGCACAGAAATCAGAATCCTACCCAAATTTTTACACAAATACCTGCATGTAATTATCAGGAAGGGCAATCCATTACACATTAATGGGCCATACATAGAAATCAATTTATGTGCATATGGTTTAGGTTGTAAGTAAAACAGAAAATAGGACCTGTCGATATAGAAAGGGAAAACTGTTTCACTAACTATAAAATAATAACTGGAATTTAAGTTAGTTTATTATAAAAAGTCTATTAATTAAAATACCCAAACTTTAAATTACTTCTTTTCTCCAATGTATACCCCAATCTTCAACTCTAATGGAAGGCTTCCAGAATTTGACTTTATGAGAAAGTTCTTTTTACTAATTTGTTCTTGCCTGCCTCTGAGGTAGCCCAGCCTAAAAAGGAAAGTCAGCAAGCAGTCATCTTCATGGCTACATGGATGTGCTACCCAGGGTCCTACTGAAGAGCCTAAAGTGTTCCCGATTCACTAGTTCATACAGTAATAACATGGGTATCAATTGCATTGTTTCCTTTTGTCCTTATTGCTTTGTTTGTGGTTTTGTACCAAGGTTTAATTATGAAATAAACTTCAATATGAAATGCAAACTTTATTTGATAACTACTAAAGCGAGCTGTGTCCTATTAATAACACTAATTAACCTTTGACTTTTAGAACTTATCCTAAGATATTTTTTTTAAGCACAAGAGGTTTGGGGAAAACAAATTACCCACTCTAAGTGGAGAAAGACTATAATTCAATTATCCTGAATCAGGCAATTTATAACCAGAAATCACCCTGGCTGGCTATGAGAATGAGCCTCTCAGATCTCTACTACAAGGAATGTAATTGACTGAGGGCCCCAGCTGGTGCACTCTGAAATCCATCACTGTGTTTGAGCGGAGGCCACACTTCTCACCCGCGGCTCCCAGTCAATGACAGCATAGCAGGCACACACACTAAGGCAGGAATGCATTCACACTAAGGCAAACCTGCCCTGGGTTTGAGGAACTCCTGTGATAGGCAACGTTCACTCAAGGACTTCCTGAGGCCCTGGTGAACAGCAGTCTAAGACACTTTCACCTGAAGCTCCTTCCTTCCTCATCTCTTTCCTTCACTTAGAGTCAGACTTGCCCCTGGTCTGACAGTTCTCCTGACATCCATCCTCATTTCCTCTCACAAGTGCTTCCACTAAATTTCTTGCGTGCTTGATCCATCTTGACATCTGCTTCTCCCTTGAAGCATGTGGTTTTTTTAATCTAGCCATTTTAAAGGAATCGTCATTAAAATATATGCATCTGTTTCCCTATTTGCTGAAATAAAATACACTGAAGGTGACAATCCAATGCCTCTTGACTGGTGAGGATCTCGACTAAGACCCACCTAACTCCATACATTAGTAGTATACTCTTGGGGAGACAGACTCAGAACCACATGCAATTTGACAAATATGCACTAAGCACCTACTGTGCATGAGAAATATGTTAAGCATTATAGGGAATATAAAGGTGAGAAGGAACCTACTCTTGCCCTTGACTAACTCCCAATATAGAGGAGGAGAGAAGCCACAGATACAAACTTTAAGAGCAGACTGCCATTAAATGCTAAAATTAAGGTATATAGCACTAAGGAAATGAAGAGGTTCATTTTACTTAGGGATGGAGTGGTAGTATAAAGTCTTTGCAGAGGAGATGGCATTTGACTTGTACTTCGAAAGACATCCTTAGAGCCTTCAGTTTAATACCTGCTGTAATCAACAAGGACAGTCCAACAAAGATGCCTCCTATGCTTGCTATACTTGGCTACCCCCAAAGTATAATAAATCTGTCCCATCACAATTTTCTTACAACCCTTCTTTCCCAGAGTACTGATAGTTTTTCTTAGTTCCCTTCCAAGTGTACTCCTTTCTCAGTATTCTCCCTCTCATCACCATTACCACTTACACTTCTAAGCCAGAAACCTGGGAATCAGCTTTGACTCCTTTCTCTCTCACTAGCCTGTCATTTAATCACTAATCTACCTCTAATTCTAAAATCTGTCCACTTTCTCTATCCCCACAGCTATTGCTCTAGTCAAGACTACCATTATCCCTTCTGTGAACTACTGCAAAAATCTCTTCTTACCTGCAGTTCTGCTGCCATTTAATCCATGCTCTACAGAGCAGACAGTGATCCTTCAAAATTCCTAAGTAACTGTCAATACCCTGCTTCCAACCCTTAGGTGGTTCCCTACTGCTCACAAAATAAAATGCAGTAATGTGGCTCACCAGATTCAGTTCCACGGTCCTGACTCCAGCTACACAGGACTCCTTAAATGCTGAGTTCTTCTTGGACACCAAGCCACCACAAATCCTTGGAACACACTTCCTCCTCATGCTCACATAGCTATTTCCCACTTTTATTTAAAATGTCACTTCCATCACTCCCAAATAGAAGCACACAAGGGCCATCTTCTGGCTTCCTACTGCCACCCAAAGCCATTACTTCTCAGCCCTCTCCTTTAGGACCTCTCTTTCCATTAACTCCTGCCTTTAAAATTCTCACATTTTTATGGAACAGAACTTTTTTTCTAATGCAATCCTATGCAGAGTGTCAATATGTAGAAGGGCTGAGCTTCTCAACTTAAAGCACGGGGTTTCGAAGCCCTCTTCATTCAGCTGCCTTGTCTCCTATAGCACTTCTTTCCTGAAACCTAAGGTACAAGACAATTAGAACACCGTTTTACTGTACTATACTGCCTACTCAAAGGAAGCAACACAGTGTAAAGAGCTATCTTTAAAGTTAGACAGATTTAGGTTCAAATCCTAATTCTCCTTATAAGATCTTGAGCAATTTGCCTCTCAGAATCCATTTCATCAGCTGTAAAACTCAGCAGTAAAAATTAACCACCTTGCAAAGTCAATGGGTGGAATAGAGATAAGTATGTAAAGTGCCAAGCAAAGTGCCTAGAATACTGCCACATAGCAGGAACTCAATAAAATTCTATCTGCTATGGTTTATCCAGGAAATGTAAGGTTGTTTTTACATTGAAAAATGAATCGGTGCAATTTACTATATTGACAGAATAAAGGAGAAAAACCTTAAGATCATTTTAACAGACATAGAAAAATCATTTGACAAAATTAAAACCCATTTATGGTTTAAAAAAAAAACTCCAAAACCCTCAGAAAACTAAAAATGAAAGGGGAAATCCTCAATCTGACAAAGGGCACTAAAGAAACTAACAATTAACATCACACTTAATGGTGAAATAAGACATGCCTTTTCCCTTAAGAGCAGGAAAACAGCAAAGATGGCCACTTGTAATGGAACTCCTAGCCAGTAAAATGAGTCAAGAAAAAGAAATACAAATAAATAAATAAATAAATAAATAACCAGGCTGTCTCTATTTGCAGATGACATAATTATGTAAAAAAAAATTCTGTGGAAACTACAAAATGACTACCAGTGAGGTCAAAGAAAACAAGCTCAATATGCAAAACTTGGCTGTATATTTATGTAATCATATCAAACAATTAGAAAATAATTTTTAAAACAATTTATAGTAACATCAAAAACCAAAATATTTAGGATTAAACTTAACCAAATATATATAAGATTTCTACACTGAAAACTACAATGTTGCTGAAATTAAAAAATCTAAATAAGTGTAGAGATATACCATATTCATGGATTCAAAGATTTAACATTATTAAAATGTTAATTCCCCTAAGCAATCTACAGATTCAATGCCATCACAATCAAAATCTCACAAAGATTTTTTTGTCAGACATTGACAGGTGGGTTCAAAATTTATATTGAAATGCAAAACCCAGAAACAGTAAAACAGTATTTTCAAAGAAGATCAAGATATGAATGTTTATGCTACCTAACTTCATGATTTACTATATAAATCTACAGTAATTAATAGTGTAGTACTGGAATAAAGATATAGATAGATCAGTGAAACAGAATGGAGAGCCTGGAGATACATATATATTTGTTATATATAACACATTTCAATATATATTTACATAAATAAATATTATATATTCATTTAATTTTCACCAAAAAAATCAATACAATGAAACAGGGAAAGTCTTCAGCAAATTAGTTCTAAAATAACTACATATCAGCATTAAAAAAATTAATCTAAAGTCCTGACTGGTGTGGCTCAGTTGGTTGGGCATCATCCCACAAAGTGAACGGTTGCCAATTTGATTCCTGGTCAGGGCACGTGCCTAGGTTGCAGGTTCAGTCCCCTGGTTGGGGCACATACAAAAGGCAACTGATCCATGTTTCTTTCTCACTCTGATGTTTTTATCCCTCTCTCTCTACCTCCCCCTCTCTTTAAAAATAATTTTTTTAATTAAAAAAAAACTTTAAAAATGAGTCTCAATTCTTACCTCATATTATACACAACAATTAATTTGAAATGAACCATGGATTATGTAAGATAAAACTATAAAGCTTTTAGAAAACAATGTTAGGAGAGTATCTTCATGACCTGGTGGTAGGCAAGGGGTTCTTGGATACACAGAGCAATAACCTTAAAAAAAAAAAACTGATGAATTTGACTCTATCAGTCCTGGTGGGTGTGGCTCAGTTGGTTGGAGTGTCGTCTGCGGTAATCAAAAGGTTGTGGGTTCCATTCCCTGTTGGGGCACATGCCTGGGTTGCAGTTCCCTCCTCCAGCCCAAATGTAGACACCAGGTTAGAGGGAAAACAGGAGGCAAGCAATCGATGCTTCTCTCTCGCACTGATGCTTCTATCTCTCCCTTCCCTATCCCTCCCTCTCTCTCTAAAAACCAATGAAAAAATGTCCTTGGGTGAAGAAAAAAATTGACTGTATCAATATTAAAAACTTCTACTCATCAAAAAACACCATTAGAAAAGGAACACATAAGCCACAGGCTAGAAGAAAAAATTCATAAAACATATTCCTAATAAAAAAATTCTATATATCCAAGATATATAACTCAATAGTAAATACTCTTACAACTAAATACTAAAAAAACAAACAAACAATTTTTTAAGTGGGCAACATATTTATGCACACACTGCCCAAAGGAAGATATACAAATGGTCAATAAGAACATGACTAAGTGCTCAATGTCCTTTGTAATCAGCATAATGCAGATTAAAACCACAATGAGTTACCACTGTACACTCATCACCATGACTAAAAGGCTAGTAACACCAAATATTGGCAAGGATGTCAAGCAAATTCAGCTCTCAGACATTGTTGGTATGAATGCAAAATGGGTACAACCACTTTGAGAAAAGGCCTGCTCGTTTCTCCTCCTGGTATTTACCCAAGAGAAATGAAAACATCAGTCTACAAAAAGAAACAGACTTGCATAAGAATATTCAAGGCAGCTTTATCCATAATACCCCAAACTGGAAACCTCCCAGGTAACCATGTAACTTGATAAATGAACTGACATATTTATATGATAGAAAAAAATAACTGAATTCTTCATCAATACAACCTCAAAAGCCTTACCAAAAATATATACTGTATGATTCTATATATGATTCTATATATGACCTTCTAGAATAGATAGATCTATGGTAGAATGATAAAAGATGAGAACAGCATTTGCTTCTGGGAGGTAGGGGCAGGGAATGACTGAAGGTACACGAAGGAAATTTTTCAAGTAACAGTAATATTTGATGTCTTGGTAGAGGTTTGGGTTGCATTCATTTTTTAAAACCTCATTAAATGGCAAAATTAATATTTGCATATTCCATTGCATATACATTTTACCTAATAAACAAAAAGAACCATAAACAAATACTTCACTCCAGTTGATGACATGCATGCTGAAATGTTTAAGGGTAAAGTATTCTGATGTCTGCAATTTACTTTGAAATGTTCCCTAGTGTACTGTTGGTGGGAGTGCAGGCTGGTGTAGCCACTATGGAAAACAGCATGGAATTTCCTCAAAAAAAATTAAAAATTAAACTGCCTTTTGCCTCAGCAATTCCACTGCTGGGAATATACCCTGAGAATCCCCAAACACCAATTCAAAACAACTTATATACCCTTGTGTTCATAGCAGCACTACTTACAATAGCCAAGTACTAGAAACAGCTTAAGTGCCCATCAGTAGATGAGGAGATCAAAAAACTGTGGTACATTTACACAGTGGAGTACTACACAGCAGAAAGAAAAAAGAAACTACTACCTTTTGAGACAGCATGGATGGAACTGGAGAATATTATGCTAAGTGAAATAAGCCAGTCAGTAAAAGAGAAATACCATATGATCTCACTTAGAAGAGGAATCTAATGAACAAAATAAACTAATAAGCAAAACAGAACCAGAGGCATGGAATCGTGGAACAGACTGACAGCGGCCAGAGGGGAGGAGGAAAGGGGATAATGGTGGAAAGAAGGAGAAGGCAATACTCAAAGAACAAGTACAAATGACCCATGGACACGGACAATGGTGTAGGGATTGACTGTGGGAGCAGGGGCTGGGCTGGGCTGGGTGGAGGAGGGCAAAGAGGGGAAAACTGGGACAACTATAACAGAATAAAAAAATTTTTTTTAAAGAAATACATCAAAACATAAGATTGGTGAATGGATGGAGGGATGGATAAGCGTGTGCTGGGTATACAGATATTTACAATTCTTTCAACTTTTCTGCACATTTAAAATTTTTCATAATAAAATGTTGGATAAAAAACTTGATCACATGACAAAAATATTTTAAAGTGAAGTGCGGTTTTTTCCCCCTATTCCATCTACAGCTACAATAAGTAATACATTATGGGGAATGGGGAGTAGCTGCCACTTTCATCATTATTTGGTTAAAGGATCCTCACTCCTGTGATTTCTGGACCTCTCTGCCACTGCTGGAACACAGTCTCCTTCTCCATGTAATATATTACATAATCCTTGTGGACTTCATCATCATCCACGTATGCAACTCATCATTCAATACACCCACTTCAGAGCTTCTAATTACCTAATCTCCTTCACCTCTGGAATCTTAAAACTCTAAAATAGAATAATCATCACCTCTAACTGTAGTCCCCTATCTGTTCCCAACACCCTCCACTTCCAATGTATCAAGACTTTTAATACATGGAGCCCTCATTTACACCTCCATCACTTCTCTGGTACTTTTACTTCTTCTATCACCTGAAATATATGTATCTTCTTAGTCCCTACTGCAGCCACCTGCAACCAACTATCCTTCTCTACCCATTTCCCTGAACTAATGAGTGCTGCTGGAGGAAAATCTCACAGCCATCAAACCAATAAATGCTACTCCAAATTTACGGTCTCCACACTCAGCACTGCTCAGCAATTCCTTCTAATTCACTGGTTGGCTCCTTCTGCACAATCCAGAGCAGCAATTCCAAAATTTAATCACACTTCTTAAACTCCTTACTCATTTTTTTCCCTCACTTTATGCAAAGGATCTTGCCTTTCATTTCATCATCAAAGTAGAGGCTACCTAGCATGAACTCCCTGCTTTTCAGCCTACAAACCCATCTTTATCTCTTTCCCACCCATTTCAGAAGAAAGGATGGTAGCATAACATAGTGTTTAAAAATGCAGATTCTGTAACCAAGTTGCCCTTTCTAAACCTCAGTTTCCTCTCTTGTGAAATGGAGGCACTAATAGTACCCTGTGAGAATCAGAGAACATATGTGAGGCACTTAAAATACTACAGCAAATGCTTCAAGGCAAATTCACGTTTGCATTCCTGAGCTCATCTTCTTGTTCAGGATTTCACCAGTATCCTCTACGAGCTCCTTCCCCAGGCGCTCCTAACATATACCAGTTTCTCTCACCTTCCCATAAAAACAAAAGTGTCTTCCCCAATCTTGAATCCCCTTCTTGCCACAGAAGTATCTTTTCCTTTCATTCCCAAGCTTCTAGAAAAAAATAATCTAAAAAAAAAGCCTTTTGTCTTTGTTATTCTTTTTCCATGCTCTTCCATCTTCTACCCTCACACTGAAACTGCTAAAACGAAGTGACCCTTTAGCTCTCAGATCTAATATGTTTCAGGCACCTTCTTTGACTTTTCTGTAGCCTGACACATTACTGACCCCTCTTGAAACTCCCTCCTTTCTCAGCTCTTCAGACACTGGGGTGTTGTTCCTTCTTAATCTCCTTCACTCCCTCCTTTCCTTCTGCTCTCCCCCTATATGCTACTGTCCACCCTCTTCCCCAGTTATAATGCCAACCCCATTTCAGTCTTACTTCTAATCATTTTCAGTGGGTGGTCTAATCTACTTTTCTTTAATACTTTCTTTGAGGTGCAACTGACATACAATAAATTGCATATATCTAAGCTGTACACTCTGTTAAATTTTAACATATGTATACAACCCTGCAACAATTGGCACAATAAAGACAAATGAACTATAAAAGCCTACCCCCTCCAAACAACTACTGATCTGTTTTTTGTCATTGTAGATTAGTTTTCACTTTCTAGAATTTTATATAAATAGCATTATATAGTATATACTTTTTTTAAAGTCTGGATTTTTTCATTCAGCTGAATTATTCTGACATTCAGCCATGTTGTCATGTGTATCAGTACTTCATTCTTTCCATTTCTGAGTAGTATCCCGATATATGGCAATACCACAATTCATGTATTCGTTTATCTGTTGATGAACATTTGGGTTGTTTCTAATTTTGTTGCTGAACAAAGCTGCCATGAACATTCATGTGTAAGTCTTTGTATGGATACAGGCTTAATCTATTCTTATGGCTTTACCTAGAAGTCCCAAATCTGCTTCACCAGATACCAACAACCAACTGCCAGTTCGACAAGTCCACCTGGATAACCCAAAAGGGCTCTTAAATCAACATGTCCACACTCATCCTGCTATGCTGCTGTCCCCACCCGACAACAGGGTTTCCTCCTACCTTCTCTATCCTGACTAAAGGCCCTCAAATCAAAAGCTTAAGACTCTTTCTGCTCTCCTACCACTTCCCTCAATCACTCGGTGAGTCTCTCGATTCTGCCTTTCAAACATCTCAAATAAAATTCATCCCCGCACGTCCATCCTAGTTCAAATGCACTCTTAGTTCAAATGCGAATCATTTCTTAGCTGGACTACTAAACTAGCCTTCTAACTCTTCTCCTCACCAAGGGTCTCGTCTTCTCCAATCCATTTTCTATTCCGTGGCCAAAGTGAATTAAAGAGAATTTTCTAAAATTCAAATCTGATGTTACTCCCCTATTTAAAATTCCTCAATGACTTCTATCCCCTCAAGATAAAATTCAAACTCCTTAGCTTCACATACAAAAATTCTCTATCAACCAGTTTCCTCTCTACACTCATCCTCTGCCACTTCCCAACATGTTCTAACTTTGTCACTTCTGGATGATATCATTTACCTTTTTATCCTTAGTGCTGAGAGCAATAGTTGGTCTGCAGTAGGCATCATGATATATTTGTACAATAAAAAAGATAGAACTTAGAGCAGTAGATATGACAAGACATTCTGGGCATATTCAGGGAAAGTAGTAGTCCAGACTGGCTGAAGCATAAAGAATATAAAAGATTATGACAGTCTAGTCAGAAAAGCAGGATAAAGCCATATCATCTATTGCCATCACTTGCATGCTAAAGAATATGCACTTCATCCTATGCCCTCAAAAGACATCCATAGTTCTGAACAAAAGGGTGACATGTTCAGAAGTGTATTATAACTTCTGAAATTTAAAAAATAGATAAAGAAGAGGTGAGGGGCAGTGAACTCGGTTAAGACGCTGTCCCAGCAGTATGAGAAAGGGAACTCAGAGCATTTTGAGCAAGGGGGAATAGATTAAAACAACATGTCAAAGGGGAGTGAATCTGGATGTGGGCAGTAATGCAAAGGAAGAACTCAGAGACGACTCCAAAGTTTCGAACTGCTCAAATAAAATATACAAATAAAGTCATTAATTAAGAGGAAGATTTTTTTTAATGGTAAGTGCAAGGGATGGAGGTGATGACTTCAGTTTGGGTATTCACTCATCCATTCATCCAAATTTAAGTGCCTATTAAGTGTCAGGCACTGCACGGACGGAAGATAGATTCAGGGTTAAAATGTCATCCCTGTTCTCAAGGACCCTCCAATGTAGTTGGGGAGGAGCAGGGGTAGGGGGGACAAATATATAGAAACCTAAAATTCATTGTTAAGTGCTACGCTAGGGTGCTAACAGAAAATAAAGACTTTCCAACTCAGCACTGAAGATTTGAGAAAAGATACGAGGTTGCATTAGTCCAGAAGGATAAGCAATGTTAGGCCAGGCAAAGGGCAGTCCAGGTGAAGAGAACATTTCCAAAGAAACTCAGGCAAGATAACACAAGTTGGGTCCATCTGCAAACAACGCAGTAAGACTAAAGGAAGAATTCAAGATATGGAGATAGCCACTTGAAATGTCCAGCAGGCAGGTGAAAATGCAGGTTTCGAGCCAACAGGAGCAGATTCAGATGTGAAATACACTTTCAGCCTTGTCTTAGGTGATTTAGAATTATTGTTAGTGGGTATTTTAAATAAGAATCGAAAGAACCTTACATATCAGCTAGATTGTGAACACTTCCACCTCTTTCCATCACTTCTACCGTCCTCCAAGGATATCTCTGCTTAAAGTCAAAGCTGGTTTATGTAAATAAGCAAAGAGAACTGGTGGGAACCATGGTAAACTGGAAGTACTACATTCTATGTCCAAAAAGCACAGTTCTAGCAGTTTACTCCCTTGCTTGAATTCAGGCCCAATGTGGAGAGAGCCTCCTATTCTTCAAGAAAAGCTCAGAATTCAGATTTTATGTAATATGTCCCATTTTTAAACATTGGCAACTAATTACATTAAAATTAAAATAACATGGTGCCCGCCAAATACAACTCTTCTGTGGACAGATTTCAGCAACGGCCACCAGTGTGGATGAGTTAGACCTGGTCTGCCAATTCCTACAATGCTCCTTTCACTGTTTCCTAGGCCCCTCAACTGATAGGGTATCTTGGTGGTTCCCCTGGAATAGGCATTGCTGGCTTCCAGACAAAATAGCCCCACATTGGTATGGTTTATGAGTTCTTTTGTGTATCAACAATTTTTCTGTCTCCTCTGTACCTTGGTCTGGATACTGATCAGGTCTAGCATCGCTAAGACCGCTTAGTCACCTTTTATTACAAACGAAGATGTCAAACTTACAGGTAAAGCAAAGGTAAATAGAGTCAGAGCCTGATGGCATTTCTAGTGAAGAAGTATATAAGGCATATAGCACCTCTTTGGTTTTCTTTGAAAAACAGTATCACAGAGATGTCTGTGACTACTCAGACACCCAGACACCTGAGAGAAAAAGTCACAAATTTGTATCTGAAATACATGAGCAAATTTTGCTAACAAACCAAACAGTTTCCACTGTAAGGCACCAAGAGGGGGAGAGGGAAAGTAGGGCAAAAGGGAAAGTAAAAGTTGCTGGCTTCTGAGAAATATCAGACACCTTTTAATACACAATTTTTAAAATGGTAAATGTTTAGAATAAAAAGTACACCCAATAATCTCAACTTTCAGTAGGAGTAAAAATATATTTTCACCAGAAAACACAAAACATTGTTTGAGCAACAAGAATTGGGATTTAAAAACACGATCAAAAGAGTAAAGCAATAGAAAAGGGAAAAGGTAAACAAAAAAATACTCTGGTTATTTTTAATGTTCATTCAGACCAGTTCCTGATATTTAAATATACTTAAGTCACAATGCTGCTTAGAAGCTTTTAAAACGTATCAACATTTCCTAAAACATTTAAAAAGTATAGATCGTGTTATAACTTTAGATAACAATGTGGCAAACTGGAACAAACACCAAAAGGTTAAAATTTCTAACCCACAAACCGAATGATAATACCAAGATTCTCAAACTCTAGAAAGAAAAGAACAGCATGTGCCCCCGCCACTGTTAATCGGAGTGGGGGAATTCGGGGTAGTGAAGAGTGATTACAGAGGGTGAGCAAAGCAGGCCATATTTCTGCTGGCAGGCGAGCCCTGCAATTACTTAGAGCATGCATTATGGCCAGAGCACTCTCGAGCCCACTAAAACGAGCAGACTGGACACCTAAAACCGGAGGCTGACAGCAGCTTCGGGGTAAGACCAAGAAGGCGGAAAAGTGGCCTGCTTTGACCTCCGCTGAAAACTAAGGCTCCTCCAACTCTGGTCTGTGAATCAGGGGGAGGGCATTAACCTGTCAGTGATTGTATTATTCAGACAAACTCTCCCTGGCTTCCTGCGGCCTTCCCACACACCGGGTGAATGTCAACACCAAGGGCCAGCGAGTGTGGGGGAACCGCTGTGTGCACCGTCCTTTCTGGGAGGCTGTAAGATCGGGAAGAAAGACGGCCCGCTTGCGCCCCGCCTCCCCAGCCCCTGCCGGGTGCCCTCGCTGGGGTTGCATCGGGGAAGCAGGGTCCCTCGAGCTCTCACCTTTTTCAGCGCCGACACTAGCAGCCCCCGCCACTTGGACACGTTCTCTTCGCTGAAAAACTCGTAGGGCAGCTGCTGCGCCTGCATGGTGCCCCCGGTACCTCTGGCCCGGGAGGGGGCGGCGGCGGCCGGGCTCGGGAGCCGCGAGAGGGCGAGCTCGCAGCGCTGAACAGGGCCGCAGCCCCACCACACGGCCCGGCCCCCTTGGGGTGCTGAGCGGCTGGGCTAGCCCCGGAGAGGGGACTGAGGGGCTAGACCCGCGCCTGGTCACCCACCCGACACAGGTACCAGCGGAGGAGAGCGATCGCAGCCCGGAGGAGGCGGCGGCGGCATCCCGCACCACCGCCCCGGGGCTGGGCCCCCCACCCCTTCCCGACCCGCCGGCGCCGCCCGGGCTGCCCTCCTCCTCGGCTGCCGCTCGCCTGCTCGGTTGCCTGCCCGCCGCCGGGACTGCGTTCGGGCCCGGCCTGGCCCCGCGGGAGAGCCGGCAGTTGGGGGAGAGCGTGTGAGGGACGCTCCGGCCGCAGTGCACGCTCAGCGCAGCCGAGACTAAGATATACTAGCGACCCCGAGGGGGCGGAGTTGGTGTTGGGGTCTAGGAGGGAGGGGAAAGGCCCGCGGCTGTTGTTGGGCAATCTGGCTGCCCGGGGGTGCTGCCTCGGCCGCCGCCGTCGCCGGTGTAGCGCTGGAGCTTCCTACTAGCGAACTGAACCTGCTCGCTACTGAGCATGCGCCGCAGGGCTGGGCCAGTTCGCTGCGTTTTCCGGCTCCCCAGCGAAGGCGGAGGGAACCGCCAGGGTGCGAGTGTGCGAGGGCACGCGGCAAGGCTGCTTTGCGAGGCTGTGGTCCGCCCCCAAGGGCTGCGAGGGAGGAGCGAAAATGCGGGGAGAACTTGAACTGTGGGCTGAGTGGGGCTCGAGGGGTGGAAGGGGGACGGGGGCAGTTTGGGTGAAGCGGCCCCCTTTGTGTTCTTGGGCCACGAAAGATCCCACCCCTCTCTTGGAGTCCCAGTGGTTTTCTTTTCGGAAAGGGGTGTGTATGTGTGTACTTTGCTCTGAACATGAAGATAAGGACTGCTCAGAGCATTCAGTGCATAGTAAACAGACTGGAAAAAAAGATAGGTGGCTTAGTATTTGTGGGGTAACAGAAGTAATTGCAATGTTTCCAGTCGGTCTTTGCACGTCATCAAGAATAAAATGTGTATGTGTAATATTGATTTTATGTGTGCGTTTAAAGTTCAATATGTTCATCTATCAAACGCACTTCATCTTTCAAACCCACTTCAAATATGAACTCCAATAACTTACCTCCAGTGGAAATTAAGACTCCGTCTGCAACTCCCAAATCCCATAACACTTCGCGTGTGGACCTTCCGTTTAACAGCTTCTCTTTCAACAAGGTAGCACAGTCTTGGAATGAAGATCTTTTTCACCAGGAGCTCTATACAGAATAGGCACTTGGTGAAGGTCTGTGGACTGCTAAAGGAGCATTACTGTAAATTTTTCACCCACCCTAGGGATGCTGGTGTTTGTTTATAACGATGGCACTGTGTGGCTGGCTTGTTACGGTTTACCATTAAGCACGTTATGAGCATAATCTCATTTAGTCCTCAGAGCAATCCTATCGTCTTCATTTCACAGATGAGAAGACAATTTGAAGAACTAGTCTTAGTTGAAGCTGATATTGTACCCTGCTATTGAGGAGAATAACCAGGATCACCGAGATGAGAAATGTTTAAATGGTGCTTTTAAATCTGTACAAGACCTCTTTGAGAATCTCATAAAAGTCTTAGGTCCTTTCCTTTTAAAATGTACACATATGATTTACATTTAAAATTCTCTACACTTTCAAAGTGTTCAGAATGACATTTTGGGAGTCACTCATAAATCCTCTGGGGAGCCATAGTTTAGAGAGGAGTTGGGGGCAGGAGAGGGGCTCTAGAGAAAAATGTGTCAGCCATCTTCAAATATATAAAGGACTGATAAGGAAAAACCATATGATGTTTGTGTGGTTCTAAACAATTGAAGTAAAATCAAGCTTCTGCCTCAAATCACCCCTTCGTTTCCCATTATTCTTTTCAAACTTCTTACCACGGCCCACAAAGCCTGTATTTGGCTCCCATTTATATTCTCGATCTTTTTTCACTGTTCTCAACCTTGGCTCACCACACTCATCACACTGGCTTTCTGTTCCTAGCAAACACCAACTTCATTTCTGCCTGAAGGTCTTTGCTCTTCTCCCAGCCTGGAACTCACTCTGCTCCTAAAGGTTCACTTGGCTAGTTATACACCAGGCTGGTTATAAAGGTCACCACCTCCAAGAGGCCTTCTTTGATAACTCTAAGTCATTCCACTTACATGTTTCCACCATAAATATTGGCTTATTTCCTTGTTAGCATAAATCATGGCCTGTCGTTATTTTTAGTTGTTGGTCTATCCCAAGGAAAATGCAATCTCAAAGAGATCAACAATCTTTTGTGTTCACTCTAGTTCATCATTGTATCCCCAGAACCTCCATTGCATGAGTCACAGTAGGTGCTCAATAAATAATTCTGAAGGGATGAAAGCTGAGTGTAGGAAACTTCCAGGAAGACTACCTAACAGAGTTGTTCCAGGAAATCAACAATCTTTGGAGGTGTGCAAAAAAAGTACACTCACTCACTCCGCATGTCAGGGAGGGTTAGGTTAGACTTAGCCTACAAGGTCCCCTTCAACTCGAGGCTCTGATATGACTGCAGAGGTAAAGATGCCTTAGAATTACAGCCTGAGCTGAGCATGCTTAGTGGCTGGGTCAGGTTTTCACTAATAGGGACCTTTTGGCTGCAGACAGAGAGCAAGAACCTGAAGGGATGTTGCAGAGACTGGACACTTCTTAGCTGAGAAGCCTAAGGCGAGTGAGGGTTGCGGGGCTCGGCGATGCTAAGGTCAGAGAAGCATTGAGCCCCTCTGCGCCGTTTGCCTGTATCTCTCGGGACAAATCAGAACACCTACAGTGTGCTGCGAGAGAAAATAACCGGAGACGATAACCAACTCGGACTCAAGATAACTGCTGATAGAGACTCGAAAACCCCAAAGGGCCCTGAGAATTAACCACCGACAGCCGCCCTGCTACGCAGGCGCGGTTTCGGTTCTCGCCCCTCCTCGACTCTAACCCGCCTCGAGCCACAGCGGACGTGACGCGCGGCGCGGGCCCAGGCGGCGTAGCGGAGGCCCGAGGGGGGCGTGTCCAGGAGGGCTAGACAAGTTCCGAGCGCATCGCGTCGGCACCCCAACAGCAGGGAGGGGGTGGGGAGGGCCTTTTGCCAGGCAGGGCGCCCCCCTCAGGTGGGAGTGCTGTTCCCCCGGCAGTCGGACGCAGCCTTAGGGTTCCCTGCCTGGCTGCAGCCAGAATTATCTCCCCGAAGCAAGTTTCAGATCCTGTTCAAGAGCCTCCACTGTTATCCCAAGATGAGGTCCAAAGTCCCTGGCTTGGTATTCATGGCCTTGCACAATCGGGCCACTACTTATCTTTCCAGCTATATCTCTCACTCAAAAAGAACTACTGTCTCTCTTTCCTGCATATGCAGTTCCGTCGGCCTGGAATGCCCATAACAAGTTTTTTTTCTTCAATCCCACCCAGTACAGCTTCACTCCACCACCCATACACACGCTCATTGTGGAAGTATCATCCACGCTGTCTTCCCAGCTCAAATGCCACGTTCTCTCTGAAGTCTTTTTCAGCTCCTATTTAGGATTCCTATCCCATAAACTTCAGAGGCTAACAGGCATAAAAACAGTAGTGTCAGCCATCAACTCATATAATCAAGAATTGCTATCCAGGCCCTGGCTGGTGTGGCTCAGTGGATTGAGCCTCAACCTGTGAACCAAAGGTCGCTGGTTTGATTCCTAGTCAGGGCACATGCCAGGGTTAAGGGCCAGGTCTTTATTTGGGGGCCTATGAGAGGCGATGTATTGATGATTTATTACTCATACATTAATGTTTCTCTCCATCTCTTCCTCCCTTTCCCTCTCTCTGAAAATAAATAAGTAAAATTTTAAAAAGAAAGAATTACTAGGTGGTTTATCTTAGAGGTAATAATGATGGTTACCTGTTCATCTCATTAGTAATTAAGAAATGCAACTTAAAACTACATTGAAATACTATTTCATGCCCATTGAATTGGCAAAAATTTAGAAGTTAAACAATACTAAGCTTTGGCAATGATGTAAAGCAATTGAAATTCTCGTCCACTGCTATGGGAAAATAAATGAATACAGCCACTTTAAATAATGATTTTTTATTTTAAAAAATGAACATGGACATGTCCTGTATAAACCAGCATAGCTACATTCCCGTAGCATACATATACCAGAGAAAACTGCTCACCACATTGTTTGTAACAGCATAAAAAGTAGAATGGGTGGGTACATAAATTGTGAGAAAATATAGAATATCAAAAATGAACTACAGTCATCTATATTTCAATAGACTGAATGTTTATGTGCATATTCAATAGACTGAATGTTTATATCCCCTCATTCATATGTTGAACCATAACCTCCAATGTGTTAGCATTTGGAGGTGGGGTTTGGGGAAAGTGATTAGGTCATGAGGTGGAACCCTCATGAATGGGTTTAGTGCCAATATAAAAGAGATCCCTTACCCTGGTTGGAGTGGCTCAGTGTATTGAGTGGGGGCCTGCGAACCAGAAGGTTACTGGTTAGACCCCAGTCGGGGCACATGCCTGGGCTGTGGGTCAGGTCCCTGGTCAAGGGTGGGTGAAAGACAACCAATTGATGTTTCTCTTCCTCCCCCTCTCTCTGAAAATAAATAAATAAATAAATAAATAAATAAATAAAATCTTTAAAACCTTCCACCAGGTGAAGACAAGGGAGAATACAGTTATCTATGAACCAAGAAGCAGATGCAGAATCTGCTGGTATCTTGATCTTGGATTTCCCAAGTTTAAGAACTGTGATAAATAAATTTCTGCTGTTTATAGACCACCCAGTTTATAGTATTTTGTTATGACAGCCCAAATGAACTAAGACAACTCAATAGAAATGAATCTTTAAAAAAATAACTCTGACAATATGGAAATGTGCCTTGAGAACTTCCAAAGGGTGGGGGGTGGGAAAGAATAGTGAGCAAGACATGGAAACTAGCCACTAAATAATTCATTATATAAAGAGCAAAAAAAAAAAAAAACAAATAGAACTGAGTTGTGTGGTATTTATGGTGATACCCAGCCTTCAAGATGGCACAGTGAGCTTGACCTCCTGGTGTTCCTGTCCTAGTACAGACACCAGTCCCACAGTGAATAAACAATCATATTCAATCATCTATCTGAAAAATAGAAATGACATATGTGGTTTCTGAGGCTAACTTTTAAAAGACATTGTGACTTTAGTGTCTTTCTCTCTTGAACCTCTCATTCTGGGAGAAGCCACTGCCAGCCTTCAAGGAAACTCAAGATCAGGGAAGGATTTAGGGGATTATGGAGGAGGGGCAAAAGACCTTCACCCCTCGGCTTTGTCATAGTCTGAGTCCTCATTCTTTCTGTAAAAAGTCTCCTAATCTCTTGGCTGTCTTGCTTCCCCTGCCTGACTCAGGCCTATTACAGTGCCTGAAGGCGATACAGCTCTGTGCTGGAACAGGCAGTTCCCAGGAGCAATCAGACCTGGAAAGAATGCAATCTTGTGAAACTTGCTTTGCTAAGAATGTCCTCAATGTAAATGTCAAGGGTCGAAGCACAAAATCAGTTTGTTTTCCCAGGTTTTATGGTCAACTGGCGTCACCATGTCTACCAGACCCTGACTCGAAAGGACCCCAGTGATCCCAGAAATATTATCCGTAAACCATACCTCCTTTCTTTGATATGCATCCCTATGCAAGCTAAACTCAATAAAAGCCCACTGAGAGAGAAGCAAGAAGCCCTTCTCTTCTGAGAGATTGGTCGGCATTTCCTCTCCAAGCAGATCATGTCTTGGTAGATTTATTCTCATCCGTGGCAGCTGGGAGAGCTCTGCGGGTGGAGCTCCCTCACATAGAATGAAGGGAATTCATAGACAATTCTGTACCACACTTGACAGTCTCAGAAATGAACTTAAGAAATAGACTCTACCTGCTCTTAGTTACAGGCCAGAGTTGGAAGAGGCTAGAAGTAAACACAAGTAGACAAACCATATGAAGCATCTGTACTGACTGCCAGTTTTTCTTTTCACCTCTTCTCTTCAGCATCTAAAGGCTAAAGGCAGTTTCCACCGCTTCTCAGTCTCAGTTACTGAGAGTTAGAGAGGCAACTTAGTTCAGCCAGCTCAAGTCCTTTATTGCTCTTTGTTGTCTTAAGCAAATTACTTAATATTTATTATACCAACTTGTATAACTTGTGTCCAGAGGAAGTAACCTCATCAGTCAAGCACCTACTATATAAGGAATTTAATATCTGAATATGAGGAACTCTAATATGTAATTAAAAGATACTCAAAGGTTAACTTAAAAAAGAATTTGGCATTTAAATTTTTCAATAAGTAATATATTCACATGACTCAAAAATGTGTTTTTACTCTTCCTACCAGCGATAGTGTTTATACCCTATTCCATAATGCAGTGATTTTCATCCAATGTACCGCAAGAATTTTTAAAACATGCAATATCTGACTGTTTAGTCAAAAGCACTGACCTCTTCCCTTAGATCACCAAATAAAAAAAGAAATGACAACAACCAGTACATCAATAGCCATCCAGTGTAACCGAATCAAAATTATACCTATGTTTTTGTCAGACTAGCAAAAAATGCAATATATATTTTGGTGTGCTGCAGAATTTTAGCACTTAGTTCATGCGTACTGTGAGATGAAAAAGACTGAAAATCACGGCCCTAATGTAACAACTTTTATTACTTTTAAAAATATATTCCTCCAGAGTTTCTAAATGTAAATGCAATTATAATGTTTAACAGAAAAGTTTCAAAAGCATACAAAGATTCCCATACATCTTTCATGCAGACTCACCAATTTCTAGCATTTTGCCACATTTGCTATATCATTTCCCCTCTGTCTCTGTCCTTGTCTCTACATACATAAGCACATCCATGTTTGTGTATATTTCTTTAGAATTACTTGAGAGCAACTCACACATATCATCCCCCTCCACCCCAAACATTTCAGTGGATCAGTGTGCATTTCCTAAGAATAAGGGCTTTCATTTACATAGCCGTAGTAAAATTATTAAGTTCAGAAAGCTAACATTGGCACAGTACTCTAATATAATCTACAGACCTTATTCAAATTTCACCAATTGTCTCAACAATGTTCTTTATACAGATTGTTTTTCCTGGTATAGAATCCAAAGCAGGATCGTATACCGTGTTTAGTTTCCATGTCTGTGTAGTCTCCTTTAATCTAAAACAGTTCCTCGGCCTGTCTTTGTCTTTCATGCTGTTGACATTTCTTAAAATGACAGGCCATTCTGCTTCATAATGTCCCTCAATTTGGGTTTGTCTAAAGTCCTCCCATGATAAGATTCAGGTTTTGCTTTTTTTAAAGAAAAAGGTTTTGGCATTTTTCACAGAAACAGTGTATAAGTGCTATGTCCTTCAGAGAATATCGCATATCAGGGGGACACGATGACAGTTTGTCCCATTATTAGTGACACTAACTCTGATGACTTGTTTAAGGTAAAGTCTTCCAAGTTTCTACAATGTAAAGTTATTTTTACTCTTTGTAATTAATTAGTAATGTGTACAAATACATGTTATTTTAAAAAACAGCTTATTGAGATAAAATTCACATACTGTACAATTAATCTATTTAAATTGTTCAAATCAATGGTTTTGAGTGTATTCAGAGTTGTATAATGATCACAATCATTTTTGGAATATTTTCATTACCCCAAAAAGAAACTTCATATTCCACTCACAGCCATGTTTTTATAGTTACATAGAATTCTGTTACATGGATGTATAATAATTTACCAGTTTTCTTTTGAAGGACATTTTTTCCATAATCTCTAATTACAAACAGTGCCGCAATGAGTGAAGTGATTTTGCTTGTATTCAAGTATGTCTGAGGATAAATTCCCTCAAGAGGATTCTTGGGTTAAAGGCAAAGTACATCTGCAATTTTGATAATTATTTACAAACTATAAAGTTAACTACTTAATTTTCATAATATATGTTAGGGTGCTTTTTGGGAGTGATATAGAAATAATAAACCAAAGGAGAAAATTTTATTTACCTGACAGTGACAATTTCTATTATTATTTATATTAAATTAGTATCTATAAGGACTCTAAAATAGTATTTTGAGTTGTTCTGAAGATATACCTCATGCCTTGAAGTGGTAATATCTCCTGAACTATATAAAACTAGTGATTTTTTTATACTACTATCTTATGCCATGTTCATTCTGTAAAGCATATAGCTTAATCACAACAGACAAATTTATTCCACAATATATCTGCTATCAATTCTTCAGATATCAGACTTCTGGCCAGGATGGAGGTGTAGGTAGACACACTATGCCTCCTCGCACAACCAAAAGGATAACAACAAATTTAAAAACAAAAACCAACCAGAATTGCCGGAAAATCGAACTGTATGGAAATCTGACAATCAATCAGTTAAAGAAGAAACACTCATCCAGACCTGTAGGAGAGGCAGAGATGGGCAGCTGGATGGAGAGGACTTGCAGCAAGATAGCGGCTGGGGAACTGGGGCGGTCCCACATTTGTGTGTAGATAAATCAGGAGGAACAACTGGGGAGTGAGACAGACCACACAACTCAGGGTTCCAGCGCTGGAAAATAAAGCCTCAAAACCTCTGATTAAAAACACCTGTGGAGCTTGTGGCAGCAGGAGAAACTTCTAGCCTCACAAGAGAGGTCATTGGAGAGACCCACAGGATCCTAGAACATATACAAGCCCGACCACCCAGGAACCAGCACCAGAAGGGCCCAATTTGATTGTGGGTGGCGGAGGAAGTGACTGAAAGCCACCCAGAGCCAAGCAAGCAGAATTTGTTCCCACTTGGATCCCTCCCCCACATTACCTAGCGCCACAAAGCACCTAGGTGGGTTGCCCTGCCCTGGCAAACACCTAAGTCTCCATCCCTTACTAGTAACAGGGCTCCGTGACAACAACAACAACAACAACAACAACAACAACAACAACAACAAAAAGGCCCAAATAAAAGAACAGATCAAAGCTCCAGAAAAAGTGTAACTAAGTGATGAAGAAATAGCCAATCTATCAGATGCAGAGTTTAAAACATTGGTAATCAGGGTGCTCACAGAAATGGTTAAATATGGTCACAAAATAGACGAAAAAGTTAAGGTTATGAAAAGTGGAATAAAGGAAAATGTACAGGGAACCAACAGTGACAGGAAGAAAACTGGGACTCAGATCAACAGTTTGGAGCAGAAGGAAGAAATAAACATTCGACCAGAAAAGAATGAAGAAACAGGAATTCAAAAAAAATGAGGAGAGGCTTAGGAACCTCCAGGACAACTTTAAATATTTCAAAATTCAAATCATGGGGGTGCCAGAAGGAGAAGAGGAAAGCAAGAAGTTGAAAACCTATTGGAAAAAATAATGAAGGAGAACTTCCCCAATCTGGCAAAGGAAATAGACTTCCAGGAAGTCCAGGAAGCTCAGAGAGTCCCAAAGAAGTTGGACCCAAGGGAGCACACACCAAGGCACATCATAATTCCATTACCCAAGATGAAAAATGAGAGAATCTTAAAAGCAGCAAGAGAAAAGGAGACAGTTACCTACAAAGGAGTTCCCATAAGACTCTCAGCTGATTTCTTAAAAGAAACCCTGCTGGCAAGAAGGGGCTGGAAAGACGTATTCAAAGCCACGAAAGGCAAGGACCTACATCTAAGATTACTCTATCCAGCAAAGCTATTATTCAGAATGAAAGGGCAGATTAAGTACCTCCCAAATAAGGTCAAGTTAAAGGAGTTCATCGTCATTAACCCCTCATTACATGAAATGTTCAAGGGACTTATCTAAGAAAAAGAAGAAGATCAAAAATATGAACAGTAAAATGTCAAAAAAAACTCACAAGTATCAAACGCCCCCCCCCCAAAAAAATAAAAACAAAGTAAACAACTAGAACAGGAACAGAATCATAGAAATGGAGATCACATGGAGGTTATCAGTGGGGAGGAGGAGGGGGAAATGGGGGAAAAGGTACAGGGAATAAGTAACATAAATGGTAGGTAAAAAACAGACAAGGGGAAGTTAACAATAGTATAAAAAATGAAGAAGCCAAAGAATTTCCATGTATGACCCATGGACATGAACTAAAGGGGGCGGGAAATGCAGGTGGGAGGAGGAGTGCAGGGCAAAAGGGAATAAAGGGGGGAAAATGGGACAACTGTAATAGCATAATCAATAAAATGTATTCAAAAAATAAAATAAATAAGGGAGATGTAATGTACAGCATAGGAAATGTAGTAAATAATGTAAGAACTTCACATAGTGACAGATAGTTACTGGATTTATCACAGTGATCACTTTGTAAGGTATACATATACATGTTGAATTATTATGTTGTATACCTGAAACTAGTGTAATAGTGTATGCCAACTAAATTTTACTAAAAACGTGTACTTGAAAAAAAATTCTTCAGATATCAGGGCTGTTACCCCACTGAGAGCTCATACGATCTTCCAGACTAGTGGAGTCACTGCAGATTTTACTGGATAAACACCGGACCTACAAAGTACCTGTTCTCTCCCACATATATACAGCAAATGATGGAGCCGGTCAGGCCAACTGGTCAGTTGCCATCCTTGGAAAACTCACATTATTTATAGGTTTTACATCCTTATCTTTTTTGTTGTTATTGTCTTAAGCTTTTATTTGTTTATTTTTAGGGGGGGGGAGGGAGAGCGAGAGAGGGAGAGAAACATTGATATGGGAGAGAAACATTGATCAGTTTGCAGGAGGACACCTGACCCCCTGAGCCACGTCAGTCAGAGCTTATCATTTACAAACAATAAGAAATTGTAAGGGAGGAGCACAAGGCTGGTTTTGCACATCGATGCTAACTTGCTGCAGCAGACATGGAGGTGCTGTGGCGCTCAGATGCCCTCTCAGGAAAGGGCTTGTTGCCTAACTGCAAGGACTGCACTATTTACTGACAGCCTCCAACTGCTAACTCCTTCAAGTCTCCTTCAGTTTTTCAGCCAAGAGTCTTACTTTTTTTAAGGTGACCCTAATCAGTGCTGCAGCAAGATGGTGGAATAAAAGGCTGGCCATTTCCACCCAATGCAGGACTCCTCTCACAGGCGATCTTTGATCTGGAGCTCCCCATTGGGATGATGGCTGAGTCACTGGCAAATCTGCTATGCGGTCTGACGGCTCCTCTGCCCAGCCCCGCTTCCTCCTTTCCCTTCACAGATGTTACCACTCAACAAGCCTTTTGCACTCTTAACTTCATTTCGGTTTCTGCTTCCCAGCGGACCCAACTGATATATTTGTAAATGAATACTGATTCATAAGATCTCAATAGATATTTTTAAATCATGAGGCTTCCCTATAAAACCCTCAAATTCGTTGATTAGAGAAACACATCTATAATTTTCTGAACTGATTCCTTTCTCATAATATGTACAGAAATTGATGTAGCTCTGAACCTCTGTAAGAACTTGCAGTTCACCCTAATTTTGGTGATGGTCCTTAAACAGAGTTTACTTCCAATAAATGTAGCTAAAGCATCCAAACTTCATCAGACCGACTCTTCTTTTACTCCTTCTGACAGAGACAATTTCTTCTTCTTCCTTCCCTTCTCCTTCCCCTCTGCCTTTTCCCATTCCCAATCCTCCTCCTCCTCCTTCTTCTTTTGGTCAGGGGTGGGGGGTGCAGTCAGTAAACTACCAGCAGCTCTAAACAAAAGAAAGAGAGTCTCTGGCTGGGTAGCTCAGTTGGTTAGAGCATCATCCCTATCCAGCAAGGCTGTGGGTTTGATCTCTGGTCAGAGCACATACAAGAACCAACCAGTGAACACATAAATAAGTGGAACAATGTCTCGATGTCTCTCTGTCTCTCTCCCTCCCCCTCTTTTTCTCTCTAAACTCAATCAATAAAAAGCGAAAAAGGAAAGAGGAAGAAAACAAATACAAAAAAAAAAGTAACATATCCCATTATCCCTTGTGTAACAGTTCATTTCCCTAAATCTTTGAAAATTACTTATACATGCACGATTTATGAAGAGAGTGCCAGGAACACAGTTTCATAAGGATTACATTAAAAGTTCTCTCCCTGAGGCAGAGCATTGCTGGTTTGGAATTGTTTTCCTCTTAACCTCCTTTGTCTAAATATGTAAAAGTTCGCTTTGATTTATGGGTGTACAGTTTTTGTTTTGTTTTCTTTTTTTGTTTTTGTTTTCTTAACTCTAACATAGGAATTAAAACAAAAACAACAAAACGTTAGAATGAAAAACAAAGCAACCGCTAAAGAAGAACTGAATTTTAATTTGCCCAGCTGATCGGACAAAAATAGGTTTTCTTATTACTGAGATTTCAGTGGGAACGGTTCCCATGAAGTATTTTTTTTTATCCTTACCCGAGGACATTTTCATTTGCTTTTTTAGAGAGAGAGAGAGAGAGAGAGCAGAAGGGAGAGAGAGAAACATTGGTGGGAGAGAAGAGTTGATCCGTTGCCTCCGTCGGCACCCAGACGGAGAAAACGCATCAGAACCTGGGAATGCACGTGTTCCGACTGGGAGTTAACCGCGCGGCACCCAGACTGGGGATGAACCCGCAACCCAGGACTGTGCCGCGATCAAGAATGGAACCCCAACCTTTCGGTTATGGGACCACGCTCCAAACCACTGAGCCACACTGGCCATGGACTCATGAAGTATTTTGTTATCATATCCCTGTTAGTTGTTTATTCATTTTAGTTAGGAGGATGTGGAACACGTTCTGAAGGTGAAACAGAGGGGGAGAGAAAGGATTGGAACGGAATCTGCATGCCAAATAGGTCCTGCACATTTCTCGTAAGTTTATTCCTGGATCTTGTTAAATTTTTGTGGTTAGGAATGGGAATTTAAAAATTACATTTCTGCTTAATTATCATTCGGTTAAAGAAAAAACATTTTTAATATATGGTTGTCTTACTTAACTCTTGCGATAGTTCCAATCGTTTTCTCTTTAAGGTGCTGTCTTTGATTCTCTGTGTTTACCAGCTCCAGGCAAAGCCTAATGGTTTTTGCCTCCAAACCCTTTCACTGAGGCAGGAGGAGTGGGACCTGGGCGATTGCTGGACCCCATAATCACTCTGCCTTGACCCAAATTGGGAACGCTGCCAGCACTGGTGGTGACAGCTGCTGAATCAAGAAGTCATCTGCTGAATTCGTAAGCTGCTGCTCCAGGGACTGGCTGCAGATTCGTACCACCTGTGCACAGTCTGCCCGGCTCCGCAGATGCTCCGCTCGCTGCCTTTCTCCACGCATCCCTCCGTCCCAGATCAAAGCCACAGGAGTGTTTCTGTTTGGTAGGACCCAGACACGTCCTGAGCCCTGGCCACGAAAGAGCCTGAGAAATAGTTTTTTTTTTTAAAGATTTTATTTGTTTATTTTTAGAGGGGAAGGGTGGGAGATAGACAGAGAGAGAGAGAAACATCAATGTGCGGTTGCTGGGGGTTATGGCCTGCAACCCAGGCATGTACCCTGGCTGGGAATCGAACCTGGGACACTTTGGTTTCCAGTCCGCGCTCAATCCACTGAGCTACGCCAGCCAGGGAGAAATAGTTTTTTAGTCTCCCTCCGTGCCTGCATTCTAGAGCGTGCCCATAAGTAATATTGACTATGGTATTAGCATATCTAGAAATTTTCCTCCTATTTCTAAAAAAATAATTGTGATACAATACACATGAGATTTACCATTTACCACTTTCACGTGGGCGGGTCAGCAGAGTAAGTATATTCACATTATTGTGCAACCAATTTCCAAAACCCTTTTCATTTTGCTAAAACTCTGTACCCATCAAACAATTACTTCCCATTTCTCCCTTACCCCCAGCCCCTGGTTACCACCATTCTACTTTCTGTTTCTATAATTTGACTTTTCTATATAAGTCATATAAATGGAATTATACAGTATTTGTCTTTTTGTGACTGACTTGTTTTACTTAGAATAATGTCTGCGAGGTTGATCCACCTTGTAGCATATGTCAGAATTTCAAGCTGACTAATATTGCATTTTATGTATATGGCACATTTGGTTTATTCATCCGTCAGTGACACTTAGTTTCCTTCTACTTCTTGGCTATTTATTGTGCATAATGCTACTGCATACATGGGAATACAAATAGGTCTTTGGGACCCTGCCTTTAATTATTTTAGACACATACCCATCGTCTTATTTCCTTTGATCCAAGAGCTTTAAAAAGGAAAGGGCTGCTGAATGTTTTTGAACATTTTTTCAATATCTGTAGCAGATTATACTTTTTAAGATGCCACAACATTCCTCCTCATCCCACATGCTTGGCCCCTTTTCCACGCAGTTGTGGAGTTTGTATCCCCTCTCCTTGACCCACGATGATCTCTGCGACCGCCTGGACAAACAGAGCACAGCAGAAATGATACTACGTTACTCCCAAGCCTGGATCGTTAAAATGCCACGCACTCCCACGTTCTGCTCTTGGAATCCATCAACCACACTATGAGAAAGCTCAGATTAACCCATGGAGAGAGCACCTGCAGAAGCTATGTCTACATCTCCCATCGACAGCCCACCTGAGGTCCCAGCCAGCATCTAACATCGAGTGCCAGACAAGGGAGTGAGGATGCCTCCAGGTGATGCTGTCTCTCAGCCATCAAGCTGCCTCAGCCTTGAGACCACCCAGTGAGGCTCTGGACATGGGGGTGCAGAGCTAGATGGCCCCTGCTGTGCTCTGCCTGACTTCTGACCTTTAGAATGCCTGAGTATAATAAAATGTTTGCTTTATGCCACAGAGTTGTGGGGTGGTTACACAGGGACGGACAACTGGTGCTGTATCTGAGGATACGATCGTTTGGTTTTTCGTCTTTCATCATTTGATATAATATGTAAGTCCTTGTGTTTTGGTAGAATAAACTGTCCTTGCTCAAGTTGTATTATTCTGTTAATAAATGCCTAGATTCAGTTTGCTAGTGTAATGGAGATTAATAATTATTATTTTAAAGCAAAACTGGTCTCAACCGCTTCTATCTTCTAAGGGAGAAGGTAACCTAGTTCATTCTGGAGGTGGAATCAATAGCCAAACTGCTCCCTCCTACTTTCAGGGCAGCCTCCTAGTGTCTTCTCTTCTCTCCTTATTTAGCTTAAATTCCGTGAGTACCGCTATAAGCGTGCCCTTGAAAAGACTTTCCATTTCCTTGCCCCTCTCCCTTTACCTCACTGGCCTGGCAAAGACTCCAGACTCGGTTAATCCCATCCGCCCCCTCGTTCTGTGCCTGCCCAGGTGTATGTGAGACTTGCTAGAGAACCATACAGTTGCATAGCCTGGCATCACCTTAATTTCATGATCACAGCCTCCAAAGGGTACTCAATATCCTTCAAAAGCCTACAGAATCCTAGTAAATTCTACTTATCAATCTCCAATATTCCTAATTTACACCTTTTCCTCTTCTCTTACATCTTATCTCTCCCACCCACTTCCACCTACTTTTTTCTCCTGACCTTGATTTCTACTTCACGAAGAAAATCAAAACCATCACCGCGGAGCTTCCTCGTCCTGCCATCACCTTCTCCTTCATTCTTGATGGGGAGACCATGCTCTGTCCTCTCCTGCTGCCACCGTCGAAGAACTGGCTTGGCTGTGGACAAAGGGGTCTCACGTATTTTGAATATTCCCAACATCTCAGGTACCTTACTGACATTTCAGCTTGTGAAATGGGTGTTAGTATTCCCACTTTTTTGAGGAGAAAACTGGGGGTCGGCTAGTTTAAACACTCTGCTCTATAGCACCCAGTGCAAAGCTAACTCCAAAGTCAGTGCTTGCTTCCCTCCACCCAGTGGCTCCTCGAGCCAAGGATGGTCTACCCACCGCTGTTTCAGATTTATCTCTCTGAAAACTGAGCCCGTTCAAGACAGAAACATTCCAACAGCTTTGTTCTTTAATCTTTTGAAGGGTAAGGTTATTGTGAGGTCCAGCTGGAGCTGATGGCAGGCTATGACTTGGAGAGGTCCCCTTGCTCAGTCCCACTGTTGTTCTTTAGCATTTTGTTTTAAGGAGGTAAATGGAATCATTAGGTGCTATTACTCCTACCTTTAAAATGTAGTACTAGGAAAATGGGTGCTTGGCCCAAGTGTGTGGAACCAGAAACACAGTTCTGTGTCTGTGATCCATGCATATGTGTAGTCGGCACCCTCTGCACTCTAAAACACGTGGGCAGCACTGAGTGTTACAACTACGAGACCTATAATAAATACGTTGAGCATGATACAACACCATCGTGAGAAGAAAAGGGCAATGTTCTGCAGTTTTGTAAATTTTGAAATATTAGGACATTTTTAAAAACCAGATAAATAGGTGCTCTGTGACACGTCTTTAATTATGTGTTTCTGTTGTGTATAATTATTATGGAATGCAGGTGAACCGGGGGCTGGACAAACTCACCCCTCAGGCTCACAATCTGGCACATCTGACTTTGGTTTTCCTCTAAAGACAGCATCCCAACCAGAGTCTGGGCACTCCAGGGCCCCTTGGAGATTACAGCTAAGGAGCTGGACCCTGCAGACCAAGGGGAGCGGGGCACAGTTCTCTAGGGCTTGGTTTTGCTCTCCTTTCCTAGTTCTACAACCCACTGCTGGGACAGACAGTGACAAAAGCGTCTGTGGCTGGAGAAGAAGAGAGGGAAGTACAAGGAGGGAAGGCAGCATTGCGCGAGGCATGGGGTGAAAATATCCGAAAACGTTCAGCCCAGAACTGCAGGATTTCAGCCTGATCAGCTTTGCTGAAAGTGATATTACAATTCACTTGCAACATAAAGAAAAGTAAGCAAGCTTGGTTTCTCTAGGTCGTCTTCTTCTCCTCCACTCGACAGACAGGCTCAATTTTCAAGATACCCAGAGCTTCACTCCACCCGTTGTGCCCCCTGGGCTGCCTCTGTGATCTGTGCTCTTATTCCTTCCTCGAGTCTCGCTTCTCAAGCCTCTCACTTGCTAACTCCAACCTCCTAGTTCCTCAGAGATTCTAATTCCACTGAAGCAAACCCTGATGTTTTTGCCTGTCCAGTCTCCTTTCCTCTTCTTCCCCTGAGAGCTTTCTTTGGGGGAGCCACCTTTTGCCACTGCGTGCTCATCAAGATGACCTGCCCTCTCCTGTACCTTTGTTGATGAAATTCACATCTAAAGGCAAGGGCTGGAGACGTGGCCTTTGAGGTACCCTTCAAGATATGCCCATTTGCCCATTGTAACTCCAACCCCGAATGGCTTCAAGGCTGGAACAAAGAATCTGTAAAAGTGATAAGCCTGGGACCTATCTAAACTGCATCCAGTATAAACTGGCTGCCTTTTACAAGTAGTACAAAGAAACACATTTTCTGATAAGGCACCCCTTAGTCTACCTCATTATTGCACAAAATTTTATAAGTGTGGTTTATGATTTTACACCTAGCAAGAAAGAAATACTCCGTCCAAGAGAAGTGGGTTAATTTTTCCCCACAGAGTAAAGTGGTTCCTAGCACCCGATATGAAGCAGAGTGGCATCGCTTCTCGCCGTTTGGCTGAGATCAGGTGTAGCAGAGTGGCTGCAGCCACATTGATTTTTTAGAACTTGTCTTAAAACATTTCTTTTACATTCCTTTAAAATCTATATCGCTAAAATGCTAAGACAAGCGTCTTTCTAAGAAAAAAATTCCTGATGCAAGGTTATAAAAATAATTTTCACTAGTGCTGGTATCTCTGTATCGCCATTTTCTCGTTTCAGAACGGCAGGAAGAGGTCTTTTTTTTTTCTAGCCTAATTTCTTCAGGTTGTGTCACCCTCTGCCATTAGGCTCATGACTTCGTCCTAATTTTATAAGAGATAAAGCCTAAAGAATAGTCAAGTGCTTGCCCAAGGTCAGGCAAGCCTGTTAATAGCAGAAACAAAAGTAGAACCTTGGGTCTTAAAGTGCTTTTAAAGCTTAGCTGTGACCCTGCCTGGCATTTCGGGGAAGGCCTGCCCTCTTCTGATGCCAAGATTTCAGGATCAGAAAACAATACGAACAGCGTCTGCACTTAGTAAAAGGTACTGGTCATTTCTACCATGGCGATTCACTTTGATCGTTTTCTTTTCCTTTTAATTTATTTTTAAACAACCTTTGTGTGAATAGTCTGCTCCTCAACAGCCCATCACCCCATACAGTTCTAAGTGTGATCCTGGTACAACATCATGTGGGAAGTTGATGGAAAAGCAAATCCTTGCCCCACCCCCACCCGTCCGCTGGACCTTCTAAGTTCTGGGAGTAGCACCCAGTAATCTGTGTACTAATAGGCCGCTAGGTGAATCGGGTGCACACTGATGTTTGAGAACCTCTGATTAAATAATCCTTGCTTGCATTAATTGTAACACTGGGGTTGCAATATGGCAACTTTTCATCATTTGTGAGCTGGCGTTCTTTTTAATTGAGATACAAGTGTCTAATAACATTGTGTAAGTTTAAAGTGTTCAATATGTTGATCTGATACATTTATTTACATGTTGCAATATAAGTACCATGATAGTATTAGCTAATATCGCCATCACATCACATTTTCATCTTTTATTTTTTTATTGTGGTGAAAACAATTAAGATTGAGCCTTTCAGCAACTTTTAAGTATATAATATAGTGGTTAACCATAACCATCATGCCGTACATTAGATCTTCAGAATGTACTAATCTTCTAACTGCAAGTTTATACCCTTTGACTGATGTCTCCCTAATTCCTCCAACCCCCAACCCCTGGTAACCACCATTCTACTCTCTATTTTAGCTTCTTTAGATTTCACATGTAAGTGATATCATATATATTTTAATATGTTTTTCTCTGTCTGACTTATCTCAAGTTCTACATTGCCACAAATGGCAGGATTTTCTTCTTCTTGGCTGAATAAAATGCCATTGTATGTCTGTATACATCACACCTTCTTTATCCAACCAGCCGACACTGACACCGGGGTCGTTTCCATATCTCTGCCACAGTGAATAACACAGTGATAGACGTGGGGCTGCAGGTGCCTTTCTGAGTCCTGTTTTCATTCCCTTCAGCTATATCACCCGAAGTGGGATTTCTGGTTCATGTGGTAGTTTTATTTTTCAAAGAACTCTGCTGTTTTCCACAGTGGCCAAACCAATTTACATACCCATCAACGGTACACACAAAAGTTCCCTCTTCTCCACATCGTCACCAACACTTGTTATCTTTTTAATGATAGCCACTCTGATAAGGGTGAAGTGATATTTCATTGTGGTTTTGACTTGCATTTCCCCATTATTTGTGACGTTGAGCATCTTTTCATCTTCCTGTTGGGCATTTGTGTGTCTTCTTTGGAAAAACATCTCTTCGATTCCTCTGCCCATTTTAATTGGATTGTTTGGGCTTTTTATTTTTATTTATTTGTTTTTGCTATTGAGTTGTCTGAATTCTTTACATATTTTGGATATTAACCTCTTATCTGATACACAGTTTACAAATATTTTTCCTATGCTGTATGTTGCCATTTCACGTTGTTGACTGTTAGCTGGCCTTCTTCTACGCAGTGAAACTTTCCTTTGCTTTGCCCCACCTTTCTACTCTCCCTGCCCCTCTATCATTATAAAATCCATAGATGTTGGAAATGCAGTGTGCTAAAATAAATTACAGCTACCATTCTACTTGATGTCCAAATAGTCCCTCATTTCCCCAATGGAACCCCCTTGGAGCTGTTCCTGTGCTCTTTCTATCTGCCTTCAGGTGTTGTTGAGAGCATCCTTGGCATCTGACACAAGAAAATTCAGTGATTCTTGACTGTGTATTTGCCTGTTTTTATACTAAATCTTGAAGGCAGGAGCAAAGTCTAACTAACATTTATAACATTTAACCAGGAGCAAAGTCTAACTAACATTTATAACATTTAACATTCACCCCGAGGGACCTGATATCTAAATTATGTTCTGCACTATAAATGTATTCAAGCAAGGCAAATGAGTTTAAGCATTGTTTTGGAAAGGGCAGAAGGCCGTTCAAAATGATATTGAAGTCCCCATGATTCTCAGACTAGGTTGGTTCAGAGTAGGTGTAAATCACAGTATTTTGTTGTGACTTTGGGTTAATTAATTTGACTCTGAGCTTTGATCATTGATCAGATAAAGGAGATACTTACTTATAACTGGCAAGAGCATGCTGGAGATAATAAAATGAGATTCGTGGTTTTAGTTTTTAATTTATATAGTTTTTAGGAACTATTTGATACAATGCATGCACAGCTACTTAAAACATCTCAGTGTTTCTTAGAGTAACCTAAACCTAAAATTAATTTGCAGATTTGATGCAACTATTAAAACAATTAATACTTCAGTGCTTCTTAGAGTAACCCAGATGTAAAAATTAACTGCAAAAAAATAATTACAAAGAAAATAATGCCTCCCACTTTTATTTTATTATTTTTTCCTTTTTATTGAACTTAGTGGGGTGACACTGGTTAACAAAGTTATGCAGGTTTCAGGTGCACAATTCCACAACACATCTGTACACCGGGTTGTGTGCTCACCACCCCAAGTCCAGTCTGCTTCCATCACCATTTATCCCCCTGTGCCCTCCTCCCCCACCCCTCCCCCACCCTCCCCTAGCAATCCCCACACTGTTGTTTGTGTCCATGAGTTTTTTCTCTCTTTTTTCTTTTTGTCTCTATCTTTCCACCACCCCCAGGGTCCCCCTCCAATTCCCTCCCAAAGCTGTCAGCCTGCTCTGTTTGTGGGTCTGTTTCTAAACTGCTTGTTAGTTTATTTTGTTCATTAGATTCCACATGAGTGAGATCATATAATACCTCACACCTGTAAACTGATTATTGCCCTCACCTGAGAGCTAAGTTGGTTAGAGCATCATCCCAATACACCAAGGTTGTGAGTTGGATCCCTGGTCAGAGCATATGTAAGAAACAACCAATGAATGCATAAATAAGTGAAAAAGCAAATCAATGTTTCTCTCTCTCTCTCAAAGATCAATCAATAAAAAAATAATTAAAAATGATTATTGTCAGCTAAGCACTGTACTAGATGCTTAAGATACTCTAACTGATTTATTGCTCTCAAAGCCCCTATGAGGTAGGTGCTTTTATTATTCCTGTCTCACAGGTGAGTAAACTAAGGCAGAGAAAGGTTTGGTATCTTATCCCAGGCAACACAGCTAAGCAGAGGTGCCACAGCCCATGTCCTTAACCACTGTTCTACATTTATACTAGTAAATATAATAAACTAAGGAGCTTGCTTTGTGATTAGTTTATTATTTAGTTTCATAGTATTTTCAGGAACAGAACAGAAGCAGTGGGATACTTCAGCAAGAGCCCAGGAGTTTTGAATGTCAAGACCTGCATGTGTGGGTTCCAACTAAAGCTCGTGTACAACCTTGAGCAAAAGTGTTCTGAGTTTCAGTTCCTTCACCTATCGAGTAAGTCTAATAATAACTTCTCTCCCTCCCTCATAATTATATTAGATAGTATAATGGATGTGAAGGTGGTTGTAAATTTAGTCAGACATATAATCTTAGCAGTATTTTTTTTTAATCTGAAGTTTCTCTATTTATAAAACAGGTTCATATCCCATTCTTAAATATTCTGGATTTTTAAAAACTATTTCCCTAAGTTTATTCATGCCTTATTTTGTCTTTTTTTAAAAAAGATTTTATTTATCTCTAGAAAGAGGGGAAGGGAGGGAGAAAGAGTGGGAGAGAAACATCAATGTGTGGTTGCCTCTCACGCACCCCCTACTGGGGACCTGGCCTGCAACCCAGGCAAGCACCCCAGCTGGGAATTGAACCAGCGACCCCTTGGTTCTCAGGTCAGCACTCAATCCAATGAGTCACACCAGCCAGGACTCATGCCTCATCTTTTTCAAACTGGCAATTTTCTTTTTTCCCCCATAGTTATTTTATTTTCTGTTCTGGACTTATTAAAAATTTTATAATATCATTATGCAAATAAATTGTCTATTACATGCTTCTCCCAAGGGCAAATTGTAACTTCTTGTCATGTTTCAGTTTTTATCTGCAATATGCAGACAGCATCATCTGCTGTTCTGGTGGCTCATGCATTTGTGCTTTGCATATTTCATACAAGAAGATGGAGAAAAAAAGAGAAGTCTGCCAGATGGGAGTCTCTTTCCAGGCAGAAAAGAACTAGAAAAAATTTGCATGACCATGATGTCTTCTGTAGACAAAGAATGCTTATTTTGATGAGTGGAAATTGGTCACCGAATGACAACCCATCTTGGAATTCCTGAGGCAGCCCCAGGTTTGCAATCTGAGGTTCTTAAATAGTTCCCAAGATGCAATTATTTCCAAATTTAATCAACTCCCCAAAAATGGCTAATTAAAAATAATCATATAAAACAGCAGGCCCATTCTCCAAAATTAAACACGCACTTTCTTTTACTGGCTGTTTAGACAAGTCTTACAAAAAGCCCTGCCACCTGTTCTGGGGGTAGCGAGGGGGAGTGTCAGAGTCCTAGCAGGCCACCTCCATCCTGTCCTTGGAATGTCATTGTCAGCTCCTGCTGCAATACATGACTTTGGACTTGGTGGATAAAGATAGGCAAGGGATTTTCTTTACCTCTCTCCTAATCCTTTCCCATACTCATTTATATTCTGTAAATGATGTGATTACAATAAAGCTCCTAAAATAGTGTATTGCCTGGAGAAGGGGGTCAACAAATGTGATTCTCCCCCTCCTCTGTTTCCTGACCTCTCTGCGGCCCTGGCTGCCCATTTTCTCAAGGCTCTGCCTTTCTACACAAGAAGTTGGGTGTGGTTTCCAGACGGTTTGGTTGGGATTTACATTTTACTTTGCATTGGTGATTTAACCCATCTTTTGGGTCTTTCTCAGTAGAAAACCAAGTAGGATACTTTGCTGACCAAATTTGTTTTTCTCAAAGTTTAAACTGTGCTGAATAGAATGCCACAGAGTAAAACTAGTATGTAGGGGAGCATTTCTGTAAATTCAGGAAATTCTCAAGAAGTCACTGAGAATAAGGGAGATACTTGGGAAAGCAATACTTTGGGGTTGAGATGAACATCCTTCAGGTTCATTTTTTTTCCAGGTGAATGTTACCTTATCTCAACAGCTACAATAGGCAAAAACATAAACAAAAACAAAACCAAAACCCCAAAAAACAAGGAATGATGAAAAAATATTTTCAGTTCTCCTTGAGACTTGTGAATATTTCATGGTGACATGTGAGAGAAGGGGGATCCATGGCATGGATAGTTTGACAGTGAAGCTTCCACTCATTCTTTGTCTTTTAGCATATAGTATTTGTGGAATACTGTAGGCTAGGCAAGTGTTGGGAACCGTCCTGCACGGTTCAGGAGCTGTAACCTCGCCAACAGGCAAAAAGGCCCCACAGCTAAGGGACCTTGGGACCATAAGTCACTAAGGAGACAAAACTTATCCTCCTGGCAGGGGCACAGCCTCTTCCCCCTTTACTTCACCCTGCTTGGCCCAGGCAGATGGCTGGATAGGCAATGACGGGTAAGATTCCTCAAGGAAGGAAAAACCTAAAACAGGCATACTCATGAAGGGGCCATTGGGGAAGGATTTAGGGGATTACAGAGGAGGGACAAAAGACCCTCACCCCTCAGCTTTGTCATAGTCTGAGTCCTCATTCTATCTGTAAAAAGTCTCCTAATCTCTTGGCTGTCTTGCTTCCCCTGCCTGACTCAGGTCTGTTACAGTGCCTGAGGTGGGGGCGATACAGCTGTGTGCTGGAACAGGCAGTTCCCTGGAGCAATCAGACCTGGAAAGAATGCAATCCTGCGAAACTTGCTTTGCTAAGAATGTCCTCAATGTAAATGTCAAGGGTCCAAGCACAAAATGAGTTTGTTTCCCAAGGTTTTATGGGCAACTGGCGTCACCCTGTCTACCAGACCCTGACTTGAAAGGACCCCAGTGATCTCAGAAATGTTATCTGTAAACCTTAGATGCTTGCTATGTATATCTATGCAAACTAAACTCAGTAAAATCTCCTTGAGAAAGAGGCCAGAGGCCCTTCTCCTCTGAGAGATTGGTTAGCCTTTTCTCCCCAAGCAGATCTTGTCTTAGGTAGATTTAGTCTCATCCATGGTGGCCAGGAAAGCTCTGCTGGATGGAGCTCCTCAACAAATAAGCCTATTTACATAAATTTAGTGGAATATTTACATAATACTTTGTAATGAAATGGGAAACAAAAGGAACACCTAATTATATTGTTATCACTAATAATATTTTTAGTAAGAGCAAAATTTTGGTACTTACAATAGCTAAAATAAATATTTTCTAATGCACATGATTTAGCATAGTGTGCATATTGTTTATAAGTTAGTAAATGTAGATATATATCAGGAGTACATGCTTAAAACTTTTTAAACCCAATATATCCAAAATATTCTTTTACCATGTAATTGATAAAATTTATTAATGAGAAATTTACATTCTCCTTTTTCATATTAAGTCTTTGGAATTCACTGTATGTTTTATACTTACACACATTTCAATTAGAACCAGCCATATCTGAAGAGCTCAAATTGCGGTTACTATATTGGACCATACAGCTCTAGAGAGTCTCGCTTTAATTATAACTTAATTTTCTTGTTTTCTTTTTTTAGATTTTATTTATTTATTTTTAGAGAGAGGGGGAGGAAAGGAAAAAGAGAGGGAGAGAAACATCAATGTGTGGTTGCCTCTTGTGTGCCCCACCAGGGACCGGGCCTAAAAACCCAGGCATGTGCCCTGCCTGACTGGGAATTGAACCAACAACCCCTTGCTTCATAGTCTGGTGCACAGTCCACTGAGTCACACCAGCCAGGGCTAATTTCCTTATTTTCAATGTCATTCCTAACTTTGGTTGTTTCATTCGGGACTAAATTGTTGCAAAAGGCAAGTGTAATATATATTGTCTGGAAATCTTTCAAAATGAACAACAACCTGTCAAAAATAATGCATGCCTAGCTCTGTGTGAGCTTACTGGAAGTAGTCTAGAGTTTTCAAAACTTTACATGTAGAATTCCTCATCTACTGCTTTACTAGATATGATCTATACCAGGGAAATCTTAATGTAAGTGCAGTAACTCCTCTCTATCCTTCCCCAAAGTAAGATTTTTAGGTAATCGGGTTTTTAACCAGCATTGTGATATTTTAGCCTCCATGTCTATTAATGCATCTGGATATTATCAGGTAATGGCAGGTACTTGTTTTAAAAGTTCATCTTCAACCTGCTTAAGGTTGTATTTAAACAATGCAGATACAATAAAATGTAGCCTTATTCTCACACATAAGGAAAACACAGTAGATGACATCTATGAAGGGCAATTATTAAACTAATTTCTATAAACATATTCCATGCAAATAAAGGCCTCAGTAAGACCTCAGCTTGGAATGGCCCGAAGTCACACAGGCCTGTAGATGGTGGTGAACTGCTTGTTGGGTGCAAAGCAGGATGCAGACGAGTCATTCGTATTTGTTTATTAACCTTGTGAGGGAGGAGAAGATTTTGATTCCTGGTTTTACTTTTACTTTTGTGGGTGAACTTGGTTATCTCTAAGCAGAAAAGTTATAGAAAACTGGTTATTGTGTTGTCGGTCACACGTTCTGGAGCTCTCAGAGAATCCCATGGTCACCGGAACCAGTCTCCCTCATCTTACAGGTGAGACACCGAGGCCGGAGGTCCGTGGGCTGGGCTGAGTCCCAGGCCATTTGACTCCCCCGTTCAGCGAGCTTTCCACTAAGCTACCAAAGCACGTGAATAAGCGACATCCAAAAAAACAAAACAAAACAAACACGTGGCAAAAAACACATAAGAAAAGCTTATAATTAAAGAAAGGCAAGTTAAGACCAGAAGATACCATTTTTCAGTTAATAAATTGGCAAAGATACAAAATTATAATCAGTCTTTTACGTGAGACTTTTGGGAAATGGGCACGTAAGCACTCCGCTGATTGATACCTGAAATTTCACAAATAAAGATCTATTGCTTTCGCTTCAAGTTTTGCCTCTTGTTAAACATGAAAAAAGAAGTAAATTGTTACGCTTTCCTGATCACGTACACCTCAAGGAAAAGGAGTGAGGCTCCTTTCCCGAGGGCTGGGTCCCACTAGGGTAAGGGAAGAGCAGAGGGGCCCTGGGCAGGCGGCCGCCCCTGAGAATGAAGGTGCTGGAGTGAGTGCGGAGGTTCAGGAGGCGGAGGCGAGGGGCCCTTCCCGCTGAACCTGACCGCTGGCTGCGATCATTCCAGTCCATGACAGGGCAGGTTCGGGATGTTCAGGTTACTTGAAGAAAAACTCTCAGAACAATATTTTTTACCTCTTTCTTTCTTCACAGTCGGCATTTTGGTTTGGGGTTTATTTGGTGAGTATTCCTTCTTTTTCCTTTTGTAGTTGAATTTACAGAGAGGTTGTATTTCTTAGAGGCGGTCGCTGGAAGCCGTGGAGGTGGAGGTGGAGGGCATGACTTCCGAAGTTCCTTCTTTACCCCAGACCTGCCAGCGAAAGGCCGCGACGGGCTGCCTATTGGTTATCTCCTGTCCACGTATCCAAATGGTGAAAACGAAAAGCAAAAAGGCTCCTATTGCAATTCCTTCAGATTTTTGATCCATGCTTGTTGTTTGTATACCAACCTTGCCTCGTTCTGAAATGCGTCTGACGCAGCATGAGTTACAACATTCAGGCCTGAGCTCTTACAGACAGAGGAGAGGAGATAACTCTGTTTTATAGACTGTTGTTTGCTTTGATTCTTGCATTATAGTATTTCATAGCAAGAAAAATCAAAAAATGTATTGTTATCAGGAGCAATTTTATGTTTGCTCAAAATCTTATAATTTACAGTAGATGTAAAAATCCTATTTCATTTGACTCAACAATCTTGCAAACTAAGGAGGAATGGTCTTATCAGTTGCAGATAAGGAAATTAAAAACATGGGATATCTAATCTCAAAACTAATAAATGAGAAGTAGAATTAAGATTTAAATCCAGCCCTGGCCGGTGTGGCTCAGTGGACTGAGCCCGGGCTTGCGAACCAAAGGGTTGCCAGTTCATTCCCAGTCAGGGCACAGGCCTGGGTTGCTGGCCAGGTCCCCATAGGTGGTGTGTGAGAGGCAACTACACTTTGATGTTTCTCTCCCTCTCTTTCTCCCTCCCTTCCCGTGTTTCTAAAAATAAATAAATAAATAATCTTTTAAAAAATATTGAAACACAGGCCTCCTCATTCCAAGCCCCTTGCTTCTTCCACGCTACCACACTGCCTGTCAAGAAAAACAAAGGGAAAAAGTTCGTCATTCCAGTTAAGACAATGAATCACCATTAACCTTATTTTTTGAAATGAACCCCCTGGACAGGGTTCCCCCGCCCTTTCTGAGATTCCCCTGCTGCCTCAGGCCAGCCTTAATAGGTTCTATTTTACTCTTCTGCCTCTAGGCAAGTCCTCGAGCAGCCACACAGTCCCCTCTACTACCGCCGCCCCTTGCTGAGCTCCCCACTCCCCTGGCCTCTGCTGCCGCCACAGCAGCAGAGAAAGCTGGCTGTCCGTCAAGATCTCAACACCCACTTTTCCACAGAAAAAAGATGTAGCGGGGACATGCCTACCCAGCCTCCCTTGCTCCCAAGTGCGCTAAGCTGAACCAATGAAGCGCAAATAAGGGTGATGTGGGAAAGTTCCATCTCTCTTTCTTAACAGGAATTTCCTGGACCTTGACTTTCTCTCTTCTTCCTTCCTTTTGGCTTGAATACTGACAAAAACCGATCTTGGAAGCTCCAGATCACGGGTGGCAGAACCCCCAAATATGGGCCCCCCAAGTGTCTGAGTGGAGCCGAGATGTCAGCTGACCTAGAGCTCTCACCTTGGACTGTTACGTCACAGGGAAGTCAACTCCTCTGTGGTCTGACCCACCGCATTTTGAAGTCTCCTTGTTACAAATGTTTAGTTTTTTTACTCTGGCACAATCATGTTAGCTGTTACCCCTTGACTGTTCTTTTCTTGGCTGCTCCATCACATCTATACAAAAGCTCTTTAATTTCTCACTAGATGTCAATACCTGGCTATAATTTTAAAGGAACCATTGCAGAAAAATTTGGGACACAGGAAGAAAAACACTCTGAGGCAGCAGCTTGGAAGACAAGTCTCCAGTGTCCACACTGGCCCCACCTCGCTCGCTTGGTTGCTGGCCTGCCTTACCCCGTCTGCAGCTCGACCCCACGATGAAAGCACTGTAGGCCTTTCTTTATCTGATGTGAAGAGGGTCAATAGTGGCGATATCAATTTCTCGTAGGGGAAATCCTATTTCCCCTCAGAGAGGGCAGAATCCAATGGCAAGTAGTGTGATGTCAGTGTGTCTCTCCACGTCTGAGTTGTTCAGCCATAAACAACACCACATATGAGACACCGAAAGCCCATATTTGCCTAAACCACCATCAGGCTAGTTTTTTCAGGCTCTCTCCACTAAAGAGTTCAAGACACCCTGAGGTCCAGTCTCACATCAGGTCACTTGGTTATAATTTGTCTTGACATTTTCCCTTTTCTGAATGCTGAAAATGTTTATTTCCGTTTTGTGGATAATAAAATATACCTAGAAAGACTTAGAGATAACTATGAATAACCTTCATGTTCTGTTTTTTGGGTATTACCACATTTCTTTTGGCTCAGTCCATACCCCAAACCAAGAAATCCCTCCATCATTCTAATACACCCCTTGTAAGTGCTCTGCACTGAAGTTCTGAATGGAGAAAAAAAAAATTAATGATATTTTGACACATGTTTAATCAGATTGAAGGGTAATATAATCAGAAACAGGGAATACTATCACTTTCCTTTCTAGATGGAAAAGTCACCCCAAGAGACACCCCCTCAAGGAGGTTTCACTGCTCTCTGCTGGCACTGAACTCATTTACACCGTCTGCTACAGAGAGAGCATTCAGCTCTGCTGAGGACAGGCTAGGAGGAGGAGAGGGTCCTAGAAGGAGGAGAAGGGACCTGGCCACCCATCAGAGTCTTTTGCTGGCCTCAGCCATCACTGGTTTATTTTTCAGAAGAAGAGTGGGTGTGCTGGGTTGGGGCATGGGGGGAAGCTCTTTTCCGACGCTCTGAAGACCGTAGGTATTACTTTACAGGTCAAGAAACACAGGAAGAAGGAGAGATGGCTTCTTGAATAGTGGCTGTTTCCCCCTTTTCTCTTTTATGTGAGGTGGTGCTTTCTAAGCAGAGATATTGGGAGAGTGCGGACTTCCTGCTTGAGCATCATCAGGGAAACCTGGCATGACAAAGGAAAAGCCACAAGAGATGACCTATTTCAGCAGGTCATCCAAAATGGATGAGGAGAGGTTAAATAATGATGAAATGTGGAAAGAGCTGCAGCTTCGAGTATGGACAGGGGTGATACGGCTCTGCAGAAAGCTGATATGCCATGAAGAACTCAGAAGGAATGGCTTGGAAATGCTCGCTTACTAACAGGGAGCTGAAAATAGTGGTTCCATCCCCATCTGCCCCAGGACCCATCTGCAATGCCCACGTACTCTGCCTCACACCGTGCACACAACACCTGGCCACCACAAGTGTTTATTTTCCCCACCCTCCCCTTGACACAGAACAGGTTGTCTCTAGTAGAATGATAGGACAGAGCCCTACATGTGGGCCTTTAGGAGTGTCGGCTCCCAGCAGGCCTCTGTTCTTCACGCTCCTGTGTGGTCCCTGCCCTGCCAAACCAGGTGGGCCCAGGGACTCTGGAGCAAGTGCAGCAGTGGCGGCCTGCCTGTTCTGGACCAAGGCTGTAAGAAGGCCTGGCAGTTTGGAGCCCTGTGCAAACAGGTAAGAAAATGTATGCACTGCAGGCATTATTTGGAGAGATCACCTGGGAAGAGGAAGACCCTGGGATTGCAGGGGTGGAGAGAGATGCCCAGAGCCCCAGCGTCCCACCTCGGCCAGCCTTCGGGCCAGACACAGCTGTCTGGGGTGGTGCAACCCAGCCACTATCTGACTGCAGCAGCGTGAGATGCCCCTGGGGGGACCAGCACAAGTAATCACCCCTCCGAGTTCCAGCATGCCCACAGCACTGGGAGAGATAATAAAATGGCTGTTGTTCTCAGCCACTAGGTTTTGAGGTGGTTTGTTATGCAGCACAAGATAACCGGAGCAGGCTCGTTTAATCTTCTCCTGTCAGGTCAGCCGCTTCCTGCTCCAGTTCCAGCATATTAATCCCAAAATTCCAAGAACTGAGGAGACTCAGGGGCCAGGGGGACAGATAGGAGGACAGTGAGGAGGGAGAAGATGAGGGTACAAGTGTGGCTACCTGGGGGAAAGTGGGAGTGGAAAACCCCTTTGGTAGGGGAGTCAAAGGACTTTCACACGTGTGAGTCTCAAACTTCAAGTCTGAAGGTTTTTGTGCCACTGCTGTAAATGCCCCACCTCTGTCTCGTGTTCTTCCTATGGTTAATGAAGGCTATAACCCACAAATCATTTACATGAGGAGAATTATTATAATCATCAATGAGCTGAATTCATGGCTGGACACTTCCTAGGGAACAATTCAGAACTCCAAAGAGAAGGCTTCCTTCCATGTAGGTGACTCAACGTGACTTGCCTTGGGCGGCAGACTGTGAGCAGACGTGGCCTGCACTATTCCCCAACAGAAGATTCTAGAGGCATTGCAAGTCTCCAGCAGGCCTTTTATTTCTGTTCCCTCTGCCTGAGGAGGGCACATCCCCTACAGGAGCTGCCCCTTTATCCAGGATCCCTAAAGAGGAGACACACAAACCTGTTCTCAAACCAGTGCGTGCAGCAGGGCTGTGGCAGCCAAACCAAACCACTGACCTGTAACTTGAGCAGGAAGTAAATATTTGTTGTCATATGTAAGCTGTTACGATCTTGAGGTTGTTATACACCTTGATCTAGCAAGAGCCAACTAATACGAAGCCGAAACTCAAAGAGCTTCCAAGGGAAGAAAGAAATCTGGTGACCTGCAAAGGGTGCAGGTCAATGTCAGGCTTGAGATCAGGAATGTCGTGGAGTCCTGTCTTCAAAGTTTTGAGAAACTTATTACTGACTCAAAAATCTATAACTGATAAAATTATAAAGATATAATAATAGATGCAAGAATTTTGGGAGCCTACCATCCATGTGCTCCTCATGAAACAAAAATAACTATGTGTGTGTATGTATAGTATGTGTGTATATAGATATAGATATAGATATATATTCCATTGTTTTTATCCTACTAAAACGAAAAGAAAAAGTACTCTTTTTTTCTTACTGAGGATATAGGGAAGTAAGTGATGGTATAGGAAAATATGTAAGTTCATTATTTTCTGCAGAATTTAGCAAAACATATCAAAAATCCTAAAAATGTTCCCACCTTTTGATCAAGCAATTTCATGTGCAATAATATATTTGAAAGAATCAGCATCAATGCAGACAAAGATTTAGCTACTGAGACTGGCATTCAGTGTTATGTGTAATAGAAATAATTGATTCTTTCCTTTATGTCCCTTGCTCTAGGGGACATATCGGTGAAAATATTGCTGCATGGAATATCTAAAAGTTTCCTGCCTATGTTCTCCTCTAGGAATTTTATGGTGTCACAACTTATATTTAAGTCTTTTATCCATCTTGAGTTTATTTTTGTGTATGGTGTAAACTGGTAGTGGAGTTTCATTTTCTTGCATGTAGCTGTCCAGATCTCCCAACACCATTTATCAAAGAGGCTATTTTTACTCCATTTTATGCTTCTACTCCCTTTGTCAGATATTAATTGACCATGGAGACATGGGTTTATTTCTGGGCTTTCTATTCTGTTCCATTGAACTATGTGTATCTTCTTGTGTCAGTACCAGACTCTTTTGATTATAGTGGCTTTGCAATATAGTTTGATATGAGGTATTACGATCCCTCTTACTTTGTTCTTCTTTTTCAGAATTGTGGAGGCTATTTGGGGAATGCAGACTGGTGTAGCCATTGTGGAAAACAGTATGGAATTTCCTCAAAAACCTAAAAGTGGAACTCCCTTTTGACCCAGCTATTTCACTGCTGGAATTATATCCTAACAATCCCAAAATGGCAGTCCAAAAGAACTTATGCATCCCAATGTTCATAGCAGTGCAATTTATAATAGTCAATTATTAGAAGCAACCTAAGTGCCCATCAGTAAATGAATGTATCAAAAAACTGTGGTACATTTACACAATGGAATACTATGCAGCACAAAGAAAGAAGGAGCTCTTATGCTTCATGACACCATTGATGGAACTGGAGAACATTATGCTAAGTGAAATAAGCCAGGTAGTGAGGGGCAAATACCATATGATCTGACCTATAAGTGCAACCTAATCAACAAAACAAACAAGCAAGCAAAATATAACCAGACACATTGAAATAAAGAACGAACTGACAGTGACCAGAGAGGGGTGAGGAAACAGGGGAAAGTAGGGGAAGGGTCATTAAGGAGCAGATATAAAGAACCCAAGGACAAAGGCAATGGTGGGGGGACTGAATGTGGGAGGTTGGGGGTGGGTAGGGTGGGGCAGGGCAAAGGGAGGCAAATGGGGACAACTGTAATTGAACAACAGTAAAAAAAAAAAGAGAAATGTTGAAAACAGCCTAATGTACATACCAGGCAGACATTATCTACAATGTTATATTTTAAATTTTTTTCCTTTAAAGTAAGTAATTCATGAATGTCTTATGAAACTTTAAAAAAAGAGATACAAAAGGCTATTCAATAAAAAATAATATTCTTTACCCCTAGCCTTTAGCCAGTGAGTTTTCTCCTTGGAGGCAACTGATACCAGTTTCCTTTTTAATCCTTTCTTTAATCCATTCTTCTGTGTGTGTGTGTGTGTGTGTATGTGTGTGTTATCTGAATAGTAGCACACTATTCACACTACTCTGCCCTTGGCTTTTTACACTCAGTTCTTCTTAGAGGCTGTGTAACAGAAGCCCATGGGGAGCTACCTCATTGTTTTAAACACATGCAGCGTGTTCCTTTGCTGTGTGTCCTCAATTTGTGTAGCCATTTTGAGACAATCAAATTTGTGGAAGATTCGTAGAAGAACATTTAAAAACATGGATAGATGTTTATGATTTTTTAAGTGAAAAAAAAAAAAGAACCCCATAATAAAGCAGCAGACTACAAAGTGGCTGAGAGCTATAGTAACCTACAAGTCTACAAAGAGTCTATTTCAAATGCTTAGGACACAAACACACATATTCACATGAAAGCGTGGCATTTGCCATTATGAATTCCTGGAATGACACATCCACTATGCCCTTTGTCCTAGTGAGCTGGCTTTTGTAACCAGGGAAACAGCCCTGGTTCATGAGCTAAAGAAATATTGAAGAGATAGTCCAGCTAAAGATAATAAACAGGGTTATATTGTTTTCTGATTTTGGGGTCTCTCTCTTTTTCTTTTCCTTTTTTTTTTTGGTGGTTTGATGACTTTGACATTCAGTGATTGGTTCTCATCCACATTGTAGATTTTTACTTATTTATTGATGAGAGAGAGAGAGAAACATCAGTTTGTTGTGCCACTTATTGCTGCACTCATTTGTTGCCTCCTGCAGGTGTCCTGACTGGAGATTGAACCAGTAACCTTAGCTTATCCAGATGACGCTGTAACCAACTGAGCTACCTAGCCAGGGCCTGTCTGTAGGTTTTCAAAAGTAGTGATAAGTACACAGGTAACCAATGTTTAGAACTTGTTTGGTGAATCTTCATCTTTATTACATTTTTTTTGGACAATCACACATGGATACCGTGTGGGCCATTTCTTACTCCTTTGGCCTAGATAGTTTTGCTGAGCCTGGTGTCAGTGTGCACACCTGGCCTGCCCAGCTCTTTCAAGGCAAATTTCCAGATCTCTCTGAGTGCCTGAGGGGCTTGATTCTGGAAGCCCTCTCCCTGATGTACCTGTGGATGTTGATGGTGTATTCTCTGCTTGCTACCTTGTTGATGGCAGAGCTACACTTCTCTCCACCGTTCTTTGGGGGAGCCACTCTACTGGGCCCATGGTGGAAAGGCTTGGTGATCTTAACACGCTTTTCTTTTCCATGCCCACTCATGATGTCAGCCAGCCCTGGAGTAGGAGTACCCAACCCCAGGTGTCCCTGCTGCTGGAGGTCAAGCCGGGGGTGGACCACCTCTTTGGCATGCTAATGATTGAGTCAGAGGATATCAGAGGAATGGACTAAGCAATGAGAGTGGCCAGAAGCCTTTCATCCTGCAGAAACTATCAAACCAACCCTAAGAGGAAAACTGGTTGGAGTCCTTGGGGTCAGTCGGCCCTGCCCCATCTGAGTTTTCCCTGTTGGCCTCACACCAGCTGGATGCTGGACCCTCATCGGGAAGCAATGACAAGAAGAGAGGAGACTGGTTCAGACCCTGATGGTTGGAAAAGCCTGCCATAGCTGGAGCCCTATCTCTGCTATCCACAAGTAGTGCTTGTATTGAAACAAGCAGCCCTAACAAACAACCAAACATTTATTTGGGGATACTTTTAGATTTATAGAAAAGTTGCAAAGACACTGCTGATAGTTCCTCACTCAGTTTTCCCTTACATTACCATGGTGCATTTGGGTGTATTATTATTAACTAAATTCCAGGTTTTGTTTCACTGGTTTGTATGTCTTTCATTAGTTTTCCCACAAACATCCTTTCTTCTGTCCCAGCCCCATCTAGGACCCCACACTGCCCTTCGTTGTCACATCTCCTTAGTCTGCTCCTCGCTGGCACAGCTTCTTTGTCTTGGTCTGCTGCAATAGTGATCACGTTGAGGAGTGTTGGTCAGATATTTTCTAGACTGTCCGTCAGTTTGGGTTGGTCTGATGTTGAGTTCTTGTGGTCACACTGGGGCTAAGAGCTGTGGGAAGGACACCCGTGGCGAGTGCCCTTCTCTCCACCCCACAGCAGGGACACATGACATCCACTGGCCATGGTGGATGCCAACTTGGAGCACATGTGGAGGGAGGTCTGCTGGGTTCCTCCACCCTAAAGTCACTATTTTTTCCTTTTCGTGCTTTATTCTTCAGAAGAGAGTCACTGAGGGAGGGGAAGTGAGCTGTATCTCTTGGAGGGAATAGTATCTACGTGTATCATGTGGACTTCTTCTGTAAGGAAGATCTGTTCCCTCCCTTAATTACATTTTTTTCAATCACTTACAAGCATCCTTTTAATTAAAAGCAACAAATACTTTTGTTTAAGGAAAGGGGTTGGTCCAGTACTTATGCTCTTAGCGAAGCGCACTACCCTCCCAATGGGCATCGGAACAAGGGCTGCAGGGAAAGGCAGTTTCCTCCCAGCTCTGCCGCACGTCAGCTGCGCCAGCTCGGACGAGCTTCCCAGTCGCTCCAGTTTTCCTTTTTACAAAATGGGCATATTAAATACTAAAATGCTATTTTATAGAGATGTGAAGATTCAATAAGATAACTTACCTTAAACATATAGCGCAGGGTCTAACAAATAGTTAATGCTTAATGAATATTAGCTGCTATTACATAACCTAATTAAGAAGTATATAATGTCCTGGCTGGCATAGCTCAGTGGATTGAGCGCAGGCTGCGAACCAAAGTGTCGTAGGTTCGATTCCGAGTCAGGGTACATACCTGGGTTGCAGGCCATGACCCCCAGCAACTGCACATTGATGATTCTCTCTCTCTCTTTCTCCCTCCCTTCCCTCTCTAAAAATAAATAAATTAAAAAAAAAAGAACCCCTTTAAGAAGTATATAATGTACATAAGTATACGAGTACATGCACAGACACACAGGGTCAGTGGTTGGTGATATCCTTAGTAATTTTTATTTTCTTCTCTTTGTATATTTGTACATTCTAAGTTTTCCATAATAAACATTTACTATTTTCCTGGTCAGAGAAAAAATAATAAAAGTTATTTTCCAGATTAATAACACCTGGCATCACAAAAAGTGTGGAAAATGACCATTTTCTCATACCACTGCTGGGAAGAAAACTTGCTAAACCTTTTCTGAAGAATGTCTTGGCAATAGGTATCAGAAACATTAACATTTTGCAAACCATCCGATGAAGCAATCCCATTTCAAGCTGCTTATCCAGATGAAACTGCTGTACAATATGTATGCACAAAGATGCATCCACACAAGTGTACAGCACATCAGTTATAAAAGCAAAAACTGGTAATACCTGAATCTTATATGTGAATTAGTGTCCTATGTAGTCAAAAGTCATTTTGTAGAAGAGCGTTTAATGAAAATTTTTTAATGTTCACAATATGTTTAAGTGAACAAGGGCAGTTAGTAGAATTATGGCCAACATAATTTTATTTCCGTAACACACACATACACACACAAGCACAGAATAAAAGCTGTTTAAACATATATCTACATGCCAACCATTATTATCTCTGGGTCACTGGATTGTGAGTGACTTCCTATTTTCTTATTTGGTTTTATCTGTATTTTTCAGATTGCCTATGAGAAACCTAAATTATTTTTGGAAGTAGAAAGAGCCGATGCTATTTTTAACAGGCTTATCATAGAGAATTTAGAAAATAGAAAATATTTTTTAGAAGAAAATAGTTACTCATAATCCTATCATTTAGGAATAACCATTGTTAACAATTTATTGTATTTCTTTTGGTCTTTTACATGAATTTGTGTACATTTTTTCCACTCCCTTCTCCTATCCAGTTCAAGATCATACCATATGTATGTTTTATATTCTGCTTTTTTTCACTTTACAGACAATCAACATCTCCGTAAGTCTGGAATACTTTTAAAAACAATATTACAAATGAATAAACTAGTGGAGCAGATGTGCAGACACTGATGTGCAAAGACTCATCAGAAAGTGAACAAAGCAAGTTGTCAAGCAGTTCTATAGGTGAGCAGAGAAAATACTCACCGAGCACTTAATTTTGGTTATTTCTTAAGACGAGGAATTGCGTGGAGATGTCTGGAGGTTTAAAATTTTAAAATAATGTGAATATTGTTATTATCTCTAGAATCAGAAAAATGATATAGATTTTAAAATAAATAAAACCCCCATTGTTGGAGGGCTTTACAATATTCTGCTGTACCCTAACTTCTCCTGCTGATGGACAGTTAGATTTGTTTCTGCCTTTTTACTACTGTAAATAATGATACTGCTGGGATGAGTATCTTTGTTTCCAAGCCTTTTTTCTAAGCTCATGATACCCTGTGACAAATCTGAAGGGGAGTTCCTAGATCAATTTATGTGCATTCATCTTAAAGGATTTTGCTTGAAATGCATGCTTGTATATGAGTGTATTGTATATGCAGAGCAACAGATTTAACTTTCTATATAGAAAGATTTAACTTACTTGATAGAAATCAACAAGACACCTTAGTCTATGGCTACTAATTCACTCAGAGAATGTCTCAATGGAAAACATGTATTCTCTTTGGAAATATATTCCATGACTGATGTTCTTAAATTACTCTATAATAACACTTCTACTCAAAACTTGCCAATGCCAATGCAGTCTTCCCTGACTACTGAGGTAAGCATCCTTGTATCCTTAGGATTTCCACACTGTCCTCCTAAGAATCTTTCTTGCCTTGTCTCCTGATCTTCCCTTCTGAAGCTCCAACCGTTAACATATCACATAATCTGGTCACCTTCCCATTGCATTTGCTATTTTCCCTGTCTTGAATGTTTGCCCATCCTTTTTGGGTCTCTCAATACCATCTATTTTTCAAAGTTCTCTTTAAGTTCCACCTCTTTCATGAAGCCTTCTCTAATTATCTCCCTCTCCATAATGAGCTCTTTATTTCCCCTCAGTGATCCTCTACCGTTATCTTTAACCTATTTTATACTATACTTAGTGACCTTTCTTTTTCTGTGTGTAAGTACTATCTCCTCAACTATATTTAAATTCCTTGGAAGGTGAAGACTATGTTTCCAACTTCTTTTATTCCTCACAATGGCCTGTGCAAGTTGTGAAGAATAATATTTGTCAATTAACTTGAATAAAAATATATATAATAGGAAAAAAAGAGAAATATATTCCAGAATCTTATTTGAAAACAAATTTCTCAACCTCAGTAGAAACTGTAAAACCTGGCCTAATATGCTACAATAGAAAAATGGAGGCAATAGATCAATGTCATTGATTTATTAAGCTAATATGCTGAGGGCCAGTACACTGGTGGCATTCTAATATGGAATTGAGAAGAGAAACTATAAATTCAAAAAGAGAAATTAAAAGACCAATGTCATCAACCCTTGCTTTTATCCTCTATCCTTTTTAAAAATTTTTTAATTTATTGATTTTAGAGGGAAAGGAGGAGTGAGGGAGGGAGAGAGAGGGGAGGGGGTAGCTCATGCACTCACTGGCTGAGCCTTGTATGTGTCCTGACTGGGGTTCAAACCCACAACCTTGATGTATCGGGATGACATGCTGACCAACTGAGCTACCCGGCCGGGGCTCCTCTATCCTATTTTTTAAAAAATAAATATAGTCTTGATCTTTTTAAGAAGTAAGCTTTAGATATAATTTACATACCACAGAATTCACTCTTTTAAAGTATACAATTTGATAGATTTTAGTATATTCACAGCCTGTACAACCATCACCACTATCAAAATTTAGAATGTTTTCATTATCTTTGCTTGTGGAAATTATTTTCCATTTTATTTAAAAATTATTTTACATAGAAGCTGCCTCAAATCCATGATCAAACAAAGGTAATAAAATAGTTAAATAAACAAGTATAGTTTTGACCACCTACTTAGTCTGTGTTTAACATTTCTTTGGGTCTTTTAACTCTTCAAGGCCTCGGTTTTCTTATCTGTAAAGTCAGAAGTGTGGCACGACATCATGAAGAACTCTCTGGTTTAAATTCTGTGTTTTTACGTAGCACTCACGTGACTGTTCACATCTCATGATCCTTTCAGCACCATCACTTTGGTTAGAACCCGGCTTTGCGCACACAGACGAGGGAGCCGCAGGGGCCTTCACTTACGAACGTGATGAAACCTACCCAGAAGGAGACCAAGCACCTTGGTCTGGTGTGGGGCTAGCCATATATTTAAGGAGACAGTGTTTTTACAGTTATTTTTAACTAAGGTTGGCTTTACAGAAATGACAAATATCTGGCTGTAAGAATTCAGTGGAAATTAAAAATGCCCTAAGGCAAGGGACTTGACTTCAGATAGTTAACACTCACCACTCTTAAATGAAAAAATCGGTGCAAGTTTGGTGGAAGATTTCTGAAAGTTTTGGAGCTAGCTCTGCCACTCTCTGGCTACCTCTCTGAACTTGAGATTTCTTACTTTAAGATAAACAGTATCTACTTCCTACCGTATTTGGGAGAGTATAAGAGAGAATACATAAATCATCCAGTACAATGTCTGACATCTGAAATGGATTTAATGTAATTTAGCTCCCTTGGTCCGGTCAATCTACTACAGGCATAAAGGCCATCAGAAGAGAGGTGATAATACATGTATGTAAACACATCATACATACCTTAACTGGTGAAACTGGATGAACTAATACTTTGCCTCTATAAGTATCAATAATTTGTATGTATGATAGATTTTAGTATGGAAAACCATACTTTGCCTCTGTAATGTATCAATAATTTGTATTTCGACACAATAGCTGCTTTATATTAAGAATATTAGCACTGGCTGGTGGAGCTCAGTGGATTGAGCTCAGGCTGCGAACCACAGTTTCACAGGTTCGATTCCTAGCCAGGGTACATGCCTGGGTTGCAGGCCATGACCCCCAGCAACTGCACATTGATGTTTCTCTCTCTCTCTCTTCCTCCCTTCCCTCTCTAAAAATAAATAAATAAAATCTTAAAAAATATATTGATTGAAAATACTTCCTTTTCATTATGTAAGGCTTAAGATTTCTATCATTTGATGCTTCTCTCTACCTTTGATTCTGCCTGTTCCACTGCACTAGTCAGTCATTAGTGCTCCCTTAAGGTTTAGAAGTTCTGGAAATTAGAAAACAACAAAACACTTGGTAAGTTTGTGCAAGTTAGGGTAACTGGTGGCTAGCAAGTTGAGATAAAAATACTATAAATAATGTTCTGGGATTTTACATATTGAGAGTGCCAGAAAATCTCCTGGCAACGTTGCTAGATTGAGTCTTCTTGGGGTTCGGCCAAGGATGTACTTTAATTCTTAGGAATTGTGCAATTTGAAAAGTGAAGTTCCAATTTCACTGGTACTTAATAGCTGTTCTTTTAGGCATGTGTCTTCTTCTTTGCTGATGTATTGACCAAAGGGCACGCTGTACCCTTACTGGGCGAGAATGGCAGTCTTCCTTTTCAGAGTGGCGTCCAGCTCATCTATTGACAGTGAGCCCTTATCTGGGCCACGAGTGGATTAACGTGCTCATTAAGGCAAAACAGCAGCAATAACAAAACAAAAACCAAGCCCAGTGTTGAATACTATAAACCATCTAATACCTCTTAACTGACTTTGGTTTGCTTAAAATATAAAAGCTGGCCTCTTGCAAAGCAACCGTACCACTAGATTTTGCACTTGCCACCATGGATTGAGTCTCTGCAGCAGAGAGGACAGAGAAAGGAGATCTCAGAGTGGATCAGGATGGCAGGAGGACATGGGACTAGTTCCTTGCTTGTGGAGCAGATAGGGCACAATCCTAAAGGCCCTCTCTCTGTCCTCACCTCACCCATCAATCTGTGGGAGACCTGAGGAAAGGAGGGTAGAAAAGGACACATGAACAGGACAAGGGACAGATGGTGATTGTCTGTTTACATCATTTCATGAAATATCATAGCTGGGAGAATCCTTAAAAACATTGAGCTTGACTCCTCTTGATTCTAGATTAAGGGGTCAGAGAAAGAAGGGAACATGCTCAACACAGTGCGTATGGGAGCAGAGCTGGCTCTAGAACCCAGCCAAGGTCTTTCCATTGCCTACGTGCTTCAGTGCATGCTCTTCTTGGGAAACGAGGGCCCGAAGGACATTGCAAAACTCTCAAAGCAGACGGGCTCGCTGTAGGCGCATTCCTCCTCTGTTTCTCACCCCGGTAGTGCCTTCTACTCCCAATCCCCAGGGAAGGACCCGATGTCCTCAGGTTGCCCTCGAGCCATCCACCAGCCCACCCACCCACCCGCCCCAGGCCCTGCTCTGTTTTCGTAGCATATGTAGCACACAGCTCTTGGGACAAACAGCTCTTGGGAAAGAGACTCCTTTAAACAAGTTCACAAGAAAATTCTAACCTGTACTTATCTCCCTAATCTTCTCAGTAGGATTACTTTTGGAACATAGATGAATTTCTAAAGGTTAAATGTTTAGTGCAGAATGAGGAAGGGATTTTTATCTCTTCTAGCCCAGTCAGCCTGTGGGGCAGAATTAGTCATGGTCTTGTTCTATTTCAAGTCACAAAGGGCTCAGGATATAGAAAAGGTAAGGGGGAAGAGGTCCTTTGTCTCAGGTTGGTTTTTTTTTTTTTAATACTGCAAATTTAGTGATGGAAGTCTTGCTTCTATAAAAAGGCCACCAAAACTTATAAACACTTGATAAAAGTAATCAAAGGAAAAAAGGACTGAAATATTTTATACCTGCATAACTGAACTGCCGAGGCATCCACCCAGCACAGCTCTCTGGAGTCTGGGGCCATAGTGGCCCTGGGTGACATTTGGAATCTGGATTTGCAGATAGATGGGGGGACTTCTAGTGGAGTCCTTGAAGCCAACTCATGCCTAAGAACCTATGTATGATTTAGGGGGAATATTTGATAGAATCAGTTTGGGTGAGGGATTTTTTTTTCCTAAATGAGATTACATTTAAGGAATAACAAAGTACGACATCTAAATAGATGTCAATTTCTAAAACAAGTATGTTTTAGGGATTTGTTTGAATTCAATCTAGGATGATTTTCCAACTTAGTTTATATAAGGTAGTGCTGGTATTTTGTAGGGGGTTCTTATATTAAACAAAAATAAATAGAGGATGATTTTTGAGGATAAAAATTGCAGATAGCAAGAGGAGCTTAGCAAATCCAGGGGGCACGAAATTGAATAATGGAGCAGGAGTTTGTCAGAGCAGAGAGTGGAGTGACGGGTGTCTGGTGAAGGGAGAAACCTGAGTACAATGGGGAAAGGGCTCAGGTCCAGGAAAAGTAGATGCGTGGCTAGAACCAAGGGTATGTAGGAAAGAAGGGAAGAACAGTGGAAAGGGGATCTCAAGATGGGGACTGTTGCAGGACAAGGGACAAAATACCAATTGTTCCTCTCCTTTCCTTTTTTCTCTCTCTGCAAGTGTTTCTTAAAGCTTAGGAATGATGTTCCTTCCCACGTGGCACTTCCTCACGGCCTCAGGAGTAGAAACTGTCTGTGTGATTTCCATTGCTGGAATACACAGATGAAACAAAGACTTGAATCTCTACCCTGAATCACTCACTTTTTCTTTCATTTAGTGTCCTACAGCTAATTATCCTGGACTGCTTAATGAACACAATGTTAAATTTGCATATTCCCAGACCTAAAATGCTTTTTCTTCACTATGTAGTTGTACCTCCCCCACCAACTCTTCTATCTTTGATGATCCTGGAGCCCCAGGAAATCTCTTGGCATCGTGGTCAGAGCGTTTCATGATGGCAGCATTTCTGGGTGAGGTCTTCATCCGTGCCTTTCTGGTTACCCCCATTTGGCGGCTGCTTTTGGGTGACTACTTACTCCATTAAAGGCTTGTTTTCCTCTGTTTTGCCCAGTACTTGACAACTTGATAGCGTTTGCCAGACAATAAGCAAACATCTAAAATAGTGTTAATAAACTGAATTGGTGTAAAAAGAAAAATGTGACATTTTTCTTTGCTAGAAATGAGCGCCTTTTCCTATTGGGAGTGCAAAAGGCACCAAATGAAAGGTATGAGCAGCTGAGCTGGATGAAGCTTCATGCTTCTTTGGGAGGAAACACAGTAACCACTGTATTAATATTTTTTTCATGGGTTTCCTTTAAGGGACCACATACTAGCTGTAGATGTTAATATATTCCAGAAGTTCTACAGGTAATAACAGTAATACTCAATATTCACAGAGCTGTTTATATGGTAAAGCTTATTAACATAATTGTTCCATTTAATACTTTGAACTACCTTAGGTGTTAAAATCGTCATTTTAGGCAAGTGTTCTCATTTTAAAGTTGAAGACACTGATGCCAAAATCGGACCTCTGGCAGATGTCTTTCTAGTTGAGAGAGAAAGAGGGAAAGTGAGGCGAGGCAATGGTGCCAGCTATCCTGAATACTTAAAGGTACTAGTGACTTTTTTATGAGAAACTCTTTTCACGGGATTAGATGAGCCCTTTCCTGAGGAGCATGCAAGATGACCACTGGCTGAAGTCTGCTGAAAGGGAGGGTGAGTGAGAACTGGCTAAAAGACAAGACAAAACGAGTCACCCATCAGGACCTGAGCTGATTGTTCATTTGCATAAAAGGTAGAAGGCATATCTATAGTCTAGCACCTATGCAGTGATTTAACAAAGCTGTGAGTATTTTTCTTGCAAAAAAGAAAGAAGTTTCTCTTAGGCCAACTGTAAGGAAATCTAGTAAATTTCTAGTAAGAATGTACTCACATATTTGGTAAAATACAATGTCTAGGTCATTTCTTCCCTACAGTGTTTAGATTTCCCGCATAGGGCTGTTTCACGTGTTTTCTGAGAAGATGCTGTCCTTCTTGGAAGAACAGCAGCCTTGACTAAACTATGTAAGATCGACAGATAGCGAGGCCTGAGGGTAGTAGGAAAGAATGATCTCCAGGCTCCCTGGGGAGCACTCAGAGCTCTAGGTTAAAGGACAACAGACTCTATGCCTTACATTAAGTGTGCATATTATTTGAGAACATGCTTCTCAACTGTAGTATATGGTATACCATGTAAAAACATACTGCGTTTCACTTATTTATTGCTCTATCACGAAACATCCCAAATGTAGTGGCTTAAAACAATAATAATTTATTATTTTCACAATTTTGTGGGTTGACTGGGCTCAGCTGGGCAGTTACCCTGTTCTGCTTGATGCTGGGTGGGAACACGCCTTTGGCCGCACTCAGCAGGTGGCCACACTGAGTGGGAAGGGCCCAGAAGGCGTTACTCACGTGACTGGCCCTTTGGTGCTCTTCCAGTGGCTCTTTCTCTCCATATGGTATCTTATCACCTGGCAGGCCAGCCTAAGCTTCTTTACAGCATGGTGGCTGGCTTCCCCAGAGACGGAAGGCAGAAACTGCCAGGCCTCGCAAGGGGTTGGCCCAGAAAGGGCACAGTGGCACCTCTGCTGCATCTGTTTGTCTAAGGAAGTGACAGGTCCCGAGGCAGGGAGCGGGGAAGGAGACTTCGCCTCTTGGTGAAAGAAGAAGAAAAGTATTATTGCAAACGACATGCGGGGTGGGAGAAATAGTTGCAGCCATGGATGGAACGAATCTACTGTACTCTTTCAAACATAAGCACCATTAAAAATAATAAAAGCAGCCCTGACTGGCATAGCTCAGTGGATTGAGTGCAGGCTGCGAACCAAAGTGTCGCAGGTTTGATTCCCAGTCAAGGTACATGCCTGGGTTGCAGGCCATGACCCCCAGCAACCGCACATCGATGTTTCTCTCTCCCTCCCTTCCCTCTCTAAAAATAAAAAAATAAAATCTTAAAAAAATAAAAGCAGAAAAGTTAGTTCAAAAGAAAATAAAAGGATTGAAGCATATTTAAACAATGATCTCATTCATTCATTGTTTAGCTAATTGTTTTTCTCTCTTTTGATCCTTAGTCTAAGTTTGGTCTTGAGCCTTTCCACCTTTTAAGCCACAGATACACTATCATGATAGCCGGGAGTTAAAGTTGCAAGAAAATTTCATATCTTGTAGCTTAAGTATTGTAAAGAGTCTGAGAAATATTCTGATGAATTGGAAGAGCAACATCTTACAGCCTCAAAGTAAAGTTGTAAAGATGTTCTCAGGAACAGGCATATAGCCAGTTGGACTGGAAAAGATTCTGTTAGTTTTTCCATTTGTAAAATTTCCCCACTCAAGGCACAAAAGGAATAGTTGCCACGCCAGCTGTTCAGATGTTCCAACTAATGGAAAATTTAGTAAGAAGTTCTGGAATTTATATGCGAAGATGACAGTTTTTCTTACCTACACACAAAGTATTTGACAATGGACTAACAGCTGAGTTAAACAGAAATAAAGAGACAGAGATATTTCTAACTTTTATTAAAACAAACTAAAGAACATATTCAGGATAAGTAATATACACAAAGTCACCAAAGTATTTAATCCCACACTTAAGTTAAATTTAAAAAGCTATGTATTTATATGGTTAACATAACACAACTACAAAGGCCCCGTAGCTAATTGTTCCTAGCAGCACACATTGCCATTGTGCTAATTATCAAGTGCTAATTAATATATAGCCATGATTCCATGTGATTTAGAATAAGTTCTAACGTAATGAGGAAACACACAAGGTCCTCAGTGTGACACCGTTGAAAGAGATGGTTAGTGGCTGGTGTTCACAGCAGAAAAGAAAATTTTTAACTTTATAAATACAAGTTATTTATATGCCTGTTGAGTAGACTGACCAACTCTCAGCTTGAGGAAATGAAAGGTTAAATACAAAGCTGACTGAGTCCAAGTCTTGCTGCTGAAATATAAAACAAGTCTAATTCAGATGCATTTGTAGATCTGATTAAATTATAATTTACTGAAACTACTAAAAGTTTTACTGAGGTTAGAAATGTACTAAATGTTCTTTGTCTTAATGGTTATCTTAACATTTCAGAGCATAAATGTCATTTCCAAGCTAAGCAGAGTTAGATTAAAACGTCAGAAAATAATTACACATTATTCTGCATTTTAAAAGCACACCTGTTTTGTTTACATTTAACTCTAGTGATAACTGGCTTTAAAATCCACTTTAGTTTATAAAACTTAACCTCCACTAGACGGTTGGTTGTCTGTGAACTATGATTGCCTTGATAGAACTAGCAGGGAGTAGGTGTAGGGGTGTGTGTGTGTGTGTGTGTGTGTGTGAAAGAAATCAAGCAAGAGAGGGACAGGAGAGATGAGAGGGAGGAATATATTTGAGAGAGACCTTCAAGCTCCAGGCTCGGTCACAAACACCCAAATTTACCTTGGTACTGTTAATGAAAAACAACCCTAGCAAGCACCTTCTAGAGGGAGGTGTGTCCAGGACACAAGCTGAAGGGGAGCCTTAGGTCCTCTGGCTTATCTGCTCTCTCGTTATACAAACGAGACAACAAGGGCTCAGAAAAGTTCTGTGTCTACATAGAGTTGCAAGCCAGGCCTGGAACCGGGCGCCCTAACTCCAGGCCACAGGATATTTCTATGATTCTCTAAACTACCACTGTTAAAGACCTGTAGTTGTCTACTAAAACAAGAATGAAGCTGTTGAGTAAGACGTTAATCTAAGACAAGCACTACACTCAGAACGTTACCTTAACTTGTGAATGGCATTTTATCTTTATGTCTTAACTACACTTTAAAAATCTGTATATCTGTGATTCATCTAATACCTTACCCTGACTCCACAATTTTTTCTCTTTGAATTTTTTCAAATTTTTCTGATCCAAATTTTAGGATCATTTCTCTTCTGGTAATATGTTTCAATTAAAAAATGTGAGGAGAGGGGAGAATTCTGAGCCATTTGCTGTAAAACCACGAGTGGAAATCATTGTTGGTGACAAATGACTAAGAAAGTGACATCTTTTTGAAAAAATTATAATTCTATAGCAAGTAAGCTAAAGAACTATAAAATATATTCAGAATTAAAAAAATTTCTCAAAATAACGTATGGATTTTCTTCCGTCTTATAGTTTGGGGGATCAGCAACAGGGATGAGGGCAGCGAGTGACGCAGCTGAGGACGCAGGAGTGGGAGCACGGACTTCCTGCTCACCTCTTCCCCCTCACCCCAGAGTGTCGTTTCCACCTTGAACTCATCTCCCTAACCCCAAGCATTCAGAAGCCTCCTGAGCACAACTTCTTCATGCTTCAGTCTAGTTGAAGTAATCTTCAAAAAGTGACCCCCTAAAAGGGCTTTGTGGTTGGGGCAAGTGGGAACAATTACTACATTGAGACGCACCGAGACTAAAGACCGTCCAAGCATAGAGTCTTATGGGGGTGATCAGAGGTCTAACGAAATATCCTTTTTTATCATTTATTTCCTTATTCCCCAAGCAGCAGGAACGCTAAGAGGAAGTCAAGTCTGCATTTTTGGATTCTCTATAAAGTGTTCTGAATTTTAAAAAAAATTTAAAAACATACAACTGAGTGGAGATCCTCAGGTAACCCGTGCGGAAGGTCGGGAAACCTGGGTGCGCAGAGGTCACGCCACAGTGGAGGAAAGGGTGTACTCAGGTGGCGTCACTCACTGTGACATCGCAGTACTGGTGCAGCACGGAGGAAAGAGCTACCTAAATAAATGAAAGAGCTGGAAAGCTGGCTCGGGTGAGAAAGCCCCAGGTGAGCCAGAAACTGAGCAAGACCGGGCAGGAAATGTGTGGTTAACAGAATCATGGGGGCTTCCTCGAAGAGCCCGGGGCAAGGCTATTTGCTGAGGATAAGTTTTACAACAGACATGACTTGATTTGGGTCCTAGACCTTGGGGTGCAACTGTCTTTCATGTGGCTGAGAAACGCGAGGGAACCTGTGTGGTGCAGCGGTGGGGACCACGCACTGGAAAGGGAAAATGCTGCAGTTGGAGATTTGCGCGCCTGAGTGACTCAGGCAGCAGCAGTGCTGGGTGACCTGGGTCGCTCCGGGGAAGTCAGGAATGCAAATGTCATCAGAAACTATCCGCTTCGTGGTAACGTGGCTGCATCAGAACATTTTTCTAAGCATTACCCGATTTCTCCTCACCACTGATACATAAATGATGGATGTGTCTGAGGAAAAAAAGATTGAGAAATGCTACTTTGAATTTAGCTTGAATATAAGCAAAAAAAGGGAAGATGATTACCCTCCCAACCTCTGCCTCAGACTCCACTGTTGTTTGAGGCACAATCATAAGCAAAATGGACCGTGGAGTCTTGTGTGGTCTTGATTTCTGTGTGTGTTGTGTTATGCTGACACAACAAGAGCTGGAGTAGCACGAGTGGTTTGGCAATAAAGAGGCTTATGTAATAAAAACACTATGAAAGATAAAATGAAATCTTTTAGCAAAGTTGCCTTTTATCTTTTATTTTTCATTTTCCTTGCACCTGTGTTATCATTCACTAAAAATTTAAGAAATAGCCCTGGCTGGTGTGGTTCAGTGGATTGAGCACCAGCCTGCGAATCAAAAGGTCACTGGTTTGATTCCCAGTCAGGGCACATGCCTGGGTTGCGGGCTGGGTTCCCAGTTGTGGGTGTGCGAGAAGCAACCGATCCATGGATCTGTTTCTCTCCCTCTTTCTCCCCTCCCCTCTCTCTAAAAATAAATTTAAAAATCTTTTAAAAAATTTAAGAAAATACAACTCTGAAGAGGCACACTTATTGATAACTGGATGAAAATAAGCCCCTAGCAGCTTATATTCACACTCAGAATGTTAAATGGCCAAACAAGCCCACTGAGAATGTCCTTCCAGTGAGCAATGAACTATTGCTTAGATGCCACAGTTCTTTAGGAAGAATTTAGGTACGTCAGGCACAGGCACCTGAGGATCCTAATAACTGAATTAGCTTCTCTGCAGTTTACATAGCCAGGTTTATAAGTACGATCGACTTTTAGACATGAATATAGAATGTTACTGCATTTTCTTAAAAACACTTGATGCTTAGTGTCTTGGTGTCGGGTACAAGAAATTTCTGGACTTACGTGCATTTGCATAATGTTTGGGTGAGCATGCCAAACCTAGGAGCAGAAAAGAGTTAATGAAAGTAATAATCTTAATATTTATTGATAGGAACATCACTCTTTGGTGTCTTTATGCCAGACAAGGATAGGCAGCCCTGTGCTGTGCTTCACGTGAGTTCCTTGTGAGCAAGCTAGAGGCACTTGAAATAGTCTGCACTCTTCTTAGATGTCCAGGATAAAAAGCATCTACTATGATGCTTCAAAATTTAGAACTCTATATGTATATGTATGTGTGTATATATACATATATAAATATATAATGTATGTAGGTAGTAGGTAGGTGGGTCTGTCAAGTTTATTTGGGAAAATATCACAACCTGAATTGGGCTTGCCTTTTGAGGTGTTTTGTTTGTCCCGCTCCCACCTTTTTTGGTTAAGAGACACAAAATGAAGTTAACTGAATGATAATTTTCCTGCTCTCAGAAACGTTTACAAACCTGATGCACACGTTTAGGGCTGCACAGGTTCATAGATGCTGTGGATGCAAATGTTTGGAAGAGACTGTTGATAATACACTATTTAGAAAATATTCCCATGCGGATGGGTAGGTTCGGGTCCTGAGATTGACCTGGGAGGAGGGAGGATAAGAAACCACGCTGTACCAAAGGACAGCAGGAGAGTCGGCAGTTGATTATCTCAGGGTGTTGTTATGAGGATGGGAATTCCTTGTAGTTTGCTCAGTATTTGCTACATAAATGTCTGAAATTTTCTCTAGCTAGCTTTAAAAATAGAACCGTCAGTGTCTCATGAGTCAGAGAAAGCATAGTCTGCCCTGGAGGCCAGGAACAAACCTAGGTGACATGTCAAGGTTCCCTTCCCACACCGAGACAAACACAGAACAAAACAGCAGAGTCGCTCGACAGACCTGATTACAATGAGAGTGAATTAAAATGCAGAAACATAAAGTCATTCCTCACACAAAAAACAGCGAAGAGAGCTACTGGATATTGCTCTAAGACAATATGTGGTCAGCTGATGCAAGATGATATATGTACATCTTCACATCCATACATCAGAGTAAGCACGCAAATTCTCAATATAAATTGCCTCAAGAGGGGCAGCTCTGATGAAATTGAAAATATCTCCTCCATATGTGCGGTTTCAGAAGTTCTAATATTTCAAGAAAATATTCTAAAAGATAGAGTTGGCACGTGAAAAGCACGGGCAGAGGGATCAGTAATGATCAGAGCAGAACAATTGTAGAAGGCATCTTCATTTTCCTATGGCTCATTTGCATTTGAAACACTGAGAATTCCTATCTCTCTGGTGCAAAAATGTGTACATATTAAATTACTTTCCACTTGAAAGAACAGTTTCCTAAATGTTTGGAAGGTGATCAAATTTTAACTGGAGGACTTGTTTTCTTCCATCAGGTGTGGGGGAGATGTGGCTTCCTGGTATGAGAGGCAACAGTTGATTCTAATAGCAGAACAAGACAAAAATAAGAAAGTAAATTGAAAACAAATCCCATTTGTACAGTTTGATTTAAAGGTGGCAAAAAAGGATACATATGGTACAAACGTGCCAAAAGACATGAATTTAAAAGTTAAGTAGTGATACTTTCAAAACATTGGGATATTCTGATACTTGAAAATGACATTCTGTTACTCTAGGCTTCTCATCCACGTGCTCTAGTTTATTTCAGTACACAAATTTCGGAGTGTCTAGTCAGTGTTTAAAAGACAGATGCCCACAATCTATCAAACAATAATCTCAAGACTCTACATTCTGCCCACCAAATTTTAAATTTTAGGATATTGGCAGGGCAGCAAAGATTAAAAACCTCTTTGCTATCAATGTTAAACAATATTCAGTTTGAAGGAATTTCCTGATCATTCACTCAGAGACCTAGAAGTTGGTATCTAGGCAGAGATTTGAACTCGCAAAATGAAACCACACTGCATGAAAAGATCTTTCTGAACTTTTTTCCCTCTGATACGGTAAAACGTCTAGGAAAGAGGTGTGTGCTCAGAAAGAAAACCAGGACTTGAGAGACCTATCTACCCCTGTTGCTCTCGGCCTTGCTCTGCAGAGACTGCACTTGGGGGACAGAGGTGTTCAGGCACTGCCTCACGGTGGGTTCCAGGGGCTGCCACACGGAGGGGGACAGCTTCCAGTGGACTAACGGCGGAGAACGTGATGTAATCTTTGTAAACGAGGTTATCTAGATGCCTGCTGTTCTGTGTTTCTCCTCCTCCTGTTGTCCTGGGTCTCTGGGAAGGTCTCTGTAAAGTCCCCTGTCTTCGTCAGGGCGCTCGAGGGTCATAAGGAATGGGGAGCACAACTGTGAACTGGAGACTTCAAGGGAGAGCATATCCCCAACCAGCGGGAGGACAGTCCCCATTGGAGGACAGCGTGGCAGGACTTCAGTCGGGACCGAGGGGCAGGATGGCACAGTGCCGCTGTCTACCCTTCCAGGCCAAAGGTGAGGAATCTCGTGAGAAGTTTTTAAGGGGACAGTGTTTTTACAGGCAATTCACACTGTCTTTTAAATTGCTGCCTCAGACTTATTTGAACAAACCCTTATCTTTCGGTTAAGTAAAAGGTATTGGGCTTAACTTGCAAACACATAACTTTAACAGAGGAAGGTAAAATATCTCCGTAATACAGCCCTGGCTGGTTGTGGCTCAATGGATTGAGCACAGGTCTGCAAACCAAAGGGTCTCTGGTTCGGTCTCCGGTTCGGTTCCCGGTCAGGGCACATGCCTGGGGTGTGAGCCAGGTCCCCAGTAGGGGGTGGACGAGAGGCAACTGCACATTGTTTCTTTCCCTTTCTTTCTCCCTCCCTTCCCCTCTCTCTAAAAATAAACACATAACATCTTTTTTAAAAAAACCTCTAAAAAGTTTTAAAAAAACACAACAATAATCCTCTGTAATACAAATTTGGAGACCCAGAGATTTTGGATACATGGAAATCATCTTGACATCTCTTCTTATTGATTAGTTTGACCTTTCCCTCCCAACAAACTTCTACTTTAACTATCACATGGTTGACAGAAAAGACTGCCTTCTTCCTTTACGGTGACCTGTTAATGAGAAGATAAATGACCAAAATGTAGACCAAAGGTGAAAGATTAAGTAAACACAAATGGGACTATTGTCAGACTCTGACAAATTAAAAATTACCATCCTGACTTATTAATAAGCAATGCTCATCTATTTAGTTACTTGGATCCTATTTATTAAGTACCTTCTCTGTGACAGATACTGTTTTAGGTGCTGGAGATACAAGAGGGGGTGGGGAAACCCAAACGACCTTACTCCCATAACCTCATGTTTTAACATCCAAGTTTTCTGAAAGCAAGTAAAGGCAGTCACCTGATCACCCATAGAAGCAAGGTCCGCCACCATATTTACCATGCTTTTCTACAACGCCGGCACGTCTGAGGGTGGGGTTTCGTTCCCAGACGTCTGAGTCGCATCTCTCTGTACCTGGCCAGAGTTGTCCTCAGCTTTGAGAAGAAGATCTAAGACAGGCAGACTTGGGTGCCTGCCCCGGGTGAGGAGACCTAGGAGTCGAGTTTGCTTCACTGCACAGCAGAGGTTTCCTTCACTTCAGAGAGGTGCTGGGACTCCTCCGCGAGCCCGGGGGGAACTCAGTCCTGCCGTGATCGGGGTTTCAGTGTTGGAAGCTGTTGTGTTTCGGGTTCATGTTCTGGCAGGTGGGGTAGCCAATCAGTGTCCAAAAGAATCGTGCAATCATTTGATGTAAGAGTATTTGGAATAAGACTGTGTAACAAACTGGATATTTTCATTGTTTTATGATTTTATTACATCAACCAGTATTTATGAGGTAAACAAATACAACTACACCAGTGCAAAGAGAAGGTCTTCATGTCCACCTAGCCTCATTTGGAAAGGTAGAAAAAGGAAAAAAAATCATTTTTATAGCATTCTAACTTCTGTGCGGAGGTACCTGCTGTCGTCTTCTGTTTCTCCCTTCGTTGCGTGCTCTTCTTTTGCTTTGGTCCTCTCGGAAAGAGTCGAAGTAGGGGCTCTCCAGGAGCTGGGCACAGGTTAACCGGTCGTCTGGGTTCATCTTCAGACACTCCTTTGGGAGAAAAGCAAAGATGATATTTTAAAAAGGGCCTATTTTGTTACTGTGTCCCGAAACTTTGAATAATAGCTGGATGGAGCAAACATGAGCTTAGAAAATCAGGTTTGCATATTATCCGGCACTTACAACTTGTTAATAACTGTGGTCACCTCTATTTCTTCATCGCTGCACTCTGGCTTCTGCCTCCACGGTTCCACCCGAGCAGCTCTGCTTACCCACACCCAAGACTTCTACTTCCCGATCCTTCAACCCACTGCCACACTTCACGTTCTCCTCTCAGTAGCGTTAGACACTACTGACCACTGCCCTCCTTCCTGAAACTCTCCTTCGGCTTCTCTGACGCCTCACTTTCTGTCCTCCTACCTCCTGGCTGCTTGGTTTCAAACCAGCCTTTCTTAGTTTACATTCTTCTCCACAGTGGTGGCATGAAATTCCTCAAGGCTCCGTTTCAGGTTCCCCTTTCTTCTCATTTGTTCTAAGTGTCCAGCTAATCTAACTGATGTTCAGTGGCTTCAAAGGTCAAGGTTTACCAGAGACTTCCACGGGTACGCTCCTGGTCCAGACCTCTCTCCTTTGAAATCCAGACCCACGTGTGTAAGGGCCTACGTGCTATCTCTGCTTTGTCTCAAGGGCACTGCTATGGGTTGAGCGCGTCCCCCCAAAGTACTTGCTAAAGTCCTAACCCCAGTAGCTCATCATGTGGCCTTACATGGAAACAGGGCCTCCGTGGATGTAATTAGTTAAGAAAAGGTGATACTGAAGTAGTGTGGGATCTACTCTAATATGACCGGTGTCTTTACGAGAGGGGGGAGACCCTGCAAAGACAGACACATGTAGCATACGTCATGTGGAGACAGAAGCAGACCCTGGAATTCTGCTGCCAGAAGCCCAAGAATGCCTGGGACTACCAGGAGCTGGCAGGGGCCAGGGAGGGCCCTCCCCTGGAAGCCTTGGAGAGAGCATGGTGCGGGAGAGACAAGAGGGGTGGGGATGGGAGGGGGTGCCAACACCTTGGCTTTATGCTTCCGGCTTCCACAATTGTGAGAATGTACTTGACTGTTTTTAGCTGCCAGTTTGGGGTACTTTGCTACAAGAGCCCCAGGAAACCGACACAGACACCTCCTCTCTGCCACCTCCCTCTACTTCATGCGCCAGATCTAAACGATCGTCAGGTCCTATCCACCACATTTCCCATTCTATCTTGAAGAATCCATTCACTTCCTTGTATGGACTCTCAGTCTACTGAAATCTAGTTGATCAGACTAGATTTTGGTCTCTCTAGTCCCAAAATATGGTTTTTGTTTTTGTTTTTAAAGGGAATTTTTAGATCCGAAGAAGAGACTGTGAACGGGAATGTCGTCCCGCCTGACCAGCTGTCGGCGTGCTGAGACAGACTGGACGGAGCTGAGGCTTCTGAGCCCCCGACTGCCTGATTAACAACCTTCTGCACGCCAAGAGGCTGAGGAATTCTCAGAGGTGCTCCTGACTGAAGTGTTCCTAACTTGGGAAAAATTTTAAAATGAGGGGCAAGAAATTGGAATTGCAAAGTCCACATTGGGATCCTTTTCCAGGGACTTCAAATTTCACAAAAAGCCCTTCAGCAAAGTTGCCACGAGACTTCTTGATGACCAGATGAAACTGATCTAGAGATAGGACGGCAATGGCTATGAAGACATGGTAATAAGAAATAAATGTGGTGCCCACCGTCTCATTTTAAACCTAATGAACAGAACACAAAAGCTCTGCCGCTGCATGCCACCACTGTCCTTGGCACTGCCACTGGCTGGCACTTCACCCACTTGAGCTGTTCCCTGTGGAGATTCTGACCCAGTCCCATGGGATAACTACCTGTTATGGTAGCTGGTACTCACTTGCTGTTAAAGATGTTTCAGCTGCAATTAATGAAAGGAAGACTGCCTTTGTCTAACATGGGGTAGGAGTCTAGGACGTAGGGTGTGACTCACTGACTAGCACAACCCCTGATGCACTTGAGAGAGTTCTTGGGTCCCAGGTCAAACACTATGAGCCTGAATCAAATAGCTGAGAGACAAAACTAACTTCGCCCGGCATCTTGGGCCGACCAACAGGGCACGCACGCCACCTTCGGAGATCAGGACAGGGAGTTTGTCCTCTACCTGCACTGTGCCCCTGAAGTTTTCTGGTCAGTTGGAGGAAGAACCGCAGGGAGGCCTGGCCACAACATGGAAGTGGGGTGGGCGTGTAGTGCTTGACGTCCCCCGCCCCAATTGCTCTGGGTTTTGTTAAATTGTACGTGGGTCAGAGCAACCTGTCCTGAGCAAGGTCAGAACATTGGGCTTCCAGGAAAGGACCTGCAAAGTGCTAAGGCAGGGCATAGCAGTGAGACAGGTGGGAGACAGCTGAGGCCGTGGAACAGGCGCAAGGGCGGTCGGAGAACCCAGAGGTGTCAGGCTCCGAATCTCAGGAGGGCCCAGACTGAAGGAATCCAGCAGCACCCTGGATAGCACCTTCGCAGCACCCGGCAAGGGCACCAGGGCTGGTCTGAGTGGGCCATAGGTCCTCTAGACGGCTCCACCTTCTAGATCATATGAGTTTCAAACTACGCTGCTCATCATAATCACCTAGGGGGACGTTTAATAACATAAATTCTAAGGTCTTATTTACAGACATTCTACTTCTGTAACCTGAGTTTGGATACTGGAATGCATGTTTTTGAAAAGCTCCCAGGTCATTCTGATGAGTGGCATGGAAACCACTGCTATAAACGGAACTTAATTGATTGTTAAAGATAGATACTCTTACTGCCATCCCTAAGCCCCCAAGGGCTTTTAGTATCCACTTTGGATGAAAGAGTCACATCTAGCACGGCCTCGGTGGAGCATGGATAGTGGATGATCACAGGTGAGTCTCTTCTATTTTTTATTAGAACTTGCCCTAGGTTTGGTGATCTCTCTTGGGCTGGTGCAGAGGCTACACTCTATGGTGTCTACACGGCTCTGACTTGGCTTGGTCTGCTAGCTTTTAAAAAAATAATTAAAAATTTTATTTAATTCAATGTGTCTAAAATATTATCAATTCAACATATAATTCCTATTTTAAATTATTAATGAAATGTTCATACTTTACACTCTTTTTACAGTAATTTTCAAAGAAACCTAGTACATCTCCACTCAGACAGGCCATATTTCAAGGGCTCAGCAGTAACATGTGGCGGCCACCATACTGGGCAATACAGTTCTGGACCTTCGAACTCAGGAAGTGGCATTCATCCTCATAAGCTTCCACAGTCTGAATATATGAATTTAATATTCAAATTTCTAATGAATACAAAGAAGTAATAGTGTTATAACAGCAAACCCTAAATATACTCTTTTACCTCCTACTAATTTTAATAAATAGGTTAGAAAGATTACTGCATATGCCACTGATGTTCCTTTAACTGTAATGATTTTACAGTTCCTTATCATTTTCAATGACTACATTCCACTCCGGCATTGTTTGCACTACTGTCTGCTCCTCCCAGAGTTACCAGCTTCAATCATTATAATCTGCGGTCAGTAACAGTTATAAATGATTCTTAAGTACCTTCATGAAATTCAGAGTCATAGGATGAGCCTCTGAGAATTTTTCTTCAAGAGTTTCCTAGAAAACAAAGTAGAGACTTTCAATATTACATAAAAACAAAGTATGCGTATTTAGAATATATTAGTAATAAGGATACTTTAAAAAAGACCCCCTAGTAGGTTAATTTCTTTTAAAGATTTTTAAGTTCATATTTTAATATAATTTTACACTGTAGTGTAAAGACTTGAAAGCAAAAAACTGGAGTGATTTTCTTAATTTCATGTCTTGCTGTTGATGTTTGGTAAATGTGGGCTCCAAACGTCCCCTCCTGACAGACTGCAACAGTCCTACACTATCTGTGCCTGACCCACTTACGGGAATGCTTTGAGCGTGTGTGAAAATACACTGAACTCCGGGTGTAAGAGCAATACAGAAGGGACAAAACTCAGAGTAGTAAGGGGCAAGGATGAGGAGGGCGGGATGCAGGAGAAGTCGGTGGGGAGGAGGAAGCTTCAGAGAGAATGATAACATTCTTCTTGAGCTAGGCAGCAGGTACCTGTGAATTTGTTGTTTTATTCTTTAAATGACATTTTCTTTTGAAATTCAACCTCTGGCCTGGTAACTTAACTTTTAACCTTTTATTATACTTAGTAAAAGAAATCCAGTATGTAAATCAAGGTATCGTATGAAATAAACTCAAAACAAAGAGGGCGTGTAGAAACAGCAGGGGCCCGCCTGAACCGCAGCCTGTCCATGGGCCGGCCGTGAATCAGGATCTGGCTCCACAGGTGCTCGCCCGCTTGTACCTCTCCGGCTCCCGCAGGGCTGGCGTGTGGACGCACGCCCACGGGCAATGCTCTCATTCCACAGGCAGAATCCAGACCATACGGAGTTTTAAAGGTCACAGCCCAAACTTAGGTAGTGCAGACAGGGAATCAATGTCTACAGGAGTAAAAAGGTCAAACTGATACCTTCCCAAAGAAAGGCAAAGCCCACGGCCAGAGCGTGGGGGAGCATGCGGTTTGGGGTACTGATTTGGACACAATGAGGGTCATTTTGTAGAATGACCTTCCATGTGAAAATATACCTTGTCAACAAATGGTTTTGTTGGTTTGAACTATGTTTCACATGCTGAAAACATAGAGAACGCTCCCCCTTCCACCCCAAAATAAAGGAGTACTATTGTAAATACTGTGTGTGACATAATAATTATTTCAGGAAAATAATTTAACTAAAAGGATCAGGTATTTGTGTAGGAACTAAACATATTTTCACTTCAAATTTAACATTAAATTAACCTTTGGATAGGGCAAGTACACTTGATAAGCATTTTCTCCAATTCATTTTATGTGGTTTTTATATAGTTTCTTTGATCTGTGTTAGTGTGGCATATGGAAACAGAGGCTAAAGTCACGAAAATGAAAAACAACTACCCCTTTAAAGTAGCAGCATAAAAAAGAAAACAACCCAAATCAAGTAGTTACCATGTCTTCTGGCTCAGGTACACTGATACCATGAAAAAACTGGTTACTTTTAAAGATGGATTGATGTCTTGGGATTAGTTTTCCTGTAAAATGCAAACCACGTGATTTATGTTAAGTTTATAAAAACAATGCAGTGTTTAAATGGTTAACTTCTGAGGGCCAGCTGTGAAAGAAACACTGACCCTGACTGTGTGTGACCTGCAGCCCTGGGAGGACTGGGTCACTGCGGAAATGTCCTTCTCAGGGAAGGCCAGTGTGCCCACAAAGCCCCGGGCCACGTGGGGCTCACTCTGCCACTCGGCCTCCACCAGAAGCGGAGGGACGAAAACGGTGTGGAGGAGGGCTTTACACACACCGTCTCATCTAACCTCATAACCACTCAGAGTGGCCGCTGGTTTTTGGCTCCACTGTATCGATGACAATGAGGCTCAGAGGTTTAATAACCCGTCTGAAGTTGCATGGACAGTTCGTGACAGACCCAGGATTTAAACTCAGGTCTGTCTGGTATCTGCCTAATGTAAATTTCCACAATCCTTCTAGGAAATGAAACGATAAACACTTAGGTGCGTTCTGTGGAGAAACTCTATGCCCCCTTTTCCATGCCTCAGAGCTGTCCAGAAGAATGTGTTGGGACCAGACCAGAGGCAGTGGCTCCCCTGGCCAGGGCCCACGCTGCCAGGAGAGCCCATGGCCAGGGCGGAACGAATGTTCATCTCGTGAGCAGATGTGTCACTTCCTTGGCAGCCGTGGTGCCAGAGTGAAGGTGCGGCTAACCTTTCGGGCTCTATTCTCCTCCAGCCAGGGGGAAGCAGACAACCGCCGAGGACGCTGACACGCGATGAAGGACACCCCTAGAGCCCTGTTCCTATTCTGCACTGACGTGGCTGTGTGATTCAGGCCCATCATGGAAGTTCTCTGAGCCTCAGTTTCTCATTTCTAAAAGAGGCACAATGAAAATGTTGCAACGTCCTTGATGGGCTTTTCTTAAGACTGAAAGAGATGGTGTATGCAAAGGTGATTTGTAAATTCTTACGTGCCAAAGGAGTAGAGTTGAGGGGTTGCAGCAGAGACTGGATAGCCTGCAAGGCCTAAATTATTTAGCTGCTGGCCCTTTATAGAAAAAGTTTGCCGATCCCTTCTCTGGAGTAATGGAGGAAAACCCTCTTTTACAGTGGAGAGAAACTGCATTTGATCCCATGCCTCGTAAGAGTGAGTTTTAGGCAGCTGACTCATATCCTTAGCCCCGTCTTAGCTCAATACGGAAAGTAAATGTATAGTTTATTCCATGGCTAAGTGGCTTGACTTGGAAAGGATCGGAAAACTCCTCAGTGAGAGGAGTGCTGGCTCTACACACTGAGGAAAGGGCTGGGTTTTGGCTGCAGCCCAGAACAGCCATCCTGAGCAGCAAGCACTCGGCGAGGCAAGAAAGCTCCTGTGGTTCATTACAGTGACGTGCTATTACTATAACAACCCAGCAACTCTGTAAGCCATAAAATGCAGCTCCTACCCAGCGTTCTGATGATCAGATAAAGTTGATCCACATCTGATTTTCCAGGCCAGAGTGGCTGGCCTGTCAGGAGCTCTGCAAAAACGCAGCCAGTAGCCCAGACGTCGACTGAAGAACCATACTGAGTGTCTCCCACCAGAAGTTCAGGAGCTCGGTACCATCTTGTAGCGACGTAATCAGTGTAGACATCTCCTGGGACTGCAAACACATGGATCGGGTGAGGTGGGTCACATTTTCCCAGCAGGTGGCCTACTCCCAAGAGCAGGTCAGGCCTTCAGGTAAGCTCTGAACACTCTCAGAGGCCACATACTCCAAGCGGGTAATGCAGTGAGGCACTGAGTAAACAGTTACACTGTGCACTCAGACAGTCAATTCAACTTCCAAAGACACCTTAGCTAGCTAATGTCTGTATGATCCCAAAGGGAGGACCGTGAGGCTGAGGATTTCTGTAGTGTGACTTCAAGTCTACACCAACCTCCGAGCGCACTGCCAGGTCACCTGGGTCTGGGTCTTACGAGGACACTGATTGTGGACACACCACCTTGCGATGCGCGTACTGCCAATGCAAGGTTTGCCTGCTGCACAGTTCTAGATTGGTGGAGAAACACCGATTTGTCCCTCTGTACCTTTGGTTCCTCCCTGTGTGGGACCATGTCCTTTTTCTGAGCGCTGTCCGAATTCCCTCTTCGACGGTCAGTTTGCTCTCCAGGCCCACCAGCCCCAGGAAGGCATTTTCCCGACCACTCTGGCCCACATCATTACTGTTTCCCTCTAGGGAACCAGCTGCACCTTCACTTCTGCACTTCACTGCCAATCACCTGCAGTAATACTTTTTTTTCCTTTTTACTTCAGATTCCAAGTGCACAAAAAGCAGAAATGCATCTTATAACTCTTTTCCTCTCCCATGGGGCAGAGCATATAAATGTGACATCAAATAAATTCCAGTTGAATGGAGTGGACTGGAGGTACAAATTAATGCAGTGACTCAAGGTTAAAGTGAGGTTTTCCTTTTCAAGTAATAACAATATAACATGTAACATACACTCAATATCTCAAGTAGGAATTTCAGCTCCATTATTGCATAATCACCTGAACTGGGTAAGTTAGTAACAAGTGGCTACTCACTCAGAATCCGTGCAAACCCGAAGTCACAGATCTTGATTATTCCCTGCTTAGTTATCAGAATATTTTCCGGTTTTACATCTCTGTGAATGCACTGTAAGATAATGTTTGATTATTGCTTTGAGCCATCAAAATGACAAAGCAAAAAATTAACTATTAGTTTAAATGATACACATAGCCTGTGAGATAAAAACAAATATGGGTTTTCTTCATTTTTCTAAAAGAACTTAAATTGGCAATTTTTTTTACTCATCATATCAAAAGAAAAAAATCAAAATGTAGCTACATCAGTGAGGAAATGATTGTTGAATATGGAAACTGATTTTTGGAGGGAAGGTAGTATGGTACAATGATTTCTTCTGGAGTTTTCTGGGCCCTATTTTAACTGTAAGAGGTAAAACCCTAGATGAGGCTACACTCAGTGTACCTCTAACAAGAAGCTCCCGCTAACCAAAGATGCGACAATCTGAACATCAGAGAGAACAATGATTGCAAAGGATTAAAACAATCAAGTATATAAAATTCCCAAGTTTATAATTATGTACCACATTCCATAACATCCCTTCATTGTTCACTCTTGGATGTTGCTAAGATACAAACTCATTACTCTTTGTATTGATAAGTGCAGGAAATAATCCCAGATTTATCTTGCTGTATTTTACAGTGGCCAGAGTCCATAAGGATAAGCTCTTCTCCATAGAATTCCAATTAATAAATGCAGAAGGAATAACAGAATTAGAAAAATGCCACCTTTTAAACCTAATGAAATGCTGGTTACAGGCAATAATCACCTAAGGATGCTAAAACCATCCTATAAAATGCTGACAGGGAAGCTGATCACGGAGGAAAATCAAACAAGAACCTCTGAACCCGCAAGTCTACTTTAAGATGACTGAGTGGGACAGCCAGACATTGGATACCTTGTGATGTTGACCCAATGAGAAGTGTACAGCACTATACACGAAGTATTCTCATATAAAAAGATGAGCCTGAAAATGATCAGGCCTCTAGATATAAATACCAATTTACGGGAAACACAAGTGAACGAACAGGACACAGTGAGCCAAGATGATTTCAGTAACAGTGATGCTCAAAGTGTGGTTCTTGGACCAGCAGCTTCTGTATCGGTGAGGAAACACTTGGAAATGCACGCTCTCAAGCCCGACCCCGGATTTATGGAATCAGGGACTCCGGGGGCGGGCCCAGAGACTGTCCCATCCAGCCCTCCAGGAGCTGGAGAACTAGGGCTCTACAAAATTAATGATGACAATTTTTTTTAAAAAGGTGGGGGCAGGGAGACTGTTACAGAATAAAAGACTGAAGAGACAAAAAAAAAAAAAAAAACAGACCAAAACCAAGTGCCATAATGGGTTACACTACTGAAAACTTATTTTAATCCAATTTAAAAACAATCAGAGGAATCATGAGTACTGAGGCAAAAAGAAATAGTAAGTTTATACAAACTTTCCATTCCTAAGGAATGAGAAGTTTGATTCTCATAGAAAGTGGAAGAGGGCTACAAATAACGTGTTGCTTCTCCTCATATTCTGTACCTTTCTTCTGGTTTGCTCTTCTGGTTCTTACTCCGCTCCCCGACCCCCGTTTTCAGCTCTTTGAAGACACCCCTGAGCTACGTGTAGAAGGATCATCAAGAAGAATGAACAAATGCGTTAGAGAATGTCACTTACATTGTGTTTATGACAGAAGTTAAGAGCTTGAAGTGTTTGCCACAATACACTTTGGATCACTCCATCGGCAACTCTAGGGAAAAACACCGCAAAGGACATTAGACACTCCCGGGCGGGGTCCCGGGGCAGAAGAGGGAGCAGCGAGGGCGTGAGCGGGGCTCGTGACGGTCAGTGGATGCAGCGCGTAGGGTGCCTTGGAAATGTGTTTTAAAAAAAGGCTTAATGGAAATTGCTTTACTCTTTTTCATTATAATTACATAATTTCCTCTCTAAATTTCAATTTTTACATCTGTAGAAATGACACATGCTTAACAGGAAATTCAAACAACAGAGAAAAGTAAAGGAATAAAAAGTGTTCGGCTCAAGTCTTGTTGCCCCGAACAGCTGCTGTGACCTGTGGTGGCGGTCCCCTTAGGCACCACTGTTCCTCTCCCCTCTGCGAGTGGGAGTTTACTTTTTAATTTTCATATTAAAAAGTATATTCATATGGTTTAGAACTTAAAAATCCCACAAGTATCTCTATGAAGTATTCTCTCTCAGACCTGCCTACCCAGCCGGTTCACCCTCTGCAACTTCCCTGTTTCTGACTTCAGCACACACAGTGTGGCTGTAAAGGGTCTCATTATACAGATGTGTCGTCATTTACTTCGTCCCCATTGATGAGCAATTGGCGGCTCACGTTTTATTTTTAGAAACAACACTTCAATGAATATATGTAATCGTCCAGCTCACTGCAGTTATGCAATTACCTTTTAAGGTAAGTTCTAGAAGTGGGATTTCCAGGAACAAATGTAGGCACATATTACATTTTGACCCTGCGGGGATGAACTTTAGGTAGACCTGAGTCAGCTGTTGCAGGAAAAAAGGTATGCTTGAAGACTGACCTTTAGCTCATCCAGTTCGAGTTGGTGGTCAGCACGCAAGCAAGTGCTGGAGTGGCTTTGTAAAAGTGCCTTACGCCTGGTAAGCAGGCCGGCACTCTGGGAAGCCAGGGGGAATCAAGAGCCCGTGAGAACGGGACCCTGGGAGCTTTTGTCCCTACAGAATCCTTACTCTGTGTGGAAGATCCTGGAAAGTGCCAACGGCAGGTGTATCTTCCATGGGGGAACTGGGGAGTACTCTGGTCAGGAGTAGTGTGCTTCGTGTAACCATCTCCACAAATTGTAGCAATCACAGCAAGACTGTAACTTTTCTGTTGATGTGTTTCCATTGCTCACTTCGCCCTCCCATGAATGACACCTTCACAGTTACTCACTGCCCAGCTGCCCTCCCTGAGGGAGGGTGACCCACTCCCACAAAACATCTGTGCACTGAAGTCCCTATCTCCTCGTGTGTTTTTGCTGGTGTTGTGTCTGTTCAATCTGTGGTTAAAATAGAAAGATTTTAGTTTTCATTTGCATTTCTTTAATTAGTGAATTTAATTTTTACATGATTATTGGCTGTTACACTTCTTTTTTGGTGTATTTACCGTTCGCAGCTTTTTACTTTTTTGATTGGTCTGTTTACTCCTTTTTAAACTGAGTTATGAAGACTCAGTGTACATCGGAGTCTGCGTATACGCTGCAACTATTCTCCTTAGTGTGTTGTTGGTCTTCCAACCTACTCATGGGACAGGATTGCTGTTTGCATATTTTGAAAAACCTGAAACAAGACTTCTTTGACCAAATGTCTACTCTAAGTTTTTTAATTAAAAATTTAAAATTACCCAAAATTCCAAACACACTCATCACTCGGCTCTAATATTTTATCATGTCTGGATATTTGAATACGTTTAGACTACTTTTTAAAAACCGAACTAATCCTGCAGATGTACCTGGCCTTCCAGAACAGCGCTATGGCCTACGTGTGGCTCAGGCATATGGTGCTAGCAACAATCCCTCGCCATGTGTGAAATTTGGAGTGCTGTAACCATTACACTGAACATTACTTGTTTTGTTAACTCTTTAAGCAATTCCCTTAGATTTTCACAGAATATAATGAAAATGAGGACAAGCTAAACTTGTCTCCAAAAGTCATATATTCTATTAATTGTTGTTTTCGCATTACATTAGCTAGAGCTCTCAGGACAATGCTACGTTATTATACTGGTGCCGACTGATGTCTTTGTCTCGTTTCTCACTTCAGAGGTGGCTCCTTTTGTGTGGAGTAAAAAATTAGCAGTTGATTTGAATATGGTTTGTGTGTGTGTGTGTGTGTGTGTGTGTGTGTATGTGTGCACTAAGAAAGTATTTTAACCCTAGTTTGCTAAGCTTTAAAAAAAAATCAGAAAAGAATGTTGACTCTCAAGTGCCTTTCAAATTTTACCAACCACATGTGTTTTTTTCTCCTTTAACCTATTAGCAAATTATGTGGATAGATTTCCTAATATTGAACCATAGTTCATTCCTTGAACTCAGACATCCAATACATAATTTAGCCCCCAAATGCATCATGATTTATATGTGCAGATGTGTCTCCCCAGTCATTTGTGCTCCAGGTTAACATTCATCTGCCTTGAGCCAATGCTGAGATGGGAGGGGCAGCCAGCAGATGCGCGTCTGGGGAGGAAGGGGAACTGTGTGTGGCTGATGCCTGAAGTCTGCCGCAGTCGATCCCACGTATGTGAAACCGGGCCTGACCACACAGAGCCCCGTTTCCAGACTACTTACCCATTTGGATTCCTCTCCAGCTCATTTAAGAGTGTATGGTCACAGTATTCAAAGACTAAGTGCATTTTCCTCTTTCTCCTGAACACCTCAATGAGGTTCACAAGGTTTGGGTGTTTTAATTGCTGCAAAGGAATTGAAATACATCGTTTGGTGATTTGTTTCTTGTAAGAGTTCTCCCCGGATCCCTTACAATTTTAAGAACAGAAGGTCTTGCCTATCATCTCTATACATCTCTTGTGGAGAATGTTATTACAGTTACTTACAAGAGAAACTATCCTGAGTAAGAATCACGAATCTTAAAGTTGGAAGAAAAATTTAAGAATTTTTCTAACATACCCACAACAGACGATAACTAAACTGAATCTCCCTGGAGGAAACAAAGTATACTAACACTAAAAATACTTCAGCATTTTGTGGAAATTCTAAATATGTAAGTCATAGAATAACCTGAAGAAAGAACGGAGGAAATGGAATTACTGTGTAAGGCTATAGAAACCATCAATACCCGTTTAGCTGACACATCACCATGGACTGAGTGTAAGAGTCAGCCGGACGTCAACCCTGTCCGGACGCCAGGGCTGGCTCTCAGGAACGGAGCCCGACCTTCCAATCCGGTTACGTCACCTATTCTGGGAGTCCCCGCCGTCAGTCTGTTTTTAATTTGTCGTTTTCCGGCTCTGCTCTTTGATTTTGTTGTTCTCTCCTCTGCTTAGGTGTCTTGTGTGTTAAATTCTATTCCCAAACTGAGGCATTTCACAAGTCAGCCTCTGCTTAACGTTGTAAATCAAGGGAAAATCCTGATTAGGATCCTCTAAGATAACCCATCACTGCAGGGACTATATGATTGATCATCCCATCAGGGTAATGAGTACAAGCCAGGGCTGTCCCAGGCAAACTGGCACCTACGGTCACCCAGCCTGTGTCTAGGGGGACCATACAACTTAGCATATAAACCAGGACATTTTGAAAGAGGATGCTGATCAGACCAACTCTGGTTATAGACCAGGGCATCTGATCACTCCTAACTTACGACCCACCTTCCCTCTTGGTTTCCCACTATGGCAGAAAAATCACTTTTCCGAACCCTATGCCATTTACTCAGAAGGATATATAAAAAAGAGGAACAGTATTGTGTACATAGCAAAGCTCAACAAATGATCTGTAGGCCCAGCGGAGAGTCCTAAGTGTGAGGACTTACACAACACCCTCTACCCGGCATCTGCAGGCGTGGTTTGACTCCGAAAAACATCAGCCTGTGGCGATTCCCGCTGCTCAGGAGTTTGGGAAAAGGGGATTCGTTATGCATGAAAAATATTCCCAGAGCACCAAGTCATTTTTTTTTTTTCTATGAGCTCTACTGCCTAAAAGGTCAGAAAGGCTAACAGCGGAGGAAACAGGCCACACTGGTAGGTGATCCAGCTGCAGCCAAAGCTGGAGACGGGAAACAACGAAGTGTCTCTACCAGCAGAGCGACGGACTCACAGATGCCTTTGCTGGATGCCACAGCAAGGTTCGACCCGGCAGACCTGCCTTTGGGTAGATCAGCAATTTACAGCTCATTTGCTGGTGAAATTAATTTAGCCCAGAAAAACAGTGACTTGTCTCAAGTGAAACAGGTAGTAAGGAGGGGGGAGAATCAATCAAATTTAAGTAACTGGAGGATATGAGGAAGGTCTGGTAGATATATATCCTGGAAGGAAACTGTTCTGAGCATACCTGAGTGTAATTACCAAAAGCAGGAAAGGGTACCCCCTGAGCATCATCGTCACCAGAGATCAAGCTGAGCTGGAATCTGGCTGCTTTTTAACCCAAAAGTTCATCCTTCAGTTGGGGAACTTGTAACCTCGGAGGCACGACCCGAGCATTAACTTCAGTGGGAGATTTTGGGGGCTGCAGCGGCTAAAAAGCATCACTTTTATCACTTTTATTGGAAAACAACCACTGCCCAGCCCAGACACGCCCCACGACTTAGCTGCGACAGAGCTGGCTGTGGGCTGTGAGGTCAGTGAACTGCTTTTTATCACAATGCATGCGCTCTTAAAGAATCCGTGTATATCTAAGTATAGTTTAAACAAAACACTAGAACTCATTAATTGAGGAAACCTGCTACAGATACTTCTTGAAAAAGATGGATAATTAAGTATTATCTCCCATTAAAAACTGGATTTCTGGGGGTTCCCTAGAGCAGATGACACGTGAAAGGTGAAAGTTGGCTGTGTGTTCTTGAAGTCTTAAGAGTTTTGTTACTCGAAGTGTGGTCCACGAATCAGGAGCTTCGGTGCCCCTGGGAGTTGGTCCCAAAAGCAGAATCTCAGGCTTCCCCCACCCCTCCCGAGGCAGAGCCAGCGTTCCAGCGAGGTCCCCTGGGGAAGCCAGTGCACTTGCACGCCTGAGCAGCGCTGCCCTCCAGCTGGGCTTCCTCTCTGATGAAATAGGGTGCTGATGAGAAGCATCCCTAGGTCTCGTAAGGTTCTAAAACCGTACGATTTTTAGGATGGGAAATGTTTACATCGAGAACTTATGCATCGTACACGCCAACTCCCACCAGAGAAGAAACAACTATGACCAGCCCTTTGAGTGCAATGTGTACGCACAGCTGGGGCGACCTTCAATATGTCTGAGGACCAGTGGGCCCCAGCAGGGACCTGTCCACAGCCATGCCTGCAGCCCCACGGGCACAGTCCTGTGGGCCCCTCTGTGCTGGCAGACGCTCTTTTATTTGCTGGTTTATGTGGGGGGTGGGGTGAGAAATGGCGGGGCACAGCTGGGGGGAATGAGGGGATGTAGGACAGTGGAGATTTACCAACCAGAAGGGAAGTACTTCAATAGTTTAACAATCTACAGCTGTACTCATAATAAATGCCAGCTAAACATCAGAGTGGCTAAAGTCCAAAGTGAAAATCAATTTGTTTCTCCAAGTTACTGATACAAAGGAATTTAAAAGTCCAATAGAAAAAGAAATCACTTAAAAATTCTTTGTCATTTTGGCACACATAGCATGTGGCAGTCACATTTCAAAGATCACTCAATACCATGGACATTACAGATACATAAAGTTAACCTACCTTCAACATACGTATTTCTCTCAGTGCTATTTTTTTAACAACAGGATCATCTTCAGATTCCACAAACTTTTTAATAGCTACCATTTGTCCAGATGTTTTGTTTCTGCATTTGAATACAATGCCATAAGACCCTTCTCCAATCTTAGCTAATTTTTCATACTTTTCCATGATAGCAGAAGTGACTCTTAAATTACTGTGTTGGTTAACTTGCAGTACAGCGTTGCACCTGGAAAACAAGATGGCTCAGCTTCGTCAGCTCATCAAGGACGATGTTCTCACCGATTATTATATAAAACCAACTTGCTAAGGATGCCACAGATTCCTTTCCATTGATTAATTTTAAATACACTTAAAAAATATTTGGGCGTTATTTTGTTAGTTGAACTCAGTACTATGCAGTTCTTCCAGTTACTGAAAAATTTCATATGCTATTTCTTATAATGAGTCTGTGTTGACTTCAGTTGAATTCATAGAAATTGTGGAAAGGAACCTTATCCAATCCATTGTTTTCATTATCCTCTAGTAAATGATTAAAATGTGATGCTGTAAAATCCAGCTGAATGAGTATTTCGTATTCTTGAATATGGTGTTTCTCGCCTCCCTCCTGTGTGAATACGGCCAAGGCCAAGACAAGAATTGAGAACAAGACACCGTACAAAGCGCTATACCTCCACCTGGTGGAGAGAGAAGAGAGAGACTGCGGACTGTTAAAGCCATTAAAAACAATAACATCTTTTTAGAGCATTATTTATCGTGCTTAGCGTTTATGTGTATGAAGGAACAGATCCTTACATTCTTAGCTCCCAAAGAAAACAGGAACAAAACAAAAAAGAAGGCAGATTTTTCTATTCCTTCACGTATGCTCTCATACCCATAGTGATTTCTATGGAAATACTGGGTTTAAGTTTTCTGTCTTGCATCAGCCATTTGTGAATGTTGTGGTGACTGGATTACATGTTAGATTACAAACAAGGCCAGCATAACTAAATAAGTCAGTCTAAGAGTTAAAAATATAAAAATTTTAATTAGTCTTAAAAATCCCACCCCACTTTACTCAGCAGATTTTTTTTTAAAGATTTTATTTAATTTTTTTCTAGAGAGAAGGGAAGGGAGGAAGACACAGAGGGAGGGGAACATCAATGTGTAGTTGCCTCTCGCACTCCCCACACTGGGGCCCTGGCCCACAACCCAGGCCTGTGCCCTGACTGGGAATGGAACCGATGACCCTTTGAAAGGTTTACAGATCTACACTCAATCCACGGAGCCCCGCCAGCCAGGGTACTCAGTAGAATCTTGATTATAAACTTAGTAATAATAGCTAGCTTTTAATAACACTGTTCTATGCAAATTACATATAATGTACACCAGTATTTCATTAAGTAGGAGTCATTTTTACCCAATTTTACAGACAAGGAAACTGAAGCACAGTGAAGCTAGTATGGAATTGGAACCTAAGCAGTCACATTTCAAAGATCACAATTTTAATCAGTACACTATACTACCTCACAGTTAATTAAAAATAAGGCACAATTTGAAGATAGAGCACAATAAAGCTCTATCCACGTATTGGTATTAATAAAATTTGAAGTAGACAGTTGACCTCTGCCCTGACCAGTGTGGCTTGGTTGGTTGGGTGTCACGCCGTGAAGCGAAAGGCCGCTGGTTCCATTCCCAGTCAGGGCACACGCCTGGGTTGTGGGTTTGGTCCCTGGTCCAGGCAGCTGATTGATGTTTCTTTCTCACATCGATGCTTCTCTCCCTCTCATTCTCCCTCCCTTTCCCCCTCTCTAAAAAGAAATAAATTAAATCTAGCCCTGGCTGGTGTAGCTCAGTGGACTGAGCGCGGGCTGTGAGCCAAAGTGTCACAAGTTTGATTCCCAGTCAGGGCACATATCTGGGTTGCAGGCCACAGCCCCCAGCAACCACACATTGATGTTTCTCTCTCTTGCTCGCTCTTTCTCCCTCCCTTCCCTCTCTAAAAATAAATAAATAAAATCTAAAAAAAATACTATTAAGAAATAAATTAAATCTTAGAAAAAGAGTTGACCACTTAAAAAACTTCTCATTTCAAATGAGTATTTTTTTTTAACTTCACTAATGTTTGGTCTTTCCTGCCCACAGGCTATCTCAGTGAAGAAAGAAACCATGTACCCTCACTTACCACCATGAAACCACAGGACTGGTGAAAGCATTTACGTGGGCAAACGACTACCACTATTACCCAAGCACATACACTCACGTAACACATGGCAACTCTACCACAGACTGTGTTCGGAAAACTTTTAATTATGTGCCTATTATATAGGGAAAACCTGAGAAGGCCAAGAGGAAAGCTAAAGCTGAGGCAGATTTAGACAGATTATGGAAAAACAGAGAAATAAAAGTTACGAAAATCAGGACCACCCTGTAGAAGCTGAAAAGATTAAAGCACAGTATTATGAACAACTCTATGCAACCAAACGAGACAATATGGTTGAACAAATGTCTAAAAAGATACCAAATACTAAACTGACCCAAGAAATAGAAAACTTGATCACACTCATAACAAATAAAGAATTTCAATTAGTAACTAAAATCTACCCACAAAGAAAAGCCCAGGATCAGAGAGCTTCAAAGGTGAGTTCTACCAAACATTCAAAGAAGAATTAATACCAGTCCTCCATAAACTGCTTTATTGAGTTGGCCAAAAACTCCATTTATTTTTTCCATAAAACAAAGAGCACATTTTTTTATTTTCATCAATAACTTTATTGATTTGGATATTCTGAGTATGTCGGCTATCTCCCACTACTGGCTTCTAGTGGGCAGGGGCAAGGGGTGCTGTTAAACATCTTCCAGTGCATAAGGCAGCCCCACAGCAAAGAATCATTTGGCCCAAATGTCAACAGTACCAAGAAACTTCACAAACCACTTCTGACACATTCGCTCAGTCACAGCCCCTTCTCCATACACTGCACAAATTTTTTTTGCTTCAGTTGTGTTTTTACCTTTCTTGAAACAATAAAACATAATGTGCCAAAAATACTGCGTATCTTCTTCCATCTTCAATATTTATACGGCTGCACAAAATTTACCAATTTTGATAAGTTCTTTTAAAATGCACTCTGATGTGACAGCTGTCACAATACCATCTAACAAAATTGTTTTGAGTGAAGTTAAAGACAACTAAGCACTACTAGAGCCATTTCATGGAAAAAACTAAATGAACTTTTCGGCCAACACAATAAAAAACAGAAGTGGAGGAAACATTTCTCAACTCATTCTGTAAGGCCAATACGAGGAGGGACCCCTCCGAAAAACCCCAGTATTACCTTCTGGAGGGCAGGCCCCTTTGTAGCACAGGTTTCCCCCACTAGGTGAGTGTTCCAGGAACCCATCTGTATCAGTGCACCAGCTGGCATTGTTGTGAGAGGCTGCATTTGGCTTCAGTGAATTTTTTGTGAGGACTCTTTCAATGCATTTGCCCATTTCATGATGGGTGATTTATGAGTGCACCTGCCCACACCCGCACTGAGTGTTCAGTTTTTCACAAAAAATGGCCTGACGCCAAAAATGGCCCTGCCTTCCCTATTGATTTGATCTCATCCCGAGTGGCTTTTTTTGTTTGTTGGTTTTCCCAGATAAATAAAATCCCCAAAAGGAAACATTTTGCCAGTGTGGAAAAGGTGAAACAAAAAAGGGCAGAAACACCAAAAGGCATCAAAATCAACAAGTTCAAAAACTGTTTTGAGCAGTGGAAAAAAGTCTCAATAGGTGTATTGCATCAAATGGAGAGTACTTTGAAGGTGACTGAAGTTTAAACATGTAAGAATAAATATACGATTTTTTTTAAATATATATTTTTTAAGATTTTATTTATTTATTTTTAGAGAGGGAAGAGAGGGAGACAGAGAGAGAGAGAGAAACATCAATGTGCGGTTGCTGGGAGTTCTGGCCTGCAACCCAGGAATGTACCCTGGCTGGGAATCGAACCTGGGACACTTTGGTTCCCAGCTCGCGCTCAATCCATTGAGCTACGCCAGCCAGGAATATACGATTTTTTTATAAATAAGTTCAGGTTTTTTTGGTCCTTCTCATATTACGTTGATACAAAGTCAGATGAAGAAGTCCCCAGAAAACTACAGATCATTATTCTCATGAATAAGGACACAAGAATCCTCACAAAATGATCAGCAGAAATACATAAAATGAGTTATACACCATGATGATGTGGGACTTATCTGAGGAATGAGAGGTTTAATTTATCTGCAAATCAATAATGTGAAATAACATACTAATAGAATAAAAGACAGAAATACAGGATCATCTCAGCAGATACATATTTTTAAAAAGCACTTAACAAGACCCAGAACCCATTCATGATTTTAAAAAATCTCATCAAACTAGAAATAGAAGGCAACATCCTTCCCAGAAGGCCTGTAGAAAAACCTACAGTTAACATCATGCTCACTGGTGAAAGACTGAATCCCGTGCCCCCCGCCAGACTGGGACATTCTTGTAGTTAACCACTTATGTTTAACATTGTATTGGAAGTTCTTGCCACAGGTCAAGTAAAATTAATTGAAAGTACACACAATGGAAATGGAAAGAAAAACTCTCATTTGGAAATGGCATGCTACTGTATGTAGAGAATCCTAATGATGCTAGGGAAAAAAAACTATTGATAGAGGTATATTAGGCAGAGAATAGATGCAATTGGTTGGAAACACTTCTCACCATCATTAGTGATCTTCACGATCTGAAGCCATATGCCTCTTGGTTACAGGGCCTCCTGACTTCAGAATTTACCAAATATTTGACTCTTAAGTTAATGAAGTTCTGTGTACAAAAGCAAAAACATACAGACTTGGGCTAGTTGGTGAATACAGAAAGACATACAGAGATAGATACTTGAGTGTGTTGTTCAAGTCTTTGAAAAATTTTCTATTTAATTTCCTGTTTTAAGGATTGAAACACAGAAAACACTTGTGGGCAGGTTATACTCATGACTGTGTCACACACCAGGTCCCAAGGGCTCAAGCAAGCCTAACGGATACGTGGAGAAGAAAAACAAAATTAGAAAGGGAGAAAAATGGGGCGGAAAACATATTAATTTCTTAATCTAAGTTTCTAGGAAACTCGTGTAAACTGTGGCGTTAGGCAGGGGCGGGGTGGGGGCGGGGAGGAAAACTTTTCAAGACCAGGCCAGATCATTTGCGGGTTCTGCAGGTTAGAAATCACAATCTGTGCTGTTGCTTTTGTTCCCAGTGCAACCAAATGCATTTATATTTAATAGAACTGAATAGACAACGGGCTAAAAAAACCATTCTGTGTCTGTTTTATAATACAGAATTACAGAACTTCAAGAATACACACACCTGATTATAAACTTCTCTTGGTGATATAACGAACAATTGATTAATTAGAAGCATCCCCAGAGAACTGTAAGACCATGTGATTCACACAGTTCAAGAAACGAATTTTGTTTAAAAAAAAAAAAACACATTTCAACGTGCACACATAACAGGAATGAAAGTTCGGCGTAGACCACTTTGTTTCCAGGCCGCTGAACTAGCCCCGACCCTTCTGTGAAGGGCAGCCCAGCTTGGGGGCCACACCCAGGACTCCCAGAGCGCAGGGGCGCCCCTCGCTCCCCAGCCGCAGCGCAGCCGCAGCCCGGACCCGAGGGCCATCCTCCTCCAGGGTTACCCCTTCCTCCCGCCGCCAGGGTGCCCCAGCAACTCGGTCGTATGGCCTGCGGGAGCCCTCTGTCACCTCTAGCCCCTCACCCTCACACCTTCCTGTCCCGCCAGAGGCCACCGAGGGAAGGCAGCCCCACTCTCCTCTCCGGCAACTTTCCCTTGTCTGGGAGCCCCATGCAGACGCCACATCGCTCTCCATGAACCCCACGCTGCCAGCCCCCATCCCACCTGTCCCGCTGCGCAGCAACCCGCGCCCGCCGCCAGACTGGCACTTACTGCGCGGACCTGGCGATGGTGGCGCCGCCCTGAGCAGTCCCAAGTCCGACGCGCGCGTCGCTCTGCTCAGCCAGCAGCAGGCGCCGCAACTCTGGAGCTGAACGTCCGCAGCGTCTCCCGGGCAACCGGACGCTCAGCGGGGCAGGGCGGCTTCCGGGGCAGGTTTCCCCGGTGCCCGCCGCAGAGGAAGCCCGCATCCCGGGCTCACATCCCCGTGGGTCACCTTCGGGCAAACCCAGCCCCTCAGCGTGTGGACGCAACAGCGGTTTCTCCTCCGAGAACCCTTGAAGATGCTCGGAAGGCGGCGCTCAGGAAACACTGCTTTTTCCAGGAACACTATCATTATACCAAGCCCCGTTCCATTCTGAGGCTTTAAAAGCACTAAAATTGAGCACGTGTAAGCGTGGAGTACATGTCCGTTTTCACACCTGGGCACAGACGCTCAGTTTGGCAGACCCTATTCTAAGTCATTACTCTTCGGTCCTGCTTTATTTCCCAAATAAATTTTCAGCAAACTTCTGTAGGCTTTTCCATGACAATCAGCAATTAGGTGCGGTATTTTGCGGCCATTTTCATAATTCAGCAAACATTGTACTAGTATTCTGGGCTGATAGAATAAGAGACATGTCTGACACCCAGCGCGGGAGCAAGTTGAGCAAACAATGTGATGAATGCTATACGAGGCAAATTGGAAATATATTTTGGCAAAGTTTACCCTTCTTGTTCCCAAGATGAACTTAAAAATGCTGTTAATGAGCACGTACATGCTTTGATAAAATGCTCTCTGTCGCGCCCAGTTTTAGGATGTCCCTATTTCCATTTTTTTCTGAGGTGACTCTTCCTCTTTCTCATCTACAATTTTCCATTTTCTTAATTTGCTTAGATATATGCTCCAATCTCATCCTATCTTTAGAAATCAAACTAGAAACAACCTTTATCTCCTTCCTCCTCCAAGGCCAAATATATTTCCACAGTACTCAAACCTGCATAAACTCACATCTACCCATTTCTGTACCATTTCTGCCTTATCCTGCTGTAGAACAATTTCAGTAAGGATGTGATAACCTTACATACAAACCCAATGGCCTCTTTTCATCTTGTGTTTTATCTCTGCAGTTTCCAAAACCGTTGATTACTAGAGCCACTTTTCTAAGCAGCTCTTGGCAATTGGGCCCATCCTAGTTCCCTAGCTTCATGCCATTACCTGCTCCATGCACCCTAAGCTCAGCTGCACTTAATACAGCATTTTTGCATGTCTTCGTCTGTCTACAGTACCTACTCTGATTTTCCCCTGCACTTGATAAACTCCTTTCGTTTCTTAACAGCCCGGTTTGTGTTTAACTTTCTCTATAGAGGTTTTCCTTCTCCCAAAACAGAATTAGGTACAACCTTTTGCACCTCTCTTTAAATTTATTTATCCAAATATGCCATTTGAATACTGGGAATGATAGCTTTTCCATCTTTTCGGCAGCGCCAGTAGTGTCCGGATACACTGTAAATTATTATTATTAAGTGTTGGTTAAATAATTACCTCACAAAAGTAAAAAAAAAAAAAGTCTTTGTAATGAGTTGTAACTCGACTTATAAAGCTTTTTTTTTCTAAGAAAAGATTTATTTTTTTGACAGAGGGGAAGAGAGGGAGAGAAACATCACTGTGTGGTTGTCTCTCACACACCTTCTTCTGGGGACCTGGCCCAAATACCAGACATGTGCCCTGACTGGGAACTGAACTGGCAATCCTTTGGTTTGCAGGCTGGTGCTCAATCCACTGAGCTACACCAGGTAGGGCTAGACTTAATAAGCTTTAACTGTAAAGCTAATCTTATTAAAATCCTTTTGTTTTCATAACAAAATGCTTTGAACAAGGAAAATGCTTTTTAGGAAAGCAAAAAATAAGAATTTCTCTTGTTGCAGACAGTGAAAATCAGAACTTGAAGTCCAATTCCCTCTTGGAGAAAATAAATTTCAGGATAAAAAAGTGTTAGGGTGTACTTTAGAGGGGAGTAGATATACTGCATGTATTTTGTGTAATACATAGTTTGGCATAATAGTAAGTGCCTAGGTTCAAATCCTCACTCTGCCACTTACCAGCTATACTCTTAGGCAAGTTATTTAAACTTTCTGTGCTTCAGTTTCCTCATCTGTAAAATGGCATTAACAATACCTTCTTCACTGGGCTGTTCTGGGGCTTCAGTGGGGAAATCTGTATAAAGAATGTAGACTAGTACCTGGCACAGATACATGGATTGGGTACGTATTGTTATCACACCCCCTTAAATACTCTTAGTGTGGACCCATTTTTCTGTTCAGCACACACTTCCATCTTTTTTTTCTAGTAATAGTCAAAACTGGTATCTGTCCTTTATTTCTCCGTCTCTACTGAAATCAGCAACATACCTGCAAGCTGAATGATGCCAACAGGCCCAGAAACAACTGATCTCATTCTTCTCAACACCAAGGGCTGTGAAAGTAGCTATCAAAATACTGAACTGAACTTTAATGGAGATAAAATTGATTGTTTCAAACATCTGAGTGACTCTCTTCCTTTTGAGTGAATAAAAATCCTTGGTCAGAAGTTATTAGGTGGAGACTCCAAATTTGCATTTTTACTCATCGTTAAGGATTGTCCCTCGGAGGCATGCCGTTGTTGGCTCACACTCAGAAACACTATTTTAAATTTAGCATTGACCAGTGGTTCTCATACAGGACTGTACCTCAGAATTATTTTTACAACTTTATCAAAATACAGGTTACTGTGCCTCATCTCCAAAGATTGATTCTAGGGTTCTGTATCTTTTTAAAGCCCACAGGTAACATACAACCAGTTGTATACCTTATTTCCTGGAAATATCTGTGAGTGCTTGACAGTTAAATGTCACGGCTAAATTTTGTTGAGACGTGACCCTTTCTCTAACTTACAGGACTTAGAGACGTGGAAAAACAGTTGCCCAGGAAAAGGATCAACAACCTTGTCAATAAATGCCAAGGACGGAATCTTGATTTCTCGAAAATCCAGTGAGTCTGTCTTTCAGCAAATTGAAGATGTTATACTGGAAAAATGCACTTTCAAAACAGACATTAATGCTAAGATTGGTCACAGTGAATTTGGGAAAAGTAATAAACGCACACAACTGCTATGATTATTAACATCTGTATGATTTAGAAGTTACATTTCTAGATAAGAAAACTGTTCTCAAGTCAAGTAAATCATCCAAGGTCACAACAGGCAGTGGTGTTACCAAGAGCAGAAATGGTGCTTCCTGACCTCCAAGTCAGTTCTTCCCACCTATCTTCCCCTCTCCTCACCTGCGGAACTGTACGTAGTCCCTAACACTCTCCCTTCCTCCCTAACCCAGGAGCCAGCAAACTTTTTCTATAAAGGGTCAGGTGATGAATATTTTAGGCTCTGTGGGCCATACATTTTTTTGTGTGCGTGACCACTCAGCTCTGCCACCGTAGTGCCAAAACAGCCACAGACAACACGTAAATGTATACCCAGTATGTTCTAATAGAAGCTTTATTTACAAAAACAGGTGGTGAGTACGAATGGGCTGAAGAATATCATTTAACAACACCTATTCTAACCAAAGGACTATGAATGTTTAACTGATTTTCCTAATCAGGAAGCTTAAGATTCTACAAATAGACCTCCTTTTTCTCTTATGTCAGAATGTTACTTATGAAATTTAGATTAAAAAAGAGATAATCTGAGGAAGCAGAATGAATACTGAAGGATTTAATGCAGGATATAATTATAATTTTTTTCTCAATGTATTTTAGTTTTGCTATATATAGATTAAGTCAGGTAACAAGCTACTATACAACAGCATGTTAAAAAACATGTTTATTTTACACTATATACAATCAGGAACATATTTAAAAATATTATCAATTAAAACAAATGAAGACCATAAATCACAATTTAGTTTGTTCTTAGTGTATATACTCACATTAAAATATAAAGACCATATACCAAAAAACAGCCAAAAGTGTGCATTTTGCTAAAACTTGGTATATACATATTCCATTGGAAAAAAGCAATCAAAAATGACTTTAACCAAAACTAAGTTCCTGTGATGTATAGTAACCATTATATTGTTTATATGAGGTAGTAACTAAATTATTTTGGCCATATGTTAATACTCTAAATAAAAAAAATATGAAAATCATCATAAAATAAGGCCAACAAAACTAAGAATTCCACTAGAAATTTGAACCATTTCACTCTATGGAATGTTCTAGTTCTTCAATGTGATTATATGAAATGTTTAGTGTGGACTCTTTAATAATGCTAATTTATTCTTTGTGCACGTTGTAATTCAGACACGACTGCAGTGTAACACCATGGTACCGCTATTCTGTGACTTGAAATTTTTTCAAAGGTATGGTTTTTAAGCACAGACAAGCAATCTTACAGGATTCTGCTCAAATATAAAAAGACCAGTCACTACAACAGGTGGTTAATCTGTCTGTTTCACATAGAAAACAATCCAAATACATTTAAAAAAGATGTTGTGGAGCCAAATGCATACTGACAGCGTCACAGCTTCCTTTTGTGACTCGATACATCACATATCAGTACTTTGTGCAAATATAAACCAGTGTACTTGCATTAAAATTAAAAACAAGATTATAAAATGATTACAGCCTCCATTATAATTTTAAAAGTTACAAGATTTATATCCATATTACTAAATTACATATAATAAAAATACAATAGTGTTCAACAATGTCCTGTTTCATTGCCAGCATCCCGTTTTGTAATAGTCACACCCAAAAGTATACTAAAGAATTCTTAAAATATTAACCCCATTTGCATTTTCATCAACATTTACAACATTTACAGATAAGACACTTACTTGTACATCCCGTAAAAGTACATTATCTACATAAATTCTTAGTGTATGTCTTCAGCAATATGAAGTTTCACAGAAAAATACTGCCTATATGTACAAAGATTACATAACTTCAAATGAATTAAGCACTTGTGTGGTTCAATATGCTAAATATATCCATACCACTTAAAACAAAAATTTCCCCATCTTGTCTCATGCCACAATAAATTACAAGTGAGTGAAGGCAGGTGACTGCAGCTTTGTACAGCTTCAAGCGTCCGTTAGCGTTGCGGCGGCAGTGCTCGCTCGTGCTAGAGTGGACTGTCAAAGCACACCGTTTCTCAGTAACTGTTTTCATGACCCGCCAGGATGTATAAATTGCTATGTGCTGTGGGGTTATCAGTTGGCCTACTTTCCAAAACCACGACCCTAAAAGTAATAAACAAACAAACAGATAACAAAATAAAGTTATTTTTGAAAACTAATGTTGGCTTACATTTTCCACTGCTTCTTCATTATATGCCTCTATAAATGCTGCTTATTTGGTTTGGGGACTCACTGGTGAGTCACCGAGACCGAAGGGCCAGGTTCAGCTCGGGGAAGTTAGTTTTGCTATCATCCACTTCTCACCTCTCTTAGGATAACTTGGAGGAACTTACTAATTTACAAAATTTATAAAAACAATTTGCAGTTCAAAAGTCAGAAAGTAAATCAGAATGGAATCCCAAAATCTTATTTGGCACTTAAATAAAAAAGTTTCTGCTTGTTACCAAACAGTAGTTCTTTCTCATGCTGGAGACTGTCTAGATAGTATGTGTAATACAAAACTATTACTAACAGGTCTGTACATTCCTGTTTCTTGGAAGGGTAGGCACATTCTCAAAGGCTTTAAAACCTTGACATGTGAATTCTAATTGTGTGAAAAATATAATGTTGACTACATTACTGTAGAAATTTCAGTGCTCTTGAAGAAGAAACTAGTTCCACATTGGATTTATAAAACACTGTTTAGTACTGTGTATTTAATACAACCCCTTTCATACCTGTCAGATCCAAGCAGTCTGAAAATTCTTGTGCTGTCTGAAATTTCTTGTGTTACCTGTTCAATTAAAATATAAATTTAATTTCTGAAAAAGACAAAATTTTATATGGCCATTTAATTTATAGTGCTATGGAAAAGACATAATTCCTATGATGGAAATACATACCTGTACAACTGTGAATTTGTTAACATATTGGTGCATCAATTTGTTAGTTTAGAAAAAATGTGACTAACTTTCAATTAGTCATAAAATGTGAGAGTAGGAAAATCATTTACTTGTAAATTATAAAAGTCAAGGGAAAAATTTAAAAGCAAAGCACCTCATCTGTTTTATTTATCAGAAACCTTTTGTCAGTTATGTTAACAGCAAGCCACTTGGGTCTGGTCCTTTTACTTGCAAGGCTACATAGCGAGCTGTGACAATGCACAAGGTATGTAGTTTGTTGCAAACAGTTTTGCCTTCTGCAAAATGGGACAGAAAATATCGGCCCTGCAGTAGTATCTTGCGATGTTCTCACTAAGTATTGTGGGTATATAACGCCTAGCTAAGTCAGCGCTCCACAGATGATGCTCTTTCCCACCCTGCCCCCAGTCTCCTGAAATAACATTTCTCATGGAATACATCCTCACCGCCACCAGCTGGGGAGTTAAGAATAAGTCTACAAGAGAAAGAGAAATTCACTATTTATTGGTTACTGAATGGAAATCATTTCAAATTATAATGGGAGTAAATTCTCCCCCAAATTTGGTAGGCTGAGGAAACAATTTGACTTTGAAATTCAATTTATTCCATCAGTACCACTACAATTAGTTATTATGAGAATGCCAGTGATTCTTAACTTTCTTTGTATCCCAGCACACCCGAAGGATATGGAATATAACATGGTTACTTCAGTAACAGTGGCTGATCATGCCGATCTCAAGGTATTTTGGGGTTTGCCTACTACGGACTGTATTCAGTAAGGGCTGCCTGTGTAATCTGAAAAAGTCCACTGGGCGATTTTTGGGGACAAACTCTTCTCTCCTTTTTAAAACCACTCTCTGTATTCTGCCTGTGAAGCCTTTCTTTCTCTTCCTAGTGTTTATTAGCTGTTGACTCTTCTTACCTCCCTGGTCGATTCCCTCAGGTAATTTTTAAGTATCTTCCTGAGAAGTGACCCTCTTGTGGGAATTACTTCTAGATATATATTAGCAGCAACCTTTCTTGATTACTTACATAGGCCAGGCAGTATGTCAAGTACATTATATGCTTCCTTTTAGTTAACCTTTTTTTTTAAATGAAAAATTCAACCATAGTTGACATTCAATATTATTTTATATTAGTTTCAGGTGTATACCTTCCATTTGATCTTAACAAACCTATGAAGTCAGTACTATTTTGTTATCCTCAATTCACAAATAAAAAAATATAGGCACTTTAACTTAAGGGAAGTTAAGTGATATTGCCAAGACCACATAGTTACCAATGTGGTGAGTTGAGATGTGAGCCTGGGTGTCGTGACTGCGGGACCCAGGCTCATTCATGATCACCAGGCTAGATTGTTTACTTTGTTAGATGTGCCCTGAGTGTAATGAATGGCATTGCAGGACATAAATGGGCTATTTCCTTGTTTGAGGCTTGGGGTTACTGGAAGAATTTTTGATGATGTTATTTGCCTACAACATTCCAGGGAGCAAATATGACGTCTTGTGCACATTTATAACCCCAGCACTCTCCGCTGTAAATGTTGAACTAAATCGAATATGTCTCATGACTTGGAGTTCAATTATTCTTGGAGTTCAATTAAGGTAGGAAGGACTCAGACTATACAGCTAAAGGTTAATAAAAGGTAAAAAGGTTAAAAAAAGGGGTACCCTGGCTTGCGTGGCTCTCTGGACTGAATGCTGGTCTGTGATCTGAAAGGTCACTGGTTCGATTCCTGGTCAGGGCACATGCTTGGGTTGCTGGGTGGGTCCCCAGTTGGGGGTGTGTGAGAGGCAACCAATGTTTCTCTCACACATGGATATTTCTTTCCCTCTCTATCTCCTTCCCTCCCCCCACTCTAAAAATAAATAAATAAATAAAATATTCAAAAATAAAAAGGGAAAAGAAGCAAAGAATCTTATAAATGTCAAGTGAATAAGGGTAACAGAAATTGGAGGCAAGGAGGCTTCAATAGAAATGTAAAAACCTTTGCTTATAGCAAAGGTCATTATTTCTGAAATATTACAAAACTGAAGGTCAAAGTAGAAAGATGTCTCAAGACCTAGAGAGCCAGCATCAACACTCTTGTTCCAGGTGATGGTGGGAAAGCAGAGAGAAAATCACAGTTGGTTCACTGTCAGCAGTATTAGGAAGTTCTTGTTCTGAATGGAAGGGTGATAATCTGGAAGCGCATTAAGACAGGCACTAAAACTGTCTGTGAATGGGGAAAGAGAGGCGGCTATAGAGTATGTGCTATTAATTTTATCACTAGACTAATGCTGTAAATAATAATAAAGTTAGCACATTAAGTATTCCTTGTATTACCATATTTTTCAGACCATAAGATGCACCTGGGTTTTAGAGGATGAAAATAGGAAAAAAAAATTTGAAGCAAAAAATGTGGTAAAATATTTAATAACATAAATAACATAATATTTCACCAATGTAAATGTAAACAGAACTCAACAGCAGCATTAATAACCATTTTTCCTCCCAAATTTTGGGGGGGGGGGGGGGGGGGGGGGGGGGGTGGAGGGCATCTTATAGCCCGAAAAATACGGTAATTAGAAATTTCCTAAAGTTAAATAAAACTCTTTGATGTTTCATGACCATTTAATGGGTGCAATTTTTAAGATGACTTACCTCATTAGATCTAAAACTTCTACCTTGCATTCCATGTTTCCAGAAAGCTAGCACACTGTCTTGTAGGCAAACTAGCAGACAAGAACAGCTCAGTTACTGTTAATAGTACAAAAGTTCAACTGCCAAACACCATTTCATCCCTCTCTGTCTCACATAGCAATATTTCAACTAATAACCAGTGTCAGCCACTCCATATTTATATGGCATCTTTACCTTTGAAATAAACAAAATATTATATAGATCTTATTCATTCATCTTTTTGGCAAAAAATTTCACTAAAAATGTTTGTTACAGAAATTTGATTTTTAAAAATTTATCCTGTTTTGAATCCTGGCTCTGTGTTTTTGAGTATGGACTACATTTTAACATCTTGAGCAGATGTCCCCTAAAACTTACTTTATCACCAGCATGTGCTTGCTGGGAGAGATGTTCTAGTTGGAGGAGTAAAAATAGAACCAGGAAGAGACAAATGAAGTATCTGTGCTTGGCCCTACCTTCTGCCAACATACCTACAAGCAAATATCATGTTTAGTTAAGCACTGAGTTCGCTGTCATTTGTTCTCCCTAGCACTATCTCATATATGATCACTTCACCTTAGTTTTCCTGAATGTAATCACTTTAGAGTACTAATTTTGTATTCAGGAAAAGCTTGTCAACAAAATGTAAGAATGGTAGGAAGGTAATTCCATATACTACTTAAAATTCTCTGATCATCAGACAGAAGCCAAAAATACAAGAGTACTCTAAGTACTAAATACTTAGTACTTAGTATTTAGCACTAAGTGCTTAGAGGAACAAAGTTACAGGAATCTAGAGGAAATGGAACTTCATAACTATGTTATGGAAAGTAGGTACTTTTTGAAAGTACAAAATCTGTAAAGATAACATTATTTAGATTGTATCAGTTATTAAACTATTTTAGAGAAAGTGTAAAAATGAAGACTGATATTGACCTCATATCCATTATATCCTATATTTAAAAAAATGAATCTGTATTAATATATTTTTATGATTTTGGAAAATTGTCAGATAAATTATTTTAAGCAGCTAATAATGCAATCAAACAAGAAATATAAAACTTTGACTTGCCTATTGATTCAATCTGGAAATCAAAAGTGAGTTCTGATGATAATTTTCTGCTAGATTTTAATCTTCCTTGGAGATTTACTATTTTTATACAACCTAGAAAGAAAAAAAAAGTCACTCAAAAACTATGTTAAGAGAAATCTTATTAAAATAAGATGTATGTAAATAAAAACTTACAATCCAAGCACACAAGAATGGTATCTCTCTCCAGTTGGGTTACATGAGTAACACTCGTCTGTGGCGTATCTGTAACACAAACAAACCCAATGAACTTACAGAAAAGAGTAATTATTAGAACACAGGACGTTACAAAAAAAGGAATTCTGAACATCATTGAATTTAAAATGAATTTATATTTTTAGGTACACAAATGTAGTAGTTGAGCCAGGCTGCTTGTGTTCAAACTCTGATGTAAGAGCTAAACTATGTGAGTGCTCAGTGGAGTATTAACTATAGTCATTGCTTTAGGTAATGTAATTATTTTTATTCATTTGTGAAATTAGGAGTCCAATCTATATTACTGTTATAACTGATTTTTGATTTTAAGCTCAGGAGGCCAAGCTATCATTACATGGCAGTGCCTAGCACATGCAATAAGTATTTACTGAAAGAATCAGTGAATTGAACAAATTACTCTGAGTACAAATGAGTTTAAAAAAACTAAAATACAAAAAACCTTAAGTATTTTAAAAATAATGAAGCACTACCAAAATGCAAAGAGGCATATATTTTTATTTTTAGAATGATTTAGCAAAGTTTTCACAAACTAAAAATGTTCCAATGATCTGATTTTCCACCAAGTGAAAAGCAGGACACCCCAAGCTTCGTAAGAACTTCAGAATGAAACTGCTACACAACAGGCCGTTCTTCCTGGTCTTGGATTTCCTGGAGAGAGGGTCTGATCTATAGTCCACCTTGCTTTTCTTCTGCTTCCAACAGTACTTAGAATCCTCGGACATTCAAGGACTGCTGTATGGCAGCTTTCACGTGTATGCAGACCCAGGACTTCGGAAACTAACCAGGGTTGAAAGCATGTGGAATAGGCCTCCTGCAAATCAGGCCAGCCACATCTGCAGCTCACACATTTGGTGGAGATTAAGAATCTGAACATGTCCATACAGCTCTCCTCAGTTTAAGAAGCCAGGATGGCATTACCATATAGAAAACCCAGAAAAATGAGGTTTTATCAATTGCTTATAACAATTAGTTTTCAAATATTGGAATCACCTAGAGATTCCAATCTCTAAAAAAATCTTTAAAAACCCTTAGTCAATAATATAATACTAACCAACCAACAACCCCTCCCTGTGGAACAGGAAGAAAGAGATTAGAAAGGGAGGATGGGTGTTTAAGGGAGAGCATGGCACACAGGTTTTGGAGCAGCCAAGGAGAAGTCACGCGATACTGCCTGGGCTTCCACGTTCGGGACAACAGTGTATTCGGGACGACAGTGTGTCCGAAAGGGGACCTCTTTCCAATCCTGGCTTCAGAAAGCCATCTAATGGTCTCCAGGCTTTTGTGGATGTGTGTGATCATTTTTCCTCAATGCCAAAAAACCTCAGTCTCTTAATTTTTTTCTTTTTATGAACTCGCTTCCAGCTTTCCATCAAACTCCTAAACTAATCAATACTTTGGTAAATTGGTTCCTTAACATTTCCCCAAATAGCCAAAGACTCTGACAGAGGGCCTTTGCAAGACCTTTAAAAATTGCCTTCTAAGGTGGCCATTGTCTATTTTCAGTAAAACAGGGTATTATGTCATTATTAAAGGGGGGTAATAAAAGCAAAAGAAGCTTCAACAATCACAGCGCTTGTAAAATAGAGATAAGAGGACCTTTAGAGTCATGTTTTTCTTTTTTAGTGTGAAAATTTAATCAGATTTATTTACAACAAAACTCAAGTTTTGCCATGGTGTACTGATTGGAACAACACAATTGAAGGTTTCAAAATTATAAGCAAATTTCTTCAAAAAGCTCATCAACTAGAAATATTTCCTAAGATACTAGCTATGAAGAAAGGATCTGCTATGCAATTGGGCAATGTAAATCAATTTTTAAGGAAATTATGTTAAAGCATTATTTTCAAGAACCCTAAAATACTTTGTGAGTAGTGCCTTACCGATAATTTGTATCCTAATTACAAATCATTAAAAAAATTAATTCAAGTTCTGGACAGCACTGGTGTATCCATGATAAGAGTAGAAAATAAACTATATTTAATAAAATTTTCCTTTTATTTAAGTCAGCTTTTCTACTAGTCTGCAGTTTGTGCATGTGTGGTTCTCGAAGTGTAGTCCTTATATTAACATCATCAGCATCACTTGGGAACTTACAAAAATGAAAATTCTCAGGCTCTACTCCAGATCTATTGAATGAAAATCTCTGGGCATGGAGCCCAGCAAGCAGCGTGTTTTTCTAAATCCTCACTGGTAGGTATGTTTACTGATTTTGGAAAGGTGGTGGGGGGAGGGAGAGAGGGAAAGAGAGAGAGAAACATGGATGTGAAAAACAATGATCAGTTGCCTCCCCCATGTGCCCCAACAGGGGATTGAACCTGCAACCTAGTTATGTGCCCTGACCTGGGATGGAACCCATAACCTTTTGGAGTACAGGATAATGCTTCAACCAACTGAGCCACCCCGCCAGGGCTTGGCAATGTGTTTCAACAAGCCTCCAGTCTATTTATTCTGATGCATCTTCAAGATTATGAACCACCTAAAAGTGTCAACAAACGACTGTCTTAAAGCAAGTCATTTTCCTTTTTTTAGTTTAATAAGTTACTGAAGATGGGATTTTTATGCATAATTGAAGAAGATTATATATATATATAATACATTTATTTTGTGTAATGAAGAGATAAAGTAAATTTATTATTTATAAGTCCAGTATATGTATTGGCCTTAATAATTCAATAAGAATCACAAACCTGATTCTGTAAACCATGAAGAGGTAGAGTTTGGATTGACTGTTTCAAATCGAACCACCTGGTTGAAGTCTCGGCCCCTGCTGACACCGACACAAACTAACGGGTACTCCTGCTCAGGAACGACCAGCATTTCAAACATTCTAAGTGGACACGGAATAGGAAAATCTATGTGCTAGACAAAGAAACAAAAATATATTAAACAAGGAAAACAAAAGCCAAATAATCTCACGACAACAGTACTAAGAATTTTTAATTTATGAAAGATGTAACATTCTCCACCATAAATATTGCTTCTTGTCACAGAAACTTGGGGTGTGCAGAAAAATCCAAATTATAAAAGTCTTTTTATAAAGAGTTTAGTTTTGGCACTGTAAATATTTTAAGTTAAAAATTACTTAATTCTAGAATATTAGGGCTGGAAAGGCTTACAAATCACTCGTCCAACTCCCTTTTCTCAGAGTTAACAACTGAGACCCAGACACGGGGCCACCAGCGCAGGGTCCCCCAGCCCCTTGTGGCAGAGTCTCGTCTCCCGGCCTGGGCTGCTGCAGGAGTGCTCCTCTGCCTGCTCACCAATGGAGCAACACGGGGCGGAGAACTGAAATGCCACTTAGCAACAGACTCCTCTTACGAGTGTGGACAGAAAGAAAACAGAAATAAGAGAAATTGAGCCTCATATTTCAAGTGATTATATATTTAATGAATTACCTTAGTCATAATGCAGCCAGCCATTCTAATTTTACACAACTTTGAAATTATTTTCATGTTGCTATAAAGAGACTAAGTAGGTTCATATTTTTCTAAAGTCTGGAAAATAATAAGTCCATTAGCAACCAGGGAATAAAACTATGAGAGACTATACATACCCACCAGAATCACTAAACTTAAATAGAACAACAGTAGCGAGCATTACTCAGAGGCGCAATGGTGGGAGTATAAACTGGAATCGACCACCTTGATCTGTTATATTATTTACTAATGTTGTGTATGCATTCAGCCCCTGTAGTAACACCCCTAGTTACATGTTCCAGAGAACACGAATACACACATGCATAGGAAACACGCAAAAACGCCACAGCAGTACTGCTAAGAATAACGCATAGTGAAAGTAACTCGAATGTCTGTCAGTAGCAGAATGGATAAAACTGTGGTATACTCAGACAATGAAGAATTATAGAAAAATGAAAATGGACAAATTATAGCTATATCCAGTAACTATACAAGTATAATGGTGCACAAAAGCCAGACACAAATAAATATGTATTTTATGATTCCACTTATATACTGTTTAAACAATCAGGTAAAATTAATTCTAATATTTAGGGGTACATGCTTATATAGTAAAAATGGAAAATAAGGGAGCCAACTCATAGGGGTGCCAATGGGGAGTTCTAAGGTACTAGCAAAGTTCTTGACAATGAAGTTTTTTGAAAGACACTGGTCTCACACATATTTTATTAAGTCCACACTTAATGTATTTTATATTTCTGTTGTTCTTAAAAGTGGGCTGTGTTTTCATTATATTTCCAAAAGGGCTATTTACCAAAGCAACCGAATTCAACTTATTTTCTAATCTGGCAACTCATAAATGCTAAAGAATAAATTCTAGAGAAATAAACAGGTGAAAAGGGGCTCCCACAACCGCCAGCCCTGAATGTTAGAAGACACGATGTGGTCCTTGTGGGGGGATTACAAAGCTCTACACGCCCCTGGTGTCTCCACGTCCTCCCTGCCCTGTGACTGCAGGAGGGCCTCCACCCACCCCTCCCCGCACAGGGATAGTCACGCCATCCACACTCCCCAGACTCTCTCTAGGAGCTTTCCCGTTACCTGGGGATATGCTTTAGATAAAATCTGTCACATTTTTAATAAGGTGAAATATTTTAAGTAATTTGCTTTGAAATGTGATAAGAGCAGTAAAGCAGAAAGAAAACATTTCTACTTAATTTTTTTTGTCAGTCAATAAGAAAACAACAGATTTTGAATACTTCTACCTTAGCTTCCAGTCATAACTAAGCAATGTGTATAAGTCATTGACAGAAAAGGGTTCTGTGTAAATCCTGCTGCTATTGGTGATGGTTCTTGAGGGCAGTGATTATATCTTACCCATTTCTGTCTCTCTAGTTAAACAGCACTGTGCCTTGTTTGTAATAAGTACAAAAATGTATGTTGGGAATGTCTTTAATTTGTAACTTTTATTTATGATGAAAATGTCTAGTGAAGCAAAAACTCTCAGAAATGTTACTAATAGGAAGAACACGGAAAGCATACGAATGTTTGAACACATCTGATAAGAGCTGTAGTACAGAAATATCAAAAACACTTATCAAAATAATGTCAAATACAGAAACAAAACAAACAGTCTTAAAGCAGAGAGACAGAGAAAGGAGAGTTGGATAGGTAAGGGCCGACAGCTCAGCGAGTTTAAGCCAAGTGCAAAGAGTGAGAAACCTTGAGGGAGACCTGCAAGTAGAATTGTGCTGTAAGTCTAGTATCTTAGGATAGTAAGGACGGACCTGGAGATTATTATGCTGAGTGCAATAAGCCAGTCAGAGAAAGACAAATATCATATGACCTCACTTCTGTGTAGAATCTAATGAACAAAACAGAAATAGAGGCATGCATACGTGGAACAGCTGTCAGAGGAGAGAGGAGAGTGGGGTCTGGATGAAAGAAGGGGGAGGGATTAGCCAAAGAACATATACATTTAACCCACAGACACAGACAACAGTGTGGTGATGGCCAGAGGGATAGGGAGGGCAGGGGCTGGGAGGAGGTGGGCAAAGGGTGGGGGGAAGGGGACATTTGAAATAATGTCAGTAATAAAAACAAAAGAAAAAGAAATAAAAGACTTTGAAGACATAGGAAGTTTAAAAACTACCCATCCATGTTTTCTCTGTTTCAGGTGGATGACACCAGGAAACACGGCCCTAGCTAGTGAGGTCAAAGTGAAATGCTTAACAACCCTACTTAATCTAGATAAAACAGCAAAGAAAACAGCTTGGAATTTCCTTGGTGTGACTGAGCCTGTACTACATAGTTTTTCCTCAAAATTTAAGTTATAGCTAAGTAATGTTAAATATTTTAAATAATATTCATTAATGAAAGATTCTAGAGAAGCAGAAAGCTCAAGCACACACACAAAAAAAACATCCAAGAAAAAGCCCAGGCAAATTAATACGGAGGCATATACCAAAACGAGCAATCTCTCTCTCATTACCGTGATCCCTTCTCTTCACAGGCCCAACACCAACCAGCCTGTATGTCGTTTCTCTGCTGTGATGGAGCAGGTCAAGCAGAAACATACTCAAGCACTTCACTGCTCTTTTAGTACCTATTTCTGACACCAGACTGTGTGTATATACAGATGCTATTTCTACCTCCTAATGCCATATCCTTGAACTATTTCTCTAGTCTCTTTCAAAACTTTTCCCAGACCAAGTGAGTTAGTTCCTTACAATTGGGCAGATGTTCACTATCCTGCCACATAAACCAAAGTCATTAAATAGTTAACTAGAGATTTAACTGAAAAAAAACTGTTTATGAAATAACAGAGAAATGGGCTTAATTCAGCTTTTATATTAAGAATGACTTAGGTTGACTTTCATGCTTACCTTAATTAACATGAATTTCTGCATTGGTTCAACCCATTCCAAGAGAACAATGCTAGTCTGAAGTGCCCCACATAGGTATTTATGGCCTGTGTAAGGATTCCTCACTGTCAAAGCAAAAAAGTATAGTAAATTCTCTTATAATATGAAGTCCTTACCATAATAGTTGTACGATCCAAAACAAACAAACAAACAAACAAACAAACAAACAAATGCTGGCTGCTAGTTCAATTTCTTAATTAGACTGCAGGGTACAAAAGAAATACTGTTTCAGGTAACAGCACGAAACCCCCTCATCACTTGCAAGATTTCTGTTTGCCTCCACAAATGAAACTGCTGGTTGTTATGGGGCCTAGGGGCAGCAAGATCTTGAAAGAAAGGTCGAAATGGATTTGGGGAGAAGTTGCCAAATTGATTGGCTATGGCGCATTTGGGGACAAGTGACTCAGTGCCTTTTTGGAAGTAAAGTTCAGAGGCAGTAATATTTTGTTGTGACAACATGATAACACAAATCACATATCACAATACAGATTTACAAATAATAATATTAAACTGTCTCCATTTTTTAAGGGAAGAAAACTATTTTTTGTTTTTGCTATATGCAAATAAAACAGCTATTTGTTATGGGGTCAGAGAGGAATTTAGGCTGGAGGTATGTGAGCAGGGAAACTCGAACCTTCGCAGCATAAGGTTTCACATATTAAAGACATTAAAATACATGCTGATTGACTATATGCAGTCTCATACGCCATTACTAAGCACAATGGTGAAGACTTAACAGGTCCCTTGAAAAACAGAGTGTAATAAAGTGCTGTAATAACAACTCATCCTACTTTCCCCATTTATCCAGTCAATAAATCACTTGCAAAACAACTGTTATGTGAAAGGTACTGTTTTAGGTTTAGTTTACATGGAGACAGAGTGGTCAAGACATTTGTTATTCGGGAGGTGGGGCACTGTTACTGGCAGAATGGCCCAGAGTAGTAGTTTTACACTAGATTTAAAAACAAGCCTCCTAGAGTTTTTTTATCCTCATTGCAAAGCAGGAGAGCCACATGCTGTTGGATGGTTTACTTACCAACACAACACTTCTGACACCACTTGGTTTCAGGGATCTTTGCTGATACAGCAAATTTCCTAAATGTAAATGAAAATAAATATATAATACACATAGATAAAGTGAGTATATAATAATGGAACTGTTATGGATCAGTGGAGAAAGGAGTTGTTAAAAATGGGCGCTAACTGGTCGTTTATTAAAAAGAAGAGTAAACTGGAGTCCTTTCTCAACCTTCCCTCCAATCTATTCCAAATGGATTAAGGATTTAAATATAAAAACAAAACTATCAAATATTTAGATTGTAGACAAAATGACCTTGGGGTCTTTAGAAAATGCAAAAGGGACAAATCATAAAGGAAAATACTGATAAACTTTAACTGGTATTTTTGCCACAGCCGTACCTCAAGCTACAGGTGGCATTCAACTTGGTGAATGAATTTGTTGAATATATTAATAACTTCATTTTACAAAAGAAAGGTCATTGAAAAAGTGGAAAGATAAGCCACAAACTAGGAAAAGATATTTTCAGCACACACAACAAATTTTAAGCTATTTAAAAACTTGTCTTACCACTAAAGCGATTTATGAGAACTTTTGTTTAGATGTTTTTATTTCTCAGAAAAAGTGGGATGTAGATTTTTCTGCAAAGGTGCTTTAGATTTGCAAACATTCACATTTAGTATGTAAAATTATAAAAAATATAATTTAAAAAAGTATATAATTTAAAATTATATTTTTAAACTACAATTTTAAAAAATCACATAGTCAAATGTATAACAAGACTGCTAGTGTACCAAGCTGTGCAATCCTCAAATTATACTCCTTCATGTCTGTCCACATATTTAAATGTCTTTTAAATGTATTAATGTGTCACAGATTAGATGTCATGGCTCTGCATTACTTTTTAAATTAGAGCTGTGCTTTGCTGGTAACAAAGCTGTAGAACATGCATTTGATACTCAATACCATTGCACACAAGCTCAGAATAGTCTTTTTGGTGGATGTTCTTGTCTCTGTACTGGTGGCACCTGAATGATAACCATGCATATAACACTGAGGTACTGTAATTTTAGTACTGGCATGTTTTACATGCTGATGTCTATAAAACCTCTAATTATTGCTGACATTAACCGAGTCCTTGCTATAGGCCCCGGCTCTCACATGTTCTATATTGTTAGTCTCTGCAATAATGCCCTGAGGTATGTCATAGCATGGAAATCTGAGGCTCAGATCTAGACTCCTCCTCAAGGTTATAAAGTTAGCAGTTTAGGGAAAAAAACCCCTCTAATCTAGTATTGTCTGTCTGCAGTCTTTACAGGGATTCAGCTCTAAAAAATAAATCTACTTCTCTTTATGATTCTTGACTAGTCTAACTGAAAGGTATTCTGAGTTTACAAGGCAAGCTGTTAAAAACTGTTACAACTGCCAAGTACTTCTCTGTAGAATTTTTTTAATGCTATGGTGCCTACACAATGATACAGAAATTAGATACTGAGGCACCGAATTACTACAATGGCAATCTAAAATATCTAGATTTCAAATTTCTAGTTAAAGTACTGACTGTTCCCCTTGAGTGTCTTTATGTTGGGTAGATACATTTACCAATTAATCTAATTTACGACTGATAAATTATAAACATGCCCCTTTCATATATGTTAGAGTTTCATACAGCTTAGAGCAAAAACAAAAATTCCCCTACACCCTTAAGCAAACTGCTTGAACCAAAGTCCTTTGTAGGGTTTAAAAATCTGAACCAAGCTCCTGACAGACTTTCACTGGCAACAACTTCAGTGTTTCTGGTCCACACTCGTGAACTCATTCCCTGGTGCCCAAGGCTAACTAAGGGGTTAACTTACTGAATCAGTCACAATCCAGAAGGAGTAAATAAGTGACACGAACAAGGGAAAAACACCAACCATTAAATATAGTTTCCAATTAACAATAATAAAAACATTCAAAATTGAGATGTGGTCAGCCTATTGAAGTGTTATAAAAATTTATCATTTTCTATAGAGACCTATAAAATTTAATTTTAGTCATAATTTTACAAAAAGACACTAAAATTTACTTTACCAGCACCCAACTGACCAGAATCCTAAGTTAACTAATATTCTTAACATATTTAATATAGGATATTTTAGACACAGTTCAAATTACCATGCTTAATAATACTATTGGTCTATTTATTAAGAGTCTACTAGGCGCCAGAAACCATGGTAAGTACTTTACATACAAAATCCTTTTCAAAACAACTCTGCAAGACAGGTATACTGGTTCCATTTTACAAATGACTATATTGGAGAGGTTGTATAATTTTTCCAAGGCCCAAGACCTAGTAAGTAAATGATGCAGGATTTAAATTCAAGTCTAACGGGACTCCAAGGCCTTTGCTTTAATATGGCACAATAAGCACCTATATTTACAATGGGAACCACGTGGCATTACAAGATGCACACTCAAAAGCAGTTTAATTTGTGTTCACTATATGGCAGAAAAAATGGTATTAATACATATATGAACTACCATGCAAAAAAGGTTTTCAGCCCTGGCTGGTGTAGCTCAGTGGATTAAGTGCTAGCCTGCGAACCAAAGGGTTGCCATTTCAATTCCCAGTCTGGGCATATGCCTGGGTTACAGGCCAGGTCCCCAGTGGGGGGCACTAGAGAGGCAACCACACATTGATGTTTCTCTCCCTCTCTCCCTCACTTACCCTCTCTCTAAAAAGAATTAAGAGTAAATTTTACAGTGATTGATTTCTACATAATGAAATTGAAGAAAGTGAGAACATCTTGGTGGGTGCTGTGAACACTAGAAACTGACTATAACAAAATAACCTGAAATAATCACTTAGAGGTAAAATACTCTTTAGGTAAAATCTTACCGTACAGAAATTCCTTAAAGGAAAAGCTAGCATCTTACTCAATTTTGTCTCAGCTATATACCAGAACACTCTGAAGAACTGAACACAAGGTCTCTAGTCTAACAAAACGGTACCAAAATGTGGATGCATTGAAATTTAGGTGCCTTACATTCCTTGTGGGCTCTTAACTTGTACCTTATGTATATACTTTTAAAGCTTGGTGGTCCACGCCCACAGGAACTTAGGATTATTAACTTAGAAAGTTGGATGGAGATATGGTATAAGTAGGCAGAAAAATAACAGCATAAAAGTTGTAGCTGGGAGAAAAAGTGGGACAGAAAAACTATGTAAGAAGAAACTCCCTGACTCCATTCTTGGAGCTTGTTTTGAGGCTTAATACCCCTAACTCCAACTACAGGTTATAGTGCAAGTATACTAAGCTCATAACCGCCAGCTCTCAGTCCTTATAAAAAGATCCAATTAAACTAAATGTAATACACTTTAAAACATAAAAGCATGCAGTATATTTTTAAATATTTTTCACCCAGGACTTCTGGCAAGATGGAGGCATAGGTAGACGCACCGTACCTCTACACACAACCAAGAACAACATTAGAACAACAACAATTTACAGCCAGAATAACACCCAGAACTGACAGAGGATTTATCTGAATGGAAGTCAGACAGCCAAGAAGTTGAAGTAGACCTGTACATCCAGACTGGTAGGAGGAGCCGAGAGGATGAGTGGGGCGGGCGCGGGTCGGTGGCGCGCGGAGGTCAGGGAGAACTTGGTGCGAACTCGGCATGTGAGCCATCCGGGGTGGACAAGAACACAGCGAGGGTTCCTGAGTACACAAGCTGCGGCTGGCGGGCCCAGTGAGGTGGTGATTGTGGACCAGGGCAGAGCTTGCAGCCCAGGATCCCAGAGAAGGGACTGAGATCCCAGGAGAACTACCGCCATTGTTCCCTCCCGTCCCCGCTCCTGCCCCCGCCGCCACATATAATGTCACAATCTAGCGACTGGGGGGCCCAGCCCCGGTGAACACCTAAGGCTCCGCCCCTCACTGTAACAAGAGTGGCCAGACTGGGAAAAAAAGGAGAGACAGGGAGAGACATGTTTCCAACAGAAGAACTGATCAGTCCCCCAGGACTCATCCTTTTGAGTGACCAAGAAATAGCCAATCTATCAGATGCACAGTTCAAAACACTGGTGATCAGAAAGCTCACGGAATTGGTTGATTTTGGGCGCAAATTAGACGAAAGGATGCAGGTTACCATAAAAGAGATGAAGGAAGATACATGGAGGAGAGCCAATAGTGATGGGGAGGAAACTGGGTCTCAAAACAATACAGTGGACCAAAAGGAAGATAGAATCAACCAAGCAGGAAAGCATGATGAAATAAGAATTCAAAAAAACGAGGAGAAGCTTAAGAGCATCCAGGACATCTTTAAACGTTCCAACATCTGAATTATAGGGGTACCAGAAGGGGAAGGGGAAAAGAAACAGATTGAGCACGTATTTGAACAAATAATAAAGGAGTACTTCCCCAATCTGGCAAAGGAAACAGTCTTCCAAGAAATCCAGGAAGCTCAGAGAGCCCCAAAGAAGTTGGACCCAAGAAGAAACACACCAAGGCACATCATAATTACATTAGCCAAGGTAAAAACGAAGGAGAGAATCCTAGAAGCAGCAAGAGATAAGGGGACAGTAACCTACAAAGGAGTTCTCATCAGAATGTCAGCTGATTTCTCAAAAGAGGCCTTGCAGGCAAGAAGGGGCTGGAAAGAAATATTCCAAGTCAGGAAAGACAAGGACCTACATCCCAGATTGCTCTATTCAGCAAAGCTCTCATTTAGAATGGAAGGGCAGATGAAGTACTTCTCAGATAAGGTCAAGTTAAAGGAGTTCATCATCACCAAGCCCTTATTTTATGAAATGCTAAAGGGACTTATCTAAGAAAAGAAGATAAAGAAAAAACATGTATAGTAAAAGGACGGCAAACTCACAATTATTAACAACCACACCTAAAGCAAAACCAAAAGAAACTAAGCAAACAACTAGAACAGGAACAGAACCACAGAAATGGAGATCACATGGAGGGTTAGCAACGGGGGGTGGGAGGAGGAGAGAGGGGGAAAAGGTACAGAGAATAAGTAGCATAGAATGTAGGTTGAAATAGACAAGGGGAGGGCAAGAATAGTACGGGAAATGTAGAAGCTAAAGAACTCATAAGTATGACACATGGACATGAACTAAAGGGGGGGAATGTGGGTGGGAGAGGGGGTACAGGGTGGAGGGGAGTGAAGGGGGGAAATGGGACAACTGTAATAGCATAATCAATAAAATATATTAAAAAAATAAAAATAAAAAATATTTTTCACCCTAAATGTTAATTTTTAAAAGTTTTTGTGTACAAAAAGGAAAATCTTAGTTATCCTATAAATTCCGCAATTGAGAACAATAGCTTTTCATGAAACTTAAAAGCTCAAGTCCTATATTAGCTGCTTTACAACTAATATTTAAATGAAAGAATGGCTATATTATAAAGCTTTTGTGAAATATATTTTATACCAGACTCTTAAAACTTTTAGTCAATAAATGAGGTCCAAAATAATAACTAGAAGAGAGTATAATTAAAAATTCTTCAAAATAGGAAAGTAAAACCCTCAATTTCTAAGTAATTATCTAATGTAAAAACCTTTATTTAATAAATCATTTTAACTTCTAAGTTTAGAAACTATACCTTCAGAAAACTTCATTTTTTAAAAAGATTTTATTTATTTATTTTTAGAGAGGGACAGGGAGAGGAAGAGAAACATCACTGTGTGGTTGCACTCACAAGCGCCCTACTGGGAACCTGGCCTGCAACCCAGGCATGTGCCCTGAGGGAACTGAACTGGCAACCCTTTGGTTTGCAGGCCAGCACTCAATCCACTGAGCCACACCAGCCTGGGCAGAAAAATTCATTTTATTTAGATATGTAACATAAAATTATCAGCAAATTACAGAAAAAAACTTAGCTTTAACCTTATAGAAAAATAATTAAAAATTCAAAAAGAAAACATCTGCTGCAATTTGATAATGGAAACAAGTTTTAGAAGACTGTGATAAACACATGTGAAAATATATTTTTCTTTTTTTAAAAAATTATTTACTTATTTTTAGAGAGAGAGGAAGGAAGGGAGAAAGAGAGGGAGAGAAACATCAGTGTGTGGTTGCCTCTCATGTGGTTCCCACTGGGGACCTGGCCTGCAACCCAGGTGTGTGCCCTAACTGGGAATTGAACTGGTGACCCTTTGGTTTGCAGTCTGTACTCAATCCACTGAGCTATACCAGTCACGGCATGCTTCTTTTTTAAAAAAAGTATTATTTTATCAACTATGCTATTACAGTTGTCCCAGTTTTTCTCCCCTTTAGTCACCTCCTCTTTGTATGCCCTCTCACCCCAGTTCAAGTCCATGGGTCATAAATGTAAGTCCTTTGGCTTCTCCATTTCTCATACTATTTTTAATCTGCTCTTTATCTGCCCTTCCATTCTAAATGATAGCTTTGCTGGATAGAGTAATCTAGGTTGCAGGTCCTTGCCTTTTTTGACTTCGAATACTTCTTTCTATCCTCTTCTTGTCTGCAAGATTTCTTTTGAGAAATCAGCTGAGAGTTGTATGGGAACTCCTTTGCAGCTGTCTCCTTTTCTCTTCCTGCTTTGAAGATTCTCTCCTTATCTTTAATCTTGGGTGGTGTAATTATGATGTGCCTTGGTGTGTGCTTCCTTGGGTCCAACTTCGTTGAGACTCCCTGAGCCTCCTGGAGCTTCTGGAAGTCTATTTCCTTTGCCAGATTGGGGAAGTTCTCCATTATTTTTTCAAATAAATTTTCAATTTCTTGCTCTTCCTCTTCTCCTTCTGGCACCCCTATGATTTGGATGTTGGAACGTTTAAAGTTGCCCCGGAGGTTCCTAAGGCTCTTCTTGTTTTTCTGAATTCTTGTTTCTTGTTACTGTTCAGGTTGAATGTTTATTTCTTCCTTCTGGTCCAAACTGTTGATTTGAGTCCCAGTTTCTTCCTTTCATTTTTGGTTCCCTGTATATTTTTCTTTATTTCACTTTGCATAGCCTTCATTTCTTCCTCTGTTTTGCAACCATACTCAACCATTTCTGTGAGCATCCTGATTACCAGTGTTTTGAACTCTGCATCTGATAGGTTGGCTATCTCTTTATCACTTAGTTCTATTTTTGGAGTTTTGATCTGTTCTTTCATTTGGGCCATATTTCTTGTCTCAGTGTACCTGTTACATAGCAAGGGGCAGAGCCTTAGGTATTCACCAGGGTGAGGCAACCGGAGTCACTGTGCTGTGATGCTGTATATGGGGAGGGGTCCAAGAGGGAACAGTGTCACTTACCCCGCCACCCACAATCAATTGGGCCCTTCTGGTGCCGATTCCTGGGTAGGTGGTTTTGTGTGTGTTCTATGACCCTGTGGGTCTCTCCAATGAACTCTTCTGTGGGTTTCTCCCACCACTGCAACCTCCATAGGTTTTTAGTCAGAGGTTCTGAGGTTTTCTTTTCCTATGTTGGAACCCTGGGTTGCACAGTCTGTCTTGCTCTCCAGTTGTTCCTTCTGGTTTATTCTCATGCACATGTGGGACTGCCTGGTCCTCCAGCCGCCACCTTGCCAGGCATCCTCTTTGCCCCAGCTATCCATCTCTGCCCCTCCTACCGGTCTACATGAATGTCTGTTCTTTAAGTCTTTGGTTGTTGGATTTCCACACAGTTTGATTTTCTGGCAGTTCTGGTTATTTTTTGTTTTCAAATTTGTTGTTGTCCTTTTTTTGGTTGTGCAAGGACACAAAATGTATCTACTTACACCTCTATCTTGGCCAGAAGTTCCTATATTTACTTCTTATAATCTTTTCATTACACATAATTTCTACTGGTGCAAACTGAGTGCTTTTTCAAATTCTGCAATATAACTGTTAGAATGACTTAACATACTATGTAAATGTACAGTTACCTTGGCAGTATTCTGTCAGGGAGTTTGTGTGCTGGAATAGCAACAGGTAACTTCTGCATTTGTCTTGCATAATCAAAAAGCCCTGGTAAATTATGGGAATAAAGCTGAGAAGCTTTACCTGTAGAGAAAAATAAATATAACATAAAAGCTAATCATACAAATAGGAACAACTATAAGGTATGTAAGTACTAAAAGACTTACCAGATATTGAAAGCAAGCAATTGTTCATTACATACAACCATGTACACCTTCTGGGGAATAGCTGATAAAAAAAAAAAAAAGAACAACGTTTACAAAGGATAATAGGTATCAACAATGTAATTAATATGTACACATTAACCAAAGCTGTCATATCAATAGGTCAGTCTTTTTAAACCAAAGTTATTTTGAATAAAAATTCATTTTAGGAGCATTTAAAACAAGATGAGATACACATATACACATGTACATGGGAGGGAAAAAGTAAATTAGCAATGCAAGTCTTAACAAGATATGATTAGCTGGAGTCTCGCTTATGATCAGGACTATGTAATCCCAAACTACATAGGAAAAGGACATTTTCAAACAGTGTCTATTCCTTTATTCTGGTTCTGGGGTTAGACAGTTGAGACTCTCTTGTGTACTTCTCCCCAAAAGGTTCTTATCTATGCATATGAACACATGTGGCTTCTGGAGTGGAAGAAATAAACAAAAGGACCATGGTGCACTGGAACATAGGATATGAAACACCAGGTGTAGAGAAAAGATGGCTGAGAGAGAATATGATGACAACTTATAAATCATAAAGGATATGATTTATCCTTTCCATATATATATATATGGAATGCATACATATATATATGGAATTCATTACTGAAACCTAGTACATAAAAACTAAGAGACATCTCTGGAAGCCTGAAAGTGATTAGTATTTAGGGCCAAAAAAAAAACAACCCCATAGTTCATGTACTTTGAAGAAAAAAACCCTACTCTTCCCAGATATTTTATCAGGAATATCAGTGGGTCTCAAAGTGGTCCTTGCACCAGCATCATAAACATCACCTGTGCATATGCAGAAATGGAAATTCTTGGACCTCACTCCAGACTTACTGAATAGCAGTTCTGAAGGTGAGCCCAACAATCTGTTTTAATCAGCCCTTCAGGTCATCGTGATGCGCTGTGCAGTTTGAAAATCAGTGATGAATATCATTAAAGAATTTTGATTTAACAAGCTTGGCTGCTGGGTTTGCTCTAGCATTTCCCATTAGGTTACTCCAAAATAGATTGGGATGACGGTGGGGAATGGAGAGAATTAAGAAATAAATGATGAAACATTTCAAGGCCTCTAAGGACATCCTACATTAAAGCACAATGATAGCCTCAAAAAATTAAAAGAGAAAAGGTAATAATAAAAGGAGAGAAACAAATTAAAAACCTTTGTCTAGTACCAAATCTATGGTTTACTATGGGATTATATATTGTAGTATAAGTGATTTAGTTTACTTAGACAAGATCAGGTGCACTCAGGGTGGTATGGCTGTAGATTGTTAGTTTATTTAATGCAGCTACCAGGAAAAGATACAAATTCCTTCCATATTATCAACATGGGGACAATGAAAAATATTTATGCAAAGTTTTACTAAGTGTTGGATTTCATTTTGATTTCTCATTTTTAGTCACATTTAATACTGCTCTGAAGTTTTTCTAGCTTTGTAATGTCCACTTCCTTTAGCAAATTAAGCTGTGTGAAATAATCAGTTTAATAAAAGTATATATAGATAAGAAGACCAGGTTCTACAGTTTGCCCAGATTCAGAGGTCCGCTTTCTCAACAACTCTGTGACCTTGGGTAATTTACTTAATCTGTATGTCAGTGTTCTTGTTTGTAAAACAAGATACTCCTCGTTAGTGGCTCAACAAGAGTCACTGTGCTTAGAATACTGTCTGGTGTACGGTGAGCACACAATAAACGTCAGCTGTTATAGCACGTAAAAAATGTAAAACGAAGACCCTGTTTTGTTTCAGTTTCTCACCTTTCAGCATCTTCGCCTATCTAGCAGACTCATGCCACCCAGTTTCCTTCCCCTGAAGTGCAGAGAAAACCAACCTAATAATCAGTTTCATGGTAAGATGAAAAAATTCAGGGCTCACATACACTCATTCTCTAGAGGCTTCCTCTGGGAAGAAAAGTGGTTCGTTTTGAAGGGAATGTTTAACTAAAAAAAAAAAAATTACTCAAATAGTGTAATTTCAAATGCTGAAGCACCTAAGGAGACTTGTTGCAGACTGGGGCTCACTGGAGTTGAAGACTACCTCATGTAAGTCCCTTAAATTAGGTTAATTAATGCTTATCAACCCATGCATGAAGCTGATCTTGTTCTTTATAATTAATATTGTTATTGAGTAATATGGTTTTTAGATATATTTCTTATATCTAAGAAAATTGCCACCTTTGAATTAGTTATTTACTAATTATTATAAATAACAAGATGCTTTTCTTTTCTCCTAGTTTTTAAGTATTTTTCAGCCACTTCACTGTATACCTCTCCAATGAAGAGATTTAGGGTATATTATACAGTTTAGGATCTTGTTAGAACATCTTATTTAAAAAAATGTTGTGATGGGAGAAGATAGAAATGTTTGGTTATAAATAAATTATCACTACTTATGGCTTATCCTCTTCATTTTATTTGTAATCAATTTCTATTGATAATGGAGAATTACTTGAACACCCCACAGGCACTCAAAACTCAATGTGACCAAAATGAATGCATCATTAATCTCTTCAAATCATTTTCTCCTTCTGTGTACTACACTCAGCCCAAAGTACTGTCGTTCACCCTGCAGTTTCCAACTCCTTGAAGCTCCCTGTTGAACTGGACATTCAATTTGGCCACTCTAGCTCTCATCTTTCTCTAGGCTGAGTGTTTCTCTACAGGAGCAACACAAGTGGGAGGAGGGTCAGTGTGGTCAAACAGCTAATGGACATGGACTCTGGAGCCAGCTTGCTCAGGTTCATATTCCAGGTCAGCCACTTAATGGCTGTGGGATCTTTGAAAAGCTACTAGTCCTTTCTGTGCCTCAGATTGCTCATTTGAAATGGGAATAATACTGCTATCTATCCCTGAGAGTTGTTGTGAAGATTAAATAATATACGTAAAGCATTTAAAACTGTGCCTGGCACATGTAAATTTTATATAGGTATTAACTATTAATATCATCATCATTATTAGCATTTATGGATTGTTTAGTATTCCTGACCTCTGGGTACCAAATGCCAAAAGCTTCAGCCAATCACTGTGACAATTAAAAATGTCCCCGTACAGTCCCATGCCCCATTTTCCCTTTCTGTCCTTTCCACTTCTGACAACACTTCTTCACCCTTTAACCATAAGCTCTAATCTCATGTCTCATGAAACTGGAAACAGATATTTCTACAACACAGATATAATCACGAGCATGATACAGAAAGCTTTGGGATTTGGCACCTGCCTACACTCAGTTCCATTTATTGATACTATTCTACACTCACTCTACACTCTAGACAAATCATCCATTCACACATGCCTTCTTATTTAACCCCCTTCTGTCTCTCTTGTAACTTACTCACAGTCATTTGCGGCCCATTTCAAATGTCTCTCCTTCCCATCTCCGCCCAGGAGGTGCTAGTGACTTCTGCCTCTGTGGCCTATACCCTGTACTACACTTAACTGAGTGGTGAAGTTATTGGTTTATGTCTCTTTCCTCTACTAGATCCTGAGCTCCTTAAGGGTAAGGGCTAGTGCTGTGAATGTGTCTTCAGTATCTGGCAAATAGAACATGCTCTATGAAGGTTTTATTAATAAAATAGGCAAGATATCATAAAATTAAAATTATTTCTTGTCTAGTGTCTATATATTATATAATAACTTAAAAATTAAAAACAAGGAAAATGCAAAATAGCACACCTGTTCCATTGATGTTTCATGAAGTTCATTTAGATTCAAGGTGTAAATTCCTTCTTCAGCACCAAATATCAAGTATTGATCTGAAATAAAAAAATAATAATTCAATGATTTTGATGTATATAAAACTTTTAAAAAGAATTTATATAATCTAAAATTAAGTAAATATGTATTAACATAAAATTACTATGATTTATAAGCACTACATACTTATTATTTTAATGCAAGTAAATGTTTAAACATTCTAACTTAATGAATGGAGTTATATGCAAATATTACCCTCAAAATAGTGAAGAAAACTTTTATGTAAAAATGTTTTGGAGAGAGAGTGGTATGCTAAGATTTTTCTTTTCTCACTTGTCAGAGGGTGCTGAAGACTGGCAGAGAATCTCAGAACCTTTTATAAAATTCTTTTAAGAGAGGATCATGTGCAACTGACATACAGAATGTAAATCAAGAACAGCTAATACACACTCAAAAATTCTGCATGTGGTCTATTATAAGCACTAACGTCAACCCCCCTACCCCCCAAAAAAACTCCCAAAGAAATAAGGAAAACCTAACTAGTGACTATTAAAAAGGTTAACTAAAACTTGGATCCATACTACAGTACTCAGTATTTTCTAGAACAGGGGTCCCTGACCCCCTGCCTGTGGACTGGCAGTGGTCCATGGCCTGTCAGGAACCGGGTGGCACAGCAGGAGGAGAGCAGCAGGCCAGCGAGCAAAGATTTCCCTTGTATTACACACTATTGCCTGAGCTCTGCCTCTGGTGCCCAAAAGGTTGGGGACCGCTGTTCTGAAAGATACTAGAAGTTTGGTCATGGTCCTGTTTGATCTGTTTTTATAATATGAAACAACAGGTCAAGAACTCCAGACTAAACTGAAGTATGCTGAGAACTTAGAATGCCACAAGCATCCTGCACTGCCCAGCAGATTACAGACACAGGCTTGTGGTCAGACAACTGAACTGGCTTCACACCACACGGCTGTGACCCTCCCTGAGTGTCATCCTCCTTACCTATGAAATGAAAGTACCTGTACTTGGATTTTTTAAAGTTTAGAAAGAATAAATATGTGGTTTTCTATGTTTGGTCAGATATATATAGTTGTTAGTGCCTAATTACAACTATTCTTTTACGACCACTTCTAAGGTGAGAGGTCCTCTAAAGTGGTCACCAGATCCTAAATTCTTAATAGTTAAAGCAATAGTTCAGCAGTGGCTGTGTCAATATCTGTGTGAAACACAGATTTTGAATGATTGTGCTGCAGAAAAGCAAAAACTTTTCTGGTGGAAATTAGGGTGGCAGAGGGCATATGGTTTCACTGTACTAATATGGTAACTACATGGTGAAATTTTAATGTCATGTGCCACCTCAAACATTGTTATTAACAGAGAAACATTTACTTAAGAAATTTTTTTAAATTATAACAAAAACTTTTTTCAGGAAGATTCAGAATATGAATAAAATCAAATCCTTCATGGTCTCAGTTTTAAAAACAACTAGAAAGATAACAGATTAAAACACACAATACTACCTCTGGTATCTGGGTTTATCCATGATGTTGCACAGTGAATTTTCAAGGGACACCCATTAAAAACCTTTGAAAAACATGCCCCCATCTGGAAAAATGAAAAATAACCAAATTAATACACTGAGTCAGAGTCATATGCCTAAAGATTCCAGGAACAACAGGACTGTCAACCGATAAGAGATTTCACTTAAGAGTTATTTTATTTTTCCTATCTTCTCAAATAAACAAGGCAGTAATAGCAACAACCAATTCTGCACAATTTTTTTAATAAAAGTATTATTTACATGTCCCACATCAAGAGCAATATAATATTCCCCGGTAAGAAGGAAATCATAATAATATCTATAAAGATGAAAAATCTCCTTATTTGGTTCTGAGCCTAAAACCATTGAATTTAACATTACATGATAAAAGAGGTATGATTGATTTAAAATTCATATATGTACTTTAATCTCACAAGATAAAAACCCACTTTAAGAAAAAATGAGCAATCTGATTACTTTCCTTGGAAGGGTTCAATAAAAAAGCCCATGTACAAATCTTTCAGATAATACCTTATAATAAACTACAGTATCACTCATTTGAACTTTTCTGATCTTCAAAGAGTAAAATGTTAATTTTGTAATTATTGTTCAGACTAGAATAAATATATATATAAAAAACTTACTTATTTAATCACTATCAAGAACTTAGAAGAAAAAGAATATAAAAGTATTTAATTAGAAGAACGGCACTGTGCATCATTTTACAGCAGGAATGTTTTCTTCATAAAAGGGGAGATAATGGGGGGGCAAACATAGGTTTACAGTTGTTCATAAGGAAAATAATGCAACAATTAATAAATAATAATACAAGAATAAACTGTTTCGAATACTCACAACTGTAAACCTACTTTTGCCCAATCTGTTCTCTGAAAAAACACATCACTAGTTGACTATAATGAATTAAAAATATTAACATAAAATAAGTAAATCTTAAGATTTATTTTATTTTTACTCACAGAAACCCACTAACCAGTATTTTAAAGACTTAAGTGACAAAAAAAAAAAAAAAAAAAAAGAACAGTTTGGCAATACCATCAGGCGGTAGAAGACTGACAAAAATGTTTTTATAATGTAAGGGCAGAAATAGTATCACTTTACAAATCTTAACAATTAAGTTATTTAAGATAGCTACAAAAAGGCCTATGTTAAGGTACTGCTAAAACCCCTAAAAAACCAATGACAAAATGAGGTTCAAACAAACTAGTCTCAACCTTAAGCCAGTTTGTATAGTTGATCTCATCTGGAAGTTTCATGATATTGGTGACTAAGGCCGTGGGGTCTCAGTTTTACTCAAGGGGCACAACAAAGAGTTTGAGCCAGATGCTCCTTCAATATTCCTTCTAGTTCTAAAATTTTATGTTTTTGATAACTGAAAACATGTTAGCCGTGTGCCTTTTTCACACTTCTTCAACAGTATCTGCAAAGAAGATATTAATACACTTTGGGATAAAGGAGCTTTAAAATGTATAATTTTATCATAATTTTATTTTGATAAACTACTTTTCATATGTAATCAATATTTAAATTATTAATCTTACAGATTTTTTCAATAATCAGGGATGTTCTTTCAAATAGGCAAACAATCTAATCAAAGGCAGACATACAAGCAATTATTTGCCATTGTATTTAGGTGGGAAACTTAACCTACTTGATATTTATACTTACATGCACTTTAGGTGTTGGGGGTAGACCATTACTAATAGGCTTCTAGAAAAAGAACACATGCATGATTACACCTCTTTTATTGCTGTTTGGTATAACTATCGTATTTTAAACACACATATTAGAATATGCACAAAATACATGAATACATTCTCTTTGTAAAACAAAATACCGTAGATAGGCTGAGGCTCCTTATGAATCTTCCACAGTCCACTTATTCCTAGTACCTGCACCTCAAAAACCAGCCTGGTGTGTACCTTTCCAAACCCTTCTCAGGCCATTATGTGCACTCACGTATTTGTGCATCTGTCCCGACTTTTGGGGTATATTTATATAAATGTCCCCACAGAAAATACTGCTTTTGTGTGTATTTAAGAACATAATGGTCAAGCACTATTGTGTAACTTGTTACTTGCCTTAATATTGGGTCTTAGCATTTCATTTCAGTACAGATAGATGTAGTTCATTTTTTAAAGATTTCATTTATTTATTTTTATTCATTTTTAAAAGATTTATTTATTTTATTTGCATTTATTTATTTATTTATGAGGAGGGATGGAAAAAGAGAGGAGAGAAACATCAATGTGTGGTTGCCTCTTGCATGCCCCCAACTGGGAACATGCCCTACAACCCAGGCATGTGCCCTGACTGGGAATGGAACTGGTGACCCTTTGGTTCGCAGACTGGCACTCAATCCACTGAGCCACACCAGCCAGGGCCATTTGTTTTAACTGCAGAATAGTAAGATTATAATTAAGCTATTCCTTAATTGTTACTGAACATTTAGTTTACTTTCAATTATTTATTATAACAACAATGTGGAAATGATCACCCTTGCATATACCTTATTATGCAATATGTGAATGGTTTTTTAGGGTATGCTGTGAAAAGGGAAACATGGAATGTGGAATCTGTACCTTTTACATTTTACTGACTGCCAAAGAGTCTCTCAGAGTTCCCATATTACATCACACTCAGTAAGTAGCATATGAGTGTCCTGGTTGCTTATAGTCCCACAGACACTAAAGTGTTACCAAACTTATCAGTAAAAAATGTTTTCTCAGGTGTTTCTCATTAATTTGCATGTCTCTGGCTGCTAGAAAGGTTGAAAATCTTTCTAAAAAATATGTTTACTGGCTTTCTGTACTTCCTCTTATGTAAATTGTTTTTTTTTTCATTTTTTTTTACTAAGTTATCTTTTTAAATCTTTTTGCTGGAGTTCTCTATATAATCTAGATTTAAATATTTTATCTAATACATGTATTACAAATGTGTTCTCCTAGTCTGTAGATTATCCTAACCTTGTTTACATTGTGTTTGATAAAAGTTAAATTTGATTTACTCAAATATACGAATTGGTCAGCATATACAGATAATTATAACAGCAAAAATAGCACATATGCTCACCTACAATATTCTCAAGGGTACTAGATATTTTTCTAAGGAGCTACTTTCCTGGAGTATATGATTTGTTCCTCAAAGAATGAATCTCTTTGGGAGAGATTATACTTTAATATATATTTTATGAAAGTCTAACTATCTTTTGTGGTTAATCTTAATAACAACTTTTCAAGGAATAATGTTACAATTTCTACCTGATATAAATCAGAATTCTTTAAGTAACAAAAATGAATTAAAAAGCTCCTATTAACTGATTTTGTATGTGTGATAGAAATATTCTGTGTAGTACCATTTATATGACTATTAGACACTTCTGAAATTGACTACATAAAATTTTACTTTGTAGATATGTTTATGAGAATATACGGGCTATGTCTGCCACAAATTTCTGATAACTTTTTCCCACTTGGCAAATACTCCATGCACTTATTTTTATATTTATGTTCTTAAATTATCTTCTACCATCAATTTTAATGGAACATCATTTTTAATTAGGGGCCTCTTGGATTTAAGTACTAACAGAAGTAGCTGAAAATAATTTCAAGACACTGCACAAACAGTAATCACACTTCAGTATATCATGGATACTGTTTATTCTATGATACAGTCATGGAATATTTATTTCAGAATTACTAAGACTATTAGTTTAACTAGTAGTTCCTTACACTAATGAAATAAGGTAACAGAAAGAGTGAATTAAACATGCATATATATATATATATATATATATGCATAAACGTACACATCTCTCAAAAGTTACTATACTGCTGCAGAGTCATTAAGCTGCATTGTATACTACAACATTAACAGCGCTGCTAAAACTTAAAACTGATGAAAACAAAAATGCACTGCTAAGTTGAAAAGACTTCATAAAACCCATTTCTGAAGGACATTTTATACCTTTGTTAAAAATGTCATATGGACAACCCTGGTCAAATGCCTTAACTAAATTATAAAACACAGTATGTCACATTCTACAATCAAATGTTAAAAAATAGTTGAGCAGATATAGTACAAAGCCTCTAACAATGTTTACAGTGCAAAACCATAGCCATATGAACATAAATATATTAAAGGTACCATATAAATTTCTATAAATCTAACAAATATTGGTATACACAAAAACTTCAAAAACATTATCTCATTTCATGGTCTCATTGGCATCTGCTCTATTGGAGATTTTAAGGATTTTTTATTTTTTTAAGTTCTATGATTATAGACAAATGTCTTCTGATGATCAAGTGTAAATTCTTTTTTAAAATTGAAGAGTAAATTATTTATAAATGTTAAATATTTTAAACTCCCTGATAAATATTATTTAATAGTTATATCATGTGTTCTATTCTAAAACTTATAACAGAAATAGCTGCTGTGGCTAATTTCATCTTTCTTAAAATGATATATAGTAGAAAATAATCTTAATTTTTCTTCCTCCTTAGCTATTCTGAGCAAGAGTAGTAATGCCACAAACTGCATTATCTACAGTTAGAAATTTATCCTAGGGCAGAAGCTATAATTTTCCTTATCTGTCCATGTCCTTGTTTCCTAAACTTCTCGAGAGGAACTTTTATGAATCAATTCTCATCAATGAGAAGAGTAATAAACACGAGAAGACTAAGCAAGTGTTTACTTGTATGCAGGTCACAAATTGGTTAAATAATTTGAACAGAAAGTCATCATTGAAGTTTATCATAGCAAAGTTACTTTTTAAAAAGATTTAAATAATCCATATAATTAAAATTAATACACTAAAATACCAATATAACTTCTATCATAAAATATACAGTTGCTTTGGTTCACTAATTATCATTTCCAAACCAACCTAATGGTGAAAAGAAAACAAATACAAGTAGAATTTATGAACAGAAATACCTACTGGTACATCTTTCTTCTCTTTCCTGGAAGGGTTTGTGCCTCTGTGTTCATTCTGTTGTTGATATAATGATCCATCTCGTTCACCATTTAACTGGAAGGAGCCCACTCCATTTCCTTCAATAAAATACATTTAAATGTATTAAACAAGGATTTTCACTCAGGAATTGCTAAGTAGAAAAAGAAAAGTATCTCCGCAATAGTTTCAGCTTTCATTTGGGATCACCCAATCAGAATATCTAGTATTGAAGTACTAAATATATGTAATTTCTTTCATATAGGTAATTTAAATTCAGTTTATATCTAAGTATATATATTTGTGTTAAAAAGACAAAAAAAAGAAACAATGAATATATATTTCAGCAAAGGAGCAATTTGGAATATGTTATCAAGGAAATTTGCATTGCTTTTTAAAAAATTGCTTCTTCTGCATAATACGCAAGAAACTTTACAGTATTAAAATAGCATCCTGTATTAAAATTTGGAGACAAACCCAGCAAATACTGACATTTTTTTTAATGATTAAATGAAATAAAATAAAGGAGTAAGCCAAAGCATCCTCTTCCTTTTCTAAAACAGAGGTAGCTTAGAACCAAGACCCCTTTTCCTTTTTTGTTCAGAGTTTCACTTCTTTTGCTGCCAAACTACAGATAAATGATGGGTTGGGCATAAACAATTCCCCCAAAGAGGGAAGGCTAGATATGAAAGGAGAAACAAGAGGCCAAATATCCCAAACAAGGCCACAGGTGATTCTGTCATAAACACACTTCAAACCGTGAGGCAAAACGCAGAAAACATCTCCGTAGCCCTTGCCTTCCTTCTTCCCTCCTCAAACGAATGTCAAATAATCTCTTAAAGATTCCCTCCATTTTGTTCACACCGTTATGAAACCTACTTCACTCATTTCGCCCTCCCTGGCCCCATTACCTAGAGGAACAGGCTTCTGTGGGGGTAATCTGGGAGGCGGTGGTCTGGGTGGGACTTGGGACGGTTTTGCGGGGCTCTCCGAGGTGGGGCATCTCTTGATTGTTCCTTGATTATCATCCTCAGTAGGATGAGTTTCCTGGGGTATGAATATGGACTTAGGCTAAAATAATACAGAAAAGGAGACCAATTATTAAACATGAAATTATTCATGTTTCATTAAACATAAAAATACTATTTTTCCTTAAGTATACATTATTATATGTTAGAGGCTTTCAAACTGCTCACTAGCACAGTTTCAAGGTTATCCAACTATCTGATTTAGATTATCTCAATAAGTATCTTAAAATTGCACACTAAAATGTTTTTTCAGGGAAAAAATAGGCCTCTTTCTATTAATTCCTCACAGGCCTTCCCACTTAAGACTTGCCAAATAAAAATATTCTGGTCTTTCTTATCTCCAATTTAAATGAGTCTCTTTTTATTTTAAACATTCAGCTCCTTACAAGGCTAATCTAAACTGTCTCTTTCAGATGACTCAATGTCTTTTATGTTAATGCCTAATCTTTCAGACTGGGGGCAGGGGAAGATACCAATTAAAATTTCATCATAGAGAATACTGACATATAAGATGCCTGAGAAACTTTTTGTTCAGATAACTGTAAAACCTCCAATTAGCAGAAGATTTGGAGAACTTATAAATGTGTCCCTTATTAGGAAGATTATTCAACACTTAACCTCTTTGAACTTCAGATCTCTATGCTTTTGCTAATACAGTACTAAACAAGCAAGCACAGTATTATTTACCTGTGTTAATCATGATTTTCACAAAAGTATAAAATGAAAACAAAGTATAGTATATATGGATGTCAAGACTGGTTAGACTCCAGTTCTCATTTATAACCCCTGATTTTAAACCTTATAGCAAACAGCTCATTTTACAAACAAAATTTGCTATGAATAAGCTTATAAAATATATATTACCACTACCTATATTAACTCCTTTTATCCTAAAAAAAAATCATGTTGGAATTACTTTATTATTTTATGCTTCTTTTGCTTGGCAAAAGGATTTTATTGATAAAAAAACTGAAAATTACTCACCTACTATAAATTTAAAAGTATACCTTCTGAAAATCAAATAACTGATATTATAAATCACTATTCTTTACTCATTTTTAGGATATCAGTTATTAGTGGATTGTAGATTTTGAGAAATGTAAATCCTAAGTGAAATATTACTAATCCATTAATATCTTATTATTTAGAATAAGATATAGAATATAAATTATAATTTAGAATAAACAATAAATGGCAAATTGGATAATTAAAACAAACAATAATAATCACAATTTCTATTTATAATTTGTAACTTTGTATTGATGTTTCATTGAGCGCCTCAAGTGAAAATAAGCTACAGAATAACTATTAATACGCTATTAAACAATCACACACACAAATTCAACAAAAACAAATCTGTCTACCTTTGGTGGTAAAGGAGGTGGAATTTTTGCTTTCATGGTTGAACTATAAAATATAAAAGTTTAGGATTAGAACTTTTTGTTTTACAAAAAAATCAGTACTAAAATATAATTAATTTCTCAAAGTTATGGAAGAAAAATCTGCATAAACAAGTTTCTTTTTTCTAAGACTATGGGTGTTTTCTAAAGTGTTTTGTAAATATTCAACTTATGCTTGAATGAAGTATTATTTAGAAATAACTAAGTAGATATATTGAGTAGATGTATACTTTCCTGGTTTCAAATACTATATAGTAACACTACAATTACAGTTTGTATCAATTGAAAGGTAATATAAAAACATAAGTAACAATTAGTTTAGGAAAAAATAGCAAAATGACATATATTTTTATGTCATTTTGTCAGATATGAAATATCTCTGATGAACCTCATCAACAGTTATACACATGCTCTATGAAATTATAGAATTGATTTGATGGAAACTAAGATTCATTATGATTCAGGATTGCAGTTTTAAGAAAGTTCACAAAACTTAGAAGATGAGGTGGCATAAATTCTCTGATGAGGACACTGAGGCCCAGAGAGATTATGACCGGATCCAAGGCCACAGATTAGTGAGGTAGAAAGGAAAACCTATGCTTCCACAGACTCAGGTCCTCTTGTAGCTCTACCATGAAACTGTATCTTTCTTAAACAAAGGTTTTGGATTAAATGTAGTATTTTTTAAAGGGAGAATATTTTTAGTTATGTGAGCATTGATAGTTCTTTGACATTTTTTCCTTTTTTATTTTGAAATACATCAAATTAAATGTAATCAACCACAGAATAAGCCTCGTTGTAGTTGCAGTAGTAATTATAGCAACTACCACTTATGTACTAATTTATGATACTAAGCTGCCAGATATATTTACTATCATTGTTAGTTTTTTGCAAAGATATTTTTTATAATCTAATGCTAAGGACTGAAATGTATACCCCGATTTCATATGTTCAAGTCCTAAACCCACAATGTGATTGTGGTTTGGACACAGGGCTTCTAGGAGGTAATTAGGTTAAGTGTTGTCACAGGGTGCAGTCTTGATCCAACAAGATCAAGGGGGCCTTTATAAGAACAGGAAAATCAATCTCAGTCTCTCTCCCCCTTACCCCCCACCCCCCACACACATATCAGAAGAGGCGGTAATGACGCAGCAAGAAGGTAGCTGTCTACAGCTGGGAAGAGGACCCTCACCAGGAATTGAATGAATGGGCACCTCGTCTTGAACATCTACTGGCCAGAACTGTGACAAATTTCTGTTCAAGCCACTCAGTCTATAGTATATTGTTATGGCAGCTTGAGCTAAGAGAGATTTTGGTGCCAAAAAGAGGGTGCTTCTGTTAACATCTACCTAAAAATGTGGAGGCAGTTTTGGAACCAGAAAATGGTGCATGCTAGAAATACCAATGTTAAGAGTGAATCTGGCTAGAGTTCACAAAAAGAGTTGGTGAGAAAGTTTCCATCTTCGTAGAGAATAAATAACTGATCATCAACAGAATGTTGGTAGGAGCATGGACATTAAAGGCCACTCCAAATAAGGTCTTCAATGGAAACAAACATGTTAACTAGAAACCGGAGGAAAGGTGATTCTTATTATAAAGAGTCAGAGAACTTGGCTGAATTATGCTGTAGTGTTTTGTGGAAAAGTAAAACTTACAAGTGATGAAACTGGTTATATAGCTGAGATTTATTTCTAAGCAAAGTGCTGAAGGAGTGACTTAGTTCTTTCTGACTACTTATAATAAAATGAGATGAAAGAGATGAACTGAAAAAAAAAATGCTAGTCAAAAAGAAACCAGAACTTGAAATCTGAAAAATTCTCAGTCTATCCACATTAGTTCAGAAATGGGTGGCATAAGAAAGCATGTTTTGAAGAGAGCGCCAAGGGTGTGGCTGGACTGTTACTCAATAGGGAATTTGTGAGATTCTACCAGCACTAAAACTGGCAGTCTGAACTGAAGGGAATAGAGATGAGACAAAAATGAAGGAAGGCTGCTGGACTCCTTGGATTTCACAGGACAGGATGACAGGTATCAGCACATGCACTATTTAAAAGAGGGAGAAATCATTAAGTCTAAATCGCATTGATTTATTATATTTAGATAAGTCTTTGACTTTAGAGTCAATGCTGGAAAGAGTTAAGGTTTTTAGGGTCTCTGGAATGGAATGACTCTATCTGTATTTTGCATGTATTAAGGACCTAAATTTTAGGGATAAGGGGCACTGCTATAGCCTGAATTGTATCCCCTCAAAAGTGTATGTTGAGGTCCTAATTCTAATGTGATTGTATTTGGAAATAGTGCTTTTGGGAGGTAACCAAGGTTAACTGAGATCTTAAGAGTTAAGTCCTAATCGAATAGGATTAGTGGCTTTATAGGAAGAGGGACAGAGTACCCGCTGGTGTGGCTCAGTGCTGGCCTGTGAACCAAACTGTCACCAGTTCAATTCCCAGTCAGGGCACCATGCCTGGGTTGTGGGCCATGTCCCCAGTAGGGGGTGTGCAAGAGGCAACCACACATTGATGTTTCCCTCTTTCTCTCTTCCTCCCCCTCTGTCTAAAAATAAATAAAATATTTTTTTAAAAAAGGAAGAGACTCTTTTCTCTGCATGAGAAGTCCATCTGAGGATATAGTGAGGACACTAGGTGTTAGACATCCATGACACTACGTGACTAATGGTATTAAAATTACTGCCAATATTAAACTGTCAGACTTGTGAAATAGGTCAAATGATGTTTCTTTTACTAAGGCTGTAACAGAACTTACTGTTTAGATTCATCATCATCCCCTTCATCATCATCTAAATGTGCCACATGCCCTCTAAAGATAAAGAAGGATAATTCCATTGTTACTAAGTGAACTTCACCAAAAACAGCTTAAGAAGAAGTTTTAGAAAATGCAGGATAGCTATTGCAAGACAGAATTTCATTTCTACATCTTTACAGAATTCAGAATTAGAATAACAATAACAACAAAACAATCTTAAAGCTAGGTGACCAAGAAAGAGACAAAAAAGACTTCACTCATCTGTGACAAAGTATTTTAGGCTTCAAAAAGTATAATTACCGCTGATGTAATTCTTCTTCAACAGACTTCAGAAGACTCCTTAAAAGAAAAAAAAATGTGATTTAAGTAAGCAATAAGTATGTATTTTCTTCACTTTAACTGTGCCCATCAATTTTTAAATTATTTTACTTACTAAAAATTTGCTACAATGATCTCTAGACCAAAAAACATCAAGTTATATTTAATGAGATATCTATATTTTCTGTTGCTAATGTTTTTATATATGTATTTTAAATGAGCAAAATAAATCTGAATGTTTACTGAAAAATACCAACTCAAACAGAGGACAACCCATCACGAAACATCACAATAGAACTGACAAAACAATAATTGAAGGGTCATAATAATAATCAGGGGCTTCTAGGGTTCAGATTTTACCAGGAACATTTACCTGACACCTGAAATTACATTTTCTTTTTCTTAAAATAAGGAAGGTGACACACTTTAAAAAAACGTCATGCTCTCAGGCAACCCTACAAAATGAAACTCAGCATGTTGGACCTCTCTGCAAAAGCATGCATGCATGTGAGGCGAAGACATGAATGTAGCAGCAGTTTGCTTTCACAGAGACGCTCACTTACCTGAAGCACCTGTTCTCCAGCAGTGCACTGGCAAACACATTTACCCTTCTGGGAGACCAAGCCTGTATCAGACCAGGAGCGAGGATTTCGCCATTTGGAGCAATTATAAAACTGAAATTCGGGAATGTCAGAGAGAACTCCTGGCATTCCTGAAGTCCCTTACTTCTTTTAACTGCAAGATCATGCAGCACTCTTCCTATATTACATACTCCTGAAACATACAAACTCAACAACCTTCTTGAAACAAGTGGGGTAGAGAGAAATACAGTCACTGAGGGAATTTCAGGGGAGAATGGGTAGGGTTTACAGGAACAAATTTAAAGGACACATGGACAAAAGCTAGGGGGAGGGTGGTAATGGGAGGGAAGTGGGGAGGGTTGGGTGGGTGGGCTGGGATGGGAGTAAAAGGGAGAAAACTGTACTTGAACAATGATTAAAATTAAAAAAAATAGGAAAAAAGTTTTCAGTAGAAAATGTATTTTCCTCAAAAGGTATAAGGTAGTACCTTCTATACATTTCACCCTCTTATATATACTAGAAAAAAACCTGCCCTTCTAATTATCAGGACATAAAACCAAAGAAATGGAAAGGTATGGTTAGCTCATATAAGCAATTAGGTTGAAAAGATTTCAGCCATCAAAATTTAATTAGGCCAGCTTAGTAACAATGTAAGTATTAAAAACAACAAAGTTCTAAACCTGGATTCTATTTTGCAGATTAAAAAAAACTGAGGTACTTTAGTAAAATGTTTTACCTAATTCACAAAGCTCTTTGAGGCCTACCTTTAGGAAGGCAGGAGCTTCTCTGCCTAAAGGCAGGTTAGCAGAATGACGACAGTCTGTGAAGCAGACTGCATGATCTGAATTCTGCCTCTGCCGCTGTACGCTATGTGGCCTTTGATAAGTTACTTTGATTTCCCTATGCTTCAGTTTCTGTAGCAGTAAAATGGGAATTATAATAGTACTTGATGTCAAAGTGTTTATATATCTGAAGATATACTGAATTAATATAGGCAAAATGCTTAGAATAGCAATTTAGAAATAATAAGTAGTCAATTAGTCTTTTCTTTATTATTATTGACTAAATCACATTTCTTTAAACTAGCGATTCTCAAAATGTGGTCTGGAGATCCGGGGGGTCACAATCTCCTGTAGGAGGTCTGCAAGATCAAAACCATTTTTGTAATACTGAAGTAATTACCTTTTCACTCTTATTCTTTCACTGAAAAGGAAACTCTAGAGTTTTCCAGACTGTAAGAAGCATGATATCACAACAGATTCGTAGCAGACATGAGAAACCAACTGTCTTCTACTAAGCCAGAAATTAAAAAGATTTGCAAAAAATAAATAAAATAAAATAATAAAATAATACAATGCACTTTTCTCACTAATATCTTATTTCAGAAAAATTAGCTATTTTTCATAAAAAAATATTTTGGGGCCTCAAAAGTTTGTTGTATCACACTGATCTACATAAAGCCTCGTTTTGCAATTATTTGCTGCATATAAGATTCATGAGAGGAATCAAGTGGTATTAGAAGGGAGGTACCCTAAAGAGTTGATTTGAGACCTGGCTGGTTATAGCTCAGTGGAGTGAGCGTGGACCTGTGAACCAAAGTGTTGGTGTTTCAATTCCCAGTCAAGGCACACGCCTGGGTTGCAGGCCAGATCCCCAGCATGGGGTGTAGGAGAGACAACCACACACTGATGTTTCTCTCCCTCTCTTTCTTTTCTTTAAAAATAAAGAAAATCTTAAAAAAAAAAAAAAAAAAAGAGAGAGAGAGAGGTGATTTGAGTTGGTTCTAAACAGTAAAAAAGGTAAAACACAAAGATGTTATTAATAACATGTAATGAGCATATTACTATTTTAATTGAATATTTTAAAATATTTGTTTAAATTTCTAATAATATAAATATTGATAGTTATAACCTATATAAACAAAAACTCATTAAAGTCCTTGATAGTTTTTTAAGACTGTAAAGAGATCCTGAAACTAAAAGTTTAAGAAGAGCGGTTTTAGACTATTTTACTAAATTAAACATAGCATCTTGTAACTAGAGAGTGGGCTTTCATATTATTTTAGAAGACGTGGAAAAAAAATATTTTCTTGAGCATATGACAATATTTTTTGAAGCATTTCTTTTCCCAGTAGGGAATATTAAAGTTTGAGAATAATTAAGAGAATTTAAATGTAGTTCATTTTCAGTTACCATGTTATGTGAACTTATATGGCATTTCACTTTTTAAAAAAGAATCTCCTGGGAGTACTAGGTTCTCTAGGGATAAGAGAGGAAGATAGAACATGAAAAAGCATCTAGTCTATGGCTAGGGACCTATATGTATTTTTTATTCATTTACTTGTAAATCTCTTATTATGTCTTAAGACTTTTTGTTCATAAAGAAAAGAATTCAGTAAGTATTAATGCAAAGTATGATACATGATTTGCTTTTCAGGCTTTATGAAAGAGAAAATAAAACATGGCTAAATTTGCTCAAACGTCCAATACAGTAAAGACTGTGCCTTGAGAGCACTGTAAAGAAAAAAAAATGTGATGTTGATTTAATCACCAAGATTGGGTGCTATGCAATAAACAATGCCACTATTCACTAGTCCACTTAGTCCACTTGGATTCTTCTGTTATTGAATATTTAGAAAGTAATGAACAAAACAAAAATGATGCCTTCAGATACTGAATTAATAAATTCACCTAAAATGACTGAATAAGATTAAAAAGGGGACAACATGCAAACATAGATTTAACTGATGAAGTGAAGAAACTGTTGTGAAGAGATGAAGTAAAAAAAAAAAAAAAAGAACTGCCAAAATATTTAGCATTTTTTAATTAACTAAGGAATTCCTGCTGATGGTTACTAAAGTCTTTCAAATTGACTGCCTCAAAACAATCTATAAAGTACTGTACAGGCTGTATTTGAAAACAAAATAAAAACACTGTGTTTGTCTGAAACCTAAGAGTTTTATTCACTTATATTCACTTGATCTTACAATCAACAATTACCTATTGAGTAAACACAACAAATAAGGGCAACTAGTAAGTACTTACTAAACCCTAACTATGCTAAATGCTTTACAATGATTATTCCATTTTACCCTGAAGCAGGCACTATTATAATCCCCATTTTACTGGAGAAATTGAAATAAATTCCTTGAAGTCTCCTAGTTTACGGAAAGAGACACTGCTGGCATTTGCTACTACTACCCTCAACTACGCTAGGAATTGTATAATTCAATTTACTCTTTTCACTATTTTTTAGGTCCTTAAAAGAGGACCTTTAGGATTTTTTGCTCTACATTAAAAAATCAGAATTTAGAGCTTCCTTTAAAAATAGTATTTTGTTGGTTTTGTATGATCAGAAAAGTTGACCCCTCAATAAAATGAGAATTCAAAAGAAAAAAGAAAACGCCAGTAAGTCAAAATAGATATGAATTAATTAAATAAAACAGACAAAAAAACCCCACTATGGCATATAATCTGCTTGGTCTGGAATAGGTGGAAACCCATAAATGGAAATCTGTCTGCCTGAACACCTATGGAGAGAGCAGGGAACCCCGTGAGCTGTAAAACACTGCCCAGTCACGAGAATAAAGCAGACGTAGCAGTACGGTGAGAGAAGGGCTACATCCACGCTCACGTCACATGCATGTATACACCTGTACATGAAACACAGCCAAAGGTCAAGCTTTTGGCCAACCTACCTTGCCAGGGATTCGTTATATAGAATACAGTTCCTTAAGCAGGGATCCAATTAATCAAAAAATGAAGGTTGGGCAAATTATTAACATTTTACCTAGCCAAAGTAACCATACACTACGAAAATGTCTAACGGAATCAGAAAATGGGAACTAAGGAATCTGGTAAAGCATTTAGAGATAAGCCTTTTTTTTTTTTTTTTTGTATTTTGTAAGTATGTCATTTAAAACAAACAAAAATTAGGTAAATGAAATATTTTTCCAAATTATCCAGTCTCTTAAAATATACTGAAATTTGCTAACACAAATTTCACACAAGAACCCTTAAAACTAGTGGCCTCAAATTTAGACAAAATAACATAAAAAACACATATAAATTTTTTTTTGCTAACCCAGTATGAGACAAACTTTCCTTGTTGTTCATCAACAAATTAGATAAGCTATAAATAGCAATCAGTTATTATTTAGATAGAATTTAATTTTTCTAGCAAGAAAAATTTACTCTTCCAGTTTAGGAAATATAAATAAGGTTACTATTACTACTACTAGTAATAAAAACACCTCATGGTACTTAAGTGAAGTTCAGTTTAAACCAGAGCTAATGCATTTCTCTAGATTGCCATTCAAAGCCTTTTCTGTGTTGAAAAAGATTTATATTGAAATGATTTGTTTAATAAAAAGGGAGACATGATTTTATACTATAATCTTAAATCTGAGCTACTTGTGTTTAGTGTGTATTTGTCAACTGCCTAATTTAAAATATGGGCACGTATATATGTCTCAACTCTCTAATGTAATTAATATTACATTTAAAATTTTAAATTTGGTTACTAAAACACCTACCTTGCTGGGAGATTTTTGGCAACTAAATAATATTTCCTTATAAATTAGCTTTTGGCTGAGAAAATCAAACCATTTACTCAGGGCATTCTGGGGAGGACAGTAAGAGAATCCATGGGAGACAGCAGAGTGCTGCCCCTTGTGCTGCTAACTTACAGACCCATGAACAGCTGGAACTGTTGGACCTTGTAAGCTGCCTTTTCACCATTGCCCTGTACAACCTAGACAGCGTGGTCTACAGTAGGGCTTAAATAAACGCTGGATTTATTTCCTGCATAAATCGATAACTTTTAAGACTTCAGACACATTTTAACTTCTATTCACTTTTTAAAAGACTCTAAGCAGCTAAAAAATTAAGGTTTCTGAGCAGTGAATATTTCCAGCTGTTTTCAGAAGCCAACACATCTAAGAGACATACCAAACCAAGTTTTGTAAGGAATAAACAGGTCACCTTTAAAAAGAAATTGCTTTGGCTGGTGTGGCTCATTGGATTGTGGCCAGCCTGCGAACTGAAAGGTCACCAGTTTGATTCCCCATCAGGGCACGTGCCTGGCTTGCAGGCTAGGTCCCCCTGGTCAGAGGCGCGCAAGAGGCAATTGATCCATGTTTCTGTCCCTCTCTTTCTCCCTCCCTTCCCCTCTCTCTGAAAATAAATAAATTAATCAATTAAAAAAAGAAATAAATTGCTCAAACATATTTTTATCTTCAGTTGAAATATACTTAATTTTCTCTAACAAGTAAAGTATACAAAGCAGCTTGATATAAAAATTTCAGGTGATTTTTCCTGTTATTACAATTATTAATTAAATGATTAGCATGGTAGCAGTAAAAAAAAATTAAAAGTACACTATAAAATATGTCTACCAGACTATATTTACTACTATAATTATTAAAATACAATATTTTAAGGCTATTTAATTATTACTGAACTTAAATTTAATTTTAAAAGACCTTTACTTACTTGTTTGCAC